>NC_083224.1:50123737-53008177 GCF_032191835.1 Heteronotia binoei
TCCTCAGCACGGTGCCCTGTTCCCTCTCAGCCCTCATGCTCCCTGGCAGCAGCGGGGCTGCCACATTCAGAGTGGGGCTCATCTAATACATCCCCGAGATTCTTCTCCAAGTGCCTAACTGACTGTCTCTGCTTCTCCAGGTCAGTCACCTCAGCCTCAAGGACCAGGAGCTCCTTGCATCGAGCACACACCCAAGACTTCAGTTCTGTGGGCAGTAGTCATATATGTGACACTCAGTGCAAAACACTGGAAAGCCCCCACTCCCCTGCTGGCATTCTACCTTCATGATATCTTTTTAAAAAGATACAGTCCCCTTTTAAATCCTGTTTGTTTATGTGGCTCTCCTTCTGGAGAGTCAACTTACCTTATTAGGAGCACAAGGAATCTGGGTTCCTGGTCCTTACAGAGCCCCCAGGCCAAGAGCCCTTTAGCTTTTGCCCTTCAGCTCGTGCCAAAGGCTCGCGCCTCTGGCAAGGAACAGCTTTATAATGCAAAGAGGGTGGGGAACACAGCCACTATTAATCAATCAGCAACAATCACCTTCAATCACCTTCAGCCCACTCAAACCACACAAACAGCAGTTCCCCAGCAACCACAAACTCAGAATTTTCAGCAATCACACAGTCACACAAACTCAGAAATTCTCAGCAACTTCCCCAGCTGCTTAGCCAAACCTCACCCTTATATCACTTCTTCTCTGCTCTCTCTCAGAGCTTCTCTGCTCTCTCTCAGAGCTCTCTGAAATGAGAAACCAGTGGACAGGGAGGGAGAGGAAGAACTTGTCTACATAATACCATCTGAATTGTCCAAGGCCAGGTGAATATAATGCTTCCTGCCCTCATTCTGACTTTCTGGTTACTAAAAAGCTGAAGAGAAAAATGGCACGTATCAGAGGTAGCAACAAGTGTGACTGCCACTATGAAAAGGCAGGCAAAGGTCTTGTCTCTTTGAACTCTTGCCCCACAAATCATCAAAAATAGTAAGGGTGGCTTTTCACAGGCTACAAACAGTGTGATAAATTGGAACTTCTGTAAACTGTCTACAGAGCATTTTAGGCAAGGTAGAAATAAATAATATCAAACAATACCTCTAAGTGAATGGCACTAGGACTGCAGCCTTGTTTCAATCCTTGTTCCATGCCTCTAAGCTTTTTAACTCTAACCTTCTCCTGGGTTGGGAGGGGGGAAACTATGCCACAATTTGAAAACATTTGCATTTACACTTCTTGCCATAATCAAAAACTCATTGATATTCTTCACACATGCAGATGTTACAGAGGCACGTGAAACTAAATGAATGTGTGACAATACACAACAGCCACCTGGTTGTTTTTAATTAGGCCTGTCAACCAGATACAGGTTGTTTGGGTTGCTGATTAGCTGTTTTGCTTTTAATCAATTCAAATAACAGTTTAAGGGGATACATGTGGAATTCTGATGGAGTAACAGACCTGGAGTGACATCACCAGGAAGTAACCCAAGGACTTGAAACTGGATCTAAAAATCAGAATAAAATAACCTTGTGGGAAGGAACATGACATTGAGACTCCCTTGCTTTCTGGAACTTGCAATTTAATCTAGTTTTAAAGGCAGCAAGAATGCAAATATATTCAGAAAGAATGAAGTCATGTGCACCAACTATCAGCGTAGGGGTGCCAGCTTCCAGGTGGGGCCTGGAGTGCTCTCAGAATGAAAACTGAACTCCAAATTACAGAAATCAGTTAGAAAATGGCATTTTCTACAGGGGGGTTCCATGACAGCATATTACCACTGAGCTCCCTCCCCCTCCCAAACTCCATCATTCCTGAGCCTTCCCTCAACTCTCCAGGAATTTACCAGCTCAGTGTTGGCCACTCTATAATCTGGCTCACAAATCCCAATAAATGAATTAACCAAACCCTGTGGAGCCAACAATTCTGTATAAATCAATAAATGCATAGGGAAAATGGCCCTCGTTCACCATGCAACAAATGATTCATTTCCAGCTGAGCCAATGCACATATAAATTGTACACAGATAAGCGTTATCCATGGAATCTGATTTTTGATGAGCATAGATTATGTGCACAGAGCCTATTTGAATACAGCTCATAGCCTTTGTGCAGAGGAGCCAAGGGATGGGGCCAATGGCTTCATACCTGTGCTGTCTACCACAGGGCCCCCTAACTATGTTGATCCCATGACCACTTTGGGGATTTTGAGAATACTGAATGGGTGCAAACAAAAATGGATCCCATGGGAGGTGGGAACAATTCCCATGGAGGTTTGGGACCAATCACAAAATATTCATTTTCAATTTAAACATCCTTCTATGAGGGCAACAGCTGTTTCTAAACGAGTATGCGCTGTAGGCACAAAGATGATGTCTCCTGGGCTTCTGTGAAACATTTCCTATAAGGTAGATAAATGGGTGCTACAAAACACATTGACAAGTATCATGGTGTCCATGAGTACCACATTGAAGATCATGACCCTATTAGATAGAATTCTCATCTGCATAGAGCTAGAGGCTGTCCTACAATACTCATGGCAAAAATCACATCCTTCTGTTATGTAGCCACTGTTTTGTCCTCTCTTTGTCCCTGCAGTGTGACCTACATTCTGATATTAAGGCAGGCTTTGTTGTCTATCCAGGTGTTTTCATTGCATTAATACTCTACTTCTGTCCCGCCTTGTTCCTCCCTTTCTTACTTAGACATTCACTTGCTGTATGATGAAATCAATGAAGAGTGAAAAAGGCACAAACCCAATGGTTGGCTGAAGTTAATGATGCCTCCCTCCTTGCTCCTGCATTCACTCTCCTCTTCCCTCAGGGCCTCCTCTACATCCTTTCCCCAGAGAAGCCCAGAAATAAATATGAAGTCTGCTATGTCAACTATTTTTTTTTCTTCTCTGCTCCCTTTTTCACTACCTTAATAAATTAAGCTTAACAACAATAGAGATGAAAGGAAGCAGGACAATGTGGTAAATGTAGCAGAAAGAAATTTGAATTGTAATGAGGAGAGCTAATCAGGAAAAGAATGGACTATGTAGAAAGCACTAATGAGTTTCTAAATAAATTCAAAAGGTTAATATTGCTCTAACAGATATGAGGAGAATTCTAATGTGGAAAAAAATAGGAGGCTTCACTTTGTTGCTATTATAGCTGATGCTATTCCTGTATATCATATTGTATTTTCTTGCAGATGCTCTAGGGGTGTGCCTCTGTCAGCATTATCACCAGCTTTAATTTCATTTTGGTTTATTCTGTGCTGTTTCCAGAACTGATCTTTATATATTTCCCATATTCATGTGTTTCATCCACCTGGAGTTTGTGGCTTAGTTTGTTTCTCCATCCATGATACATCTTGAATTTATGCAACTGCATTCAGATACCTATGCATTCAAACATGCATTCAGCATTTCACAGATGAAAACAGAAATGGTCCTGTAGCCCAGCACAACATGCAAGGGGGATCATAGAGTTGGGGCCAGAAAGTCAGG
The DNA here is from genome assembly GCF_032191835.1 of Heteronotia binoei. NCBI lineage: Eukaryota > Metazoa > Chordata > Lepidosauria > Squamata > Gekkonidae > Heteronotia > Heteronotia binoei. Next base: position 50,127,219 of record NC_083224.1, read on the forward strand.
CAGCACACTAATTTTCAAGTCCAGTGGCCATTTAATGACTAACAACATTTACTAACACAGTTCACTACAACTGATGGAAGCTCATATTAAAATAAATGACATCAGTCATTAAGGTGTCCTGGACTTTTGTTTTATTCTGTTGCAACAGGATAATACAACTATCCTTTTGCAATCATCCATTTGTTGAGAAGTTCATGGCTGTTCAGCAGAATGGGTCACCATATTCCTTCCAGACAGTGCAGTTCAGCACAATTGACTTGTTTCGCAGCTACATTCTTCCTCACCCTGGCTGCATAGCTGCTTCAATCAGAATGGTTCAACTAGACAGTTGAATCAGTCATAAATCATACAAATCAGTCATAAATAAGGTTCTTTAAAAAAACACCATTTGATGTTCATCTAAGTGGTTCATCATATGGTTGATGCTTTGTTAGTGTTTTCACTTGTGGAAAAGTAAGGAAGATCTTGCTGGCAGCAAGCTATCAGCATGTGAATTCAATTTGGGCTACACTAATCTTCCTCAACTTGCAAGGATTTAAAACCTGGATGAGACCAGAGGCATGAGCCTAAGGTCTCCAAACTTGTGAGTCAAAACCAGCTTGACATCCATTTTTTTTTTTTTGTCATTTAAGAATATTATTGGAAAATTTTTATTTCTATAGTTGTCTTTGAGCCACCCTGGGTCCCTTTAGAGAGAAAAGTAGCATATGAATGCCACTGTAAATAAATAAATACCAAGAAAATCCTGTTCAGCACATGTTTGAGTGCTTCAGTACTAAACCAGACAGATCTGATGATGATCAATTCATGTCTGAGTGTCACAGTCAATGACTTTGAGATCACCCTTCAGATACATTTGATGAGAAAATTGCAGCACTCCAAAACCTTTTAGGGCCAAACTACACACTATGTTTTTGTTTGTTTTGGTGAGTCAAGTCTAGGGAAATTGTACCCAGGGCTGACCTGCCATTAGGCAAATCAGGCAATTGCCTAGGGTGCTGGCCTTCTGGGGGTGACAAATTGCTCCCCCCCATGTAACCCAGTAACATTATCAGTGTGAGGGGATGCCAGAAGTTAACCTTGTCTAAGGTGCCAGACAGTCTAGGGCTGGCCCTGACTGTACCTGGCTCACTTTCCCTACAGCCACAGAACAGCTGTGGGGAATATCATTTTAAAAATCAGCAGGAACCCACTTCATCTCAGAACTGTGATGTGGAAGAAGAAGGAGGTCCTCCCATCCTCTCCCTGATGCTATTTTATTAAACTGAAATGGCCCCAGCTGAGATACTTGCTATATGCTATCTATAAGCTGCACTTCATGGTTTAAGTAGGCTTTTGAACAAGAGTCTTCCCAGTTCACAAGGCCGGATCTAGGGGGGGCACATGAGGTACCTTGCCCCAGGCAGCACCTGCAGGGGGGTGCTGAATTGGATGCTCCCTGGGGGGCAAGTGAGAGGAGCGAGCCAACAGCTCGGCAGATCAGCTGCTTTTCCTGCCTCTCTCTCACTGCAAAGGCGGTGAGGGGAAAGCCTGCCGAGGGGGCACTGAAGCTGGGGTACAGGAAGGAGCCACCATTGCTCTGCCTCCTCTTCCTCCACCATTCACCCTGGCCACCTCTCCCCTGGCCTGGCCATGGCAGTGGGATTTGGGGTGCTCCTTGGCCCTGCCAGCCCCAGCTTGGAAGGGTCCCAGGGCAAAGGTGTGGGAGTCGGGCAGCTGCAGGTGTGTGCTGCTGCTCCGCATGGGGGTGCAAGCTGGCGGTGGCCATCGACATCCAGCCTGGGCTCAAGGGCTGTGGGGGATCTGTGCCCAGCCTAGCCTTGTTTTGGAAGCCCCACTGGCTGGGAAGGGGGGGGGGGCGGGCAGTGCGTGTTGAGGGAAGAGAAAAGAAACCCTCTCCCCTCCCCTGAGGAGTTGTGCAGCTGAAGGCAGGTGGGCTCAGTAGAAAATGGGGGAGGGAGAGGAGAAGAAGAGGGGGAGGAAACTTCCTCAAGAGGAGGAGCAGCGGCAGCAGAGGAGCCAAAGTACATCAGTGCTGGGGTGGGTGGGTGGAGGAAAGGGAAGGGCACGGATGCTGCCCGGTAGCAGCAACACAGCCACTGCAGCTGCCCTTTACCTGCAACCTCTTGGCTGCCAGTCCCATGGAAATGAGCTGGGTGAAAAAACCAATCCTGAGTCTTTCCCTCCCCCAGGGTGGGGGAGGTAGCACCCTAGCACTGGTGCTGCCCCCCACACATACCATTTTTGAGTGGGGGTGCATTTTTTACTCTTGTTACCCCTCAAAAAATATGTAGATCCGGCCCTGCCAGTTCAGATATCAATATGTATGCCCTGAGAGATGAAGACAGAAATTAAAATAGTGATAGTAAAACCAAGATGTAGGTAAAGCAGGGGTGTCGAACTCATATGAGGCCCAGATCTGACATAAATGAGACCTTGTTGAGCCGAGCCATGTCAGGCCATGCCGTGTGTGTACCTATTTAAAATTAGGTAGCAGAGATATAAACTTTATAAAGGACACAGACAAACACAATTAAAGATTGTTTTTTAAAACCTTAAAATAAAACATGCTTAAAATGTTAGCACTCATTGAGCCAGTTTGGTGTAGTGGTTAAGTATGCGGGCTGTTATCTGGAAGAACCGGGTTTGATTCCCCACTCCTCCACTTGCACCTGCTGGAATGGCCTTGGGTCAGCCATAGCTTTCACAGGAGTTGTCCTTGAAAGGGCAGCTGCTGTAAAAGCTTTCTCAGCCCCACCTGTCTAATAGGGCATCTGTTGTGTGTGTGTGGAGGGGGGGAAGGTGGAGTAGATTGTAACCGCTCTGAGATTCAGAGTATAGGGTGGGATATAAATCCAATATCTTCATCTTCTTAAAGGTGCTTTCTTTGTACTTCTCCATGGGATCCAGGGAACTGGGCAAAGGAAGCTCTGGCTCTTTCCTTTCTCCCCCAGGGAACCAAGAGGGGGAGGAGCCTCAGCCAACAAAAGGAAGAGAGGCTTGGCTCAGGAACTCTGCTGTGCAATTGAGAGCACCTAGGAAAGCAAGCTCTCCTTCTCCCCTTCCTCTCCAAGATAGGAGCCTCAGCCAATGGAGAAAATAGAGACTTTGCTCTGTAACTCCTGTACTATTGAGCAAGCCTTGCAAAGCAAGCTGTTATGCAGAAGGAAGCATGAGAGAGGGAGAAGGAAGCAGATGACAGCCAGTTGCTTGGGGTCCTGATAGGAGCCCTCTGAGGGCCTGATTCAGCCCGCGGGCCACATGTTTGACATCACTAGCTCCAACTGACTTTTTTTTTTAAATGTGGCAGACTGCTGACAAAAGGTTAAAACCCTATTCTAGGATGATTTTGAGTTTTTTAGATTTTAAAAGTAGAATTACTAACTATGCCCAAACAAGAGAATAATACAACTCATCATAATTTTATATTCCTCCTGATTTCACTAAGAAAATAAAGAGCATGTAGAAATCTCTCCCATTAAAAACAATGAATTTTAAAGGTGCCTTTTGGACACAAGTGACAAAAGGGGAATCCATGCTGAATTCAGGACTTGAGGTCAGCATTCATTGAATTGCTCATAAAATGGCACCTATTGGAATTAGTATAAACATGCTATGATAGGTTTAAATAATCTGAAGAGAAGACTTTCAGCTTTTTGCATTCTTTGTATCAAAAAAATCTGTGTTAAATTGGCATTTGAATGTCTGTCTCCACATTCCTGTCCAAACATGAAAATATTTTTAAAACCACTGGTGTACCAACTCTAGATCTCTGCAGATATCATGTGATCTCACTATCCAGATGGACACCAAGAGGTGAAAACAATCTTTGTTTAGTCTAATATTATATTCTTCATGTTCGCACCCTGCATTTCCTCCAAGGAGCTCAGAAAATTTACTATGGATCCCAGGTAGTTCATCTAGTTGCTGTTCAGGGGCTCTATAGTATCAATAATAGACACTTCTTATGCCCCTTCTGACCTTTTTCTGTCCTCTTTTTAGTAATTGGCAGTGGCCATTTGAGAGCAGTTATGAGATACTGCTGGTGTTCTTTAGAGCCTTTGCTTCAGTCCTCAAATCATTATTTTGATGGAGACAAATTGCCAGTCTTAGACCAAACCGCCCTTTGAGGTGTGTCTTTGGTTTAACAAACCCTGTCCATCTGCAACCCTGTCTTTGTGTTCCTGGATTAGATCCCAGTAGCTCTTCACAGGTCAACCCCAGGAAAGACTCCGTCTCTAACCTTTAGCTGTCCTCAACCAGGGAAGAAATAAATAATATCAGTGAACTCATTTTGCCAATTTCTCTTTCCTCAGAACGTGTGTACAAGAGAGCAATGAAAGGAGAAGATTTGGTGCTTTCTCCTTCACTAACACTAGCATTGTTCTTCCATTTCCTACCTAATTATAAGCTTTTGGTTTAGTCTTCCCCAACACCACCTTCATAAAAAATATCTTAATGAAGCAGCATATACATACATTCATCCCACCTCACCTCACCTTCTCCTTTCCTTTTCCCCTTTCTTCTGTTTGGTTCTGATATCATTAGATCTAGATAGTAGATCAGATCAGGGAAGGAACCTATCTTGCTTGATTATAATGATCCCTGGCCTTGTGGACTTGTTGAGGCATAGGCCTCTGTAAACCAGAACCTATTTTTGGAATGCATTATTATACTAATTTGGCAGAAACTCACATGTGTATGTGTGTGCACGTGTGCAAGAAAACAAGCAAAATGAGGCAAGTTATTACAAAGGGAGGGAAGGAAGCAAGCTCTTCATTTTAACAAAAATCTGTTAAATTACATTGCAGAGACAGATAGATGAAAACCAATCAAACAGAAGAACCAATCAACAGAGTAGCAGCGCAGTTTGAAGCAGAGTCATCCCTTTACAAGCCCAGTGAATTTAAGGGGCTTAGAATGATGTAAATCAATGTAGGATTGCACTGTAAATAATCCAGTCAGTGCAGGTGCAGACTGCTCCAAAGTGCTGATGAATCGGCCAAGTAAGATGGATACAGAGACAAGTCCGCTCCCTCCCAGCCGAACCGGCAATGCCGGCTTCAGGCTGAGGGTCGCGTTTGCCCTCCTGGAAGGAGGCAGGGCTGAAGACGGCTCCCGGACATATGGGAAGCTAAAGGGGCGTGGCGTTGGGGCTATAAAGCCCCAGCCCTGCCCCGAGCAATGCAGTTCGGGAAGGGGAGCTGCATTGCTCATTAGCTTGCAAAGGCTGGAGCGTGGGAGCACATGCGGGTGGCAGTCGCGGTGCGAGTGGGGCTGAGTGTTTTTCTTTGATGAGCAGGGCTGAGTGTCTTTCTTTGGAACAGGCGCAGGGCGAGCAGCAGTGTGGCGAGCTAGGCTTTGGGGAGCGTATAGCTCCATCGGCCTGACACAGCCTGGGCAGCGGGGGTTGGCCTCAGGGGGGTTGTTTAGCCTGGGCAAAGGGGGGGCTTTAGGTGAGGGAGTTGGGCCTGGGTGCCCCCCCTCCTCTCTCTTATTTGTTGTGGGGGTAAAGCCACCCTGAGCCACCTCAGTGGGGAGGGCGGGATATAAATTGAATAAAATGAAAATGAAAAAATGAAATAAAGGCAGCCAGGGGGTGCTGGGCTTTCCCCCCCCTCTGTTTCACCCCCCCTTTTTTCCACCTGCCCACCTCCCCCTCCCCTCTTCTGGGACTATTACAGGGAGAAAAGCAGGTGCAAGGTGCACCCTCCCCCATTTTCTTAGGCGGCTGTGCTCCTGTTTGGCAGGAGCTGGTTCCTAGGACTCATCTGGGGGGTGTTTTCTTTGGCAGGGTAAGATAGTGGTGGGCAAGATACCCAAGAAGGGTCAGGGCCCATCCAAGGGGAAGCAGCCTGCAAAGAAACGAGCTCAGTAACCCAGTTCCCCCGTTGCCTTGGGTGAGGAGGCCCAACTTAGGCAGGCCATTATTGGGCAACTGGATGTGCTGGAGCAGCAGAGGGGTGCGGCTGGGGCTCCTACATGGGAGGGGCATCGCCTGACATCCAGGCGGTCTTCCAGGTTGACTTTTGAAAAAAAGGTTCTGGCTCGCCTTTCTGCTTTGTAGGGTGCGACATGCGGCAGGAACCTGACCAGGAGGACGATGCGGATACGGAGGTGGTAGGCAGCAGGGAGCTCAGCACCCATAGAACGGAGGGGGAAGTAGTGCAGCCAGCTCCAGCTGCGGCAGTGTCTGTCTGCCCCTCGAAGGTAATGGGTAAGTCCCCACCACAACCCCATTTGCCAAGCTGTTCAGCCTAGCGCCTCTCAGGGCTTGGCAGGTCCGGTAGTGGCACTGCCAGGGCAGTTGAGGCCTTTTTGGCAGCAGGCGCAGGCTGGACCCTCCTGGGCTTGGGGCGCACCCTGTGCAGTGCCTCAATACTATGGCTTTGTTGGGCCAGTTTCACAGCCCTCTGGGCAAGGGGTGGCCATGACATCGTCACAATCTCTGGCGACACTGGGGTTACTGCCGTGGGGGGACAGCACCAGTTGTCACAGCAAGGAAGGTGGCCAGGTTATCAGTGGGGTACCTGACATTATCCTCCTAATCCTTATGGGTCCATCCCCTTCCATGTCCTACCATATGGTGACACTGCATTGCCTTTGGGGGATCATTTGGCGGTTGCAACTCGGAATAAGATTTTGAGGAGCAAATATATGAATGTGTTCAGCCTTCTCTTTAGAGAGCTCAAAAAGAAAGATAAGGAGGAGTTCAACAATAAGGAGAAAGAGAAGCTGAAACGCCGTAAGATGGATAGGACCTGGTCCAACTGGTTGCTGGGTTTCTTGATCTACGCAGGGGTAATAGCAAGGGCGCAGTCATTATGGGCCGTGGTGTTGTTTCAATATTGTAACATAGTGCAACGTGCATATACAGATTTTGTTAGTGCAGCGTGGTTGCAATATGATGAGGCCTTTAGGATGAGGGCCGCAGTCAACCCGGGGCTCCCTTGGGATCAAATCAACCAGCAGCTTTGGCTCCAGTTGATGTCCCCGGTGAAGCCCAATACAGGGGACAGGGCCAATAGTGGGCATCTGGTACATAAACAACAGAGCAGTGCAGGTGCCCGCAGTGTGGCGGGCCAGTTGGTTCAACCCTGGCTGCTCTGCTGGGAATTTACGTCCAAGGGCATGTGTTCCAGGAAGGCCTGCAAATTCAAATATGAGTGCCCGCTGTGCGGGGGGCCTCACGCCTTTTCAGCCTGCAGTAAATCAAAAACAAAGGCTAGCCCCAAGCGCCTCGGGGGGGGGGGGATAGCCAGCAGCCGCCTGGTAAAGGGACCCAGTCCCATTTGTCTGAGGGTACTTAGGCGGCTGTTGGCCAGTTACCCCCTGAAGGCTGATAGGGATTATCTGATGGATGGTTTTACTCATGGATTTAGGATTCCATATCAGGGACCTAGGGTACCTTGTTTGGCCCCTAATCTGCACTCAGTGATAGGGATGGAACACGTGGTCAGGGCAAAAATAGCCAAGGAATGCTCGGAAGGGAGGGTCATTGGCCCATTTGAGACCCCGCCAATACCCACATTATGGGTATCCCCCTTAGGAGTGGTGCCTAAGAAAGCGCCGGGGGAGTACTGTCTGATACATCATTTGTCTTACCCCAAGGGCAGATCAGTGAACGATTCCATTCTGGATTTTCTTTGTTTCGTCAGGTACACCTCCTTTCACCAAGTGATCAAAGTGGTTCAGGGTTGCGATGTTGGGGCCAAAATGGTGAAATGTGACATTAAGTCAGCATTTAGTCTTCTGCCAGTACACCCAGAGGACTTTGATCTGCTGGGCTTCGCATTTGAGAGGAAGTATTACATGGATAGGGCCCTGCCCATGGGCTGTTCAGTTTCCTGTGCCGCTTTTGAAAGGTTTAGTTCTTTTATGGAATGGGCGCTTTGGGCCATGTCGGGGTCGAGCTACACCGTTCATTACCTGGATGACTACCTTTTCGTGGGTCCCTTTGGGTCTGGACAATGTGCAAGATTATTGCGTTCATTCGAGGACCTTGCTCGGGAACTCGGGGTCCCACTGGCCCATGAGAAGACAGAGGGCCCCAGCTCAGTTCTTACTTTTTTAGGCATTGAGCTGGACACCATGCAGCAAACCTCAAGGCTACCAGCTGACAAAGTGGCAGGCCTTAGGGTTAGATTAGCTTCTCTTAAACAGCAGCGCAAGGTGTCGCTGTTGGAGCTTCAGCAGTTGGTGGGACATCTCAACTTTGCGTGCAAAGTTGTAGCCCTGGGGAGGGCCTTTGTGCGGCACCTATGTGACGCCATGAGGTCCCTGAGACTTCCTCACCACAGAGTGCGAATGACTGCTGGTATGTGGATGGACTTGGAAGTATGGGAGGAATTTTTGAATTCCTTCAATGGAATTTCATTTTGGCGTGAAGACATGAAAGCAGAAGCGGAGCTCCAGATATCTTCAGATGCGACAGGGGCTACTGGTTTTGGAGTATATTTTATGGGGCATTGGTGCGCGAAGCAATGGCTCGCGGCATGGTTGGACAGTGGGTTATGTCGGGACTTAACCTTTTTGGAGTTTTTTCCCATTGTGGTAGCCGTCTGGCTTTGGGGAGAACAGTTGGCCAACTACACAGTGCATTTCTGGTGTGATAACATGGCAGTTGTACATGTTATCAACTCTTTGTCATCAAAATCAGCTGTGGTAATGAACCTGGTGCAATCTTCTACATTGCGTTGCCTCCGGCTGAATATCCTATTTCTTGCATGGCATGTTCCAGGAGTTTGCAATGGGGTGGCAGACGCTCTATCTCGCCAACAGATGGAGTGTTTTCACCAGCTTGCTCCGGAAGTGGACCCGCAACCAGCACAAATGCCACTGGAACTTTGGCAGCTTGGGAGGCAGAAGCCGGTAGGGCAATTCAACTAGCGCTGGCACCTAGTACCCCAAAAGCCTATGTGAGGGCAGAGTTACAGTTCCAGGCTTTTAGGAGGGCGGCTGGGCTTCCGGACAGCTGGCCGGTACCGGTGGCTCACATTATTCAATTTTGTGTCTACCAGAAGGATAGGGGGTTAGGGCTAAAATCCATCAGGGGTCAATTGTCTGTGCTGTCCTTTGTTAGTAAAGCACAGGGCTTTCCTGAGGGCACCGGCAATTTTAGGACTAGGAAGATGCTGGAGGGCTGGGTCAAAGAACGGGGGCCGAGGGTGGATGCCCGGCAACCAATATCCCCTTTGGTGCTGCAGGGGCTTCATAGGGTCTGGCCTGAGGTATGTTCCTCTTCATTTGAGGCCTCTCTTTTTCATGCAGCCTCTTTGGTCGCTTTTTTGGGGGTGCTACGGATCAGTGAGCTGGTGGTACAGTCAAAGACAGATCATTCTGACCAGGCTCTGTGCACTGGTGATGTAAAATTTGTAGGGGGGCAAGTTAAGCTGACAGTCTGGTGGTCAAAAACCGACCAGCATCAGAAAGGGACGGTCATTGTGATTGGCCAATGTTCGGCAGCCGAACTATGCCCAGTTAAAGCCCTGGAGCAATATATATCGCTCAGGGGTGAGGGCGATGACCCTTTGTTTCATCATAAGGGCAGTGACAGGTAGGGTGCTGGCTGAGCTGGGTTTAGGGGGTGTCAAGTTTGGAACCCATTTGTTCCGAATTGGAGCCGCATCTATGGCAGCTGCAATGGGTTACACCCCCCCCTGCTATACAGTGGATGGGCCGGTGGCAGTCATCAGCTTATAAGTCATATGTGCGCCCCTTGGTTTTTAAATAGGTTTTGGGGGATATATTATCAGTTGTTGCCCGTTGGCATGTTTTTTCCAGGATGTGACCTTTTTTCTGTTTTTCAGGTGCTGTGGCTCGTAGTGCGAGGCGTCACATCCTCATCTGCGGGCACAGTATGGTGTTCTGGGCAGCCCACCAGGCTAGGAGATTGCCAATTGGCACACAGCTAGGTCTCAGTGAGTGGGTGACAGTGGAGTGGCTGGGTCGTCGTGGCCTGCGTTGGCCGGGTATCATGCCACTGCTGTTCCGTGGGAGGAGGGCGCCTCCTCCGGACATCCTGGTCATCCACCTGAGTGGTAATGACCTTGGCTTTATGAAGGGGAAGGCCCTTTCCTTGCAAGCACAGGAGGTTCTGCAAGCCATCAAGCAGAGATGGCCGGCAGTCCTTTTGGTTTTGTTGGCAATATTGCCACATAGGGTCTGGTGGTCTGCCCTGTATCCTGGGGGAATTGAGCGCACCAGACGCAAGGCCAACCGGGCCTTGCAAAAGGTCATGGAGGGGGGCTTGGGCATATTCCTTCCCCATCCGGCAATACTGGTCGAGAATGCAGACCTGTATAGGCCAGATGGGGTTCATTTATCTGAACTGGGAAACTGGGCCTTTTGGACGAGTTAAGGAGGGGGTTGTGGTCGGCTCTGGGTGCGAATGCCTAAGCAGAAGCTTGGCAGTGGCAGAATGAGGGATTGGCTACAGTATTTTAGGAGAGCACCTATGGCTCTGCACCAGTTGGTGCTGGTGGTCTGTACAAACTGCAGATGAGCTTTACGGCTCAATGCTGGGAGTGCAGATCACGACAAAGCCTCACCGGGGTGGATCCTTCCAGTGAGTTGGATGCCGGCCTAGGTGGAGGTGGAGTTGGGGCCTGGCTGCTCAGCACCAGCCAGATGATATTGGGCTTGTGCTGGGGGCAGGGTGGCTCACCCTCCCAGGACAAGGCGGGGTCCTGGGTGTGACCCCAGGGGTTGTCCTGTTAGGCCTAGACCTCTTGCTATTCTAGCTCGTTCAAGTTATGTTTAATAAAGCGGCCTGGTTTTCATCCAACACTGTGTCAGCCTCTTCATTCCGACTGGGGGAGCAATTATTTTCAGTAGTGAGCTAGCTACTCCTAGTCTTTATCTAGCTCCTGTTTGTAGTATCAAATCTGCCTATGAATTCTAGGTCAGCTGCTTCATGTTCCATTAATGAATGTCCTGGGACATTTTTTTTCCATATATCCTGTAAATCTGCTTATATTGCTTCCTAAACTCCCATGTACATTAATGGTGCTATATAAATTAGAATAATAAAAGAATAGAAATACTGTGGCTTCTCACGAACAACATGTTACAGTTAACCAGCTCTCTGTAGCTCTGAAATTTTGCAGAGTGATTCCATGCAACAGCAATACTATTTGTAACTTGCAAGATATCAGAGCACTGCCAATGGAGTGATAAGATTATTTCCTATTACAAGGCTTGTAATGAAACAAATCAAGTGTAATGATTTCTGCTGCCCTGTGGTGGTTGCTGTTATTGATTGTTTTGGCATGCAGGCACGTTCCAAGTCGTTCGGTGAAAATGAACAGCGCTTTAAGGAAGTGAAAACCCAACTTGCAAGCTATAAAAATTGGCTCAGGTTTATTGTGTCATTTTGATAAATATTTAGACAAATTCCATCCTCTTAATACTTATCAAAGATGTCCTTTTTTGGATTTGATGTGTTTTAATTTCCAGAAGGCTAACAGTGACTATATTATTACATTGACTATATTGTTACCTCTATTACATTGTTGCCCCCCTCACCCCACATTCTCCTCATGGTCTAGTATTCAGAATTCCAAATCCAAAGGCAACCCAACAATTACTTTACATTAGTTTTGATCCTGAATTCTCAAAGTGTGAGATGATATTTCTCACTGGGGATACATGCAAGGAAAGGTAATATCTTCTGTCACAAGGACTTCATAGCTTGTCTATTCAATTGCAAGACAGAATATCTGCCTGGATTTCCACTTATTATAAAAGGTGAAAATGTCAAGTGATGATGCATGGGAATAATGGAACAATTTCTACTTGACAAAGGTTTCTTCCTCTAAGGTCATTTGTTCATTTATTTTTGAACTTCTATGTCCTTTTTTCTCCAATAGGTGGCTCACACCAGTTTACATGATAAACTGAGAGACAGTTTGATTTAGTGGTTGTGTGTGGACTCTTATCTGGGAAAACCGGGTTTGAATACCCACTCCTCCGTTTGCAGCTGCTGGAATGGTCTTGGGCCAGCTATAACTCTCATAGGAGTTGTCCTTGAAAGAGCAGCTTCTGGGAGAGCTCTCTCAGTCCCACCCACCTCACAGGGTGTCTGTTGTGGGGGAAGGAGATAAAGGAGATTGTAAACCGCTCTGAGACTCTGATTCAGAGAGAAGGGCGGGGTATAAATCTGCGGTCTTCTACATTCACAGCAATCTAAAACACATTTTTTTTAAAAAAATAGCACACAAACAAAACTTTCCACAGCAAAAGTAAAGAACTTTCATATAACCAATCTTCCAAAGGTTTTGCCAAATAAATTAACCTTGACCAGCCTCTGAAAGATCAAGAAGCAAGTTTGATAATCTGCTGATAGCAAGGAGTTCCATAGCAATGGCACCCCTCTGAGAAGGCCCAGTTCTCTCATAGTGAATGGTCCACTTGGATCTGATAACAATAAACTCACACACCAAAAGACTTTCTCTCCCAGTTTGGTGTAGTGGTTAAGCGTGCGGACTCTTATCTGGAAGAACCGGGTTTGATTCCCCACTCCTTCACTTGCACCTGCTGGAATGGCCTTAGGTTAGCCATAGCTATCAATCACAGAAGTTGTTCTTGAAAGGGCAGCTGCTGTGAAAGCCCTCTCAGCCCCACCCGCCTCACAGGGTGCCTGTTGTGGGAGAAGAAGATATAGGAGATTGTAAGCCACTCTGAGTCTCTGATTCAGAGAGAAGGGCGGGGTATAAATCTGCAGTTCTTTTTATTATTATTCTTCCCTGTTTGGTGGACTTCAGCAAGCCTTTCTCTTCTCCCATGCATACACTGATAGTATCAGACTTATTCAGGCTTGTTTAAAGAAATTATGGACCACAAGACTCACTATTTGAGGTGATAAGATTATTACTATTGTATAATGAATCAACACAACGAAGTCCAGAAAAAGGGCAACTAGAATAATTAAAGGGTTGGAACACTTTCCCTATGAAGAAAGGTTAAAACACTTGGGGTTATTTAGCTTGGAGAAACGTTGACTGAGGGGTGACATGATAGAGGTTGACAAGATTATGCATGGGATGGAGAAGGTAGAGAAATAAGTACTTTTCTCCCTTTCTCACAATACAAGAACTCGTGGGCACTCAATTAAATTGCTGAGCAGTTGGGTTAGAATGGATAAAAGGAAGTACTTCTTCACCCAAAGGGTGATTAACACATGGCATTCACTGCCACAGGAGGTGGTGGTGGCTGCAAGCGCAGACAGCTTCAAGAGGGGATTGGATAAATGTATGGAGCAGAGGTCCATCAGCAGCTATTAGCCACAGCATATTGTTGGAACTCTCTGTCTGAGGCAAGTAATGCTCTGTATTCTTGGTGCATGGGAGGGGCAACAGTGGGAGGTCTTCTAGTGTCCTGGCCCCACTGATGGACCTCCTGATGGCACCTGGGTTTTTTGGCCACTGTGTGACACAGAGTGTTGGACTGAATGGGCCATTGGCCTGATCCAACATGGCTTCTCCTATGATCTCTTACGTTCTTAACTGCCTTTAATATACTACAGTGGTCCATAGAACATCTTCACTTGTGGCCTTAAGAATAAGATCTTACCACTTTATGCACAATACAACAATATTATGAGAACAAAAAGCAAGTGATATTTTCTAAAGAGTTCCCTCTGGCATTTTGCAGCCGTGGTTCTGAACTGCTCAGTAAAACTGAAGGTACATCTAAATCCAGGATAGCACTCTTGATATCTGCAAACCCCATGATTTCTGTCTTCTTGATTCCTTGAGCTAATCCAAATGGCAGACGGGCCCAGCAAAACCATAGCTCAATCCTAGGTGACATCTGTTCTTTTTGTATACCCTCTTCTACAGTTCTGTTTTAGTTCTGCATTTGTAAATAAATACTAAACAAGGCAAAATGCCACCTAGACTCAGCCTGCAAGACCTATATTAAAAGTTAAGCAAACATTTGAGTTTTGAATGCTAAATTTCAAATTTGAAATAGAAATTTTATCATCTAATTATTTCCCACTTTAAAAAAAAAAAAGAATTGAGGAGCTCTAGACCAGGAATGTCAAACATGCATCCCAGGGGCCGAATCAGGCCCCCAGAGGGCTCCTATCAGGCCCACAAGCAACTCTCTGTCACCTGCTTCCTTCTCCCTCTCTTGCTTCCTTCTGCATCACTGCTTGCTTTTTCAGACTTGCTCAATCACACAGTAGCTACAGAGCAAAGCTCCTTTCTTGGAGAGGAAGTGGGGGAAGGATAGCTTTGCCAGGCTCTCTCAATGGCCCAGCAGAGCTACTGAGGCAAGCCTCTATTCCTTCTGTTGGCTGAAGCTCAGTAAGCCACTAAGTGAATTAGGCTGAGCATGTGTGTTTGTTTGTATCCTTTATAAAGTTTATATCTCCCTGAGCTGGCATTACATTTTATGACACACATGGCCCAGCCTGACAAGGTAAAGATCCAGCCCTCACAGCAAATGAGTTTGACACCCCTGGAGACTAATTGGGATCTTTTGCCTGGATCCTATGAAAAGTCTAATGGATCCTATGAAAAGTCAACTAAGCCTGCCTCTTTCCTCTCCCCTCCTGCTGCAGAGCAAAATGCATGCTGAAATAGTGATCCTGGGGAAGAGAGGACCCTCAGCATCAGGAAGGATTCAGGGATCTGCAGCAGAAGGGGGAAATAGGTGCCTCTTTGGTTAGTGGAATATTAAATACCTTTGCAAACTAGCTATAAAGCACCACCAACTCTTGCTATACACTTTAAAGACACACCTCAAACACTAAAATCAAAGATAACTGGATGTTAAATACAAATATCAAAGAGTTGACTGATATTCAAATAATCAGACACTATCTTGTCAATATTTGATATCAAATTCACATAGGAGACTGAGAAGCAAATCTACTTCCTAACTTACTTCTATTCCACTAGAGCAGAATATCCTTTTCACGGACAATCATCTTAGGGTTTTTTTAAAAAAAAATTCTACAGTGTCAAACTTGGGACAAAGTGTCAGGTGTTGTAACAGTGGTATATCTCTGTGCAGTGAAGGGTTTAATGCTCTATAGGACATGTTATGCCATAGAACGAACACTTGGGAAATAAAAGATAAACTGGCAAGATGAAAGTGCTTTTAACAGCTTCTCTTTCCAAATGGGGGAAATTCTCCACTGCTTATATATCCAAAGTGTTGGCTACCTTGCTTGAGAAAGACAGCTAGTCATTACCCAGAGGAATAGGAGTAAAGCTGTTCTGAGAGGAGATGAAACTGAGGAACACAGTGCTTTCTGCTCCACTGAAATGTGGGTGATAAGGTGACAAGGAGAAGCAGCCTTGTTGAAAATGAGTCCTATGATGCGCTGAGACAAAAAAAAAAAAATCCCACATGTGGCATTCTCTCTGATTTGCCCTGCAACTTAGAAATCTGTTGAAAAGTTTTTCATTATTTCCTTCTGCTGTGTTCATATCTTCCTATTGTATTTCATACTAGCTATTACGTGCAGATAAAAACATAACAAGAACCCTGTTGGATAAGACCAAAAGCCCATCTAATCCAGCATCTTGTCTCACACTGTGGTCAACCAGGTCCTCTGAAAGTTCATCAGCAGGGCATACAGGCCGAGGCATTCCCTGAAGTTGCCTCCTGGCACTGGGATTCAGAGGTTTACTGCAATCTTAAAAGGACTGATCTTAGAGTCACAAATCCAAGCCAGGGGTGTGGATTTTGAAAGTTCTGTCCAAGAAATGGGAAGTGAACGAAAAAGAGACTGGGCAAAAGGGGCAAAATTCTCTTGAAGCTGACATGACTAATTTGAAAATGACAACAGTGTTTCTGAGAGTCCTCCCCCCTATCACTTTGAAGTTCGGTAAACATTTTGTTTGGCAAACATTTTGTTTGGTAAACATTCTGTCTGGAAATGTATTTATTCACCAACTGCACAAACCTCCACAAACTGCTTGAAAGTTTGTGGAAAGTTTGTGCCAACTGGCCCGCCACAAACTTGAGTTCATGAGTCATTAACCGGCCAAACATTTTGTCTTGAAACAGGTAATTCCATAGTCATTGTTTCATGCCACCTTGCTGGACCATGCCATCTTATTGGACAAAGGTGGAATGTATATGTAAATAAATATTCAAATGTTAGGCAGTGATGAATGAATAATGAGTACTTTTCTTCATTATTGATATTTCCTCTGCAGTGGGAAGATGCTGGCAAGTATTATTCCTGGTTTAAGTTAATTCACTCAGTGCTATAGTGAGGTCCAACAGGCATGACTGGAGATTAGTAATTACTAGGAGATCATTTCCCAAATGCCATGAATTCTGCAGAAGACTGACCTGTTTTGAAAAGCTATCCTGAAGATAGTTCAGTTACACTTCAATGGCCAGGAGAGTACATTGTGCAACCAGTCAAGTCACAATACATGCAGTTACTATGATAGCTATCAAAATCCTTTGAGACCTAAAGTTCTAGGATTATAATAAGATTTTTTAATAATACAGAATGTAAAAAGAGGGTGGCTAACAATGAAGTCCCTTTCATGCAAGCAGATGAAGACTGCCCTGTGCTGCACATTATTTTCCTTCCATGTTCTGCCTCCCAGTCTGTCTTGTCAGAATTCACTTTCCATCCACCGTATGGCTGCCATGTATTCTGTTTACAAGTCTACCGCTTACTATGGCTCATGCTTCATTTGAGCTGCCCATTTCTCATCCTGGTTGGCAATCTGTCACTTCACTTTGCATAAATGATTACATACTTTATCTTTGTGTGCTGCCTGACCAACACATTCCTTCTCAGCTCTTTCGAAGTGATGGCCAGTGCCATCTGTTCCTACCTCCTACAACTTGCCTTGAAGCACTTTCCCCATTTCTTTCTGGTAGTGTCCAAGTTCTAGCAACCTAAGTGAAGGCAGACAAAATGCACATGTGCTTTTTTTTTTTGCATGTTCAAGCAAAAACAGTACCCTAATGCTCCTTCTGTGGAGAAGTTTTTGACAAGTTCTATCTCAGACCCCAGATCCAGAAGATGCCTTGGGAGCACCTGGGTAGACACTCTTGGTTAAGGGTCTGTGTTGCTAAAGAAAGTTCTGTGGTCAAGGCCATGAAAGTGAAATGATAACGGCCACTGAAACAAAATTAGATTACTAATAAATATATTAACTTCCTATCTGTAAGAAAAGATTAATTCAAATCCTGGGAAGTACTGGCAGGCTGTTGACCAACATGGGTTTTCTCAGCAAAGGTGAAACTTCTTCCTGGTCCATGCTCACTCCAGCTCATAAGGAATTGTCTCCACATTGATGCAAAGTCTACACTTGTGTCTAGAACTCATTGTCTTTCCCTCTTTTGAGATTATTTTCTAGTTCATGTCCATTTTTGAACATTCTTTGGGATATCTAATCATTGTTATCTAAAAGATCTACCATTTACTGTCGATTAACAAAGAATTTCCAATATGCTGTATTTTTGCCATTTCTTGAGACTTTACCGTGATAGTGTTAGTTTCCTCACCAATCAACCTATTCAACATTGTCTTTGGAGTTCTACAAAAGGCACCTGGATCTTCAGGGATTAAAAAAACCAGGAAAAGGACATCCATCCATCATATATTACATAAAATGCTATGGTCTATTGTGGGTTGCGGTCCAGCCAGCTTTTTCATTCTGTCTCCCCAGTTATCCTCCTTACTACTGCCCCTTGTACCACACAGTTTTGTTCATGCAGGTTCCACAGTCACTTGAGTAGTCTTTTTAAAGTGATCAACATGGATGCCCTTCTTCCTTTCTTGTTAGCAGAAATGCTGGTTGGATCTACCTATATGCCAGTTAGCTGTTATGCCAGAGTAAATGCTACAGTAAGCTGCACAGCAGGAATACATCTTGTTGGAGCAAGAGTATCACTAAAAAGTCTTAATTTTCCTCACTGGAGTAGTATTTTGCTCTACCAACTCATGGAGATTTAAGAGCAATTGTATCCCACTCAATAGGTGTAACTCAAGCAGAGGATCGCTCCATGATTTCCAAAACACTTTGCAAAATACATACAAAAACAATGGTCACATCAGAATTCATGAAAATACACTATGCCTAACACCAAAATACATCACAAAGTAGAGCCATTAGACTGACAATACCCTAGTTTTTAATTTGAATATGCAAGTATGTAAGATACATCATCCAGCAATTTCCATACACAAGCTCCATCTAGAGGCTATGAAACAGAATTGGCTTTTAAAAGCATTTTTACTACCAAGAGAGAATTAAAGACCCAGAAAAGGCATTACGAGCCTAATTATTTTAGTATTTCATGAAAAAGGCATGCTAAGAGATTCTTAATCTTTTCTCTCACTATGTGTATGTGTATGCAAAAGAGGATAGTAGAAGAAGCTTGCTTAGATATAAAACTGATAAAACTAGAAATTTACTGTTCAGTATCTGATCTGAATTACATCTATCTGAAACATAATACATATTCTAAATCCAAACAAAAATTATATCCAACTTTAAAAAGCAGCCCAGAAATCTCTGACCTGATAATTATTCTGGAGTCTCACTAGCTAGTTATATTTTCCCAGGCAGCAAGAGACAGGAGGAACAGCAAAGGGCATTATTAAACCAGAAAAGTTAAGTGATCTCTTTGTCAAACATGTGTCTCTGTGTGCAGTTTCTACTTTGTCTACTTCATTAAAATCCTCCTTACTTAATATCCATGGTGAAAAAAACTGGATTACAAAAATTAGAGAACAATGTACTATGTATCTTCATGTATATATAAGAGCCCCATGGTGCAGAGTGGTAAGCTGCAGTACTGCAGCTCGAGCTCTGCTCGCAACCTGAGTTTGATTCCAGTAGAAGCTGGGTTCAGGTAGCCGGCTCAAGGTTGACTCAGCCTTCTATAGTACCCAGTTGCTGGGGGTAAAGTGTAGATGATTGGGGAAGGCAATGGCAAACCACCCCGTAACATCATGATGCAACATCACCCCAGAGTCAGAAATGACTGGTGCTTGCACAGGGGACTGCTTTGGACCTTAACTTTTATACCTATATATAAAGTGGGTATTTCAATCAGCTGCAGCACTAAATGCATGGAACTGCTCCAGGCCCAGCCACAGTGGTGGCAATAGCATCTGGCAGCCTCTCCAAGTCCGGTGTCATCACCCAGGAGCCTCTCCCAGAGTCCCAGCCTGGACTGCAGTAGCATCCAATAGCTTCTCTGGGTCCAGCAATGGCTGTGGCAGCATCCAAGAGCCTCTCTAGGTCTAGCCAAAGTATCAGTGTTTGGGAATCTGTTGTGGCCTTTGAGAGAGGACACATTGCAGCCAGGCTTGGCAGCATCCACCATGCAACTTAATACCACCCCAACTGCTTGACTCAACCAGGGCAGGCTGTTTGCTATTGTTCAACAGCAGTCACTCCCTGATATCCAGTGTGATGCAGTTGTTCGAGTTTCAGGCAGAGATATTGAATCCCCACTGCTGTGGGAACTAACTGGGTAACACTGAGCCAGCCAGCTACACATTCTCTGCCTAACCTACTTACAAGGTTGTTGCGAGGATAAAATTAATAGGATAATGATGTAAGCTATATTGGGTCTTCATTGTGGAGAAAAGCAGGATATAAATGAAATTAATAAAGAGGTAGGTTGGATGGTGGATGGAAAGGAGTGGAGGAAGCATGAAAAAGGGAGACATTATGAGGACTTTCAGGAAAGGAAAAGAGGATGTAGTTACAGAGGCAGAAATGACATGCCCCCATGAGCCCTTTCAGACCCCCACTTGTAACAGTACAATACATAAAATACAATAGTGTAATACAAAGAAATACTGCAACAGAGCTGAACTGCAAAGCTGAAGAACAAAATAATAAAAGAGTGTAAAATATAAAAGGACATTAATACCAATCTTAATCCCTGTCATATGACCATATCCCTCCAGTCTTTGCCTGTCTACAATGGCTTTCAATCTGTTTCCAAGAACAATTGTGTTGACTGTTAAAGCCATCTATGATTGGGGACAAGTATGGCCGGCCCTGCCATTAGGCAAACTAGGCAATTGCCTAGGACACTGCCTTCTGGGGGCACTGAATTGGGCACCCCCACATGACTTCGTGTTGTTAGTGGAGGGGGGGCGCCAGAAGCTAGCCTTGCCTAGGGTGCCACACAGTCTAGGGGCAGCCCTGGGGACAAGCATACATGAATGACACCTGCTCACTTGGAAACCTACCTGATCACTACAGTAATCCTACTTCAGGTGCCCTGCCTTCTGAGATTAAGTGTGCGGCAACCTGGGAGAAGGCCTTCTGGGCTGTGGCATTAAGATTCTGGAACTTTCTTCCCAGAGACTCACCAATCTTCTTCTGTTGCTGTCTTCTACCAACTGATAAAGACTTTTGCTTCATCTGGGATTTTCTCAGTGATCCCTCCTTCCTGTCCTACATTTTAATTGTTTTTAAAATGTTCTTGCATGTGTTTTAGCTTGGTTTTGTTTTAATGATGTTTGCTTTGTTTTAATGGTTTTTAAGACATATTCTCATTATGTGTGTTTTTAATCTGTTAGTTGCCTTGATGATGCTACTGAGGGTAGAAAATGTGGAGTATAGATTTGTCAGAGTGTGGAGTATACATTTAAGAACATAGCATAAGAACATAAGAGAAGCCATGTTGGATCAGGCCAATGGCCCATCCAGTCCAACACTTTGTGTCACACAGTGGCAACCCCCCCCCCCTCAAGTGCCATTAGAAGATTCACAAGTGGGTCTAGAAGCCCTTCCACTTTGCCCTCCCCCAAGCACCAAGAATACAGAGCATCATTGCCCCAGACAGTTCCAATAATATACTGTGGCTAATAGCCACTGATGGACCTCTGCTCCATATTTTTATCCAATCCCCTCTTAAAACTGTCTATGCTTTTTGTGAGGAAAATACCCCTATTTCCAGAACATCATAGACACCCGTCTGGTTGCCAGGGTGCCTGGAAACTCAGCTCACACACATCTGCCAGGAGGACGTGGGTTGTGTCTACCAAACTGGAAGGGACTTATGTGTACTAACAGCCATAACGCTACATCAGCACTCCGTGACTCTGGAGGAGTGCTAACAAGGAGAACAAATGCCTTCCAGTCGCTTTGTGCGAACACCATCTCTATCATTGGAGTGGAAGAAGTTGCGCAGCCAGGAACTGTCCAGGCAAGTGGTTTTCAGCCTTGACCATAGAATCCACTTTGGGAGGCTAACACCACAAACAACTATCTTTCTGGCATGCCAGACTCCATTACATCAAAGTGTGAGGCTCACGTACTCACCAGACGCCACCTATGCATAAAGCCATCAAGCTTATCTTAGGCGTGGATCCTGCCAGACTGCCTAAGCCTTTGTCCAACTGAACTGAAGACAAAGACTGGTGCCTATGGAAGATCGAAGGAGAAGAAGACCATCTTCCACCAGAGTCAAGTTCTTTGTATAGATCGGGTATTACCTAAGTAGTAATTTGGCCATCTATTGTCACCTTTTTAGATAAGTTTAATAGTCTTAAGCACACCTCCACCCAGTAATTTCCCCCATTCTTTTCCCCAGCAGTCATCCTGGAGCCTCCCCCTTGGCCCATTGTTACCTGGAAGTCCAATGAGGTAACCAGGGCCCAAGCTTGTTCATTGGTCAGTTATGGGCATCCAATTAGGTGCCACCAATTAACCTGCTATTGGCCACTGTAGAAGTTCAGCCCTTATGGTCATTGCAGAGCCTCCCCTTTTTCCACCCCTGTACCTCCCATTCCTTGAGGGCTCAAGGTAGTCCTTATAACCTGTGACACAGCTTCTCACAGGTGTTCATCTAGCAGTACCCCAGTTCCGTTGTCTAGATCCATCCCCGATTCCTGATCAGTTGAGGGTCCTATTTCCCCTGTCCTCTTTCATCGCCATTGGAACCATCCTTGAAGACTACGATCGGTAATTTTCACCCTGTTTGTCTATTCATGTGCTGTCTCTATATCTCTCTCTATTTTTCTTAGGACTGTATGTGTGTTTTGTGAATTATTTGTCTTGAATGTATGCCTATATTTTTCTGGAATAAATTTTAATTGTTTTTACTTAATTAGTGTCCCTGGTAAATTTAAGCATTAATTTCTGGATGTGTATCCTGTATACAGAGATAAAAAGATCCTGATTAAGCCAGGTGCCCACCTGACAATTCCCCAACCTCATTTTGAGGGCATTTCGGCTTACATTTTAGCCGCTGCCACCTCCTGTGGCAGTGAATTCCACATGTTAATCATCCTTTGGGTGAAGAAGTACTTCCTTTTATCCGTTCTAACCCGACTGCTCAGCAATGTCATTGAATGCCCATGAGTTCTTGTATTGTGAGAAAGGGAGAAAAGTACTTCTTTCTCTACCTTCTCCATCCCATGCAAAATCTTGTAAACTTCTATCATGTCACCCCACAGTTGACGTTTCTCCAACTAAAGAGCCTCAAGCATTTTAACCTTTCTTCATAGGGAAAGTGTTCCAAACCTTTAATGATTCTAGTTGCCCTTTTCTGGACTTTTCCCAGTGCTATAATATCCTTGTTGAGGTGTGGTGACCAAAATTGTACACAGTATTCCAAATGAGACTGCACCATCGATTTATAAAGGGGCATTATGACACTGGCTGATTTGTTTTCAATTCCCTTCCTAATAATTCCCAGCATGGTGTTGGCCTTTTTTATTGCAACCACACACTGTCTTGACATTTTCATTGAGTTATCTACCATGACCCCAAGATCTCTCTCTTGGTCAGTCTCTGCCAGTTCACACCCCCATCAACTTGTATTTGTAGCTGGGATTTTTGGCCCCAATGTGCACTACTTTGCACTTGGCCACATTGAACCTCATCTGCCATGTTGATGCCCACTCACCCAGCCTCAACAGATTCCTTTGGAGTGCTTCACAAGGTTCTCACTACCCTGAACAATTTAGTGCCATCTGCAAACTTGGCCACTTCACTGCTTACGCCCAACTTCAAATCATTAATGAACAAGTTAAAGAGCATGGGACCCAGTACTGAGCCCTGTAGCACCCCACTGCTTACCGTCCTCCACTGCAAAGACTGCCCATTTATATGGGGTGACATTTGCTACCTTCCAGTCCTCAGGAACGGAGGCAGATTTCAATAAAAGATTATGTATTTTTGTCAGGAGATCCAGAAGTTCACCTTTGAGTTCTTTAAGAACCCTTGGATGTATGCCATCCAGACCTGGTGACTTATTAGTTTTTAATTCATCAGTCAGTTGTAGGACCTCCTGTCTTGTCACCTTAATCTGACTCAGGTCTTTCAAAACCCTTTCCAAAGTAAGTGGTTCTGGAGCAGGCAAACACTTCTCATCTTCCACAGTGAAGACGGAGGCAAAAAATGCATTCAGCTTCTCAGCCATTTCCCTATCTTCCTTCAGTAATCCTTTAACCCCTTGGTCAGCCAAGGGCCCCACTGCCTCCCTGGCTGGTTTCCTGCTTCTAACATATTTGAAGAAATTTTTATTGTTGGTCTTTATGTTTTTTGCAATATGTTCCTCATAGTCCCTTTTTGCCTTCCTGATCACAGTCTTGCATTTGATTTGCCACAGCCTGTGTTCCCTTTTATTAATCTCACTTGGACTAGCTTTCCACCACTTAAAGGAATCCTTCTTACCTTTTATAGCTTCCATTTGTTTGTTAACCATGCATCCTTTTCTTATACCTTTTTGTGCCTTTCCTAACTTGTGGTATATACTTTATCTGAGCTTCTAGGATTGTAGTTTTAAATAGCCTCCAAGCTTCCCCAAGGGTTTTGCCTGTTTTTACCTTTCCTTTCAGTTTCCTCTTCACATGCCTCCTCATCTCAGAGAATTTACCCCTTTTAAAGTTAAACATGGTTGTGCTGGTCTTTTGGGGCAACTCCCTATTTATACAAATGATGGTATCAATAATGTTATGGTCACTGTTCCCAAGCAGTGTGATCACTTTTACATCTCTCACCAAGTCTTGGGCATTATTTAGGACCAAATCCAGGATCGCTGGGATGACATGCGTATCTATGGTGTCAAAGACTTGAAGGACATCCCTACTTTAAGAACTATTGGTTTCGGAAATCTTTGTATTATACATGGTCGTGGTTAAAAATGAGAATTTACCAAAAAATTCCAAGAGGGGTTTCTCTAGTGGAAGCATTTACTCATCCAAATCTTCTAAAATCTAATCAGAGTTACAGATATGATGATTTGTTGGGAAAAGAGAATCAGCTGAAAACTAGAGAGGAGTTGGAAAATATAAACATTAAAATGAGCTGATGGTTGAGAATGCAAGTTGAATCTAGATATGTTAAAGACAAGATGACAGGTTTCAACACAGAACAAGTGTGAGATTGTGGACTACTGGAAAATGGTTCACGAACTATTACAGAAGATTAGGAAAACACAGATTCAATCCAAACCAGAATTGTTTTTATTGAATATATTTCCTGGGGACTGTTCCAAAGAAATGAGACGTTTACTGGCACATTTCAATACAGCAGTCAGGATTCTCTTGGTGCAGAGATGGAAATCTCAGGGAGCCCCCACGAGAATGGACTTGCTGGGGAGAATTCTGGAAACAGCAGAGCTGGACTTTTTATCCCAGCTGTTGGCTGGAAAATCTAAGGAAGAAGCAAGACAATATTGGCTGAAATTTTATGCCTAGTTAGACACTCAAGACTCTTAAGATTCTCTGGTGTCAACTTATATCTCCTTTTTTCCTATACTCTGTATTATAAGACTGCCTTTATTGGAATTGTCAAAATTAACAGATATTTTAACAAAAAGATTTGTAATACAAAGTATCAAAATGTAGATGATGCATAGCTTAGAGATAAGAATATGTGAAATTTATGTTTTTTAAGAAAGTATTGCAGATGCATTCTTTGAAAGTACTTTTTATGCAGAATAAAATCAATATGTACTCTTATTTCCTATCCCTTCTTATTCCCTACCCTCAATTCTTTGAAAGTCACCATACGGTAAGTACTTGGCTTTGTCACCCAGCTGTCTACTTGCCTAAGGATCGTATCACCAACTACCAAGACCCCTCCCCCTCCCTGTCCAGGGATGGTTCCTTGGCATGAAAGGATACCCACTCACCAACTGAAGAAGAGGTCCCTACTGAGGGTGCATTCCCCTTATCCTCAGCCTGGTGCCCTGTTCCCTCTCGACCCTCATGCTCCCTGGCAGCAATGGGGCTGTCATGTTCAGAGTGGGGCTCATCTAATACATCCCCAAGAGTCTTCAAATGCCTAACTGACTGTCTCTGCTTCTCCAGGTCAGTCACCTTGGCCTCAAGGGTATGAACTCATTCCCTGAGGACCAGGAGCTCCTTGCATCCAGCATACACCCAAGACTGGGCAGATAGTCATACATGTGACACTCAGTGCAAAACACTGGAAAGCCCCCACCCTCCTGCTGGCATTCTACCTTCATGATAGCTTTTTTAAAATATATACCCCTTTTAAATCCTGTTTTTTTTATGTGGCTCTCCTTCTGGAGAGTCTACTTACCTTATTGGGAACACAAGGAAAATAGGGATCTGTGTTCCTGGTCCTTACACAGCCCCCAGGCCAAGAGCCCTTTGGCTCGCGCCTCTGGCAAAAGGTGCAGCTTAATAATGCAAAGAGGGTGAGGCCTCAGTCTGCCCCAGAATACAGCCACTCCTAATCAGTCAGCAACAATCACCTTCAGCCCACTCAAACTAAACAAACAGCAGTTCCCCAGCAACCACAAACTCAGAATTTTCAGCAATCACACAGTCACACAAACTCAGAAATTCTCAGCAACTTCCCCAGCTGTTTAGAAAGCCAAACCTCACCCTTATAGCACTTCTTATCTGCTCTCTCTCAGAGCTCTCTGAAATGTGCTCAGCCTCTGGCAAAATGTGCATAATAATAAAGCAGAACACAGTAGAAAATTCAAACCAAAACAACAAAGCAACTGTGTGGCCAAACTAATCACTTAATATCTTGAACAAATTTACTTCAATAACTTTCTATACAAAAGTATCTTATGCAATACAAAGTGCCACAAGGCAACACATAAATAATCTCAAAGTCCAAAGAGTCTTGTAAAAAAACCACTAAGGTGTGGTCAAACCAAGATTGTTCCAAACATGAATGGAGTGGTGAAAATATGTTCAGAGGATGACTGTAGCACAGTCCTTCTCTCTCCTCTCCACCTTCCGAGCACGACGATGAATATAGAAGCTCTAACACGTTCGTCAACTTGGTTTGCTGCACGTTTTGAACAACCGCCCAAAGGCAGTTCCAACTTTTTCAAGAGCAAATCAATGAAAACATCCTCCGTACTGCAATTAGGAAAACATTTCTACAGTGCCTGTTGTGGGGGAAGAAGATAAAGGAGATTGTAAACCGCTCTGAGACTCTGATTCAGAGAGAAAGGCAGGGTATAAATCTATGGTCTTCTTCTTCTACTTCTAAATTTATAAAAAAATATATTATAAAAATGCTGAATGAAGTTAATAGTGCCCAATAATATAGTAATCAAGCTGTGGTATTCTATAGTAGCTGGAGTTTCCAAGTTGTCTCCAAGGTCAGACTAGTGCCGAGTACACTACAATGATTTAGCTCCAAGGTTACCATGGCATGGATCCACATGGCTAAATCAGCTGGGTCAAGATAAGCAGCCATCCTCTAAGCTAAGTAAAGATGGAAGAAACCATTTTGCAGCTGAATTAATTTACTTCTCCATCAGTAATGCTGGCTCCATCATAATCTCTTGAGCAAGATTCACCTTATCCCCATTGAATGTGCAAAGCACATTACCCTCAGTATTTACAATCAGCATCACCCTTGCCTTGCTAGTGTCAAGTCGGCAGATTCAATAACGAGTCGTTGTTGAAACAAAATAACTAGTTTATTGATACTGTTGTTCTCGACTAGGCTAGTATTGAAAGACTAAAAATCATACAGTAGAATGCAATCATATAAGGTACACTTCAAAGGGATTCTTTAGGGAGGGGGACTATGCAGGGCACATTCACACATTGATACACACACACATTTCGTTCTCAGGCCTACTTTGGCCTTGAGCGTTGTCGGCTCCAGCCTCCCCCTGAGCCAGGCCTGAGAAGGCTCAGATAAAACGTTCACATATTCCCATTTCAAAGCACAACTACATAACAAAGGAAAGGAGGGGGGAGAGGAGAGTTCGAGCTAGCAGCAATGGAATACAGTTTGGCTTTACCCAGGGTGCCTTTCCCTGAACCAAAGTTAGATACAGAATTGACCAGAGTTTTATACAGATTTGACAGTTAGAATTCAATTTCAGCTTCTTTACCATTAGCAAACTAAGGTGTAGGAGGGAAGATGCCTTAGCTACCCTCACCTGCAGGTTCTAATTATATAAATAACAAAAACAAAACAAGACCTTCTAAGCCACCAGGCTTTGATCCCCTCGCACTTCCACTGTGACTCTCACGTTTTCCATTGGGTGCTTTTGTGTGCATGAGATCAATATTGTCAAGGAGCACTTGTTGTACGCAGACACACTAGAGGCAGAAGAAGCAAATGCCTCAGCAGAATTCAGCATTCCAGGAAAGGAAGAAGCTAACTAATGCAACCATTCACCCCTCCTGTACCTGCTCTTCACATGAGAATTTTGACTGCCTATAAACACAGGGTACCTATCTATCTGAAATTTAGAAAGGAAATCTCAAATTTGGTTGAGAGGTACAGCCCTGATAATTTCATCACAACTGGAGACTGGAAATTACTCCTGTAAAAGTTTTCTACTGAAACTAGTGGTAATTACTATTAGATTCACTGAATTTCGTTTCAATTCCAATATGATGGAATTCAACTAAAATGTCATAAGACTGAAATTCAAATACACTTTTGCACACCCCTACTCTATTAGGGAATATACAATACACCCAGTGCTGTATCCACATATATATTTGGTGAGTTGAGCTATATCTGTGTGGATTTACTGCAAAAGTAACTGAAAGGTAAACAGCAGGTGGGGCAGGTGGGAACTTCCTCTCCTTTACAGAAGGAGTGCTAAAAAGAACTTTCTCTCATTTTCAGCACACTGCTGGAAGTAGGCTGCATCTCAGGTTCTTTTGTCAGCACTGTTTTCTTATTATTACACTGACACTTTTTGGAACAAAAGCAGAAAATAGAGAAGAGGAATGCAAAACGTTATTTTTCAGGATAGCCAAGAACATGCTCCTTAGGAAAGGGCTGTGACCTTAGAAGGGTTTGAATGGCTCATCCCAGAGCAGTAATTTCCATGCTATTTTCAAATAACACATTAAGCATTGGATGGAAATGTGTTGGGTGTACAATAAAGCTACTGTTGAGATTGATGCAGTTCAAGCATGATGCTATGGTCACACTTCCAAAGGTGTGATTTCCTTTCCCCCCTCATATTCACAAGTGTGAAGTCTAAACCCTGCAGTAATTATGACAAGTGGCTATTTGATTTGGTCTCAAACATGATTCAACTTCAGATGCAAAACACAAACACCCAGCTTGAGTCATTACATTTTTAATTATAATGGACAGCTGGATTTGGTTTTAAGGCCTGACTCAGAGGACACAGATAAAAATTTGCCCAGCAGCAAGCTGCCCAGTCCAGGGAAAAGGGGATTTGAGCTTAATGCCAGTCTCAATCAAGATTCTGGAAAACCTAATAAAATCAGGTAGGGAGAGCAACAAGCTGCATGAAAGCCATATTAAATGGTTAACATTTGTATAGATTTTCCATTACTTTGGAAAACTGGAACCCATGATTGACTGGCATTAGAGACACAGCTCACACCCTATCACCCTGATGGACTTTGTCACACGGCCATGTGTTAAAAGGGTTCAGTATTTAGCATACTGTTGCATTTAGAAAATGATGGATATGCCAGATATTGGATATTTAGTTCTAGGAGTACAGGGGATGTAGCTTATTAGTGAAAATCTGCTTTGATATAGAAGGTCCCAGGATCAACCCTTGGCATCTCCAGCCAAAGGAACTCAGGTATCAGGTGCAAACTACAACCTTTATCTGAAAAGCCAGTGGACTAGATGAACCTATGCCTGAAACAGGATAAAGCTGCTTCACATGTTTGTATGATGGTTTTGCCCAACTTTTGCTCTCAAAAAAATGGTCCCAGGGAATGAGATGAACATCACACAACAATCTTGCTAAAACTAAGTATGTGGACACCCATGAAGCTATCTTATAATGAGTCACATATCAAGGCCAGTATTGTCTGCTCTGACTGGTAGCAGCTATCTAGGAGGTAGAGGTATTTCATGTCATCTACCACCTGATCTTCTTTTAATTGGAGGTACTGAGCACTAAACCTGGGACCTTTGGCACAGCGAGCAAATGCTCTATCACTGAGCCACAGGCTCTGGATGTGGTCAATAATTGAATAGGAGGCAGTCTAGGTTCCCTAAGCATGCCATGAGAGAAAGCTGACATCATGAGGGTATAAATGAAATAAATACATCTTTTTTTTCTAACCAGTATAAAGGATAAAATAATTTAAAATCTCACCAAGAACCAATGCTTCCACAATTGTCAAATAATAGGTATTATATTTAAAAAATTGAAACACGCTTATTTCTGCATTCGAGGTATGCAAAGATGAGCTATGAGAAGCTGCTCCAATGTCAAAGTTTACCAATTGTGTAGGAGTGAGATAGAGGCAAAAGGGAAAAAAATAAACACACACTAGAGACTCTGGATCCCATTTGCTGAGTTTTGTTAAAAAGCATAGAGAACAAAGAAGGATACAGGAATCTTTCTTCTCTGCTATATGTAATAAGGCACTTGGACACTTTTTATATAGTTTACAATACTATTGTGACTATATTATGCAAACTATTATTTAATGGTTTAAGAATCTTGATGTTATATGAAGCTGTATTTTCAAAACTATTTATTTGACCTGATGTTGAAAAATAAAAATCTTGGAGGGGGGGGAATAAAAATAGCATAGTCAATTTAGTACACCCCCCAAGAAGTCCTCCAAATAGGAACAACAGTTCAGTTACTATGTAACAGAAATTCCGTCAACAGATACTCACACAGCATGTGGAAGAAGGGTACCAAATGATAATGCATTAGTGGGGGGGGGGGGGAAGGATTATGTTATGGGTATGAAACAGGTGTGCAGATGCAGTTATAGTACCTCAATTTCTTCTTGTTGTTTCTCTCCCCCCCCCCCCCCACACACATGACAATTAATGGAGACAGAGATATTCACTTAGGTCTGTGACCATTTGTGAGCTCTGTGGGCCCTTCTATGTTATTATGTACCTTCCTGGGGGAGTAGTTTGCAGCAGAGAAGGAACAGGTAAAAGGAACCCCTTCTTAATATTTTTTTCCCAACCCCCATGTCTTCTCCACCCCTTTTAATGTTTCAGAGCCATGGTTTCTGTGCGTCTTACAACAGAAAAAAAGGGCCATCAGGTTAACATTGCATGTAGAATATTGAAATGGTTTAGCTGGTCACATGTGACCCAAGACGTGATGCTGAACATGGGAAATCCATTCATTGAATTACACTGTGTTTAAGACAATATTAGCCACAGTCTGTAACAATCACTGAGTGATAAACTCACTTCTATTTAAGATCGGCCACTATTAAAACTGATCTCCAGGTGACAAAAACTGGAGAAAACTGTCACATTGGAAGGTGGACTCTATGGCATTATACTCCATTGAAGTCCCTTCCCTCTCCAAATCCCGCCCTCCTCAGACTCCGACCCACAAATATCCAGGTATTTCCCAACTTGGAGCTGGCAATCCTACCTCCCTTCTGAAATCAGTTCAGATTGGTTGGTTTCCTGGTATCTGTGCTCCTTCTGACAGTGAAAATACACTTTCAACAAAGAAGGATATAACATTTGCAAAGTGAGTAGGAAAAGAAAATTCTCCCCCAAAATTATTAATATATTATGTCTCTCCAAGGACACTGTGCTAAGAAGTTTTGTTCACTGCACTTATGATTGTGACCACAAAACTGAAATATGTTGACAAAGAAAAGTTCAGTTTCTCTACTGAGCAATTCAGTCTTGAGCAATAAACCCCACTTTGAGTCCTGAGATGCCTGCAGATCTATAATTTCTTCTAAAAAATGTCAATTTGTAGATCCATGCAAAATGTCTATAGTGATTTTTAATAGGGAGGAGTTTGCATGTTACTGCAATCTGAAATCCAGTCATTTGCCTATAAATTGCATCTGTATGGCTGCAATCAGACAGGCAGCTTGGTGCAGTCTGGCCATGCCTCTAATTTGCTCCAGATTTCTTGTACTCAGAGTTGTGATCAAACATTCCATTGATCAGCATGGCCACTGGCAGGTCCTCCATGACACTGAGCCCACAACCACCCCCTTCTGGCCAGCCTCCTGATCCAGCCCTATGCATCCACCCCACCTCTCTTCACCATCCTGTGTACCCCGCTGCTGGACTTTAGCAGGACTAGCTACTTTGCCTCCCAGTCTCCGTTGAGCCTGGTGCTCAGCTCTTCTCTAGCAACATTATTGGGCACAGAATCAGCCTTGCTGCCAACAGCTGAACCTCCCTTGCCAGATCATTCCTGTGTTCACATAAGCAGTTTTAAAGGCCCTTTGGGTGAATAACCACTTGTGCACTCATTGTTAAAAGGTAACAAATGGTAACAAAACAGGAAGTAGAGGTCTCAAAAGGCTTCACCCCACACAAGAGTGATTAGATACCTGCAGAAGTGCTTGTAAATTGGTAGGTGCAGTAAATCCCAAACTTTCTGCGGTATTGGGTAAGTCAGGGGTGAGCATGGGAGGCTGACAGCTGCAGGACAGGAGACAGATGTTGCTGTTTGATCAAGCACCTTAAATCCAGCAGCTGAGCCTCCCCATCCACTGCCTTTGCCAGATCATTCCTGGGTTCACATAAGCAGTTTTAAAGGACCCTAGGGTGAATAACCACTTGTGCACTCATTGCTAAAAGGTAAAAAAAATAGTAACAAAACAGGAGGTGGAGGTCTCAAAAGGCTTCACCCCACACAAGAGTGATTAGATACCTGCAGAAGCGCTTGTAAACTGGTAGGTGCTGTAAATTCCATACTTTCTGCAGTATTGGGTAAGTCAGGGCTGAGCATGGGAGGCTGACAGCTGCAGGACAGGAGACAGATGTTGCTGTTTGATCAAGCACCTTAAATCCGGTCAGGAGGAGCAATGACCATGGATCAAAGTGCTCATCTGATTGCACCCCATGTGAAAAACAAATGTTTCTTCTGAACATAAGCCATTTCACAGACATCAGATACTAATTTTCCAACTGTAATTGAAAAAGAGCACAAAAGAATTCCTTCTTTTGAGACCTCAGAATTCCAGTGGTATGGGAGCACCTCTTATCAAAGGGACCTTAGAGGCAATTTTTGAAGCATGTGAGAAACCATACTTTGATGCACTCTGACAAAATAGTCATTGGTTGCCTGATATTTCCTGTGAGGCATCTAAGGAACTGGGGGATTGTGTGGTATACAGAAAGTTTTTATGGCCCTGCTTATTTTAAATCTAGCACTTAGCTGAACTTTCTGTAAGTGAAATGCCCTTCTTTTGAAAGGCAGACCTTTTGTCAGAACCACTGTTTCACCTTTCTTTAGCGCTAATAATCTGTTAGCCATTGTATAGAACGAAAACAAGGTAATAACACTGTTCCTGGCCAGAGAGCTTAATCTAAAAAGGATGGACAAGACAGAATGGGGGAATAGGATAGAGAGTTACCCATGAGTAATGAGCAAGGAATAGGCAAGAATCATGTAGTGATGGAGAAAGTAATGACTAGAACACACTTTAATCAAAGTAAAGATAGGGGTGCTACAGGAAATAGCTTCTCCAGCTGTCATACATTAATGAACCCCTGTACTGAAGTCCTTACATGAAGGAACTATGTATTGAAAGAGACTGCATGGCTTATCTGAATAGTATTTATATATTGCACACACACAAACACAACATACACACAGAGAGAGTACTCTACATATCTTATGCAGTGATCTATCCAGACTGGGTCTAAAAAACCCCAGTGCACTAAATGAATTTGCGGTTGAGATGCAATTTTCTGGGAACTGAGGGGTCTCAGCTACAATGTTTACCTTCTGTCAAACTGATGTGCATTACCTAGTTAGGCAAACTGCCTTTGAGGTTATTTTTTATGTACTGTTAAAATTGATTGCCTGTCAATTTTGTTAGCTGGTTTCAAGAAGAAGAATGTGCTGACAAGTCATTGATGACCCCAATCATGAGGTGTTCAAGGCAAGAAATACCATTGCCTTCTTCCTAGCAACCCCAGTCTTCCTTGGTGGTCTCCCATCCAAGTACTGGCTATGGCTGACTATACATAGCTCAAGCCAAGCTGGGCTTTACTGCATTCTAATTTGAAAAACAAAAACAAAACAAAACTTGGGGTCATGATAGATAACTCACTGAAAGTGTCAAGACAGTGTGCGTTTGCAATAAAAAAGGCCAATGCCATGCTGGGAATTATTAGGAAGGGAATTGAAAACAAATCAGCCAGTATCATAATGCCCCTGTATAAATCGATGGTGCGGTCTCATTTGGAGTACTGTGTGCAGTTCTGGTCGCCGCACCTCAAAAAGGATATTATAGCTTTAGAGAAGGTGCAGAGAAGGGCAACTAGAATGATTAAAGGGCTGGAGCACTTTCCCTATGAAGAAAGGTTGAAACGCTTGGGACTCTTTAGCTTGGAGAAACGTCGACTGCGGGGTGACATGATAGAGGTTTACAAGATAATGCATGGAATGGAGAAAGTAGAGAAAGAAGTACTTTTCTCCCTTTCTCACAATACAAGAACTCGTGGGCATTCGATGAAATTGCTGAGCAGACAGGTTAAGACGGATAAAAGGAAGTACTTCTTCACCCAAAGGGTGATTAACATGTGGAATTCACTGCCACAGGAGGTGGTGGCGGCCACAAGTATAGCCACCTTCAAGAGGGGTTTAGATAAAAATATGGAGCACAGGTCCATCAGTGGCTATTAGCCACAGTGTATGGAGCACAGGTCCACCAGTGGCTATTAGCCACAGTGTATGTGTGTATATAACATTTTTTGCCACTGTGTGACACAGAGTGTTGGACTTGATGGGCCGTTGGCCTGATCCAACATGGCTTCTCTTATGTTCTTATGTTAGGTACCATGTAGGTTTCTGTCTCCAATGATAAATGCCTATCCTTGCCAACAGCTGCAGAAACATAAAGTGGGATGGGACTGCAAAGATTCATAGCATGATAGAGATCCATGTAACAAGTAGATTTGACAGGGAATTTCCAAAGGGAGGCCATATTGAGGCAACTATAGCAACTGGCCCTGAGTGATACATTTAGGCTTAAGGTCATTTTGTACATGAATGTCAACAACTAAATGTGAAAATGGCTCAGGCTTAATTCAGGTAAGTAATAGCTGTGAAAGTCTAGAGATAAATAGTCTTGCCTATAGATATGAGTCTTGAGGAAGAATCTGAAAAGCAAGAAAGAGGCAGCCTGGCAAATAGGGGGGCTCCAGTTCTGTGAAGCATTTTGGCAATGGAGGGACTAGAATTTGAGAAAGATACCAAAAGGTCTGGATGTGACAATGCATTTAGCAGAAATGATCACAGATTCACCGTATCACTGACCTTTGTCATGTTCCTGAAAACAAAACTTCATAATTCTGCTTTCGTACTGCATAATGGATTCGTGACCTGAACTCTCCGAATGTCTCTGAAAATGAGTGTCTGTGAATAAAATGTCTTAAATATATGAAAGCACAATGCTGTCCTTTCAACCTTCATTCCATCCACTGAAAAAAAAGTATTTTGCAAAGGGCAAAAGGATGCTCCACATAGCCAGTTCATGCCAAGAGCTCAGGTCAAGGGGAGGGAGACAAGAACATGCACTGTTTACATTATCAGGTATTGCTCTGAATTATTTCACCGCTGCCTTTGTCCATTATCATCTCTTGAGCCATCATTCTGAGAAACATACTTCAGGCCTGACTCACTGTAGAGAAGTTTTCTCAAGTTACTACTTCTTTGTGCAGGGACCTCAATTTTTGGCTGCTGCTACATATGCCACAAAGTGATCCTAAAGAGCAAAAACTGCCTGTGGCATCTTAAAAGCAGCACAATGATCTGCACACCCATACACAGAATAAGCCAGTTTGTCTCTGGAAGGATTCCACAGTTTTTAATTTTTATTTTTACAGCTGTACCTTTAGCCAAATGTGAAATTCAAATCAAATCCAATAATAAATAGGAAACCCATGATCTCCCAGGGGTTTTAGAGTCAAAAGCAGCTATTGGGCAGATTGGAGTGGGACTGGAGATACTCCATTGGAGAGGGGTAGGTCAACTTGTTTCCTCTCCACTATTTTTCTGGTTTGTTAAAAAATTGTATGTGGCTCATCTGGCATCATGGGAGCATTCAAGGTGGTTTAAAATACACTAAAAGAACAAAAAAAAGGCATATTAAACATTAATAACAAAAAGCAGCAGTAAAATGAGAACTAATAAAAGCAAAAAAAAAAAAATCCATACCCCCTTATTAAACTTAGGCACCAAATGTTCAGGTAAAGATAACAGACTTCATGAAGCACCTAAAAGATTACAAGAGGGAATTCTGTAAGCAGAATGCAACCACAGGAAAGTCCCTGATTCTGTCAGAAACTTGCATAACTTGGGTCTCCAATTATTATCTCACCTGACTGAAAAGTTCATGTAGAAGAAGTTCAGATACTCAGACCAATTCATAGTTCTACAGATCAATACAAGCACTTTGGATTGTGCTAGGGTTGCCAAGTCCAATTCAAGAAATTTGGACTTTGGAGGTGGAGCCAGGAGACTTTGGGGGTGGAGCCAGGAGACATTGAGGGCAGAGCCAGGAGCAAGGGTGTGACAAGCATAATTGAACTCCAAAGGAGTTCTGGTCATCACATTTAAAGGGACAGCACACCTTTTTAAATGCCTTCCTTCCATAGAAAATAATGAAGGATAGGGGGTCCTTCTTTTGGGGCTCATAGAATTGGACCCCCTGGTCCAATCGTTTTGAAACTTGTCGGGTATTTTGGCGAGAGGCACTAGATGCTATACTGAAAACTTTGATGCCTCTACCTCAAAAAACAGCCCCCCAGTGCCCCCGATACCCGCAGATCAATTCCCCATTATTCCCTATGGGAATCGTTCTCCATATAGAATAAGAGTGCCCAGTAGATATTTCCCTCCCCCCCCCCCCGCTGCCATTTTCTGATGACCCTAAAGTGGAGGGGGGAGGGCCTCCAAACCTGGGGATTGGCAACCCTCTCTCTCACACACACACACACACACACACTTGCTGGGTCTGGTTCCTCCAGGACATCTGACATCTGAAA
The DNA here is from genome assembly GCF_032191835.1 of Heteronotia binoei. Lineage (NCBI taxonomy): Eukaryota > Metazoa > Chordata > Lepidosauria > Squamata > Gekkonidae > Heteronotia > Heteronotia binoei. Next base: position 50,163,599 of record NC_083224.1, read on the forward strand.
AGAACAGGGGCTATGCTGCTCTCTCTCTCACACACATACACACTCTTAGTTGCTCTGAAATGAAAGCAAAACAAACCGAGGGACTGTGTTGCTGACCCTTTGCATGAAGTATTTTCTGCTCAACTTTAAAGGTACACACATACACATTTTGAAACGGACCTGCTTGCAGGTTTCTAAACCTGCCCAAGATCTAGAGCTGTATGGTGGCTGTGGGGGCGGGGCTTCCCCCACCAGCCAGCTGTCTGGGGGTGGGGGGAAGCCTGTAAAACCAGGGATCCCTGCTGGGACCTGGGGATGGGGAAGCCTAGACTGTGCTCAGGAACAAACTCAAAACAGTAAAGATCTTTGAGAAGTGATGAAATATGGTTACTGCACCATGTCTCTGTTAACAACCTAGCTATCACATTCTGGATTTTCCAAAAGTGTTTTGAAAGTAACACAATGTATAATACATAACTGTAATGCACCCTGGATTTTACTAAAACACAGGTAACTGTGACAAGACCATCTTTTCAATGGAGGGGCTACAACAGGTATAACAACTACATTGGTAGGAGATGGTCCAAAATGTGGGTGCCCTTTGTACATCCATAAACAACACAGGATCTGACAGCAAACTGCAAACATGTTCTTTTAAGGCAACAACCACTCCACCCAACACCAGGTGCTTGAACGTTGCTACTATGTTCCAGCAAAGCACCTAAGAGCAAAATCTGTCTTGTCTGAATTCAGACACATTTGTGGAGAAAATCCTCATAGCGTAGGGGCTATTGCACAATATGCCCCTCTGTTTTTTCTCCATAGGATAAATAGCAGTTTAGAAGAATGATTTCAATGAGGCTTCCCTCCCCTCCTAACCCTCCCCTCCTGCTGAGCTGTGGTCCTGATTCAATTTACACCTTGCTTCTGCAGCTGCTTTAACTTGAAAATTATCAGTGATGGGTGAACACACCTCTGCTCAGATTGCAAGTGGATAATTGGATTTTAATTCCATTGAACGCTAATGAAAAAAAAACCCTGCTTTTTTTAAACACTCAGAATTATATTCTGAATTGTATTGCAAATATTTGGGGCATGTGCTTTGTTGAAACTGTCCATGTCTTCTTTTTCCTTCTTTTCTACCTACTTGATGGGGAGGGGACTAGCTTACAAAAAAAAAAAAAGTGCTTTCTTTGATTGCTTCGGTCTTGATGAGATGTATGTGTGAGTATGCATGGCTTTGATGGCTTCTTTTTTTAATCTTTTAGTTTTGCCCATTTTGCCCAAAGCCAAGATCATGATTCATTTGCTTAACCCAGGGATCCTCAACATGGTGTCCACAGGTGCCACTGACACCTTTCCTGGTACTCAACAAGTATTTTTTTTAAATGGGTGTGGCCAGGCGGGACTCTTGTCAAGCAGGGCTTCTAATTGGCCATTGGAGATCTGACTGGCAATGCAGATTTTTTTTAAAAAAAAAAAATCATTGTTTAAGTGGCAACTGACACCACAGTGTAGGGCTACAGGTCTCCAGTTGGAACAGGAGGAAAAAGCCATGTGGACATTCATGTTAAATCAACCTCAAATCCTTATAAATTCAATTATTTATATACAATTGTTCATAGAAATTACAATGTGACACAAAGTGCAAAAGAAAAACTACTCCTGAAACAATAAGTTCAATATTAACGTCCAACAGTTTGTTCCTAAAAATTGAAGTCAGGAAGTAGTGTGTAACACTGTGAAGACAGAGTTTTCTTCTCTTTTCAACTCGTCTCTGTTAGCCAATGTATAGATGGAATGCAGCAAGGCAGTAGGACGCAACAGGGATGCACTAATTGCCCTGTTTCACACGAGGCTTCAATTAGATGTCTACAGGAAGAGCCGCAGCAGTTTCCTCTCTCCAAATGGGCAACTTTGGTCAATACTAGGTAGCCAGTAACTGGATCCACATAGTTTTTCGGTCCAGCTGCGCATGCCTCCTCATGCAGTGTAACGATCCTTTTCTCTGCCACGGTTAACCCTTCAGTGCACGGCAGCGGGGCCTGCCTGTCTTGTTTGGACACCAGAGGCACATCAGTGACACTAGGGGAGATATGCTGGTTTGGGGACAAAAATCTATGGTAAGCCACAAACTGAGCATTGCCCCAATGTCCCTGAACTGCCTATAGGACTTCTAGGTGACATTAGGCATATTGCATTTATTTCAGGCTTTCCCCCTCCCAGTAAGTGCACCCCCATTCCTCACCCACTTGTCCAAGGGACCTGGCAACCCTATCACAGTGTGGAATTTGTTACCTCTCACTCCTCTTTCCCAGTATATGTGTATATTTCAATTACTCCTCTTCTCCCTTGCATTTGGCCTTTTTCAGCATGGTTAAAACCGATAAAAGGAAGTACTTCTTCACCCAAAGGGTGATTAACATGTGGAATTCACTGCCACAGGAGGTGGTGGCGGCCACAAGCATGGCCACCTTCAAGAGGGGGTTAGATAAAAATATGGAGCAGAGGTCCATCAGTGGCTATTAGCCACAGTGTGTATGTGTGTGTATATATATATATATATATATATATATATATATATATATATATATATATTTGGCCGCTGTGTGACACAGAATGTTGGACTGGATGGGCCATTGGCCTGATCTAACATGGCTTCTCTTATGTTCTTATGTTGGCTCTGCCTCCTATGGCAGCCATCTTGTGGTTGGGCCCACTATCCTATGTCAGAATTCCAAAGGTACCCACAGCCTCAAAAAGGTTGAGGACTCTGGCCTAACCACTATGGTAAGATTTTTTTAAAAAATGAGGTTTTCACTTGCTGTTAGCTGCTCTGAGGTTTTCAAAGTATTTGGCAGGATATAAATTTAATCAATGAATGATAAACCTCAGTTCAAGCCACTGACAATCAGTGATTTCATTCAGTGCAACTCTGATGTTACTCCAAATTACCTTTGGGATTATTTCAGTCAGCCTATACTAGAGCAAGACTTGCTCTAACTCCCATACTGTTCAGTATTTTTATATGCCCACATGGAAGCACTGTAAGGCCCCAGGTCAGGTTAACCCAGCATGATAATTGAGGAAAAGCATGTAAACACACTACATCCCCAGACCATAATGTAATTTATGCAAATGGTTCCAGCTTGACTGAATGATGCTGTGATGCTGCCTGCTGTCCCAGAACATAAACTGGATCCCCTGGAACTTTCTGAATTAATAGCTTGCTATCCTGGAGTGTTCATCGTATTAACAAAATCTCTCCTGTATCGTGAAATTGTGCTTCTTTGTGTTTCCTTTGGGTTGTGACTTGGTCACTGGGATTCATTTTCACCAGGATATATGGAAGCAAAGTTGTCAGAATCTTGTCACAGTCTTTTCAGAAGGGTCCATTTAAGAACGGCGACTCTTCATGCTTGAGATGAGTCAAAGAATTAAAGACTCAGTTTAGATGTAAAGGATACAAGATAAACTGAAACCATAGCAAAAAAAATTAAAATGTTTTTACACTATTCCTCTAAATTGAATGAATAAAGATTGTGTTTCTAGGCCTCCAAGCACATGTGGCTACTTTCGCAAATACTTGAATAATATTTCACTATAGGATAATATTGCACTATAGCTTGCAGCTGGTCTTTTGTGGTACAGAAATGGGAATCCAGTTATGAATGACTGCTATAGTGAAATCATAGCAAAATATTATAATAGCAATAGCACAATATCAATAGTGAGTGGTTGCAGCCTGTGTATCTTTTAAATTCTATGGACGCCTTTTGGGTTTGGGTATGTGCCTTGTTGAATGATGTTAACACAGTACAGAAAATATTAGGCATAATATGATTAGATGTAATAACATTATGATCAACAATAATAACAGGAAGCAAAAAAGAGCTGCTTTGAAATCAAATATGCATCCTGACAAAACTCAGCTTTGAATAACTGATGAAGTAAATTTTAAAAAGCACAAGCACAAGACCAATGAAGAACTCTTGGAGGAGGATAAACACTGTCTTTCGCAAGTGGTTCCTTCTTCCTCTCCTCTTCCTCACATCGACAATGCTGCTTCTTACTTCTTCTACTCTCTTGTTGCTATTGCTGCCTGCCACCTTCTTCTCTCTAACCTCATCCACCATGTCCTCCTCCTGCCCACTTCTGCTGCCATGGCCACCTCCTCCTTCCAGCCCTCCTACCACTGCTTTCTTTCCCTACCTTCTGCTGCTCCTTATTATTATTTTTTGTTAATGCTCACTTGTGTGGGGTTGCTAGGCAACCATGATCTTGGTCAGCATTTTTTACACACATCACCTCTCCATTTGTAAAAGTTTAAACTTCTCAGTTCTTAAACTCTCCTTTCTTTACCTGGCCCAATTATGTAGATTTTTTGAAATGTCTACTCTGAAACTAAGTTCACAACTAGATGCATGACAGAGCTTTATAGAGCTGTAAGCTTTCATCAGTTTAATTCACAGATTAATTAACGGAAGTACTAGCTGATTAATCAAGAAATGATGGACAATGAGCAAAAAAGAATTTAGGGTTGCTAGTTAAGGACATAGTTTTAGACCATTGCAAATTAGAATTTTGTTCAAAAGATTACTTTTACTTCTGAGAATAATTCCTGTGATTAACCTGTGTTTGTCATTTAAAAAAAAAATCTTGACTTTTTGATAATATGCAAATATATGTGCATGGAACTGCTTAATATGATAAAGCAGACAAGTAGCTAAAAAGTCATTGGCAGTCAATGTTTCCCCTATTCTTTCCCCCTACTGAGTGGAGCAGTTCACATCCTGAGCAGAATATAACTGCTGTATTCTTAAAATAGACAATGGGCAGTACAGGACCCTGCATGCTCCAGTTTGCTGCTGAATGGGGCTTCCTGTGTTAATGAGTGGCTGCTCATGCACTCAGCTTAGAGGGAACACTGTTGACAGTCCAAGTGAAATGTGCTTGAAATACTGGATAGGGGGTAAAGAGTGTGCCAAACATTAGCAAGAAACATCTGTAAATCTTCTGTGAAATAGGGGTATGAAAATGTGCCCATGTCATGGCAGCAGTACAAACCAGAATGGGAACAGGTGGAAATGGCATCCATACTCACCCGATTCTGACCCATTCACTGTTGCTGCCACCCCCACCTATCATTTCTTCTCTGTCAGATCGAGGGTTTTCAGCCCTCAAATGGTGGGCTGAAAATCTCATGAGATTACAACTGATCTCCAGGTGATAGAGATCAGTTCCCCTAAGAAAATAGTTCTCCCCTGGAGATTTGGAAGGTGGACTCTAATGGCATTATACCCCATTGAAGCCCCTCACTTACCCAGACCCCACCTTCCTCTGGCTCCACCCCCTCCCCCAAATCTCCAGGCATGTCCCAACACAGAGCTGGCAAGTTTTTTCTAGGCATCTCTGCCCAAAAGTGCAGGGCAACAGCAGTTGCATCAGAAACCAACAGTGGACCCCAACCTTTTTGAGTGTGGGCACCTTTAGAATTCAGACACAATGTGGTAGGCACAACCACAAAATAGCTACCACAAAATGGCTGCCACAGGTCGGCCCCTCCCCAGCCGGACTGGCAACGGCGGTATTAGGCTGGGGGCTGTTCTTTGCCCGCCCGGAAGGAGGGAGGGCTGACTTTTGTTTCCTGGCCTGAGAGTTGTAGAAGGGAGGAGCGCTGGGGCTTATAAAGCCCCAGCCCCGCCCTGGGCTCAGAAGCTTTGATCGGCTCTCGGACGGAGAGCCACGTTGTTTGGCAGCAGAAGCTGTAGTGCTGCTGTGGGAGGCATGGATCAGCTGTTCGTCGGGGCGAGGAGCTTCCTTCAGCGGTGGCGGCGGCTGTGGCGGCAACGGCTTTCGTTAATGGTTTTTTCCACACGCTGAGGAGTGGGGGCTTGGTTGTGCCTGCGTCGGGGGGCATCTGGCGATATCGAGCTCGGGGGCCCTGCCCCCCCCTGCGGTTCTTTCACGTTGTTGTGGGCCTTTGGGGGCAGTCCATTCGGGTTGGGTGTTTATTGCCCCTTCCCCCTCACCTTTTTCCCCTGCTTGCAGGCTCTTGTGTAAGGGAGTGAGGCAGTAGCACAGGGTGCCGGGTGCTTTGGGCTTAGGACTCCAGCCCCGGGTGTGCAGTATTTTATTGGGGGGCACAAGTTGCAAGGCACAGGCGGGCTAAGTTTGCCAAACCCAGGGGGTGGTTTGAGTGGACCGGGTATTCCATCAGGGCATGGCTCCCAAGAAGGGTCAGGGCCCCTTCAAGGGTAAACAGCCAAAAAAGTGGGCCCAGCAGCCTGGTTCCCCAGAGGTTTTGGTGGAGGAAGCCCAGCTGCAGCAGGCCATTATTGGCTAGTTAGATGCTTTAGAACAACAGAGGGGTGCAGCAGGCGCCCCTATGTAAGCCAAAATGCCCTCAAAATGAGGTTGGGGAATTAGTTGGGGCACCTGACTCACTTGGGATCTTTTCCCCATGTATACAAGAATACACGTCCAGAAAAGTGGTGCTTGAATGTTCGAGACTCTAATTTGATAAAGTCAATTATAATTTATTGGAGAAAAATATAGACTTCCATACAAGATAAAATACTCATAAAATCACACATACAGTTCTAGAGAATATAGATAGATCAATAGGGGAACAATGAGGGTAGACATACAGGGTAATATTTACCTATCGTAGCTTCCAAGGAAGACTCCAATGGCGACAAGAGAGGGTGTGGGTATGGGGCCCGAAACTGATCAGGAATCAGGGTCAGAGGTTAAATAAACTATTGCTGACCCTCAGGGGATGGGAGGAGAAAGGGGAGGCTCTGCAATGACCATAAGGGCTGGACTTATGCAGTAGCCAATGGGGAGTTGATTGGTGACACCTTATTGGGTGTTGGGGCTAACCAATCAACTTGCTGAGTTGGTGGTACCTGGTGAGGCTTTCATTTTGAAAAGTACCCAGGGGACGCTCCAAAGTTACCGCTGTGTAGAAGAATGGGGAAATGACTGTAAAAAGGGGGTACTTCACACTAACACTACAGTGACAATAGGTATTCAAATTGGTGCCTAGGTAACACCCGGTTTAGACAAAAGCCTTGGCATTGGCTGGAGATGGCTGTCCTCTTCTCTATTCTCCTTCTTGGCACCAGCCTTTGTTCTGGGTTCCGTTGATCAAAGGAAGCGACTGCTGAACATTTAAACGGTCTTTTGGGTTGATGGGTCAGCCAAAGGACACATCCGATGTGTACGTGAGCCTTTAGTCCTACTAGAATGGAGGTAAGCCTGTTGGGAAGATGTCTGCATGTGGTATTAGCCTTCCATGGTGGATTCCATGGTCAGTGCTTCATAACCGTTCGCCTGGACAACTCCCTGGTGGCGTAGTTTCTTCCGCTCCATGGCTGACACTCTGAACGACGGAAAGACGTTATTTTTGTTTGTAGACACTCTATACCGGTTTAGAGTGTCTAGTTAACTCATGGCTCTTTGTACAACATAAGTCCTTTAAATTCCTGGATAGGCGTACTCACACTCCCTGGCCAGATGAGCGTGGGTCACCATCTCCCGATGCGCTGGCACCCATGCTGGTATTTATAATGTTTAGAAAAGGGGGGCTTTTCCTCACACCTACTTGGGAGGGGCGCCGCAGGGCGTCAGTTCGGCCATCCAAGTTAACTTATGAAAAAGAGGTTTTGGCTCATCTTTCTGTTTTGCAGGGAGAACTGGGGGCGTGGACATGCGGCAGGCACGGGACCAGGAGGAGGACGGTGACACTGGTGATGTAGCTGGAGGGGAGCTTGTGACTCACGGAACTGTAGGGGAAGTGGTACAGCCTGCCCCGGCTGTGGCAGTGGCTGTTAACCCCCCCGTGGTAGCGGGTAAGTCTCCAGTGCAATCCCAGTTGCCGACATGGCCATGGGGCTACGTCCAGGCGATGGCCCCCCTTAATACAGCGGGTTCAGCAGTGACACAGACAGGGCAGGTGGGGCCTTTTGGGCAGCCTGGGCAGGCAGGTCCTTCATGGGCCTGGGGGGCGCCTTATGCATTGTCACAGGGCACAAGTGTGGTGGGGCCCGCTGCTCAGTCCCCTTCACCAACAGTTGCTGTGCCCTCATCACAGTGCACTGCTGTTGCTCAGGCATCCCCGGGTGTGCTACCTTGGGGGAGGCAGCAACAGGGGTTATAGCAGGCAGTTTGCCCAGGCTATCAATGGGGTACATGGCATTATCCTCCGAATCCTTATGGAGCCGTCCCTTTCCATGTGGTGATACGGCGTTGCCCTTGGGCGATCACCTTGCAGTGGCAACCCGGGATAAGATTGTGAGGGGTGAATACGTAGATGTGTTCAGCCTCCTCTTTAGAGAAGTGGAAAAGAAGGATAAGGAGGACCTTGATGACAAGGAAAAGGAAAAGTTGAAGCGGAGGAAGGTGGATAAGACCTGGTCCAATTGGCTGTCGGGTTTCTTGATATATGCGGGGGTAATTGCTAGGGTACAGGCTTTACGGGCTGCAGCCTTGTTTCAATATTGCGATATAGTACACCGCGCATATACTGATTTCGCTGGTGTGGCATGGCTGCAATATGATGAGGCCTTTAGGATGAGGGCAGCGGTTAACCCAGGGCTTCCGTGGGACCAGATTAACCAACAGCTTTGGCTTCAGCTGATGTCGCCGGCTAAGCCCAATTCGGGCGATAGAGCCGACAGTGGGCACCTTGTAGAGAGGCAACAGAATAGCGCAAGTGCCCACAGTGTGGCGGGCCAGTCGGTTCAACCCCGGCTGTTATGCTGGGAATTCACATAAAGGCGTGGGTTCCAGGAAGGCCTGCAAATTTAAGCACGAGTGCCTGCTCTGTGGGGGGTCGCATGCCTTCTCAGCTTGTAGTAAGTCCAAAACCAAACTGGGGTTGAGGCGCCCTTGGGGGGGGGGGAGGTAACCAACAGCCACCTGGAAAAGGGTCTCAGTCCAATACAACTGAGGGTTCTTAGGCGGTTGTTGAGTGGTTATCCCCTGTTGGTGGATAGGGCCTATTTAATGGATGGTTTCACCTATGGTTTTAGGATCCCATATCAGGGACCTAGGTGGGTACTTGGTAGTGTTTATAGAATAGATATAGAAAAGATAGAATAGAAAGAATGGATGCTTTTGAGATATAGTTCTGGAGAAGAATCTCGAGAGTCCCTTGGACTGCAAGAAGATCAAATCAGACAGTCCTAAGGGAACATATGAAGCTGCCTTATACTGAATCAGACCCTCGGTCCATAAGAATATAAGAGAAGCCATGTTAGATCAGGTCAATGGCCCATCCAGTTCAACACTCTGTGTCACACAGTGGTCCATCGAAGTCAGTATTGTCTACTCAGACTGGCAGCGGCTCTCCAGGGTCTCAAGGTTTTTAATGCTTATTTGCCTGGACCCTTTTTAGTTGGAGATGCCGGGGATTGAACCTGGGACCTTCTGCTTACCAAGCAGATGCTCTACCACTGAGCCACTGTCCCTCCCCAAAAAATCAACCCTGACTGTTCCCTGGAAGGTCAGATGCTGAAGCTGAAGCTCAAATACTTTGGCCACCAAATGAGAAGGGAGCACTCACTGGAGAAGATCCTGATGCTGGGAAGACGGAAGGCAAACGAAGAAGGGGACAGAAAAAGATGAGATGGCTGGACAGCATTACTGATGTAACAAACACGAATTTGAGCAAACTTCAAAGGATGGTGGAAAACAGGAGGGCCTGGCATGACTTTGTCCATGAGGTTGCAAAGAGTAGAACTTTACTGTGTGACTGAACAACAACAACCGTGTTTCCTTTCCTTCTGAAACTTGAAGAGTTAGTTAAACTCAAGAATTTAGACTGGAGTATCTAGCAGATTCAAAGTCTCTCATCTCAAAGATTCTAAGACATTGTTAAAACCATACAACTCTTACTTGCTGGAAACATATTAACTGAAGTTTGTGAAATTATTAAATTACTTCAGAGTTATCAGTGAATCAGCTCAGACATTTTACCTCTGATTCCACCTGACCTTTCCCCCCTCTATTAAAATATTTTGTTTATGTTTGAACTTTCAAAAGCCTCTCATGTGCCATTTTCAGAAGTATAAGTTAAGGAGGTGATCATGTCTCCTCCCTCAAGTCCCAGGGCTGAGTCAGTATCAAAATATAATGATGGGACAGGATGGAACAACAAGCAAGAAGAAAATAGATTAAGGGGCTGCTCAGACAGAAAGAAAAAGAAAAACAGGGAAAATCTTGTGTGTGAGGGAGGGGAGAGGGCAAGTTTGCCACAGATAGCTAAAAGGGAGAAGCAATATGCAGCAGCATTTTGAAAGCAGAGCTCAGCTCTATCCCCTCACTGTACTGGTGACAGAGGGAGTGTCCACATAGACATGCTTCTGCAGTAACTCTGTAGATTCCATTTTGAGCTGGACAAAAACAGGCTGATTTTTTTTCTCAGGCTGAAAGGAGAAGGCCCCATTAATGTCACAAAATGTGCTTGGACTTACACCAATAACACATAGTCATTATCATTGTTGCCATTGTCATCGTCGTCATTGTCGTCGTCGTCGTCGTCGTCGTCGTCGTCGTCATCATCATCATCATCATCATCATCATCATCTCTATTTATTAACTGCCCCCATCCCAGCCTATGCTGGGCCCTAGGCAATGTACAGGGCTTTTTAAAAATTTTATTTTAAATCAAGGACTTCCTGATTTTCATGAAGGGGGAAAAATTCCATTGTGGAAGAATTTTAGGTAACCTTTTCATAAGGTAAAGATTTAGACATATCTAAGAACAAAGGGGTTTTCTTCTTTGCTGTATTTTTAGAAGAGATTAAAATGAATCTGACCTACACTATAAAGCAGAGCCTATTGAATGTAATTAGTAGAAGTGTAATTCTAGCAACAGCCTACCTTTAGGGCATCATGAGACCTCAGTTTTGTATTGCAATTTCTGAATTTACTTGGTACATTTCTGTTACTTCATGCCTGTTCACTTCATAAGGTATGTGGTGTCCTCTAGTGGCATAATGTGTGGAGAGAACATCAGACACCTTCCCTAATTTATCTTCTGTCTCTATTGTAAGAAGCACTTGGGGAACAAAGGATCTGACATTCCTTGCCCAGTTCTCCAGGATCCTGTACAATATGAGCTCCTACAGTACTTGTGTAAGCAGAATGCAGTGGAATCCTAATGCAACCTTTCTGTATGTAGTACTATCAAAATCCAAATGATCTTTTATATTCTTATATCAGAGTCAGGGATCGCTTTTCAGCTGCAGGAAGCAATATAATTCCAATTTTCAAGGGCTGCTTTCTCTACAAATTAAATTAATTAAATTATTGCTTTAAAAAGTAAAAAAAAGAGAGAGATTCATATCAATGCTAGGCATTTGATCCTAGAAATGAAAAACATTTTTCTTTCTTGTTCTTTTGATACAGCTAGCCTGAGTAAAGCTGGATGTTGGGGTCCATTTGACAGTAACTTTTTTTTGACAGTAACTTTTTTGACAGTAACTGATTTACTGAAAACAAAAGACCATTTTCTGCTGAGGTTTTTCAAACAACATGAACAAGTGCTGAGCTGAAAGTTCTTAGCCAAACCCTTTTACTTACTTTACTAGGAGCTGCTGAGAAGACAGTGAGGGAAGAGATGTAATTAAAACCTTTTGCTCTTGCATATTTCCTCTTTTGCAGTCTTTTTTGTAGTCCTACCTAGCACTAGTAGTAATGCTGTCCTCTGCTTGATAGAATTTTTCCCCACTATATTTTTCAGCAAAATGTGCCAGAATGAGGACAGGAAATGTTGCCCTTGCTCTAGTCTAGTTTTCTGATGCTGGCAGGAAGCCAGTAGGAATATTGGCTACATAACAATGTTTGAAACCAAAACAGGACCAAGACAATGTTTTTACTCTCATGTTTTTTGCTTTTAATTTGGGGGGGGGGTGTTCTGGCAGCTGTGGAAGGCTAGCCACTGCTCCTAATAATTGAGAAGAATAATTTGACCAATGACTGTTTAGTTCAGCATCCTATTTCCAACAGCCAAGTACCTTCAGAAGCCTCATAGGCTGGATTTAAAAGCAATGGACCTGCCCCCCTCCTTTACAATTGTTTTTCATAGGAATACTTCCTCTAAACTTGGTGGTTCTATTCTATTTCAAGGCAAGTTGCCATTGATCAACCTACTTTTCCGAACTGTGTCTAATCCTTTTGAAAACATGCTAACAGCCATGACCATGTCCTTTGCCCTGAATTTGCTGATGATCATATTTCTCAAATTAATCCCTCCCCCAGGGACAAATTCTTTTCTCAGTCAACACCTTTCATGGTTCTATACAGGGATGGAGCAAATTTCACCAGAATGTGATTGATAGTCAAACTTATTGTTGTTGTTATTGTTATTATCAGGATTATCATCATCATTAAAAACAACAAAAATGGTATGCTGCCTTTCTGTCCTATGAGGGCACTTACCATGTTCAAACGTATTAGTCAGATGTGATTCCATCACCCATCCTGTTCAGTTTGTGCCAAAACAACTGCAAAACCTGCTGAATGGGTTGCTTCAGGTTTATTCAAAACTGCATACACGCAAAGATGCTCTTGAGTCAAAGTGTCCAGCACCCATTGGAGACTACTTAGACAAACAAAGAAGTTGAAGATTTTATTGAAACACAGATTTTATTTATGGCTGATTTGTATTCTTTGGGGCTAATTTTTCTATTTAAGCAATTGCTGACTGAGCAGAGCAGTTATGCAGGAAGAATGGGGAGCAGCACAGTAGAATTCAGTTGGGCCGCATGAAAATGCACATGCAATTAAAAAGTCAGTTATTCTGTAGTGCAGTGTTAAAAAAGGGATACAGTGAAGCACACTGCCAAACATGGTGATGAACATAGATTCAGGTGGGTAGCCATATTGGTCTGAAGCAGCAGAACAAAGTTTGAGTCCAGTGGCACTTTTAAGACCAACAAAGTTTTATTTTGAGTATAAACTTTCATGTGCATGCATACATCTACAGATGCATTGAAACAGAAGTCATCAACCATTACATATAGGCAGTGGGTGAGGAATGTGTTTCCAGGAAGGGTCAATCTGCTCTTTGTTTGTATCTAGCTACTTTCATTCTAGAGCAGGGTTGTCCAACTCATTTGTTATGAGGGCTGGATCTGACATATATGAGACCTTGTTGGGCTGGGCCATGTGTGTCAAAAAATGTAATGTCAGGTAGTGGAGATATAAACTTTAAAAAGGACACAAACAAATACAATTTTTTTTTAAAAAAAAAGACTTAAAATAAAACATGCTTAAAACATTAGTACTCTTGCAACATTTTGTTTATGTAACCATCTCTGATAACTGACACCTCTTGCTCTGAATTATTGCATCAAAATCTGGAGACAATGTCTGTGTTGTAGCAATCTTGAGTATAATGTTCAGGGGTTGTTCAGGTGTGTATCTGTAAGTTGCAAACCTACTTTTGATTCATTACAGAAATCTCATGGTCAATGCTTTGAGCCTATGAAAAGGAAAGGTCCCCTGTGCAAGCACCAGTCATTTCCGACTCTGGGGTGACGTTGCTTTCACAACATTTTCATGGCAGACTTCTTACGGGGTGGTTTGCCATTGCCTTCCCCAGTCATCTACAGTTTTTCCCCAGCAAGCTGGGTACTCATTTTACCGACCTCGGAAGGATGGAAGGCTGAGTCAACCTCGAACCGGCTACCTGAAAACCTAGCTTCTGCCAGGGGTCGAACTCAGGCGGTGAGCAGAGCTTAGGATTGCAGTACTGCAGCTTTAACACTCTGCACCACAGGGCTCTTTTTTGAGCCTATGACCCAGGGGGAAACATGAAATGGCTGAGCATTATGAGCTTTTGTACATAAATTGCTTTGTGTGCTGGTCAGGAACATGTGAAGGCATCATGACACAGACTGAGGGCTATATGTTTGTCTACAAGACTATAGTCTTCTTCCCAGAAAAAAATAACCACAACTCCTATGAAGCAGTGCAAGAATAGAGAGACAGACATATATAGTGGTCAGGATCAGCTTTCTATCTGGGAAGCCTAGGTTAAAAATCCCAATCTATAAAGCAAATGTGCTAGGTGACCTTGGTCTGGACACACACTCTCAGCCTCATCCATCTCACTGGCTCATTGCTATTCCTTTTCTAAGCAGTTCACATTGCTTTCCTACTGAGTAAGACTGGATCATGAAGGCAATAAATACAATACAATACAATAAAAAATAGGAGGCAAATCCCAGGAAAGCCCAGACAGAATGAGCCAACAAAACTCTCTCTCTCTCTCTCTCTGTAACAAGGCACAAAGCTTAAACCTTGAATAAAACTTTGTTGATCTTAAAAGTCCTTATATCTCTCCCGTGCAATTGAGGGCACAGGGCAAAGGAATCTCTTGCTCTTTTCCTCCCTTCCCAGGGGACAAGGAGGGGGAGGAGCCTCAGCCAATAGAAGGAAGAGAGGATTGGTTCAGTAGCTCTGCTGTATGATTGGGAGCAGGGCTTTTTTGGAGAAAAAGCCAGCAGGAACTCATTGGCATCTTAGGCCACACCCCCGATGTCATCATTGTTTCAGACAAGACTTTTTTGTGAGAAAAGCCCAGCAGGAACTCATTTGCATATTAGGCCACACCCCTTGATGCCAAGCCAGCCGGAATGCGTTCCTGTGCATTCCTGCTAAAAAAAAAGCCCTGAGGCTCCCAAGGGAGGAGCCTCAGCCAATGGAGAATATAGAGGCTTTGCTCCATAGTTCCTGTATGATTGAGCAAGCCTGGCAACACAAGCTGTAGTGTAGAAGGAAGCAAAATAGAGGGAGAAGGAAGCAGATGACAGCCAGTATATAGCCTCAGGCCAAGAGCCTTTTGACTTATACCTAAGATATGTGTCTCTGGCCAGGTTAAATTCCCCTGATTCTAACAATAATATGCCATAAGATGCCCACTGATTCCACTTTCATACCTGGCCTATACTGCCAACTGACCAACCTATTTAACAGCAACCACCCAAGTCAATTATTCCAAATCCTCAATTATCCCAAAACCTCATTGCTAATCAAGGATGTAGGTATAAAATTCCTCCCTGGCCTCAACAACGACAGCCACAGCCACAGCCACAGCCTACACTGGAAACCGGGTGGGAGGTGGGTCAAGCACAAACGGCAACTGACTGGCCAAGGTTGCTGCCATGGAGAGACAGGAGCTGGAATGTGTGATTGCAACCCTATATTTATCCAGGTACTGGTCCCTGGTTTATTTGTGAAGTGAATGTGTATTAGCTCTTTCTTTTATAGATGCGTCCACATACACATGTAGAACATATGCATGTTCATTGCAACATGTGAATGGGGCTACTGAGTTAGACTATCGGTCTTTGAAGGTCAGTATTGTTTATTATGACTGGCAATGGCTCTTCAGTGTCAAGCGGAGATTTTTCACATCACCTGATCCTTTTTTAAATTGAGATAATAGGAATCAAAGTGGTGAAGTGATGACTTTCAGCATGCAAAGCAAACACAGCAAGAACCCATCTACTAGATCTGGTACATATATCTCATCCCTGTTTAGCTCACATCAAGGGGAGGGGTGTTGCTTTTTAAGGTGAGTTAAAGTTGCATTAAAGTGCATGTGTGAATGAGTAATGCTGAGTGTCAAGGTCATAAAAGGTCACATATAAATTGAAGGAGCTGAAATTGATTTAGATTATAGATTTTTAGATAATTATATGTCATTCCCCCCTAACTGTGACACAAATCAGCTTCCAACATCATTCTTCTTTCCTCCATTTTCTTCTCACAACCCCCACCCTGTGAGATAGGTTAGGTTAAGAGAAAATGACTGGCCCAAGATCATCCAACAAACTTCTTTGGCAAAATGGAGATTTGAACCTAGTCCAGCATTCTAACCACTACACAGTGCTAGAACACCAAACATGTTCCAATCCTTGAATTAACTTAGAAAATCTCCAAATTAATCAACATTAGGGTAAACTGGTATGCACTACAAAGAAACCCCTTCTGAAACCAAAAAACAATACATCAAGGGAAATCCACCTCTCTATAATTTCAGTGCAGGGAAGGTTTCTCACTGAGAGTTAAACAGTGAGGAGGCAGTGTATTTTAAGAGAATACTTTGGGGACTTTTTCATGTCTCATCCTTTTTATCACAACATTATCAGTGAAGAACAAGGGCTTTGTTATGCATAGCTGGTCTATAGGGCCATTCCATTGTTTATCACAATGTCCATTCAATGTGTAGAACCAGTAAAGTGTGCGGGTCTAGGTGCCACAGGTCTAAATATTCTCTCATGACATCTCAAATTGCAGAATATTACTCATTCATTTTACCTATTGCTGCTTCTTCAGAATAAAATTTATTATTGTTTTCTATTTTTTCTGATGCTGATTCTGCACATATCTGGTTTTACAACAATTATTGTTTCTTTTTATATCTCTGTGTTACCATCCTTGTATGATCTGCCTGCGTTGCCATCCCACAGAGAAATGTCAAGCTCTCCCCCTTCTTTCTCTGAATACCTGCAGCTTCCCATTGTATGCTTGCAGCACAAGAAGAGACACAATGTCTTTAGATGTATGCTGTTGTTTTTTAAACTAATAAAATTGACACATTGAGCATGGCATAGGAGGAAGCATGGATTCAAAACAGCAACACTTACGCATTGAAACCAAATATTAAGATGAGCTGCTGTGATGATGGTCTCTATGGTATTATCACACAGATAGGAGTGGCTAGAAACAAGACACAGCACTATCCAGAATGATCAGTACTAGTCCTGCATTTGCTGGAAGAAAGGACCTGGTTAAGTAAGATTATGTTTTATACCAGTTTGGTGTACTGGTTAAATGTGTGGACTCTTATTTCCCACCCCCCTCAGTCGAAATAAAGAGGCTGACACAGAATATTGGGAAACGGGCCACTTTATTAATACAACTAACATGGCAAGGGCAACCTGCAGTTGGACAAGCCCTGGGGTCTTCCTCCGACCCCGCCAAGTCCAACAAATGGGTGAGCCACCCTGCCCCCAGCATGAACCATAAGACTATGGCTAATGCTGGGCCGGCCAGGCCAAAACTACCCTCCCCTAACTTCCGCCCCAATACCCAGAAGGAGGCAAATCTAGGGGGAGGCACGACTATGATCCGCATTATACAACATTGAGCCGTAAAGCCCATCTGCCGCTCATGCGCATTGACTGCACTAACAGGTGCAGATGCCTGGGTGCTCACCTGCAAGGTATAAACCCCTTGCTCCTTCTGCCAAGTGACCAAATTAAACATCCCTACCTAACTTCCACACCACTGCCAGAAGTACAAGGTAGGTGAAAAACACCTCACCATAGGCCAATCAGGTGAGATGAAAAAATTCCTACCTGGTCTCTAATAAGATGACCGGTGAAACCTGTACTACCACAGGGTGGGAGGGTGGGCCGAGAGCCGCAAACAAACTGCGATGGCTGGGCGGGGCCGGGGCTATAAATAGCCCCAACGCTCTGTCCACCCGCAGTCCCCAGATGGGCGGGAAGCTCTCCAGCCTCCCATTCTTCCAGGGAGGCAAAGAACAGCCCCGTGGCACGCAGTCACGTTGTGGTGCGGCCAGAGTGGGGCTGAATTGGGAGAACCGGGTTTGATTCCCCACTCCTCCACTTGCAGCTGCTGGACTGGCCTTGGGTCAGCCATAGCTCTTGCAGAGTTGTCCTTGAAAAAGCAGCTTTGAGGAGAGCTCTCTCAGCCCCACCCACCTCACAGGGTGGCTGGCTTGATGTCGGGGTGTGTGGCCTAATATGCAAATGAGTTCCTGCTGGGCTTTTTCTACAAAAATCTGCTGCATAGGAGGATGTTTGTCCTGCAAATTCCCATAATGATTGGTCTTAGTATATCAATGGCAGCCATTTTATAGTGGCACCCACTTCCCCTTCTCAAAACTCCCAAATTCAAAAAGATTGGGGTGCCTGTTCTATAATGCAATACTTTCTTAATCTTCTTAAACTATTTGCACTAGCAGTCTATCCAAAAGTCTATCCAAAGAAAACCCTCATTTTCAGTTTAGCCCCAAACATTTTAACTTCCGGGTAGCAAAAAGATTGTGTAGCAATTTTTCCCTATTCCTACCAACAAAGATAGCCCTTTAAAAGATATCTAGCTGATACAGTGAGGCAGGGCACAATATGCTCTGATGGAGTATATCAAAGCAAGATCTGAATTGAAATTGGACGTTTTAAAAGCCAGAGAAGAAAATGACACCTTTGAGTCTCAGCGCTTGAAATTCACTGGCAACAACTTCAGTACAGAGATAATCAGACCGGCCAGAAAATTTCACAGCCAGTTTCCACTGATTCAAGACATGTTCTGGAGCCCTGCTGTGATGTCAATTTATCTCTGAATGGGTTTAAGGAAAGAGAGATGGTGGTTTCTTTACTGCCATCTTGAAAGTTATATTGAACATTGCCTGTGCACAAGCAACTGTTTCTGTGAAGCAACAAAACTGATTCCTTCCATACAATATTGGTAATACTTGTTCTAATACTGTTTCAGGTAACATATTGAAAGATAATTTGGGCAGAGCAGCAAGCTATCTTCTGTACTAGGTGGATCTCCCATATTCCAGATGGGATATGAAAGAAACAGATGAAGAATAAGTAATTTCCTTATAACCAATAGGCATTTCTATGGCTCCCTCACTAACAGCCCAATCCAGAGATAAGGGGCGGCCAGCCATGGTGTAGCTGCCATGCCGCTAGTAGACTTCCTGAGGACTTCGGCACGCTAGAGCATGGGGAGGGGAGAGGTGTAGCTTGCTGTGAGGGACACAGTCGCCATGGCAGCGCAGCTGGCGGAGGCACGGAAGGGAGGCGGAGGCAGCCAGAAGGGAGGGCCAGTCCACACCCCCCCTCATTGGCCAGTTCTTGTGCATGCACCGCAGCTCATGACAGTCAGAGATGGGGAAAGGCGGCTCGAGAGAGGCTGATAGCCATCCCCAACCCACCCCCAAACAGAACAGAGACAATGATGGGCAGACCATCACAGGCAAAGGAGAGATGTCCCACCAACATGGGGAGGGAACAGGAGTGAGGCTGGGCATGCGCACACGGGAAGCTTGGCTTGGTGGCGAGGTGAAGGTGGGGTCGAGACAGGTCCACACAGGCCCACGGAGAAGCCATCAATCACCTCACACCCTACCGCAGTCAGAGACTCTGCCAATGGCAGGCAGACAAGCAAGAAGTACCAAGTGCAGGAGTTTGCTGTCATAGACAGCGGCTGGAATGTGTGTCTGGGAGTGAGCAGCCCAGCAGCAGACACCCCCCACCCAGAGACACCCTGTTCTGCCCTGACACCCCCTGCCATGTGCACAGAACACCTTCCCAGGGGGCCACAGAACTCAGAGTGTGAGTGCATCAGTCGCAGAACTCTGAGTCCACTTCACCAGCCCCCCCTTAGTGCCCTGCACACAACAGCCCTGTGAGGTCAGGTAGGCTGTCAGCCCGGGCAGGCTGAGGTGTGGCACTCCCCTCCCTTGTCCAGCCATGTGGGGGGCAGCGTGGCGGCTCATAGACCATTCCCTCCCCCCCAAAACCAAGTCTGCCCACCCTCCCAGGCATTCCCTCAGAGATGCCACTGACAGAGGGGGGAGGATTGCCCAGGAAACGTGCAGCAGATGCCAAGCGGGAGAGACAACAGAGGGCACAGCTCAGACTTTATTTTTTTGGAACAGAGTGCAACAGTCTCCCTGGCGCACGCTGGGCAGTCTTGCTGTGGGCGGGGTTCCATTCTGAGCAGCAGGCAGAAACAGCTGAGGGAGTGGGGGGGGGGCGGTGGAGCGGCATACAAGGAATATTATTATTATTATTAAGCCTCTGTGTTGGAGTCCCACCTGCAAAACAGAGATAGAGATCAAGAGCACCTGCAGGACCGGCGGCTGGAAGAGCGGGCTGCATTTCAGCCGGGCACTCTCTTAAAGGGACAGTCTCTGACCCACCCACCCACCCACCCCCGCAATGGGGCAGCTGCCACACACACACACACTGTGCCCTGCCAGGGGTTGGGAACGCGGCAGAGGGCAGACCAAGGGAAGGGAGCAGGCTGTAGCACAGGGGAGCAGGGTCAGCAAATGCCCCCTGCCGAAGCCCACTACCTGGTTCAAGTGTCAGAAATGCTCGCACACCGAGCGGTTGAGAGTGAGGGGAGGAGGAGGCCCAGGGGGCAGTGGAACAGTCCTCGCATGCAGAGCCTCCAGGAGCCCAGGACCTGTAGAGACCTGGAAACAAGAGCAGTTAGCCCCAGGGGAGAGACCTCACTCTCCCCCTCGCAAGTCAAAGATACAGTCAAAGCAACCACGAGGTGCAAAACCCATCCCCAACGTGCCTGCCCATCCCTCGCTCAAAGTCTGTATGGCCAGGAGCTCACTGGCAGAGCTTCCCGCCACGTACTCCTCTCCCTAACAACTGAGTTGTGTGAGGCCAGAGCGGAAGTATTTCTAGGAGGGAGGAGACTGCAACTGGGTGCTTGGGAGGGGGCTCATCAGCCCAAGGCGCGAGGGGATTGGCAAGGCAATCACGCCGCTCCCTAAGGGGTTTGCAAGCTTCCGGAGCGGCGGAGGCAACCTTTGATTTTGGTTTCAACGAGTGCATATGGGGCACGCTGCCATTTTTGCAGGCGTAAAGTTGTGCTTCTTGGGAGGGCGTGTCATGGGCCAAACTGCTCAGGAAGCTGCCTAAGCCTGAACTCCACCCCCTCCGCCTGAATGCCGCGCTCTGCCTCACTTCCATCCACACTTGGGCACAGCGCTCAGGCACCACTGCCCTTGAACTGCACTCAGGCATCCCCCCGCCCACGGAACTCCCCTCCGCTAGTGTGGTGCTGGTCATACGTCGGTGCAAACCCTTCCTGCACCCATGTGCCAGCTTGTTTGCTCCCAAAAGACTTTCTGCCCCGCCCCCCTCTGGATTGCACTCTAAGTATCAATATGTATTCTAATGGCAATGAATTATTAACATCAGAAACACATATGCTGAACAAAAGGAAATATTTATAATATTAGAATGTTCATTTTTTATATAGAACACCTTCCTAAAATCAACAATAACATCCTTAAATTACTCCTGTGATAAAGCTTCGTTGATCTTAAAGATGCCATGGGACTCAAACTGTGTTCTGCTGCTTCAGACCAACACGACTACACACATGAATGTTACTCCTGTTGTGGTTGCTAAAGGTTTTTGTTTTGTTTTTTTCATAATCACTTACACATGATAAGCATGATCGTGATCTTGAAAAAATCAGCCTGTGTTAAATGGAATCATGGCTAGGCTGTTTAGACAAGCGGAGACTGAAACACTCTCTTTTTGGAGAGTTAGTGGGTTGAATCCAGCCAACTTTTTCATTCATTCTAGTCCAGTTCCTCTCATTATGGCCCTTATTCCATGTGGCCATTGTCCAGGCACCCCTTCCTCCTGGTTTCACCAATCAAAAAGCTGGAGTTGTCCAATCCAACAATGGAGACTACACTTTACTATTTTAAAGATGAGTCCTTTAAATGGACTCCTTTAAAGATGAGTCCTTTAAATTTAAAACTTTTCTTTCCTCAACAAATTCTTAAATAGAGCAAATTGTCCTAACATATAGGGTGCTGCCTCCACTGGCCCTACCCCAGGTGAAAGCTTGAATCAATGGACTATATGGCTGAAGAAGAAAAATGCTTTTGCTCCTTTAAAAGCAGTATTGTCATAATACCAGCAGTGACTGAGAGCACAATATTAGTTAAGAGGTACCTCATGTTCCTTTATTCCAATGGTAACCTCAGCTATATCTTGGGAAATTTTAATGTAGCGTGGTAATTAGTGTAATTGAGCACTAGACATAGGGATTAATGAAATCAATTTATTAAAATTTAAATTTAACAAATTTTAACTGTAGGCTTACTAAACCTGGAAAAATAAAATAAAGAAAAACATGACACTATAACTACTGTCCCAGGATATACCCTGTTCATATACAATAACCTGTCTATTTCTGTTACATTTGTATCTGTCGCATATATTTGCCTTGGTTGCTCTGGTAATCCAGCCTTTCCAGGATTTATTTTCTTAATAGTATTTTCCCTCAGTTTTTTCCCAGCTGCCACTACCTGCTTTTAACTGGCCCAATGATCTTAGAATGTTAAAACTTCCACCAATCAGGCACCCAGCTTACCAACCTGAACAATCACAGGCTAGCCAAACATTAGCCAATGCACTTTCAATTCCAACATCCTTCTAAAATCACTCAACCAATTCCACCCCCCCTCCCTCTATTTATGTTGTTGTTTAACAAAAGACCTCATTTTGTCACATCACATATCTGTGCTCAGGTTAAAACTTGTTTATGGGAGAGAAAACATGAACTCATGGGGTGGGGAAGTTCAATGACTTCAAAGGCCAATAAATCACAATGTTAAGTTTCAAGGTCCTTATTCCACTCACAGAAGGGTCACAGTGAGTAGGAACTCCTGCATGGAGCAGATTTGGCACATATGTTCATACAGGAAGAGGTAGCCCCTGAGATATATGGATCTCAGGCTTTGTAAAACTTTAAAAGTAAGAACCAGACCTTGAACTGAGCATAAGGCAGCTGCTGCAATTGTTCTAATGTTGATGTAACAATCCTAGCAACAACAGCAAAAAACAATGACAGCTGCATTCTACACTGGATAAAGATTCTGGGTTGTCTTCAAGGATAGTCCCACACAAAGTACATTACAGTAATCAAGTGCGGAGACTACAGAAGCACATACTATTGATGACATGTCAACTGAATTTAGAAGGAAGGATAATTTACTGACAAGGTAAAGATTAGAAAAGGCACTCCCTGCTCCAATAAGTTTCTCCATTAAATAAGCTGGGTCCAGTGGCACCCCATGCTTAACTCAATTGAGTATATATGTTTATGTGTTTTATTTTATTGTTTGGAAACCTAAGTTGAGTGGGAAGGCAGCTTAAAATGTTCTAAATAATAAATAAATAATGACAGCTGAATCCCATCACTCCCAGTCGAAGTTTCACCTTTATCAACCAGCATCATTTCCATCTTATTTGGATTCAGTTTCAGTTTGTTCTTTCTCATTCACTTGACCAAAACCTCCCATTTAAGATTACATGACATTCTAGAGACTTTGAAATATATATTGCTGGGTGTCATCATTATATTGATGACACCCAACTCCGGACCTACAGATTATCTCATTTAACAACCTGACACAGATGTTAAAGAGTACTGCTGAAGAAGAAAGCCTGGAGGAACATCATATTTCAGATCCCCAACTGATTATTCTGCCTCTCTGATGCTCTTTCTGTACAATCTGACAAAAAAAGATTAAACTAACAAAAGGAATTCCAGGCATTCCAATAAAATTTAATGATCCACAGTTCTCAGAAGCCATAGATAAATCTGGACTTTTTATATAATGATAAAAATGTATTTTTATTATTTATTGTACTTATTTAGCACATGATTACCCTCCATTTTCTCCAAGGAGCTTAGGGTACAATACACTTTTCTCTCCCCTCCTCCACTTTATCCTCACAACAAGTCTGTGAGGTGGGTTAGACTGAGAGAGTGTGATTGGCCCAAGACCAGGGCTTTTTTTTGAGCAGGAACACACAGGAACACAGTTCCAGCTGACTTGGCATCAGGGGGTGTGGCCTAATATGCAAATGAGTTCCTGATGGACTTTTCCTACAAAAAAAGCTCTATGTCATGAGCCCTGAGGAGGGGGAGCTGGAAGGGTTAACAGACCAGGAAGAGCTGGCAGCTGGCTCATCAATCACACCCTTTTCATTCTAGGCACCTGTGCCGGCTGTGGACAATCTGTCTCCTCCAAGCTCTCCCCCTCCCATCTCAAGAATACACACCCGTCTTCAACAGATGCTGGGAGAATACAGACATGCAGCGCGACAAGGCTTCCGATCTATGAGCTCTGAATACTAGGAGAAATACAGCCACCCAAGGAGCTGGCTGATTGAAACTCCCATATAACTCACGCCCAGGACTTGGCAACCTTGTGGAAGCAACAAGTCGACTCCCTGGCTTGCATCCATGCTCCTTCCTGATTCCAGTTCCTGACCGGTTTGAATTCCTTGGCACCCTGACCCTCTGGCTTTGGACACTGACCTCTTCTTCTGGTTTGCAATTTTGCAGTGGTGACTTGGCTCCTGACTGACTCTTTGAACTTTGACTTCGGACCAGCTTTAGACTCCCTCCTGCCTGCACCCTGAGACATGACAGATTGCTTCCACCCTACACACTCACTCCACAAGATGGACGAGGAGGCAAGCGGAGGCTCTGGGCAGCTAGCAGCCTTGCTCACACAGGTGCAGCACCTCACTCAAATGGTGGCTCATCTGCAACAGCAGCAGCAGCTGCAAGCCACTGTCACTGTCCCACCCAAATGCCCGGTGCTTCCCCCA
Organism: Heteronotia binoei; assembly: GCF_032191835.1. NCBI lineage: Eukaryota > Metazoa > Chordata > Lepidosauria > Squamata > Gekkonidae > Heteronotia > Heteronotia binoei. The sequence goes on from NC_083224.1 coordinate 50,188,027, forward strand.
GAGAAGTTCGCTGGGAAGGTGGAGGAGTTTCCTGCATTCCTGGCATAGTGCAAACCATATACTGAATTACGTGCCAGAGACTTCCCCAATGACAAGACCAAGGTATGCTTCATTGTCAGCCTGTTAAAGGGGCAGGCAGCTAAACGGGCTACCCACTTGCTTCTAGCCCTATAGCCCCTGCTTACTGACTACCAGGGCTTCCTGGATCATATGGCAGTGGTTTTTGCTAACCCCCAGCAAGCAGCTACCGCCAACTGGAAGATCCAGATCCTGAAGCAGGGTAGATACTCAGTTTCCCAGTAGTCCACCAAGTTCAAGCTTCTGGCCCAAGACCTGGCCTGGAATGAGGCAGCCTTCATGGACTAGTACAGGGAGGGGCTGGCTGACAAAGTCCTTGATGAGCTGGCACAAGTAGACTGACCAGCCACGCTGCAAGGCCTCATCATGCTGTGTCTCCACATTGATGGCCACCTGGAAAGTTGCCGCCAAGCACGAAGCAGCGCCCGTCCCTCTCAGCTGCCCTGCCACCCTGCGACAGTGACAACCCCGATGCACACCAGTACCGGGACTGACAACCCCAAGCCCATGCAACTCGGGGCTGCATGGCCTCGGCTCACCCCCAAGGAAAAAGCACAGTGCCACTCACAGAATCTCTGCCTGTACTGTGGAGGGGCGGGGCACTTCTTCTCCAGCTGTCTCGCTGAGTGCACCCAGCCCAGTACCATGCCACCTCCACCAGTAAAAGACCAGTCCCAAGTCTAAGTTGACCCCCTGACTTGAGGCACCTCGCTGGGTCCCCTGAACCCTACGTTACTGGTCAGGGCCTGTTCCTTGTACTGGTCACACTCGGCTTGCTGGACTGGCACTGGCTGTTCGTCTATGCCATGGTCGACTCTAGGGCTGCCTGCTGCTTCGTCAACATGGCCTTTGTGAAACAACACCAGATCCCAGTGCAGGACAAAGACACCCCGACCCTGGTCGAAGCCATCGATGGGTGCCTCCTCCGCTCAGGTCCAGTGATCCAGGAGACCCGCCCGGTCATGCTCCAGATCCAACACCATCACAAGCAAGTACAATTCAATGTTGCTCACATGCCCCGCTTTCCCCACATTCTGGGACTCTCCTGGCTTGTAAAGCACACCCCCTCGTGGACTGGGCACAGGGAAAGCTGAACTTCAAGGACCCTTGTCCTCACCAGACCTGGTTGGCCACCCTGGCAGCCACTTCCCCAGCTGCCGGTCCTCTACTTCCCCTGGCCTACATAGACTTTGCCGACGTCTTTGAGGAGAAGGGGGCTAACCAGCTCCCTCGGAACCGGCCTTATGACTGCACCATCAATTTGGTCCCAGGGGCACCCCTGCCCATGGTGGCTCTACCACATGTCCAAACCAGAGCTAGCAGCCCTGCGGGATTTTCTTGCCAAAAACCTGGAACGGGGGTTCATCCGGCCATCCATGTCCCCACTGTCCACCCCTGTTCTCTTTGTCAAGAAGAAAGGCGGCGAGCTCTGGCCCTGCAATGACTACCGAGCCCTGAACAAAATCACCATCCGGGACCACTACCCATTGCCACTGATCCCAGAACTACTAGATCGCCTAAAGGGCGCCCAGGTCTATACCAATCTGGACCTCCGGAGCGTGTACAATTTGATGCGGATCCATGCAGGAGATGAGTGGAAGCTGACTTTTGGGACCCACTATGGCCAGTATGAGTACCTCGTGATGCCCTTTGGCCTGACCCCCACCATCTTCCAAAGGCTGATGAACAACATCTTCCACAACCTGCTCGACCGCTTTGTAATCATTTATTTAGATGACATTTTAATTTATTCCTAAAGCCCTGCCCATGCTCCTTCCTGATTCCAGTTTCTGACTGGTTTGAATTCCTTGGCACCCTGACCCTCTGGCTTTGGACACTGAACTTTGACTTCAGACCAGCGTTAGACTCCCTCCTGCCTGTGCCCTGAGACATGACACCCTATGTGAAACAATTATGATATCAGGGAGTGAGACCTAATATACAAATAAATTTCTACTGGGCTTTTTCATTTTAAAAAAAGCCCTGCCCAAGACTACCAAGTGAGTTTCATGGTAAGAGGAGATTTGAACCTGGATTTTCCAGGCCCTAGTCCAACACACTAACTGCAACACCATACTGGTCCTCTGAAAAGGTGCCAAATAGTTACTGTCATGAAGGGGTTGATTAAAGGGGGGAAGTTGGGGAGGGATCAAGGCCTACACAAGAGACAAGACCTGTTTTCCTTTATTGAAGCAACTTTTCCTGCAGCTTTGGAGTTATTTTCCAGTAGATCTTATTTGTTTCAAACTGTGTTAGGTCTGCCTGGTACTCTATCGCCTGCTGCATGAGCAACTTGGTATCTTTTCTCAACCCTACTGCATATCTAAGTGCTCTAGCCACTTGTCATTGGCCTTTCTTTTGCTATCTCTCATTAGAATTAGGTTCTTGATGTGGATTTGCAGTTGTTAATAAAAGGCAAGCTTTCCCTGAGGTTTGTCAGCTCAGTGTTTCAAAGTTCATTTTTACAAGCAGGCCAGTTTTGTGCTTAAATGGTAGATGTTAACAGTAGTTCTGTAGTCAAATGAATAAAAGGACTGGACTCTTTGTTTTGCTCTTTTAATGTTAAAATATTTTGCAATGAGCTTCAGAGAGCTTTATTTCCTATCTCCCCTCCTGATAATTTAGCTTTAACAATAAAGAACCACAAGTAAGGCTGCACTCCTCTGGAATTTTTACTTGTCTCTTTGGACCATGATGTGGTTGGCAGTGAGTTATTTAACATAACTTCTGGGCAGGGGTGTAATTCTAGCAGGAGCTCCTTTGTATATTAGGACACACACTCCTGATGCAGCCAATCCTCCAAGAGTTTAAGAGGCTTTTTTTCGTAAGCTCTCGGAGGATTGGCTACATCAGGGGTGTGTGGCCTAAGATGCAAAGGAACTCCTGCTAGAATTCCCACCCCTGCTTCTGGGATCCCAAAAGGTCATCTTCAGCAGTTTTCAGTTTTCAGAGCCAGGTCCCAAAGTTACTGTTTGTGGTCATAAACAGAGGACATTGGTACACAAACAATCTACACAGTTGGATTTAGACATAGCAGAGATATTACATAGATCCATTACGTAAGCAGAGAGGTGGGGGCAATTAACGAGGAATGTGCCAATAGAGACTGTTTCCTCCTAAGGATGAGAATTAAAAGGCAAATCAAACATAACCAAAAAGCCAGAACAAAAGGACACATACAATCCTTTGTTGACAGAAAGTAAGAGTAGGGAAGGAGGAGGGAACATGATCCCCTGTGGATTTCCACCTCTACAAAATTTGTCATATTCTGTAATTACAAAATAGGGAGGAGAAAGTAGCTGAAAAGATTAAGAAACAAGAAAGCATCATTCTATTCAAGGAGATTTCTGTTTGTGTGGATGTTTTGTTCCAACTGCTATTGTCTCATTTCTTTTTTCAAAAACTAAGGTTGATACTGATGTGGGCTCTGTAGAAAATAATTGATGGAGCTTCAGGCAATTCTTGGAAAAGGCAGAGGTGGTGGTGGGCAGCGGTTGCTAGGACTTCATTCACCACTCGTCATAGATGTCTATTGTGGCTCAAAGAAAACTGTCCTCTCTTGACACTTCATGTACCACCTTTTATTCCATCTGAATATAACTGAGGATCTTCATACTTATTCTATATGTGGCTTCTACAATCACATGAAGCACCCAGGATGTTTATTCTCCATACATGGTTCCTTTTGCTCTCATGAGTGAATGATTAAACTTGACTGAGATTTAAACTTACACCAAGGTAATTCCCATTCCAGTTCCAATGAACTCACTTGGAAAGGGAATAATTACTATTTGGATGCAAACAAAGTATGCTGTTAAATAAAAGAAGAAGAGTTGGATTTATACCCTGCCCTTAACTCAGAGTCTCAGGCTGATTCTGCACTAACCTTGCTCCACGCCAGGCGCCTGTTTCTCTACAGAGCAAGCTAGTGACTTCGCACCAGCTGCTTTGCGCCGCCATTTTGCGTGGGGGGGGGACCCATAATTTGCCACACTACAGTGTAAACCTGAAAAAACAGGTGTCATGACTTGGCAAGTGGACTGAAGTCATTTGAAGAGACTGCAGTCTCTTTAAATGCCTTATACCCACGCCAAATAAAAGCTGAATAATATTGACTTTTATTTGGGCATGGCTATTTCGGTAGCCAAATCAGATTGTCTAATCCAGACCTGGCAGAATATTTATTCAGTTTGGGGTATACTGAGTGCACATCCCTACCTAGCAGCTACAGTGTAGCTGTAAGTCCCTGTGCTGAACTCATGCAGATTGTAATGTTTAGTTAGGCTTTCAGTGTTGACCTAAGTGGCTACATGCTGTTTAGGAAAGCAGTAACAAAGTTTAGCCAGAGAAGACTGAAGCAGAGGCCAAACTTTACCCCTCCCGCAGTAAAAGTCACCTACTTGCCATGCATAGGGAAAGGAGAGACGCTTAAGCCTTCTTCCCTTATTAAAAGTAAGTAAACACATAACTGCAGGTATGGAAAAGATAAGTGGTGATGAAGGATCATATTATCAAAGATTTCAGCTTTTCGTGGCTGGTAACATCATTAGGGTTTGTAGAGTTTTTCGGGATCAAGTGCCGTGTTCTACTGGAGAAAGTTTTCCTTCCAGACGTTTCGTTCTCAGCTGCAGAGAACATCCTCAGTGGCGTTGCAGCCGGAGCAGGCGCTCAGACCTTCTTGGCTGCTGTGCATTGAGTGGGGCCAGGGCTGCTGGAGAGCTGCTATTTCTAGGCTGGAGGGGGTGTGATGAAAGGGCAATTGGTTTGTGGATGTGCCCATTGTTTGGTGGGGCTTCCTGGAAGGGTAGTGATAGGAAGCCCCACCAAACAATGGGCACATCCACAAACCAATTGCCCTTTCATCACACCCCCTCCAGCCTAGAAATAGCAGCTCTCCAGCAGCCCTGGGCCCACTCAATGCACAGCAGCCAAGAAGGTCTGAGCGCCTGCTCCGGCTGCAACGCCACTGAGGATGTTCTCCGCAGCTGAGAACGAAACATCTGGAAGGAAAACTTTCTCCAGTAGAACACGGCACTTGATCCCGAAAGACTCTACAAACCCTAAGGATCATATTGTTCGTCTAATAGTGCAATACTGTTGCATTTCAATGGACTTGGCTATAAATCTGCTTAGAATGTCTCTATAACTGAGAGGGAACTATTAATTAGGATGTGAGATGTCTTGACATATGTATATCAAGTGTTATGTAGTCTTGTATGTGTGTGTCACGCTTTTTAATGCTGTGGCTGGTTTTAATGGATTTTTAAGGGCTGGATTTTAATGATTCTATTGTAAGCCACTTTGGGCAGTTCTCTGCAGAGACAGATTATATTTTTTTCAATAAGTTATATATAATGTGTTTACTGTGTGTGTGTGTATGTGTGTGTGTGTGTGTGTTATATGTGTCTTTGGTTGTTTTAGCTGCTCTTGTCCAACTGACAACAGACTAGTTATTCGCGTTTGAAACTTTTAGAATGCTTCAATATTTAAAGATAGAAACCCTGTCACATGATGGGGGCAGGACCCCCCCCCCCCCCGGCAGCTTGCCTTCCTGCTGCGGCTCAGTCACACACACCCCCGAACACATTCCTGGAGGAGGGGGAGGCTGCAGTCTTGCAAATACAGCCCTGTCAAGCACCCGCTCGTCCTCCTCCTCTGGACTTCGCCAGCTGTGCCATTTCCTGCCTGCCCTGGACCACCTCCTCCTCCTCCTCTCTGGGAGTGAAAGGAAGAAGGGCATCCTTTGCTCCCTCTCCCCTGGCTGTCCCCCCCTTCTCCGTGAGCATGTCCGTGAGGCCAAATCCCTTCCTAAGTAATGCAGAGGGGCAGCTCCTCCCCCCCTGCATGGCAGCTACTGCAAGGTGGTTTGGAGACTGGCCATTGTGCCCCCACCCCACCCTCCGAGGCTGGACTCCCACACAGAGAACTGTGCCACTTTGTACTACTGGGAAAGGGACAGGTTTCCTATGTGGAGGGGGGAGCAGTTAAGGCCACTGGTTGCTCCCCCCGTATCCCAGGGAGGGGCCGGCGTGCATGCCAGGTGCCCGAGACCCCCCCCCAGGTGCACTTTATTTATTATTTATACGTATGTTTTTATTTGCCTCAGAAGCTGCTCCCAATGTGTGTATGAATAAACTTCACAGTCTATGTGTGTGTGTGTGTGTTATATGTGTCTTTGGTTGTTTTAGCTGCTCTTGTCCAACTGACAACAGACTAGTTATTTGCGTTTGAAACTTTTAGAATGCTTCAATATTTAAAGATAGAAACCCTGAAGCCAGCACATGCCTGTTGGTACAGAAAGCTACAACCAGGATGCTGATTGAAGTGGTTTACTGATTGAAGTCATTCCATCTATACTAGTTCCTTCCCAATTTGTTTCCAGGTAAAATTCAAGGTTCTGGTGCTGACATTTAAAGCCCTAAAACATCTGGGACCAATGCCTATGGGTAGTTTTGGAGTGGATGTGAGCAAATAAACTGAAGCTTAATTCTGACAAGATGGAATTGCTACTGGTAAGTGGAAGGTCTGACCCAATATTTAAGGTGCTACCTATTTCAGATGGGTATAAAATGACCAACTCAACAAGATGGAAGGATTACACAAATTTGCACTGGCAGAAGCACTTGTAGCTAGCAGACAGGTCTGTAGATTGGGAACACTCTTGGACCAAGGCCTACTACTGGATAAGCCTATAGCAGCTGTGGCCTGGTGGCCAAGAGTGCCTTTTATTGGCTTAGACTGGTGAGAGAACTGTGACCTTTCCAGGGCAGGAAAGACCTGGCCACAGTGGTACATGGCCTGATGGTTACATCTAGTTAGATTGCTGCAATGCAGTCTACATGGGGCTGCCCTTGAAAAGTGTTCAGAAACTTCAAATAGTGCAGAAACCTGCAACCAGGGAGTTGATTAAAGTGGTTCACTAGTCTTGTTCCATCTTAGGGTTGCCAAGTCCAATTAAAGAAAAATCTGGGGACTTTGGGGGTGGAGCCAGAAGACATTGGGGGTGGAGCCAGGAACAAGGCTGTGACAAGCATAATTGAACTCCAAGGGAGTTCTGGCCATCACATTTAAAGGGACAGCACGCCTTTTTAAATGCCTTTCTTCCATAGGAAATAATTAAGGATAAGGGCACCATCTTTTGGGGCTCATAGAATTGGACCCTCTGGTCCAATATTTTTGAAACTTGGGGGGTATTTTGGGGAGAGGCACTAGCTGCTATACTAAAAATCTGGGGCCTCTACCTCAACAAATAGCCGCCCCCCCAGAGCCCCCAATACCCATGGATCAATTCCCTATTATTCTCTATGGGAATTGTTCTCCATAGGGAATAATAGAGTGCCTAGTAGACATTTCCCTCCCCCCCATGCTTTCTAAAGGGGGGGAGGGCCTCCATACCAGGGAATCCCCCCTTTCTGCCCCCTCCCTCTCTCTCTCACACACACACAAATACTTACTGTACTTGGTCTTCTTCCAGCAGAATTTGCTCGCTGTGAAAACGAAAGCAAGGCTGCACAGGAAAAGAAAGGGAGGGGCCGTTCCTGTTTCCTGTTTCCTGTGCAGCCTTAAAGGGACACATTTTAAAAATGGATTCCAAGCTGTAAAACAACATGATGCCTACAGGTATGTTCTCTCTCCCCCCGCCCCCAGAATTTTTAAGAGCGGGGGAGGAGGCTGAAAATTCGGGGGTCCCCTGCCAGGGCGGGAGGGTTGGGAAGCCTATTCCATCTACATTAGTTCTCAATTTGTTTCCAGGCAAAATCAAGGTTCTGGTGCTGGCATTTAAAGACCTGAAATGTTCAGGACCAACGTACTTGGAGGACTGCCTACTCCTTTATGAACCTACCCTGCAGTCATCATCAGATGGCCTATTTCAGGTACCCCTATCTTCTGAGATTAGACAGGTGGCAATTCAGGTGATGCCTTCTCAGTGATGGCACCAATACTCTGAAACACTCTCCTCTTCCATTGCCATCTTCTACCAGAAGATGAAGATTTTTTGTTTCACTTGGCATTCCTTCAGTGGCCTTCCTTCCCAATGTTTTAAGTGTTGTTTTTTATTTCTTTTAATTTAGCTAGTTTTAATGGCTTCTAAAATGAGATATAAATTTATATGTTTTAATCTCTTAGCTGCCTTGGTCGTATGAGGGCAGAAAGGCAGAGTAAAAAATCTTCTTGTTGTTATCATCATCATCACAGAATGAAGTCTATTTCAAAGCAGAACAGATATGTTTCCCTATTTGTCCTTGTGGGACTTGGCACCTAACTATTTGAAGCATTGTTTCCTCCCATCCTGGTCTGCAAGTGAAAATTTTAATTGACAGTAGAAAAGGAGGCATTCTCTGACCTGTCTGAAAAGTAGAGACAGAGAATTATTTGAAATGATTCAGTAATAAAAAAGAAAAGTGTTTGCATTGAAACCAATGACATACAATAAAAACTGTGAACGTGTATCATAATTGAACCGAAATCAAATTTCTGTGAAATGAGACAATACAACCAAGTAATACATCAAATTAAAAGCAGATATGTAATCCTCTATTTCCAAACTTTTAACAATTTTAACAATTTTATGTCATATGAGCTCTGAGTTTGGTTCTCAAGGCGAACTTAGTGGTTATTTTTTATGCATCTAGATTGCAGTGAGCATCCAGATTCTAGATTTGGTATTGAGGAAATGTTCAGGAGTGACAACAAAGTTCATGGACCAGATGCAAGGCAATTAATGCTTCCTTAGTTAAAGTAATGACCAAGATAGGGGTAATTTCTTTGCTGACAGTTTGTTTCTTCCCAGTTTTATCTCTTGCATGTAGGAATAATCAGGAAGGCACCCACAAAAGTTTGGAGCCACCAATAATAAAACCATTTGCAGCAGACAAACTTTCTTTGAAGTGACAGATAGCACCACGGAGAATTTTGATGGGTAGTATTTCCTATTTTTTACCACACCTACATATCATGAGGCTTTCCTTCTCCGAGGCTGGAGACATGCAGCCATAGAATTTATTGCAGCCTTCATTACTTGGCCAATGTTACCTGAGTTTTCAAAAGATGGTTTGAATTTCTTTGTCTGTGAAATGTGTCCAATTATATATTAAATGCTAAAAATGCACCACATAATTTCATGGCCAAACATATATCTCTAGAAGACAGGAGCAATCAGTTCTAACTACTAAATAATTTATGTTTACTGTTAAGAAGAAAGAGGAGCAAGTAAAAGAGAAAAACATTATGTATGAGGGGTTTAAAATGGCCAATTCAACAAGATGGAAGGATTACACAAATCTGCACTGGCAGAAGCCCTTGCAGTTAGTAGACAGGTACCGATGAACTGTGAGGAAAGAAACTGAAGGAGAGCAAATGTGTGTGCAGGGAAAGGCAGAACTGCTGCACAAGCACTTCAGAGAAAGGTAGCACAGGCAATCCAAATGGCTAAAGAGAAAGAGAAATGGCCCTTGGGAAGTATTCAACAGGTGCCCTGTTTCTGCTAAAGTTACCTAATCAGAGACATTGTCAGCTAGGCAATGCGGCATCCCAGCTTAGGTCTTTTCATTTGTGAAGAATTGGGAATGATGAACAATTGTACACAGACCCATGAGTACAGAAGGAGAAGGCAGTCAGGGCAAACTGCTCAAGAGTACCACAAGACTAAGGGTCTCCAGGGCTGAAGGTATTCATGCATATTGCCTAAGGTTAGTGGATAAACAAGATAATGTCTGTCCAACTTTTCACTTTTGTTCTTCAGGGCAGTGGTTTATAGACGCAAATGGGATGCTTTTGGGGTTGGCTATTGAATCAGCATTCATGGTTATTAACATCTGGTTTTATTAATTCTGGTTTTCTTACCTTTTCTGCATTTCTACCAGCCACCTGGACTGAAATAAAAAGGAGAGCTGAATGTCATCAACATATTGACAACACTGTACTCCAGATCTCCATATGAATGCTCCCAACAGTTTCATGTAGGTTTTAGATAGCATGGAGACAAGACAGGATAGAACCTAATGGGGTGAACAGGTCGTCTGCAACTTACCTTCCAGGAAGGATGTAAGCATACACAAACAGTGCCCCCAAGGCCCAACCAAACCCAATAGTCCAGAAACATATCTATAGCATCAAAACTTTCAAAGAGGTCCAGGAGAACCAAGGCAGACACTCTTCCCCTAGTGTTATGTCTTGAAACATAAGCTAAGGTACCGCATGCCGATCGCTACAGAGGCAACCCAGGCAAACCCACGGGTCCCCGGATGTAGCTCGCTATACGCCCCGCCCATCAAGATCTGTGGCGGGAAGTTTGACTGGCCAGGATTGGACTAGTCAGACTGGGGGGCAGTTCCAGGGAATGTATATAAGTGGGACCCAGCCTGCGTGTTCTCTCTCTTGTAATGTACCACCAAATAAAGTATGTTGCCTTCAAACCATCTTGTCATTCAGTACATTACAGTGGCAACGAAGGTGGGATACTAGCCAGGTAACTCCCGAAGAGGGACTTCGCGGAGCTGGCCGGAGACGAAGAAGGCTCACCATCTAGGGAGACGGAAGCACCCGCCGTTGCAGCCACGATGGCTAACCCGGGCGGAGCGACGGGTCGTCTCGAAGAATTCAACCCCGCTAAACCGGAGAGGTGGGAGACCTACACGGAGCAGGTCGATTGCTACCTTCAAGCAAACATGATAACGGATGACAGCCAAAAGAGGGACGTGCTCCTGAGTGTCTGCGGGGAGGCCACATTCGAGATCGCCAAGGGTCTCTTGGCCACCGCGAGGATCACAGAGAAGACGTATGAGGAGATAGTCCGAGTCCTTACAGGGCACTTCTTGCCCCAGCCCTCAATCATCACCCGCTGATTCCTCTTCCACAAGAGGGACCAAGAGGCAGGAGGGACGGCAGCCTAATACCTGGCCGCTCTCCACCAAATGGCGGGAAACTGTAGCTTTGACAAGCTAGAGGAGGCCCTGAGGGACCATTTTGCCTGGGGCCTAAGGGATGAAAGACTATAGCAAAAGCTCTTTGCAAAGGAAGAGCTCACCCTCCAGGGCTGAAAGCGGCGTGCCAGGTCAGGAGCCTGGGAGTTTTACTGGAGCCTTCGTTATCAATGAAGGCCCAGATAGCCACTGCCAAGTCAGCCTTTTTCCATCTGAGGCGGGCAAGGCAGCTGGCTCCCTTCCTAGAGCGTCAGGATCTAGCAACAGTGATTCATGCAACGGTCACCTCAAGACTGGACTACTGTAATGCCCTCTACATGGGGCTGCCTTTGTACCGAACCCGGAAACTGCAGCTGGTGCAGAACGCGACGGCTAGATTGCTGTTGGGGCTCCCAAAGTGGAAGCACATACGGCCGGGGCTGCGTGAACTGCACTGGCTGCCAGTTGTATACCGGATTCGCTACAAAGTGCTGGTTATTACCTTTAAAGCCCTATATGGCCGAGGACCTGCCTACCTTAGGGACCGTCTCTCCCCATATGAACCCCAGAGAGCACTGAGGTCAGCTGGGAAAAACCTGCTGACTATTCCTGGGCCGAAAGAGGTGACGCTACAAAGCACCCGGGACCGGGCTTTCTTTACTATGGCTCCACGCCTATGGAACCAACTTCCAGAAGAAATGCGGGCCCTGCGGGATCTTGAACAGTTCCGCAGGGCCTGCAAAACTATCCTCTTTCGATTGGCCTTCACCGACCAAGAGGGAAACTGCTAAGGAATTCGCCTTTGTAAATAGCACCAGCATATTTTTATCAATTTTAGAATTTTAATTAGAATTTTAATAGATTTAATTAAATTGTTAATGTAGTCTTTGTGTAAACATTTTGTATAACTAATGAATGGAATTGTGTTGTTAGCCGCCCTGAGCCTGCTTCAGCGGGGAGGGTGGGATATAAATAAAAATTGTTGTTGTTGTTGTTGTTGTAAAAATGTAATGTAATGTAAATGTAAAATTTTATTTATATCCCGCCCTCCCCCGCCGAAGCAGGCTCAGGGCGGCTAACAGCATTTCAAGTAAACAGTACAGTATTAAAAACATTAAATTCACATTAAAATTCACATTAAAATCAATCAATAATTAAAACATTCCTAAATCAACACTGGCGGTAACCGTTATTAATCTGGCGGTAAACATTACTTCAGTTATTCGTGAACGCCTGTTTGAAGAGGGCGGTCTTGCAGGCCCTGCGGAACTGATCTAAGTTCCGCAGGGCCCGCACCTCCTCTGGGAGTTTGTTCCAGAGTTGTGGGGCCACAACGGAAAAGGCCCGAGTGCGGGTGCTTTGAAGTTTGACTTCTTTTGGCCCAGGGATATTCAGTCTGCTTTTCCCCACTGACCTCAGTGCTCTCTGGGGCTCATATGGGGAGAGACGGTCCCTCAGATAGGTCGGTCCTTGGCCATATAGGGCTTTAAAGGTTATGACCAGCACTTTGTACTGGATCCGGTATACGATTGGCAGCCAGTGCAGTCCGCGCAGCCCCGGCCGTATATGCTCCCATCTTGGGAGACCAAGTAACAGCCTGGCCGCCGCGTTCTGCACTAGCTGCAGCTCCCGGGTCTGGTACAGAGGCAGCCCCATGTAGAGAGCATTACAGTAGTCCAGTCTTGAGGTGACCGTCGTGTGGATCACCATTGCTAGGTCCTGACGCTCTAGGAAAGGAGCCAACTGCCTCGCCCGCCTCAGGTGGAAGAATGCTGATTTGGCAGTGGCTGTTATCTGGGCCTCCATTGATAATGAAGGCTCCAGTAGGACGCCCAGGCTCTTTACCCACTGCGCCGTCTTCAGCGGCACCCCGTCAAAGGCCAGGAGAGATATTTCCTTCCCTAGAGTGCCACGACCCACATGGAGAACTTCTGTCTTCGCTGGATTTAACTTCAGCCCACTCAGTCTAAGCCACGTTGCAACAGCCTGCAAAGCCCGGTCCAGGTTCCCCGGGGCGGAGGCGGGCCGGCCGTCCATTAGTAGATAGAGCTGGGTGTCATCTGCATATTGATGGCAACCCAGCCCAAATCTCCGGGCAATCTGGGTGAGGGGGCGCATATAGATGTTGAATAACATCGGGGAGAGAACTGCTCCCTGGGGCACCCCACAGTCTAGTGTGCGCCTCTGGGATCGCTCACCCCCAATCGCCACCCTCTGTCCCCGACCCATGAGGAAGGAGGAAAGCCATTGTAAGGCCAGCCCCTCAACCCCTATGTCGGCGAGGCGGTGGATCAGCAACCGATGGTCGACTGTATCAAATGCAGCCGACAAATCTAATAACATCAGTATTGCCGCACCGCCTCGATCCAGTTGCCGCTGGAGGTCATCCACCAAGGCGACCAGGACCGTCTCCGTCCCGTGGCCCAGTCGGAAGCCAGACTGGCACGGGTCTAAGACAGAAGCGTCATCTAGAAATCTCTGTAGCTGCAACGCCACTGCCCTCTCGATAATTTTACCTAAAAATGGTAAATTGGACACCGGTCGGTAGTTTGCCAATTCGGCCGGGTCTGCTGTAAATTTTTTCAAGAGGGGGCGGACCAAAGCCTCTTTCAGAGGCGTTGGAAAATGCCCCTCTAGGAGGGATCTATTTATGATGTCCCGTAGAGGACATCTAAGCTCCCTCTGGCAGGATTTAATCAGCCAAGAGGGGCAAGGGTCCAAATCACATGTTGTTGGGCGAGCAGCAGAGAGAATTCCATCAACTTCCTCCAGGCTGAGTGGGTCGAAGTGGTCCAGTACTAAATCTGAAGACTGGCGCGGAGCCTCAGTTTCACTTACTGTGTCTAATGTGATAGGCAGGTCTTGGCGGAGCGACGAGATTTTATCTGCAAAATATTTCGCAAATGCCTCACAGCCTATTTCTAATTCCCTAATATTTGGTTTGCCTTGTGGCAATGTTATAAGATCTCCAATTACTCTAAACAATTGTGCTGGGCGCGATTTTGCAGATGCAATCTTGGCTGCGAAGTATTCTTTCTTTGCAGCCTTGACTGCCATCTCAGTTGTTGTTGTTGTTGTAGGGCACCTTCAACGAGGCCACCGCGTTCGAGAGAGTCATGAAAGCTTTCCACAAGCCCTCACAGAGGTCTGGGAGGAGCAGAGCAGAGCAGCTCTGATAGCTGAGACAGCTGGAGAAATTGCTGAGAATTTCTGAGTTTTGAAGGACTACATTCTAAGGTTTGTGTGGCTGCCTAAAATTCTAAGGTGTGATAGCTGGGGAACTGCTCTTTGTTTGGTTGACTGCTCTTTGTTTGGTTGACTGCCTTAAGGGTGAAAGAGATTGAGAGTGATTGCTGCTGATTGAGAGTGATTGCTGAGGAGTGCCTCTGCTCCACCTCTTTGCATTTTAAGCTGCGCCTTGCCAAAGGCTGAGCACATCTCACAGAGGTCTGGGAGGAGCAGAGCAGAGCAGCTCTGATAGCTGAGACAGCTGGAGAAATTGCTGAGAATTTCTGAGTTTTGAAGGACTACATTCTAAGGTTTGTGGGGCTGCCTAAAATTCTAAGGTGTGATAGCTGGGGAACTGCTCTTTGTTTGGTTGACTGCTCTTTGTTTGGTTGACTGCCTTAAGGGTGAAAGAGATTGAGAGTGATTGCTGCTGATTGAGAGTGATTGCTGAGGAGTGCCTCTGCTCCACCTCTTTGCATTTTAAGCTGCGCCTTGCCAAAGGCGCGAGCCTTTGGCGCGAGCCGAAGGGCGAGAGCTAAAGGGCGAGAGCTAAAGGGCTCTTGGCCTGTGGCTCTTCGCCTAGGGGCTCCCTAAGGAGCAGGAACCCAGATCCCTGGCTTCCTTGTTCTCCAAATAAGGTAAGTTCCCAATAAGGTAAGTTTAGGTAAGTTGACCCGCCAGAAGGGGAGCCACTTAAACAGCATTTAAAGAGGACTGTATATTTTAATATATATATATACAATGAAGATAGAATGCCAGCAGGGGGTTGGGGGCTTTCCAGTGTTTTGCACTGAGTGTCACATGTATGACTATCTGCCCAAAGGACAGAAGTCTTGGGTGTGTGCTCGATGCAAGGAGCTCCTGGTCCTCAGGGAACGAGTTCGTACCCTTGAGGCCGAGTGACTGCCCTGGAGAAGCAGAGACGGTCAGTTAGGCACTTGGGGAAGACTCTCGGGGGCGTATTAGATGAGCCCCGCTCTGAACGTAGCAGCCCCGTTGCTGCCAGAGAGCGTGAGGGTTGAGAGGGAACAGGGCACCGTGCTGAGGATAAGGGGAATGCGCCCTCAGAAGGGACCTCTTCTTCGGTTGGTGAGCGGGAATCCTTTCGCGCCAAGGAACCATCCCTGAGCAGGGGGAGAGGGGGGGTATTGGTAGTTGGTGATTCGATCATTAGGCAAGTAGACAGCTGGGTGGCGAAACCGCGTACTGACCGTATGGTGACTTGCCTGCCTGGTGCGAAGGTAGCGGACATTACGCGTGTAGTAGATAGACTGATAGACAGTGCTGGGGAGGAGCCTGTGGTCGTGGTGCATGTTGGCACCAACGATGTGGGGAAATGCAGTCGTGAGGTCCTGGAGGAAAAATTTAGGCTGCTAGGCAGGAGACTTAAGGCCAGGACCTCCAAGGTAGCCTTCTCAGAAGTGCTACCTGTTCCACGTGCAGGGCAGGAGAGACAGGCACAAATTAGAAGTCTCAATGTGTGGATGAGACGATGGTGTAAGGAGGAAGGGTTTAAGTTTGTTAGGCACTGGGATGCTTTCTGGAACAAGCGGGAGCTGTACAAAAGAGACGGTCTCCACTTGTCCCCGGATGGAACCAGGCTGCTGGCGCTTAAAATCAAAAAGGTGGCAGAGCAGTTTTTAAACTAAATCTTGGGGGAAAGCCGACAGGAGATGAAATGTCTCTGGTTCGGGAAGACTCGTCTCAAAGAGATGAAGGGTTAGCTGCTATTTTTCTACCGGGTAACGGACCGGAGTTGTCCACTGTGAAGGTGACAAACAATATGGACTGTCTGCCAGTGTCTCGAGGCGGCAGGAGGAAGGTGGCGGGCCTAGCTCGCCTGGGAAATTATAGATGTTTGTATGCAAATGCTAGAAGTGTTCAAAGTAAAATTGGTGAATTGGAATGTTTAGTGTTGGGAGAAAACATAGACATTGTGGGAATTTCAGAAACTTGGTGGAATGAGGAGAATCAGTGGGACACGGTGATTCCTGGATATAAGCTATATCGGAAGGATAGGGAGGGAAGGGTTGGAGGTGGGGTGGCTCTGTATGTCAGAGAGGATATACGGTCCAGTAAGGCTGAGATCAGAGAATTAGATTCACTTTTAGAAATGCTTTGGGTTGAAATAGAGGGCCCAAAAGGAAATTTAACTATGGGAGTTTGTTATCGCCCACCAAATCAAAAGAGAGAGGACGATTATAATATGATGGAAGGCTTAAAGATAGCGGCTAAACGTAAAAACTGTGTTGTAATAGGTGATTTTAACTACCCGCAGATTGATTGGGTCAATATGTGTTCTGGTCGAGAGAAAGAGATTGAGTTTCTTGATGCTCTCAATGACTGTGCTATGGAGCAGATGGTCTCAGAACCTACCAGGGGTGGGGCGATCCTGGATTTGGTCCTAAGTAATGCCCAAGACTTGGTGAGAGATGTAAAAGTGATTGCGCCGCTTGGGAGCAGTGACCATAATGTTATTGATTTCACCGTTTCTATAAATACGGAGTTGTCCAAAAAGACCACCACAACCACGTTTAACTTTAAAAGGGGTAAATACACTGAGATGAGGAGGCATGTGAGGAAGAAACTGAAAGGAAAGGTACATACGGTCGAAACCCTTGGGGAAGCTTGGACGCTATTTAAAACTATAATCCTAGAAGCTCAGATAAAATACATACCACAAGTTAGGAAAGGCACAAACAGGCATAAGAAAAGGCCTGCGTGGTTAACAAACAAAGTAATGGAAGCTGTAAAAGGTAAGAAGGACTCCTTTAAGCGGTGGAAAACCAGTCCAAGTGAGATTAGTAAAAGGGAACACAGGCTGTGGCAAATCAAATGCAAGACTGTGATCAGGCAGGCAAAAAGGGACTATGAGGAGCATATTGCAAAAAACATAAAGACCAACAATAAAACTTTCTTCAAATATATTAGAAGTAGGAAACCAGCCAGGGAGGCAGTGGGGCCCTTGGATGACCATGGGGTAAAAGGATTACTGAAGGAGGATAGGGAAATGGCTGAAAAGCTAAATGAATTTTTTGCCTCCGTCTTCACTGTAGAAGACGAGAACTTTTTGCCCGCCCCAGAACCACTAATTTTGGAAGGGGTGTTGAAAGACCTGAGTCAGATTGAGGTGACAAATGAGGAGGTCCTACAACTGATAGACAAATTAAAAACTAATAAGTCACCGGGTCCGGATGGCATACATCCGAGAGTTCTGAAGGAACTCAAAGTTGAACTTGTGGATCTTCTAACAAAAATCTGTAATCTTTCATTGAAATCTGCCTCCATTCCTGAGGACTGGAAGGTAGCAAATGTCACCCCCATCTTTAAAAAAGGTTCCAGAGGAGATCCGGGAAATTACAGGCCAGTCAGTCTGACTTCAATACCGGGAAAGTTGGTAGAAACCATTATCAAGGACAGAATGAGTAGGCACATTGATGAACACGGGTTATTGAGGAAGACTCAGCATGGGTTCTGCAAGGGAAGATCTTGCCTCACTAACCTGTTGCATTTCTTTGAGGGGGTGAACAAACATGTGGACAAAGGAGACCCGATAGATGTTGTTTACCTTGACTTCCAGAAAGCTTTTGATAAAGTTCCTCATCAAAGGCTCCTTAGAAAGCTTGAGAATCATGGAGTAAAAGGACAGGTCCTCTTGTGGATCAAAAACTGGCTGAGTAATAGGAAGCAGAGAGTGAGTATAAATGGGCAGTCTTTGCAGTGGAGGACGGTAAGCAGTGGGGTGCCGCAGGGCTCGGTACTGGGTCCCATGCTCTTTAACTTGTTCATAAATGATTTAGAGTTGGGAGTGAGCAGTGAAGTGGCCAAGTTTGCGGATGACACTAAATTGTTCAGGGTGGTGAGAACCAGAGAGGATTGTGAGGAACTCCAAAGGGATCTGTTGAGGCTGGGTGAGTGGGCGTCAACGTGGCAGATGCGGTTCAATGTGGCCAAGTGCAAAGTAATGCACATTGGGGCCAAGAATCCCAGCTACAAATACAAGTTGATGGGGTGTGAACTGGCAGAGACTGATCAAGAGAGAGATCTTGGGGTCATGATAGATAACTCACTGAAAGTGTCAAGACAGTGTGCGTTTGCAATAAAAAAGGCCAATGCCATGCTGGGAATTATTAGGAAGGGAATTGAAAACAAATCAGCCAGTATCATAATGCCCCTGTATAAATCGATGGTGCGGTCTCATTTGGAGTACTGTGTGCAGTTCTGGTCGCTGCACCTCAAAAAGGATATTATAGCTTTAGAGAAGGTGCAGAGAAGGGCAACTAGAATGATTAAAGGGCTGGAGCACTTTCCCTATGAAGAAAGGTTGAAACGCTTGGGACTCTTTAGCTTGGAGAAACGTCGACTGCGGGGTGACATGATAGAGGTTTACAAGATAATGCATGGAATGGAGAAAGTAGAGAAAGAAGTACTTTTCTCCCTTTCTCACAATACAAGAACTCGTGGGCATTCGATGAAATTGCTGAGCAGACAGGTTAAGACGGATAAAAGGAAGTACTTCTTCACCCAAAGGGTGATTAACATGTGGAATTCACTGCCACAGGAGGTGGTGGCGGCCACAAGTATAGCCACCTTCAAGAGGGGTTTAGATAAAAATATGGAGCACAGGTCCATCAGTGGCTATTAGCCACAGTGTATGTGTGTATATAACATTTTTTGCCACTGTGTGACACAGAGTGTTGGACTTGATGGGCCATTGGCCTGATCCAACATGGCTTCTCTTATGTTCTTATGTTCTTAAGCCGCGGGAAGAAGCCGTCCACCAGGAGGAGATGGCGCCGAGCCACTCAGAGGAGGAGGAGACGCACCAGCTACGCCGCCAACCAGGGATGGGACCGAGAGCGACCCAGAGGCCACGAGCAATGGAGAAACCAACCATCACCAAGTGCCAAGCTGTGGGGACCCGCACGAGCATCGGGACTGCCCCTATTGCAACGTGGACTGCAGGAACTGTGGGAAAATGGGCCACATCGCGCGGGCTTGCTGGGCCAAAGCCACCTGCAGACACCAGTCCACCAACCAAGACTCGACCGAGGACTACTCGACTGCCTCGACCAGCCTGCAGGTAATGAACTTGCCCAGCAATACCCCCGACAAGGTCAAGGTATTGATCAGGATCGAAGGCAGCCCCTGCCTGATGGCGCCCGGCTGGTTTCATATTATGGGACTTCCAAAAGAACCCTGTACAGATCCTGGGATGGGCCACGGTGAGGGTGGAGTTTAAGAGCTTTAGGGCGAACCTGGATATACTTGTGGTCAAACGCCAGCTCACCACAATGCTGGGCCTGGCCTGGTTTCAACCGTTGGGAATTCAGATCGTAGGGGTGAAGCAGCTGGGAACGCAGGGGTTCGAGCATGTGTGCAGGGAATTTCCAGAGGTGTTTGATGGGGCCCCAGGGTGCTACAAGGGTCCTCCCATTTCCTTACCCCTCGACCCCCATGTGCGGCCAATACGGCTAAAGGCCAGGCGGGTTCCGTTTGCTCTGAAGCCCAAAATTGAAGCAGAGCTGGACCGCCTCACAGCCCAGGGAGTGCTAGAACGGTTTCCTATGCCATGTGGGAAACCCCGATAGTAACCCCAGTGAAGCCAAATGGGGACGTGTGCATATGCGCCATTTACCAGTGCACCATAAACAAGGCACTACAGGATAACCCCTACCTCGTCCCAGTAGTCAGTCACGTTTTGGCAGCACTAGCTGGGTCAAAAATTTTTGGGAAGCTGGACTTGGCCCAGGCGTACCAGCAGCTCCCAGTGGACGCTGAGACGGCGGAAGCCCAGACCATAGTGACCCACAGGGGAGCTTTTAGGGTGCAGTGGTTGCAATTTGGGGTGAGTGTGGCTCCGAGGGTCTTTTATTTATTTATTTTATTTATTTATTCATGATTTATATCCCGCCCTTCCCACAAGTGGCTCAGGGCGGATGGATTCTCTCCTCAAAGGAATCCCTGGGGTGCAACCATTTTTCGACGACGTTCTGATCGCTGCACCAGATGAGGAGGAGTTCAGCAACGGTCTGCGAGAGGTACTCCACAGATTCCAGGTGGCCGGACTGAAAGTCAAGCGGGAAAAGTGTTCCCTCAGGATGCCGAGGGTGGAGTTATTGGGGTTTGCGGTGGACGCTGCAGAGATCCACCCAACGGCCGACAAAACCAAGGCCATAGTGGATGCCCCGGCCCCCACTTGCAAGGTGGAGCTACAAAGTTTCTTGGGGTTATTAAATTTTTATCATTCATTTTTGCCCCACAAAGCGGCCATAGCAGAACCCCTCCACAGGCTCTTAGATAAAAATGCCCCGTGGTTCTGGGGAAAGAAGCAGGCACCCACTTTTCAGGCGGTCAAGGAGCTCCTCGTATCCAATAACGTGCTCCACCATTTTGATGAAGCACTGCCAGTGGTCTTAGCGTTTGATGCGTCACCATACGGGGTGGGTGCCGTCCTGGGTCACCAACTCCCAGACGGGAGGGAGGTCCTGATAGCATATTACTCCAGGACCCTGACCCCCGCAGAGCGCAACTATACCCAGATCGATAAGGAGGCCTTGCCAAGCAGGGCGGGGGTGCATAAATTTAATGACTACCTGTACGGTAGACATTTTACGATCGCCATGGACCACAATCCGCTCCTGGGACTCCTCGCCCCAGACCGCCAGACGCCACAGATTCTGTCGCAGCGCATCCTGCGGTGGAATCAGTTCCTGAACTCTTATTCGTATGCCCTGGTCCACCGCCCGGGCAAGGCGATGGGTCATGCGGATGTCCTCAGTCACCTGCCGCTGCCCTCCATGGACCTGGACCCGGCCCCAGCCCACCATGTGATGCTCATTGAAACGCTACCGGAGAGACCCCTCCACGCCGTCGAGGTAGCAAAGTCCACGGGGCGGAACAAAATACTTGTGCGGGTTCTCTACTGGGTGGGGAGGGGATGGCCTGAGGGAAAACAAGCTGAAGAATTCAGGGCATTCACATCACGCACAAGGGGTGTCTTCTCTGGGGAAGCAGGGTGGTAGTCCCCCCCCACACCCATTGCGGAAACAAGTGCTGGAGGCCCTTCACGAAACTCATCCTGGTATTGTACGGATGAAGGCTCTAGCACGCAGTTATGTATGGTGGCCGGGGATGGACGAGGAGATCGAGGGGTGGATTAGAAGGTGCCAAGCCTGCCAGGAGTCCCGCCCCGAACCGCCCAGTGCACCGGTCCACCTCTGGGAAGCCCATAGGAGGCCGTGGTCTAGATTACATATTGACTTTGCAGGGCCATTTCAGGGCCAAACATTCTTCATTCTGGTGGATGCTTACACCAAGTGGTTGGAAGTTATCCCTGTAGCCTCCACCTCAATGGCGGCGGCGGTCCGAGTGTTGCACAGGCTCCTTTGCACACACGAGATTCCTGACACCATCGTCTCAGATAATGGGACTGCATTCACCTCCCGGGAATTCTGGGAGTTATTGCAGAGATACCTAATAAAACATATACGGTCTGCCCCCTTCCATCCGGCCACCAATGACCAAGCAGAGCAGATGGTACACACCACCAAAGAGGCCCTGGGACGCATAGTACAGGGGGACTGGGACCACCGCCTGGCCGCCTTCTTATTTGACAGTAGAATCACCCCCAACCCAGTCACAGGGGTGAGCCCAGCCAAGTTGTTAATGGGAAGGAAGCTGATCACAAGGCTAGACCGGTTGCATCCTGACTGGGCCACCAACCTCCGCAGCTCTCCCGAGATCAGGGAAGCAGCTAGGGGGTTCTTTCCGGAGGATCTGGTGTATGCAAGGAACTACGCAAGTGGCCCGGAGCGGGGAGCGGGTCGGGTGCTGCGCGTGACCGGGTCCCGCCACTATGACGTCTCAATGGAGGGGGGCCAAATCCTGCAGAGGCATATAGATCAGATGCGCTGCCGCACCATGCCGGAAGAGCCGGCTGTAGTACGGAATGAGGATGAACCAACAGCCACACCCACACTGAGAGCTATCCCGCCTCTGCCGACCGCTCCGACCGATTGGGTGGAAGAGCAGCACCGGGCTGGGGGCGACCCCCCAGGAGCAGGGGCACCAGAAGGGCAACAAGTGGCGGACAGCCATAGGCTGGCGCTACCCCCACGTGGGGAAACCGCTGCCCCGTCCCCCACAGCAGCCGTGACCCCGGCCGCCCCGGTAACCACTCCTACTCCGCAAGCAACTCCAAGGAGGTCGACCAGGGAACACAAGGCCCCCCTTACTTGCAGGACTATGTGTCCTGAACTAGGGGGGAGGAGTGTTATGTCTTGAAACATAAGCTAAGGTGCCGCATGGCGATTGCTACAGAGGTGACCCAGGCAAACCCACGGGTCCCCGGATGTAGCTCGCTATACGCCCCGCCTATCAAGATCTGTGGTGGAAAGTTTGACTGGCCAGGATTGGACTGGTCAGACTGGGGAGCAGTTCCAGGGAATGTATATAAGTGGGACCCAGCCCGTGTGTTCTCTCTCTTGTAATGTACCACCGAATAAAGTATGTTGCCTTCAAACCGTCTCATCACTCAGTACATTACACCTATCAATAAAATATTGTTTAAAAAAAACTTTACAGAGTTACATTTTGAGCACACGTGCTTCTTTTTCTACCTGCACAGTGACATTTTCTACCAGCACAGTGGCATTCATTATGCTGGTGCTTCTCTGAACTCATTTAATAGAATTACAAGCATAGACAGCTTCAAGAGGGGGCTGGATAAACATATGGAGCAGAGGTCCATTAGTAGCTATTAGCCACAGCATATTGTTGGAAGTCTCTGTCTGGGGCAGTGATGCTCTGTGTTCTTGATGCTTGGGGGACACAGTGGGAGGGCTTCTAGTGTCCTGGCCCCACTGATGGACCTCTTGATGGCACTTGGGTTTTTTGCCACTGTGTGACACAGAGTGTTGGACTGGATGGGCCATTGGCCTGATCCAACATGGCTTTTCTTATGTTCTTACAATCCCCAAAGGTCAATGTCAGATCAGTATGTGCAATCCAGTGTAGAAGACACAAGGTATGGAAGGCACCAGCAGAGACTGATCTTCTCTGCCTTCCCCTTTCTCCAGAGTGTCACATGTGAGTGTCCAAAAGGTGCCACTGAGGCTTGAGGGACCCATGGTTTCAAACCATGCAGCATGGATGGCTGCAGCTGAAAGAAGGAAATGAGTGAATCTGTCCCTCCTATATCTTTCACCCGAGGGAGGTTTCTTATAATAATAATAAATAAATAATAATAAATTTTTTATTTATACCCTGCCCTCCCCGCCGAGGATTTTTTATTTATACCCCACCCTCTTTTGTGGGATGAGTGGATACTCAGGATCCAGCCACAGTTAATATGAAAAGCCTTGCCTTTGGAAACCAGGCAGGCAAAATGGCTGGGATTGGAATGCTAGTGAGCCACTAGACTAGCTTCCCTGCTGATCTAGCAGGTTCAAGGCAATCAAAGAGAGCACCTCTTTACTAACTTTATTTCTATTGGTTGGATTGCAGACAGGGAAGCAGGGCAGAGGCAGAGGGAATAATGCAAGAATGTGCACTCTCAAAACGTTTCATACAGGTTTTGAACTATTTTTAGAATTTGAGGGTGCCACTTTCAAACTGTGGTCATGCTATGATTCAAACATAGGAGTGCTTAGAATACTAAGAGAAATCATTGCAGAGAATGCCTTATCTAGAAGTTTCCTCTTCATTTAGCCATTACCTGTGATGCTTTTCTGTAGTAACCTGAGAATTGTGCCAAAGAATAATGGGACATATTCTGAATTATCACAGCACAACCAAGTCAGCTGAGCAAATAAGAAACTTATAAAAACAACTTTTCCAACTGCAACAGTCATTTCCCAGTCTCCAGAATTACATCCTTCAAAGATCATTAACTTCAGTAGAGACAGAAGACTGTGACTTTGCTTAAGATTACAACATAAGTAATCACCCTGAGGGGTGGAGAAGAGTTTGCTCTGTTGTATTTTAACTGCATAATTGGAATTTAACCAACTAAGAGGAACTCTTTATAAGTGACTGAGAATCTGTTCTTTTCCCTCCTGAGGACAGGGCAAAGACTAGATTAAAATAGATCGATACAATAAAATAAAGCATTGCCACTGAGCACAATGCAGCAAAAGTAAAAGAAGTCTAAGTTCTATTGCTTCCTGTAGGAGTTAAGCCCACTCTTCTTTTCCTGTTTCCAATTACTTTGGTAGGAGCAACAGTTTATTATGTGGTGTTAGAATTTCCCTTATCTGAACATGAAGATTGCTGCCCCCTGACCTCATATAGGTTAGTTGTGCTTGTTGCATATGAGCTAGAAATCCTAGTAACATCTGTTGCTTTCTGCTAGCTGCTCTGTCAGTCTTAATGTCTGATGTGGTGAAGAGGGAAAAGCGACTGGACTACGGAAGACCAAGCATAGAATTTACAGTTGTACTTTGCAGCTAAGACAGCATTGGGTCACCATGAATCATAAACAGTTTTTTATAGCACATAAAATTTAACAGACCCAACGAATATGACGGCAGGGGCCATAAATGTAAAAATTAACTACAGGAGCATTCTGCAGTTAAATAAAGATCAGGAAACTAGCTCAAAAGCTGGAATCAAGCCAAGTGCTGTCAAGAAAATTTGAATAATTAGCAAATTGCAGCAATAACCAATATTCTTGATCATATGAACATTTTAATCAAACACTGGTTTGCTGGTTTTTGTTGACATCATAGAACCATTTTCAAAATGAGTGGCTGAATGAAATATCATGATAGAAAAAGATGTTTCTTAGCTTTAACTAAGAAGTACAGAGTATTTTCTGTTCTTCAGGCCAGCCAAGCATGTAGTCCAAAAGCTCAGAGTAAGAAATTCAAATTTGAATGCAAGACTCAGGGCCAGACATAGAACAAGGGAACTGGATTCCAAACTATGGCCACTGTATAATCTTAGCTGGCTGACCACATCTCCCTCTTGAATGGCATGAGGAGGATGCAGAAATTTGGGCCCTAGCCCTTCCCTTACAGGAAGCCATTTTATGAGCATGCCTGAATGTCATGGTTCCTGAGCAAAAAGCTTTGGGAAAGGTAGAAGTTTCCTTTATTCCTTGAAGATGCCTTCTGAGAGTCAGACTACTGGTCTGTCAAGGTTAGTACTATCTATTCTGACACATAGTGGTTCTCCAGGGTCTCAGGCAGAGGGGTTTTTTTAACATCACCTATTACCTGTCTGTTTTAATTGAGGATGCCAGGGATTCAACCCTGGGACCTTCTGAATGTTAAACAAATGCTCTGCCACTGAGACAGAAACCATCCCCTCCCCCCAATTTTGGAGATCTTATTCAAAATAAAAAGATGGTTATACAAACAGAGGGATCGTAGAGTTGGAAGGGAGTATACAGGGCATCTAGTCCAATCCTCTGTTCAATGCAGGATCAGCCTAGAGCATCTCTAACAAGTGTTCATCCAGCTGCTGCTTAAAGACTGTCAGTGAGGTAGAGCTCACCCTAGGTAACTGATTCAGCTGTTAAACAACTCTCACTGTAAAAAAGTTTGTCCTAACATCCAGTTGGTCCTTCTCATCCTTAATTTAAACCCATAATTGCAAGCCCTATCCTCTGCTGCCAACAGGAACAACTTCCTGTCCTTCTCTATGTGACAGCCCTTCAAAGACTTCAAGAGAGTAATCATGTCCCCACTCAACCTCCTCTTCTCCAGACTAAACATTTCCAAGTCCCTCAGCCTTTCCTCATAGGACTTGGTTTCCAAGTAGGGTTGCCAAGTCCCCAGCATTGCCCAGTGAGGGACCTTCTCACATTTAACACAATGACACCACCCAGAAGTAATGTAATCGCACCGGCAACATCACTCGTGGCTGCTCTAGGCATTTCCAGGAAAACTCTATGGTTTTCCTGGATGCTCTAGCCATTTGGGAGGGAAAACTCTATGGTACATAGGTAGGTACCATAGAGTTTTCCCTCCTAAATGACTAGAGCATCCAGGAAAACCATAGAGTTTTCCCGGAAATGCCTAGAACAGCCATGAGTGATGTTGGCGGTGCGATTACCTCACTTCTGGGTGGCATCATCATGCTGACGATGTCAGGGGAGGTTCCCCCTGCCGGCCCAATGTGGACTGGTGGGTTGGGAACCTCCTGGGTGGGGGAGTCCCCGCCTGGACTGGGGGCTTGGCAGCCCTATCTCCAAGCCCCTGATCATCCTCATTGCTCTCCTCTGTACCTGCTACATTCTGTCTACATCTTTCTTGAAATTAGGCCTCCAGAACTGCACACAATACTCCAACTGCAGCCTGACCAATGTAGTGTACAATGGGACTAAAACATCTTGTGATTTGGAGGTTATGTCTCTGTTGATACATCCCAAGATTGTGTTAGCCTTTTTTGTCACTGCATCACACTGGTTGCTCATAGTTAAGTTACGGTCCACCTGTACCACAAGATCATATACACTGCTACACAGAAGTATATCCCCCATCCAGTATGCATGTTGCTCATTTTTGTTACCCAGATGTAGAATTTGGCATTTATCCTTCTTGAATTGCATCTTGTTCACATCTGCCCACTTTCCCAGTGTGTTCAGATCTCATCAAATCCTATCTCTAACTTCTGGTATGTTCGCTGCTCCTCCCAATTTAGTGTCGTCTGCAGATTTAATTGGTGGAAATTTAATGAGCTGTTTGGAGCTAGGCCTTATAGCATGTTTGCTTCAGGGCCAGGTGAAAAACACATATAGCATAATAATTAAACTGTATGTGAAGTTATGTGTAGCTTATCTACAGATAGGAGACATGGATTGTACTCACAGCTCTGGAGAAAATGGATAGATTCCTAAGTACTGCTTCCCTGATCAAATATGTCTGCCCTGCCCAAGTACCAGTAAATACAAATGACAGGTACTGATACTGGATCTGTCTTGCTTTCATATGTGGTCTGGAGGGACAATTTTGATTGGGGAAGCAGCACTGAAGGAGTTCTGCACCTTGCTGAGTGCCCTGAGGAAGTGTTTCCAATTGTGTAGTAATCCGCCACCCCCCTTGAAAAACTGTAATTGGAATGCACTCCCCAAAATATAAATAACTCACCAAAGGAGTGAAAGACTCCACTGAAACAGCTGAATTTGCTGCATGTTTTACAATACCCAGGGAGCAAGAAGCAAGTTAATAAATCTGGGAACCAGTGGCCACAGCAACAAATTGTATTTTCTCCTCTGGATGGCTTTCTTCCTCCCACCAATCAGCAGCAATTACCAGAAACCTTGGGGTAATATAGCACAGTTTATGTGGCTTCCGCATCTCATTCTTTGCACAGGACTAATTTATTCAGCATCTGCAAGGTGCTGATGCATTATTGTGCATTACGTGGGGGGCTCATTTTGATAGTCAGGAAAAAAAACCCAGACAATAACAAAGGTCCCAGAAAGTCTATTGCTGGCTTCTGTCTATTTCCAACAACTGTTAAAGGGAGCACAGCTTTGGGCTTACAAGGCAAGCAAACACCCTAGCTTTCTCAGGCACTTTGGAAAATGAGGAAGGAAACAGAAATAATAACATTTGGAAACAAGGCAAATGGGACAGAGTTTAGCCACCGTGACGTGAAAGACTAGATCTGCACACTGGAACTTGTCTAGGTTCACAGACATTCAGACAGCCTCACAATAGAGCTGTATTTTCTGTGCATCCTCTGCAGGAAAATAAATCTGAGTCATAATCATTGTTTTTGTGTGGCATTTCCTAGTTATTGTGTCTAACTTTTAAAAGTCCAGAACATACAAGATAGAAAAGATTCTTTAAGGCTTCTTGACTTCCCTCTGGCTACAGCAAAGTAAAACTGAGTGTTTCATTATATTAAAAGCATGACCCAATGTGCTTTAAAAAAAAAAATCTGTTGGCTTAATTTGTTTATCCATCTGATCTGCTGGGTTGCTTCTTAAAGTAGTAAATAGACATTAATAAAATTACAGGCCAAAGTAAGCATAATTTTCTTGACTGCTTTTCCAGTGCTCTTACTACTTTGGCTTATGCTTATGCTCACTTACCATGAGATTGGATCCATGTAACCTGCCTAGGGGCACAGAGGACCAAATTTACGAATAGGAACAAGAAACAGGAAATACACTGGAATTTGTTAAAAAAGATTTCATTTCAGGTTTTATGTCAGCTGTGTTTAATTCACCAATTCTGCCCTTTCTTAGATTCAGTTCACTTGATCACGCTTTTTGTAACCCAAGCTTTTTGTGGTTAATTGCCACAAAATGTTCAATATTGGGCTGCCCTAGAAAGATGGAGCGATGGCGAGTGAGCAGTGTGTATGCACACTGAGACCGGAAGCCCTGGGGCTGCTGCCACTGAGCTTGCTATTTCCCTCGCCTTGGAGGCGAGGGCAGGTGGGAGGGCCAAAAACAGCAGTCTCCCTCCAGAGTCATGCTCCAGGCAGCTGCCTCAGGCTGCCTAATGAATGCACCAGCCCTGATCAGGCCCCAAGCTGAAGTCAACTGCAAGACAATTGTTGCCTGGCTGCCAAGCATATAAGAATCCCTCTGGTCAGCGCCCCCCCCCTTCAAACCACAAAGCCTGAAGGGAAGACCCAGGAGACCTCACAGCCTGCCAGTAATCCCCCACTGGGGACTCACCCACCAGATGCCTTTTGTAGGTCAATCCACCCCCAATCAAATTGATGGTTCCCAGATGAATTCTGTCTTTTACTTGCTGGGATAACTAGCACCACCCAAGTCAATTTGCCCAATCCACTGCTCTAAGAATGGGGTAGATGCTCCTATCTTTGACTCTATCTATGCCCCTATCTATACCCCAAAACACTCCTGTCTGTGGCCAGTCAAGATAAGGGTGAAAAATTCCTACCCAGCCCCAAATATGATGACCAGCCAAAGTTCATTCTAATGCAGGGAGGGCGAGGGAACCAAATGATTATTGAAGAATGTTCCAACCCTGGGAGAAGCATATGTAACAACCTTATGTTCTGCACCCAAACCCATAGTTCCATTGGTCTCCTTCCTTCCATGACAGCAATTTGGGCCCTCCTTCCTTCACAATCAAGGCTGTTGTCAGGTAGAGCCATATTCCCCTTGAAAATGAAACCAGACAATAAGTTGCCAAAATAACAGGAAGGTTAAAAGGTTTTTAACTCCTTTCAAACGCAATAAATTATTTTGGCTTACACAGCCTTCCCACTGATGCAAGGACTTCCATCTTTGGAGTGCAACATTCTCCCTGCCCCCAGATAGCAGCCTGAAATGCCTCCCAAAACCCTGCTCCTGGTGATCTTAACTACTACACCAAACTGGCTCTGGAAAAAGATGTGCCTCTTCCTGGTGATCACTTGTCACCCAAGAACAGAGTGGGGGGGGGCATTTGGGGCTGCCACAGGAGGGGAACTGCAAAAGTCAAACTCTGTGGATAAAAATCTTGCTATGAAAACACTGCACAGGCTCCCACCCATTGTTTCTTATGGGAACATTTACTGTATTTAAGAAAGGTTACTTTTCAGATTTGACCTTCATTAGCATATTTCTGCTCATCTTTAGTTCTAGATGGCCATGTTTGCTTCTAGCAATCTAATTCGCCATCCAGTTTGGTTTGCTCTTTATGAAGAAAAACCTTCAGTTTTAGAAAGTTAAATGAAAGCTACACTGAACATCAAGAAGACAAAAGTAATGACTATTGGAAGATTATGCAACTTTAAGGTTTGCAATGAAGACACTGAAATTGTTCAAAATTTTTCAATCCTTGCCTCCATCATCAACTAAAAGGGAGTCTGCCCCCAAGTAATCAGAAACAGACTGAGACCGGGAAGGGCAACCATGTAGGAGCTAGAAAAATGTAAGGATGTATTGCTGGCAACCAAGATAAAGTTACTTCATTCCATAGTATTCCATTTTACTATGTATGGATTTTAAAGCTGGACGATGAGATAAGCCAACAAGAAGAAAATTGATTAATCTGAAATGTGGTGTTGGTGGAGTTTCATGGATTCTCTGGACTTTCAAAAAAAAAATAGGTGGGTTCTAGATCAAATCAAATATGAACTGTCCCTAGAAGCTAAAATAACTAAACTGAGGTCATCACACTTTGGTCACATTCTGAGAAGACAAGAGCCACTGGAAAGAAAATATTGCTAGGAAAAGTTGAAGGCAGCAGGAAAAGAGAAGATCCAACCTGAGATGAAATGACTCTATAAAGGAAGCCATAACTCTCAGTTTGCAAGACCTGAACAAGGCTGTTAATGATCGATTTGTAGGACATTAATTCATAGGGTTGTCATAAGCTGGAAGCAACTTGATGGCACTTAACACGCAGAACACATCCCTTATCGGCTGTTTTTTGTTGTTGTTGTTCAGTCGCACAGTCGAGTCTGACTCTTTGTGACCCCAAGGACAAAGTCACGCCAGGCTGGTTTTAGCTATCAGAAAATTACAGCTAGGAAACCTGAGAATTGCATTGCAACATACATTTTTGTCATACTATATGGTGAGTTACTACATATGATTCAGGTCCCTTGATTTCATACCCAAAATATGGCATTGATTTCACACATGGACATCTCACTTGTCTTCTAAAGAACTCAGATTACATGCATTAGAATTTCCCATTTTATCATCCAAACTGCCCTGTAAGTTTTTACATTGAGATAATGATGGTCCAAGAAGTCTGCATGAGCTTTAAATGTAAGCAAAGATCTGAACCTTCACCTCAGTCTAAATTCACAGTTGTATTTGTTAGCCCGCATGGGCTTTGGCCTATTGTTTGGAAATCTGTTGTGTTTGGAAATTTGAAAGCAACCCTATTTCTATAACAAGCAGGAAATCCATTGCTGATTATGAATTATGTGTCTTTTGTTCCCTCCACAGTCTTCCCCATTGATCAAGTATCTGAATTATAGTAAAACATTTCCCTACAATATGGAGCTTATTTACATATAGTATATAACTCTGAATGGAATAGAACTGCTGTACAAATAACTTGAAGGAATGCCTCCTCTTCTGGTTGGTGTACATCAGCATGGTTTATAGCTGTGTTTATGCCTAACTATGAAAGATATTCATATAAACTTTAATATTTTCAGCAGCCTGAGACTAAATCTTTTATTTGCTAAGCAACAGTTACGAAGTTAGCAAAGAGTGGTTTGTTTCTGTTGTTTTACAAAGATGTTCTGAATACAATCTGCAAACCACTTAAAACTTTGTGGTTACACTTAAATGCAGTTTACAACCAATCATATAAACAGTCGTACTCACAGATCTGGCTGTTGTATTTTTTGCTACATTGTTTAAGTTTCAGTGTTTTTTAGAAATGATAACCACAACCAATTCCAAGGTCATGTTGTTTCAGTTACTTGGGGGAAATCCTCCATCCAGTCCTCAGAAATAAGACTCAAATTGGATAACCATTTGCAATCTACTATGGTCCTGAAGTACTGTGGGTGACCCTGTTTATAGGGTTGTGGCTTTTTTACATGCAGGACATGCAGAAATTCAACAGGCATCTTTCCAACATGGAGGTAGTGAAATATATGAGATGAAGAATAAGAGAATTTAATAGGTCTCCGTTGGTGAGAAGACCAATGGGGAAATAGGATATAAATTCTAATAGCTGCAATTTTATTCAATATTTTTGACTATTTAAAACTGAAGGCACTTTGGATCATAGAAATGGAATACTTACATGCATGATACTGTAGTATCCATGGTACTGTAGAATATAAATTCAGGTTTGCACCAGAACAAGCACTAATCCTGATCATAGAACATATTTGCACTAACTCTAATTACAGAACCTGTCTTAAAATATATGAAATAGCACTTTTCTATGGGATATAGGCCTTAGTGATTTTGAGAACAAAGAAAAATATAGTTTCTTATTAAAGCCTTTGCTTAGATATTAAAAGTTCCTTTCTCTAGCTAAAACCATACAGTGTATGGAGACTCACAATGTTCCTAAACATCCTCTAAGAAAAATAAACAATCTCCCTACCTCCAGAGAAGGTCATATCGCCCTTCAAAGGTAGAATTTTTTGCCCCTTACACATTTTCTGGAATCAGGCCAAGTGCCCAAAGAAAGAGATAGAAAACCACAAATGCAAGATACCAAGGAGTAAGAATTGGGGGGTCCTGCTTAAAAGACCCTATGATGTATCACTTCATCTTTCATTTCTAAAATGGGAGATGGGATTTTTTTGATCAATGGATATAAGAAAAAGGCCAGAAGTGAGAACTCTGGGGCCAATCCTCAGGCCAGCCTTTGTTATCAGAAATGCATAAATGGTATGGCTTTGTGAAGATGGCTCTGAGGAAAGCTGGGGAAAGGTTGTCAGAAGAAAGACTGCTTTCCTCCTCACATCGATGTGAAAACAATAAAAGGACCTGCAGATCTTATCTCTTAACACCTTGGTTGTTGAGTCTCTTAACTTGGTCCAAGGGGCTCTTTTGTCTTGTACATCAGTACCATTCTGGAGAGAGTAAAACAGTAACACAGTGTAGTGTCTTATTGTTAATTTACAGGGTTGGATCCCATCTAAATTCTGTGCATGGAAGCATTCCCCCTCCCCCCCTCCCAAAGCAATCCAAACTGGACTTTGAATGCTGCTCCTGTGGAAAGAAGGGTCCCCATGAGCAACATTAGGGGGCAAGTAGAGAGCTGCTTCAAGAAGGGGGCACTGCTTTTTTTCTGAAGAAGAAGACATTGGATTTATATTCCACCCTTCACTCTGAATCAGAGTCTCAGAGAGGCTCACAATCATGTTTATGTTTCTCCCCCACAACAGACACCCTGTGAGGCAGGTGCTGCTGAGAGAGCTCTCACAGAAGCTGCCCTTTCGAGGACAACTCCTATGAGAGCTATGGCTGACCCAAGGCCATTCCAGCAGGTGCAAGTGGAGGAGTGGGGAATCAAATGTGGTTCTCCCAGATAAGAGTCCATGCACTTAACCACTGCACCAAACTGGTTCTGAAAAAAGAGGTGCCTGAACTCTCAAAAGGGAAATGAAGGAGAAACACATGGGTGCCATTCATGAACTTTAAAACAATTTTTGAGAATTTTGTTTCCATGAAGAGGTTCCAAAACTCCATTCTGCCATGTTCCCACAGAAAAAAGCTCTGCTACTTATGCATGCAGATCTTTTCCACAGGATCCAGCCCATAGTTTTTCCTGAAAGGCACCCTCTAATAGTCATTATTCTGTTGCCTGTTAACACCCATATAAATTACAACGCAGAAGAATATGATATCTTTTCAGACCACAGCCAAAGTACAATACAACTAAGCCTCAAAGGCAAGCATCTTTATACAGGTTTGGGGTTTCTATGTTTCATTAAGTATTTGCTTCATTCTTGCAGCATTTATTTAACAGGAAAGGATTTCAAGAAGTGTTAAGACTAAGTTCAGTTTTCCTACTTTCTTTAAACAAGAGGTAAGATGCAAATTTGTTTCTCCAGGAGGTTAAAACCTCAGAGAATCAGATAATAAGCAATTATTCTAACCAGAGAATAATAAGGTTTAAAAATTAATTTCTATGTTAATGTCTGACCCTTTAAAAATGCTCAGTTTCAAACCACCTTCTATCTGTATCTATATAATATACTATTATACACACACATACAACTCTTGGTCCATAGACTTTTAAAGCCTACTAGAAGTTATTGTTTATGTCTTTTGTTTAAATTAATTCATCTTAGAGGAACAGATTTGTACTCAAAGGGTTGATTAAATCTGCTTTTGCAATACTCCACAGAGATATTCTAGACTGAAAGTGTGCTTTCAAGTAGGTAATTCAATATTTGAAGAATTCCTTACAGCTGACACCTTTAAAAATGTCTAACAAAAATGATTTCAAATAGTTTTGGTCTACCTTTCTAAAAAATCTTGATGGCCTCCAAGACAATAAAACTCCTTCCTAAAACTAATTGTTCATAAACTATTCATTCAAATATTGCAGCTTCCATCTATATTGTATTGCATTTATAGCAGTAAAAGTATATTAGTGGGTACGATGTTATGGAATACCTGAAATAATTCACCTTGTTTTATTGAGAAGAGATGATTTTTCTCTTCATCTAGGATAATGTATATGGGCAGGCTAAGGACTGCATACAGTCCAATAACATTAAAACCCCTTCTGGCAAAGGCTGTTTTAAATCCAAAAATCTAAACACAAAGGTCTGGGGAAACTTAACATTTTTGTTGCTTTACTCACCTCCTCTAGCAAAGAATTCCTCAATTAGGTGGCCACCACTGAGGGCTGAACTAGATGATATATTTGCCCCAGGCAGTGCAGGCACCCATTCAAAGAGGACATGAGACAACATCTTGAGTTTCACTGCTGTATTTAACTAACTGATCTGATTTAACTAACTGCTGTATTTAACTAACCGATCTGAGCTGATTTAAGACAACCCCTGAAGCTGCCATATTTTGAGGGAAATTAGAATAAAAAATACAAATTATCTAGTTTAGACCAAAGAAACTCTAGATCTTGTCCACAGTGTTCTCACATCACCAAATAAAGGCCCTACATGTACTGCCTGCAGGACTTCCATTGTTTGGTGATAGGACTGGGCAGGGCTTTTTTTGTAGCAGGAACTCCTTTGCATATTAGGGCACACCCCCCTGACGTAGCCAATCATCTAAGAGCTTACAGGGCTGTTAGTACAGGGCCTACAGTAAGCTCCAGAGGATTGGCTATATCAGGGGTGTGTGGCCCAATATGCAAAGGAGTTCTTGCTACAAAAAAAGCCCTGGGTCTAGGCAAGCTTTCCATTTCCTATGACACTTGCTTTGGGGACTATAGGAAAAAAGGTTGAGCCACCTGATAACCCTTGGGTTTCTCCTTAAAGTACCTTGAGTTTTTTGGATATCCTAATAATACTGTAATTGAGTTCTGACAAACCTCCAGGCAGACTGCTAAAGGTGCCCTTGAGTTGGGGCTGTGCTAGCACTATTTTCCCTCCTAATCTGGATGCATTTTGCTAAGAATGACCAAACATCTGGATGTTGAAAGTGATAATAAATGTGTGGCCTTTTTTGTTTTTGTTTTTTCTTTCACCTGTCTGTCAAGTCCCTCACTTTTTTCTTCTCCTATGGCAAATTTTTCTAAATCACATAATACCTCCCTTGGTTATCTATCTTAGACTTGCCCAGGGAACTATACTTTCTTTCAGCCCACAAGTACTGTTTGCATTGTCCACTGTTAATATAGATATGAATTGCTTTGATACCATTCAATAAAGAAACAAATATGAGATTTTAAATAGATGCTGCTTCACACAAAGGAAAACTATAGACTAAGGAGTCTATTGATATATAGACATATGATGAAAAGAGCACACTTTTATTATTTTTTTATTTGTATTGTGTCCAAATAGAGATATATGACTATATAAATACAAGGATATGGATGCCTCTAGATTTTGCACTGAGTACTGCTTTATTATTTAATGGGCTCTTCTGAGCATTCTTTCTTGTGTAGCTTTGAATGTCTCTGCCCTTCATTTCACTTAATGCCTCTGATCAGTATATTTTCTCAACTCCCTATTAGATTAATGGCCACAGTTGTTCTTCATTTATTTATTTTTCTTATTCACAAAAAAGACTCTGATTGCGAACTGCTGCACTTAACTCTTTATGATTTCAAATAAAATCAGATAAATGATGGCAATATTTTACCACTCCTGCAATTTAGCTGGAGCACGCACCGTACATCTTCATATATGTCATGCTTTATTCCCCATCTTTAGATAATGTGCGGAAGCAATGTACCCTGATGGTCAAAAAAGATTCAAGCAAACAACTCGTTCCACTGAATGGTTTTTCTCTCTGTTGGTGCTTATGCACTCCCAAATAACTTTGCCTTTGTTGTTAAAGCAAACATGCAGCATAACCCCCAATAAAAAAAATACCACTGGAAACGTTTATTTCCAAATAAGTGGGAGTAACTTGGTTCAGATGCTTAGGACTGTCAGTGATCTTTTCACACACCCTTTTATGCTTGCTTTGGTAGCTGACTGATAGGTAGTCAAAGTCTGTCCTGAGTCATCAGAAAAGCAGAGGGCTGAAAAAGACCAGCAACTCATCAAGTTTAATCTTATAGAATCATAGAGTTGGAAGGGACCTCTAGGGTCATCTAGTCCAACCCCCTGCACAATGCAGGAAACTCATGAACACCTCCCCCTAAATTCACAGAATCTTCATTGCTGTCAGATGGCCATTTAGTCTCTGTTTAAAAACCTCCAAGGAAGGAGAGCGCACCACCTCCCGAGGAAGCCTGTTCCACTGAGGAATCACTCTAACGGTCAGGAAGTTCTTCCTAATGCTGAGCCAGAAACTGTTTTGATTTAATTTCAACCCATTGGTTCTGGTCCTACCTTCCAGGGCCACAGAAAGCAATTGTGCTCTAATGCAAAATAACATATTCATTATGGCTCCTGCATAGGAAACCTTGTAATCTAGAGTGTTTCAATCCAAGAATGAACAAAGTGAACCATAGTCAATATGTTTGAGGACCGTTGTATGCTACAAGTAATCCAAGCAAGACCATCAGGCTACATGATAGCTAGAAATGCAGAAACTCAAACCAGGCTGTTAGCCCTAGGGTTGCCAAGTCCAATTCAAGAAATATCTGGGGACTTTGGGGGTGGAGCCAGGAACAAAATTCTGACAAGCACAACTGCACTCCAAAGGAAGTTCTGGCCATCACATTTAAAGGGACTGCATACCTTTTAAATGCCTTCCCTTCATTAGAAATAATGAAGGCTAGGGGGATCTTCTTTTGTGGTTCCAATTCTTTTGAAACTCGGAGGATGTTTTGAGAAGAAGTACCAGATGCTATGCTGAAAATTTGGTGCCTCTACCCCAGAACACCCCCTTCCCAAACCCCAGATACCTGAGGATCAATTATCCATTATACCCTATGGGAATCGTTCTCCATAGGGAATAATGGAGTGCCCAGCAGATATTCCCCCCACTGCTTTCTGATGACACTGAAGCAGGGGGGGGGTCTCCAAACTGGGGGATCCCCTGCCCCACCTTGGCAACCCTAGTTTGGCAACCCTAGTTAGCCCCCTTTTGAAGGCCCAATCAACTCAATCACATTTCTGTAAATGGTGAAGAAAAACAACTTGTCCACTGAAATATTTTGTTGTTCTCTCAGAATCAGAAGGGCCATTACATATTAGAAAATGGTTGTTTTGAAATATCCCTTCATGTAGAGAGAGACCTTTCTATGGCTTTGAAACAAGACCTCCCATGCATTCTAAAACAGTACCGTCTCAAGACAGGAACATATTCTGTCTGAATCAGAACATACCAATTTGTGGGGCTGGGGAGATTTGGTTCTCAGACATGTAGAGAGATGGGTCTGTGAAGGTCATTTTGACAGCAGTCATTTGCCTGTCTAGACAAAGGACATTATGCTCTATTAATAGGTAGTGGAAGAGAGGAGTCACATGATTGTGATGCATTCTGGCAGGAGCAATGTTGGGAAGCATAATCATATGGTCCTGGAAGGGGAAAAAAGCATGTTGCCAGGCTGCAAGTGGTGGCATAGCCAGAAATACCACCTGTTACATGTGCAGGGCCAATCTGAAATGCAGAAATCAAAGATCTCAATGCATGGATGAGATGGTGGAATCCAGAGGAATGGTTTAGATTTATAAGGCACCAGGAAATGTTTGAGGTACAGCCTTGTACAAAAACTTGTACAAAAGCTTCAGGCTCTACTTGACCTGAAATGAAACTAGACTGCTGTACCTTAATACCAAAAAGATCACACAGGAGCTTTTAAACTAATTCCTGGGGAAGGGAGCTGAGAAAAGCTGGAGAACATCCAGGGTGCATTCACACTACACTAAATAATGTGTTTTGCAACTGGATTTATTGTGTAATAATAGCAAAAATCCAGTTGCAAAATGCGTTATTTCGTGTATTATACATCCCAAGTTTGAAATTAATCATCCTTAACAATTAACTAGTCTGTATAATCTAGATGAGGGCAGCCGCCCTGATCCTGCTTCAGTGGGGAGGGCAGGATATAAATCAAATAAAATAAATAAATAAAAATAAAGTTTATGTCAGAAAATGGCAACCTTGGAAGGAGACTAAAGGACTGTAAATAAACTAATGCACCCTGAAGGTGTTTATATGCAAATACTAGAAGTTTCCAAGCTAAAATGGGATATTTACAGCGCCTGATGTTAAATGAGAACATAGACATAGTGAACATTTTATAGGGTTGTCAACCTCCAGGTGTGGGCTGGAGATATGCTAGGATAAAACTGATCTCCAAGTGATAAAGATCAGTTTCCTTGGAGAAAATGGTTGCTTTGGAAAGTGGGCTTTATGGCATTATATCCTGCTGAGGAAAACGCACCCCCCACTTTCTCCATTTCCCTTTCCAACAACTGCCTTCTCAGCTCTCCCCCTCACCTTAAGCAAAGCTGATCTCTGCCATCTGGAAAGCAGTTGTAATTCTGAGTGAGCTCCAGCCCTGACCTGGAGATTGGAGGGGAGACTATGGCATTGTACCTGCATGAGGACCTCTCCCTCTATCTTTCCCTTCCCTCCCCAGCCCCCCCCCCCCCCCCAGCCAGGAAACAGCAAATTTCTAGCACCCTTTGTATTTCTCCCCACAATGGGCCTTATTACTTGCATTTGTATAAACTCTATGTTTGTTCAGGTTAAGTGTGGTATGTTGTACTGAAATACTAAACTGAAATTCTGTTTAGTATTTCGGTGGGTTTTTTTGTCCAAAGTAACCTCAATTTGGATTTAAAACGTATTTTTATGCTATGACATTTGTGTATATGTCTAGCAGAATCTTTTATCTAGCAATTTGACATGGCTATATGAGAGATAAGACTCTCCTGCCACTTTGGTTTTATGTGTAGTGAGGATTAGTTGTTTGGGGGGGGGGGTGGAATCATGGCAATCATTCAAGGCGAAAATCATAAATGCCTTAAGAAAAAAAAATCACATTGAAATATTCTGTTTGTGTGTGTTTTCATGTACGATTTTGTTTTGTTTGTTTTTTGCAGAAAGCTAATACAGCAGCATTTGGGTTGAAAAAAAATTGAAAAACTCTCTTGCATTTTCCATGGGTCAATAAGTGATTCAAGAGAGGACTAGTGACATTAGTATAATGAATAACAACACAGACTTGTTCACTTGAAAATATCAATAGGTCATGGCTGCCACAAGAGGTTCATCATTGCCATGATACAAGGGTTTCATTTAATGGATCCATATGCTGCTTTCATTTAATTTTTAACAGCTTTTGAAATTATGATTTGCAGCATTTGGTATCTAGAGCTAGATGCACCAGGAAATGAGCACAAGAAATTCGGCCCGCTCTGGCCGCGCCGCAACGCAGCTGCACGCCACGGGGCCATTCTTTGCCTCCCCGGAAGGATGGGTGGGGAATAAACGCACGAAGCGGCTGGCGGAGGGTAGCAGCACCTTGGGGCTTGAGAAGGAGCCCTTTGAGGGTTTTGCCAGTTGTTGTGGGGTGTTATCCTGCCTTCCCTTCTACCCCCCCTCCCCCCCACATATATAGGCACTTGGCTGCATTAAGGGGCTGATTCAGTATAAGGCAGCTTCATATCTTTGGATTGGGGATAGAAGGGTGTGATATCCCCCCCTCCCCTTTGCTCTCCCTTGGGTAAGCTTTCAGTGAGTGGGAACAGCACAGTATGGGGCCAAAAAAGGGCAGGGCTCTTCAAAGGGGAAGCAGCCGGTCAAAGGCCCCAATAAATGGGCCCGCCCAGGCACACCAGGTGAGGAGCAATTGGATGGGGCAGAGATGAGGCAGGCCATAATGGATAAGCTGGGTGCCTTAGAGAGGGAAAGGGGTGCGTCTGGTGCACCTACAACCTGGTCAGGGCGTAACAGGGCTTCGGGGCGGTCCGGTGCCTTTACATTTGAATGGGAGGTACTGGTGAGACTGTCTGCATTGCATTGCAGGAGGGCATGGGACCCAGACCAATGCCCGACCGGAGTCAGGAACCTGGGACGAGCAGGGACGCTTTGGCGATGGACAGAAATGAGGACCCGGAGTTGGTGGAGGAAAGGCAGCAGCAGGATCAGACGGTAGTAGTGGCAGTGACGCCATCTGGTGGAGAAGGTACGGTTGCACCAACACAGCATTTGCAGGTGTGGCCATGGGGGCCTTGGGGCTATAATGCGGTGGCAGGGCCTTCTAGTGGGGGGCAGGTTTCTACACCAGTGGAGCAAAGTGGGCAATGGGTTTTCCCGGCCCAGCCGGGCCCGAAGTGGGCTGTAGGTGGCCTTTCAATGGGCCGTGCCCAGGGCACTACAGCCGGGTGGTGCCACCCACCGGTAGTCTCTATGGGGGTGGTTGCAGCTCAAGGTGTGGTCGCACCATCTGTATCTGCGGGGGTTCTCCCATGGGGGGGCATATGCTATGGCTCAACCTATGGGGTGACTGAGGGGGCAATGGAGTGCTTGGAGTTATCCTCCAAACCCTTATGGGTTGGTCCCCTTTTCGGCTCTCCCCTTTGGGGATACCGCGCTCCCCTTAGGGGATCATTTGACCCCCACAACGCGGGGAAAAAATTTAAGGGGGGAATATGTGGATGTATTCAGCCTCCTTTACAGGGAATTGGAGAAGAAAAGTAAGGATGAAATGGATGAGAATGAAAAAGAGAAGCTATGGCGTAGGAAGGTGGACCGCACCTGGGCCAACTGGCTACCGGGGTTTTTGATATATGCAGGAGTTATTGCTAGGGCGCAGCCTTGTAGGACGGCCCCACTATTTCAATACTGCGATATTATATAGAGAGGTTATTCGGATTTTGCGGGGGCTTCCTGGTTGCAGTATGATGAAACGTTTAGAATGAGGGCTACTTACCTTGGGACCAAATCAACCAGAAACTGTGGTTACAGCTGATGGCCCCTGCAAAACCCAATTTGGGGGACAGGGCTGACAGTGGTCACCTGGTGCACAGACAATCGGGAGTCGCAGTTGCCAGCTCATCGGCGGGCCACCCAGTTCAACCCTGATTGCTGTGTTGGGAGTTCACTTCCCAGGGAATGTGTTTCCGTAAAGCTTGCAACTTTAGGCATGAGTGTCCGTTATGCGGCGGGCCCCATGCATTTTCAGCATGCAGCAAAACAAAGCAGAAAGGGGGGGCTAAGCACTCCGGGGGCAGGGGCAATGCTCAGACGCCTGGAAAAGGGTCCCAGTCCCATTTGGCTGAAAGTGCTTAAGCGTTTCTTCATGGGTTATCCCAAGGAGACGAACAGGATATACTTATGGGAAGGTTTCTCATTGGGGTTCAGGATTCCATTTCAAGTCTGTGTTGTTA
Organism: Heteronotia binoei; assembly: GCF_032191835.1. Classification (NCBI taxonomy): domain Eukaryota; kingdom Metazoa; phylum Chordata; class Lepidosauria; order Squamata; family Gekkonidae; genus Heteronotia; species Heteronotia binoei. The sequence goes on from NC_083224.1 coordinate 50,229,573, forward strand.
TTCATTATACTAATGTCACTAGTCCTCTCTTGAATCACTTATTGACCCATGGAAAATGCAAGAGAGTTTTTCAATTTTTTTCCAACCCAAATGCTGCTGTATTAGCTTTCTGCAAAAAACAAACAAAACAAAATCGTACATAAAAACACACACAAACAGAATATTTCAATGTGATTTTTTTTCTTAAGGCATTTATGATTTTCGCCTTGAATGATTGCCATGATTCCACCCCCCCCCCCAAACAAGTGCTGGTTATTACCTTTAAAGCCCTATATGGCCGAGGACCTGCCTACTTGAGGGACCGTCTCTCCCCATATGAACCCCAGAGAGTGCTGAGGTCAGCTGGAAAGAACCAGCTGAATATCCCTGGGCCAAGGGAGGCCAGATTGAAGACTACCCAGGATCAGGCCTTCTCCATAGCAGCTCCTCTACTCTGGAACCAACTCCCAAAGGAGGTGCGGGCCCTGCGATGTTTAGACCAATTCCGCAGGGCCTGCAAGACCTACCTCTTTAAAATAGCATTCACTTAATACCGAGCCAAGGAAGTATCGCTGGATATATTTCAGCCCCTGAATTTATAGAAGACCTTAGTTATAGCACCATAATGTTAATTTTAATATAAGTTGTTTTTAACAATTTAAGGATGATTTTATATAATTGTAATTATCATGTATGGTTTTATTGTATATTCTATTTATGTGTTGTGAGCCGCTCTGAGCTTGCTTCGGTGGGGAGGGCGAGATATAAATAAAAAGTATTATTTTTACTATTATTATTATTATAATGACATCAAATTTGTGGGGGGAGATGTGGTGCTGCATGTACAGCGATCCAAAATGGATCAGCGGTGTAAGGGTACCAAGATCACTGTAGGGCCCTGTGAGGAGGCTAGTTTGTGCCCCGTTCAAGCGTTGCAGCGCTACGTGGCAGTAAGGGGGAGCGCCCAGGGCCCCCTTTTTTGCCATGAGGGTGGGGCCCCTCTCATGAAATATCAGTTTTGGGTGGTTACGGCTTGGGCCTTGGACAAGTTGGGTTTGGCAGGGTTCAAGTTTGCACTCACTCGTTTTGGATTGGGGCTGCATCCACCGCCGCAGCAATGGGTTATTCAGGGCCGGCCATCCAAAAGGTGGGCCATTGGCGTTCAACAGCTTTTCGCACCTACGTTCGCCCATTGGTGCTTCCACGAGGGTGATCGAGGTGGCGGTTGGGTGTTATGTGTTTTAAAGTTCAGTTGTGTGTGACTGTTTTCTTATTCCAGGTGCTGTGTCTCGCCAGGAGAGTCTGCGGATACTCATTTGCAGGCACAGCTTTATTTTCTGGGCGGCCCACTACGCAAGGAGATCACCAGTTGGCACCCAGTTGGGGCTGAGCGAGTGGGCAGTAGTTGAATGGCAGGGGCAGCGTGGGTTAAGGTGGCCAGGGCTCCTGCCATTGTTGTTTTCAGGCAGGGCCGCCCCCCCCCCCCCCGCCACACATTTTAGTCATTCACCTGGGTGGGAATGACTTGGGGCTGATGAAGGGATAGGCCCTTTCATTACAGGCGGTGGCGGACCTTCGGGTCATCATGCAGAGAAGGCCCGGAGTCGGTCTGATTTGGTCTGCCATCTTACCAAGGAGAGTCTGGTGGGCTGCTTGGGACCTGGCTGGGGTCGAGCGGGCCAGACGAAAGACAAATCGGGCCCTGCGGAAGGCCTTGGAGGGAGGTCTGGGTACCTTCCTCCCTCACCCGGGAATTAGGGTGGAGTTGGGGGAGCTTTACCGGCCAGATGGGATTCATCTGTCCGAAGTGGTCTTTTTGAGCGACATTCGGCAAGGGCTTCGGGCGGCTTTAGGCCACCCGGTAAGGCGCTAATACCTAAGCAGAGGCTTGGCATTGGCGGTGGCAGAAGGAGCAAGGGGTTTATACCTTGCAGGTGAGCACCCAGGCATCTGCACCTGTTAGTGTGCGCATGAGCGGCAGATGGGCTTTACGGTTCAATGCTGTATAATGCGGATCGTAGTCGTGCCTCCCCCTAGATTCGCCTCCTTCTGGGTATCGGGGCGGAAGTTTAGGGGTGGGTAGTTTTCACCTGGCCGGCGCAGCATTAGCCATAGTCTTATGGCTCGTGCTGGGGGCAGGGTGGCTTGCCCTTTTGTTGGACTTGGCGGGGTCGGAAGAAGACCCCAGGGCTTGTCCAACTGCAGGTTGCCCTTGCCATGTTAGTTGTATTAATAAAGTGGCCCATTTCCCAATATTTTGTTCCCCCAATATTTATTCCGACTGGGGGGGGGGGCAATGAAGAAAGCCACAGGCATTGGATTGGGATGCAGCCCAATGTTTCTGTAGGTACAAGGACTTCTACATGTTTAGCATTACTTTCTTGCCCCCCTACCTATGGCAGCCCAAAGATTTCAGAGGGTGTTTCAGGCTACCACAGTGTCTAGGGTCTGCCTGTCAGCACCTCCTTGGATAAGGAAGAGATAGAGAGGAAGCCAGGCCCAGCCCTCAAATCCTGCAGGAAGACCTTCCAGAAAAGCTAGAAACTCTGTCAGACACAGAGGGGGAGTCTCAGGCTGAAGTCAGCACACCACACTCTCAGTCCTACAACCCAAGATCTGAAGCTGAGGCAGAGGACCCCAGTCACCAGCCTCACCCAGGGGTTAACAGATCCCTTGGAACACCAGGAAAGGTGAGCCTGGAGGAAGGTGCAGGAGTGGAGCTGTAGTGCATAGTTGGCAGCCCATCACCAGTCAACCACTGCCTGTGAGTTGGAGTCACTACAGGATCAGGACTGTAGCTGCTCAACCATAGTTGACTTGCACCTGTCCCTGAATGACTCAGCAGATTTATGTGTTGCATCTGTTCCTGAATGATTTCTGATAAAAGCAGCCAGAAAAGGATGAGCCAGTATGAAAGCGGCTTGTTTAGGACTCCTGGGTGCCATAGTCCAGACTGCAGTGTGTTTTCTGGACCATGATCTGGCTTGTGTTCTTTGGATTAGCCCTTCTGGTTTGATGCTTGGACTTCTGAATATCTGTGCTTTGACCTTGGGCTGTGTTTGAAAAAGGAGAGTCAGTTGTTATCACCCTGCTTTTCTCTAGCCTAAAAAGTCTCAAAGCAGCTCACAACAACCTTCCCTTCTTTTCCCCACAATAGGTACCTTGCTGAAAGAGTTCTGAGATAACTGTGACTGGCTCAAGATCACCTTCTGATTACACCAGGGTATACTTTTACTACTCTGTTCCTTATAGGACAGATAAGGAATTAAGGTCAGGGGACATGTGCTATGACATTTAGACACTAACGATATATCTATTAGGGGCTGATCAAGCCAATGGTCCTCCAGCAATACTTTCTTTTCTTCTCTCTAACTGGCCCTCCATTGTCCTCAATAGTCCATGACTCGTAGATGGCAATGAGCATGCTCAGTCACCATTTTGTTTACATGTTAGGAAAAATGCACACACTAAATAATTTTCTGCATTTCCAAGGACAGTCCACATATGAAATAAGGCATGCCTTGTCTATGGGTTTCACTGCCCTACCGAAAGACAAGTTTGCTATTAGGATGAATGATGAAAACCCCGATAATTCATCTATCTGAGTATGAAACGGTTATTCTTCTCTCCCCTGTATTTCAGGTATGAAACTCGTACTGTATGGTTTCAAAAACTTGGGAAAGAACCAATCATATCTAGTTCAAAAAGACTAAAGACGGGATAGCTGCTCTAGTGCAAGAATAATTCCCCTTCTTTCTCCACCACCGCCCCCCCCCATCCCCAGGACTGAACCCTGCTAGATCTAATCCTTGTATGTCCACATGCAAGGGTTCATGTACTATCTTAATGTCAAAAAGATGTTTCCAGTACCATTTATTTCTAATAATGCACTGCTGAGAAGCTAACTCTGCATCATAAAACTGGCATTTTACTTCAGCTCTGACTTAAAGAGAATTTTTACCGCTTTGTAACAAATGGTCCCATTGGAAGGCTGTTTCCCTTACACTCTATTAATCTCCCTGGCATCTTCAATTTCAGAAGCCCTCTAAGTTGGTTCAGCAACCTGACAACTGTCACTTGTGCTGTGCTGGAAACAGCCATAAATTAAGTAAACTTGGATTTTAATTCTCATTAATCAGGCATTGTCAGGACCTTATTAATGATGGCAATTAGCATAATTGAAGTTCCATGGCAGAAGAGGAAGAAAACTGCCCCATTTAAATGCTCCTTGGTATTGACCCACCAATTGCCATGGTGCAAAGTATATTATTAACTTCCTGAAGGGAAGCGTCATGGATCACATCTGCTTCTGCATCTCTACTAGAGAAGTGAAGCCTAGAAATTCCAAAACTTTTTCTGTGCTCTTTAAGATAATTTCCTACTGCCTTCCAAACTTAGAAATAAAAACTTTGTTAGAGGAAAAGAAAATTAGACCAATGCAGATTAAATAGGAGCTAAAATTTTCTTCTTATGGTATCATGTTTTTCATGCTGAGAATCTATCACAGATGTCAATGAAACCAGAATTATAGTCCAAAAATGTGACTGATTGTCAGTTGTATTATGAAGTTGCTAGACAGTTTGACAGGGGAATAGGAATGCTTCCAAAATTTTCCTTATCTGCATTTCTCCCAAGATTTTGGAGTTTCATATTACTGATATTGTTTCTGATTTAAATGAAACATTAAGAATTCATTACTGATTTGTTCTTAATGCTCCTAATTTTTTTTGGGGGGGGGGGGAGGAGACATGGAACTGTGTAAATTTGATATGTTGCACCTGTCACTGCCTTCAGCTCATTTGTGTCTGTCTATTCACCTCTTCCTCATGACTGCCAAATGTGCATACGCATTGATAGCATACTGCAAAAAGAGCAGTTTTGTTGGGATTCTACATATAGTTGCAGCAAAAAATGGTGTGGTGTTTTACGAATGTTGGCATATTTATCATTGAAACACTGCACAAAAAGCAGCTGCTACTGCATGGCCAATCCCATCAAGACAGTTGTATTATATCACTGTGGACATGCACGTCAGTAAAATGGGACAGAGAGGGATGCAAATGAATTGCAAGCCACAGTAAGCTTTACTTCAAGTGTGCTGAGGGTGTCAACATGAACAAAACTGAAAGGCTAATTTACTTCTCTTGAAATGCTATGTTTATATGCAAGGTGAGTACCTGATTGGATTGCCACAATACCGTGTGTCAAAACTGATATCACCATATCAAATAGCTTTGCACCTGTGCAATGTTATAGAGCCAGGCTGTGCCTTGGTAATAAATAACATGCATGTTACAGTCTGTAGCCACTTTTGCACTTGCACAGTCCATTAACTAAGTAAATCATCTCAGTCAACAGAGAACAGGAATGCCACTAAACTGACCTACTTGTCAAGCGCAAAATAATTTTATCATCTCTTTGAGTGTATACAGTCAGTTGCAATCTTTCAGTGACCCCCATTGACTACATTGACTGATTTTTCTGCCTGCACATTCAATTGCATATACACACAAAGGGATCAAAAGAACTAATCACAAGGTTTGTTAGGATCGTGGTCAGGCACTGAGAAAGCTCAGCATACAGAGACATTAAGGTAATAAGTCACAAATTCAAAAATATCAAGCGTCCCCTCCCCCCCCCCCCTCATTTAACAATGTCTTTTAATAATTTGAAGTGGCACTGGCAGCACACAGGTGACAGGGTAACAGCTGTAAAAGATCAGTGTAATCATGCAAAAGGATACATCTAAGTTCATTTGGATGCTACCAAATAGTTCAGTGAACAATTAGCAATTTGACTGCAGCCTGTGAACAAGATTTGAGACAAACCTGTGGGAGACTGAGTATCCCTGCTTTGCAAGCTCTGATTCTGAAATGAATAATAGAACATTTCTACTTAAATCAGCATTAAGGTGGATGGTAACATAATAAAGAGATGGCTTTCAGAACAGCATAGGAACAGAACTGAGAAAAATATCTACTCACTCCTCACACTAAAATCATTTTATCATCTATTATTATTATATTAAATATTATATTATAGCTGTTTTATCATTTATTAGGGGGAGGTATTTGTGAGTTTCCTGCATTGTGCAGGGGGTTGGACTAGATGACCCTGGAGATCCCTTCCAACTTTATGATTCTATGATTAGAGTCTGGTAGTACAACCACAGAAGGAGGTTGTAAAGAAGGAGGTGTAAAGAAGGAGACTAACCTTAACCAAAGGGGGGGAGGACTTCCTGAAGCATATTTTTAGGCAAAATTGCTGTTCCAAAATTCAGCTTCCACTGAAACATCTGTAGCAATTGTAAAAGAAGTTATAAGAATTATCTAAATTCACAACTGGTGAAATTTCTCCACTGTGTTTCATAAATTTCTACTAGTAACACTAAGCAGGACTTTATTTGTAGCAGGAACTCCATTGCATATTAGGCCACACACCCCTGATGTAGCCAGTCCTCCAAGAGCTTACAGTAGGCCCTGTACTAAGAGCCCTGTAAGCTTTTGGAGGATTGGCTACATCAGTGGTGTGTGGCTTAATATGCAAAGGAGTTCGGGATTGTTTAATCTCTTTCCCTTGTACCGCCTAGCTTACTTTATCACCTGCTGCACCTCCATCATCTTTGAAACCCTCCACTGGATAGTACTGTCACTGCGCAATTTTTTCCAGAGTCACCATTTACATAACAACATGCCAATATAAAGGTTGATATCCTAATGAGGGATAGAGAAAACCCAAAGGTGTCATTTGAGAGTTTATTTCCCACTTCTGCATCATCTGCTATGAATTACCAGAGTTCTATATTTGTTACTGATCATCATCATTATCATCATCACGATTATTATTATCTGTCAGTCAGGTATTTTACTGATAGTTGGTGTTATGCAATTCAAGATCTAGCCAAGTTCTTGGGAGTTTCAAATGTATCTTTGTGGGATTCTTGCCGTTCCAAGCAACACTGTCTTCTGGAGCTGAGCTGGTGTTATTTGCTGAATGTCCAGGTGTTTCTTGAGACTTCTAGGCACTGTTCCAAGGGCTCCAATGACAACTGGCATGATGGTAACCTTCTTCTCCCAGAGGCACTCTAACTCTATCCTTAGGTATTTTGTGATCTTCTCCTGTTCTTTCTTTTTTCCATTCTGCTGTCTCCTGGGATTGCAGTGTCAATGATCCAAGCACTATTTCTCATTGTTTTTCTACAATTGTGATATCAGGTGTTTATTTTTTTGTAACTGGAAATCCCAAAAAACCCTTTGTTTCATTATTCTCCATTATCTTCTCTTGCTTGTGTTCCCATGAATTTCTACATGAAGGTAAGCTGTACTTCTTGCAAAGATTCCAGTGTAACATAGCTACAGCTCTATCATGACATTTGTTTTATAGTCAGTTTGAGCAAGTTTACTGCAGGCACTGCCCATGTGGTCAACTGTTTCATCCTTTGCCCTGCAAAGTTGATGTTTGCTGTTGTCACTGGTCTATTATTATTTATATAGCACCATCAGTAGCAAAGGCAGTGACAACCCTCCTTTTTAAATAATACTTTTCTTTATTGAAGCAAAACTTAAAACATTTCAAGTGAAATTTCCCAGTGTTTCCCAGTGAGTTTGACATGAATCCCACTTATTTTTGCTTCACAATACATTGTGCTCAAGACTGCAACCCAAATGTATTGCATATTTTCTTAGGTTTGGTAGAGCATATTCCCAAGTGAGCATGTTCTGTAAGAACTGAAAGGAGGTAGATCAAATGAGTTTGCTGATTATTTTGAAATCTAGATTTTGAGATCAAGGCTAAGCAGGTCTACTCAGACATAAGTTCCATTTTATTTAATAGGGCTTACTCCTAGGAAAGCGTATTCTACGATTGTACCTTTATGAGAAGAGTCCCATGGTGCAGAGTGGTAAAGCTGCAGTACTGCAATCCTAAACTCTGCTCATGACCTGAGTTCGATCCCAGCAGAAGCTGTGTTCAGGTAGCTGGCTCCAGGTTGACTCAGCCTTCCATCCTTCCAAGGTCGGTAAAATGAGTACCCAGCTTGCTGGGGGAAAGTGTAGATGACTGGGGAAGGCAATGGCAAACCACCCCGTAAAAAGTCTGCTGTGAAAACGTTGTGAAAGCAAAGTCACCCCAGAGTCGGAAACAACTGGTGCTTGCACAGGGGACTACCTTTACCTTTTTAGCCTTCATTAGCTGATTTTAGTCCTTCTCACTGATATTTGGTTGGAGACAATCTAGAGCTCCTGACAAGTTTTTAGCTGGCTTGCAAAACTCCTGAACAATTAACAGTTGGCTCTCACAAGCCAATATGAGCCAGCTCCAGCAAATCACTGGGCTTGGATACCACAGGTGGGCTCAGAACCAAGAGCTGGGACTGGGTCCTCTGAGGATATACTAGATCAGGGGTGTCAAACTCATTTGTTATGAGGACTGGATCTGACATAAATGAGCTTGTCGAGCTGGGCCGTGTCAGGCCAGGCCATGTGTGTACCTATTTAAGATTAGGTAGCAAAGATATAAACTTTCAAAAAGACACAGACAAACACTATTAAAGTTTTTTAAAAAACTTAAAATAAAACATGTTTAAAACATTAGCACTCACTGTTCTTAAAGTTGATTTCTTTGTGTTTCTCCCATGGGGTCCAGGGAACTGGGCAAAGGAAGCTCTGACTCTTTCCCTCCCTCCCTATGGGACCAGGAGGGGGAGGAGCCTCAACCAAAGAAGGAAAAGAGGCTTGGCTCAGTAGTTCTACAGTGTGATTGAGAGAGTCTGGCAAAGCAAGCTCCACCTCCCCCCCTCCTCACGGGAGGAGCCTCAGCCAATGGAGAAAATAGAGGTTTTGCTCTGTAGCTCCTGTACTATTGGGTAAGCCTTGCAAAGCAAACTGTTATGCAGAAGGAAGCAAGAGAGAGTGCAAAGGAAACAGATCACAGTCAGTTGCTCAGGGGCCTGATAGGAGCCCTCCAGGGGCCTGATTCAGCCCCCAGGCCACTTGTTTGACACCCCTGTACTAGATCAAAATACAGCAAGCTAGTTAGAAAGATTGGATGTCCTTGAACTGATCTTCCCCAAGCCAGCTTGCGGGTCCTGAACGTTGCTAAGCCTATTGACACTGTAGAAATTTTGAGAACAGGTAGCATGCACCACCATATTATGACTGCCAGGGGTGCACCCAACCGCAAATGGCTGTCATGGAGGCAGAGGCCAAGCTCTAAATATTGAGATGTTCCAAGTCAAGCATCTTCCTATGATGCTATTTTCAGATGATTGTTCCTCGCAAACATAGAGGCGCTTCCTCCTGGGGTTTTCTGATGAGGTGGAGAAAAGCATAACTCTCTCTTTGCGCTGGAGAAGAATGGGGTGGACCTCAGGAGACACACTCATGAGCACCATGATACCCATGGGTGCTGGATCTAACCTGCAGAATTATGGAACATAATGTGTACCTCAAAGTTTTGAAATAGCAGCAAATAGCAAACACCCTTGTATTTCGAACCTTGTGCATGTTTGGAAAACACTCCTTTCCACAGAACCTTCTCTCTGCTCCTGTTTTTACCCTTTTCTACCTGCTGCCAGACAGCTGTGATTGACATTTCTCTCATTTACTTCATTAGCCTACCTCCAAATTGATCCTTTCAAGACAGGCAGAAAAGACTGAAAACCATGGGGAAAAATATAATTACAAGATTTCATTGAGAAGAAGAAATAAGGGAAATGTCCCCCTCCAGGTTTGATCAATAATGAAGCACTTGCTATCTTGATCTTCCTAATAAACCACCAACAGCCTAGATAAATTTCTCTGTGAAATCAATCCCTCACAAGAGTTCTATCACTACAATGCCAATACAGGCCATGGCAAAAAATATAAAATAACACAGGCTAATTTTATTGACCATCTGATAACAAACCTTTGTAGTGTACATAGATTATGATAACAGCAATGGATGTTGCTAGTTGTAAACATGCTTTAATTGTCTGTGATTTGTTTCCTGAGTGTTAGAAACTGAATGCCACGAGTGCACCCAACCACAAATGGCTGTCATGGAGGCAAAATATCAAGATGTTCCAAGCCAAGCATTTTTCTATGATGCTGTTTTTAAATAGTCATGAGAGAAAATACTCATTGCAGAAAGAGCCCTGGTTCTTCAGCTTTGTGCTGCAGTTTCAAAACCTGATGTCAGAAACCCATTTCAAAAGATTACCCAGACTAAAGAGATCATATTCTGGTACACATGCTTCCATCTGCCACATGTTATCAAGGGCAAAAACACATGATTTCAGCAGGTGGGCATTCCAGCATTCACATGCAGAGCCCATATCACTAGTTTATTGGTAAACTGCTTTACTTGAGAGAGGGATCTGCTACTTTTTCAAGCTTTTTGATGAATTCAGTATAGATACACAATGCCCAAATATATGTAGATGAGCATTTTTGCATGCAGAGACAGGGTAACTTCCTGGTGGAAAAAAATGTAATTAAATCAGCCTTCTGAACTGTAATGAGCTTCTATTACACCCTGCTGATAGTAGCAGCAACATCTGAAAATTAGTTTGCACTGTCAATAACCAAGCAACATCTCCTTTATTAAATAACAGGATGAAGCTGATAATGGAGAATTCCACAGTTCCAAATAAAGTTCCTTTGTGAAAAGGAAGGGTCAACAAGATGCAATGGACTCAAAGTTCATATTGTATTATTACTACTGTATAAATAATAAATTAAATTATACTACTAAGGGAAGGTCTAAAGGGGAAAAAAAGCATCATCTTTACAATGTAATAATACACTCTGCTGCCAGTAAAGTTTATCACTACCAGGCTTGTAACAATTGTCTTCAATTCAAGGAGAATGTTACAGCTCTGGAATATCTTCTCCAATTTAGGCTGCATCTCAAACTGGAGAAGTATCCCTATCTGCCTTTCCCTTCTCCCTCAGCTTCTCACTAACCCTCCTACAGCTGTGATGGTAGTGGCATCAAGGCCTCTAAGGAAGCCTCTGTCCCTGGCACCTTCATCACTGTTAATGGCTGAATCCCCGAAGCCAAGGACTCTGGAAGATTTGAAGTGAGTCAGATCATGAAAATGGGAAGCATTTAAAAAAAAAAAAACCTGGCAAAATTGCTCACAAAAAACTCTGTTCCTATCTAACTGTAAGGCTCAAGGTGGGAAAATTAATATATTATATCTTTTAACAGGGGTTTTTTTTCTGGAAAAAAGAGGTGCCAGAACTCTCAAGAGGGGAATGAAGGAGAAACACATGGGTACCTCTCATGGATTTTTAAACATTTTTTGAGAATTTTGTTTCCACAAAGAGATTCTGGAACTCCATTCCACCGCATCCCATCCACCCCCCCCCCTCAAAAAAAAAGTCCTGGCTTTTAACTCTAGAACAATATTTAAGGTAGATCATCCTTCCCATATGGCAGATGGGACACTAAATTTGGGAGACATTAGCTTGGCCAAGGCCATCCAAGTAAGTCCAAGGCTATTAATTTATTTTTAAAGGTAGCAATTTTTCTCTGTTTGTTGTGCAATTGTTAAATGGTACAAGGGCAAAAATGTGCAAAATAAAAAAAAAATGTCTTCAAAATTCTGTCCCTGGAAAAAAATAGGTGTATTTTGGGGTTAATTTTGAAGGAGTTTATGTTTGGAAACCACTGATCTGCATTTTTTCAGAAGGTCTAGGGGAAAAAAATACATTTTACTGTACTCTCAATCATATAATTCAGTGATTGTCCTTTTCCAAAAAAAGTGACATTACAAAAAAATTTAAAAGTCAGTTTAAAATAAGACTTGGTGTATATATATGGCCACTCACATTTGAAAGAAAGAGAGGAGGAAGGGAAATGAAAGTCAGGGCCCCATGTATTTATTGCCATGGCCTAGAATTTCAACCCATCACTATCAGAGTCTGAACACACTGAAAACAGGGTAGGGCTGCCAAGTTCCCGGGCTGGGCAGGGGTTCCCCCACCTGGGAGGTCCCCAGCCCACTGACCCACAGCCAGAGGCTATGGGGGACTTGACAACCCTAAAACAGGGAGGCTTAGAACTAGGAAGTCCCTTAGAAGGCTCCTACACAGTGTGAGATTCACCCTGAGGAGCAATATTCCCAAAGGACTGAAATGTTTCCACCTGCTGCTTCTAAGAAGGCAACCCTTCCCTACTCCCCCAAGAACATGGAACCATCAGTAACTCAAGACGATGCTAAGCAAGCGGCATTCCAGACATAGATCTCAAAATTACAACAGGGCCTTTAACTCCCAGGAATTATTATGAGAGGGTTGGAAGTTGGAGGCACACATCGCTCACAGGTCTATATAAGCCCCCAATTTGCTTCAGGCCTTCTCTAGAATACTACTAAGGACATACAAATGTGCCATTCTTTCTTTTTTTGTTTTCATATGCTGCCTTAGCATTATTTAATTCATTTTCTTTGTTGGTGTTCCTCGTTAGCTCTTTTACTTTGCACTATTTTACAACACTCCTAAACTATTCTTACATTTTATATATTTATTAATTAAAATATTTATATCCTGCCTTACCCATAGCTCAAAATAACTTAGAAATAATACAACATTCAATAAAACCAAATAATACAACATACAATTAAACCCCCATATAACCAACCTCCCCCAATAAATTGTTACCATTCATACACAGCTGACACATGAATAATGTCAGATGAAACAAGGATATTTGCTATTTAAAAAACCCCAAAACAGAAAACTGCATGAAAATAGATGGGTTCAATTTGCACAAGGGATCAGAGGTTGTGGAATGTGGTAGAGCATCTGCTTTGCATGCAGAACATCCTGGGTTCAGTTCTCATCATCTCTGGTTATAAAGATCTGGTAGCAGGTGATATGAAAGGCATGACAACTGAAACCTTAGAGATCTACTGCCAGCCAGAGTATACAACACTAACCTTGACAGACCAGTGGTCTGAATCAACATAAGGCAGCTTCATGTGCTAATGAGATTTTCAAAGTAAAATAGAAAGGTTGCAAAAAGATGGTCATACCCCTAAATCTCCAAACTCTTTGTCGGTATTCAGCCCCAGTAAGCTGTCCTAGGAGCTAACCATCTGTAAACCCTTTTGCACTCTTGCCTTGCTGGCCCATCCTGCAGACCTCAGTCCGGAAGAGAGAGCTAAGTTTCTCCTTGCTTCTTTGGCTTTAATTCTCTGCAGTTTTCAGGATGAAACTCTGAACGTGAGTCATTGCTACATCAACATTTAATGAACATTTGATCACATCTGACAATTAATGACATGGAATGCCTATTAAAAGGAATGTCTGTTAACTGAAATGCCAATCTGGGGGAAAAAATCTTAAAAAGCAAAAGAAAAGTGTGGCGGCATGGAGCTTAGGTGGTAACCAAGCATGAAATGTCAGAATGTACATCTGTACTGCTCATATGGTACAGAAGTTAAGGTGACAACCTTAACTTCCAATTTCATGTTTTTTGGAGCATGACTGAATTGTATATTCCTTAACCCTTCTCTTAAACAATTCTCGAGTAAGAATCTCTGTTGTGTGACATAAATACATAACACGTTTGTGTTCAACACTTGCCACAGCAGTGAGGTTTTTATGTTCCTCTGGACCCATCAAAAAGGGTTTTGCTTTTTTTGAGTGTGGAGAACCTGAGATAGCAACCACTTACTCAGAAGCACCGTGGCATGCATCTACTGACTTCTAATCAGCTTATTTCATAAAACTCTGCATTACCTGCCATGGCCCATTCACAGTAAATGACACTACGACAGGGTGTTTGAAAATTAATTATTTTCCTACTACTGCAAGCACATTTAGCAAGGCCCTTTTGCATTATGTACAGAGGGAAAGTTATTATGTGCATTAGCTGTTTGCATAGTATTTCCTGGGTATCTCATTTTCTTCCAATTGAATTTTATATACATACCAAAAAAACACCAATAACAGTCTGTCTTTAACTTGTTAGTCATACTTCCGAGTACATAACTTCCTGGCTAGTGATCAAAACAAGTGCAACATCTATGAAATTTAACGTGCCCAGGAACTGCATATTGGCAGGTGCTACATGGATAGCAATAAAGAGAACGGTTTGGAGACTAGCTGAGTTCCACTGATTGAGCTACAGGCACACAACAACCAAGCTAAGGGATCTTAATCACTTAAACCAAGGCACCAATGTTTGAAGTCAGTCCTGCTGCTTCTGTTCTTCCTAGCACCTTTATGTCTTCAAACAATACAGAATTAACTTCTGGAAGCCATGGCCCCAAGAAATGATGATAGCCTCTAGCTTAAATGTTTTAAAAATAGGTTAAACAAATTAATGGAAGCCTTAACATTTTTCTTGGGTAAGGCATTTATCTGGCACATTCAGAGCCTCATACTAGATCTCATGTTTCGGTTCTCCAGGATCACCCAGGGCTTATGGCTATTTAAATAAATAAATAAATTAAAAAACACTATTCCTACACACCAAACACAGACAAGAACACCATCACAATTGTCACAAGCAGGAGGACACAAAGAGCCATGCTTTTTAGTTCTCCTCCCTACCAAAACTGTGTCTTCTAATTCTTTAGCTCTTTTAAATTTCAGTTGTGGGGTTGCCAGTTCCCAGTTGGGGCAGGGGAATTGATCTGTGGGCATCTGGGGCTCTGGGGGGCTGTTTTTTGAAGTAGAGCCACCAAATTTTCAACATAGCATCTAGTTCCTCTCCTCAAAACACCCCCACACTTCAAAAAGATTGGACCATGGGGTCCAATTCTATAAGCCCCAAAAGAAAGTGCCCCTATCCTTCATTATTTCCAAATGGAGGGAAGGCATTTGAATGTGATGGCCAGAACTCCCTTCAGAGTTCAGTCATGCATACTTGTCACACCCTTGCTTCTGGGTTCAACCCCAAAGTCCCCATATATTTCTTGAGTCAAACCTGGCAACCCTACTTCTCTGGCTACAGTTCATTTGTAAGTGGTCCCAGCTCTTTGCAGTAAAATCTCTCTTAGGAAAACAAAAATTGAAAAGAGGTTCTCAACTGCAAGAGGGTGCTTAGGTTGATAGGAAATTCCCATATACTTCAGAAAGGGCTTTCATGCCAGTCTCCCATATGTAGTTGCATCACCTTGCTTTTACAGTCTGCTAACATTGCAGTCCACTTTCTACATTATGGTATAACATGCCTTAGAGTTTTGCATTGCTTGCATTCTTTTCCAATTCTGTAAGCCTATTGTATTGTTTTATTGGGTGTCTTATGCAAACAGTTTAAATTGTTTTCTATATTTTGTAATGTGTCTTGAGTCTCAATAGGAAAGATAGGCTAAATGAGGCAAATAAATACATCCACAGCAATTGTAGCTCTATCAGTCATATGAATTTCCAGCTAACTTGGAAGCGTGTTATCTTGCCTTTGTCCTACCTAAGAAGGCAAGTTTAGGCTCGCATCTGGGCACTGGCAGAGTGCAGATTAAGCACTCTTTCCCCAAAGCAGTAAATTGCACACATGTTGCCAGTAGGTTGGGGAGTCACTTAATCACAAGTCAGTTAGCACCCCTTAGTCACAAGAGCTCATAGGAGCCTCTCTGTTCAGGGTAATAGAGATGGGCATGAACCAGGAAAATGCAGTTAAGTTTAAGTTCATGGCTGAACCATGAACTGAACCCCCAAACTAAACCAGGCCTGTTTATGAACTAAACTGGTTTGTGCAGTTTAAATGGAGGTTGCAGAAAGCCCTGAAAACTACTGAGCAGTGGGGAGCAGCTTGCTCCCTGACACTCAAGTGATTCAGGCTGCCTTGTGCAGTGCAGTGGTGGCTTAAATGCAGGGTCTTAGTCAACAGGGGGGCACAGGAGTGGTGCCTCCTATAGAATCTGCAGCACCCCTCCAATCTTCTGTTATCTTTCCCTTTCAGTGAAAGGGAAGATTAGAGAAGATTAGGGTGCTGCAGATTCTATAGGGGGCACCACTTCTGTGCCCCCCTGCTGGCTACAGCTCCGTTTAAATGACTCTTTTAAATCAAACAGCTAAGCAGCAGGGAGTTCCCAGCTGCCAGCTGTTTCTCCTAAGGAGCTGGTAAACCCCTGCTTTCTGCTCTTCACAAACCATGAGTCACCACAGATTGGACTAAAATTCTTGGTAGTTTGTCCCAGTTTTTCAGCTTGCAAACCCTGAACAACCCTAAAAATTAGTGACACACTTTAGTTCGTTAGCCAGTTTGTACTCATACCTACAGAGGAATGCCTGGTGCTGAGACAGGGAAAGTCTGGTACATAACTATCAATTCAGCATCCCCTTTACTGAGGGGAAAGGAGAAAGGAAATACTATCTTGGGTAGTCATAGTGTTTCAGCCTAACCTATCTCACAGGGTTGCTGTAGAGATAAAATGGGAAGCAGCAGGAACATTTCCTTGATTTTCTTGGTGCTGCTATAAATTTGAGGAATGAAATGGAGGGGTATGGTGCACATAACAATATTTTAGGGGGTCTAATCATGCAACTTTGTTTCATATGATGATTCTGTTGGTCTAGATGGTACAAGAAGGGGTCTAGAATAATCCTTCAGTGGCTCTCAGAAGCGATTTTAGAGGGATCTGTCTGGCTGCTATTTGAAAGAAAATGTTCAACTCAATAGATCCTTGGTCTCATGCTCTTCTCAAGCTCTTACCAATAACAGAATTATTAGCAACTCTCCCACATCACTACTTACATGTATTCCTGCCAGTCACAGATCAGTGCAGGACAAGTGGAGAGGTCAGGAAGACAAAATGAGCATAAACCAGTAGCGATACAAGTAAGATGTAAAGGGATCATGCAGCACAATATGGATTTGGTTTAAATGGAGGGAATGAGAAGCTGTACAGAAGAAGACAAGACAGATGATAATCATGAGAAAGAATATTTTTTTCTCCTGCTTGAGCTTTCCACAAAATGAAGGAAGAGCTCATTCTCATGCACATTCATTTGTACATGCTCTAAAAGGAAAATCTTTAACAGACTGTCAATGTTCTCTTATCTGCCTGCAATTTAAAAAGGACAATTCCTTGGTGTACAGTCGCTGAACATTTCATCCTGATTTGGGGGAGGATTACACATGGAATTCACTGCCATAGGAGGTGGTGGCAGCTACAAACATAGTCAGCTTCAAGAGGGGATTGCATAAATGTATGGAGCAGAGGTCCATCAGTGGCTATTAGCCACAGTATATTGATGGAACTCTGTCTGGGGCAGTGATGCTCTATATTCTTGGTGCTTGGGGGGGGACCAACAGTGGGAGGGCTTCTAGTATCCTGGCCCCACTGATGGACCTCCTGGTGGCACCTGTTTTTGGCCACTGTGTGACACAGAGTGTTGGTCTGGATGGACCATTGGCCTGATCCAACATGGCTTCACTTGTGTTCTTATAACATCAAGCCAGAGAAGTCCAATAGTCAAAAGCCAAGAGCAAAAGTAGAGCTTTCACCTAGTCATGAGCCAAGGTCACAGGGAAGTCAACAGGTCAGAGTCCCACAAAGAGCAGAAGCTAATACGGTGCCAGATTACAAAACAGGAGTCAAAATCACAATGGAAGCAACAGCCAATAATAAAAGAAGCAACAGGGAGAAGCACATTGGAACTGTGAACTGCGGACCAAGCAAAGACTCCCAGGCTTCTCTGAGGCTTTATATTGTTTCCTGCTTGAATAGCCAATGTGTGTGTAAGAGTGGAGCCATTTAGTTGCTCAGAGTCAGTATAGTATAGAGTAGCGGACTCTAATCTGGAGAACTGGGTTTGATTCCCTGCTCCTCTACAGGAAGCTAACTGAGTGACTTTGGGCCAGTCACAGTTATCTCAGAGCTTTCTCAGCCCTGCTTACCTCACAGGGTGTCTGTTGTGGGGAGAGGAAGGGAAGGCAATTGTAAGCCACTGAGACTCCTTCAGGTATTGAGAGGTGGGCTATAAAAACCAACTCTTCTTCTTCATTGGTCCTGGGACCAGCAAAGCATTCAGTAGAAATGCCCATAGACCCTGACATGGAAGGAAGAGTAGAAATTTCCCATTGGTCCTTTTCCAGGAGAAAGGAAGGTTTTAAATAAATGCCTTCCATAAAGAGAGAGTTTAATCCTTTCCCTGCTCACTGTTCCCCTACCCTAAATCTTCTTGCAAAAATACATTTGGAATCTCATGAGGGCACAGAGCAAGCACAGTTAGAGAAATGGTTGACTGGGAAAGAATTAAGCACCCCTGCCACCTTTCCACTTGAAATTGGTCCATCCCGAAGTTACTTTCCCCACAATGGTTTTTCATTCCATGACTGTGCTTGTAAAATATAAGTAAACCCATAGCCTCTTACTCTGTGGGGAAGAACTAATGCATTCTTTTTGTTTGTCAGCCATGTCCTCGTTTCGAGCAGGACTGAGGTGGACTCAGTCAATGCATCTCTCTCAGAGACTAATGCATCCATGCTAAAAGCTGCCATTTATATTGTCTGGAAAACAACTTGATTTCTGTGTAGTCAAGCTGCCTTTCTACTCAATTTGATGGGGAAACGACGGGCCAGCAGAAGCAGCAGGCTAAACTGCACATTAGTTCCATCAAGCAGATGGAGCGGAGCATAATTATTAAAATAATAACAATGACTGTCCTGGGAAGAGAGGCAATGATTGTTTGTTATTTAAGTTGTTAGATGTTCAGTAGCCGAGAAAAAATGTGGCAATCAAGCTGCCCCTGTAAAGAGCTACTGGTGGTATTGATTTTGTCCTAGGGCTTTTGCTACAATTGCTACTTACTTCCACTTATGTCCCCCCTGGCAATGGCTCTTAAAACTGTGGCTTGGTGCAGGTTATCCCTTGATGGCCAGAATCTAATATACATGCTTCCATCTTCCAGGGCTGTGATCTCTCATACATAAAATAATGCACTTTCAATCCACTTTCAATGTACTTTCCAACTGGATTTTGCCAGTTCACACAGTAAAATGAAGTTGGAAAGTGCATTGAAAGTGGATGGAAAGTGCATTATTTAGCATGTGTGATCACAGCCCAGGATTGTCAAACTCACTGTCATGAGATAGGGGGATACTCAGGATTGTGACTATGAAGGTTTACCATTCCTCCTCTCTACCCTGTAGAAAGGCTTGCACTTAAAATCATAGAACAAACCATCATAAAAACAAGACCACAACAGTCAACTGAAAATCAATACCAGCCCAAATCTTCCTATCCTGCCAGGGCAGTTCCATTTAATCCCTTAGCAGCCACAAACAGCTCTGCTTCTGAAAGCTATCCTACATAAATAGGCTTTACAGAGCTTCCTCAATTTCAACAAGGAGGTACACTGGCATGCCTCCTCTGGCACATGGCTTATAAGATACCAGAGCAAATAAGGATAAAGATGCAATGACCCACTTCTTACTCAGGTTGCCGGCCTCCAGTCTCCCCATCACCATCTCATTTCTTACTTATAATATCTGCCACATAACATCATCCCAAGAAACGCAAAGAGGGACCAATCACTAAGCCCTTATTTTTGCTCATTTTGTCTTTTTGTGTTCTACCCTGGAAAAGGAGCCAAACACAGCTGTGAGACTTTTCCCACTTCCTTTGCATTCCTATGGTTGGCAGAAAATACCCATTTCTAAGGTAAATGGCTATGTTGATTGATTCCTATTCAAGAGGGGAGCAGGGGGAAGAAAGAGATAGCACCACCTGAGGAGCTGTCCTAGAGATACATGTGGTAGCTCATTACCAAAACTGTATTTACACCCCTCATGGTACTGCACTGTATATCTAAGTCTGGCTGTTTTTATTTCCATGGGGGGAAATCATTACTCCTCAACAGCAACTGGAAACTTACAAATGCTAAGACACTGGCAAATTGTTGTAACCCCATAAATTGTTTTTCTACTTTAATAATGATATACTGGCTTCTTCTTAACCAAATGGAAACATCCCCTGCTTCCTCTCTCTCTCTCTCTGTGTATGTGTGTGTGTTTGAGCATTAGTGGGGAGAGAAATAGTGAAAAAGGAAGAATCTGAGGACAAGTTGGCCATGGAAGGGTTAAAGGGGACCAACTTTCAGTTGGGTGTTTTATATGAAACTGGGTTCTGAATCCAGAGATGGGTTCTGAATCCGGATGCTGTGGAGGTATTTGCATCTCTAAGCACATGTATGTGGATCATAGTAAGTTCTGTTTAAGAAGATGACCTTCCTGTGTTTTTTAAAAAGCCTCCTACAGCATTGGAGGACTCCAAAAAGGGATTGTCATACTGTCAATAAATATGTATTTTTTATGGTTAACCATATCTGCCTGTACTTTGACAGTCTTCTTTTCCTCTGCAGACACCACAGTAGCTTAACTATTCCAGTGTCTGCTCTTTGCCATATGGGAGCAGGGGAGGTGTTTTTGCCACCATCCCCATGAGGAATGGAGCATTCAGCCCAGCCAATTGGAAGCAGGCTTAGATGGGATATTTAAGCCAGCTCTTCTCCTCAGCAGCAGGCGTTTTACTGGAACAGCTGCCCCACCTACCTGCCCTGCAATAACCCCCAGAAAATATGAGATCAGCTGGCTGCTCTTGGGATTGAGCAAGAATTTGGATTTCTTCCCTGTTGGATAGAAAGGGGCTAGTAGTCGTTGTAGGTAGAAGATTTTGGATTTATATTTTGGATTGGATGAATCTCAGAGTCCCAGAATGGTCACAATCTCCTCTACCTTCCTCCCCCACAACAAACACCCTGTGAGATAGATGGGGCTGAGAGTACTTTTACAGCAGCTGCCCTTTCAAGGACAGCTTCTATGAAAGCTATGGCTGACCCAAGGCCATCTCAGCAGGTGCAAGTGGAGGAGAGGGGAATCAAACCCGGTTCGCTCAGATAAGAGTTTGCACACGTAACCACTACACCAAACTGGGTCATTGTAGGCCAGTCATTGTAGGTAGGCTCATTCCTCAGGTACTGTTAGGATCTAAAAAGGAATGACAGGAATAGCGAAGAGGATGAATTTGGCAAGCACTTGTGGTTATCTAAGCTTGAAGAGAGGCTTTCTCATGCAGACTGCAGACTGTGTGTATGTGTTTGGGGTTGGAGAAGAGTTTCCTTGGTGCTGAGCAGCCTCAGCTGTCCCCTTAATTACTATATGGTATGGGGAAGGGCACAGGTGAACTGGGAAGTTTGAACAGCCTAGGAACAAGGTAAGCTGAGGTCCCTTGCACTTCTGCAAGCTGACAATCAGTAACACCAACAGTGGGCAACATTGGACAATCAGTAACACCAACAATCAGTAACAACTCACCCAAGGCCACCAGTGTCAGTGGAGGAGAAGGTCATAGTGAACTGACATTGATCATTGTGGCTGCAAACGGGCCTGAGCCATTGACTCCTGTAACATTGGCGAGGTTGCTGGGACTTGACTCAGCTTGTTCCTGACCCCCCAGCAGTCCTTCAGGGCACCCTCTCATCAGGAACTTTCCTGGTAAATTCAATGATCAGCCTTGTAAATTCAGTGATCAGGGAAGGGGGCGGAAGCTTGGTATATTTCACCACAGGTTTGGATAAGCAAGGCTGGCCATGTGAAGTATCAGGGTGGGGTTCCCCCAAATGCATACTTGCCCATATGTGATAATCTGCCATAAAAAGTGTTTAGTATTATGAAGATCCAATATTAATAACAATCTAGGTTAACAGTTACATTGGTAGGGTTGTCAACAGACCTGGAGAAAGTTCTTGTCCCTTTAATGGGATGCTGTTTACCTCCATGCCACAAACAGTTTCAAGTGGCCATTTTCCACACAATAAGTTTCTATTAAATGGATAGGAACTCCCCCCCACCCCCACCCCAGTCTAATGACCTGTATCCATTGGTTTATTTCATCTTTATTCCATGGTACAGGGGCAAGATCAGTTTTAGGATTTATTTATATTCCCGGACTAACACTTAGTCAATCAGTCAAACAGCTTAGTTGATTTTTGAGAGAGTCCATGAGCCAAGGCATGGCTAAGACAGCCAGCATGGTATAGCAGTTACAGAGCTGTACTAATATCCAGAAGACCCAATTTGAAACCCATTGGATCATAAATCTCACTAGGTGAACTTGGGTCAGTCATTAATGCTAAGTCTAACCTACCTTGCAGGGTTGTTGTGAGAATAAAATGCAAAAGAAAGAACCATGTAAATTATCCTGAGTTCCTTGGAGGAAGGGTGGAATATGATATAGACAGATGAATGAATGAACTTTTTATTACGGTCATAGACCAATATAAAAACTATAACACATCATGTAAAAACCCTCCTAAACTACATAAAATACAATAAAATACATAAAACTTTTCCACACCTATACAGGTCGGGGATAACTAAAATATAATTTAACCAATTTTAAAATCCAGAATCAGTTCAAATTAATATAAAATCCTTTAAATCAGAATATATAAAATCGTTTATAACCTAAAATTCAAACAGATCATACAAAACCTACACTTTCTTGTTTCTTAGTATGGAACTTCACAAGGTAATGGCAGAATTTAGCTATCTGTCTAGAGATAGATGGACTTGCATCCACCAAAACTTTCTCCAAACACGCCCTGTCCGCATCTGCTATTGGTTTGACTACAAACGTGGAAACAAACCTGTCCCTATATGCTTGGTGGAATGGGCATCGAAAAAACATATGAGTCATCAACTCCACCTCTCCCGTAGCACAAGAACAGCGTCGATCTTCATACAGAACTTTTCTATATTTCCCTTCTAACACTTTTGAGGGCATAGCTGTGCATTGAGCCAATGTAAAGGCTCTTCTGTGAGCTGATAGCTCCAAATAAGAAAAGTACTTGGCCATCCTCGTAACATTTGGTCTCAGTAGATGCCAAAAAAGAAGGGGCCTGTTCTAGATCCCTTTGCCTCTCTATATCACAGATTCTTTGTTGGATAATACTTTTTGCTTTGGCATTATTCTGCGTCAAGAGGTTTTCAAGTGAGAATCCTATACTTTCCAAATTGCTTTCAACCAATTGCAGCCACCTTGGCCTATAGAAGTCTTGAATTATTAGAGGAAAGAGGCCCTTTTTGTTTGTATAGATTCTTAGCCATTGGTATGCCGAAGATAACATAATTCTGGCCTCAATTCTCATTTGCCCTGTTTCTAGTCGCAAAAGGGCATTTGGCACACCTGGCGGGAGCTGAAAGATGTTACGGAGAAATTTAGATTGCACTTTCTCAAGAGCCTGTAATTTTTTAGCCAAAATGCCCAGGTTAATACCATAGAGCAGTTGTGTTAAAACTTTATAATGGAACAGTTTTAGTGCTGCCGGAACATAAAAGCCCCCCTTAGAACGAAAAAATCTCAAGATAGCATACATTGTTTTCTCAGCTTTCTCCACACTCATATTACAATGTTCAGTATAGGCACCTGTATCCTGAATTACCATTCCCAAATAAGTAAATTTTGTTACTTGTTCTATTTTCCCCCCTTTCATAGTCCAATACCTCTTCTTGGCTTTTTTACCAAATGCCATCACTTTTGTTTTTTTCAAAATTTATTACCAAACGTTCGTTTTCACAATACTTAACAAAGCTGTCTAATGCCCTCCACAACCCAATAGGTGTTCTAGATAACAGTACCACGTCATCTGCATATAGCAGTACTGAAAGGTGGCGAAGAGCCAGCTTTGGGGGGTGTAATTTAATATCAGACATATGTTCCACCATATCACTGATGTAATAATTAAATAAGATGGGGCCAGAAGACAACCTTGTCTTACACCCTTCTTAATTTTTATTGGTTCTGTGAGTAATCCTTGCGTATTGCATCTCACCCTAAGAAATGATTCTTCATGGAGGCCATGAATAAGAAATAGGAGCCTTTTATCAATATTGGAAGCCGCTAGTTTTTGCCACAATCGTTGCCTTGAGATGGAATCAAATGCTGCCTTTAAATCAATAAAAGCCGCATGTAGAGCGGTTGTACCTTTGCCAGTATAGACAGATGTTATTCTACCATGCCTTTGCACTTGATTTTTGGATTAGACTTATAGACTAGAAATTGTATTTTCAAACATATGTCCATATTCTAGATGGTGGGTAGATGTGATCCATCAGTATTTCTGGAGGACTTCTACATCTCGAAAAGCATCTCTTTTGAAAAAAGCCACCACAGGTGCCATTTGCCATTTGTGAAATTCTCCAGCCAATGCAGCCATTGGTAGTCTCCATACATGAAGTGTAGACAGGGCTTTTTTTGGTAGAAAAAGCCCAGCAGGAACTCATTTGCATATTAGGCCATACCCCCTGATGTTACCATTGTTTTGCACAAGGATTTTTTGTAGAAAAAGCCCAGTAGGGATTCATTTACATATTAGGCCACAACCCTGACACCAAGCCAGCCAGAACTGTGTTCCTGCTGAAAAAAAGCCCTGGATGTAGACAGTCTGTAAGCAAGCAACAGCACTTTAATCACAACAACATCATCTCTAGGGCTGAGGAAGTAATGGCAGCAGTTCTACACTATCAAATGCATTGGGAGCCTGTCTTTCACTATCAGTGGGAAATGCAAAAGAGATTCCTCAGTATACAGACCAACACACGCAGGTATCTTTTCTTAGCAAGCAGAAGATCTGTTCAGTCTCCACTACTGCCAGTAGTCAAGTACTGTTTGGTGATTTTGGCTGGGATCCTAACCTCCCTTTCTGCTTGGGTGCTTCTAATGTTAGAGGAAAGGAAAGACAGTTCTTCTGATTTACCCCTTTCACATCAGCCAATCCCCCCTTGCTTTTGTCACTCATAGGGTTCATGTGGGTCCACTGACCCACAGGGGCATAATTTCAGGGCTTACATGTATAACTACAAGAGGAGCAGGGAATGTTGCTGCTTATGCAGTCCAACTTCTCTTGCACTGCCTAGGATCCAAGTCCATGAAATGTAAGCATTCTTCCACTAGGAGAGGAGGAGCTACATCTCCAGCAGCAAAAGAGTCAAATGCTAGACAGACACACTGATGATGTAACCCACTGCATCAACATTGACTCAAGAAAGGTTTTTGGTTGCCCATGACTGTCAATCAATGTCAAGAAGAACCAGCTTCCTTCAAAATACAATTTTCCAAACAAAAAATTCAATTTTTTCCCAGGTAGTTGTGTTTTGCTCCATTTTATTTAAAGCAGAAAGTATTAATTACATCCTGTCAAGATCTGGGGAGAAGAATTCAATATTATCTTTTACTGTGACTAAGAAATGAACTCAGGCTTGTTTCCAGGATCCAGCAGCAGCAGCAGCAGCAGCCCCCATCTTTGGCATGCTGAGGGAGATAATAACTTTCATCACATACTAATTGTCTTGTTAACATGGATTGTGCAGCCAGCCAAATAAATGTCATTCTGCTTTTCTTTTCATTTTTGCTATTTTTTTCCAGGATAGATGAAGAATATAAATCTGGAAATCGGAAGTGCTTCACGTTTTTCCTCTTTGTTTCTTCAAACTAGTCTGCAGTGACAGCCTACAATAAAATTTGCATTTTTAATCCAAACAACCAAAACAACATTCTGCAGCAGAATTTAATTTCTTCCATGAGCTCTCAAATACAAAGTGAATGCAAAAACAGTGGGCCATATTCTCTGCAGTTTGCTTCTATGTTTACATCAGTTCACAAAGAATGCAAAATATTAAATAAAACAAAGGATTAGCATCATAAACCTGAATAAAGGCTCAAGGTTCCACTGCAACCAAAGACTTGGGGAACATTTAATGTAATTTTATCATATTTTTCCTCCACTAAGCTAAATATGGTGTACATCATTCTCCCTTCCTCCATTTTATCCTCACAATGACAGCCCTGTAGTTAAACAAAGCAGGAGTCAAGTATCACCTTTAAGACCAACAGACGTTTATTCAAAATGTAAGCTTTCTTATGCATGCACACTTCTTCAGTGTGCATGCACATGAAAGCTTACATTCTGAATAAAAGTTTGTTGGTCTTAAGAGTGATACTTGACTCCTGCTTTGTTCTACTGCTTCAAACCAACATGGCTGCCCATCTGGATCAAGCCCTGTACTTAGGCTGAGACAAAGTGACTGGACCAAGGTCATACCAAAAGCTTCATGGCAGAGTGAGGATTTGGACATGGGTCACCCACAATCTGGCCTGCCACTCTAACCACTACACCAAACCTTAGAATATTTGGAGAGGCAAGTACATAATGTCAGTTATTGAAAATGAATTTTTTAAAGGAAATCCAACTGTTTCTGTGTCAAACTCAGAAAACTGTCCAAGCCTATCAGCATAGGAAACAGTGCAACAGGAGTGTTTAGAATGCATATCTGCTCTTATTGGACTCATCAGAATATCACAACAGCACTGCTGCCAAGACAAAAAGTGCAGATGCATTAAATTTGCTGGCCTGGAGGACTTCCCCTCCCATCTTCCCTGGTCATGTAAAGGCCCCTGGATTATGTAACCAGGAAAGAAAGACTCAATCTTTTAAATAATGGGCTAGAATTATATTAAAGGATCTGCAATATGAGAACTCCAATAACTCCGCCAGTTGTGAGGTCAGTTAGCTAACTTGGGTCAAAGCAGGTGAGAATGAAAGAAATGTTCTTCCTGTTGAAGGCTGTGACTGACTATGACTGACTATGTAGATGGTGTCATCAGGAAAGTTTGGATTTTTTGACAATGGATTATGTTTTCAAGTTGAAGCTCTTCTGTTGGGATGGTTTGCTCCTCATGAGGATAGGAAAAACTGTGTTTGGTAAGAGACTTGCAAACCTAATAGAGAGGGCTTTAAACTAAATCATATGGGGGAGTGAGACAAAAATTCAAAGCCTAGTATGAAGCCAATAACTGGAAACAAGAATGCTAAAGTTTTTCAGGGAGTGGCTCATATGCTAGGTAACAATACCTTGCAGGTAAACAGAGAAACAAAAAATTCAGGGCACATAAAACATGGATTCCGATGTCTCTATACTAATGTGCAAAATATGGGAAATAAGCAGGAGGAACTTGTCCTAATGAAAGAAGACGACTATGACCTAAAAGGCATTACTATGACCTAAAAGGCATTACTATGACCTAAAAGACGTTACTGACACTTGGAGGGATGACATCAAGGATTATATTAGGATTGAGGGATACAATTTATTTAAAGTAAAGGTAAAGGTGCAAGCACGAGTCGTTTCTGACTCTGGGGTGACCTTGGTTTCACAACGTTTTCATGGCAGACTTTTTATGGGGTGGTTTGCCATTGCCTTCCCAGTTATTTATGCTTTACCCCCAGCAAGCTGGGTACTCATTTTACTGACCTCAGAAAGATGGAAGAGTGAGTCAACCATAAGCCAGCTACCTGAACCCAGCTTACTCTGGAATTGAACTCTGGTCATGAGCATAGCTTGGACTGCAGTATTGCAGCTTACCACTTTGAGCCATGGGGCTATTTATTTATTTATTTAAATGGGACAGACAAATAAGGAAGGGTGGAGGAGTCACATTATATGTATTGAAGGTATATATTTGTTAGGAAATACATTAATCATAGCATGGAAGTTCAGTTGAGAGTCTCTGGGGGGGAAAATAAAAGGAATAAGAAATAATAATGATATTATGGCAGGGGTCTGCTATAGATCCCCAAGCCAAGCAGAGGACTTGGATGCCATACTCCTAGAACAGTTCTCAAAGAGACAGGACATAGTGTTCATGGGAGATTTCAATTATCCAGATGTCTGTTGGAAGTCCAACTCTGCTAAAAATGAAAGGTCAAATAATTCCTGACTTGTCTTGCTGGCAATTTGATTTTCCAGAAAGTGGAGAGGGGAAAGGGGGATCTACTATCTTGGACTTAATTCTCACCAATAGGGAAGAACTAGTTGATGAGATGGAAGTAGTAGGCACCCTGGGTAGTAGTGACCATGTAATCTTGGAATTTACACTCTTGGGGAATGGAAAAGCTGTGCATAGACATATAAATTGGACTTCAGGAAAGCAAATTCTGACAAACTTAGTTATGGTGGGTAGAATCCTATGGCCAGAAATACTTAAGGAGAAGGAGTTCAAGAGAAGCGGGAGTTTCTTAAAAGCAAAATATTGAAAGGTCCAACCACAAACAATTCCCATGTGGGGGGGGAATGGGAGGAGCCTAAAGAAGCCAAGGTGACTCCATGAACAGCTTTTTAAGGACTTGAGAAATATAAAAATTCATTTAGGAAATGAAAAGAGGCCCTATGACCAAGGATGAATATAAACAAATAACCAGTGCTTGGAGAGAGAAAGTTATGAAAGCTAAAGTTCAGTATGAGCTTAGGCTAGCAAGAGATGCTTTAAAAAATCCAAAAAAAGGATTACTTTCTTATGTTCAGAGTCAGGAAAAAAGCAAGGACATGGTAGGCCCATTGTGGGGACAGGAAAGTGAAACTATAACAGGTGATGAAGAGAGAGCAGAATTGCTCAATTCCCACTTTTCCTCAGACTTCTCTTTTGAGGCAAAAGGTGCTCAACCTAGCAAAAACAGAGCACATGATGAAGGAAGGGAGTTGCATCATAGGATCAACACAGGGGTAGTACATAAATGGATAGGTTTTTTTAAATGAAACCAAGTTCTCAGGGCCAGATGAACTGCATCCAAGGGTACTAAGAGAACCAGTGGACATAATTTCTGAGCATCTGTCCATTATTTTTGAGAATTTTTGGAGAACAGGTGAGGTGCCAGAAGTTGGAAGTGGGCAAATGTTGTTCCCATCTTCAAGAAAGGGGGAAACGAGAAACTAGGTAACTACTGACCCATCAGCTTGATGTCTATACCTGGAAAAGTTTTACAACAAAACATCAACAGTCAAAATAATTTGTTTTACAACAAACCATCAATGATCAACAACATCAAAATAGAAGATAAGTGTGTAAGAGAACCTTTTCTAATTGTGGGAAAGTTAACCTTATGATGCCCATCTGCCTTCCCTCAAGCCTGAAGGTAACAATTGCTGTATGTTCTAAATATTATACCAATATGTTGTTCTTAGAGGTGTTGTGTCTGAAAAAATCTATACCTATATATTGCATTCTATTACAAACAGTATTCCATTATATTATTCAAAAGAGTAAAATAACTTTTTCACTTACACAATTATACTGCACAACCATATCTACTCACCAACAAATATACATCATGCATATCTAATATGATACAAGCCACAATTTTACCCATATTTGCCCAAGAACTTGGGATTTCATTAGATACTTTAGATAGGTGGTCTATCATTCCACCAAGTCTCAGCCTTTCCTAAAGGCTTAACAGTTCAAAGTACAAAAACAAACTCATTGAGTTTCAGCCAGTATAGATGAACTGGAAGAAAATAACTCCTATTAAATCCCTGAGAGACAGGGTAGGGCTGCATTGTGAAAGATAGTAAGGAGTTCAGAGTTTAAGACCCATTTGCACTAGGGGGTACCTCACTGACACCTACCTCAGATTGGCCAGTTTACACATGACTAGAGTAGCACATCAGCTGCCCACAATGTCACCACATCACCTCTGAGGAGGGGCCATAGCTCAATGGTAGTACATCTGTTTTGTGTACAGAAGGCCCCAAGTTCAACCCCAGCATCTCCAGTTTAAAAGGATCAATAATTCTTTATATAATAAACGACCTTTTGTCTTGGCAAAATGGAGCACCCTGATTGGTTGGGACTGTGCATCAACCTTTGGCCCATCAAACCAACAATAAACTGCTCTTGCATCACATTGGCTGACTCTGCTCTCCCCCACCCACTGCTGACCCTCTGGAAAAATTGCTAGGCAGTGACTGCTGCTAGGTGACTATCCTTGCTTCTCTCAGTAAAAAGCAACCAAACTTGGTTCTCTCAGTAAAGGGCAGTGGGGGAGGCCCTTTCAAGTTCTATTTTGGCCTTTGAGGGAGAACTCATTGATTGACTCCACTCTTCTCTCCCATTCGAGTAGCTGCTGCTAGTCAGCCAAACTGATTCTTTCAGTAAAAGGCAACCAACCTTGGTTCTGGCAATTTCTGGCTCTTCTTTCTCTCCCATTGGCTAAGTTGTCTGTTGTGCTGCTTTGCAGAAGAGAGAAAGAAAGCCTTCCCTTGATGGACTGAGGGATGAAAGAAGAGGGAGAGAGCCATAGAGAAGCCTTCTCCTGAGGGAGGGAGGAGGAGGGAAGGCTTTCTCTCAGTTGGCTGAGGACTCCCTTGATTGGATGAGGACATGAACATATGAAGCTGCCTTATACTGAATCAGACCCTTGGTCCATCAAAGTCAGTATTGTCTTCTCAGACTGGCAGCGGCTCTCCAGGGTCTCAAGCTGAGGTTTTTCACGCCTATTTGCCTGGACCCTTTTTTTGGAGATGCCAGGGATTGAACCTGGGACCTTCTGCTTCCCAAGCAGATGCTCTACCACTGAGCCACCGTCCCTCCCCATTCATATAAATAAGGATAGGACTCCTCCCTATCCTCCTCTAGAAGGAAAACAGACAGAGACAGGGGGGTAAATGGTGTCCTGTAGGATCAGGTCATATCAGAGAGAGAGATAGGGAGGGAAAGTGAGAGACAAAGATAAATTGAAGTCCTGTGCTTAAGACCAATGTTACAGTATGGTTGTTAGAAATTCTCTTAATTCCACTTTATCCAATTTCTCCTTGAAATCCATCAATGCTTATTTTCCTCTTTTTTTAGAAATTTGGATTCAATTTCTATTTTTTTTAAAAATATTTGAAGTATTTGAATCTTACTTCCATATAACTCAAACATTGCACAGCATAAATAATATATATCAATACATCAAATACTTCTTTTTTCCCTTTTTCCTTTCCATTCCCTCCCCCCACAAAATGACCAACAATAATACCTTATTTTATATCTGTAGCCATGAGCACACCTTTTGGAGTTTAACCAATATATTATTGTTGGCCCCTCCTGCTTTTACCCATCCTACATATTCCGACCACCTCTTCTTAACTTCCACAATCATAACCTCACCTAGCTTTTCCTGTTTTAATATAGATAATATGTCCAACTGGATCCATTCATATAAATATCCATTCAGTTTCTAATTATATCCTTTGAAAGATAAATTCAAAGAGAGAAGGGGTCGGAAAGCAGGTTCTGCAAAATTCAGAATTTCATTCTGTTGATGTCCAGATGCTGGTAATGTCTTCCTAAACCTTCCTGTCCTAGTAGAGCACCACCTTGTTAAATCAAAAATAATCCCCTCTTTTGACAGAGAAAAGAAATAATAAGAGGAGGCAAGGGCTATATCTAAAAAAACTGAGTTTCAGAAAAACAAATTCTCTTCCCCATGACAGCAATAACACAGAGAGACAGAGAGGTTGTGATCCTGGGGATTCTCTTTTTACTCTTAATGACTTTTAGCACTACTGACTGTCATAAATGTTTAGACTTCTTGTGCAGGTTGGGAAGAGTAGTACTGCTTTGCAGAATCATTCCAGAAGGCAGTGATGGGACTGGGGCTGCCCTGCTGGAACCCCCACGTACCTGCCATCAATTTTAATAGATATTCCAGCTGCATCCCTTTCTATGGACTGAGGATCTTCTCATTGCCTTGCATGCTCTAGCAATCTCTCACCCTGGTTATCGCAATGTATTGCATATAGAACTGCCCTTGAAAATAGTTCAGAAATTTGAACAGACTCAAAACATGGCAGCTTGGCTCCCATCTGGAGCTGAACACAGAGGCCGTGTAATAATCATTGTTTATCTGCATGGATAACTGGCTGTTTCTAGGTTACATTCAATGTACAGGTTTTGAGCTTTAAGGTCCTAAATAGCCTTACAGGGCAGATCCTTCCACGTGAAAGCATTCAACAGAGTAACATCACTGAGAAACCGATAACCGGTTGCTACCCATCCTCCTCACTTGCACTGATTGGGGCACACATAGAAGAGTTTGAGATTGTCTTTATTGTCTTTATAGTGATGGGGGAGAAGGTAGTCCTT
Source organism: Heteronotia binoei (assembly GCF_032191835.1). Taxonomy (NCBI): domain Eukaryota; kingdom Metazoa; phylum Chordata; class Lepidosauria; order Squamata; family Gekkonidae; genus Heteronotia; species Heteronotia binoei. The sequence continues at coordinate 50,261,458 of NC_083224.1, forward strand.
CAAGTACCCTGTTCCAGTCAGAAAGAAATCAGCAGCCAGATCAGCCACCATGTGCTCTCTGTAATGAACTTCTGACAATAGATGGCTGCAGATTTTGTACTAATTGAAGCTTCCAAACAGTGTTCAAAGGCAACCTCATACAGTACTTAATATTTTATTTTATTTATTTTACTTTATTGATGAGATTTATATCCTGCCCATCCCACCAAGGCAGGCTCAGGGAAAGTAACAACTTAAAAATATATACATTTATCCATTAAAATCTTAAAATCATCATACCAATAAATCATAAATCATAGCATTAGTTAAGCACGAGATGGCTATAATCTATGAATCTGCTCCAGGCATGCTGATGATAATCAATAGCACAGGTGTTCCAAAACAATGAACAGTCAAAGACAGGTCTGGCCAATATCCAGCCAGCGTACAGCATACAACAGGAGAAGCAGATGGGAATCAGATGTCCAAGTCTCACAGGAAGGCCTGGCAGAAGAGCTCTGTCTTACAGGCACTGCAGAACTGCAATAGAGCCTGCAGGGATCTATTACCTGCCCCAACAACTGCTGCTGCCCCAATCCCCAACTCAGACAATCTAACCCAATCTAAAAGATAACATGTTTGATGGCACTGAAAACCACAAAAAGGTTAGGGAGAATCCACAGTGACATACTTGGCACTGGGACCAAAATGGCCTGATTGAGGAATTAGTGTGAACAAGTCATTTCACCCCCAATGAACTTGGACCACAGAGAAATCTACTTAACACTGTTATTTGCTATATTTTTATAATATCTCAACTGTTTGCTCTTTCTGTTGCCGCATTGGCTCTCTACTGGAACTATCAGCCTGCCGAGGTCAATTCAGCAGTTCAAGCACAAGTTTTATGGAAAGATACAATTAATACAGGTCCTGTAGTTTCAATTAACTCTTCTCTGCAGCAGTGTCGGCTCAGAAAATACTCTTAATAGATCTCTTCCACAACACTGCACAAATTCTATTGCAATCGCTTCACCAATTATTGAAAGTTAGTAGAGTGAGGCAGCTCTCTCACAACACTTTCAATTGTGATTTGAGAATCTGTCTGTTATTATCCATGCAGTTCGTGTGTTGAGAATCTAAGCATTGTTACTCCAAGTACAACTGTGTTGTTGTTTTTTCAGACTGTCTGTTTTGAGCCTGTGTCTGCACTGCATTTAGTAGTTGGATATAAAGTGTTCTTGTCTAGTGGAAATAGATCCAAAATTCTATATTCATGTCTGTTTTCAGGAAGAATAGTTAAGCCATACATACTAGGCCTCTCTGATAATAGTACAGGAATATATAGTTCTTACATAGTTCTTCCACTGAGGTTGGAGAAAGATAATAGATTTTAAGCACGGAGGGTTGCGGAATTCTGATCCTCTGAATTACTTGACAGATGTTGAAATTTCAAAATGCCTGGTATTTGCTCCCATACCCCCAAATGAAGACAACAAGCAAAATGCATGTGTTAAAATAGAGTTTATCAATTACAATATGAACTGCACACTAAACTTGGTCCACTTATTGTGCAGGCTCTCTAAAAGGCTACTCAGAGGATTAGCCAATGTTTAGGCACCCACTCTGTCTCTAAGTTCAACAAAGCCACAGGGTGTGCATAATTTTTCTTTGCTGCACCAAACTTGTTCAGAGAAATGTTGCTCATCGACCCCCTCCCATCCAATAGCACAATATAAAGGTTTAAGTGCTGATGTGAAGCATCAAGGGATTAACCCCCAACAGGCCTCTAGGACAATTGTAACCATTAGTGGCTGGGTTGGGTGCTTCCCCTCCGTTCTCAGATGCCTCAGGGTGCTTGCCAATCTAATGAAGCAAAAATCCTGTCAGCCCTAGTTAGGACCTCTCTAACCCCTCAGGGTCAGACCTAATTTATTTACATTATTTATAGTGCAACCCTATTATCAGAGAGCCAGTTTAGTGTAATAGTTAAGGGTGTGGACTCTTATCTGGGAGAACCGGGTTTGATTCCCCACTCCTCCACTTGCACCTGCTGGAATGGCCTTGAGTCAGCCATAGATCTGGCAGAGGTTGTCCTTGAAAGGGCAGCTGCTGTGAAAGTCCTCTCAGCCCCACCCACCTCACAGGGTGTCTGTTGTGGGGGAGGAAGATAAAGGAGATTGTGAGCCGCTCTGAGTTTCAGAGTGGAGGGCGGGATATAAATCCAATATCTTCTTCTTCTACCTGCATATAAATGTCCTCCTGAATAGTTCAGTTTTGCACAGTTTGCAGAAAGCCAGGAGAGTGGAAACCTTCTTGACCTCCACAGGCAAGCCATTCCATAAGGTGGTGGCCACAACGAAGAAGGCACTTATACAGGCAGTTGTTGATTTTGCCCATTTGTAGGGTGGCATCTTGGAAGAGTGAAGCTGTCATGATGGAACATAGAGGGAGAAATGGTTCCATGGATATGAGGGCTATGAATGGCTTTGTATGTGGCAGCCAATACAATTAAGTCCAGAAAGAAATGGGCTGCCAATAGAATATATGCTGAATGGGAATAATGTACATGCTCCATCTAGCTCCTGATTATAGCCAAGTCATGGCATTCAATACCAACTGGAATTTCCAAATTGATTTTGAGGGGGATACCAAAGTACAGTGCATTACAGTAGTTTCGTCTAGATGCTAGTGTGGCATGGATCCAAGTAACTATATCAGCTTTGTCAAGATAAGAAGCCATCTTACAGCCTAGGCTGAGTTGGAAGAAAATATTTTTGCCGCTGCATTAACTCTCATCTCCAGCAATAATGATGGTTCCAACCTAACCTTAAGGCTTTTAACAGAGTGAGAAAAGGTCATCTGAATGCCATCAAAAGTGAGGAATACAATGTCCTTCAAAATTTCTGCCTTCCCAGCCAGCATTACCTCTGACTTTTTGAGGTCAAGTTTCATTTTGCTCACTCTTAGATAATTTACTACTGTTTCCAGGAGACTTTCATAAAGATATCCAAGCATTGTGGCCTGGATATCTATAAAGCTCTCAGGAGAAAGCTGAAGGGAATGAGGACACAGGTGGTGCTGATTTGGATTCTGGGACCATGGGCTATGTTTCTGGAAGACAGCCTACAAACATGTGATGGATTTTACCTACCAAGGTCAGGGAAGGAGTTTTCTAGGAACCTGGGGAGATTTATCAAGGGGGCTTTAAACTGACACCACAAGGAACACAAGATGACATGCAGAGGGGTTTCAATGAAGTGCAAATAGCAGAGGCCTAGCTGGGAAAGCCAAGTCAAATGGATCCAAAGGTGTGGGGCTTCAGGTGCCTGTGAACCAATGCCCAAGAAGGAAGAACTTGAGCTTCTAATGCAGACAGAGGGATATGATTTAGTAGACATCATGGAGACTTGGTGGGATGATTCCCATGACCAGAATGTTGTAGTGGATGGATATGAGTTGTTCAAGAAAAACCAAAAGGGTTGAAGAGAAGGCAGTATATGAGGAGACAGTATTGTCAGCAATACTGGAGGTGGGTGACAGCCCATTGGAAAATATCTGACCTAGGATAAGGGAGAGAAAGTCAAACAGTATTGTGGCTGGAGTCTGCTACAGACTGCCTGACCAGAGTGAGGAGGTGCATGCTGCCCTGCTTGAGCAGCTGACAGTGTATCCAAGCAACATGACCTTGTAAGTTATGGGGGACTTCAATTTCCCTGATGTGTGCTGGGAAACAAACTCTGCAAATCATCCAGAGTCACATAACTTCTTGACATGCTTTGATTCCTTTTTCAAATGGTGGAAGGAGCTACAAAAGGCTTAGCCATACTCAATTTAATATTAACCAACAGGCAAGTGTAGATAGATGGGGTGAAGGTGGTGGGGACCTTAGGAGGAAGTCACCATGTTTTCCTAGAATTTCTTTTGTTGGGGGGGGGGGGGGAGCAAGGAATTTCATAGCCAGATGTGTATGTTATTTTATTAGGGCAGACTTTAATGAACTCAGAGACATGATAGGAGTCATTCCATGGTCAACAATTTTGGAAGGGAAAGGAGCAAGTGAAGGGTGCTAAAATGAGAACTCTTGCAAGCTCAAGCTATCACTATTCCAACAAGATAGAAACATGGTAGAGGGTCCAAGAAGCCAATGTGGATGAACAGAGAACTCCATTATGAGCTAAGGAAGGAAAAAAATGTTCAAGAAATGGATGAAATGACATATCTCTAAAGTATGTGAGAGTTACTAGGCATTGTAGTTCAACCATCAGAGAAATCAAAGCTCAGATTGAGCTGAGGTTGGCCAGAGAAGCTCGCTACAACAAGAAAAGCTTCTACAACTATGCAAGGAGCAAACACAAGATAAAAGAGACAATAGGCCCACTCTTGGGTGAAAATAAGAAGCTTTGACAGAGAACAAAGTAGAACGACTCAATGCCTATTTTACTTTAGTATTTTTTCCCAGAAGAAGAGAACATGTTTATCTAGAGATAGTATTAGGTAAAGCATGGCATCTGGGATGCTGGTTGACATGGACAAAGAAGTTGTTAGAGGCACCTGGTTGCACTGGATTAGTACAAATTCCTTGAGCCCAATAAAACTCCAAGAACTTTCTAGAGATTTTGCAGAGCCTTTATCCATCAACTTCAAGACCTTTTGGAGGATGGGAGATCTGCCACAAGACTAGAGGAGGGCAAATGATGTCCCAATTTTAAAAAAAGGAAGGATAACCTAGAAAACTACAGGCCAGTCAGTAGGGATGGGTACAAACATTTTTATGGTTTGGTTCAGTTCATGGTTGAACCACGAACCAAAGTACAAACCAACATGAACCAGGATGTTAGTTTGTGAACCAAACCAGTGTGAATCTTTGTGATCCCTTCTTTCTGCTCTCCATCAAAAGCAGCAGGAAGCTGAAAGCAGGGATTTAAATGGCTCTGAGCCATGTAAACACCTGTTTTCTGCTCTTCGTGAACTGTCACAAATCACCATAAATGGCCTTAACATTTGTGGAAGTTTGTGGCAGCTCTTCAGGTCATGAACTTGAGTTCACAAACTATGAACCAGCCAAAATTCATCACAAACTTTTCTTCATGAGTCAGTTCATGTCCATTCCTACCGATCAGTTGACCTCTGCCCCAGCAGATTTTGAAGGGGTCAATCTGCGAGCATCTGAAGGACAGCATGATGATCCACGGAAGTCAGCATGGATTTCCCCCCAATAGATCCTGCCAGACCAACCTTGTTTCCTTTTTTGATTGAGTGACAAGCTTACTGTGAAACGGGAACACCATCAATGTTGTTTACCTGGATTTCAGTAAAATGTTTGACAGGGTTCCCCATGATGTTCTGTTGGGTAAACTGGAAGACTATGGACTGGACTCAAGGATAGTTAGGTGGATAGGGAACCTGTTGGAGAACCGTACCCAAAGAGTAGTTGTCAATAGCATTTTATCTGATTGGAGATAGGTATCCAGTGGGATGCTACAGGCCTTGGTTCTGGGCCTGGTAGTTTTCGATATTTTATAAACAATCTGAATGAGGGGTTTGAAAGACTAATTGCATTTGCTGATGACACCAAATTGGGGGGAGTAGTGAACACCCTGGAGGATATAGAATTCAATGAGATCTGAACACAATGGAAAAGTGGGCAGGTGTGAATAAGATGGAATTTAACAAGGAAAAGTGCAGAATTCCACATCTGAGTAACAAAAATTAGGAGTCCACATATTGGAGGGGGGACACACCTCTGGGTAGCAGTGTATGTAAACAAGATCTTGGCGTACAATATGTTGTAAGCTAAATATGAGTAGTCAGTGTGATGCAGTGACAAAAAAGGCTCATGAGGTCTTTGGGTGTATCAGAGGCATAACATCCAAATTGCAAAATGTCACAATCCTGTTGTACACCAAATTGATCAGGCTGCATCTAGAGTATTGTGTGCAGTTCTGAAGGCCTCACTTCAAAAAGGATGTGGAGCAGGGGCAGAAGATAAGGACAAAGATAATCAGGAGTCTAGAGACCAAGCTCTAAGAGACAAGAGTGAAGGATGTGAGAATGTTCAGTTTGGAGAGGAGGTGGTTGGAGAGGGGCAGGATTTCTCTCTTTAAGGACTTGAAAGCCTGTCACTTAGAGGAGGGCAGGGAGCTGTTCTTTTTGGCAGCAGAGGATAGGGCTCGCAATAATGGGTTACAATTATGGGAAGAAATATATCAGCTGGAGATTAGGGGAAAAGCACAGTAATGGTAGTTCAGTAGGAGAATTTGTTGCCTAGGTAGGTAGCGAGCCCCCTCTCACTGGCAGTATTCAGGCAGCAGTTGGATGAACACTTGTCAGGCATGGATAGGTTGATCCTGCATTTGAGTAGGGGGTTGGAGTAGATGGCCTTTATGGCTCCTTCCAACTCTATTATTCTATATATAGAGCTGGGCACCATCAACATTTTGATGACAGCCAACCCCCAAACTATAAATTATTTGTCCTAATGTTTTTATATAGAAATTGAAAAGCATGGAGGATAGAATTGCAAACTGTGGAACCTAACAGGAGAGGTCCCCTGCTGATGGTAACTGGTTTCTAACAGTTTCAGCTAAATTTGAGTGCAATTGTACCCAAGTTGGTTTCCAATAGCAACCCAATCCATGATGAATGAGTTGAACCAGTTCACCACACATCCCCTGATGCCTACTTCTGCCTCCAAGCAGCTCAACAAGATAGCATGATCTACTGTATCAAACACTGCAGACAAAGTCAAAGAACAACAAAGAGGCATGGTTTTTCACTGCAGTCAGAAAGAGCCAATTAGCTAAAGCTAGCAGAGCCATTTCTGTCCTATAGCCTGGCTTGAAGCCTTAATGAAAAGGGTCCAGAGTTTAGGGATGGGCTGAACCACAACAGAACCACAAACCTCCACAAATTGATATGTTGGTCCACAAACCAAAGCCATTCATATTGGTTGGGGAGCCATTTCAAGTTTAAACCTCTGCTTTCTGCTCCCCATGAAAGCAAAGAGAAGCAGAAAACAGGGATCAAAATGGCTCTGAGTCATTTAAACCAAACAACTAAGCAGCAGGTCCCACCGTTCAGCTTATAGGTTTAAATGACTGAACCATTTAGACCCTCCATTTCTGCTCCCCAGCTGCTGGCTGTGGAGAGCCACGGCCAGCAGAAAAAAAATGAGTGAAATGGCACCTGGGAGACATTTTGCCCCCATATTTAACCTCTGATTTTGCTCTCTACACTTCAGAGTGAATGAGAGCAGATCAGGAAGGTTAAAATGTTTGGGAGCCATAGAAATCTCTGTTTTTGCCCTCTGCCACTTTGAAGTGTGGGGAGCAAAATTAGAGGGTTAAATATGGAGGCAAAATGTCTCTCGGACCATTTTGGCCCCTTTTTTCTGCTGGCTGTGGCTTTCCACAGCCAGCAAAACAGGAGTGAAGTGCCTTCCATGGGCACTTCATCCCCTCTTATCTTCTGACCATGGCCAGCAGAAATGTGGAGGTGACATGCCCTCAGAAAGAGACTTCAGTCCTTCCATTTAAACCCTCATTTCTGCTCCCCACAGAAAGCTGCAAGGAGCAGAAAGCAGCTGAGCTCCCCGCCTCTCAACTGTTTCTCCTGAAAAGCAGAAAGCAGGGGTAAACTATCATGAACCATTACGAATAGTGTGAAAATTCATGATAGTTCTTCACAGTTCTTCAGTTCATAAACTTTGGTTTACGGTCCCTGAACAGGGCAAAATTCATAATGAACTTTTGTTCATCACTCAGTTCTTGCCCATCTCTATATGAATTATCCAAGAAGACCTGGAGTTGTCTGTGGTCCACTTGTTATGGAAGGAAGGGGAGAAGATACCTGTCCAAGATACCTTAGATTAAGAGATCCCAGCAACACAATGTGGTAACCAGCCCCGGCCCCTCAAGTATCACCTGAGAACAGTACATATTACCAGGGCTAGACTGACCCAATGAGAATATATCTTTCTAAATGTAGTACTAGACCAATAGCGAAGTCACAGGTAGAAACCCTGGAAAATACCTTATAACAAACCATGTAGCTTCTATGGAGTCTGCAGTATGGGGAAGAAATAAGTGAATATCCCAGAGAGATTGTACTAAGTGAATCCAAATATTTTTAAAAAATAAAGTCTTTGTAATGTCTTTATAAAAATGCATTATAAAAGGGAGCGTTTAAAAAAGGGAAGTATGGTTGTATTCAAAAAGTGGTGGGAAATGGCCAAACAAAATAAAAGGAAAAGGCACACTGTACAGTACATATTACCAGGGCTTTTTTTCTAGGGGAATGCAGTGGAATAGAGTTCTGAAACCTCTTTGTTTAAAAGTTCATGATGGGCATTCATGTGTTTCTCCTTTGTTTTCCTCTTGAGACTTCCAGCACCTCTTTTTCTGGGGAAAAAGCCAGATTGTACCAGGCTTCTCAGAATGTCTGGAAAATTCCTTGTAGTAACAAGGTTCTGGAAAAGCCATTAATCTTCCCTGCCCAACCTCCTGTGGACCTCAGATCTTATATAATTCAACCATGTAACAACAAAAGTGAAGGAAGTGAAAAAAAATAGCGTGTGCTTTGCACCTTCAGGAAGGCGATAGCAGCACCGCTGTGCCTATGCTCTTTGATTTACTCTTTATTGTGCAGTGCCTAAGCTCTTTATTTACTAAAATAAATAAATGAATGAATGAAGCCTGCCTTTCCTTGCAAAGGAACATAGGAACATATGAAGCTGCCTTATACTCAATCAGACCCTTGGTCCACCAAAGTCAGTATTGTCTTCTCAGACTGGCAGCGGCTCTCCAGGGTCTCAAGCTGAGAATTTTCACACTTATTTGCCTGGACCCTTTTTTGGAGATGCCAGGGATTGAACCTGGGACCTTCTGCTTACCAAGCAGATGCTCTACCACTGAGCCACCATCCCTCCCTGCTTTGGAAAGCAGGCTCCAAAGAGTGCAGGCACACCCCGCCCTGCTGCTTTTGCCTTCAGGAAGGTGAAAATGGCAGCATGGCACATGTGTTCAGAGCAAGTGCAGACCCAGGGAGAGGGAGCATCCAGTACCCCAGTAGGCCAGGTGGTGCTCTAGACAGCCTGCTTCTATGTGCCAGGAGTATGTGCCAGCTCCTATGTGCCAGCCTTGGTGAGGCCACAGTTGAGTGGCGGCCCTTTCTGAGGCCAGTTGACAGAGAGGACACAGAGCAGCATCAGGGATGTGTCTGTCTTTGAGGTAAAATTGTTTTGGTGCTTTGTTCAACATTTCTGGGCCTGCAGTAGGCAGGGGCAGGGAGTCAGCCAGTATGAGGCCAGAGCCGCTGACTGAACTGTGGCCAGAGCCGCTGACTGAAATATATATATATATATATATATATATATATATATATATATATATATATATATATATATATATATATATATATATATATAATTAATTAATTAAAACTCATCACAGTACATAGACAGTGCATACCATACAGTTTCATCAAACAAAGATGAGCATTGGGGAAGGCCAAAAAGGGAGACAGAAGGGAGACCCATGAAGGAAGCTGCCATTTCTTTCAGTAAGGGGCCTCGACCATAGTCCTGGTAGAACAGCTCTGTTTTACACGCCCTGTGGAACCATGAGAGATCTATTACTATGAGGGAGGGAGGAAGGAAGGAGTCCTTGTGTGTTGTGCTTCCCTAATGTATAGTGCTGTATTCAGTGGTCATTTTGTAGAAAAATAGGTGGTGGAGCTCATCCAGGGATTGTTATGCAGCTGCACCTACTATTTAATGGACAAGGAGGTGGAACTCTCAAAAGGAGGACATGAAACTCTCAGAAAGGTTCAGGAGCTGTGCTCCTTTGAGCTCCCACTGAATCTGAGGCTTGGCTGTATTGAACATCAATAAAGCATTCAAATAGAATCAAGATGCAGTTGTAGATACAACCATATAAGGTCTGCCCTTTCCAACATTTTATCAATCCACATGTGTACATTTACAATATGGGGGAAGTGTAACTGAAAGTACATACCAATTATATATGCTCCAGTTGTGAGATTAAGTTTAGAAATTCTCCTTGTTAAATCAGAATTAATGAGGAGTGGAATACAGTCAAGAGCAAAGTTCAGAATAATAAAATATAAAATAATGTGGGAAATCTACTCATCCCTAATTTAGAGGTAATTACATGGTCTGATAGATATTGTTTCCTATGGAGTGCATTCCCATTCTACCTTATTGTCAGATTAGTCAAACAGACATACAGGTTTTGCAGCATCACAAAAACCTTCAAACCCTGTGAAGAAACAGAATCATACACACCCTGTATAATAATTTTATTATACCACTTTAATTCCCTAAAATACTGTCAGCTCACTCTAACTGAAGTTAGTCAAATAGCAAACAAAGTTCTGTTCTAGTGCTTTCTGAATACTCTCCTGGGGTTCCTTCCAGAGCCTCTCTCATTGACCTAAGAATGAACTCCTAGCACAGTCATGGTCATTTGGAGGTGATCTATTAGGCAAGGTATTTGAAACAGAGAGACACCTGACTGATGAATGTATTTATATACAGTGAGTTCAGTTTCTCAACTTTAACATTGGGCGTTTTTGCACTCACCTTCAGCCGGCGCGACCCCCCTCTTCACCGCGCAGGATCTGCGCGGATTTCGCACTAAACGCCGTGGAGCAGCCGGAAGAGCTGGAAACTCCCGGCGCAAAAGCCGCTCAAACGGAAACCGCCAAAAAACAGTTTCCGTTTGAGCGGCTTTTGCGCCGGGAGTTTCCGGCTCTTCCGGCTGCTCTGCGGCGTTTAGTGCGAAATCCGTGCAGATCCTGCGCGGTGAAGAGGGGGGTCGCGCCGGCTGAAGGTGAGTGCGAAAACGCCCATAGTATTTGAGCAAAACCAAGTAACTGAAAAGAAGAACAGATTATTTTCTGAGGAATGCTGTTTAGTTCTCCATTCTTTGATCAATGAGAAATTCAAAGCAACCTCTGTAGGGTCAGTTTTCTTTAGAGGAAAGAAGAGATTTGTGGTATGAAATCTATTTAGAAATGTACAATAAGAATTTGAAAGGCACCTTTGAAATTTTGAAATCTGAGAGATTTACAGTGTAATCCTAAAGAGAGTTTTGGGACCTTTAGCTTCCTTTCCCCCACATACTTGCACACAATCCCAAATTATGTTATGTTGCTGCATGGAAGTAGGGAACCAGCAGGGATCGGGGAGAGACAGAGACTTCCAGATATTGCGCATTCAGAAGTGCCTGAGTTCTGGCCTAATGTAACTAAGCAGGATGAGCCACTCTGAAGTCATTCTGAGGCAGCAAGCTAGGCAGGGTTGCTTCCATTACCAGGGGAGAGAAGAAAGAAGTGGCCAAATTAGGAGCACCTCTGTGCCACTCTTCCTCACTGCAGCCGCTGGGCTGTTTTGTCTCATGATTGCAGGGGAGGCAGCTTCTCTACCAAGTGGTGGCTAAGGATGCCAGCCTCCAGGTGACACCTGGGGATTCTCCAGAATTACAGATCATCTCCAGACTGCAGATATAAATTTCCTTGGAGAAAATGGCTGCTTTGGAAGGTGGACTGTATGGCATTGTACCACACTGAGGTCCCTATCCTCCCAAGGTTCCATCCTCAGATCTCCAGGAGAGAGCCAGTTTGGTGTAGTGGTTAAGTGTATGGACTCTAATCTGGAGAACTGGGTTTGATTCCCTACTGCTCCACATGCACCAGCTGAGTAACCTTGGGTCAGTCATAACTCTCTCAGAGCTGTTCCTCGCAAGAGCAATTCTTAGAGAGCTGTCTCAGCCTCACCTACCTGATTGGGTGTCTGTTGTGGAGAGGGGAAGGGAAAGGAGATTCTAGACTGCCCTGAGACTCTGAGTGAAGGGCAGGGTATAAATACAATATCCTCCTTCTCCTCCACCACCACCACCACCACCACTTCTTCTCTATCAATGTAAAACTGGCAACCCTACCCCCCATCACCCGCCAGTGGCCAGGGGGAACTGACAACCATACTCCTTTATTTTCCTCATCCTGCCTCCAGTGCATGGAGCAGAGAGAGTTGGCAAAGGGAATGTTTTCCCCCTCTCTCAAAGCATTAGAATTCAAGCGTATCCAATAAAGCTGATAGTCAGCAGATTCAGGATGGATAAAAGGAAACACTTCTTTACAGAAAGTGATTAAAATGTGGAATTTGCTGGCAGCAGGGCTTCCCCCACCCCTGGAAAAAGAGGTGCCAGAACTCTCAAGACTAGGGAAATGAAGGAGAAACACATGGGTACCCCTCACGAACTTTTAAACATTTTTTGAGAATTTTGTTTTCACAAAGAAATTCTGGAACTCCATTCCACTGTGTTCCCCCAGGGAAAAAAAAGCCCTGGTTGCCAGAAGATGTAGTGATGACTAGAGGAACAGGAGGGTTAAAGGAAGATTAGATAGATTTGTGGAAGATAGGTCTATCAGTGGCTATTAGCCATGGTGGCTGAGTGGAACCTTCACATTCAGAGGTAGTCACTGAATCCCAGTGCCAGGATGCTACATCAGGGGAAGGCCTCAGCCTCTATGCCCTCCAGAGCAACTAGTTAGCACTGTGTGAGACAGGATGCTAGATCATTGGTATGGTCCAGCAGGGCTCTTGTGTCTTTATGTTCTTACGGTTTTTATACGATGTGGATACCATATAACACATATTTGAAAAACATTTTTGCAGCCAGAATCTGATGAAGTGAGCAGTGACTCACAAAACCTGATGCCCTGCCACAGATTTTGCTAGTCTTTAAGGTGTTACTTGAATCTTGCTCTTTTGCCCCCCCCAGCAGGAATAAGGAGGCAGACACAGTTTTTGGATGTAAAGGGCCGTTTATTTACTTAACACAAACAGCAAGGGCAACGGGTGGAACAGTACAAGCCAGGGGACCTCAGGTCCACCTCCCTGACCTGAATTTGGGTGAGCACCAAAGCCCCGGGTGTGAACCCGTTATACCATTTCTGACCCAGCCAGCTAGGCCCCAAGATCCCCACCTACCAGAGCTCCACCCTCCCCCAAACCATATAGCCTAAGCTGTGTAGAACTCCCCTTGTGGGGATCCTAGGCCACCTGGATTCCGGCCTCCAAGCTGTAAAGCTCCAAGGTCGATCCAGAGCAACCTTTCACCCCTAACAGTGCGGTGCCTCAGGTGCTCACCATACCCACATAACTAATGCCCAACTAACAACGGCCAGTGACCAACCTATTTAGCGGCACCACCCCCAGCCAATTGCCAGCACCCCAGGAACAGTGCAAGGTAGGCAAAAACATCCCCAACCAAGCCAATTTGTTGGGAGCGAAAAATTCCTACTCGGCCCCTCCAACTCAGCGACCAGCCTGTGCCTGCACTGATAAAAGGGATGGGCAGGCCAAGATATGGCACTGAACTGCAACACCAGGGGCGGGGCCAGCCTTAAAAGGCCAGCGCCATGCCGCCCTGCTCACCCGGATGCCCAGGAAGAGCTAGGTCTCCGCCGCCTCTATTTTTGGGGGGAGGCAAAAGACGGCCCCCAGCCTCAGCAGCCATTGGCTGCTCAGCCAGGAGGTGCTGAATTCTACTTCTACAGACAGACTAACACAGCTGAGTTAACCATCCTGACTGATGCAACCAGAGAATGTTTGACAGCAGATCTTTGCAGAAGTGAATTGGGACAGGCAGGCAAATTCCTCTCAGCTCTATGCATCTGCACCTGTACATATGTGCATCTTATACTTTACTTGTCATTCATTCATGTGTTCAGTAACAGTAGTTCTTGAAGACCTATTCTGGACCATGCTTCTTATTTCCTCCAAGGAGTCTGGATTATTGGGCAGAAGAAAAACAAAACCCTTAAGTCAGTCAGAATACAGCCCTTACCATACAGCAGCCCTTGCAGTTGCTATGTACAGAGGGCCTCCTTTGCCTCCATGGAAGTATAGAGCCAGTGGGGCTTTATCATACATACAGGGCTTAGCAGGGACAGAGCCAAGTGGTTAACTGCTCTGCCCCTGGCTCCTATCTCCAGGCTTTGCGTATTGCTTGGCCCAGCTGCTTGCCCTGCCATAGAATGGGCATGCTGGCCACCCTTTTGAGAGCTAGGTATGAATTTTTCACCTCCTGCTTTAATTGGCATGGAGTGGGGGTGTTTTTGCCTACCTAATTCTTGAGTAGTGGTTTGGGGTAATTTAGTGGAGTCACTAAATAGGTTTTTCCTCTGGCAGGAAGGAGGTAGGAATTGTTAAGTTTCAGTGAGCACCAAGTAGAAGACCCTCCCTTGATTGGAAGATGGGACTTCTAGTAGAACCCACTCAGTGGTGGAGCCCTCAGTGGGAAATGCAAGCAGCCTTTGAGCCTCCTTGATCAGGGACTCCTTCCTCAAGTTTTGCAGCTTGAGAATGGACTGTTGAGCGTTAACTTGCATGCTTGGCCACTTGGCAAGAGCCATGCAGATTTGGCCTGTGCCAGAGGCTTGGTGCTTGTTCAGTTTCAGGACAGGAAGGAGATCTGGAGGGATCCCGTTGCCTTTCCTTTAACTGGTTGGCCCTTGGCATTTATTAGCTAACAGTTTAAGTTGAATTTAAATAAAGCTGCCCTATAGTTTATCCAACAAATGTGTCTGTCTCATTATTCCAGCCACAGAGCAAATAATTTTGCCTAGATGGCTGCAGTGAATGCTCTGCCACAACAAAACTCTTTTCTGGAAGGGAAAATTACTTAGCTGTGGTACCAGTTGGGGCTGATGGTTTTTATTACATGGGATGTAATCTTTTGACAATGGGGGGAATGCTTTCCTTATTTTTTGTTTTGCATCTGCTGCTGTGGTGGTGTATCCAATTACATTCTTTTCATGTGTGATCCTAAGGATGCAGCTAGCAGCAAAGATTAGCAACTGTGAAAGATTATTTGGTGTGTATCTCTACCAGTGGTGATAGTAGCAAAAGCAGCTGTCCCTCTTCTACAACAAAACATGCTCAAACTATCACAAACTGTTTCTCATCATCTCAAAAGAAGTTATCAGACCACAGGGCTCTTCCAGGAAAGCATCTTAATGAATGATCCTCCTTACCTGTTTGGATGCCTTGTCCCTCTGATGGTGTTATATGGACTTGTATTGTATTGTATTTGTAACAACATAAAAGAGGTGGGGGAGAGATAGAAGGAGCTGGGGAAGGAGGAGGAGGAGGAAGAAAAGAGGAGGAGGAGGAGGTTGGATTTATACCCCACCCTTCACTACCTGAAGGAGTCTCAGAGCAGTTTACAATCTCCTTTCCTTTCCCCTTCCCACAACAGACACCCTGTGAGGTAGGTGGGGCTGAGAGAACTCTGACAGAAACTGCTCTTGAGAGGAGCAACTCTTTGAGAACTTGTGACTGACCAAGGTCACATCAGCAGCTGCAAGTGGATGAGTGAGGAGTCAAACCCAGTCCTCTCAGATAAGAGTCTGCGCACTTAACCAGGACACCAAGCTGGAAGGCAGCGAGTCTGTGAGAAAAATCCAGGTGGGCAGCCGTGTTGGTCTGAAGCTCCTGAGAACTCTCACTTTTCCCCGTCAAAAACAAAGAAAGAAGGATGGCTAGGGGTACCTTTAGAAACTGGGGGGAGGGTCTTTAGTATAGAGGGGGACTAGATTTTCTGAAATTTTGATGCCATTTTGCTGTGGACAAGCCAAGCAGAGCAAAGATGCCGAGGAAGAGGCAGCCAGCAGACCTGACCACAACCCACAGCCAGCAGCAGAGGCGCTGCAGGAGGATGCAGTCTCTGAGGGGGCAGACATAGATCCTCAGCCGGGAACTAGTGCACTGACCCCTCAGCTCTCCAACCCTGAGGTGGCAACTGAGTTGCTGCTCAGTTCATCCCCTCCCTTCATCACCAGAGCCTTGGGAACACCCTAGGAGGAAGATGAGGAGAGACCTTGAAGATAGAAAGTGCAGTGCCTGCCTGGCAGCCCAGCACCAGTCCAGCGCCAACAGTGATGATAAGTGCTTGCAGGAGCAGGACTGAGACTGCCGGCATGTGCATGATGCAGTACAGGCTTCTGAGCAGCATGGTGCAAGGGAGTGGCTGTGTTGAAGCAACTTGTGTTACTTGGTGACCTTGCTGCCTCTGCTCTGTCTCTGACACTGGACTGTGCTTTCAAATCCCATTTCTCAGCTTTCCCTTCAGACCTGAAGCTGTGAGCATTTTCTACCCCCGTGCCTGAACCTTGGAACTGTATTTTGATGCTCAGCCCTAGAATTGCTTTACAAGCTCTGATGCCTAGAAACTGCATCTGTGTGCCTGCCAGGAGGAAGGCAGCAATCAGGACACATTTGGTGAAAAAAAAAATAGCCACTCCAGAAAACCTGCCATTTTCCCCCATAGGAAATAATAGGCAGCCATCCAGTACAACATTAATGGGGGAAAAGAATGTTTCCCTGATACAACTTTCCAGTACACTAAAAATGCTGCCAGCATTTAATGAAAATGATATGGAATTATGATACAAAATTAAAATGACAATTTCTCAAGTGCACACCTCTGGTTTGTATCACATGTGCAATGGGAGTTCTGTTTGTAGCCAAAGTCCACAGGTTGAAGCTGCTTTATTTCTCCCTGTACGGACACTGTTCTTGCATCTACAAAACACAGCATGGAGCTGCCATTGTCTCCATTGTAAAAACCACATTACTTAACACTTAAACTTTACAACAGAGCCAACAGCAGCTCCATGGGGCAGTCTGTAAACATAAAAACAGTATGGGTGGGAGGCTATAGCTGCTTTTCACTGCATGCTGTGACCACAAACAGAAAACAGCCAGTGTGCATCTGGGAGGCACAAAACTCCCATTGCACATGTGATACTAAGTCCTTATTGTAACTGGAAACCACTGATTAATTGTTGTTGCTGCTGCTGTTGTCTAATCAATATATAGATATACAAATTATATTTTTTTCAAGGTATGTATTGGAACATCACTAAAGAAGATGTTGGAAGAAAAGGAAGGACGTGTGAAGGATGAAAGTGAGACAAGGTTGAAAGGGTGAAATTCCTGAGAGATCACAGATGATGTGATAATAAATGGACTAAAATTCCTGAAAGAATATGAGTGGGGGGAGAATAAACAACAAGAGGGGCAAATAAATTGTAAAGAAGAGGCAGCAGAAAGAATGTGCCAGTTAATAAGATAGAAGATTACAGCCAGATGGCTAAAAGCAGAAATGTTTATCAAGTTAATGGTGGAAGATCAAGAAGACCAGCAAGTTTTATAGCAGGAAAGGAACTTAAAAGAGTCAGGGGCCAACATGAAATTGTGAACCAAGTTAAACTGGTTGGATCCAGTTGAAAAGGGGAGACTCTATAAAGCAGACAAAGACTTTGAAACTCTATATAAGTCTCATGGAATATAAAACAAATTGGAGGACTCTACCTGGTTTACCTGACACAGTTGGTGCACCAATTATCTCCTGCTCCAGCTGTATTAACTTATTTCTCTTGGACCTTTTTTCTGCCTTATACTTTTTCAAATTGACTTTCTTCAAATTACAAGACTTTCTTCAGACCAGCTTTCTTCAGAGACTACAAGGCAACATACTTCATTTTTGAAGAAATTCATGCAGGAGGTATGTGTAGCTGAACATGATGGTTTGTCTAGGTGGACATGATAATTTGAGGGTGTGTCCTGTTTGTCTCACATGTCATTTATTATTCTGTAATAAATGTCATATACTTGGTGAAATAAATCTTGTGGTCCTCTCACCCATTTCTTGGCTAAAAGATCCCTGAAATATAGTATCATGTTGTTCCCCAATAAACATGAGGGCTTTGTAATATGTAGATGAAGCCTGAACCATGTGCCTTCAGCCCATTCTCTAGGCCCTAATGGTTTTCCTGTGGACTGTGCTCAATATATTTCTGCTCCATGTCTCAAAGAATCATGCACTCTGATATCCATTGCTTTGTTCTTGCTTTCCAGTCAAGTCATAGCTCCAGTACATTTATCTCTTCCTGTCATTTAATATCATCTGCTTTCTGCCTTGCTGTGATCTTTCCTCGGTGGTGTTAGATGCAAATCAGCAAAAGCATTATGCTGTAAGGAATGGAAATAAATAATTTACACCAGAGTCCTAACCAGCAATGTTTATCATTTAATGCCCTATGTCTCTACTGTAATTGTTTTCTGTACAATTTCAGTCTGATGATATGCATCAATCTATCCCTCCCAAACCCTGATGATACTACAACTTTCATGTGCACGCTCAAATGCAATAAATAATTGCAAATTACAGCCGTCTTCAGTTATCTGACCCATGCTGGCTCTTCATTAATAACCCTTCAATCCAGAAATGACTTGTCATTTGAATTTATCTCTGGGAGAAGCTCTCTGGTATAGGTATAGCTGTCACACAAATTCCCCATCTAAGTTGAATGATAAAGGAAAGATTTTTCTAACTATAATCATATCACCGGGGATAGCATATGCATTGCAAAGCTCCAGATTTTGACTCACTTATGCTTCGCTCACAATAACGCTGATCAAGATTGCTGGCTATTTAGACAAATAATGATAAGTGAGGCACTGGACACTGACAGAGTGACTATAGATGACTGTGACTTGGTTTAGACAAATGGAGACCCCATGCGGCAGACCTCCACGTGTGTATCTTTTTTTTTGAGCTACAGCAATTATGCAAACCAGCAACATGAATATTACATTCATAGGTCACCCAACATGCTGCTGTTTAGTGATGGCTCCCCACAGTGCCCTCCTTTTTCTGAGATAACAGATAGATTAAGCCAATCACACGGAAAGTCCCCATGGCAGCACAGTACATTCTTGGCAAGTAAGTGCACTGGAACAGAGACTCCACATAAACAAAAGCAACCCAAATCTCACAAATGGTAGCTCAACTGAATGTTGCTGAGCTGGGTGCCTAGCACCAATCTCCCACATACACATCCAATGTGTTTTCAATATGGCCATCAGTTGTTCAATGCAGGGCCCTGTGCAGTTGCCTCACACTGTCAGCCTATGAGTCCATCTAGCCCAGTATTGTCTTTCTTGACTGGTGGAACTCTCCTCCTGAGAACATCTGTGCCCTACAGGATTTACTACTTTTCTGAAGGGTTGTATGGAAGTTTGGAGGGTTACGCAAATGATTAATATGCCCTTCAGGCAGTCGTGCCACTTTCTCTTGAGAGCACTTGAAGAAATGCAACAGGAAGTACAATAACAGACCAGATCACTAATCTCAACTGAACAGCAAATGCACATTCTCTGATGTTGCAGGCTACCTTTTCTTATTACTGCTGTTTTTATGCTCTGAAAAGGCATTGGGAAAGCCTTCTGGGTTTCAGGATATTTAAATGCAGTTACATAGTGGTTATGCCCAAATTTCAATGTCAAAAGATTCTCACTTGGAAAAAATATGAGGGAATTCATTACTGGCAGATTGGTTAATGTTGCTTTCTTTTTAACCTTCTGAAGGAAGAAAGCTTTGAAAGCATCTAAATAAGCACTTAATAACAAGTTCAGACCCAGACAGACAATATTTCAGATGCCCCAAACATTGTGGTAAACAAGTTCAGCAGACAAATATACCATGTTCAACAGCTGTGATTATTTTTGACATGAAATAACAGGATCACAGTGTATAAAGCTGCAACTAGTGAACCATCACCATGATAATTGGCTCCTTATTGCCTACAAAAACAAATAATGGATATATTATTTAAAAACCCAATCGTATTTATTTTTTACAACCCATATCTATTCATTTTGTACAATTCCTACACACGAATATTCACACTAGACAATATTCTGTACAATTCAAACTCTTTTCATTAGAAAAGTCCATTCAATTATGGTTCTGATATCTCTAAATGACGTAGAATCCGTTGAGGAGATCTTAAAAGAATTAGCTGATTATGGACAAGTTGCTGGATTAAGAATAAATAAGCAGAAGTCCAAAATGCTCACTAAAAACATTCCTTTACAAGAGGTTAAAGAGCTTGAAAGAAGAACAGGGTTTAGTAATGAAACGAAAGTAAAGTATTTGGGGATTACTATGTCAAATAAATGTAGCAATTTATACGACTATAACTATGTCCCTCTTTTAAATGAGATTGATTCTTCTTTAAAAAAAATGGGCTAATATGAAACTCTCTTTTATGGGTAGAATAGCATTGATCAAAATGACTATCCTACCCAAAGTTATGTTCTTATTTCAAATGATTAACTTTGTGGCTAAGAAATCTTTTTTTACTAAATTAGATCAATTAGTTAAAGTATTCGTTTGGCAAGGCAAGAGACCTAGGATAAAATGGAAAATTTTAAAAGATAAAAAGGATATGGGAGGACTGGGCCTTCCGGATTGGGAAACTTATCACTCTGCTTGTGTCATACTTTGGTTGAAAGAATGGATCTCTTTGAAGGATACTCGTATATTAGCTTTGGAAGGTTCTGACTTGCAGGCCGGCTGGCATGCGAACCTATGGTATATTCACAAGGGACAGAATTATTTTAGGAATCATTTAATTCGCAAAACTTTATATGAGGTCTGGTTGAAAATCAGAAGAATAATTTATAATAAGACACCGAGATGGCTATCTCCGGAAGAAGCCTCAACCCTGCCACAGTTATGGAACTCTACAAGAACGGCTAGGTATCAGGATCTCCTAGATGAGAAGGACAATTTAAGAAAGAAAGATGATCTTGAATCTAGGGGGATAAAATTTGATTGGTGGACGATGAATCAGATAATAGCCAAATACAACATGGATAAGTTGAAAGGATTTACCAAATATAATTTTGATTTTGATAAGCTTTTACTTACAGATGAGGATAAGGTAATTAAGAAAGTATATAATTATATTTTACAAATTAAATTAGAGGATGAAATGGTCAAAGAGTCATCAATAAAATGGTCCCAAAATCTGCAAAAAAATATCGATTTGGAACAATGGTCCAATTTCTGGAAAGTGAATTATAAAATTATTAAACCGATTAACTACAGAGAAAATTTTTTTAAGCTTTATCACAGATGGTATATTACTCCCCTGCAATTGTCTAAAATCAATCAATCTATCTCACCTTTATGTTGGAAATGTGGTTTAGTAATAGGTTCCTTTTATCATATCTGGTGGAACTGTAAAGTTTCTAAAAATTTTTGGAAAAGAGTACACGATACACTAAAGGCAATATTACAATTAGATCTGCAGTTTAAACCGGAGGTGATGTTGTTGTCATTTGTTAAGAAAGTTGTACCTTCTGAGGATGAACATATGACGATATATATTTTTACGGCGGCAAGGATAGTCTTTGCTAAATATTGGCGACAAAGGATATGTCCCGAATTAAACGAAGTGGTTGACAAAATTTTTAATGCTGCCGAAATGGATATACTTTCGAATATGTTAAAAGGAGAGTCCAAAACTGAAGCTAGTAGAAAATGGGTTAAATTTTATAAATGGTACGAAGCAAAGCAAGGCGTTAATATTGCATAATAAGAAGGAAAATCTGAACGCTGTTTATACTTTGTATAAAGATATTGGAGGGGGAAAATGCTAGATTAATGATAGACTAATGATCAATTGTTTTTCTTTTTTTTCAAATGCTTATATTTGTTATTTTCTGGTTACGATAAAAACCACAGACAACCCTCCTTAAGGATGATTGAAAGGCCAATTATATGATTACTTTATTGTGTTGTTTGTTACTATTATCTGTTGGCTGGTATATATTATTGTTTTTCTTTTTTAAATTAATAAAAGAATATCTGGGGGGAAAAAAAAGAAAAGTCCATTCAATTCAAAGTACAATCAAGGAGATGCAGTTAACTTAATATTCAAGAATCTCCCAGTAAAGTTCCAACAGTTCACAACATTCAGTTGAAGTTACTATACTTTGAGATCAACAGAAGCTACGATGACGAGTACCAGGGTGTAGACTTTTTTCACATGAGGTCTTCTTCCAAGTCAGTACAGCTTCCTGGAACATCACTCCTTATATTCTAATATGGAACTATTGCAAAGCATAGAAATACATGCTATTCCACAATATATAGCTACAAAGGTATAATTTTTCACTATTAGTAAAAGGGCTCTGTATATTCCCCAAGACCAAACATTTACCTAATCTCAAAAAAATTGATTTACTAATAGGATAGCCAATCATCTTTTTAACATTATATCATTTATTGGGTTTTGTACACAATTAGGAGCCAATTATCATGAGAATTGTTCACTAGTTGTAGTGATTAATTTTGAGACTTACCTCAGAAGTCTTTGCATTGCTACCATATGCCTCACAACTGTCAAACAGCTTTGGGGCTGTGCAATAGTTGTGGTGCTTCAGTTTTATTACCTCTTAATTTACAAGGCACATTTGAGGTGAAATTGATTCTCCTACAGAATTATGAATGATTCAGGTGAGCTAATTTCTTTCAATTAGCAGTTGTGCTTTCTTGGAGTTTTATACTGCATATTAGAAAGGGTAAATTACATTCTTTTAAGGCAGACACTATACTATTAAAGCATGATCCAGATGAAAATTTAAAAGGACTGCAGAAGGATACAATTCCCTTCAGCTGCTGTTAGTTCCAGTAGAGGAAAAACATTTCTTCTCCTCTAAAAAAATTGAGGGAGTCTATTTTAAAACAAAGTGGAGCACACAGGTGAGAGGATCTAAGCCCTTGTTCCAATGTTTAAAGCATTTTTACCAGGCCAAGTTCTGCTACTGGAAATTAGTTGGGCTGAAAGAAATATCCTGAAACTAACCGAGTGTAGAGGTGTCCTATAGTGTAAGGGGTGTGATGATTACAAAATTCCTGAGCCAAAACTATTCAGCTGTTTCAGGTTGTTACAACACCCCCTGTCCTCCCCTGCGTAGCTCTTCAAATGTGTGACTCTGATCAAAGCGGTGAACCTGGAGACAACCTGTAAGCAAACATATCATGCAGCTTAGCCCTCAGAACCCCCATGCCCCAGTCCTCAGCTGCTGCCTCGTCTTCCTCCAGGAATTCCTTACATAGTAGCAGCACTAATTACTAATTACGATACCCCTACAGTGGATGCCCAGTGTGAAGACATGGTGTCTCATAGTTTACCCGAACTGGATCCAAAGATGGAGAAATTAGCTTGTTATAACATTTCCACCCACATAACAAAGGATCTTTGGGTTAGAATATATGGAGGTTTTATTCCTGCGTAATATTCCCAGGGAAAAAAATAGTAACAAAGAGCAACCAATTCAAACAAAATGAAATATTTATTTACTAACACTAAGACACACAATTAGAACAAAGTAGGAGTCCAGTGGCACCATTAAGACCAACAAAGTCTTAAAGGTGCTACTGGATTCCTACATTATTCTACTGCTTCAGAGCGACTTGACTGCCCACTTGGATCTACACACAATTAGAGTTAGACCAAAATTGCAAAATACAACTAAAGTAAACCAGAATAACCCCCCTCCCAATAAACAAATGCACACTACAGAGGATCTGAAGGGTCCCTCCAAGGTGTGTGAGAAGCTGAGAATCACAGTAAGTCTGTGCAAAAGAAGTCCAATGAGGAGGAATAGGAATAAGCAAGGCTGCTTGCAGAGTGATCCAGGTAGTTGATGGAACCTAGCACACTTTTCACCAACCAGGGTTAGTTATTTATAGAGGGAAATTCTAGACTGTAAACCCTTTCACTGTGGCCACAGAGTTTCATGCATTCCAAATGAGTGCTCCCCCATGTTGTCTGGCTTGGTGCAACATATGATTATGCAGGGGCTTGCAGCTGCAGAGGACAGTGCACCATATTGCAGGTCCTCCCCCCCCCTTCAAGCCCTAGACCATGCACCTGTGGCCAGAGTATGCAGGCGCTAGGCTGTCAGAACACTGTTTGGGATAAACTCCAACAACCAGCCCAACCTAGTGATGGTGTTTTCACCCAACGGTGGCATGTGCAGCATGTGCAGTGTAGGCACAGTCATGGGTTTGACCGAAGAAAATGGTGTTTTAGGATGGTGGGGATGAACAATGGGGCCAGGCTTGTCCAGTGGATGTCAGATCATCCCTTCTCAAGGCTATCAGGAGATGGATCATCCCAACGTGCAGCTTCCACCAGATGTGTTTCTGTACCCTCTCCTGTTCAATGTGCCCCCTTACATTCTACCTCACCAGTGCCTCAATTGTGCTTAGTGTCCTGTCCCCGAACCCAGGGACCCTAAAACATGCTCCCTCTGAACAGTGGCAGTAGCTGTTGATGCAAGGCTATGTTGTGGAGCATCATGCAGATGGCAAACATCGTAGCCACTGGCAGGGTCTCCATCTCCCACCACCTCCTATATAGTAGAGGCAATGGAACCATGTCTTCAGCTGCCCAAATGCCTGCTTATCACCATGTATGTTTGGTAGTGGGCTTGGTTATAGGCTGGGTGGTCTGCAAATCGTCTTTGGGATACACTGTCAGCAAATATGGAAGCAGGGGGTACCCACAGTCACCTGGAAAGGATGGAAGGAGACCTGTCAGGAGTGATGCCCCACCTGCGCTACTGACCCAAAAGCCATCCATTGCCCTCTAGCCAGGTGGCCAACAGGTAGTTGAGGCCAGATGCTGCAAAGATCTGAGCATTATGCTGCCTGGGAACTTGGCCACAAGGTCCATAAAAATGCCCTGGTGGTTGTAGGTGCCTGTATATTCAGGTTGTAGAAATGATGGCAGTTTTGATAGACCAGCATCTCCTCCCAGGGAGCAATGAGGGCAATGTATGTGCAGTCCACAGACCCATAACACTGGGGGAATCTACCAATGCCACAATCCCTGTCCAGATAGGCACTAGTTTCTTCTCTTCCATGCTCTTGTAAGTGGGCGGGCATGGCATCCAGAAAACTGTTCAAGTAGCAGCTTACTGAGGACTGGGACACCTCAAGGACATCTACCACTACCCCTTGGAAAGATCTAGTGACCAGGAACCTGAGGGTGAGCAGGACCTTCTGCAAGATGGGGATAGCTTGTGGGGTAGGAGTTTGACCCAGGAGGGTTGACCCCAGCTCCTTGCACAGTATCTGGATGGCTGCCTTGTCCATGTGGAATTGATCTGTCTGACAGATGGAGGGTTCTGATGTGTGCCTTCTCTACCATCACTGTGCCACCCAGACATAGAGCACTGGATACATTGCATGCCTGGCAGACCCAGCAGAGGTAGGAGATGGTTGGCCAGGGTCTGTGTTCACTACAATAAAGGGTGGTTGACTCCCTATGCCCCCAGTGGTCCCAATACCCCCTTTCCCTGCCCCCTCTTCTTGTGGACAGCTCTGCTGTGGGTGCATCCTCCTCCTGATGGCTGATGCCCATTGTGAGGACATGGGGAGGCAGAGTGGGATCAAAGGAATCTGTGGCTTCCTGTGGCGCCTCACCCCACCTTCACATTCCCCAGTGTGTGGGTGGCTCACCGCCAGCTGCACTGGACCACAACTGAAAAGACAAAGGTTTGGCTTCATACCTCACTTTTCTCTACCCTAAGGAGTCTCAAAGCAGCTTATAATTGCTTTCCCTTCTTTTCTCCACAACAATGACCTTGTGAGGTATGCGGAACTGAGAGAGTTCTCTCAAGACTGGTCCAAAGTGACCCAGCAGGTTCTAGGGAGGAAAGGAAAATCAAACCCAGGCCTCCAGGATAAGTTTCCACTTTTAACTGCTACTAAATCTAAAATGTAAAAATAAATTCTCCATGTTAGTTTTTAGAAGGTGAGAAAGTGCTGTACAGGTTGGTGGTGAAGTATAAGAGTGTTACCCTTGTGACCACCAGGACAAGCTCTGTGACTTCTCACCACCGTGCCTTTGGCACATAAAGACAGAGCAAATCTCTGCCCTGGTACATGCCACCCAGATGGAGATGTCCACTCAGAACCACTGAAACAATTCCTTTGGCCCAGCTCAGAAGCACATCCAAGTGCTCATGGTCAAAGCTGTCCCATAAAAGCAAGTTGTGGAGAAGAGTCTCTCAGGAGCAGAGATTGTCACACAAACAGTGATACCCTCTGTAGTAGTGGGCAGCCACACTGTGCTGTGTGGTGAGTGTCATGGGCCCCATAGCCACCTGGCCCTTGCTAGAAGGCACAGCACTTGTGATTCACATCTTCAGCATGCTCCCTGGATGTCCTGACTGCTTCTCTGTGTCCCACAGACAGCTCCTAAAGTTTGGATGACGTCATGGAACCATCTGCAGAGGTGGCCAAGAGGGATGCCCGATCCAGCACTAGCCAAAGCAGTTGGACTCCAACCCCAGCCCCAAGGAGGAGGAAGACTCTGCCATCACCATGCCCCCATGTCCACAGCCTGGGTGCTCCTCCTATGCTTGGAGGACTCTGCACCTATGGCTGCATACTCATGTGTCAAGCCTAGAGGAGATGGAGCTGAGCAGTGAGGAGGAGGACCATGGTATTCAGGGTCTTGAGATAAGGACCAGGAGAGGTGAGGTGGCTCTGAAGGGGACTGTTGGAACCAAGGCGCAAGCACATGGATTGGTGCTCAGGCTGACTCTCCAATCTCTCCCCACCCACAAACCCACATAGGACCCTTTTCCCTCATGTTTACAGCTGATGTCATGGACCACTTCTGTGCCCTGACTGCCATGAGGTGAATGGTGGCTGTGGGCTCCATGGTCCTACGGGCATTAGAATTAGAGAGTTCCTAGACCCAGTGGCTGAGGGGAAGGTGACATAGTGGGCAGACTTAATGTCTTTGGATGGCAGCAGTGAATAGCCAGTAGACACTGGAGAGGCTAGGGGTTGAAGGGGTCGACCAAGTGCCAGGTGCTGCAGCTTCAGGTGGTCCCATCAACAATCGGGATTCAGGCTCCTTGCCGGGGTCCAAGACCAGCTCCCAAATCTCCTCCACCTTGTCATCCATGTGGGTGGTGATTGAGCAGGAGTGGTGAGAAGCCTTTTCCAGGGGGCAGTAATGGATGAAGGGGCTGGCAGTGTCTGTCATAGTAGGTGCAGGGCACCTGCAGGGGCTACTTGCCATGGTGAAGTATGAGGGAGAATGACAAGGGTGCATCAAGTGACAGCTGGAGGAGCTATCTGAGGTGCTTCTGGCCCCCACCCTTGGCCAGCCCCCTTCCCACTCTGCCCTCAGCAGGGGTAGCATGGGGGTTGGTGCAAGGATATCCTAGGCAATGAAGGCAATAAGCTGGATGGTGTAGCTGCTGGTGAGCAGAAGGCACCTGCAAGTGTGCAGTATAGTGATGACAACCCCCCTTCTCCTTCAGGCCCTTTGCTCTGGGTGGGCAGTGAGGCAGCTGTTGTTATCCATGGGGTGGACAGTGTCTCCCCACTGTCAGCAGATAGTATTTCTGATGGGAATGGGTCCCTTTGAGAGGGTGGGTAGGTGTCCTTTCCCTCATTACCCCAGGCTATGAGAGGATTTTGGCTCAGCCCCCTGCCACATGACCCTTCATTGGTTATGGTCACCCTGTCCCTCATGGTACCACCACCTCACCTCAATGCCACCACAGAACACAGAGGCACAGTTGCTATGGACAATAACCGGCCCCTCCCAGACAGCCGGCGTTGCCAGCGATAGGATGGGAGGGATGCTGTTGCCTACCCAGATGGAGGGAGGCTGATCGGCGTCCTGGCCATCCAGAAATCAGCTGCTGGGCGGGTAGTCAGGGCTATAAAAGCCCCGGGCCCTCCCAGTGTTGCGCAGTGGGTTTTTTCAGCTCTTGGCCCACCCGCCCACCACCTTGGCAGTACAGGTTATTTACCGGTCGCCTTATTAGGGGCCAGGTAGGAATTTTTTTCATTTTCATTGAATTGGCCTATGTGAATTTGTTTTTTGCCTACCTTGTACTGCCTTATAGCCTTAGGAAGATGGGGAGGAGTTGTTAGTTGGTCACTTGGCAGGATGAGGTATTGGCCACAGTGTTTTTGGGGAGCACCTATGGCTCAGCACCTATTGGTGCAGGTGGTCTGTACGAACTGCAGATGGGCTTTACGGCTCAATGCTAGGAGTGCAAATCACAACAAAGCCTCACCGGGGCGGATCCTTCCAGTGGGTTGGATGCCGGCCTAGGTGGAGGTGGAGTTTGGAACTGGCTGCTCGGCACCACCCAGAATATATTGGGCTCGTGCTGGGGCCAGGGTGGCTCGCCCCTTTTAGGACAAGGCAGGGTCATGGGGCTGACCCCAGGGCTTGTCTTGTTAGGCCTTACCCCTTGCCAGTTTTGGTTCATTCAAGTTATTTAAATAAAGCGGCCCTCTTTATCCAACATACTGTGTCAGCCTCCTCATTCCGACTGGGTGGGCAACTACAGGAGTGCACAGGCAAAACAAAAAAAAATCACCCTGTTTTCTGCCAGCTGCTACATAAAGTAACCCCCAGAGAATGGACTAGTGGTGCCATACCTATGTCCTGGCTGGCCATCGATGCGCAGGCATGGCAGAGGATTACTCTGTAAATCTACATTTTAAAAGTGAATGGAGAAGGGTTTTTTTTTTGGGGGGGGGGGGAGTGGCTATGGCTAGCACCATTTTCCTTTCATAGTAATTTGGAAAGAATGCCGACCCTCTCCTAGTGAGTGGCCATCGGCCGCTAAAGCTGGGGCAGCCTATTGCCACCCTGGAAGGAGTGGGGCAGGCCATTCCTTCCTGGCCTTCCAGGCCATTCCTTCCTGGCCATTCCTTCCTGAACTGAGTTCAGGGGTGGAGTTCCTACCTTGCACTGTGCATGGGAAGTGCTGGCAATTTGCTGGGCAGTGCCATTAAATAGGTTGGTCACTGGCCGTTTTTAGTTGGGCGTTAGTTATGTTGCATATGGTGAGCACCTTAGGCACCGCACCTTTAGTGGTGATTGGCCTCTCTGGATCAACCTTTGAGTTTTACGACTCAGGGCCCAAATCCAGGCTGCCAGGGGATTCCCTCACAATGGGAGTATTCCACAGCCCAGGCTGTATGGTTTGGGTGGAGGGTGGAGCTCTGTGAGTGGGAACCAGTAGGGCCTGGCCAGCTGGGTGAGGAGCTGTTATGACAGGCTCACACCTGGGGCTTTGGTGCTCGCCCAAATCCAGGACAAGGAGGCGGACTCAAAGGTCCCTTGGCTTGTCCTGGCCCACACATTGCCCTTGCCGTTTATGTTAATTAAATAAAGTGGCCTTTTACTCCCATATATCTGTGTCTGCCTCGTTATTCTGACTGGGTTGGCAATTGCACCTGTGCCAAAAGGCATCAGTTTTAAGGTCTGTAAAATCAAATGCCTTTGTCCATTTTGCTTGAATCTTTGAAAACTTTAGATTAGAGGGAGGACTATGATCTGTGCAAATCTGTGGTACCCTTTTCATTAAAAACAACTATCCAAATTGGTTCCCTATTGAAAATAATGGTCCCAAAATTCTGGAACCTGAAGGAAAACAGGAATTTGAATCTGGAACTGGTTATGCTCTACCTGAAAGTCTACAAATTTCCCCATCCCTGAATCCTAGATCTGAAATATTTTTCTTGGTGTGGTTTCTTACTATTGTCCCCACCAAGCATCCCAGAGAATCCTGGGAAATGAAGAAAAAGCCACATGACAATTTATGGTGAAGGAAGACACATTTGGGAAAGGAAGGGAAAGCCACCCGGCAATCTTTGTCTTCTTGTGCCTTGTGCAAGTGAGAATGTTACTTGCCTCTAAAATAGGGATGTTTCTCCTACCTGCATAAAGTATCCCATGCATGAAGGCTATACTTTCTCAGAATCCCATTCCCATTTGGGTAGAAAACAGAAATAGGCACAAATTCACTTTCCACTGAATCAAGTAGAACTGAGTAAAGAATGGATTAAGGATCCAAGCAAACCTAATAACTATAATAAAGTAAACAAATACAATTCTAAACAAACACAATATAATGAATCCAAATAAAATTTCTGTGCCCACCTCTAATTGCGATTTGTCAGTATCATGGCACACTGCTATCCAGCTTCCTTGAACAAATGCAGTTGTAATTGCTCCTATTGATCCTACAAACTCCGTCTGCCTTTGCATTCAAAGGAGTGCACCCACTGCTAAAGAAAGAGATTTCATCATTAAAGCCCTTTGACAGCCCCAGGGCATTCACATTTGCTTGGCCTGAATCTGTAGCTCCAACTCAGTGCCCCTCATACACAACCAAAAAGGAGCAGAATTGTCTCAGTAATATCAGTGCAACCCTGCTGCTAGCAATGGGGTATTAAGCTGTGTACAAATAATGAGTACACTGGGAATAGAAAGGCAGGCAAGACATTATTAGATAATAAATTATCACTGCACCAAAACGATTCAGCACTATTTTTTTCCTACTCCCACACCGCTTTCTGAAAGATCTCAGGAATGCAACAGTTTTGCAAATTAAAATAGTTACATTTATTAAAGTCCCCCTTTTTGTTTGTTTTCAAAATGGCTGTTTATAAATATGCCTGGAATAAGATATATGGAAGAGAACTGAAGAATTCAGCTCTTAATGAACATGCATTTCTTGGTAGTTTCATCACCACTCACCAATCATGGGAACAGATGATACTGACTGATACAGCCCAGAACATATTAAAAGAGATTATGTGACTCTGGGTAAGAAGGTGAAGGACCTGGGAGCACAGGTTGTGTTTTTGTCAGTTCTTCCTGTTGAAGGCCATGGCTTAAGGGAAGGAAGAATAGTACAAATAAATGACTGGCTATGTAAATAGTGACCGACTCCCCATTTGTTCCGGTCTCGTTGCTCCTTTTCCCACAGCACTTCTGCTGGATTTCGCACAAGCTGCCTCAAGGCAGTGAGTTGCTCTGCCTCTCTTCAAGCTCCTTCCACAGCAGGCAGTATCCTCTGAAAACTGGTTTCTGCCTGCCACAGAGGGAACTTGAAAAGAGGTGGGGCAACCTGTCACCATGGGATGCTTGGTGGGGACAATCCAGCAGAAGCAGCACAGGAAAAGGAGCAACGAGACTGGAACAAGGCGAGTGGGGAACTGGTCAGTGTCATCAGGACAGATTTGGATTTTTGGACCATGGATTACACTTTTGAGATGAAGCTCTTCTATCAAGAGATGGTTTGCACCTCATGATGTTAGGGAAAATGTATTTGGTAAAAGCCTTGGTGAATGACATCAGTGCCCTGCAGGCCCATTGCAGTTCCGCAGGGCCTGTAAGGCCTATGTTTGAGGACAGCAACAGTTTCCATCTTGCCTGACTCCCCCTTTTTCTCTTCTCCCCCTCATTGGGTAGTAATAAAATTAATTCATTTTGGGCCTATCTGATATTGTTATATTGTTTACTATTTTAACATTTTTAATATGGTCTGAATGTGCTTGTACAACTGTTGTACACTGTCCTGAGCTTTATTTCATAGAGGAGGGCAATCTATAAGCCAAAATTATAAATAAATAAAAGCTGGTGACAGTTCCATCACTAGGTGAATGCTCTGGTTAGTATTTGCATCATATATTATATATTTTTATTGTCTTGCTTCATATCCAATGTATATTCATCTTATATTGTATATAGACTAATGTGCATCAATTTTTGGAACTAATTTTGATCCTGTGTTTTTAATTAATATTATTTTTAATACTTCTGTAATAATTTTTATTAAAGGGTCCTATTATTTGTATTAAATGTGAAATTATGTTTTTTATTGATTTCCCTCTTTTGAAGGCTGCATGGTGAAACGCGTAGGGACTTTGTACAATAATGAATCAGTCAACTATCACTTGGAATTTTTTCCTTTTTGTTCTGTTGGCACATTGCTGGGTGCAGCCCATTTTTTCTTCATCTTGTTAGAGGAGTTAGAAATTTGAATAACAAATAAGTGTTTTCTCTCACTACACTTTGTCCTTGGAAGTTCTCAGGACATTTTACGAAATGGCACAAAAGGAGCTGAAAGGAGGTTAGGAAAGCTCTCACAATTTGATGCAGAAACAATTTCTACCTTCCCATTTTTCCCCTAGTACAGTAAACTTACCTTAAGGTTGACCATGCCCAACAGCAAAATTTACAAATTCCATTTTCCGAGGGTTATTTCTGTGAGGTTATGCTTCCAAACTATGCCATCTCGTTATCTTCACAGCAGAGTACAAAAGGAAAAACAAAACACCCCTGAGCAATACCCATGTATTTATGGTCAGAGGAGAATAGAGTATTTTGTACATTATTTATTATAGTGGCCATTATATGCCATTCTAAGATCTAAATTTCTATGAAAATTGTTAGAAACCCTTTTCTGAGTTTCTAAATTTTGTTAAGGTTTGCTCCCTGTAATAGATCAAGATAGCATAAGAACATAAGAGAAGCCATGCTGGATCAAGCTAATGGCCCATCCAGTCCAACACTCTATGTCACACAGTGACCAAAAAAACCAGGTGCCATCAGGAGGTCCATCAGTGGGGCCAGGACACTAGAAGCCCTCCCACTTTTGCCCCCACCCCACGGTTGCAGTTTTCCTAGAGACCATCCTTACTTGCTCTTCTGGCTCAAGATCATGAATAATGGAGAATAATGTTGTATAGAGGGTTCTGTTTGTTTGTTTGTTTAAATCATACCTGTCCTCAGGCTTCATTTTGGATAGGAGCAGAGCTCCAGAACCTCTGAATTTTATTGTGCTCTTTCTTTCTTACCTCCCCTTTCCAATACTTGCTTCTGGGCTCCATTGTTAAAAACCCCTGTGAGAGTTTTGCTGAACTCTAAGATTTGATAAACTTTCTAATATCCTCCCCCCCACAAAAAAACCCCCAACACATATCATGCAGACAGATGAAAATCTTCATGCCATTGTGGCCACCTTGGAGAAAGCAATTTAAAAAGCCTGATGGGAGTAAGGTTTTAGTAGGACAGTTATCATTCAAGAAGCATTTTAAGGTAGATGCTGAGCTGATATAATTTAGTACACCTTCCAGTGATGTCAGGGGTGTGTGGCATATGCAGATGAGTTATGCAAATGAGTTGCACTAATGAGCTGTGGCACCTCTTCTTCTATAAAATGATTCCTGCCTGTCCTTGAAAGTTATCATAGCTGGATGCATAATACTCCACTGAAGTACAGCAGTACCCAGGCCCATTTATTTTATTAGTTTATTTAAGCTTTCATAGCACACTTTTCTCCACCAAAAGATCTAAGACAGCTCACAACAACTAAATACAATATAACTAAACCAAAACAAATATGGCAATGATATTTCTTGGGTGGGGTGGGATTCAGTGGCTGATTTATCCAATGGCACTGCCAGTGAGCCATAGACTGAGAACCAAAGGGAAGATCTCTGGTTCTTGCCTTTTGGGTCATGTTTCTCACCATGCCCAGATTTCATAGTACCAACAGGAAAAGGCTTAGCCCAGATAGTACTCAGCTGTCACTAGCTTGCTGCTACTAAAATCTTCACGTTTCCCCAGCACCTTCATCTGTGATAACCTGTATGCTCAGGTGTGAAGATCTGATTGCTGCTTATGACACATTCTGGAGGGATGGTCTGCTGTCCAAGTTTTTAGAAATTTTCCCCTGCGGAACATTGTTTCAACTCCTAAATAACATGCTGAGCAATAGAACTTTTCAAGTAATTATGGGTCAGTCAATCAGCAAAGCAGAAAAAACTGAATAACAGTCTATTCCAAGGCTCAGTCCTCACTCCAGCTATTTTCAATCAAAACATCTCTAATGTTTCTGAGATGATATCCAGGAACTTTGCTTATGATGTTGAGATAGCAGTTGGAACTGAGAGAGTTCTGAGAGAACTGTGACTGGCCCAAGTTCACTCAGCAGGCTTCATGAGATGGAGGAGTGGGAATCAAACCCGGTCTCCAGATCAGAGTCTACCACTCTTAACCACTAGACTGGGTTTGGATTGTGGGTCCTTTTGGGGGGTTTGATTGGAGGGGGGGGGGTGTTGTTTGTTTTAAACAGTTGTTTAGGCATCTTTCATAAGTATCTTGATATATGCTTTGTTTCTTGAATTCTTTGAATGGTAGAAAGGCAAGAAATAGGTATTTTAACAAATAGTCACATGATGAATCCAGCGGAATAACTGTAGGACTGCCTTTCCTAGATTTTTTTAAATGAACATGAAAATCTGCCTGGAAATCTGGAGACATAGTTGCTATAGTCAGAGTGTCCTCAAGGAATCTTCCAAGTCTACAGCTTCTTATTGGATCTAATGTTTAAAATGTATTTCCCCAAAGCAATTGTTTTGCATGCATGCGCCTTAAATAGCATGCATGCACAGGGGGTGATTTCTGAAAAACTCAGAAGGGATCTCAAAGAAATGCTCTAATGATTTTCAGTACAATTTGTTTTAATTAGGCAGTTTACAAAACTCTACCCATAACTCATGGGAACAGTTTTATCAACTGGTGGTACCATATGTGTTGTGATCATAATATAATGAGGTAGAACTGGAAACAGAAGCTAGAATGGATGCAAAGGGCACATCATTTGAGCAACTGGAAAGAATTTCATCAGAGAACTAATACATCAAAGCAAGTGATAGGATTGCTATATATCACAACGATCAGCTGACAGACTCCACAGAGCACAAAAAACAAGGGTCTTTTCAAAACAGCAAGTACCCTATGATCTTTCATTGAAGAAAAGTTAAGATTACAACAACAGTAATTAAAACTAGGATTATATATATTGTAAGAGCCCCGTGGTGCAGAGTGTTGAAGCTGCAGCACTGCAGTCCTAAGCTCTGCTCATAACCTGAGTTCGATCCCCGGTGGAAGCTGGGTTTTCAGGTAGCCGGCTCGAGGTTGACTCAGCCTTCCATCCTTCCGAGGTCAGTAAAATGAGTCAGCTTGCTGGGGGGGAAGCGTAGATGACTGGGGAAGGGAATGGCAAACCACCCCACAAAAAGTCTACCGTGAAAACATTGTGAAAGCAACATCACCCCAGAGTCAGAAATGACTGGTGCTTGCACAGGGGTCCTTTCCTTTTTCCCCCTTATATATATTGTATTGAATTCTTTGAAATAGGGCAGTATATAGTGAAGCTGTGTATTTTTAGGCTGGTTATAAGACTGCAGACTTCATATTAATAATCTAACATTGAACGCAAGTTTGTTTGTTGAGCAACAAGTTATTAAGTTCAGTAGGATTTTCACATTTGCTTCAAAAATGTCTTGCTCTTTTGCCACAGAGAACATGGGTTCACCCTACTGGTTGACCTACAGAAGATCACTTAATATTGGTGGACAGACTAAACAAATATTTTGTTTGCTTTTTTAAAAAACTAAGCCATGATTATCAATGCTTCACCACCTACTGGCTTGACATATTTTATTTATCAGTCCTGAACAGTGAGACACTGTTTTTGATGAACTGTAACTCAGTTCAGTGACCTGTTCACAGATGTTCAACAGGCTGCCTCACTCTGTTCCTTCCTAACTAGGCAAAACAGAACAACTGGCTTTTGCATATGTGCATTCTTACACAGCCTAATTGAGTTCTACTCCCCCTATCCTTGCTGCACTGCTGCTGTGCTCAGCAGGTAATTATTTAAATAGATAATCAGTTACAAATCATATAAATCAATCATAAACAAATGTATTTAAACTATGTTTAAAACAAATCCTACAGTTCAGTGTTTTTCTAAGTAGTCCTTAAATTAATGATCTGTTTGGATTAGCAGTATTTCCATGCATACACAGTTCTGAAAACTGATGCAAAACTGTTTGGCAGGCATTTGAAGCATTCATTGTCAAATCAAATAAACTCAGTGACTGGACATCTGGACATCACAGCTGAGCAAGTAAGTTCCATGGAAGCACATTTGACATTATGGATTCCATGGCCATGATGCAAAGGGAAGATGGCATGCTATAGGTTGAACTCATCAGATCTCAAAAGCTAGGATCATAGAATCATAGAGTTGGAAGGGATCTCCAGGGTCATCTAGTCAAACCCCCTGCACAATGCAGGAAATTCACAAATACTGGATGGTTGGTACTTGGATGGGAAGCCACCAAGGAAAACTCTGCAGAGGAATGCAATGGTAAAGCACCTATGCTTTTTACTTGCCTTGAAAGTCCTTTGCTTAGGGTACCATAAGTGGGTTTCAACTTGATGGCACTTACATATGTAACCGTGATGCAAGAAGTACAAGGGCGGGTCCTGCATTGTTTTGCTTGTGGTGTCTCACTGCAGAGCACTTTCTATTGCATCCATATTGGACTATTTTAGGTCTGGAAAAATATGTCATCTCTAGGATTAATGGATGGAAGGACTAGTTGGGGGCAAGACTTATTCATTTGTTGAATTGTAAAGCAAGTGCTATAAACATTTCCACCACCACCCCTAAACTGCACTGAACCAACACTTGTTTTAAGAGACCAATTATGGTGCAGTGGTTAAGCGCAACGGACTCTAATCTGGAGAGCCGGGTTTGACTCTCCAGTTCTCCAGTAGAAGCCTGCTGGGTGACCTTGGACCAGTCACAGTTTCTTTCAGAACTCTCTCAGCCCTACCTACCTCACAGGGTGTCTGTTGTGGGGAGAAGGTAATATGATTGCAAGCTGCTTTGAGACTTCTTAAGGTAGAGAAAAGTGGGATATATAAAATTCCTCTCTTCTTCTTCCAATACCATAAATATCATTCCTGAGGTTGTAGGACACATGCTAGGAAACCCCCCCGCCCCCCACCCCCAGGTTGTAATGAGGGATGATCGGTGAATGAAATTGCTTCTCCTTTCCACAAGCACAACTCCACTGAGGAAAGGAATAATTTTCATCTCGTTGTCTTTCCTCACTCCTATCCATTGATTTGCATGGCTGTTTCTCCAGATGGCTATTTCTCACAATCCCAGGAATGTTCTAGAGATCAGATGGAACTGCAGGAAAATTCTGTGTGCCTTTCATGCACAGCTGTTTGGATATAAACCATTGTGTTCTGATGCCTTCACTGTCATAAACATCATTCCCAGGTCCAGTTCACAGTGCATCTGTTGCCTCCTCTCGTGCCAATACTAGCCAGCTCTAGGACATAATGCCCATTACTTCCTGTTCCGCTGATGGCTAGGAGTGAGATGAGCCCCTGAAGTGCATGCCTTGCTCATGCTGTCCAAAGCAATTGCTTGGGTGCCTTGGCCAGAGACCCCCATCCTGACTATATTGTTTTTGCATGAATAATATAATCTACTTGGCAGCAGAGGCACACACTGCAGCAACAGTACACTGGACATCCAAATACAAACAGAAGCCCTCATTCACAGTTGCCAAGGAATAAATTATAGAGTACTAAAATTATGGCCGTAGAGTTTTCTTAGCCATGAGGGTTACTATTATGTGTCACATTCAAAATAATGCCAAGTACTCTCCTGCTCAGTACAGATATATAAAAAGAGATTCCTGCATTGTCTGTTTATTGTTATTTATTTATTTTAAAATTATATCTCACCTGTCCCCAGTGTTTAAGCAGATAACACATAATTAAAACATCTGACAAAAAAAATTGCTAATCCCTCCTTTAACCTAATAAAACTTAATGAAATGTGATAAAATGCCTATAATCTACGCTTCATTATGAATTTTGGCAAATAAAACAGCCTTATAATGCCCCTAAAAGTTTCCAAGAATCCTGCTCCCCTCACCTTTTTAGAAAGCTGCTGTCTGAGATAAATCACCTAGGAGATAGGATTCATTCTTTCAATCTGGATTACGACTGGCCACCACCAGCAGAGAAGTTCCAGTGAATGAAATGTTTCCAGTATAATGCTATAAGAGGAGGCAGAATTATTCTTCCAAGGGTTCATTCCCTTGAGGTTCCAATATTCTCAAACAGACAACTTGTACATGTTTCACTACCTGCCTGGATTTTCCCAAGTCATGCAGCACTCAAACAATGTCACATCTTCCCCTGTAGTGCAGTTGGGAATCTTATTGTTCCTTCCAATAAATAAATATGCATTATTTTAACAGCTGAGCAACCCCATTCATAGCAGGAGCAATCACAAAAAACTGGAAAGTAGCAATCTGGACACATAAGGAAAGAGAGACCTTCAGATGCATGTTTCCTAGAATGTGCAGGACTTCAAAGGTCATAACCAGCACCCTGAATTTAAGAGTTACTATAAATACTATAAGTGTCTCTGCATATTTCTCAAGTGGTCTATGGATGCAAATGGGAGGGAAGATGACATGGTGTAGCCTGATCTCATCAGATCTCAAAAGCTAAAGAGGGCTGGTACTTGGAAGGAAGACCACCAAGGAAAACAGTGCAGAGGGAGACAGGGGCAAACCACCACTGCTTCTCACTTGCTTTAAAAACCTCATGCTGAGGTCACTATGAGCGTTTTCGCACTAGCGTTTACTCCGGCGTAGCACCCCATTTACCTCCGAATCTTTTCCTGGTTTTCGCACCTGTTGCTCCGGCACTGCGGTTTGCTCCAGCGCTTCAGGGGTTTCACGCCGGAGTATGTTTTTCAACATGCTTCCGGAGTTTTTGAAAACCTCCGGATCCACACCGGATCCACTCCTCGGAGTTTGCTGTGGGAAATCCATCCACGCCGGATCGACTGCTTTGTGGGCGTCACCCTCTCCCTTTCCGTCCTCCCACCCCATCCACCCCCTTGGCCAATCATCAGCCGTTCGCGGCGCTTCCCAAAAGTGCCCGCATGGCCATTTTTTTTTAAACTTCATATTTCTTGCGTAATAGCGATATTTCGAAATTAACAAATAGAAAAAAAAAACCCTCCTGGAATAGCCTCAATTGCCACTTCAATTGGTTTCGTTAGATTTTTTTTTATTATTATTGACTTTAGTTGCGTTATTTTGCTGTTGCATTATCTCGCAACTACCTTATACATTGTTGGGGGGGGGGGAAATCTAGTGCCGGCGCGGGCCAAAGCATTCATGTGTGTGTGTTTTAAAAAGGCAATGCCTCCCTCAGCTGTGCCACCAGGATTTCTGGACCTGCACAAAATCGCCATGTATAAAATGGGAAGTTGGAGTCCTGCATTCTTCTCCCTGGCTACATTCCGCTCGGTTAGAAAATAGACGCGAGCTCGCTCTTCACACGCGCCACAGAAGGGGAAGGAGAGAATGGGGGGGGGAGCTCTGGCAGCAGGAATCAGGTCCCCGTTGCAAGCGCCAGCCGGGGAGGGGGAAGAGCGCGGAGGAAATCCCAGCTTCGCCACCCGGGAGGGAGCGAGGCTGGGAAAGGAAGAAGCTGCCACACACACACACACACAAACCCCTCGATTTCTCTCTCTTCGTTATTGCGATATTTCGCAACTTCAGAATTTTTGGGGGGGAATCTAGTGCTAGGATTCTCCACTGTGAATGCTTCTGTTAATACATAAAGGGCTGTGGAGGATACTACAGCTGCAGCCAATCCATAAGCAGAAGCAGCACACGTGATGCGGTTTGTCCACGAAAAGAAGGGGAAGGAACAGCTGTGACTGCTCGATGTTACGTTATTACGTCCTTACGCAACCAGACTTGCGCTTAAAAAAAAATGATTGACAGGGCATCGAACTCAAGTCGATGCCAGTGGGAAAACGATTTGAGCCGGGGCTTCATGGAAAGCGACTCCGCAAATGAGTCCATGTGCGAAAACGAGGAAAATGAGCCGGACATAATTGCGCCGTGGAATAAGGGGAGCAAACGCTAAGTGCGAAAACGACCTATAAGTCAGCTGCAAGTTGACAGCACTTCATATACATACACACATGGATGCAAGTGAGATGGAGTCATTAATGCAAGAAATTCCCTCTCTCCCAAAGATCAGGCACTTTAGTTTCTAAAACAGCTTTATTGCACTAAATGTCCAATTAAGCAGGGAGCACAGATAGTTAGGAGGTAGCATACAGAAAAGGGAAATATAACGGGATGGCTAGAGAAAGTGAACATAAATCAGTGCTACCTAGTGTTAACTCCAGTTAATAAATCAGTGCTACCTAGAATTATCAGCGACACCTACAGTTAATTTACAATCTGTGAAACACCCCCTCCCATGTTCCTTGGTTGAGGGACAAGTTAGTTTCTGCCCACCTCTGAGGTTCATTCCCTTGAGGTTCCAATATGCTCAAACAGACTGAAAAAAAAAACCCTAGATCATACTGGGTTATGTAAAAGGTAGTCAAAGGGGCCATGGAGGAATGTCCATATATCTTAGATGGAGGACAGGGGAATATCCATTTCTATCAATGACAATTGATGGGCTTATTGTCCAATTCCCATCACAAACCAATTCACCAACAATATTCCCAGTTACATATTAGTGGCTTTCTGGCTCTGTTTTGGTGGCTGAGCCATTTATGGCTAGTTTCACACTGCAAAACTGACACGATTTTATCCCATTGCAAAAAAAATTGCTGCAGTTTGAACCATTTCTTGGCTATCAGACATTCCCTGCTGAAGTGGCAGGATCCCACTTCAGAAAAGGCCTGCGTGGTTAACAAACAAAGTAATGGAAGCTGTAAAAGGTAAGAAGGACTCCTTTAAGCGGTGGAAAACCAGTCCTAGTGAGATTAGTAAAAGGGAACACAGGCTGTGGCAAATCAAATGCAAGACTGTGATCAGGCAGGCAAAAAGGGACTATGAGGAGCATATTGCAAAAAACATAAAGACCAACAATAAAACTTTCTTCAAATATATTAGAAGTAGGAAACCAGCCAGGGAGGCAGTGGGACCCTTGGATGACCATGGGGTAAAAGGATTACTGAAGGAGGATAGGGAAATGGCTGAGAAGCTGAATGAATTTTTTGCCTCCGTCTTCACTGTGGAAGATGAGAACTTTTTGCCCGCCCCAGAACCACTAATTTTGGAAGGGGTGTTGAAAGACCTGAGTCAGATTGAGGTGACAAAAGAGGAGGTCCTACAACTGATAGACAAATTAAAAACTAATAAGTCACCGGGTCCGGATGGCATACATCCGAGAGTTCTGAAAGAACTCAAAGTTGAACTTGTGGATCTTCTAACAAAAATCTGTAATCTTTCACTGAAATCTGCCTCTGTTCCTGAGGACTGGAAGGTAGCAAATGTCACCCCCATCTTTAAAAAAGGTTCCAGAGGAGATCCGGGAAATTACAGGCCAGTCAGTCTGACTTCAATACCGGGAAAGTTGGTAGAAACCATTATCAAGGACAGAATGAGTAGGCACATTGATGAACACGGGTTATTGAGGAAGACTCAGCATGGGTTCTGTAGGGGAAGATCTTGCCTCACTAACCTGTTACATTTCTTTGAGGGGGTCAACAAACATGTGGACAAAGGAGACCCGATAGATGTTGTTTACCTTGACTTCCAGAAAGCTTTTGATAAAGTTCCTCATCAAAGGCTCCTTAGAAAGCTTGAGAGTCATAGAGTAAAAGGACAGGTCCTCTTGTGGATCAAAAACTGGCTGAGTAATAGGAAGCAGAGAGTGAGT
This sequence comes from Heteronotia binoei, assembly GCF_032191835.1. Lineage (NCBI taxonomy): Eukaryota > Metazoa > Chordata > Lepidosauria > Squamata > Gekkonidae > Heteronotia > Heteronotia binoei. Next base: position 50,302,762 of record NC_083224.1, read on the forward strand.
ATAAATGGGCAGTCTTCGCAGTGGAGGACGGTAAGCAGTGGGGTGCCGCAGGGCTCGGTACTGGGTCCCATGCTCTTTAACTTGTTCATAAATGATTTAGAGTTGGGAGTGAGCAGTGAAGTGGCCAAGTTTGCGGATGACACTAAATTGTTCAGGGTGGTGAGAACCAGAGAGGATTGTGAGGAACTCCAAAGGGATCTGTTGAGGCTGGGTGAGTGGGCGTCAACGTGGCAGATGTGGTTCAATGTGGCCAAGTGCAAAGTAATGCACATTGGGGCCAAGAATCCCAGCTACAAATACAAGTTGATGGAGCGTGAACTGGCAGAGACTGACCAAGAGAGAGATCTTGGGGTCATGGTAGATAACTCACTGAAAATGTCAAGACAGTGTGCGTTTGCAATAAAAAAGGCCAACGCCATGCTGGGAATTATTAGGAAGGGAATTGAAAACAAATCAGCCAGTATCATAATGCCCCTGTATAAATCGATGGTGCGGTCTCATTTGGAGTACTGTGTGCAGTTCTGGTCACCGCACCTCAAAAAGGATATTATAGCATTGGAGAAAGTCCAGAGAAGGGCAACTAGAATGATTAAAGGGCTGGAGCACTTTCCCTATGAAGAAAGGTTGAAACGCTTGGGTCTCTTTAGCTTGGAGAAACGTCGACTGCGGGGTGACATGATAGAGGTTTACAAGATAATGCATGGGATGGAGAAAGTAGAGAAAGAAGTACTTTTCTCCCTTTCTCACAATACAAGAACTCGTGGGCATTCGATGAAATTGCTGAGCAGACAGGTTAAAACGGATAAAAGGAAGTACTTCTTCACCCAAAGGGTGATTAACATGTGGAATTCACTGCCACAGGAGGTGGTGGCGGCCACAAGTATAGCCACCTTCAAGAAAGGTTTAGATAAAAATATGGAGCACAGGTCCATCAGTGGCTATTAGCCACAGTGTATGTGTGTATATAAAAATTTTTGCCACTGTGTGACACAGAGTGTTGGACTTGATGGGCCGTTGGCCTGATCCAGCATGGCTTCTCTTATGTTCTTATGTTCAGTGGTGGATGGTTGCCCATTCACACTGCTATCCTGGCTCAAGCATGGACCCACTGCAGAAAGAGTTGTCTCTTTAAAAAAGGCCCCCGTGTGTGCACACCATTGGAGAAGCAAACAAGTGCACCTCGGAGAGGGGTGAGAGGGGGGAAGAAAACCCTACCTTGCCAGAAACGGCTCAGCACAATCACACAGATCTTCCGCTTATGAGTAATCTTTTTGATGCGGATAGGAGGCATCTGGAGACGGGGTGAGAGCAGATGCGGCTTGGAGGGCAGATGTGCTTGTGTGATCATGCACTTTTAATCCAAATGGGAGGCGAGGCTAGATTGGGGCAAATCTCCCATGTGAAACCACCCTTATATCTTCCAGCAGCAGAAAAGTGACAACTTGTACATGTTTCACTATCTGCCTGGATTTTCCCAAGTCATGCAGCCCCCAAACAATGTCACATCTTCCCCTGTAGTGCAGTTAGGAATCTGATTGTTCCTTCCAATAAATAAATATGCATTATTTTAACATCTGAGCAACCCCATTCATAACAGGAGCAATTACAGAAAACTGGAAAGTAGCAATCTGGACACATAAGGAAAGAGAGACCTTCAGATGCATGTTTCCTAGAATGTGCAGGACTTCCAAGGTCATAACCAGCACCCTGAATTGAAGAGTTACTGTAAATGAAGTTAAAAACATGAATGAACATGGCATGCCTTTAGATTGCTGTTCCATTCTGGCACAAAGGATACAGGATGCTCTTGACAGGCTGGAAAACTGGGCTAAAACAAATAACATTAATTTTAATGGGAATAAATGTAAAGTTCTGCATTTAGGTGGGGGGAAAATCAAATGCATAATTAAAGGATGGAGGAAACTTATCTCAGCAGTAATACGTGTCAAAAGAATCTAGGGGTCTTAGTACACCATACACTGAGCATGAGTCAGCAGTGTGATGCAGTAGCTAAAAAGGCAAATGTGATTTTGGGCTGTATCAATAGATGTGCAGTGTCCAGATGGTATCACTTTACTTGGCTCTGGTTAGACCTCACCTAGAATATTGTGGTCAGTTTGGGGCATTACAATTCCCTTTTTCTGGATTTCTCAGCATTATATGGATCCTGCCTGTCCCTCTTCAATAAACCTGCCTTCAGTGGAGATTATCATCATTATGCTGAGAATACAATATATCTCAAAGGGGACTAATATGCAACCTTATTATGCTCATTTCCAATTATGTATCAAGTCAGAAGCTACAGTACTAATCATCTCTACCATTAAACCATCTGCACTAATATATTAATGATGGCTTTTGAATGTTACAGTGCATTATATAGTAACTTCTTTTTATTGCTCCTGTAACTGTGCTTTGAAGCATATTTTATAGATAGGTTTGAAAAGAGCCACACAGGCCAGATACAAAGTAGGTATTCCTCTAAATGTAGTTTATGAACAATTCTCAAGGCTAAGGGAAGTTAGTGCCTCTGCCCCTATGTGAGAAATGTTTAGCTGTTGATGGATTATATGCACCAATCAAAATGGGAGGAACAAAAAGTACAATGGTTTTATTTCCAGTTAGCTTACAGTCTACTCACCATCTTCAAGAATACAAGTGCTGGATAAGCAAGGATATTGGTAATGATTGCATCTGACAAAGTGAATCCTTAAGCAAAAACAAGTAAGCATCACAATTTGAAATTATTAGTAAACAGTGGAAAACGGTGTAGCACAATAATACTATGTCAGTAAGGAACAATTGTAACAACAATTTCTGTATCCAACCTCTGGTATATTATAATAAAGAAAATAAATGTAGTTGACAAATAGGCACTGTCCATAAGATTAAACAAATATTAAATAAATAATGTTCATAAACAATATCAGTGCACAGTCCAAGTACTATTCCAAAATAATCTTGAAGTGAATTTTTATCCATGGGAGTTTATGCTGGGATTTTAAAAAAATTAGAATATAAGGTGCCACAAAACACCTGTTCTCTATTTCTAAGAACAGAGTTGCTATAAATGAAGTCAAACTATATAAATGAAGTTGCTATAAATGAAGTCAAAACCATGAATGAACATGGCATACCATTAGGTATTGCTGTTCCATCCTGGGATGCTTTCTGAAAAATAAGTAAAAGTGATTTTAGGCCTGCCTGAAAAGATATCCATTTTTCTGGTTTGGAAGGTAGGCTGGCATTAGGGAGGATGGATTTATATATATTCAATAAAGGGCCCATTTTACCAAACATACATTGTCAGTCTCTTCATTCTAACTTGGGGGGCAATTCGGCCCATTCCCAGCCATGCCGCAATAGCGGCCCTAGGCTGGGGGCCGTGGTTGCCTCCTTGTTGGAGGAGGAGACTGTGGGCTTCCCGGGCATCCGGGGCTTTCAGGCGGGCGGGGTGTTGGGACTATAAGAGTCCCGGCCCCGCCCTTAGCCACGCAGTTGTTTTGTGGCTCTCGGCCCACCCACCCGCCCTGCAGCAGTACAGGTTTAACCGGTCACATTATTAGGGGCCAGGTAGGAATTTTTTCACGCTCACCAGATTGGCTGGTGGTGAGGTGTTTTTTGCCTACCTTGTACTGCTTGTTAGAGAGGGACAGTTGGTAGTAGTTGGTTAAGTGTTGGCAGAATGAGCAAGGGGTTACGGAAGCCCAGGTGAGCACCCAGGGCACCGCACAAGTTGAGTGCAAGCGATTGGCAGGAGCGGCAGATGGGCTCTACGGCTCAATGTTGCAGAATGCCGATTGTGTGATCCTTCCCCACAAGACTGGCTTTTCCTGGGTGATTATGCCAGTGTGGGGTAGGATGATCTTGCCTGGCCGGCCTGCCACGAGCCAAATATGTGGCTCATGTCAGGGGCAGGGTGGCTCACTCACACCTGGACAAGGAAGAGTCATGGGATGACCCCAGGGCTTGTCCGGCTTCTGGTAACCCTTGCCGTGCTAGTTACAGTATGGTTATATATTCAATAAAAGGCCCATTTTACCAAACATACGTTGTCAATCTCTTCATTCCAACTTGGGGGGCAAAAGATCTTTTTGTCTGTTTCGCACTGCATGCATTGATGGAAATACTTTAAATAAATGCAGTCTGTGACTAGACCTTAACCTAGAGTTGACAGGATTAGTGAGGGATTGGTGACTCAGATGGGGTATTAGATAGGCAAATCACCCTGAGATGAGGAGAGGTAACCAAATCAGATACATTGATATTACCATCCCAGGGTCTGGCGAGGGGATTCTCTCAGTGTGAATCTGCATGCTGATTGATGTAGAGGAATGCTGCATCTCTCAGAACATTTTTGGTCTGTAAACTATGGTAAATATGGGGCAGCTAAATTAACATTCCAGGTGTCCAAGCCTTTTTCAATTAAATCAGACATTGAAAGGCTGTGTTCTGAAATGTTATACCTCCTATGTATTATGTGGAAATTCAATTCTCATCAGGACTGCAGTGGGTGAAGAGAGCGTGTTTAACCCTTTCACCCATATAATTTTCCTCATATGAAACAGCAGTAGATTGGGAGGCAAAAACAGCTCTGGAAAGGGCTCATCCCTGGTCTGCTCCCAACCCCTGATGGGGAGGCAGGGAAAAGGAAGAGGGCCTGCCCCAGCCCTGCCTCACAATGGAAAGTGGATAGGAAGGAGTAGGCTTGCCATAGCTTTTGATAAAAAAGCTTTTGATAAAGTTCCTCATCAAAGACTCCTTAGAAAGCTTGAGAGTCATAGAGTAAAAGGACAGGTCCTCTTGTGGATCAAAAACTGGCTGAGTAATAGGAAGCAGAGAGTGAGTATAAATGGGCAGTCTTCGCAGTGGAGGACGGTAAGCAGTGGGGTGCCGCAGGGCTCGGTACTGGGTCCCATGCTCTTTAACTTGTTCATAAATGATTTAGAGTTGGGAGTGAGCAGTGAAGTGGCCAAATTTGCGGATGACACTAAATTGTTCAGGGTGGTGAGAACCAGAGAGGATTGTGAGGAACTCCAAAGGGATCTGTTGAGGCTGGGTGAGTGGGCGTCAACGTGGCAGATGCGGTTCAATGTGGCCAAGTGCAAAGTAATGCACATTGGGGCCAAGAATCCCAGCTACAAATACAAGTTGATGGGGCGTGAACTGGCAGAGACTGACCAAGAGAGAGATCTTGGGGTCGTGGTAGATAATTCACTGAAAATGTCAAGACAGTGTGCGTTTGCAATAAAAAAGGCCAATGCCATGCTGGGAATTATTAGGAAGGGAATTGAAAACAAATCAGCCAGTATCATAATGCCCCTGTATAAATCGATGGTGCGGTCTCATTTGGAGTACTGTGTGCAGTTCTGGTCGCCGCACCTCAAAAAGGATATTTTCTCACAATACGAGAACTCGTGGGCATTCGATGAAATTGCTGAGCAGACAGGTTAAAACGGATAAAAAGAAGTACTTCTTCACCCAAAGGGTGATTAACATGTGGAATTCACTGCCACAGGAGGTGGTGGCGGCCACAAGCATGGCCACCTTCAAGAGGGGGTTAGATAAAAATATGGAGCAGAGGTCCATCAGTGGCTATTAGCCACAGTGTGTATGTGTGTGTGTATATATATATATATATATTTGGCCGCTGTGTGACACAGAATGTTGGACTGGATGGGCCATTGGCCTGATCTAACATGGCTTCTCTTATGTTCTTATGTTCTGCTCAGCTTGTGACTGCCTTCCAGTTTGATGTAGTGGTTAAGTGTGCAGACTCTAATCTGGGAGAACTGGATTTGGTTCCCCACTTCTCCACTTGCAGCTGCTAGATGACTTTGGGTCAACCACAGTTCTCTCAGATCTGTACTCTCAGCAGCAGTTCTCTGAGAGCTATCTCAGCCTCACCTACCTCACAGAGTGTCTGTTGTGGGGAGAGGAAGGGGAGGAGACTGGAAACTGCTCTGAGACTCCGAATGAAGGGCAGGGTATAAATCCAATCTCCTCCTCTTCCCCCCCCCTCTTCCTTGTGAAGGGGAGGCACTGGCAGCAGTGACAGCTCCCACCCCATTTGCAACAGGAATAAATCCCATCCACTTTTCATGGGAACCCTGGGTTCAAGGAGACCTCAGCAGGGGATGCCCACCAAACATCAACCCACCAGGACTTTCCCCAGTGTCCTCAATGGCCACTGCTAGGGAACTTCATTATGAAAACTTATTGGAATACCATACAGCTCATTGTTTCCTCAACAGTGCAAATAGCAGCTCAAAGGGCTGTTTCATATCAGGAAAACAGTACTGTCATGACTCCACTGTTTCTGTTAGCATGCAGAAGGTTTTAGTTATGGTCCAGTTGTACCCAGTGGCCATAACTCAAGAGTAGAATAATTCTGTGGGGCATTATGATGCACCATTGCCTTCACCACAAGCTTCTACTCAGTTGAAACATCATTAAAACATCTTAATGATAGAAAGAGCACACTGGTTTAAAATATTTTTAAATAAATGGGCATGCTTTTGAATTTAGAAGCAACACCCCCCCACACCCCATTTTAATAGCAGCATTCTTATTCAGCTGTTGACCTATTGACCCCTGTTCCAGTTGCAGAGGTAGAACATTCCTGAGGTATAAATTCCACCTGGCATTTCTAAAGGTAAGGCTTCCAAAAAATATTGTCAGGCATCTGGGAGTGGGTAGCAAGCGTTATAAATATCACCATCTAATTCATCTCCAAGTTGTCCAAAGAGAAAATTAAATCATTTAAGGGTGCCAAAATGTTCTAAGAACTGCCTTGCTTGTGTGAGCTGCATTTGCAGTTAGAGAAAATATAGACAAATAAATCAACTTGGATTACTTTTAACTTGCATTAAACAGTTTTAATACAACTTGCAGTTCCTAATTAGAGTTGCCACTTTTTAACTTGGCAAATTATTATGGACAGTCTAGCCATTCACCTCATCAGTGGAGCAAAAAGAGTAACTGGTCACATTGTTTTTTAATTATTTACTTATTAAATACCTCATTGGAAAAGTGGTCATTAATGCTCCATGGTCATGGCAGCTCCTTATTATCCTATGCAGCAATTTCAGTTCTCAATGAGCAAAGCAAACAGAATCACACACTGCATTATTGTCCTTTTTATAAAACAACTTAACCTTATTAGTTCCTTTGTTACTGTTGAAAACACATCAGCTGCTGCTCTAAGCCGCCTCCAGAAATCCTTCCTCTCCCTTATCTCCACTCTACTTCACAAACATTTTGAAATGTAAGGCAGGACTGATTAAACTTAGTCCACACATATGATTCTGTCTTCACAAAAAAAAGTTAAGAACAAACTCCAATAATACTTTTTTTTTCACAGTGCTCTCAAAATATAAATAATGGACCAGCTTTGGAAGGATCGTAAAGATATGCATTGGAATATTAACTAAACTTCAAATGGAAAAGGTTTCAAAGCGTCCATGTTGCAAGTCACCCAAGGATGGTGCCAGATTGGCACTCTTTTGATTTGTACTCAAGGACTCGTTGGCACAAGGTAGGTTTACATAATTTTCTGCCCATTGCCAGAGAATGCATTCTACACATTAACTATTCCAAAAGGTAGAAGCTGTTACAGAGAATCCTAATACAGGAAAGGAGGGACTCTCCATGATGTGTTTAGCTGACTTAAATTTATAAAACATATATATTGTCTTACAAAATTAAAACCACCAACTTTAATTGTTTCCAGAAGCACATATGCAACCAATTCAACAGATGCAGAACTGATTGTATATACGAAATAAATCCATCTCCATCCCCTCATTTCTATCTTCAAGATCCCCGGGTTACATCTAGATTATGTTAATACAATACACTCTATATGAGGCTGCCTTTTAAAAGCATTTAAAAATGTCAGTTGGTGCAAAATGCTGCAGGCAGGATGTTGACTGGAGTGGGTGATAGGGACCATATCACTCCAGTCTTGGCCTGTCTGTTGTGGCTCACAGACTATTTATGATCACAATTCAAGGTGCTAGTGCTGAACTTAAATTTCTATATGGTTCAGGACCAGCATACCTGGATGACAGTCTACTCACTTGTGAAACCTACCCAACTGCTACAACCATCTTCTGAGTACCTGCTTTGGGTGGCTCCATCTTCTGAGATTATGTGGTTGGCAATCCAGAAGAGTGCCTTCTTGGTTGATATTTTTGTATTGTCTAGTGTTCCTTTAGTGATACCTCTCTCCTGCCCTATGTTTGTTTGTTGTTGTTGGGGGTTTTTTTGGGGGGAGGGGGGGTTAAATGAATCTATATTTTATTGAATCTTTGTTTTGTTGTATTGTATTGTATGTGTATTGTAGCTTGGCTTTACGTTTTTAATTATGAATATTTGTTTGACTTTAAAGGTTTTTAAGGAGTGGTTTATTATGTGTGTTTTTATTTTGTTGGACCTCTTGGTGGCCCAGAAGCCTAGCAACCAGCAGGACCAAGGGATATGGGGGCAGGGGGTTTGACCATCAACAACAACACGATGTCACTTCCTGAAAAACTTGAAATTGGCATCACACCTCTCTAGGAATTATCAGAAGCTCTGAAAACTGTAGAGGTTTTAGTGTTTTCTACAGAGGACTTGGCATCACTTCCAGTCTTTCATAGGAATTGCTGAAAACTCTACAGTTTTACTACAGAGTTTTCTGTGATTCCTAAAGAGGTGAGATGCCATTTTCACATTTTCCCAGAAGTGATGTTACAATGTTGCCAATGGTAGTCATTTTTATTTTACTTTTTTCTGCTGGCCATTGAAGCGCTGGCAGGCAAGGTCCACTTGGTGTGTTGGTCTCTCATCCTGTGAAGGCACATGGTATCTCTAGACCCTGAGCAGGGCAGAAAGGCAGGGTATAAGTTTTGTAAATACATAATAAATATACGGTAAATAAATATGACATCTGTCTTCCTATACTGTTCAGGGCTTTCTTGTGTGTGGTCTGGTGTGGCCCTCCTTCTCTACCCATTCCTTCCTTTTCCCCTTCACACCTCACCCCATGTAACCACCTCGTCAGTTCATGGTACCTAAAGCAGACACTTTGGCTGTTTGGATTTTGAAGATACTCTGGACAACCTAACACTGTAAGATGCTACCAAAGACTAGAGTTGCTGCTGATATTTTCAAGATTCCCCAAATAATATGGAAATCAGAAGATCCATAAGCCCCCCCCCCAAAAAAAAGCAAAATTTAACATGGCATAAACCAACAAACCTTCAGTCGTATAAGAGGTCTCTGTGGACATTTGAGGAAACTACACATCTTTGGATCAGAACAATATTAATACATGAGTCTACCCTGATGCCAGATGTAGTCAAGCAACACACAATGAAGCTTTACAAAAAATTAGCACAGTGAAATGAGTCATGGTACAGTTTCCCGAGAAAGCATCCAGAAAGCCTACACAATGAAAGATGCAATGAAAACATAAAAAAATATACTGCCCCTCCTCTGCACATGAAAGAAAATGTGTTTGTTTCTCTGGAGTAGGAAAATGAAAGATAATTATATATTGTTCAAACATGTTCTATACATGTTATACATCCCTGTCAAATCGATATGATGATGAATTCTCTCTAGCAGCTGACTCACAGAGAACAAGAAGTTTCTTGTATCAACCAAGGATTATTACTTTAGTCTCAGTTGCTTAGTTCATGCTTTTCCTCAAAATGGTACCATATTGCTTGGGAAAGGTATAAAATGGTGCACTTGAAATGATCAAAGTGTCAGAGCACCTTCTGTATGAAGAAATGTGAGCAAAGGCCCCCTTCAATTCTATAAATGGACATTTTGATCTCTGGCTTAGTGGGCATGGTGCTTTAAAACCCACAGAACTCTCAAGCATCTGCACCAAGTATAGGCCTTGCCTGACCTATGCCAACTGTTTTGGGGGTTTCAATCATCCAAGCATTCCATCATACAGCCTGGTTACCAACACAGCTACACAGGCTCCCAGCCAACATTGCATTCCACTCCCTGCTATGGAACAGACGGAAAGCGCACCTGTCCTGAGCTGTCCAGCTTCACGGTTTCAGTATAGCTGCTCCAGTCTCGCTGTTCCAGCCTCCTGATGCAAGTAAAGCCAGTGCCTGGGCTAACAACAGCAGCTGTTACCCTCCTGTCCCTTTGGGAAGCCATAGGAGCGAAGCGGGAGACCCACGTACACAGGGTGTACCTTGGACTTTGCATAAACCCATCAAGTTCATTGTAAGCTGCATCCTGCCAGCCATCCTAAGCCAGATGCCAAACAATGAACTGTGCAACATCAGATGTGTTAAAGACAAAGGATATTTCAGAGGAGGAGACCATCACCATTGTGTTTGTTGGGTGTCACTCTAAGATAATTTGGCTCTATATTGACACTTTTAGATAACCGTATCTAAGAATGTTAAATCCATCATCCTTAATCACTTTCCAAATGTCATCCTAGAGCATCCCACTTTCCCTATGTCATACCCCATGTGACCCTGCATCACAGCCTCATCTGACCTGTTCCCCCTGAGCGTGCCAGGTAATCTTTAAAAGGTCAAGCACACATCTCCTCTGGTGTGCTTCGGACAGTTACCCTACTCAGCTGTCTGAATCCACCCCCTTAACCTGATCAGTTTCAGGCCACCTATAGCAGGATATGCAGGCCGTGTCTTGCTCCCCATTCCTTTTTTGTCACTATTGGAGCTTCAGACAAAGAAAGTGATTGATATAGTATCCCCTTGTCTGTGTTTTATTCCTATGTTACCCCTATCAATTTCATATCTATTTTCCTAGTTCTGTGTGAGTGTTGTATGGTTTTATTGTCTTGTATGTGTGTTCTATTTTTCTAATAAAAGCCAATTATTTTAATTAATTAGTTTCCTCATCATTTTGGAGGGAATTTCTGGAGGTCATCTCCTGTGTACATTGGTTCTGTATCCCTCTGAGCCATAGTTGCCTATCTTTTAAATTCCCCAACCTCTTATTGAGGACAATTTGGCTTACAGATAAACAGGAATGTTTGGGATTTTTCACAATAGCAAAAAGATATTTAAAAAAAAATATATTCATGGTGTGGAGAAACAGGAGAGAGACAGAACATTTTCTTTCTATCCCCAAAATTACAACAGCAGCAGCAACATGTCATTAAAACATATAAAATCAGAGCTAAAAACATATGAAGACATGAAATTAAAAGTTAAAACATTTGAAAGAATTAAAACATTGGTTGGAAGGAGGAGTAATTGAATGCCAAACAAAACAAAAAAGGTATTCTCTTGCCAGTGAGAAAAGAAGGGGACAGATGAATCTCCCTGGGAAGAGAGTTCCTGAGCTCTGGTGCCATGACCCAGAAGGCCCTCTCCTGGGTTGCTACTTGCCTAATCTCAGAAGGTGGGGGCACCCAAAATAGGGACTCTGAAGATGACCATAGCGGTTAGATGTGTTCATTAGGGATGAGGCAGTCCTTCATGTATGCTGGTCCCAAACCATATATGACTTTAAATCAGCACAAACACCTTGAATTGTACCCAGAAATAAATTTGGATCCAGTGTAGATGGGCTGGAGTGATGTGACCCCAGTGACCCATCCCAGTCTCTTGCCACAAAGCTAATTCCCAGTACTTAAATTAATTACAGTAATTAACAGTACTTAAATGGAGCAACAGCCAGATGGGATGGTGAGATGCAAGGGCTCTATAATGGAAGAAGCAGGAAAACCAATTTTACCCCCTTCCAGCTCCTTTCTGCAGCCCAGCAACCAATACAGCTATTACTCCATATGGTTCTCAAGACCCTGGTAATTAGCTTCCCCTAGACTAGAAGGGACTGCTGGGGGATGGGATAGAAGGAAGATCTGCAAAGGTCACCACTCTCCACAGAAGAATCTGTACATCTGACCCCACTGGCTATAAACTAAAAAAAAAAAGAAAAACTAATGTAAGTTCTTTTTATCAGGAATGCAGAATCTACTATGTCTATGCATATGTATGTTCTTAGTGGTTTGCTTCAGGGCTCACTTTGTAGCAGGAGCTCGTTTGCATATTAGGCCACACCTCCCTGATGTAACCAATCTTCTAAGAGCTTACAGTAGTTCCTGTACTTAAAGCCCTGTAAGTTCTTGGAGGATTGGCTACATCAGGGGTGTGTGGCCTAATACGCAAACAAGCTCCTGCTACAAAGTGAGCCCTGGTTTGCCTTCGCTTTCAACAGTGAGCCAGTGGTTAGAGGGCCAGATGAGGATCTGGGAAATCTAGGTTTGAATCCTAACTGCCACAGAAGCTTGGTAGGTAATCATGGGCCAGTCATTTTCTCTCAGCCTAGCCTACTTCACAGAAATGTCCAAGGATAAAAAAGAGGAGAGGAGAACAATGAAAGCTGCTTTGGCTACCCTGTTGCCAAGCAGCTACAGTTTCCAGGACCCCCCAACACCTATGTGGGACAATTATGGACTCTGTTCAGACTGGCATCTATGTCAAGTCAACTATGGGCACTTGGCCCTCATGAACTGTCATAGCACTGAGCCAGGCCAGGCTCAGAACACCCCTTGCTTAGACTACTGCACTGTGATTAGCCTCTGTCCACAAAGTCACAAAGACTTCAGACCAGGCTTCATCCCTCAGCTGTCTAGCCATCCCACATGTCTTCAAGGAGACAAGAACAGCAGCAGCCCTAGGAGAAGCCATGTTCTTTAAACATTTCAAAATGACACATTATTTTTCTGTGGAAGCCATAAAGAAACCACTCTGTGGGTACCATTGTCAAATTTCCTGGGAACCATTAACTGATTAGGCAATCCATTCACTGGTCCTATCTCAGGTCAGATATTTGGCTATTTAAAGTGGACTTTCCCTCTATTCCATGTGCATTTTCCTACCCGCTACCTTGCCGGAAAATCACCTCCACTCCTGATCAGTATGGGTCCTCCATCATGTGGTGCTGGTCATCATATAAGCCACCCCCCCACTGCTGAATATCTGCTTCTCATCTGGAAAAGTAAAGTATTACCCAGCAACAATACTCCTGAGAATGCAAACATCTCTATATTTTTCCTGGTTCTGAACTGTGTGTGTTGAATGTGGGTTTTTCCCTTTGTATGCTTGAGTTTCCTTAAATAAAAATCATTTGCTTTACACACCATATTTCATCACTTACTCTGGGGCTTCTGGGAAATACTGACTTTGGTAGACACAGGTTATTGATCCCATGATATTTTTGCCATCTTGCCAATCTAACTAAAACCCCCGAAATTTATTCAAAAAGGTTAACTACCCTTTGGAGAGAAAGACAAGGTATAAATGAAGTAAATATGCATTTAAAAATTAAAATAAACATATTAGTCACAGTAATTTTAACATCCATTAATCTACTAATTAAAGTTGTTGTTTTACCACACCTGCACAGGTAAAATGTCATATTTATATTGTAAAGGTTAAATCCATCCTGTTGCCCTGAAGTTAAATAAGTTAAAGTTAACCTTTTCCCCCTCTCTGCTGAACTAATGGATGGAGCAATACAGCAGAGTTCTCTGATGCACTAAAAGACATGGGAATAAATCTTTCTTGTTGCAATCAGTTTCATAAATGGAGTGACTTGCAGGAGGAAATGAATAAAGATACAACAGTGAAAAGGCCTTGGTTAGGCAAAGAACAGGAAGTTTTCTTTTTTGAGAACATTGCCAAGTTGTTTGTGGCACTAGACATGACTATTCACTACATTTTCATTCAATCATCAACTTTAATCTTGTTAAGCTGCACTGAAGTCACTTTTAGCCTAAGGCTAAAATCAATCTTAAAAGGTTGTGAAACTGTAGAGTTGCAGTTCAATAATTTCATAACAGTGGGTCTTAATCAAATTGGAGATTGTTATCCAGAGTTCATCCCCATGTTTATTTCCTATTTTGCAAAGAGATGATAATGTCCCCCCCCTCCCAAACAGAGGAATACCATGGTCCCCCAAGATGCTAAGTATGTATTTTTCCAAAGGCATAAGAACAACATTTTCTTTTTTAACATGCTGTGGTCATAATTAAAAACTAGAACAAACAAGCAACATCCCCTTCTTTCTTAGTTCTTCGTCATGCCCAGGCTTTACACACATTTCAGCTAGACCTACCTAGTTTCCAGGCAGCAACATCAATCTGCCAAAAAGATATATAAACAGCTCACTTGAGCCACTCACTGCCCCTTCAAGGTAACACAATTGCCAGGTGGAACGTTTGGTATATTTGGTCATGGTAGGAAAAATCCCAGTCCAGTCTTTCCTGCCACTCTCCAAAAAAAATTGCCACAGGAGAGAAAAATTAAAGCAGAGTGGCCTCAGAGAAAAGGTGATTTTTTAAAAAACTTATTCAGATCAACTACTTCAAAGCAGTGGTGTGTGAATTAATGCAAATAGTTTTGTCCTCATATTTGATCTACCATTTCTAGTCTCTCTTCACACTATTTCAGAAGGTTTTCACAAAGATCACACCATTCTTCTCTAAATTAATAATCTGTAGACCACTTCTACTGTTTACAAAAAATCTACCAAGGATGTCAAGATCTCTTAAGGTGGACCAGTCAAATAAGAAAATGTTTCTAATAACTATGATAAGGTAATATAAGACTTTTTAGGGGAATGTTTCTGAAAGTCATTAAATCAGGGATGTTAAACATGCAGCCCATGGGCTGAATCCAGCCCCCACAGGGCTTGTATCCATCCCACAAGCAACTGGCTCTCATCTGCTTCCTTTTCCCTCTCTCCTGCTTCCTTCTGTATCAAAGCTTGCTTTGCCAGGCTCTCTCAGTAACACAGGAGCTACAGATCAAAGCCTCTCTTCCGTTCATTAGCTGAGGCTCCTCCCGTTTCCTCTTTCCTTGAGGAGGAAGACAGGGGGAGCAGGGGAGGGAAAGAGTGAGTGCTTGCCTAGTTGCCTTGCCAGGCTCTCTCAATCACACAACAGAGCTGCTTAGCCAAGCCTCTCTTCCCTCCACTGTCTGAGGCTCCTCCCCCCCTCATCCCCTGGGGAGGAAGAGAGGGGGAAGGGGGAAGTCGAAGCTTTTTACTTTGCCCAGTTCCCTCAATTGCACAGGAGAGATATAAAGCACCTTTAGGACCAATGAAGTTTTATTCAAGGTTTGTGCCTTTCTACAGAGAGAGAGGCTCTCCTGGGTGAAACTGGGTTCCCCTCTTCTTTTTTCATTGTATTCATGCCCTCATGAGCTAGTCTTTTTCAGTAGGAAAGCAGTCTGAACTATTTAGATGAGCAATAGCAATAAGTCAGTGAGATGGACAAGGCTGAGAGAGTGTATTCAGACCAAGTTCACCCAGCAGACTGGGGATTTTGAACTTAGACTTCCCAGATAACAGGCTGATACTGACTACTATACATTGCTATATCTCTATTCTTGCACTGCCTCATAGGTGTTGCAGTTATTTTTCTGGAGAAGAGTATAATTTTGTAGACAAACACATAGCTGTGTCTGTGTCATGATGCCTTCACATGTTCTTGACCAGCACACAAAGCAAATTATCTTCAAAAGCTCACAATGCCCAGCCATTTCAAGTTTTCCCCTGGATCTTAGGCTCAGAGCATTGACCATGAGATTTCTGTAATGAATGTAAATAAATCAAAAGTAGGTTTGCAGCTTACAGATATACACTGAGCATATGCAAGATTGCTACAGTACAGGCATTGTCTCCAGATTTTGATGCAATAATTCAGAGCAAGAGGTGTCAGTTATCAGAGACTGTTAAATAAACAAACTATTGCAAAGTGCTAATATTTTAAGCATGTTTTATTATAAGTTTTTTTAAAAGCTTTAATTGATTTTGTCTGTGTCCTTTATAAAGTTTATAACTCCGCTACCTGGCATTACATTTTATGACACACGTGGCCTGGCCCAACAAGGTTTCATTTATGTCAGAACTGGCCCTTACAACAAATGAGTTTGACAAGCCTGCTTTAAATCCTTTGTCTACCTTTACTATTAATCACTTTACAGTCATCTGACTGTTTAAAATTTAAAGTTTAATATGGAGAGACCCAGAATTCATGATACATATTAGGTGTGAAACTGACATATTGACTCTAGACCATTTCAATACTCTATCTGTGGTGGGGGAATACTGTGATGAATGATGATGGAGAGAATCATCTTTACATCTTCATGTACTTCATGCACTCAAATTCTCTTCCTCTTTCAGATTTATAAAGTTAGCAAACAGCTGATGCTGGATCAGCACTAGTACCTTGGCAGTGGTAAGGAGGAAGTTGCTTACATTGTTCCAGAGAAATGATTGCCTATACAGTATATATAATCTCAACCTTTAAAAGCTGCTTGGGAAAATGGAACAAAATCTGTTTTTTTCATCATTTTTACCAGTCACTATAAAATGATGAGGAAATATCCCATACTCTCCATCTTTCCTTTGCAGCCAGCATTCTTGATCGCTTGCTGCACAGCTCTTAACCCAAAGAGGCGATGGTCTTCCTTTTTTTTGCCATGCTCACTGTAGGGTGAAAAACAAAGGATATTTTACCCAAATGCTAACTCTGCAGATCCTGGTCTCTCAACATTACATTCTGCCTCCCCCTCTCCTATTTATGTCTGTGCACTTTGCATTATTACTGAAAATTTGCATTCCCTTTGACATACTATTTGCCTCAGTCTGCATCCACAAAATTGTCATGTCGCTTTCCTGACTATAGGAACTTCAGAAATAAATCAGTGGGCTGCCTTCTCTATCAGCTCTGAACAGGTAATATTCTTGCTGGCCATTTACTCTTTCTGAAAACATCTCTGCACTTCCATACTAATGGGGCACTTGCAGACTGCATATATTATTCATACCGAGTGAAAAAAGGTGCCTCTCAGAGAGCTCTAGGTCCAATGGACAAATACTTTAAAATACAATACAGAAACAGAATCGCTGATGGGGCAGAAATGTACAAGCTGTTATTCAGTCTAGATTATAATAATATTGCATCTGATAAAAGATGACTTTGAACAAAATACAGCCCAAATGAACCAGAATAATCCAAACTTTCCTTCCCGTCTACTCGAACCCTTCATTAAATAGTGCCGGTTTCTATTATTCTACTTAATTCAAAAAATAAAATGAAATTAATGATCTTGAAAAATTGTTGTCTTATCAACAAATGCAAAGCTATCCAGCTGTGCCCATTTAATAGTATTTACCATATCTATAATATCAATTTCATCACTGTGGGTACCAACTGCTGACGTGGATCAAATGTGCATCTAAACTGGAGCAGCTCTTTGTGATGTGATAGTAAAGATAGCTGTATGTGTTGAAATGCAATCTAGTTAATACTGAGTTTTGAAATTCTGAGAATTCCACTTGAATCTGCGTGGCATGATCCTATAAAACATATTTGTTGATTGCAGAATTTGTCATGTTCACCTTCAAATCAGAGAAAGTATTACAGCACCCCCAAAAATGGGAACAGCAGAAGATCTTCTGCTGTGCCTCCACCTCTTCAGTTTGCAAGCTGCTGCCCCAGATGTAGGCAGCAGTGAAGGCAGGCAGCCTGACAACCATACAGATGTAGGAAATGTATCCCTGCCTTCATCCCTCCTTTTCCACTCCATTTCCTGCTCCCTCCTCTACCAAGTGCCTCATACACAACAGCATCCAGAGTCCTTGGTGCATTGTGGAAAATGCAGGATCAATATTCCCTCGAAGCTGTGGAGTCTTGTGAGCAAAAATTCTACTTCCTAAAGCCAGGGGTGGAATTCTAGCAGGAGCTTCTTTGCATATTAGGCCACACACCCCTGATGTAGCCAATCCTCCAAGAACGTATAAGGCTCTTTTTGGAGGTTTGGCTACGTCAGGGGTGTGTAGCCTAATATGCAAAGGGTTCCTGCTAGAATTCCACCCGTGATTAAAGCTGTGAACTACTGCATAGATTAGTTTGCTCTGGGACCATTTTTCCTGAGCTAAGACAAAAATGTGTGAGCTGGTGGCTAAAAACCTGTGAGTTAGCTTACACTAACAGCTTAGAGGGAACACTGTGCAGGATACAGTGTTTTTTTTTGTAGAAAAAGCCCAGCAGGAGCTCATTTGCATATTAGGCCACACCACCTGGCCTAGGAGCATTTATTTATTTATTTATTTAAGATTTGTATCCCGCCCTTCCCACAAGTGGCTCAGGGCATGTGGTTGCCACATGGTGTGTCAGGCCAGCCAGAGCCTTGGCCAGCTCAGGCAGAGCTCCACTTCTGTAGGATACCTGGTAGGATACCTGAACTACATTTTCCCACATGATTGTGATGGCGTTCAAAATCCCATCTTTGCTTTGTAAGACATAGCCATTTCCTAAGGGGAGGGGCTGTGGCTCAGTGGAAAAGCCTCTGCTTTTGCATGCAAAAGGATCCAGGTTTAATCTCTGGCATGACCAGTTTGTGGTCCACAAACCACAAACCAATTGCCCTTTCATCACACCCTCTCCAGCCTAGAAATAGCAGCTCTCCAGCAGCCCTGGCCCCACTCAATGCACAGCAGCCAAGAAGGTCAGAGCGCCTGCTCCGGCTGCAACGCCACTGAGGATGTTCTCCTCAGCTGAGAATGAAATGTCTGGAAGGAAAACTTTCTCCAGTAGAACACGGCACTTGAGCCCGAAAAATTCTACAAACCCTAACACTTTATATGATTTGGGATTAGTTTCCCCCTGCCCCCTACCCCTGCAGCAATGGTATTCAACCTCTGTTTTGGGACACTCAGATGGCTTCTGGGCCTCCATCAAAATGCCATTTTTGCTTGTATTTTTCAACCTCCTGCACTGCTAGTTCACAAATGTAGAAGGCAAGGGGTCTTTGTCTGCCCTCTGACTAGTATAAAAAGACCATCCCTGCCCTCAATTGCCCATGCTCATTCAAGTGAGCAGTGGGAGAAAAACTGGGGAGCAATAATGTCATAGATGCCTTGATGTCACTTCCAGGTAATCACTTGGAAATTATGTTTCATACATACCTCCACAACACTATAAGAATTATCCCAATCTCTATGGCTTTTACCATAGATATTAGGAGAATTCCTAGCACACCAAGGGGGCTGTGGTCTCACTTCCCAGTGATCACCCAAAATTGATGTCAAAGATCCACAGTGTTGTTTCCCACAGGCTATGCCTCCAAAATATCCTGGTATTCATGTGCATGGGCCTGGCAAATCTATATCTGAAGGGAGGCACAGGATGGCAAAGTGAGATCATTTAAGTGATAGAAAGTATTCTTTTCTAGCACAGGTGGGTTCAGAAACCACTCCCTGCAAAAGCTCTCTCTGTCGCCTTCTCTCTCCTTCATAGGGCTGCCAAGTTCCTGGGCCAGGCATGGTTTCCCCCACCCTGGAGGTTCCCAACCTGCCGGCCAGCATTGGGCTGGCAGGGGGGATCCTCCTCCCATGTCACCAGCGCAATGACATCACTTGCAGTGATGTCATTGCACCAGTGACATCGTGCACTGGCCACTCTAGGAGCTTCTGGGGGAACTCTATGGTTTCCCCAGACAGTCTAGCAGTTTGGGAGGGAAAACTCTATGGTACAATTGGTACTGGAGGATGCGGGGGACTTGACAACCCTACTTCTTCACCTGCAACTGCTCAGCCACTGTGTGTCCCTACCTGTCACACCTGCAATGCTCCATGAGAGAAGTGTTCTTTCACATGGAGGAGAGAAGGACATTGCATAAATGGAGGAGGAGATGACCAAGCCAAGTATCTCTGAACATGACTGTGCTATGTTCTTATAGTATACCTTTCAGTTCTGAGCTTGTGTTCCCTTGCCTCTGGTTCTCTTGGTCAGCTTCCTGCGGTTCTAACCTTGTTACTGATGAGGCCATAATCCTGACTCTTCATCATCCAACCCTATATATGACTGGCCTGAACATCTTTTTTTAAAAAATCTAGTAAACCCCCTGAAACTGTATTGTGCTTAGAATGTGTTTTAAGAGCAGTGGCTTACACTCTCTATAGGTCTTTAAAACAAAATGAAACTATCGCATGTAGTTTAATAGCACACTCTACTTAGTGCATGGATATAGGGGTGATTCACTGCAATGATCCTGGATCTATTGAGTGTACTATTGAAACCAAACCCCACACATCCTATATAGCAATTAAATAGCTAAATCAAAAGTGGGACGTGAGGCAACGGAGATCAGAATAATCAATGTTTTTCAATATGTTAAAACTGTCCAACAATCACTCCACCTTGGAATGTCACTTATTTCCCTACTAATCTTCCCATCTTCCCCTTTCCACCATTCCACCATTCCAAGTTAGTGGAAAATGTGTCAGGTCCTCAAACTACCCAGATACCCCTGCAATTGGTTTATGGACCACTGCTCTCTCTTTGACATTTGACTGCATTGGACTTCTGCTGAATAGATCCCCACAATCCTCCACTTCTTGGATCAGGTAGTATCGCCCATTCAAATGATCTCCCTTCCCTCTCCTTGTCTCTTCTCTCTTCCTTACTCTATCCTCATTTTGTGTGTGTACTGGAAAGGAGAGGGTGGTTTAATCATGGTTTTAAGGCTTTATTGTTTTGGTTTGTTCCTAGTGGTGTGGGGGGGGGGCTCCCTCTGGGAATCCTACCCCCCCAGGGAAAGTGTATGCGCAATACATAGCCTCTCCTCTCCCGGTGTAGTGAACGCCGTGTGGTCACTGTCTGGCTATGCCTGGCAGATGGTCACTGCAATGGCCTCTCCTGCATTACTGCATCCGTAGCAACACCTTCTCGCTGGTCCCCCCCGTTTTCACAGAGTTTGCTACGTCATGGTGCGACCGAATTGTCCGGCGGTATAACCGGATGGGCAGGCTGGGCCCACCAACCTCGCCAGCCTAAGAGAAGGAAAACTCTAACATCAAACCCGGGCAGATAGAGCTCGTTAATGTAACACCTACCACCTGGAGGACTCGCTGCCGGCGTCCCGGCTTACTGGGCCATGGCAGATGACCCCCAGGTGAAAGGGTGGAGCCAGTACTGCGCACACTGCGCTTCACCTAAAAAATTCCTCTGCGCAGGCCTGAAGGGCATATCCACATACACAACCCACAACGCATCAAGTCCTGCAGCGATGGGCAAGGGGCGAAACGGCAGGTGGAAGGTGCCACTGGAAGCCGCAGTCCCGATCCTGCATGTAGGCGGTTCAGGGTATTGGTCGCCTGATGCTAACCCGGAGACGAAAGCATTTTTCGGCAGCACCCTGAATGACCAAGCAGCCTTATCTAGGGACAGCACTGCTTGCTCCACACGGAGAGGGGCCTAGAAAAGGTGGCCTAAACAAAGCTCGTCTCCCCCACCCCAGTTGGCTAGCCGCAGTCAACGGGCATCCTTACTTGCGGTCGAAAAATAACAACAAAGAAAAGGCATGCACCTGCCTCACAAAGTGTGCAAAGACTAAAGCTTGCGTGTTGGAAAATCAGAACCATGCTTGACACAGTAGACAGTGGTCGCCCTGAACGACGCTCTGCTCTAGTTGCCCACGAACTTCTCAGGTTGAATATCGACATAGCAGCTCTCAGTGAGGTCCGTTTCCCTGAGGAAGGTAGTCTTCAAGAACACGGTGCTGGCTATACCCTCTACTGGTCGGGTAAGTCAAAGGCTGAGAGCCGCCTTTCTGGCGTTGGCTTCATGGTCAGGAACTCCATTGCCTCCAAACTCGAAAACCTGCCAACAGGTCACTCAGATCGCATCATGTCCATGCGCCTCCCACTTCAAAACAAGCAGCATGCAACACTCTTCAGTGTGTATGCCCCAACCCTTCAAGCAGATCCTGCAGAAAAGAACAAGTTCTATGCTGATCTACGCAACCTCGTACGGAAGACCCCTACAGAGGACAAGGTGATCATCCTTGGCGACTTCAATGCCAGAGTAGGTAAAGACTCGGAAGCCTGGAAAGGAGTACTTGGCAAACACGGCATTGGCAACTGCAATGACAACGGGCGCCTCCTGCTAGAATTCTGCATGGAGCACCAGCTCACCATCACCAACACTATCTTCCAGCAGAAGAACAGTCTGAAGACAACCTGGATGCACCCACGGTCCAAGCATTGGCACCTTATCGACTACATTCTGGTGCGCCAGAGAGACCTTCGAGATGTCTTACACACCCGAGTAATGCCCAGCGCAGAATGTCATACGGATCATCGTCTTGTACGCTGCAATCTCCGTCTTCACTTTAAACCCACACCCAGGAGAGGAGGTATCCCTCAGAGGAAGTTTCAGGTTGGCAGCCTCCAGTCAGCCGAAGTTAAAGCTGCCTTCCAGGCAAAACTCCAGTCAAGAATTGAGGACCCCAGTTGCCCCACAGACCCTTCTCCAGAAGCACTCTGGGAACACCTAAAAACTACCGTCCTGCAGATCTCTGAAGAAGTCCTCGGGTTCTCCACAAGGAAGAACAAGGACTGGTTTGATGAGAACAATCAAGAGATCCAAGAATTACTGGCAAAAAAGAGATCTGCCTACCAAGCACATCTTGCTCAGCCCTCCTGTCCTGGGAAAAAAGCAACCTTTCGCGCTGCATGTAGCAACCTCCAGCGCAAGCTTCGAGACATTCAGAACGAGTGGTGGACCAAGCTTGCAGAGAGAACCCAGCTGTGTGCAGACACTGGTGATTTAAGAGGGTTCTACGAAGCCCTGAAGGCAGTATATGGTCCATCATATCAGGCTCAGAGTCCCTTGCATAGTGCAGACGGCCAAGTGCTCCTCACAGACAAGGCATCCATACTGAACCGGTGGTCGGAGTATTTTCAGGTTCTCTTCAGTGCCAACCGCGTAGTTCAAGATTCAGCAATCCACCTCACCCCACTTCAACCGGTGAAAACAGAGTTGGATGAGATCCCCACCCTAGAAGAGACTGTTAAAGCCATCAAGCAACTGAAAAGTGGCAAGGCAGCAGGAGTTGATGGAATTCCACCAGAGATCTGGAAGCATGGGGGCACAGTACTACATAGCACACTTCACAAAGTACTTGTCACCTGCTGGGAACAAGGCAAATTACCACAGGACTTTCGCGATACAATCATCATCACCCTATACAAGAACAAAGGGGAAAAGTCAGACTGCTCCAACTACCGGGGGATAACCCTGCTCTCCATCGCAGGCAAAATCCTTGCAAGAATACTCCTGAACAGACTGGTGCCCACCATTGCAGAAGAACTCCTCCCAGAGAGCCAGTGCGGCTTCAGAGCTAACAGGAGCACCACCGACATGGTATTTGTTCTTAGGCAGCTCCAAGAGAAATGCAGGGAACAGAACAAGGCTCTGTATGTGACTTTTGTCGACTTTACCAAAGCTTTCGATACCGTTAGCAGGAAAGGCCTGTGGCAAATCTTGGAACGTTTAGGATGTCCCCCAAGGTTCCTCAGCATGATCATCCAGCTACACGAAGACCAGCGAGGCCAAGTCAGACACTGCAACGACCTCTCGGAGCCCTTCCCAATAGGCACAGGTGTAAAGCAAGGCTGCGTTCTTGCGCCAACTCTCTTTACGATCTTCTTTAGCATGATGCTTCAAAGAGCCGCAGTAGATCTAGATCATGACGATGGTGTCTACATCCGCTATCGCACCGATGGCAGTCTGTTCAACCTGAGGCGACTAAAGGCCCACTCCAAGACAATGGAAAAACTCATCCGAGAGCTACTGTTTGCTGATGATGCTGCACTCGTCTCCCACTCGGTATCAGCTCTGCAGCATATGACGTCCTGCTTTGCAGAGGCTGCCAAGCTATTCGGCCTAGAAGTTAGTCTGAAGAAGACAGAAGTTCTCCACCAGCCTGCACCCCAGGAAGATTATCACCCTCCCTGCATCACTGTGGGTGAATCAGTTCTGAAGACAGTCCAGCAGTTCAGCTACCTGGGGTGCATCATCTCCTCAGATGCCAAGATCGACAAGGAGATTGACAACAGGCTGGCAAAGGCAAACCGTGCATTTGGCCGACTGCACAAAAGAGTGTGGAGCAACAAGCATCTGAAAAAAGGCACAAAGATCAATGTTTACAAAGCGGTTGTGATGACAACCCTCATCTATGGCTCCGAATCGTGGGTTTTATACCGTCATCACCTGCGACTCCTCGAGCGCTTTCATCAGCGCTGCCTTCGCACCATCCTCAACATCCACTGGAGTGACTTTGTGACCAACACTGAAGTCCTCAAGCGGGCGGACGTTACCAGCATCGAGGCACTGCTGTTGAAGACGCAGCTGCGCTGGGCAGGGCATATTTCTAGGATGGAAAACCACCGCCTTCCCAAGATTGCCCTGTATGGCGAACTCTCCACCGGCCATCGAAATAGAGGGGCACCAAAGAAGAGGTACAAGGACTCCTTGAAGAAATCCCTTAGCACCTGTCACATCAACCATCACCAGTGGTCTGACCTAGCCTCAGATCGCAAAGCATGGAGGCACACCATCCACCAGGCTGTCTCTTCCTTTGAGAACGCACGCATGGCTGGTCTTGAGGACAAAAGAAGATTGAGGAAGAATCGCACTGCTACAGCACCAACCCTAAATCAGACTTTTCCCTGCAGCCGCTGTGGCCGGACCTGCCTGTCCCACATTGGTCTTGTCAGCCACCAGCGAGCCTGCAGCAGACGTGGACTATTGCACCCTTCTTAAATCTTCGTTCGCGAAGCCAAGCCGAGAGAGAGTGGTGTGTGTTTGGTTGTTAGTAAACAAACCTTTCATTGAATTTGCTGGTCTCTGTCCCTTATTCTTTGGGATATTAGTCTGGAATAAAGCTTCTATGTACCTAAACAAAAGACCCATTGTTTACCCTTCTGGAGACCCTTTAAAAGTTAATCCTCCCATAGGTCCAGTTCAGGTTCCAGAGAGAACATTCACAATTTTATCCAAATTCCTCACTCTTGGTGACTCTGCCTTCCATGGCCTCATACCTATATAAGAGCAACTTCACAACATTCTCTATTGCATCCCCAGAAACAGAACCCAGAATTGAGCTTTGCAGACAAAGAGGCAAAGTGACACAATGAGAAGCAAGGAGCAGAAGCAACTACGTTTTCCTTCCTTAAAGGTTTTTAAACAGGGGCTAGATGGCCATCTGACAGCAATGCTGATTTTGTGAATTAGGCAGGTCATGAGGAGGACAGGAAGGGTTGCATCAGTGCATAGTTATCATGGCCCTTTCTTACACACCCAGGGAAATGCTGATTGCCACTTTGGTGTCAGTCAGCAATTTTTCTCCAGGCCAGTTTCACAAGGTATCCTGGAGGTTTTTGCCATTTTCTGGGCATGGAATGGGGTCACTGGGGATGTATGTGTGAGGGGGAGATATTTGTGAAGTTCCTGCATTGTGCAGGGTGTTAGACTAGATAACCTTGGAGATCCCATCCAGCTCTATGATTCTGTGATAAATCGCCCCTTTACTTTGTCCTATATGGACATATGATATGGGCTGTCCATATGTTTCCCCAATGAGGAAAATATTAGAAAATAGGAGCTTAGGCAAATTTCAGGATAAAGAGTTAAACTCTCCTTCCACCACAGAGCAGTCTTGGTTCAAACTGGGGGCTCACATGGCTATTCACAAAATCATTCACTGGAGATCCAATTTCCAATTGTATAGCATGTTGTCCTGCCCTTAAGTAAGTCATATAGGTATGTTCCTATGGGGAAAAGTAAAGTTCAGTACTTGAGAATTCTGTTGAGAGGAAGGCAAACCCTCCACAAATCCCAGACAATGGATGACACAGCCTTCACTGAAAGGAATCCGATAGAGGGCTGCAACGATAGGTATTTTGCTAGTTGATAATATTTATCTTCTCCAATGCATTTGTTCCTGCCTCTCCCAATCCCTTGACTAGGGCAGGTGTCCTTTCCCAGGTCTGCTTGAATTTTTACAGATGTTTCCAAATGTGTGTTTGCTAGAGACTAATTGCCACAGTCCCCCACAGATCCTTTCAGGAGAAAGAGAGATTTGGTTTTGCACTTGGGGATGTAACATACGCATGAACACCTCACATGATTATCTAAAGCAGGCAGGCTAATTAGGTATCAGGAAAAGGAAAAATTGTTTGAAGTTAGAGAGAGATTAAAAATGAAATGTAGCTGAACCGAATGATAAGGCTCCAAAAGATGGATACGCTTAGCTAAACTACCAGAGACAAATTAGAATTCAGCATATCGTCTCAGAACTAAAATGACATCAAGGTGAGATGGCAGTTGGCAAAAGAAAAAAAAAGACTAAGAAGCTTTTGATATTGAAATTTTAATGGTTTTATATTTTCTTTCCCCCTTTTTGTTAAACCTTCATTTTAAAGATTATTTTTTTTAAAAAGATGGGAGATACAAGTTATGATTGGCAATGGCCATATTTTCACATGAGGAAAACAAAAGCCTTCCAGTGTTCTCAACACAAAATGGGTGATCATCTGCTGGTTTGGTTGACATCCTGTTTGGGAGTGAATCATTTGGCAGACTGTTTGCCTGCTTCCATACAGTTTGGATGTGCCCATATTCATGCTTGTTGAGCATTTTCTTACAGCTGCTGGCCACTTCAACACCCATCTGCCATAATCTCTTCCAGCTGTTAAAAATAGGGATGCTCAGCCCACCACCAGTTTAACAGACATGCTGTTTGCTGGTCACAACAAAGGAACCAATATTTTGACTTGGGTATGACAGTTCATTGACCCATTTGTAGCCACCTCACAGGGTGCTTCACACAGAGTATTCCATCCTAACCATGCAGTACAGTACAATCAGCATTTGTGCATGAGCATTCTCATACAACCTAATTCAGTTATACATACTCAAGGCTTTTTTGGTAGAAAAAGCGCTGCAGGAACTCATTTGAAAATTAGGCCACACCCCCTTGCATCACCATTGTTTGGAAAGCCAGTTTGGTGTAGTGGTTAAGTGTGCGGACTCTTATCTGGGAGAATCGGGTTTGATTCCCCACTCCTCCACTTGCACCTGCTGGAATGGCCTTGGGTCAGCCATAGCTCTGGCAGAAGTTGTCCTTGAAAGGGCAGCTGCTGTGAGAGCCCTCTCCAGCCCCACCCACCTCACAGGGTGTTTTTTGTGGGGGAGGAAGGTAAAGGAGATTGTGAGCTGCTCTGAGACTCTTCGGAGTGGAGGACGGGATATAAATCCAATATCATCTTCTTCTTCACACAAGGTCTTTTTGTATAAAAAGCCCAGCAGGAACTCATTTGTATGTTAGGCCACACCCTCTGACAATGAGCCAGCCGGAACTGCGTTCCTATGCATTCCTGCTCAAAAAAAGCCCTGGTATAACTCTTCATTATTGCTGCATGACTGCTCTGCTCAATGGACAGAGCCTTAAATAGACAATGTAATCAGTCACAAATCATATACATCAGACATAAATAAATGTGTATTAATAAAATGCTACCGTCCAGTGTTTGTCTAAGCAAATCCTAGTGACAGTAATGACTGCTGATGTATTTATTTCATTTATATTCCATCTTGATCCACAGGGGTCACCCAAGCAGCTTTCATTGTTCCCCTCTCCTCCATTTTATTCTCACAATAATCCTGTGAGGCAGGTTAGACTGAGAGTGTGTGACTGATCCAAGATCACCCAGCAAGCTTCCATGGCAGAGTGGAGATTTGAATCTGGATCCCAAACAATTACTGTTTTAGCCTGTTTACACACACAAGTGGATTCATGATGGGTGAGGAAAGAGTTGATCACACTGTTCTTTCTGGGTTTTCTCCTAGATTTGACCATCTACCCCCTCTTGACAGCCTTGATTTTGGAGAGGAGAGAGGGATAACTAAGGTGTAATTTTTCTCACCACTAATTCCTTTTAATGAACTGGTTAGAAATGCACACTGACACAGACATATGGAATGTACAAAATCAAAATACTCTGGACAATAAGAATCAAAAGCTAACCCATGGATTCCGTACAGTGGGAAAACACAAGAAAGCTGAAGTCTGAGAGAGAAGCTGTATGTGTTCATGTGTTCTTGCAAAGCAAGGCATGATGTCGTGACACAAGGTACAATCTCCTAGTAGGCAGAAGGAGCTGGATGCTAAATTGTTATTTTGGCATCAGCCATGCATTTATGATCACGTTCCGCTTGGCCCTGAATATTTAAAATGATCACCCAGAACTAAGTGAGATATCAAGTGGAAACGGATGAGTTCCATATTCCACAATTAAGATTATCTGCTGCTCAGTATATCCAGACAACTGGAAATGCTCCATGATCATTATTAGTTTGTTTATCAAAAGCAGCCAGCCTGCACACTTTAAGAGTGCCCAGGCCCTACAGAGTTCTAGAGGTAGGACTGGTTAAGTGCAAACATTTTGAAGTCTATATAACTATGTAACACATTCCTGTTTGGCTATTTGCAAGTACCTTTAGCTCTTCGGTAATAATTGATTCACATACATACTGTAATTTCTCAGCTCCCATTCCAGCCTCTTTCATTTCCTTTGAACCATAGCTGACCCTATGCAGCATTAAAGGTAAAGGTAGTTCCCTGTGCAAGCACCGAGTCATTACCGACTCATGGCATCCCTAAACCTCCTCGACTCAGTGAGATTAGAGACACAACTCTGTAAAGGATTGCAACCTTAAAAGCACAGCCCACTTGCTTTATCTCTCATTCCTAACAGCAACTGTAACAAATGCAACTTATCTTTGGGATTAAAGATGTTTGCAGAAAAAGAGGAAAGTAACCGCCTGGAGTCTCAAAACCTACCGTCAATTTACTGCAGCTTTATCCAGTTGGTTTTTTTAAAAAAAGAATAAGAAACATTATCACTGATTTAAATTAGAGTCTTAACAGAACTGGAAAGTTGGAAAATAGCTTAACATTCATGGTACATAAATAATCTTGTCTCATTCTCCTCCCTATCAAAACTCTACCTGCCCTTTTCTTGCAAGCCTAAAAATTGTTTTTGCTTATAGTCCTATTCTTTCCTAAGGGGGGTAGGTAGGAGTTTTGGAAACAGCCACTGCCAATGCTGCATGTATTAACTCATGGACTAAATATAGACAGCATATTATATTATAATTAAAGTTTTTTAATTAAAGAAATTAAATTAAACCCAGTATTTAAATTGAACATGCTGCAGCTCTGTTCCCTAGTGTTTGTGGAAGGCCACGTAGCCCATTTACAAAACTAAACTGTAATTTCCAGTGCAATCCTAAACAGAGTTGCATCCTTCTAAGCCTATTAAGTTTAATGGACCTGGGAAGATATAGCTCTGTTTAGGACTGTTCTATTTACTTATTTACTTATTTGATTTATATCCCGCCCTCCCCGCCAAGGCAGGCTCAGGGCGGCTTACAAATTAGAGGTCACACAGTTACATTTGTGTGACCAAATAAAATAAAACAACAATAAAAACATAAAACATAAAAACAATTTCTAAAGCATCTACTTGTACTGGTATCATGGTTTCAGATAGCGATCTGGATGGTAGTTCGACATTCTAAGAGGTCCTAGGAGAGCCAGTTTGGTGTAGTGGTTAAGTGTGCAGACTCTTATCTGGGAGAACCGGGTTTGATTCCCCACTCCTCCACTTGCACCTGCTGGCATGGCCTTGGGTCAGCCATAGCTTTGACAGAGGTTGTCCTTGAAAGGGCAGCTGCTGTGAGAGCCCTCTCAGCCCCACCCACCTCACAGGGTGTTTGTTGTGGGGGAGGAAGGTAAAGGTGATTGTGAGCCGCTCTGAGACTCTTCGGAGTGGAGGGCGGGATATAAATCCAATATCTTCTTCTTCTAGGATCGCGATAGCATGGAGGGGTAGACCATTGGTGATGTTTTTATGGGCCAATCCCGCTGCTGTAGATGTCGTCATTATGAAAATGCATGACAGAAGAGTGCTGTTTTGCAGGCCCTGCGGAACCATGGAAGCTCTCACAAGGCCCTGATCTCTTCCGGCAGCTCATTTCATCAGCTAGGGGTAGCAACAGAAAAGGACCTGGTTCTCATTGAGTTGAGCCTCACTTCTCTGATGCTGGGAACTGTTAATAGGTTTTGAGACCCGGACCAAAGTGTTCACTGGGGCACATGCAGGAAAAGGTGGTCCCTAAGGTATGCAGGACCCTGGCCATATAGGGCTTCAAAGGTAATAACCAGCACCTTGAAATGAATCCAGTACACTATCGGTAGCCAGTGCAGTGCTTTCAGCACAGACTATTAATCAGGTCAAGACCTAACCTGCTGAAGTGTCATATAACTGAGTCAGCTGACCTATATAAGTATCATGAATAGAATTTAGATGTCACCTTAGGTCAGAGCTGAATAATCTGTCATTTTATTCCACCCTTCCTATAGCATTCAGGATTCTTTCTTCTGTTTCACTTTTACAATAACCTTATGAGATAGGCTCGGTAATATTGGCCCATGGGCATTTCAACCAGTTTATTTATTATTTATTTAGAGCATTACTTCTCCAGAGATCTACTTGAGGCAGCTCACCAAATAAAAAACAATAAAAACAATCATAAAAACAATGGCATAAAGATGTCAGTACTAAAAAAGCACACGCATACCCAGGAGTTATTTATTTCATGGCTGAAATGGAATTTGAACTCAGACCACCCTGATCCTGAAACATTTGCCCATTTGGATGTGTGTGTGTGTGTGTTTGTGCTTAGGACACTTGTTTAAATAAAAAATTCAAGAATTGAATTTATCTTGTTTACACTACCCAGTTCTTCTCAAGCACCTGATACGACTGCAGTGATGTTTTGTTCCTAATTAAAAAATCAGCATTTTGTTTTGTATTTGAATGTAGCAGTACTCAGCATATCAGTCAGTATCTGCTGCTGGGACATGCTCAGAATTTGTTGGCTTGCTTGGATAAGCCCAAGATTCATCATGGGGAAAACCAGTTTCATTTAAAATCAGTTACATATTGTGTGTCTCGGTATGCTGCTTTTTTGCCTACACAATCAGCAGCATTCATCTGTTGGTCTTGATCACATTGGTGCATATTCAGGACTTTTGGGATCAGAGTGCAGTTCCCAAATGCGCATGTGCAAAGTACTTCAGCATAACTTCAATCAATGGTGGATATACCCAGGCTGGGGAGTCAGGAAGACTGGCAAGGCTACAAAAAAAGAGATGTACAACATACCCCCCATCTCAACTTCCAGCAAGCTTGGAATGGAATCACCTGTTTTAAAACTGATTTCCCAGATAGTTGTGACAGTGGTACAGCGGCAGCTACATGAATGCAGTGTCAGAATGTTCCTGTGCAAAACAATTGTGCTGCAAGTTTGCTGCTCAAAAGTTGCATTCACTCAATTACTAATTAAAACACCTTCATAGTTAAGAAACTACTAAAATTGACACTTAAAGCGTTCTGGATACTGGTTTTGCAGAATCAATCCAGTTTGAAGGGATTTGTTGTACAGTGGCTGGGCTCTTGTTGTTCAGCTCCCTAAGAAATAGCACTTGCAAGTAAGGTGCTATCCAGGGCACAACAGCAGCTGTATTTCTAGAATAAGAACCTCTGAGACTCAAATCTCCCTGGAAATATCTCATCCTTAGAAGTTTTTATTGCTAACCCCAGGTATGGAGTGGCTGGTTCTAGTTTACACGTGGGTCACAATCCAGCATATAAATGGAGGTCTTTGGATTTCAATGCACTGATTGTACTTAAAGTGAAAGTGGACTTTGTTCATTGCAATGATTAAACCAGAGATGCCAGTGCTGAATTGTTTGATTAGGGTTGGAATCCTCT
Source organism: Heteronotia binoei (assembly GCF_032191835.1). Classification (NCBI taxonomy): domain Eukaryota; kingdom Metazoa; phylum Chordata; class Lepidosauria; order Squamata; family Gekkonidae; genus Heteronotia; species Heteronotia binoei. The sequence continues at coordinate 50,334,457 of NC_083224.1, forward strand.
TACATAAGAATATCCCATTGAAATCACTGCACTATGCATCTAAGGAACCATGCATCGGCTCTGGCTGTAGAGTTCTGTTTTAAGTCTCAAAGAAGGGCGAGTCAAGAGGAAAATTAATTGGTGAACAGCTGGTTTTGTCATTCATGAACATTTACCTACCTGCCCTTGTCTTACGTTTACTAAATTTGCAGATTAAGAAATTTGATTATGAAGTCTTCCGATATGTGAGATGACATAAACTTCATTCGGTCCTTTGTAGAGTTTCCCATCATCCTGGTTGCAGGCTGTCTAGTATTCCTGTTATCATTATTCTTCCTTTATCATTTGACTGTTGCTATAACCTTGAAAAACCTGAAAATGGAACAAAATGTTGCCTCTGTGATGAGGTCTATTCATCTTCTCTAACACGTTCTTCAGGCCGGCTAGGTTTGATTTGTTGATATTTAATAGTGATGGTATTAAGAAAGTTCCCACCCATAAGCCCCCTAGAATCCATTTGAAAACAAAAGCATAACGTTGACATTTTCCAAAGTAATCTTTGTGGGACATAACGAGGTGCGCTGTAGCACTGACTTTACATGATAATGGAAATTACCAGCTATTTAGTCTGATTTGTCTAAAATATTCCCAACATATTCCATCTTCAAGAGAGTGAAAAGGACAAAAATGAAATGTTATCACTCTGAATGAATGAGTGTGGTTGAGAAACAAGAGTGGAGGGAGACAAAGTAAATGATCCCAGACAGATATTGCAGATGTCCAAAAACTCAGACGCACACTGTTAAAAACAAAAATTTGCAGTCCTATGCACATGAAAACATGACATTCCCTTATAGTGAGCCAGACCATAGGTTTATCAAGGTCAATACTGTCTACTCTGTTTGACAGTAACTCTCCAGGGTCTCAAGTCTTTCACATCACCTGCAACCTGGACTTTTAACTAGGGATGCCAGGGACTGAACCTGTCGCTCTCTGCATGCAAAGCAAATACCCTACCACTGAGCCACCCCTCTACCTCAGTAGAGATTTACTCTAGTCCAGAGGTGGCCAAACTTGCTTAACATAAGAGCCACATGACAGATGTTTGAGAGCCACAAGACAGGAAGGAAGGGAGGGAGGGAGAGATGTGGAAAGAAAGCAACTTTAAATGCATTTTCCAAGCTGCCAGCTGGCTTGGCTTGGAGAAGTGAATTAGAAGAAGATGATGATATTGGATTTATATCCTGCCTTTCACTCTGAATCTCAGAGTGGTCACAATCTTCTTTACCTTTCTACCCCTGTGAGATAGGTGGAACTGAGAGAGCTCTCACAGAAGCTGCACTCACAGAAATGCCTTCACTGGGGTGGTGGAAACTTCCAAGAGCCACACAAAATGTATGAGTCACATGTGGCTCCTGAGTTGTAGTTTGGCCACCTCTGCCCCGAACCTGCTTCAGCGGGGAGGGTGGGGTATAAATAAAAATTTATTATTATTATTATTATTATTAGTCTGAACTCATTGCACTCAGTGGGCTTAGACTGAAGTATTGATTGCACTGGAAATAGTTAAGGCCACGGTATATGAAGGACTCCCTTGCCCATATATGCCTACCTCAGATTTTCTGCAGAAGCCCTTCTCTATCTGCTCATATTAGCATACATGAGTTTGCGGATCTAATGATGCATGACTTTCGCAGCTATTAGGCCCAAAGTATGAGATGTTCTTGCTCTGGAGACTTCCCGTGTCCCATCCATCCTGATCTTAAGATAGCTTGCCTAGACATTGTTATTTAGGAAAGTATTTAGATTGGGTGGATTTCATGGTCCTGTTCTGACACCCACTGCTTTTACAGTGCACTCTTATGGACTGCATTGGACCCTCTGCATGGGACTGTATGGCTAGCATTTTGCTATTTTGTAGAGCACTGAGCTTTGATTCTGCTGCTACTTTATTATTTCACACCATCATGATGTGGTCTTCTTACCCTTTTATTATTGTTATTTATTTTATAGTGCTGTATATTTCATATTTTAGCATCTTGCATAATATACATTTCATAGAAAAGATGGGATGTAAATATAAGTAAATAAATAATAACAGTCACTTAAGCAGGACTGTGAAGGAGCAATCAGGATATTTCTGACAAGAGCAGACCTACTTCAGTAAATGCTGGCATTGAAATTTCATCTGAGATAGGGTTGCTAATCCCCAGGTGGGGGCAGGGGATCCCCTGGATTGGATGCCCTCCCCCCACTTCAGGGGCATCAGAAAGCAGGGGGAGGGGAGGGAAATAATTGCTGGGAACTCTATTATTCCCTATGGAGACTTAGTCCCATAAGAAATAATGTAGAACTAATCCGCAGGTATCTGGGGCTCTGAAGGGGCTGGGTTTTTTTAGGTAGAGGCACCAAATTTTAAGCATAGCATTCAGTGCCACTCCCCAAAATGCCCCCCAAGTTTCAGAAAGATTGGACAAGGGGGTCCAATTCTATGAGCCCCAAAAGAAGGTGCCCCTATCCTTCATTATTTCCTATGAAAGGAAGGCATTTAAAAGGTGTGCGGTCCCTTTCATATGTGGTGGCCAGAACTCCCCTTGCAGTTCAATTATGCTTGTCACACCCTTGTTCCTGGCTCCACCCCTAAAGTCTTCTGGCTCCACCCCCAAAGTCCCCAGATATTTTTTGAATTGGATTTGGCAACCCTAACCTGAGAATATCAAAATTTACACATTAATGTCTTTCTGGTAGTGGGTAGGATGCCACACTATAATCAATGACTGGAGATGGGCACAAACTGGCTCATGAACTAAAGTTCATCATGAATTTTGGCCGGTTCATAGTTTGCCAAGCAATGTTTGTGAACTGAAGAGCCATCACAAACTTCCACAATTTTAAGGTAGTTCATGATGGTTTATGAAGAGCAGAAAGCAGGGGTTTAAATTACTCTGAGCCATTTAACCCCCCGTTTTCTGCTCTTCATACAAAAAAGAAACAGCTGAGTGCAACCCCATAGCCAGGAATTTTTTCAGTGGGGTGCACTGCATTGCTAGGGGACACTAATTACATCCCCCTGGGCCTCCACCACTCAGTCTGTCTTTGCTTATTCATTAGGAAGTGCCTTTTGCTCAGAGCCATCTGTCTGTGGAGCTCCCCAAGTCACAGGACCAGGAGGAGGAGATTGGCAAGCCAGCTGTTTGAGGAAGTGCTTCCTGTTCCTTTCCAGGGGCACCCACTGGGCATGCTTTCACCAGCCTGGAAAGTTGATGGTCGGAGTGCTATGACTGCTCCCAGGTGAAGGTTAGCCAGATGGGGTGCTCACCTCCTAGCCTCATGGGAACTCATTCCAGTGGGGTGGCTAGGGCTTCAGATGACCTCATGCTTCGCCAGCCTTTCTCCTTTGGGTACCAGGACAGTAGCTGCCTGGTGGCATAAAGAGCCCACACCTGTGGGTTGAGGAAGAGGTGGCAGTAGTGAGCTGGCAGTGGCTCCACTTGCACAAGCTGCATGGTGGGGAAGCCACCACAGCACAGCCTGGAGAGCCCTGAGCATTCGTGGTGAGTGGAGGCTAAGGAGTGAGCACACATGACTGGTGAGGGGCCAAGCCATTGGGGACACTGCAAATTCAATAGGGGGCACCATCTTCAGTGCCCCACCAGTGGCTACAGGCCTGGCTAAGTGACAGGGAGCAGAAAGCAAGGGTTTAAATGGCTCCAAGCTTTCTGCTTCCTGCTGCTCATCTGATCAGTTTTCTGCTTGCCTGTTTTCTGCCTAACACCACTTTTGGCAAAGCCATTCACCCCCTGCTTTCTGCTCCTTGCAGAAAGTGACAGGAAACAGAAAGGGGTCACAAACTGATACAAACCAGGTCAGTTCATGAGCCAAACTATCAGTTTGAAGTTCAGCTACGAGCCACAAAACAAACTGCAAAAATGTGCCCATCCCTATTGATGACCCCATAGTGGCCTGCCCTTTGGCTCCAACAGGCTATCCTAGAGCAGTGGGGACATGACAAGCTGACAGCTAGCCAAAGGCTGCTGCCTTTCCCATGGCTCAGCAGGTCGGAGGGTGGTTTGACTGGAAGATGCAGCTGTGTCAGTCATTTCTCTGCAGCCCAGCTAGTCAGCATGAATGATCAAGCAAGGCACAACCAACCAAGGTGAAGAGACCCAAACAGATAATTGATTGAGAGAGGACAAGGGGGCAACATCTCAACTGGAGGGTGGTGGGAAAAGCCCCAAGGGCCAATTGGCCCAAGCAATGGAGAGACCATGTAAAGGCTATGAGAGCCTATTTAAACCCTCTCAGCCTCATGCCAAGGAAGAGGTGATTGAGGCTGCTCTTGTATCACAGCTGGTACCCAGAGAGGCCAGAAGAGATAAGCAGGTGGACCCTGACAGGAGCAGGAGGAAAAGAAGGACAAGGACTGAATTCTTTCCCCCTGGCAGTTTTATCCTGGGGAATGTCTGGAACAGTCACATGGTGCCAGCCTCTGTGCTGGGCCAAGTCACATAGTGTTAGCTAGGCTATGCCCAGTTACTTGATGGGGAACTTATCAGGACTTGAAAGAGGCAATGCAGAAGCAGAATGAGAACAAATTTTGAATATAAATGTTGAATATAAATGTATAAGGAAATGTATTTGGGGCAGAAACATCTGTTATTTTCTGATTATGTGATATATATAATAGACTTTCCTTTGTATTTTGCTGTATTAAAATTATAGAAGTATGTAGAAATGGCAGAATATGTAATATTGAATATGAAATAATGATGAAATGAATATTGTAGTTGCAAAACAGAAAGTAGAAATTTAAAATGTTAAATCTAAAAGCACGCCAATAAGGGCCATTGTATTTTATAGATAGTATCTTAAAAATAATAATGGAGATGTTGGGAAGAAATCTTTTCTGTTTTATACACTCTGTAATATATAATTATCCTTGATATATGCAATTATGTTATATAAGCCCTCTTTTCCTTTTTGTATCCTCTTTATACCATAACTTTGTTTTCTAAAGTAATAATATATATAAAGAAGAGGGGGAAATATCTACAAACATTATATAAAATGACATCTGTGCCAAAAATTATTAAAATATCACCTTTATAAATATTCACCAGTATAAAAAAATAAGCACCTGGATGTAGCAACATATGGACAATTAAGTGTTGCTATAAATGTTAAAATTAAGCACATTCCAAAATAAGGCATGATGTATGAGGTCTATCTGTCCAGAATACAGCAATATCCCTGCTGCTACTGAATTCATGCCCTGCCCTGGATAGGACAGGCTAGCCTAATCTCATCAGATCTTGGAAGCTAAGCAGAGTTGGCCCTGGCTAGTATTTGGATGGGAGACCACCAAAGAATATAAGGGTTGCATTGCAGAGGTAGGCAATGGCAAACCACCTCGGAATGTCTCTTGCCATACCCTGTCGGGTTTCTACAGATCAGTTGTGACTGGATATGGGCACTTTCCACCACACCATATTTATTTAATTTAAAAGTTCATAGAGCCCCTTATAGTAATGTGTAATTTTCAAGCGAAGAATTGTGGTATGAAAGTCTCTGCCTCGGAGGCCAAGTGTGTCAAATACATTTTTACCAACACATATGGCCTGTTATGCCAGTCTGTCTGCATATTCAAATGCCTAGACTATTTTAAAAAGGACACTATTTGGTTGGTCAAACTGGGTGTGTGCATCAGTGCTCAGAGGATGTATGCATTACAAATCATGAATCCTCTGTTACTGAAGCAACCTGTTGTCCCAGGCAAATACATTTTTCTTGACTCCTGTGTACAATTTGCCCTTGACTCCTGTGTACAGTTCTGCCCTTTTCAGGAGAAATACTTCAAGGTGTGCCTCCTTATCCATCTCTAGCCTCATCTGTAGGAGCCATTCTGAAAACACAAGAAAACTATATTAAATTAATCCTCCTAACACATGGATAAGTGGGCTGTATGTGGACTTTGATGCATTAGGGTGCTGACCTCAACACAGTCCCTCTTCTTTCATTGTTTCCACGTATCTCTTTCCCAAAGGATCTTCTCATCAAAGCAAAGAAAGTAAAGAGCCATTTCTGGCTTTCCTACATACCACTGGAGTAAAAGGTGATTCAGAAGAGCTGAGGAACCATCATTTTTGTGCCTAAAGGGAGTATTCATTTGAAAACAGCTGCCTCCAGGATAGAAAGCTTGGAACATTCTGTGATTGTACCAAGCTTAAGGTTGCCAGCCTTGGCTGGAGAAATTCCTGGCACTTTGGGGGTCAAAACCTGGGGAGGACAAAGCTAAAACAAAGCATAAGCATTTCAACATGGCACATTAAATGATACAGACATTGCATAGCACAAGCATACCTACAGCAACTGACCGTGTGTACTGTATAGTCCCCAGCTTCTGTCCCTTTACCAAGGCATTTTTTCTGAACAGTTCTTTATTGTTCCAATGAGAGTCTTTTAAAAGCTGGTTTTGCTGGTTGTAGAATTTTGATTTTTTGACTTGTGGTAGAATATGGCCCTTATTTATGGAACAATTTTTCAGCCATCTTATGGGAATAAAAGGAAAAATGGGATAACATAAAAGCTATATTTAAAAGAGAGAGGGGACAAGTATGGCATGGACCTGACTGATAAGCAGTGAGCAAGAACACTGAACCAATATGAAATGTGTGTGAGCTCCATCTCTCTTCATAACTTGATTCCTCCAGTTTTGGGACAACAGCCACTGTGTACTTTCTCACCTCTGCTGCCTTTTAGCAGCCTTACAAAGGGCAAAATTGGTTTCAAGAAAGGAAGCAATGCCAAACACATGGCAAAAGAGATGGGCAGCTGCTATGTTTGTGAATACATGTATGTAATGAGCTTGGGGTCTGAGGAACAACGGGCAAGAGGATCCAAAACCTAACTGCCCTGCTCCAATCACAGACCCCCAGCTGGTTTGAATGGCCCTATCAAACACTAGCGCGGGAACACGTATATAGTTGGCCCTGTGGGGCCTGTTCAGCAGTTATGAAGTTAAGCTATCAGCATGCTGTACTCAATAAAGAGCTTGTTATCACTACTGCCTCGAATCCTCGATGCCTACACTCACCATATTATAGCAACACAAGATTTTAAGTCAGATCTTCAAGATCTGAAGTTGCCAGGCCTGTAGTCACCGGGGAGGGGGCTGTGGGGGCTGACCTCTTCTTTAGGGTTGCCAAGTCTAATTCAAGAAATATCTAGGGACTTTGGGGGCGGAGCCAGGAGACTTTGGGGGTGGAGTCAGGAGAAATTGGGGGTGGAGCCAGGAACAAGCGTAATTGAACTCCAAGGGAGTTCTGGCCATCACGTTTAAAGGGACAGCACGCCTTTTTAAATGCCTTTCTTCCATAGGAAATAATAAAGGATAGGGGCACCATCTTTTGGGGCTCATAGAAGTGGACCCCCTGGTCCAATCATTCTGAAACTTGGGGGGTATTTTGGGGAGAGGCACTAGATGCTGTACTAAAAGTTTGGTGCCTCTACCTCAAAACATATCTCCCACAGAGCCCCCAATACCCACGGATCAATTCCTCATTATTCCCTATGGAGAACGATTCCCATAATAGAGTGCCCAGTAGACATTTCCCTCCCCCCCCCCATGCTTTCTAAAGTGGAGGGAGGGCCTCCAAACCAGGGAATCCCCTGCCCCCTTTCTCTCTCACACACACAAATACTTACTGGGTCTTGTTGCTGCAGAACTTTACTTGCTCTGAAAATGAAAGCAAAAAAAGGGAGGGGCCGTTCTTCCACGAAACTATTATTGACCCTTTCCCAAGAAGCCCTTCCTGTTTCCTGCTTCCTGCTCAGCCTTAAAGGCACACATTTTAAAAATGGACCTGTTTGCAAGTTTCTAAACCTGCAGGAGCTCTAAAACTACATGATGGCGGGGGGGGGAGCCTGTAAAAACGGGGGATCCCCCGCTGGGTCCTGGGGATTGGAAAGTCTACTGGACTTCCAGGTGGGGCTGCTGACTTCCAGGGGGCCCACTTGGGTGCAGCCTGCTTTCCCCCTCTTTTTTGCCATGGCTGAGCTGGTGAAGCAGCAGCTGAAGCCAGGAGAGCTGAACAGGGTACAGTACACTGCAGCAGCAAAAGCAGCAGACAGAGAGGAGGAAGGCAGAGGAACAGGAGGCAGAGAAAGTCACATAGAATGGGCTGAGGAGGGGTGATCAATGGAGCTGCTGGCTGCAAAGTGCCAGGATGGGGGAGAGAGAGGTAGAAGGAAACCCCACTGCTTGCACACAAGGTGCTGTCCCTTCTTGACTCCAATGTTTTAGGGTTGGCTGCCACAACATGGCCCCTTTCAGAGCCTCTAGTTTTTGCCCCTACTCCAGAAAGCTTCTGAGAAGTGGCAAGCCCTGCAGTGGATGGGAAACAGTGCTCCTCAACATTTAAAATCCTGGCTACGCCCTTGGAAGGGGCATGAATTGGGTCTGTTTGTGGTTGGCCACAGGCAGACAAGAATTCAGGGGAAGTAAATGTATGTTTTGCTAGAACTGGAACCAGAAATGAAAGAGTACTGGGCAGGCAGGAAGATCAAATACTAAGCCTGTCTCAAATGGAGGGAAAGTGGGGATGCAGGCAGGCAGAAGGTCATGCAAACAGGCAGGAAAGCAGACAGATTGCCAGGAATGCTGGGAAGCATGTTTAGAGGAAGACACTTGGAACAAGTCTAGAGAACTACAGAAACAATGCTGGACAAATCATCCAGGTGTAATCCACAATCATTTATAGTCAAGTCACATAAGAGAAAAACAACAGGCTGCTTGTGTGGCATTGAACCATATTGGAACCTGGAGACAGTACTGCTCAATAAAAGGACACTGTGCATACCCAGGCAGCTGCCAGTTCCACACACATTCTTTGTAATGTTGACAACTCCAGGTTGGGTAATTCCTGGAAATCTGAATATGGAACCTGAGGAAGACTCTCAATAGAATACTATGCCATAGTCCACCCTCCAAAGCAGCTATTTTCCCTAGGGGAACTAATCTCTATAGCCTGGAGATCTCCAGGCCCTATCTGGAGGTTGACAACCTTAGATAGTATGAGCCTAAGCTTGAGGAGATACATGAAGCTCAGTGGGGTAACTGTCAGGACTTGTAACTTTTGCTTGGCTTACTTTAGCCACACTGACTCCCCCTCACCGAACTCCTCAAAACGAAACGGAAAGGGGACAAAGCAAAAAAGCCCGGGGCACGCCTAACTTGGACCCCGGACTGCCACAGGGCCTTCCAAGAACTCAAACAGCTCTTCACCTCTGAACCAATACTGGCTCACCCCAACGAATTAAAACCCTTCGTGGTGCAATGTGACGCTTCCGACGTCGCCGTAGGAGCCATATTGATGCAGAGGGATGAAGGGGGAGAGCTACGCCCCTGCGCCTATATCTCCCACAAATTTTCTAATGAACAGAGGAACTGGTCGGTCTGGGACAAAGAAGCCTTTGCAGTAATGTTCGCCTTAAAGACCTGGAGATCCTGGCTGGAAGGAGCCCGAGTCCCCTTTGAAATCTGGACTGACCACAAAAACCTGGAGGCCCTCACCGGGCGCCGCAAATTGACGGCCAAACAAATTCGATGGGCTGGGTTCTTTGCTAAATTTGACTTCGTGCTGAAATACATCCCCGGCACAAAGAATTTTCTAGCCGATGCCCTATCGCGCCTACCTCGGCACGAAAGCCAGAGAGAAGAGGTAGTCGATTCCCTCATCCCCCCCTCGGCAGTCGCGGGGGGAGTCACTACCCGCTCAGGGAAACAAACAGGGGCCCCCGACTTGCCCAAAAGGGAGCGGTTCGCCACCGAGGCCGAACGGGAGGGAGACGAACGCCCGGAAGGGCTCGAGAAGGGCGAGGGGGGGGTCTGGCTTCACAAAGGGAAAATTTACGTGCCGAAATCCCTGAGAAAAGAAGTTTTGGAGCAGTGTCATTCTAACCGATTAGCGGGCCACTTTGGGTATGTGAAAACCCTTAATCTAATCATCCGACAGTTCTGGTGGCCCAAACTAAAGAGAGATGTCTCCGAATTCGTGCTCGCCTGCCCTACTTGCATTATGTCCAAACGGCGGGGAGGGAAGCCACCGAGCCACCTCGTCCCCCTCCCCACAGCCAGTCGCCCATGGGCCGTGGTGTCAATGGACTTCATCGTAGAGCTACCCCCTTCCCAAGGGAAGACAGTGATACTGGTGGTGGTAGACACCTTTTCTAAACAGGCCCACTTCATCCCCTGCAAAAAACTCCCCACAGCCAAGAAGCTGGCCCAGTTATTCTTTAATCACGTGGTCCGACTACACTCATTCCCCGAAAAGGTCATTAGTGACCGCGGACCACAGTTCGTTGCCAACTTCTGGCGGGAGTTTTGCAAATTGGCTGGCATCGAGCAGGGGCTTAGCTCCGCGTACCACCCGCAGACGGACGGACAGACGGAGAGGGTGAACAGGCTTCTGGAACAATACTTAAGGTGTTACATTAACTACCAACAGACGAATTGGGTGGAGCTCCTGCCTTTTGCAGAGTATGGGTACAATAACAGCCTCCATAGCTCCACCAAGACCTCCCCCTTCCAAATTGTCAATGGGTATGAAGGGAAGCCTTTCCCCAATCTTCCCTTGCCATCCGGTTCCCCGGAACCCACATCATGCCAGCACTGGTGGGAAGGACTTCGGGAGGGGTGGAAAGTAATTCAAGAAAATCTGGAGGAGGCGAAAAAGGAATACAAACGGCACTTTGACAAAAAGCATGACCCCCAGTGGGAACTGAAAGAAGGAGAGACCGTGTTTCTATCCACCAAAAATCTGCCCCTCCCGCAGGGGTGCCGAAAACTTGCGCTGAAATATCTGGGCCCATTTAAAATAAAAAAGGTGATCAATAAAGTGACTGTGGAGCTAGAGCTGCCCAAATCATTGAGTAAGATCCACCCTGTTTTTCATTGCAGCCTTCTTCGCAAGGATCCTGGAGCTACGCAATTTCACCCTCGTCCCCCGGAACCGCCTCCGACCCTAGTGAAGGGTCAGAGTCATCATGAGGTGCTGGAAATCTTGGACTCTAAAGTCCAAAGGGGGGTGCTGTATTACCTTATTAGGTGGAAGTACTTTCCCCCCAGCTGTGATGAATGGGTGAAAGCTAGTGATGTATCTGCACCGCAACTGCTTAAAAAGTTTCACCTACTGTACCCGCACAAGCCCAAGGCAAAGAGCTTAGGGGGGGGCAGTATGTCAGGACTTGTAACTTTTGCTTGGCTTACTTTAGCCACACTGACTCCATATTGTAATTTAGAAGGCTTAATAACGGTCATTAACCCTGGCCCCATTACTATGCCAACTATTTAGGGCGGCCGGGGTAGGCGACAGATAGTCTCTGCTTAACATCCACAGGTGCCCTTTGAAGACAGGCCGTTTGGCCTTCGCACCAAGGGAGCATCCTCCCTTCTGATAACGAACTCTGGGAATACAGACAGTTGCTTGAGACCGTGTGAATAATTGCTTTATTGTGCTTTGCTGTGGGCATAAAATGTAACCAACTGCCCAGAATCGCCATTACTGTTATTTCGTTACTCTGGTACTGTAGTTCTTCAATAAAAGTCTTAACTTGTAACAAGTATTGGACTCGACTGAAGTTCATCCAAGTCCTGACAGTAACTTTTGGTTGGTCACTCTCATAGATGCCAGAACAATTTGGGAGGCATAGACTTCCTGGAAATCACTTTCTGTTTCAAAACAGAAAGTGACATCCTAACACTCTAAGAATTTCAAAATCTCTATGATTGTACCATTGAAATTTTGTAATTCCTAAAGTGTTGTGACATTACTTTCTGTTCAGAAACAGGAAATGACTTCCAGGTGCTGTTCCCCTCCAATTTCCCCATGCCAATCCACTGAGTGAAGGCAGGGGACAGAGAACGTCATTAGGAGGTCTTCCTCCCACCATTACCAGATGAGTGGCAAGCCTAAACTCACCCTAACTGACCTAACTTGTGAGCAGGGCTTTTCTGTAGAAAAAGCCTAGCAGGAATTCATTTGCATATTAGGTCACACACTCCTGATGCCAAGCCAGCCGGAACTGCGTTCCTGTGCTCAAAAGAAGCCCCGCTTGTGAGAATAAAATGTGTACGGGCATTTATTTAGATATGTATAGTTTGCTAATGAGGACCAAAGCAACAGATATATAAACATCATACTCCTCTCCTCCATTTTATTCCCACAATACAAACACTGTGAGGTAGGACAGACTGAGTAAGAAAGACTGGCCAAAGGCCACTCAGCAGGCTTCCATGGCAGATTGAGGATTGAAATCTGGGTCCCCCAGATCCAAGTCTGACACTGTGGGCGTTTTCGCACTCACCTTCAGCCAGCGCGACCACCCTCTTCACTGCTTTTTGGCGGTTTCCGTTTGAGCGGCTTTTGTGCCAGGAGTTTCCGGCTCTTCCGGCTGCTCCGCGGCAATTAGTGCGAAATCCGCGCAGATCCTGAGCGGTGAAGAGGGGGGTCGCGCCGGCTGAAGGTGAGTGCGAAAACGCCCTGTAACTACTACACTACATTGGTTCTGAAGAAGTGAGCAGTGATTCATGAAAGCTCATTCCCTACCACAGTTAGTCTTTTAAGGTGATACTGGACCCTTTTCTATTGCTACGGATAGACCAACACCGCTACCCATCTTGATCTGTCTCCATATAAACTGCCTTGAGCTTCTGGAAAGACAGGTGGAATAAAAACCGATGAACAACAACAACCTGCATTGCATTCTGAGCTGACATTTAAAAGCATGTTTTGTTTAATCTTCATATACAATTATTCAAAAGGAGGCAACACTAAACTTAGAACACAATCCACTCTAGTTTGATTAAGAACAGCAGCTGCACTTACTGCTGGTAGGCTCAATTGTCTTCTAAATCCTCAGGATTCAGGATGCTAGTTAATCACCCAAAGGTGGATTAGGAACAATTATTCCTTGGGAGGTAATTCTGAACAGCTGGCCAGGTATTACATTAATTGATGCGCTTCCATGGGCTCTGAGCCAGCAGATCTGAACCACCATAAAAATCAGCAAGTAAACTAGAAAACTTTGATTTGTTGGTTGTCAGAAAGAAGACAGTAGGCACAAAATGGATTTAAATAGGCTCTGCTTTTATTGAGATGAAAGAGTATTGTACTGTAATCATAATGATGATGACTTTAGTAACCTAACATCCAATCGCCTGCTGAAACACAGGGTGCCTTGCAAAACCCACACAAATAAAAACAGGACTAATAGGGCTGATGGAAAAAATGCAGAGGAACAATAAAGTGGATTGTTAAAAAGAAAAGGGGAAGGGAAGACATGTTTATAGGAAAGTGATGAGAAATGAATGGCAGAACCATTGTGTTCTATGCGGCCACAAGCATAGCCAGCTTCAAGAGGGGTTTAGATAAAAATATGGAGCAGAGGTCCATCAGTGGATATTAGCCACAGTGTGTGTGTATATATATATATTAAAAAATTGCCACTGTGTGACACAGAGTGTTGGACTGGATGGGCCATTGGCCTGATGATCTAACATGGCTACTCTTAAGTTCTTAACCCCAAAACTGGGGAAATAAGGATTCCAGTTGCTTTTTAAGAGGGAAAAGGGTAAGAAAGACAAATATCCAGACCTTAACATGAAAAAGATCATTGCTCCTGCATGACCACTAAGGCATAGTGGCAGGAACCCCAAATCCCTATAGTTTCACAATAAATAAGATTGCTAAACAGGTCTGGATAAAAATGTCCTGTCCCTTTAATGGAGGATTAAAATGTAGAAATTGGGAGCTGAATATTGATATGATTTGGAGGCAAATAATATCACCTGGTCAGTAACATGCTGGGAGGTAAAGTGGCATGGTATAGCCCAATCTCATTGGATCTCTGAAGCTAAACTAAGCAGGGTCAGTACTTGGAAGGGAGACAACCAAGGAAAACTCTGCAGAAGAAGGCAATGGCACACCATCTTTGCTTCTCACTTGCCTTGAAAGCCTCTTACTAGGGTCACATAAGTCAGCTGCAACTAGATGACACTTTCTGCTCTCCCCACCCTCAAAACAAATAACATCCCATTACCTATATTAAAGGCGCAGGATGATTTTTTTTCTCCAAGCAGTTGGCAGCCCTAACAAGGAAGCCCAGTGTCAGCAGTCTGATTTTTTTTATAGCTAATAAACTACTGAGGTGAAAAAAGTATTTATTTGATTTAAACAATTATACCTCACTTTTTATCTGAATGGGCACTCAAAGTGGTTTTCATCATTCTGTCCTTGATTTTATCCTCACAACAAACTTGTGAGGTAGGTTAGGCACAAAGTGTGTGACTGGTCCAAGTCACCCAACAAGCTTCCATGGATGAGTGGGGATTCAGAGCAGAGTTAAGTTTTGAACCTGGGTCTCCCATATCCTAGTCCAACATTCTAATCACTATTGGCTTCAGCCATAGATCAGTGAGCTTAACCTCATGTTAGAGTTGCCAATCCCCAGGTAGAGGCAGGGGATCCCCAGGTTTGGAGGCCCTCACCCTGCTTCAGGGTCATCAGAAAGCATGGTGGGGAGAGGGAAATGTCTGCTGGGCACTCCATTATTCCCTATGGAGACCGATTCCCATAGGTTATAATAGAATTGATCCACTGGTATCTGGGGCACTGTGGGGAGGCTGTTTTTTTTTAGTTAGAGGCATCAGATTTGCAGCATAACATCTGATCCCTCTTTTCAAAACAAGTTTCAAAAGATTTGGACCAGGGGGTCCAATTCTATGAGGCTCAAAAGAAGGTGCCCCTATCCTTCATTATTTCCAATGGAGGGAAGGCATTTAAAAGGTGTGCTGTCCCTTTACATGTAATAGCCAGAATTACCTTTGGAGTTCACTTATGATTGTCACAACCTTGCTCCTGGCTCCACCCCCAGTGTCTCCTGGGTCCACCCCCCAAAGTCCCCAGATATTTCTTGAATTGGGCTTGGCAACCCTACCTCATGTAGAGAAATATGTTCATATCTCACAGCTGCATGATTTACCAAATTGTGGCCATGTATATCTCTGGTTTTTGTAACTCAAAAATCAAAGTTTGATAGGAAGCCCATATGCCTTTTCAAGTTTGGCCCCTTTCAGAAGTTATGGTTGTGTCCTGAAAGCCTACCAATCACATATGTCAGGAACATTCACTACCCTCAGTCCCCTCAATATGTGCAGTTGCCCTGTGGTCTGAAAGGGGGAATTAATGGATTTTACCTTGCATACAGTCTCTGTACACACTACATGAAAACATGCTTTTTCAAGGTTGCCCTTTTCAGGCAACATGGTGAGGTGACTGTGCAGATTGGGATGATCTCCACATGGTTGCCATGAAGTTGCCTTCTGTTAAACCAGACACAGTGTCAGTATCGTCTCCTCCAGGGATCCCCAGTTTGGTGCCTGGGGGCTCCTTGGTACCCACTGACCCCTTTTTTGGCACCTGCCAACTGCTTTGAGAAAGTAAGTGGGGCCAGATGGGGCTTTTGATAGATCATAGAAGATATAATTGACTGTGCAGTTTATTTTTTAAATGTTGCTTTGGCAGCAATTGGTACCCACAACACAAGAATCTTCACTTTGTGGTGGAGGATAAGCTGTGGCAGCCATTTTGTGGCTGGCTCCACCTCTTGTGGCAGTCATTTTATGGCAGCCATATTGTGGTTACACCCACCACACTGTGTCAGAATTCTAAAGATGCCCACAGGCTTAGAGTGGTTGGGCCCCCCAGTCTACTCTGACTGGCCATTGGCTCTCCAGGAACTCAGGTCTTTCACATCATCTCACCTAGTTCTTTAACAGGATATACTGGGAATTAGAACCTGGGAACTTCTGCATGCTAGGCGAAAACTGTACCACTGAGCTATAGCCCCTCCCCTAACACAATGAAAGAATAACTTTGACAGAATGTGGAGAGATGGAGGAGAATGGAGGGAGTACAGAGAAGTTTAAGTGGCCCATATTTCAAGAGGCTAGATACTTGTGGCTAGGGAGAAAGGCTAAGGAGCCATGCAGATTATTAACATCTCATCCTAAATGTCCTGCCCCCCTCATGCAGCGTTGCCTAGGAACTGTTGTTGTCATAATGGTCATGTTTTCCTTCATAACCATGAAGGCTAGAGGCATCTTTATTGTTAAAATGAAAGCTGTATCACATTCTGTGTCAGATGAAGATTGTGCCAACAACCCCAAGAGCCGCTTTAGTAGCATGTATTCTTTCTTTCTTTCTTTGCTTCCAGCAATATCTCTTCTACACCTACCCTGAGTTTCCACATAACCCCCAGAATTCTGGATCAGAGCTCTGATCCTTCCCACGGGCACATGGAGGACAGATAGCCTTAGATAAAGCCCAATGAATACCTAGCTAAAGGGAAATGCAATTGCATGTCCGTATGTGTGAAGAATTTTGATTGACTTCTCTGTGTCTGAGTGTGACTCAGGGTTCAAGGCTGCTGTGAATTTGAATCAGATTGAGCAACTTCAGAACTGCTGAAGTTTATCTTCACCAGTCCCCATCATGCTGCTCCTTGAGGATGGCCTTGAGCCACCTCTGGGATGAATTTACTATTCTGTTGGCATTGTTGCCTATTAATAATTCAAAGATATAGGACAATATATTAGGTATATTTTAAATAGTGCAAACTTGCCACATTTTATGGGGTTTCAAAATTGATGGCAGAGGCACTGTCTTAAATACACTGAAAACCTGATAGATATTTAATGCCTGCTGTACTTTGTCATAACACCCACTTTTAATTATCAAGAATATTGGCCAAGTTGCTAATATTTCTTAAGCTGATTTTATATGTTGTCAAAGTAGTTAAATTACTGGGGCACGCTGCATTTTATTAAGCACAACATTTCAAGAGAGACAGCTCTGGAGGGATCTCTTTGAATGAGGGGGGAGTCTAAGGTAGCAGAAGGAGGGCCCACAGAAATTGTCTGTGTTCAGGGTGGAAACAAAGGTAGCTACTGGAATTATCCACTAGGCTGCCAATTTTGTAATATATATTTTACTTTAAAGTAGTGACTGGAGTTAGCTGATCTTGAATGGAATAGCAGGACTGCCCACTGGCATTTTCCCAGTCTAGGTCACCTCTAAAGGTGCTATTTGCCCTGCAGTAGGAAAAAAAATAAGGACACATGATACAAGCATGATACAAGCATTAGTTGTAGTCTGGAGTTCTTGGGTCAAATTGTAGCTGTGGGGAGGAGTGATTCAGATCAGGGAAATGGCAATAAATTAAACCCATTCTGTGCAGCCCTGCTGTTTTCATCAAAAGTGGAGCTCCCCATGGCTGCTTTTAGGTTAAAGGAAATTAGAAGAACTAGTCATGGATCACCCACATCATGTCTGTATTTCAATGTTCATAATTAGGTGAGGAGGGGGGGGATAACATGAAAGATTTAAGTTATTTATTTACTTCATTTATACCCCGCTTTTCTCCCCAATTGGGCCCCAAATGGCTTACATCATTCTACATTCCTCCATTTTATCCTAACAACTAGGGTTGCCAATCCCCAGGTGGGGGCAGGGGATCCCCTGGTTTGGAGGCCCTCCCCCCGCTTCAGGGTCATTAGAAAGCGGGGGGAGGGGAGGGAAATGTCTGTTGGGAACTCTATTATTCCCTATGGAGATTTATTCCCATAGAAAATCATGGAGAATTGATCCACGGGTATCTGGGGCTCTGGGGGGGGGGCTGTTTTTTGGGATAGAGGCACCAAAATTTCAGCAGAGCATCTAGTGCCTCTCCCCAAAATATCCCCCAAGTTTCAAAAAGATTAGACCAGGGGGTCCAATTCTATGAGCCCTGAAAGAAAGTGCCCCTATCCTTCATTATTCCCTATGGAAGGAAGGAATTGAAAAGGTGTGCCGTCCCTTTAAACGTGAGGGCCAGAACTCCCTTTGGAGTTCAATTATGCTTGTCACAGACTTGATCTTGGCTCCACCCCTAATGTCTCCTGGCTCCACCCCCAAAGTCCCCAGATATTTCTTGAATTGGACTTGGCAACCCTACTAACAACATCAACCCTGTGATGCACATTAGGGCCAAAAATCCTAACTATAAATACAAGTTGATGGGGTGTGAACTGGCAGAGACTGGCCAAGAGAGAGATCTTGGAGTCATGGTAAATAACTCACTGAAAATGTCAAGACAGTGTGCGTTTGCAATAAAAAAAGGCCAACACCCTGCTGGGAATTATTAGGAAGAGAATTGAAAACAAATCAGCCAGTGTCATAATGCCCCTGTATAAATGGATGGTGCGGCCTCATTTGGAATACTGTGTACAATTCTGGTCACCGCACCTCAAAAAAGATATTATAGCATTGGAAAAAGTGCAGAAAAGGGCAACTAGAATGATTCAAGGGTTGGAACACTTTTCCTATGAAGAAAGGTTAAAACGCTTGGGGCTCTTTAGCCTGGAGAAACGTCGACTGCAGGGTACATGATAGAGGTTTACAAGATTATGCATGGGATAGAGAAGGCAGAGAAAGAAGTACTTCTTTCTCACAGTACAATGTAGACATTCAATGAAATTGCTGAGCGATAGGGTTAGAACAGATAAAAGGAAGTACTTCTTCACCTAAAGGGTGATTAACATGGGGAAATCACTGCCACAGGAGGTGGTGGCAGCTACAAGCATAGACAGCTTCAAGACGGGATTGGATAAGCATATGGAGCAGAGGTCCATCAGTGGCTATTAGCCACAGCTTATTGTTGGAACTCTCTGTCTGGGGCAGTGATGCTCTGTATTCTTGTGCTTGGGAGGGGGGGCAGTGGAAGAGCTTCTAGCCCCACCGGTGGACCTCTTGATGGCACTTGCAGGGTTTTTTTGGTCACTGTGAGACAGAGTGTTGGACTGGATGGACCATTGGCCTGATCCAACATGGCTTTTCTTATGTTCTTATGTGAAGGTTAGACTGAGAGCATAAGGTCACCCAGCAAGTTTCTCTGGTGGAGTGGGGATTGGAACCTGGGTCTCCCATGGAGTCCACCTTCCAAACTTGTAATTTCCTTCAAAGGAAATTGATTTCTGATTTCTGCAGTCCTTCAAAGGTACTGATTTCTGCAGTACTGATTTCTGGAGATGTTGTAATTCTGGAATAACTCCAGACTGTAACTAATCCCCAAGATTTGCCATGTTTGTCCACCATAACACAACAGTGAGTAAACTTTTTTCAGAATTCTATATCTGGCTGGATGTTAAAGGGGGGGGGGGGGGGAGGTTTTCTGACTATGGCCCTAACTCCAAGAGCCCTCCCCCTATTGCTGATCAGCTGGGACTTACTGGCAGCAACATTGCTGGCAACACAGTGATATCACTTCCAGCACCCAGATGGAGCGATGTCATCACATTGCTAGCAATGCAGGATGTTCTGATATCTGGGTAAAAACTCCATGGAAAAATTACTTCTACTGTAGTGTTTTTGTGCAAATACCAGAGCATTCCTGAGTTGCTGGTGACATTATAGCATCACTTCCAGTTATGCCAATGAAGGTTTTTGGAATTGGACATCACTTTCAATGTGAGTTGGCAATAATGCTGTCAAGTCACTGGTGAACTGGCCTAGGCCACTCTTTGCTGCCAGTAAGAACCTCCCCTCCCCCCCCCCCCGCCAGTAGCCAGGATGTACTTGGCTACTCTATGCTGGATAAAGGCCTCTTTGCCTGCATCCTACAGAATTTTTGCAGGACACATAGCTAACTTCAGTGGGCAGTGGGCACACTTCTACTGCAAAATGGACCCAAAGAAGAGTGTCAGTTTAGATATTTTTGAACCGAGCTTGAAAACTGAGGTGGACTTATTTCTTCAGAGATCCATGCTTACTTAAGCTGTGCCCTTGTTAACTGAGGAAAAACAGGACAAGCAAATTTTGCATGAGGCTGCACTGGATTTTTTTAATATTATAAACAGGCTAGCTTGGCTGGGTGCAGTTATTTTTCTTTCATGACTACAGTTTGAACAAGCTGCCCCAGGGAGTCATTATGGAAGCCGTTGCAATGTTTATTATCAGTGCAGGCAGCTTTCCTTATTCCTTTAGCAGCCATCCATCATGGCCCCTTTGATTAGTCGCTATTTCTCATTCACTCACTTGGACAGGGCTGGAAACCTTCCCTTTCTTTTGCTCAAAATGTGATGAAACATGGCAGTGTGAGGTCTGGAGCCTTCTGATTTAAAAATCAACTAACTGGGAGAACTATCTTTTATCAGTCCTTTCCTCCAAGAGGATATGTCTATTTAACCAGGCAGTTTTCAGTGCCATCCTAAACAGATACCAATTTTACACTAGGGCATGTTCCAGGTGGAGAGCCCTTTTGCTCCCAGTGCTTCTCTCTGTTTTTGCACAAGTTGCCACAGAGCTGCAAGTTGGCTTGCCACTCTCCCATGGCAAGCAGAAAGTGCTTGTAAGAGGATCTTGCTTGCCACGGGAAAGTGGCACACCAACTTGCAGCTCCACAGCAGCTTGTGCAAAAACAGAGAGAAGTGCCGGAAGCAAAAGGGCTCTCCACCGAGAACAAGCCCTAGTGCAAAATCAATCATCGTTACACCCTTCTAAATCCATTGTTTTCAGGATTTGGTTTAGGATTGCACTGCTAACATCCCATCTTTTTTCTCTGACCATTTCTTTTATATCACACTGTGCAGTTTAGGAGAGGATCCCATGACTTTCCCATGTTTCAGGATTTCTTGTGATTAATTTTCACTTAAGAGTGTTGTTGACATTTCTGAATTATTCTGAAAAGCATCAAATATCAAACCAAATATCAAAAGCATCAATTATTTTAAAAGTTCAGCTATAAAATACTGAAGAATATTAAATCTTATGTTATTTATCAAATGCTGTCAGATAGGGAATCAAGTGCAGAACCAGATATCATATGATATCAAATATAGATATGCAGGGCTTCCTTTTTTTTTAGAAAAAGTCCAGCAGGAACTCATTTGCATATTAGGCTATACCCTCTGACACCAAGCCAGCTGGAACTGTATTCCTGTGCGTTCCTGCTCAAAAAAGCCACAATGGTATCTTTAGAAATGCCCTTCCCGTAGAAATTCACTTGAGGTTTACCTACTTAACTCATCCTTTAGGAACCAGGCCAAAGTATTTGTTTGTAACTCTCCTTTCTTGCTCTTTTAATGACCTGTTTTTAGTCTGAAGAGTGTTAGACAGGTATAATTTTAATCACCTAAATGTTGTTTTATGTTGTTTTTATGACCCTGGTTGGTTTTTATAACTTGCTTTTGTAGTGATTGTAGTACTTTAGAAACGCATTCCTACAGGAACATAGAGGATGGAAGCTTCCAGAGAATCCCAGCAGGTGAGGAGAAAGGAGCTGCAGGTAGTAGGGCATAGAGAGCAGTCAGGGAAGCACACATACACATGAAAGCTTAAAACCAGAATTAAATTTCATTGGTCTTAAAGGTGCCACTGGACACAAACTTTGTTCTATTACAACTTTAATATTGATAATTCTTATACTGCTATTTTAATTATTTAATTGTATTTTTTTTTAATTCTGTGAGCCCCCATGAACAGGTCCCCTGAGATGTAACCTCAAAATCTTCCAAATCAGTCAATCAATTCATTTCAGATGAAAAGTTTAAAGGGAGTGATTTTATTGGTGCTACAATTTCAGTGACTGCAAATATCACTCAATAGCTTGGGTATCTGTAACTTTTATTGTGTAATCATTTTGCCTTAACTGCTATTGAAATTTGGAAACTCTAGTTTAAACACCTGGCATCATTGTCTCCTTGTATCATTTATATAGTTTCCATAGTTTTTTTTAAGGACATACTTTTATTTTTATACCTGGGAAGGAAAAGAAGGAGAGTTGGTCTGTTTGTTTTGTTTTGGGTTGGGTTTTTTTTTATATTGATGTTTACTACACAGGCACTGAGGATTTTTAAAAAAGCCTTTTTGATAGATGTGTAAATAGAAACTTTAAAAAAAATCCCCAGTGCCTGTGTTCTCTGTAAACTACTGGGGGAATGAGGAAGATCATTATGCAAAAAAAATTATTTGGTTCTGCTCCTCAGAATTTTAAAAATTCTGTGGAAGATCATCAGGTCCAAGACTGGCTGAAGATGCACATTGTTTTGGCTTGTTTGCTGTTTACCAGGGTTTTTTTTTTCTGTTATGGACCCTTTGGGAATTGGGGGAAAATACTTAAATAAATAATAATAATAACTTTTTATTTATATCCCGCCCTCCCCGCCAAGGCAGGCTCAGGGCGGCTTACAACACATAAATATGATACACAGTAAAACCATACTACACAATAATTACAATTAGATAAAACCAACATGTAATTCGACTTATATTACATTAACATTATGGTGCTATAACTCAGATCTTCTATAAAATTCAGTGGCTAAAAAGCATCTTCAGCGAATCTATCTCGGCTCAGCATTAAGTGAAGGCCATTTTAAAGAGAAAGGTCTTGCAGGCCCTGCGGAATTGGTCCAAACACCGCAGGGCCCGCACTTCCTCTGGGAGCTAGTTCCGCAGTAGTGGGGCTGCAATAGAGAAGGCCCGTTCCCAAGTAGTCTTCAATTTGGCCTCCCTTGGCCCAGGGATATTCAGCTGGTTCTTTCCAGCTGACCTCAGCGCTCTCTGGGGTTCATATGGGGAGAGACAGTGCCTCAAGTAGGCAGGTCCTCGGCCATATAGGGCTTTAAAGGTAATAACCAGCACTTTGTAACGAACTCGGTACACCACTGGCAGCCAGTGCAGCCCGCGCAGCCCCGGCTGTATGTGCTCCCACCTCGAAAGTCCCAACAACAGCCTAGCCACCCTCCAGTTCTAGGGGTAAAATAAGGAGGAAATGGTATTGCAACCCATTCTGAACCCCCATTTGAGAGAAAAGTGAGGTACAAAATATCCAAAGAAATAAATATATCCCACACTTTTTTCATAATATATGTTTACTTGATCCAAACAGCTGAGATGACATTTCACAATCTTGCTTTTTTCATCCTTTAAAAAGCTGTAACATTTGCAAATGACCAAAACAGCATGGCACTTGACAAACAGACTTTCAGGCATAAGGCACTCCATCTTCTCAGTTTTGTGTTTCAAGGTGTGAATGTTAGACACATTCCAAACATTGGCAGTGATCCAGGCCTCAGTCAGGTTCCATTGTGACTGTATGTCTGTGTGTGCAATATCTGAAGAGGTGAAGGACAACTGTTCAGAAATCAATATTTCTCTGAAAAGGAGATGAACTTGACAGTACAACAAATTGATCTGGGCACCAATAATTGCTTAAGAACTCATTAATGCCTTGCTAAAAACGCTTAATAAACCAGGGAGAGGGAGACATTGGAAAACTGCCAATGCGTGTGAACAACTCTGTCTGCCTGCCTGTATTATTTCTCAGGGATGGTATTCTCTGTCAAAACATCAGAGAGTTAAAGGAATGGATTCCAAAAGGCATGAAAAACTGACACTTCAACTTTTTAAGATAAAGGTTGAAAATGCTGGATCTTACTGTTTTTCTGTAGCAATAGTGCTTTATGGCAGAATTTTTATGCTAGCACTAATACATTCCAACAGTTTTGCAGCACTTGAAGTCAGAAATATATACAATGTTTTCAGGCTGTAATTGTTGCAACATTCATGTTAAGGATATGACACACAAAACAACCAGTCATATATAAGCAGGACTATAGACAATGATTTCTTGCATGACCATTAAAGAGACAAAGAGAAAGGTTGGTATAGACTTGTGCATTGCTGTTTGTCATTACTACATAAGAAATTAGTAGAAGCTTAACTACCTGCTCCTATTACAGTTCTCCCCATATTGTATAGTTGAGTCTTCATTGTTTCTCCCCCTTCCCAAAAATTGTTGAAATTGACTCAAAAATGCTCCACTGCACAGAGAATCCTTCCTAATAAGTGAAGCAGAAATTAATTACTATATTTGCTGCAGGGCCTATTCGGAGACCACTTACACAGGAATAAGTTTTCTTGATTTCATTTGAGCTACATCATCATAAATGGGTTTTGTTTGGAGAGCCAGTTTGATGTAGTGGTTAAGTAGTGGATCTCTTATCTGGGAGAACCGGGTTTTTGAACAGGAACGCAGTTTCAGCTGGCTCGGTATCTCGGGATGTGACCTAATATGCAAATGAGTTTCTGCTGGGCTTTTTCCACAAAAAAAAACCTTGAGGCAGCTCTTTGGCTCCCAGCATTTTGGGGGACTCTCTTACTGCCAGTTTTGTGTATCCTTGCCTGCACACAGACTGTACCAAGATGTGGCAGGTTTTATCCCCTTCCTGCAACATATTGCTTAGGCCAAGATGCATGGAATACTTCTCTATTCTCACACAAAACCTTTCTGCAGACATATTAGGGTTGCCAAGTCCAATTCAAGAAATATCTGAGGACTTTGGGGATGGAGCCAGGAGACATTGGGGGTGGAGCCATAAGCAAACTGAACTCTAAAGGGAATTCTGGCCATCACATTTAAAGGAACTGCACACCTTTTATATGCCTTCCCTACATTAGAAATAATGAAGGATAGGGGCATCTTCTTTTGGGGCTCATAGAATAGGACCCCCTGGTCCAATCTATTTGAAACTTGGTGCACATTTGAAGGAGAGTCATTAGATGCTATGCTGAAAATTTGGTGCCTCTACTTCACAAAACAGCCTCTCCAGAGCCCCAGATACCCCCAGATCATTATTCCATAGGGAATAATGAAATGCCCAGCAGACATTTCACGCCCCCCCTCCCTTTCTGATTACTCTGAAGTGGGGGAGGGCCTGCTCCCACCTGCGGATTGGCATCTCTACTCACAAGGTGTTGAATTTCCAACTTCTTCAAAGTAATACAGAGCAACTGACCTCTGAAAAGACTGTGCAACCAACAAAGGGTCTGGGCTGCAAACGACCTCTGCAAAGATTGTGCAACCAACGGAGGGTCTGGGCTGCTTTCACAGTCATGTTATTCTGCCTGCTTTCCTGCCCCCTTCAACCTTAAAGACACAAATGCATCATCCTAAGAGGAGGCCTTTGCAGTGGAGTCTAAAGCCTCCAGAGGTGGAAAGGCACATGGGGGCTGTGGGGGCGGAGCTTCCCTCCACCGGCCAGCTGACTGGGAGTGGGAAGGAGCCTGGGAAAGCTGGAAAACCCGCTCTGGGACCTGAGGATTGGCAAGCCTAACACATATGCCCTCTAGGTGAACCCCACAGCAGATTCAGACTGATGGGAAATGAATCCTTCCAAGCTTCATTTTTTCTTTGTTACTTATGGAGCTCAAAGCATGAAGACATTGTAAGTCATGTTCAGAGATGATGGAATTCCTTTCTCACTGCTGCAGCTCTGGCCTTCCCCTCTTGCCTAGCTAAGCTGTATTCTATTTGTCATGGAACAATTATGCTAATACAGCTAAAGCTGCAAAGTGCATCTGCTCTCTGTAGCTTTAGCTGTATTAGCATTAGGCCTAGGATTGTCAACTCCAGGTTTGGAAATACCTGGCCATTTGGGAGATGGAGCATGGGGCAAGGTTTGGGGAAGGGAGGTATGAGGCATGATGTCATTTTCTTATCCCAAGTTTCTCCATTGCAGCACTCATGAGTGCCACTATGATATTGCCCTCCTTCACAGGATTTCCCTTTATCTTGTTATTAGCTGAACAGCCCCCTTTCCTTCCTTTTGTGTTTTTCTCAGACTATCCTAGGACTAGGGTTGCTGGGTCCATAGCTCTGGCCGGAGGGTGGTAGGAAGGAGCTTTCCAGGAATGGGCAGGGTGACATTGCCGTGAGCAACATCCCTGATGTGAAATCAAGTGGAATGATGTCATCACAACGGGGACATTGTGTAGCAACCCTCTGGTATTTGGGGCAAAACTCTATGATTACCATAGAGTTTTGCCCAAAATGCCAGACCATGACTTCATGATGTCCCTGGAGTGATGACATCACTTCTGCACTATGTCATCAGGTCATGGCTGTTGAGGGTGGAACTTCCCCCTGCTGGCCAGCTGTCCGGCAGCAGGGAGGAGCCCACAAAACTGGGAGATCCCCTAATCCCATTTAGGGACTGGCAACCCTACCTAGGGAACTGAGGGGAGAAACTAAAATCCTTCTTTTGTCCTTGTTTGGTAATGGCACATGAAAGGCTGATGGCAAATCCTGGTAACCACCAAGTGTTTTTAGAAAGAGGGTAGGGCCAGATGAGGCTTTTGCCCAGCAAGATTTCTGATTGGCAGTGCAGGTCTGTATGGATAATCTCAGTCCCTGAGATTCTGTGGTCAGCTCCATATTTTATGACAGCCATTTTATGGCTGCACACACCATCCTGTCAGAATTCCAAGGGTGCCTACAAGATCATAATGGTTGGAGACCTCTGTGACTTAAGCTGTTCCTATTGCATTGCTAAATTTTGTAATCCGCCTTGAGTCTCAGAGAGAAAGGTAAACCTTTAAACAAAATGTATAAATAAATACTTTTTTTACCTTAAGCTTTTAACGACTGTCCTGTTTTATGTTGTCACAGTTCCTTTAATTGCTGCTTATTGGTTCATCTTGTTAATTTGTGATTTCATGTTGTTTTGGCTGATTTCCCTTCTCCCCGCCCCTTGATTGCTGCCCTGAAAAAGGCATATAAATATTTAAAAATAAAATTATAGTCAAAAATCAGTATTCTCTATATAGTAGTTCAACTCTAAACACTTGCCTAATGTTTATTGCTAGTACCAGCTCCTGCCCCAGTTCTTCCATTCCTATGACACTCTTAGGCACCCTGGTACTTTTTAGATCTACCCTGGCTCCATTGTTTAACATCCTGTTCAAACAGGCTGAATGGCATTACATTAATAGCCTATGCAGCAGGGTGCTGTGCTTGCAGCAGTCACAAGAATGGATGATGTGCAACCAGTAACAGGCATATCCTTGAAAAACAAATAAAACCATGAATTACAGTACCTTCTCTTTTGTCCCTGTGATTACTGTGTGCTACACAAAATGTACCAGAATCTTCTGAAGGACCAATATCCCCTTTGAACATTGGCTATTTGAAAGAGATGAACCAGAACAAGTTGGTATATCTTTGCCACTTCAGCGCAGTGTCTAAGGGTCCCTGGCACCAAAAAAACCCTTTCACAATGCACTGTAATTCTGTTGCTCCTCTCTAACATCCTGCATATAAATTGCATCGATAAATGGCTTTTCTGGTACTAGATATAATAGGCATCCAGAGCAGAAGTAATTCAAATCTGCAGAGTAAAAAAGCTGAAAACAGCATCCTTGTGTCATGTTATCCTTCTCCCCCATAACATTCAGGATTGTTGTTAACCTCATAATGAATTTCCCTGTTTCAGCTCACACTGCTAGTAGTTACTAGAAGGACTGGCAAATTACCAGTGTAATTACATCACTGTATGTAGAAAGTGATCCTAAATGTCATGTGTGAGAGAGGAATATTAGATGTAGGGATGTTATTTTTGATGGGAATCTTGTGTCATCTGTAAGATTTTGTTCACACTAAATCCTATGTAGTGAGGATGTATGTCCTGACCCTGATAGCCTAGGCTAACCTAACCTCATCAGATCCCAGCAGCTAAGCAGGGTTGGTCCTGGTCAGTAGGGCTTTCTTTGTAGCAGGAACTCCTTTGCATATTAGGCCACACACCCCTGATGTAGCCAATCCTCCAAGAGCTTGCAGATCTCCAGGATGATTGGCTACATCAGGGGTGTGTGGCTTAATATGCAAAGGAGTTCCTGCTACAAAAAAAAGCCCTGCTGGTCAGTATTTGGATAGAAGCCCCCTCCCCCCAAGGGCATACCAGGGTCACTATGAGAGGCAGGCAATGGCAGACCAGCTTAGAAAGCCTCATGCCTTGAAAATCCTGTGAGGCTGTCAGAAGACAACTGCATCTTGATGACTAAATAAATAAATAACGGATTCTGTGATGGACTGCACTTTTAAAAGCTTATAAGTGCTGTACAAACAGCTAAAAGACTGTTAAGAGTTAATTTTTCCCAGAACCAGAGAGCCTTGAGTGACAGGCTGCTCCAAAGAGATCTGATTGGTTAGCATCAGCTGAGCAGAGAGACTTTGGAACTGGATGCTGAGGAGACTTCAGTGCAATTTCCATCCTAGCTAAGAGAGTCAAATACTGACAGTTTTGGAATTCCGTCAAACTGCCCACTCATCCTTACTAACTTTCCCCAGTTCTCTTGTCTATGTTAAACAGCTCTCAGTCAGGTCTGAATTCCAAAACTGTCAGTACTCTTCTCAGTTAAGGCTGAAATCAGACTGAATTCTCCTCAGCATCCAGTTCAAAAATGTTTCCCTATTGAGTTGATGCTAACCAATCAGATCTCTTGGAACAGCCTTAAGGCTGTCACTTAAGGCTCTCTGACTATGTGAAGAATTAACCCTTCACAGTCCTTTATCTGTTTACACACCACTTCTAAGCTTTTAAAAGTGCAGTCCATCACAGAAGAACTAGGAGGTCTTCACCCTTAGGTATGAAAATCAGAATCAGTTGCCTCATCACAGGAAGATGCTTGGCTTTGGTCCAACATTTTGTAATTGCCTTCTAAAGTAGCCATTTTGCTATGGATCCTTTTGTCAAAATTCTGGAAGTGTCTGTGAGCTCAACTAGGCTGAGTGTCTTGAGTAGCATATCAGACTTTATTCTACTGGCAGGCTACAGCTATAGTGTGAGAGGCAGTCCTGATAGACCCTGCCTCTCCCTAACATGCCCCAAATACCTGACATTCATACCATGTCATGTATGGCTTCGCTGTTTTCAGTCTGGACCCTTAGACTATGCAAGTCAGTGAACTTATTTAAAATAAGGAATGGGACAGAAGGGGAAAGTTGCAAACATTTCATACTTGGAGCAACTTCTGTTCCACAGGCATGGAAATAAATGCAGAAGCAGGACAAAATAAGTACAGATGTTGGTGCTCCTTGTAATGAATTGTGAGCTGGCATGTACCCCCCTCTGGCATCACACATAGGGAGAATATGAACCAGTCAGAGTCTGCCAAATGAAATCAGCTTTGCTAAGCTTTTGTTCAGCTTTCTGCAAAGAGCTGGCACTTTGATAATTCCTTCTGTTTCTTTCTAGTTTCATTTGGAAGTCATAAATAAGATTAAAATCAAATGCTCAGTTTATGCTGAGCATATTGCCTGTCTGCTAATATGCAGTGTAAGTGGAGGTTCTAAATAGGCCAAAGGCTGTTGGAAACATTTGGAAGAACTTCTTTTTGGGGGTTCTCAGTCTGATTAGAAAAAAACTACTCATTTTCTTAATCCATCAAATTACTTTGGATGTATAGTGCAGTCCAAAGCAGAGCTGCACCTTTCTAAGCCAGTTGACTTCAGTGGACATTAGAAGGGTGTAACTCCTTTTAGGATTGCTCTGCAGGTCTTACAATAACATCAGTTAATGAATCTTCATTTATTAGGTGGGTGCTGTTAAAAAGCTCTCCTAAATTATGTAAGCAGGGAATAAGGTTATTATTTCAGTATGCTTCCATTTACCATAATGTTGTTAGGGACAAACCTGTTATATAAGGATGGTAATGTGATTTCCAGGCATTAATGAAACATCTAATGGCTTTTGAGGCTATTTCTTATAATAGTGTGCACAGAATTAACTCCATCTTTCCTACTTTTCTTTCTTTTTCCTCTCACTTCCCTGAAGTCATTGACACCTCAGCTAAGATTTAATTCCCTGAAAGCACAATAATATAAAATTTACAAGTGAGATCTAAAAATTATTAACCCATGACTTCAGGGCAGTCACTGGTGTATCTATTGTGTTATCTGATTTTTTTTTTTTTTGCAGGGTACTCCAGACCACATGCATTCTTCTCTGCCATTATGTCCCCACAACAACACTACAAGGCCCTTTAGACTCAGAGGAAATGACTACCCTAAGGTTGCCCAGGGAGGTTCATAGGTGAGCCAGGATTTGAATGCATATCTCCCAGATCATGTGGCACTCAAATCAATATTAAAAGGTAAAGGTCCCCTGTGCAAGCACCGACCCATGGGGTGATGTCACATCATCACATTTTTTTGGCAGACTTTTTACGAGGTGGTTTACCATTGCCTTCCCCCACTCATCTAAACGTTACCCCCAGCAATCTGGGTACTCTATAGCATAGGCTTTTTCAACCCAGCCTACCCTATAGGGTTGTTGTGAGATCTGATTCAAAGTAGATCATGAGACTGAGGATGTCTATCAAGAGACATTTCACCCCATGGTACTGTGTCCCTGTCCAGAGCTGACTGTATTAATTCATCTTGTGACTCTTTCAGCATTTTCTTGTGTAAAACCTACAAGGTGTATGATGAGTGCATGAGTGGATGCAGAGTAATAAACTGAAGCTTAATTCCAACAAGATGAAAGTACTACTGGTGGGTGGAAGGCCTGACTCATTCTGGATGGGTTGCACTCTCCTTAGGGTTTCCAGTTCCTTACCCCTCACTGGTGGGGGGAGGGTTGGAGCCTTCCAGGAGAGGGGTGGAGCTCCACCCCAAACAGCAATGTCACCAACATAATGATGTCATGTGAGGGCACTCTGGTTTGAGAGCAAAACTTAATGGTAAAATTGCCCTCAAACCAGAGCATTCCCATGTGACATCCCCAGTGCGGACATTGCTGTTTGAGGATGGGGTTTCTTTGATATATATCCCCCAAAAGCAGGGGATCCCCCACTCAGACCTAGGGGCTGGCAACCTTAACTCCTCTTGGAGGAATAGGTCTGTAGTCTGTGGGTGATCTTGGGCCCAGGCCTACTGCCAAATAAGCAGGTAACAGTTGTGTCCTAAAGTGTCTTTTACCTGCTTTCCTCTACACATTTGTTAGCTGATGCAGCTGTGTTTCGCACATTCAGCTTTATCAAGATCCAGCCACACTTTACAGCATACTGTGATGTCCTAAGACTTCTCCAAGAATGTCTATTACTCTGAAAAATAGCACGTACACCATTTTTCAGAGTAAACAGTCAGAAAAGGCAAGTATTCAAGATACGGTTGCCAATCCCCAGGTTGGGGCAGAGAATCCCACGGTTTAGAGTCCCTCCCCTCGCTTCAGAGTCATCAGAAAGCGGGGGGGGGGATGTCTGCAGGGCACTCCATTATTCCCTGTGAAGACCGATTCCCATAGGGTATCATGGAGAATTGATCCGTGGGTATCTGGGGCTCTTTTTTGAGATAGAGGTACCAAATTTTCAGCATAGTGTCCAGTGCCTCTCCCCAAAATACCCTCCAAATTTAAAAAAAGATTGGACCAGGGGGTCTAATTCTATGAGCCCCAAAAGAAGATGCCCCTATCCTTCATTATTTCCAGTGGAGGGAAGGCATTTAAAAGGTGTGATGTAAATTTAGATGTGATGACCAGAACTCCCTTTGGAGTTCAGTTATGCTTGTCATTCCCTTGCTTCTGGCTGTACCCCCAATATCTCCTGGCTCTGCCCCCAAAGTCCCCAGATATTTCTTGAATTAGACTTGGCAACCCTAACTCAAGAGGAGGCAGCACTCTTTGAAATTACTTCAGCCAAATGAGAACGCCATGCTGCAGGATGATATGAATGTCACTTCATTTAATTAGAGAAAACCCCAGTTTGGTAGTTCCACCAGGAGGACTCTTGAATTGTCTTTCAGCACTGTGGTAAATTTATATTCTTTTGCATTTCATAAGTGGTATGAAATGTGAATGGTATTTGTAATGAATAAGACTCTTTAAATAGTTTGTACTATTTCCATATGTTATTTACATTTCTGTACATATGTGTTTGGTATTGGGTTGACTAGTTAACCACCTGTAGTTTGTGTAGAAAAGATGTGGCCACTGTGCTGCATGCCCTATTTACAGGTAGAATAGATTACTAAAATGTGCTCTATGTGCGGCTGCCTTTGGGAAGTGTTCAGAAACTTCAGTTGGTACAGAATGCTGCAGCCAGGATGTTGACTGAAGAGGGTCATAGAGGCCATATCATTTCAGTCTTGGCTCATCTACAGTGGCTCCCAATTCGTTTCCAGGCGAAATTTAAGGTGCTGGCCATGACTTTCATAGACCTACATGGTTTATATTTGAAGGACCACCTAATTCCTTATGAGCCTACCTGACCACTGTAGAGGCCCTGTTTCAGGCATCCTTACCTTATATTAGGTGGGTGATGACCCAAGATTAATGGTACCAAAACTCTGAAACTCTCTCCCCACAGAAATTCATCTGCCCCTTATGTTGCCAACTTCTGCCAGTGGGTGAAGATTTTTTAATTTTGTTTGGCATTCCCACGATGCCAGAGGAAATGGTTATGGGGAAAAGGAATTAAGTTTACAGCCAGCCAGGCTGTAAACTTCCTAACCAATGTTTTTATGTTTTGTATGTATTTTACCAATATGTGTTTGGGAGGGGTTTGAGTTTGATGGTTTTAAACTGTGATTTTATCATGTATGTTTTAAACTGTTAGCTGCATTAGTGGCCTTCGTAAGGGTGGAAAGGCAGGATTTCTTATTATAAATTTGTCTTCTGCTTGCATAATACACATTCCATATCTGTTCAAATTTTGTAATTGATCTGTATTTCAAATACGTTCTTAATTTTGCCATTACTGTAAAATCAGCAAGTTTATTTTCCCATTTTTCTAAGCTTGGACAGAAGTCTAATTTCCATTTTGCTGGGTAGATAATTCTAGCTGCTGTCACCATATATGTGAATATCTCTTCCAAAATTGTTGGAAATTTATCAGGTAGTATACCTAACAGCATATTCTTAGTTTCCATAGGGAATTTAAATTTTAATATGTTCTGTATTTTTCCATGTATTTCCTTCCAATATCTTTTTGCTTTTTTACAAGTTCACCACATATGGTAAAAGATTCCATCTATGTCTTGACATTTCCAGCATTTTTCTTCATAGCTTTTGTCTACTTTCTCAATATCATTTGGGGCTATATATCATCCAAAAAATATTTTGTACCAGTTTTCTCTTAACACCTGGCTGACTGTAAACGTAATTTCTTTTCCCCATAACCATTCCCTCTGATGCACAGATCTCTCTAAAGTTCTGCATCCATTTAATCATATATTTTTCACTTGTTCTTTGATCTCTAACTGAAGTAAGAACTTATATATCCATCATAGTAAATGGCCTTTTTGTTTTATAATCAGCTGTTTGAACTCAGTCACCTCTCTTAGAGCTGATAATCTTCTTTAGTCTTGAAACTGATTGATAATATAGGAACCATGGAATGTTGATTCCTTCATCTCTATCTTGCCAGGACTTGATTTCCCCCTGAGCATTTACCATATTGCCATAAGTTAAAAGACCACTTTTATTTCATATCTTCTTATCATGCACAGAGAATTTGGAGGGCTCAATAAATTCCAGTGTGTAAACCATATTATAAAAAAGAGACATGTTTTGAAGTTCCACATTTGCAGGTGCATGCAGGGCAAATTTGGATTGAAACTATGTCATGTGGAGAGAGGGTGCTAAGACCTCCCCTGTATTATTTTCCTGACATGAAAAGGCCCCGGGGAAGATACTGTTTGCCTCACTGCAGAAATATAGCATGTACTTCACTAGTACATGTGCAAAGAAGAAAATAGTGTCCTGGGTGCCATTTAAGGTCAGGAAAATAGCTTGGGTAAAGTTCCAAACCTCTTTGTATGCCACAGTCTCAATCTGGCCCAAACAAGCCTGGGAAGCATGTAGCCTCATAGCATGCCTCTGCACCCAACCAGAAGGAGGGAGGGGGAAGACCAAAATGGCCTGAATGGAACATAACATTTAGCTGATCGTCCCTGTTGGCATATAGAATACCACAACATTCTACCTAAGAAAGGATGATTTGGAAGTATTTTTTGATGTTACCTTCCCTCCTTTTTAAATTTCTTTATATTGTTGGTCAAGCCAGGAGTAACACAAGATGTGAAAATTTATACTACAAACATTGGAAGTTTAGAATAATGTAGAGGATGAGGAAACTCATGAAAGATGCATGCTTACTTTTTTGGGCCAGCCTACATTTTTCAGTGGATGTCTCTATGCCTTCTGGCCAATACTTTGAAGATGTTTCTGTATCTGTAGGATTTCATTTGGGAATTGGTCTACTTCCCTCCCACTCATTTCCTCTTCTCTTTTTTCCCACTCTCATCTTCTGTATTCTAAACACATGAGGGTCCCCCCCACCATTTCTGTTGCACTCGTTAAATGGCTTAGATTTCTGTTAGTGTAACTAATTCTTTTCTTCAAAAGGTGTTTTCTGTATACATGTCATGTAGTCATATTTGTACAATGTTTCCTCAATTCTGGTACATGAATAGAGTTGTCAGAATTTTTTTTGCCTAACGAATTATGGGCTGCCTAGCCACTTTCTGATGCAATGAAGCAAAATGAGTAGGCCATTATTGGGCTCAAAATACAATCAGTTACCTCTAGTGGCATCCTTTAAATATTAAATATATATAGGGCTTTTTTGTAGCAGGAACTCCTTTGCATATTAGGCCACACACCCTGATGTAGCCAATCCTCCAAGAGCTTACAGGGCACTTACTACAGGGCTACTGTAAGCTCCAGGAGGACCGGCTACTTCAGGGGTGTGTGGCCTAATATGCAAAGGAGTTCCTGCTACAAAAAAACCCATTAATATATAGTTTTAGACAGGTCACCAAATACAGCTCCCTGGCACCTTTCA
This sequence comes from Heteronotia binoei, assembly GCF_032191835.1. Lineage (NCBI taxonomy): Eukaryota > Metazoa > Chordata > Lepidosauria > Squamata > Gekkonidae > Heteronotia > Heteronotia binoei. The sequence goes on from NC_083224.1 coordinate 50,369,151, forward strand.
GGTTTGAAAAACAACATGGAGGAAGGAAGGAACCCCTACTCCTCCTCAATGGTCCCAATTAGAATTGGGCTTCTGTGGTAACTGTTAAAAGGAGTTTGCTAGGAGGAAATCACTCCTACAAGATGATGGAGCTTCCACAGAACAGATATGAAGATGTTCTATTGTTAAACTTGGCCCTCAGTTTCCTGTACAATACCTGACTACAATCCAGAGTACAACCATGTCACCAAGACAAAATAGGAACACATTTTTATAAAAACGGCTGTTTGTTATATACATTATCTTGTTCTTATTGCATTGTTTTCTAAATTATGCTTAAAGGACTGAATTTATCCTCACCCCATTGGAGAGGAGGAGACAGGAGGAAGCTGGGCTCAATGGAAACCATTGCTGTCTTCAGCCTGTTTGCCCATTGAATAAACATACGGAGCAAAGCCATAATGTATAGATGGATCACTATTTCTGGGGCAATAATGCTCTATATTCTTGGTGCTGAGGAGGGGGCAACAGTTGGAGGGCTTCTGAAGTTCTGACCCCACTGGTGAACTTCCCGATGGCACCTGGGCTTTGGCCACTGTGTGATGCAGAGTGTTGGACTGAATAGGCCATTGACCTGGTCCAATATGGCTTCTCTTATGTTCTTACCATGACCTCTCTCCTTGTAACCATTATGGTCAGAACAGCATGGTTGATCAAGAGAGATTGGAATGGATTCCTCAGTCTCATTCAGGTCATCCAAGTTGTTCCAATCTGTAGGAAAGCAATAAATAATTTTAAAAAGAAGATTAAAGCCTTTCTCTTATTCTTTGCATTATGGAAGACGCCCTCATCTAAAAACTGACCAGAAACCAGGGGAAAGGGGGGAACAGATGATCATGGGAAATTAGAAACTCTGATTACCTGGGATGATAGAAAAAGAAGTGATGAATCATTTTATACCATCTTCTGGTAAAGCTTCTACAGTAATATGTGAATCTGCTTTCACTATAATTAAAGAAAGACCACAGTTTTTGGAGAGCTAAAGGGTCAATTTTACCACCTCTCTGTCTTCTAACTGAAGAAGTTTGTAGCCTGTTCCACATGGTCTCCCACAAGGGGCAAAGGAACATAACTTCAACTGAATGAAGGCCATTGGCTGTGGATATGATATTGATTGTGATATAAGTATAGCTGTCTTGTTAACTGTGAGCTTAAAGGTCATTTCTGAGTTCAGTCTTCCAGATTCAGCTGTTCTTTCACAGTGGGGGAGGTAGAATCCCTCTGAGGATAAACGCTTCTTACAATAATATAAAACTTCCCCTCTTAAAATTTGATTTGTTAAGAACATAAGAAGATAAGAGAAGCCATGTTAGATCAGACCAATAGCCCATCCAGTCCAACAAATTATATATATATACACACACACACACACACACACTGTGGCTAATAGCCATTGATGGACCTCTGCTCCATATTTTTATCTAAACCCCTCTTGAAGGTGGCTATGCTTGTGGTCGCCACCACCTCCTGTGGCAGTGAATTCCACATGTTAATCACCCTTTGGATAAAGAAGTACTTCCTTTTATCCGTTTTAACCTGTCTGCTCAGCAATTTCATTGAATGCCTACGAGTTCTTGTATTGTGAGAAAGGGAGAAAAGTACGTCTTTTTCTACTTTCTCCATCCCATGCATTATCTTGTAAACCTCTATCATGTCACCCCACAGTCGACGTTTCTCCAAGCTAAAGAGCCCCAAGCATTTCAACCTTTCTTCATAGGGAAAGTGTTCCAGCCCTTTAATCATTCTAGTTGCCCTTTTCTGGACTTTCTCCAATGCTATAATATCCTTTTTGAGGTGCGGCGACCAGAACTGCACACAGTACTCCAAATGAGACCGCACCATCGATTTATACAGGGGCATTATGATACTGGCTGATTTGTTTTCAATTCCCTTCCTAATAATTCCCAGCATGGCGTTGGCCTTTTTTATTGCAAACGCACACTGTCTTGACATTTTCAGTGAGTTATCTACCATGACCCCAAGATCTCTCTCTTGGTCAGTCTCTGCCAGTTCACACCCCATCAACTTGTATTTGTAGCTGGGATTCTTGGCCCCAATATGCATTACTTTGCACTTGGCCACATTGAACCGCATCTGCCACGTTGACGCCCACTCACCCAGCCTCAACAGATCCCTTTGGAGTTCCTCACAATCCTCTCTGGTTCTCACCACCCTGAACAATTTAGTGCCATCCGCAAACTTTGCTACTTCACTGCTCACTCCCAACTCTAAATCATTTATGAACATTTAATTATTATGATTTGTTAATGTCCTTTAGAAAATATGTACGCTGTCTTTAAATGAAAAGTACTGATTGATCAACACAAACAGTTTTAGAATTATGCTGTGTTCTGGGAAGAAAAAAAAATCTAACAATGCTGCTCATCAAAGATAAAGCAATGAATATTCAAAAACAAATTCTGGGTGTGAGCCACTCAAAGTTAAACAATTATTTAAGTACTGTGTGGAGATAAGAGTGACACAATGTGAGACACCTCTGAATTTAATCAAAAAGGAACTGTTTCTATTTTTAAAAATCCCAATGAATCTAGGACAAAACTTAGGAATGCTATCCTAAACAAAGTTACACCCCTCTAAGTTGATCAAAAGAGTGTAAATAACTTGGAAAGGTAATTCAGGTGTGTACCCCTTTTGGTTTGTAGCAGCAGAACCAAGTTTTTAATCCAGTGGCATCTTTAAGACCAACAAAGTTTTATTCAAGTTATAAACATCTTCAGATACAATAAAATGGAAATTATCAGTTCATACATATAGGAAGAGGGTGAGCAGTAAATTAACATGTGTAGTGCCCATGTTCATTGACTGATTTCAGACCAATGCAGTTTGCAAACAGAAAGCAGTTTTATTCACTAAATCAAAGGTAAACTATCCTAAAGGTTATAACATGAAATCAAAGTTCAGTACAACATAAGATCCTAGTTTCAATTACAAATATACTTCTCAAGAAGGCTTGTTGCTTTAGCTGGGGACTCTGTCTTCACCGCAACCATCTGTTCATCAAGCCGTCATCAGTTCCTTCAGCTATTCCACAGAGCAGGGCAGTGCAGCACTATCCAGTCCACTTACGCTTCATTTATTATAACCCTACCCTATTCAATTATCAGTCTCAGCTGGGACTGATTTGTGGGTCTTCACAGCAGTTCTAGCTAAGGCAAACATGATTTACCTGTTAAGGGCAATCAACCCTTTTGCAGCTTAGTGCTCCAAACACAGGTTTGGAATGAGTAGATCACCACCCCTGTCTTTGTTTATATGGTCACCATTTGTTTGGGTTTAATTTCAGGGGGGAACATAGTGAAGATAATAAATATGTCAAAATTGGAGATTGATGGGCAGATGTATCCTTAATTGTGGAATGCTAAGAGTAATTAATTGGGACCCTGCCATTACACTCCATATTTCTTCTCTCAAGTATGGAGGTAACATTACAGCATCTTCTTCTTTGAAGTGGAGGGATTTGCTATGTACAGGTATCTCCCTTGTCCCCAGACCAGAGAAACTATGCAATCTACCATTTCAAATTTCATTACATTTTACTATTCATTATGTTACATTACAATCTACTGTTCTAATTGGTGAGAATACAGATATACGGGCTGAATGAAGTTAGCATAAGAAGAAACCAATATCCCAAATGTGTCTTGTGGGGTTGTTCTGAGTGTAGTAGTAACTTGTAATTCAGCAATTTCCCTTTCTAATCTGTTCCTGAAGTCCTTTGCAATAAAACAGCTTCTTTGAGGTCCTCCATTAAATGTCCTGGAAGGCTGAAGTGTTCTCCTATAGATTTTTCAGTCTTTTGATTCTTGATGCCAGATTTGTGTCCTTTTATCCTTTGGCATAGGGTTTGCCCTAGGAGAGCTGAAAGGCATTTCTAACATTTAAAGGCATATACAATGTTAGAAGATGAGCATGTGAATAAACTTGAGATGATGTAGTTCAGGGGTATTGAACTCATTTATTATGAGGGCCAGATCTGACATAAATGAGACCTTGTCGGACTGGCCATGTGTGTACCTATTTAAGATTAAGTAGCAGAAATATAAACTTTTTAAAGGACACAGACAAACACAATTAAAGATTTTTTTTAAAAAAAGAACTTAAAATAAAACATGATTAAAACATTAGCACTTGTTGGCCTTAAAGATGTTTTCTTTGTATTTCTCCCATGGGATCCAGGAACTGGGCAAAGGAAGCTCTGACTCTTTCCCTCTCTCCCCAGGGGACCAGGAGAGGGAGGAGCCTCAACCAATGGAGAAAATCAAGGTTGGAAAGCGGCTTCGGCGATTTAAGATAGAGAGCGACTCGGACCGGCTGGTCCAGAGCCGCTCTCTAATTGGGTAGCTGAGGGGTCCTCCTCACAGGAATACCTGAGTCTGGGACCCAGGAAGGGTCTCAGAAGGCGGGCAGCTTGAGTTGAGGGTCGGGATTGTCAGCGACAGCTGTCTCCCGAGCCCGACTCGCTGCAAGCCTCCCTGTCCCGATCGCCATTTTTAAATGGCATTGAGGTTGACTGCCGAACTTCTTTTTTTCTTTCTATCAAGCTCTTCTGCGTGACATGATCAGACTGCAATATTTCTGGGATGACTGTAAGTTTTTCCTTGCTTTCTATACTTAACCTTTGAAGTAAAATTTGTGAAACCCAGGGACTGGAGAGTTGAAAATAAAGTGGAACAAGGACGGAGGCAAAGGCAAAGAGAAGGGGGGGGGAATACCCAGCACTCTCCTTTTTTTCCCTGAGGCTTCAAAAAGTTCCTGCCTAACGTGACTTTCCTATTGTTGTCCTGAAAAATATGATTGACTCACACCAGTTTCTAAAGACAAAAGAGACTTGATGGCTGAATTGAACTGATTTGTCCTGATTTCTTTTGGTGAGGAAGATCTTGCTGTTGGAAAGTTGCTTGCAAGCATTTGTGGAGGAGAAAAACAGTTGCTGTAAGAATTCTCAGTTAAGACTGTCAAACCAATGAATGTCCTAAAGAACTGACTCTTAATGGATAGAATATAGTGCTGTATAAAACTGTGACTTTTAAAGATATAAAGAAAAGTGCTTGTCAGCTATGCTGAAGGGAAGTATCCTGAATTAGCCTCTGTGGGTCCTAAAGATACATTCAGAGTCACACTGGGTTTGTGCAGTGGATTCTAAAATGCAGCTATATTGTTGACTGTTGGAAGAATAGGTGTGAAGTTTTTTTAAGTTGATTATAAATTTTTAATGGTGGATATGGTTACCAGCATTTTCTTTTAATTCAACTCATTAATGGATTATAAAAAGTTGGTTGGTTGAAAGTGATTTTTGTATTTTTTTAAAATTTGATTTTTTTTTTCTTCTTGTGTGTTTACTACTTGTGGCTTTACCTGGAGGATTTATTTTCAAACATATGGTTGAAATAATCATTCTCTTTACCTCTTTTCACTTATTTTTTTCATTTTTTTTTCTCCTTGTGGATCTTTTATTTTTTTTATCTTGGGTTCATCTGGATTGTCTCATTTTTTATCCTTTTTGGTTATTCTTAATTTTTGTTCTTACTGTGGATTATATAACTTGGGCATCCAGCCCTGGATTACAATATATATCTTGGAATAGTTGGATGAATTTGTTAAGACTTGGACTCCATTGAACTACTTATTCTGAGAAAAGCACTACAGTGAACTGTTTCTGTGAGCTGAATTGTTTAGGCTAGGTGATACTAAAGATTGTTGTGGTAAAAAGGTTTTGCTTAACATAAGGTTTATCACTGTTTGGGGCGTGTTAAATTGTTGATAGAAGCAAGAAAGTTCTATTTTCAAACAAATTATCTTTGCATAACATTGATACTATTTGTTAGATACTAGCTCAACTAACATAAATAGGAACACTGTGTTCCAAAACAGGCTTTAAAGAGGCACCAAGAAAAAAAGAGAACTGAGAAGGTAAACCACCAATTCCTTCATCCAGCTCTTCGTCTGGTTTAGGGAAGCTTACATCTGCAGCTATGCAGCTATGCAGAGGGACATGAAAGAAATGCAAAATACTCTACTAACTGCCATAGCACAACTGGCTGGTAAAGTAGATAATATAGGAGAGCAGATGGCAGAAATTAAACAAGAACTTCAAGAGAATAGAAAACAGACAGCAGAGACCAATAAAGCTTTAAAGATCTTAGATACACAGGTGACAGACAACACACAAAAGGTGGAACAACTGGAAAAAGAACAGAAAGCATATGACGGTAGACTTCTATAGTTAGAGATAGATAGAACAGTCTACATGCTGAGGTTTCAAAATTTACCAGAAGAAAAAGCTGAAGATCTACAGAAAATACTAAGTGAAGCCCTAGCAGAAATTTTACAGGTGACATCTGACAAGATGGAGGAAGAGTTTGATCAAGTTAAGCGAGTCCCATCAAGTTTCACGAGGCGGAATAAATTACCTAGCGAAATCCATTTGAAGCTCACAAGAAAGAAGACTAGAGACAATATTTTCAAGCAAGCGAGAGATAAACAGTGATGATAGCAGGAAATATGGTGAAAATTCTGAGAGAGGTACCATGGCCAGTTAGACAAAGGAGAAGAAAATATCAAACTTTGACAAATTTTCTGAGAGAAAGAGAAATACCTTACACATGGCTAATGCCGGAAGGCCTGTTCTTTACATATGAAGAGAACAGATACAGGATAAATTCTATTTTTAAAGTCCAAATTTTTTTGGAGAAAGCTGAGAAAAAAGAGGGGAAGAAAAAGAAGGGAGGATGAAGATGAAGAAGAAGTCTCAGACAAAGAGGATCCAAGTGGAGTAAGGAAATACCCAACAAGATTGCAGACCTAAAAAGATAAAAAAAAGATAGTGATAAGAAAAACCCATAGTGGCATCAATAATTTCTATTAATGTGAATTGACTTAATTCTCCCATAAAAAGGAGGAAGACCTTTAAATACTTAGCAAAACTGGAAATGAATATAATTTGCTTACAAGAAACACATATTTTGGCAAAAGATCAACATTTTTTGAAAAATAAGAAACTTGGCAATTTGTTTACAGCAACAGATATAAATAAAAAGAAAAGGGGATTGGCAATATATATTAAGGACAAATTTAACCCACACCTACAGTATGCTTCAGAAGATGGAAGAATTTTACTAGTGGAAGTTATGGTGGATAATAAAAAATATATATTGGTAAACATTTATGCTCTGAATGATCATTAAGAAAAATTCTTCAAAGATTTGCACCTTAGGTTATCAAATTTGGATTATGCAGAATACTGTCTAGTAGGAGATTTTAACACAGTTTCTGATAAACAATTGGATAAAAAACACACACAAGCACAGTAAAGTCAAAGGTTTTCAACTGCCAACAAGTTTTTGGAAGCTTGTAGAAGAATTAGAGTTAGTTGATGCATGGAGAACAAGATACCCAAATTCAAAAGATTTTACATATTATTCTGCCAGTCACCAATCGTGGTCAAGAATTGATATGTGTTGGCTGTCCACAGACCTAGTTAAAGATTTAGCTGAGACAGAAATTCAACCAAGAGTTATATCAGATCATAGTCCTGTAATGTTAAAACTCAAAGGCATTCAACTGAGAAGAACTTGGAGGTTAAATACTTCTATTTTAAAAGATAAAGATTTTCTTAAAGAAACCAAGGTAGAAATGGGATCTTTTTTCAAACAGAATATAACTCAAGATGTAAATATGAAAGTGGTCTGACAGCATATTTCAGGGGGCTTGCAATCAGATATAGTGCCAAGAAAAAGAAAGAAACAACTGAAAACTTCCAAAAACTAATGCCGCTATCAGAAGAAGCTGAAGAGAATTTTAAAACACAGCCTACAAAACAGGAGTTTCAAAATAAAGTTTAAAAAATACATCAACTTAATCTACTGCTGATAGAGGAAATGGAGAAAAAATTAAGATGTGCCAGACAGAATTTCTTTGAACATGATAATAAACCTGGAAGGTGGTTGGTCTATAGATTGAAAAAAGAGAATGCCAAAAGAACAATACCAGTACTGAAAGATGAAAATAATAAAGAGAAATTTCAAAGACAAGAGATACGTCAAATTGTGGAACAATTTTACAAAAGATTACATGAAGACAAACAAGTCCAAAAGGAAGACTTATTAAACAAAACAATCTTAATAAATTCACAGAACAACAACAGAAAATTTTGAATGAATCAATAACGATAAGGAAAGTGGAAGACGCAATGGCATGTCAAAGCACTGGGTCCAGATAGCTTACTTGCAGAGTTCTATAAAGCTTATGAGGATTCCTTGCTGTTGCCATTTAAACGTCTTATTGAAAGGATTCAAGAGGAAGCTCAAATACCTGCTTCGTGACAAGAAGCTACAATATCTTTAATTCCAAAAGAGGGTGCAGACTTGAAAGATGTAAAAAAAAAAAAATTGGCCAATTTCTCTCTTAAACGTGGATTACAAAATTTTTGCTGCAATATTGGCACAACGCTTAAAGAAGGTCTTACAGATTATAATACATCAAGACCAGGCAGGATTTCTTCCCAGAAGATACCTGAAAGATAATGTAAGAACAGTATGTAACATAATGGAATACTATGAGAACCATCCGGAGAAACAATTGGCATTAATCTGTCTGGATACAGAGAAGGCCTTTGACAATGTCCGTTGGCAATTCATGCTGCAACAATTGAAGGAAATGGAATGTGGTGAGAACTTTTTGAGAGCAATACAATCAATATACTCCTCGCAAAGGGCAAAGGTGATGATGAATGGTGAACTAACAGAAGCAACTGCTATTCAAAAGGGTACAAGACAACGTTGTACCACTTATTTTTATTTTGTGCTTAGAGATATTGAATAACCAAATAAGAGAAGATGCAAGTATTAAGGGAGCAGTGATTAAGGGTGAACAATACAAACTGAGAGCCTTTGCGGATGATCTGGTTTTTATATTAGAGCAACCAATAGATTCAATTGACCGTTTGATAAATAAGATTAACCAATTTGGCCATTGAGCAGGACTGAAGATTAATTACCATAAAACAAAATTCCTGACGAAGAACATGACAACAGGACAAATTCAACTTCTCTAACATAAATCAGGATTTTTTTATGAGAAAAGAATTAAATACTTAGGTGTATATATTACAAACAAATGCAGCAGTTTAAAGATGGATAACTATGATAAACTGCTTAAAGAAATTTAAAAAGACCTGGGGAAATGGCAAGATTTGAATTTATCCTTAATGGGAAGAATAGCTTCAGTAAAAATGAACATTTTGCCAAGACTGTTATTTCTATTTCAAACTATTCCAGAACTTCTAACTAGTATGTTTTTTCAAGAACTGAATAAGATGGTTTCTGATTACATTTGGCGAGGTAAAAAACCAAGAATTAAGCTAAAGATATTGCAAGACTCCAAACTGAGAGCAGGCTTGGGCCTCCCAGATTGGCAACTGTATTACAGAGCTTCAGTGCTCTCTTGGGTACGAGACTGTGTGCTACTGAATGACAGGAGACAGTTGTTGTTAGAGGGTCATGATCTCAATTTGGGTTGGCATGCGTATTTATGATATCAAAGATTAGAAGGGCACTCCTATTTTAAGAATCACTGGTTTCGGAAATCTCTGTATCACACATGGTCATGGCTAAAACTGAGAATTTATCAGAAAATTCCAAGATGGGTGTCCCAGTGGAAGCATTTACACCTCCAAACCTTATGAAACCTAATCAGACTTACAGATATGAAGAATTGTTGAAAAATGATAACCAGCTGAAAACCAAGGAAGAGTTAGAAGATATGGACATTAGAATGAGTTGGTGGTTGAGAACACAAGTTGAATCCAGATATGTCAAAGACAAGACAACAGACTTCAATATAGAACAATACCCATTTGATACAATCTTTTTAGGTCCTCAAGAAAAACTAATTTCCAAACTATACTCATATTTGTTACAGATGAAGATGCAAGATGAGATTGTAAAAGACTGTATGGTCCAGTGGGCTAAAAATCTGGGGCGTAATATTATGCTAGAAGAATAGGAGATGTTATGGAAATTTAATATCAAACTAAGTCAGTAACTTTTAAAGAAAATCTGTACAAGATGTTCTATAGATGGTATGTAACTCCACAGAAATTGTGCAAAACGTATACTAACATGTCTAACAAATGTTGGAAATGTACTAAACATGTTGGGTCCTTTTATCATATGTGGTGGACCTCTGAAGTGGTGAAAGACTATTGGAAGATGGTTTATGATCTGTTACAGAAAATTTTGAAGGCACAGATTCAATTTAAACCAGAACTATTTTTATTGAACATATATCCTAGTGACTATTCCACAGAGATGAGACATTTGTTGGTGCATATTAACACAGCAGCTAGAATTCTTTTGGCATAGAGATGGAAACTTCAGGAGATCCCCACGAGATTGGACTTGGTGGGGAAAATTCTGGAAATGGCTGAGTTGGACTATTTATCCCAGTTGATGGCTGGGAAATCTAAGGAAGAAGCAAGAAAATATTGGGTGAAACTAGATGCTCAAGACTTCTAAGATTCTTTGGTGTGAACTTCTATCTCCTTTCTTTTGTATTTTGTACTACAGTATCATTTATACTGGAAATGTAAGCTTAAATAGACATTTTAATAAGAAGACTTACAATCACTAAAACATATTATTTAGATGCTGATGACTTGATTTAAAGAGATAACAATATGTGATAATATTTCTACCTTAAGAAAGCATATTACATGTGGATTAGATTATTATAGTGCTTGTAACTCTATTTTTCTATTTCCCTCTTACCCGTCCCTCCTAACTTTTTGGAAAACCAATAAAATTTTCAAATCGGAGAAAATCAAGGTTTTGCTCTGTAGCTTCAGTGCGATTGAGCGAACCTTGCAAAGTAAGCTGAGATGCAGAAGGAAGCAAGAGAGGGGGAGAAGGAAGCAGACAAGAGCCAGTTGCTTGGGGGCCTGATAGGAGCTCTCTGGGGGCCTGATTCAGCCCCTGGGCTGCATGTTTGACACCCCTGGTGTAGTTGATGTTGTTAGGTGTTGTCTAGGTGGCAGCAAAGTTGGCATCTGGGCTAACTGCAAGCTCTGGGACCAGTTTCCATGTTCAAATTAGATGTTGTATTATTGTGGGTGAGGAATTGTTTGAGATTAGGGGACTGTCTGTGCTCAAGAAAAGGTTTGCCACTTAGTACTTGTGAAAGAGAACTGACATTATCTAGTAGAGGTTGTAAGTCACTGATTATATGTTGAACTGTTTTGAGTTAAAAGCTGTATGTAACCAGTACTGGCATTATTTGGGGGGCCTGTCTTGCTTTGTTAATCTGTGTATTGACTTCATCAGGGGGTACTTTAGTTCCAAAAAGATTTATTGTAGATCCCTTAGGTGAGAATTCCTGTCTGTAGGATTGGAGCAGATGCAGCTCAAACTTTGTTCAATTTAGAAGGGTGCAACTCTGTTTAGGATTGCTCTGCTAGATTGATGTTATCAGATGATAAGACATTCATTCACTTTGTACTTTTAGTAAACGCATTTTAAGTAAGAAAGTAAATAAAGAAATATTATCCTATTATTCAGCCTGTCTATGGTGCCTGAGTCCCTGCTGAATCCAGTGCTGCAAAGAAGCTGTTAAGCTGCATAAAACACACAGTTGTGAAGTGCAATAAAACATCACATTATGCACTTGCATAATTTTCCCAGAGAAATCAATGGGTCTTAAAAGCAAGTTGCAGATATGTCCAGCAGTTGTGCCTTCAAGGAACTGCAGAAGTGATGCTGGTTGGCTATAAATTGTGTAAACTGCCAGATTTTCCATCATCCCTGGTCTTGTTTTATAGGGCCTCCTCCCCAGCACATTCTTCTTCCAGGTACCTCTCTACTTTGAAATGAGAAACAAGGCAAAGCAGAGTAGAAGACATTTCAGAACCACATGGGTAAGTGCCTGAATAGCTGTGTTTGCCCCTTCTTGCTGCTGCTTTTTTCTCCGTGTTCATCAGGAACTCAGATATACTTAAGCAGGTGCAGAGATACACCCACATATGTAATTTTCAACTGCAAGTAGGTTTCCTAACCACCATATGTGGCCTGGAGATCTCCCAGGATTATGGCTGGTCTCCAGAGAGCGATTCCCCTTTATTTTGCTGTTTTGGAGGGTGGACACTATGGCATTTCCCCCACTGAGGTTCTTCCCCTCCCCAAACCTCACTCTCCCCAGGTTCCACCTTTGCTCTTCCCAAACTCCACTTCTGAAATTTCCCAACTTGGAGATGGCAACCCTAATTGCTAGATTATGGCCCTTGTTTAGGTTTTTATTCCACAAAACACCACCACCACAATACATCAGGCTTTAGCCTTACTAAACACCTATTTTCCAGCACTGCATGGATGAAAATAGGGACACTTGTCTATTTGTAATGCTCGCTCCCCCACCATACATCATTAGTCCGCTTCCCTTCTTCACTGTCTCTTGCACAGTATACTTATGGTGAAACAGCCTCTCTAACACTGGCTTCTGGAAGAAGATATATTCACTGTGGTAATAAACTGACAGCTATTTCCCTTTTTAAAAACCTGACAATGTTCTGATTGTACATATAGAAGAGCTGCAATGCATACATATTCAACAATTACAACTTTTTGGAGAGGTCAGTGATTACCCAGTGTGGTGCCTGCTGATTTCTTTGCACCCATTTACTTTCTACAGAATACCTTTCTCCCATGCAAAGAGTGAATGCTGAATTTCCCCAATGTCCAAGGGACAACCATTCAGAAATATCTGCCGCTAACATAGAAGGATGCTTGGCTTGAAATGACACAACATTTTATAGATGGCTTGCCTTGGCAGCCAGGAGTGAGGAATAAAACCTAGCTCTCCATAATAGAGTCCACTGCTCTTAACCACTACATCAAACTGGCTCTCTCAAAAATTGTCCCCAAAATTGTGATGAAGGGTATGTTGGGAAGAAACAGGCCTTTTTTTGAGCAGGAACACAGTTTCGGCTGGCTTGGCATCAGGGGTGTGGACTAATATGCAAATGAGTTCCTGCTGGGCTTTGTTTTAAGCCCTATATGAAACAATGGTGACATCAGAGAAGTTCCTGCTGAACTTTTTCTACAAAGGAGGCCCTGAGAAGAAATAATTTTTATTTTTAATATATTTTGCAATGTGTAAGAATCTTTGAGATACATGGCTTGTTATATAATACCTTTCTTGTTAGAGAGCCCATGATTAAGTGTGTAGACTCTAATCTGGAAGAACTGGGTTTGATTCCCCACTCCCTCTACATGCACCAGCTGAGTGACCTTAGGTCAGTCATAACTCTCTCAGAGCTGTTCCTCTCAAGAGCAGTTCTGGAAAAAGCTCTCTCAGCCCCACATACCTCACAGGTTGTCTGTTGTGGGGAGAGGACGGGAAAGGAGACTGTAAGCCACTCTGAGTTAAGGGCGGGATATAAATCCAGTCTCCTCCTCCTCCTTGTCTTCTACAATCCCTTTTTTCTTTTGTATCCCTTTTATTACTCTCTTGTTTTCTAAAATATATATATATATATATATTCTCAAAAAGAAACAGCAATGACATGTATCATGGTGCATATGGCATGTTTGTCCCATACAGGCAGTCACAGTGCCAGGAATAGAGTGACTAACAAGGGTTATTGGCTTGAGTCAAACCGATGCTGACAGCACCACAAATGATGCAACTATTTAGCTATGAGACTAAAACTGAAGGGCAACTTTCCCTATAAAGTATACTGTTCCACTGTAACAAGCAATAATCATTTATACAACCCTCCTATGCATATATGAAGGGATGTTGTTGTGGTTGTTTTTACATTGCTGCACAAACAACATACAGCCACCATTTCTGTCACAACTCAGAGACTGAGAATCAGCTCTAATAGAGACAGCCTAACATAACTTATTTAACATTCTTCTTGGGTCCAAAATAATAATATTGTCAACTAAATAAAAGGCAAGTGCTCATTTGTATGTAAAGCAGCTGGGTATAGCAGGCCTATTTGTATCTGCTGTGTCTTCCAGCTACAAAGATTTATGACTCAACACCCAGGGGACCTTTATATATCTATCCAAATTCATGCATTTTTTTCCATTAACCTGTGTACCAGTCTCTTGTACAACATGGCAGGAAACAATGATATACATTTTTTTGTTTCTGTTCAGGCATGAAAGGCAGGGAGGATAGACACCCCTAAGATACTAATAATGAAAGAGGGGGGGGGTGGACATTTCTGAGCTAGTTTCTCAGGATAGAATTTTGTTCAAAGCACCACCCTCTTCTTGTCTTTGTTCCTGGTATGGTACAAAATTTCATTCCCCCCCCCCCCTTAGCTTTGAACATTCCAATAATATTGGACTTCTGTTCTGTCTCGGCATTTCCCTGGTGACAGTGCTGCAAGCAAAACTGACTGCAATAAATTACTCCATTTTTTAAAATTAAACACATCTCCAAAGTGGAAATTTGAAAGACAAAAGTTTATCTGCAGCCAGCAAGAGCCTCATTTTTAAACTCATGAAAAGTCCCTGTTTGACATGAGAGATGGGAAGCTAGAGGCTTTGGAATAAAACAGAGCTGATGCTATGTCTAATGTTAACAATAAACACTTTTCATCTTCCAAATAGCTTGCAGACATTAACTAATCAATCCTCACATGCCTTGTGTCAGTTAGGAAAGCAGCATTTGCTTCATGTTAGAGACAAAGAGATTCAATAAAAGAGGCACAAAAAGACAGCTCCTGAACATAGTGTAATCTGTGTACCCATACCTTCAGCAGCTGCTGCTTGTCATGAACGCTGACAAGGAGGAGCTAGAAGGGTTAACAAACCAGGAAAAGTTGCCAGTCAGTTCCTCAGCTGAACAAACAGCAGCTGGCCCATCAATCACTCTCCAGGCACCAGTGTCAGCTGTTGACAATCAATCTCCTCCAAGCTCTCCTCCTCCCATTTCAAGAGTTCAAAGCAGGCTCAGGAAAGAACTTGCAGAGCGAAGACATGAGGCACGCCGCTGCTTCAGATCTCTAAGCCCTGAGTTCTAGCCGAGTCACTGCCATCCCGGGAGCAGGCTGATTGAGACTCCCATATAGCTCCCACCCAGGACCTGGTAACATTGTGGAAGCAAGAAGTCTATTCTCTGGCTTGCATCCACACTCCTTCCTGATTCCTGATCCTGTCCTGCTTGATTTTCTTGGTACCCTGACCATTTGGCTTTTGGACGTTGACTTCTGATTCCGGCTTGTGATTCTGCATTGGTGACTTGGCTCCTACTTGACTTCCTGGACTTTGACCTTGGACTGGCTTTGGACTCCTGCCTCCCTGCACCCTGAGAACATGACACTGCTCTAAGTGAAACATTTTTGACTATTTCTTCTCTAATAGGAGCATGAAATTAAAGACTAGTTTGGACATTGCTTGTGAATGGCAGTGTGCCAGATGCATAACTCACCCATGCCTCTGCATGCATGCCTCTCAACATTCTCCATCCCCTCCTCCCCTTTGGATAGAGAGAGATTGTGCTGATGAAGAAATAGACAGACAGAGAGACAGACAAATAGTGCTAGATAGATGATAGAAGACAGAGAGAGAGAGATCCGGGGAGATGATCCAGGAAGAGGAAATATTGACTGTTTCCTCTCATAATACCTATTTCAATATCTAGGAGTTGATCGCTGTTCTGGAGATCTCCATTCTGTTTTGATGAATCCAAATTCCATTCTCAGTCAGAAATAGGAGAAAGAATCAATGATGTTAAGACAACAGTGCCATCTTAAACAATATTAAACCTTCTAAGCCCATTAATTTCAATGAATTTAGAAGGGTGTTTAGGTTACACTGTGATTGTAACAGAACAAAATATACTAAGAAATTGTTACTTAAGACTGCAAATTTGCCTGACTTCCAATATTCCATGCATGCTACACACAACACTCCAAACAAAATGTGTGAAGGAAAGGCATCCCAAGAAGACATACCAGCTAACCTCCTGGGGATGAAACTTTGCCCCAAAATCACATTTTGGAATATGCACCATATTGACGCTTTTGTTACTTCCATTTAGACCAGAGGGATCAGCACATTGACAAAGGCTTCCACTTGAAAGTAGCCAACAGGAAACAACCCAACACCCTAAGATCCATTCCATGGCTGGTGCCTTCTTTCCTTCATACTGATAGGAAAGGGTACAGTGCTTCTCAGGGATTTTTTTGTAGGAAAAACCCAGCATGAACTCATTTGCATATTAGGCCACACACCCTTACACAAAGCCAGCGGAAGCCCTGGTGCTTCTTTTTACTACCACTGCAGTTCAGTGATTCTTCCCCATACACTATACAATGCTTCTGAGGACTTAATTCTTCTAGATGCTCTCCTAAGAGGTACCTTTCTTATGCATATTAGAAAAGCAGTAAAACAAATGTCGACCTTGGATGAGGAATCTTGAGCATAAATCTCTGTTACTTGTGCTATATCTTATTCCCCTAGTGTAAGTGTAAGGAAATGCCCCTAATTTCCAGAACATCATAGTCACCCGTCTGGGTGCCAGAGTGCCTGGAGACAGAGCTCTCACACATCTGACAGAAGGATGTGGATTTGCCTACCAGAATGGAAGGGACTTATGACTACTAACAGACAGAAGGCTAAAACAGCGCTCCGTGTTCCTGAACGAGTGCCATCAAGGAAAGCGGATGGTTTCCAGTCGCTTCGGATGAACGCCATCTCTATCTTGGAGCGGAAGAAAAGCGGGCCGTTAGGAGCTATCCAGACCAAGTGGTTTTCAGCCTTGACCATAGAATCCACTTTTGGAGGCTAACACTAGCTATTTTCCAGCAGTACCAAGACTCCATTTCAGTACAACGGGAGGCACACGTACGCAACAGATGTGAGCCATCCATGGAGCCATCAAGTTTATCCAGGCATGGATCCTGCCAGACCACCCAAGCCTTTGTCCAACAAAACTCAGGACAAAGACTGGTAGCAAGGAGAAGACTAAAGAAGAGGAAGACCATCTTCAGCCAGAGCCAAGTTCCTTTGTGTAAACCGGGTGTTACCTAGGCAAGGATTTGGCTCTCTATTGTCACCCTTTTAGATAAGTTTAATAGTCTTAAGTATCTCCCCACCCAGTAATCTCCCCCATTCTTCTCCCCAAGTGTCATTTTGGAGCCTCACCCTGGTCCATTGCAACCTGAAAGTCCAACCAGGTACCCCTGGACCAAGCTTGTTCATTGGTCAGTCATGGGCACCCAATTAGGTGCCACCAATTAACTTGCTATTGGCTACTGCAGAAGTCCAGCCCTTATGGTCACTGTAGAGCCTCCCCTTTCTCCTCCTGCGTACCTCCCATCCCCTGAGGGTCTAAGGTAGTCTATTTAATCTCTGACCCAGCTCCACTCATGTGTGCATCTAGCAGTACCCTATCTCCGCTGTCTAGATCCATCCCCGATTCTTGGCCAGTTGAGGGTCCCATTTCCCCTGTCCTCTATCATTGCCATTGGAGCCTTCTTGAAGACTACGATTGGTAATTATCACCCTGTTTGTCTACTCACGTGTTGTCTCTCTCTCTCTCTCTATTTTTCTTAGGACTGTATGTATGATTTTATGAGTATTTTATCTTGTATGGAAGCCTATATTTTTCTGGAATAAATTTTAATTGTTTTACTTAATTAGAGTCCCTAATATTTTTAAGCATTAATTTCTGGACGTGGAATCCTGTACACACAGGTAAAAGATCCTGATTAAGCCAGGTGCCCACCTGACAATTCCCCAACCTCGTTTTGAGGGCATTTTGGCTTACATCAGTTTTATGTTTATTAACACATGTTGAGGCAAGGTAATCAATCCTGATGGGGGGGGTGTCTGTCATTGCCTTAGTTACTATATGTGTTTATATAAAAGAATTTCATTTCCTGTGTTATTCATAGTTAAACTCAAGAAGTGACCTATGACTATTCTTCCAGCCATACAGGAAAGGAAGATGGACTCAAGGGATGCCAGTTTTACTAAATGATTGTCCTGATTGGTAATTGTCCACCAGTCTAGGACCTTATATGGACTGAAGCTGCAGACATGCCTCCAGCGCAAGTTCTTGGAAGGGTGTGGTCCATTGGTGCCATCTCCATTCATTTCTTGCATGAGGAGCATGCTGGATTCATTTGCGGTGCAAGGAAAGAGACTGAGCCTACTACCCAGCCACTTCTTGGTTACTAAGTTGGGAGGAAGGGCCTCCTGCTCTTACCAGATGGCATCACTCAGCAGCAGAGGAGGAAGAAGGCAATGATGTTACCCACCCACTGGGCATCAAGCCTGCACAATGCAGCTTAATGCAGACCTGATCTTTTCTTTGCTTCCACCATCACCATCATCAAGTGATCACTTCCACTAGGGCAGTTGGCTTGTTTCCTTCCCCCACTTACCAACAGCCTTGAAGTTGTCATTTCAAAGTAGTAATTTTGAAGGCATTTATTAACCAATCTGTGTGACATCTCTAAACAGCCCTTATTTTAAGCAAGATACTGGCCAAACAAGATGATGAAATGGTAAATCAATGATAATTGCAGTATGCTTTCTCCTTGTTTCAAAATTATCTAACTACCTACATAATCCATTTGGGGGAATCAATGTTTCCTTTCTCTATCAACCTCCAAGGCATTGATCCATGCCAACTTTGGGACATAAAGTAAAACTGAAAATTCCACTTTGAATGATATTCTTATACTTTCTCTAGCAGCGTAGCTAGTCAGCATTAAAACACCAAAGGCTGGTTGGAAGAGCACTAAATTCCATTCATGTGCCATGACATGAGTGTGATGCAGGAACCAAGCCTGTATATTTTGAGAGAGAGCTAATGAGAATTCACCTCCCTGAAAGGTTCGGCAACACATTTGCTGAAGAAAATTAAGCACTACATCTTCCCTTGATAGACTCCTTTGCTCAGCAGTTAGCCATAACTCTTCATTCCTCCCCACCACCCCCACCACCAACCTAGGATATGATATTCCGTACACTTTAACACTTAGAGACCAAATTAGGCCTCCAGGGGACAGTTCATTCTTAAAATTTAATTTAAATATTCATTAGATGGCAGACATCCACCTATACCCACGCTTCTCAGCAGGACGAGGGATAGGCTGGTAGAATGACAGCCATACATAAGCTATTAATGCCTGACTGTTGGGTTCCAGAACAGTATGGAGCCTCACTTCCTGTGCTCAATCAGCACAGTAATAGTCAGTGGTCGCTGGAACATCCAGCACAACAGAGAAGGAAGTATAAATTGAATGGAAACAAAAAAACTTACCATTCTGAAGCTGAAAGGCAACTGCCACATGAAGAAGGCCCAGTTTGTGTCATTTCTATAAATATGTAGTTTTTATTCTTCACCCCCTTCTGCAGGCCAAGTAGATCATATAGTTTTGCTGCAGCTCCATGGCAACTGGGACAAAGGGTGCACGTGCTAGTATATACATGTTAAAGACTGAAGGGAAAGCTTCTTGTTTCATCCCATCTACTCTGTAGAAAGAAAAACCACCATGTTAGGTCAGGTGGTTTCCTGAAATGCATAGCAAAATGGCAATTAGAAACCTAGAGGATTTTTCTCCTCTCCTTCCAACTTTATAGTAGTTGATATGAGCCATCAACAGACAATGAGGTAAAGGGTTGATGCAAGAGCAATAAATATTTTCATTATCATGAAATTCAAATAGTCTATAATGTATTTTGTCATTGAATTATCCAAGCATGGGCACTGATAAGAGTGCCTCATTCCAAGCATAGCACTCTCACATGCTGAGTATAGGTAAAGAAAAACATTTCCACATGGATGCATTCATCTTCATTGCCCAAATGTGGCACTGGCATCTTATTGTCCAAAGTCAACCCAAGTATCAAGCACTGGAACTACAAAGAATTTGCCAGACATGACACCACTATGATCTGAATAAGATAAAGCTTACACCAGTATAATTAATTGATATCCTATATTTCCCCAGCAACAATGTCAAAAGGAACATAACACCAGTAGAAAAAGAAAGCTAACAGCAATGACAATAGCTACTGCCAGAACTTGTAACAACAGCACTGGCAACAATTAATACCTTTTTAGAATATGTATATGCTGCTTCTCCAAATCTGTTCAAGGCAACTCACAGTTAAGAGAGTAAAACAGGTCTAAGCAAACAGTAATAGAAACAATAAAAACATTAATAAAAACTACAAACAAAATCAATAAAAATATGCAAGTAAAAAACAATCACAAAAGCAAATCAAGGCATAAAAGTATGTAAGACAGAGTAATGTAAAATTATACTGATAAACCAGTTCTCAAGTTAGAAGCAGACCATGAAACAACTTAAAAAGATGGATCCTCTGAATAAAGAGAGATATTTTGGCCTGCTGCTTAATGGAGAGCAAAGTAGGTGCCAGGCAAGCCTCAAGGAGGAAGGCATTCCAAAGGCAAGGCATAATCACTGAAAATGTCTTATATCTGATTGCTACCCACCTTATTGTTCCTGGTCATGCCCCCACATTATCTATGCATGGAACACACCAATGGTAGGACACTATGATATCATTCAACCCACTCCATGACTTTTCCTGCACTCGAGGAAATGTTGCCCGAATTTCTGCCCCAGAAGGAGTCCACACAGCAACGTGTCTACTATATATAATGCCCTAGCTCAAAGGGTTTAATAGGAAGGAACTGACACATGCAAACACAAA
Organism: Heteronotia binoei; assembly: GCF_032191835.1. NCBI lineage: Eukaryota > Metazoa > Chordata > Lepidosauria > Squamata > Gekkonidae > Heteronotia > Heteronotia binoei. The sequence continues at coordinate 50,389,913 of NC_083224.1, forward strand.
TAACAGGGATCTCCCACACAAGAGGTCAAGGCCCCTGGTAACAGCTCTCAGACAACTTTGCTTTTACCAGGAAAAACACCAAGACTGTATAAAGAAGGAACTGGCTGTTCCTTTAATCTAGGATTTAACAACTGGGGTGGGGAGAGGCTCAATGGCAACACAGTGACATCGCCTGTAGTGTAACCTGGAAGTGATGTTTTTGCACAGGGGCAATGCTCTAACATTTGCCTAGCACAATGATATCATTTCCCCATCATGGCAGAAGTGATGCCATGGCATTCCCATAATGCCAATAGCCCCACAAATTTCCCCAAATATTGTTTCCCTCTACCTAGCTGAACAGCAGCGGGCAGCACTAGTGGAGGCCAGGAGGTGCTGAAGGAGGAGACATGGCCTCCCTACTCTGATCCCTCTACACCCTTGAACACAGCTATTCTTCCCTCATGTGCTAACAATGGCCTTGAGGTTTCAGCACAGTAACTTCTGTACACTGACAGGCGCTTTCCGAGGCCACAGGTAAAGCACTGCTCCAGAAATCCTTTTATAACCAGAGATGCCAGAGATTCAACCTAGGATTTATGGATAAGAATATAAGAACATAAGAGAAGTCATGTTGGATCAGCCAATGGCCCATCCAGTCCAACACTCTGTGTCACACAGTGGCCAATACACACACACTGTGGCTAATAGCCACTGATGGACCTTTGCTCCATATTTTTATCCAATCCCCTCTTGAAGCTGTCTATGCTGGTAGCCGCCACCACCTCCTGTGGCAGTGAATTCCACATGTTAATCACCCTTTGGGTGAAGAAGTACTTCCTTTTATCCGTTTTAAACTGTCTGCTCAGCAATTTCATCGAATGCCCACAAGTTCTTGTATTGTGAGAAAGGGAGAAAAGTACTTCTTTCTCTACCTTCTCCATCCCATGCAAAATCTTGTAAACCTCTATCATGTCACTCCACAGTCGACGTTTCTCCAAGCTAAAGAGCCCCAAGTGTTTTAACCTTTCTTCATAGGGAAATTGTTCCAAACCTTTAATCATTCTAGTTGCCCTTTTCTGGACTTTTTCTAATGCTATAATATCCTTTTGGAGGTGCGGTGACCAGAATTGTACACAGTATTCCAAATGAAAATCCAAATGGATTCAGAATGCACCAGCTTGAAGGCCTTCTCTGAAAACCTGGGGAACACATCCATCTTTAAATATATTATCCAAGCCTTACTGGTGGCAGGAATATAGGTAAGAGTAATGCGTTTTCTCTATAAGAAGTAGAATTTGCTGCCTTTTTGCATCTCAACTTATCTCAGAAGTTTGACAAGGAAGGCACAGTTCCACTTAGCAAAGCTTTGTAGGTGTTCAGAAAACAGTGATTTTCATGACTAAATGGATGGGAGAGTTACAGAACATGATGTCAGCTCACTAAGTGCCTCATCTCAGACTCTCTCTCACCCAGTTATTCTCTCTCAAAAAATCAAAGGTAATCCATCAATTACTGTCTTTTTACCTCCCTGCTTTTCTATTATTTTGTTCTTTACAATATTGTATGTATTAACGATGTGGAATTACACCACATGTATTGATTTTTCCATTAATTTAGTTCAATGATTTTTAAAAAAAAAATCAAACCACCAATTTCTGCCACAAGTCAAGCATGAGCAGTTGTTAACAGGCCAATCAGACAGTATCCTTGATGGGTGGATTGTAAAACAGTCTTTAATGCTGAGATGTTTATGACGTTCAAAAGCAAAAAACATCTCTAGTGGTTGTGTCATGTGAGCACGGAAGCTGAAAAATGTGCACAGAAAAATAGATGGTTAAAACAGCCACAATGTTAAACAAAGATCTACAGAGAAAATGTAGCAAACCAATCTTTTCAGCTCAAGTTAATCTTACTCAGTTCTACAAGCTTGAATCTTGAGGTAATTTCTGCTGATAGAAGGGATTTGTCAGCAGAGCTTGACTTTCCCTCCTCTTCCCCTCTGCTGTGGCCTAGAATGCCCCCTAAAATGCTGCTCATGTTGGACAGGTGACCACTATGGAAATATCAGGAAGGTAGCCATGTTGGTCTGCAGTAGAAGAATTATATTTAATCCAGTAGCACCTTAGAGATCAACAAGATTTCCAGGATATAAGCTTTCAAGAGTCAAAGCTCCCTTTGTCAAATTCAAATAGCAACAGCCAGGGCTCTTTTTTTAGCAGTTACACACAGGAACGCAGTTCTGGCTGGCTTGGTGTCAGGAGGTGTTGCCTAATATGCAAATGAATTCCTGCTGGGCTTTTCCCACAAAATGCCATGTGAAACAATGGTGCCATCAGGGGGTGTGGCCTAATATGCAAATAAGTTCCTGCTGGGCTTTTTCTACCAAAAAAGCCCTGGAACAGCCATTCCTACTTGTACCTGAAGAAGGAAGTTTTCAACTTTGTTTTTTAGTATCATGTCATATCACATGATCAGGTCAATATCTGCATTCCTAAATGTTCTGTTTTAAAAGAACTACCAAATGGAATCCTATATATTCTCTGTATAACCTCTGCTTGCTTTGTTGGTGTTGTGATTGCATTTCAGTAAAGTTGTGATTGCATTGTCCGTGGTGGTATTGTGATTGCCATCTCCTTAGTTAGTAGGGTTGCCAGGTCCAACTCAGGAAGTATCTGGGGACTTTGGGAGTGGAGCCAGGAGCAAGGTTGTGACAAGCATGATTGAACTCTGAAGGGAGTTCTGGCAATCACATTTAAAGGGACTGCACTCCTTTTAAATGCCTTCCCTTCATTACAAACAATGGAGGATAAGGGCACATAAGAACATAAGAGAAGCCATGTTGGATCAGGCCAACGGCCCATCCAGTCCAACACTCTGTGTCACACAGTGGCAAAAAATTTTATATATACACACACACTGTGGCTAATAGCCACTGATGGACCTGTGCTCCATATTTTTATCTAAACCCCTCTTGAAGGTGGCTATACTTGTGGCTGCCACCACCTCCTGTGGCAGTGAATTCCACATGTTAATCACCCTTTGGGTGAAGAAGTACTTCCTTTTATCCGTTTTTTAACCTTCTTTTAGGGCTCATAGAATTGGACCCCCTGGTCCAATCTTTTTGAAACTTGGGGGACTTTTTGAGAAGAGGCATCAGGTGTGATGCTGAAATTTGGTGCCTCTACCTCAATAAACAGCCCCCCAGGCAACCGAATTAGTTAGAGAGCCAGCTTGGTATAGTGGTTTAAAACAGTAGACTCTAATCCAGAACACTAGGTTTGATTCCCCATTCCTTCACATTCAGCTGCTGGGTGACCTTGAGTCAGTCATAGTTCTCTCAGAGCTGTTCTCTCAAGAACAGTTCTCAAAAGAGTTCACTCAGCTGTTATGCCTGGGCACCTCTTCCCTCGCTTAGGGTAACACAGCCCTACTAACTTCACAGGGTGTCTGTTGTGGGGGAGGAAGGGAAAAAGATTGTAAACTGCTCTGAGTGAAGGGTGGAGTGTAAATCCAATCTCTTCTTCTTCCTCCTCCTCCTTTTTTTTCTCCTCTTCCTCCTCACCAAATCAGGACCTGGAACAAATTTAACTGCAATAATCTGCAATAACAATGCTGGGGGAGTGGAGAAACCAATCATTTTCCTAATGGTTAAATTGTGTTTCTAACAAACACATCAACATTTTGTCCACTTCTTTTAAATCATTTAAAATATACCTCAAAGGGTATTAAATGTTTGATAGAGTAGCTTCATAACTGCTGAAAAAGGTCAAAATTCCAGAGGTCAAGAGCACCTTTGGGGTCTACAGAGTCAGGAAAAGTGCCACTGGAGGAAAGTTGCAGAAGCTTCTTGTGTTTGTTCTTCTGAATGTGAGGGGGACCCCAGTGGGATGTGAATAGCAGACATGGTCGGCGTGTGGGAGTAGGCGGGGTAGGCAGCTGCCTTTGGTGCCACCCCACCTGGGTGCACCACCAGGCACCCCCTTATTCCCCTTGCCCCTCCTCCAGCACTGCTCGGCCGCCATGCTCTTGGGCAGCTTCCTTAGAAGCCTCTGTGCTTTAGTGCTGCCTGGCTGCTTTCAAGCTGAAAGCGGCAGCATGGCAGCACTCTTGTGCGGAAGCCATGAGGCAGGGGGGCTGCTGGGCTTGCCTGCTTCTGCCTTTCAGCGGATGGAAAGCCTTGACAGGGCAAAGGACAGCCTTTGTATGCTCTCTCTCTCTCTTGGCGGAGCACTCCGGCATGCCAAGCCAAGCGGAGGCTGCCTGGGCTCCGCCAGACCAGCACACACAGGCAAACAGTTTGAACTTTCCCCCTCCCGAGCACACCGGAAGATGCATGCTTCCCATCCCTGGTTGCCTCCCCTCAGGAAATAGTTTGGGTGCAGAGGAGGGTGAGAGACGGGCTTCCTGGCCGGCCAGCTGCTGGGCTTGGTGCTTCCTCGACGGCTTCCCTCCAGCACCTTTTCAAAGGCTTCTTCCTTCAGGCAGGCTGGCTGGGAGGTTGTCCGGCCGCCGAGGCCAAAGATGCTGTGCTCTGCCCAAAGGCACTGTGCCCAGCGTGAAGCCAGAATCTGACTGCTACTCCTGCTGGGCCTGGGACAAGTGAGGGAGGGAGGGGCTGCTGCAGCTGGCAGGCAGAGGAAGGGGCATTGCGAGTGAAAGGCTCTGTCGCTGCTGCAGACGGAGGGATAGTCCGGCCCAGATCACCCAGCCAGAAGGAGAGGAGAGGGCTTGCCTTGGCTGCGGTGCTCGGGTCGCCGGGCTGGCCTTGCTCACTCAGGGCAGAAAGTTTTCTTAAAGGGGAGCTTGAAATGGGACGGAGGAGGAGGAGAGTGAAGGTGGGACGCTCCATTTGTCTCTCCCTCCCTTTTCCACGGGCGCTGGAGGCCCTCCAACAGAGGCGCCCTTACATAGGGGTTAGTAGAGCAGCCTGGCCCCCCCACCCCATCCCCCGTACCTATGGACCTGCCTTCAGAACAGGCACTGAACCAGCTTTGTATGTGGGGGAAATTAGAACGTTTGCTTGCTTCTACAGTGTACCAGAATGCCATAGTGCAGGCAATTGTGGCTGGTTTTGCAGTATTCCACCCCTAATTACTGGCTTTTTCTGTTGCTACTGAATTCTGTTTATCCTAGTGCATATTACTGCAGCACTTTGTCACATTTTCCTAGTTCTTTCTTTACTGAAGTTGGATAGGAAGTTATTGTGTGAAATTAAATTATGCATGCAGATTCTCTATATGCATTCAGTACTCAGTTCTGAATTTTCCTATTTCTTTTTTTCTGAAGTTGCTTCCATTGTGCATATATGTATACTGCCTTTGCTAAATGAAAAACAAAATTATTCGTGAGGAGGGGGGGTCCCACAAAAGATTCATTTTACACATTAAAATTAAGCTTATGTACTGTATCACACAAGATAGGAACATAGTATCAGAATATATTTTTTATAATAAACCACTTCTAATCCACAAATAAAGTAAAGGTAGTCCCCTGTGCAAGCACTAGTCATTTTTCAACTCAGTGCTTTACTAACAAAGGCCAGCGCAGCCAATTGAACCTTGATAGACTTAAGCCCTAACCCCCTATCCTTCTGGTAAACGCAAAACTGAATAATGTGTGCCACCAGGACCGGCCAGCTGTCCGGAAGCCCAGCCGCCCTTCTATAAACCCAGAACTGCAATTCTGCCCTTTCATAGGCTTTTCGGGTACTAGGTGCCAAAGCTAGTTGTATTGCCCTACCGGCTTCCACCTCCCAAGCTGCCAAAGTTCCAGTGGCATTCGTGCTGGTCACGGGTCCGCTTCCGGAGCAAGCTGGCAAAAACGCTCCATCGGTTGGCGAGATAGAGCATCTGCCACCCCATTGCAAACTCCCGGGACGTGCTGTGCAAGAAACAGGATGTTCAGTGGGAGGCAACGCAATGTAAATGACCGCACCAAGTTCATGACCACAGCTGATTTTGATGACAATGAGTTGACAACATGTACAACCGCCATGTTATCACACCAGAAGTGTACTGTATGGTTGGCCAACTGTTCCCCCCAAAGCCAAATGGCTACAACAGTGGGAAAAAACTCCAAAAAGGTTAAGTCCCGACATAACCCACTGTCCAACCACGCTGCGGACCATTGTTCCTCACACCAAGGCTCCCTGAAATATACTCCAAAACCGGTAGCCCCCGCTGCATCTGAAGGTATCTGTAGTTCTGCTTCTACTTCAAGTCCTCATGCCAAAATGAAATTCCATTGAAAGAATCCAAGAATTCCTCCCATACCTCTAGATTCATCTGCATGTCTGCGGTCATTTGCACTCTGTGGTGAGGAAGCTGCAGGGACCCCATGGCATCACATAGGTGCCTCAAGAAGGCCCTCCTTGGAGCTACAACTTTGCACGCAAAGTTGAGATGCCCCACCAACTGCTGAAGCTCCAACAGCGACACCTTGCACTGCCATTTAAGAGAAGCTAATCGAACCCTGAGGCCCGCCATTTTATCAGCAGGCAGCCGTGAGGCTTGCTGTGTGGTATCCAGCTCAATGCCTAAAAAAGTAAGCACTGAGCTGGGGCCCTCTGTCTTTTCGTGGGCCAATGGCACCCCAAGCTCCCTAGCCAGGTCCTCGAATGACTGCAACAACCTGGCACATTGTCCGGACCCGGCAGGACCCACAAAAAGGTAGTGAACAGTGTCACTCGACCCCGACCTAGCCCGAAGTGCCCATTCCACAAAGGAACTAAACCTTTCAAAAGCGCCACGGGACACTGAGCAGCCCATGGGCAGGGCCCTATCCATATAATACTTCCCCTCAAAGACAAAGCCAATCAAAATCCACTGGGTGTACTGGCAGAAGATGAAACGCTGACTTAATGTTGCATTTTGCCATTTCAGCCCCCACACCACAACCCCGCACCACTTTGACCGCTTGGTCAAAAGAGGTATACCTGACTGAACAGAGAACTTCCGGAATGGAATCGTTCACTGATCCACCCCTAGGGTAAGACAAATGATGTATCAGTCGGTATTCCCCCGGCGCTTTCTTAAGCACCACTCCTAAGGGGGATACCTGTAACGTGGGTGTTGAAGGGGTCTCAAAGGGGCCAAGGACCCTCCCCTCCAAGCACTCTTTGGCAATTTTTTCCCTGACCACGTGTTCCATCCCCATCACCGAACGAAGGTTAGGGGCCAAACAAGGAACCCTAGGTCCCTGATATGGAATCCTAAATCCATGAGTAAAACCATCCAACAGTTAGGCCCTATCAGCCATCAGGGGGTAATTACACAACAGCTGCCTAAGTACCTTCAGACGAATGGGACTGGGTCCCTTTTCCAGGCGGCTGCTGGTTACCCCCCCTCCCGGGGTGTTTGGGGCCAGCCTTGGTTTTTGATTTACTGCAGACTGAAAAGGCATGAGACCCCCTGCACAGGGGGCACCCATGTTTGAATTTGCAGGCCTTCCTAGAACACACGCCCTTGGACGTAAATTCCCAGCAGAGCAGCCGAGGTTGAACCGACTGGCCCGCTGCACTGCGGGCACCTGCGCTACTGTTGTTTATGTACCAGGTGCCCACTATTGGCCCTGTCCCCTGTATTGGGCTTCGACGGGGACATCAACTGGAGCCAGAGCTGTTGATTGATCTGATCCGACAGGAGCCCTGGGTTGACTGCGGCCCTCATCCTAAAGGCCTCATCAGTCAGCCCTGGGTTGACTGCGGCCATCATCCTAAAGGCCACCATGCCGCACCAACGAAATCCATATATGCACGGTGCACTATGTCACAATATCGAAACAGCGCCACTGCCTGGAAAGGCTGTGCCCTTGCTATTACCCCCACATAGATCAAGAAACCCGGCAGCCAGTTGGACCAGGTCCTATCCACCTTTTGCCATTTCAGCTTCTCTTTCTCCTTATCGTCTAGGTCCTCCTTGTCTTTCTTTTCAAGTTCTCTAAAGAGGAGGCTGAACACATCCACGTATTCTCCCCTCAAAATCTTATCCCGGGTTGCAACTTCCAAGTGATCCCCCAAGGGCAATGCAGTGTCACCGTATGGAAGGACATGGAAGGATTAGGAGGATAATGCCACGTACTCCACTGATAACCCGGCCACCCTCCTTGCTGCGACAATTGCTGTTGTCCCCCCCACGGCAACACCCCCGGCACCGTCGGAGGAGCAGCGGCACCTTGCGATGATGTCGTGGCCGCTCCTTGTGCAGGGGGTTGTGAAACAGACCCAACAAAGCTATGGAATGGGGGTGCAGCATAAGGCGCAACCCAAGCCCAAGAGGGTCTGGCCTGCGCCTGTTGCCCAAAAGGCCCTGACTGCCCTGGTGGTGCAACTACCGGACCCACTGCGCTATGGGAGGTGCTAGACTGGACAGGACCCCAAGGCCAGTTTGGCAACTAGGATTGTGATGGGGACTTACCCGTTACCCCCGAGGGACTTACAGCCACTGCCACAGCCAGGGCTGGCTGCACTACTTCCCCCACTGTTCCGTGGGTCACAAGCTCCCTGCTGGATACCTCCCCCGTATCTGCGTCGTCCTCCTGGTCCGGTTCCTGCCATATGTCCACACCAACCGCCTCGCCCTACAAAGCAGAAAGGCGAGCCAGAACCTCTTTTTTGAAAGTTAACCTGGACGACCAACCAGATGCCCGGCGACGCCCCTCCCATGTGGGAGCCCCAGCAGTGCCCCTCTGCTGTTCCAGAGCATCCAGGTGACCAATAATGGCCTGTCTAAGCTGGGCCTCCTCGCCCAAGGCCCCAGGGGAACTAGGTTGCTGAGCATGCTTTTTTGCCGGCTGTTTCCCTTTGGAAGGGCCCTGACCCTTCTTGGGCACCATGCCCCCAACTATGTTCCACCCTCCGAAAGAAACGGCCCCCCAGAGGTAAGCTAGCACCCCCTACTGGTTCCTCCCAAACAGGGGCGCAGCAACAACAGAAGGGGGAGGGAACTCACTGCACCTACCTTAGCCCGCTCTATAAGAAGCCACCCAGTGAGGGGGTAGGAGGAGGAGGGTAAGAATGACCCAGCACCCCCTTCACTGCCCTTATCTGCACAGAAAAAATTAGGGGGGGCCTTCAGCCTGACTCCCTTCCCCAATGCCCCCCTGCCACAGGCCCACGCAACCCCCTTTGTGTAGCCCGCTTCCTAGGCTGGGCCCCAAGCCGACCAGACCGTGCCACTCCCTCCACCGCCGCTTGCGAAGCCTCCAAACGCTGTGCTGTCACTTCAACATTGCCCCTCACACAGCGCCTGTTGCCGCCCCCGCAAAAGCCAACTCAGCCCCGCTCGTGACGCGCCTGCAGCTTGCACGCGCTCCCTGCTCTGGCCCACACCCAGCTGAATGCAAACGCAGCTCTCCTCTCCGAGAGCCGCAAATGAACTGCGTTATCCAGGGCGGGGCTAGGGCTTTATAGCCCCGACGCTATGCCCCCATTTACTCCCCGGATGGCCAGGGAGTCGATGCCAGCCTTCCCTCCTTCCGGGAGGGCAAACACGGCCCCCAGCCTGTAACTGGCATTACCAGTCCGGCTGGGAGGGGGCCGAGTTCCTTCTAGAGCCAACAGTGTAAAGCGTGCTGTTTGTATTGAGAGGAACACCTAGCCCAAGCATGAAGAAGCAGTGGCTGCTGCCAGTTTCACTCTTGGGCTTGGCACCGCCTCCTCCAGGGGTTGGTAAGGTTGCCAGTAAATGCTTCAGTATTTTCACTGATTGTTTGGGTAAAGATGAAAAAATATTAGACAAATGTCTGGGTGGGGGTGGTGATTTTTCCCATGAAAATACTGGACTGTCTGGGTCAATATTGGACACCTGGCAATTTTAATCACCAGCATGATTTACTAGCAAAGATTAACCTCTACCCATGTATAAGATTTAGGGAAGTCTGAGCATTTGGTAAAGACCCTGACATTTATGGTACATAAATGGCAGAAGGGAAAAACACAACTGGGACTTTAGGCATTCTATGGAGTTCCAATAATGACAGAGACCTCACCAACTCTTATTCTCAGTAGGTACAAAGTACCTAAGAAGATGAGAATCAGCATTTCTCAAGCTGAAAAGCCCACTTCTTTCATGTTCAAAGGTGCATGCCCAGTTCTCCCAAAGTCCTGAAGTCAGTTTTAGTAACAGACAAGGATCCCCTAATCTGGGCCATAACAAGAGCAGGAAAATGCAGACAGGAGTTTTGTCTCTGTTTCTTTTTTAATGCTACAGCCAGCTGGAGTTCTGTTTCTAATAGATTTTTATTTTCAGTTTTTAAGGGGATACAGAATAGAAACAAGGGGAAAGGGGAGAAACACATAAGAAATGTGGTAACTGAAAACACAATGCAATGGGCAATTTTACAAATGTTAAGGACATTCCTTAGTCAAAATATATATGTATACGACAACAGAACGGGGGGAAAGGTATGACATTATAACTTTTAAAATGTATGATCTAGTATATATGGAGTTATGACATAATTATATATGTCATCATAGCTTAAAAATATATATGATACAATAGCTTAAACAATCAATATAATAAGCAAATCAAAATATTCTATCTTTTCCTCATAATATATTATCTTTTATTTCCTATAATCTATCTTACCTATTATATAAAATAACATGAATAACCTCATAGAAATTTTATTTTCACACAACAATCTTTTTGTCTTCCATCACCACATCTTGGAGGCCTAGATACCTGATTTTTAATGAAAGATGGGAGTCTGGGGCCGGGCCACCTTATACTAAAAGGGTATCAGATCACATACTTAGATTTTGAGTAAAACCTGGCCAATTGATTGATATGGCAACCATGCAAACAAAAACTTGGTCACTTACACAGCTTGATCACATCATCAATCTGCATTGGCATGTGAAATTTCAGATGGGTTTAGCAAGGGACTCTGGGGTTTGCCAGTAACCCAAATCAACTAGCTTGTTTCCAGCAATGCAGCAAACATGAATTACATGGTGTTCTTCACTCAGCCTTTATGTGCCTTAGCCACTGGATGAAGCTATGTAAAGAACACACAAAGAGTCCTTGCATTCCTCTCAAAGGTATTGATCATACCACTATTTCTCAACAGACGAGCCAACACTGCACAATAGAGGAGGTGGGTCCATTGCCCTTCACTTTATGACAGGTTTCCTATGACTCCAGAGAGAAAATATAGCGGGAAGGGTAGGCAAGTGTTTCTTTACTTCCTCCCAGCATTGACTTTGACATTTCATGGTGCTTGAATGAGTTTTGGTGCCTATCTGCAGGTGCCAATAATTGCCATTCTTGCTGATAAGTCCATGAGCAGCAGGTACAATGATTATCCTTCCATGCAGGGTGCTGCAAACAGAGCTCTGTAATGGCTGGATATTAAATGATCCTCCAAACAGTCTTATTATTTCACACAGTCATTATGACAACCATGGGAGTATAGAAGAGAAATAGAGGCAGGCTGTGGCTCTTTTTTCTTCCCCTCTGAGTGCTGAAGCTTAATTCAGGGGATATTAATTACATTTGCATGTAATTCATGTAAGCATGAACAACCTAGCAGAATCCTGATGACAATGCAGTATATGCCAGTTCCACAAGGAAACCTGCAGAACAGGGTTCTTACCTTCTTTTATGATGGGTGGAATGAAGTGACAGGCAGCACAGTATGAATAAGGAGAGGAGCTAATTGATAATAATATAATGTCAAGCTCTTGGTAGGGAGATGTTGTTACTGCTGAGAACTTTTCATCCATTGCTCTTAAAAGCCAGTTTGGCCTGTTGGGAACAATCAGAGGCCCAATTCTCTCTTTACTCAAGCTGACATTACCAGGTCAAATGCACATAATGAACACTGTGTTTACATGTGCTCTCTCATGGTAAGAGTTGATCTCTCTCTCTCTCTCTCTCTCGGCTTGACTTCGCGAACGAAGATTTAAGAAGGGTGCAGTAGTCCATGTCTGCTGCAGGCTCGCTGGTGGCTGACAAGACCAATGCGGGACAGGCAGATCCGTCCACAGTGGCTGCAGGGAAAAGTCTGATTTGGGGTTGGTGCTGTAGCAGTGCGATTCTTCCTCGATCTTCTTTTGTCCTCAAGACCAGCTATGCGTGCGTTCTCAAAGGAAGTCCTCAAGAGGGCGGAGGTTAGAGTTGATATATATATCAAGGCAAACTACGGAAAATCAGAATTTACCCAGGGACACTAGTTCTGACTGGTATGGGGAGGTGTTGCAAACAAATTCATCGCAGAGAGTGGGGAAAAAAAAGAATTGGATATAAGGAACAAGGGTTCAGTTTTTCTCTATGAACTTTCTTAGTTCTGCCTTTTCTGCCCACCCCATGGAGTATAGTTTCGCCTTAGGCAGCTCTTGCCCAGGAATGAGTTCAATCGCACAATCCGTATTTCTATGAGGGGGGAGTTCATTAGCTTCCTCCTCACTGAATACTTTTTTCAGATCTCTGTATTCTTTGGGGATGGCCCAGACTTCCTCCACAGCCACACACATCTTCTCATTCCTGGGGGGTGGGGTTCGGGGCCCCACGTTTTGACCCACTGGTGGCACTTGCACTTACTTTCTGTGAAGTCTATAATCTGATCTCCCCACTTAATGTCCAGCTCATGTTTGGCCAACCAGCCTACACCTAGGACTATATCGAATGAGGCCGACAGGGCAATTACAAACAGTTCTGTATCCCAGTGGTTCTCTATGCCCACCAGCACCATCTGGGTTTGTTCCATGCACAGTTCTCCCCTCATCATGGTCCCATCCATCTGTTCAAATTGAATGGGGTGGGGTAGCGTGGTTCGCATGAGTCCGAGGGCATCCACCAATTTGGGGGTAATTATCTCCCTCGTACACCCCGAGTCAATTAGGGCTCGTGCGTGTATAAACCTCTTGAGCTTTGGATTTAGTAAAGTCAATGGGACAAAAAATAAAGACCCAGTTATTCTCACCCTCAGTGGTGCCATTAGATCCACGACCTGCTGCTTGGCACCTTTCAGTGCAGGTCGTCCTCGTTTCCTGCTGGCTCCATTTCCCAAGACAACTCACTCAGCTCGTCCAGGATGATGGTCTCCTCCTTGGGAATGGCGGAGGCAGCGGTGCTCCCCCTTGCTGACTCTGGTGCGGGTCGATGTCCTCTTAGGCATTGTGGCTGAAGGTTTCGGAGTGGGGGGCCTCGAGGTTTCTCGGGGCATTCTGCCGCCAGGTGATTCGGATCCCCACATCAGTAGCACTTGCGAACGGGTGGAGTTTTTGTGGCTCCCCCATCTGTGGGCCTTTCTTGCCCTCTGGTTTCACCCCCGACTGAGATGCACATCCCCCCTTACTCCCTTGCTGCAGTTGGCATTGCACTCGTTTCATATTGGTTTCTACTTGCCCTGCTAGCTGCACCCACCCCACCAGCAGGGCCCAATCCAGCAAGCTTGTGTTCAGGCCCCTCTGGAACTGCTCGATCTTCATCAGCTCATTCCAACCCCGGACCTTGGCGGAATTGGCTCTAAAGTCAGCTGCATACTCACGCACCGACTTCAACCTCTGTTGCATCTCCCATAGCACTGTGATGGCCCTGGTTTCTTGCAGGGGGTCTTCATACTGGGTGAGCAGTGCTTGCAGGAACCTGGCCAGGGTGTCCAGCTCAGGACCCCTCGTCTCGTACAAGCTCATGTACCACTTTCTGGCCGTTCCTTTTAGCTTGGACCCCAGATAGTCCACCCTGCTGAACTCATCTGGGAACGTGTTCCCCCAATAGTGCATGTAACTATTAGCTTGAATCGAGAAGTATTCCACTTCTTCGGGGTCACCATCGAAGGTGGCATCCAGGTCCCTCCCTCTCCCATAGTCTCGAGGATCTGGTATCATTGGCTGGGGGGCCGGGGGCGCCGGGGCCACAGGCTGCCCCACCGGCGGGGCTGGCAGTGCCACCAGTGGAGCAGGCAGCACCACCAGTGATGCCCCTACTGGGATCCCTGGTATTCCGCTTGGATCCAGTCTCAGCAGGCAATCGATCTGCCTCTGCATCACTTGGGCCATGAACGCAGCATTGGCTTGGATCTCGTCCCTCAGCCCTCTCGCCATAGTTATCATCTCCTCCTCTCTCACCATTTCCAGGATGTCTGGTTCCCCCGCACCTTTGCCTCTGTCCTCCCCTTCGGAGTCGGAACCCGGTGGTGCTCCACCGCCATCATCAGGCAAGGGTTCTTTACATCCATCTCCATCCTCTGGAGGGCAGCCCTCCCGATCTCCCCCTGGTGCTCCGCCACCTTGTCCTCCAAGGGATGGTCAGGTTAGTATGACCTCCCGGCGTGCCGGAGCTTTGTCCATCAGGGTAGTGGAGGTTTGCGGCTTCCAATTTTGTGGGGTGATGAACAATTGTTGTACATGTAGAGGGGACCCATGCCCTGCGACTCGCCTCATGTTGATGATGTGCCAAGGGGGGGTCCACACCTCTACTCTGTCCAACGGATTGATCAGTTCACTGTTAGCTGGTGCTCCTTCAGCCATTCGGCTTGAAAGTTGTCAGGTTAGTTAAACTTTTTAAGGGATCACTTCCAAAATGTGAAGAATTCTAAAAAATTGCGCAGTCAGTTATCTAAGGCCTTTTTTAAAATGGCTGATGAGCTAAATTTAATTGATGTTTGGAGGATGAAGAACCCCCAAACTACGGATTTTACCTACCATTCACATGTGCACGACTCTTGGTCTAGAATATACATGTGTTGGATGTCCACCTCTCTGGCACCATTAATAGAACAAGCTAATATTCTACCAAAGACATATGCGGATCATAATCCAGTGCAAGTTATTCTACAGAGTTTAATAAATAGTTCTCAATGGCCACTGAATCTTCAAATCTTAAGAGAAGAAAAGTTTGTGGGAAAGGCCAAGGAAAATATAAAAATGTTTTTTGAACAAAATTTGGAAAAAGAAACACCCATACAAATAATATGGGATGCCTTTAAAGCTTTTTTTAAAGGACTTGCAATCAGCTATTCATCAAGAAGGAAGAAAGAAAGGATGCAAAAATATAATAAGTTAACAGAAGATTTGACTAAATACGAGAAATTGCAAAAAGGAAAAAGTACAAACGAAATTAGAATGAAGATTCAAATCGTGCAACATCAGATAAATTTATTACTTACGGAGGAATTAGAGAAAAAGCTAAAATGGGCTAAACAATTTTTTTTTTTTTGAAAATGCAAACAAGACTAGCAGGTGGTTAGCTTTTAAACTAAGGAAAGACAGAGGAAAAAATTATTAAATCCTTGAAGGATGAAAATTAAGAAGAGGTTACACAAAAGGCCCAAATAGAAGGAATTATTAAAAAGTTTTACCAAAAGCTCTATAAAAACCAGGAGGTACCAGAGCAACAACAAGAAGACTACATCAAGCAAGTTAAGATGAAACAAATATCAAGAGACCAACAGAAAATTCTGGAGAATCCAATAACTATGCAAGAAATAGTAGATGCAGTTAAGTCCCAAAAAAATAATAAAACTCCAGGACTTGATGGATTACCAATTGAATTTTTTAAGTGTTTTGAAGAGATTCTGCTGATCCCATATAAGAGAGTCCTAGAAGGAATAAAAGAAACTTCTAGATTACCGGAGTCATGGAATGAGGCGTTTATCTCATTAATTCATAAAGAAGGAACTGACCCCCCAGATGTCAGAAATTATAGGCCAATTTCCTTATTAAATTCAGATTACAAAATTTTCTCCGCCATCCTAACGAATAGATTAAAAAGAATTATATCTGATGTAATACATGAAGATCAAACGGGGTTCATACCAGGAAGATTAATGAGGCAAAATATAAGATTCATTTTGAATATTTTGGAATACTATAGGGAACACCCAGAGAAGCAATTTGCGGCCATTACGTTAGATGCTGAGAAGGCGTTTGATAATGTCAATTGGAATTTTATACTGAACACTCTAGTGTCTACTGGATGTGGAGAAAGTTTTGTGAACCTAGTTAAAGCTATATATTCAAGCCAAAAAGCTAGAATAAATGTTAATGGGCATCTATTAGACTCGAAAACTATCAAGCAAGGCACAAGACAAGGATGCCCACTATCCCCTATACTTTTTGTTTTAACACTAGAATTTTTGGTAAAAGTGATAAGAGATGACCACAAGATTAGAGGTCCAAAGGTGAAGGATGAAGTTTTTAAAATTCAAGCTTTTGCAGATGATGTATTGAAAATCTTAAAAGAAGACTGAAACAATATGGAGATGTGGCAGGGCTTAAGGTGAACTATCTAAAAACTAAATTCCTGACAAAAATATAACAAGAGAACAAATTTCTGAGCTAAAAGCGAAATCTGGGTTTAGCCATGAAAAAAGAGTAAAATATTTAGGTATCTAATTAACGGCGGATTTGAAAACTCTTCAGAGAGATAATTATGAAAAAAATTTAAAGGAAATAAAAATAGAACTTGAGAGATGGAATGACATACAAATTTCTTTATTAGGGAGAATTGCCTTGGTCAAAATGAATATTTTGCCTAGGATATTATTCCTCTTCCAGATGATCCCAATCATACTGCCAAAGACCTTTTTCCAGCAATTAAATAAAGTGGTAGCAAATTTTATATGGGAGAACAAAAGGGCTAGAATAAAACTGAAGGTTTTACAAGATAGTAAGTTAAGAGGAGGTTTTGCCCTACCAGATTGGCAGATCTATTATAGAGCTTGTGTCTTGACCTGGGCAAGGGATTGGCTACTATTAAAGAATAAAAGACTTTTGATACTGGAAGGTGCTGACTTAATAAGGAGTTAGCACTCTTATATATGGTACCAAGCTCCTTTGAAAAATAGTATCTTTTTTAGACATGACATAAGAAAGTCCATCTATAAAATATGGTCGGAAATTAAAACTCAAGTGTATAAATATACTCCTATCTGGCTTTCCCCGCTAGAAGCGTCTATCCACCCAAACTTATTCTGTTGGGAAGATAATTGTTCTTATGAATGTTTATTGGATAATAAGAATGACCTGAATTTGGATGGAAACCCTAAATTAGACTGGTGAACCAAATTGCAAATAAAATCAAGATTTAAAGCTGATAAAGAAGTAGGTTTTACAAAAAAACTGAATGAATTTGATTCTATAATTTTTGAGACAGATCAGAAACTTATATCTAGAATCTATAGTTGGTTATTGGAATCTAAGATGCAAGATGAGATTGTTAAGGAAAGCTGGATAAGGTGGATACAAGATATTGGGTATAATATTGATTTGGTTGAATAGGAAAAAATCTAGAGGGAAAATTTAAAATTAACAAAATCTTCTTTATTTAAAGAGAATTTGTATAAAATGATATATCGTTAGTACCTCACGCCAGAGAGGTTATCTAAAGCCTATTCTAATGTCACCAACAAGTGTTGGAAATGCAAAAAAGTTAAAGGTTCTCTATACCATATGTGGTGGCAATGCAAATTTGCTAAGAAATATTGGGCCCAAATATATTTATGGAGCCAGAAAATGTTAAAAATAAGGATCCATCATACTCCGGAATTGTATTTATTAAATGTATGTAAAATACCGATCTCTAAAACAGAAAAAAACCTCTTACTTCATATAGTAACTGTAGCCAGAATTCTATTTGCTAAGTATTGGAAAACTCCACAAATACCTGATAGAGAGGAATTTGTGCAAAAGCTGCTTGAAGCAGCGGAAATGTTAACTGTGAAAATGAGAGAAGGGAACTTAGAAGAATGCAGAAAAACCTAGAAACCAATGTATGAATGGGCAATGCACTTGGGAATTGACGTGATGGAATAGGATATATGTATCAGTATTCTTACGTTCCTTTAGATGTTAGTTTTGTCTGTGTCATTGTTTTGTTGTTGGTTTTTTATGTGTCAATAATTTTTTTATTAAAAAAAAAAGTCAAGCATCAGATCTCAAAATAACCAGCTGTTGATTTTGAAACAAAGTATTGGTTTATTGATAATCCATTGTGCTTGGGTAGGCACCAGATTGGAAGTGATACAGTAGCTCTAGAATGCTAGCTTTAAGGGGCACATCAAAGATAGCTTAGGAATTCCTACTCAGGTGTGTGAAATTCACATGCTTGCTACTTTATCTATTCTTGTGGTTTAGCAACATCCTGGGTCCAGGTCTGCGCCTGGGAAAGCGTCCCAGGAGGCCTTATCTTCAAAGAGGACATCCCTGCATTTGCTACTAGTGAGAACTAAGGAAGAGGTTACATGGCTTTGATGTGCAATACAGTAGAATCACAGTTAACAATACAGGCATACTAATAAAGAAACAAGATGCTTGACAAGATGGACAATTGATCTGATCCAGCTGGGCTCTTACATTCTTCTTATAAAATTTCTGTGCAAAACCCAAGCATGTACCAGATCTACTGAAGACTATAGTTTGTAATTATCTGGGAGAAGAGGAGAACTCATGGAGTAGGACTATACTTAACATCATATGAATCAAAGTGATGATCTCCATGTGAGCAGGAAATTGAGGAAAACCTCTAAATGGAAGACGGTGGTTGGATATAACCCTGGTTGTTGTTGTTGTTTGGTCCACTGGAGAGAACTATAGGCTTTTCAGCCACTTACTTAACACTAACCCTTCACCAAGAACAACCCTGCAGCTCTCTGCCTCAAATGAGAATTCAGTCATTCCTCTGAACTGAAATATCCTCTCCTCCCCACCACCACCCTCTATCACTCAGCCCTCTTGTTTGGATCCAATGGGTATTTTACATTTTCTGCAGAAAAATGAAACAGTGCTTGGTACTTATTCCAGAAATAATATACATCATGAGAGAAATATCAAGATTAGCCCCATTCCAGGGAACATATTTTTTTCTCTGTGTAAGTTAAATTATAACTTATCTGACAGCTATAATGAGGAACATAGCACCTTTGAAAATTAGCAGCTTTTCTGTTCTTCCTTAACCATTGAAGAGCTGTTAGTGTTCAGCAATGTTCCCAAAAGTACACTTCACCTCACTGAAAAGTAATCTACCTAGAATCAGTAGTAATTAAATAAAGTGGCATGACACCCATTTCAGACTTAAATTGTCACCAAGGGCTCATTCACACTATCAGTTAGTCTGGTTTCTGTGCTCTTGTGGGTAAGAGAAGGAACAGTAATTGAAGCAGAAGAAATATTGCAGTCATAGGTACTGATAATTGGTGACCACACCTTTACCTTAATAGTTCCTGAAAATCAGTATAATGTAAGGATATCAATTGCCAGAAAAGATAGCTAAGGGGTAGTAGAACCTCCTCCAGAAAGCTTTCCTCTGATGCAGCCCTGTACATCTGACAAGAAAAGTGGTCTATGAGAGGTGTTCCTCTCCTCAGTGGTGGCATTGAGGTTACCAAACTACCACCCCACTGAAACTCTTTTAACTTTCATTGCTGTGTTCAAGCACAATGCAAAATTTCTCATTTTAGATTTCTTTACAGTCTCACTAAACAAGACACTGGGAGTCTCTGATTGGATTTTTTTCCAGCATTTAAAAAATAGAAACAGCAGTGGAGGCTCAGATTAAGACTGGGGCTGAGGGGAAAGGGGTTGAATTCTTTCATACCTGCATGGATTGCAGGAACTAAACTTTTGCATGTGCTTCCCCCCACCACCACCCCCAATCCTTCCAAACTAACAAGACCAGTCAGTTACAATTGGGAAAATTCCATGAGAATGAGAGAATGAAAGAGTTAAACTCCCACTTTCCCACACCCCTACATTACAGCTCTCTCTTGAATTGAGCCCCATAACAGCGGCTATTTTACAAACAGTAGGAAGTAATTGATCTCCCAGCTTCTTGTCCAGATAAACCTCTAAAGTGACTAGTCATGTGGTGCACAGGAGATTTGGGTGGTTCTGTTTTTAGGTATCTGTGTGAGGGTTTTATAGTTTTTTATTATATTTTATGGTTTTATGAACAGACACATTGATCTGCTTCTCAAGCACTGCCTGAAGCCATTGAACTGGTCATATAAGTATAAAAAAATAGGAAATAAAGTTGTCATTTTCCAGCACTTCAAAAACTTTTCTTTAGTTCACCTGCATTAAATGTATGTCATGCTTTATGCTACCTTCGCAGCTTAGTTTTATTTGTATTCTTCATACTGATCAGTGATGACATCATATCACCTTGCATATATAGATGTAAGAAATGTATCTCATAGGAGAAGACTTCAGAAATTTGACTTCTTAATAGATAACTGGCCCAATGTATATCTTGAAGACAGTCTCAGAGCCAGAAATGTATGTGTCTACTGCATCAGGAATTTTCAAACTGTGTCTCTGGAAACCTCAGAGTTCTTCAGAAACTAAACAGCACTCCCCTGCCCCCAATGAGACTATCACTACTGACTGGTAAACTGTCCTGAAAGTCAGCTTGGTCATCATTCTGGTTCTCTCTTGTAATGTGCAGCTATGAGGAAGTATTGAGAATGCTCTAGTCTAGTGCACACTCTGTTCATGTAGAGTAACTACAAGGCTCAATAGACCTGGCCACCACTTCATGTGAACTGACCATGTGCCCTAGAAAACATCCCAGATGTGACAGATGGGTAGCAGTTCTCAGCACACTAGGCACTGGGAAAAGAATTCCCTTCTGAAAACTTGTCTACATTGCCACACTTTCTGGGATTATGAATGAGTCCCCCTGCTCCCATTATCTACAGATTCAGGTAATAAAAGTGTTCATTAGAAACTCACTTCCCGTATGAGTGTTTTTCCTCTATTATTTTTCTCCACGTCAGATGACTTTGTGTTAAATAACCTCAAAAGAAATATTCACATGGCATTTCACATGATGTGCATCTAAATGTTTGGGCTGTACTCAGAGGTTTCTAAACCATGCTGCATTGAGTTCTAACGTATAATATAGTGGGTTCAATGCATGGAAGAGGTGAGGTGGTAGTGAAGCATCAGCCCTTTATTGAATGCAGCATCGTGAGGCATACACATGAGACTGTTGAACTGGACCCACAGGACCAACTATATACACATTCGTGTTCCCATGCAAGCATCTGATTGGTCCATTCAAACCAGTAGGGGGCCCATGATTGGAGCAGGGCAGCAGGGTTTTGGATCCTGCTGCCCATTGTTCCCAAGTCCCCAGGCTCTGGCCATCTGGCTCCAATGAGCCAGGCAGGAACACACATTCAGTTCTCACTTGAGTCCACATACATTACATAATGTCTGGACAGAAATGATCCAATAAATTGGGTTCTGGTGGGTGGCCTCAAACAAGGATTTCAGACTAGGTCTGGAGTGTGATAATAGGTAGGGTAGACAAGTTAATGGTTAAGCTAAACAGCTCTGTAACAGAGAGAGATGCTTGGATAAGAGGACAGCAGAAAGAAACTCTAAAAAGTCCAGCTCTCTTTATCCCTCATGTTCTTGGCTATTTTGTTCACAACTGTAAAGCCTGGGGCACAAGTACTTCATAAACATTTCAGATCATGAAGATGTTTAGTGGGGCAATAAAGTCTAGAATTATTTTGCACTTGGTCTTCTGCAGAAAGGCATCCAACATTCCTGTAATCACTTCTCTGCTACGGAAAATGCTAACCTTTTCCTTTAAGCTGAATTCTCTGCCCATTCTATTTTTAGCACATTGTCTTCCTTAGCAGCCTCCGCCACAGCTGAAGCACCATCAGAAAGAATCCATAAAGCAAAGCTTTTTGCTTCCTCTAGATGAAATTATTCCAGTTAAGATTTTATATGGCTCCTCTAGATAAATGAGGTAAAGGTGAATTAACTTTAGAACTCCAGGAGTAAGACTATCTTAATTTGAAGAATAGCCGTGTACTCAAATTCCAAAAGGTTGATGCCAAATTTAACCCACCATCATGAGTCTTGCAAGTCAATGCAGTTGTCTTATCCATTCCAGCAGTTTTCACTTTTCATGTTTCCCTTTGCAACTGACATAGTTCCAGTCTTCATAGCATAAACTCCCCTTAGCTTTCTATTCTCTAACATCTATAAAAGATTGGCATTGGAGATAAGGGCCGTGGATTCATCTCCTCCAGAAGCTATGGTAAAACAGCCGATCATTGTAGCCCTATCAGGTTTCATTGACTCCCCTCCCTTGTTACATGACTCCGCCTTTTCTTAATAATCTATAGTCAATATGTAGGAATCTAAACTTTGTCCAGGATTACTTTTATCTTTTCCTGGCAAAGACAACCAACTTGCTCCAGTCAGTTTCTTATGTTTCTTATATATAACCACAACTTCCTTCTCTCGGCAGACCACACATACCTTTCTATATCCCTTGCTTTACTGACTCAGAACTTGATGTCAGATTTCACTGACACTGATCCCCCTCTTTACTGATGGTGCTGGCCTTTTATAATCCTTGCTGCAGTCCCGACAGGAATTCACAGCCGTCTGACTTTTTCATCATTTCTGCTTAGGGTACAGTTAAATAACACCTGGTGGGGGTGGGAAGAAGGTTCTGAAGCCTTGCATTTGAGAACTAGCTGGAGACTTTGGCTTTACTGAACTCCTTGTGAATTAGCAAATGCACCCGCATGAATACAAGAACATTAGAGGAACCTTGCTGGATAAGACCGGTAGTCCAGCTAGTTCAACGTACTGTTTCACACAACAGCTAACAGGCTGCCTAAGAGGGCCAAAGACAAAACCTTTCCCTAGATGCTGCTTCCCAGCACTGGTGTTCAGAGATTTGCTGCCTCTGAAAAGAGAGGGTCCCTTTAGTCACCATGACTAATAGGCACTGATGGACTTCACCATACAATAATGATAAGGTTATTGAGATACCAGATGTTTCCTTTTCAGTCCTTTCCCTAACAATCCACATCACAGAATTTGTGTTTTGTTTTTGCACTGTTACTGCTCACTGAATTTTTGCTGCTGCATTCTGAGCCCTTCAGTCACTCTGGCAGGCCTCAGATTCAGCAGGAGTTCATAGGAGCACAGCCCCTGAACCTTTCTGAGGTTTTCCCTCCTACCTTGTCCATTGAATAGTAGGCGCAGCTGCATAACAGTCCGTGGATTAGGAGAGCAGGCAGCCAGCCAGCCAGCCACCAGGGGCTTTGCCACACCCCCAGCAGCCCTCATTAACCCCTGGAGAAGTCCACACCACCCTTTCTCCACTTCTTATGTCATTTAGGGCAGTGGGTGGCTTGCTGGCCTTTTGTCTGGGGCGGGGGCAGGAGAGCCCCAGGCAAGTGAGGCCTTCTTGGGTTGGCTGGATCTTTAGCCAGCCCAAGCAGGCCTCATTCACCTGGGGCTCCCCTTTCTTGCGTCAGGTTGCTTTTGGCTGGTGCGGGGGGGGGGAGGGAGTAGCATATGCTAATGAGTTATGCTAATGAGCTCCACCACCTATTTTTCTACAAAACAAACCCTGCACCCTGGTATGCATTAAATCTGGGTCAAAGTAATGCAAGAAATCTCTGCCCAAGACAGAGATGGAAGGGAAGAGAAGAACCACATTGCATTGAAACATGATAGATGAATGAGAATAGGAAACCTCCAGAAGAGGTTAGCTTAGTCTAAGGTTGCCAACCTTCAGGGTTTTTGTTTTTTTTTTTGTAGCAGGGACTGCTTTGCATATTAGGCCACACACTCCTGATGTAGCCAATCCTCCAAGACCTTACAGGGCTCTTAGTACATGACCTACTGAGAGCCAGTTTGGTGAAGTGGTTAAGTGTGCAAACTCGTATAGGGAGAACCAGGTTTGATTCCCCACTCCTCCACTTGCACCTGCTGGAATGGCCTTGGGTTAACCATAGCTATCGCAGGAGTTGTCCTTGAAAGGGCAGCTGCTATGAGAGCCCTCTCAGCCCCACTCTCCTCACAGGGTGTCTGTTGTGGGGAGAGAAGACATAGGAGATTGTAAGCCGCTCAGAGAGAAGGGCGGGATATAAATCTGCAGTCTTCTTCTTCTTCTTTGCTACATCAGGGGTGTGTAGCCTAATATGCAAAGGAGTTCCTGCTACAAAAAAACCCCCTGCCAACCTTGATATGTCTCGAAATTACAGCTAATCTCTAAATTACAGAGATCAGTTCCCCTGATAAAATGTCTGCGTTGGAAGTGGACTCTATGGTTTAAACCCCACTGAGGTCCCTCTCTTCCCCAAATGCCACTATCCCAAGAATGATACAGTTAAGAAAAAGTTAACGTTTGGAAGAGAGGCCATTTGCCTCCTGGTGGCTGTGTTGTGGTTGTTAAGATGGTTGCTGGAATTGTTGCAGCTAGAATCTCTAGGCTAGGGTTGCCAGGCCTTGCTTGACAGCCAGTGGGAGTGGGAACATGAGGGTGACCATTGGTGATGGCATGACATCACTTCCAGGAAAAATGATACAGTTAAGAAAAAATGATACAGTTAAGAAAAAGTTAACGTTTGGAAGAGAGGCCATTTGCCTCCTGGTGGCTGTGTTGTGGTTGTTAAGATGGTTGCTGGAATTGTTGCAGCTAGAATCTCTAGGCTAGGGTTGTCAGGACTTGCTTGGCAGCCAGTTGGAGTGGGAACAGGAGGGTGACCATTGGTGATGGCATGACATCACTTCCAGGAAAAACCTACAAGTGATATTGCAACTTTCTAGGAATCCTTGTTTATGATTGATTACGATTATTAATCCCATGATTATAATTGATAAAAACTCATCGAATTTTTGGAAATTCCTAGAGAGTCATGATATCACTTCCAGTTTTTTTGAGAAGTGACATCAAGTAGCCTTTTTTCATTTTTCTCCTCCCACTACTCTGAGTGGTAATGAGAAACAAGCAGGGACAGAGGATATCCTGCCTCCACAAGGTGACTGACACAACCCAACTCTAGGCTCAAGTTGTGTGTGCATGTAAATAAAACCTCTTGAGTTCTTTGTGTTATCTGGAGGATCTTCCTAAGTTTCCTTTATAACAATAACCACATTTATTTAAAGAACTAACCAGATAAGCTGAAGATTTGTTGTAGCATTTCATTAAAAGTGCCAGGCAGCTGGGTGCTGCATGGGCAACATCTCTTCTCTGGCTGGTGCCCTCCCTCTCCATCTGCCTATCCCCTCTGACTCTCAGCCTTACATTACTTTCACACTTGGTGCATCCTCAGCTCTTTTCTCTTATTGTATCAGGGCCCCCATGCCCCCATCAATAGCTGTGCCAACGAATACATTACAGCCTGTCTCCTGTGTTTGAAACCTTGAAAGCAATCGGAAGTGGAAAGTGTAATCTCAGTGCTGAGCCCTGGGAAATTAGCTCTTAAATTCACAGCCAGTCACATGTGTCCTGATGATGGAGACATATGGAGACTGACCAACTGACCCATTGCTCATCATTGGCTGGTGGATGAGGCAAATGGCAATATAATGGAGGGCTACATCCGAGAGATCAGAATATACACTGTCCAGGAACTCAATTTAAACTCTTGCCTGAAATCTTTGTTTAGCTTGCAGTATCTTTCCTGTATCATTATGCAGTGTTACCTTGCAAGAATGTTTTCTCCCCTCAAATACTGTTTACTGGACTGCTTGCCAGCCAATTGCTGATTGCTTTGCTAGCTTCACTGCCTATTTAGCAAAAGATTATCCTGTTTTGCTGTGAGAATTGCAGAGGTTTGGGGATGTTAGTCTTTCCATTAAGAAGCTAATCTAACTTCCCTGGGAGGAAGGATTTCAAGAGAAAATAGCCTTGAAAGACGTGACTTTACAGCCATTTCACACATTCCTCCATTTCAGCAAACCAGCCATCACGATTTTCATCCATCAAAAATGCTTCTAGTGAAATGCATACTTGTGGGACAATTGCGAAGGATCATCTACACAAAGATTGCACATTGTTTTCCAGATGGAATTCCAGTGCAACATTGCAATAGATGGAATAGCGTAGGCCTAATTATCGCAGGAGCAGACTCTTCACTTAGGCCAGTTCCTAGAAGGCAGATCTTCATAATACCCAAGTGGTGGGAATTTGATTGGTGTTTATTATTTTGTTTTATTTTTAAGGGCAACTAGAGCACCTCAAACTTCAGTGATCACAGAAAAGTAAACAAAATGGTTGTTTTCTGTCTGCTTCAGAATACTGCTGTCAGAATATTCTGTCTGCTGTCAGAATATTATCTTCTACCCCTCAGTACGCAGTGTGAGTGTTGCTGTCCATCCAGTAGTTGTGTGCCTAAAGGGTTTTTTTTAAAAGATCTTCTACACAACTAACACCAACAAAAAAACCCCCCATATCAGGCACCCTAAGTGGGAGAAACTACATTTCCCAAGCTCCAATCACAGAAGACTCAGGGCCTTGATGCTTTCTTCATATTAAAGGGGAGTGTTACAAGGTGCCATATGTAGCATTCCAATCCTAGAAATAGGCAGCTTCAGCAGTATTGCTAATTGAAAACAGAAATATAATCAAAAGCCAGGGTAAACTGCAAAGGTTTTAGCAAGAGTGTAAAATGCAGCAGTGCAAGTGGCAGGTGAATGGATATGGGGAGGGAATTCCACAAGCAAGGTCCTGCTACAGAAAAGACTCTCAAGCCACCCAGAGTAGGCTCTTTAAGAAATGCCTTCCTGCAGCCTAAGAAGACTTCCTCCAAGTTATGTGTCTGTTCCTCAAGAGGAAGTTACCTATTTGATCTTTGTTTTATGTCAGGGGCAGCCAACGGTAGCTCTCCAGATGTTTTTTGCCTACAGGTATCATCAGCCATTGGCCATGCTGGCTGGGACTGATGGGAGTTGTAGGCAAAAACATCTGGAGAGCTACTGTTGGCCACCCCTGTAATTTATGCCATTTTAGAGCTGCTTGCTTTTAGGGGAGGGGCTGTGGCTCAGTGGTAGAGCATCTGCTTGGCATACAGAGAAGGTCCCAACCTCAGTCTCCTATAAAAAAGGACCAGGCAGTAGGGAATGTGAAAGCTTGGAGAGCTGCTGCCTGTCTGAGTAGACAATATTCATCTTGATGAACCAAAGGTCTGATGGGCAGCTTTATACATACATAAAGGATCTGCCTGTGTGTCATTATATACAATGAGAACAGCTTTCAGTGTCGATATATGCCAAAAAAAATCAACAACACTTTAGAAAGATAATATAGTATCTATAATAACATCAGTTACAACATAACAAGGACAGGATGAGTAGGCACATTGATGGATACAAGTTATTGAGGAATACTCAGCATAGGTTTTGTAAGGGAAGATCTTGCCTCAAGACAGGTTGCTTACCTGTAACTGTAGATCTTTGAGTGGTCATCTGTGCATTCACACCCATGGGATAGAGCGCCTGCGCCGATCCCCGAATCGGTATCTGAAAAGCCCGGGATTTTTCCGCACTCGGCACCAATGGGCATGCGCAGGCATCCCAGTACGCATGCTCACCGGCGCCAGCGCGGGGATCCCGCCAGTTCCTTCCTGACCGCTGGAAGCCTCTACTGGAGGGAGACTGTCAGCAGTCGATACATCCACCATGTGCTTTGCTGCAGCCAATTGTTGCTTGGCCACAGCAAAGCCTTCTTTCTGCAGCTTCCTAGCAGCAGCCTTTTTGTCCTCGCTCAGGGAAGAGAGGAGAGGGGTGAGTTGTTCCTATACAGAGTATTGGTATCTAGCCATGCAAGCCGCATAGTTAGATACTTTTACTCCTAGGGCCCCTGCAGAGTAGAGCTTTCTTCCCATATTGTCCAGCTTTTTCCCCTCCTTGTCAGGTGGGGATGAGTGGACCTTGCATGCTTTAGTGGAAGAAGAGATGACCACTGAGTTCGGTTTTGGATGGGCGAAAAGGAACCCAGCCCCCATCTCCTGGACCCTATACATGTGGTCCAGCCTTCTGGATGACACCAGTGTCGAAGATGGTTTCTTCCAAGGCTCTTTGACTGCCTGCAGAATCACTTTGGTGACCGGCAAAGTGATTGCTGTGGATGTGTCCCTTTGAATTTCAAAGACATTATCATCCACGACGAGTTGTGATTGCATCACAGGCAGGGAGAGGGAGGTTGCCATCTTTACCAGGTCACCATAGGACTTCAGATCCTCCAATGGCGAGATAGGAAGATCCTCGGCCATCTGGGACCCTGGCGAAGGCTCCAAAGCACCTTCCTGGGTGTCGGTACCACTCTCAGAGTCTGACAAGGAAGACTCCCGCTGCACGGAGTGCTCGAAGAGGATCGGCGTCGATTCCCGGATGGGCGAACAGGTCGATGTCAATGGTCACCGACGAGTTTCAGCCCGCCTAAGCCTTTGTCTATCGGAACTCAAGACAAAGACTGGTGCCAAGAAAAAGACTGAAGAAGAGGAAGACCATCTTCAGTCAGAGCCAAGTTCCTTTGTGTAAACCAGGTGTTACCTTAGGTAGCAATTTGGCCATCAATTGTCACCTTTTTAGATAAGTTTAATAGTCTTAAGCACACCTCCACCCAGTAATTTCCCCCATTCTTTTCCCCAACAGTCATCCTGGAGTCTCCCCCTTGGCCCATTGTTACCTGGACAGCCAATCAGGTAACTAAGGCCAAGTCCGCTCATTGGCTAGCTATGAGCATCCAATCAGGGGTTGCCAACTAACTGGCTATTGGCTACTGCACTAGTCCAGCCCTTATGGTCACTGCAGAGCCTCCCCTTTTCTGAGGTCATGTACCAGCTGACCACCTGTCATCCACCCCTGTACCTCCCATCTCCTGAGGGTCCAAAGTAGTCTATATAACCTGTGACCCAACTCCACTCATGTATGCATCTAGCAGTACCCCAGTTCCGCTGTCTAGATCCATCCCCAATTCTGGCCACAGTTGAGGGTCCCGTTTCCCCCATCCTCTTTTGTCGCCATTGGAGCCTTCCTTGAAGACTACGATTGGTAATTATCATCCTGTTTGTCTATCTATGTGTTGTCTCTATCTCTCTCTCTATTTTTCTTAGGTCTGTATGTATGTTTCATGAGCACATTGCCTTGTATGTGAGTTCTATATTTTTCTGGAATACAGTTTGTTTTACTTAATTAGTGTCCTTGATAAATTTAAGCATTAATTTCTGGACGTGGAATCCTGTATACACAGATAAAAGATCCTATTAAGCCAGGTGCCCACCTGACAATTCCCCAACCTCAGTTTTGAGGGCATTTTGGCTTACAGTACACATACACACTCAACAGTTAATAAGAGGGCCTTCTTCAGCAGTTCTCTCCATGCTAAACTGAGATGCTGGCATTAAAACTGCAAGTTTTTCTGACCATTCCTTACTGGAATCTGATCATAATCAAGGACAGTCACAAACTATTAATCAGGTGCTTAAAGGACCTTGATGATCTCATTGAATTTCCTTTTCTTCTTTCTTCAACTTCTTTTGGTGTGATTTTGCATTTTGAACTGGGAAATGGAAAGTCAAAGGAAGCACAGTGACAAAGCAGCACAGGGCTTTAGGGCTAAGACACCTTTTATTAAGCTGACATTCTGAGATGATTTGTTTGGAAAAGATTTAAAAGGCAAGGAGATAATAGAAGCTGTTGGAGAGAGGAGGTGGAAATTGCATAATTCAAATGTGCATATAAAAGCTTCTGTCCTCCAGACACCTTGGGTTTGTGCAGGTTTGTTTCCATTTCCATCATTTTCACTTTTAACAAGTTCAATTCCTTCAGCTTTATTTCCTCCCCTGGTTACTGGGCCCTGTGAAACTCATCCATACCAAGTAGCTGTTACATTTCAAGCTCCATATTCGTAATCATACAGAGCAAAATTCCATCCCTCTGTTGCTGTAACACAGCGCTCATTCTATGCTGTAATCAAAATAGCTTTAATAGCAGGAAGAATTTTTATCCCACCTTGTGAACCTAGAGAAATCCTTTAGGGTTGGGTGGGTGGGTGGAATGTTTACATATAATACCCTGAGCTGATAACTTCTTCAGATGCTCTACTGTCAGTTTTGGTTATGAAGGTCAAAGAACCCATTTGCAGTTGCCTGCTCAGGCAGGTTCAGGTAATGGCAAAAAAAGTGTGTCGGCCTGCTTACCAAGGCATCCGGATGGCCACTTGAGGAAACAGGATATTGGACTGGTTGAATCTTAGAGACCTGGTCTCCCAAAACTTTTCTTACTTTCTAAGATGTGTAAATTAAGCTTCAAAGACTGCTAACCACAGACAAGGATTTCAGGTCACCCACTGTAGAACCTCAGTACCATCTGAATAATTGATGCTCCCTATAAAAACTTTTGAAGCAACCATGTTCTGTTCCAAGTCCCTCCCTGGCCCAAAGTGCACATCTAGAAGCTACTAATTGTAAGGCAAGGGTAATAGCCCCTTTAGTGTAAAACAGCCTCCCAGAGAAACTCAAGAAAGCATACTGACATTTTGGAAGGGATAACAAATATAATTTTTTCAGCGTGTTAAGGACTCTTGAGTCAGCTATGATATTTCAAAACTGGGTCCAGTTTCAGGTATTTAAATACATTTCCCCTTTTCACTTCTAAAACTGCCACATATTTGAATACACCCCCATCTGAAAAAACTCTTACCTGTGGAAAGTTAACATCTCAAGGAGTAAGATTTTAGCTCAGCCTTCTTGAGTAGGTAGCTTTCTACAAGGTTGTGCATTTGAAAATTAACTGTTCAAAATCCAAACCAAATCTTGTCTATTATTTAATACTTTTAACCAGTTCATTTCCTAAAAGTAACAAATTTTATGACTCTCCAGAAATAAACCTTGCTGTTGAATTACCATGATTACAGGAGTTTCAACCCTACTTCGGAGGTGTTTTCAAAACCAACCCTCAGTTTTTGATAAGACATGATTATCTATACCAGGGATGTCAAATGTCCGGCTCACCCAGGGCTTTAGTCAGGCCTGTGACTCTTTTCTTCCCACCCCTCCCACTCCTGTCCTCCCCTTTTGAAGTTTCAAGGCTCCTGAAGTTCTCAGCTCCTTCTGCCTTGTCTTTGCCAGCTGTAGCAGGAATCTCTTCTGGGCTTGCAAAGCTGCAAAGGAAATGTGGAATGGATTTTCCATTAAGGTCTCTGCACCCAGATAGTCTATTGCCAATCTGAGAAGCAACTGGCAGTCTGAGAAGACCTGGGGTTGGGGGGAGAGAAGCCTTCAATGCCCAGCCATTTCATGTTTTCCTAGCTTCAGAGCATTTTATATTCTAAGTTTCTGCTGTGATCCTTGTGCTTTTTCTTGATGTTTTATTTTTAAAGATTGCATTGCCAAATCCCACTATTTCTCCACCTTTCCATTGTAAACAAACTACCACAAGAGTTGTAAGCATGTTTGTATTTTAAGTTAAAAAATAATATCTTTAATTGTGTTTGTCTGTTTATTTTATTTATTTATTTATTTACTTTGGATTTATATGTTGCCTACTCCACAAGCGGCCTCTGTGTCCTTTATAAAGTTTATAGCTGCACTACTTGGCATTACATTTTATGACATGCATGGCCCGGCCATTTATGTCAGATGCAGCTCTCATAACAAAGATGTTTGGCACCCTGGGTCTAGACAGGCATTTTAGCATAGGAGAGGGAGTGATGTTAAAAAGTCATGACTTTAGGGTTGTTATGAGTCAGTATCACTTGGCTTGTAAAGAGAGAGCATGAACTATATAAGAAGCAAGTAAGCACAAGATGAGACCTATATTTGCTGATTTGTGACTTTCTAGGTATTTCCCCCCACTAAGTTGTTTGCAGCTAAGAAAGTGAGAGAAAATCCAATATGACTTTTTCCAGATGCTTTTGATTATTCTGTCATTGTATTTTAAGGTCTTTTTTCCTTGCATTTTTCATGTAAAGCAGATTATTTATACACTGAGAACTGAGGAAGCAGAAGTACTATGACTGTGTGGATAATACACTTTCTCTTCTTTTCTAGCCTGATCAGCCATTAGGAGAGAGATGCCTTAGAGAGCAATGCCAAACAGGTATACTTATAAGTCCCAGTTTGTTTATTTGTTTGTTTCAAATATTTCTATGCTGTATTTCCAACCAATGCAGTGAATGTCAAAATATTTCAACATGAAAACATCAAAACATTCAAACAGCATTTAAAATATAAATATATATAAAATATTTAAACAATTCAATAAAACATAAAGGTAAAAGGTAAAGGTAGTCTAGACAGGCACCAGTCTTTTCTGACTCTGGGGTGACGTCGCATGACAACGTTTTCATGGCAGACTTTTTACGGGGTGGTTCACCATTGCCTTCCCCAGTCATCTATACGTCTCCCCCCCCCCCCCGCAGCAAACTGGGTACTCATTTTACCAACCTCAGAAGAATGGAAGGCTGAGTCAACCTTGAGCCAACTACCTGAACTCAGCTTCCAGTGGGATCAAGCTCAGATCGTGACCAGAAAGCTCAGACTGCAGTACTGCAGCTTTACCACTCTGAGCCACAGGGCTACATTCAATAAAACATATAAATGCAAGGGGAAATGCAAAAGTCCAACTCTTTGCAACCCCATGGATCAAATCACATCAGGCCCTCCTTTCTTCTGCCATCCTCTGAAGTCTGCTCAAATTCATGTTAGTTACATCAGTAACACTGTCCAGCCATCTCATCTTTTGCTGTCCCCTTCTTCTTTTGCCTTCTGTGTTTCCCAGTATCAGGGTCTTCTCCATTGAGTGCTCCCTTCTCATTTGGTGGCCAAAGTATTTGAGCTTTAGCTTCAGCATCTGACCTTCCAGGGAACAGTAAGGGTTGATTTCCCTTAGGACTGACTGATTTGATCTTCTTGCAGTTTATAGTCTCTGTCTATTCCCCTGTCTATTCTTGCAGTTTATTCCTCTGTCTATTCCCCCTTTGCATGTCCAGTGTTAAGAACATAAGAAAAGCCATATTGGATCAGGCCAATGGCCCAACCAGTCCAACACTTTTTGTCATGCAGTGGCCAAAACCCAGATGCCATCAGGAGGTCCACTGGCAGGGCCAGAACTCCAGAAGCCTTCCCACTGTTGCCCTCCCCCCATAAGCAAGAATACAAAGCATCACTACCCAAGACATAGTGTTCCATCTATATTTTGGGCTAATAGCTACTGATGGACCTCTGCTCCTTATATTCATCCAGTCTCCTCTTGAAACCATCTATGCTTGTTCCTGTGGCAGTGAATTTCACATGTTCATTACTCTTTGGATGAAGAAGTAATTGCTTTCATCTGTTCACTATTTGACATTTGTTGAATTCTAGGTAACAAAATCTGTGATAGATGCTCACCTGAAGGAAATTTACAACAGCACTTGCAGAGGAAGCAACTCCACTTTCCTAGATTCTGGATTCCTTTAATCCCATCAAGCATTTGGCTAGCCTGGAGTCAGAGGTGGATTTTGTGAATCAACAAGTTTTCATTTTAGTATTGTTTGTAGCTAATGCTTTTAATGAGGGTCTGTTGTTTTGTTGCATCTCTAATTACTAGACTTTAAAAAAAAAACCCAATTTACATGGAAGTTACGTTGAAAACTTTGGTTGATAAGGCAAGATACAAGCTTCCTAAATAAATAAATGTGATGACTTTATTTGTAACATAAAATTATGAGCTAATTTAATTTATATAATAACACAGAGTAGCAGAACAATGTTTCCCCGCCCACCTTTACCACTTGATTGGCTGCAGCTTGCAGGAGAGTGTTTCCTGTCACAATGCACAACCTGGGAAAAGTGACAGAGGAGACAAGAGCCTTGCTGCTCCTGGTGGCAGCCATGAGTCTCTCATATGGAGACAGACTATTGTGCAGCAAGCCGCTGAAGATGGGAGCCTGCTCTCACAAATGCATATGAGAATCATAGGACCCCTATGAGCAAAGTCTTGTGAGATGGGGGGGGGCAGTGTAGTAAGGAGGGAAATTGGTCAAGACTAAGTGGATCCAACCCAAGGACTCTGTCTTTGGTCTCTCCAGAATGGAACAAAAGGCCATGGGTTCTCTAACATCTGCATAGGCATGCAGAGATAAAGGTCATAGCACATAGTTTCTGAGTCAGGCCTCTTGGGACTGAAGGAAAGTCCCTAAAGTTTCCAGTTCAGAGTTAAAAAGCACTCATACTCATAAGCAAAGTTACAGCTTTCTAAGTCCACAGAAGTCAACAGGATTGGAAGGTTGTAATTATTTTTTTTTTCAGATTGCTTTGTCAATCCTCTGAATTCTTTTCAAATCTAGAGTGGACTCAAGGTTTCTTCACAACCTTTGCTGCTCACAAAATAGAGTGAGACACTAAGTCATGTTGCATCACCCCAAGAGTAATATTTCTTTCTCCTATCTTCAGAAGATTTACTGGTGAGAAGAAACTCCATCTCCAAGTCTTAGCTATATTTTCACACTCCTTCCCCCTTTACTTGCCGCACAGTGCAATATGTTCTGTCTCACATCTGGCTCTGTGGAAATGAAACAGTCAGAGAACATTAATATGCTGCTGACCCTTCTCATTTGTAAAAAGGACGAGAAATCAATGAAACAGGGCCAGAAGAACTCGGCAAGGCACTTATGTTCAGGCGGTGCTAAATCCATTGCCCTTATCCTTAGCTGACAGGCCAAGACACTAAAGCCACCTTTTCTGTTCAGTAGCAAGGCAAGTCAGCTTGAAATGACAAAAGCAGCTAAGCCACTATCTCTGTAAGATCCATTACTTTGATGACTGCCACACTGGAGTTCAATCAGTGGGCCTTCGTGTTTGAAAGTACATCTACTGACAGGCTGTGCTAAGGAACTATCCTTCCTCAGTTGAGGTGCACAGATTCATTTAGCCTGTGCTCTTCAGGCATAGGACAGAATACATAATCTCCTAACTGTCATCACTAGGGCACTCAGAAGAGCATACGGGTTCTCTGAAAACAAACCTCATTGTGACAAGAAGGGAAAATAAGGGGATGGATGTACCAAGGGACAGAGGATTGTAGCAGCATCCCAAAATAGTCAGTTTGCCAACCACCAGGTGGGGCCATTTAGCACCCAAAGATTCTCCCCTGAAGAATTCCTACACCCGTCCTCCCTGGGCTTACCCCCCCCCCCATTTTAGAACCTGTCAAGAAGGATTATAAATAGCAAAGTGGGAATGTACAGAGGCAAAACAGAGGGCCTATTTGGTCCATTTCAGCTAGAGTTGCCATCCCCCTCTCCCCCACAGTGAGCGCAGGGTATTTGCAGTGCCCAGTGGCATTTCCTGCTGCTGCTCAGAAAATAATGTTATTTTTTTTAATGGCCACAAACATGACATGACTTCCAGGAAAACCCAGGTTTTCCCTGAAAGTGACATCAACCCTCTCTAGGAATTAGCAAAAACTCTATGATTGGCCAATTCCTAGAGAACCATGACATCAGCCAATGGCACCCCTGGGTCCTCCACCCGGGTCTCCCACTGGTTGCCAGGCAGGGCATAGTATTACTTATTTGATTGGCTGCCAACCTCCAGCTGGGGCCTGGAGAGCTCCCAGAATTACAACTGATCACCAGACTACAGATATCAGTTTTCTTGGATAAAATAGCTGCTTTGGAGAGTGGACTCTATAATATCAAAACCACCGAGGTCCCTCCCTTCATCTTCCTAAACTCTGTTCACCCCATGCTTCACCCCCAAATCTCCAGGAATTCCCCAAAGGAGAGTAGGTAGCCCTACACTGAATTCTAGTTAGTAATGAACTCCTGCAATGTGCACTTTCAGAGCTTACTGAATGCCTCTCTTGTTTTTCCCAGCCTACTGTTGTGCTTCCTCTCTCCCTGTAAGTTTAGTCTTATATCCTGAAGGGCTCCCTCCTACTAGAAGTAGGGTTGCCAAGTCCAATTCAAGAAATATCTGGGGACTTTGGGGGTGGAGCCAGGAGACTTTGGGGGTGGAGCCAGGAACAAGGGTGTGACAAGCATAACTGAACTCCAAGGGAGTTCTGGCCATCACATTTAAAGGGACAGCACACTTTTTAAAATGTCTTCCTTCCATAGGAAATAATGAAGGATAGGGGCACCTTCTTTGGGGGCTCATAGAATTGGACCCCCTGGTCCAATCGTTTTGAAACTTGGGGGGTACTTTGGGGAGAGGCACTAGATACTATACTGAAAATTTGGTGCCTCTACCTCAAAAAATAGCTCCTCCAGAGCCCCCGAAACCTCCAGATCAATTCCCCATTATACCCTATGAGAAACGATTTCCATAGGGAATAATGAAGACATTTCCCTCTCCACACACACACACACCCCTTCTCGCAAATCTGATGTAGGGGATTGCCCTCGCTACTCACCAGCCAGCTTATTTCAGCAATAGACACAGACACAGAAAGTTGAAGCCTTTCACCACCTCTGGAGGTGCAAAGGCACATGGTCCTTTAGGGCGGGGCAGGAAGCAGCCTGGGAAAGCTCCAGCTGCTGCGATAGAGCTGGGTGGGAAGGGGAGGGGCAAAGAGAAGCTGCTGCAATCGAGGTGAGAAGGGAAGGGAAGGGAGGAGGAGAAGCATTGGGGATCGGTGGGAACGGGAGAGGAGAAGCTGCTGGGATTGGGGCTGGGTGGGAAGGGCTGCCATTCCCCCCGCTTTCTGAATTTTTGGCCAGCAGGGGGAGGAGGCTCCAAATTGGGGGTCCCCCGCCCAGGCGGGGGATTTGGGAAGCCTAACTAGAAGGCCTAAAGTTAGTTAACACTTTTTACAAGTCGGTTGCTGCAGTAAACTCTTCTTAAAATTAGAACTGCATAGGTGAGGTTGCCTTATTTCCTCAATTCAGCTTACCAAGAGAATGGTTACGCAATCCTTTTGGATCAAGAGTGCATGCTGCGCCCACCCCTAAAATTGCCTTCTCCAGTTGCTTGCACAGTTGCTTGCACAATGGAAATTTGTCATCTGTCATGGACGCTAGCTGCATTCATGGCAGAGGGGCTTGTGCTTTACTGAAGGCTGCTGAAGAAAATGAAGTGGGCAGGCAACCAATGTCATAATTACATGTGAAAAGAGAGGAGAAGAGAAAGTATACACCAAGAGGCATTATTTTTGCTTATTTCTATACTCCCTGGATGCAGCCCTGTAACTGAAAAATCCTGAAGTGTCATTATTTTATTATCTAGTGAGTTCAACCAGCTTGGGTTAAGCAAGGACGTTTCTTGAACAAGAGCAGGACTGAACTGAACACAAATAGGTAACTCCTTATATACATTTTGCCTGAATTAAACATGCCCCCTTATGTGGGCAGCAATCCACCCAATTGGTCTTTCCAGGATCCTTCATTTGTATTTCCTGAGATAAATGTCTCACATACTGATTGGCTGGTTCTAGCCAATCAGAATGTAGGCATCAGGGTCCTGTAGGACAATGACGGTCACTTCAAGGTCAACTCAGACATAACAAACCAGCAGTCAAAACAACCAATACACAATTTTTTTTAAAAAAAAAAAAAGAAGATCTAGGCAAGTCCCAAATTTATTTCATATTTATGGTTGTTATTTTTAACTCCATACTGTTGAGCTTTTTCAAAGGCTGGCTCAAGTTGACTTTGACCTTTGAAGAAAATGATTTCTGAATGGCTGCAATATGTTCTGTAATTGTACTTCTAGACTGATTAGATTCTAGAATTGCCAGCCTCCAGGTGGGACTTGGAGATCTCTCAGTGTGACCACTCATCTCCAGACTATTACCCAGATTAATGGCAACAAAATGACAGTTTTGCAGGGTGGGCTGTATGGCATTGTAGGCCACTGAGGTCCCACCCCTCCTTGAACACCACTGTCCCCAGGCTATACCCCCAAATCTCCAGACTAAATTTACTCCAGCATAAAACTTTCATGTCAAACCTCATTGTTTCAAATGCATAATATGAAATGGACATTTCCCATGAATGCACAATTGGAAATGAACAAGTTGCTTGCCATCAGTAAGGGGTATCAGACACATCACTGGTGATATCTGAAAGCCTCACCCAGCCATTCCTGCAACCAAACAGAGTATTCAAGCAGGAGGGGGGGGGGGGGGAATCTGAAAAGCAACTGCAAGCTAAATTTCATACCACAAAACAAAACTGAGAAAGACAGAGGAAAATGAAGCATCCTTCCCGCATGTCTTTTCTTTTGACACCATAAAGCTTCAAATGTGCCAACAGCAGCAACAGAAAGTGCCTCTCATGTGAAGAGCCAGAAATGGAAGAAGGAGCAGATTGATTACCAAAAAGAAAGAAAGAAAGAAAAGTGGGTAATTAAAGAGGGATGCAGCCTGAAATCTCAGCTCTATTACGTATTTACTCAGTTTGCCAATGAAATGAAATCAGTCAGACCAAAGGTTCGCTTTGAAGAAAGCAAAGCACTTTTTTTTGCAGCTGCATCCCAAAGGCCTCCTGGGTAGGGAGTGACATCAAAATATCTCACTCTGGAATTTCCTGCCATTTCTCTGGAGGAAACAGCGCTATCAGAAAACCTATATGAGAAAAGAGATTGACATGGTCATGTTCTGTCTTAAGAATTCCAAGACCCTCTAGGTTGGTCTCAGATCCCAGTGAATTCATTCAAAGCTCTCGTGGATCTTTATTCTTTTTCATGTCCTATTGCATCTTCTCCCCAACTTGTTTTTTTTAATCTTGTAAAAATGCACAAGATTGTATAGCCTTGGATCTGTTCTTTGCTCATGTTCAAAATTTCCTATTAAGCCCCCTGCATGGCATGTGCATTTTGCTGCCACTCTGAAAACCGACCTCCCTTGGCTTTCTCAGCAGCTGTGCTGTCTAGATACCTTTTTCCAAGTCAAGGCACTTGCATATATTGTCTTTTTTTATCGTAGTTTATGAAACATCTGCTGTTTATGAATTATTTCCTTTGAACGCTATAATCTTTTTAGTTCTGTGCTCCAATAAGCAACTTTGAGCTGCAAGAAACTGCAGTACACATCACTCTCTGTTGGTGTTCCATGCAAACTCCATCTGACAAGAAAACAAGTAATTTTCTGCCTTCCATTTTCAGCACTTTACAGGGCTAGCCTGTCCTTGAGTGATGCCCTCTGGGTGGAGAAATGATTGCTCCCAACTACCTCTGTGCATGCTGAGTTCTAAGATATGGAAATTCAAAGATATGGCAGCAGAATGAATCTGTGCCAGTATAATGACTACCAGAGGCTACCATCAGTGGAACCCTTATGCCAATGGAACACCAACAAAAGGGGAGGGCATGGACAAAGGAGCATCTTGGAGCAGGAGGAGCAGAGCCTTGGAAGAACCCATGTACTCCTGGGGCTCATTTTCACCTGTGATGGTGTAGGCCAACAGAAAAAAGGCATGTGTAAATTAGAAGTTAGAATACTCCTGCTGAAGACAATGGAGACCCCAAACTTAGCGGAGGGACTGTGACTCTCTGGTAACACACATGGTTTATGTGCACATGGTCCCAAGTTCTTTCTTTGATGTTGCTCGTTACATTATTATTTATTCTATGGCAGAGTTACACACAGGAAGCATATAATATAAACTATATAACCAAGTTGATTTAGCATGCGGAACCTTATCAAAAGCCCTACTGAAATCTAGATAAATGACATCTACAGCATTTCCTTGATCTAGCAAAGTAGTAACCTTTTCAAAAAAAAAAAAAGAGAGAGAGAGATACACTTAGTCTAACATGACTTGTTCTTGAGAATCCCATGCCAGCTCTTAGTAATCACAGC
Organism: Heteronotia binoei; assembly: GCF_032191835.1. Lineage (NCBI taxonomy): Eukaryota > Metazoa > Chordata > Lepidosauria > Squamata > Gekkonidae > Heteronotia > Heteronotia binoei. The sequence goes on from NC_083224.1 coordinate 50,429,394, forward strand.
CATCTTTTCTAAATGCTCAAGGACTGACTGATGATTTGTTCTGAAACTTTTCCAGGTATAGATGTCAAGCTGACAGGTAAGTAGTTACCTGGATCCTCCCTTCTTTAAGATGGGGATAACATTTGCCCACCTCCAATCTTCAGGCACCTCACCTGTTCTCCAAGAATTCTTAAAAATAATGGCCAGAGGCTCAGAAATTACATCCACAAGTTCTTTTAGTACCCTTGGATGCAGTTCATCTGGCCTCTGAGGACTTAGATTTATTTAAAGAAACTCGATGTTTATGTACTACCCCTGTGCTGATCCCCCTTCCCTCATCATGTATTCCAGGGGCGGCCAACGGTAGCTCTCCAGTTGTTTTTTGCCTACAACTCCCATCAGTCCCAACCAGCATGGCCAATGGTTGGGGCTGATGGGAGTTGTAGGCAAAAAACATCTGGAGAGCTACCGTTGACCACCCCTGATGTATTCTGTTTTTGCCATGCTGAGCACCTTTTCCCTCACAAGAGAAAACGGAGGAAAAGTAGGAATTGAACAGTTCTGCCCTCTTTTTATCAGCCATTACAATGTTACTTTCCTTTCCCCACAATGGGCCTACCATGTCCTTGCTCTTTTTTTTACTTTGTATGTAAGAGAAGAACCCCTTTTCGTTGTTTTTAGCATCTCTCACTAGCCTAAGCTCATATTGGACTTTCCTAACTCTCCTGGTATAAGCACTGGTTATTTGTTTATACTCACCCTTGGTTATAAGGTTCACCTTCCATTTCCTAAATGAGTCTTTTTCATTCCTCAAGTCCTTAGAAAGCTGTTTATAGAGCCATCTTCTCTTCTTTAAGCTCCTCCCATTTTTCCTTCTCATAGGAATTGTCTGTGATTGTGCCTTCAATATCTCACTTTTAAGAAACTCCCACCCCTCTTGAACTCACTTCTCCTCGAGTATTTCTGGCCATGGGATTCTACCCAGTATAATTTTAAGTTTAGCAAAATTTGCTTTCCTGATGGCATTATACCTTGTTAAAATCCTTCCCTCCCCCAAACCACATCCTTCCCATGCTCCACTCTCTCATCTGCAGGAATTTCCCAAAACAGATCTGGCAACCCTATCTCTATTCAATTTGCTGATCTTTTGCTAGCCACTACTAGGGTGGGGTGGGTGGGGGGCTAAACTTTGTTATTTTACTACATAGGTCCCCTTTCCCAATCACATTTCTATTGCAAAAGTATCCAGGACACAAAAATTCTTATAGCAACTCTTGTGACTCAAATATGGTTGTGAGTCCAGTGCTTACAGAGAAACTGTTATCACTCCCAGAGATATGTCACTATATAGTTACACTTGGATACATAGGAAACAAGATAAAATATAAAACCAGACAAAATATTTACAAATACTTATTTTAAAACATATATCCCACCCTTCAGCCTGATACATTTTCAACAAACAGGGCTTTTTTTTTTGGTAGCAGGAATTCCTTTGCATATTGGGCTACGCATCCCTGATGTAGTCAATCCTTCTGGAGCTTAGAGTAGGCTCTGTACTAAGAGCCTTGTAAGCTCTAGGAGGATTGGCTCCATCAAAGAGGTGTGGCCTAATATACAAAGGTGTTCCTGCAACAAAAAAAGCCCTGTCAACAAATACAACCATCTCACATCTGAAATATTACTCAAAACATTTTCATAAAAGTTCAGTCCAGATTAAACAAAATGGGCCTGCTTCAGCTCTAACAACATAACATGACCTGTTATATAAATAAGCCAGATGGCTCCTTGGGTCAAATATTCATTCTCTTCCCTCCTTTCCTCACACATTGCTTAGTAAGTAAAGACTTCTGCTTTCACACTAAGCCATAGATTGGCATTGCATTCAAATCACAAGCCAGAACTGGGTAATAGATGCAGGTCAGCTTGTTTATCCAGGATTGAGTCGTCCTCAATAAAGATGTTTTACATCTTTTACATTTACTGACTTGGCATATAACAACTATCAAATCACCTATCTGGTATGACACAAATCACCTGTCTGGTATGACACAAAAGGTTACTTTGGTTGGGAAATAGATCCAAAAGGAGATGAGTTAGTATGTCTAAACTTCTTTCTGCTTAACTAGTCCCAATGAACTGACTGCACAGTGTGTGAAAGTGGGAGGCAACCCACCAGCCATTTGTAAAGACTGCCTGCCAGGGCTAGACAGCTGTCTTTTTTTCTTAATAGTCCCAGATGGGTATCAGAACAGGACCTTCTTGGACCCTCTTACCACAGATGCTGGTGGGATGTGTTTGGGTTTATGAGTCATGTACTTGCAAGCCTGAAGTGGAGGTGTAAGATGACTGCTTAAATTGGTGGTCCACCAGAAAGCATTATGCTGCATTGTGGCTCAAAAACAAAACAATACCCAAAAAATGGAATATGTGGTTCCCGTGGAGGAAATGACTTTGTCTAAGGATCTGGCTACCACCAATGCGAGACTGCTATGAGGCTTGTACAGGGCATTAGATCCAGAGTGTGAGAATCGGCATGGTGGTAGAAATATTATTGCAATTTGTGCTCCTTGGTTTCCATTCTAATTTGAGGAATCCATTGATCTCTTCCACATCCGCTTGTTGGGCCAGACTAGCTCTGCCCTCAGCAGCAAAAAGGAGAAGTGGAACAACAAGGTGGGTGGGACTGATCATGTTTGGCAGTGCATGCATTTGGTCATTCAGAGGCAAAGCCCTGGACTACTGATGCTACGTCTGTGGCCTAAAATATATACTTCACTTGGCATTGCATTCAAATCACAAGTCAGATCTTAGAATATTTAATCCTCACTTTTCTCCCTGAAGAGACCCAAAGTGAGGTACAACAATGACAAAAAAATACAGTCAAAATGTAATAGCAAAAATACAATGTAAATAAAATAAATGGTCACTAATCATCTATATCTTTTGCCGATTCTGGATTCAATAGGCCAGCTCATCTAAGGTTACACAGGGCTTGTGTCACAAACCCAAACATTATACCTGAAGACAGGAAGAGCAAACAAAAAGCTCAGCATAGTTGTTACATCTTCCATTAATGTTCCTTCCAGTCTGCCCTCCCTGCTCACCTATCCATTCTCTTACACGCAAGCTGGTCGTTTTATGTCTATTCATAATCAGATTGTCAGATAAGTGCACACCTGGTGTTCATACAAAGGCTTCTTTAGAAGCAATTTTCTCCTTTGTTATCAAAAGCATTTCTATGAAAATATGAAAGTCAATTAAGTATCCTATCTTTTTATTTACTTTTAAGAAAAGCCACTGGGCTGTATTCGAATATCAAAGCATGCTCACTTGGTGCATCTTCTTTATAGCTTCTTTGATTATTTAATTTTGGTTTTGTTTCTCAGAGCTGAACCTACTAAACCTTTTGAGATCTTCTCCTGTTGCTTATTATAAAGAAATAATTGTAAAAACACAGTGAAATCAACATGGGATTATCAATGGCAACAATTTGAACAGTCACTAAAATGTAAATAATTCTTTGTATTCATGTTGTTTCCCAGTCTATAACTTCATTTATTGTTCATAATGGATGTTGGTTTTGTGGAACAGAGGCAAGCAGAGGAGAGTAGTATTTAAAGAGAGAGACTCTGTGTGAGTTGCAATAATATTTCTACCACTATGCTGATTCCCATGCTGTGGATCCACAAAATCCTCACCTACTCCTCATATTTTGCTCAGCAAGTGAAAACCACCAAAGAATTAGTCTGTGTGAGCCAAATAGATATGATGTAAAGCAGGAATTGCTCTGACCTGGATGGTTTCATCAGATCCCAGAAGCTTAAGCAAGGTCATTTCTGATCAGTACTGGGATAGGAGACCACCAAGGAAGTCCAGGGTAGCTACTCAGAGGCAGTCAATGGCAAACAACTTTTGTCTGTCTCTTGCCCTGCAAGCTGTTGGCACTTTCCAACATCAAATCATGGATCTCCAGTGATAAATTGTTTATTTAAAATATTTTTATGCTGCCTTTTTAGCCAGTCAGGGTTCAAAAGATGGCAAACATGAAGAGTTCAAAATACAGTTAAAATTATAAAATTCAGTTAAAAACATATGAACAAACAACACTGGAAGGAGGGCCAATAACCTTTCTCTGGGTATGTGAGGAAAACAAAAAAGTTTTTACCTGCTAATGAGAAACATTGACAGAAGGAGACAGCTGAAATTGTCTGGGGACAGAATTCCAAAATTTGGTGCCATAACAGAAAAGGTTCTTTCTCAGGTTGCCACCCAGGGATAGTCAAACTTGCATAACATAAGAGCCACATAGAATAAGCATCAGATGTATGAGAGCCACAAGACATGAACATCAGAAATTTGAGAGCCACAAGACAGGAAGGAAGGATGGATGGAAGGAAGGAAAACAGGCAAATAGATGGGGGAAAGAGAGAGAGGTGGAAAGAAAGCAATTTTAACTGGCTTGGCTTGGAGAAGTGACTTAAAGAGACAATGCCTTCTCCAAGTTGGCTATTGGGGCAGTGGGGGCTTCAAGAGCCACACAATGTGTGTGAAAGAGTCACATGTGGGTCCTGAACTGCAGTTTGGCCACCTTTGTTGCCACCTGTCTAGCTTCAGATGGCCAGGCAACTGAAGTATGGCTCCTGAAGATGAGTGGCCATGCTTGGCTGATCAGGTTTGCATGTTGGTCCCAGGCCATATAGAGCTTTAAAGGTCAACCAGTGTAGCTGGAACAAGACTGGAGTGATATGGTTCCTGCAAACCACTCCAGTCAAAAATCTGGCCTCAGCATTCTGTACCAACTGTAGCTTACAGACAATCCCACAAAGAGTAATCTAACATAGATGAATCTCCTAGTAAAGTGAGAGAGAGCTGAGTGTCATCTGCATATTGTTGGCAGCTCAGCCTAAATCTTCAGATGATCTCTCCCAATGGTTTCACATAGATGTTGAAAAGCATGGGGAACAAGATAGAACCTTGAGGAACCCCTTGAAGGAAGGAAAGAGCTTGAGCTTCCTTTGCCCAGTTCCCTGGATCCCATGGGAGAGATACAAAGAAAGCACCTTTCAGACCAACAAATGCTAATGCTTTAAGTGTGTTTAAAGGTGTTTTTTTTTAAAAAAAAAAAATCTTTAATTGTGTTTGTCTGGCTGACACTTTGGGTTGACTCAGAGACACCTCTGAAGTCGACCCAAAAAACCCTTCCAGATGGCAACATCTGGTGGCAGTCTCGATCGCGTACTCACCCCGTCCTCGAGGCCGCTCCACCCGTCTCAAAAAAGCACCATGGCAAAAGTGGTGCCTTTTCACTGGGGCATCTTCAAGGCAGCTCCTGGCCATCTAGAAGGCTGGGGAGCACCTGAAGAGTGCCCGGGGAGCTGCGAACAGGATGTGTGAGCATTCCAGACACTCCCCAGGCACCCACGGCCCACCCCTTTTTCGAGCATCATCCGGAAGCTCTGGGGTGCTCTATTTCTGGCCGGCTTTATTTGGTGCGGCTGCAAACCACCCCAAACCGGCCATTTGTTAACCTCTGTGTCCTTTATAAAGTTTATATCTCTGCTACCAATCTTAAATCTACCTAATCTTAAAATGTGCTTGGCCTGCCCTGACATGGCCCATTTACATCAGATTTGGCTAGGCTTCCCAATCCCCAGGTCCCAGAGGGGGATCCCCCGGTTTTACAGGCTTCCCCCCTCCCCCAGCCAGCTGGCCAGCGGGGGAAGCCCTGCCCCCACAACCATCATGCACCTCCATGAACAATTCCCATAGGGAATGATGGGGAATTGATCTGCAGGTATCGGGGGCTCTGGGGGGGGCTGTTTTTTGAGATAGAGGCACCAAATTTTCAGTATAGCATCTAGTGCCTCTCCCCAAAATACCTCCCAAGTTTCAAAAAGATTGGACCAGGGGGTCCAATTCTAGGAACCCCAAAAGAAGGTGCCCCTATCCTTCATTATTTCCTATGGAAGGAAGGCATTTAAAAAGATGTGTAGTCCCTTTAAATGTGATGGCCAGAACTCCCTTGAAGTTCAATTATGCTTGTCACACCCTTGCTTTTATCTCCGCCCCCAATGTCTCCTGGCTCCACCCCCAAAGTCTCCTGGCTCCACCCCCAAAGTCCCCAGATATTTCTTGAATTGGACTTGGCAACCCTAGATTTGGCCCTCATAACAAATGAGTTCAACACCCTTGCTCTAATCAATTGAAAACTTCCCATGCTTTGTTCAAATTTTAAAGGGGAAATATAGGGGTTTTTTAAGGACATGGCTTTTTTTCCCTTTCTAAACTGCTAGAGCCCTGTGGCGCAGAGTGGTAAAGCTGCAGTACTGCAGTCCTAAGCTCTGCTCATGACCTAAGTTCGATTCTGGCGGAAGCTGGGTTCAGGTAGCCAACTCGAGGTTGACTCAGCCTTCCATCCTTCTGAGGTCGGTAAAATGAGTACCCAGCTTGCTGGGGGGGAAGTGTTAGATGACTGGGGAAGGCAATAGTAAACCACCCCATAAAAAAGACTGCTGTGAAAACGTTGTGAAGCAATGTCACCCCAGAGTCGGAAACGACTGGTGCTTGCACAGGGGACTACCTTTACTTTTTAAACTGCTAGTAATAGCACAGGGACCTAGTTCCAATTAGTGAAATGACCAAGTATTGAAGGAGTAAGACCACAATCCTGATTCACTCAGAAGATTCACTCAGAAGAATCTTACTCAGGTCAATTCAATGAAGCTAACTCTGAGAAACACATATCCCTTCTTCTCTTTCCTGTGGCTCTGATCAGAATTACATGTAATTTCCTTTTGACAGACTGATTGGAGACCCATGAGCTCCATCCTGTCTCTTTTGACCTGTATGATACCATTTGAGCTTATATTTGAAAGAGCATAATATGCAAGACAATTTAAATCTGTGGCATGTGATGGGGATTCTGTTCTATGGTGAAAAATGAAAAGATTGATTTCTTGAGTAGACTTCTGACAAACAGAATGTGGTTGTTTAAAGAGTGTTACTTCTTAGCACAGTTAACAACACAGTTCACTCAGGTGGAGGCTCGGAAAAAAACAGTTGTGTATTGGAATATAGCCATTGATAGAGAAGTCTGAGCTTTGTAGTTGGCTAAGGGATTCTAAACTCATGCTGTTCACTTTGGGAGAACTGATGCAGCTATTCTTGTCTTTCTAATAGGACTGTCTAAAGAAACAGTCATCTTCATTTTTCTTCCTTTAAAAAAAAAAAAGAAGTTACTTCTGGCTTGTTATATATCTAAGAACAGTAGGTGGTCCCACAGTGCAAATTAAGAAATCTGGACAATGCAGCTATGCAGGGCTACAGTAGATGCTTATGCAAACCCCGTGATTCGCAGGAAAATGTCAAAATTAAAAAAGGGGAAAGAGTAAGCAAAATGCAAAAGGGGTTTTGAACTGCGAGATCTTGCTAGACTACATCACCAAAATCTCAGTTGCCATTTTGGGTTGCCTAGGCAACAAAAAACAACAACTCCTAGGCAACCCAAAATGGCTGCCAACATGACATAAGGTAGTCTTATGATATCCTAGAGTTTTTAAACATTTGTGTATTTGATTTAATCCCCTTTTGTAATGAGGGGCTGAGGATAGAAGAGAGGAGGTGGAGGGGCTAAGTAGAGTTAGGAGGGAAAAGCAGCACATGGAAAGAGGAAGGAAGTGAAACAAGTTTAGAATCTAGGGGAGATGAGATGAATTACAGCCAGCGTCAGAAAGCCACAAACTGAGGGAAGCAGAACCAAAGGCAGTTTGGAGAAGAAAAACAGAGGTGGGGACAAGATGAAGAGTAGAAGCCAGAGTAAACAAGGCAGAAATAGAGAAAGGATGGAGAAAGCCAGCAAGGAAATAAAAGTGGAGTGTTGCCATTTTAACACCATTTGTGTGGGTACCCCTTGCCAGTACTCAGTGGGAGAGGTGGAGAAATAATGGGAGAAACAATGTTGTGATTTGTCATTTTCATTTCTGGATGAAAAATCAGGAGTGATGTCACAACACTGTGTGATGCTTTATAAGGTTGCCAAGTCTAATTCAGAAAATATCTGGAGACTTTGGGGTGGAGCCGGACTTTCCCATTCCCAAAATAAATACATAAACCACCCCATAAAAATACAGCAGTGCAGTTCACCCTGAATAATCATCATTTCCTCATTGCCCAATAGCGGCAATTCTAGTAAATGAAAATGAATACACACAAAGCAGCCAAAATTCACAGAGTTTGCAAGCTCACTGTTGTGTCCTAGGCTCAAATGGGAGAACTGTTACTTTTGGAGGGAACTGTTACTTTTGGAGGGAAGCTGAACAAGCCAAAGCTTGTACTCCACACCAGGGTTCCAGAGAAGGCCTAAGCGTGCCCAATCAGGGAAAGGATTGAAACATAAGTAGCCAATCAACATCTAGGCTCATACTGTACCCTGATAGGCCCTTAGGCCCCTGTAAATAGCCAATCCATGTACATAGTTAAGGACCAATCAGAAGGGGGCAAGAATTGTATAAAGGAGCGGGAGGTTTGAATAGAGCTCAGTCTGTGTTGGTGTTCCTGAAGTAAAGCTTGCTGAAATCACTCTCCGACTCTGGTCTCTTACTGCGCCAACCCCAGTACTTTACACTGGCGACGAAGGTGGGATGCCAGTAAGAACCAGCAACAGAACCAGGAACACGGAAAGGTGGCTAAATCCAAGCCATCTGGGTCCGCACCTCCGCTCTGCGCACACCCCATCTCTCAAGCCGCCCAGACACGCTGCCAAGAATGGAGGCTTCAGCTAACCTCCTGCAGCCCTTTAGCATTGATCGCCCCGAGCTGTGGGACTCATGGGTCGAAGGCTTCCAGTCATACCTGACCTTCTGGAAGATTACAGAGACTACCATGCAGAGAGCTCTGCTTATCAGTACGTGTGGCACGGAGACCGTGGACTTAGCCAGGGCTCTTCTTCAACCCAGGAAGCTCTCAGAGACGCCGATGGACGACATCATCAGCGCTCTGGAGAAGTATTTCCAGCCCCAGCCAACCAAGCTCACCCGGCACTGGGACTTCCGACAAAGGACACAGAAGGCAGGCGAAACCACCATGGCGTTCTTGACAAGCCTGCGCCGGGTGGCAAACCGATGCAGTTTCGCAGACCTCAATGAAGCCCTGCTCGACCAGTTTGTATGGGGCTTGAGGGACGAAAAACTAGTACAGAAACTCCTGTCCCTCTCCGAGTGCGACCTAACAAAGGCAATCGACGTGGCCACCAGCTGGGAGAAGGGCAGATCAGCAGAGCCGCGGCTGACAAGACAGGCTGCGACACACCAGATCAACCCTGAACCATCTATGGAGGACTCGGACGAGGACAGAGCTCTACAAACCGGCTATCGTTCAGCAGGAAGGAAGACCACCCATGTCCCACAGGGCATGAGACACAAGACACTACCTGCATGTGCAAGTTGCGGGGGCCAGCACGAGCGGAAGACCTGCCGATTCCGGAATGCCACCTGTCGACTCTGCAACAAGGAAGGCCACATTGCCTGTGCCTGCAGATCCAAATCCCGAGCACGCGTCCCGCAAAGATCTGCGCACTCCGAAGGCCAGCCAGACTTCGAGGCCGACGCTCTCCACGCCCACCCATACCCGCTACAGTACCTACCCTCGCCAGTCAGGCCCTCCAAAATCCGGGTCAATGTAGGGATCGGGGGGGTGCCCTGCCAAATGGAGGTGGACTCTGGGTCAGCATCATCTATTATAGCGGCAGAGACATTTTTTAAAATTCCCACCAGGCTGAGGCCTCGTCTCAGGGACCCGGGGTTTACCTTAGTGGACTTCCAGAAGAATAAGGTGCCTATCTTGGGAGTGGGTCCGGTCCCAGTCCAATACAAGGGGTTCAAGGGCCAGCTACAAGTGCTAGTGGTCAAGAACCACCTTACAAACCTTTTTGGTCTCGACTGGTTCAAGCCCCTGGGAATAGAGATCAGGGGGGTCAATAAGACTGTCGGAGTGGACTTTAACAAGGTTTGCGAAGAGTTCCCGGCCGTTTTCGATGGCACCTTGGGCTGCTACACGGGTCCCCTGGTTACACTACACCTCGACCCCACAGTGCGGCCTATTAGGCTTAAAGCGCGGCGAGTTCCATTCGCGCTCAAGCCTAAAATTGAGAAGGAACTGGATAAACTGATTGCACAGGGAATACTAGAGCCTGTCACCCACGCAACCTGGGAAACTCCCATCGTGACTCCAGTCAAGCCCAGTGGGGAGGTGCGGATTTGTGCAGACTATAAGTGCACCCTCAACAAGGCTCTTCAGGCCCACGCATACCCTGTGCCCATCGTCAGCCACGTTTTAGCCACCCTAGCCGGCGCAAAATTTTTTGGCAAGTTGGACTTGGCCCAAGCTTACCAACAGCTGCCGGTGGATGAGGCCACGGCCAACGCCCAAACAATTGTGACCCACCGGGGGGGCTTTAGAGTAAAGCGGTTGCAATTTGGCGTGAGTGTGGCTCCGGGGTTGTTCCAGGAACTCATGGACTCTCTTTTAAAAGGACTTCCCGGAGTCACTCCATTCTTTGATGATGTGCTGATTGCGGCAGCCTCGCCTGAAGAATTCGCCGCCCGCCTTAGAGGAGTCCTACAACGTTTTGAAACAGCCGGCCTCAAGGTCAAACGGGAGAAGTGCCTCCTGGGCGTGGATCGGGTGGAATTCCTGGGGTTCTCCATCGATGCCCAGGGGGTCCACCCCTCCGACGCCAAGCTGCGTGCCATCAGAGATGCTCCAGCGCCCACCAACAAGCAAGAACTCCAGGCCTTCCTCGGCCTCCTAAACTTTTATCATGCTTTTCTCCCCCACAAGGCAGCAGTGGCCGAACCCCTGCACCGACTTCTAGACAAGAACCGACCCTGGGCATGGGGCCGCCAGCACGCTAAAGCCTTCCAGGATATCAAGGGCCTCCTGATGTCCAACTCCGTCCTTGCCCATTTCGACGAGACCCTGCCCTTGGTCCTTGCATGCGACGCATCCCCTTATGGCGTGGGGGCAGTTCTGGGCCACCGACTCCCTGATGGGACCGAAGTCCCTATCACGTACTACTCGCGGACCCTCTCGTCGGCGGAGCGGAACTACGCCCAAATCGACAAAGAAGGGTTGGCAGTTGTGGCTGGCGTCAAAAAATTTCATGATTACATCTACGGCCGGCCCTTTACCCTCTATACGGACCACAAACCCCTCTTGGGCCTCTTTGCATCAGACCGGCAGACCCCTCAGGTGTTGTCCCCACGGGTCCTCCGTTGGTCCATTTTTCTAGCCGGCTACACTTACACCCTAGTGCATCGCCCGGGCAAGGCAATGGGCCATGCTGACGCCCTGAGCCGCTTGCCCTTGCCTGACGTGGATCCCGATCCAGCCCTGGCTCATCAGATCCTACTGATGGACATGCTTCCGGACAGGCCATTGCTCGCCCGCGACGTTGCTGCCTGCTCCGCTCGTGATCCAGTCCTCTCCCGTGTCTTGGACTGGGTGGGGAGGGGGTGGCCCAAGGGCTCGACTGGGCCGGAATTTACTCCATTTGCAGCCCGGAAAGACGAACTATCCACCCACAAAGGCTGCCTACTATGGGGCAACAGAGTCGTCATCCCCAAACCCTTGCAAGACCAAGTGCTTAGAGCCCTGCACGAGTCACACCCGGGCATAGTCCGCATGAAGGCTCTCGCACGGAGCTATGTCTGGTGGCCCAGCCTCGATGCAGAAATTGAGGCTTGGGTTAAAAGGTGCCTGACATGCCAGGTGTCAAGGCCTGACCCCCCACGTGGCCCAGTGCAACCATGGGAATCCACCAAAAACCCCTGGTCAAGACTGCATATGGACTTTGCTGGCCCCTTCCATGGGCGGACTCTACTCATACTAGTGGATTCATACTCCAAGTGGTTGGAGGTGGTCCAGGTGCCCTCGCCATCATCGCAGGCGACCATCACGGCTCTGAGGGCCATCTTTGCAACCCACGGGTTGCCGGAGACCATCGTCACCGACAACGGCACAGCATTCACGTTCGCAGTGTTCCAGGACTTCTTAGCCAGGAACCTCATCAGGCACATTCGCTCTGCCCCGTTTCATCCAGCCACCAACGGCCAGGCAGAGCGGATGGTGCACACGGCAAAGGAGGCTTTGAACCGTCTGGGCCCCTCAGACTGGCCAAAAGACTTGGCGTGTTTCCTAATGGCCTACCGGACCACACCCACCGCCTCCACAGGTCGCAGTCCAGCCGAACTCCTCATGGGCCGCCGCATCACCATCCTGCTGGACAAGCTGCACCCTGACTGAGCCCCAGACAGGCGACCGGCGCCGGAACACCTTAAAGCCCCCAGAGGGTTCTACCCAGGTGAGACAGTGTGGGCACGGAACTATGCCACCACTGGCCCCGCCTGGCTCCCTGGAAAGGTGGACCACGTCACCGGACCGGTCTCCTATGCAGTGACCTTGGAGGGTGGACATCTCCTGAAGCAACACATCGACCAACTCCGTGGTCGCCTGCCTGCCGAGGAGCCAAGGTCAGAGGCTCCAGATCCGGACAACGTAAGTCCCCGTGAGCCTGACACAGAACAGGGTTCTGTGGAGCCCGCTTCGGCCCAGCAGGAGGAGACCCCCGACCGCGCAGCTGAACCCAGGTCTCCCGGGGCCGCCGCCCCAGATGTCTCCAGCTCTGCAGCCGCGGAACCACCAACCGAGTCGGAACGCCCAGTCCCCTCAGAGCTCCGACGCTCGACACGAGACCGCCGCCCTCTGGCATATCTCCAGGACTATGTCACCGGATAGCTGGAACTATGGGGGGAGGGGTGTTGTGTCCTAGGCTCAAATGGGAGAACTGTTACTTTTGGAGGGAACTGTTACTTTTGGAGGGAAGCTGAACAAGCCAAAGCTTGTACTCCACACCAGGGTTCCAGAGAAGGCCTAAGCGTGCCCAATCAGGGAAAGGATTGAAACATAAGTAGCCAATCAACATCTAGGCTCATACTGTACCCTGATAGGCCCTTAGGCCCCTGTAAATAGCCAATCCATGTACATAGTTAAGGACCAATCAGAAGGGGGCAAGAATTGTATAAAGGAGCGGGAGGTTTGAATAGAGCTCAGTCTGTGTTGGTGTTCCTGAAGTAAAGCTTGCTGAAATCACTCTCCGACTCTGGTCTCTTACTGCGCCAACCCCAGTACTTTACACTCACATTTCACTGTGGCTTCACTCACAGGAACTATTGTTCTTCAGGATAACACCGGCAAACAAAAAGAGAGAGAGGTGGAGTTTTCCGCCATCCCATAAACAGGTTCCTAGACAAAGTCTCTGAAAACAATGCAAAACAAGCACAGAGACACACACACCCACTTACTGTCTCTACAAAGGCTTCTGAAAAGTACAGGGACTGCTTTCTCTCTCTCTTTCTCTCTCTTTCTCTCTCTCTCACACACACACTTAACTGTCTCTGGTTCCTCCACAGGTCTGAAAAGTACATGGGCTATGCTGCTTTCTCTCTCTCTCTCTCTCTCTCGCTCACTCACACCTACCTACTTACTTGCTCTGAAACAAAAGAAACAAATGGAGGGGCTGTGCTCTGACAGGCTCTGCTACTGACCCTTCCCCATGAAGTACTTCCTGCTTCCTACTCAACTACACACAAACATTTTAAAACTGGACTTGTTTGCAGGTTTCTAAACCTGCCAGAGATCGAGAGGTACAGGGTGGCTGTGTGGGCGGGGCTTCCCCCTGCCGGCTAGCTGGCTGGGGACAGGGAAAAGCCTGTAAAACAGGGGGATCCCACACTGGGACCTGGGGATTGGGAAGCCTATCTAGGATCCTCCAAAGCTCTATGTCTTTTACTATAAAGTTTCAGGGAAATCATAGAGCAGGCGTTCCCAGCGTGGTACCCCATGGGTGTCATGGCCTCCACCAACACCTTTTCTGGAAACTGCCAAGTGTTTTGGGAAAGTGGATGGGGCCAGGGTAGGACTTATGCCTAGCAGAACTTATTGGCTATTGGAGATTGGCTGTGTAGATTTGTTTAAAATGTTGCTTTGGAAATACTTGCCACCACAGTATACTCTGTGACTGAAAGGAAGCTGCAGCAGCCATTTTGGGACTGGCTCCACCTCCTGCGGTAGTCATTTTGTGGCAGCCATTTTGTGGCTGCACCCAAAATTCTGTGCCAGAATTCCCAAGGTGTCCACAGTCTCAAAAAGGTGGGGAACCATCATCTTAGAGCATCTTGCAACCCAGTGACATCACTTCCAGGTTTTCAGCCAGGAATGAAGCCTTAGTGTTCCTGTATGTCTTTGCCCCTGCATCCTCTTACCAGTTGCTGACCCTTGGTTACCAGCTGGTGACCCTAGTGAATACCTATTTTCATAAGGAACAGGAAAGGAGAGCAGCCTAGGGGGTTTTCCTCCACCTCGTAATCAGGTTCTAGCTAACAATTTCCTATCCATTTTATTCAGGGCTTTCACTGAGTGGGAATGCATAGGAACACAGTTCTGACTGGCTTGGTGTCCAGGGGAGTGGCCTAATATACAAATCAGCTCCTACTGGGCTTTTTCTATTTAAAAAAGCCCTGATTTTACTACAGAAATGGCTTCTGAAGCAGATGCAAAACAGGGGGACTCTGCTCTCTGCCTTTCTCACAGCTTCACACTCTGGTGGCTCTGCCTGCTTACCCTGACCCCTGCTTTCCTGCTGCTGAGATTTAAAGGCACAAACAGTTGCAAGCAATTTTTAAGCCTGCCAAGGTTAAAGGGACATGGTGGCTGTTAGGACAGGGCTTTCCCCCACCAGCCAGCTGGCTGGCAGAAGGGAGGGGCCTTCAAAACTGGGGGATCCCCGGCTGGGAACTGGCAAGCCTAGGCAAACCCACACCACGCCAAGCCTCCAGTGTGACTGCAGCCTTAGTTATCACAACCAGCAATTGTTAAAGGGATAGCCCTTTCCCAGATCACAAAGCTTGTGAAGACAGATGTCCCCCAAATCACCCAGAAAATAATCACATGCAAGCTATCAGGTTTGTATGCCAATCATCCCTCCCTTGAAGTCCTAATTCTCTATATGGAGTTGTTTATTATTATTATTATTATTATTATTATTATTATTATTATTATTATTATTATTATTATTATTATTATTATTATTATTATTTATATTCCGCCCATTCCCCTATAGGGGCTCAGAGCGGAGTACAACATAAATGATAAAATCACAGTAAAATCACAACAGCATGATAATAAAAAACAATATTCAGTACAACAGAATGGTCCAGCAGGGCAACATAATAAGATGGTGTAGCAGGACAATACAGCAAATCAGCGCATTAGCATAGTACAGTAGGGGAGGCCAATTGATCTAATTGATCTAATGAATAGATGCCCACCATCTCACCTGAAGACCTGGCGGAGCAACTCTGTTTTAAAGGCCCTACAAAAGGCTAACAAGACAGATAGGGCCCGGATCTCCATAGGGAGCTGATTCCATCAGGCTGGGGCCAAGACCGAGAAGGCCCTGGTAGAGACAAGACGGGCATCCCTTGGGCCTGGGACAGTCAGTCTCTCTTGGGAGGCTGAACAAAGTAACCTCCAAGGCATATAAAGGAAGAGACGGTCCCGCAGGTATGTTGGTCCCAGGCTGCATAAGGTTTTAAAAGTCAAAACTAACACCTTGAAATGGATCCGGTACTCTATAGGCAGCCAGTGCAGGCCGCGGAGCACCAGCCGTATGCCCACCTGTACAGGTGATGCAGTCAGCAGGCCAGCTGCCGCGTTCTGCACCCACTGCAGTTTCCAGATCAGTTTCAAGGGCAAGCCAGCATAGAGCGAGTTACAGTAATCTAGTCTGGAAGTGACCATTGCATGGGTCATTGTGGCCAAGTCTTGGGGGGGATAGATATGGTGCTAGCTGCCTGATCTGCCATAGATGGTAAAAGGCAGACCCGGCAGCTGTCTTGACCTGCACAAACAAGACTCTTTGGGGAGCTCCCTTTTCAAAAGGTCTCTTTTTTTTTCTCTATAACATCCTGGATGTGGAGACTGTGATCAGCTACTACAATTTAAACCCTTTATCCTTAAGAGACATCACTTTTAAGCAGTAATCTTAAATTTAATTCAACTCCATTCAATGGGGCTTACTCCCAGGAAAGAATTCTTAGGATTACACCCTTAGAATACCATTTCAGATGGATGCAACACTGGCATATACTAGGAGTAGGGCCCTTTCAATGGTGATTGCAACTCAATTACCTGCTCTGGATATGCACCTTTCTCCTTCACTTGCCTTTTTTCTGTCCTACTGAGTCTTTGATTCTGGAGCTCAGAGTTGTTATTTGGGCTGCTGATAAGTGAGCTGTTTCTAAGGTTGCCAATCCCCAGGTGGGGGCGGAGGATCCCCCAGTTTGGAGGCCTTCCCCCCACTTCAGGGTCATCAGAAAGCGGGGGTGGGGAAGGGAAATGTCTGCTGGGCATCCTATTATTCCCTTTGGAGACCCATTCCCATAAGGTATAATGGAAAACTGATCTGCGGCTATCTGGGGCATCAAATATGTAGAGGCACCAAATTTTCAACATAGCATCCAGCACCTCTCCTCAAAACATCCTCCAAGTTTCAAAAGGATTGGACCAGGATGTCCATTTCTGAGCCCCCCAAAAAGGTGCCCCAATGGAGAGAAAGCATTTAAAAGGTGTGTGGTCCCTTTAAATGCCAGAATTCCCTTTGGAGTTCAGTGATGCTTGTCACACCCCCAAATCTCCCAGCTTCACCCATAAAGTCTCCAAATATTTCTTCAATTGGACTTGGCAACCCTAGCTGTTTCTAATAGATATTTTTTCTAGTAGATAATAGATATTTTTAGATGATTATCTAGTAGGTGTTTTTAGATCACTGTAGTTAGGGTTTTATTTAGGGCTTTTTGTAGCATGTTAAGCAGGGCTGCAACCACTAGGCAAACTAGGCAATTGACCTAGGGCGCAGCCTTCTGAGGGCATCAAATTGGGCATCCCCATGTGACTTGGTGATGTTATCAGTGCGGAGGGGGGCAGAAGTTAGCCTTGCCTAGGGTGCCAGTCTAGGGCCGACCCTGCATATTAGGCCACACAGCCCTGATGTAGCCAATCCTCCAAGAGCTTACAGGACTCTTAGTACAGGGCCTACTGTAAGCGCCAGGAGGATTGGCTCCATTAGGGGTGTATGGCCTAATATACAAAGGAGTTCCTGCTAAAAAAAAAAAAGCCCTGTTTTTATTGTATTAATTGTTGGTTTTAATTTGTAAATGGTTTTGTAATTCTCTTGCTTGAAAGGTAGCATAAAATGTTTAAAGAAATTATAATTTTGCAACATGTATTGTACTATTTCCTTATTCCACCCGGGATCGGGCCTTCTCTGTAGCAGCCCCCCTACTGTGGAACCAACTCCCGGAGGAGGTACGGGCCCTGCGATGCTTAGATCAATTCCGCAGGGCCTGTAAGACCCACCTTTTTAAAACAGCCTTCACATAAAACCGAGCCAAGAAAGTCCTGTTGGATACGTTCTATGTTTTATGTTTTAATCACTGGATTTTATGAAAGATCTTAATTATAGCACCATAATCTTAAATCTAATGTAATTTTAATGATTTTAAGGATGATTTTATAACTGAAATTGTATGAATTTAAAATTGATTGCACATGGTTTTATTGTATACTGTATTTACATGTTGTGAGCCGCCCTGAGCCTGCTTGCGGGGAGGGCGGGATACAAATAAAAAGTTGTTGTTGTTGTTGTTGTTATTATTATTATTAGTGTATCTAAAGTGTCATCAAGTTGCAACTGACTTATACAGACCCCATAGGGTTTTCAAGGCTAGAAACATTCAGAGCTGGTTTGCTGTTGCCTGGCTCTGTATAGCAACTAAGGACTTCCTTGGTGGTCTCCCATCCAAATACTAACCAGGGCTGACCTGTTTTGCTTGATGAGATCAAGCTAACCTGGGCTATACAGATCATGGCATTATTATATACATTGGAATTCATGTGTAATGTTGAAATATCTGTAACCTATTAGTATATTTTGTGTTCATATATATTTTATTCCCTGTTCTCAGCTTTTTAATTCTGTATTTCTGTTATTTATATATAGGAAAATCCCCTGCAATAGAGAGAGAGGGAGAGATTTTTAAGGATAAGAAAATAACTAATTCACCTAAGGTTACAATCCCAAGCATATCTACCGGAAAGAAAGTCCCATTGAACTCATTCGGTTTGCTTTTGAGTAACTATGCATAGGATGTGGTGCACAAATGAAAAGGGGATGCAACAAAAGAATAGAAATATCTTGAAAACAGTTTGCCATCTGGTTACTTGAATAGATCTTAGGATATGGTATTGTCTCAAACTGATGCCCAATTAGAACCTGAAATTTCATAAAAGAAACTTAATATCCCTTTAATAGCTGTCGATAGTCCCCTGCCTAAGCAATTTACCAGCAGGAGTAGGGTTTGAGAAAAGTGTTTGGCAGGTTGTATGTGAAAAACAGCAGTTGGCAGTTTTGGATTTGGAGACTGGCCGAGAGAAAGAAAGAGAGAGCTTTGAGTTAGCTGAAGCAAAAACACCTTGAGGAGTAGGGTTTCTCTTTTTCTGGGGCTCTAATGTGGCAGAGGATATCTGATGCCCTGCAGGAATAACTGTTTGCCTTCATTTATACTCTGCATGTATATTTGTAAATAAAGGAAATTATTACAAAGAGACTATGAGTCCCTAGTAAGTCTCATGCAAAGAAATTAAATCTGTAGTGCTTTCTCTGGAAGTTTACAGGGAACTGGGAGAAATATAACAATAATGGCAGATGTCCCTGGATGGTGGAAGGAGGAAATAGGGCAAGGGAAAACTTATGCAGAAACATCCCCAAAATGTGGCAACACCTATTCCAGGGCATTTCCTTGGGACAAACTGCTATAGACTACAGTTGCACACACTAAATAATACATTTTCAGTCCACTTTCAAAGCACTTTCCAACTGGATTTTGCCAGTTCACACAGTAAAATCTCTAGCAGGACTGAAAGTGGATTCAAAGCGGATTAAAAGTGCATTATTGTGTGTGCGTGATCACAGCCATACTGTTTTTAAGCAACAACAAGGTGGAGAATTTGAGATTAAACCCTGAATAAAGAGAAAGGAGTAAAATGTGGTTGCACATTGTAGATGCACACACTCAAGACAGACAATATATGGTTTTAATAAATGGTTGATCTGCATTACCAAGCTTTCATCTAACTAGGGTTCCCAAGTCCAACCCCAGAAATATCTGGGGGCTTTAGGGGTGGAGCCAGGAGACTTTGGGGGTGGAGCTAGGGGGAGGGGGGATACGGCGAGCCGCCCCGTCTCAGAGCTGGCGAGGCCGCTGCCGCCTCTTCTCCGCTCGCTGTGGCTGCTCCTCCGAGATAGGCTCAGGCTGAGCCCATCTCGGAGGAGCAGCCACGGCGAGCAGAGAAGAGGCGGCAGCGGCGCGGCAGCCTCGCCTGCTCCGCTCCGCCTCTGGGGTGGAATCGGAGGGGGGGGTGGAGGCGGGCCGGGGGCATGGCGAGCCGCGAGTCCTGGTCCTAGAAGGGCCCGGATTCGCGGCTCGCCATGCTCCTGGCCTGCCTCGCCCTCCCCTGTGCTGCTGCCGCCTCTTGACTGCTCCTCCGAGATGGGCTCAGCCTGGGCTCATCTCAGAGGAGCAGCTGCGGTGGGCGGGGAGGGGGCAGCAGCGGCACGGCGGCCTCGCCCACTCTGGGATGCGGCAGCTCGCCATGCTCCCCGGCGCCGTTTCCCCTCTCCCCCCGCTTCCGTTTTTTGGGGGGAGCGGGGGAAGAGGGTGGAAATCCTGGGGTCCCCCGCCAGGGCGGGAGGGTTGGGAAGCCTACATCTAACCTTTTAAGTGCAGGTTGCAACTAAGGACAACATCTGCCATTTCCACTCTGACTCCAAACTTAGCAGGGCCATAGCCAATATTTTAAATGTCAGGGGGCTTTTTTAAAACTTGGGGGACACCCTTTTCCATCCACTGCAGGGCTTGCCACTTCTCAGAAGCTTTTGGGGGTAGGGGCAAAAGCTGGAGGCTCTGAAAGTGGCCAAGTTGAGTCAGCCAACCCAAAAACTTTAGCATTAAGAAGGGACTGCACCTTGCAGGCAAGCAGGGGGATTTCTTTCTACCTCCCTCTCCCCCACACTGGCACTTTGCAGCCAGTAGCTCCATCTGCTGTACTGTCTAAGCCAGAGGTGTCAAACATGTGGCCCGAGGGCCAGATCAGACCCCCAGAGGGTCCTAAAAGGCCTGTGCTTTGCCAGGCTTGCTCAACTGCACAGGAGCTACAGAGCAAAGTCTCTATTTTCTCCATTGACTGACCACCACAGGGAGCAACTCATGTACACAAGCTCACAATGCCCAGCCAGTTCATGTTTTCCCCTGGGTCTTGGGCTCAAAGCATTGACCATGAGATTTCTGTAATGAATGGCAATAAATCAAAAGAAGGTTTGCAACTTACAGACACACACTTGAACACCACCTGAACAGCATACTCAAGATTGGTACAGCACAGACATTGCCTCCAGATTTTGATGCAATAACTCAGAGCAAGAGGTGTTGTTGCAGGAATTTTATTTGTTACCCTGCAACACAAACCCAAAACCAACCTCTAGGAACCAAACAACCTGGGGTTATCAGAAGGCTAATACACACATACTGATAAGTTTCAAAACCTTACAGATAAACTTTATTAGACTCCAAGTTTCTCCTTTAGACAGAAGGCTTAAACATATAGACAGAAAGGCAAAGCAATTGGATAACCCAAACAACCTGTAGTTTTCAGAAACTCAAACAGATGAATGAATAAGCTTTTATTACTCTTAAGTTATACTCCGCACAGAAAGCTTAAAATATATGGATAGAAAAGCAAAACAGATAAACTTAGAATCAAGAAAATAATTAAGAATTGGGAAAACAATAGAATTAAGAAAACTTAAAATTAAGAAAACAATTACACAGTTAGAATTCAGTCAAGCATAACACATAGTTCTACAATAAAGCAGAGAGCATACTGAAAAATCTAAGTTCCAACAGCAACAGGGGCTTTACCCTATTGGTCTACATTTTCCCATATAAAATCTAAGTCCCAAGTCTCTAGCAGAGTTATGCTCTATATTCTAAGATAGAGCATGTTTGACTATGTTTGAGGCCCCAAAGAAGAAATTAACGATTGTTAATTTCTTGGCTGGACTGGCAAAGAGGTCCCTGTCTCTCATGCAGTCAGCCCCTTTTGCTCAAAAGTGAGGGTTTATAAAGGCTTGAACCCATCTCTTAACAGATAGTATTGGGTCCACAGCTGCACCTTAATGTAAACAATTCATTTCATTTCATTTTATTTAGTTTATATCCCACCCTTCCCACCAAAGCGGCTCAGGGCGGCTCACAACACAAAAGTTCTAACATAGGATTAAGTTTTAAAATACATCAATTTACAACATTTAAACAATAAACCAGTAAAAACAGTAAAACAGTAAAACAAAGCCATTTACCAAAGTACCATACTACAGCCTTCTATTTGAAATTTTCAAGTACCGATCAGTTGTATGCCAACCGGCAGAGGACTGTCTTACAGGCCCTGAGGAACTGCCCAAGGTCCCGCAGGGCCCTCACCTCTTCCGGTAGCTGGTTCCACCAGCAGGGGGTTGTGATTGAAAAGGCCCTGTCTCTGGTCGACTTAAGTCGGGCCTCCTTTGGCCTGGGGATTGCAAGCAGGTTTTGAGAACTCGATCTCAGCACTCTCTGGGGAACATTATACTTGCCAAATGAAAACATTGCCCTCAGTTTCCTCTGGCCTTTCACCTACTTTCTGGGTCTTTGCAGATGGCTGCTTCCTGCAATACCATATAAGGATCATAACAAATATTGCAATTCCTGCCTGGAGAGACAGCTTATGAACTTTCACACATTAACCTAGATTCCCACTAAGAGCAAACCTACATTCCCACTAAGAGCAAGTACAGATGCTGTAAGGTGCTGAAAGACTCTGGTGACCAAGCTCATAATGGCAGCCAAAATCATAGAGAGGGCCAACTCAAAGAAATCCTGCCACAGGTATCAGTTATCAGAAAGTGTTGAATAAGCAAAATATTGCAAGAGTGCTAATCTTTTAAACATATTTTATGTTTTTTTTTAAAAAAAAAATCTTTAATTGTGTTTGTCTGTGTCCTTTATAAAGTCTACATCTCTGCTACCTAGCATTACATTTTATGACACATGTGGCCTGGCCCAACAAGGCCTCATTTATGTCAGATCTGATCCTCATAACAAATCAGTTCAACGCCACTGGCCTGAGGGGTCTTGGCTGGAGGAGGGGGTGGGGTCCTCACATACCATAGGAAAAGACCATACTTGGTAACATGGGAATCTGCCTTAATAGCAAGCCCCAGCTGGTCAAGAGACTTGGTAGTTGTTTTTCTTTCTTTCAATAATTTCACCAACTTATACAGCATTGCTGGGATTCTTTTTGCTTGGTACTGTAGTAATGAGCCTTTCTTACAGGGCATAGCTTGTTGCATTTTTAATGGCAGCATTATGACTTCAGTGCTGCATTTTTATTATCTCCCCCTTGTTTTAATACTTTTTCCACTATGCAGCTGTTGAAAGATAAATAAAAAATGATAAAAATGAATAAAAATGTCCGGAAAGATCAAGATGCTTTATGAAGGCTGCGTGACTGAACTATCAGTTGTAGGATTAATAGCAAACTGGACGAGGCAGAGAGCTCTGTTCTTTTTTTTCCTAGGGAGAAAGCTAGCAACATGGGCTGAAATGGGCATCATTCTACCCATAACATTGTGGACAAAGATTTTGCAAGATGCCAACTGGAATACACCATAGGCTAATTTCTGTCCTGTAAACAATATGTTGGAATGGAACACACTGCAGTGAATTTCCTGTAAGTTTCATTAGCACAGCTGCACAAACATTCTGCTCATTGATTAAAGTGGGAAAAGCCAAATCTGCAATTCTCTCTGTTGACAGGGTACCAGTTTGCAGCAAAGGAAAGCAAATGTGGGGGTAAACATGAAAGCTACAGGCAAGAAGTGCTGCTGAGTCATGGTTAATCTTTTATGGAAATCAGGTGGGGTTTGGGGGGGGGGGGTTTACAGTCATGTATTTTTAACAGACTGTCAGTCAGGATCTGTTTTTCGAGGATGAACTAGGTTATGGTCTCCTTACTTATAAAATGATGATTTACAGTACCATTCAAAGCAGAATTACATTCTTCTAAATCCATTGAATTCAATGGGATTAGAAGAGTGTAACTTTGATTACGATAGCTATATATATAGTCATATCAGCCAATTGATGTTGTTCAAAAGCCAATGATAGTCATTGGCTAAAATCTTGTCCTAATGTGGTTGATGTTTTGTTTTGGAAGCTTATTTATTGTAACAACTAACCCCTCACAAAACCAGAATCAACTCTGTTTCAAATAATTCCAGTAGCATGGCCATGTTAGTCTATTGCATCAAAAATAAACAGGACCTTGTGGAATCTAAAAGACTCACCTTTAAAAAAAGACTCACCTTTAAAAAAAAATTCCAGCATAAGTTTTCATGGACTATGGCCCACTTGTTCAACTGTACTATGCAACCATTTTAAGGAAGGATATGAAAAGAAAAGAAAACAAACACAAGAGTCAAGGAATACAGGAAATACAGGATGACATGTAATTATGTAAAATTTAGACCTATCCTTAAAAACACATATATCATGTACTAGTGTTGCAATTGGGTGAGGAGTCCCAGGTATTGCTAACACTGCTATAGTTTCCCCACTTCTCTTTTCTTTTTCCTTTAAACTAAATAGTCCATTTTCTTCACTGTTTGTACCACACAATTATTTAAATGTATATAGATATATGTTGACCAAGCCCAGGGAGCTGAGGAAACAAAAAACCTTTCATTTGTGTATGTCAGTGTATGGCAAAAGAGGGGCTGATTGTAATTCAAAACATACAAAATGCTTTATTTCACTTTTGAGGGGCAATGATCAGGTAAGTATCAGGTTTGGAACTTGGCAGGTGAATAGGCAACAGTAATGAAGTAACTTTGTATAACCATAAACAATAGATAATTTGATAAAGTAGCTGTTTGATTCTACAGAAAGGTCTTTAAAACTGAGAAGTCAGTCACAGTTCACTTGGCAGTCACTGTTAAATTAACAAGCATAAGCTTCATTGTCTCAAAAGTACATGTTGGAGAAGGCAGGAACACACAAATAACTTCCAATTTTATTTCTTAAACACTTGATAGGGCTGACACCTTTACTTGGAGCTATTTCCATCAGGACTACTTGTGGCTCCAGCACCAAGGGGAGGGGCCAAGGCAGACACTCCAGGCAAAATTTCTCCCTACCAACACATTCTAGTTTAATTTAAAGTTTCAATTAAAATAACACACAAGCACACCATTTTCAGGAAAAGTGGAATAAGATTGGCCACAACTTTATTGGTTACAGCTATAATAAGCCTTGGCACAGCATGGGGTAAGGATCCCACTCATCGACTGACCCGCCTGCCAGTCAATGCTCTGTTGGTCACCTTGGGATGGCAGGTTTGGGATTCCACTAGGGCGGAAGCCCAGAGGTGGTCTCCCCTTCCACCTGAGCTTGAGGGTAATCCCCCAGTTTACCAGCCCCCGGGCTGGGCACATTAGTCGCCCCTCACGCCAAGATCCCTTAAGGGGATTCCAGAAGTGGTCACACAGGCCGATTTCCTGATAATGGATCCAGCCCCATGCTGATACTGCCATGTTGTGACAAGAAAATCAGGAAGACAACCCATATGCAACCCCTAAAAAAACACCTAAATAAAGGGCTGGGAGGGTGGGTCAAGCAATCCGATGGTCAAAGAGGGCAGGC
Source organism: Heteronotia binoei (assembly GCF_032191835.1). Classification (NCBI taxonomy): domain Eukaryota; kingdom Metazoa; phylum Chordata; class Lepidosauria; order Squamata; family Gekkonidae; genus Heteronotia; species Heteronotia binoei. The sequence goes on from NC_083224.1 coordinate 50,454,284, forward strand.
AGCGGCAGCACTGGGTCCTAAGTAGCTGCTGCTCAGCCCTCCCTCTGATCAACCCCAGAGACAGCTCATAGGGTCAGCATCAGGCTGAGGGCGGGGTCTGCTTCCCGTGCTTGGCCTGGCTCATTCCCTCCACCCGACAAAAGGCTGTCCTCCCTCTTACCCCTCCGTGCGGAGCCACAACCGGGACCAGGGTGAATCCAGGTCCTTGTTTGTCCAATTTCCCTATTCCAGGATCCTCCCTGATACTCTCACTCTTCTTGTCTCCCCTTAATAGTTCTATAGTTCTAACTGCCATTCTTAACTGCCACTCTCAACTGTAGAATTCCATTTGAATCTCCAGTCAATCAAGGTTCTCAGACTGAGCTACTGCATTAACTATTCTCTGTCCATTACAACAGCAATAAGACTCCAAGTCTTTGGGTTTTTCAATATGGGTTTTTAATTGCATTCTGACCCCATAGTGTTTTGGTTTTCCCCCTGATTTCCTCATGCGTTTTTATGCCTTTAGTTTTTCCTTTGGGTTTTTGCTTTTTCCCCATTTTTTCCAGTTCTTTTTTTCCTTCACTTAATTGCTTGTTGAAATTTTGTGAAAGTAGACAAAACAAACAAACAAACCAGAAATCAATCTACAACATACAACAGTCAAGGATATACAAGAAACTTAAAGGGTAGATGTCAAATTGTTACTATACAATGGAGCAACCTTGACATTATGAGTACTGGGAACCAAATTTTTAAATATAGGGATCACCTAAAGCAGGGTGCACATTTATAAACACATTTCAATCCCTCATAAGTGTTGGAAAGTATACCTGCCTCACAAGAAATAGTCAAAGGGGAAACCAGAGTCTGTAATCTTTTTTAGGTGCTAAGATGGCCCTGGCTTCTAAGTAGTCAAAGACAGGATTCCAGGTGTCTTCATAGCTGCTCTGTTGCACACTATGGTGTGAGCTACAGAAAAAGGTACAATTTTTGTGTTGATTATGTACAATTTTTTCTAAAGCACAGATCTCCCAAAGTTTCTCATGCCATCTATCTAAGGAAGGTCCAGCTGGGTCTGACCAGAAAGCAGCAATTTGTCAAACAGCCTGCTGCTAATAATTTGGAAATCAGGTTTCTTATCTTTTGGGTCATTTGAGTATCATTCCAAATAACAGATATAAACAACTTCAGAGAGAGGGGGAAATTAATCTTAGTAATTTGAAAAATTGCCTTAGAAACAGCCAACCAAAAAGTTGGATGTTGGGACATTTCCACCATAGGTGAATTGGAGAGACTTTTTGCTCCACAAAGCTTCCAGCACTTAAGGCTAAAACGCTGTTTTGTTTTAGGTAATCTGTTGGGACAGAGATACTAATTTGCGATTAATTTATAGAACTAATTGAATGAATAGTAGATTTGAGGGAAAATTCCAGATGGCATCCCAATAATCCGTTGTGAGTTCCCCAGGCAGTTCTTTTTTCCACATATCAATATATGTTGGTAGTTTCAGGTAAAAGACCTCAAGGAGAATTTCATATATTTCAGACAGGTAACTCCCACCACTCTCCCCAGTTCTTTTGAGCTCACTTTTACCCCAATGTTTTTTCTGGAAGCTGATTTTTGAGTTGTTGTTTTTTCATTGTGAATAATGTTTCCATTGGCTTTCTTTGTCCCACCAACTCCCACCTACATCCAGCTCACTATTCAATGATTGGGCAATCATGGTCAAATCGCTTTCCTTTCCCCTTCATCCTGAAGATAAGTGATTCTTTTTTCTTTCTTTCATGGTATGCAAATGATCATTTCAAGATGGCATCACCAATGATGACAGCACCCTTGAAAATCTTCATTATTGAAGACATTTGCGGAAGAAAATAAACAGACTCCACAACTGTAAAAATGCACAGGGAGGGCAAATATGCAGAACGACGATGCCTAAACTGATTCCAGTACTTGTGGATCAACTCCAAGAAAATCAGGAGTAACTTTATTGTGTAGAAAAGCCTTTTTGTTCAAACCAAGGGGACCAGGGTATCCTAGATCTTGAAATGATCATTTGGATACCATGATAGTATTTCTCATAATACATGCAATGACATTTTGTATATGTAGCACACAGTTTATGAGATATTTGATGGCTCCCCAAAATTAAAACAGAATGGCTGGCCCTTAGGTAGCAGAATGGGGCCTCTACCTTAGACTGCCTCTAGTAGACACTTGACCATACCCAACTAGACTGACCAGTAGTCTAAGTCAGCTTCATATGTACTCAGAACTGAAGCTGGAAGTGGATGGAGGAGTTTCAAAAAGTATTTTATTATAGGAAATTTAAAGTACAGACCTTTCAAAACCTACTCCAATAACACCGCTTTTTTGATGAATGCCAATGGACTTGCTTTTATTTGCTACCTTATGCATTTACATATAAATTGCTACATAATGGCTCTGCCCTCTATCTCTTTAGCATTTGATGTTAATGAGTTGGAAGAAAGGTCATCTGCCTGAGACTAATGATGTTTGGGGGCCATGGCAGTAGCTCTGTCCTCAAGAAAAGGCTGCATCGTAACGACTCCAGCCACCTTAAAAACTATGACCTCCCCAATACCAGCAAAGTCTTATGATTGTGCAGGCTTGTCAATAAAACCAGCTGTCATCCAAAAGAAACCATTTCAGAAAAGGTTCCTAAGTACCCAGAGAATAACAAAATTGTTCAAACCCAATGCTAGAGCAAAAGTTGCAGCTGCCTTATTTGTATTAAGCCGTCATTGTGATGATTGTTAGGAGATGATGCGGTCAGGAGAACACTATGTGGGAAATTGGTTAACTATCCCTGCTTTGTAAATGACATTTGCTGCCCCCTGCAAAGGAACTCGAAAACAAACTGCTAAAGTGGGAGAATTGGCTTAAGAATGAATGCTGGGGGGCATGTCAGAAGAAGACTACTCAGAAATAATGTTAGATTAAAACAGCTGGTGAGGACCAAATTGTTCCTAGCTCTGTGGAGACAGCCATTTACTAAGAGATAGATATATTGTGACAGGCATAAAAAAGTGAATCAATTTCAAGGTGGATTAGTTGTACTGGTAAGTAAACTGTGCGCTCCGCAGAATAGAATAAGGCTACAACTACATGCTCCAGGCGCAATAAAGTTCCCTGAGAACAGGGCTTTTTTTCTGGAAAAAGAGGTGCTAGAACTTTCAAGAGGAAAATGAAGGAGAAATGCACTGGTGCCCCTCATGGACTTTTAAACATTTTTTGAGAATTTTGTTTCCACAGAGAGGTTCCAGAACTCTGTTCCACTGCATTCCCCCAGAAAAAAGGCCTGCTGAGAGTCAGTTTGGTGCAGTGGTTGTGTGTGCGGACTCTTATCTGGGAGAACCGGGTTTGATTCCCCACTCTTCCACTTGCACCTGCTGGAATGGCCTTGGGTCAGTCATAGCTATCTCAGAGCTATCCTTGAAAAGGAAGCTGCTGTGAGAGCCCTCTCAGCCCCACCCACCTCACAGGGTGTCTGTTGTGGGGGAAGGGGATGGTAAAGGAGATTGTGACTGCTCTGAGATTCAGAGTATAGGGCAGGATATAAATCCAATATCTTCTTCTTCTTCTACTTTATATAAAGCCTGTGCCTCAACTACTTCTTATGTTCTTTTCCCTTAAAATTCCTTATAGTTCTGACACATTTGAGGGAGCAGTGTTTGTCTTTCCTGTTTGGGAAGTTTAAAATATAGGCATTCTTTTTCTTGCTTTCTTTTTGAAAAAGCACCCTGCATGTTCTTGCATCTCCTTTGTTTCTTCCATGAGTGGGTGTAAAGTTCCCACCCTGTTGATGACACTTGGAGATCTGGAATTTCAACTGATTCCCACCCTACAAAGATCAGTTCTCCCGGAGAAAGTGGCTGCTTTGGAGGGTGGACTCTATGACATTATACCATTCTCAAGTCCCTCTCCTTTCCAAACCCTACCATCTCCAGGCTCCACACACACACAGTCTCTCAACATAGAGCAGGCAACCCTAATGAGACAGCTGTGGTAGTCTGTACAAGAACAAACAGAAGTCTTGTAGCACATTAAAGACTGATTTATTGTGACATAAGCTTTTGTGAATTAGAGGCCACTTCACACGTGCATGAAATGGATCCTTTGTATTCCAACTGAGGGCTCACTTCATTAATCAGGTAAAGTGAGCTAGTCCTCAAAAGCTCCATCCATGATACATATGATAGTCTTTAAGGTACCAACTAGGTTTCTTGCTTCTTTTAATTTGTTTCTCGTCTCTCTTCTAGTAAAAACTGGCTACCTCCTTTGAACCAATTGTTTTAATGCTGTATGTGGGGAGGGGGGGGGTTAAATGGTTTTAAAATATGGTTTTGTCATGTATGTTTTAATGTGTTAGCCATCTTGGCGACCCATATTGGGGCAGAAAAATGAGATATATATGTTTTAAATCAATCCATCAATCTCTCTGAAGAAATGGTTTTAAATAGGATACCTTGGAAAGTGTCATCAATGAAAGGTCTAGTTGCCCTATTTCTGGTTCCTGGTTTTGGCTTCCTCACCTATAGGCAAGATTTCTCACAGCTCCCCCACTATGCAAAAAATATCCCGCCCTCGCTCTGCTTCGGCGGGTAGGGTGGGATATTAATCAAAATAAATAAATAAAAAGGACTTTGTAAATTGGCAGGGGGGAAATGGGTAGATGAAGAATGAAAATGTCTCAAGAGACATGGTATGTTGAAGAAAAGAGGCAATGGGCAAGATTGGGTCTGAGGTGGGATTTCCAAATTGTTCCCCTCTTTGATGATTCCTCATGTTCCCAAAGCTTGTAAAAATTATGGCTTTCTGTGAAGATGCTTAAGAGGTGATGTAGGTTAGAATATAGCACTACCAGAAGATGGCACAGCCAATAAGGATGGAGGGCCTACCTTGTCTCCATGGAAGCGTTGAGATGCTTGATTGAGATTACTTATGGGGCTGTTGTGTAGGCAGAGTCAAAGATTTGACTTGCCCCCTCGACTGTTACATTCAGTCTTAGCTGATTACTCAGCCCGCTGCCCACCCTGCAATATAATGGGTTTTACTGGTCATTATTTTGGGGGCCAGGTAGGAATTTTTCACCAACTCAATTTCGCCTAGAGATGGGTGTGTTTTTGCCTACCTTATTCTGTTAATAGCAGCTTGGGTAATTGGCTCAGGTGGTGTCCTTGTTAGGCATTCTTTGGCAGGAAGGAGGCAGGAATTTTAGTCAGGGAGCACGGTTTAGCAGCCACCCCCCCCCCCCCCCGTGGATGATCTATCTTACAGCAACTGTTGGAAGGTGAGTCCCAATTGGTGTATGATAGCAGCCTGTTAGGCCTCCAGGCGGAGCCCTCTGATAGCTGTGCAGCTTAAAGCGGAGTTTGGTCAGGGAGCAACTCACATGCATTGCCACCTGGTAGCAGCTAAGCAGTCTTGGCTTGCTCCAAGGGTTTGATGCTTGTCCATTGTGACAGGAAGGGGACTGCAGTGTACCCCCTTGCCTTCACATTGTTAAAGTTTGACCCTTGCCATTTGGTTGTGATACTGTTTAAATTAATAAAGCTGCCCAGATTTAATCCAACCACTGTTGTGAGTCTTGTTATTCTGACTATGGGGGCAATTAACTGCTTCTCTGCTAGCTGGTAGAAACAGCTGGAGAGTATTTTATTTAGAATTTGAACCCCCTGACACTACTGTTATCAATGTAAGGGAATGTTAGATTACTGCAACTTTATTACACAGCATAGTGAGAAAAAAACAAAAGAAAAGCCAGCATTTCCCCACTGGGAAAACTCATGAAAATAAGAAACAAAGTACTATACTGCTGAAGACAACCTAGGAATGAGTTGTCTTTGAAGACATTCTTGGTGCATTGTTGTAGGGGCACCTACGAGTGATCAGTTCTTTATCTGAAATGATCAGAAGTCTCTGGCAGCTGCAGTGCCTTTCTCTGAGAGCACTCTTTAAGGTCCATCTCCCAAGAGAAAGGGTAGAGAGTGTGCAGGCCTCAAATAATCAATAGTCATGCCACTAGAAGTGTTGACTGATTGTGGTTTGTCACCCATATCCCATCCATATTAAAAGCCAGGCAACTGAACTATAGTTCTTTGGGAAGGGCTTGTCACTGGAACTGGATAAGGCTGCCTGTGATCAAAGGACAGCTCCCTAAGCAAAGAAATGCTTTGTCCATAAAGAATTAGCACACAGAAGGGGAAAAGATGGGAAAAGTCATGTGCAACAGGGAGTGGAAATAAATTCCATTAAGGATGATTGGCTTTGATGTGACAGAGCCAGAAGATCTCTGCCACTGTGAAATAGCACAAGTAACACTCAGACGAAGGCGCAAGGAAAGCTGCAGTCTCTGAGTGCGATTAGGGCTATCAAATATCTCCAAAGGCAAAGAGCTGCTCTTTCCTCTCAATATTGCTTCTGCAACAGCAGGAGATCCTTGATCAGTATCAGAGTTGCACTTAAGCAGAGTTGCACTTAACATTGAAGTCAGTGGTCTTAGAAGGGTGTAACTCTACTTAGGATGGCACTGTAACCTTCTATGCTTGTCAGAGACTTACAGTGGCACTTTCCTGGGCATAAGCCCTATTGAATAGACCATAGTAGAATTTAGAGCAGACCTGTTTAGGATTGCTCTGCTATACCCACAGTAATACTCTCCCTGAGTCCTTCCCATTGCCCTTTCAACACATTACATAGTTTAAGTAGGTTTTGAGTAGGGTTGCCAGCTTCCAGATGGTGCTGGAGAACAAGCAGACACTCCATATAGAATGGCTCTAATCAACAATCTCCTCTTTAAAATTATAATGTCCAATAAAACAGACTTAAACTTCCAGTTGTCTCAATTTATTACTAGAGCAATAATGCCTCATGAAAGTGTGGAAACAGTCTATAACCAAATTCAAAAAGGATTTCCAGCAACAATATTCAAAGTAAGAACCAGCAGTCGCCTCTATGGTGCAACAGGCATTACCAATCTAACTTCCTGTTTCACTCAATTGCTCTATCTCAGCTACAGCTTGTTCATTCAATTAACACTTCTACAATTCCACATCACTTTACTCTTACATTACCAACATTAAGTGTGCTATTCGGTAGGAAGTTATACCGGTAACACCTGCTGCACCATAGAGGAGATTGCTGATTGAAGTCGTTCTACACAGAGTGTCTGCTTGTTCTCCAGCTCTACTTTCTGTGTGACTTTTGTTTCTGGTTGCTCAACTTCCAGGTGGTGTAAGCCAAAATGCCCTCAAAACGAGGTTGGGGAATTAGTTAGGTGGGCACCTGGCTCACTAGGGATCTTTGCACCTATGTCTACAAGATACACGTCCAGAGAGTAATGCTTACAGTAATGGGGACTCTAATTTAGTAAAATCAATTATAATTTATTGGAAATATATATATAGACTTCCATACAAGATAAAATGTTCATACAATCACACATACAGTCTTCGGAAATATAGATAGATGGATAGGGGAACAAAAAGGGTAGACACACAGGGTAATATTTACCTATCGTAGTCTTCAAGGAAGGCTCCAATTGGCAATGAGTGAGGGCGCGGGTTAGGGACCCGAAACTTGGCCTTAGAATTGGGAATGGATCTATGCAGCGGAAGGTGGGATACTGATAGAAGCACACCTGTGGGTAGCTAGTCCACAGGTTATAAGGACTCTCTTGAGCCCTCAGGGAATGGGAGGTTTGAGGGAGGAGAAAGGGGAGGCTCTGCAGTGACCATAAGGGCTGGACTACTGCAGTGGCCAATAGAAAGTTCGTTGGTGGCACCTAATTGAGTGCTTGCTCTTGACCAATGGACTTGCCTGGATCCTGTGTACCTGAGAGAACTTTCAGGTTGAAACGGACCCTGGGGCGGCTCTAAAGTGACAGTTGGGAAGAAGAATAGAGGTGACTACTGGGTGGGGACACTTAAGATTAAATGGGCTTATCTAAAAGGGTGACAATAGAGAGTCAAATGTTGGCCTAGGTAACACCTAGGACTTGGACAAAGGACTTGGCTCTTGGCTGGAGATTGTCTTCCTCTTCTTCTGTGCACTAGTCTTTGTCCAGGGTTCCGTTGGACAAAGAGAGTGACTGTTGGATGATTATCCATTCTTTTAGTAGATGGGTTGCTTGTGGGCCAAAGGTGGCATCTGGTGTGTACGTGAGCCTTCTGTTACGATGAAATGGAGTTCGTCTGGCGGGAAGATGGCTGCGTGTGGTGTTAGCCCTCCACGGTGGATTTCATGGTCAGCACTTCATAACTGTTCGCCTGGATAGCTCCTTGGCGGCACAGTCTCTTCTGCTCCATGGTTGGCATACGAGATGATGGGAAGACGTCGGTTCTGCTGATAGGCACTCTGTACTGGTTTAGAGTGTCTATGTAACTGGTGGCTGCTTGTACCCATAAGTCCTTTGTATCCCTGGATAGGTTTGCCCGCACTCTCTGGCCAGACGTGTGTGAGTTACTTCTCCAGGTGCCTTGGCAACCATGCTGGTGACAATGATGTTTGGAAAGGGGGCTTTTCCTCACAGTGGTGGCTGGAGAGCTCCTAGAATTACAACTTTTTTCCAGGCTACAGAAATCATAGAGTTAGAAGGGACCTCCAGGGTCATCTAGTCCAACCCCCTGCACAATGCAGGACATTCACAAATACTACCCACCCACCCCAAATTCACAGGATCTGCATTTTTGTCAGACAGCCATCCAGCCAATGTTTAAAAACCTCCACAGAAGGAGAGCCCACCACCTCCCAAGGAAGCCTGTTCCACTGAGGAATCGCTCTAATGGGTAGGAATTTCTTCCTAATGTTGAGCTGGAAACTCTTTAGATTTAATTTCAACCCGTTGGTTCTGGTCCTACCTTCTGGGGCCTCTGAAAACAATTCCGCACCATCCTCTATATGACAGCTCTTCAAGTACTTGAAGATGGTGATCATATTACCTCCCAGCTGCCTCCTCTCCAGGCTAAACGTGCCCAGCTCCTTCAACCTTTCCTCATAGGACTTGGTCTCCAGATCCCTCACCATCTTCGTTGGCTTCCTCTGGACCCATTCCAGCTTGTCTATATCCTTCTTAAAATGTGGTGCCCAAAACTGAACAAAATACTCCAGGTGAGATCTTACCAGAACAAAGTGATATCATCACTTCATGTGATCTGGACACTATACTTCTGTTAATGCAACCCAATATTGCATTTGCCTTTTTAGTCACCACATCACACTGTTGACTCATGCTCAGCATATGGTCCACTAAGATCCCTAGATCCTTTTCACACATACTACTGCCCAGACAAGTCTCCCCTATCCTATAAGCATGCATGGGATTTTTCCTACCGAAATGCAGAACTTTACATTTATTCCTGTTAAAATTCATTTTATTGGTTTCAGCCCAGTTTTCCAGCCTGTCAAGATCATCTTGGATCCTATTACTGTCTTCTAGTGTATTTGCAACCCCTCCCAATTTAGTATCATCTGCGAATTTAATAAGCATTCCCTCTATTCCTTCATCCAAATCATTTATAAAGGTGTTGAACAAAACAGGTCCCAGGACAGATCCTTGAGGCACTCCACTTGTCACTCCTCTCCAAGAAGATGAGGAACCATTCACAAACACTCTTTGGGTGTGATCTGTCAACCAGTTACAGATCCACCCAACGGTAACAGGATCCAAACCACATTTTACCAACTTGTCAATAAGGATAGTATGTGGAACCTTATCAAAAGCCTTACTGAAATCAAGATAAACTATGTCTACAACATTCCCCTGAGCCAGCAAGGTAATCACTTTCTCAAAAAAAAAGAGAAATCGGGTTAGTCTTGTCTGAGCACTCCCCAGTTTTTAAAATGTATATAAATGCTGACCCAGCCTAGGGAACTGAGAAACCAACAAAAATCCTTCATTTGTATATGTCAGATAATGGCGCAAGAGAGGCTAATAAATAGTACTTCAAAACAAATAAACTGCTTTATTTTATTTTTGTAGGGGAAAGGGTCAAGTCAGACTGTCAGGCAGGTTTCAGGTTTAAATTTTTTTTAAGAAGAAAAACTGCAGATTTATACCCCGCCCTTCTCTCTGAATCAGAGACTCAGAGCGGCTTACAATCTCCTATATCTTCCCCCCCCCACAACAGACACCCTGTGAGGTGGGTGGGGCTGAGAGGGCTCTCACAGCAGCTGCCCTTTCAAGGACAACCCGGTTTTTCCAGATAAGAGTCCACGCATTTAACCACTACACCGAACTGGCTCTCAGCAGGCCTTTTTTTCTGGGGGAATGCAGCGGAACAGAGTTCTGGAACCTCTCTGCGGAGGTAAACAGGCAACAGGAATGAGGTGACTTTGTATATATACATCAGATAGTTTGTCACAAATAAGTAGCTGTATTGTAATACAGGCAGGTTTTTAAAACTGTGGAGAGAGATATTTTGGCACTCATTTTTTTAATTAACAGGCACAAGCTTCTCTGTTCCATGGCCACTGGCCTGTGGGCTACCATAGGGCGCCATTTCATCTCCCATGTTACTCAGCATCAATAGGAAGTCACTAGATGAGTTTTGGCATATCACCAATAAGCAAATGACATTCTGATCTTTCTTTTCCATCTGAATATACAAAAGCAGTTCAGGTTTTGAATTAGTGCATGGGATCTTCAAATGACCAGACAAGTTCAAATAAATTGATCATTCCAGACAAGATATAGGTCCGTACAAGGATTCAGCCCAAACTAGACAGGGCTACATGTCCCTTGAAGACACAGGAAAGATCTGTTCAAAGTTATTCATGCTCTAATGACTTCCATCTTGGAAAGCAGTGGGGAGAAAAGGCAGATATTGTATATTGCTTTTTTCTTGCTGTTAGCCATCCTGAGGACCCAAGTCCTCATCAAATGGATTGCAAATATCTAAACCAAAATAAACAATGACTTGGATTGAGCCGCCTTGGTGGGGAGGGTGGGATATAAATCGAATAAAATGAAAAAAAAATGAAATGAAAAAATGGATGTAAAGCAGCACAGATGGAAATCAAGAACAGACATGAAACTTTCCTCCCCACTCCCACTACAGCCTACATGCTATACCCAATGGTAAGGTTAGGGATCCCCCAGGGACAGCACTGCATACAAATAGCCAGCATGGCATAACAGCATGGTGTAAAAGTGGCAGTCTCTAATCTGGAGAACGAGGTTTGATTCCCCACTCTCCCACATGAAGCCTGCTGGGTGACCGTGGGTCAGGAGTTTTCTCAAAACTCTCTCATCCCTTCCTACATTACAAGGCGATTATTGTGGGGAGAAGAAGAGAACGCTTTTGTAAGCCACTTTGAGACTCCCTATGGTAGAGAAAAGTGGGTTATAAAAACCTACTAATCTTCAAAGCTGGAATCTGAATCTTTAAAAAAAAAAAACCCTCTACTCCCTCTGCCAGCTAAAGTGTGCCCTACTACCGGCAGTAGACTCAGTCTGTAGCTAAGCCATACGCTCTCTCATTAAATGTGAACAAATCTGGATATGGAACAAAACAAAACCCAAAAAAGGCCTAGGTTGTCATAGTGAACCTAACAATACAGGCAAGCAAAATCAGTGATTTGCAAAATAAAATAACTGAACCAACTATGAAAGAGTAAAAAACAAATACGTTTTCCTTCATGTGGATAGAAGAGATGGAAATACCTATTAAAATCAAGCAAACATCAACAGACAGAGCACAGAAGTAAATACAACAGATTCAAAAAAAAGAAAGTTTTTTTTTAAAACTCAGCTGTATAAATAAAATTTGTGATCATTGGACAATATCTACAGTCACAAATGGGAGGCAGGGCACACTGTCTAATTATCAGAAGAACAATGAAAATAGAATTTTAAATAGGGTCCCCAAAAGAACTCATCTGGGAAACAAGGCTAGCTAGAATAATGGCATTTCAAGAGCTTATTTCTCAGTCCTAGTGCCTTTGTACTATAAAGATACACTTGTTACACAAGGTTTGCGCTTCTCTCTTGGGGTAGCAAAGTCACCACATTTTCCCAGTGCTTAAAATATATCTTGCAGCTGAGGGGGGAAAGCACTTTGACTAGTCATATCTGTTACGTACTGAACTTTATGTTTGGAAGGAAGCTGTCATGTGCACCCAGGCTGCAGTGGGAAATGCTAGAGACTTGTTGATACCGATCGAGATTTGGATGCTAGCAGTAACCAATGAGCAGTCTTGGCACAAAACTTAACTGTTGTGACTGTATGGGGATCTGAGGGGGGTGGTTCTTTTGCATGCATATAAGCAGGGTTGTGGCTCTGCCATTTTGTCTTAGTATGTAGTCACCAATAAAGCATGTTCCTGTTTGAACTCCAATGCATCAAGCCCAGTATTTAACAATATCAGAAGGCATTCCTAGGCAAGGACTCCTCTAAAAGGATATATAGAGGTTTCTGGTTTTCTAAAAACTGACATTCCATAAATTGATAACATAATTTCTGCTTTTCACAAGACACTACCACATTGTTAACCTTCAAGGGATGCAGGGAGGCTTAAATGGTTTTTGCCCTTCCATTTTCCCCTCACAACAGACTCTGTGAGGTAGATTAGGATGAGAGAACAAAACTGGCCCATGTTCACCCAGCTGGCTTCATGATTTAGTGGGGGTTGAATCCTGTTCTGGCCACTGCATTAGACTAGCTTTAAAATGCCCCATCAAGCTTTGTTGTCCATTGTCCCTCTTGACCACAGCCTGGGTGGTTTCTTATGGTGAAAGGGGGGATTGAAGGGAATCAGCAGCTCTCCAGCAGCCCTGGCCCCACTCAATGCACAGAAGCCAAGAAGGTCTGAGCGCCTGCTCTGGCTGCAACGCCACTGAGGATGTTCTCCGCAGCTGAGAACGAAACGTCTGGAAGAAAAACTTTCTCCAGTAGAACACGGCACTTGAGCCCGAAAGATTCTACAAACCCTAATGAAGGGAATAAGTTTGGAGGGGAGGCAGGAGGTAAGGCAGGATCAGCCAAGGATCAAATAGGAAGCAGGGGAAGGGTTGAAATAAGCATGGCTCTTAAGTGCCAAATTAATTTGATGGTAAACCAGAAACCTTTGTGCTAAACATTGTTTTAAACCAGCAAGGGCTATTTACTTTCTTAGGAGGAGATGCCTATGTCCTCACCTACTGTTGTAGCTCCACCAAAGAGACATAACTCTGATGCACTAGACATGGCTTGGATATAGAGTATGGGAATGAACACAGAAACAGAAATATTAGACACCACCCCAGTTTCCAGTTATGCTCCTCCCAGAAGCATAAAAGCAGTGACACAACATGGTGGAGATGGCCAGCCATAAGAGCTGGTGCATGCCATAAATTTAGTATTTATCTGTTTAAAATATTTCTATCCTACATTATCTCCTTGGACTCAAGAGATGAACACTATACCAACCAAGTTGCAAAGGAATACATTATATTCCAATTAATAAAAATCAAACAAACTGAAATACACAGTTTAACCAATTTAACCTTCTAACAAGCCCTGGAGTAAATGTGATACCCCAGAGTTCATGTACATAGGATCAGCAAACTCACAACCATATTTGCTGGGTGGGGGGATTCCTTCAGTCTAATGCTCTCTGGATAAGGCTGCCTTTCTTGCCTTCCTAAATGTGGCAAGGTAAGGTGTACTCCTCACCCACTCTAGCAGTGCAAGGGCACTGTGACACTAGTGACACTATACCTCTGGGAATAATCATTTCCTCCAAGTCAATAGTTTTCCCTACCATAAAGCCAGACAGTTTCAGTACAGTCTTAAGCAGAGCTAACACCCTTCTCAGTCCAATGAAGTCGCTATGCTTTAGAAGGGTTTAACTCTGCCTAGGATTGCACTGTGAAGGTCTTTGAGTTTCTATATAAAACAAGCAGCTGGCCAAACTAGAAAACAATATGGTAATAAAGTAACAATGGACTGAATTTTCACCCTGATTTCAGATAGATACTATGAGTCTTTTCAAATTGCTATTCATCGTGTTTTCACATGTTAATGGAGGCATCTGCCTCTGAGCTGATTTAAAAAAAACCCCAGCATAATACATATGGTTCATTGTCTGATTGCATAAGGCTTCGTTCCTGTTGCATTTTAGGTTTTCCCGGTAACAGCTAGAATAGGAATAATAACCATCAATAGACAAAGGCAAATGGTAACATTATGCTAAAGACCTTGTTCCTTACCATTGGTAAGGAAACACATGGATTTTCCTTTTCATTAAGTATCTCACAGTCAAACCATAACTGTGGGGGGGGTTTTTTGAAAAATAGTTGTTTTGTTTCTTTTAAAAAAGAAAGATACTTATCTCCACTCAACCTGATCAAATGTTTCCAATTATGATCTAAAAGCTTCAGAGTTGTTGTTGAAAAAAAGATTTTTAAGGAATAACTGCCATTCTATTAAAACTACAACATCATTTCACGGCTTTTTTCTCTTACTGCCTGAGAGAGAGAGAGAGAGAGAGAGAGAGAGAGAGAGAGAGAGAGAGAGAGAAATCTGTCAAGTGCTTTAAGAGGGCAATATTTCCTCTATTCTTTTTGCAGCTACACTGTCAGGAATTTGTCAGAAGAACAATGAAAGGTGTTCTTATCTGCTCTGTGCTAATGTATGGGACCATGTCCCCAGCCATTGACTGATCCCAGCAACAGCAATGTCCTATTTCTAAGATGTCTGATCTGCCAGAAACCATAGGCAAGCTCAATATTATGTGGGATCCATGTGTCCATGTTCTTGTATTCACCCTTTCACAGGTAAAGCAGAGGAGGGTGGATCACTTTTTTAACACAAAAGCAGAGTGGACTGGAAAGAACCTGTCCCCTCTTTCTGCATGGTTTTGCAATATTTGAAGCATTTTTCTTCCAGTGGGACTCAAATATCAGAAGTGAACCTGACTGGGCAGAAGAAAAATGCAAAACAATAAAAAGCAACAGTGCATTAAGACGTAAGGAAGAAAGAAATTTTAGCTCCCCTCATCTGTAATTTTTTCTTTTCTTTTCTTTTTAAAAAAGACTTTCTGATGACCTCTCACTTTATAAGTGAACGGGCAGACATATTAATAAATTCATATGAATAAGTGCATGTGGATTCACACACACATCTCCCCAATCATGATTGGCTTAACCTCAAGTAGTAGCCTTTTGCTTTGGGAACTGACAATTCTCAGTTTGAGGTCCACATTGTCTGCAGATGCGTGTATGCAGTTTAAGTGATTGACACTGCACAAGAACCTTGAAGGGTAAGACAGGGGACAGGTGATGGTGGCAGGGCAAAGTGGCCATATCAAGTGGCCATATCAGTTAGCAGCTAGGGCGGCCAGCCTCCAGGTGAGCATGTTGATCTCCTAGGGTTGCCAGGTCTGTGTTGGAAAATACCTGGAGACTTTGGGGGTGGAGCTGGGAAAGAGCAGGGTTTGGGGAGCAGCCTCAGCATGCCATAGAGTCCACCCTTCAAAGCAGTCATTTTCTCCAGGGGAGGTGATCTCTGCCAGCTAGAGATCTGTTGTAAAAATGGGAGATCTCCAGGCTGAACCTAGAGGCTGACAACCCTAGGATCTCCCAGAATTACAGCTCATCTCAAGACTACAGAGAAAATGGAGAAAAATGGATGCTTTGGAGAGTGAACTCTATGGCATTGTACCCCACTGAGGTTCCTGTCCTGCCCAGGCTCCACCCTCAAATCTCCAGGATTTTCCCAACCTAGGGCTGGCAACTTTATTCTCCACCCCACCCCCCCTACCAGAGGCCAGGGAGGACCTGGCAATCCTGGGCAGGATGATTCAGTTCAGGGCCACAGGAAGCAGCAACAGTGGTAGGGCTGAGCAGACCAGACCATTGTTACATCAGTTAGCATGGCTCCATGCCGAGCTAGAGTAGGAGCATTGATGCTAAAAGTCAAAGGCCAAGTCTTGAAGAATCAGGCCAGAATGGCTGTCAAGGTGGGCTCTGAGCCAGTGGGGTCAATGAAGCTGGCTTGGAGTTAGGCGGGGAAGGTGGGGGCTGAGGCAGTTGGAGGTCCAAGCAGGGAGACTGCTGGAAGAAGCCTTCTCACCCCACAGGAGCCTGCTCCACAAGAAGACTTTTATCAAGCCAGGGGAAGGTTAGGAAGGAAGAACCAGACCTGTCATAGGAGGGGTGGCTGGCTGGAGAGTAGGGTTACCAACTTCTGCTTGTGAGATATCTGTGGATTTGGAAGTACAGCTGGGGAAGGTGGGGCTTGGAAAGAAGAGGGACTTCAGCCATAGAGTCCAAAGGAGCCATTTCCTACAGGGCCTCTGTCATCTGAGGAGCAGTTATAATTCCAAGAGATCTCAAGCTCCCACCAGGAAGGTGGTGGCTTTACTGGACAGAGAGGGTCCAGATGATCTCTGTAGTTATACAGCAGAGAGGACTATGCAGTCTTGTATTCCTTAGGGTCCCTACCTATACATACATTGCAGGGTGGACAAAACCTAAAATTAAGAAAAAACTAACATTCAGCCTTGGCACACATTATAGGTTTATAGTATTATCACTCAACTTTTCTGCCAGTGATTGGCTTTCAGAATGGCTATTCAAGAATACAATGTAATAACCAGTACTTGGGCAATCACATCTTTGTGATGTCCAGACACAATGGAGGAGTGCTTGGAAGCTTCATTGTCTCCCTTCAACTTCAGGAATAGCAGTTCACAGCTGAAAGGATGGGGGGTTCTCAGCTAAAGTTAGATCCAGGCATGATATTTGTAGAGGAGTAACTCTGTTCCTTACTTTATTTCATGTATTTATTTATACATTTGTCAACAGTTTCAGTTCTCTGCTTTTTATTGTTGGTTTTGTTGATGTATTTGTTTTGTATATGCATATCGCATAGGATGATTTTTATATGAAATGTATACAGTATTTATATGTACAATGTAAGCCATCTATATAATATGCGTGCAATGCTGAATTATTCATGCACCAATAACAGCGAAGACTGCATGTATTTTGTAACAGGAAAATTCATGCAAGAAAGCAAAAAGATACTGTAAAAGTAAAGGATCACAGGATTAATTTACAGCAAGGAGAAGCAGGTACAAAATTACAGAGATGAGAAGATTGAAATCATCTAGGGTTGCCAAGTCCAATTCAAGAAATATCTGGGGACTTTGGGGGTGGAGCCAGGAGACATTGGGAGTAGAGCCAGGAGCAAGGTTGTGACAAGCAAAGTTGAACTCCAAAGGGAGTTCTGGCCATCACATTTAAAGGGATGGCACACCTTTTAAATGCCTAATAATAATAATAATAATAATAATAATAATAATAATAATAATAATAATACATTTTATTTGTATCCCGCCCTCCCCACCTAGGCAGGCTCAGGGCGGCTAACAGCATTTCATAAGATATACAATAATAGATAAAACCGTAAATTTAACAATATAAAACATTACATTGAACAACATTAAAAACCAGTTAATACAATTAAAATAACTTGGTCTGACAGTGCCAATGGTGTTTGACGCTAGTTCTGTCAGTTTATACAATCTATACAGTTTACACAGCGGTATAGTCTTTGATTAGAACCGCGTTAGCGGATCCTTAGTTAACAGCCTTCTTCAGCAGTCCGAATATGCAAGTTTAAAGAGGGTAGTCTTGCAGGCCCTGCGGAACTGATCAAGGTTCCGCAGGGCCCGCACCTCCTCAGGGAGCTGGTTCCATAGGGCAGGGGCCGCGATTGAAAAGGCCCGTGCTCTGGTGTTCTGGAGTTTGATCTCTTTCGGCCTTCCCTCCACTGAAAATAATGGATAAGGGTATCTTCTTTTGGGGCTCATAGAATTGGACTCCCTGGCACTGAAACTTGGCGGGTATTTTGAGGAGAGGCACTGAACACTATGCTGAAAAATTGGTGCCTCTACCTCAAACAACAGCCTCTTCAGAGCCCCAAATACCCGCAGATCAATTCTCCATTATACTCTGTGGGAATCAGTTTTCATCGGGAATAATGGAGTGCCCAGGAGACATTCCCCCCCGCTTTCTGATGACACTGAAGCGGGAGGAGGGCCTCCAAGTTGGGAGATACCCTGCCCCCACCTGGGGATTGGCAACCCTAAAATCATCCCTTAGATGGCATGACTGCTTCCTCTTCTCCCTCTGGCCTCTGGAGCAGCAACTGGCTAGGAAAAGGGAGCTCTCTGCTGGACCTGAATCCAGGAGTGATAAAAGGATATGTGAACATTCAGCTTTTTCTCTCTCTAGTCTGACTGTGGTGCAAGGATTCATTCTAACTATTACCTAGGCAAATAAATCAGACTTGGTCTGCAATTTGGTGTAGCAGTTAGAGTGTCAGACTAAGCATAGTAGACTGAGGTTCAAATTCCATGCCTGGCCATGAAGTTCACTTGGTGTCATTGGGCCACTCACTCTTTCTCAGCCTAACCGACCTAAAGATTTTGTTCCAAAGATAAGATGGAGAAGGAAGCACCCTACGAGCACCTGTGACTCTGTGAGCCTCTGGGAAGAAGGGTATTGTGGAAGTGTCTCTAGCCCTGCCTTCCCTGTCACCTCAGCTCTAGGGGAGGCCACCCATTCTGCCACAAGAGGGGACATTTGCTTTCTTCTCTGACTGGTTACCTTCTTGCACAGCTTGAAGCAGGGAGGTAGAGATTTCCTCAAAGGTCTACTCCCTAGAACCAGTTTGGTGTAGTGGTTAAGTGTGCGGACTCTTATCTGGGAGAACTGGGTTTGAATCCCTACTTCTCCACATGCAGCTGCTGGAATGGTCTTGGGTCAGCCATAGCTCTCACAGCAATTATCCTTGAAAGGGCAGCTTCTGTGAGAGCTCTCTCAGCCCCACAGGATGTTTGTTGTGATGGGGGAGGAGGATAAAGGAGACTGTGAGCTGCTCTGAGATGCAGAGTGAAGGGCGGGATATAAATCCAGTATCGTCTTCTTAAGTTAGCACTGCACTTCATGTGTGCTTCCTCACCAGTCCCAGTCTGTCACAAAGAGAGTAGTTCTCTCAAGGGACTGGGAACAACTTTGCCTGATTTCATATCTGGGCTCTACCACCATCTGCAGATGCTGCCAACCATCTGGAGCTCAGGCAGCAATACCTTAAAAGGGTGTCCCTTAGGATGACTGCCCAAGTGGACAGTGACCTTTTCTTTATGCCATGGTGGATTTCAGACAGAGGTGGAGGATTCCTGCCCACCCCCCAACACACACAGAAAACAGAACAGTTACAAATGTGCTAGGCAGGCAGAGAGGAATTCATTATACCGAGGACCCTATGGGTAGTGGAAGTTAGTAAAGCTATATGGAAGAAGCAGTCCACCCCTTTCTATACCTCTACAGCCTTCATTCAGACATTTTTGTCCTGCTTTCCCCTCTCCAAAGGGCCACAAGAGACTTGACACAATGGATGGTGGTGCTCTGGGCTTGGATTTGGGTCTGATGCCCACAGCACCAGAATTGCCATTCACCACAAAGCTGAAAACTGAGGTTTGGTTTGATTTTTTTAAAAGTACACTATATTGAAAGCTCTGAGTTAGGGGCCCATATTCTTGATGCTCACAAGAACAGCTTACCTTCTGAAGCTGACAGAGTGTGACCTACGTAAAATAACCTTAGATCCATGTTTCCTTTGTCTCTGAGTACATCTGGGAACTGTATATCAATCCCTTTAAAACATCAGAACAGACTATTCCCAGAAGACATTTACTCAGAGGGAAAGGGAGAAAGAATGAAAGAAACTGTAAACAACAAACCATTGCTTTGTAAAGTAAGAAATACTGCAAAAATTACCAGCTGTTTAGTACCATTTAGAGGACAACCTTGTCCAAGGAGACCTTTAATCATTTCTCAGCATCCAAAACAAAGGTACACTGAGGAACAACACCTACACTTTCTTCTTGCTTTTTAATCACTAGTACCTTGTATTGTCATACAAATAGATACCTGATGAAGCAAAGTTTTCAGGCCTGTACAATTTCCAGAACTTCAGTTGCAGCATAAGGGAGCAGGTGGTTTCACTGGCATTGCTTTGACTACTGTCGGAGAAGCCTCTAGGGGAATCCATGTCTGCTTCTGTTAGGAGAAAATGGCAGGCATGACTCATACCACAAACCTTATTATTTGCAGTGTAGTTGTATCCAGAAGGTCTGCGCATCAATATAAAGCCCTAGAGTGCTGCCGTGTTGTCTGGACAATAAGAGACATGGCCTCTGCCACAAAGAGATTACACCATAAACCCTGGAGAAGAGAAAACAATATTCTTTTTTTTATAAACTGTTGGCCCAAAGACTATCCGAGTTATAGCCTATTAGGAATGAACAGCTGTTCCACAATCCATTTCATACACATTCTCACTGGAATATAATTGTTGTTCTCTGTGTGTCAGGTGGGGTTCAATAAGAAGGCATGAAAAGCTGGCAAGGGAAAGACAAGCTCCTCTTTAGCCTCTCCCAGTTATATATCTTGATGAAGCTGTGGGTCTATTATCGACTAAGCCCAGCGAAAAGAGCATGCCAACCTGATTCTTTCTAGTGCAGGAATTGAAACTGTGCGCTCCAAGGATTGTCAGAACTGGGGGTTAATCAAGCAAACCTTATCCCTATTTTCCCCCAGGGGTCAATGACATAGGGATGTAGGAATTGCTTTGCTGCTTTAGATTAATGTCTCTGTAGAAGAGCATTCTGATTTCAATCAGCTGCCCTTAGGGATCAGAAGGGGAACATAAAGGCTATTAGCATCCTGTTTTCTTCTGTTTCCACACACTGTAAAACATACTAAGGAATGGGCATCTGGGGGAAAAAATCAGTGTTTTTTGGATTTGGATTTTGGGAAGGACATAAATGATGGTGTTAGGGCCCTCCAGTACATGATCACATGAAGCTGACTTACACTGAATCAGACACTTGGTCCATCAAAGTCATATTGTCTACTCAGACTGACAGCAGCTCTCCGGGGTCTCAGACAGAGGTCTTTCACATCACCTAATGCCAGATCCTTTAACTGGAGAGGCTGGGGATTGGACCTGGGACCTTCTGTATGCTGAGAAGATGCTCCCATTGAGCTTCAGCCTCTCCCTAAAAGTGAGAGTAGAACAGTTTTTATTTCACATGAGTAGCAGTGAATCCAGGCTTTAACCCACAAGAAAACAGAGGTTTCAATCTCAAAATCCATTCTGCCTCTTTAATGAACATAGGAAGCTGCTTTATACTGAATCAGATCATTGGCCCATCAAGGTCATAACTGACCAACTTAATGATTCAAAAAGAATGTTATGATCTTGGTCTCTGTGGCAGAACCAGCCTTCAGATCCAGTCCTGTCAACTCCCTTTTGGGTTGCCAACTCCTGGAGGGAGCTAATCTTCTTCCTGCCACTTGGGCATGCTGCCATCACCTGCTCAATTTAGGGGTTCCTGACTGAGAAGAACAGGACTCCCAATCCCCCTTGCCAGTTCTGAGGCCTGGACTCAAGGTCCTCTGCCAACCCAACACCTGGTTAACACAGAAACCAAAGTCTTTCTTTGGGAGACCCCTGGAGGATTGGCACTTTTGTCAACTGCATGCCTTCCCCTTTCTCTGGACTCCCCTCTTGCAGTAGCTTGGTGTAAGGCAGTTGGGGAAACTATGTGGCACAGAGGGACTACCTTTTAAACAGACAAAACATTTATTTAAAACATATAACTATTTACAGGCATTTTAAAATAGTGAACAGAAGAAATAAATCAAACTAGGGGAAAATGCTCCTTCTTTCCCTATTATACAACTTGCCCTGACTGGATGACCATACTTTCAGAACTCACCAGTCTTCAAGACTCAAATCAAACTCCCCACTTTCCCGCCCAAAATCTATAATATAAAACCCAAGTCCCACCCAGGAACTGTTTTTTCCTCCTGCAGCTTTCTGAGAGACCAGACTGAAAGACTTCCTGTCTCTCTA
Organism: Heteronotia binoei; assembly: GCF_032191835.1. Lineage (NCBI taxonomy): Eukaryota > Metazoa > Chordata > Lepidosauria > Squamata > Gekkonidae > Heteronotia > Heteronotia binoei. The sequence goes on from NC_083224.1 coordinate 50,476,201, forward strand.
GGAGACCTCCTCAGAATTGCTGCTTCCAGAGAGTAGGGGAGGGGGATGAGACTAGGCCCCAAAGCTTGCCCCCTAGGGTTGCCAATCCCCAGGTGGGGGCAGGGGATCCCCCGGTTTGGAGGCCCTCCCCCCACTTCAGGGTCATCAGAAAGTGGGGGGAGGGGAGGGAAATGTCTTCTGGGAACTCTATTATTCCCTATGGAGATTTATTCCCACAGAAAATCATGGAGAATTGATCAGCGGGTATCTGGGGCTCTGGGGGGCTGTTTTCTGGGGTAGAGGCACCAAATTTTCAGTATAGCATCTAGTGCCTCTCCCCAAAATACCCTCCAAGTTTCAAAAAGATTGGACCAGGAGGTCCAATTCTATGAGTCCCAAAAGAAGGTGCCCCTTTCCATTATTTCCTATGGAAGGAAGGAATTGAAAAGCTGTGCCATCCCTTTAAATGTGATGGCCAGAACTCCCTTTGGAGTTCAATTATGCTTGTCACAGCCTTGATCTTGGCTCCACCCCTAATGTCTCCTGGCTCCACCCCCAAAGTCCCCAGATATTTCTTGAATTGGACTTGGCAACCCTAATGCCTCCAGTTAAATAAATGACATTTCTCCATAGTCTCTCCTTCTTGCCTTTGTGCAAGGCTAACAGAGAAACATTTGCTACTTTGACAACCTTGAAATGAACTCCAGGAATGTCACCAACAGCATGACCCTTCTGACCAAAGCCAGTTACCAGAATCACGTTGTTCTTCTCAATGAAGTTCAAGCAACCATCATTAGGAACAAAGGCTGTTATTTTCTTACCATTCTTGATGAGCTGGACTTTGACACACTTCCTGATGCAGAACTTGGCTGCTTAGTCTATACATCAGGAGTAGCCAAACTGTGGCTCGGGAGCCACATGTGGTTCTTTCACACATATTGTGTGGCTCTTGAAGCCTCCACCGCCCTGTTAGCTGGCTTGGAGAAGGCATTTGTCTCTTTAAATTACTTTGTCAAGTTGCTTTCTTTCCACCTCTCCCTCCCCATCTATTTCCTTCCTTCATCTCTTGTTCATGTCTTGTGGCCTTCAAACATCTGCCATTTGTTCTACGTGGCTCTTTTAGGAAGACCAAACTGTTCAACCCTCAAAGGAGTACTGGATCACAATTTCTTTTGGAGGGGGAGAGGGGAGCATGTGCACTCTGAATACTCATCAGAAGGCACAAGATGAGCCTCTGAGCCACAAGAGAAAAATCCAGCCAGACCATGTCTTTCCTGGTCCAGTAGCTCAGTGGGTTAGTGGTGGTTCTGTGGTAGATAGGGATCCCAGTCCCTCAGTCCCAGTGGGAGATTCCTCGATTTGGGGGGGGGGGCTTCCTCACTGGCAGCCAGCTGGCCAGTGGGAGAAATCTCACCCCAAAATGAGTTTTTTTCAAGTCATTTCTGGTAAAACCAGAAGTGGCCTGAAAACCTAGAAGTGCTGCCCCAGAGCTGCCATTTGAGTGGGGAAGCAAAAAGGACCACTCAAATGGCTGCAAGCCTTCAGTGACCCTGGTCACTGAGAAGGCTTGCAGCTAGTTTAGGCTAACAGTCTAAACTGGCTTCAAGCCTTTTCAGCGAGCAGTTTTGCTCCTCTCCCTCCTATCCCTCCAGAGGGCGGGGGAGCAAAATGACCATGAAATGGCTGGTAGCCATTTCCTGTTTGAGGCCACTTCTGGATCTCCCAAATCTCCAGGAGATTCCCAACCTTGATCCAGCAACCCTACCCTCCCATCCCCTGCTGGTGGCCAGGGAGACTTGGAATTCCTTTTCCAATTGGGCATCACATCCTGAAGAAAGAATCTGAAGAAAAGGAATCAGTACTTTGGGAACAGTTTGAGGCTATGTTCCATCTTTGGTTTTCTCCAATTGTATTACATTAAATACTGTTTTAGTATAGTTACAGAAATATTTGTTAGTTTCATTCATGGCTGCATTGTTGTTATTTTGCTTTGCAAAGAGAAAAGAGGTCTGCCCTGTTCTTATTTAGTTATCTGTTCTGTGTATTTGAAAGCTAAGCAAAAGGTTTTACTTCTTGAAACAATATCCCGCCTGGATTCATTTTTACTTGTAAAACTGCAACATCGGTCAGTGCCCAGTTTCTCCTCCAGTTCCTCCAGCAGCCTCTGGGTCCCTGGGGTGAACTTGATTCAATCATGATCAGCCTCGCCTCTCCCATAAAGTTGTTGTGAGCATAAAACGAAGGAAAGGAAAAGCAGCTATACTGCCTTGAGTTCTTCAGAGGAAGGACGGATAAAATGTGATAGAAAAATGGGCAAGAAATTGTAATTGTCTTACTTTACTAACCTATACTAGGGCCTAGTTCTCACTTGTGTAGGGCTGCATGTTATTTTAAAAGATTCCACCCCACTTAGAAAATGAGATGTCAGGAAAAAGGGAATGCTCTCTCAGACCAGCTGTTGTTTTGTTATAGAGGACCATAACAGGATCTGCTGGCAAAATACCAGCTCCTTCTTGGGGCTGCCAGATCTAGTCTGGGAAATTCCTGGAGATTTGAAGGTGGTGCCAAGTGAAAGTAGAGTTTGAGGAGGGAGCTCTGTGGGGATAAAGTGTATAGTCTGCCCCCCGGAGCTGCCATTTCCTTCAGAGGAACTGAGCTCTGTGGTCTGGAGATCAGCTGTAATGCTCAGAAAATTATGCTCTGTCCTATTCCTTCTCCAGTTGATAGGTGGAAGAAAAGGGCTCTTTCACCAGTAACACTGGTTGTGAAAAACTTTTCTTGAATTTTTATTATTTCCCTTTCTAGTCTACAAGCAGAAAAATATGAGTTGTTGAGGTAGTGCTTGTACAAAACCCTTACTTCTCAAGTTTTTCTGCCTGGAAATTCATTTACCATTGAGGGATTACATTTTGTGTCGATCTGATTGACTAGGAGACATTACAATATGCCAGGACAGGAATTCTCTCTCTCTCTCCCCCCGCCCCCACACACAAATAAGCACTGCAAATTATGATGGCTGGCTTTACAATAAACCAAGTAACCTTACTTGTCAAGATCTTCTCAAACACTAGCTCGGTTTCCAAGACAGATACCAGAGATCTACATGAAGGGCATTTGTTCCAGACTGGTGAGAAGTCAAAAATTGCTGCCTTCTAGGACCTCCAATCCAGTTGAGGTCTGCTCTTAGTAAAATGTGACTGAAACCTGTACTTGTCAAGCTCTGCTATTTAGATTTATTTCCCCCTTGTCAGGACCTCTAAACTAAACCAATATCTTCCTTCCTGTAACACAGACATGTTTAAATGATATTATAATATGATCTTCTAAACCAGGGGCTGTAGAAATTGACAAAACAGGAACTATTGTTCCAATGTATCCATCCAATTTGGGTCTTGCTTCATGCTGCAAAGAGGCATTTTTATTTTGGTGCATCTTTTGATATATGAGAACATAAGAAGACCCCTGCTGTATCAGCCCAGTGGTCTATCTAGACCAGCATTCTGTCTCACACAGTGGCCAACTCGTTTTTCTGGAGACCCAACAACAGGGCATAGAGGTCAAGGCCTCCCCCTGATGTTTCTTCCTGGCTCTAGGATTTGGAGATTTAGTACCTCTGAATGGGGAGGTTCCCCTCAGTCATCATGGCTAGTAGCCATTGATACACTCATCTTCCATGCATCTATCTAACTCCCTTTTAAAGTTGTTTATTCCTGAGGCCACCACCACACCACTACTACAATGAATTCCACATTTTAATCACTCGCTGTGTAAAGTAGTATTTATTTTTGTCCATTCTGAACCTACTGCCCATCAGCTTAATTGGATGCCCTCAAGTTCTCATATTTGGGGAGAGAGAGAAATATTTGTTCTTGTCAACTCTTTCCACCCCATTTATAATTATATAAACCTCCTTAGTGGTCTCTTTTCTAAACTGAAAAGTCCCGGCCTCTTCAGCCTTTCCTCATAGGGAAGGTGCTCCAACCTCCTAATCATCTTGATTGCCCTCCTCTGTACTTTTTCCAGCGTTTTGAGATATGCTGACCAGAAATGTGCATGGTATTCCAAATGAGGCCAGACCATAGATCTATGCATTATATACAATATTGGTTATTATATTCTCAGTCCCTTTCCTAATAATCCCTAATATAGAGTTTGACTTTTTCACTGCTGCAGCACACTGGGTTGACACTTCCATTGAGTTTTTTCCCTCTCAGTCTTAGCAAGTTCAGACCCCATTAGCCTATGCTTCAAGTTGGGATTTTTTTTATCCCAGTGTGTATCACCTTACATTTACCAATGTTGAACTTCATTTTCCACATTGTCATCCATTCACTCAATTTGTGAGTGGGAGCTCTTCACAGTCAGCACTGGTTTTTACCATCCTGAGTTATTTGGTGTCATCTGCAAACTTTTCCACCACAGTACTCACCCCTAGTTCCAGATCATTTATGAATAAATTAAAAAGTACTGGCCCCAATCTCGATCATTGTGGGATCCCACTGCTTACTTCCCTCCATTGTGAGACTTGTCCTTTGATTCTTACTCTTTTCTTTCTGTCATTTAACCATTTTTTTTATCCATAACCACTGACCACCCCAACAGGTGGCAAATCTACCTCTTAGGCGTGAATATAATAATCATTAAAACATATACACCAAATCCAATTAAATTCTCCCTTCCCAGGCTCTGTGCCCAAATCTCCATGAATTTCCAGTCTGGGGTTGACAACCTTACCCTCTCTCCATTTTGTCCTCACACAAGGTAGATCAAACTGAAGAGTGACTGGTCCAAGGTCACACAGTGAGCATCTTGCATCATGGAAATTTAAATCCATGTTTTAATCGAACACTCTAACAACTACACTATACAGCCCCTCAGTCAATGCTATGAACTTAGAAAATTGCATGTGGGTTAATAGTGTCTAGTTAAAAATAATTGAAATACTTACAGTGCAATCCAAAACAGTCATACACTTCTAAATCCAATGAAGTAAAGGGCTTAGCAGAGTGTTACTCTTTTTAGGATTGCACTGTTAGATTTACTTCTTTTGAAAATGTTGCTGACAACACACAAAGGGTCATTGCAAATATTACCCTGACTGAATCTTCAAGATTCATATTCACAAACTATGTTTTCAATATGCTTCCCTTACAGCTCTAATCCTTCAAGCCCTTCTCTTGTCATTTCAAAGATTATAGGGCTATTTTCAGCATGGTATTGAAGGCCTGTATACCTACTGAGCTGAACACAACCTGCCAGTCATATATGGTGATTAACCTCCTGCCTATGCTGAGTAATGCAATGCTAATGCAAAAACAGGAAAGAGGATTTATCAGGTCATACCTAGCAAACTGTATTCATTTGAGGGGAATGGGGTCCTAGTCATGCAAACCCACTGCAGAGTGTTGACAGGGGTGAAACTTAGCTGCAGTCTGCTCCCAAGTTCATGTGGGCCTTTGTACCCTTCTTCCTGTAATCACTGCAGTTGGTCTGTGAAAGAACCTACCCTTTGCAGTCTATATATCTGCTTAGAATAGGACCTCACAACTGGTTACCCCTGTTGCCCTGTTCACTCACCATATTCCGGGTGAAATGGAGACATGCAGAGGCGTAGCAGGAATCAGTGTGCTGGCCCTGCCTTAACCTATATATGATCACCAGAATGTGGGAATCTATGTACACATGAAGGAGCATGTGTAGGCTCCGTCCTATGTTCTTCTATTTAATGTTGTCAGTCACAGAGCCATTGCATTAATATCCTTCATGTCTGGGACAAAACTACACAATACACCTGACACACGTTGGGTCATGGGTGTGCAGCTGGATTTGCAGTCAGGCATACATTGGGGGTACTCACCTTTTTTAAAGCTCACTCACTCAGCACTGTGCGGGAGTGTTGCAAGGGAGAAGAAAGTGCTTCTGGTTTCCTCTGATCCCACTTTTGTCAGTGGAAAGAACAGAGGGGCATTTTGTCCCTTTTCTCTGGCTTCATGTGTCCTCCATAAGGTATGCTGGACCAGAGAAAAGAAGCAAACCCTCCCCCCTCCGATCATCCTTTCCTCTGGCTAAAGTGGCATGTGAGGGAAACTGGAAGCTCCTTCTCTGCCTCTCACAACACCTCCCTTGCAATGCCAAGTGAAGATGAGTTCCCCCAAAGCAAATCTGCCGACTGAGCATCTGGTTGCACATCAGTAACCTGGGACTTGTTCGACCTTTATTTTGGTTATAGGAGCAGCTAGTGGGTTTCTTTGCCCAAAATACTAAGGACACAATCCAAGTCTTATTCTGCAGTACAGAACTGTTCCAATTTTAATGAGGTTAGGGACCAATAAGAAATCAGTGGGATTCTTGGAGTTATGTTTGGAAGTACTTTGTATTAACAAATGCACCCTACTGAGGCATCTTATTTAGGACAGTTTTCCATGGACACCAATATCCGATGACCAACATTTATTGCTGATGCAGACTCAAGTCCCAATTGCTTGCTCAAAGGTGAATCAGTGCAATTTCTGCGGCCTTCATTCTTTGACAACCCTTTGTCTCTAAATCAGGAGTGTCAAACATGCAGCCCAGGGGCCGAATCAGGCCCCTGGAGGGTTCCTATCAGGCTCCCAAGCAATTGGCTGCCATCTGTTTTCTTCTCTTGCATCTTTCTGCATAACAGCTTTCTTTGCAGACTTGCACAGGAACTACAGAGCAAAACCTCCATTGGCTGAGGCTCCTCCTTTGGGGAGGAGGGATAGTTTTCTTTACCAGGCTCTCTCAATCACACAGCACAGCTACTGAACCAAGCCTCTATTCCTTCTATTGGCTGAGGCTCCTCTCTCTCCTCATCCTCTGTGGAAGGAAGGAAAGAGTCAGAGCTACCTTTGCCCAGTTTCTTGGATCCCATGGGAGGGCTACAAAAAAAGCCCTTTTAAGACCAATGAGTGCTAATGTTTTAAGCATGTTTAAAGGGGTTTTAAAAAGCCCTTTAATTGTGGTTGTCTGTGTCCTTTATAAAGTTTATGTCTCTGCTACCTAATCTTAAATAGGTACACACATGGCCCAGCCTGACAAGGTTTCATTTATGTCAGATCCGTCCCTCATGAGTTTGACACCCCTGCTCTAAATGATGTTTTGGGAAGGCCAGACTAATAAGATGCCAAAGCTTATTTGGGGTACAATTCTATCCTAGTACCTTATTTGTGCAGTATCTGCAACTCTGAATTAATAGGGAGCCAGGTACTCACTTCAACTTTCCTAGCCTTTAAAACCATATTTTGTTCCATTCCTTCGAAGGTACTTAATTCTATTCTGTGTTTCATTGCAAGAACAAACCTAAACTTCTTTCAGCTCTTGCTTACCCGCTGAGGGAAGAAAACTCTCTGTACAATAATAAATGGGCACAATTCACAGCAATTAGTATTTCAACAGCAGGTAGTTAACCCTCAGAATAAAGTGTGACTCTCTAGCTTCTCTGATATGGTTATGAATTCAGAACAGGCATTTTATAAAGCTTTCTCTCTATATATAAATCTCTTGGGCTTTTTTTCTCACCTCTGGAACAGCCATCATTGCTCACAGTCTGAGTCCAAGAAGACTAGCTCTGCTAAGAGGCCTCAGCCTGAACATGGGCCCCAAACTCATTCATTTTGTAGTGGGTTACATTTGCCCAACATATTGTCAAACTAAAGATGCCAGTGAGAGAGAAAAAGATTCTGCCAGTCTTTCTGTATTGCTTTACAGCCATTCAAAGAACATTGCTGAATGTGTTGAGAGAAACAGTGAGAGAAAAGAGGTGACAGAGGGCAAGGTCACAAAAGAATGGAACTCCTGGTCCTAAAAGTGGCTGTGGAGACCAGTCTGTATTGGGTGTGCTGGGGATAGTGGCTTGGATCCAGACTAGTGTATCCACAGGCAGAGGTATTCCTACCTTTGGAGCTTGCTATACCTGACTATTGTAGCAGCCCCAAATGCCCTCCATCTCTTCCTGGGACAAGGGTTTTGTGGGGCATTTCAGGCTGCTATGGGAAAAGAGAGATGATAAAGTTGTGCTTTATGGGCAGAATTCCTTCTGCCTGCAGAAACACTAGTGTGGATCTAAGTCAATGAATTTATTAAGGCTCTCCGCCCACCCCCTGCAGTGCAAAAGTGACCTACAGGCTGTTTGAAGCCACAGTATAGGTGATGGGGAACATTAACATAATAGTGAGTACAGTGAGTGGTGGCTAAAATTGGGGAGTGCCTGGTTCAAATCCATGTTTAGCCATGAACCTTGCTGGATGACCTTTAACCAGTCACTGGAAGGGATCCTGAAGAAGGTGTCTGCAAATGGAAGAGGGTGGGTGATCTTGCCTGTTCTCTCTCTGATCTTGCCTGTTCATACCTCTGATCCTCCTCTATGTTGTCCCTGGGAGTTCTCTGTCTCCCAGGAGCAGCATGAGGACACATGATGGGCTGCTTTAGAAGGAGGGAGGTGAGAAATTTGCACTCTGTGGATGGAAATCCTTCCATCAGTAGATGTTTTCAGCAGGATCTAACCCACTTTCTTCCTCAGCCTTACCAGATTGTTGTAAAGGAAAAGTGAAGGAGGGGAGATTCATGAAAATTGTCCTGAGGAAGAGTAGACTAAAAATGTGATAGGTAAACCTGGCTTGTTCCAACAATTTGTAACCAGTATCGCCACTTCTTTAACCCTGAGAACTCCAGATCCACTGAAGATGCTGACTCAGAACATATAGCAGGATCATGGTGCTGGAAGTCTCTTGCAGCAAAAGCAGACTCTTTGTTTATAGTACTTATACAATGCCTTTCTGTCTGACAACAGACTCCCCACACACACATGACTGATAAAATGAATAAAGCACTGGTGACTGTTATGAAGGCATGAGTGGGGACGATGATTATCTAAAATGGCCTCTTCTCAGTTCTCTTACTCCAGCTACTGTTTTTCAAATGTTCTCTGGTGGTTGTGTGAAAAATGGCCCCCAGCCACAAAATGTGCAGCCTAGCAACAAGGACCAGAGGGCACCAGATGTTTGAATTCTAAGAGACAAGCCTTTCTTCACTGTGATAGAAGTTTGGCTCTTCCTGGCAGCAGTTGTAGACACTAGGAAGAGACTGATTATATGACATGTTCTCTCCCAAGTCTTTAGATATTAATGTTGCTAACCTAGAGTTATGTCTCAGTATTAGATCTTAGACTAACAAATGTATTGTGGCCTGAGCTTTCATAGGCTGCAGCCAGATTTAAACAGGGATGGAAATACTGAAATCAGAGATACCATATAAGAATAAGTCAACTGAAACTAACAAGATTCCATCATGGTTGTAGATAAGTACACCTGATCCCGGCAGACAAACATGTGATTTGCATGACACCATGTGGAATGGAAGTATTGACTCAAGCCATAAACGATTCTGTAAAAATTCTCAATGAACATCTCAGCAGCCTCACACTCATCATCCCTTGTCTTGAAAAAATAAATAAGGTATACCTGCATGTTGGAGGGGGTGTGTGGGAATTTAGGGGTGTCCATTTTTAATATCCAAATTGTGCCCATTCATAATGTTACATAGAGGCTGACCTGTTTCCCCTCCCATGTATGTCATATGCAAATTGCACATGGACATTGATGGTATATATGATATTGGAGAAGGAGTAAGTAAATAATCTTTTGGTCATACATTTGTTGAGTATTATTATTATTATTTATTACATTTGATGAATCGCCCTATCCTAGCTAATGCCAGGCTCAGGGTGATGTACAACATTAAAAAATACATATATATAAAAAAATCAGTTACATTAAAAAATTGCAAACCCTGATGGTGTCTTTAAAGTGCTCTTATTCAGTCATTAGATCTCATCGGGGGGGGGGGAACCCCCCAAGAGGGGGTAGAGAGAAAAAGGTGCCAGCATGGCAACCATCGCAGTCCTTATACAAAGGCTTGGCAGAACATCTCTGCCTTACAGGTCCTGCAAAACTGTAAAACATCCTTTTGTTTCCATAATGATGCTATATGAGGAGATGTGAAGATGCCACTTATTGCATGGTTTGATTTCTAGACTATGTTGGGAAGCCTTCCCTTTTACAGAAAACAGATGCATTAAGTTGGAGGACTTACTGGTAAGTAAGGTCCAGTTTACCACCAGAGGCCTCAGCAAAGGAAGCATCATTTCCCAAGAGTAGATTATAGAGGTTTTTCAGATTATGTTGCTGGAAAGAACATGAATCCAAAATTCATGTAGTCCACTTTCTTGGACCTGATGGGATCCTTCATTTATTCGAAGACATTCACATCACGCTCGCCTGCCCCCACTTAAAAAGTATCCCACTCCATACTGATCATAGCATGAAACAAGAAGAGTGAAAAACCACCTGAGTCTAGTGAGTCAAGATCTACTCAACAATGCCATCTGGGGGAACTGTGTACCCTTATCTGTATCATAGAAAGATTGGATGCCTTCAAGAGTAAAGAGAGACTAGGGAACTTAATTGTTCATGCCTTGGCTCATGATATACTGCCAAAACTAATATTTCTTCCCAAATGCTCCCTGTCCTTTTAGCACATTATAACACCTGAAATGGAATGACCTTCAGTTATTCTGGATAGCCTGCAGTTATATCACTGTTACTCTACCATGGTTCTACTAAAACAAACATTTGCAACTGAATAGGACAATCCAGTTGTGAATTATTGCTTTAACATGCAAAAGCATAGTATCCTGCAATATGTGGATGCAGCGTCAGAGCACTATGAGCAAATAAGAGCCAACATGGTATGGAGTGGGATACTTTTTAAGTGGGGGCAGGGGAGCATGATGTGAATGTCTTCAGATAAATGAAGGATCCCATCAGGACCAAGAACTTAGAGCCAGCATGGTTTTCTCAAGAACAAGTTATATCAGTCTAACCTGATCTCTTTTTTTGAGAAAGTTACCTTACAGGATCAGGGGAATGCTGCAGACAGTTTATCTTGATTTCAGTAAGGCTTTTGATAACGTTCCACATACTATCCTTGTTGACAAGTTGGTAAAATGTGGTTTGGATCCTGTTACCGTTAGGTGAATCTGTAACTGGTTGACAGATCGCACCTAAAGAGTGCTTGTGAATGGTTCCTCATCCCCTTGGAGAGGAGTGACAAGTGGAATGTCTCAAGGATCTGTCCTGGGACCTGTTATCAGGGGATGGAGACTCAAGGCAGTATTCATTGAAACAATGTATACTTTATTGGAAACTCATAGCTGGATACAAAAGTTGAGACTAATACCTGGGAATGGGTGTCTCTTAGTCTTATGGAATCTACATCAAAGCGATATCTAAACAAAAGTACTATTCTCAAAACAACAGGGAGTGAAGGTGCAAACTTTCACACGAGAGCTTCCGCTTATCTCTTTGCCTCTGGGAAGATGCTGGGCGACCGCAGTATCTACTAACGGTCGAATTCCTTTGCTCCTTTTACAACCTAAACAAAGTTAACACTTCAAACGTCCCCCCTTTGATATGCATGCTAACTACAGTACAACAAAGCTTTGGGTTAGTATGAAAAGTCCATTTGGTTAGTATTCTATAATTTTAACATGATAGAGTTACAGAGCCTGACACCTGTTTTGTTCAACATCTTTATAAATGATTTGGATGAAGGAATAGAGGAAACGCTTATTAAATTTGCGGAGGATACTAAATTGGGAGAGGTTGCAAATACACTAAATGACAGAAACAGGATCTAGGATGATCTTGACAGGCTAGAAAAATGGGCTAAAACCAATAAAATGAATTTTAACAAGGATAAATGTAAAGTTCTGCATTTAGGTAGGAAAAATCCAATGCATGGTTATTGGATGGAGGAGACTTGTCTTAGCAGTAGTATGTGCCAAAAGGATCTAGGGGTTTTAGTGGATCATACACTGAACATGAGTCAATAGTGTGATGTGGTGGCTAAAAAGGCAAATGCAATTTTGGACTGTATCAACAGAAGCAGGGCTTCTTGGTAGAAAAGCTCCAGCAAGAACTCATTTACATATTAGGCCACATCCCCTGACACCAAGCCAGCCGGAACTGTGTTCCTGTGCGTCCCTGCTCAAAAAAAAGCCCTGAACAGAAGTATAGTGTCCAGATCACATGAAGTGATGGTATCACTTTACTCTGCTCTGGTAAGACCTCACCTGGAATATTGTGTTCAGTTTTGGGTACCACATTTTAAGAAGGATATAGACAAGCTGGAATAGGTCCAGAGGAGGGCAACGAAGATGGTGAGAGGTCTGGAGACCAAGTCCTGTGAAGAAAGGTTGAAGGATCTTGGGCGTATTTAGCCTGGAGAGGAGGCAGCTGAGAGGGGATATGATCACCATCTTCAAGTACTTGAAGGGCTGTCATATAGAGGATGGTGTGGAATTGTTTTCTGTGGCCCCACAAGGTAAGACGAAAACCAATGGGTTGAAATTAAATCAAAATAGTTTCTGGCTCAACATTAGGAAGAACTTCCTGACCATTAGAGTGGTTCTTCAGTGGAACAGGCTTCCTCGAGAGGTGGTGGGCTCTCCTTCCTTGGAGGTTTTTAAACAGAGGCTAGATGGCCATCTGACAGCAATGAAGATTCTGTGAATTTAGGGGGAGGTATTTGTGAGTTTCCTGCATTGTTCAGGGGGTTGGACTAGATGACTCTGGAGGTCCGTTTCAACTCTATAATTCTATGATTTTTAATTAATATCTGTTTTATGCAACCTAAGGCTCCAGTCCAAAGTTTTATTTTATGCAACCTAAGGCTCCAGTCCAGGCCTTTTAGTTGATATTCATTTTATGCAACCTAAGGCTCCAGTCCAAAGCTCAGTATGGACAAGTCCTCTCATGGATCAAAAACTGGCTAATTAATAGGAAATGGAGAGTGAATATAAATGGGCAATTTTCACAGTGGAGAGTACATAAGAACATAAGAACATAAGAGAAGCCATGTTGGATCAGGCCAACGGCCCATCAAGTCCAACACTCTGTGTCACACAGTGGCAAAAAATGTTATATACACACATACACTGTGGCTAATAGCCACTGATGGACCTCTGCTCCATATTTTTATCTAAACCCCTCTTGAAGGTGGCTATACTTGTGGCCGCCACCACCTCCTGTGGCAGTGAATTCCACATGTTAATCACCCTTTGGGTGAAGAAGTACTTCCTTTTATCCGTTTTAACCTGTCTGCTCAGCAATTTCATCGAATGCCCACGAGTTCTTGTATTGTGAGAAAGGGAGAAAAGTACTTCTTTCTCTACTTTCTCCATTCCATGCATTATCTTGTAAACCTCTATCATGTCACCCCGCAGTCGACGTTTCTCCAAGCTAAAGAGTCCCAAGCGTTTCAACCTTTCTTCATAGGGAAAGTGCTCCAGCCCTTTAATCATTCTAGTTGCCCTTCTCTGCACCTTCTCTAAAGCTATAATATCCTTTTTGAGGTACGGCGACCAGAACTGCACACAGTACTCCAAATGAGACCGCACCATCGATTTATACAGGGGCATTATGATACTGGCTGATTTGTTTTCAGTTCCCTTCCTAATAATTCCCAGCATGGCATTGGCCTTTTTTATTGCAAACGCACACTGTCTTGACACTTTCAGTGAGTTATCTATCATGACCCCAAGATCTCTCTCTTGATCAGTCTCTGCCAGTTCACACCCCATCAACTTGTATTTGTAGCTGGGATTCTTAGCCCCAATGTGCATTACTTTGCACTTGGCCACATTGAACCGCATCTGCCACGTTGACGCCCACTCACCCAGCCTCAACAGATCCCTTTGGAGTTCCTCACAATCCTCTCTGGTTCTCACCACCCTGAACAATTTAGTGTCATCCGCAAACTTGGCCACTTCACTGCTCACTCCCAACTCTAAATCATTTATGAACAAGTTAAAGAGCATGGGACCCAGTAGTAAACAGTGGGGTACCATAGGGCTCAGTACTGGGTCCAATGCTTTTTAACTTGTTCATTAATGCTTTGGAGTTGGGAGTGAGTAGCAAAGTGGCTAAATTTGCAGCTGACACTAAATTGTTCAGGGTGGTGAGAACAAGAGAGGCACTCCAAAGTGGGCATCAACATGGCAAATGAGGTTCAACATGGTCAAGTGCAAAGTAATGCACATTGGGGCCAAAAATCCTAACTATAAATATGAGTTGATGGGGTGTGAACTGGCGGAGACTGACCAAGAGAGAGATCTTGGAGTCGTGGTAGATAACTCACTGAAAACGTTGAGACAGTATGCAACTGCAATTAAAAAGGCCAACACTATGCTGGGAATTATTAGGAAGGGAATTGAAAACCAGGGCTTTTGTTTGAGCAGGAACGCAGTTCTGACTGGCTTGGTGTCAGGGGTGTGGCCTAATATGCAAATGAGTTCCTGTTGGTCTTCTTTTACCAAAACCCCCTGTGTGAAACAATGGTGATGCCAGGGGATGTGGCCTAATATGCAAATGAGTTCCTGCTGGGCTTTTTGTACAAAAAAAACCCTGTTGAAAACAAGCCAGTATCATAATGCCCCTGTATAAAAATGGTGTGGCTTCATTTGGAGTCCTGTGTACAATTCTGGTCACCACAACTCAAAAAAATATATATAACACTGGAAAAAGTGCAGAAAAGGGCAACTAGAATGATTAAAGGGCTGGAACACTATCTCTATGAAGAAAGGTTTAAATGCTTGGGGCTTTTTAGCTTGGAGAAATGTCAACTGAGGGGTGATATGATAAAGGTTTACAATAGAGGTTTGCAATAGAGAAGGTAGAGAAAGAAATGCTTTTCTTCCTTTCTTACAATACAAGAACTCATGGACACCATAAAATTGCTGAGCAGTCAGGTCTGAATGGATAAAAGGAAGTACTTCTTCACTCAAAAGGTGATTAACTTGTGGAATCCATTGCCACAGGAGGTGGTGGCAGCTATAAGCATAGTTAGCTTCAAGAGGGGATTGGATAAACATAGGGAGCAAAGGTCCATCAGTGGCTATTAGCCACAGAGTATTGATGAAACTCTCTATCTGGGGCAGTGATGCTCTGTATTCTTGGTTCTTTGGGGGGGAAGCAGTGGGAGGGTTTCTGGTGTCCTGGCCCCACTGATGGACTCCTGATGGCACCTGTTTTTTTGGCCAGTGTGTGACACAGAGTGTTGGACTGGATGTACCATTGGCCTGATCCAACATGGCTTCTCTCATGTTCTTACATATTCTGATACAAGTATAGTGTACCTGTGTGAATGGATTGGCAATTAATTTCATATTGGTGAAAGCCCTGGAATGGTACATGCCAAGACTAATCCCCAGCTAGGCTTATCACCTGACCAGGGTAAAAATGATATGACTTCTTGTAGTCACTATTGTTTATTTGTTGTGGTTATTACTAGATTTTACCCAAAGAATTCAGGGTTGTGGAGAGGGCATGGTTCACTCTCCATTTTATCCTCACAGAAACCCAGTGAGGTAGAACAGGCTGTGAGAGAATGGCCTGAGGCAGAGGCAGTAAATTTCTAAGAACCAGTGTTAGGAGACTGTATCAGGGGAAGGCCTTGGACACTCCAGGGCAACTGATTGACCACTGTGTGAAGCAGGATGCTGCACAAGATGGCCCACTGGTCTGATCCAGCAAGACTGTTCCTATGTTCTTGTCTTTGACAGTAACCTGACTTGCAGAAATTCACTGATGACATTTTTAACTACATGATGACAAGTGAGGTTCTAATTATCTATTGTATATAGAATTTTAATGTTATTTTATTTTTGCTTTGAAACTGAATATGTTTTGCTATTATTGTAGACTGCCTTGAACCACGAGGAAAGGTGAAATAGAAATGTTTTAATAAGTAAATAGAATCTATTAATTGAAGACAAATTATCACTTGCTAGTTGCTTCAGACTCAGCTACAGGTCCTTTGAAAAACAACTGGGAAGTTCTTAAACATGCAAGAGTTACATTTTTGATTCAGGGTAGAACTGGATAAGATACATGATATCTGTGAGTAGGTAGTTGTTTGCATCTGTGTGGCTTTCCCCAACAGGGCACATTCTAGCTGCAGGCAGAGGCAATTGAGATAGGGAAGATAACATGAGGAAGGGTAACCACCAACAGCCTTGCAATGTTCAGCCACAATCTAGTTAAGATCCTCCAACAAAATTATAGACCTTGTACAATCTCATGCTTCTCATGTAGGAGCACCCTGAGATCTGATTTCAGGGTACAAAAACCCAGGCACAGACTGTCTACCTCAAAGACAGTGATGGTCACAGACACTGTGTGTTGTGGATGGATTTCCTGGTCCCCATGTCTTTCTTCCCCCAAAACACTTCTTCCCCAAAGCAAGGAGCCAGTTCTGGCTTTCCTCCAATTCACTACTGTAGGAGGTACTTCAGAAGAACTTAGGAGGTGCCCCAATCACTTGCAGGGTGCACTTATTCAAAAACAATGGCCTTCAAGGATACTTGGACTTGAACCTCTCAATATTCTATGATAGCCTCCTGCCCCCATGGCATCCTTTTTTGTGTTTGACTGTGCCCACTCTACAGCTACCTTGTAAATTTTAAAAAAATCAGTAGTACCCACAGGATCAACAGGGTTGGGGATCCCTGCTCTAGGAAGTTCTCAGTACAAAGAAACTCAGTGCAGAATATTGTCAGGCCTTATCTCTACATTCCAGGCATTCAAACATTTGAGTGTGTTTTATCTCCCAGTTTAACATTCCTAAAGTTTCTCACATCATTTTTCTTGTTTTATAGCTACTTATGCTAATAAGGCTTGCTGTTGTGTTTTTTTCTTCCAGAAGTAATTGATCCATCTTTACAACTTTAGCTCTCTTTCTAATAAAGCTATTTGTCTGGAAATAATAATTTATAGCTCCAACAGATTGTTTCCAACAGTATCTCCAGATTATAAATGCTCTCCAACAGCTGGCTTTGATCTCATCTGCTTCAGTTTGCAACATATTAACATCAAACAGCAGTGATGAAAAACCCATTGCTTCAGCTATTTAACAACTATATTGGGCAACGCCATAGGTTAGTTACCCCAGAGGGAATATAACACTGACCTGACCAAAAGGAATGGTCAAGGTCAATCAGTAATGCCATAATCTTCAACTGAAGATACAAAAGGCAAATATTCAAGGACAAACAGAGCCAGGGAGCAAAGGAATTCTTCATTATGGGTTGCCCATCAAATTATTGGACAGTTGAAGTTGCCATGTACTAGCCATGTTCACCAGTTACACTGAATGTACAATCTGCATATAGTGTATTCTTGAATTTCTTTGTGTGTGCATTGAATAATTCTCATGTTATATTCAATATATATATATATATATATGGCTGCACTGGTCATTTAAGCCCAGTATTATCCATGTACTGATCCCCAGTTTCATCTGCAAAGTGAACATGTGCTAACTTTTCCTTACAAATAAATGGTGTACACACTCATGCTGGATGTTACATATATTAATATGTGGACTAAGCTGTATCAGACCACTGTCCTACCCAGGTCAGTATTGTCTACTCTGATTAGTGGTGCTTGTCCAGGGTATCAAATCACCTATTTCCAAATCCTTCTAGCTGGAGTTGTGAGGGGTTGAACCTGAGACCTGTATGAAAAGCCAGTGCTTTGACACTAATCCATGGGCCATGACTGAATGGGACATATGATATGAAGATTCCATATTCTGTCAGACTACTGATCAGCACTGTGTATTCAAGTGATTCTTAATGGGGTCCATATTTTTCCCCAGGAAATGATCTACAAATATTTTGAGACATTCAGAATTTCTAATGGCAAGTGGTCACAGCTAAGATTTTAGGCAATCCTTCTCCTCCCTAGTAATAGTTACTGATAGCCAGTTGAGAAAAGATGTTTTATACAGTTCACTTGCCCAGGGGATAAAAGCCCTTAAAAAGTGGTACACACCAAATAAACATACTCCCTAATGTTAAGGAGATGGCTGATCACCATCAGGCACGAGCGCCTCTTTGGATGTATGCCCAAGATCTGTATGTCATATTCACATATCATGCCTACATATAAATAAAATTATCTTGATTAGAGTGCTGTTTTATAAACTTTTTTACTTGTGGCTTGGGGGCATTTGAGTATAATGCTGCATACTTTGTGTGCAACGGTGAATTTAAGGTTAAGAACCACAGATCATCTTGTGATTTGTCTAGCAGCTGCTCTCCAGGGTCCTGGCCAGAGAATGGGTCTTTCCCCAAGCCTGCTATTATTGGTCCTTTTCCTAGAGATTCAAGAGATAAACAATGCTTAGCAACATGGACCATCTGCATTTAAACCATGTTCTCTCTCACTGAGCAGCCCCAATAGTCCAGCTTTGCCCAAGCTTATCAGAGCTTGGGAGCTAAGCAAGAACTGGCCACAGTTAGTACATGGATAATAATAATAATAATAAATTTTATTTGTACCCCGCCCTCCCCCGCCGAAGCAGGCTCAGGGCGGCTAACAACACAGTGACCAATGGTACATTAATAAATAAAACATTAATAAACAACATAGTAACCAATGGTGCATTAATAAAACAATTACATTAAGAACATTAAATTAAGCATTAATATAACCTTAAAAACCAGTAGAACATTAATTAAAACAAACTATAACATTATCATTGACGCTATGATAGGCCACCAAGGAAAACTGGGGTTGCTATGCAGAGGAAAGCAATGGCAGACTGCCTCTGCTCACTTTTTGCTTGGAATATCCCATGGATGGGGTCACCATGTGTTGACTGTGACAGGATGACACCTTCTTCTTCTCTGCTAGTGAGCCACATTTTCTTTCCTGATAGGGCATTAAAGTAAAGGTAAAAGAATGGGGGAAGTCCTAAATGTGAATTCTCAGACCTCTTACTTCTCTTCCCAAAGATGGAGAAATTTCTGCCCTGACCTCTGCCAGCAGTAACATCCGCTCAGCACCCCACCACATCCACAATGTGAATATAGGATACTGCAACTTAGGAGAAAAGGGTCTTAGAAAAGTATTGTAACTAATCATATCTAATTTCCATAAGCACATCATTTTGCACTTTGTTCCTTGCCATTGGCATCACCTTTCATATTGGCAGGGGTCGTGCCGACTATTCAACTAGCCTCTACAACTGTGCTTTTAATACCAGTTCAATGGTCATGAAATATCATGCAGAGCGTTATTCAGCACATGGATACTGTTACATGCTAATTGCAGCAGATCAATCAGCTATTAATAGCATAACTATAATAGCCAGTTGTAAAGTTGGCAAGCCAGGTGACCACATCTGAAAAACCATGGCTTAGGCTGCCCTCATATTTGTATGTGGTTCTAAAATCTTCAACATTCCAGGAGGCTATCTTCAGATTTTCTTTCCTATACGATATTCACAGCCAGAAACGCTACCAAAGTTTTACACAGGAGTTATAGCGTGTGCGCACACGCACACACACACGAGAGAGAGAGAGTTCACTCCTGCCTCATCCCCTCCAAAAATGTACTCTGAAAGTGTCTCCTATAAGAGATGCTGCCATTAATGGGACACCATAATTGTGCTATTACCTGGTTCCATTTCACAGTCCCATTCCCTGCACAATGAGAAGTTGATGGGACAGCACAATGTACTTGGCTCCTGCCTGTCAATCAGACTTCACCTTACTGACAATATCTTCCCCTTCCCTTCTCCCCATCATCTGTATTTCACAGTCCCATTTACAGACATTTGGCTGCTTCCATCTCCCCAACCTCCTCTCTTTTCCCACTTTCAGTTATATGCAAGTTGCAGACTAGATTTCTTTGACAGTCTTTATTTTAAAACTCACTTCTCTGCTCCAGACTATATGCCATAGGCACTGGCAGCCCATAGGAGATTCTGGCTTAGTTTCACACTCATAGCATTTGATGGATACATACTCTGTTACACCAGAGGAAATGAGCAGGCCCACTGCACTACCATGAGACTGGTATGGTAGTTCACCAAGGTTGTAATGAACCTTGTTTTATTACTTAAAGACCCATTGTCAAGTACTTGGTAGGCCACACATATGGAAGGTGGGTTGTGCTTGACTTGGGAAATCACCTCATGTCATGTCATGCAGACCTTCCATTCATTTTTGCTTCTTACAGTAAAATAGTTGCATGGAAAGCATTCATATGGTACTCTCATTTTCCATGTGCTGGAAAATGCTAGAAGACTCTTATGCAATACAGCCATATATAAATGCAAACTATGTGTGAATGTAGCCATGGGACAGAGGCTCCATTGCTCACAAACCAGTATTCAGACCAACGGGAAGTGATCATGGAGAGATCTCACCATTTGTGGAATTTGTTTTCACTATTTAGGTCTCCAAAAGCTACTGCAGAGTGTGAGTGTGTGTGTGTATGTATGTGTGTGTGTGAGTGAGAGAGAGAGAGAGATGCAGACAGCCAAAAATCCAGTGAGTTATTTGGAGACAGGGTTTTTTTCCCCTGTTCAGTGTGTTCAAAAAGAAAGGGAACAGAACATTGTCTAGCTGAAAACAAAATAATAAGCTGGCACTATGGGTGCTGTTCAGCCCTATGTCCCCATCCATCCTCATCACTGTCACTTACTAGGCAGCCTTTATAGTCTGGCAGACTTCTCAGTTTGAAAATGGCAAATGAATGTGAGTTAGGGCATTTTAATTCAGAAGCAAGTTGTTTAAGCTACAACACACAAGCAGGTTGATGGTGCTTATAACAACTGACTTTATGCACAATAATAAAGATACTGAGGAAGTTTAGTTCTGGGTCAGGAGCTGGGTCACAAATCAAAGAAAAACTATTGGTGATAGAAAGGGGGGATCATTCAAGGTTTTATGACCCATGACTCTTTAACACTTCTAACCTGCTTAAGGCGATAGCTGTATAAGCAGTACTAGATAGACAGAGAAAGAGAGACTCTTTAACATGAATATGTGTTTAGATTCAGGCGGGTAGTCATGTTAGTCTGAAGCAGCGGAACAAAGTTTGAGTCCAGTGGCACCTTTAAGACCAACAAAGTTTTATTCAATGTATGAGCTTTCATGGGCATGCACACTTCCTCAAATACAATTAAATTAAATTTACCGGTCCATACATACAGGCAGAAGGTGGACAGGAAATTATCATGCAACACAATAAAGATATTTATCAGATTCAGTAATAGCAAGCTTATATGGTTACAATTTAACATAATGAAGATATTTTAACAGATGTGAAGGCTAAACAAGAATAACAACCTAAGTCTACATGGCCATCATTTGTTTGGATTCAGTTGGGGGGGGGACACACAGAGAAGCAAATAAATATGTCAAAACTGGAAACTGATGTATCCTTCTTAATTGCGAAGTGCTAAGAGTAATTAACAGAGACTCTATTGTTACATACCATTCATCTCCTCTCAAGCATGAAGGTAAGTTGGTTGTGCAGTTATTTATCCTGTGTCACCAGATCAGAGAAATGCATTTCAATTTACCATCCTAAATTACATACATTCTAATATTTATTACATTACATTACAATCACAATCTTCCAAATAAGAAATACAATAAAATAAAAGGGATGCATAGTCCTTCTTGGTGAGAATATAGGACTGGATGAGTTTAGCACATGTAGCAAGATTTAAAAAAAAACCCAATATCCCTGTTGAGTCCAGTGGAGGGAGAACTTTATGCTCTGAGAAATAGCCTGCATATGATCCATTAATTTTTTATTCTACACAGACAGACTGATCTATGCCTTTCCCCAATACTCCAGTTCACTTTCTATGAGAAAACTGATGGCCATGTGGCACAGAGGCAGCTGTGGAGGCCAAAGGAGGCCTCATCTACTTGGCACAAGGCAGCAGCTCCAGGACAGGGAAGGGCACCTTGCAAGAATGCAGTAGCAGTCTGGTGGCCCAGCAGGAGTTGGGGTGCACCACTAGCAGTTCAGTCTCCGTCCCACCATGCAGCAGCTGAGTGGGGAGGAACACTGGAAATTAGCACAATGTGCCTACTTGACCTGGAAGTGACATAGGCACATCAGAGATGGGTGATGCTCTGGTTTTTGAGCAAAACTACCGCACCAGAGGGTCTGGCAACCCTACTGCAAGCCCAGTTGGGATGGGATGGTATAAGGTAAAGAAGGGGTTAGAGACAGAATTGCTAGCTTCGGGCTGGGAAATACCTGGAGATTTTGGAGGCGAAGTCTGAAGATGCTGGGGTTTGGAGAGAGGAGAGACTTCAATGGGGCATAATGCCATAGAGTCTATCTTCTAATGTGACCATTTTCTCCAGAGAACTGATCTCCATTGCCCAGAAATCAGCTGTAATCTCAGGAGATTTCCAGCCATCACCTGCAGGTTGGCAACTCTAGGTTAAAGAGGAACAAGGCTCAGAGGAGGGAGGGGGTGGTACTGGACTTGACCAACATAGGATAAGCCCCAAGAATAAAAAGGGAGATGTCAGGAGAGATAGTGGAGGATGAGAAGGCAAGCTGGCTGAGCAAGGCTGAGAGGGTGCAAAGAAGGAAGGAACCTAAAAGAGGAGCTGGGGGCTGGGGAAAGATAAGGCTACCAAACTAAGGCAGGCCTAGTAAAACTGCCCTGAGGCTAGGCTTGCCAATCCCCAGGTCCCAGCGGGGGTTATTCCACTTTCCCAGGCTCCTTCCCGCCCCCAGTCAGCTGGCTGGCGGGGGGAAGCCCCGCCCCCAGAGGACCATGTGCCTTTGGAGGCTTAAGTCTCCGAATGAAAGGCTTCCTCTTGGGATGGTGTGTCTGTGTTACTTTGAAGAAGTTGGTAGCAACTTGTGAGTAGAGAGGCCAATCCTTTGCTTCAGAGTCACCAGAAACAGGGTGGGGGAGGGAAATGTCTGCTGAGCACTTCATTATTCCCTATGCGGAGATCGATTCTCATAGGGTATAATGAGGAATTGATCTTGAGGTTTTGGGGGCTCTGGGGGAGCTGTTTTTTGAGGTAGAGGCACCACATTTTCGGTATAATATCTAGTGCCTCTCTCCAAAGTACCCCCCAAGTTTCAAAATGATTGGCCCACGGGGTCCTATTCTATGAGCCCCAAAAGAAGGTGCCCCTATCCTTCATTGTATAGGAAGACATTTTAAAAGGTGTGCTGTCCCTTTTAATGTGATGGCCAGAACTCCCTTAGAGTTCAATTATGCTTGTCACACCCTTGTTCCTGGCTCCGTCCCCAATGTCTCCTGGCTCCACCCCCAAAGTCCCCAGAGATTTCTTGAAATGGACTTGGCAACCCTACCTGAGGCAGCAGCACAGCTCATCACCCTGAGGTTTTGCAGGAGTAGAAACAAGGGGGTGAAGGAAACTGCGTTTGTAAGGAAGCCTGTGTGGACTTTGCTACATCCAATAACAAGGCAAATTAATGAACACCATTGTTTCTGTTGAGTCTCTGCTGCTTATGGAAGCCAGTTATGATGCCCTGCTGCCCTCCTGAGGGGGTACAGGCCAGCAATCTTGATGGGGTACTAATACTATATATACCTAAGCATCTTTGCTCTGCAATTTCCCTGTGCTTGGAGCCAAGTAGCCTTGACCCCCCAATAACAGGAATTTCCTCAAGAGCAGTGTTTTACTATTCCCCAAAGGAGCGAATAACAACTACTCATATGGGAGAGGGGGAAAAGGCATGGGAGAAGCTAGATCTGATCCAAAAACACCCTGATATTGAGAATGAAACCTGCCCCTACTTACATAGCACCATCCTGAGTCCTGTTTCTTGATCAGTTTAGACAGAATGTTAGGAATTGGTTTTTAAAGAAAGTGGAGAAGCAATTAATGACCTCTCCAAAGTCCACTAAAGTTGACAGGTCTGCTCCCCCTTCATCTGCTTCTCCTCCGTCTCTCCCTCTCTGCACATCTCCAATACAGCCTGGCATTTCCATCCAGTCATCAACCCTTCAGTCTGCGCCAGAGAAAGCTGCCTTTTAAATTCTAATTTGTTATTCTGTTACAGTCATTTTCTATATCAATTTTATGTGGCATCGAAAGCCTTTTCATATGTTAAGCCCTCTGATTCATATGCTAATACCTAATTTACAACAAGGTAATTATTTTAAGTTGAATTTATTATTAGGCATTTTCACAGAGAGGCAGCATTGGCTCATTCACTGCTGGAGATGAATAGGAACCTGCATGCCTGCTTCTTTCCACTGCTCGTGTGTGAATAGGTACAAGCACAAAGCCCTTACATGGCCCAGTAACACAAGGGGGAAATGAGCACATCTCTGGCTGGCTAACTGGATACCTAACCTTTGATCACTAATAGCAACTGGGCCTACTTTTCATCAGTAGACAGCCTCAGATTTTTTGAGATTTAAATTATATATTTTTTTCTCAAAATGGGCCTGCATAAACCACCATGTCATTCTAGATACCATCAGACACAACCTGGAATTCCATTTAAAACAATCCACCTAACCTATACAGCAAAAGAACATAAGCACTATACTCACAAAAGATCAATCCTTAATTTTTAACAGCTGCCTAATGATAACTACTGAGTCTAAACAGAACACATGCAAACTTCATATTTCCAGCATGGTGTCATTGTTAAATGTTTGGACTAGGGTTGCAGAGACCCAGGTCCTAATTCCTGCTCAGCCATGAAGCTCACAGGATAGAGTAACCAGCTCCAAGTTGGGAAATTCCCAGAGATTTGGGGGATGAAGCCTAGGGAGGGAGGGGTTTGAGGAGTGAAGGAACTTCAGTAGGATATAATGCCCATATACAACCTTGCAATGCAGCCATTTTCTCCTGGAGAACTGATCACTGTTGTCTAGAGATCAGTTGGGACCTCCTGGAGGTCGGCAACTGTATCACAGGGTGACATTGGGCCAGACACATGCTCTCAAGTAGACATTCCTCATGGTGGTGTTGTGAAGACAAAAGGAAAGAAAGGAGAATCATGGATTGGCTCTGGTGGTAATTGCCAATGGTGCAATGAATTTTCATTGGCAAAATGGGATCTTCTCACCTCCTTCATCATACTGCAGACTACCCTCTAAAATGCTGCTGGCAAGGGGCAGATCCACATAAATGGCATAAGGTAGAATCTACAGTGCATAGGGACTTGGTAAAAAAACCCTCCCCCATCCATTAGTAGACATCTGCTACTGGATCCAACCCTTGTAAATCATCCTGAGCTTCTTCAAGGAAGGGCAGAATAAAATTGTGACTGATAGATCCCCCAGTGATACTCAGAACTGTGGACCAACAAAGTAGCTTACCCTCCAGATGTTGTATATTATAGAAGGCTGCGGGGAGAGGAAGACTCTCTTCTAAAATTACAGACACCTTTTCTGACATATTTGAGAAAGTATTGCTCAAAATAGGGCACACCACTATGGTTCCATTATGTGTCAACTAGGGAGGCACAAACATTATATTTTAGCACCGACCAGTTTAACTACCACTATTAGATTGCACATCAAGGTGTTGGTTGTCTTGTGAAAGGAAATAAAAGGAAAGCCAGAAGGTTGAAAATGTAATATAGTTGGATCCAAAGAACATAAGAGAAGCCATGTTAGATCAGGCCAATGGCCCATCCATTCCAACACTCTGTGTCACACAGTGGCAAAGAAATGTGTATACACACACACACACACTGTGGCTAATAGCCACTGATGGACCTCTGCTCCATATTTTTATCTAAACCCCTCTTGAAGGTGGCTATGCTTGTGGCCGCCACCACCTCCTGTGGCAGTGAATTCCACATGTTAATCACCCTTTGGGTGAAGAAGTGCTTCCTTTTATCTGTTTTAACCTGTCTGCTCAGCAATTTCATCGAATGCCCACGAGTTCTTGTATTGTGAGAAAGGGAGAAAAGTACTTCTTTCTCTACTTTCTCCATCCCATGCATTATCTTGTAAACCTCTATCGTGTCACCCCGCAGTTGACGTTTCTCCAAGCTAAAGAGTCCGAAGCGTTTCAACCTTTCTTCATAGGGAAAGTCTTCCAGCCCTTTAATCATTCTAGTTGCCCTTTTCTGGACTTTCTCCAATGCTATAATATCCTTTTATATCATATATATAAAAGGATATTATATTATATCTTATGGACTGGACACTGAAACAATATTGTTCTGTAAATAATAACTTAGATGTAATGTCGTTTAATTGTAATACAAAAATGAAGAGGAAAAGAAATGTCCAGTCCTTTTAATAGAGCCCAAAGGCTGAAGTAGACATGACAGCACCCTTATGACAGCCAGAAGGGATGACAACACCATTTTAAATGCCTGCGGCATGATGTTCTTGTTCACCTCCCCTTGGGCCTTTCCAAGTGCCAAAACAACCATAGAGGGGGCAGCCATTTCAACACTCAATAAGGGGGGAGGGGGACAAGAGCACCTCAGCCTGCTTACCGTCAGACCCTTGCAGTATTTTAAAATGGTGATGGCATCGTGGTGGACATGAGGACACTGTCATGTCGACTTTGGCCCTTAATGTGGGGAAATGGTCAGCTGAAGCTTTTCATGACACAGAGCTAATAACATTCCATTAAGCCTCTGTTAAGAGGGCAATATGTTTCTAACTCCTACTTGCTGGCAACTTTGCTTTTATACTTTGAGCCTTGTTTCTGATGTTCTGGATAAGGTCTATGTGAATCCTATGTGGTGATCCTGCTCTGCCCACACATGAATTCATTCATTCTGTCTGCTTAGGATGCCTACCAGGGGTTATACACAAATGTTTTTTAAAAAAAATAATAATAATAACAATAATAATAATAATCCCGCAGCAAATGCAGAGGGCAGAATTTTAGTGCTCTGATCATATATGGCCACTATAATTTTTTGACAAGGTCCAGAGTGTGTCTGTTTTATTCAGTGATTAAATTGGTACTTACCTTACCTTTTTTATTTCATGATGGAGCTTCTGGCTGATTGAAAAGAGTAGAATTAGATTCTTGATCTTTCATCTTATTGGAAAAGTTTAATGAATATATAAAACCATGAGTGGTGGGAATCCCGCCCAGCCAAGACCCAGTTCATCATTCACTGGTGCTTTCTTCAAAAGGCCTAACTAAATATGGCATATATGTAAGTGAACATTAATAAAGCACAATGATGTTTTTTGTAAAAGAGAAGATCTGTCATGAGAGGGGGGAATTAGAGGGGATACATTCAGGTGGGTGGGTGTGTTGGCCTGAAGCAGCAGAACAAAGGCTGCGGTCACACTCACCATTAAATCCATCCCTAACCTGTCGCTATTATACCCCCCAGCTTTTTTACAACGAATTTCCTGATCAGACATCCCTCCATCCTTCAGTTCTAAGCAGCGTTGGTCCCGTCGCTGGTTGATCAGAGGTCTCAACCGGAAGGCATAAATTATTGTAAACGGGCAACCAAATGGGTGAGTCACTGATGCATTGGAGAAAGTCCAGAGAAGGGCAACTAGAATGATTAAAGGGCTTGGAGCACTTTCCCTATGAAGAAAGGTTGAAACGCTTGGGGCTCTTTAGCTTGGAGAAACGTCGACTGCGGGGTGACATGATAGAGGTTTACAAGATTATGCCTGGGATGGAGAAAGTAGAGAAAGAAGTACTTTTCTCCCTTTCTCACAATACAAGAACTCGTGGGCATTCAATGAAATTGCTGAGCAGACAGGTTAAGACGGATAAAAGGAAGTACTTCTTCACCCAAAGGGTGATTAACATGTGGAATTCACTGCCACAGGAGGTGGTGGCGGCCACAAGTATAGCCACCTTCAAGAGGGGTTTAGATAAAAATATGGAGCACGGGTCCATCAGTGGCTATTAGCCACAGTGTATGTGTGTATATAAATTTTTTTGCCACTGTGTGACACAGAGTGTTGGACTTGATGGGCCGTTGGCCTGATCCAACATGGCTTCTCTTATGTTCTTATGTTCTTATGTTCTCATTTTTTGAGATGGCATTCCACACTCGCGCAAGCGCAGTACGTGGGATATTGTGCTTGGCTTTTTTTTTTTAAAGGTGCCAGAAAAGGTGGGCGATCTGCCCCCCCATTTAAACACCCAGAAAGGAAGGGGAAGCCCAGGAGCTCTCTTTTCTGTCTCTCCGCCTGGCGGGGAGACAGCAAAGGTGGGTGATCTTCCTCCCCCCCCCCCCCATTTAAACACCCCGCCGTGGTGTTTAAATGGGGGGGAGCACGGCAACTCTCTTTGCTGTCTCTCCGCCTGGTGGGGAGACAGCAAAGGTGGGGGATCTTCCTCCCCCCCCCCAATTTAAACACCCCACTGTGGTTTTTAAATGGGGGGGAGCACGGCAACCCTCTTTGCTGTCTCTCCGCCTGGTGGGGAGACAGAAAAAGTGGGTGATCTTCCTCCCCCCCATTTAAACACCCCATCGTGATGTTTAAACGGGGGAGGAGCACGGCAACTCTCTTTGCTGTTTCTCCACCTGGTGGGGAGACAGCAAAGGTGGGGGATCTTCCTCCCCCCCCATTTAAACACCCCGCTGTGTTGTTTAAATGGGGGGGGGAGCACGGCAACTCTCCTTGCTGTCTCTCTGCCTGGCGGGGAGACAGCAAAGGTGGGTGATCTTCCTCCCCCCCATTTAAACATGCCGCCGGGGTGTTTAAATGGGGGGAGCACGGCAACTCTCTTTGCTATCTCTCCACCTGGCGGGGAGACAGCAAAGGTGGGTCATCTTCCTCCCCTGGCAGGGAGACAGCAAAGGTGGGTCATCTGCCTCCCCCCCCCCCCCATTTAGGAAAGGTCCCCTGTGCAAGCACCAGTCATTTTTGACTCTGGGGTGACGCTGCTTTCACAAAGTTTTCATGGCAGACCTTTTACGGGGTGGTTTGCCATTGCCTTCTCCAGTCATCTATACTTCCCCCCCCCCCAGCAAGCTGGGTACATATTTTACCGACCTCAGAAGGTTGGAAGGCTGAGTCAACAATTGCTAGCGCAATGATATCATTTGGAGTGGGCTCTCGCAGGGAAGTGGATGTGCGCTTGTGACGAGTTGGCTACAATGGAGCGTTCAAACATAGAAAGTACATGTGGGAGTCGTTGGAAGCATTCTTATTCCAGATTTAATGTACTATCAAAAAAGTCTGCATCTCAGTCGTGGCAGTTCAGGACACGAATGAGCCAACGACCATTGCCAGATGCTGATGTTTGGACAACCGCATAAAATCCGACATGCATCTGGCTTTCATCCATGCCCATCTCATCAGTTTATGTGCATCTGACCTCGGCCAAAGTTTGAGTCCAGTGGCACCTTTAAGACCAACAAAGTTTTATTCAAGGTATGAGGTTTTGTGTGCACTCATGCTTCCTCAGATACAATTAAATGGAATTTACCAGTCCACACATGCAAAATGGAGATTGAACAGCAAATTAGCATCCAATATAGTGAAGATGTAAACATGTACACACAAAAATTCATACCTTGAATAAAACTTAGTTGGTCTTAAAAGTGCTAGTGGCCTCATACTAAACAAAGTCTGAAGTGAACAGCTCAAACTGAATGTAAATGTAATCAGACTAAAAGCACGCTATACAATGCTTTTAAAAGATTGCCCCTTTAATGCCATATGTTCTTAACCCATAGCCCTAAACTCAGTGTGTACAAGTTGCCCCTTGCAAGCATAGGAATTCCATTGCCAAGCACAGCTCTGTACACACAGTGGAGATGGGCACAACATGGAACCTTTCCAAATATTTCCAGGAGCAGGCAGAGTGGGCCTGGAGTAAGCCAAGCTGAACACTCTTTCCTCAGACTGGACTGGCAGGAGGTAATGAGTGAACCTATGGCCGTCATTATTGTTGCTAACTAGATCCAAACCAAGCAGCACTTAAACAGTGCCAGCACACTCAGTTAGGGCTTGACTTGGATGTTTCCTGGGTCCCAGCCTGCTGGCCTTCAAAGCAACAGGCCACTGGTGACTTTACAGGTAAATAAAACAACAAATCCACCCTGGAGAACCAGAGCAAAAGTAAGTGCTTTTAGAGAGCACATGAAGTTCCTGAATTAGGCATTAACTTTTCTGGAGTTCATAATACATAAAGACTAATCTGTGCTCATAACTGTTTCTAATACTTGAGGACAGCCATAAAACACGTGAATTAAAAAGAGATGAAAGTACCTCTTAAACACATACAGATTAGGGATGCTGAGATACCTCCTGCTCAGGTACTGTTTGCCAGGGAGCTAATTTTTCATCTATCATTCATCAGTTCATGAGCAACTTCAGCCTGTTTGGCAGGTTACTTTTCATAGTACAGTACAGTGCAAGCAGCAGTATGCCACTCATGTTCATTCATAAATATCTCTGTGAGCATCTTAGTCCCCCCCCCTTCCACAGACCTGCCTCACTGCATGCAGCTCAGAAGTTAATTGTATAAATTAATACTAAGCAGATCCATCAGCCAATGTGTATAAAAACTCTGTTTTTAAAACTTTTTTTCCCAACTTGGTTTATACCAAGTGTACAATCCTAGTAATATCCAGATGGCCTTAGGCCCCAGCATCTTTCTTTCCAGAACTAAAATACTCCTGGTAAATAATGATCACCACATTTCACCAACAGGAAAACAGGAACTTAAAAATGGGCTGTTACAGAAACTTGAAACTATGGGCTTTCCACCTGAAGCTGTCTGGATGGTTGCTAATAAGAATGCCAACTATGCCGATAAAACTTCTGGTGACAGGCACAGTTATTATTCTGTTTCAAATGTTTATGTTATATAAGACATCATATGGCCAGGAAAAATGACCAGCTTTTCTGTGAGATTCATAATCCAAGGTCAAATGCTCATCATTTTCTGTAAAACAGGAATCTTTGGGGTGTGAAAAGCAACCCACAGCTGAAGTTCCAAAACCACACACACAAAAACCCACATAATTGCTAGTAGTCTTATCTAAGGTCACAAGGATTTAACTGCAAAGCTAGTGAAAAAAAAATCAGATTGCTACTCCCAGACCTGACCAAAAATATATCCTTCTGGCTGCTATGATAAGCACATATGCAGCTGCACTCATATAATCCAGAGGAAAAGCTGTTGAGAGTAACATGGATAGAACTCCATTATTCTATAGTGGCCCCAAAAGGATTTAAGGAACCCCACACATTAGAACTAGCTCAAGATTTCTTGGTACCATATCAAAGTTAACTTTTGCAGTTCCTACTTCCTTCAACACTACTCAATGCTGCCTCCAGAAAACATCAGTGTGGTAAAGTGGACAGAATGTTGAACTTGGCATACTGAGGTCCAGCTTTAGTCAAATCCATGCTCAGTCACAGAGTTGGCAGGCCTCCTGCTATGACAGGATACCTCCCTGATGGTGCCTCTTGTTGCCCAATGTCACTCTGAATGGGAGTGAGAGAGAGAAATGTAAATCACTGGTGTCACACACACTTTATGTCACTCTCAGGGAAAACCAAGACATGACATCATGTCGCTCTAGAAATTTCTGGAAACTTTATGGTTTTACCATAGAACACTATGGTTCAGATCTACTCTACAGAACCTCCATTGTATTTCCATAGAGTCTCTGAAACACAATGGTTATAGCAGGTCTTGTATCTCATTTCCAGCATCTAATGATGAGAAAGGTACTTTTCATTTCCATGCTGAGAATCAGCATGATGTGGTGTCAAGTGAGGATCTAGGAAATGCAGGTTTGAATCCCTTCTCTACCATGAAAATTAGTTGGGTGACCTGGAACTACTCATTCTCTCTCAGTCTAACCCCTTTCACAGAGTTGTTGTAGAGGAGGTGAGAACAATGCTTTAAACTGCTTTGGGTCTTCATTGGAAAGAAGAGGAGGATGAAATATATATATTAGCTGATTGGTCCACCTCCTGTGTCTTCACATCTTTACTTAGCCCATCAGAAGAAAACCATGAATTGCCTTCATTCAGTGTATGATGTTAGGTTTCAGTTCATGCTGTGGTGTTTCAGAGTCCTTGCCTCAGACACACAAGGAAGAGAAGTGGGAGGGGAGGCAGAAGAGCAAGAAAAGAAAGCATATGCTAAACAGAAAAACATGATAGCATCTGAGTCCTTTACATTTTCCTAACAGTCTATTTTCTGCTTGAAGAAGCAGGTGCTTTTCTTATCCTTCCAGCATCAAACAGCTGACAGGCTGTCTAAGGTGTGATGGCTCTGGGACAGTTATATTGCATTGAATTGCACATTCTTGACACATCTGATAATTATGCCAAATGAGCTCACCTCATTCTTAGACTTCTGAGTGAGACATATTAAATTAAATGAAAGTGGTTACCTATGCTTCAACAAAAAACAACCAAAAAGCAGAGAAAGACCAAGCCACATTTTTTGACATGTGCCAGGAGCCAAGTATGTCTCTGACATGTGGATTTTAGTGACAACAAGATTGATGATCTGGAGAGGAAAATCTAAAGCGCTTTAATCTGTCATATAGGGCCAGTGTCCTACCCACTCAACAGATATTTCCTATTGCTTAATGTTAGTTGTTACTGCCAGCAGCATGATTAAGGTAGAAAGACAGTTTTACACCCTCTATCCAAAGGATAATGTGGATATCAGGGCAGGGTCGCTGTGTTCATTTTTGTTTCCCCTATTTGAGCATTGTTCTCATCCAGGACTGGTCCAAGCCCTTTTGGTGCCCTAGGCAGAGCAGCTCTGCCCCCACCCCTAAGTCCCCATCCCTGCCGCTTACTCATGAGTAGCCCTGTGCCTGCCACCTACTTGCAAGTAGCCCCACACCTACTGCCTATGCATGAGTATGTGGCAGGCGTGGGCTACTTCTGAGTAGGCAACAGACATGGGGCTACTCATGAGTAGGCAGCAGCGTTCCCCACAGTCCACTCCCTGCCCCCGCACTTGCTGTAAGGACACAAGGCAATCGGGACAGGGAGGGAGGTGGGGAAAAGCAGCAATCGGGACAGGGAGGGAGGTGGGGAGAAGATGAGGCAATGGGGAGGGGGTGAAGAAGCAGTGATCAGGGAGGGAGGGCAAGGAGGCAGGAAGAAGCGGCGACAATGCGGCGATCGGGGAAGAAGCAGCAATGGGGCGGGGAGGAAGGCAGGGAGAAAAGGCTGCACCGACAACGAACAGGAAGAAGCAATGATTGAGATGGGGAAGGAGGCAGGAAGAAGTGGCGGCAACTAAGGAAGAAGCAGCGATCAGGACAGGGAGGGATTTTTTAAAACAAAAAGGTGGGGGTGCCCAATTTGGCACCCCTGCAGAGCTTCGTTTGCCTAGTGGAAGAGCCGGCCCTGTTCTCATCCTGGAAGATCATGTGAACGGTTTTCTGGCTCTTAGGAAACAATTAGTCCATTACTGGTAAGAGGGCTGTCAACAAAACATTTGAAGAAGTGGGGAAATAGCGAGAGATATGAAAAGAAACTCAGAAAGTGAAAGGAAGTAGGCAGTTACAAGATTTGGCCACGTGTGTTATTAAATATCATACCAAGCAATATTACAAGAACATGCACCAAATAAGAACATAAGAGAAGCCATGTTAGATCAGGCCAATGGCCCATCCATTTCAACACTCTGTGCCACACAGTGGCCAACAAATGTATACACACACACACACATATACTGTGGCTAATAGCCAGAGTGACACCCAGAGTTATGGCACTTCACACCTATTACATGTCTGCTTTTTATCACTCTCCACTGTTGTTACAGCCCAGTTAACAACACAGACCCCAATTTGCGATTCTTTTAATCATAAGAACATAAGAACATAAGAGAAGCCATGTTGGATCAGGCCAACGGCCCATCAAGTCCAACACTCTGTGTCACACAGTGGCAAAAAATGTTATATACACACATACACTGTGGCTAATAGCCACTGATGGACCTGTGCTCCATATTTTTATCTAAACCCCTCTTGAAGGTGGCTATACTTGTGGCCGCCACCACCTCCTGTGGCAGTGAATTCCACATGTTAATCACCCTTTGGGTGAAGAAGTACTTCCTTTTATCCGTCTTAACCTGTCTGCTCAGCAATTTCATCGAATGCCCACGAGTTCTTGTATTGTGAGAAAGGGAGAAAAGTACTTCTTTCTCTACTTTCTCCATTCCATGCATTATCTTGTAAACCTCTATCATGTCACCCCGCAGTCGACGTTTCTCCAAGCTAAAGAGTCCCAAGCGTTTCAACCTTTCTTCATAGGGAAAGTGCTCCAGCCCTTTAATCATTCTAGTTGCCCTTCTCTGCACCTTCTCTAAAGCTATAATATCCTTTTTGAGGTGCGGCGACCAGAACTGCACACAGTACTCCAAATGAGACCGCACCATCGATTTATACAGGGGCATTATGATACTGGCTGATTTGTTTTCAATTCCCTTCCTAATAATTCCCAGCATGGCATTGGCCTTTTTTATTGCAAACGCACACTGTCTTGACACTTTCAGTGAGTTATCTATCATGACCCCAAGATCTCTCTCTTGATCAGTCTCTGCCAGTTCACACCCCATCAACTTGTATTTGTAGCTGGGATTCTTAGCCCCAATGTGCATTACTTTGCACTTGGCCACATTGAACCGCATCTGCCACGTTGACGCCCACTCACCCAGCCTCAACAGATCCCTTTGGAGTTCCTCACAATCCTCTCTGGTTCTCACCACCCTGAACAATTTAGTGTCATCCGCAAACTTGGCCACTTCACTGCTCACTCCCAACTCTAAATCATTTATGAACAAGTTAAAGAGCATGGGACCCAGTACCGAGCCCTGCGGCACCCCACTGCTTACCGTCCTCCACTGCGAAGACTGCCCATTTATACTCACTCTCTGCTTCCTATTACTCAGCCAGTTTTTGATCCACAAGAGGACCTGTCCTTTTACTCCATGATTCTCAAGCTTTCTAAGGAGCCTTTGATGAGGAACTTTATCAAAAGCTTTCTGGAAGTCAAGGTAATCTGCTAAAAACATTCCTATGACTCTACATACCAACTCACTGCCCACTTTCTCTATATTTAAAGATGGCTTGCCATTCCAGTTTTGTCTGATGAAATCTGCTTAAAGCATACGAAAGCTTACATTCTGAATAAAACTTAGTTGGTTTTAAAGGTGCAAATTGTCTACTGCTTTGTTCTATTGCTTCAGACCAACACGGCTGCCCAGTTGGATGCATCTAAATTTGTGGAACTTTTGTAGTGGCTCTTTAGCTTGCGAACATTGCTTTGCGAACCACAAACCAATCAAAATTTGTGACAAACATAAGTTTCTCAGCCATTTTATGTCCATTCCTACCCAGCAGTGTACTGATGTCATTTCTGATCATATGGGAAGTGAGAGCAGCATGTCATAGGCTTTAGGTAGTAGGCCTTTCCTTGCTTATGCAGCCCTCCAAATCAAAATAGCTTATCACCAACATCAATAAACCACACACCAACAAGTTCAACAAGTACATAAAGGGATAGGATATGTTAGTGAGTCATCCACCTTCATATGTGAACTTTGAGTGAGCAAGTCTAGGCAATAACCAACAGCAGAGACTGTTTAACAAGTATTGCCTGTGGTGACTGTGGACTTGAGTTAGGAAGGAAGTCAGATGCTATAGGCTATAGAAGGAACAGGCATTGTCTAATGGGTTTAATCCAGTTAGTGATTTTGCTCTTTTTTATTCCATTGTCATCCTATGAGGCTTTTCTCCATGCAAATTTCATAATCCCCAGCATTGTCTACCAATCTATCTACCTGTCTATATGTATGTCTGTCAATCAATTATTAGACATACCACAGTAACAAAAAAGTCACAGTTCCCTTCCCAACCTAATAAAATGCCCTGTAGTTTACACTCCATTAAAAGCTCCAATGAAAATTTTCAAGGTCAACACTTCTATTCTTTCCCCTAGAAGCCCATTCCATAGAGATGGCACAACTACAGAGAAAGCACATACCCTGGTCAATGCCAGGCAAGCGTCCCTTAGTGAAAAAGCATCCAAAAAGCAGCAAGTCAAAGGCCACCCCTCATCCCCATTCCCTTTTTTACCACTGGAAAAACTGGCTGGATTCAACCTAATGGCTTGAATCCAGAGCAGTACTTTTGGAGGCATAAGGACTCTCGCTCATGGAGCGTGATTGTTTCACACACACAAGGTGCAATGGCAAAATGTCCCAGGAGCAGCAGGCTGCACAGAAGGAGGAGGCAAGAAAACCATGCAGTTCAACTGGAAGCACTTCCATGCATGGGAAGTCTGCTCTAGCTCAAAGCTAATTGCTTTCTGATATCAGAGCAGGTAACCTCCCACCTGCAGACAACAGATTTCCTATGAAAAGGACATTTCCAGCCTCCTTGATGATGATGATGATGATGATGATATTGGATTTATATCCTGCCCTCCACTCCGAATCTCAGAATCATAGAGTTGGAAGGGACCTCCAGGGTCATCTAGTCCAACCCCCTGCATAATGCAGGAAATTCACAAATACTGCCCCCCTCCTAAATTCATAGGATCTGCATTGCTGTCAGATGGCCATCCAGCCTCTGTTTAAAATCCTCCGTAGAAGGAGAGCCCACCACCTCCCAAAGAAGTCTTTTCCACTGTGGAACCACTCTGTCAGGAAGTGCTTCCTACTGTTGAGCCGGAAACTCTTGATTTAATTTCAACCCGTTGGTTCTGGCCCTACCTTCTGGAGCCACAGAAAACAATTCTGCACCATTCTCTACCACCCACAGAGTCTCAGAGCAGCTCATAAATTCCTTTATCTTCCTCCCCCACAACAGACACCCTGTGAGGTGGGTGGGGCTGAGAGAGAAGCTGCCCTTTCAAGGACAACTCTGCCAGAACTATGACTGACCCAAGGCCATTCCACCAGCTGCAAGTGGAAGAGCGGGGAATCAAACCCGGTTCTGCCAGATAAGAGTCTGCACACTTAACCACTACACCAAATTAATAAAATGTGAAAATGCTTCAAGGGATTAAGAATGCCTAATAGGAAAAAAAAAAAGAATAATGAGGTGGGAGAATGGGAGGAAGTGATGAAGTGATGAAGGTAAAGGCCCTGCGGTCTCCCAAAACTCTGTCCACCTGAGAATTGCCAAGCAATCCAGAGCAACTCTTCTAGAACACTACATTAACCCACATCCATTGAATGCAGCATATAATGGATGCCACCTCATGCTGCAAGAATCATTCCTGGCTGCTTTTGCCGCATAGTCAGGAGAAGCTTCTCCTCCCCTCCATCATGCATTTCTAATCAGCGTGTGCTTGTCACATTTATTCCAATGACATTAACAAACCAATATGATGCAGTAACCTCCCTCTAGCTAAACTGTGCATTCATTCATTCATTTATTTTGTAATCCTCAGATAAAAGCTTTGAAGCCGGAATATTCATTACCAAACCAAGACACTCTGCGCAGCCTGGGCAGTTATGGAATAAAGCAGATTTTGACACAGGGGACCATGAGACAGAAATTACCCTGTCATGAGATTACAGGGACTAAATATTATTGGGTGATAAGGCGTGATGTGTTAATACAAAATTATCTCGCCAGCGCCCCCCCCCCAAAAGCAACTGATGAAATTCGCATTTATTAAAAGTCTGACTGTGATATTAAAAGATCTCTGATAAGGCAGTTTATTTCTGCTCTGCAGAGCAAATTGAAAGAGTTCTCCAGCAGGAATTCCTTTAAATGAAAAATTACAAGAATAAAACAAAAAAAAAGCTTTTTCAAAAACATTACAGGGCACAAAGACTGCAAGATTCCAGACTACTCTCCCAAGAGGATTTCCCAATGCCCTTCCCCCTTTGCCTTCCTTTGACAACCAAAATAAGGATTTACCATGAGAGACTGACTGAAATATAATGTACTCCACACACAAAAATCATCCTATATGTATATAGAGGAGGGGATTAAGTTTGCCCATCTGTATATCATAAGGTTAAGGTATTAGCAAAGGTTACTGCCTAAAATATAACTGGCCTACATAAAGCTTAAGTACTGCGTCTACACCACCAAGAGCACCCAGACAACAGCAGAGCTTTATATGATATGTGCAAGAGGCTTACAAAAAATTGAATTTTTCAGCAGTCAGAAAGCTGCAGATAAAATTAACATCTTTCTCATGCATTAATACCCCACTCTCATTCCAAGAATCTTAGAGCAACACACCTGGCACTCCTTTTCTGGTTTTATCATCACAACAACTCCATAAGGAAAATGAGGCTGGGAGAGAATGACTGAACCAAAGTCACTTAATGAGCTTTCGTGACAGAGAGGAGATTTGAACCCAGATTCAGGAACGGATCTACATGTTTTTTGAGGGGGGCAAAATTAAAAAATGATGCCCCCTTATGGGCCTATTCTATCGTATGGGTCCATAGAATAGAATGGACTCCATATGAATAAGGCAGTTGGCTCCGTATCTGGAGTGCAATGACTTGGCAACAATGATCCATGCGACGGTCATCTCGAGATTAGACTACTGTAACGCCCTCTACATGGGGCTGCCCTTCTCAAATTCAGAGGCTGCAACTGGTGCAAAACACAACAGTCAGGTTGTTAATGGAGCTACCTATACGGGAGCACACTCAATTTGTGCTGGAAATGTTACACTGGTTGCCTGTGGCATTCTGGATTCACTTCAAGGTGCTGGTCATAACCTTTAAAGCCCTATATGGCCTGGAACCTGTCTACCTTCAGAACCGGCTCTCCCCATATGTATCCCAGAGAGCACTACGTTCAGGGTCCCAAAACCTTCTTAAGATCCCCAGACTGAAAGAAGCTTGATTGTCCACCACCAGAGCCAGAGTGTTCTCGGTAATAGCTCCCACTCCATGGAATGCCCTTCCCAAAAACATCAGGGCCCTGTGGGACCTGCCACAGCTCCACAGGGCCTGTAAAACCAAACTGTTCAAACTTGCTTTCAAGAGTTAAGGGGAGGTGGCTATTATTCCACAGCACCGACAATCTCACTGAACTAACATAATTGAAACCAGAAACATCAGAACAACCAGAACATCAACGTGCATCTTGGACTTTTAATGACTATAAAATGTATGGAAATTATTTTATTGTATATTTTGTTTTTAATATTTTATGTTGCTTTTATTTGTTGTTAGCCACCCTGAGCCCATCAGGGGAGGGCAGGATATAAATATGATTAAATAAATGCATAATAAATAAATACCCAATTTGGCACCTCTCCTCTGGTGGCGCCCAGGCCAAGCACCCCCTCTGCTCCCCCCTGGATCCAGCCTGCCCAGATCTCCCATATCCTAGGCCATGGCTTTAACTACTACACCAAACTGAGACATAATTTATTATTAATTAAATGCTTCATGTATTCATCCCACCTTTCCCCAATTTGTTACCCTCCTAATTAGTGAGAGGAATTGGTTTTTAATTGGAGACACAGTGAGAGGCAGGTAATAGGTGCTCTCCACCTCCACAAATGACAAATTGAGGTGACAAATGAGGAGGTCCTACAACTGATAGACAAATTAAAAACTAATAAGTCACCGGGTCCGGATGGCATACATCCGAGAGTTCTGAAGGAACTCAAAGTTGAACTTGTGGATCTTCTAACAAAAATCTGTAATCTTTCATTGAAATCTGCCTCCATTCCTGAGGACTGGAAGGTAGCAAATGTCACCCCCATCTTTAAAAAAGGTTCCAGAGGAGATCCGGGAAACTACAGGCCAGTCAGTCTGACTTCAATACCGGGAAAGTTGGTAGAAACCATTATCAAGGACAGAATGAGTAGGCACATTGATGAACACGGGTTATTGAGGAAGACTCAGCATGGGTTCTGCAAGGGAAGATCTTGCCTCACTAACCTGTTGCATTTCTTTGAGGGGGTGAACAAACATGTGGACAAAGGAGACCCGATAGATGTTGTTTACCTTGACTTCCAGAAAGCTTTTGATAAAGTTCCTCATCAAAGGCTCCTTAGAAAGCTTGAGAATCATGGAGTAAAAGGACAGGTCCTCTTGTGGATCAAAAACTGGCTGAGTAATAGGAAGCAGAGAGTGAGTATAAATGGGCAGTCTTCGCAGTGGAGGACGGTAAGCAGTGGGGTGCCGCAGGGCTCGGTACTGGGTCCCATGCTTTTTAACTTGTTCATAAATGATTTAGAGTTCGGAGTGAGCAGTGAAGTGGCCAAGTTTGCGGATGACACTAAATTGTTCAGGGTGGTGAGAACCAGAGAGGATTGTGAGGAACTCCAAAGGGATCTGTTGAGGCTGGGTGAGTGGGCGTCAACGTGGCAGATGCGGTTCAATGTGGCCAAGTGCAAAGTAATGCACATTGGGGCTAAGAATCCCAGCTACAAATACAAGTTGATGGGGTGTGAACTGGCAGAGACTGATCAAGAGAGAGATCTTGGGGTCATGATAGATAACTCACTGAAAGTGTCAAGACAGTGTGCGTTTGCAATAAAAAAGGCCAATGCCATGCTGGGAATTATTAGGAAGGGAATTGAAAACAAATCAGCCAGTATCATAATGCCCCTGTATAAATCGATGGTGCGGTCTCATTTGGAGTACTGTGTGCAGTTCTGGTCGCCGCACCTCAAAAAGGATATTATAGCTTTAGAGAAGGTGCAGAGAAGGGCAACTAGAATGATTAAAGGGCTGGAGCACTTTCCCTATGAAGAAAGGTTGAAACGCTTGGGACTCTTTAGCTTGGAGAAACGTCGACTGCGGGGTGACATGATAGAGGTTTACAAGATAATGCATGGAATGGAGAAAGTAGAGAAAGAAGTACTTTTCTCCCTTTCTCACAATACAAGAACTCGTGGGCATTCGATGAAATTGCTGAGCAGACAGGTTAAGACGGATAAAAGGAAGTACTTCTTCACCCAAAGGGTGATTAACATGTGGAATTCACTGCCACAGGAGGTGGTGGCGGCCACAAGTATAGCCACCTTCAAGAGGGGTTTAGATAAAAATATGGAGCACAGGTCCATCAGTGGCTATTAGCCACAGTGTATGGAGCACAGGTCCACCAGTGGCTATTAGCCACAGTGTATGTGTGTATATAACATTTTTTGCCACTGTGTGACACAGAGTGTTGGACTTGATGGGCCGTTGGCCTGATCCAACATGGCTTCTCTTATGTTCTCTTATGTTCTCTTATGTTCACCTAGGTATTCCAGGATATTCCTTTAGAGAACTCTCAAAATAAACTAATCTGAAGTTCATCCAGAAATGTGTATTATTATATAAGAATAAAAGAGCAAAATATACTCACAAAATGCACACAGAAACCCAGAAACCAGCTAAGAGGAAAA
Organism: Heteronotia binoei; assembly: GCF_032191835.1. NCBI lineage: Eukaryota > Metazoa > Chordata > Lepidosauria > Squamata > Gekkonidae > Heteronotia > Heteronotia binoei. The sequence continues at coordinate 50,517,349 of NC_083224.1, forward strand.
TAAGGGAGGACTGGGGAGAGAGCTTTTGGAGACATGGTATTTACCAGTCCAGAAGAGTGAGGTCCATGGAAGTCAGCAAAATGGCCTGCATTTCACAAGGGGAGGGGAGGACCCACATGCAAGTAGGTATGGTACCAAGAACACACACTATGGAGCAGAATACTGGCAGTTATAGGAAAAATTTTCCCTTTGGCTGTCAGACATGTTTCCCCCCCCCCCAAAAAAAGTACCTTAATTGGCTTTCCAGGGATGGACAAAGCCCTTAGGAAACTTACGACAGGTTTATCTGACAAATTGTGGGCATTAATGTTGCTTGATGTCCCTTGAGAACAGGATGGGAGAAACTACCAGGCTGTATGAATAGCATTAATTAGAGTGAATGGGTAAGGGTATGACCAGGTGTGGATGAGGTTAAGTCAGGGTGAGGTAATGTTTTTTTTTGGGGGGGGGAACCTATTGTCTAAATTTTGCATCTCTTTTAGGGTGGGGAGAAGGGTTGTTAGCATGTCACCCTTTCTGTCTCACCTGCCAAGATGTGTCCAGACTTGTCTCTGGCTGACATTCATGTTCTGTTTCAGGTCTTCCCCATTTTGTTTTTATTTCTAGGTGAGACAGTGCTGTGCACATATGGTAATATTAAAGAGAGGTGTTTGTTTCTCTCTCATGCTTTCTCTCTCTGAGTGCCAAACTGCCCATCTGTGGGAGGGGTCTGACTGCCAACACAATGGGGACCCAAAGCGGCTTAGATCATTCACCTCTCCTCCATTTTATCCTCATACCAATGCTCTGAGGTGAGTTAAGGTTATAGTGAGTAACAGGCCCAAGCATCCATGTAAGAGTGGTGAGAGTCCATCACTCTAACCACTGCATCACACTGGCTCCCAATATACCTTTGTTTCAGAACAGTTTATATTATATATGAGTTAATCCATCTGGTTGTTTTCCTGAAAATCTAGGCATCCGTCCCTTTGTGGAGATGTCACAAACTGACAATTTGGTGTAGTGGTTGAGAGCATGGGAGAACTGGGTTTGATTCCCCACTCCTCCACATGCAACTGCTAGTGTGAGTGTGGGTCAGTCACAAGTCCTCTGAGAGCTCTTTCAGCTCCACCTACCTCACAGGCAGTGTTCCCTCTAAGCTGAATTAGCATGAGCTAGCTCACAGACTTTTAGCCTCCAGCTCACACATTTTTGACTTAGCTCAGGAAGGATGACCCAAGAGCACAATAAGTGGCTTATTTATTCAGTGACTTACAATTTAATGCCAGCAGCTCACAACTTTAATACCAGTAGCTCACAAAGTAGAATTTTTGCTCACAAGACTCTTCAGCTTAGAGGGAACATTGCTCACAGGGGAGCTGTTGTGGGAAGGGGAAGGGGAAAAGAGATTGTAAGCCGCTCTGAGACTCTGAGTGAAGGGTGAGGTATAAATCCAATCCCTTCTTCTTCTCCAGATATTTCTCTTTCATCTGAAGAGGGCTTTAGTTGAGGGAAGTACTACTGATCTTCAATATATCCATAATCATGCATCCTGCAGTTTGCCTATGCTGGTGATCCTCAGTGCATCACCCAGGAGTATTGTGGGCAGCACCCTCCAGTGTGTTTCTTGATGCACTGTTTGCTTCCATAGTTTCAGGGATAAAATTCAGCAAATGGAACAGAAAACAATCAGGGAGTTTTAGGTCCGCAGTGTTCCTGCCAAATGACTTGTTACCAAAGCACTGTTGAACAAGCAGCAGAAAGCAGTTTGTGACATCTACATATTAATGGCTTATTCTAGGTAAGATTTAATGTCCTGGTTAGAGGTGTAAAGGCAGGGGGAGGGACAGAAAAATTAGAGGGGGGGTGCTTTTCATTTTTTTTCCAAAGGTCTTTCTTCGATTTTTCCAATGGAAAAATTAGAAATCTGGGGGAGTATTGAAAAAAATTCCTGTGAAATATCTTCTCTTTTAAAATGAATGAAATGTTTTCAAGACAAGCTGGGAAAGCTGTAGGCACATAATTTTAAATCTGAGGTGCATTTCTACACTTAGCAGTTAGCATTTCCCTAAAGTTGGGTAGTCGGCATCCAGAGAGGAAGAAGACCAGACACCATTCATATGAAGTCAATCCAGATAGATATTAAATCTCTCATATTGCCTGGGTTAGAAATGACCCCACAAGGAATGTCAAGCAGAACACCAGCCTGGGAAAACGATCTGGAAGTGAACCAAATGGCTGGCTTGCAAAACAATTACCTCCATTCTAAAGGTAAAAAGCATAATTCACAACACTGGGTTTCTCAGGAAAACAATGCCTTCTTTTGAATATCTTTTTTCATCTCCAATCCACTCTTGTTAGCATATCCAAAGCTCCTGGAAGTGTTGTCATCCTGTACTTCAAGGTGCCATCATCATACATCAACAGCTGTATCCAAGCTCCAGGAGAGCTATCAATGTCTCCTCACATGCTTAGATCTCCCTCTGAGAGAACTATTAACCAGTTGTCCAAGTCTTTGAGAACCTTCCTGTAAACACATAAATACTATTGTTTTAGGGGGCAAACCTGTCATATTGCCCTAAGGTACAATTTCCTATAAATACATGAACCAAGCTTCACTACATGCACCTTCTTCTTGACATCAGCTCCCCCAGACAAAATGGCTGCTTTGAAGGGTGGACCATATGGCATTGTACCATGCTGAGACCCCTCCCATCCCCAAACCCAGCCCTGGATCCACCCCCAAAGACTCCGGATATTTTCCAACACAGACCTAGCAACCCTATCTCTAGTCCTGGCTGTGGTTTCCAAAGCTATAAACAGCCTGGATTCTGCATATCTTCAGGGGTGGGTCTGATCATGCAAATACCTCTGTTCACCAAGAATGAAGGTGCCTAGCTTTGTGTCCCAGCTACCTATCAGTCAGTAGAGATTCTGTCTGAAGGCGTTTCTGTTATGGTCTCCTGTGGAATCCTATTCCTTGAGGGTCTTCACAGAAGTCAGTTGAAACTTTCCTATTTTGATCAATAGGTACCACAGAGTTTTTCCCTCCCAAATTGCTAGAGCATCCAATAAAACCACAGAGTTTTCATGGAAATGCCTAGAGCAGCCAGCATGCAGCATTGCCGGTGTGATGACATCACTTGCAGGTGACATCATTGCGCCAGCGACGTTGGGGGAGGTTCGCCCTTCCGGCCCGGGTGGCTTGGGAGCCCTAAGCATGCTCCACAGTCACTTTTTGACTCATCATAATGGACCTACAGAGTGGGTATGGCAGCCTCCCTGGATCTCCAGTCCTTGGTAAAGTATATCTCCCCACCGCCACCATTACCATCAGGCTTTGGCCCTATCTCTGCTTCCTGGATGGTGGCAGCAGGTGGGACAGCAGGTAACACAACTCACAATCCATTCCTTCAGAGACCCTTTCCCCAGTGAATTTTATTTCAAGCTGCAAAACAGACAAGCAGTTTTATTCATTCAGGCAGCTTTACAAATGCTTTCAAATGAAAGAGGTTGTGGTGTGCCAATTTACAGATCCTGGGCTTGTCGAAGCCCGAGCAACTGCCTTCAGGAGCTTGTACTTGGAGGAATATTTATAGCCAACTCATACAGAATTTGAAGGAAAATAATAAAGGAAGCTATTGAATAAGTGATGCAAATAAGCAACCCTAGGGAGAGAGCTCTAGGAAGGAAAGCAGGTGAGGGCACCTGTTCTGTGTCTCTGTGTTTGTATTTCTCTCATTCTACAAGGGGAAGAAAAAATATTTTATTACTCTGAGAAAAAAGTTAATTGACTTGGACAAAGATCCAGTATTTTATGAAATGAAGATGACATATATGCAGCAGGTTAATTCACTGCTGTTTGGCACTCTTCAGCAGCTTTTTACTTATTTTTATGAGTATGGACATACAACCCTTTTATGAGAACCCCCCCCCCTTTTTTTTTCTCCTCCCCCACAGGTTCAATTCTTCACTCCTGGTCATGTCCATTGTTTCCCCCCAAAAGCACACAGTCCAGGTTGCAAATGATTGCTCCCTCTCCTGTTAATCACTTAATTGCTGTGAAGTCAGTGTGTGCATAGTGACTGTGGCTACCATGGGCACCTGACTGCAGTCACTGATGACAGAATGTGTGGCTCTTCCCACCACCATGGACTTGTGGCCCTCTCTGGGTTTATTTTGTTCTCTTTTATAGATTTAACGCCCCCGCCCCCAGTAAGCCCTACCCACCATCCTGCACCAGGGTGAATTTATCAAATCTTTCAACAGTAAAGCCATAAGGCAAATCTGAACAAAGCTACCATTTTCCTTGTGTCAAGTCCTGCCATGAATATTTTTATCTAGCAGTGAGCACCAATTTGGTGCAGTGGTTAAGTGTGTGGACTCTTATCTGGGAGAACTGGGTTTGATTCCCCACTCCTCCACTTGCACCTGCTGGAATGGCCCTGAGTTAGCCATAGCTCTGGCAGAAGTTGTCCTTGAAAGGGCAGTTGCTATGAGAGCCCTCTCAGCCCTACCCACCTCACAGGGTGTCTGTTGTGGGGGGAGAAGATATAGGAGATTGTAAGCCGCTCTGAGTCTCTGATTCATAGAGAAGGGTGGGGTATAACTCTGCAATTCTTTATCTTCACCACCTGGTATTGCTATATTGGAAGTTACTGCCTCCTCCACACCCCAACATCTGTCTCCCCATCATGTCTCCAACAAATAATCTCTCCTCCATCATCCTTCCCCCATGCAACCTTTCCTTGCCTATTCATGGAAACACTTTCCATTCTTCATTTTAATGTTCCTTCATGAAGTTACCTTAAGGGATAGCTGCATGTTATACACGAACGTAACTGAGCCTGACACCATTTTTTTGTTTGTTGTTTTCCAAATGGAAAGCTCCCTTATGCATACTTCAGGGAGGGATTTAGAGTTAAGAAACTGCAGTGGGGAAATTTGATGGTTAACCCTTTTGTCTGGCTGCTATTCCCTAAATCCCCTCTGCATCTTTTCCCTGTAAGGTTCCAAGAGCATGTTTATGAGCATAAGCATACAACTGGAAATCCACAAAATAAAAAACAAGTACATTACTTGGAGCAGGAAAATTAGTGGCAAGGAAGAGTTAAGTGCACACACCCTCCCTCCAGTCAACGTCAAGCTGCTTCTCAGTTTCGGAAAAAGTTTCCATAGGCATAATAATTTGTAATATTTTTTGTCATGCACATTTCTGTATTTCTCAAAGAACATAAACAGCAGTTTCAGAAAGAGGGGCTATGAGAATGAGGCAAATGGTTTAGGAGTAACGCTCCCATTCACCCACCTGGAGCAGAGGATTGTCTGCCCCCTAGCCCTTGTTTCCCACTCCTGGGAAACTGAGTAGGAGAAAAAATGGCCTCCACATTGTGAAACTCTAGGAATTCTTCACCCAAATGGTGATTAACACATGGAATTCACTTCTTTACCCAAAGGGTGATAAACACATGGAATTCACTGCCACAGGAGGTGGTGGCAGCTACAATCATGAACAGCTTCAAGAGGGGGTTGGATAAACATATGGAGCAGAAGTCCATCAGTGGCTATTAGCTACAGGGTATTGATCAGGGGTCTTTTTCTAGAAAAATAGGTAGTGGAGCTCATTAGCATAACTTATTAGCATATACCACACACACCCAACATCACTGCAAGTATGTCGTAAGGCACCGCCCACCATGCAGGCTTCACTTAAAAAAAAAAAACTCCAATCCAGAACTGGCAAGCCTATCTAAGGAAAAACTGTTTTAAAAGCACAAAGAAAGTCGAGATGCTAAATGGTTTCATCGTAACATTTATTATAAAATCAACAACTCTAAAATTAATGATAAAACTTAATATCACAGATGATGAGACAGGATCTTCAGTGCCTCTCACGATGGGTACTTAGTAAAAAGGCGATTTTAGCAACAGCATCCATTGTCACAAAGAAGAAAGATAAGAAAGTCCCAATTGTTAAGAAAGTCTCAAACGTTAAAGGCTGCTTCTTCCTCACATTCTTGTCATGACTCTTGTCATTACAAGAGCCCCGATGCAAGGAAGGAAAGGCCAGCTTCCCTGGGCCAGATGCAGAGCCAGCTGACCCAGGCAGGCCTCTCTCTGCCCCAGCCTCTGCTAGCCCCTCCACCACCAACAAGAGCAAAGAGCGCCCAGGCAAGCCGCCTTTTCCCCGACAAGAGCCCCACTGCAAGGAAGGAAAGGCCAGCTTCCTTGAACCAGTTGCAGAGCCAGTTCAGGCAGGCCTCTCTCTGCCCCAGCCTCTGCTAGCCCCCCCACCCCCGACAAGAGCCCTGCTGCAAGGAAGGAAAGACCAACTTCCCTGGGCCAACTGCAGAGCCAGCTGACCCAGGCAGGCCTCTCTCTGCCCCAACCTCTGCTAGCCCCCCAACCCCCCCCCCCACAGTGAGAGATGAAGAGCTGAACTTACCAATGGCATCGATGTATTGCAGCAAGAGGAAAAAAGCACGGGCTTCTCCTTGTCTTAAGAAAGGCTGCTGTGGGCGTGGCCAAGCTTCTGGTGCCTGGCTGGCTATCTAGCTTCCTGCTCTCAAACAGTCCTCTGAAAAGCCAGGGATTATGCAGCTGCACCATCAGTCGTCAAACAAAGGAAACTAAATGTTAAACTTAACAGCATTATGGTCAGTGTTCTCAGCTGCTGCTGTCACATTTACATCTCTCACCAGGTCTTGAGCATTACTTTGGACCAAGTCCAGGATCACCTCCCACTGGTAAGTTCTGTGTGTCTTCTCCATGGCACATCGAGAGTATCTGGAAACCCAATCTTTTTCTCCTGACTTGAACACATATTAACCCAATAAATGTGTGGGTAGTTAAAATCACCTATTATGGCACAGTTATTTCATCTAGCTGCTTTCCTTAATTCTTCTGCTGCTTTTAAGTCATCCTCTAACCTTTGATCTGGTGGGCAATAACAAACTCCCAGAGTTAAGTTTCCATTAAGTTAAGTTTCCATTTGGGCAGACTATAGCATTTCTACTCATAGCATTTCTGAAAGTGAATCTGTTTCTGTTAGGTTCTCAATTTTATTGGACCGTATACCCTTTCTGATATACAGAACCACTCCACCCTGACCCTTCCCTCCCTATCCTTCTGATATAATTTATATTGAGAAATCATAGTATCTCACCCAGTATCTTCATCCTACTCAGTTTCTGAAATGCTCATATGTCTATGTTCTCCTCTGACGCTAAGCATTCCAGCCTCCCCATTTTACCTTGGATACTTCTAACTTTTATGTCTATATGAACATCTATAATTTTCTAGACAGGTTAGACCTCCGACTTTCCTCCTGTGGCCTCTCGTCCTTGTCAGGCAGTCAATCTTGTTTGTCACCCTCTCAGTAGCCAGTCCTATTCCATTTCCCTCCAGAACAATACAACTACCCCTTCATCTCTTAGAGATGAGCCATCTCGAACCAGAGACATTTCATCTCCTGTTGGCTTTCCCCCAAGATTCAGTTTAAAAACTGTTCTGCCACCTTTTTGATTTTAAGTGCCAGCAGCCTAGTTCCTTCTTGAGACAAGTGGAGGCCATCTCTTTTTTACAGGTGCTGCTCGTTCCAAAAAGCATTAATGCTTATTCCAAAAAGCATCCCAGTATATTCTAAAATACAGTGTAAGCTCTAAGCATTGTCATCATGTCACTTCTGGATTGGGTTTAGTGTTTGGCACTCAGCTGATGCCAAATAAATCTGTAGTAGCAGCAGAAGGCAAAGTGTATTTTGCACCACAATGCAATATTTATGGAATATGCAATTGCTCCAACAATGTTCAGACAATCTTTGTCATGAAAGAGAATACTGAGCAATTGTGGGCCAATTCAGTTGCTGCTCTAATTAGAGGCTTATCTATTTCGTAGCATCACCTAGGTGAAATAGGGCATGCCTCCTGCCGTCTTGGGCTCTGGACTCTGAAGCTGGTATCATATTGTCATGTTCCCTGCTCTGATTGCTCAGCTCTCCCTTGCTCACCTGCAGTGTGCATAGTCTTCCTGTATTATCCAGCAAGGTCAGTAGGAAATCTATTGCAAATGTTCTGGTTATGTTTTAAGAGGAAGCATCAGCAGGCACTCAGCATGTATGACCTTGTGGATTTTATCTTCCATCAGATAAGTAATCCCTTTTCACTGGTGCAATCACTACAGTGTCTGAAGAAGAGAGAGAGGTTGGGAGGCATCCTAGAAGCCTGATCATAATCTTCCTGCTAACAGGCAGGGTCAGAGCCAGCTGTGCCCTCCCTTCCCGACAGGAGCTGTCAGCACAGCTCCCATCCTTTTCAGCTCAACCTGTTTTCATTAGAGCATGGGAACCCTGCATTTCGTTAGATCTTCAACACCTTCCCAGTATGCTGGAATAACTAATTAAATTCCTTCCCATATACATCAGACTTGGTCCTGCAATAAACATGTATGGGAGTTGGAAATGGGGAATACTGTTAAACGCAAGAAACCTGATCAATGCACTGCAAGTTGGCAGGATCTTGGATGCCAGAGATGCTTTGATTTACATTTTTTTAAAACCCTCTCACTGTGAGAATAGCCAATGCTAGATTTCATCTTTTGAATTTGTTTCTTTAGCCATCATTGGCTTGGCAAAGACAGGCTTGTTCATCCACTGTATGCAGGCCAACAGATAATAATAATAATAATAATTAATAATAATAATAATAATAATAATAATAATAAATTTTATTTATATCCCGCCCTCCCCGTCGAGGCAGGCTCAGGGTGGCTAACAACATAGTCGATACCACAGATTATACAATGATTTAAACAGTAGCTAATAATTAATTAAAATTCTAAAAACAATAAAACAATAAAATTAACATCTTGGTGCTATTCCAGCAGATAACAAGAATCATTTAAGCAGTCTCTCAATTTTTTAGTCGGTGAAAGCTTCACCAAAGAGGATGGTCTTGCAGGCCCTGCGGAACCGGTCAAAGTCCTGCAGGGCCCGCACTTCTTCCGGGAGCTGGTTCCATAGGTGTGACAGGAAAGAGTTTTGTTATGAAGACTGTTACCCTGTAAAGATTACTCAGCTCCCATTGTTGAGGGGATATGGATAGAAAAAAACGCAGAGATACATCAGCTTGGATTCCTTGCAAACATCGTACAGTTGCCATCCAGCAAGGCTCTGCTCATTTTGACATATCTGATCACCCTCTACTGTGGACAAGGAAAAGGTGCTTGCCGTGTCCCCATGGTAGGTTATAAAATGAGCTGCTATAGACCAAGTCCCTGACTGCCATCACTTCCCTTGGCGCTTGGGCAGAGAGATTTCACTGAGATTCTTTTATCTCCTTTTACTCAGGAAGTCAAAGACAGGATCTTGGATGAGAGACAGACAGACAGACAGACAAGAACAAGAGTGTTTCAGCAGGAATATGTCCCAGTGTTTTCTCTGGGCTTTTCTTGCACTTATGGTTACTCTGTAATGGAAAGGCAATCAGAATCTATTAGTCAATTGTCAGCTGATTTGGGGGTTATTTATTATTTCTTTAGATATTTATACCCTTCCCTTTTCTTCTCCCCCAAAGCAGCATATAACATCATTCTCTCCTCCTCTGTTTTATCCTCACAACGGCAACCAGTAATTCATCAGAGGTATCTGATGCCTCTTTTATCCCCCTTCCCTTCCAGAAGATACTTCACATCAAATTGGTTGGCTCAGTTGAGACACCATTGTTAATTTCTCTTCTGGTGCTTAGCATTGCTCTCTTCTCTCTTGCATCCAAGTGGAAAGCTGCTGCACAGCATACAGTCTCCTTGGCTCCTCTTGCTTGTCCCCCTTCATCCTCCAGGGATTCAGCAGCAGCCATGGGAGCCTCCAATGCCACGCTCCTCCCCTCTCTCCGGGAGCCAATATGTGGAGCTACCTGCCAATCAACTAGCTCCAATCTATCCCTCTCACATGATAGTAAATTGTTTACAAGAGAAACAGCAACAAAGGCTTTCTTTATCTCATAAATCCAAGTAGATAGTCTGTTGCAGTGAAAACAAGGAGTCTCATGTCATTTTAAAAACAAGTAGATTTACTGAACCATAAGCTTTCATGGGCTAGTGCTTACTTCCTTTATAAGGAATAAGGCTGTTGGAATGAAGGAAGTTGATGGGAGATAGTGGAGGACCAGTAGCCATTTTTTTGTGCTGTGGAAAGACAGTAGACTGAGCTCTGATACTGAAAGCAAATGTCCAGGCTAAGAAACACGGGTTTGGGTATGTGAAAAAGTAACTTATTTTATGATAATCTCCCAGATGTAGGAGGCAAACAAAACAAAGGAGATTGTGTGTGTGTGCACACACATGTATTCTCTAGTTATATAGTTTGCTGGAACTATCATTGGACTTAGAAAGGTGTAACTCTGTTTAAGATTGCACTGTAAAACAGTCACTGGGCGAACTTGTTATTAAAAGTCCAAATCTGTAGTAACTCAGAATTAGATTTGTATTTTGAAGAAGTAGAGATTGGATTTATACCCCACCCTTCACTCTGAGTCTCAGAGCAGTTTACAATCTCCTTACCCTTCCCCTCTCCACAACAAACACCTTGTGTGGTAAGTGGGGCTGGGAGAGGATTGCTGTTGAGAGAACAGCTCTGAGAGAGTTATGACTGACCCAAGGTCGCCTAGCAGCTGCATGTGGAAGAGTGGGGAATCAAACCCAATTCTCCCTGATTAGAGTCTGTGCACTTAACCACTATACCGAACTGGCTTTTATAGATTCAGGTCCTCAGGGTTTAGTTTATGGAGTGCAGGGGACAAGTTTCACCATCTCCAGGTTTACTATTGTATATCTAGTTCTTGTTGGAAGAGCATAATATCCCCTATTCTACCCTCCCCTATTCTAAACCACTAACATGGTGGAGCTACTATCCAGATGTGTCCCTCTCCATCAATAGTTTTTTCATATGGACAGTTTTAAACTAGCTTGTTTTGAGCCATGGCAGCCAAGTGAATGGCAATTTAAAATGCAACTTTATTGATCATAAACAAACCTAGAGATATTTTGTTAGTGTTGTGTCAGCCCTGCTTGCTGTGTGCACCATCTCCAAACTAGTACAGATGAACCTCACTGACACGGCACACCAAGCTATCATCTCCTTTCTAATAATCCCACAAAAGGAATTCCAAATTTTGTATGTACGTGACCAGTTAGAGCTTAAGGACATGTGAGAACAAGGCAGGGATTAAACAAAAGCAATTTCTAAGCCATTATCAAGCTGAGATCCCAAAGCAGGCGAGCTGTAGGGTTACCTTCTTTTGTTTGAAAACACCATCTGCTTAGATGATGAGATTAGGTATTTCCTTTCTAATAAAATGCTCCTTGTGGGGCTGAAAATGCATTGTTTCTCACTGGGGAATCTATTTACCCCAAGTGGCCCCTTCGGAGACGTTTAGTGTGAGCCTCCTCCACAGTGGAAGGAGTGAACTTGGATTTTTCCTGGCAAATGATAGGAACAGAAAAAGTGAAGGAAATGAGTCTTCTGCCAGTGTCAAAAATCATATTTACTGCTGATGGCATCGATTATTTCTGTAATCAGCAACTTGTTCCTAAAACTGAAAATCCTTTATTACAGGGTTTATACACATAATTCTAGAACTGTGTGGCAACAAAAATAAGCTTCAGAAAGAAAAGAATTAATGGAAAGCTACCCTGCTTTGGGTGTGTATCATGTTTACACAGTGCCATCTACAGGCAGGAACTGGGTTACGTTTATCAGATATCCAGGCCTGTCAATATTGCTGCTATCAGTCAGAAGATGGTATGAGGTTTATAAGGTTTAGTGTTTAATTAAGGTTGCTTCACATTTTGTCTAACCTACATGGCTGTTAAAAGATGGAGAATACAACTGTGTAGATTGCCACATATGAAGATTGCACAAGCAGGTATTTATAATATGTTGTCACCCAGCAACCTTTCGTGACAGTGTCAGGACCTAATACATGTATTTATAGCTCATGGACAAACATTGGGAAGCCTCAGCTAGCAACAAGGGGTCCCAATAAAACACACAATAACTTCTGCATGTATACATTCTTGACAAGGATATCATACACACTTTCCCCTTATGCCCATATATCAGGACTCAAGCCCACAACAGATTTTAGACATTAGTCAAGAATCTGGCTTGGCCAACACCATTAAGCTCTGCCTAAAAGGAGAATCGCAAGGAAGACAACCACACATCAATCAAGGGAACCTCTTTCCACCGATACACCAGAGCACATCAGGTGATACTAGTCTAACCCTTAGTAAGCTTTCTCTCTCGGTCAAGCTTAATGGTCTGGAGACCAAACAAAATGAGATGGCAGGAGACCCACAATCAGAGCTCCTATTTAAAGGCTTAAAACAAATACAGAGGGTTCGTTTTGGGGTCATGTATTGGAAAGTGACTTGGCCCTTTCTCCACTTTCCTGATGCGTTTATTTACTTACTTACTTTTTACTTCATTTATACTACATCTTTCTTCTCAATAGGAACATAAAGTGGCTTACGTTATCCACCAATCACCCGTTTTATTCTCACAACACAGCTGTGTGATAGGTTAGGCTGAGAGTGTATGCCCGTCCCAAAGTCACCCAGCAACCTTTCTTGACAGTGTCGGAACCTGAACCTACATCTTGAGGATCCTAGTCTGACACTCTAACCACTGGCTGTGGAAGCTTTAATTTACCATAAGGAGACACATGTGCAGCTTCCACTTGGAAACCTCAGCACTTTCTGCCATGGGGCAAGCAGCTTGAGGGGAGTGAAGTGCAGTGGGGAGATGGTGGGCAGACAAAGCTGGCTTCTCCTCAGTAATGCTCCTCTGATACAAATCAGTAGTTTGGAAAAACTGTGGGAGTTTCAATCATTGAACCTCCTTCCATCTTGTCTAGTTTGGCAACTAGGAAATTTGTTCTTCCTGGTAACAAAAGATGTTTGCCTTCCAATGCACAGGACATAAATATGATCCCATATTAGGAAGCCAAATCAATGAATATGGGTGTGGACTGTCATAAATGCTTGTTAGCTTGCTCATTAGTCTTGGAAGAAGATTCCTCAGGTTTTTTTCTTCTCTCATCTCCTCCCTCTCCACTTCTGAGCACTGTAGTCTCAGGCAGCTGAGATGCAGTGGATAGGAAAGGGATATATTTAACCCTTCTTTCACTCATGTTCATTCCCAACCTTGTGTCTACTGCAGACCCACTGGCCCTAGGTCTGACACAGATTGTGTTAGTTTATGGCAAGCCTGCTTTATTTATTATTCAGGCTCAAATTCCTCATGCTTGTCAGTTCCCGTTTGTAAATTCTATTTAAAAAGCTAAAGGTCAACATGGCCTCATCTGCAGATAATTAAACCTGTAGATTGGAGCCATATACACAGAAAACAGATATTGTTGTCTAATTTTGGGGACTGTAGAGGTTTGCAGGAAAAATCTGAAAAATTACAAAACAATAGACTGATCAGAGTCTAACCCCCCTCCCAAGAGAGGAACATGATCCTTGTATGAGCAGACAATGTACTCTTACCAAGAGCGGGGTGGGAAGGAGGAGATCATTGAGCCCATGAATCTGGTTCACCACTGCCAACAACAGCCCTTCCACTGCCACAAGAAGAAGAAGAAGATGATGATATTGGATTTATATCCCACCCTACATGCTGAATCTCAGCATCTCAGAGCAGCTCACAATCTCCTTTACCTTCCCCTCCCACAACAAACACCATCAGGTAGGTGGGATTGAGAGAGCTCTCACAGAAGTCACCCTTTCAAGGACAGCTTTGTGAGAGCTATGGCTAACCCAAGGCCATTCCAGCAGCTGCAAGTGGAGGAGTGGGAAATCAAACCTGGTTCTCCAAGATAAGAGTCACACTTAACCATGACACCAAACTGGCTCCCAAAGGATGAGAAGGAGATGCTGCTATTTCCCACCCCACCCCCCATACACACACACTCAATCCAAGTGGTTTGGAAAATGGAGTCACTGCTTCCCCCTCTGCCACTATGGCAGCAGTGCTGAGAGTGGGTGGTAGAGGGGAAGGACCAGAAGTGTCCACAGCCCCCCCCCCCACTGCCACTGCATGAGCTAAGCATGTGGATGTAGTGGTAGCTGAACTGCAGCCAGGCAGGTTGGCCAGCAACTGGCCAGCCCACTGAGCAAAAGGGGGCGGGAAGGACAGACTGTGACAATGCAGGAAACAGGCAAATGGAAGAGTGAAGAGAAAAGAGTGACCAAAGCAGTGGCAGAGAGAGGGCCCTGTTGCTGAGCAGATAGAGCACTGGCAGTACTGAGAAGGGAGGGAAACCAGAGTGACAGGGAGTGGAGCTGGTGAGCAAGTGAGGATGGTGCTGCCACCTGGGATTCCCCTTCACCTGTGGGTTTCTCATGGGTCCAATCCTGATTGCTTATCATGTCTAAAAATGGCCAGAATGTCCAGGTAGATTGAAATACTTGTCCATTGCTTTTTCTTTGCCTTTTTTTTTAGTTTTATAACTTATTTAATGATTGTCTAGATTATCCATTTCTAATGCCAGCTTTGCCATCATCCTCATTAATGAGGATCCAGATTCAAAGAGTAACACACTAAACTAATGTGAAATAGAAGGGAGAAGGAGCTCATAAATATCATCACAAATCATACAGTTCTTGGGGGAAATGCCAATTTAACATTTTTGAAAAACGATGGTTCTATTCATTAAGAAAGAGCCTCAGCTTTTCTTGAAATAAATTCTTTGACTCTTCCCATCCCTGTGTCTAACTAAGTGAATTAGCTAACCATAAGAAATTGTGTTCCAGGCTCTCCTTGGACAGTTGTCTATTAGACTACCAGATTTCTTTCATTTACTTATAATTTCTATTCTTACCATACTAATTAGATTGACCTGATCAGTGCCTGTTCATTCTTTTGTGTAAGGACAGGCCTTTATGGCTGATGTAAAGGACGCTGCTGGCAGGAAGGAAATTGCAGCTGAGTAGGTACTCTGCATTAGTATACTGCAGATTGGCATGGGTTCTGTAAGGGAAGATCTTGCCTCACTAACCTGTTACATTTCTTTGAGGGGGTGAACAAACATGTGGACAAAGGAGACCCGATAGATGTTGTTTACCTTGACGTCCAGAAAGCTTTTGATAAAGTTCCTCATCAAAGGCTCCTTAGAAAGCTTGAGAGTCATGGAGTAAAAGGACAGGTCCTCTTGTGGATCAAAAACTGGCTGAGTAATAGGAAGCAGAGAGTGAGTATAAATGGGCAGTTGCAGTGGAGGACGGTAAGCAGTGGGGTGCCGCAGGGCTCGGTACTGGGTCCCATGCTCTTTAACTTGTTCATAAATGATTTAGAGTTGGGAGTGAGCAGTGAAGTGGCCAAGTTTGCGGATGACACTAAATTGTTCAGGGTGGTGAGAACCAGAGAGGATTGTGAGGAACTCCAAAGGGATCTGTTGAGGCTGGGTGGGTGGGTGTCAACGTGGCAGATGCGGTTCAATGTGGCCAAGTGCAAAGTAATGCACATTGGGGCCAAGAATCCCAGCTACAAATGCAAGTTGATGGGGTGTGAACTGGCAGAGACTGACCAAGAGAGAGATCTTGGGGTCGTGGTAGATAACTCACTGAAAATGTCAAGACAGTGTGCGTTTGCAATAAAAAAAGGCCAACGCCATGCTGGGAATTATTAGGAAGGGAATTGAAAACAAATCAGCCAGTATCATAATGCCCCTGTATAAATCGATGGTGCAGTCTCATTTGGAGTACTGTGTGCAGTTCTGGTCGCCGCACCTCAAAAAGGATATTATAGCATTGGAGAAAGTCCAGAAAAGGGCAACTAGAATGATTAAAGGGCTGGAACACTTTCCCTATAAAGAAAGGTTGAAACGCTTGGCGCTCTTTAGCTTGGAGAAACGTCGACTGCGGGGTGACATGATAGAGGTTTACAAGATAATGCATGGAATGGAGAAAGTAGAGAAAGACGTACTTTTCTCCCTTTCTCGCAATACAAGAACTCGTGGGCATTCGATGAAATTGCTGAGCAGACAGGTTAAAACGGATAAAAGGAAGTACTTCTTCACCCAAAAGGTGATTAACATGTGGAATTCACTGCCACAGGAGGTGGTGGCGGCCACAAGCATAGCCACCTTCAAGAGGGGGTTAGATAAAAATATGGATCAGAGGTCCATCAGTGGCTATTAGCCACAGTGTGTATATGTGTGTGTGTGTGTATATATATATATATATATATATATATATATATATATATATATATATATATATATATATATATATATATATATATATATATATATATATTTTTTTTGGTCACTGTGTGACACAGAGTGTTGGACTGGATGGGCCATTGGCCTGATGTAACATGGCTTCTCTTATTTTCTTATGTTTTGGTCACAGGAATTAATCTTAAAGAGATCTATTTGGTCCAGCATTCTGTTTCCAAAAAGGGAGAGGTAGTGGCTCAGTGGTAGACCATCTGCTTTGCACAAAGAAGAGGTCCCTGGTTCCATCTCTGGCACCTCCAGTTAATAGGATCAGGTAATAAGTGACATGATTGACCTTTGCCTGAGCCCCTGGAGAGCTCCTACTAGTTAAAGTAGACAACGGACCAATAGCCTTATTCAGTATATGACATCTTAGGGCCAACCACAATGTTACAGCCCCCACTGGCCCAACCCAACATTGATGTCATTTAAGAGAGGAATCTGGCTATTTAAAAATGCCACAAGGGCTGTGATACACTGGGACCAGATGATCCTGTTTTCCACCCACACTTTACAAATGCCAAAGCAGCCATGGAGGGACAACAAGTCACGGGGGGAAACAAGATTGTTTGGTACCAGTACACTGCAGGCCAAGTCAGGACTTGCCCCCCACTGCATTTTTAAATGACCGATTCTTTTCTCTAAAATGGCTCTAAAATGGACCCATGGTGGATGCCATAACATTTAGTTTGGCCTTTAATGTTTTCCAAGGCAACCAGCCAGTTGCCTGCAGAAACTCACATTATGGTAACAGTAATCTCCCATCGTATTTAGTAAAGCTGGGTTTCTCTTAATCTTAAAATCTGGAATGTTTTAGATCAAAAATATTAGGTCCTTGCTTGATTCTATTGAAACCAAGTACAGTCAGTACTTTTCATTCTGCTTCCCACAAGAGAGGAGGTCTGATGATATGTCTTATAACCCCACCTGCAAAGAACTTTGGAGGAAGAAGAACCACTTAGCCAGGGCTTTTTTTGTAGCAGAAACTCTTTTGCATATTAGGCCATACACCCCTGATGTAGCCAATCCTCCAAGAGCTTACAGTGCTCTTAGTACAGGGCCTACTGTAAGCTCCAGGAGAATTGGTTACATTTAGGGGTGTGTGACTTAATATGCAAATGGTTGCTGCTACAAAAAAGCCCTGCATTTAACACATCTGCATCCTGCAAATAATACATGTCATGAGATGAGTACATGCTGGACCCTTGACCTTCTATATACTGTTAAAGCATGCTGCACTGTGTGCCTGAACTAAGACCTACTGTTACTAGTGTGTTTTCTCTTGATATATGAGTGTTTTCAGGGAACCCTTTCCAGAATTTGTGACCAGCTGTTAAAGAGCAATCCATGTGGATATGCACTAGGGAATCTGCCACTGCATTTAACTCTCTAGAAGAGTATCAGTACTTCTCACATGGCAGTTTCAAGACTAATCAAAGCATGTTGGGCAGCACATCACAAAAATCTCTTTATTTGCCACACTCTAAATATTGGAAAGTGAAGTTTATTCTGGCAGGATATTCCCTGATGAGACACAGAAATGGAGACTGAGTGGATCTGATTGTCAGCCTGTACATATTGGTATATTTCTAGAGATGAGCTACAAAAACTTTGTCTGCCAAAAAGGAGTGAATCCCTTTTTTTTCTTAATCAGAGAAGAACTGCACAGCACAGGTTCTTCTGTCTGAGACCAGAGGTGGGAACCTTTTCAGAACAAAAAAAAAACTTGCACAAAATCCATCCACAATATGCCCACAATTTATTTTCATATTTGAACCACAGAGAGAGGATGTAATTTTCACATACTCATATGGATGGATGCTAGGCAGGCAACTGGGTTTGCTTTTCTGAAGTACTGCAGTTGGGACACCTTCTATATGGGACCAGAAATGATAGTCCTTAGGGCACATCTGCACAAAAAAACTTTGATTGTGTTCCCACTTCAGCTGAAAGCACTAAAACACAAGGGCAAAGGTTCCCCTAAGTGGTATAAGTGAGCACTGTAGCAACCCCCAGTGTGACATAATGTTTAGAGTACTAAAGAAGGATCTGAGAGACTCAGGTTCAAAGCCACCCTGAACCTTGCTTGGCAGGGAAAGGAGTGGGTTTAAAGTCAAATAAATAAAAATCCCACTCTGCCATTAAGCTCTCTGGGTAAACTTTGACCAGTCACTCTCCCTCATCTGAACCTACCTCAGAGGAGCTTCATCCACACATTGTGGAATATCATGCTACCGTTGTGCTGCAGCAATCATTTGTAGCAAGATTGTCAGGGGTGAATGATTGCCACTGAATAACAATAGTACAATGTTGAATGATGTGTGGGTGCAGTGGAGGATTACTTGTGCATAAAATGAGGGAGGGGGGACCCTGTCCATTGAAATGACCTTTGTAGCCCTAGTGGCTGACCTGCACCAGGAAACAGGGCGAGTACAACCCTGTTAATTCCCCTGGACCTCTATGTGCCTTTTGATACCATCTATCATGGTATCTTTCTGGACTGTCTTTCAGCATTGGGACCAAGAGACACATTTTGCTGTGATTTCATCCCCATATTGAAAGGAGGCTGTGGAAACTGAATGGCCCATCCAGTTCAACACTCTGTGTCACACAGTGGCCAAAAAAATTATACACACACACACACACACACACATATATACACACTGTGGCTAATAGCCACTGATGGACCTCTGCTCCATATTTTTATCTAACCCCTTCTTGTAGCCGCCACCACTTCCTGTGGCAGTGAATTCCACACGTTAATCACCCTTTGGGTGAAGAAGTACTTCCTTTTATCCATTTTAACCAGACTGCTCAGCAATTTCATTGAATGCCCACGAGTTCTTGTATTGTGAGAAAGGGAGAAAAGTACTTCTACGTTCTCCATCCCATGCATAATCTTGTAAACCTCTATCATGTCACCCCACAGTCGATGTCCCTTATAAGGTCCCTTTTGCACCTGAGTCATACTCATGCAGGATAACCAGAAGTAGATTCAGATTCAGTTTTATTACAGTCCATGGCCAAATCCAACTGACAAAACAAAGCATCATCAGGTATATTAGTATACAAGTTAAGAGTCCCAGTTAAAATGCAATAATAAAATGTATCAAAAACTAGATAAAATTACACTGTTGAGAGAAAGATAATATATAAAATACATAAGTAGCAACACAGGTAACCATTTTAATACTTGAACCTAGAAATCTAAAAAACAGGACCTTGGGCAGTTACGCAAGGCCTGTAAGACGGTCCTCTTCCAGTTGGCATATAACTGACTGGTACCTAAAAACTGCGAAGAAGAAGATGAAGAAGAAGATATTGGATTTATATCCCGCCCTCCACTCCGAAGAGTCTCAGAGCGGCTCACAATCTCCTTTACCTTCCTCCCCCACAACAGACACCCTGTGAGGTGGGTGGGGCTGAAGAGGGCTCTCACAGCAGCTGCCCTTTCAAGGACAACCTCTGCCAGAGCTATGGCTAACCCAAGGCCATTCCAGCAGGTGCAAGTGGAGGAGTGGGGAATCAAACCCAGTTCTCCCAGATAAGAGTCCGCACACTTAACCACTACACCAAACTGGCTCTCCTACAAAGGAAGGTTGTAGAATAGCACCGCACTGTTTGATCATTTTTTGTTTTATTGTTTTAACTGTTGTAAATTATTCAATGTATTTTAATATTTATTAACCTTATTATTTTGGATTTTATGTTGTAAGCCGCCCTGAGCCCGCCTTGGTGGGGAAGGAGGGATATAAATCGAATAAATAAATAAATAAATAAATAAATAATAAACCTCCTGAAGAACCTGAATCAGGGCTCAAAAGGGCAGAACTGGAATTTATTGTGCACTTTGATCATCTGAACACAGAATCTAGCTATTAGCTTTGTGATAACTGTTTTATCTATTAATAATTTATCTAAACATATCTTATCCTCCCCTATCACAGGACAGAAGGCAAAAGAAGAAAGGGACGGCAAAAGATGAGATAGCTGGACAACATTACTGATGTAACTAACATGAATTTGAACGGACTTCGGAGGATGGTGGAAGGCAGGAGGGTTTGGCGTGACTTGGTCCATGGGGTCACAAAGAGTCTGGCTCAACTATGACTGGACAACAAAAAACCACAATATACAATGGAAAGGATTGTCTTATCTCAAATGTGATTATAGAGGGGGCATCGGGAAAAGACATGTTCCATTGTTTCCAATTTGGCTAGGGGGCAGAGGCAAATCCTCTCAGAGTATGCGATCTTCTTATATTTCCCTTCCAAAATCATAAATGGCATGGTATAATATCTGGCCAGTGTAAAAGCCCTCCTGTGAGGGGTAACCAGGAGTATGGAAATCCATTATCTGAGCAAGTTCTGACTCATCATAATTGTATTAACCATACTATTGCCCTCCTTTCCCTTCCAGCATCTCTGGCATGGTTTGCTATGGTTCCTCTACCAGTGTGCTTCTGGTACATTATAATTCACAGTGTCAGTACAGGAAGCTGGATTTTGGTTCTTCACTTCTAGGCCTACACTTCCACAATTCTACACAATCCTGATTTTATAGTCTAGTTTTTTCCCTGGTGAAAAGTGTCTTTGAAGAATCAAGGCTAGATGTCTTCATAGGTTTTCACAAAAGTAAAACTGTGTTGTTTGAAATGTAGGAGGGTCTGAACACATAAAAACAAAAAGCATAAGTTGACAAACATCAGTTAAGTCCAATTAGAGATCTATCAAGGACTGTGACATGGGTTGACAATCAATTACAAAAGCTGAAGATTCAAATGACAGCTTGAAGGTTTTTTTCCAAGTACTTCAACAGAGTCTATCATTTTTATTTCCAACACAGGTCTTCTGCTACTGAAGGAATAACCTCCAGTACCAGCAAGATAACCAGCCAATGTAGTATTTGCAAAGTGCAGACTCTGAAAATTCAATCATAACTCTCCAATGTTTTATGTTTTTGTATGCCTCAGGCATTAGCTCCAGATGTTCAGGAATTAGATGACACTCTTGAGTCTGGGCTTTCATTCCCATTGCACTATAAAGTTCCCATTTTCCTATTATAGAAGATGTCAAAATTTGCTACCTAAATGAAAACTTTTATAGCATGAGAACAAAGAAAGACAGACTGAACACCATTTAGCACCTGAACATCTGGAGAAGTACAGCATGGTTCCTAATAGAATGAACAACATACACCTTTATAACCAGGTATAATTCTCTCCTTGTCATCTTTTGCAATCATATCACTTGCTAAGATCTATGTGATTATAGCTGGGTTGTTGGAATATAGGCATCATGCAATTGAATAAATCATATATAGAGATGGTGTTATCATGTTGAAAGATCTGGGGACAGAAGTATTTTCTATAGTACTTTGTATTGGTATAAATCAATCTTTACAGACTGGACTCAAATGGTTGCCACTGGAGACTAATTATTGTCAGTATGAAATTTGTCATGTGGAGTTCCAGAAGGTCCAGCTTTACCCCCTTTGCTTTTCAATCTCTATGTAAAAATCTTGGGAGAAATTATTATTTTGGAATTGCATGCCATCAGTGTGTTAGCAACACTCAGCTCTATATCATAAGAACATTAGAAGAGCCCTGCTGGATCAAACCAATAGTACATCTAGTCCAGCACCCTGTTTCAGACACTGGCCAACCAGTTCCTCCAGATAGGACAAACATCAGGGCATAGAGGCCAAGACAGGCCTTCCCCTAATGTTGCCTCCTGGCTCTGGGATATCTCTATCTAAATTTCCTGGGATGCAGTAGAGGACTTGAGCCACTGCCTGGCTGCTGTGGTTAAATGGCTGAGAGTGAACGAATTGAAACTGGACCCAATCATACTGGTTGGGAAGACTGAGGTCTTGAAGGACATTGTGCTTCCCATTTTGATGGAGTTCCGCTGACCCTTGCTGACTCATTCAAGAGCCCATGGGTTATACTGGACTCAGCATTACTAATGGAAAAGAAATAAATGCAGCTGCAGAAAATGCTTTCTTCCAATTTATTTAGCCTGGATGATGGCCCCTACCTTGACTTGGCCGATCTGACTACCTGAACCTATGCCATGATAATACAAAAATTATACTACTGCATTTAATAAATCTCTACCATCCTCCTCTCTTAGTCATCTTTTTCTAAACGAAAAGTCCCAAATGTTCTAGCCATTTCTCATGTGGAATGTGTTCTAGCCTCTGATTGCCTTCTCTTTTACCCTTTTCCAACCTCCTTTGCATTGGTAACACTATTCCAAATATGGCCAGGTTAGAGATTGATGTAAAAGAATTATGAGTATGTATGGTTTTATTTTCAGTCTCTTGCCTAATAATCTCTAATATGAAAATTTTGGTTTTTCACCACTTCTGCATACTGAGTTGACTTCCCCCAGAGCCTTGACCCAAATATCTCCTTGAAAGATAATCACAGCAATTCAGACCTCTTCTGTGTACATATGAAGTTAGGATTGCTTGCCCCAATTTGCATTCTTTTTTACACTTGTACACTTTGAATCTTCTTTGGCTTATTTTTCCTCTTCACCCAGTTTGGAAAGGTCCTATTAGAATGCTTCACATTCTGCAGGGCTTTCACTTTTCTCAGTCATTAGGTGTCATCTGCAAACTTGGCTGCCTCACTGCTTAGTCCTCAGGATAGGGAACAGTTGGCATGTTCATCCATGGAATGTTAATTCCCCCCTTTTATGGAGCACCATTTCCCTAAAAGCTTATGCATGTAGGAGAGTTTACCTTGCCCCTGAACTTTGCTTAATCAAACTTTCTTTCTATTGCTGCTACTGGCAAGAATAGCAATTGTACACTAACCACTACTCCTTGTCATTAGTCAAACCTTTTAAGGTTAGCAATAAAGAAAATACTGCAATCAGCAAAATCCTTTAGAGGTAAGGACATCTATGTATGCAACCTAACAATGGGTGCAGAGAAGAGGAACTGACTCTCTGCCTGAGGCCTTTATCACAAGTTTTTATTGTATGTGAGTCTAGCTGGGCAAGAGAGAGCTGCTTTAACTGTTCCTTCTCCTACCACAGAGGCTGAACTGATTTAGTCAGCTAAACTTAAACTTTATTTAAGTTTAAGTTTATTTAAACTTTATTTATGTCAGCTAAACATAAACTTTAGCTGAACTGATTTAAGTCAGCTAAACATAACAATGGAAGATGTGGCACATTTTGTGATAGCTATAGCCCATAAAAACAAATGCACTGGATAGTTCTTGGGGAAACCACAAATAAATTATTAAATACAGTAAGGAAATGCTAGGTGGTCTTATCAGCTTCTTCACAACTCCTTGATAGATTGAAAATGGAATTTATGCAAGGTAATCATGACAGCAGGGCTAATTGTGAGATATAAATGAAAGGTGGTTTAAAGATAACTAAGTGGTATTCATAGAATAGGCAACATGAACCAGTAGTTACATAAGAAGAGCCCTGCTGGATTTTTCAGATCTGGATATACTGGAGATGGAGAATATTGGTATTCCCAGTTTCCCAGGTTCCAAATAGGGGTGTGCAAAAAAAAAAAAAATGGAATTACACGGATTCAGAAATACACGGTGCCAAAAAGATACGGAATACCGTGTATTTCCTAGTACTGTACTCGGAATAGCCGCATATACGGTAAATGCGCAGCTATTTCCGAATATACGGCCCCATTATACCCTATGGCCATTGAAATCAATGGCAAAATAGGGTATATTGGAAGCCACCTGGAGGGGAGGGGGTTTGAGGAAAAGCCCCCAAATTTGGAGGGGACCTTCAAGCAACACTACCCTACAAACCCTCCAAGACCCAAAATGATTGGGCCAGGGGGTCCCATTCCAGGGGCACCCAAAGAGGGTGCCCCTATCCTACCATTATACCCTATGGGCCATTGAAATCAATGGCAATGTAGGGCATAATTAGAGGCTACTGGGGGGCAGGGGGGTTGAGGGAGAGCCCCAAAAACTGCAGGGAACCCGCAGGGAACTCTCCCCTATAAAAACCCCAAGTCCCAAAAAGATTGGGCCAGGGGGTCCCTGTCTTTGGGCTCCTCAAAAGGCCCATTGCCAACAATGATGGGGAAAGCCCAATTAGCCACTTCCTCCACTATAATTGCTGTGGGGAAAGTGGCTCTGGCCAGAGGGGGGTTTGAGGGAGAGGCCCCAAAACTGCAGGGCAGCTTCATGGGACTCCCCAGCATAAAACCCCCCTGGCCCAAAAAGACTGCACCCATCAGTGGGCACCCCAAAAGGAACACTGCTCCCAATGGTGAGAAAAAACCAATTAGAGCCACTTCCTCACTGTAATTGTCATGGAAAAAGTGTCTCTGGGGAGCAGGAGGTTTTGAGGAGAGCCCCCCAAACTGCTGTGCAGCTTCAGGGCACTGTCCCACACAAAACCCACAAGGCCAAAAAAAATTGGACTAGGGGGTCCAATTTCTGGGGCACCCAAAGCCAAACCTAACTTCACACCAGATAATCTCTATAGGACCCAAATGCACTCCATCCCTCTATCTACTCTATGAACCCTGCAGACCTGGAACCAATATAAACCCAGTTGCCAATGCCACTGTCACGCAAAACACAATCTGCTCAAGGTCTGCTCTGCAGGCCTGGCTGCAGCAAACCCAAATGCCAGCTCTCCAGCCCTGCCCCAAACAACATGGGGAGAGCTGGCCAAGCACAACAAGCCTGCTGGTTCTGGGTCTCTCGCCCAGGTGCCAGCTTCCCAGCCACAGAACACACAATCTACAGATCCCAGCTCTCCAGCCCGAAACAACATAGGGAGAGCTGGCCAAGC
This sequence comes from Heteronotia binoei, assembly GCF_032191835.1. Taxonomy (NCBI): domain Eukaryota; kingdom Metazoa; phylum Chordata; class Lepidosauria; order Squamata; family Gekkonidae; genus Heteronotia; species Heteronotia binoei. Next base: position 50,542,409 of record NC_083224.1, read on the forward strand.
ACAACAAGCCTGCTGGTTCTGGATCTCTCACCCAGGTGCCAGCTTCTCCCCCCCGCCCCAAAACCAGAACCTGGAAAAGGGACAACAGGAGAAGGCCAAGAAACTCAACTGTTAAAAAAGTGGCCTTTTAAACAATGAAAATTAGGCCAAACAGCGCCCCCCCCCCAAGAACCAGAAGAGAAAAGGAACAACAGCAGCACAACACAGCAGCAACAAATCAAACACAGAATCCTTTTAAAACAGTAAAAAACTTAACTTTTAACAATACAGGAACTTTTCCAACCCCTCCCCCCCCCAAAAAAAACCTGTTTACTGTTTTAAAAGGATTTTGTGTTTGATTTGTTGCTGCTGTGTTGTGCTGCTGTTCCTTTTCTCTTCTGGTTCTGGGGGGGGGGGCTGTTTGGCCTAATTTTCATTGTTTAAAAGGCCACTTTTTTAACAGTTGAGTTTCTTGGCCTTCTCCTGTTGTCCCTTTTCCAGGTTCTGGTTTTGGGGCGGGGGGGAGAAGCTGGCACCTGGGTGAGAGATCCAGAACCAGCAGGCTTGTTGTGCTTGGCCAGCTCTCCCTATGTTGTTTCGGGCTGGAGAGCTGGGATCTGTAGATTGTGTGTTCTGTGGCTGGGAAGCTGGCACCTGGGTGAGAGACCCAGAACCAGCAGGCTTGTTGTGCTTGGCCAGCTCTCCCTGCAGAGCAGACCTTGAGCAGATTGTGTTTTGTGTGGCAGGGTTCATAGAGTAGATAGATGTATATAGTGCATTTGGGTCCTATAGAGATTCTCTGGTGTGAAGTTAGGTTTGGCTTTGGGTGCCCCAGGAATTGGACCCCCTGGCCCAATCTTTTTGGGACTTGGGGAGCTTGTAGGGGAGAGTCCCCTGCAGGTCCCTTGCAAATTTGGGGGCTCTCCCTCAAACCCCCTCCCGTCCAGGCGGCTTCAAATATACCCTGTTTGCCATTGATTTCAATGACCCATAGGGTATAATGGGGCCATATATTCAGAAATAGCCGTGCATCTACCCCCAGCAGAATCTATTCCGACTACCGAATTCCGAAATATATGGGATTCCGTACTTTTTCCCCCCGTATATTTCCGAATCCGTGTGCTACCGATTTTTTTTTTTTTTTGCACATCCCTAATTCCAATCTCAGGATTTTTTCCAAGTTTATGATATTTTCTATTATTTCCTATAGGGACTCTTTGGGAGCTTGGGGGTGCTTTCAAAGGTACTAGCACTAAAATTTCAGACCAGCTGCTGGTGCCTGTCCTTTAAATAACTCCCCAATGTAAAGTCAATTGGACAAAGGAATACAATTCTATGGACCCCTAAACACAGTACCCCAGCAGTTCTCCATTAATGCAGGAAAAATATAAAACCTGAGAATCTTTACATAAGAACATAAGAGAAGCCATGTTAGATCAGGCCAATGGCCCATTCAGTCCAACACTCTGTGTCACACAGTGGCAAAAAAAAAATTATATATATGTATATATACACACTGTGGCTAATAGCCACTGATGGACCTCTGCTCCATATTTTTATCTAACCCCCTTTGTCCTGCTACTGCAAGCTGTTGCTAAGTCCAACCAATTTAATACCCAAGAATCTTGTGTGTGTGTGTGTGTTTCTGTGTTTGTATTAAATGTCATCAAGTAACTTCTGACTTATGGTGGCCCTATGAACCAACGTCCCCCCAAACATCCTATTGTTAACAGCCTTTATCAGGCCCTGCAAATTGTTTGCCATGCGTTCTTCGATGGAATTATTCCATCTCATGTTGGGTCTTCCTCTTTTCCTGTTGCCTTCAATTCCTTTTAGCATTATTGTCTTTTCCAGTGACTCTTGTCTCCTCATAATGTGACCAAAATACAATAGCTTCAGTTTAGTCATTTTAGCTTTTAAGGCTTAAGTTGGTCTAAAACCCACTTATTTGTCTTTTTTGATGTTCCACATTATCCATAAAACTCTTCCAACACCACATTTCAAAGGAATCTGCTTTCTTCCTGTCAGCTTACATCACTGTCTGATTGTCACACCCATATATATTAATGGGGAATACTCTGGCATGAATTAACTTGATCTTGGTTGCCACTGACACATCCTTATACTTAAGAATCTTTTCCAGAATCTTGACCTAAGTAAAATGCAAGACTGTCATGTAAGATGTGACAATCAACACAAAAAAAAAAACCTGCACAAACCAACTCCAGCAAACAACAAACTTTTTAAAAATAACAAAAACAATTGAAGCTAATAGAATCTTACCTAAAGCAGCCTGGCAAGCCAATATTAATCCCCAAGAGTCACAAAAACAGAGAAAATGGGAAAAGAGACAGAAAGCGGGGGGCGGGGGGGGCGGGGAAACAGTCCTGGGAGCCAGCAAACACCAGCTCCCAATATCCTGTTTAATCCCAAATATTTCCAATATTTTAGGTACCCACACAGAAGCACACAAAAGCTCTGTTCCTCTGCTCTGATATGGATGGATGGATCATGTCATATTCATCATTTGTCTTGAACTGACAGCCAACAGACCATTTCACCCTTAACAAAATTCGCATGCAGATGTCTTGTCTTTGGCTTATTATTTCTGGACACTGAAGAGATCAAATTCTTAATAATACATCATTAAGATGTGATGCATGGGAAATCCAGCCACATCTTTCCTGGAGCAGAAGATTTATTGGCAACATTAATGCTACCTTTAGGTGGTAGGCCAAAACTCAGGCCAAACCCAAGCAAATAAATCTGAATCAGCAAGAGAAGGCACTCTGGAATGCATTTGTTATAAGAACTGAAGCAGGAGAAGTTGTCAAAGCAAAGCAGTAATAATTACATCATGACTTACCCTTTAACTACAAACTACAAACACTGGTGCTAAGGCACCTCCTAGTTAAGTCAGCTAACTATTTGACCTATTTCTGCAGGCTTTTTTTAACTTTTCACTTTAATATACATCTACCAACCATTCAAAAAGAATTAATGTCATGTAGTTATGCCAAAGATAGTAAGTAGCCAGTGATATTGGTCCTTAGTGGAATTCCCAGAACATCAGCCATACAATTATCAGCACTAACCGTAAAACAGTCAATAATATTTTGAGTTGTCCCAGAATTCATCATCATACTAAGTGGCCAAAGGAGGCATCAAAAAGGGCTAGAAAACAAAATATTTAGATTATATCTCACCTTCTGTTTTGTGTCTTATTTTGTTTTCCCATGTTGTATTTTTACATTTAATATTATGGTTAGAGGCCTCAAAACCTAATAGTTGCCCAGGCCTCTCTGGATCCCTGCATAGATATAAATTCCTAAGCATAGTTACTCTATTCAGGTCAATGGATTTAGAAGTATGTAACTTGGATTGGATGGTACTTCAAGTGGGGAGGTCAGGGCAACCTCTTATCTTGGGCCTCAGTCCCTCCCACCACTTGATAGGGTGGCCAGAGGAAATGGGAAGGTTTTCATGGAAATGACAGAGCATCCCACAACACAGTGACATCACTTCCAGTTACACAGCCAGGAAGCGATTCACAGTATTGTGGGATGCCATTTGGGTAAGCTTCTGTCCTCCCCAAGTTTCCCATTCCCTCCCAGCTTCCCACCTTTCAGCTATTTTCAAATCTTTTTCATGTCCAGCAAAATAACTTCCAAAATTCTAGAGTTTATTGAATTCAGTTACATTATTAAAGTGCAGAATAGCTTTTGTCAGGTTCTATAAATAAATTCCAAGGTATTAGAATCAATCAGGTCTGACTTGCTTTGTTTCCCAGGGCAACCAGAAAAAAAGCCTAAGAGGCTTGTGGCATCTTACAAGTTCATTTTGTTGTTGTTTTTCTGGCGTAAGCTCTTGTGAACTAGATCCCACTTTGTCAAATCCATATATTGGGTTCTCCCAAGGAATGTATATGTATGAGATTAAAAAGGAAAAAAAGTTGTAAGCAGCAGGATTAAAGGGCCAAAAAATTTGCAAAAAGTACAGCATGAGAGATGCCTTCTGAGGAAGTCTTCAGACTTTGATGAGTTTGACAGAATACAGGCCATCATTATTCAAAATGGGTATAAATCACTTATGTGTTGAACCTGCTTAGCTAGGAGTTGTAAGACCACCAGAGATGCTCAGTTTTGGTCAGAGCTCCAGAACCTCTAAATTTTATTGTACTTTTTCTCCTGCCCCCTCCCCACGCTTGCTTCTGCGTTCCATTGTTCAATTTTGCTGAACTCTGACAAACTTTCTAATAACCCCCCCCCCCAAAAAAAAAAATGGGAAAATAACAAAAACATAGAAAGCAGACAGATGGAAATCTTCCTAATGCCACTGTGGCCACATAGGAGAAAATAATTTAAAGTATAATGGGAGTAAGGTTTTATTATGACAATTATAATTCAAGAAGCATTTTAAGGTAGATGCTGAGCTGATATAATTTGGTACACCTTCTGATGACATCAGGGTGTGTGACATATGCAAATGAGTTGTGCTAATGAACTCTGGCGCCTCTTTTTCTACTCAATGAACATAACAAATATTTTAAAAAATCAAAGTAGGGAACACTCGCCCCTACTTGTGTGCATTACATGTATCTCCTTTTCTAGCAGGAAATCTTCACACTTCTTCGGGATCCTTCACCACTGAACAAGCCATGTGGCCAGTGCTCAGCCACTCTCCGTTGGAACTAGCTCTTGGATGAATCAGAGAAGCAGTTAATGATCCAGCAGGAAGGCAGGCCTTTATCTGGGTAAAGGTTAACAACATACTCTTAGCCAGATGAGCTAAAATAAATCTCTGTCTTTCCCAGATGAGTAATATGTGGGAACAGAATCCATCATCTCATAATTGGGTCTGCTCTCCTCTCTAACAAGCATCCACCACCTTGTCATAGGGCCAATGGCCTTTTCTTTCACTGGCCTTGCAAAAACGTTTCTGCACCGTGAGAAATCTCAAATAAGTAAGACCAAAGAGCAAACAAGGCAGAAGGGGCAAGAAAAGGGTGTGTTAAATAAAGAAGACAACTGATTACCCTTTCTAATAATGTGAGCTTCTGAAAGCTAATTCAGGCCCAAGAGGTAGAAGATTCAGAACTATGAAAAAGAAACACATTATCAATGGCTAGACAGTATTTTTGTTCAGAATTCCTAGCTGGGCTGCTATCTTGGTCCTGCTGGTTTGCTGTAAAACCTGTTTAGTGTTGAGATGCTAGAGCATTATGGACTCCAAATTATTGCAAAGGAGATTTGTGGAGGTGAAAAAAATGTAGTGAGTAAGTGAAAATCCTGCCAAGTGACAGCACACATGCCCTTTCTATCATCCCTAGGTTAAAGGCCATTGTCCATATAGATATTTTGCATGCTGGAAGACTCCAAATCAGTAACCAATATTTTCAATTAAAGGATTACAGATAGCAGAGCAGAATAAGATCTCAGCAAGAGACCTTGAAGAGTTCTTGTTTATCAGTGCAGATAATACTGGGCTACATGGACTAGCAGTACAATTCATTATAAGACAAAGTTTATAAGATGAAGGTGAAACAACAGTTTTGTTTTAGCTTGGAGGGCTGTTGTTTTCAGGCTGCTTCAGAGGATCAAAGAACCTGAAAAGTCTGCTAGTCTCTTATTTTGTCAACAAAATTTCCACAGGTAAATTAGAAGTGATTCAAAAACCTTTTGCTTTTTTATTTGTGAGGCTATGACTAAAATTCCTGGAAGTAGGGAAGGGTTCCATCGGTAGACCCATAACAGTATAATGTCAGGCCCAGCTCTGTCAATAGGCAAACTTTAATTGCCTAGGGTGCCTACCTTCTGAGGGCACTGAATTGGATGCTCCCTATGTGACTTGGTGATGTTATCAGTGTGTGTGGAGGGGGGAGAAGTTAGCCTTGCCTAGGGTGCAGACAGTCTAGGGTCGGCCATGTATGATGTATTGTCAGTGTGCTGTTGTAGGTGTCCATAACTTGTGATATCAAACTGCATACAAACTATGAAGCACGTAGAGGTGGATGCCAGTCAAAAACAAGCCTGGACATGTAGTTTAGAAGTGTAAGAGTGGCTAGCCAGCTAACAACCTCTTCCATGCCCCAGAGACACAAATAATTTAGGAATAGAGGTCTCCCAAGAACATCTGTGTAGTTTATTCTGAGAGTTCTTTTAAGGGAAAGATTCTCATAAAATACCCAAATAGGCAGTCTCCTAACTGGGGGGAATTATCTTTAAAGAAGACAAAGTGAGATGGGGTTACTGGGATGTCCCCCTTTACTAGAAGCTATTTCTCTCAGACTTGAATGGAACTCCTTCTTAATCCCCTCACACTCTCTACCTTCCATCCCAGTCAACTGTCAGTTCTTAACTTGTCATATTTTTCTCTTCTTTTTCCTTTTTATTTTAGGGGAAAGTAGGAATAGAGAAAAGAAAAGGGAAAGAAGAAAAAAGGGTTATACAACATAGTTACACTTGTCAAAGATAATAATGTAGTACATAATATATAGGACAGATAATATTTTCCTTTTCATCCCCTTCATTATAATTTTAAGGTTTTATCTAACATACAATAGTTCTTATTTCTGTTGGGATGCAATTGTATTAATCATTTAAGTTTCAAATTTCAAACTTCATAGCTAATTATTTTTATTACAACACTGGTTTCATCATTTATTACGTATTCATTATAACATGTTTTTGCCACATCTGTATTAGAACCTTTAATAGATAAGTAGTACACCACAGCATAAACAAAAGTCTGTTATATATCTAGGACCAGATCTACATGTTTTTTGAGGGGGCGCAAAATTCAAAAATGGTGCCCCCTTACGGGCCATCCTATCTTATGTTTCCATAGAGTACAATGGACTTCATACCCAATTTGGCGTCCCCCGCTGTCGGTGCCTGGGGCAAGCACCCCCCTCTGTCCCCCCCTTAGATCCAGCCCTGTATATATCTCATATAGAGAACCCATTTGTATTTGAGATATTACATTTGGAACAGATTTTAATTCTACTTCTATCTTATTACCATATATTTGCATATGTTATTTTCTCACTTAAAGTGAGAAAATAATACACATAATACACATGTCATCTCTCCTCATATTTCATAATAGACATGTTTCTCAAATAGGTTGTTAATTTTGCCATTACTTGCATATTCAGCAAGTTTATTTTCCCATTCTTTAAACAGGGGCAGATTTCTAGTTTCCATTTTGCTGCATAATAGTTGTAGCCACTGACACCATGTATTTGAATATCTCTTCTGAATTTTTTGGTAATTTGTTAGGCAAAACACCTAACAGAATATTATTGGTTTCCACTGGAAATTTAAATTTTAACCGCCCTGAGCCTGCTTCGGTGGGGAGGGTGGGATACAAATCAAATCAAATTAATAAAATATATTCTGCATTTTTATATATTTCTCTCCAATATCTTTTTGTTTTGTTATAAGTCCACCACATATGAAAGAAGGTTCCATCTACATCTTGACATTTCCAGCATTTTCTTTTGTAATTTTTATGTGCTTTCTCAATATGCTTTGGAGTTATGCACCATCTGAAAAACATTTTGTACCAGTTTTCTCTTAGTGTCCTGCAGACTGTAAATTTAGTATATTTTCCCCATAGTTGTTCCTGTTGCTGCATAGATATCTGTTCTTTAAGGTTTTGCATCCACTTAACAATACATTTTTCACTTGTTCATCTTCTGTTTCTAGCTGGAGTAAAATCCTATATATCCACCGTAGTAAGTACTCTTTTGGTTTTAGAATCAGCTGCTCAGATTCATTCACATCTCTTAGAACTCTGCCTTCATTCATTCACATCTCTTAGATCTCCTTTAGTTTTGAGACTAACTGAAACATTCAGTCAACATTCAGTCATTGAATGTTTACACCTTCATCTTCAATATCTTGCCAAGATCTGATTTTCCCCTGAATGTTTATCACCATATTTTAAAAAATCATTTTTTAAAAAAATTCTTGTGTTACTATCATAATGAGCTTCTATTGGGGGCATAAGCAAAGAGTTTGAGGGGCTCAATAAATTCCAGCATGTAAACCATATTCTCAAGTCCATCTCTGACTACATGACTTTTTTCTTGTGTTATGATCTTTTCAGTTGATTTTTTAATCCATAAATAATTGTGTAGGCCTTCATCAAGATCTGCTGATTCTACTTTTATTATTCTTTGTCTTGGGTTTTTAATCCAGTACACAATCCAGACCAGACCTGCTGCTTGGTAATATAATTTTATATTTGGAACTGCTAAACATCCTTTCTTTTTCTCATCTTGTAATATTTTGAAGCTTATTCTTGGGGTTTTGACTTTCCACATAAATAAATCTGGGGTGGAATTCTAGTAGGAGCTCCTTTTGCAATATTAGGCCACACATCCCTGCTGTAGCCAATCCTCCAGGAGTTTACAAGGCTCTTTTTGTAAGTTCTTGGAGGATTGGCTACAGCAGGGGTTTGTGGCCTGCTAGAATTCCACCTCTGAACACATCTGTCTGTCTTTGCAACTCTTTCAATATTATGTCTTCTATGTATATGGGTAACATTTGGTACAAAAAGTTTAGTTTTGGCAGCACATCCATTTTGTTGCAGATTCTTCCCAGCCTTGAGATTTTTAGTTTTTTTCCATCTTAATAAATCTGGATGTGTCACTTTCCAAATTTTCTGTTTGTTATTTTTAAAAGAAATACAGTTTTATCTAGTCATGTTTATTACCAAATATTTAATAGAGTTGGTGGCTGTTGAATACTTTGTGAACTTCCTGTTGTTGTTGTGTTAAAATTTCATTATCGTTTTTTGGGGGGAGATCTGTTAATTTCATAGCCTGACAGGGATCCATATTCTTCACTTAGCTGTCATTCTTAACTGTAGAATTCAATTTGAATCCCCTAGTCACTCAAGGTTCTCAGACCAGATTAAAGCATTAACCATTTGCTGTCCATAACACAAGACATGCACCATCCCTTGTTAAGGCAGCGCAGATGCATTCTTTGTTTCTTTAACAAAGCAGAAATGCATTCTTTATGTTGCTAGGCTGAAATACTGTTGCAGAACAGGAGGGTAGAGAGCCTTGTCCTGCCTGGCTGATCATCTCCATCGCACAGGCAAGGAATTTTTGGTCCCCCTCACAGGAATGAGTCTCTGTGTTGCCATAACAACTGGGGGATGCTGCATGGCTGTCCATGCTGTACAGCAAAGCTAGACATTAACCTCCACAGTGCAGCTCCAGAAGATGTAGAACACGGCCCAGCTACCTGGCAGTGCAGGAACACATTCCCTTCCACCTTTCCTGTATAAGGAATGAACACTTTTGCCCCATTTGCCTGGTACCTCAAAAGACTGCTGAAGTGGGGAGAGTTTTCATTGGGAGGGGAAAAGGTTTCATGAAAAGGAGCACTCCATTTTGGGTCAGTCTTAGTTTTATGTTACAACAACTCCCCTAAAAGTAGTTTTATGTAGTTTCTTTTTTTCTTGGGGGTGGGTGAGAATGAAAGGTTTCATGGAAATCTGAGCAGTTTTCCCTGGAAGCAAGGAAACATTGCACCTGGAATCCATGGGGTCTCAAAATTATGAGCCCAGTCACTGTATCCTTATGCAGGTTGCTTTATTTACCAACCCAGGCATCTGAAAGTATGGTTCACTTCACCCACCCTCGGGTTACATGGCATTACATAGGAGAAAAGCTGCAAACTTCTGCTGCTGTCACTGACACTGATGCCTCCTTCTCCTGCCAGCCTCCTCCCATTTTCCTTTCCTCCCTTTTATAGCCCTAGCTTCACACCTGGCCCTTGAGCTAAACTCTGCCCTCTTCTTCTCAGTTTCCTGCCCCAAAATACCTTGGCCCAGAGTAGGGCTGCCAAACCCCCGATCCAGGCGGGGAATCTCCCACCCAGGAGTTCTCACCCGCATCGCTGGTGCGATGACGTCATCCAGAAGTGACGTCATCATAATGGTGGCGCCCGGGCGGGGCAACTCTAGGCGATTCCAGGAAAACTCTATTGTTTTCCCAGATGCTCTAGACATTTATGAGGTAAAACTCTATGGTACAACAGGTGCCATAGAGTTTTCCTGAAAACACTTAGAGTGGCCCTGCATGGGTGCTGCCATTTTGATGATGTCACTTCTGGGTGACATCATTTCATCACTCAGCTTGCACACCGCTGTCCCCTGCTGGGTTGCTGAGATTATCCTGACTGTACCTTTCTGTCCCTGGTCCCACTCAACTCCTCCCAGATAAGTCTTGCTGCTGGGCCCAAAGGCCTATCCTGCCCTGCCAGGCTGCTCATTTCTGGGTAGCCTACCACAATGTGTTATTTACTGGGATATTTGTACCTTGTTTTCTTCCCAATGGAAATCCAAAGCATCTTACATCATTATTTTTTTTCTCTTCCTTATCCTCACAACAACCCTAGGAGGTAGGTTACCCCCAAGAGAAACTACCCAGTCCAAAGTAACTCAGTGAGCTTCCATGGCAGAGTGGAGATTTAAATCTGGGTGTCTCAGATACTAGTCCAGCATTCTATCCACTTCCCTGCACCGGCTTTTAGAAAAGAACACAGAAGCCTGCAAAAGTCCTGTTCCTCTACACTGCTCATATTTGTGAAAATAATCTATATATGGATGGATTGCAAGCAGTCCTTCCTTACTCCCAGACAGAGGGAACTTAACAAAATAGATAGCCCTGAATTCCAGTTCATGTCCTCATCGATAAATTTCTTAATTAGAATGAATAGACATCTGACAGCATTAGTATTCCACAACTTCAGTCATAATCTGTCACAATTAATCCTATCAAAAGCTGCAGCAAATTCAACAAAAGCAGCATACAGATGCTTCCATTGCCCTTTGGTGCATTTATTTATCAAATGATTAATCACAAAGAATTCATCAATTATGTCTTTTCTCCCTTCCAAACCCTAATTTCTCTTCTGCAAAGATATTACATCACTGCATTTTTCCATTTCATTCAATAGAAAGCATGTCAGCTGAAAATGACTTCTAGCAAACTTAAGTAGTAATTACGAGGGTCCATGTGTTTCCTTTAAAAAATCAGTATCCTTAAGTGCTCATCTCTCATCCTTTGGGAATCTTTCCAAGTGTTTACATATTTTTCCAGAACAGCTGCCCCCATTAATGTTATCAAAAACAATACTTTCAGCAGTTGAGACCTTTTGAATCGTTTTGCAGTGTTTTCAGACTTACCTCGAAGGTAAAGTGGCCCTTTGGCCTACATGTTCCATCTTGTCTCCCATGTTTCTGTCATTTCCATCTCCATGAAGCATCTCTAGAAGCCCTTTAGTCCAGTAAAATCTTTGCAAAAAACTGTGATTATTCTACCATCCACTTACCTGTTCAATATACCTTAACTTGAAGATTTTGTTTTCTTTTTTTAAAAAGCAGTTTTTAAGCAGGTTCCAATGGGCTCTACAGTAGAACTGCAACTCTATTCACCATTCACTTAATGAGCCTCTCTTATTCATTAAGCAACAATTAAAATAGATTCTGTTGAAAGCTTCCAGCAGAGCTCCAAGTCAGACAAAAGGAAAAAGTGTGAGGCTACAAACCCTAAGCATAAGCCTGCAATCAATACCACAGTAGCTCAATAATGTTTCCTGCAATTCAGGCAAACTTTGCTTACAAATTCCTCAGGTTTAAAGGATGAATTCTCATCAATTCACCCAGCACTGCTTCTGCAGGCAGCAGTTTGTTTCTTGTAGCCCTTGACCTCAAGGTGTAGGAGGGAAATATTAAGTCTAGCAGCACAGTCAAACACTTACTAATTTCAAAGGACAGTTAGACAAAAGGAGAAAAGAAGAATTTGGGAAGAGTTTTATAGTTGCTCATGGTAGGCCAATATTATTATATTACAAGTAGCAATACTATCTGTCTGAAGCAGATGACAAGTCTGCAGATGACAAGTGTTGGTGTCCTAGCTCTTCATCACATTGTCTGCATTCCAAAATTTTGATAAGCAATGACTTTAAGTATTAGCTTGATCAAACTACATTTTGCTGCAATGCCTGAATCAAGACTCTCCCTACAACCATTTTCTTTATGTTGATATCAAATAGGAAGCCACAGTCTGCTATATCCTGGCCTCAGCCTTTCACTGCTGTACCTGGCAGCAGTGGGAGAAAAACTGTGGGGGGAACTGATGTCATGGGTCACTTCCAGCACAACCCCAGAAGTAACATTGGCATGACCCTCTAGGATTCCACCCAAACTTTATGATAAAACCATAAAATTTTGGTGAAAACTATAGTAAAACTATAGAGCTTTGGTGGAACCCTAGCACTGACATCACTGCAGCAATACAGCAACCTCAGTCTGAATGTCCCCATCACACAAAACAAAAACAAACACCCACTGGTTGTCTGCACTTGGCTAGTAAACCTAGAACCAAACCAGGATTTCATACAAGTCATTAGTATTTTGTTAACTGTGGTTTTTACAATCCATCCATTGTCATAAAGTCTGATGTCATGGCTTGTTGATTTGTGCTGTTCCTCTTTGCATTCCGGACACAGGTGCTGCTGCAGTTTAGAGTAGCTGTAAAATCTAAGCATTCAGCTTTGATATATCATCAATAGGAACAAAGCAGCAGCAAAGCATTCTGTTTTACTTAGCTGCCAATGTCATGCCCCTGGAAAAACCAGAATGAAGTTTAAAGCCTCCACTTGCTGACTCCCACAGTTCCACTCAGTCACTGTGGCTAATAGCCATTGATAAGCCTGTTGTCCATGAAAGTGTCTTTCCTCTTTAAAACCTACTAGTGACCATTGCTACATCTTGTGATGGTGAATTCCACAACTTAATTGCTCTTTAATTGAAGAAGTACACCCTTTTATCTGTCCTGTTGCCTATCAACTTCACTGGGTACCCTGAGAGTTCTAGTACAATCAGGGACAAGAAAAAGTTTCCTCTATTCACTTTCTCTCCTTCATTGTGCATAACTTTATGATATCCTCCCCCCCAGTCATCATTTCTCTAAACTAGAAAGCCTCAAACTCTTTAGCCTTTCCTCCTAGGAAAGGTGCTCGAGTCTCTTGATAATTTTGGTTGCCCTTTTCTAAACCTTTTCCAGTGCTACATTATCTTTCTTTGAGATATGAACAGAACTGTGGACAGAATTCCAAATGCTGCTACATCGTAGATCTGCACAAGGACATTACAATACTGGTTGTTCCATTTTCAGTTTCTCTGCTAATCATTCAGAATGAACTTTTTCACTCCTGCTGCACAGAGTTGACATTTTCATCAAGCCATCTACCACAGTCCTGAGTTCTCTTTCCTAGTCATTCACTACCAGTTCAGACCCCATTAGTGGACATTTAAATTCAGGATGTTTTGTCATACACTACAAGAAATGATCATTTAAAAATTAGATTATATAATTGTGCAATTACTTGGCTCACCAATATTTGTTCCTTGTCTGTCACATACTTATTTTTCATTTTTAGTACACAACAATCTAAATTCAGATTGGTCACAGGGTTTTGGGGAGGACTAAACAAAGCAGTGGAAAATCAAAAGCAAGATAAAAATGTAAAAAATAGATAAAGGCCTGCCCCCAGCCCCAAAGCAATTTGTAATGGCTCCTGGTTTAACAACCCAATTTTAACCACAGTGTGTCTAAAAGTTTGCCTAGAGTTTGGATAATAAAGGGAGGTTGAAGCATGAACACTGTTTTAGAGCTAGAAATGTTAAATCTCCCTTCAGATTTTGTATTTAATGTCCCCAAACATTTTCTATTTTTGTTAAGTCCTGATTGCTAGATGTCTTCAAGTTTATTATGAAGCCTGCCATATTTAATGTATGAGAAAATATACTTCTGGCCCCCAGACAAGTGTCTGAAAAACTATATAGTTGTCCATGAGAAGATATAAAGTAGGTCACCCTTGATTGACATGATAGTGGCATAGCCAGCCCTAAAATTTAATATAGAGGTGGAGTAGATTTGGACACTGAAAGGACCCAGGAACAAGTTGAATCAGGTGGCCTGTATGTAAGGCTGCCAAGCTCCTGCTGGGGGCAGAGGATCCCCATACCCAGTCAGAATGGCAGTGGGAGAAAAAAAAAATGGCCATCAGCCCAACAGTGTGACATCACTTCCAGGGAAAAAATCTAGAAGTTGTGTCAGCCCTCTCTAAGAATCACCAGTTTTTACCACAGAATTTCCAGTGACAGCAAAGACAGACATCACTTCTGGGTGTTCTCTGGAAGTGACATCATGAATTCACAAATGGAAACCCCCTATGTCCCTGCCTCACATCTCCCCCTACCGCTATGGCACTGCCAGCACTACTGGGGCTTGGCTTCTTCTTGACTGCCAGCTGCCCTTCTAAGGAAGTAGCCCACTGGGCACTTTCCTGTAAAGTTTAAAGGTCCATGGTCAATCTTCCCCTGCACAGAGACTGTTATCAAGCTGGATCAGCTAATCCTCAGGCATCTCCTATGGATAAAACCTTTCCCTTTATTTATTTACTTACAGCTTCATTACAGCTTACTTACAGCCAGTTTGGTGTAGTGGTTAAGTGTGCGGACTCTTATCTGGGAGAACTGGGTTTGATTCCCCACTCCTCCACTTGCACTTGCTGGGATGGCCTTGGGTTAGCCATAGCTCTGGCAGAGGTTGCCCTTGAAAAGCAGCTGCTGTGAGAATCCTCTCCAGCCCCACTCACCTCACAGGGTGTCTGTTGTGGGAGAGGAAGATAAAGGAGATTGTGAGCGGCTCTGAGATTCGAAGTGGAGGGCGGGATATAAATCCAATATCTTCTTCTTCTTATACCACTCTTTATTCCCCAGTGGGGTCCCAAACAGCTTACAACATTCTTCTCTCCTCCATTTTAATTTCACAACAACCTCTGTGAAGTAGGTTAGGCTGAGAATGTGTGACTGGCCCAGAGTCACCCAACAGACTTCTGTGGCAGAGGTGGAATTGTGGAGCCTGGGTTTCCCGGACTCTACTCCAGCCTTCTGATCATTATACCATGCTGGATCTCAGCATGCTTTGTGGAATTATCTGGCCCACAATCTACAAAAACCTTCTCCATGTCTTCCTAGTTTTTCAAATTCAGATTAAACTTTTGTGTTCACTTTTGCTATGTTCCCCCCTGTGTTTTGCACATAAAAGGCACACACTCCCATTCCTCTCATAAAAGTAAAATCCTTACTATCACTTCAAGTTTTATATCCCTCTCTTTTCAAAAGAGGTGAAATATAGGCCACAGTTTGCCTATTTCCTGCCGCTGCAAAGTGGTGTTCTGACCGTAATGACATCCTTCTGCCTCCCATGATATGTTTTTGCTTCAACAGCTCTGGGAGTTTGCAGCAGTGATAAAAACCCATCGGCCTTGTGATGGAATGCAACATTTCCATTTATTGCCATTGTACTTAGAAGGTAAAGATATGTTGAAGAGGGAAAATAAGTCACCACGTATTTATGCACTGTCGCAGTGGGAGACTTTAAAATTCCCTCTGTCTTCTGTTCACCCCTTTGGATCCATAGGATTTAATTTATACATATGGTACTTTGCATTGAAAATCAGACCTTTAATGCAAAAATAAGGATTTCAAGAGAAAGGTATGTTAAAAGAACACCAAGTAAGCAAGAGGAGTTGTCATAGTGGATCACATCTTGGCTCATGAACTCTGGCAGTAATGCCTCCAGCAATGGCCAATAACTGATGCTTCAAAGAAACTTGAGGGAAAGCCCACAATTCAATGAGACAGCTGAATTATGGTGTACATGAACATAAGAATGGACAAAGCTTTCCTACACTGCAATCCTATGCAGAGCTAATGTAGTCTCAACCCATTGGATTCAATTGGCTTAAAACAGAGTAATTGTTGCTAGGACTGCACTTCTGGAGTCTTCTGAAACATATTCTAACCCTGATGCAACAAATCTGACCACCTCATTTCATAATATAAATTTTTCAGGCTATTGAAATTACTCATTTGGGGGAAAAAATGTTTACTTAGTTAGCATGAACAGATGAAGCTTCCCTATACTAAATCAGACCCTTAGTCAATCCGGCAGTAGCAGCAGTTCTTCAGGATTTCCAATAAGGTTTTTGAGATCATCTAGTACCAGGGACTGAACCTGAGGCCTTCTGAATGCCAAGCAGATGCTTTGCCACTGAGCCAATAGGACTTCCTTTCCCTAGGGAGAAAGTACACAACTAAATTATTTTTAACTGTTTTACATTTATTAATCAATCACTGATTTAATTAAACCCATCTTATGATGTGACATTAACAGTTGAGTTTTTATACTAAAAGATGAAACGAACCAGAAATATATTGTTGATTACTAGATAGCTTCATAGTACCCAAGTACTTTTGTTCACAGTGTCACATATTTCTAAAGTTTGGTCAGAGGACAATTCCTTTCAGCAGTGTTCAGCTCTGAAAGTCAAATGAGTGCTGATGGCACAGTGGACCAGAGGGAAGACTCCTTCCCTCCAGGTGCATCAGCTGGAGCCCAGCCTCCAACCAGGTCAGGCTGAACCTGGCCATAAAGGAGACTTGCCAAGGACCTGAGCCAACACAAATACCCTAAACAAATAAACAACCCTTATTTGTTGCTCCGTAGTATGGTGTCAGACTTGGGAGACTCAGTTTCAAATCCCCCCTCTGCCACAGAAGCTTGCTAGGTCACACACTCTCAGCCTAACCTATCTCACAGTATTGTTGTGAGGATAAAGTAGAGAAGAGGAGAATGATGTAAGCTGCTTTGAGTCCCTCTTGGGGAGAAAGGCAGGTTACAAATGGAGTGAATAAATAAACTCCTTGGAGGAATTATATGATAAAAATGAGACAGGTAGATAGTTAGCTCAAAACATACAAGTCAAGCTACAGACTCATAAACCATAGTAACTGGCCTCATAACTAATCAAGTTTAATTGTCCCATAGGAGAAAAAAGGGCAATTGCTTATTATATACTTCTGCTCCTTTCAACATCTGAACCATTAAAATGGTCCATTGGTGGATGCTAGGCTTGAAATTCCCGATAGACTAACAATGTAATTCTATACAGAATCACTCTAGTTGAAATCAATGAGTTTAGACTGGAGTAACTCTGTATAGGACAAAAAAATCCAGACTGGCCAAACTTACACATCATACCAACAACTATACAAGCCCAACTCTTCCGCCTCTGTTCTATTTTGAATAGTATTTTTGATAGAATTTCTTTCTGCCTTCTCAATGGGTGGCTGATTCAAGGATACTTAATGAAAGCATGCCAGAACGACTCAGTTTCAGTCAATGGCATGCAAATGCCTGCATCTTAATTAAATTGCCAAGTGGGTTTCTGACACTGTAAATGGTGCTAAACCAGCTCGAGTGCCTTTTGTGTGTGCCTTTCTAAATCGTTTCCCCCCACTCTTTCTTTCAAAGCAAGCAGTGAAGAAAACAGCATTTCCTGAAGGAGCTGGATGTGATGTGGGTCTTTTCATCCGCTCTCATTAAAAAAAAAAGTAGTTAAAAAGGATTAAAGAAGAAGAAAATTGTTTACATTTTTAAAAAGACACATTTATGAAGTGTGCATCTCTGTACATCTGAAAGAACTGCATGCTTCCTCTCCACCACTTTGTCACTTTTTAGGACTGGCCCATTGTAGAATGTCTTGTGCGCCTCCCAGTGGCTGAAGCTGTGCAGTTTATGAAAGACACTCTAGAACTGTAGCAAGGAGATACCTTCTCAATCTGCCTTTCTAAAAGGAGAGACTAAACACTTTATCCTCTTCTCTCTTGGAAGCCCAGTTCCATTACTTTCTTAATCTATGGGATTTATTTAGAGTCAGTGAATACATATATGACATTATTGACATGGGGCTGAATTCAGTGTTCAATAACAAACATTTCTGCCATGAAAAGACTGAGGAGCTGAGATGTCCCTTGAACCTTCTCCTTCACAGGAAGCACATGAGCTTCTTCACTTTCAGTGACACAGTTATGTAAACAACTCTAATCAGCTATGAGACCCCAAAGCAGAGAACCTTGGACAGTGAAAGGGGGGGAACAGAACTAGAATTAGAAGGCAGATTTGAAACCTGACAATCAGCATTTGTTCCTTAGTTAATTCTTTGGACAGAGGATGAAGCACAACCACAGAGATAGCTGATCAATTTACTCTCCCATATTGCTAGCAAAGCAAGAAGGGGCCGTGACTCAGTAGCAGAGCATCTGCTTGGCATGCAGAAGGGTCCCAGGTTCAATCCACAGCATCTTCCATCAAAAGGATCAGGTAGTGGGTGATGTGAAAAACCTCCACCTGAGATCCAGGAGAGCTGATGCCAGTTTGAGTAGACAATATTGAGCCTGATGGACTGGTGGTCTGATTCAATGCAGGGCAGTTTCAGTTCATATAATGAACATCTTATGTATCATGTCAATGAATCAAAGCCACACATCATTAGAGATTGTGCTAGTTATTGAGGAATACTCAGCATGGGTTCTATAAGGGAAGATCTTGCCTCAATAACCTGTTACAATTCTTTGAGAGGGTGAACAAGCATGTGGACAAAGGGGACCCAATAGATGTTATTTACCTTGACTTCCAGAAAGCTTTTGATAAAGTTCCTCATCAAAGGCTCCTTAGTAAACTCGAGAGTCATGGCGTAAAAGGACAGGTCCTCTTGTGGATCAAAAACTGGCTAATTAATAGGAAGCAGAGAGTGAGTATAAATGGGCAGTCTTCACAGTGGAGGACAGTAAGCAATGGGGTGCCGCAGGGCTCAGTACTGGGTCCCATGCTCTTTAACTTGCTCTTTAACTGGAGTTGGGAGTAAGCAGTGAAGTGGCCAAATTTGCAGATGACACTAAATTGTTCAAGGTGGTGAGAACCAGAGAGGATTGTGAGGCACTCCAAAGGGATCTGTTGAGGCTGCGTGAGTGGGCATCAACGTGGCAGATGAGGTTCAATGTGGCCAAGTGCAAAGTAATGCACATTGGGGCCAAGAATCTCAGCTACAAATACAAGTTGATGTGAACTGGCAGAGACTGACCAAGAGAGAGATCTTGGGGTCGTGGTAGATAACTCACTGAAAATGTCAAGACAGTGTGCGATTGCAATAAGAAAGGCCAACGCCATGCTGGGAATTATTAGGAAGGGAATTGAAAACAAATCAGCCAGTATCATAATACCCCTGTATAAATCGATGGTGCGGTCTCATTTGGAATACTGTGTGCAATTCTGGTCA
Source organism: Heteronotia binoei (assembly GCF_032191835.1). Classification (NCBI taxonomy): domain Eukaryota; kingdom Metazoa; phylum Chordata; class Lepidosauria; order Squamata; family Gekkonidae; genus Heteronotia; species Heteronotia binoei. The sequence goes on from NC_083224.1 coordinate 50,561,602, forward strand.
CCGCACCTCATAAAGGATATTATAGCATTGGAAAAAGTCCAGAAAAGGGCAACTAGAATGATTAAAGGTTTGGAACACTTTCCCTATGAAGAAAGGTTAAAACGCTTGGGGCTCTTTTGCTTGGGGAAACTGACAGAGTAGTAGTAGAAGCGTCCTGCTGGGCCACTCTGGTCAGACCAGTCTCAGAAACATCAACTGCGGGGTGACATGATAGAGGTTTACAAGATTATGCACGGGATAGAGAAAGTAGAGAAAGAAGTACTTTTCTCCCTTTCTCACAATACAAGAACTCGTGGGCATTCAATGAAATTGCTGAGCAGTCAGGTTAAAACAGATAAAAGGAAGTACTTCTTCACCCAAAGGGTGGTCAACATGTGGAATTCACTGCCACAGGAGGTGGTGGCGGCTACAAGCATAGCCAGCTTTAAGAGGAGATTGGATAAAAACATGGAGCAGAGGTCCATCAGTGGCTATTAGCCACAGTATATTTATATATGTGTGTGTATGTGTGTATATATATATATGTGTGTGTTCATATATATGTATATATACACACACACACACACATATATTGGCCACTGTGTGACACAGAGTGTTGGACTGGATGGGCCATTGGCCTGATCCAACATGGCTTCTCTTATGTTCTTATAATTGCAGTGTAGCAACTCTTTGCAACTAGATTTCCTTTTTTACATAGGAAAATCCAGTTACAACTGGATATAGCACTACAATAGCACAATAGCCAATGATGTGTGGCTGTAGACAAATTAAGTCATGTAGAAGTTAATTTACCAAAAATGCTAATTGTTACTGACTTACTTCAACAGTTAATTAATTTGATACTTGTATTCTTTTCCAAGTACAGGGCAGCTTGCATGAACTCTCGGTAGCCTCCCAGCCAACCGATCAGGTCCACACCTTTGCTCAGTTACCACAATACACAGGGTGTTCAGTGTAATGTATCTAGCTCACTTGACTCACACCAATTCTGTCAAAGAGTATGGCCTGATAACTGGCAGTTCATTTGGGGTGAAGATAATGCAGCATTGCCGGTGGTGAAAGCTGAGAAAGACAAATTCAGACTCCCTTGATGTGAAGGAACTGTGCTGTAAAAGTGCATGCATCTCTGCATGGGATATTCTTCCAGGTTTCAGTTGAATCCGATCTTTACAAGCCACATTGCACTCTTTTTTTAAGCCTGCCAATAGTGCTGGAGTAGCAACTTGCAAGCACAAACTACACACAAGCAATGTCCTCTGCCATGTCATTCCTGCTCTCATCAGTAAAGCCCTTTCCAGGAGCATGGAAAGAGCATGCAAAGTCAACATGATATAGGTTTAATGAGCATCAGGACTACCAAGACTCAGTCCTGTCATCTATTGTAAAAAGCCAAAAGCTCCTCTAAAGGAGGCCTACAAGACATAAAATCCACTGAGCTGAAAACAACCTACCTGCAACAGACTGTGTAACCTGATATGTGCTTGAAAAACCTCCATTTTTGCAGCTTTAGGTGGACAAGAAAAAAAGCCAGGAGGCTTATCAAGCCTCTGATGGGATAGATTTGGCTTGGCATGTCATTAGTTGTGCAGGCTGGTTAAAGTATTGGAAAATAAGGAGGGCCACACCAAACACCACAGCATGCAGAAATGACAGCACTCTGCTTCCTGGTCTTTCCTTTCCCTTCTTGCTCCTCTCCCCATGAGAAGCCTAGTTTGCAAAAGGAATTAATCTGGCAAACAGATAAAGCTTGGCCTGGCTAATTCAATTCCATCAAGGAGGAGCGCAAGCATGTGTTAGGTGAACAGCTTGATGAAGGCAAGTTATTTAATTTATTTCAATCAGCAAAGAGCCAGAGATACGCACAGAGGGTTTTCTTCTTTTCCCACGAGCACCAATTCTCCAACTGCCTGTGCTTAATTGGGCTTCAACTTTGAACTGCCTCGTGTTTAATAGGACTTAATCTTCAAACTGAATATATTTAGTAGGGCCTGATCTTCATAATGAATGTGTCTGAGGCTCTGAGTTTCAAAGGCGCTCCACTTTACTAGGTTTTGCCTGCAGACTGACAGTGCAGCAACAGGACCAGTAATGTTTTTTCAAATGAGAGCATTTTAGGGTTGCCAACTTTAGATTCAGAAATTCCTGGAGATCTGTGGGGTGGCGTCTGGGGATTGTGTGGTTCGGGGAAGGTAGAGACCTCAGTGAGATATAATGCTGTAGAGTCCACCTCCAAAATAATCTTTATTAAGGTCTAGACTTTCTCAGAAGTCCTACAAGCAAGGCCTGATGGCCAAGGTCTCCCCTGTCCCTACATTCAAGCTGGAGGATGGTGACATCAGTCCTGTGATCCACCATCTACATCCTGAAGAGCAAGTTTTTACCTACAAAGCCCTTCACAAACTGGGACCTACATTCTTGAAGGACTATCTGTCCCTTTATAAAGCCAAGCACCAGCTTAAAAAGGTAAAGGTAATCCCCTGTGCAAGCACTGAGTCATTACCGACCCATGGGGTGACGTCACATCATGACGTTTTCTTGTAAGACTTTTTGTTATGGGGTGGTAATCTTTGCTAGTCATCAAAAGCCATTATTATACAAATGAATTCCAACTCAGCATTCACTGAGCAAGCTGGGTACTCATTTTACCACCCTCGGATGAAAGGCTGAGTCAACCTTCAGCCAGCTACCTGAACCCAACTTTCACTGGGATAGAACTCAGGTCATGATCACAGCTTGGATAGCAGTACTGCAGCTTTACCACTCTGCACCATGAGGCTCTCTAAGCACCAGCTTAGGTTCCCTCAATAACTCACTTCTAGCAGTGCCTTCCACTTAGCAAGCACAGTCTTCTTGAATGAGATCCTTCTTGCTTTCAATGGAGGGTCTTACACTATGGAATGGTCTTCCAGAGTAGGGTTTTGTTCTACTAACCTTCCACAAAATCATATGGATCCAGGTGGGATCTCATATGGCTATGCATGTTTCAAGTTCAAGTTCACGTTTATTTATATCCTGCCCTTCCCACCGAAGTGGCTCAGGGCAGCTCACAACACATAAAAATCTAACATAATGTGAATTTAAAACATCTTACATAATTAAAACAGTAGAATAATAAAACATATAAAACATATATGTGCGAAAAGGATCTAGGGGTCTTAGTGGACCATAGGCTGAACATGAGTCAATAGTGTGATGTGGTGGCTAAAAAGGCAAATGCAATTTTGGGCTGTATCAACAGAAGTGATGGTATCACTTTATTTTGCTCTGGTAACATCTCACCTGGAGTATTGTGTTCAGTTTTGGGCACCACATTTTAAGAAGGATATAGACAAGCTGGAACAGGTCCAGAGGAGGGCAATGAAGATAGTGAGGGGTTTGGAGACCAAGTCCTATAAAGAAAGGTTGAAGGAGCTGGGCATGTTTTGCCTGGAGAGGAGGTGGCTGAGAGGTGATATGATCACCATCTTCAAGTACTTGAAGGGCTGTCATATAAAGGATGGTGTGGAATTTTTTTCTGCAGCCCCAGAAGGTAGAACCAGAACCCATGTGTTGAAATTAAATCAAAAGAGTTTCCGGCTCAACATTAGGAAGAACTTTCTGGCTGTTAAAGCGATTTCTCAGTGGAACAGGCTTCCACAGGAGGTGGTGGGCTCTCCTTCCTTGGAGGTTTTTAAACAGAGGCTAGAAGGTCATCTGACAGCAATGAAGATCCTATGAATTTAGGGGGAGGTATTTGTGAGTTTCCTGCATTGTGCAGGGGGTTGGACTAGATAACCCTGGAGGTCACGTCCAATTCTATGATTCTATGATTCTATTTATTTTTGAAGACAATTTCCATGATGACATAACTGAATTCCATGGACTTGGGTATTATTAGCTATTTACATTTTATGGCTGTCTTGTTAGTTCACTATTGGACTGTTGGTATTGCTATGATTATTATGCATTAATTACTGTTATGTTAAGTAATTTGGAACCAAGTGGTAATATGTATTTTTAAATAAATAAATGATACAGTCTCCTTATCTAATGAAAAGAGCTTTGACTCTCAAAAGCAAATATTCTGGAAATCGTGGTGGTCTTTAAGGTGCTAATGGATTCAAATCTTGCTCTTCTACTGCAGACCAACACAGCCACCTTATATTTCCAGATAATGTAATTCAGTTCATGCAAGGAGGGGTACTTTATTAAGCAATGTTTCCCCATTGATTTCAATTTAACATATTCCCAAGTTATGTGCTTAGGACTGCAGTCTTTGAATATGGAGATCCCCATTTCAGCACAGAGCCTAGATTTAGTGACCTTCAAGTACGCCCCACCTCTATAACTCCGACCATGACACCCAATGCTGATCTGAGAATCAGAGGCATATTCTGTCACCACTGCTACATGCAAAACCATCCCCCATCAACCCTCTTATGAATCCAGACATGTCGTAAACCCTTTTGTAAAAGTCTGCCAATTGAAACAGAATGAGAATTGAACTCTGAGTATTCAGGAAGCTATCAAAGAAAAACGACGATTCCCCATCCGCAGCAATGCTTTGCTGCAGGCATGAAAGCAGCCTTACCCCCAGCCACCTCTTCAGTGTTCTGTGTCAGCCGAGTTCTATGGCTAAATTAATTCATCCTCCACTCCCTTTTTATTTGCAGCAGAATTCAGCTCGGGTGCCGCCTTAAGATTTATGTTGCACACATGCCGTATTGACAGACAGTCAGGTTAGAAGGTTAGAGCTGCAATATTACTAGAATTTGCATAAAACAAGGGCATTTTATAATTTAGCTGATCCAGATTCGGATAAGATGGTACTTGTGGCCATTTTATAATTAGGTGGGTAATCATAAAGTAACCTTTGCTAGTCATCAAAAACCATTATTATACAAATGAATTCCAACTCAGCATCCAACTTCTTTTTTTGTCTCGTCCTTGAAGGCTGAGCAAAGTGGGTGTGAAGAGAGAGACAGGAAATTTGCTGGCAGGCTTCACTCCCCAGCCCGTCTCTTGCTGTTACTGTGTTTTATAGACCACAAGTGCTTAATCGATAAGGCAGTATTTTCAGGACCAGTGCCCCTCCACCACTCTCTGCCTCTTGGAAATTGATTGGCCAACCACACACAAATTCTTGGACATGAGCCGGCCATCTTGGATATACCATTCCTGAGCCTGAGGGCAAATTCATCAGCTGAGCTTTGAAGAACCAGCAAAGTTTACGGAGGCAGAAGCTGCTCACCCCCACACTGACAAGCAATGAAAGAATACATGCTCCCCTTGGGCTTACTAACCAACTTGTCAGGTTAATGAATGGCTCCAGGAAACCATCAAATATGCACTGACTGGTAGATTAGGGTTTCAGCAAATAAACACTTCCCCCCACCCCCAATGTGCCAACCAGGCCTGCCTAGCCACAAAACATAGCCTTCTGTCACAGCAAGCTGAGCTCTGTTTTCCCTGCAGCAAAGCTAGTGGAGTTTGACACTCTGAAGCAAAGATGAAATTGCATTGCTGCAGTCCAACATAATTTAGCAACTCCTGGGCAGCCAAGCATCCTTACTTGCTGCACTTTATCACATGCGGGTGCTTGACGGAGAGGAGAACCACAGGGCTTTGTTAATGTAGCCAACCATTCAAGTGTAATCACAGAAAGTCCCAAAAAGCAACTACCTTGCCCAGATCTGACATGCTCAGTAACATTTAGGAAGCATTCAAAATACATCAACATAATCCAGCACACCTCATATCTTTTAAGAAAATCATGTGCCCCAAAGCCATATAGCAATTCAGTGGCAGGAGTGAGACTTTACCACAGCTTTCTTGCTTCTTAAGAGTCTGCATAAACCAGTGTAACATTTAAAGAGGAACAGAGCAATTTGATAGCACCACCCCTTCTATTCTGTAAACAGCTATTCATTTACTTCTTCTGGAATAAGTTTCATTTTCAAAAAGTTCTGTACATTTCTGAAGAGATTCAGGCAATTAACAAGAGCTGATTGGCTAGTGTCTGTGCTGCTGCTACCACCCTTTTTCTCACCCCCAATTCTGGGAGCAATCTTGTGATTTTTTTGTAGGCTGATAAATCTATATAGAAATATATATATATATATATATATATATATATATATATATATATATATATATATATATATACCTGTGTCACTTTATTTTTCTTTTTTAGGGACTACAACTGAAGGCTTATTATATTCAACTTGCTGGCACTTCTGTCAGTAATTCAAGCTGTGATAATGTCTCATGCTGCAGTTGAAGAATCTGTTATGTGTTCTTAAAATTCCCAGTTCTGTTATCACCCTAAAACTTTACAGTGGTCAACCATGAGTGGAAGATAACTCAGCCAGCAGCTGACTTTGGCTGTGTAATAGACAGGCATTGCAAAGAGGCTCACAGCACTTGAACATTTCTTTCTAAGATTTGGGTGTGCCTGTAGAATATGAATGAACCCATCATCAATTTATGCTAGAGCTCATGGCTAGCACCATTTTACTGCCATCCCCAACCCCCCCCCCATTCTTCTTCACAAACAACAAAAACAACTGGGGACTCAGCTGGTTGGCTGAGATGGCCCCCTTCTACCACAAGCACTTGGCTGCTTGAGGCTTTCATCCATAGCAAGAGGCAAGCAAGCAGTTAAAGAGAGCCTTTTGTAGCTATGTGCCTCCCTCTCTGCCACAACCTGCTCCCTCCTGCTGCTGCTAGGAATGAAAGCATTCCCAAAATAAGTTCCTATCTCAGGCAACCAATAATAGGATGCTTCATCCTCCAACAGAGAGCAAAGGAGAGGAGACAACTGCAATATAATGACAACATGACCATTTCCACAGTACTAACTTACCTCTTTTTACCAGCAAGTTGAATTCCCATGTGATTCTTCGATTTTGTGACACTTATTTTGCAGTAGGGTATTTACATCATAGTTTTTCATGTTCAGACCCACCCTATTTGTTCCACAGTTACTTCAAAATGGGTCCATGAATTCTGTCTGCTGCCATGCATCTTGTCACTAATGGTGCCCTTGTAAATTCTTTTTGTGCATGCACAATGATGTTACAATGCAATTGCATTGTCAAAAAAGGGCTTGTTTAACATTCCGCCCCCCACTGTGCCAGGTGCACCCTGTCTCCATTCCATGCCCTGGTTCCAGTGCTCTCCCAACTGTCCCCCCCCCCAACCTCCCAGCTCTTGTTCCCAGTTCCTCCAGGTTGATGGCAAGGTCATGCCATCTCATCCCCCCACAATGAACTCCTTGAGTGACTTTGCAAGCTGCAGCTTCTAACCAACGCACGGCCAGCAAGTTTTAAAAAAAGAAAAGAAACCTGAACATGCCACCCTTTTATTACAGTACATTTACTCAGAAGTAAATGAGTTGAATTCAGGAGGACTTAGCTCCAAGTAAACTCAGTCCTAAATCATCTAAGGCTACCATCCTAAGCATCCCTAGGCACACCAAATAGCTCAGTTTCTTCCTAGATTTCGGTCCCAGAGTGGAGCTTGCTAGACAGTAATTTGCCCAAATGAGGGGAGCTGGAACACCCATTTGCCTTCCAGGAATTGCTGAAGGGAAACTTTTTCCTCCCCAGCTGCGGTCATCCCACAGCCCAGCTTAAAGGCATCCCTCAGCCTCCACACTGCTAACTACAAATTCCGAACACAATCAGTACTATGTTTTTTAAAATGGCAGATATCTCCAGGATAAGCTTGGAGGCAGGAGGGCAGTAGGTGACATGAACACGTGTCAATGATGACACAACACAAAATGGCAGCAAGGTAGGGAGGATTCGAATATGGGGAATTCCTCATTTGAAAACCGCAAGTGACGATCCAAAGCGGGGTGGGGGGGGGGGAATGGCTGAACATGAGGATTCTGAAAGCACTGGGTAAGGGGGTGCAACATTTGGTTCTACTCCTGTGGAGGCAAAATTTTGTGTGGAAACTTTTGCATAGCTTGATCATTTAAAAACACAGACATGGGGGTGGCTCTTTTGTGCAAATGGTTCATATCACTACTGGATTTGCTCACATGCTAGTCATGCATAGAGAATTCCAAAAGTACTCCAAATGCATTCATAGTCTCAGGAGCCTCTTTTGAATGTACACTCCTACATAGGGCGTGTACCCAGGGCTATATCGGTAGAAAAAGCCCAGCAGGAACTTATTTGCATATTAGGTCACACCCCCTGAAGCCAAGCCAGCCTGAACTGCATTCCTGCCCCAAAAAAGCTCTGTTTGCGCCTCTCCAAAGAACACATCTAGGGATTGGTTCAGGTATCAGCAGGGTTATTTCCAGATGGAAAAAAAATTCTCCAAGCAGATCTTGTTGCTGCTGCAAACTCAGGAGTGTTCTCCATGGGCGTTCTCCACACATAAGTTTCCTCCTCACTTGCCTTTGCCTCAGCCCTTTTTGGCTGCCATTTTTCCCTCTGTCACAGTGTTCACCAAGTGAGGCAAATGTCCTTCACACTGTGTTCATCAAGTGAGGCAAATGTCCTTCACACTGTGTTCACCAAGTGAGGCAAATGTCCTTCACACTAAAATAAAATGGCATAACAAACGGTTCAGAGATGGAAGTCAGAAATGAATCTGGCGCATTCATCACTGAGAGCTGCTGTGGCTTCATGGATGCATAGTTAACTTCTACTGAGTCAGATTATTGGTCTCTCAAAGTCAGCACTGTCTACTGGCAGCAGTTCTTCAGAGTCTCAAGCAGAGATTTTTCACATTGCCTACTACCTAATCCTTTTAACTGAAGATGCTGGGGACTGAATTCCAGACTTTCTGCATGCTGTCAATGCTCTGCTATTGAGCTGTGCCCTCTCTTTCTTGCTTTCCCCCCTATTACCTTTCTCATTGCACAAAAGGGATTCATATTGCTAAAGATAGCTTACCCCCCACCTAGTTCTCAAGGTTCTTATCAGGGTTGTGGAATTTCAACACACAATTTCACATCATGGGGTCTTTATTACCATTGCAATAAAATATGGATTTAAGATCTTGCTTTATTCATGATGAGAGAATATGATTTTATTGTTCTTTCTTTTGATATGCTTGGAAGCATTCCTTGTATACCGCCCCAGGCCCACTATGCAGGGAAAGGCAGTCTATCAATATTTTAATGCCTACAGAAATAAATGCTGAAGTATTGGTATTTTAGTGTAGCAGCAACACACAATTGCACCTGTCTTAATGGATTTCTCCAGTTCTAAAATCATTTGCCCATTTCTCCACAAGGTTTTCAAAATGGAAGAAACGTGCCATGCAGGAGGCTGGCAGAGCAGCAAAACCCAAGAATATCATTGAATCCATTCGCTGCTTAAATTAATCACTTTAATGCCTATGACTTGAATACAAAGGTGCCCCTGATTAATTGAAGAATGAAGGAAAGAAGGAAGGAAGGCAGGGGAAGGAAGAGAGGGAGGGAGGGAGGAAGGAAGGAAGGCCAGGCAGAATTTGTTTGTTAATACAAGTACAAAAGCTGATCACAAGCATCACATTAGAAGAGGGCAGGGAGAACCATGCACACTGCCCTGAGTTTCTTAGAGTAAGGAAAAGATAAAAATTCACTTGTTAGACAGATGGATGAGGTATTCCCTCTTGTGAGAAAGATGAGAGAATGCCTTGAGTTAGTGCTTCCATTAATTTATGCATTTTTTTAAAAAAAAAGATAACTTTTCTTTGCAGTTTTTTGTATGCAAATTTGTGTTAACTGGTCAATTTGAGTGAGTGATCAACTAAAGCTCATATGATTAAAGCACAAAGATTAAAAAAAAATCAGGAAACTGTAAAATCTTTATTTTTGAACTACCTAAAATAAATAACACCCCAAAAGTCTGGGGCAACATCTACTAACATAGTCAATACTGCTTCCCACCTTATATCTTCCAATCACTTACTGAAGATCCCTGAACTAAGAAAAAGGCAGAGCACATCTTGGAGAAGCTGAGCTGCAGTTTCCTTCAATGGGTATTTCCAAGTTGCTTCAGGGCCAGTTTCTGCATTTGGCATAATCAAGTGTTAAAGCTTATTCTGGGCTTTGTCTCTTCAGCCAAAACTGGGGGAGGAAGGCATGTACAAATAGACCTCCAGCACACACACAAAAATGTTTAATCTTCCCCTGTCATTTTATCTTTTTATGTGTAAGGAATTTGTCCATGGGGGAGCATTCAAAAATGTTATTCCCTCCTCTGCATTTAGACAAGACAAGATCTAGAGAAAGCTTTATGTTGGTAATTCCACCAAACGTACAAACTGGCCCATGCTTTACTCTGCAATCCTCTTGCTGTGTTCTCCATCATCCCCATTTCTGATGAGCAGAAATTTCCTTAAATGTGTTGTTGAGGTGTGAAGGAGCTTCACTCTATCAGGGGGCCCTGGTGCTTTTCCTCAAGTGTTTAGGGACAGGCACCTGCCCACATTTGTTGAGTAATGGGTCAGTGAAACACCAGCATCACTACAGCAAACACAATTGCTGCACAGGACAGAACACTCTTAATTAATCTCTTCTAATGCAGAAAGACTTTTGTATGCACACCAATCATTTTTTTCAGCTCATCTCTGCATCTTTTTCCTATGGTACACTATTATTTTTGAGACAGGGTAATGATAATCCATGCGGCACACAGTAATCAAAAGTATGGAGGTGCTGTGTCTGGGGACTGTGATATTTTCCACACAGGTTTCTAACGCTTCCCTAATTGTTCCTGTCATCCTGGATGCAGTCATTTCCACGGCTGCAGGCAATAACACTGTGGTTGTTACGATATGACTTCGCCATAGGATCAAAACAGGTGAAGTGAAACTGGGTGGCAGTGACCTTTATCTCCCCTATTACTGCTTCGATAATTGCTAAGGATACACAAGATGGCTCATGGCTTATCTCTCCCCTGTGTTGCTGCATTCATGGCAGCTTCAAGACCCTCAGTCCACATGTAGTTTAAAACCAGCCCAGTGTCAAAGCAGCAGCCACAGTTTGCACATCCATCTCTTTCTCTGCTGGGAGAGGAGGGAAAAAAAGATCCTACCTTAGTAATAGACCCTGGGAGGGCAAAAAATAAATAGAGTCAGCTAATCCATTCCCATTCAATTTAATTTCCTGCATTCATTAGGACAGCAAATTATCTCATGAAGTTCAGACTTAATTTGTTGTGCAAGTATATTTAACAAGCTGTATTGACCATGTTTAGATTTGCCAGCAGAGTAAACGTTGAATCAGCTCCAGCAAGACTTTACTAGATGTAGCATATTGAACCAATATAATACTGCTCTTAACCACAATTTTAAAAGAAAGTATTCCACTTCCATGCTGCATCTTTCACCCAGTGTGCTTCATATCATTTAATGAACTTGGGACAGCTTGAATCCATTCCCCTTCTCTTCCATTCCTGGGCTCATGGCCAATCTACATGTGACACTGGGGATTCTCCAGGAAATTCTTGCCTTATTAGAGAAGAAAAACAGATACCTGTGTTATTAGCAGTCCAAAGAGATATCTGATTGCAGGGCTGGAGAGGAGTTGAAGCACCCCTTCACAAGGGCTGTCATTGTGAAACTTGCTAAGGCTCAAAAGTGCCAGCTAAAGTATCTAGAATCTTGGACCCCTAGAGATTCCATTAGAATGAGATGTTCGCTTCCATTCCACATTGGCAGAGTCAATCACTTCTGGACAAAGGATGATCCAATTTGGACCAGACTTTCTATTCATCAGGGAAGTTCAGAGCCAATACATGGTGTTTGATGGATGTGGGATTATATTGTATACAGCTCTGACTGATAAAAGTAGCCCCTGTCATCAGAGATGGAGATGTGTATGAGATTGGAGAAATGGGTCAATATTTAGCATAAGTATCTGGGTATTTGGATTTTTACTTGTTTTCAGCTTTCAGTCTTCAGTGGAAACTGGGTCCACAGGAACTTGGGTAGGGGTTAAGGACTCCTTCTACTTCTCGTTACCACAAGGAAGTCTGCATGTGTTCTGAGGAACCAGCTACAGCATAGGTAATGAGTTTCACTTATTTAGTTCAAGAGTATTGCTTTTCATTTGAATATCTCTGAGTTATTGCTGCTGTGTGCTTTTCCCTGCATTCTTGTTTTGTCTTTTTCTACCACTTTTTAAAATACAACCATCCTTTTTCTTTTTTTCCCCTCTCTCCTTTACAATAAACGTTTTGATAAAGGTATTTTTTATTCACTCAGTATAATCTTCTTTTCTGGGATAGATGTCTTTTAATCTCTTCCCCATGGGCTAGACTGCACAGGTATTACCAGGTTGGTCATAAGCTATTTTGTTATTTCTCTAGTACTGAGCTGGAAGACTACTTTCTAATCAGGTGAAAGATGTTCCCTGGAGGTCCTGCATGGTGGCAGCTGGTTACCAGAGAATTTTCCAGGGAACCTTTGGTCTAAAGACGTTTCCTAGCAAGGAAAGTCACCATTTCCCCCCTTCCTAACATAACAGTCATATCACCTCCACTCATCCCTGGCTTCTAAGCATCATATATGCTTGGTTGTCATTTGTGAGAAAACTTCTAAGAGCCAATCTAGACATTATCTACAGCTATCTGTATGTTCTCCCACTTTGGGAAAAATTGCAGCTTAAGAGAGGCAATTTAAATCGCGAAAACAGTGCAGACCACCACCCTAGCAAAAATCAGTTCCTTCCCCAACAGGTGCTTTTTAAATTTTTTTTTTAAAGGAAGGTGATGGTCGCAGATCTCCCGATATCACATCTACTTTAGTGCAGGCAACAGGAAAGTGTTAGGAGTCAGCAGGCAGCCATGGTAAGCACACAATGAGAAGATGAGGGCAAAGAAGTCAGAACCATGGACAGAGCACAGTGGAGTAAGAGGCACAATAAAGCTGTCAGTGGTAAGAAAAGCCAGAATGTTGCTCCATTACCCATCAGAAACCTGCAGATGGTTTATTAATACTGCTGCAGAGAATTATGAATTTTTAGTCCTACCTCCTGGAGAATATCAATTCCTAATCAGAGACATATTACTCTCATTCTGAAGTGTGTACCTCTCCCCCTATGAATCTAATGGTCATTGCTTCTAGGACTGACATGGTGGCAAAGCAAGGATGCCTGGAGTTGTTGATATCCAGTGATGTTGACAGGGATATGTTCCCTGTGGCAAATGATGGAGAAAGCCTTGTCATCCAGGGTTTTCTTCTCTATGGAGGTTTCTGCAGGAAAGAGTTCCTTGATGACTGCTTTCTGAGATGGTCCAGGGAAAACACCTCCATCAATCTTAGTGTTCCAGGATTCATCATGCAATGCAGAGGTTTCTGAGTCCAGTTCCTGAACCCTCATACGTTATACTCCATTGATATTTTGCCAGATGCACCATTTAGGAAGGGCACGGGGCTGCGGGAACCCTGGTTCCCAACCTCTGTGTTTCAGACTATATGTGATTATTCTCAAGTTTCCATATCTGTCTATCCTCAGATTTGTTACAAGTCACACAAACCATTTAAAAAAAAATGGAGGGGGGTTGATGAGTGTAGTCATGTTTGAACAATTCCACTATAATTATTCTGAGGTACACAACATTAAAAGTATCAATTGCTTTCGACATATAATCTCTCTCAGTTTAATTTTAAATATACTCAAAGACAAGCTTTTATGCCTTGTTATGAATATTACCCTCTTTGTTTGAAATTCAAAATGGAGTCCCTGTTTTTGGCCTGTCAGAAGATCTTCAAGGCCCATATCACCTATACAACTCTGTATCTTATAGCAGAACTAATTTTATCTTAGATAACATTACAGTTCATGTGAACAGGATCTCCCAGCTCCGTCTTATATGTCCCCACATATAATCCCATTAGTTTAAAAATTTACATTTTAAAAAACCCTTCAAGCTTTAAAGACAGGGCACCTTGACCATTAAATATTCTAGAAATGAAAAATTAAAGCAGTGTGATGAAAGGTCGCCATACTAACACCGTTCATACATCCATAACACAAATTGGAAAGTGTGGAAATTCCTGGAACAACATTCTCTTTGACCTCCTAGACATAGTTATCAAGATACCTAATTCTTCAGATCCTGAATTATAGAAAGGCAATTTTAAAAGGCTTAAAGTGCGGGAGTGATTGCATAAAGTATTCACATAGCTATAACTGTGTCCCATAAGCTATATAAACAAAGATGTTCAAGGTCAATTGTTTGCACCTCTCCTAAATGTGGAATGCTTACATTTTAATTATCCTGTCACAGAGAGACTGCCCTGGTCTATATGCAATAAAGATGTGACACTGAGGGCTCACACAGAAGACTGCTTACATTCAGACAGAAGGGGAAATCACTAGTGGATTCTTTTCCCCTGAAGGTTGTGCAAATACTATGGAGATAGTTAACTTTTTGTTTTCTTCAAGCAGCCAAATTACTACACTGAAGTTATTGAATGGATTTATCACTTGTGTGCTGTTCCATTAGAGCTAATAAACAGATTTACCATGGAGGTTTATGCAATATCAGCTAAAAAGAAAATGGTCCCCTTTACTACTCATGAAACATTTCCAACTGTAACCTTCACTCCTCCAGCTCCCTCAGGCAACCAAAGTTCTCCTGCTCTATTAAATGATTCATCCCTTTCTCCCTTGCAATCCTTTATGTGCAGGACCATCTTTCAAAACACCTGCATGATGACATTTCTCTCTCTTCCTTCAAAAACCCATATTTTCAATGAAGTCTTTGGCAGAATCCTCCTTCCCCAGTGAACCTAAGCAGAAATAAACAAATATTTTCCCTCACAGATGCCTCAAAGCTTCACATATAATGTCATACCTAATTTCAAATGACTCATTCTTTAGAGCTGAGTCTGAGGTAAAGAAGGCCATGTTTATTCCTTATAAGCAAGAATATTCAGCATTAATATAGTGTTCAAAATGCTTTAGCGCTCTTCAGTTGTTTTTGCAGGAACCATGAAAAGGAGATCACTATTAATACCCTTACACTGTGAATGGGAGATTTGAGAGAATTGTGGCTTGTGTAAGTGCCTTTACACATTCTTCACTCCACTTTCAGTAATTAGAATCCAACTCATGGTTCTTTTAAGAGCCCCGTGGCGCAGAGTGTTAAAGCTACAGTACTGCAGTCCTAAGCTCTGCTCATGACCTGAGTTCGATTCCCGGTGGAAGCTGGGTTTTCAGGTAACTGGCTCAAGGTTGACTCAGCCTTCCATCCTTCTGAGGTCGGTAAAATGAGTACCCAGCTTGCTGGGGGGACAGTGTAGATGACTGGGGAAGGCAATGGCAAACCACCCCGTAAAAAGTCTGCCGTGAAAACTTTGTGAAAGCAACGTCACCCCAGAGTCGGAAACGACTGGTGCTTGCACAGGGGACCTTTCCTTTCCATGGTTCTTTACATCTTGCTTTATGCTCAACTTTATGTTCTTATAACGGGATTAAATGGTTTAATGGAAAATAAATCCATCAATAGCTACTAGCCATGGTGACTAAAGTGAACCTCTCATCCAGAGGCAGTAAACCTCTGAATACCCATGCAAGGAGGCAGCATCAGGGAAGGTCTTGAGCTTTATGCCCTGTTTATTGGCTCTCCATGGCATCTTGCTGGATTATTTGAAAGAGGATGCTGGATTAGATTGACAAGTGATCTGATCCAGCCTTCATGTTATATTCAGTTTCAGGTTCTTACAAGATTTGATTTAAATGTGGGTGGGACATAAGAATTTGTCTGTACAACTTAGCATTTTGTTTAAACTGGGTCTTCACCAGCTATGACTGCAGTATTAGCACACCAGATATTTGTAGCCCAGGTGGGTGCTAACATTGTACCCAAAGCCACTTTATATGTGCAGCTGCCTGGTTTAAATGATATATTGAGCATGTAAAAAGTGAACAGGTAAGATGTTTTAACCATTCACAAGCATATTTAAATTAGGCCTCAACATATTTCTTGAGCAACTAGTTCTGCCTTCCTATTCTAATAATACTTCCACTCATTGATAAGATGAAAAATGTGCACAAGAGAGTTAATATTGATCATACTAATAAAATTGCCCCCTCTCTGAGTACCAACCTGAAAACTGAGTATCTGCCTTATGGTATCTTTATTGCACTTCCTGAGATTTCACTTAATCAGTGTAAGCAAAGTGACCCCATCACCACACTGAATGAACTCCATCTTTCACCAATAAACTATGGCACAAAAACCTGAAAGTCTGAAGTTCCTTTCTTGAAGAATTGTCAGCAATAGAACATCCTGGTAGACTGAACTATTCTCCCATAGATTTTACATAGGTAACATAGGTATAGCCATGTTACCATCTGCTGCAGCAAAAATAACAGTCTTGCAGCACTTTGAAGACTAACAAACTTATTGTGTGGTATCAGCTTTCAGGAGTCCAAGCCCACTTTGTATCAGCTTTCAGGAGCCAAAACTCACTTTTTCACTGGTTTCCTGCCTCTCAAGAAATGGGGGTGGCAGTGGACAGTGTTATTAGTGATAAGCAGAGCTTTTTTGTAGCAGTAACTCCTTTGCATATTAAGCCACATAACTCTGATGTAGCCAATCCTCCTGGAGTTTACAGTAGACCCTGTACTAAGAGCCCTGTAAGCTCTTGGAGGATTGGCTACATCAGGGGTGTGTGACCTAATATGTAAATGAGTTCCTGCTACAAAAAAAGCCCTGATGATAAGTCATTCTGTACTTAGATAGGTGCCATCAAGTCATAACAAACATACAATAAGTGACCTCAGCAATGGACTTCCAATGCAAGTGATTAAACAGAGATGGTTTGCCATTGCCTTCCTCTGCAAAGCCTTTCTCAGTGGTCTCCCATCCTGGCACCAACCCAGTTTGGCTTCCAAGATCTGACAAGAACAGGCTACACCATATCATTTCACAGCCCCAACAAATCATTATTTGACCAAAAATAATAAGGCTGTAAACTGCAAAATCCTATCCATATGGTTTCAGGAATAAAAATGTTCTTCCGTTTGTTTAATGCATGTCTGTGTTGTTTGACAAAGCATTGCTCTGCCCTAAGCAAATGGGGATTTACTTCCTAGCAGTGTGAAGTCTTTGGAAGTCTCTTGTTGTGAGGATTAGTAGGCAGAATTTATTTCATAAGTGTGGGGGGGAACCTCAGCAACAAGAATAAGCATTGATTTTGTGTTCAGTCACAAACCATGAGGACTGAACAGGGGCTGGCTTAAAAGTTAACTGCTGTTGTTTTGGATTAGTTCAAAATCCAATTTACACAGAGTCTGGGAAACAGACAAGTGCATCAGAGGAACTGAATTTAAAATATTTTTTAAAAAACTTATCTTGTCCTGTTTGGGAGGATCTAACGAATTTGAGCATCCAGTACCTGCTACATGATCAAATTACAGATAAAGAGGCTTATATGTATGATTTTTGCAGTTTCAATATTGGACATTTTTCCCCCCTAGATAGTGTATAATTTTGTCACTGAGAAGCTAAGAGTTTCCATCACAAACCAAAGATATCTAATAGCACCACCAAGTGTCCAGTGCCCAACACAGCTGTTCTGTCATCTATAACAACACACTATCCCATTTATTGCAAATGAATGTTCATGATTCATTTCAAACCTCAATGCATCAGATAAGTAACATTTGGGGGCACCTTAAAGACTAACAATGTTTACTCCAGTGTAAGCTTTAATAAGTCAGAACTCACTTCAGTTCTTTTCACACCACAGTGGACTTAAACTGTCTGCAGTGATGTTAGATATTCTGAATGTCAAGGGATATCATTAATATATCAGCTTCAATGATCATGTACTATGCCTCTTTCTGTCCCTCAGTTTTGAAACACTGAGCCAATTCTCTAAATATATGAAATGCTGAAATTTCTTGAAGTAAAATGGCTGATCTCTAAAACATCAAAGAAGCATAGGAGGAAAGAGAGGGGGAGAAAAGCCCATATTAGTTACTCCTGTGTTGAGGTACATGAAAATGGCAATATATGAAAATGGCAGTGTATTGTTCTAACCTATTGAGCACCTCTTTGACAAGACAATATAAACATAAACAGATGTCATGTTTACACTGACATTGTTTTCCAAAAAGTTAAAAATTTTATTTGACCAATCATGAGTCCATGGCTTGGTTCAATTAGCAGAAATGAAATTTGGGAGACAGTTACTTCAAAGGAAAGAGTTTAAGGGATTGAACTTGTCTCATTTTCAGAGTTTCCAGGGCTTGAATGAGCAGCCTCTATGATCTGAAGCGGATTTATCCTAGTGAATTTCATAGAAAAGCAAAGTCTCTTTGTTGCTTAGACCAGCCACTACTGTCCTATCAGGCTACATGACAGTCATGGAATATCACCTGATCTGTTCCAACTTCTTAGTCTAAAGAGGCTTACCTATTTGTGTGAGTGACCCCCTTCTGTCTCCTTTTTGGGACAGAACTGGGTGGTGATTGATTGATTTTATGCAATTTGTGTCCTGCCCTATTCCACAAGAGAGCTCAGGGCAGCTCACAACATGAGGTAAAGCAATCCTATAAAAACAAAAGGCAAGCCATTGTGGCAATGTCTCACCTACCCTCCCATTGGCTGAGTCGCATGTCTCTATGCAGAGCAACCTCATCCTCCAGCCCCAGGACAGAAGAGGATTGGGCCTCTGGGGAAGCTGCCTTCATGTCCTATTGGCCCCACCTGCTGGGTCCTCCATTTTCCCTCAGTGGCTGTTGCTAGGCAACCATAGTATTACAAGCTTGGTTCTGTCAGTAAAGGGCAGGGGAGAGGCCCTTTCCAGGCTTATTTTGAGAGAGAACTCATTGGGGCCAGTCCTGGCTAGGGTTACCAGCTCCAGACTGGGAAATTCCTGGAGGTTTTGTGGTGGATTCTATGGAAGCCAGAATTTGGGGAGGGGAGAGGCCTCAGATGAATATAATGTCATAGAGTCCACCCTCCAAAGCAGTTATTTTCTCCAGGGGGAGAGAGAGCTGTTGTCTGGAGTTCAGTTGTGATACCAGGAGCTCTTCAGGCTCCACCTGGAGATTGGCTATCCTAGGCCTAGAAGCAACCTCTGTATGACTTGATGCCACCTGGCTGACATGACTTAACTAGGCCTAGCGGCTTGCTATTGTTCAGCAGCATTCCCCTATGGCAGCCAGTGTGGCATAGCAGTTAGCGCTTCAGAGCAAGATCTGCAGACCCAGGTTCTTGCTGTGGAAGCTGACTGAGTGATATTGGACCAGCCACAGACTTTCAGCCTAACCTACCTCACAGGGTTGTTGTGCAGATCAAAAGGGGGCGAGAAGAATGGTTTATTTATTTATTTTATTTCATTCGATTTATATCCCACCCTACCCCACCGAAGCGGGCTCAGGGCGGCTGCTTTGGCTCACATTGTGGAGAAAACTTGTACTTTTCCTAGGTAGAAGCTGCATGGAGGGAGAAGAGATGGAAAGTTGAAGTCAGAGGGGTAGATAAAGGTAGGTTGATGGTTGGCTGGGAAAGAGATAGGGCTGCCAACTCCAGTTTGGGAAATTCCTTGAGATTTGAGGGGTGGAGCTTTGAGACAGTAGGGTTTGAGGAGGCATGGGACCTCAGACAAATACAATGTCATACTCCACCCTCCAAACCACCCATTTCCTCCTGGGGAGCCATTGTTGCCAATCTCTAGGTGATGACTGGGGATCATTCAGAATTACAACTACTCTCCAGATGACAGAGATCACTTCCCTTGGAGAAAATGGCTGCTTTGCAGGGTGGACTCTGTGTCATTATATCCTGCTGAGATCGCTTCTCTTCTGCTTTGGTCCACACTGTGGAGAAAGACTATACTTTTCCTAGGTAGAGGCTGCAGGGGGAGGAGGAGATTGAAAGCTGAAGTCAGATCAACTAAGAATATAAGAGAAGCCAAAAAAACAGGTGCCATCATGAGGTCCACTAGTGGGGCCAGGATGTTAGAAGTCCTCCCACTGTCCCCCCCCCCAAAAAAATACCCTTCAGATAATTGCCACCTCGAGGTACATACTCTATAGTATACCATAACACAGCCATGTCAGGCCAAAACAAACAAACAGATCATGCCACAAGCACACACTGAAACTAAATGCTGCAAGGCCAAATATGACAGGAAAAGGCAGCAACAACACACTGCAGGTGAAAGGAATGCTGATCTCCATAGTCTGTGTGATTGTTGTCATGCTATGACACCATAGCAAATTGACTCTGATTGTCCAAGGCTGGGACACTCACCAAAGCCTTTTTCTAGAGCCTGTTGTATTTATCCCTAGTCATAGATAATAATTCTGTAATGGAATTGGCCTAATTCAGCTCTCCCATTGGCTGTGGTGTGACTCCATTAGTGACTGGCCTGTGAACCACCAGTCAATCACTCTCCCATGCCATTCGCTGACTATGCTCCTCTTCCTCATCCACTGCCAGAACCGGGACAGATGAGGATTGAGCCACTGGGTAAGCTACTAGGAAGTAGTTGTTGCAAGGCAACTGATTTTGCTTCTGTCAGTTAAAAGCAACCAAGCTTGGTTCTCTCAACAAAAGGTGGATGGAGGCCCCTTCCAGGCCTCTCTTGGACTTTGAGGGAGAAATCATTGGGCCCAGTCCTGACTAGGACTGAGAGGTCCAGTTTGATAGGAAATTCCTGGGGATTTTGTGGTGAAGTCTATGGAAGCCAGACTTTGGGGAGAAGAGAGGCCCCAGTTAAATATAATCCA
Source organism: Heteronotia binoei (assembly GCF_032191835.1). Lineage (NCBI taxonomy): Eukaryota > Metazoa > Chordata > Lepidosauria > Squamata > Gekkonidae > Heteronotia > Heteronotia binoei. The sequence continues at coordinate 50,582,291 of NC_083224.1, forward strand.
TAGAGCTAAACATGAACCACAATGAAAATTACCCAGAAGAACAACCTGTTCCTTCTCTCGTTTTCAGAAGTCTGTGTGCACTAATATATTCTTCAGATTTTTAGTTTGCTAAATCTTATCGCTGGTGGTTCCTGGCAACCCAGAACATTCTTGACCAAGTACCAATGTTCTTATTGTCTGTGCCAAAGGAGAAAATTGTATGGCACAAGTAATCCCATTCATTCCCCCCCTTGTTTTCATATTTTAGCAGCTCTTCCCTATTGACCTGCTCTACCCATTTCCTATCAATGCTACAACCCTATCAGGATATCCTCTCTGTTTAAATTCTTAAAATGACACCCTGCTCTCAATCTCATAATCTTCTGCCCTGTTAGAATTGTGCCTGATGCGCAAGAATTGGCTGAAAGGGAGATTTTTTCGCAAATGGATAGGATAACTAGATTGGTAGTGGAGGAGTTTTCTGTGGGTTTTCTATAATTCCTCAGTGCTATCATATTATCTTTAGTTCTGACAACTCCATACCCAGGAAAGCACAAAAGTTACTGAATTATGAATTCCATTTATCCATTGGTCCACACTGTGATTTTGGATCACTCACAGACTTTCAGCCTAACCTACCTCACAGGGTTGTCCTGCAGATCACATGAGAAAGAGGAGAATGATGTAAGATGCTTTGGTCCCCACTGTGGACAAAAGCTGTCCTTTTTCTAGGTAGAGGCTGCAGGGAGGGGGAAGGAGATGGAAAGCTGAAGTCAAATCAGTTCCCATACAGAAAACAGCTGCCTTGGGTGGGTGAGAATTCACCAAGTTTGGGGGGAGTGAATGCCTTCACTTGGGTGAGTGGGTGGGAAGACAGCAGGGGGGGGCACTCATCCAGAGTCTTTCTATATCCCATTGTATTTTCTTACTCAATTGACCATATTCCTAGTAATTCATAATTCATTAAAAAAAACCCCAACCAACTCATCTAAATAGATGAGTTAAAATATCTGATGGTGGCTTAACCATTCTAACTACAGTGCCTGCCGCAACAATGCTGCAACAATTTATCTCAAAAGAAAATAAAGGCAACTGGTTCTGGTGCCAGGTTTAAATAGGCAGTGCCCCTGGGGCAGATTGACAGATCAATTGCACTGAGCAGGGAAGGTCAGTGTTCTTTGAATGTCCACCTCCTCTGTTAAAAGTCTGTATGAACAGCTTCATTTTGCAAGTCCTGCAAAAATGTAATAGATCCTGTAGGGCCCTGATCTCAACTGGTAGAATGTTCCACCAGGCAGGGGCCAGGGCTGAAAAGGCCCTGCCCAGGCCAAAGCAAAGCCTTGATTTCCAACACCCTGGACTTACTGTTGTAGATATAAAAGCACTAACCTAAGGGCACCTGATGAAGTGAGCTCTGAAATCACAAGAGCTTATTTTGTTAAGACTTTAAGGTCCACCAGGCTCATGTTTTAATTCATAAGGATAAATCCCTGTATCACATTCCTCGCCAGTTCAAGACCTTCTAATGTCTTATTTCCTAGGAGGCCTATGTTCTGTTCTAGTGCCCATCCCAACCTTTCTGGCCCCTTACTTGACATGGGCAGTAAATACATTCATGCTGTTACCCATGAGTTATGTGCTGAAACCAAACTTACTCCAAACAGCCTAATCTTACATGTTGGAAATGAGTTCAGCTCTCTTCAATAGGAACTAATCTCAGGTAATAGCACTGCAGCTTTAGCAACTGACTGTAGGCTAAACAAATCTGAGAAATATATTGATTGCTAAAGCTGTTTACGAAGGTGAAAATTTTGGTTCTTATAAGTCAGAAATGCTAAACTCTTCCATTTCCTGGGGTGTTTAGATTTGCTCAAACCTGGATAAAGTTCCGTCAGCATAAATGGAGTAATAGTTTCTAATGCAACAGCAAAAAGAACCTGATAGTTACACATAAAAATGAAAAGATTTTGGTTTCAGCCAGTGTGGTATATTGTTTGACTCCCAGTCTAGGATTAGGGAGACCTGAGCTCAAATCCTCTGACTGCCATAGAAGTTCACTGGGTAACACTAACCTACTTCACAGGGTTGTTGTTGCAATGTTAAAATGGAGGAGGGGAGAAGATGCTGCAAGTCACTTTTGATCCCGATTGGGAGAAGAACAATGTTTAAATATCTAAACAAAAAACATGTTTGAAATCAAATTGAAAAACATGAAGCTAAGAGTAACATAGCAAATTAATAAGATAGTGAACTACAACAATATTCATTGAACTCATTTGTTACGAGGACTGGATCTGACATAAATGTCACTTTGTTGGATCAGGCCATGTGTGCCATTAAATGTTACATGAGGTACCAGAGACAGGAAACCTAGGTCTCAATTCCATCCAAGAGGACACAAATAATAAATGGACATAATTCAGTTGCTGACCTAAGAGTAGCAGTGCTCTTACAAAGGAATTTTAAAGGAAGATTAGAAAGAGAGTCTGTTGAATTGCAATTGATAATTAAGCTCAAGAAAATGCATCCTCCAGGACCAAATTGAAAGCTAGCTTTCCTTTCTCATGTTCAATGTGTGCTATTATCATTTGGCTTCTGAAATTACTCATCTTTCCAAGATATGACCAATCCAAGTGTTCTAATTCCTAATCAGTGTCTTTTTGAAAGAAAATCCAGATAGGAAAGAGGCATCCAATCTTTTTTTTTAAGATGTTCAGAATAAGCCAAAAATAATTTTCTCAATGTAAATTGTGCTTGTCAGAGGAATCCATGCATCCATCCATTCAACCTCCCTCCTTCTAAAGAAGAAATGTGTTTGCACACTAAAGCTTATACCTGAAATAAAATATTGGTTTTAAAGCTGCCAACTTTGTTCTATCTCTGCCTCTCTCATCCGGAGGAGAAGCAGCCCTGGAAAAGGAAGCAGAAGGAAGCTGGATGTGTGTGTATGCACGCATGCATGAGAGAGAGGCTTGTCTTTGTATCTCTCCTGCATTAAGCAGGAAAAAAGGAAGCTACAGTGCAGCTGAAGTAGCAGCCCTGAAAAAGGAAGCAGATGAAGGAAGCTGGTTTTTGGGAGGGGGGGGGATCTGGCCCGCAGGCCATATGTTCTACACCTCTGATTTACACATCTATTAAAATATTTATTCTGCAGCTTTCACAAAGGCTTACAATGCTACTACAGCCCAGTGTTCCAGTTTGTCCTTAACACTCTTGTCTTTTTCAGCGATGGAGCACCTGAGGGATTCAATTAAAATATCTTCAAAATTTAGAGTCTATCAGGAATATTATGAATGTTGTTCAAAAGCTGCTTTCATATGACAGGGCACTTGAATTTGTTGAATCACATATACGTTGAAAGTTTTGCTAGTGTTCCCAAGAGGTTAATACTTACCGGTAAATTTCAGCAGGAACAATCATTAACTTGATGCAGTTGCTAATTAAACAGTTACCAATGAGTGTGGTCACTAATACTTCATTCAGATAATAGTCAGCTGAGAAGACAATGGTAAAATTTTTTCCACCTTACTTTAAGCTTTGAATATGACCCTAGATGCTAACTGCAAATTGATCTGCAATCCAAGAAAGATGGTTTTAACTGGGTTTTTTTTTTAAATAAAAATGCCCAGTTCTCTACACAGGGCAAACAGGTCAAGTCTTATGCCAAAAGATAAATGAATGCAAATCTGACATCAAGAATCACAAAACTGAGAAACCTGTAGGCAGGGCTTTTTTGTAGAAAAAAGCCAGCAGGAACTCATTTGCATATTAGGCCATACCCCGTGACACCAAGCCTGCCAGAACTGCTTTCCTGTGTGTTCCTGCTCAAAAAAGCCCTGCCTGTAGGAGAACATTTCAACCTACCAGGGCACTCAATGGGGGACCTCAAAGTAGCTGTTTTATTTCAAAGGAATTTCAGATACAGACTGGAATTACAAATTATTACAACACTCAGGAAAATGGAACCCTCGGGGCTTAACAGAGATATTGGCTTCTTATCTCACTACACACGCTAAGTCACTCAATTCTCACTTAGAATAAAACTTTGTTAATCTTAAAGGTGCCACTGGACTCAATCTTAGTTCTCACATCTGTTGTTAACTCTTTTATTATCTGTATGCCAGTTCGCTGCTCTGCACAGGTCTTAGCAAATGTATTGCCCCCCCAGTCGGAAGAACGAGACCACACAATAATATGGAATAAAACAGGGCAACTTTATTGAACCAAACAGCCTGGGGCAACCTAACAACTAACCGGACAGGCCAAGGGAAAACCCCAGACCCTTCCCTGTCTGGATGGGGCGAGCCACCCAGCCCCCAGCAGCAGCCGGTTTGAACCGGCTGTTGCCAGGCCGGCAGAGGCCGGGTATCCCCTCAAACGGCCATGCCGCCCGCCCAGGAGCGGCCTGCCAGATGAGGTAACCCTGTAGCAGGAAAGACAGCAGAGAGCCGTGCAGCCCCGCTGCTGTCCGCCCCCCGCTACTTCCCTTAAACTGGGAAAACCCTGGGTGCCCACCAAATAATAAGACCTGAATTAAAGTCCCGCCAAATAAAGTTACCTAAACATAACCCAACCTCTAAACAAGCAGTACAAGGTAGGCGAAAAACATCCTAACCGAGGCCAATTAGTTAAGATGAAAAAATTCCTACCTGGCCCAGTATAATCGGCGACTGGCGAAGCCTGTACTATTGCAGGGTGGGAGGGTGGGCCAAAACGGCCAGGCAAACTGCATGGCGCCGGGCGTGGCCGGGCTTATAAAGCCCCCAGACCGTGCCCAGCAAATCCCCAGATGGAAAGGGGCCGTTGCCTCGCTCCATCCGGGGAGGCAAACTCGGCCCCCGCCCTAAAGCCGCCAGAAGTCGGCGCGGGCGGGAAGGGGCCGGATTGCCCCCCCAGTCGGAAGAACGAGACAACACAATAATATGGAATAAAACAGGACAACTTTATTGAACCAAACAGCCTGGGGCAACCTAACAACTAACCGGACAGGCCAAGGGAAAACCCCAGACCCTTCCCTGTCCGGATGGGGCGAGCCACCCAGCCCCCAGCAGCAGCCGGTTTGAACCGGCTGCTGCCAGGCTGGCAGAGGCCAGGTATCCCCTCAAACGGCCATGCCACCCGCCCAGGAGCGGCCTGCCAGATGAGGTAACCCTGTAGCGGGAAAGACAGCAGAGAGCCGTGCAGCCCCGCTGCCGTCCGCCCCCCGCTACTTCCCTTAAACCGGGAAAACTGTGGGTGCCCACCAAATAATAAGACCTGAATTAAAGTCCTGCCACCACAATGCCAAGCCTCAGCTTAGGCACTTGGGCCCACTGACTGGCCTAAAGCCAGTCGAAGCCCCAGCTGAAGGTCAAATAAGAAAGCCCTGTTGCCTGCTACGGACAGGTGGACACCATCCTGCCGATACAGGTCCGCCCTGTCTGACCTTATAGCCGGGTGTGGCAAATACACGCCAAGGCCACCACGGAGCGCCTTCCCAATCGCCCTGTTGGCCTTACGTCGAGCTCTCTCGACCCCGGCAGGGTTCCAAGCAGCTCTCCACACCCGATGGGGAAGGATGGCGGACCAAAGAATTAGCACCTCGGGCCACCTGCTCCCTATCACCTTGAGGTCTTCGATCACTTGGAGTGACAGGGCCCTCCCCCACACCATACCAAGATCGTTCCCCCCAAGGTGAATCACAAGAATATGAGGCGGAGGACCATTCCTCCCCTAAAACAAAAGAGGCAGTAGGCCATCCCAACGCAGGCCCCGACGGCCCTGCCACTCAACGACCGCCCACTCGCTGAAACCGAGCTGCGAACCAATGGGTGAACGCCGTGCTTGGTGGGCGGCCCAAAAAATCATGCTGTGGCAAGCGATCAGGATCCTCCTTCTCTCGCCCCACGCCACAGCACCTGAAAATTAAAGAACAATGTAACCAACAGAGGAAATAACAAACTAACGCCGGCAATGAGGAAAAGGGCGAACATAACTCTTGTATGCCGCCGACTTCCACCGCCCAACATGTTGAATGGCAGGTCCCGGGTATCCCATGGCAGCGGCTGTAGAAGCCGCTCCGATACGAAAGGAATGGGTCCCAAACCGAAGACCACCAAGGCCGAGCTTTGCCAAGGCCCGGCTGGTAATGGACCAAAATTGAAATTTGGTCAACGGCGACCCATCCTCGTGCCGAAATAAAGGACCCCCGTCGTCACCACGAACAGCGATGTATTCTTTCAGAGCTACCACCGGACAGATTTCCTGATCCTGACACGAACCCAAGGTGATGCATGTACCTCGCTGCCTCTGGTCAGTCTTGGACTTGCGTATCTTTATGACTACGCCGTCCCCTTGAACTTTTAAGTCACCAGACTGCAGGGCCCTCCCAGAACAATCCTTCCGTGAGCTGACAACAAGCTCGCTGACCCTGAGCGCCCCCAAAAAAGCAGTCAACACAGCTGCCTGAAATAATATAGCTTCAAAATCTGACAAACAGACTGAAGACCACGCAGCCTTAAAACCCTTCAGGACAGAAGGGGAAAAGGGTTGACGGGCATCGGGCCATGGCCCCTGCTCGCGGGCCCAACCCTCCAACATTTTGCGCAGTCTAAAATCATCAGAATCGTCAGGTAAACCCCTTATTTTGCAAGTAAAGGCAAGGGCTGCTAACTTGGCCCTAATAGTCTTAACTACCAGCCCCTTACCTTTCAGGAATACACAGAACTGCATAAGGTGGGGCACTGGTATAGGCCAACGGTTGGCTAACCCTACCTGCTCCCTAAATGCCTGGAACTGCTCAACAGAGCGATCGTAGGCCTTAAGGGTAGAGGGCGCCAAAGCTAGCATCATTGCCCGGTCGGCCTCGACTCTCCAAGCAGCCACATCTCTGGAGGCATCCAAGCCGGCAGGAGGTCGGCCTCTGGTGCGAGTAGTCGAAATCGCTCCATCTGCCGACGAGACAGAGCATCCGCGACTCCGTTGCACACACCGGGCACGTGCTTCACAAGGAACAGAATATTCAAATGTAAGCAATGCAAAACAAATGCCCTAACCAGGCACATAACAGGGACCGATTTCGACGACAAGGTGTTAATCACGTGAACAACAGCCAAATTGTCGCACCAAAAGTGTACGATGTGGTTGGCCAAGTCCTCGCCCCATAACCGAACTGCAACAACTATAGGAAAAAACTCCAAAAAGGTCAGATTGCGGCAAAGGTCGCTGGCCAGCCACTCAGCAGGCCAAGCCTCGGCGCACCAGTGCCCCCGGAAATAAACTCCAAAACCAATGGACCCAGCAGCATCTGATGTGATCTGGAGCTCCACCTCGATCCGCATCTCATTGCGCCAAAAAGACACCCCGTTAAAGTTGGACTAAAATTGGTCCCAGACCTCTAGGTCCTGCCTCATTCCCAGGGTAATCCTAACCCGGTGATGGGGCATACGTAACCCGGCCATAGCGTCGCAAAGGCGCCATAAAAATGCTCTCCCAGGGGCGACAACCTTACAGGCAAAGTTGAGGTGTCCAACAATTTGCTGGAGCTCCAACAGAGACAACTTCCACTTACCTTTTGCCGCTGCCAACAACTGCCTTAGCCTATTAACTTTTTCAGCAGGCAACCTAGAAGCCTGCTGAACAGAGTCGAGCTCAATGCCCAAAAAAGTCAAAATTGAAGCTGGACCCTCTGTTTTTTCGTGCGCGAGCGGGACACCCAACTCCTCTGCCAGACCCAAAAAGGAGCGCAGGAGCCGGGCACATTGCCCAGACCCCCGCCGGCCCTTAGAGATACCCTTAGATTAGGGACCGGGGGTGAGTCAAAAGGACCTAAGACCTGGCCCTCCTTACACTCCTTCCCGATCTTTTCTCTAACCACCTGTTCCATCCCCTTAATTGATTGTAAATTCTTGGCCATACAGGGGCCTCTAGGCCCCTGAAATGGAATACGAAAACCAAAAAGAAAACCCTCTAACAAGTAAACCCGATCCCGAACTCTGGGATAAGAGGCCAAAAGCCTCCTAAGAACCTTCACCTTGATGGGGCTGGGACCCTTTGTTAGCAGCTTGGGTATTCCCGCCCCCACCTGACCGCTTACCCCCGGCTCGGGGTTTAGACTTGTTGCACGAAGACAGAGCATGGGACCCTCCACATAATGGGCATTCGTGCTTGTATTTGCACGATTTCCTGCTGCACACGCCCTGTGACGTGTATTCGCAACAGAAAAGCCAGGGTTGAACCGACTGCCCCGCGGATACGCGGGGACCGGACGCACTCGCCTGCTCATTTACCAGGTGGCCACTATCAGACCTATCCCCAAAATTGGGTTTGGCAGGGGACATAAGCTGCAGCCATAGCTGCTGGTGTATCTGGTCCCAGGGGATGGCGGGGTTCAGAGCCGCCCTCATTCGGAACTCCTCATCGTACTGCAGCCACGCTGCACCCGAGAAGTCCGTGTAGGCTTTGTATATAATATCACAATACTGCAATAGTGGTGCAGCCCATAAAGGCTGTGCACGCGCTATAACCCCCGCATAAATTAGGAACCCCGGTAACCAATTGGCCCAGTTCCTTTCTACCTTGCGCCGTTTAATCTTTTCCTTGTCCTTATCGTCCAAATCGTCTTTGTCCTTCTTTTCGAGTTCCTGATAAAGCAGGCCAAAGATATCAACATACTCCCCCAAGAGAATTTTTTCCCTGGTGGCCCCTGTCAGGTGATCACCTAATGGCATGGCCATGTCACCAAAAGGGCGACAATGAAAGGGAACTGACCCTAAAGTACCAGGGGGCAAACCCCAGCCCCCCCACTGAGAAACTAGCCAACCAGCGGAAAACTGGTTGCCCCACTGTTGCCCCCAGGACAGGGACCCACCAGAGGACTGCTGACTCGCAGCCCCCTGAGACATAGAAGGAGTGGCAGCAGCAGCTGACCTACAGGTTGCTCCCCACGGCAAAATTTGCCCCTGCCCAAAAGAGCCCAAGCCGCCGGACACTCCAGAAGAGCCTAAGGCACTTACGGTTACCCCTGAGCCGAATCCGGGCGAGTGAACGGCCGGTGCGGCCGGATAAATGGGACTCCACCCGCCCCAAGGCCAGGCACCCAGGTTGCCAGGCTGACCACGCTTACCGTCGGGATCCTCTACGCCAACCGCAAGCACAATTGGCGTAGTACTGCCGGCGCCACTCGGGCGAGCAGGCCCCTCTTCAGCATTACCTTCAGCCTCAGAATCCGATGTGTTGTCAGGACGATCCCGATTGGACATGCCAGAAGGACCAGGCAGGGCCGCCATATCCTGCAAGGAAGAAAGGCGAGCCAGGACCTCCTGCTCGAAGGCCCTGGTAGAGGTTCGCACCGCCTTGCACCCCCGTGCTGGACCTGTCGACCCAGGGACCAACCCATGATGGCGCTCCAGAGCGTCCAGCCTGTCTACTATGGCCTGCCTGGTGCGAGCCTCCTCCTCCTCCCCCGGGGGGACCCCCGGAGCAGGCCTTCTTTGAGCCGGCCTCAAGGGCTGCTTGCCCTTGGACTTGCCCTGACCCTTCTTCGGTGCCATGACCAGCACCAAGAACAACTAAGAGCCCCCCCTTTTCACCTCCCCCACAAATGCTAACCAAGCTAGGGCTTAGTGAAAGGAGGGGGAAGGAACCAGGTACCCCAAGCCTGATGAGCAGCTGCTCCATCAGGCAAAACAATAAACAGCCGAGGGCTGAAGGACCGCTCGCTCCCTCCTTGGCCCCACCCAAGACCGCAGCAGCCGAGGCACGAGGCCACGCGGCCCAACAGAACCTCTGGCGGGCCTGTAGCACAGGCCTAAGAGCAGGGGGAGCAACCCAGCCAACAATGCCGCACCGCCCACTCGCGCCTCTAATTATACGGGGGGGTGAGAAAGGCCGACAAACACTGCCCGGCCGCGATGCCTCTGTGCCCGGCCTGCAGCGCAGGCCCGAGGTAAGAAATGAGGCGGGGGGGTGGGAGCTCACACTACTCCCTGCCAAGGAGGAACCGCCGCGGCCGCTAGCAGCTCCAACAGAGCGGAGGCTCAGTAAACGAAGAGCCCCGCTGCAGAAGATGCCTCGCCTCATCGAGGCCTCGCCCAGCACGCCGCAACAGAGAAGAGCTGTACGAAGACGGACGCTCCTCTCCCAAAACGGCCAGGCAAACTGCGTGGCGCCAGGCGTGGCTGGGCTTATAAAGCCCCCAGACCACGCCCAGCAAATCCCCGGATGGAAAGGGGCCGTTGCCTCACTCCATCTGGGGAGGCAAACTCGGCCCCCGCCCTAAAGCCGCCAAAAGTCGGCGCAGGCAGGAAGGGGCCGGATTATTCCAACCATAGCTGTATTTATTACTCAGTTACTTATGCATCTTGACTCTAATTAGACTTTCCTGGCAACTAACCCCTACTTTTTCAGATATATGCAATGGCTGAGGAAGTCCTGTTTCACTGTATCTTAAGAAGTATGTTTGTACACAAAAGCTTATACCTTGAATAAAACTTCGTTGGTCTTAAAGATGCCACTGGTTTGAAACCATTTTCTGTTCATCTGTACTTTGTCAACTGACTATGGCTGAAAAAGCTCCCAAAGCAACATGTTCCAGGAATGTTTTCGTAACAACAATGCCTTTTAAAGATTTTGTTTCTTCACCCAGATATTCAGTCCAAATGCATGGCATTCTGGTCATCAGGAATGGGAAAGTAACAATGCAGTATGTTGCAAGTTACCCAAACAAGACTCTGGGGCTATTAACAGGACCAGGTATGTGGGAATTATTACAGTGAATTCAGAAGATTTCTCTGCAAAGCACAATGAAACAATCCAGTTAAAAGATCCAATCAGCCTGAATGAAGACCACACCCAATAGGCAAGGCAGGAGGAACCTTAAAAGGCCCAGAATTTGAAGTGAGTCAGAATTTTCACTGACCGAATCACTTGGACTAGATTTCATTTCTTCTGTAGAATTTAAAGTAAGTCTGCTGTTTATATTTGCTTCTGAGGCTGAATTAGTTTTTCAAAATCTGGAACGCGCTACAGGATTGTTAAGGTACTCCTTATTTCTTCAGTGTAAAGTGGTCTGTTGTATAATTTTCTTTTGGAAACCTGTTTAAGCAAATAATTAGAGAATATTTGATTTGTCTTCAAGCTTAAGGAATGCAAAAAAGAAACTAGTCATCTTTGGGGCATAAATTTGCATTTTACTGCTTAGCTTCTAATATAGTAGTGTAGTATTAGAAAATGTCAGTGTAATTAAAATAGTACAGACTCCATCTGAATTCAAATTCAAATGCTTGAAGAGAATATTTGATCCAACTTGGCTATTATTGGTTCTTCAGTTCTAAATAACTTTTTTCAAGGCTGGATATGATGCTTCAGATTATCATTTTTAGAGCAGTAAGTAGTCCAAGTGTTTTTGAGTTTTTTTGCTGAAAAATGCGAATTCCCCACCAAAAAACACCCCCTGTTGCATGGTTGTCACATTTTCAACTACAAAAAGAAATCTGTTGGGAACTGTCATTTTACTTGCAGATTGAAAATGCATTTTGGAGTTGTTGGGTCTTCAAGAGTAAGTACACCCTTGGTTTTCTGCTGTAGTGCAGGAGCACTGGTGTGAGTTTTAGAAAAACAGCAATTTATCACCATTTCACAAAGTATTTGGTTGTTCTTCTTGTGCATATTTATTTACCTGTTTATACCACTCTTTTGCCCCATATCAAAACCATTTACACAATATTCTTCCCTCCTACTTTATTCTCACAGCAACCCTGTGAGGCAAGTTAGGCTGATAAAAAGAAACTGGCCCAAGATCACCAAGTGAGCTTCCATAACAGAAGAGGAGAGATTCAAAATCAGGTCTTCCTGAGTCTAGTTCAATACTCTCACTATGTTGGCTGTCATGGAATGCACCGCTCCCATGACTGTTTCAAATTTAAGATTAGTAGCAGACAGTATATCCCTATTCTGGCACGACCTCACATTAAACTGCTATGATGTAACCTTTGGGACACTATCTTGAGCAGTGGTCACCAACCTTTTTGGCACCAGGGACCGGCAGGGTGGGGGAAACAGGGGGGGTACTGAATTTGGCCGGCCGCCCCGCCCTACCACCTCCTCCCTCCGTGTTTATTATGTTAAGCCAGGTGAAGTGTCTTCGCGGCTCTTTAAAAGCTCACCTCCCTACCCCATGGCAGCAGCGGTGAGCAATCTGCTAAACAAGCGGTGCTGCCTTTGCCTCCAGAGGCAAAGGCAGCATGGCTTGTTCAGAGGTCGCTCGCCGCTGCTGCCAGTTTCCCCCACGGATCAGCTGCTGCCGTGGAGGAGGGAGGTGAGCTTTTAAAGAGCCGGGAAGGTGCTTTCCCCGGTTTAACCTAATAAACACAGAGGGAGGAGGAGGCACGGGGGGGGCAGGAAGCTGTGGGGCACCGCGGGGGGCGAGCAGCTCAGCTGGTGGCCCAGTTGCTGATGGGCCACGGACCAGTACCGGTCCGGGGCCCGGTGGTTCGGGACCACTGGTCTTGAGTGCTTGGGGAAAGGACACATGCTATTTAAAGGGAAAAAAAACCCTTTGTGCCACTGTAAGCCAGTTACAAATATGCATGTGTAAACAGAAGAAGACAGGAGGAGGAGATTGGATCTATACCCTACATTTCACTTGGAGTTTCAGGGTGGCTTACAATCTCCTTCCTTCCCTTTTCTCCACAGTAGGTGTCTTGTGAGGTGGGTGGGGCTGAGAGAGCTCTTTTGAGAATTGCTCTGAGAGAACTTATGACTGACGCAAGGTCACCCAGCAGCAGCATGTGGAGGAGTGGGAAATCAAACCAGATTCTCTAGATTAGAGTCCACTGTACTAATCCAAACTGACTCCAAACTACACCAAAAGAAATCTGGATTCCTTAAATTCCAAATGTGTATCACTTTAGTGCTTCTTATTCATGTTTCAACATTTAGACGCCCCCAGTGCTGCGCAGCACAAACCTAGTTCTGTTGTTTGTTTCCCTATATGTTTCAGAATTCACTTTCCCCTGTTTTGATCTTTCACTTCTTTCATCTTCCAATGTTACTTCTCCAGCTATTTTCTCTCTGTCCATTCCTTCCATTCCTTTTCAATCACATTTTTATCTTGCCCTTCCTCCAAGGATCTCATGGTGACACAAACTTGTGATGCAGGTTAACCTGAGAAGGACTGGCCCAAGATCATCCAGACCCTCTTGGCTGAGTAAGAATTTGAACTTGGGCTTCCCTCCTCTCAGTCCAATCTTCTAAGAGCTATACCACATTCTTCCTGCCATTTCTCTTAATAACTGCCAGAGTAGTCATCATTTGAGAGCACCAAGTCAAAACTATACAAGGAAAATATGAATCATCAGACCATATCGGCTATAGGGTCCTCTCTTTTGCACATGGGCCCAGGGGATGGAGGGTGGACTACATTTGTGAAGATAGCAGGCCAAGGGTGTGGTGATATAGCTAAGCCTTATCTTGGTTTGGTCCTGTAACTCACTCCAAAATTATAATACATACAATTTTCTTTACAAGGACAAGCAGTTAAAAGCTATTTTCTTTCTGTCCATTCCTAAAAGAAAGGGATTGGGCACACACTTTGGCAAGGAAAAATGCAAGAAAGCAACAAACCTGACTAACTGACTACTACGGTTGTCAGGTCTGTTTTGGAAAATACCTGGAGACTTTGGGGTGGATCTGGGAGAGGATGGGGTTTGTGGAGGGGAAGAGCCTCAGCATGGCACAGTGCCATAGAGTCTACCCTTCAAAGCAGCCATTTTCTCCAGGGGAGCTGATCTCTTCCAGCTGGAGATCAGTTGTAAAAGCAGGAGATCTCCAGGCCCCACCTAGTGACTGGCAACCCTACAAGTCCTATTCAGAGTTTGTGCTTCCATTCACCAGTCTGGAGCACAGTACAAGCACAGTCTTCCATCGCAAGGAAGTACAGTAGAGCTTAGGAAGCTAACTGACTTTCTGCCTAGCAGGGTTTTGGTAGCAAAAGCCCAGCAGGAATTCATTTGCATAGTAGGCCACACCCCCTGATGCCAAGCCAGCTGGAACTGCATTCTTGTGCGTTCCTGCTCAAAAAAAAAATCCTGCTTATGTGAGAAAAACTGACCTCAACCTATTAACCTTTTCAACCAATCATACAGCTGTCTCTAAGGTATCTTCTGAATTACAAGCAGCTGACCCTCTACTTGGTGTTTCTCAGCTGCAGCTAATTAGCTAAACAGGCCAAACTAAGCAGCAGCCTTGGAGAGAAACTGCCCTTTAGAAGTGACAGCACCTGTAAACATAGAGATTAGCACACATGCAGCAGAGTAATACTCTTAAAGCTGAACACTCTCTTGACAACATTAACTTCGCCATACTTTGCCATTATCTCAGCATATGGTTTTTAGAAGGGAGGCAAAACTATCTGCTCCATTCTCTTCTAATTCCTGTGCTGCATTGACCTTCACATATAATAGGTATCTCTGTATTTTTACCTGTGAAACAAATAGTTGGGAAGGACAGAGTGTTAAAGTAATTTTTAGAAAAGAAGGGTTATTCAGAAATTTTAAGGCAATGCAGGAGTAATCAAAGATCACTGTATGTCCAAAGAGGATCTGCAGAAGACTCAGATGGAAGAAGAAACAAGTAAGAATGAGGCCTTTCCAGAAGGTATGTTGGTTTTCTGTTGGCCAGGTTTCCCTATCTCCAGTTGAGAACATAATTTAAAAGCCTTGGCTGCAACCAACTGCTAGACCACAGGTGGAATGGATGTTTCGTTTAGAGGTGGCAAAAAGCCATGGCGGGGAAATACTGGAAGGTTTTTGTTTCTAGTCACTTTCTAGCACCAGGGGGTGCTCTAGGGATGAAAATAAGTATGTTCACCTATTGCAAGTGTCCTTTTTGTGTCTTCAAGCAGAACCAGACATGATGGGGAATCCTAAAACTTTTTGTTCAAAAGAGTACTTGAAAACAAACTGCTATGGCTCCAGTTTTCACTGTTTCTTGGGGATGCAACTTTAATCATTTTCCTTCTTGCCATTTCCATGATCTGTAACTCCTCACTCAAAGAGCTATTATCCCCTTCCCCAAAATGCATATCTTTCCCTCCCTCCCTCCCTGCCGGTGTAATGGCAGCTTGGGGTTAGGGATGGGATCTGAACTGGAAAAATGGTGTGGAGGAAGAGGGAAACCCTTTCCCTGGCATTGCCATTCCAGTCAAAATCAAACTCAGCCAGTTGTTTTAAAGTTTAAGGCAGGCTTCAAGATATTTAAGCCTGGGTTTCCATTCATGTAATACAGACAGAGAACCAGCACTAAATGTGGGTGCCATGTGACTTGCAGAGGTCAGATGCACTGAAAGTCTACATTTCAGAAGAACATTGCTTCTGTCTCTCTCACTCACACATACGCACAGAGGATGTGCCACAACACACTATATATTTTGTTGTCCATTGCTGGATTCATAGGTCATGGGCTCCTTTACTGTAAGCAATGTCTTCATTTATTTACTTTATTAGATTTATACTCCACCTTTAAATTTATACTCCACCATGAAAGCAGGCAATGGCAAAACACCTCAGAATGTCTTTTGCCTTGAAAACCCTATGAGGTCACCATAAATCAAGTGTGATTTGATGCCTGTCCCTGATCCTCCCCCACCTTAGGGATGGCACTGCACCTCTGCCACGTTTTGTCCTATCCTTCCTTCAAGGTTCTTGCCTCCTCCATTTTATCCTCTGGGTGCTAGGTAAGGAGGAGAGTGACTAACTCAAGATCACCCAGTGAATTTCATAGCTGAGCAGGGATTTGAATCCAGGCCTCCCAAATTCTACTTCAGTATTCTAACTTCTACACCACACTGGCTCATTGCCTCCAATTATTTATCCAGCCTTACCATGAAGCAAATTGAAGCAGTTAGTAGATCTGTGTGTCATTTTGACTTTGTGCTTCCAATCATGGTTCCTGAAAGGTACATTTTACTAGTATGAGCTGCCACACATAGAAATGTGAAGGCCCGGGAAAAAACCAGAAAAATTCAGGGGAAAAAAACATTTTTCCCCATTTTTTTCCTGAAGCCTTTTTTGTTTTTTTCAAAAAAATTGGAAAACTGAAAAAAGAAAAAAAATTGATTATGGAATGTTTTATTTTAACATGATAAATAAAATATTTTAAGACAAAGTGTTCGAATAGTAAACAGTTCAGGGGATTGTTGCTCTATTTGTTACAATTACAAATAAATATTTAAAAAGTGAATTCTGTTTGAAATAATTGTTTGGATACACTATATTTTTAATAAGCTAGTTGTGATAATTTCATGCCAAGTAAATTGTCCATAGTCACATTTTATGTTCCTAAAGTAACAGAATGACTTTCAATCTGGAAAAGCAAAGCAAAGTGCTAATGTAGAATTTTTTTCAATTTTTCCGAAAGTTTCTGGGTTTTTTTCTGAGCTTCAAAAATTTTGGAAATTTTACATCTCTAGCCACACACCACTGGAAAAATGGTGACATTTCCATCCCCACAAATCTGTATATTTTCCAGCATATTCTGAAAATGTAGCTCCCAAATACTGAAATCTCATCACTCAGCATATGCTACCAGAGCTCTTAGCTTCAAAACATATTGAAAAAATGGGGGAGAGGGCCTTTCCCCTCTCTTCAAGTCCAATAGCTGGATCTGGAAGAGATACAGCAGTAAGAACAAACGTAGTACACCTCAGCAGCTATGACTATCTTGATGATCAAAGCCCGTGTGCATTTTAGCCTTTCTGCAATCACATTGGAGGCTGATATAATGCTATGCTGTAGGACAACAAGGTTCTGAGACAAACTGTCCCACAATGCACAATACAAAGACAAGAACATGATACCCATTTCACACATAATGGAGAGTGGGGGGGGGCACCTTTGCTACAGGGTGTCCTTGCTGCAGGGAGAAATCATATTCTTCCCTTTAAAAATAGCACTGGTGATTATCATCAATACTGAAATGGGAAAGTGCACAATATTTAAGAGCTAAAAACACAAAGACAAAAAAGGCACTTTGGTGCTATTTGCCAACTCTGGCTATTCTAACCAGGTACTTCGGCACTAGTTTCTTGAACACTACAGCTAGGAATGCTTAACCTATGGAAAGGCCTCCCAGAGTGAGGTGTGGCAGAAGCCTCCACTTGTCACAGGCAGGCAGGCATAAGTATTTGGATGGGAGACCTCCAAAGAATACTGAGGCATAACACATGGGAAGCCAATGGCAAAACCACTTCTGAATGTCTCTTGCCTTGAAAACCCTATGGAGTCACTGTAAATCACCTGTAACTCCAAGCCATCTTCTGGGATTGCAGCAGGGGTCATTGGGTGTGTGTGTGGGGGGGGGTATTTGTGAATTTCCTGCATTGTGCAGTGGATTGGGCTAGATGACTCTGGAGACCACTTCCAGCTCTATGATTTTATGATTCTAACTTGATGGCACTTTCCACCACCATTGGAACTGCATCTTTTTTTAAAACAAAAATTGTCTTTGTAAATTGATTTTAACTTGCTGGACATTTTGTCCTTGCAGTGTTTTCTTTGTCAGTCACCTTAAGTTTGCAAAAATAAAGTACAATACTACCAAACAAAATATTAAAATGTACACAAAATTGCATGTGTCTGGGGGAATGTGTGATATCACAGGAACTAACTAGTTCCATTGGGCACCCACACTCAGAAAAGCAAGCAGTAAGCTAAGTGGGGGAAGAAAGTAGAGATCACAGTTGTGGGTGTTACAACTGGGAATATTCACGTGTGGATACCCAGAGCATGCTCTCCCCATGACTATCCCAATACATGTGGTTGCCATTTCTTCTAAATAAAGCACCGCACGTATCTTCATCCTGAAAAATGTGCAGTGCCTTTTTCAAATGACAGTGACCATATGTAATGGGAACACTGCGGGTAGTACATGCATCTGGTACACATGGTTGGACAGTGCCAAACATAACACCTGAAACGTGCTATAACCCCTGCAAAAGTACTGTCTTTAGGAAAGATGACTGAATTTCTTGCAAATAACTACCAGCCGCATGTTTGTTATTCTGTAAACTGACTGGAAATGCTCCTAGACACAGCAGAGGGTCAGGTGGATATAAAGTAGCAACATCTTCTATCTGCCAAACAAACACATCTCTCCCCCAACCTTCCCTTTGACTTGCAATAGACTCTTTCATGCTTTCCACTGGACCATAACATGACCTCAGTGCAAAAGAACGGCTTTCATATTGGAGAGCTAGGGAAAATGAAATCATCAACCAGAGTCTCCCAAATCAGTCTGCAAGTTGTCACAATAACACAGAAAATGGGGATAATGAGCTGAAAGTTACAGAGGGACAAGGAGAGAGAAGACAGTCTCTCACACAGGAAAGTGTCCTCTGTCATAACCTGACAGCACCTCAGCAGCAGCTAATAAGCCTCTCTGGAGATCAGCCTAATGGAGAGTTTCGAGGAACTGCAGTCTCAGATCTTGCCCTCTGCAACCTGAAGCCTGTGGTCAGCAAGTCCACAAGGATGGACAATTGGGTCAAACAAATATGAAGATACCTGATTTGCCTCAATGGCAGGACTGTCATTGTTGCTTCCTCAGCATTCTGTGGCTCATGGCTTTTTATTTCACCCCCACATTCCTCTTTGCTATTTTCTTTGCTTAACTGCTTATTTAGAAAAGGCCAGATAAGTTGTTTTACTATTTGTTTAAATTGTTTGGGGTTGGGCCTCATAATTCCCTAATGCTCTTTAATAAAATATCCACTAGTGTGCACTTTTTTTGTAAAATAAAAATTAAGTTCATGTTTTTCTCCCACTCATTTTATAGTATTAGCTGTTTTCCTCGCATGGAAAAAGAAGACTGAAGTTGAATAAGCTAATAAGCTAACCCACAGCCCTGCTTATATGCTTGCAATTAACCGCACCCAAAAACCCATTAAACACAACTATAGGTTAACAGCTGGCCCAACGATTCATAATAGGCCACCTTCTTGCATCCTGGTGGCTATTGTTCTGGGGTCTCAAGCTCAGCCAAGTCTCTGCTGGCCCTAAGGTCAAACTCCAGTCCCAATACATAACACTCCTCCCCACAAAGTTTCCCAAATACCTAACAAACATAGTCTTTAAGATGTGCTGGTTTCCGCCACTCCCGGTTGAACCGACGAAGCCCACCGGGTGTGACCGGGGAGTCTGGGTCCCTTGTCTGGGTTGCCGGTGCCGGGCTGCTGTAAGGCTGCAGCGGGGGAGCGGTTGAAAGGTCCCCAATGTCAGAGGTGCCTGGTTGAGGTTTCTCCGATTCCTGGTGGTCTGGCTGGGCGCTAACGTCCGCTGGCTCCTGCAGTGGCACTGACCAGGGTTGCTACATGGTGTCCGGCGTAGCGTCTGACTCGGCAGGGAGCATGCGGTGGCGGAGTTGATCCACGTGTCTGTGCAGGACTTGGCCCCCATCGGTCGATACCTCATACGAAACTAGGCCCATGACTCGGGGCCGCTGCTGAAGTTCCAGGTGTATATGGAGTCTCCTGGAAAAAATCCTGGGGGCGCCTCCTGGCACTCCGGTGACGGCCGAGGTTCGGGACCTCTATCTGGGTGGAGATGGTCCAGTCTGGTCATCAGGCAGCGACCCATAAGAAGCTCTGCCAGGCTGCAACCTGTGGTAGCACTAGCAGTCACTCGATGGCTGAAGAGGAACACAACTAATCAGTGGTCCCAGTCCCTGTGAATTAATTGCCGGAGAGACTCTTTCATTCTGCCTGTCCATTGGTGGCCGGGTGGAATGGGGCAGAGCGGACACGCCTGATGAGGTAGCAATCCAGAAACTCTTGGAACTCCTCTGAAGTGAAGGCCGTTCCATTATCTGTGACCAACGTGTCCGAGATGCCGTGTGTGCAGAAACGTGGATCAACTCCGCCGCCACATGCTCCCTGCCGAGCCCAATACATGACAGGTTTTATAGCTGATTTTGATGCATCAACCTTAAAATAGTCTCACAAAACAATGAAAGAGTCATCAAATAATAAATAATCTGTGGTTTTCAATCAACACAGGTTACCAAACTGTAGAGGTTTTCTTTTTAAATCGGGTTGCACAAATGATACAGCTACAAATATATATTTTTAAAGTTTGGTTTTTTTGAGGGGGAACCAATTTATAGAATAAATTGTACTCCAAGGGTGTTGCTTGCAGCTCTCTGCCATACCAACAACTTGTATAATTTAAAAACAGTTCAAGCCCCCATGCTTCCAGTGATATGATCCTTTTCTGATTAATATTGTAAGTCCCTAAAGAATAGAAGTGTGTTAGCAAGAGTTGGCTGATCCATGTTTACTGAGGAAATATCAGTGCACAGGCTTGAATATGATTTCATTTCACATGGTTTGTTGCAAATTCAGCAGTGACTTGGAGGCTGCTTTGCAGTAACTGCAGGTCAGCAAAAACCCAGTTTTCACAGTTTCAGCTGGTTTGCTACAATGATCTGAAAAACCTCTGGAGTTGGCTAGGCCCCAAATCAAGCTGAGCATAGCCTAAAATTTTGCCTGTCTCTCATAGATAGGGTTGGTTGGTTTGTTAATACTTACTTCATAGGCTAAGTATATTGTGTATTGTTGTGCCGTGGGGTAGGGCCATGGTAGAAGGTCCTTGGTTTCATGCCTTACATGTCCAATTTTTAAACTGTCAGATAAGAAGTGATGGGAAGCCCATCTTAGCTCCTAGAGAGCTAAGTTTATATTGATTTCAGTAAGGCTTTTGATAAGGTTCTACATACTATTCTTGTTGACAAGTTGTGGTTTGGATCCTGTTACTGTTAGGTAGATCTGTAACTGGTTGACAGATCACACCCAAAGGGTTCTAGTTAATGGTTCCTCATCCTCTTGGAGAAGACTGACAAGTGCAGTGCCTCAAGATGTTCTGGGACCTGTTTTGTTCAACATCTTTATAAACAATTTGGATGAAGGAACAGAGGAAATGCTTATTAAATTTGCAGGTGATACTAAATTGGGAGGTGTAGCAAATACAGTAGAAGACAGAGATAGGATGATCTTCACAGGCTCAGAAATGGAGCTAAAACAAATAATATGAATTTTAACAGGGATAAATGTAAAGTTCTGCATCTAGGTAGGAAAAATCCAATGCAGAAACAGGTATCACCTGCCAACTGCTCCTAGACAGCTAACAATTAGATCTCGAAGGCACTTTAAGTCATTCTTCCACATCCCCTGAACTTGTGCAGCTTGGTGGTGCGCTTATTCAAGAACCAGCCCCACTGGATTCTCCTTGTTTACTCCCAGTAGAGCAATATGACCCTCATCTACCTTGGTGTAGGGGTTAGGCTGGAGTCTAAGGGATCCAAGTTCAAACTGCAACTTCACCCACAGAACTCACTGGCTGACTTTGGGCCAGTCATTCCCCAACCTAGCGTTTCACAGGACTGTAGTGCAGATAAAATGAAAGAAGCTAAATGGGCGTACACTGAACTCTGTGGAGAAAGGGTGGGATAAAATGTATTGGCTATCAAATGTCATCCATGGTGCTTTTTCCCCAGTGGTAAACTCGGCAGTTTGAAAATTATGTTTTGGACAACTTCTGTGCAGTTTGTTAGCTACTATTTCAGTTGCATTAAATATATTCCTTGAGTTTTCCCCGTAAACCGGTGGGTTTTTTTTTTTTTTAAAGCCAAAAGTTGCCATCTCATCAGAATACATTATGCAAGATGTCTCGCTCGCACGCCCATTATGCCAGGGTGCTGATCACCTTGAATTTCCGAGTGCTTTTCGTTTTGCAGACGTAGAGTTTTGGGGATGGGGCTGCCAAAAAGGAAAAAAAAAGTCCCAGTAACCAGAATACGCAACACTTGTTCAAAGAACGGGGAGGGGGGGGGGAGGTGTTTTTAAAAAGTGTTGATTCGCGCAAAAGGAAATCTAAAGTCTAGCGGAGTTTCCAGCGCATAAGAGAGTCAGCCCTGCCTTCCTGCAGCAGAGCCACAACTGCGAACAAAGACCGACAAAGAGGATTAACTCCGAAGTGACCCTCGCCTCTCATCGCAGCTCGCGCTGGCGGAGCCCCACCCCCGGAGTGGCCCGAACTCCGGGCTGGTGGTCACATGGCTCTCTCAGCATGGTGGGAAGAAGGAGAAAGTTATTCGAATTGCAAGCCCTGCTTGCCCTGGGACGGTGCGAGTCGCCGAGCCACTTCCCAGCCAGTTTGCTGAATTTCGCAGCTTTGCTCCAGCTCACCTCAAATGCCTGGATTTCCAAGGTAAGTATATATATTATTTCATGCCAACGTTATCTCCTTTTTTAGATTCCTTGCCTATATCTTCTTGCTCAGCCGCTTCTGCAGCGCTCCTCTTAACGCCACCTCCCAGCCCCGCGTAACTTATTCAGACCTTCAAGTCGCTGCAAAGCGTTTTATATATTTTTCAAACTCCCCTCCCCAGCGCTGTCCCGTACTTGGCCCTCTGATTCGCGGCTGCGCCTGTCCATCACACGCTCGACTTTTACCCCTCCCCACCTTCCTGATTGAGTGCTCGTTCCCCGCCTTCTTCCTCCGCTTCGGCCTGCCTCCTTGAAGCCGCTCTTGATTGGGTGGGGGGCGTGCTCGTCATGCCGCCGCCCAATCGGAAGCGGCCTGTATGCCCACGAGCGAGCCGGGAACTTGCAAGTAAGTGTGCGACTGTGGTAGGGGAGCAGCAGAGCTTTTAGGGAAGCCGGATAGGGGAGGGTCGGGAGACTTGTGGAAATAGGTCATTGTTCCCCCAATATTGCAAAGCATCTAGAGATTCCTCTGAAGGAGAGATTCCACTGTTGGGGAGACTTTCTTGGGGGTAGCGAGAGAGAGCAGGAAGAGATGGGAGATGTCCCAGAGCTATTTTTTACACGCATTTCCCCCCTCAAATCCCAGGTTTAAAGTGATTGGTGTTCTCCCTGTGGGTTCAGTTATTTTTGCCCCAATCGGACTGTGTAGAGATCTGTTGGTTTTAAAAATTTATTATTGGCATGGACTGCCATGTTTTGTATCTGATCTTCCTCTGCCCCTTGGATTTTAGCAGGTTGCTGCTTGGAGGGAAGAGGTTGTGTTTGGGGTGTGTAAGTCGACTTGCTTTTTGTCCTCTGATCTGATTTGCAAATCCACACATTGGCTTAGATATGCCAGCACTTGGCCTCCCTGAACCAAGAGCTAGGAAGGACTTGGGAGAATTCTTAAACGGAGATTCTGAGTGATGGTAAGACATTGAGTATAGAGACCACCTGTGCAGAAATGGCCTCTTGCCTGAAGAACAGAATTTATGTTGTACAAACACTTAGTGAGTCTTTAAAGGTGTACAACCAGTCGTCCCCCCCCCAAGCTCTGCTTGTGTTTGTGTATTCAGAAGAGCAGCTTTATGGTCGTGTGTATGTATGTGTTTCCCTTTGCAATCAAATATCTATATTCACCTCTGCTGCTAGTTTGGTGAATGTATATTTTCATAGAACCTGAATGACAGTGGAGACTATAGACCTATTCTCACAGAGGTAACAAACATGTATCTGGGCATACCATTTCAGGATGCAGGTGGGAGCTTCCAGCACATAGAAAATGGAAAGACAAGAATAAGGATTCAAACTTTCTGCCTGATGTGTGTTTTCTGTGAGATATTGAAACAGTATGGAGGTGCATTCATTCAAATGCAGCCTAAAGTGGTACAATTTAGATACAGATTTACCACTTAAGTGAAAACTAGACCAGAGATACTCACTGGATGTATTTGTTGCATATCCAGAGGGAGCACATCTTTTTAATTTATTATATTATCCCTAGAGGAGATTCTTTCTAACTAGGATCATTACTAGCTAAGTCTGTCATCTAATTGCTTGCATTTGCTAACATCTGAGTGGGGGAGGTATTGTGAATAGCTGGAAATATAGTTGGGTGATCTAATATCAGAGGTCTCGTTTTTTCTTATTCTGAATGTCCAATAGCCTAAACAATGTCTTGAGAAGTAAATGGGAGGAGTTTCATTTTAACTTCCACATGTGCTTAGCCTCCCAACTAAAACTTCTGTGCAACTCCAACACTTCCCCATAGTAATTTGTTTATTGTTCTGTGGGCTCCACAAGGGCTGTACATTTTTATTCTTAAGTACATCCCAGTGAACTCATTAGGAAGTAAACCTGTAGAAAGAGCATGTAAACCCTTAAGCTGCACCAGTTCTCCTAACTTAAAATTCATAAAAAACAGATTGTACTGGGACCATCAGACAGCCAGGGCAAATGATCAGTTTATGACAGTGTCCTGGAAATACCCATTCAGGGTGAGACAAACATTTCAGTACTTGAAAATGGAGATCTATTTATGTAAATTATGCTTAGAATTTTAGGCTATATATCTTGTTCTTTTCTAGAGAGGCAGTAGTACTATGGTGATAGAAGGTACCTTGGGAAGTACTCTGTGTGTGTGTTCCTTTACTAACAGTTCAGTACTAGTAATCTTGTCCTTGTGCTCTTTCATGAAAATTCCTCTCAGCCATGAATTAGTAAAGTGAATTGCTAAACTCAAGTAATTGTCTATTTGACCAATATCACTTGGCAAATAGCTCCACGAAGCGGAGACAATTTCTTAAAGCAGTGTTTCCCATTTGCAGGGTTGTGACCTGGTACCGGGCCATGGAAGCCTCACTACCGGGTCACAAGAAAAGCCAAAGCAAGCCCCGCCTCCAGCAAAGCTAGCTCTGCCCCCAGCAAAGCATGACCTTTGCTCTGCTTCCTTCCTTCCCCCGTCTCTCTGTTGTGCAGAGAAAAGCTAGTCTTGAAGACTGACACAGGCTGCAAAGCCTGCACTCCATTTGGCTTCCTTCCTTCCCCCGTCTCTCTGTTGTGCAGAGAAAAGCTAGCCTTGAAGACTGACACAGGCTGCAAAGTCTGAGCTCTGTTTCGCTTCCTTCTTTCCTCTGTCTCTGTGTTGTGCAGAGAGAAGCTGGGCTGTCTCTCCTTCCTTCTCCCCCCACTCCCAGTGTTTGAGAGAAAAGCTGGCATCCACTGGCACTTTAGACCCATGAAGTGTTCTTCAAGGTATGAGCTTTCCTGTGCCTTGCAGTATGTTCTTTTGGGGAGATTTCCCCGGGAGGCCTGGGTAGCAAAGAAGGGTGTGTGTGTTTTTTTCAGCCGGGAGGGGTGAGGAGTGGGCATTCCAGTAGCTATTTTTTTTTCAAATGACCCCTGGGCAAAATTGTTGCTGGCTGAGATCATCTGATGGTGAGGAAGGCTTTTTTTTCTTTGCCCCCCCCCCTTCTTTCTTTCCCTGCAAGTGATGCTCTGTCTGTATTCTTGGTGTTGGGAGGGGGGGAAGCAACAGTGAGAGGGCTTCTAGTACCCTGGCCCCACTGGTAAACATTCTGGAAGTGACATCACAGGAAAAGGTGGAGTTTTGGTTCAGTGTGCCCCAGAAGTGACATCACTTGGCCCTTGACACCACAGGAAATGACATAATTCCCGGCTCCACCCCCCAATTTTAGTGGGTCACGAAGGAGAAGTATAAAAATAACCAGGCCACGGGAAATAAAAGTTTGGGAAACCCTGTCTTAAAGGATTAAATAAACTTCCTTGTTTGGCCAGTGGAATTTTAACTGTTCTGGTTTTCTTTGTGTGGCAGCAAAGGCAGAAATAAAATAATGGCTGGTAATGATGAGCTCTTAAAGAATCTACAGAGTAACTTGCAAGAACTAGACAATCTCCGGTCTGCATATTTTGCATCCACGAAAAGTCCCCTGGCATCCATAGGAACAAGTACCAAAACTCTACTTCGTGACCAACACCAACTGTCAAGAGAGAATATGAACATGCAAGCATTTGCTCCTCGAAAGAGCATCCGCCACCGTAACCCCTACTGGCCTGATGAAGAAATACGAACTTTTATTGAGATCTGGGGCGATGACCAAGTCCAAGCCTCATTGGCCACCAACTTCCGCAACGAGGCCCAGTACGAGTGGATCTCTGATCGCATGCGAGAATATGGCTATGATCGAGATATGAAGCAATGCCGCCTACGTGCCAAGGAACTACGGCGAGGATACAAGGCCATCGTCTGTGGCAATAATTCCTCTGTGAGTGGGCAACGTGCCCTGCCATTCTTCGATTCCTTGAATAGTTTTCTGTGCATGCACAAGGGCCTTGTGGTTTCCAAGGTTTCCCTCTCAATAGATCGGAGAAATCGAGAGGCACAAAAGCTGGGGCTGGAGCAGGAGAAGAATGAAAAACTCAGTGTAGTTCTTGTTTCTGATGATGATGAGGCATCCATCCCAGAGCCTACGGATGACTCTAATGGCTACTTTCAGGACACTCGGATGGATTCTGATCCTGTGAATGCACAGTCTCCAGGTGATGAATGGGAACAGCATGTAGAAGATGGTATTCTGGCAGGTGATGATGTTTCACCCACCTTTTCCAATGCTAGAGGAGAGGGCCATTCTGCAAATTCAGGTGAATGTAGAAAATTAAAACTTCAGACTGGCAATATGGAGGCCTTATGGTTACTTAGACAACAGGCTAGTGAGTGTTTTGTTGGATTTGCACTCAAAACACAGGGAGAACTTGCCCAAAGCAGGGAGAACACTGCATACAAGGAGGAATTTGCTTAATTTCCTCGAAAAGATAAACAATGTGGCACATAGCCCTTCTTGAAAGTTAATCTTCAGCCTTGGAAGCCCAGGTTCAAGGTTGTATTTACTTAGCAGTTAAGGGAAAGGAGCTTTGTATATGTTTAAAGGCATTCTTATTATTTTCCATATTCCAGAGCTAACTCTACTGAGCTCTGGCTGAAAATAAACGCTGTAGATTTATCTCATTTTAGAGTCTTGCTAAGATTCAAGACAGGTTGCACAATTAAACAAAACTATGCAATAAAACAATATAATATATACAAAAAACGCATTAAACCTGGATTACAAAATTAGAGAATAATGCAAAAATGACAAGGTAATACATACAAAACTGTAATAAAACTGAGTTACAAAATTGGAGAACAACACAATAGAAGCAGTATAATACATACAACAATGCAGCACAGTCAGGTTACAAAATTAGAAAACAATGCAATAAAAACAGTCTAATGCTATTTACTACCTTAGAGAATGTTGCCATTATGTTAATTTTTTTTTGTTTGTTCCACAACAGGCCCATCAAGCTCCTTCCCTAGGGCATCCCAGGTCGATGCTGATAGAGCAAGCAACCACTGGAATCGGAAGCAGAGGAAACAAACGGATGCTACCTTGGACCTTGTGGATGCCATTTCACAAGTGGGTGACAGGCTAGTGAGTGCTCTGTCGGATTTGCAATCAAAACACAGGGAAGCCTCTGAACTTGCCCAGAGCAGGGAGAACAGTGTGCGCAAGGAGGAATTTGCCATTCTTGCAAGCCACGTGGACCAAGCCACAAAGAACATGGACAAACTCATCACGCTTATGGAGACCTCCACCAGACGGATTGCAGATGCCATGGACAGACAGACTGCTGCATTGGAGAACATGGCCCGCTTGTTTGCTACAAGGGTTCCAGCTCCTTCAGTGCTCCCAGGGTCTCAAGGGCAACCTGTGCTTTCCTCCTCAAACCATTCCGTACCAGTCCCATCGCCAGGAATGGGGTTGCCCAATGCCGTGAACACTTTGAGGGCACGCCATACTGGTGATCAGGGAGCACCAAAACCACCAGTGCCCTCTGAGGCTGAGGAATGTCAGCCAGAGACAAAGAAAATAAAAATAGAAGACGACTAGATTTTTGCGATCGTATTGCAGTCCTTCAGATCTGCTTGTTTGCTCTCACTGGATGAATGTTTATCCTTTTATTATTTTTTTCTTTCATTGGGAAAGTCATGAAGGTGGAGCGTGGAGTAAAGGTCTATTTTTTTTTGTCTTTTTAGATTTGTAGTTACGGTTTTTTTAAAAGTTTGTGCATAGATTTGTATCAGGGAGGGAAGGGTGAGGTCCCCCAATCCAGGACAATACAAGCGCACAGTTCACTGTCATTCCACTATTTTCTTGTTTCATATTTCACTGCTCAGCTATGAGATTTGATAGTGATCTGGATGTTGGCTTGAGACATGGAGATCATGGATTCAGATCTCTTGTTGGTCATGAATTCTCTGGGTGGCTTTATGAAGTCACTCTGAGCCAAGTTTATCTCCAAAACAGTAATACTAAGGATATGTATCACTAGCTGATTTTGAAGTTGAACAGTTTCAGGATTGCAAATCACTGTGCACACTAAAAAAAAAAAAAAATGGTATAGGAGATAAGGGTAGAGAATTGCTTTCTCTGTCGCAATATAAAATCCTGTTATTAAATCAATGAAATGCACTGGGTTATTTTAACATGGGTTATTTTACTTGCTTGTTTCCCTGGAACTTTGTGCCAGATGAGCGCATATCTGATTGGCGAGACAAGATAGTCTTCAAAATGAGAAGAGAGAGTGAATACAAAGGAGCAAGGATAAAGTATGAGCTTCTAAATTCTCACCACCCCGCTAGATGCAGGCCTGAAAGGGACAGGCATTCATGCCCAACGTAATGTTCTGTCAATTTGTAGCTGACTAATTGGGTTGGTGAGGGAAGCACTGCAAAGCTCTGAGTTTCAAAGAACTCTTCCTTAGGCACAAATGTTCTGAGTAGCTTACAAAATAACAGCCTTACTTGAAACCAGGGTCCATCAGCATTTGATTTCCAATAAGCGCTAAGAAGTTGTCCCTGGGCTGCTATCAGGGTGGGCATCAAGGTTCTCTCCTGTGGTTGGCTGGGACTCAGCATTTCTGATCACAGATGTGCCACTTAGCTAACACTAATAGCCAGTGACAGATCCATTGTCTATGAGTTTCAATTCTTAAGCAATGTAAGTGAGTGCTGACACTTTTGTATTGTAAGTTGATTAAGGCTGTAATCCTAAAGACCACTTACTAAGGAGTAACTCTCATTGAACTCCATGGGACTTACTGAGTATACATGCTTAGGATTGCAGTTCAAGTGTTGGTGTGAAAAGCAGGGCAGAGGCTTCGTCATCCCTTGATTTCCAAAAATCCATTGCATCATTAAAATACCAACAGAGCAGCTGTGTTTATAGCAGAAGTAGCAGGATCCTCTAGCACCCTTAAAGAGCAGCTCCTGTACTATGAACTGATGGCTTAATAAAATTATTAGTCTTTAAGGGAGGCCCAAAAAATCTTGGTTAGAAAAATATTCTCTCCAAAGCCATTCAATGACAATGGAAGAGATAAGGGGACATAGGAGACTGTGACTTGGATGCATGATCAGAAACATAAGGGATTTGAAGCAGTTGTGTTTGCTTATGGCCTTGTGCAATATCTAGTGCTTTTCTCTGTATGTATTATGGTGCCCAGAAACTGGTTGCAAAAGAGCTTGCACAAGTAGAATCACAAGTGGGAATGCAATGTTTGACTTAGCTCAAGCGGCTGCTGTGGTCTTTTTCCTGCAGTTCCACTTTTGCAAGAGGAAATTTTGATCCATCCTAGTGCCAGCACTGTGGATGTAAGGCAGATATGAAAAGAAAAGAATTTCTAGTGTGTTATGTGCAGTATTTATGGGGCACCTGCTTCTCAAGTACCTAGTGCAACTGTGGCCTGTGGAATGAATGGATTATCAGGCTTATGTATTCCACATAAGCAGCACTTCAATTTAAAAACTTGGAGGTAGCCATCTCAGTTACAGAAAACTTCCCAAAGCTGTCATTTAACCACTTGTAAATTGTTTTGTTAGGACCATCCAATGTATTATGCAGTATCATACAATCTGTCCAGAACTCTTCATCGGGCTTGAAGGTTTAATCTGAAAAAATTAAAAGGGGAGGGGGAAAGAAGAAGGTGTTACAGGACATGTTGAAGTTCCTAGTTGGCAGCTTGCAGGGAATTAAAATGGAACACAAAATGTGTTGCGGACTTAATTGGATTAAAGGATTTGGGGTGCAAAACAGGTTTTGACATACATGAAAGACTACTGCACAAGTGAATAAAAAAGAGAGAGATCACTGTTCTGTTTAAAATTCTGACCATGTCTACACAACTAGCCTATCAATAAAGTTGGACAGTAAAGGAAGACGTTGGTTCGTTAATAAGGGGTATGTATTCACAGCCTATCTACAAGTTGCTGCTTAGATGATATGCAAAAAAAAAAAGCCCATTGAACTCAGTGAGATTACTTTTGAGTCAATAGGTTTAGGATTGTGCCACATGGCTGCTTTCTGGTCTATAGTTATGCTCAGTGTGTAGAGGGGGGAAGCAGAAGCAGGAGAGAATTATTTTGAAATTGAATTACAGCTTAGTCAATGAAGCTTTCTCATTTGATTTACAGATGGAAGAAAGGCAGGACCAGTTTAAGTGTCATTTGTGAAAATGGCCTAGGGATCTCTATTAAACCTCATGAAACAACTGTTCCTAGGAGAAAGTAATGGCATTTAAACTGGTTTGTGTTCGCAGCACAGATGTGATTTAGATACATGCAATTTCAATGGCTGCAGTGTGATTACTTGCACATAATAATCCACTAACAATCTACATTAAAAGGATGTGAATTGACACATTCCTAATAAGAGTTAAAATGGCATTTCTTTGCTGTCAGTTGGGAAAGTGAATCAATTGTGTCTCTATTAACAGGGGGTATAATGATGATATGGATTGAATGACCAGGCATCTATTTTGGCTTCATTGAAATGCAGCCCTTACACATAATTCAGGGAAGGCAATTTTCATCCATACATGGATCCAATTTCACTTCACAGCCACTCGCTTATTTTGCCTTTTTTTCCCCATGCCATGCAAGTGCTCTAGGCTTGTGACAGGCTCCAATATGGAATAAGGTGCCTTTACTGCAGCAGGTTATTTAGAAGGGAGAATTATGGTAAGTACAGCTTCTCTCACCACTGCACTACAATAATGGGAGATGCTAATTTTTTTTGTTTTGTTTTACATAACCAGTTTAGATACTATTATACATGGCTGTCCTATATTACCAAATACTGGATTTGAGCCTTAAACACTGTCAGCAGAAATCTAGACAGACAAGCAGGGGCTGTAATGATGTTTGAAAAACCTGGTTTATTGTGTGCTGTTGGGATGGTTCTGCTGCTAGATTATTCATCCATATAAACCACTTTTGTGTTATTCTCTGCAGTGATTGCAGGTCATTGTCCCTCTGGAACTTTCGAGTCCCCTCCTAGCTAATAGCTACATCATAGAAACACTACCACTGGTACAGTAATGGAGACCATGTTGCCTCCCCAGGTTATCCAGGTAGGGAACAAACCACTCTGTTCTCTCTATGCCAGCACAAGCACAGAAGGGTCTTCATCCCAAGGAAGCAGGGATGATGTCTTGCATTCTTCATTCCATGTTTTGGCCCTACTTATGATTTGTAATAAACCCTGAGTTAATACAGATGGCCAAATTACGCAGAGAAATTTATTATCTGTCACCTTAATAAGCAGTTTAAAAAAAAAAAGGTGCAAGCACCAGTCGTTTTCAACTCTGGAGTGATGTCACATCACAGTGTTTTCATGGCAGACTTTTTATGGGGTGGTTTGCCATTGCCTTCCCCAGTCATCTACACTTTCCCCCCAGCAAGCTGGGTACTCATTTTATCGACCTAGGAAGGATGGAAGGCTGAATCAATTGAGTCGGCTACCTGAACCCAGCTTCTGCTGAGATCGAACTCAGGTTGTGAGCAGAGGGCTGGGACTGCAGTACTGCAGCTTTACCACTCTGCACCACGGGGCTCCTTAATAAGTGGTAAGGCACATATATATGAGAAAAATGTCTGGCAAAATAGTAAACTTTCCTATTCTGTATAACTCCAGGCATTTATTCTTGTGAGAGTTAGCATTGCTGCGCTTGTACAAGACCTTGTACATGCCAGTTGCATAACCTCACTAAACTTTCATTTTGAATAAGATGTGTAGCTATTTCTGTGCATGCTTACTCACAAGAAAGTCCTATTGACCTCGGTGGAACTATCTTCCAGTGTGTGTTCGCTGAGGCAAGATCTGAAAATGCTCAGATATGTTGTGATCTTTTGCATCTTGCTTGATTCAATGGAGCCACAGCCCTAGGATGCTGAGAGATCTTCCTGTGAGCTTTTCCACTGTTCCCTTGCATACCATATTTACTGATGCCTTGCCTAAAATAAAAGTTGCAACATCTCTTGCATATTCACATATATCCAGTCCAGTTATATATATTTTTAAAACCTTATCAGTATTTTTTTTATATATATTCTGATCTCCTGATGATATCCTGGAAATGGGCTCCCAAAAATCCCAAGAATATTCAGGATCAACCGAAAATATTGAGAGCCGGCATTTTTAAGACTCCCAACACAGATTTTTCTTAATTTTTTAAAGCCCTGGGCTAGATATCATCTTGCCAGGTTGATTGCATTTTGATTATGCCCTTTTATGTTTGTTTTGCTGGTCTTGCAACATTTTATTCTTTGCAAAAGTTGCTTCCTGTCAAGTTTGTTTTTTATGATTGATTCTCAGGTTTGACATTGCCTTTGATTGTTGGGTTGTGTATTGACTAAGATTCTCTGGTTTTACATGTGTTGGGCTTGCACAGTGGTCCTATTCAGTTTGGCTTGGATGAGTTTGTTGGTTCTGTTTGCCTTGAGAAGCTTTTGGCCAGAGGTTTCTTTGGTTGCTCTTTTGTCTTTGGCTATTCTTTGCCCTGGAGAAAGCATTACATTCCCTCTCCCCAGTGGAGGATGATTGGGGAGAGGGTAACTTGTTCAGGTGTGCATAGAATTGGAGTTCTGGGTCAATTCACTTGAAAATTGGTTAGTCAAAGGACAGACACCAGCATATCTGCTGGAAGTTTGATGCAAATTGGTCAAAAACAGCCCTCTACAAAGATTCCCCATAAGAAATAATGGAGTTGAATAATATTGAAATCCTGGAGAAGGAAGGACCAAATGAACGAATGATCTGAATATTAAATCAGTATTTGGAACCCAGAAAACTGGGAATACTGATTTTTTTGGCTCCTAAGTATCCAGATCCAAAAAAATACAATTTTTCCCCCCACTACACATGATTGCTCTGGCAGTCTTCCCCCTTCTGTTCAGGAGAATTCCCTGTTCTGCTGGTGGTGTCTCAGTGGTAAGATATCAAAGCATAACATATTCTTTCTGTTGCTCACCACCACCTGTCGAGTCTGGCAGCCTTCTTTAAGCAAAGAAACACTGGTTAGGGACATATTTGGAAAAATCACTCGGCTAAGTTGAACAGTTCTTCCAGGCTTTTCAGATATTTTTGACCATGTTTAGTAACTCTGTGCCCCATCAATTCCAGCCAGCATCATCTTTATTACATTTTGTTTATATTTTGTATCTTTTGATGCAATACCAGGATTGGAAACAAACAAAAACTGGCTTCAGAACAACCGTTCAAAACAGGAAACTAATGCTGTGATACCAAAGATGCTTTCTTTAGTGCATGTAAAAAGATAAATTGGCACTCTGGTACAAACCAGTGGAAGTAAATTCTATTAACAACGAACACTTTTCTATCTGGGAAAGATCAGATGTTTAGCTCCCATTCGAAGATAACTACATTTTCTTTTCGGCACGTCATATATTTGATTTTCTTGTAATCAAAAAGATCTGTATAAAAGAACGTTGTTTATCTTGAGCAACAGAGAGAGCCAAGATCTTTCTGAAATAAAAATGTATATCCCCGTTGTATTTGAAATAAGTTTGTGATTTTTAAAAAAAGTTTGTTAGCAGCCCTTGCTAAACAACCTTTACCAATCTGTGTTCTTGAGGTATTTCTGAAATAAACCTGAGAAGAGAGATGTTTGCTGGGAATAATTTAATAAGAATTGTCCTGGGGCAGGAACCTGTGCTTTGTTGCCAATCATAAATGCTACATAACTTCAGAGCAACCAAGAATTTATCTTGGGTGTCCTCAGGTGATTCATAGTATTCAGCCAACCTGGATGTTAGACATGGAGTTTGGCAATCCTGTTGTTCATTAAGTCCTAGTTGTATCCTTTTAGCATCAAATCAGAGCCAACTTACAGCAAGGGCTATTCAGAGGTTATTGGCCATTGCCAGTCCCTGCATATTGACCCTGAATTCCCTGGTGGTCTCCCATCCAAATATTGACCGCGGATGACTTTCCTTAGCTTCCAAGTTTGGATTAGCCTGGGTTATTCAGGGCAGGGCATTTTAGTCAATACCCCACTCCAATACCCTTCTCCAAACTCCAAGTAGTTCACACCAAACTCACAGTAACAAACTTTCTCATTAATATACATTGGGTGTTTAAGGAGTGTCGTTGTTCAGTCGACTCTTTGCGACGCCATGGATGAAGTCACGCCAGGCCCTCCTGTCTTCCACCATCCTCCAAAGTCTGTTCAAATTTGTGTTAGTTACATCAGTAACACTGTCCAGCCATCTCATCTTTTGCTGTCCCCTCCTTTTGCCTTCTGTCTTTCCCAACATCAGGGGCTTCTCCAGTGAGTGCTTCCTTCTCATTTGGTGGCCAAAGTATTTGAGCTTCAGCTTCAGCATCTGACCTTCCAGGGAACAGTCTGGGTTGATTTCCCTTAGGACTGACTGATTTGATCTTCTTGCAATCCAAGGGACTCTCAAGATTGTTCTCCAGCACCAAATCTCAAAAACATCTATTCTTCTGCACTCAGCCTTCCTTATGGTCCAGCTCTCACAGCCATACATTACTACTGGAAATACCATCGCTTTGACTATAAGGAATTTGTTGGCAGGGTGATGCCTCTACTTTTTATTATACTGCCCAGTAGTACCCCTTAAAATAAATTGCTATCTTGCAGGCGTTAATCTTTTGCACACTTTCTGGGACGTTATTTACTTCCTGAGTATTTATTCCTGAGTAAATGCACAAAACCCCAGTATATCGCTAGATTTCTGCATGTACTTGCTTATTCAAGACCGACTTGTTTGTGAGAAAACATTGGTTGAAATTATTGTGTTATTCTAAGGCTGCAATCTCATGCATACTTAGCTGAGAATAATCCTCATTGGGATTTATTTCTGAGTAAATGTATAGGATCAGGCTGCAGGTCTCTTACTTGACAGGTAATTGGATGGAAATGAATGGAATACCAGGTTAAAAAATTTGGTTGTGTAAGAGACTTTTGTGCAAAACTTATTGAAATGAAAACAGTTACCATTATTAGAAATTCCCTAGGCATTTCTAAAATTGATACCGCTATAAAATTGACTTTAAAATATTGACATGACTTGATTTACAACTCCGGAAGAATAAAGTACACAGGTATTCCGTTAATTCCGGGTTGCATTTATCTTTACTTAAAATCTCCTTGTACCAGATGCCAGAATTAATTTCAGTTTAATAGTGCCTGTCATTTCAGTGTCAAGAAACGTTGATTGTAAAGTGATGGAAACTCGTGTCAAAAACACATTTTTGTGCTAGAAGGGGCTTTGTAATATCCGCTGTGACCAAGCGTAGGAGAAAGAAATTGGAGTGAGCTTAAAATGGGATTCAATTTATACTCTTCAACCAGATTACTTTTCAAAGCAGTTTACAATTCAAATCAATAACAATATACAAATTCTAATCATGGTTGCTGGCGACTCTGGATCCTTGAGAGCAAGGAGGCTTTAGCTGACAAGAGTCATGATAAATATGTCAGAGGGATAACTATTGTCTGTTAAAGCAAGGGGATAACCAAAAGTCTTGTGACACCTTAAAGACCATTAGTAGTAGATAGGGGGCCCCTATCATCATCAAGCCACATTCCAAAGTGACAGCTGCCCCGCCCACACATGCGCACGCACACACACAAAAACGCACATGGTATGTTTCCTCATGGGGGAGTGACACAACAGTCCCCGAGGGGGCGGCTAGGGATCCGCCCCCCAAGGAATGCCGGCTTTTTCCTAAGGGGGGAAAGGAGGGTCAGCCACTGGTGTAGCAGGCTTCATATAGTTTGGGGGGAAAGCGTGTTTTGCAACACAGACGTTTTTTAGAAAACTGTGGAGATGCAACGGTTCTAAGCAGCCATAGTTTGGAGAGGAGACATACCCACTGGATAAAATGATGGCTTTAAAACTGAGCACGGCTAACCTTATACATGTAACACGTCCCTTTAACATCAGGTTGCATGTCGATACAACTCATGCTCTTTAACTTGTTCATTAATGATCCGGAGTCGGGAGTAAGCAGCAAAGTGGCCAAGTTTGCAGATGACACTAAATTGTTCAGGGTGCTGGGAACCAGAGAGGATTGCGAGGCACTCCAAAGGGGTGTGTTGAGGCTGGGTGAGTGGGGCGACAACGTGGCAGATGAGGTTCAACGTGGCCAAGTGCAAAATAATGCACATCGGGGCCAAGAATCCCTGCTACAAATACAAGTTGATGGGGGTGTGAACCGGTAGAGACTGACCAAGAGAGAGAGATCTTGGGGTCATGGTAGATAACCCACTGAAAAAAATGTCAAGACAGAGTGCGATTGCAATAAAAAAGGCCAATGCCACGCTGGGAATTATTATGAAGGGGATTGAAAACAAAGCAGCCGGTATCATAATGCCCCCCCCCCCTGTATAAATCGAGGGTGCGGACTCATTTGGAATACTGTGTACAGTTCTGGTCACCACACCTCAAAAAGGGTATTATAGCATTGGAAAAAAGTGTAGAAAAGGGCAACTAGAACTATTAAAGGTTTGGAACACTTTCCCTATGAAGAAAGGTTAAAACGCTTGGGGCTCTTTAGCTCAGAGAAACATCGACTGCGGGGTGACACGATAGAAGTTTACAAGATTATGCATGGGATGGAGAAAGCAGAGAAAGAGGTACTTTTCTCCCTTTCTCACAATACAAGAACTCGTGGGCATTCAATGAAATTGCTGATCAGTCAGGTTAAAACAAATAAAAGGAAGTACTTCTTCACCCAAAGGGTGATTAACGTGTGGAATTCACCGCCACAGGAGGTGGTGACAGCTACAAGCATAGCCTGCTTTAAGAGGGGATTGGATAAAAATATGGAGCAGAGGTCCAACAGCAGCTGTTAGCCATAGTTTATGTATATGTGTGTGTGTGTACGTACACACACACATATATTGGGCACAGTGTGACACAGAGTGTTGGCCTGATCCAACACGGCTTCTCTTACGTTCTTATCATAATCTACAACTTGTGTTTCACAACTTGGTGCACGCCTAAAGTCACTGTTAATTACTTGATCCCTTTTTAAGATTGGCAATGTGTGGTGATTAACATGTGGAATTCACCGCCACAGGAGGTGGTGGAGGCTACAAGCATAGCCAGCTTCAAGAGGGGATTGGATAAAAATATGGAGCAGAGGTCCATCAGCTGCTATTAGCCACAGCATTTTATTGGAACAGTCTGGGGCAGTGATGCTCTGTATTCTTGGTGCTTGGGGCGGGGGGGGGGCAAAGACATTCATGACTAGTTCTGCAACCCATTCTAATAACACTGCCCCGTTAATTATTAATTGCAAACACCTACAGTTTCTTATTAACATTAAAACCTATCTTTCTAGCAGCTTCAGCAACCTGTTCTCAGACGATCATGAAAACTGTCTCTCGTCCTCTGCAAGCACAGGGAGGTTACCAGTCTCTAGGCTGGAGAATCTAGCTCTGGCTATCAAAACAAAATGCACAACCTTGCAAATGAGTTCTCACAGAACTGGGTCTGGGGAAAGTGAATTCCAAGGTATCGTTTCCCACCTTCTAAGTCAATCGATCTTATATATTGCTAATTGTGAGACAAAAGTATTTAACCCCACAAACTGTCCTAAAAGGTCAACTGCTCAAGGCCAGTGATTTTTATGGTGAGAACTGTAGAAATTTATACCTCTCAGCCTTCTAATCTGATCGATCTTATATATTGCTAATTGTGAGACAAAAGTATTTGACCCCTCAAACTGTCTTAAAAGGTCAAGTGCTTAGACCGGTCAAGATAAACAGAGAGAAGCGAGGAAATTAGGTCCTCACATGATATATTTTCAGAGTCAAGTTGTCATATATTTTCTCAGTCCCCCACCCAAACAGATATAAACAGAAGCCAAAGCTAGGATCAGGTTCAACAATGCATCCAAAAGAATCTTGGCAAATTACAAAAAGATTTCTGTACATTGCACTAAACAGGAAAGCATGTGTGGGTGGGGCGGCTGTCACTTTGGAATGCGGCTTGATGATGATAGGGGCCCCCTATCTACTACTACCATTTTTTTAAAAAATCTAGCTTTTTTCCAGACTGGAGACCCCTGAATTGTAAGAAGTAGGTCCTTAATGGACATCTATGAGGTTACAAAGAAACAAAAGCTACAACAACCAGGCCATGAAATACAGGGTGAGATGCAATGAGGTAAAATTCAGACGCACTCAAGAAAAGTGCAGAGAAAATTCACATTTACAGTAGTAGGAGCTGTTCAGAGATTCTATCTAATTTATTCACTTTAATTCAGCAATTTTACTCTGGAGTCTCTTTCTAAATTGTTTTTGACAGAGAGTTGTGATTTTTAGATTGGCAACTACATTCCCCCCTTGCTACTGTCCCTACTGAAGCTCATCTTTCTCCTCTTCTTTAGCTGTTAGAAGTATGAGATTTGTACATGTGCCATTATAGGTTGTCCCAGTGTTGATATTGTTGGCCTGCTCTGGGGTTGTAGCAACACTTGGATATGATTTTTTTACAAACACAAAGCAATAAAGGAATGTACAATTTGCATGCTTTTATTTAATTTGGATTTATTTATGACATTTTTATCCCACCCTCTCTTGGAAGCAGGCTCAGGGCAGATTACAATATGCCAGAAAAACATATACAATAATTTCAGTTAAAATCTAAAAACTCAAGTAGACCTACATGCAAGATGTAGACCTCAGGGATATAACTGTATATGACACTGGAAAGGGCCACTGAGATAATAATAGGGCCCAGCCCCCAGTCTATGATACATATATAACAAATAGCCTAGGCTGGTTGAAGGAAGGACTGGTTAGAGCAGGGGAGGCCAGGTATATTGAAGCATCCACTGCATCAAACAAAGGCCTGAAATTGCATGGCCTTTTATGCACAGTGCACTTGGTGTGGAAGCTTCCCACACCACTGGGACAATGTCACCTGATATGCGGAGTCTATAGCATGGAGCAGTTGTAGTGTAGAGGCTAACAGGATTGTCTGAGAGGTTCTCAGCAAACTCATAGGCCCTTTACAATATGGAGCCCACAACCGTCAAGGACACTTCTCTCTTGGTTTGATCCCATGCAGCAGCTCTGCTTGGCTCAGCATTGCTGTCTAGCCTAGTGGATCCAACCCCTGAGAGAATACCAACAGTGACTGCCTTTTCTCATGGTTGGTTGGTAATTGCTCTGGAATTTTGCCAGAGGATATTAGGAGACTGACATCCCCTCTCCAGTTTCAGACAGGACATTAAGCTTAACATTTTAGAGGGGAATCTGGCTTATAATTCTCACGAAGTATAAAGCAGATTTGTACTGATCATGTCTTCACATAGTAGAGGGTTGTAGTGTAAACCAAACCTGTTGTGTATTTGGGAAGTTGTTAGCATATTTGTTTTTAATGAAACCCAGTGACATAATAGTTGGTACCATTACATCTCTAATCTCATGCTGGGCATCAGCTGTGCCAAAAGCAGGTAAAAAACCTGTTTTCATACTACAATTGGCACAGGATATGCCCAGTGCCAAATTCAGGTACCCACAACAAGTGCACTAGTAAAATTAGCCCTCTCAAGGACAGAGGAAAAAAGGATTAAGGTAGCAAGTGTGTTGCCATACCAATTAATCCCTTCCCCCAAACTGTGTCATGTTTATGAATAGTTGTGCACAACAGGTAGAACATTATAAGACCGCAAATGAAGGAGGCTTGTTAGGCAAATACTAACACACCAATCTGCCACCACTTATGCGCTGCTGAAATGTTTTGCTATTTTTTTATTTTTAAAAGCTCAGGAAAATGCAGTGTCCATAGCAAAGAATTTGGCAGCTGGCTCTGACAGGAAAAACAATAAGGTTATGCAAAACAGGCTCCTAACTGGTGCGTGCAAACAGAAGATTCTGCCTGTTTGGCTCTGTAGAAGCTACAGACAGCAGAGTCAGGAAAGAGAGATTTATGACTTTACATCCCTCCATTACCTGAACAGCTGCCCTGCATGGAATGTGAAAATTGGCAAGTGGTACCAATCTTCTGAATAAAAACAGCAAGAACCCTCTAGAACCAACAAGCCAAAACATTTTTTTTAAAAACTGCTCAAGTATGTCCTTCCAAATGACTTAAATGACACATGTTTGAACAGCAGTATTAGGCAGAAAACTCAATACAAGCTCAAACTCAATACTAGCATATACTAAGCTACATTTCACAGGATAAAGCTTGACCCTACAAGAATAAGACAGGTGCAATGAAATTTACTGTTTTTTAAATCTTGCCTTTTCATTAACAATTGAGGTAGCTAAGAAAAACCAAAACTGCACCCATACAAAATAAATATCTAACAGCAGGCACTTGCCCTAGCTATGGGCAATTGATCCTGTCAAGTGGCTACTTGGTAAATGGAGGATTGTCTGTGGACTCTCCTCAGAGTAGTTTGTGTTCTAGGTTTGTTTTGTAAAAGCCACACTCACTTCAAAGCAGTCCTACCTTTGAATATTTGCTTGCCAGGGCTGTGCCAGCAACGAAGCCAAACTATTCCTATACCTGTTGTTCCATACATTTCCAAGGAGAAGGAGACAAGCTGGGTCTCCCAGCTTTTCTGATCCAATGGGCACTTTTGTAATTTTCAGAATGGGAAGTGGGTATGACTATAAAATGGCAGTCAGGGAGAGCTTATGACCTATCACAAAATG
Organism: Heteronotia binoei; assembly: GCF_032191835.1. Taxonomy (NCBI): domain Eukaryota; kingdom Metazoa; phylum Chordata; class Lepidosauria; order Squamata; family Gekkonidae; genus Heteronotia; species Heteronotia binoei. The sequence goes on from NC_083224.1 coordinate 50,623,110, forward strand.
GCTAACATGAGAACCAAGTCAAATCACAAAATATTAGAAGGTTCTGAGCAATGTTCCCTCAAAGCTGCAATAGGTTCTTGTGAGCAAAAATTCTACTTTGTGAGCTACTGGCATTAAAGTTGTGAGCTACTACATAAATTAGTGTGCTCTGGGGTCTTCCTTCCTGAGCTAAGACAAAAAGTGTGAGCTGGAGTCTAAAAATCTGTGAGCTAGCGCACGCTAACTCAGCTTAGAGGGAACAGTGGTTCTGAGCCAGGCATGGTCCTAGGATGGAGAGAGCTGTTTCTATGCAAATGCTTCCTGAAGGTACAAAGGTGATAACCCTCTGGACATGTCTCTTTCCAATTATTTGGAAAACCACATCAGATGTTAGTTACTGGTAGGAAACATACCAGTGGTTGCCATGTCACCTGTGGGTATCACTAAGCTAGTTACAAGAAACTGAGCTGGCATCAGGGACCAGTGTCATCCTACCTCTGCCCCCAAGCTGCACTGGTAGGTGTCAGCTTTGACTGCTTTTGGAGAAGAAGCAGGTTTTAGAAGCCAGGTTTCTCAGAAGGGGAAAAACAAAGGACACAACTTTCTGGTGGCCCATGATTACTCTGAGCTCCATGAAGCTGAGCTAGTTATTTCGTTTCAATTACAGTTTTTAAGTAAAGGAAATCATTATTTGGGTGGCTCAATGGGATAAAGAGTAATTGGCTAGGGGTGAAAAGAAATTTCCATGCTTGTTACCTAACACACAAGAAGTCCTTCCACCAAAGTTAACAAATAAGCAAATAAGCAAGAATGAATCACTGATGAAAAAGAGAAAAGCAGCTTGAAAATAGGGCTTGTAACAAGAAACCCAGCTTCAAATTCCCACAAGGTGGCAGCCATGGATAAGTCTCTGTTTTGCAGCCTTGGCCATCTGTCGGGGCTATTGCAAAGACAACATGCCATTCTGCATTCTCTGGAGGAATCAAGTGCAATGAAAAGCTGTGTTGGATAACCACAGAGGATATACATAGGATACTTGATGACACAGTAAGGCAGGCTTAAATCCCAGAGCATTAAAACTAACATAGGTTGACTTTGCATGCATGTAGGGTGGCCATAATGTCTGAAGGCCAGCCAGGGACACCTTTGGGGGGGGGAAGGTAGGGGTGTGTGCGCGCGAAGCGCGCGCGCCGCCAGAAACAGGAAGTGACATCATTTCCCCCGCACCACCTGCCGGAAACAGGAAGTGACATCACTTCCTGTGACATCATTTTTCCCCGCGCCACCTGCCAGAAGCAGGAAGTGACATCACTTCCTGTGACATCATTTCCCCAAAATGACATCATTTCCCCCAAATGCCACTGCCGGAAACAGGAGGGAAGGAAGGAGGGAAGGAAGGGAGGAGGGAGGGAGGGAAGGAAGGAAGGAAGGAAGGAAGGAAGGAAGGAAGGAAGGAAGGAAGGCCGCCCCCTCCCGCCAGCCGCCCCCCCCCCCGCTTTCGGCCCCCCCTGCTTACCTTGTTCCAGGGCGGGTGGCGGCCTCTCCTCCGGGCAGCTGGTGCTGCTGGTGGGGCTGGCGGCGGCTGCGGAGGCCAGGGAGGCGGCGGAGAGGCCGGCGCTGATCTCTGGAGGGCCTCTAGGGACCAGCGCCGGCCTCTCCGCGGCCTCCGCTGGACTCTGGAGGCCCTCCAGGGACCAGCGGCGGCCTCTCCGCGGCCTCCGCGGGCCTCTGGAGGCCCTCCAGGGACCAGCGGCGGCCTCTCCGCGGCCTCCGCGGGCCTCTGGAGGGCCTCCAGGGACCAGCGGCGGCCTCTCCGCGGCCTCCGCGGGCCTCTGGAGGCCCTCCAGGGACCAGCGGCGGCCTCTCCGCGGTCTCCGCGGGCCTCTGGAGGGCCTCCAGGGACCAGCGGCGGCTTCTCCGCGGCCTCCGCGGGCCTCTGGAGGCCCTCCAGGGACCAGCGGCGGCCTCTCCGCGGCCTCCGCGGGCCTCTGGAGGGCCTCCAGGGACCAGCGGCGGCCTCTCCGTGGCCTCCGCGGGCCTCTGGAGGCCCTCCAGGGACCAGCGGCGGCCTCCGTGGGCCTCTGGAGGGCCTCCAGGGACCAGCGGCGGCCTCTCCACGGCCTCTGCGGGCCTCTGGAGGCCCTCCAGGGACCAGCGGCGGCCTCTCTGCGGCCTCCGCGGGCCTCTGGAGGGCCTCCAGGGACCAGCGGGGGCCTCTCCGTGGCCTCCCCGGCCTCCACCGCCGCCGCCGGGCCCCGCGCACGGGCGGAGAAGGCGGGGAGTGAGGGAGCCAGCGTCCCTGCGCGTGCGCACACCGCCGTGCGCACGCGCAGGGACGCTGGCTCCCTCACTCCTCGCCTTCCCCGCTTGCGCGCGCGGCCCGCCGGCTCCCTGCTGGCTATACCGGGACTTCTAATGGTCCCGGTATAGCCAGCCCGGGAGCCGGGAATTGGGGGCCAGAACCGGGAAAGTCCCGGGAGACCGGGATGGTCTGGCCACCCTATATGCATGCATTAATTAAGTAGAGGCTGGTCTCAGAGTGGGTCAAAAGTTACCATGCCACAGTTGGCTAAAAGAAACACATCGAAGCAGACATCTATCAACCTAAAGCATCTCGTTAAGCCCAGCATCTCCTTTGGGCAATGGACCAATATCCATTTGTACTGAGAATACCTCTGAGAGGCTGGGGGGAGGTGGGCTTGTGATAGTGGGTGATTCAATTATTAGGACTATAGCAAGTGAAGTCTGTGACAGGTGTTTTGACCACATGGTGACTTGCCTGCCTGGTATGAAGGTTGTGGATATCACATACTGTCTAGATAGGTTGATAGATAGTGCTGGGGAGGAGTCAGCAGTCATGGTGCATGTTGGAACCAATGACATTGGAAAATGTGGCCCTGTTTTGAAAGAAAAATTTAGGTCACTTTATGCCAATGCTAGCAGAAAGTTAAAGGCCAGGACCTCAAACATAGCATTCTCAGAAGTGCCGCCAGTTCCATGCACAAGCTCCACTAGACAGTCTCAATACATGGATGCGAGAGTGGTGCTGGGAGAAAAGGTTTAGATTTGTTAGGCACTGGGAACTTCTGGGACAAGCCAAACCTGTACAAAAGGGACAGGCTTCACTTGAACCAAACAAGAACCAGGCAGCTGGTGATTAATATCAAAAAAAGATGTCAGAGCAGCTTTTAAACTGATCCCAAGGGGAAATCCGACAGGAGCTGGGGAGCCTCTGGTTTGGGACTAATTAGTCCAAAGGGATGATTGCACAAACACTCAGGGTAATATTGACAGGAGTATAGAACTTTGGAGTGAGGGCACAATGGTAACTGAGGGCCATGTGTGGTGACTAAGAGGCCAAGGGAGGCGAGGATTACTGGAGAGGTGTCATTATGCCAATGCTAGCAGTCTCCAAGCCAAGATGGAGCAGCTGGAGTGCTTGGTGTTTCATGACAGTTTAGATATAGTAGGTATCTCAGAAACATGGTGGAATGGGGAAAATACAGTCATTCCCGGGCCCTATATGCAGGACCAGTTGTTAATGGTGTTGCATTGTACATCAAAGAGGGCATAGAATCAAATAAGTTAGAAAATATCAGAGGAATTAACTTCTCAACAGAAGCCATATGGATGGAAATACTGAGCCCTAAGGGTTACTTAAAAGTGGGGGTATACTACTGCCCACCTGATCAAACCCTTAATGCTGATCTTGAGATGGAAAAGGAAGTAAGGGAGTTGACTAAAGCAGGTAATGTTATTATACTGGGAGGCTTCAACTACCCTGAGATTGACTGGGTAAACATATGCTTGAGTCACACCATAGAAATGAAATGCATAGCCATCATAAATGACTGTGCATTGGAACAACTGGTCACAGAGCCAATCAGAGGCATAGTGATCTTGGACTTGGTTTTGAGTGGGTGTCAAGACCTTTTGAGAGATGTAGAGGTTGTTACACCAACTGGGAATAGTGATCATACTGCTATAAAGTTCAGTATTCAGTAGGGTTACCAATCTCCCAGTGGAGGCAGGGGATCCCCCGGTTTGGAGACCCTCCCCCTGCATCAGAAAGTGTGGCGGGGGATGTCCGGTGGGCACTCCATTATTCCCTATGGAGACTGATTCCCATAGGGTATAATGGTGAATTGATCCATGGGTATCTGGGGTTCTGGGGGGCTGTTTTTTGAGGTAGAGGCACCAAATTTTCAGCATAGCATCCGGTGCCTCTCCCCAAAGTACCTCCAAGTTTCCAAAGGATTGGACCAGGGAGTCTGATTCTATGAACCCCAAAGGGGGTGCCCCTATCCATTATTTCTAATGGAGGGAAGGCATTTAAAAGGTATGGGGTCCTTTTAAATGTGATCGCTAGAACTTCCTTTGGAGTTCAATTATGCTTGTCACATCTTGGCTCCACCCCCAACATCTCCTGGCTCCAGCCCCAAAGTCCCCAGATATTTCTTGAATTGGACTTGGCAGCCCTAGCATTCAGATCAATGGAAAGTTATCCCTAAAGTTCAAAACAGTAACATTTTATTTCAAAAGAGAAAACTTTACAAAAATTAGGGGAATAGTAAAAAGGAAGCTGAAAGGGAAACACAAGCGAGTCAGATCCTTAGAAGATGCTTGGAAGCTATTTAAACCGCATTAATTGAAGCCCAAATAGAATGTACTCCACAAGTGAGGACAGGCACTGCCAAATCTAAAATAAGGCCTGTGTGGCTAACAATACAAGTCAAGGAAGCTACAAAAAGTAAAAAGGACTGCTAAAGGAAGATCAGGCAGAGAAGCTCAGTGACTTTTTTGCTTCTGTGTTCACTATGAAAATTGTGAGGCATGTACCCATGCCACAGCCCCAGTATTCAGGTAGACTGAAGAACTGAGACAGCTTGAGGTGGCCAGAGATGAAATTCTAGACCTTCTGGGGAAATTAAAAAGTGATGTCTCCAGGTCCTGATGGCATATACCTGAGAGTTCTTGAGGAACTCAGATATGAGATTGTTGATTTATTAAGCTGTATGTGTAACCTATCACTAAATTCAATTGGTGTATCAGAAGACTGTTTTAAAAAGGATCCAGAGAGGAAGCATGAAATTACAGGCAAGTCAGCCTAATGTCTATCCCAAGCAAATTAGCAGAAACTGTAATCAGAGATAGAATTAGAACAAAGTTTGAGTCCAGTAGCACCTTTAAGACCAACAAATTTTTATTCAAGGTATGAGCTTTTGTGTGCATGCACTCTTCCTCAGATACAATGCTCAGAGATAGAATCATTAGGCGCACAGAGGGACAAAACCTGCTGAAGGAAAATCAGCACAGCTTCTGCAAAGGGAAGTCCTGTGTCACCAACCTTTTGGAGCACTTTGAGAAAGTGAAAAAGCATGTAGGCAACTGTGACTCAGCAGACATTATATATCTGGAAGCTTTTGACAAGGTGCCTCACCAAAGACTCGTAAATAAATGTAGCACTCATGGGATGAGATGAAGGGTTCTCTTAGGGATTAAAAACTGATTAAATAACAGGAATCAATGAGTAGGAATTGATGGACAGTTTTCTCCATGGAGGGAAGTAAGCGGTTGGGTCCAATAGGAATTGGTCTTGGGGCTGGTAATATTTATTCATCATTTACCTGGAACTGGGAGTGAGTAGTGTAGCAGCCAAGTTTGCAGATGACACCAGATTATTCAGGATAGTGAAAACCAAGGCTGACTATTAAGAGCTCCAAGAGGACCTCCACAAACTGGGTAAGTGCCAACAATGTGGCAAATGAAGTCCATGTTGGTAAGTGTAAAGTGATGCATAGTGAGACAAAAAATTCTTCAAGTACAAGCTAATGGAGTCTGAACTTGCTGAAAGGGGAAAATATCTTAGGGTCATCATGGATAACACAGTGAAAGTGTCAACCCAGTGTGCTGCAACAGTTTTAAAAAAAAGGCAAACACTTTTTTAGGGATTATTGGCAAAAAGACTGGGAATAAAATGAACGATATTGTAATGCCCCTGTATAGATCTATGGTGCAGCCTCATTTGAAATACTGTGTACAATTCTTGTCACCGTATCACAAAAAGGACATTGCAGAGCTGGAAAAACAAAGACAATTAGGGGGTTGGAGCACCTTCTCTATGAGGAAAGACTGAAAACTCCCAGACTTTTAGGAAAGAGATAACTGGAGGGGAGGGGGGACATGATATATGAGAGGTAAGACAGACTGCAAGCCATTGCAGGCTTTTAAGCAATGTTGCTTGAGAAAGGGTGAACTAGCTGAAAAATGAATGACAGTTCACAGAGCTCATTCTGACCGGGTGAAGGCAGCTTAAAAGGAATGAAAAGGGGGGTGTTTTAAAAAATTCAAGTGGGAAAGGAGTCAGTTAGCCAGTGCGAGAAAAACAGTTGTAGTTGGAGCAAGGGAGTAGGATGGACAGAAAAGTCCTCATGAGAGACTCTGAAGGGGAAAGGGTCTGTTAAGTCCTGTCTGTAGCAGAGGAGTGTGTTGTGACTTCTGCAAGCAACAGACTGGTGACAGTTATTTGGGCAAAGAAGTGTTAGAACCTCACATTTCAGAGTTTGATGGTGCTGTCTGAATCTGCGATCGAATTGCAATCCAAACAAGGCAAATCAAAAATCCCAGTGTAGCTTCCTCCATAACAAACCATACTTCATGCTATTCTCAGTATGTATCTCTTCAGATATATGCTAGCGCACCATGCCCACCCCAGCAGAGGCTTCAGGCACTTTCCAGACTGCTGCTTAATGTGAAAACCACTTTAACAATTCCATTAACTTGATACCTACTTGGTAAACCTGGTGTTTCTGATGTCCTACCAAAAAAAAAAATTATGCATGCCCTCACCAATTAAAAAAAAAAATAGAGCAGCTATAAATGCAAACCACTTCCCTGACAGAATGGTTTGGGTAAACAGCTTACTAAGTGCTGACAAGCACACAGCATTAGCACTTGATAAATGGACGTTTGGGGAGGATTTTTTTTTAAAGTCTTAAAAGATGTATCTATTCATATTGTGTCCTCTTAAGTCTTGCTCAGCCACCATGATAATTTACAAATAACCAGGTTTACAAAGCTATAGCCTATTCTACAGGTGTTAGCTCAGGGATAACAGAGCCAGGCATGCGCTCCAGACAGGAAATGTCTTAGCTTTCCAATTAAAAGTTAATTGTCTTTGTCATTAGCTGGGCTCTCTGCTCATTTCCCCTGAAATTTGCTCAACACTAGATCTTCCTTAATAAGCAATAAACACATAGCAGGACACGCTGGTAGAATCAGATTTACAGGATTAGAAATAGCTTTTAATACTTTCCTCATAATCTTTTAATTTAGAGCCAACTCCAAATCAAACCAGCCTGGGCTTCTACCATGAATGATAATTTTATTTAGAGATACAGCCAAGACTCCGTAAATCCTGAGAGTTTTGAAATAATCATCAGCAACATAATCCTTCATGGAGAAAACCTCACTTACTTCCCCCTAAACTGACATGTATAGCTTAACAGTCTGCTACGTTCCTCCCACATTCCATTTATATCCCATCCTTCCTCAAAGGAGCTCAGAACTACATTTCTGATCATGACAACCCTTTGATGTGCAGTAGGCTGAGAAATGATTTGCCTAAGGCCACCCTATTAAGCTTTGTAGCGCTGGGGTCTCCCAAGAAACGAGGAAGGAGATGAATGCTATCCTCTATATCAGTAGGCGCTGCAGGAAACCCTAGCCAATTTGAAGTTCCCTATGGGACATGCAGGTATCAAAATATGCATTTCAATCACTATGTATTAGATCTCAAGCTTGTAGGATACAGGTACATAGGTAATGGTAAAGTACTTTTGAGTGGGGCATGGATCCTAGGTTTCTTATATCCAAATTGGCTCAGAAGGCTATTTTACACATTAGAAGCCTGGATCAGCTACCTAGTGAAGACTGCAGAGATGTGGCCCATACGTGCTCCCTGACGACTGAACCTATGCTATGTAGATGTTTACATTTTTAGGCGCGTATCTACATACATGAGGAATAACCAGGGGTGAAATTCTAGCAGGAGCTCCTTTGAATATTAGGCCACATGCCTGATATGGCCAATCCTCCAACTTACAAAAAAGAGCCTTATAAGCTCTTGGAGGATTGGCTACATCAGGAGACGTGGCCTAATATGCAAAAGAGCTCCTGCTAGAATTCCATCCCTGGGAATAACTCTCTATATGGTGGGGAAATGGTATGCTGGTTTGCTATACAAATTAGGCATTTAGAATTGGCCCAGTTAATGTGATGGTCTCATTCTGCAGAATCAGTATCACACTAACCAGGGTATCAGATACCTAGAGAATAAAATTATTCTGTTTATTCTGAATGGCATGTCAGAGAACTATTTTGCTTGCCATTTTAGGTAACATCTGATCAACAGAGACCATTATAATGGAAAATTTGAAGATCGGGTTAGGTTGATATAACCCTGGAAAAGCAACCCAAACTACCAGATAGTGTCTTAAAGTGCTTTTAAAAGTCATCTTTGACATCGCTTCAGAACAAGAATAAAGCTTTGTTCACATGTTGCAGTGACCATACATACATCCTGCATTTATAACTCTTTGTAAGAAACAGCCAATGTGTGTATACTTTACAAATTAAACATACAATCAGTACCTGGATAAATGTGGGGTTTTAGTCATACAAGCATCTGTGTATTCACTGACTGTAGTATGAGAATTGCTCAATGCACATAAAGGAGAATCAATTGTACACCAATTGTAGATGCATTCACTGTAACTTGTGAAGAGGGCCCGTATCTTGTGTGTATTGCACAGGGAAATATTCAGTGTCTTCACTTGCACACACATCTTCCCAGTATCTCCTTCTGCCTCTGCAGATGTGATGCAATAATGGAAAGTATTTTTCTCAGCAGAGCCTACCTGCCTTCAGGTAGTTGCTTGCCCCTTCCTCAGACCTAATCTTATCAGGCTGATAAACTGAGCTGGAATGAAAGGGTTGGCATCAGCACCATCTGGTGGACTTCAAAATAATATAGCTTTCCCCCTATTTTATCTTTAATGTTTACACAAGAAAATATGATTCCTGAATAGTATTTTATTATTTTATTAAAACATTTCTATCCCACCTTTTATTTTGGTTTAAGACAGTATTTCAGCAACAAAATTCTTTTCAGTCTCCATCTCTGTCTTGGAGTTTACCCGTCTGATTAAACACAGCCACTTTCCATTACTGATTCAAAGAAATGTAAAGCTACCACATCAGAACCCCATCAACACTGAATCATGCGGCATTAAATTCCAGTGGAGTTTTGTTTCACTGGTATTCAGTGAAGTCACTTTGAACCCTGTATGCTGTGACTCCATTTCCTCAGTCTCAGCATTCCTCTTGGGATTTTCTTATCATGGCATACCCCTTCCTAAGGTTTATCAGTAGGTCCCAGGAACCTGTTCATCTCTGGTAACTGTGCAGAGGGCACCCTGAATTCCATACAGATTTGTCATTGAGTATTGACTTTAAAATTGGTGATCGCTAGAGTTAAGGTCATACTATTTTGTTTGGGGAACTATTCTGGTTTTGCTGTAAAAAACAAAAATGGTAAAGATAACCTTTGATTTCCAACACTGAGTGACACCTTTTATTTATTAAACTAAGTGATTTCATGTTTCCACTAATCTCAAAAATCTACCTATTCTGAGGATTAAATGCATAGAAGTCAGTTGCTTAAACCAACTGAAATTTTTTTAATGAATTAAGAGTCTTAATGGAAATAAGCTAAACAAGTCTCCTGAGCATCCTTGCAAGATCGCTAGAGATTCTTACATATTGCTGATATGGTTCAGGATAAGAAACAGATAATAAGTTTGTGGTGGGCATGATCCCTCAGTTCCCTTACTTTCGTAGTTTGCACAAAAGTTCAATACATATGGGTCTAGCATGTGATGTCCGATCTGAGTAAGGGGACACGGATATGCTAGGGTGGCTTTAGAAGATGTGATTTTATTATTTCTAATATAGGCTGCAATGATCCAGGGAAGAAATTATTGCTGCTCTACTATCCCTCAATTTAATGAGCAAAACATTAGATACTGTATAACAGGTATTCTTCTGTCCCAATCCACTGCCAGAAGAAAAAAAACAAGAGCAAAATACATGATTGTACTGATGAAACCAGCAGGGACTTTAGAGAATTGCACTTCCATAGATCTGTTCAAGGAGGTCAAAACCAAATCCAGAGTTCCAGGTGTTCTCTACCAAGCACTGATCCACTGCTTAGACCACTGTCTTGCAGATTAGTTGAAAGAAAGAACAAGACTGCTCTCAAGTTCCATTTATAGAAATGGTAAGAGGACGACTGTCAAGGAAAGTGGCGATACCTCAACTTTAATAATGTTGGGCTGTTGTCCAGCTCTTGGCATCTATTCTGCTACAAAAGATTTCCAAAACTGCAACCCATTTAGAACTCAGAACTTGGAACAATTAATTGAAGTCTCCATGACAAAATACTCGGAAGAAATGAAAGCAAGTGCAGGGCAGCAGTTTGTTTTCCTGTTGCCTTGCCCCATTGATATAAAAATAAGAAACTATGAAAGGTTATGGAGTCTTTCAAGATAAGATCAGTGTCCGTGATGTTTGGTTCTGTTTCAACACGCCCAAGATCTCCCGAGCTTTGTCCTGCATGATCTGCTGATCTCTAGAGCCACCACATGCCACAGTTTTCCAGGCACTGGACATCTAAGGAAGAGAACACATGAACATATGAACCCACCTTTTCAGTCACCAGTATGGCCTATTCTGATTGGCACTTAATCTACATGCAGAGAACAATCTTTCCCAGCACTGAGACCCCCTCCCCCCAACAAAAAAAGGAAACTGGGAATACTAAGGTTGAGAAAATTCTCTTAAGCACTCAACCACTTGCCTTTGGCAAGTCAGAATTGCCTCTAGACAAGCAGGGAGAGAATTTATTTACTTACTTGATTCATTTGTAAATCAGATTTCTCCCCTTTGGGAACAAAATATGGCTTACATCATTCTCCTCTCCTCCATTATATCCTTGCAACAACCCTATGACGTAGATCAGCCTCTCTGTGTGTGTGGTGTGTGTGTGATTGGCCCAAAGTCACCTTGCAAGCTTCCATGGCACAAGTGGAGAGTCAAACCTGGGTCTTCCATGTACTAGTCAGACACTCTTAACCACTGTACCACACCTTGTCTCAGAGAAGCTAGTGATAATGGGCTTCTTTTCCAGGCTGTTGATGTCTCACAAAGGTAAACTTGTAAAGCGTGTTGTGCACTAGCTCCTTTCTTTTCGGACTTGTTTATTTTATTTCATATGATTTATATTCTGCCCTGCCCCACAGGCAGGCTCAGGGCAGGTCACAATAGAACGATAAAACAATAAAACAGTCAAACAGTTCCCATAAAATCTGAAACAGTTAATATCTAATGATGGCAGTCCAATAAGATCCCCAGGTACCGGGTTTATACTGCCTGCAAACATAAAGGCTGGCATATTAATAGGTGGGACCTGACCAATAACAACGAGCCACATGTGGGTTAGAGCAGGAGAGGCCAATCAAATTTGACACCTGCCATCTCAACCAAAGCCATGGCAGAACAGCTCCACTTACAGGCCCTGTGGAACTGAAGTAAGTCCCACAGGTCCCTCATCTCACTAGGAAGGATGTTCCACCAGGCTGGAGCCAGAGTCAAAAAAGTTCTGGCCCTGGCTAAAGCTAACCGGATACCTTTTGGGCCAAAGATTACCAAACGATATTGCTGAGATGACCATAAAGCTCTTCTGGGGACATAATGGGGGAGGCAATCCTACAGATATGACTCTGAACAGGTGGCGCCGGTATTAAAAATACCCCACCAAGGGTGAGGAGTTGGATTCCCCCATCTGGCCCTGCCCGAATCCAGAAACAGGACCTCCATCTTTGATAGATTTAGTTTCAGTCAACTCTGCTATAACCAACCAGCCACGGCCTCCAAAGCCCAGGGCAAAATATTCAGGGCAGAGTCCAGCTGGCCATCTATTAACAGATACATGTGGCTGTCTTCAGCATACTGAAGGCAGCTCAGCCCAACCCCCCCAATTAACTGGGGATGCATATAGATGTTAAATAATACTCAGTAACAATTCATAAAATTCTGCTTTAAGGGACTCAAATTCTGTGGCTACTATGAGCCTCAAATTCCAGTGTTGTGCAACTCAAATAAAAGTCTCTTCCCACTATGCCAGCATCTGAAGAGGTGACAAATCTCTTAAATAAATAAAATATGCAGTATACTAGGACACTTTTCGTCAGTTGGTTTTACATCAAGGTAATTTTTTTAAAAATCCACACTAAGAAAACTCAATTCTGGACAGCCTGTATAAATATGGTGCAGTGTCAGGCTACAACTTGGAAGATCCAGGCTACATACAAACACAGGAGGTTTTCCTCCACCTTGATTTCCAAAATACAGTGGGTCTTGTGGGGGTGGGAAGGACATGCACACAACATTGTCCTCATTGTCCACTAGCTCCCACACTGTTGTGTTTTGAGAGCTAGTAAGTGGCCACAAGAGAGAGGAGAGTGCCATGGCCACACTTACCACGGTTGGCGGCCTGTATTTGCTTTGGATTTTCTTGGAAGATGGTGTTTTCTCTGTCTTTACTTGAACAAACCCTCGGTTGAGCAGGCTGCTCTCACTCTTGCTGCTTGACACAGACAGGTTTAGGGACTGGGAAAGGAAGCTCACAGACTGCAACCAACCAAGAGAAGAGGAACAGTCATTAGAAAAGCTACTGCTCAGATAAGCTTGCCTAAATTCCCTCCCACAAAAAAAGGGGGGGGAGTTAGAGGTGCTTAACATAATCAGATATCCCTTATCTTTCAATCATGATGTAATGCTTTCCACAGAGAAAGAGAGAGCACCTTAATGATTCATCTGAGCTGTGATTAAAACTATAAATTCCATACCCTTATCAGCTGTGCCGCCTAGTATAGTTATCAGTGGGTATCTGTGGGTAATGAACTCCAAAGCCTGCTGCTGTGCAACAACGCCACTGAATCACTAGAGAATCCACTCCCCATACAAAAGCCTGACATCTTTCTAGTTAATAAGGTTATGGTGAAACATCCATAAATGGATTGACAGGGTCTGACTGGCTTCAACAGCTATTTATCAAGGTCCATTAAATTTAGGGCCCAGTTCATAACACAGTCACTCTGTAGTGCCAGTGCAAGCACTGATATCTGCCCCCTTGAAGTTTTCAGTACAATGAAGAAGAGGGAGGGAGAGGGGGAGAGAGGGGAGGAGAGAGAGAGAAAGAGAGAGAGAGACAGAAAGAAAGAAAGAAAGAAAGAAAGAAAGAAAGAAAGAAAGAAAGAAAGAAAGAAAGAAAGAAAGAAAGAAAGAAAGAAAGAGACTGCAGATTTATACCCCGCCTTTATCTCTGAATCAGAGACTCAGAGCGGCTTACAATCTCCTTTATTTTCTCCCCCCACAACTGACACTCTGTGCAGTGGGTGGGGCTGAGAGGGCTTTCACAAAAATACAGGTTCCAAAAATTCATGCAATTTCCCCAGCCCAAGGATCACGAGAACTGTCTGTCTATGAATATGGCTGTGTTGCACATGATTCTGAAGACATAAAATGTATATATCCCAGTAAGCTAGGCCTTATCCTTACGCCTCTTCTTCATTGCTTAATGTAAAAGCCCTGCTGTAATTTTTCATGAGTTCCAGTTCTTCAAAAAACATTATTTGCAACCATACAAAGATATTTACATCCTTTGCTCTTATTCCCCATGGCTAAGAAAAGGTATTATTTAATGCAAGCTTATCTTAGAAACTCATAGCTCTAGGCCATATAACTAATATCCTTGTTTTACAGATCCAAGGCCACCCACTGAGTCTGTGAACAACCTGGACTTTAGGTGTTACCCTCTGGGCTCTAAGACAAATAGTGTGCCTGCCAAACCACACTGACTCCTATAAACAGGAAATGTAGAGTGTCCTCCTATACAGTACCACTAGTGAAGTGGTCCACTGAGAGATGGAATTAGGGACTGCACCAATTCAGATGACAGATGGAGGTTGCGGCAAGAAGTTTTTGACTATTTCTCTTGTATTTCTATTGACTATTTGCCCCTGCATCTTGGAGCTTTTCCTATATATTCTTCATTCCTTTCCTTTTGTCTTTTTTTTTTGGGGGGGGGAGAGAAGAAAAGTTAAGTGAAACATTACTATTGATTATGTCTTCATTTCCTGACTAAGGGAAAGCAGTCTGTAAATATTCTAAGAAAAACAAGGAGGGTTTATTAAACATCCTTGCATATAGTAAACTAATATATTCATATAATATAAGCTTTATTTAAGTATCTTTCCACAATGTGCTTTCACCTTGAAAACTTAACGGGGGTCACTGTACATCAGCTGTGACTTGACAGCACTTTCCACCATCACAATGTGCTTAAATACTCATTGCATATAAAATAATTTTTTAAAAAAAATTAGCCTAAAGTGGTACAGTCAGTCGATAGCCATACCACTTCAGTCCACATATACTTGGGAATAAGTCCAATGAAATGCATTACAACTTAATGCTGAGTAACCATACATTAGATCAGGCTGTTTGTAAGACAACTTTAACTTTGTCCAAGACTTAAATGCCAGGCATTTCTGCACATGGACAAAGCAAAATGTACATGGTACAGACCTTAGATACAAAGATGCATAACCTTGCTCCAATAGCCTGGGGCCACAAAGAAACCATTTAGCTGTATAGTTACTTAATCAAGTCCAGCTGTTCACTATTCTTTTTTCTTCAGGGACCTGAACCCTTCATTTGCAGGTTACAGGACTGTCAGTACAATCTTGAGCAGAGTTAAATTCTTCTAAACCTATTGAAGTTTATGAGGGTGTCTGCCGGGGACTACATTTCCAGTTTCTGAAAAGCAGCATGGTCCAAATGCAGTCTTGGATAAGAAACAAGCCTCTGCCATCCAATCTGTACTACAGCAAAACTGCACTGACTTACATCAGAATTAAAAAGGTAAAAGGTAGCCCCTGTGCAAGCACCTGTCATTTCTGACTCTGGGGTGACGTCGCATCACAACATTTTCATGGCAGACTTTTTACAGAGTGGTTTGCCATTGCCTTCCCCTGTCATCTACACTTTGCCCCCAGCAAGCTGAGTACTCATTTTAACGACCTCGGAAGGATGGAAGGCTGAGTCAGCCCTGAGTTGGCTACCTGAACCCAGCTTCCACCAGGATTGAACTCAGGTCGTGAGCAGAGGTTGGACTGCAGCATTGCAACTTACCACTCTGTGCCATGTGGCTCTGTACATCAGAATTAAGGAGGCATAAACACACAATTTTAAAAAGCCATATGGGATTTGTAGGATTATGACAAACCAGGAGCATACCTTAAAATGAACAGAGCACATTCACCATTAAAAGGCACCTACAGAAATGACTGTCCCAGAAAGTTGCTTCCTCAGCATCCCAGACTGAAGGGGCAAGGAAGGTTTCCATAACTGCAATGAACTTTTGGTATTTCCTTCCTGTAGTGTTTGCTTACAACCCCATCAGCCCTTGTGTAGTAAAAAGAGAAGCAGATCTGGGGTAGGGAGATGACCCTCTGTATCATAGGTATGATGGTCTCTGCTGGAATAGTTCAGTATGTTTCTCATATGACAACGCAACTGAGGAATATGACTTCTTAAAAGGGTTCTTATATTTCCTTTCTACCACACTGCCACTCAAGTACAGATGGGTTTTTTTTCTGGACTAAGGCATGTGCCCTACAAACAGATAACTAACTGTCACAGCTAAGATAATACAGAGATATCTACAGGTCAAACTAGGCAAGATATGGGAAACCTTGAAGCACTCTACTACCTTCAAAAGCAAACTGAAATACAGTTGAGTGAAGCAGCTCCTGCATATGTCATTGAATTGGAGTGGGAGAAGCTGATTCACTATTTCCTGCAAAGCCTTTTCCAATCAAAATAGCACTTCTCCAGTAGCTTTCCCACCAATGGAGGTGAGTAGGGGCCCTCTACTGTTCTATTAATAGAATCAATACAAGAAAAATGATGGTGGGCTATGCAGAGGCAGCTGAATATCCTCAGTGCACACGTACCCAACTGTTTCAGTATGCATATTTTACAGCTGTGGGCTCCAGATCTTCCTACTCTCCCATCTGATTGTGACTTACCTGACCTCTTTTGAAGCACACAGGTTTGGCCAGGGTGGAAACGGTCAACTTCAAGTCTTCATCCATAATGTCTAAGGCGAGAGATTTCCTGACCTTTTTAATGGGACTCCTGCGCAGCTGCGGGGGATGGGGGTGGGGAGACACAAGAATTTCAAAGAAAAAATTAAGTGTTGCAGAACTTACAAGCAGCAAAGCCAGGAGGAAAGAATTTGGAGACCAACAGACAGATTCTATTTAGACAAAACCAACTGAGCATCAAGTTACAGAGAAGGTATTTATCGGGACACACTTGCAATATCTGAGTATGTGTTAAGTGCCGTCAAGTTGATTTTGACTTTATGAATTAATTAATGACCTCCAAAACATTCTGTCTTTTAACAGGCTTGCTCAGGTTTTGCAAACTGAGGTCTGTGACTTGCTTTATAGAGTCAATCCTTTTCATGTTGGGTCTTCCTCTTTTCCTGATGCCTTCAACTTTTCCTAGCATCATTGTCTATTCCAGTGACTCTTATCTTCTCACAAAATAACCAACATACGATAGCCTCAGTTTAGTTAACTGAGCTAGATTTTTGGCTTGATTTGACCATTTGTCATTCTGGCCATCCACAGTATCCATAAAACTCTCCTCCAACACAGCATTTCAAAGCAATCAACTTTCTCCCTGCAAGCTTTCTCCATTTGTGATAGTTGGCAGCAAAGCTCCTAGTACACCAGTGCCAAACTCAGATTACCATGAAGAACACACCATTAAGACACTCTGTTTCCACAGTTAAGGGGTACATGCCCAGCAACCTCTGCTTGAAGACCTCCAGTAACGGAGAGTCCATCACCCCTCCTAGAGAACTGATTGCACTGGTGAACCACACAATCTGTTATGAAGTTTCTCCTGCTGAAATTTACTCTTGTAATGTAAGCCCTGTGGTGCAGAGTGGTAAAGCTGCAGTGCTGCAGTTGGAGCCTTCTGCTCACGACCTGAGTTCGATCCCAGCGGAAGCTGGTTCAGGTAGCTGGCTCCAGGTTGACTTAGCCTTCCATCCTTCCGAGGTCGATAAAATGAGTACCCAGCTTGCTGGGAGAAAAGTGTAGATGACTTGGGAAGGCAATGGCAAACCACCCCGTAAAAAGTCTGCTCTGAAAACGTTGTGAAAGCAACGTCACCCCAGAGTCGAAAACGACTGGTGCTTGCACAGGGGACTACCTTTACCTTTTAATGTAGACCAATTAGATCTACTCTTGCCCTCTGGACACCAGAGCATTTATCTCATTGCTGAAAAGCATTCACAGCAAGAGGCAGCTTCTACAGCAAAACAGGCTTTACAGATTACCAGAGAAAGAGAGTGCCCAATGTCCCCAAATTCCTGCAGCACTGTAACAGTTTCCCACCCAATAGTGACCCAAGTGTACACATCCTAAGGCTGAATAAAAACACAAGACAGCATAGACTATAGAGAGACTTACTCCTTGTTTTCTCTTCTGCTTCTCTGGCTTCGCGTCATCTTCTATGATCAGCTCAATGCCAGCCTCACTCCGCAGTACCTCTTTCAAATCCTCTTCCAGGCTAGGTGTAGGCGGCTGGGATTAGGAAAGCAAAAGAGGAGAAACCAAAGGACATAAGGCAGTCAGTGGCACAGCAGCATCTAATTCAATTTTTGAAGTATATCAGCTTGGTGTAGTGGTTAAGAGTGGCAGACTCTAATCTGGAGAATTGGGCTTGATTCCCCATTCCTGCTGGGTGACCTCAGGCCAGTCAGAGCTCTCTCAGCCCCCCCACCCCCCATCTCACAGGGGAGAGGAACCACTTTGAGACTTCCCTTAATGTAGAGAAAGGAGAGATATAAAAGCCTACTTTTTCTATAAAGCAGCACACTTCCCACAAAGCACTAATCTCCATCTGTACAAATGCATCAGATTTATTCTGTTAAATTTCAGGCAGTATATTGTTTAGAGTGTGTTTTTCTTAAGCTTGCAATTCAGTTTCATTGCATCCTTTGTTATTTGTATAATTTTGCCTTTATTTGCATTGTATTTTGGTATCCCCCTTGAGTCTTTTGTATCTTGATATCACCACTGAGAAACAGCCCATAAAGGAAAAAAAATAATTATTTCATGCTTCCCCACTGCTAGCTGCTCTGTAGACAGTATCTTTCCTTCATCTGCTTCAGCAAGAAAATGGGGGTGGAAAGAGAAAAACCTCTCAGAGATGTTGGGGATCTTGAAGGTAGAAAGTGAAGGCCAATTTAGGCAAAACGTCTTTCATGGGGATCCTACCCCATGTACCAAAAAAGAATGGTGCTCAAACAGCAGTTGCGATGGCTCATGAGCAGTGTTCCCTCTAAGTTGAGTTAGCATGACCTAGCTCACAGATTTTTAACCTCCAACTCATACTTTTTGTCTTCGCTCAGGAAGGATGACCCCAGAGCACACTAATTTATGCACTAGCTCACAACTTTTATGCCAGTAGCTCATAAAGTAGAATTTTTGCTCAAAAGACTCCGCAGCTTAGAGGGAACATTGCTCATGAGCACTCCATGGAGGGGCCGTGGCTCAGTGCTAGAGCATCTGCTTTGCATGCAAAAGGTCCCAGGTTCAATCCCCAGCATCCCCAGTTGAAAGGACCAGGTAGTAGGCCATGTGAAAGACCTTTCCCTGAGACCCTGGAGAGCTGCTGCCAGTCTGATTAGATAATACTGAGCTTGATGGACCAATGGTCTAATTCAATATAAGGCAATTTCATGTGTTCATATAAATCTGTGTAAAGGGCAAGCTAATCACAGAGCTGTGTGGATAACCACAACAGGTAAGGCATCTTAAATGATGCTGCACACAGCCTGTTTAAACCAGCCCCTAGCAAGCTGAATTTGGGGTAAAAGATTCGCTGAGCCCCCAGTTACTACATGTTTCTCCAAACAGCTCAGATAATTGGGGAGGGCGAGGGTGGGGAAAGAGCTACCTCATGACCTCGATGAAAGTGTTACTTTAAAAAAAAACCAAGCAAACAAAAATGGTGCTGTGGGAGTATTAACCACCTCAGAATAGTTACTGTATCAAAGGCAAAAAGGCAGAAAAATAAAGTCTACATAAATTTGTTTCATTGGCTAACAGTGTCAGCAGACTTCAGGGGAAAATATGTCTGAACTGAGAAACCAGATTATTTCTTAGCATGGGGAAAAGCAAATAAAATGTCTGGGTCTGGTTTTAGTTACTTTGTTTGTTGAGAGGGTCACAAAGGAACTAAAAAGCAAGGTAACTGAGCCATCCATTTTGTTATTAGATAAAACTGTTTAGACAGCCAGAGTACCATTAGACCGAACAAATGTAAACCAGTATTAGTAGCCCAGTAGACAGCCCAGTATACCAGCCTACTCTAAAGCCTTCTGTTTTTTTTCCTACCAAGCTTAATTCTGCTGAATGTGAAAATATTTCTACATACTGTATTTTTGAGCCATTCCTTGAGGAATTTCTAGTGTGATCACAACATGAAAAGTAGAACATAACATTCTGTAGGAAGGATTCACAAGACAGCCACATGCATACCAAAGGCCTCAGTGGACCATATTTCTCCAGAGCATTCTTGAAAGGCGTAGGCGTATGAGGTGTGTTGTCTGCTACATATTTCTGATCAGGTGTCACAAACCTGAAAATGCAAAAGGAAGGGGGGGGGGTTAGAATTCTGAATTTTCAGTCCATGAGAGGACTCAAATGGAGGTAACAAGTGAAGATGTGAAGCTGCCACTGGATGATTTGACTTTGCATGGGGATTGTCAGCATGAGACTAATCAAGAGGTGTCACAAAAGGCAATCTCTTTCTGGAATGCCTCCAAAACATAGGACAAGACAGAAAGTAGTTTTAACTGTGGATCCCACCCAAGATGGCTCTTGAGAGTGTCAGCGTGAACAGTTTTCATGCCAGAAACATGAACAAAACCACACTGTGGAGGTTTTGCTATCTCAGTGTACTGGCTCCACAGCAATTCAGTGGATTTTCCTCATCCTTTCTCCAGTTTCTAACAAATGAAATAACAAAACTTCACAAATCACTTCAGGACCTTCAGAGGACATATACACACTCTGAATCCCCACAGTTGTTTGCCTGGCATCAAACTTTAGAGAATTATAGCGCTGCCCTGGGATGGATAGTGAAAGCCAACATTGTGGGATGGGGTGGAGCTGTTGGTTGATGTTAATTGATGTTAGCCGCCCTGAGTCCATCAGGGAAGGGTGGGACATAAACGTAATAAAATAAAATACCACAGTATTGTATCAGCTGCTGATAACACAGCACTGTTGATAGCACAGTACTGCAGCTCAGTGTGGCTTGTGTGGGGTGCACAGTGATGTCCATCTAGAACCATACCAGCTGAGCTTAATTACTCCTGGAGAAACAGTGGGCCTAGTGATAACACAGTTGGTCAAACTAAGACATGCCTGCACGCAGGACGTAAATTAGGGAGAGAATGATAAGACAATGACTTACGCAGAATTTTTTTGGAGTAATGGTGTCTTGTCTCTGTGTAATGGAGTGGTCACTATTACTTTCTGGCTGCACACAGGTGTGGAGGTTAACGAGGGGTTCTCGAGATCCAGAGTGTCTTGTTTGGTCCAGAAATTTAAGAACTGCCAAATAAACATTCACCACAAATAAGCTGGAAAAGTTTACAGCAAGGGAGCCTAATGTGAAGGGGGGGGGAATTAAACCATAAGCATTTTTGAGACAATGTGACAATACAGGAAGACTACAGTGACTTTCCAAATTGACACCATTCAACAAAAGCGCAATCATAATTTTCTTTAATGTCAAACAGTCCCATATTCATAGAACCGTATCTTACAGAACTCTCTACCTTTCCTTGTAGTTACTAACAAGCTGCCTTCCACACCACCCTCAGCTACACTCTACACCTTCCCATCTTCTTTGTCAAAACATTCTGAATGCCAAGTACTTTGCAGTTACAAAATATGCTTGCAAAATCCCTTACAAGCAACAAAGATGACATTTCTATGTCAAATTAAATTGCATTTTAAGGGACAAAAAGCATATCCAGTCCTAATCTGACATTATGAAGTATACAACGGTCAACAACAGGCAGTTTGAAATAAGGCATTAACTTCAAGCTTCCGTGTAAATTTGTCCAGGGTGCATGCCCAAATCTTCTGAGATAATGTCTCACTGACATGCACATTCTGCTATCTCCAGCAAGCGTATCATGGCCTTCCAGAGAGCTAGGAGTGCAGTTTTACAGCAGAAAGCATCCAGGAAAAATCTAATACCTTTTTTGAAGAAGTGTGCATGCACCTGAAAAATCATACCTTGAATAAAATTTTGTTGGTCTTAAAGGTGCCACTGGACTCTTATCCTATTGCTTCAGACCAACACAGCTACCCATTGGATCTACTTTTTCCCAGCATTTGCATAAACATGATACCTGGTTTCATTTTACCTTTGAATTACAACTCATACTAGCGCCAAAGACAACTCAAACCTATACCACGTAGATCAGTAGCTCCCATTTCACAGGAAGCATAGAAAAACAAAGCCAAGAATATGCCTGGCAGGTGTGTATTAGAATGAGAGGAAAAATCTCAAAATTATCTTGATCTACCAATACTCGCAGTCTTTGTTAGAGACTATACAGACTCCACATTCTAGAAATCTTCAGCAGTAAATTACTACCAATTAAAGCAAAAAACATATGAACATATGAAGCTGCCTTATACTGAATCAGACCCTCGATCCATCAAAGTCAGTATTATCTACTCAGACTGGCAGCAGCTCTCCAGGGTCTCAAGCTGAGGTTTCCACGCCTATTTGCCTGGACCCTTTTTAGTTGGAGATGCCAGGGATTGAACCTATGAACTTCTGCTTACCAAGCAGATGCTCTACCACTGAGCCACCATCCCTCCCCCAAAACAGATCAAGTTAAAATAAAAAAAGAAAGAACTGCCTAAGGCCAGTAGACCGTTTAATGAAATAATGCAACAAAGGGCAACTTCACATGTTACATTTAAGACCCAGAAAGACTCCTATGTCCAGAAACCTAAAATGGTAAACCCTTATGTTAGCGGTCAGACCTGTCCCACAGATGGGTAGGTTGGTTTCCAGAGGGAAAAGAAGCCTAACCACCAATCACATATTACTCCAAATATCGTAAGTACAACAAACTGCCTGGGCTAGAAATGACCCCAAAAGAGGATGCCAGTCAGAAGACCAGCCTGGGAAACTATTTAGAAGTGGATTTCTCAGGAAAACAGTGCCTCAGCTTGGATTGAATTAACCTCTTTCATCTCCATCCTGCCTTTGGCACATTTTCCCTTGTTAGCATATCAATAACACCTGGAAGCATCTCCTATCCTGCACTTCCAGTCCAAATCTGACATTATGAATTCACAGGTCATCAGTTAATATTAATATCCACATCCTATCCCCAGGAGAGCCATCAGACTCCATTCAATTACAACTTTCTCCATAGACCTTTGATCTCCTAGACTGGTAAATATCCTTGAAACTCCTTCCCTTTTTCCCACTCACCCATTTTCCTCTTAGCTAGCTTGTGTGTGTTTCCCTATGTGCTTTGTGTGTATGTTTTATACTTTTATCATTTCTCAATTTAAAAAAAACTTACGAGTTGAACACCTGACTGGTTTATCCTGAGAGTTCTCTGAGGGAATACACAGGTGGGGATCCCCGATCCCCTCTAGTTTTGTCTCTTTTAAGCTAACTTCCGTAATTAAATAGGAGCCTACCAATCTGGGTAACATTTATTTCACTGGCATTCATAAAGTTCAAAGCCTAATCTGTGTCATGCAAATCAGCCTGAAACAAGCAATGCTGAGGACTCTTAAAGAGAACGGACTCCTCAGGTGCAGAGGAGCCTCATGTAGTCAGCCCCAGCTGAGGAATTACAGACTAATCAAGGCTCACAGCCAGCAGGTGACCCAGAGCCACCGCACCTAGCCCTGATGAAGCAGGTGAGACCCAGTTAAGTAAGATCCGTCCACTAGGCCTCCTCCATCTTTTGAGCACAGGAGACAGAAGCTTAGAAGGGAGCTACAAGCAAGGAGACAGTGCACATCTCCTGGCCCATCGTCTGCTGTTTGCTGATGACAGCCTAGAATAGCCACAGCAGTACTCCCAAGCAGCTGGCTGTTAACAAGGGTTTGTTAGGAAGTGCTTATAAAAGTCTGTAATTCCTCAGCTGGGGCTGACTACATGAAGCTCTTCTACACCTGAGGAATCTGTTCTCTTTAAGAGTCCTCAGGGAAAGGAGGAAGAAAGAGGGAGGTGCCAGTGATGATGACAGGCAGCCAGCAGCCATACCAATGCTGAGGTTCCTCTAATGGGACAGTGATGCTGGTGTGTTGCTGAGCTGAGAGAGAAGGAATGGTTGCCTTCCTCTCACACAATCTGAGGCCCTCCCAGTGATCTTCCTCATTTGGGGTGCAATTCTGGCTCGCCTCCTTGTGGTGCACCCTGGGTAACGCAAAAGAGCCTGGACCAGCCAACCATCCATCACTTAAGGTAAATCAAAATGCTTCTTGCTTTGTGTCAGATACAGAATGATGTGGAGCTAGGTGTGGTGGTCCACCACTTCTCTTGTTTGAGAGTTGTGTTGTTTGGGGCAGGGCTAGAGAGCTGGCATCTGTAGATTGTGTGTTCTGTGGCAGGGAAGCTGGCACCTGGGTGAGAGACCCAGAGCCAGCATGCTTGTTGTACTTGGCCAGCTCTCCCCGTGTTGTTTGGGGCAGGGCTGGAGAGCTGGCATCTGCAGATTGTGTATTCTGTGGCAGGGAAGCTGGCACCTGGGCGAGAGACCCAGAGCCAGCATGCTTGTTGTGCTTGGCCAGCTCTCCCTGTATTGTTTGGGGCTGGAGAGCTGGCATCTGGGTTTGCTGCAGTCAGGTCTGTAGAGCAGACCTTGAGCAGATTGTGTTTTGTGTGGCAGCAATGTTGGCAACTGGGTTTATATTGGTTCCAGGCCTGCAGGGTTCAGAGTAGATAGAGGGATGTAGTACATTTGGGTCCTATAGAGATTCTCTGGTGAAGTTAGGTTTGGCTTTAGAGTCACTTTTCCCACGACAATTACAGTGAGGAAGTGGCTCTAATTGTTTTTTTCTCATCATTGGGAGCAGTGTTCCTTTTGGGGTGCCCACTGATGGGTGCAGTCTATTTGGGCCAGGGAGGTTTCATGCTAAGGAGTCCCCTGAAGCTGCCCTGCAGTTTTGGGGCCTCTCCCTCAAACTCCCCTCTGGCCAGAGCCACTTTTCCCACAGCAATTATAGTGGAGGAAGCGGCTAATTGGGCTTTCCCCATCATTGTTGGCAATGGGCCTTTTGGGGAGCCCAAAGACAGGGACCCCCTGGCCCAATCTTTTTGGGACTTGGGGGTTTTGTAGGAGAGAGTCCCCTGCAGTTTTTGGGGCTCTCCCTCAAACCCCCTGCACCCCAGTAGCCTCTAATTATGCCCTATGTTGCCATTAATTTCAATGGCCCATAGGGTATAATGGTGGAATAGGGGCACCCTCTTTGGATGCCCCTGGAATGGGACCCCCTGGCCCAAACTTTTTGGGGCTTGGGGGGTTTGTAGGAGAGTCGCCTGCAAATTTGGGGGCTCTCCCTCAAACCCCCTCCCCTCCAGGCGGCTTCAAATATACCCTATTTGCCATTGATTTCAATGGCCCATAGGGTATAATAGGGCCGTATATTCGAAAATAGCCGCGCATCTACCGTATATGCGGCTATTCCAACTACAGCATTCAGAAATATACGGGATTCCGTATATTTTCCCCCCGTATACTTCTGAATCTGCGTACTTCTGAATTTTTTTTTTTGCACATCCCTAGTTTCAGTCACAATAGCAGCCATTTTGCAACAGCACCCATTCCCTGCCCTCAGAATTCCAGAAGTCCCCACAAAATTTGGCATTTCTGTTCTAAGTATTTGGTCGCTGCATCCAAATCCAACCATGTCTAGAATATAAACAGCAGTTTGGCAGCAGCTGCTGAATCATCCCTGGTGCCTGCACACCAGTTATTTTACACCTACACACCTGAGAAGGGGAAAATGGCAGTGTCTTGACAGGGGTGCTCTTGACAGGCGTGCTTTTGGGAGTCATGCTGTTGCAGGAGTCCAGGAAGGAGAGGCTAGTAGCAGTCCCACCCTCTGTGACTGGTGAGAGGGTGACTCTTCTCTTCTTCTGCCGCTTAAGTACAGAGGGTGGCGTGCCGAAAGTCATGTCGGTGCGTGGGGAGATAGGGATGAGCTCACCCTTGCTGCCTTTGCTCAGATCTGAAATGGTGTGGCCATCCAAACGGTATGCAGTCACATTTGGCAAGGAAGAGTAAGGCCTGACAGAGGTTTGGTTATCTGGGCTGTTGCTTGCAGAGGGATCCTCTGGCAGGTCAAACTGAGTAAGATCACACCAGCCATCTGGGTCCTGAGCCAAGAAAAGAAGAGCTTTCAGAACAAAAAAGGGTAATATGGCAGAAAATTTCCATGAACGGTCCACCTTTAATGGCTCCCTCATGCTGATCCTAGAGGTCCCCTACCCTGAAGAAGCTGGTTGCAAGAGGAGATGAAAGGTAAGGAAGTCCCACTTGGCTTATGGCAATCCGGCCTGGCTAGATAATCAAGACAAGATTCTCTGATGTGAACTTATTTTTCTTTTTTCCTTTACTTTATAGTATAAAATTTGTTTTTATAGAATTTTCAAATTTAGTAAAATTTAACAAAAAGAATATATTATAAAATGTAAAATGGAATTGGTGCAGTTGTGATAAAATAGAGGATAAGCTATGATAAAAAGTTAATGTAGAATTATAAGTTTAGAAAGAATTTCTAGTTAAAATAATGGAATGTATGGTGTCTTTTATCTCTAAAATCCCAATCCCCTACCCCTATCTTGTCTTTCTTTCTGAAACTAATAAAACTTTTTGAAAATGGAAATCCTTTCAATTGGTAGAGATATCCCCCAGGATCACATGAAGCTGCCTTATACTGAATCAGACCCTTAATCCATCAAGGTGAGCACCGTCTACTCAGACTGGCAGCAGCTCTCCAGGGTTTCAGGTGGAGGTCTTTCACATCACTACCATTTTCACCCTTTTAGCTGGAGATGGCAGGGACTGGAACTGGGACCTTCTACATGCCAACCACAAGCTCTACCAGTGAGCCCCACCCCTCCCAACCGAAAGACTTATGCAACAAAAAGGAAGAGGAAGGGGTAGAAAAGACCACTGTCATTAGCATTGAATTGCCTTGTTATATACTGAGTGTCCATACTTAGATATGGAATCTTCACATATCTATAGCCCCAGTAATATTGTTAGACCTCACTCTCCAGTAACTCTTCTCTGCCCAGAGCACAGCATTCAGTACAAGGTTTCATTTGCCCATCATGTATATACACAATAGTTTCCTTAGGACTAAATATCACAATGAATATGCATCATGAAATTTTAAAAATCTGCAACTAATTATATCTACATCAACACACGCTCTGCATGAAGTTTACTGGCTCCAACAACCATACAGAAACTTTCATGGATATGTTGCAGTGAGCAGACTCTTTAATGCACAAGTCACAACACAATCCTAAGTGAGTTACACCCTTCTAAATCCACTAAAGTCAACGGGCTTAGAAGGGTGTAACTCTGCTTAGGACTGTGCTTCAACTTACAGTCTACTGCTTGGAGCACATCCTGCAGCAGTGAAGTGTTTTTGGCCTAGTTTAGATTCCTTTCCATGTATACTGGCAATACTCAAATTATGTAAACTAAAACCTCAGGTTTGGAGGGTTGAGGAAAATAATTCCAAAAGTTATGATCAACTGCAAAAAAAAGTTTACAGAAAGTTCAGCATAACCCCAAATGTAAGTCCCACAAGTGCAGTGTCTTATGGCAATAAACAATATTCCACTTCTTACAGATTCAATCATATCCAGAGCTTCTGTAATAGATGGAACAGCAGGACACAGATAGCTGCCAGCTTCTACCACCCACGTGTATGGAGAATCTTCCCCCAAAGCATCATGGGGTGCTGTGTTTTCTGTAACTTCCTTGGCATCGTCCTGCTCCAAGCCCACAGCTGGTTGCTCAGAAGGCAGCTGATGGAAGCCAATTGGTTCTTCAGTATTGGCTTCCTCCTCTTTGATTTCCAAGGCATTCACTGGCCAGTTGGCTAAAAATGCTGGCTGTGGGAAACCAAAAGAGAATTCTGTTGTTGCATGTAATAATGTAAGTAATCAGCTGCAGTAAAAGAACATCAAGGTTGCCAAGTCAAGTAGTAAAATCATGAGGCAATGGCCAAAACTGTACTGGACAGAGCCAGATGAAGCTTCATTGGTACTTCACACAGAAGATGCATCAAAACGACACAATGCTTTTGAAGCCAGCCATACGTGAACCAGATTCTCAGTTCAACACTATTCCTTTTGGCTAGACTTTTGTGTGCCTTACACTGGTTATAATTACATTTAAATGGATACTTTATTCCACATTCTAAATCATTGTTTAGAATTATAATACCTATAATTAATTATAATACCTAGGTCTCTTGTTTGGGTTGCTGGGTTTATTTTGGTTTGAGTGATTTTGCCAAAGTAACAAAAAAAAAACCCAGACACACATAGCTTTGCTTCTATTTTTGTTTCCATCAATTAAGTCTTACAACTCTCAAACCTCTCCCCCGCCCCTTTCTCAGCTACAGGAGTTAGATGCTATTAAATTACTAGACACATGAAGCTGCCTTATTATACTGCTTCAGATCATTTGGTCCATTAAGGTCTGTATTGCCTACTCAGACTGGCAATGACTCTCCAGTGTCTTGGGCAGAGATTTTTCACATCACCTGCTGTCTGGTCCTTTTAACTGGAGATGTTGGGGACTGAACCTGGAACCTTCTGCTTGCAAATCACAGGCTCTGCCACTGATCCACAGCCTCTCTCCAAAGACAAAGTCAAGCCTCAAACTAAAAATTAGCTGAGCTATTACACTCTGACTTATTTCCAACCATTATCAGATTTGCCTATGGAACTAAGTATGGTCTTGCAAAATACTGCACAAACAAAACTGATATTTGCAACCTTATCCATACCTCAACAAAGGGAAATGACTGCACTGAATATTGAGACAATTCACACACTCAAAGTCTGCCACACTAAGGTAATGCAAAGAGGGGAAAGAGACAAAAGTCTGCAACACCTGGCTTGAAGCTTCCTGCGCATTTTGACTTTCTGTGCCTTCTGCCTCCACCAGGAGATAGAGGGGCTTAGATTCTTTAGTTTCATTAAGAAAACCTCCTGTGTCCACTTTCCTTTTGATAGTGGAATTCCAGTGGTTCTTCACAGCATTGTCAGTCCTGTAAAAAGAGACTTCACAGGTAGTAAGTGGAATCATTGTAAGGAGAAACAGCCTAGCATTTTCCTGGTCAGTTCAATCACCCCTTTCCAGATCAGAATGACCCAAAGTCCTTCAGATTCAGTACCTACCTCCCTGGAAGTAGCTTAGCAATCTCAGCCCATCGGTTTCCCAGAACCTTGTGAGCCTCACAGATTATGCGGTCTTCTTCCTCTGTCCAGGATGACTTCTTCACTTCGGGGTTCAGGTGGTTGTGCCATCGTTCTCGACACTGTTTTCCTAGCCTGCCTTTCAAGTGTTTGGCTATGAGTGTCCACTGCTTTGTGCCATATTTTTTCACCAACTCTATCACCTTATTCAGGGAAAACAAAAGGAACAGTTATATGGTGTGAGCTTGCCTATAGGCTGTTGTTCTTTGCAAACCAGCAGCTCTAACAAGGAACCACAGATAAGCAAAACAAATGTGCTTCCCTAAGCAATCTGGACAGGTGCTGAGGAGATTTTGTGCAAGTATTTGTCTTTTCCTTTCTCATCAACCCCCCTCTTCATCTTCTCTTTTCTCCCCCACCCTCACTCCAGTGGAAAAATTAGGACAGTATGAGGCTCTGCGCATTTCTAAAGGTGTTACAGTCTTTCTTTAACTTCTACCCCATAACAATGGAAGAACACACAGAGATTCTGCTGCCACTCCAATCTACAAAGGCATTTTACCTGCAAAGATAAGTGAACATTAAAACAAAGACTAATATTTTGGCTTTGGGCTATGAAAGTCAACACTAAGAAAGAAGTTACCTTCTGGTCTTCCTGTTTGGTCCATGGACCTTTAACCAAGACTGGATTTAACACCCTTAGCCAGCGGTACTGACACTGCTGTTCAGTGCGGTTCTGAAAAAAGCCAATTCCAAGAGGTACAAGTTAGAGGAAAGATTGTTGGGGAAGCAAAAAGAGAAGTCAAAATTATCAGAGAGAATTCTCCGATAGTCAAGTAGAACTTTGTTTCTGGTAACTGTGCTCTCTTCTTCACCTCTGAAAAGAGCTCTTTGCAAAATACCACAAAGAACACTTGTTGCTTTGCTGAAGAACTCCACTTACAGGAAAATGACTTGCTAGGAACTTCCAGTCATGTCCATACTTTGTCACCAGAGAATTCAATAGCTCGTCCTGTAAAGAATTAAGTGGTCAGCCATTCATATACATGCCTACCAAAACATTTTGGTTTTATTTATTTAAACGTGTTACCGTCATGTGTTATGGAAGCCCACCAACATAAGTGTGCCCTACCCACACAAAATGGTGACTATCAGCAGGAACTGATTTGCATATTAGGCCACACCTTGATACCAAGCCAGCTGGAACTGTGTTGCTGCTCAAAAAATGCCCTGATTATAAATATCAGGAACTTCTCAGGTAGCACACATTTCCATCAGTGGGTTCCAATATTGTAATGTAATGTCTGAAAAGGGTTATTCTTATATTCAAAAGGAAAATTTCAGGGCAATATGTCGGCAGACTGGAGGTTTGGAGACAGGTGGCAGCATAGGTCACAGCATGCCAAAGCAGGACTTTGTACTACTAACAACATGTGTTTTGTTAGTAGCAAAATCTTGACTCCTCTGCCTCATCTGTCAGGGACAGGATGCCCATTTAGGTGTTACTCTTCTGCTCAAGCTGCAATCAAGTTGACAACATAAGCTCAGACATGAGCCACAGATTACAATGTTTTTACCTCAGAAAGATTAATTCACAAGTGCACTGGTTTCTTTTATTATAATTTGACAAAGTCTGGGCAACAAAGGCTATTTCTATGTACTTCAAGTGTCTGGAATGTCACGCCTTAAGTGAAGAATCTTGCATGCTGATAATATCAAGGCTTGTTTGCATTTAAAAGCCAAGTTCCTAGCCCTCATAACAGTGGAGAATAATGCTTAAGGAGGTTTTTAAAAGGCAAAGCTATTCCTGCCATTCCTCTAAGGAAGGAGTGGCAGACAGAGGGGATTTATGAGCACAAGCTCATGTTCCAAGGAGCCTTCCCATACCTGACTTCCAGCCAAGCCTACTCCTGCTTTAGCAACCCCTGCCCATTCTCCATACCTCTTCACGTGTCCACTTCACTTTGCACCGGTTATCCCGCCGTTCTGGTACATCCGAGTCCTGGTAAAGCAATTCATCTTGCTCTTCACTTCTACAAACAAGACAGTGCATGTGTGTGTGTGAGAGAGAAAGTATTACTCTGGATTTTCAAATCTCTCCATCACTTTATTCACAGGCAGATCACAGTCCCACTTCACGCCATTTTATTTAGGGAAAACAATTTGGGTCAGATTTTCATCATCCGCCCCATTTTGCAACCACCAGTACAGATTAGCGCAATCATCATTAAAACGTATACTTAGAAAGGGTGAAGATAAACAATACTTCAAGCAACTTGAATATGAGACCAGAAGTATCATGAAGATACTTCCAGGATATTTGCTCTTGAATACACATGGTCCAGTGTGATGTTATGTATGTTTATTCATATCTAAACAGGACTTATTCCCTCATGTGTGTTAGGATAACACCCTTTGCTGGAAAGTCAACATTAGAAACAAAATATTCAAATGGGGAGACAGAAAAGGGGAACACTACATGTTGTCACAGAACTACTAATTCTAGTCACCACATCAGACCTCAGTGGAATGGAGGTCACAGTGGCTGCCCCTGAGCTTTGAAATGCTCTTCCCTTGGAAGCTCACTGAAGCCCAAGCATGCTGTAATCCTAAATGAGCTCAAACAGGCCCATTTCAAGCATTCAAGCAGCTATATGCTCATGGATATTCATTTACGTTAACCTGGATGGATGCAAGTTCACAGAAGCCGTTAAACAACCATTAAAAAAACCCCTTCCCTCCCCCATACTACACCCGAAGCCTGCCCCAATAGATTTTTATTGGGACAGCGTTACACATTGCACTCTTTCCCAGTATTTCTGTATTTATACATCCTGCAGTTCACTGACACCAAGAAGCCTCAAACAAGATGGGGTGAGAAGCAGCTACATGAAGTTCACCATATTTCGACAGTGGGCCACGTTTCCGTGGTGAAGCTTCCCTCCCTTATCAAAGCGTCATCTAGCTAATGAAAACAAATTGAGCGCGGGGGGAAGGGAGCAAAATTGCAGCTGTTTGCCTCTCCCCACCACCCGCCCTTCTGTTCCACGCAGGCCATTTTAATCACCTTAAAGAGAGTCCCAGCCCAGCCTGCTGAAGATGACTGATAGCTGCTTCCACTCCCCACCGAGCAATGAAAAGCCTGCGCCAGTCATTGTTTTTATTATAATACTTTTCGAACTCGCCTTGTCTTGAAATACTGAACTGATTACATATCTTATTTCCCATGCATGATCCACTATAATGGGAGACTGGTAAAAAAAAATTATTATCGCAGAAAATGTTACTCCAGTGGGATTGGAGAAGCTGCCAAAAAGGAGCGGGGAAGGTCCCCTTCCCAAATACTCTAAAGACATGTTCCCTCCAGATCAGGCGCCTTGCCCCCAAATGCATGAGATTCAACTCACCCGCGAGACATCTTGCCCTTTACCGCCTTCAAACCGATCAAATAAACTTTCCAAAGAACCGCGAAGCTGCTGGATCTTGCAAACACCTCTTGTTAGGGAGAGCCCCCCATGAATAGCGCGCGCAGCTGAACCGGCGGAGCTGCAAGCTTCCCCGCGCCCGCCGGAGACCAAAAAGCACTTTCCTATCTCCCGCCAACTCCGCCCCAACCAGCTACCTTTTCCGGCGACTTGACGCTGAGCGTGCGCGCGGGAGACGACAAACACAGTATTAGGAAGGAAAAGGAGGAGGAAGGAAGGAAGAAGAAAAAGAGGCGCGCGCGGGCTAGTTGCGACTAAAGAGCTGTATAATTAGCTATACGTGTAATTCTAAGTGAATAGAGTATACGTAAAACAGCTGCGAAGATTTTGGGTAGCTTAGTTCTTCCTGATCTAATTACTGGTAAGCCTTCTAAAGATCGCTTGGTATTGCCGAAATGGAAAAGGGTAAAAGTCGGATCTACACGGATCTTCATGAATTCATATGATTTTTACATTGAAATGAAATCAAACCACCGGATTCAACTGTTATTTTTATTCAAAAGGGAGTGGAGGAAATTTAAAGGATATATGGAGGAAGAGTGGAAAGTAAAAAGATATTGGACAATTTTTTAGTAGTAAGAATATATATATTGAATTTTGATCAGTTAGTAGTACCTTTAGTATTGAACTTGAATTTATAACCTACCTCGGGGAAGTCATCATTGGAGGGAGGGGGGATAGAAATGTCACATGGGTTAATACTGAAATAGTGAAGAAATTAAGTTGTGTAACCATATGCTATCAATAAATTGTTAAAACACGAAATGAAATCAAACCACTGTAATTCTATAGATCCTGTCTTAGACTATAGGCAGGACCACAAAAAATCATGCCTCCACGAATTCGTGGCGCTTAACCAGTGCAAAAACAGGGTTCCAAAGCAGGGATCCTCATGAATTCATATGATTTTTACGGTGAAATGAAATCAAACCACCATCACACTGTAGATCCTGTATTAGATTATATGCAGCACCAGAAAAAAAATGCCTCCGCGAATCTGTGGTGCCACAGCAGTGGAAAAACATGTTTCCAAACCACGGATCCTCATGGATCCTAATGATTTTTGGTTTGGATCCCCCTAAACTCACCATCAGTTCTTATATCATGTCCATGGGCACAGTTTGCACCAGAGAAATCATGGATCCATGGCTTAGTGGCAGCACCATGGACCAAAAACTTGATTTTGAACCACGGATCTTCAGGAATTCTCATGATTTTTGCTTTGGATACCCCCAAGTCCACCACCCAGTCACATATCATGTCCATGGACAGAGTTTGCACCACAGATATCATGAATCAACGACTTTGTGGCAGCGCCAGGGACCAAAAATTTGGTTTTGGACCACAGATCCTCATGGATCCACATGATTTTTGCTTTGGATCCCCCTAGCCTCACCATCTATTATATCATGTCCATGAGCAGAGTTTGCACCACAGAAATCATGGATCCATGGCTTCGTGGCAGTGCCAGGGACCAAACTTGGTTTTGGACCACAGATCCTCATGGATCCACATGATTTTTGCTTTGGATCCCCCCAGCCTCACCATCTATTCTTTTATTATGTCCATGGGCAGAGTT
Organism: Heteronotia binoei; assembly: GCF_032191835.1. Lineage (NCBI taxonomy): Eukaryota > Metazoa > Chordata > Lepidosauria > Squamata > Gekkonidae > Heteronotia > Heteronotia binoei. Next base: position 50,656,866 of record NC_083224.1, read on the forward strand.
TGCACCACAGAAATCGTGGATCCACGGCTTCGTGGCAGCGCCAGGGACCAAAAACTTGGTTTTGGACCACGGATCCTCTTGGATCCACAAGATTTTTGCCTTGGATTCCCCCAAGATCATCATCCAGTCACATATCTTGTCCATGGGCAGAGTTTGCACCACAAAAATCGTGGATCCATGGCTTTATGGCAGTACCAAGGACAAAAAACTTGTTTTTGGACCACAGATCCTGCTGGTTCCTCATGATTTCTGCTTTGAGTCCAGCCAAATTCACAACCAAATCAGATATAATGTCCATGGGTAGAGCTCACACAACAGAAATCATAGATCCATGTGGCAAAACCACAGAGCAAAACCAAGGTTCTGAACCATGGATCCTCATGATATTTGCTTTGGGTCACCCTAGCATCACCATCAAATCACAGATCCTGTTTATGGGCAGAGTTTGCACCACAGAGATCATGGATCCACAACTTCATGGCAGCACCATGGCCCCCCAAAATGGTTCCAGACCATGGATCCTAATGATTTTTGCTCTGGGCCACTACAACTTGCACTACAGAAATAACAGATGGATGCCTTTGTGGCAACACCAGTGAGCCAAACCATGGTTTTGATGCATGTTTTCTCACGGATCCTCATGATTTTTGCTTTGCATCACCCCAAGCTCACCATCCAGTCAAATATTATGTCCATGGGCAGGGTTTGCATCATAGATTCATGGATCCACAGCTTCTTGTCAACATCATGGAGCCAAATATGGTTTTGAAACATGGATCCCTACGGATCCTCTGGGGTTTTACTTGGAGTCACCACAACATCACCATCAAATCTCGTATCATATCCATGGCACAACTTGCACCACAGAAATCATACATCCACACTTTCTTTGAGAAACCATGCTGTAAAAACATGTTTTACCATGGATTCTCATTGAACTTTGGAGTTTTTGCATTGGATGACCCCAGTACCCCCATCATATCACATATGATGATGGTCATGATTTACATCAGAAATGTCTTGATCCATGAGTTCATGATGACACCATTTTGCCAAAAGATGGTACTGAAGCACAGATCCTCTTGGATCCTCAAAGTCTTTGCATTCAGTCACCCAAACATTCCTATGAGAAGAAAAAAGATTGGAGGCAAGCAAATGTTGTCTCCACCTTCAAGAAGAGGAAATAGGAGGATCCGGGTACCTACCGACCCGTCAGCTTGATGTCTATACCTGGAAAGGTTTTAGAACAAATCATCAGTAAGTCCTGGAACATTAAGAAAGGATGGCTGTGATTACGAAGAGCCAGTATGAGTTTCTCAAGAACAAGTCATGTCAGACTAACCTGATCTCCTTTGTTGAGAAAGTGACTACCTTGCTGGATCAGGGGAATGCTGTAGACATCGTTTATCTTGATTTCAGTAAGACTTTTGATAAGGTTCCACATACTATCTTTGTGGACAAGTTGGTAAAATGTGGTTTGGATCCTGTTACCATTAGGTGGATCTGTAACTGGTTGACAGATCACACCCAAAGAGTGCTTGTGAATGGTTCCTCATCCTCTTGGAGAGGAGTGACAAATGGAGTGCCTCAAGGATCTGTCCTGGGACCTGTTTTGTTCAACATCTTTATCAATGATTTGAATGAAGGAATAGAGGGAATGCTTATTAAATTTGCAGATGATACTAAATTGAGAGGGGTTGCATGCATATTGAGAACATCATGTAAAGTGCCAGCTCTGGACTGGGGATTCCAGTTATCCAGGGCAGAAGGAGGTATAGCGGTGGGAGAAGGTCTTGGCATGGAAGGAAACAGAGATCTGGACATGCTCGGTCCCCTTCCAACCTTCGTCACATCCCTCGAAACTTTGGTGGGAGGGCACAGATTATATACTCCCCTTTAACACTGATGCTATGCAATGCCACGTCTATCAATAAGAAGACCAAAACTCTATAAGACTACCTTGTAACTCAGTAAGTAGACCTGGCTTGTGTGATCGAGACCTGGGTTCAGGAAGGGGGAACAGTCGCCCTGAAAGAGCTTGCCCCACCAGGTTTTTGGGTCTTGCATCAGTCTCAAACACAGGGGGCAGGTGGCTTTGCTCATCCATGAGGTTTTTTCCTTCCAACCACTCCCCATCCCGAAAATCACTGGAAATGAATGTGCTGGCCTGGTGTGGGAGTCAGAGGTGATTCTGGCCATCTGTGTGGTGTACCAATTGCCTAGCTCACCAGTGGATGGCCTTCTGAGCTTGCTGGAGATGGTGGCCGGGTGGGCCTTGGAGTTTCCACGGCTATTGATCTTGGGAGACTTCAATGTCCATGCAGACAAGCCTGCCACTTCTGTTCAGGCTACGGAACTAATGTCTTCCATGGCAGTACTGGGACTCAAAAAAATCATCTCAGGCCACACACATCAGGCATGCCACACATTGGATTTGATCTTTAGCATGAAGTTCAATGTGGACCTAGTCTCAAAGGAAGATGTGCCATGGTCAGACTATTTGGTTTTGAAGGCCTGGCTGGACATTTCCGCTCTTCCCTGTCTGGGTGATGAGCTGGTTTTTGCTTGCCTGCGGAGACTTATGGACCCTGTTGAGTTCCAGAACACTCTGCAGGATCCACAGCCCTCCTGCACCTCCTTAAATGAGCTGGTAGGAAACTGGAATTCCCATCTCACTGAAGCCATCAAGCCATCGAAGAGATTGCACCCCGATGTTCTCTGTGCTCCTGTGCAAAATCCTCCTCCTGGTATACAGAGGAAATCCAGGGGATGAAACAGGAGCACCGACAACTAGAGCGAGTTTGACAGCGTACTTGTGACGAGACGGCTTGAACAACTCAGGATGTTGGTGAAGTCCTATTAGATGGCAGTTAAGGCTGTGAAGAGGGAGTTCTATTCAGTCTCCATTGCATCCACTCCGCTGCTGGCAGTGATATCATTGTGCCGGGGGCGTTGCTCTGGGGATGCTCTAGGAGTTGTGCTAAAACTCTATGGTACCATAGAGCAAGTTGAAAGAGTCACAGCCAGAAACCAGAAAGTCACACTGAAAACGCTCTAGAATTTGCGGTAAAACACTATGGTGCTATAGTTTTTGCTGTGACTTCTAGAGCGTCCCTAGCGCAATGTCCCCGCATGATGACATAATTTCTGGGTGATGTCATCATGCCAGGGACAGCACATGATGACAGGGCTCTTTGGGTGCAGGGATCCCTCCAGCAACCTGCTTCCTGTGGCCGAGTTGGGGCCTTCCAGGCTGGGGGATCCCTTGCTCTCCATGGGAGCTTTGCAGGCCTACTCACACCAAGCTCAAATGTTTAAAATAATTTGGTCACTAAGATCCCTCACAACTAGAGGCTCAAACAGAGGAAATAATTTGGCTATTAGTTCTGAGGCATTCATGAGCTTTTTCACGGATAAAGTCTTGTTGCTCCGCAATGACCTACCTGCCAATTTCGATACAGTGAACGAACTGGAGGCCCCTTGACCATTTTTGGGTTCAGTATGTGATTCTTTCAACTTGCTCTCTTCTGACGATGTTGACAGGGTCCTGGGAGCTGTTAGACCTACCACTTGCTTACTAGACACACGTCCCTTGTGGTTGGTTAGGGCTGGTGATATGAGGATCCAGGGCCATGAAGGAAATTATCAACCTGTCCCTAGAAACTATGATGTTTCCAGAGGGCCTAAAGGAAGCAGTGGTTATACCACTCTTAAAGAAGCCATCGTTAGATCCTGTGGATCTGGCCACTTACCGCTCAGTATCAAATCTATCATTTCTGGGAAAGGTAATTGAGAGAGCAGTAGCTGAGCAGTTCCAGGGCTTCCTGGATGACACATCGGTGCTAGATCCATTCCAGTTGGGTTTCCACCCTGGTCACAGGACTGAGATTGTTCTGGTTGCTCTAATCAGATGACCTCTGAATGCAGCTGGATCAAGGTGGGTTGGCACTGCTGTTATTATTGGATCTCACAGCAGCGTTTGATACAGCCGACTATGAACTCTTGACTCACCGCCTTGATGACATGGGAATACGTGGCTTGGCCTTACAATGGCTCTCCTCTTTTCTCCACGGACAAGGACAAAGGGTGGTGCAAGGAGAGGATGTGTCCTCATGACACCCCCTGGTTTGTTGGGTTCCTCAAGGGGCACTCCTCTCCCTTTGCCCAGCTGGTATGGAGTTTTGGGCTAGGGTGTCATCACTATGCAGATGACACTCAGCTGTATTTGCTGCTCGGTGACCGATCGGCCTCAATCCCGTCATCCTTGGCTGTGGGTTTGGAGGCCGTGGTGGGCTCACTGAAGCAGAGTAGGTTGAAACTGAACCACTCAAAGATGGAGGTTCTGTGGCAGGGGGGACCGGGGTTGGAGCTGGAGTGTAGGCTTCCTGCTCTTGAAGGGGCACCCTCAACACTGGCACCAACAGTCAAGAGCTTGGGAGTGACCTTGGATGCCTCTCTTCCAGTGAAGGCCCAGGTCACACATATTGCTAAAACTGCATTCTTCCACCTATGCCAAGTCAGGCAACTAGCTTGCCTCCTGCCTCATTCAGACCTAGCCACGGTAATCCATGCAGTGGTCACTTCCAGGCTAGATTACTGTAATTCACTCTACGCTGGCCTACACTTTAACCTGTAAACTAGGGTAGCCGATCCCCCTGTTTGGAGGTCCTTCCCCCACTTCAGGGTCATCAGAAAGCAGGGGTGGGGAGAGGGTGGTGTCTGCTGGACACTCCATTATTCCCTAAAGAGACCGATTCCCATAGGGTAAAATGGAAAATTCATCCACAGCTATCTGGGGCTCTGCGGAGGCTGTGTTTTGGGGTAGAGACATCCAGTGCCTCTCCCCAAAATACCCACCAAGTTTCAAAAGGATTAGACTAGGGGGTCCAATTCTGAGCCTCAAAAGAAGGTGCCCTAATCCTTCACCATTTCTAATGAATGGAGGGCATTTGAAACATGTGCAGTCCCTTTAAATGTGATGGCCAGAACTCCCTTTGGAGTTCAATCATGCTTGTCACACCCTTGGTCCTGGCTCCACCCCCAATGTCTTCTGACTCCACCCCCAAAGTCCCCAGATATTTCTTGAATTCGACTTGGCAACCCTAATTAATCCTGTTATAAGACGACCAAAGAAAACCTGTATTATAGCATTGCAAAAAAAAAAGGGTGAAAGAAGACTGTGAAACACAAGATTGTTGCAGAGATTTTTTCAGCAGAATGGGAGCTGTGGGCTCTGTGTTGAGAAATCACCATAGGGGCCAACTTTGGATTGGTAACACCATGAAAAGGGAGAATGAGCTTCATCCTTCTCCCGTACCCCTTTTTTGAGCCCAAAGAGCCACAGCCAGCAGAACTCGCAGAATTGGGTGGGTTGAGTATTCACTGACATGCTACATGATGACCCATGTTTCTACCAAAGTTTCTTTATAAAGTTGGGTGTCACAAAATGGTGTTTTTTTGTGCCATAGTTTGTGGACCCTGCCGTGAAATGTGATTCGATGTTGCATTTCAGAGGGTCCAATCATAAGTATGAATCTATGAGAGATCTGTACTTTAGATATCTGATTTTGTAACATGGTGGTGTGGAAATGATTGAGTAAATTCCCGTGCCATAAACAGTGGCCAGCAATGTGATAAGCGAGTAGATATTGTGTTTGTGGTGCTCACACACAAAGTTTCAAAAATTCATTCTTTGACATTCTGAGGATCCATGAGGATCTATGGTCTGCAACTCTGTTCTTGCTCCATGGGGTTGCCACGAACCCATGGACCCATAACTTCTGTGGTGCAGACTCTACCCATGGACATGATACGTGGTTTGATGTTGATGTTCGGGTGACCCTGAGCAAAAACCATGGGGATCCATGTGGTTCCATGGTGCAGAACCGAGGACCTGCCTACCTGGGGGACCGTCTCTCCCCATATGAGCCCCAGAGAGGGCTGAGGTCAGCAGGGAAGAACCAGCTGAATATCCCCAGGCCAAGGGAGGCCAGATTGAAGACCACCCGGGATCGGGCCTTCTCAATTGCAGCCCCACTATTATGGAATCAATTCCCGGAGGAGGTGCGGGCCCTGCGATGCGTAGATCAATTCCGCAGGGCCTGTAAGACCTACATCTTCCAAATAGCCTTCACCTAATGCTGAGCTAAGAAAGTGTTGCTGGATATGTTTTTAGCCACAGAATGTATTAAAGATCTAAGAGGATCCGTGGTTCAAAACCAAGTTTTTGGACTCTGGTGCTGCCACGAAGCCGTGGATCCACGATTTCTGGGGTGCAAACTCTGCTCATGGACATATGTGACTGGATGGAGTGCTTGGGAGGATCCAAAGCAAAAATCATGTGGATCCATGAAGATCCGTGGTCCAAAGCCAAGTTTTTGGTTTCTGCACTACAACGAAGCCATGGATCCATGATTTCTGGGGTGCAAACTCTGCCCACGGACAAGATATGTGATTGAATGGAGGGCTTGGGGGGATCCAAAGCAGAAATCACGTGGATTCATGGGGATCCGTGATTTAAAACCAAGTTTTTTGTTTCTGGCGCTGCCATGAAGCCGTGGATCCATGATTTCTGTGGTGCAAACTCTGCCCATGGACATGATATTTGACTGGATGGAATGCTTGGGGGGATCCAAAGCAGAAATCACGTGGATTCATGGGGATCCGTGATTCAAAACCAAGTTTTTGGTTTCTGGCGCTGCCATGAAGCCGTGGATCCATGATTTCTGTGGTGCAAACTCTGCCCATGGACATGATATCTGGCTGGATGGAAGGCTTGGGGGGATCCAAAGCAGAAATCATGTGGATTCATGAGGATCCGTGGTCCAAAGCCAAAGTTTTTGTTTCTGCACTACCACGAAGCCGTGGATCCATGATTTCTGGGGTGCAAACTCTGCCCATGGACAAGATATGTGATTGGATGAAGGGCTTGGGGGGGATCCAAAGCAAAAATCATGTGGACCCATGAGGATCCATGGTCCAAAACCAAGTTTTTGGTCCCTGGAGCTGCCACAAAGCCATGGATCCACGATTTCTGTGGTGCAAACTCTGCCCATGGACAAGATATGTGATTGGATGGAGGGCTTGGGGGGATCCAAAGCAGAAATCACGTGGATTCATGAAGATCCGTGGTTCAAAACCAAGTTTTTGGTTTTTGGCGCTGCCACAAAGCCATAGATCTACACTTTCTGTGGTGCAAACTCTGCCCATGGATATGATATGTGACTAGATGGAGGGCTTGGGGGGATCCAAAGCAAAAAGCATGTGAATCCATGAGGATCCGTGGTCCAAAACCAAGTTTTTGGTCCCTGGTGCTGCCATGAAGCCGTGGATCCATGATTTATGTGGTGCAAAATCTGCCCATGGACATATGTGATTGGCTGGTGATCTTGGGTTGGCCCAAAGCAAAAATCATGAGGATCCATGAGGATCCGTGGTTTGGGAACATGTTTTTTCAGTGCTGTGGTGCCACAAATTCATGGAGGCATGATTTTTTCTGGTGCTGCCTATAGTCTAAGACAGGATCTACAGAATAATACTAGTTTTATTTCATTTCAATGTAAAAATCATATGAATTCATGAAGATCCGTGTAGATCCGACTTTTACCCTTTTCCCTGGATACATTCCAGCTATTAAAACACGGGGAGTGGAATCCTGTACTTGTGAACCAAGGCTCGTTCCAAACCCAAAACGACTCTAGGAAAGCCAGGAAAGGATATTTCAGGGGTTCCCCCACCACCATGAAGGTAAAATTTGTACTGGTGTTACATTTTGGGGCAGACTGGAGAAAGTGGGGTTTAACATATTTCTCTTGTGCTGTTTTATCAATAAAACTGCTCCTCTCCCACCCCACCCAGCCCATCCCCAGCTGGGACTAGATGGCATCCTCTCATCACAACAAAGTTAGTAGAGAAACACTTTACCAATGTTATAAATTCGTTTTTCCAAGACCGATAGATGGCGCTGTTGCTTTTCAGAAACTCACATTTTCTGATCTGCAGAAATCTGTTTCATTGAAACACATACATTGAAGAATAGTTACGTAGCAGCTGAGAAAGGGATGTTACCTTTAAAACAGTTAACTTTAGAGGATACTGGCCTTTTGGAATGTGTAGAAACTGCAGCACACACCAGTACAGACTGGGCAAGCCATGATATGGCTGCCTGTTAAGTGTCAGAATAAGGAGCTGCTTGTCTTTTCCTAAGCTATTTCCTCACAATTCAACACATCCTCAAGGAATTTAATGGGAGACTGGAGATTTCAGCTTAAAGCAGTAAACTCAGTGGGACTTGTTCTGAATAGAATTGGGCTGTGTGCAGGAGCGGAATGGCCGTGCAAAATTTCCAGGTGGGCCCCTGCTATAGAGGGCTGCTCTTGGCCAAGGGTGGGGGTGGGGGGGACAGAGCTAAACACCAGCAACTCTGTACCATCCTCAGGGGCTGCTTGGCTCAGCAATGGCAGTTGGTGTCAGCTGTATAACTGCCATTTTCTGCACTGCTTCCTCTTTGGGGGATGATGAGCGAGCTAATGCCCATTTTAAGACTAAGGGTGCAGTCACACAAGGAATCTTGCATGGCAGTATCTCAGCTTTGAAAAAGCCAGTATTCTTTGATGCATGCAGGGGCATTCACACAGCCCCCACCCTGTTGCCAGGAGAGGCACTGGCCACATACACATACAGGGAGCATTCAAACTGCTCATGTGCATGTGGGGCGGGTGCATTGCATGCCTGGTCATTCAGATGGCCAGGAAACATGCCCTACATACAGTTTAGAGATTTAATCCAGTTCCAGCCCATCCTAAAATGAGGTAGGTACTGGCACAACTCAGGTGGCAGGTGTGTGTATGTGTGATTGTGCACATTAGATCCAGATGGGAGGTGTGGCTAGGTCAGACCAAATCTCTTGTGTAATCACACCCTAAGCTAAGTTCGGGTTCAGTAACACCTTAGAGACAAAGAAGATTTTGGGGGATTTTGAGAGTCAAAGTTCCCTTCCCTAGTATCTGATGGAGCATTGATTCTGAAAACCTTATACCCCCTAAATCTTGTTTTGTCTCTAAAGTGCTGCTAGACTTGAACCTAGGTGTTCTACTGCAGACCAATTCAGCTACCCCATGAAACTATCTGATGTAAGTAATGGATCAAAAGAATTATGGTTTGCCTTCACAGATAGGATACTAATAATTGTATTATTCCTGTGCCCTGGTGGTCCTATAGAATCATAGAGTTAGAAGACCTCCAGGGTCATCTAATCCAACCCCATGCACAATGTAGGAAACTCACAAATACTTCCCCCTAAATTCACAGGATCTTCATTGCTGTCAGATGGCCATCTAGCCTCTGCTTAAAAAATTCCAATGAAGGAGAGCCCACCACCTCCTGAGGAAGACTGTTTCACTGAGGAACCACTCTAATGATCAAGTTCTTCCTAATGTTGAGCTGGAAACTCTTTTAATTTCAACCCATTGGTTCTGGTCCTACCTTCTGGGGCCCCAGAAGGTAAGACCAGAATCAATTAAGGCTGGCTCTGCCTTAGAGAACAAAATAGTTCCATCTCCCTTTTATCTTTAGCTATGGGTGACAGAGATCAGTTCACCTGGAGAAAATGGCTGCTTATAAGGTTCTGTGTCATTATACCCATTGAAATCCCTCCCCAAGTCCTGCGCTTTTTAAACTTCACCTGCAAAATCTCCATGTATTTCCCAAACTTGAGCTTGCAACCTTAATTACCAAGGACCCTCTTTGTCCCTAGATGTATACTATTGGCCCTTGGCAGTTATGTCGGGGAGCTAGCAATACCTCGCTTTGGTGAAGGCTCTCCTCAGGCTATGCCAATGAGTGGCGAAAACTTTGTCTAGGAGACTGATTCACTGATGGAACATCTGCATGCCTACTCACTGCCACAGGGGCTTGCAAAGTCAGGTACCCACCTTGGTCTATCAAGGTAATTTCATCAGCAAATGCAGGTCCTCCTGAGTGCAAAATCTAATTACTATCACGCTGCCTGGTGAGATATTTCTGAATGTTTCCTAGCTTACCAGTCCGCTCCAGGCAAGGGGAAAACCTGCATCCTGCCAGCTGTTTTGTCCACCCTGCCGGGATGCAATCCAGGGTCATAGCCAGCTGGGGGGCACAGGGTGATGCCCCCTATAGAATCTGCAGCACCCCCACCCAATCTTCCCTAACCTTCCTCTTCAGTGAAAGGGAAGATTGGGTAGGGTGGGGACACAGGGCCACCACTCCTATGCCCCAGCACTAGCTAATGCCCTGATGCAATCTGCTTTTGTCACCTTTCTGGGAAGCCCCTCCCACCATGTACTTAAGTCAGATCCAGGACATCCATAGGTTCTCATCCTGGACTCACTCTGAATTCCCAGAGCTTATTTATTTGAAATTTTGTGTTGACTATTATAACTATGGCTGCTCTGCCAGCCAAAACCATTCAGCCTCTCCACTTGCACAGAGGCTGCCAACTCTGCTTTCTTTCTTTGGGACATCTACTTGCCACATAGGAGCACCCCTGTAGTGCCTTACTTTATCCCCCCCTTAGGTTCTAAGTTCTACCTAAGGATCATCAAAACAGACAACATTCTGGATGTTAAAGTGATTTTGGTATCCTGGGACTTGCAGTTTTAGAGAAAAAATGGAAGAAACAGAAATATTTCTCTCTTTAGCCTTTGTTTTTTTGGCTCTGTGCATCTATGCTTGGGGGAGAGAGGAGGGAAAGCTAGTTCCTCATATAAGGGAAGTGAGGCAATTCTCCTGTCTTGGACCATATCTCCACCAAACAAATGCTCCCACATTTTCAGCCAGGGTATCTGAGAAGCCAGCATTTAGTGTGGATCGTGATGCATTTGGAGATTCATACTGAGTACCAGTGTTCCCTCTAAGGTTAAGCTGCAGAGTCTTGTGAGCAAAAATTCTACTTTGTGAGCTGCTGCATAAATCAGTGTGCTCTGGGGTCATCCTTCCTGAGCTAAGACAAAAATATGTAAGCTGGAGGCTAAAAATCTGTGAGCTAGCTCATGCTAACTCAGCTTAGAGGAAAAACTGCTGAGTACCCACTATGTGAGCAGTGTAATTGTTAGAACTGGGGAGATCTGATTGAGGATTAGGGGAGACTACAATTGGTCTAAGATTGGCGAGACCAGAATTCAGATTTCCACTTAGTCACAAAGCACACTATGTGACCTTGGGCCATTACACAGTCAGCCTAAGATGTGAGGAAAAGGTGGGGGGGGGGAGAGAAAGTACATACACAAATTAAATATTTACTCCTTTTATCTCAGTGAGGTTTTGTTACATCCAGTTTGGTGTAGTGGTTAAGTGTGCGGACTCTTATCTGGGAGAACCAGGTTTGATTCCCCACTCCTCCACTTGCACCTGCTAGTATGGCCTTGGGTCAGCCATAGCCCTGGCAGAGGTTGTCCTTGAAAGGGCAGCTGCTGTGAGAGCCCTCTCCAGCCCCACCCACCTCGCAATGTGTCTGTTGTGGGGGAGGAAGGTAAAGGAGATTGTGAGCCGCTCTGAGACTCTTCGGAGTGGAGGGCGGGATATAAATCCAATATCTTCTTCTTCTTCCCTCTCCTCTTACAGAGGCCTCTTTCTTTGAGAGTCAGATTATTACAAGTGAAAATAACTATTTTTAAAATCACATGATTTTTTAAAAAATATATAAATAATTCCATATTTAATATAGATTACTTACTATGGATCAGAGTTGCATGGCACAGAGTTGTAAAGCTGCAGTATTGCAGTCCAAGCTCTGCTCACAGCCTGAGTTCAATCCTGGCAGAAGCTGGGTTCAGGTAGCTGGCTCAAGGTTGACTCAGCCCCCCATCCTTCCAAGGTTGGTAAAATGAGTACCCAGCTTGAAACCCGTAAAAAGTCTGCCATGAAAACATTGTGCTGCAATGTCACCCAAGAGTCAGAAACGACTGGTGCTTGTACAGGGGACTACCCTTTTACCTTTACTTAGTATGGGCCTGCACTAGGTTCAACCCCATGCCTTCCCTCCCACCCATGAAACTGAGAAGTCTGTGCCCCTGTAGAAGGGTGGTGAATCAGGTTGGCTATAAACAGAGTGCCAGCATGATGTAGTAGATAGGGTGCTAGACTAGAATCTGGGAGACCCAAGTTTGAGTCCCCAGTCATGCCATGGAAGCTTGCTGGGTGAATTTGGGCCAGTCACACACTCTCAGCCTAACCTACCTCACGGGGCTGTGGTGATGATTAAGCAGAGGGGGGAATAATGTACACTGTCCCAAGCTCCTTGGTGGAAGGCTGGACTCAAAATGTACTAAATAAATAAATTTTTAGGAGTCAGTTCAGGCTTCTGCAAATAATTAGTCTCGAGGACTTGGCTAGCTACAAGGAATACAGTTGCAGTATCCCAGTCACTACTGTTTTGAGACCTAAATAATCTGTGAAAACTTACTAAGCAGCCCCACACCTGATGGATCCCACCCCCCCCTTCTATATTTAAAGGTGGTTTCCAATAATGGGAAGGGGGGAATTGATCCCTAAAACACACATTTTGCATAAAAGTGTGTGTATATATTTCACTGTTGCAATGGAAGTTGAGCTGTATGCAGCAAAACCTTACTACTTGTTACTACTACAGTTACTACTTGACTTGAGGCTATTCTCTCTGATTTTGAAGGCTGCTTGCTTCCATGCTATTCCATTAATCAATGCTGTTGTTATTGACACAATACACAGGGTTATGTAGCATTACATAACTAAAGGGAAGAGGGAATATTTTGAAGATGCATGAAATCAAAAACATTGGTAACAGCAGAAACTTCATGCACATCATTTTTGGTCTGGCAAGTTTAATAATATCAGCTGCAAATCCCTTTACAGAGCTGAGAGATTAGATTTCCTGATAATCAGGTTCAGGTGATGTCTCTTCAGGATCCATGCTGTCCTTCCAAACAAGATTAATTAGACAATTAGGAAAGTACTTCAAAGTATATGACAGAGATTTATAAGAGAACAGCAGAGACGGGGTTTTATTTCTTTTAATACAGAATAAAGTAAGAAAAGGTGAGTAATAGCTGATTTTGTGGGTGGTTTGAGGAAGCTTTTTCTCTCTTTTCTGTGTGCTTGTCTGCAGTCTTAAGGGTATAGAAAGTAATGTTAGGCCTACGCAAGTGACACTTTATTGTGTGGCTGGCAATGAGATCTTGCTCTTGTATTGCAGTATAGCTTTGGAGACTGTGTACTAATTGTATATATCTTGATATAATCATGCCCTGTGGATAGGGGTGTTTCATTCTTGAGAGAAAACTATTGGGATGTAATTAAAATCTTCCCACTTCTACTGGCATCTTAAAGAGCTGTAGTTCTTACTTCTTTTCTTTCTATTCTTTGTCCCCCATGGTAATCTGTATTTTAAATTTAATAAACTAGTAGAGGGCCTTTTGGCAACTGCCAAAGAAATAGGTCGTTCCCCTGAAGGTATAAGCAGGTGTGCCCTGCTTTCTCCGAAGCCTGGATTGCTGTTGTAATTTCAGCCAACTTGTATCTCTTGAGCAGTGCCCTGACTTTTAGGAGAGAAAAATAAAAACAAAACAAAAGCAATGCAAAGTAGCAAGTCCCAGAGGTGATCTACTTTTTATATACACAATTCAGAGTTGCAACTGGCTTCAAGAGTACATGTTCTAGAAGCAGATAAAGGAAGAACATAATTAATTTAGCTGATCTGAATATTGGAATGAACCTCAGTAGGGATTCTGCATTTGTGCCTTTTCAAAGTTTAGAGCTGAACAGAAATTGAGATGAGTTACAGAGACAGACATTTCCTAAGTGCCGTGTTTGCCCATGCATCAGGGAGAAGCTTCTTGGGGGTTCATGTTTGTGGCTTTCAGCGCAGGGCCAGGGCAGCAGGGCTTCCATGTGTCAGGGTTTTCCTGCATTCCCCCCACCCCCACGTGCTACTGGGGCTTTTTCAGGGTTGTTTTGTTTTTAATGGTATTTGAATGTTTTAATGATCTGTGTATCAAGTTCTCCAGATTCACAATAAAAGGAGCTAGAGATTCAGTTGTTGCACAACAGCCATTCCAGCTTTGCTGCAGTGCTTCCCCAAATTTTTTGATAGAGCAGGTTTGGAAAAGCCAGGAAAAACCTCAGGAGTTGCACATGATGCCATGAGGAGGCAGCATCCCAACTTCATCATCAGCTTCCCCACAGCATTAAACTTGAGGCAAATAATCTGTGTGGAAAACATCTGCATATAATGCTGAAGTTTCTGCTTGGAACACTGGGTGTGTAATCCAGTCTTAAAGCTGCATGGGAAATTAAAATGGATCAGGAAAGGGAGATGATCAATTCTCCTCCTCCCCCACCCCTGTGCCATTTTTCTGACTGGGGAAAAAAGTCTCTTCGTAACTGAATTGTGCCTGTGCATTTTCCTCACAAAATAGGACAGAAGCTGTTGTGGTAGCTTTGAAGAAAAGGAAAAACATGCATTGGAGGAGAAGCCCCAGGGTGACTACCTGCCTATCCATGCATTAGCGTAGAAACATAGAATCAAAGAGGTGAAAAGGACCTAAAGGGTCATCTAGTCAAATCCCCTGCACAATCCAGGAAATTTATGAATACCTCTCCCCCCCACATACCCGTGACCCCTGCTCCTTGCCCATAAGATGACAAAAAAAATCACACACACACACACACCCAGATTCCTGGCCAAACTGGTCTGGTGAAAATAGCTTCATGACCCCAAAGTGGCGATCAGCATTTCCCTGAACATGTAAGAAAGGGCCACGAGAACTAAGCTCTGATCCAACCCTTCCTACCCTCCTTCTCATAATCTGTTGAAGTTCACAGAATCAGCATTGCTGTCAGATGGCCATCTAAGCCCTCTGTTTGAAAACCTCCAAAGGATAACCCACTACCTCCCAAGGAAGCCTGTTCCACTGAGAAACCACTCTGTCAGAAAGTTCCTAATGTTTAGCCGAAAACTCTTTTAATTTCAACCTGTTGGTTCTGGTCCAACCTTCTGGGGAAACTGTAAACAACTCTGCACCATCCTTTTTATGACAGCCCTTCAAGTACTTGAAGATAGTGATGTCACCTCTCAGCCACTTCCTCTCCAGTCTAAACATACGCAGCTCCTTCCTTTCTCCAGACCCCTCACCATCTTCCTTGCCCTCCTCAAACACGTTCCAGTTTGTGTGCATCCTTATTAAATTGTGGTGCCCAAAACGGAACACAGTACTCTAGGGTGAGGTCTAACTAGAGCAAAGCATAAACTTATATACCAATTGGGTTACATAGTTCTGACATTAAAAACAAACAGGAAATTGGCTTGTTGGTGGTTCCCAGAAAGCATAAGTTGGTTTGTGCTTCCTCCCTTTCCTGATCCATTTTAATTTCCCATGCAGCTTTAAGATTGGATTACACACCCAGTGTTCTAAGCAGAAACTTCAGCATTATATGCAGATGTTTTCCACACAGATTATTTGCTTTATTCCTGTCCTTGGTCATCTTAGGAGTGCTGATGCAGGTTGCCTTGAAACAGCTGGCCAGTGTGGTGTAGTGGACTACAGTCTAGAAATGTCCCCTCTGGATCCCCATTGGGGAGAAAGAGATGGACATAAACTAAACAATAAAAGATGGACTTGTTTTGAGAAAATCTTTATCAAAGTTTTGTTGTAGGGGGGATTGGCAAGAGATTAAGCTTTCTCTCTCCCTTACCAGGATTCTAAAAATTGATCTATGTGCTTGGAAACCAAAGATGTCTTCCACTCAGAAAAGCTATTCCAGCCTTCTATCAGTAGATGACATCATGGAAAATGGGTTTCTGATGAGTTCTTCCAGCTACTCTCCAAGTAACAGCTGTTTCCTGGAAATGAACAGCATCTCCAGATCTGACAGTACAAGCAACACAGAGAATGTGAAAGGCAGTTTGGTGGCTCTAAAGACTTCTGAAACTTCTCTGAACAATGGAAAGTGTGACTTGCAGGTTTCCTGTGATGGTGTTGGATTTTTCTGCAAAACTCCAGTCCAGCCATGTACCTTTGACTTGTCTAACTTGAGCTCTGCAAATAACAGCACAGCCAGTTCTATGGCAGATGCATTCTGTGACACCAAATCTTCTACTCCATGCAAAGAGGAGAAACTCTCTAAACAAGCTGAGAATGCGTTGTTAAGGAGCTCTGATATGAATGATCTTTCAGTCTTCAAGAAGCCACTGCCACCACCAGTATTAGAGATCTCTGGAATACAAGCCAATCTGGACAACACACTTTCTTTAGAAGCAAGCTTGGAAGAACTTGGATCCCTGGCTGCTGTGAAACCTGATACACTGTCTTTGGAGGCATCCCGTACAGCTATACCTCTGGCTAGTAGTGGTGTAGCTGCTGCAAAGCCTCCTGTTCTTCCTGTATGATCCAGAATCTCAGGATGGGTTTAGATCATAAAGTTACTTAACTTTTTTTCCTTGCAGTAGCCTTGCCTGCTGGCATGAACCAAAAATACAAATGAGAAACTGGTGACAAAGCACTGAATTATGTTGATGGAGCTGGGTTTCAGCTTTTCTGAAAAGACTGGCACTTTAGGAACCCCACCATTCCTTTGTGTTGATAGTGACTCCATTTACAGCTTGCTGTAGATCTTATTGTACCCACTACTTTGGGGTTGGAAAAATATGTTGTTAATCTGTGTTAGGCTCTATTTATACCTTGATATGCTCTCATAATGCAAATAAATTTAACTCTCTTGGATAGAATTATCCTTAGCCTGCTCACCAAATGTGGTGGTGGAGGAAAATGCCAGCTGACTTACAGTGATCCTGAAGGTTTTGCAAGGCAAGAGATGTTCAGAGGTGTTTTGCCATTGCCTGCCTCTGCATTATAGACCTGGTATTCTTTAGAAGTTTCCCATCCAAATATCCTGGGCAATCTGGATCAGGGCCTCCATCAGATGTAGTGATAATTCCCTTTGTTATGTGACCAGACAAGTAGAACCATATATAACAATCCTGTGCAGAAACTTTATAAGAAAAAGCCTTAAACAAAACAAGCCAGAGACAATGACTTGAAGATGTACAAAATGGTATCTTTACTTAAAAAAAATATAAACTGGTTGAATATGGAATGCTTCATACATAAAAACTTATCAAAATTATTGCTGCCTATATGGCAATCACAAATTTTGGCATTGCATGTTTAGACTATCTACATACATACAAGATATTACTGGGCACAGAAAATGGCAGGAAATAATCCACCAGTCTACTGAGCAAACATACAATGGAAGAAAGTGGGCTATGACACCCCCCCCGCCAGCCAAGTCATATACTTCAGTCAGCAAAAAGACAGGGGTCAGAAACCACTCTGGAATCCGGTTTCACTTGTATCAACATCATGTTCCTTTAAGGAAAAAAAAGAAAGATATTTAACAAGTCATACAAGTCACATAAGAAGCTCCTTTATTTCTATGCATTTGCAAATTTTAAATATGAGAAAAGTGTTGATATTTCTGCAGTGTGATATTTAATGATGCAATAATGATCAAACCTTTAGTGTTCTTTGCTAAGTAAGAGTTTTTAGTGCTTTACTGCAGTTGCATACAGATCATTCAATCATCATGTAACTGTCCCCTAGTACTCCAGTTATACTTCATTGTGTTTAGTTGAAAATGCTAAATGTTAAACACTTGACATTTTCTTCCTCACCTCCAAATGGAGAGCATGTGCTGCTTATGGGTACTCTCTAGAGAAGAAGGGAGAGGCATTGACATTCTCATGAGAGAAGCTCAACAGGATGCTTCCTGAACAACTTAAGGAAACACAGGCCTCAAGGGATTAGAAACAGTACTTAAAGTGCAATCCTAAAAGCACTTTCATGGGAGCAAGCCCCATTGAATATACCTTAGTAGAATTCAGAGACCTGCTTAGGATTGCTCTGTAAATGTGTGTGCCTCTTAAGAAGTGAAATTAGGTCATTTCTGAAATTCTTCAAGACAAAGTGCCTAATTTATGCTTCATTTCAACTCCCCAACTCCTAATCCACTGTTAGGAAACCAGGAGCTGCCAGAGGGCTTTCTATTCTTCCCCCTTTTCTCCAATAACATTAATTCTAAATTATTAACTTCAAAACAAAGTTTGCAATGATAGAGTCGGTTTGAAAACCTGTTTTTAGCTAATTTGTGGCACAGTTTGGACATCACAAGAAACACTGAGACTGATTATCTAATGCAGACCACTCCACTCATTATGGCTAGCTAGGATCTATAAAAGGATCTGAATTTGGTTTATTAATGACACATTGTCATCCTAAACAGAGTTACGCCTGCCTAAGCAAATTGAAGTCATTGAGCTTAGAAGACTACAATTCTGCTAGGAAGCACTATAAGTTGTAACCACGGTTTAGTGTAATTTGAAATTCATACATCCTGGCTTGTTCACTGGTAATGCCCTCCTCAGCCTACAGACAGAAAGAAGTTAAACCAGCATTTGTAACAGGATTTCAGTGACTTTAAGCTGAATCTTGGGTCCGCAAGTAACTATGGTTAAAAATGAAAGAGCTCACATGGTTTAACAGAGCCATTACCACTTATGCAGGCATAATACTACATCAGAATAAACTTACAAAAGGGAAGGGTGGGGGTGACAGCCAGTGTGGTGTAGTGGTTAAGAGTTTAGGACTAGGATCTGGGAGACCCAGGTTCAAATGTGCACTCTGCCATGGAACCTTGTTGGGGTGATCTTGGGCCAATTACACACACTCAGCTTAACCTGCTTCATAAAGTTGCTATGAGGATAAAATGGAGAAGAACAATGTAAAGTGCATAAATTAAGTAAATCAATGAGAGAGAAGAAAAAACATCCATCCTTGCAGGATGTTCCCCTTCTTATAACCATGGATAGAAGATTGGAAACATATGTACATCACAACTATTCGTGAACATGACAAAAGTATTTTTAAATACTGCTTTGCATTTTGAATTTGAGAAATTTTAGAGCTCGCTGAAACAGAGTACTTTATTGAGTTTAATAACTAACCACAGTGAACATTCCTAGTTTCTAATTAATATTAATGCATTGTCTTCATAGTAGCTAACCAAACTGAAGGAGTAGTTAGTTGGCTTCCCCAGAACTAACCAAACTGAAGGAGTAGTTGGCTTCCCCAGAACTAACCTTCATATTTCTGTCTTTGAATCAACACAAACACAAGAAAATGTCTGACAGCTCACCTGATTTAGTTTCTTGAACTCCACTACTTGGAAGAAAATGTGCTCCAGTATATGTTTGGCATCCTGCTGTTCCTTTGGGAGTTTATTTGTTACTCCTAGAATATCACCACATTTTCTGACATAGAATTCCAGGTCATCATCAGTGCCTAACATCACCGCACAAATTAAATAACTAATGTTACAATTCAAGTTCCTTAAGTATTAAGCCTCTCAAGTATGGATACATGCTTGGATGTATCAGTTCTTAATAAATTCTCCCCAAATATCTGAATTTCTCCTTGTGATATTCAGGGTTCTTGACAATAATGGCATCGAAGTCCTAAATATTTCTAAAAATATCTGTGAATTTTGAAGATTCTAGATCTAGTTTCTCCCCACCACCACCATTTTACAGGTCTCCTGGGCAACAGGATGGAGGGTGTGTGTGGAGGTAGCTGTCCCAGGCAAATGGGATCATGCATTATGGATGATTCTATCTGCCCAATCATCATCATTCCCTAAAGTCATAGCTTTCACATAACAGGCAAGGAAGATAAAAGCAGGCCTGGCTGCAGCATGATTCTATTTCAGGGTGAGAGATTTTGGAGTGCTGCTAACCTACCTCACAGGATTGTTGTGAGGATAAAATGGATGACAAAAGCATTATGTACGCTACTCTGGGTACCCACTGAACAGAAAGGTGAGGTGTAGATGAACAAACAAACAATAAGTACAGCTGAAGATGGACAACACAGAAAGGTAGGTTGGTGGGTGGATATGTGGGAAGGCGAGAAGGAAGCAGGGAAAATGAAAGTATGAGGGTTGCCAGGAGGAAAGAGGAAATTGTGTAGTAAGGGGGACAGAGGGGGAAATAAGGTGTTCCCCACAAGTTTTTACAGGTCCCATGCTGCTTGTTATAAAAATTCTACATATGGGAATACTATGTAAGTTTACACCAGACAAACCCCAATGATTTAAATGAGCTCAGCATACAGGAAAGCTAGCATTGAGACACAGCCTTAGAATACAGAACTGCAACCCTATACACACTTTCCCCCCACTGAATATGGTAGGACTAACTTTGGTGTAAAAATGCATAGCATAGAAAATGTCTTTCAATTATGTATATAGTAGCAGGGTAGAAAGTTATGGACCTAATTTTTTTCCCCCCTCTAGTCTGAAACTGTAACTCAGCTGAGCAGAACTTGGGTATACCTAAAGCTCAAAGATTTCTAATGCACCCTGGAAAATCCATTTTATGGTACCATCATATTTCTTTGGAAGGAATTTATTTATTTTTTGAGCAAATTAGTATTAGCTTAGCATACTTGAATGTTTGTCCTACTTACATTTGTTCGTTATTTGGGCAAGACGAGCTTTCTCGGAAGAGAAAGTTTCATCCAAATCAAACAGGTCCAGACTGGGAGGAGGTAGTTCTCTGAAGGTAGGCGGAAAAACCTAGTAAAAGAAGGATATGAGCTGTCAAGCCTAATCATGCCTTTGATAGTACAAAGCCAAAAGTTTAATTAGGGCCTGTACCAATTGTCAAAGTCCACCAATTTCTAGAAAAGCAATGAAATAGTGCCTAGGCTGGGAATGCTTAATCCATGAGCTGAAATTAAGGAAATTAATTTAACTGTAAGGACTTGACATATGAAACATTTAGGCTGGGAGAAATGAACACACAACAATAGATGAAGCTGCCTTGTACTATTTTGGTCTACCACGGTCAGTGTTATTTACTCTGACTAGCCACAGCTCTCCAAGGTTTCATATAAAGGTCTTTCACATCACCCAATACATTTAACCAGAGATGCCTTAAGTTGAACATGGGACTTCCTATATTCAAAGCAGATACTCTATCCCTGAGCAACAGCCCCACTGGATACACTTCTGACTTGATGAATGAGGACGGAACACTTTGTTTACGTCAACTGTTCCTTCAAATTTTACTTCCCCAGAAAAAGAGCAGTTAACTACAAAGCCCTTCATAGGTCCGCATCTAACATCTCTGCTCTTATTTCTTCTTGCCCAAAACCTAAACTTGTATTCCAGCTGCCTAGATGTCCTGCTTACATCCTCCTTTTATACCCTACAAACTTTGAATTTCTTCCCCAAACACCTGTATCATGTTGCTTGCCCTTTTGTTGAAGACCATTTTAATGCCTATTTCACGTACCGCTAGGTCAATACTTCACAAAATGAATCTTGCATTCTTACTGCTTCCAAAACCTTGTTTGCGCCTGTCTTATCCAATGCCTGGATTAGAAATACATTTATTCTCCTTACATATTCATGGAGTGGAGTAATGGCAACAAATGACAGTATTACTCACTGCTGGTTGGAGTGCAGGTAGTGGAGTTTCAAAGCGAGGCTGTATTAGCTGAAGTGGTTCATATTTCACATTCAGCTGTTCGTAAGACCTACAGTAAAATCAGATTAGCAACATTTTTCAAAAGATGGTTGCAACATGCTTATGTCTAACTTCAGGCACTTCACACAATACCATCCTATTGACAAGTGCAATTAATAAATGTGTGTACGGTTTTATTCAGCGCAAAACCTGTTCACAATAACTTAAATTATCATTGAAGCAATCAAGCTGCTAATATAGCAAAATGATTATTTATATTATTGTGCAATTCTTATGTTTCTATTACTGTATAGTTTGTGCTACGGTATTCCCCATGACTATATATGGCTGTGATAATTTGAGAGTGAAGAAAGCAGACAGAAAGAAAGCTGATTCATTTGAAATGTGATGTTAGAGGTGAGCTTTACAGATACTGTGGACTACCAAAACAACAAGTAGGTTCTAGATCAAATCTAGTCTTGAAGCTAAAATTACTAAACTGAGGCTACTGTGCTTTGGTTACATTATGAAAAAACAAGAGTCATTAGAAAAGACAATGCTAAGAATAACTGGTGGCAGCAGGTAAAGAGACCCAATGTGAGATGGATTGGTTCAATCAAGGAAGCCTTGGCCCTCAGTTTGCAAGACATTGTGCAAGGCTGTTAACAACAGAATGTTTGGAAGGTCATTGATTCTTAGGGCTGCCATATGTTGGAGGCAACTTGATGGTACTTAACATATATACACAATTCTCAGATGGACTACATAATGAATATTTCTTGAACAGAACTATCAGAAATATCAGGAAGACCATACAAAGATTCCCACCTGCCCAAGCACATATCTGTGGTCTGCTTTCTATTCTCTGAAGCAGGATTAATCCACAGTTTGGAGGGAACAGAAAGAAAAATATATAGTTTGTTCTGGCTTGTCTATATCAAAATAGTTCCTCATGAAAGTGAGAATGAATAATTTCAAACTCTATGTGAAGGGGACAGGCTATCCAAGGCTCATTCCATAACAAATCCTAGTTTGTTGCTTTATGTGAATCATGCCATTATTTAGCCAAGGAGGAAAGACAGGATGCAAATTCTGCAAATAAATAAGCAATCTGAATTTAAAAACATATGCAGCTGATGACAGCAGACGACTGAACTAACTTGATTATTTTGGGAAGCGCTGTAGTATCCATCTGGTAAGTGGACATGTCAAAAAGTGTTGTGAAGTCTCGTGGGTTTTCATCTCCCTCCTGCAGGCAGACTCTCAGCCGCTCTGACAGTCTGCCTATATCTGGAAGCATTGTATAATCAGATATCTGAAAAAAATCACAGAGTATGTAGAATTTGCTAGAGCTAATAACAGACCATTCCTAGTACGATAAGGAATCATCTGCTAAAATCAGACCATTTCTCAAAGTAATACTTTGCAGCTTGGCTGCTCTCGTGGAAATAGAGCAATTCCACCAGCATTTTTACAAACTGTTACGTACATCATTTGATTCACAAAACAGATTTTTACTTGTTTAGTTGAAGTTCACTTACACTGGTAAAAAAGGCAATTTGGGAATAACCAGGGCTTTTTTTGTAGCAGAAACTCCTTTGCATATATGGCCACATACCCCTGATGTAGCCAATCCTCCTGGAGCTTGCAGTAGGCCCTGTACTAAGAGCCCTGTAAGCTCTTGGGAGGACTGGCTACATCAAGGGTATGTGGCCTAATATGCAAAAGAGTTCCTGTTACAAAAAAAGCCCTGGGAATAACACAAGCTGCATAGATAAAAGCCAGGTGGGACAAGGACTGTAGTAAGGAGGGGAACTGGGTGAGATTGAGCAAAAACGCTGGCTCCACCCAAGCCAACTTCAATATATTTTTCAAGATTTACATTAATTTTGATAGTGTTCTGTTTGTTATGGCAAAACTGATAACTGAGTTACACCCTGGGCAACACTTATACATTCTTTGTAATATGAAGTGGAAAAGAAAGTTAACTGAGCTTACAAAATGTTGCAAGTACCAAAATTAACAGTGAAACTTCTTTATTCAAGATTACCAAAGCTTCCTTGGTAAGTAGTGTTACAAGAGATAAAGAAATTCAGTAAGCTTATTAGAGATAAGACAAAAGTTAAACCCATTAAACTAGATTCTCTTACCTCTGGATCTTCTGCATCGATCTGATTTAAATGGATATCATTTGTTGTAAGCCACTGGAAAAGTACCTCCTAAAAATCACAGAGTTTGGTAAGTTTGTGGTTTTATCATGATGATTTATATTAAAATTTCATGATAACAGTTGAAGTTCCTCACAGTATACAACTAATATAAATTACTGGCAAGGAAGGCATATATGTGAATAAAATGGAAACCAGAACAAAATATATTTATAGCAGACAATCCCTGGTATTAATTTCAAAGTTAAATGCACAACTAGAAGTACTGATCATGCTGAGGAAGGGACAAGGATGTCATTAATTAATTGAAATAAATTGGTATGACAAAAAGGTAAACATTCCTTAATAATATATATAGGATGACTGCACCTATATTCTCTGTTACAATTTTATTGTATTGATGTACTGTCTTCAGTGCAGGGGAGAAGAATTGGGTGTATTGTTTTGTATTTTGACTATTAATTAAACTACTGGGGATCCCGGTGCTCCTGAGGAGGGGAAAGTATAGCAGTGGGAACAGGCATTTATATAAGGGAAGGAGGCCGAGATGCATGAATGCTCGACCTCCTTCCAGCCTGTGTCCCATCCCAACGGTTGCAAGCAGTGGGACCAAGTTAAAGCATCCGCCTCCATCATTGGTGCTGTGCAATGCCAGGTCTATTAATAATAAGACTTCTGTCCTGCGAGAATACCTGCAGGAGCAGAATATATACTTTGCTTGCGTGACTGAGACCTGGGTGCGAGAGGGGGAGACAGTTGCTCTCTCCCAAGTAGCTCCTCCTGGGTTCTCAGTCCTCCATCAATCACAGACTAGCGGATGCGGGGGGAGGATGTTCATTTGGGAGGCTTACTCCTTCCAGGCACTTCCCGCCCCAAGGATCACTGGTGTTGAATGTGCCGGCATGTTGGTTGAGGTGCAAGAGAGTTTGGCTATTTGGCTGGTGTACCAACCCCCCTCTGGACTGGCCAATGCCCTGCTGGCCCTTGTGGAGGCTATAGCAGGCTGGGCGTTGGAGCACCCTAGACCTCTGGTCCTAGGTGAATTCAATGTCCCTGCCATGGGCTGCACATTGGTGTCGGACCTGGTGTCATCCATGGTGGCGCTAGGACTCTCACAATATGTAACAACTCCCACCAATCAAGCTGGTCACATCCTGGATTTGATCTTTGTGGCAGGAATGACAGTGGATCGAATTACTGCAGATGCAGTGCCATGGTCAGACCACTATGCCCTGAAGGCCCGTCTGAATGTCCCACTCCAACCCTGCTTAGGCGGTGAGCGTATTTTCGATGGCCCGTGGAGCCAAATGGACCCTATGCAGTTTCAGATGGCTCTTCGGGATCCTTGGCCCACTGGCAATTCCCTAGATGAGCTAGTGGAGACTTGGCAAAACAGGCTCACCACGGTCATCGATGAAATCGCTTCCAGGCGCCCTCTGCGCCCCCGTGCAAAGACGGCGCCCTGGTATATGCCGGGGCTACAGCAAATGAAACGGAGGCTCAAACGACTAGAAAGGCAGTGGCGACGAGCCCGTGACAAAGTGACAAGAGCAGCTTAAGAAGGTAAGAACATAAGAGAAGCCATGTTGGATCAGGCCAGTGGCCCATCCAGTCCAACACTCTGTGTCACACAGTGGCCAATATATGTGTGTGTGTGTGTGTGTGTGTGTATGCACACACACACACACACACACACTCATACATATACACACATATACACACACATATATATACTGTGACTAATAGCCACTGATGGACCTCTGCTCCATATTTTTATCCACTCCCCTCTTAAAGCTGGCTATGCTTGTAGCCGCCACCACCTCCTGTGGCAGTGAATTCCACATGTTAATCACCCTTTGGGTGAAGAAGTACTTCCTTTTATCCGTTTTAACCTGACTGCTCAGCAATTTCATTGAATGCCCACGAGTTCTTGTATTGTGAGAAAGGGAGAAAAGTACTTTTTTCTCTTTCTCCATCCCATGCATAATCTTGTAAACCTCTGTCATGTCACTCCGCAGTCGATGTTTCTCCAAGCAAAAGAGCCCCAAGCGTTTCAACCTTTCTTCATAGGGAAAGTGTTCCAAACCTTTAATCATTCTAGTTGCCCTTTTCTGGACCTTTTCCAATGCTATAATATCCTTTTTGAGGTGCGGTGACCAGAATTGTACACAGTATTCCAAATGAGACCGCACCATCTATTTATACAGGGGCATTATGATACTGGCTGACTTGTTTTCAGTTCCCTTCCTAATAATTCTCAGCATGGCGTTGGCCTTTTTTATTGCAATCGCACACTGTCTTGACATTTTCAGTGAGTTATCTACCACGACCCCAAGATCTTTCTCTTGGTCAGTCTCTGCCAGTTCACACCCCATCAACTTGTAGTTGTAGCTGGGATTTTTGGCCTCAATGTGCATTACTTTGCACTTGGCCACACTGAACCTCATCTGCCATGTTGACGCCCACTCACCCAGCCTCAACAGATCCCTTTGGAGTGCCTCACAATCCTCTCTGGTTCTCACCACCCTGAACAATTTAGTGTCATCTGCAAACTTGGCCACTTTAATTATTTAGAGTTGGGAGTAAGCAGTGAAGTGGCCAAGTTTGCAGATGACGCTAAATGAATGAATTAAAGAGCATGGGACCTAGTACTGAGCCCTGCGGCACCCCACTGCTTACTGTCCTCCACTGCAAAGATTGCCCATTTATACTCACTCTCTGCTTCCTATTAATTAGCCAGTTTTTGATCCACAAGAGGACCTGTCGTTTTACTCCATGACTCTTACTAAGGAACCTTTGATGAGGAACTTTATCAAAAGCTTTCTGGAAATCAAGGTAAATAACATCTATTGGGTCCCCTTTGTCCATGTGTTTCTTCATCCCCTCAAAGAACTGTAACAGGTTATTGAGGTAAGATCCTCCCTTACAGAACCCATGCTGAGTCTTCCTCAATAACTTGTGTTCATCAATGTGCCTACTCATTCTGTCCTTGATAATGGTTTCTACCAACTTTCCCAGTATTGAAGTCAGACTGACTGGCCTGTAATTTCCCAGATCTCCTCTGGAACCCTTTTTAAAGATGGGGGTGACATTTGCTACCTTCCAGTCCTCAGGAACGGAGGCAGATTTCAATGAAAGATTACATATTTTTGTCAGGAGATCCAGAAGTTCACCTTTGAGTTCTTTCAGAACTCTTGGATGTATGCCATCCGGACCTGGTGACTTATTAGTTTTTAATTCGTCTATCAGTTGTAGGACCTCCTCTCTTGTCACCTCAATCTGACTCAGGTCCTTCAAAACCCCTTCCAAAATTAGTGGTTCTGGAGCGGGCAAACACTTCTCATCTTCCACAGTGAAGACGGAGGCAAAAAATGCATTCAGCTTCTCAGCCATTTCCCTATCCTCCTTCAGTAATTCTTTTACTTCTTGGTCATCCAAGGGCCCAACTGTCTCCCTGGCTGGTTTCCTGCTTCTAATATATTTGAAGAAATTTTTATTGTTGGTCTTTATGTTTTTTGCAATATGCTCCTCATAGTCCCTTTTTGCCTGCCTGATCACAGTCTTGCATTTGATTTGCTACAGCCTGTGTTCCCTTTAACTAATCTCACTTGGACTAGTTTTCCACCGCTTAAAGGAGTTTTTCTTAACTTTTACAGCTTCCATTACTTTGTTTGTTAACCATGCAGACCTTTTCTTATACCTGTTTGTGCCTTTCCTAACTTGTGGTATATATTTTATCTGAGCTTCTAGGATTGTAGTTTTAAATAGCTAACCCATATATGTACTATATCTACTACCTACTAACCCATATATGTAATCACTAAACTCAGCCACTGTACCAGAAGATTGAAGAGTAGCAAACGTGACACCAATTTTTTAAAAGGGGATCCAGAGAGGAACTGGGTGAGTGGCTGACAATGTGGCAAATGTTCACAGTTGGTAAAACACTGGTAAGTCTAAGGTGATGCACACTGGGACAAAGAATCCCAGCTAATGGGCTCTGAATTTGCTGAGATGGGAAAAGCTCTTGGGGATATAGTGCATAGCTCAATGGAAGTGTCAAGCCAGTGTGCTGCCACAAGTAGTATGCGCAGGGTTGTAGCGTCTGGAAGGGGTCCTCCCACTGGGATAGCGCTGCGCCAAGGGCCACAGTGGCGGCGTCAGTCTCTACTGTGAACGGCAGCTGAGGGTCTGGGTAATGCAGGAGCGGCTCAGTGGTGAAGCAGGTTTTCAGGGTGGTGAAGTCATGGTCTGCCTTTGGAGTCCAGTGAAATGGCTCTTTGGGCCGGAGGAGATGGGTCAGAAGCATAGTTACGTTGGCATAGGCAGGGATGAACTGGCGGTAATAATTGGAAAAGCCTAGGAACTGCTGTACGTCCTTGCGGTTCTGTGGCGTCTGCCAGGTCAGGACCACCTTGACTTTGTTCAGGTCCATCCAAGTCCCATGGGGTGAGATGATGTGGCCAAGGAACTTGACTGCTGTTAAGTCGAAGGCATAGCTTGGCATAGAGACCATGCTCACGCAGGCATTGCAGGACCTGGCGGACGTGCCCTGCATGCTGGGCGGGGCTTTGGGAATAAATTAAAATGTCATCTAAATAAATGATCATAAAGCGGTCGAGCAGGTCGCAGAAGATGTCGTTCATCAGCCTTTGGAAGACAGCGGGGGGTTGGTCAGGCTGAAGGGCATCATGAGATACTCGTACTGGCCATAGCGAGTCCTGAAAGCCATCTTCCATTCGTCTCCTGCGTGGATCCACACCAAGTTGTACGCGCCCCAGAGGTCCAGCTTGGTATAGACCTGAGCCCCCTTAAGGCGATCCAGTAGTTCTGGGATCAGTGGCAAAGGGTAGCAGTCCCGGGCGGTGATTTTGTTAAGGGCCCGGTAGTCATTGCAGGGCCGCAGCTCGCCGCCTTTCTTCTTGACAAAGAGAACCGAGGTGGATAGCGAGGATGTGGATGGCTGGACGAAACCCCGTTCCAGGTTTTTGGCAAGGAAGTCCCACAAGGCTGCTAGCTCCGGTTCGGACATGGGGTAGAGCCGCCCCATAGGCAGGGGTACCCCTGGTACCAAATTGATGGCGCAGTCATAAGGCCAGTGCGGGGGGAGCTGGTCTGCCCCCTTTTCCTCAAAGACATTGGCAAAGTCTGTGTAGGCCGAGGGAAGTAGAGGACCAGCAGCCAAGGCAGCAGCAGCCAGGGTGACCGAATGGGCCTGGTGAGAACAAGGGTCCTTGAAGCTCAGCTTTCCCTGTGCCCAGTCTACGAGGGGGTTGTGCTTTACGAGCCAGGAGAGTCCCAGAATGAGGGGAAAGCGGAGCATGCGAGCAACATTGAATTGTACTTACTCGTGATGGTGTTGGATCTGTAGCGTGACCAGATGGGTCTCCTGGGTCACCGGACCGGAGGAAGTGCCCATCGATGGCTTCGGCCAGGCTTGGGGTGTCTTTGTCCTGTACTGGGATCTGTGTTGCTTCACAAAGGCCACATCGACAAAGCAGCGGGCAGCCCTGGAGTCGACCATGGTGTAGACGAACAGCCAGCGTCCATCCGGCAAGCCGAGTGTGACCGGTACGAGGAACGGGCCCTGGCTGCTAACGTAGGGTTCAGGGGACCTGGCTAGGTTCCCCAAGTCAGGGGGTCCATTCAGGCTTGGGGTTGGTCTTTTACTGGTGGCAGTAGCATGGTACTGGGCTGGGTGCGCTTGGTGAGGAAGTCAGAGAAGTGCCCCGCCCCTCCACAGTAGAAGCAGAGATTATGTGAGCGGCGCCGTGCTTTTTCCTCGGGGGTGAGCCGCGGCCATGCAGCCCCGAGTTGCATGGGCTCGGGGTCATCAGTCTCAGGACCGGTGTGCATTGGGGTTGTCACCGTCGCTAGGTGGGGGGGCAGCTGAGAGGACGGGCACTGCTTCGCGCTTGGCAGAGGCTTTTCAGGCGGCCATCGATGTGGAGACACAGCATGATTGGGCCTTGAAGAGTGGCCGGTCAGTCTACTCATGCCAGCTCATCAAGGACTTCGTCAGCCAGCCCCTCCATATACTAGTCCCTGAGGGCAGCCTCATTCCAGGTCAGGTCTTGGGCCAGAAGCATGAACTCGGTGGAGTACTGGGAAACCTAGTCCCTACCCTGCTTCAGGGTCTGGATCTTCCGATTGGTGGTGGCTGCTTGCTGGGGGTTAGCAAAGGCTACCGCCATATAATCCAGAAAGCCCTGGTAGTGAGTCAGCAGGGGCGATGGGGTTAGAAGCAAAGGGGTAGCCCATTTAGCTGCCTGCCCCTTTAAGAGGCTGACAACAAAGCATACCTCGGTCTTGTTGTTGGGAAAGTCTCTGGCACGTAATTCAATATATAGTTTGCACTGTGCCAGGAATGCAGGAAACTCCTCCACCTTCCCTGAGAACTTCTCTGTGGGAAGCACCGGGCACTTGGGTGGGGCAGCGACAGCGGCTTGCTGCTGCTGTTGCAGGTGAACCACCATTTGAGTGAGGTGCTGTTCCTGAGTGAGCAAGGCTGCTAGCTGCCCAGAGCCTCCACTTGCCTCCTCATCCATCTTGTGGAGTGAGTGTGTAGGTGGAAGCAATCTGTCACGTTCTCAGGGTGCAGGCAGGCAGGAGTCCAAACCCAGTCCAAGGTCAAAGTCCAGGACATCAAGCAGGAGTCAAGTCACCAATGCAGAATCACAAACCGGAATCAGAAGTCAATGTCCAAAAGCCAAAAGTTCACTAAGTCTCTGAATCCGAGAGCCAGGGGGTAGCATCAGAAAGCCTCAGCCACTATGCCCTGTTGTTGACCATTCAAAATAACAGGTTGACCGCCATGTGAGACAGGATGCTGGACTAAATGGACTATTGGTCTGATCCAGCAGGGTTCTTATGTATGAAGCTTCATTAGTAATCTTCAAAGGAGGTTCTCCCCAAAGAGTGGAGTTCTTATTAATATTTACATTGTTGTCAGTAATTCATCTTTGCCGTAACTTGATTGATGTCCTTACCAATTACTGATTTATGTCCAGCAGTACATATCAATGTCCACCAATGTCCTTAACTGATTAATGGCCAGCAATAGTTTCCAGCACTTTGTTGGCCTAATATTGCTATTTCAAGGGCTAGAACATCTAAAAATAATCCTACATATACATATGAACTAAGAAAATGTTTCTCAGACAACAGTAGTTTAAACTTTCAAACAACAGTAGTTTAAACTAAGCTCAGATAATTCAATTTTGTAACAGTTCTGGTATCTATGATTTAAGAAAAGCTGATTAAGTGAACATGAGACCACATGATATTAAAAAGACTAGTAACAAAATGTATTTGCAACAAAGACTCACCATTATTTTGCTGTTCTCTTCCTTTTCCAAATATTGGTCACTGAACATATGGCAAGATCCTAGCACAGCTAACTTTCCACCTTGATTCTGCCAAACAAAAAATTAATAGAAAATGCTTCATGAGTCATTTTCTGGGGACCATCAGTGATATTGCACCAAGCATAAATCAGTGCATTCCATTATCGGGTATAATTTTCACAAAATACTCCATTAAATCTTTTCATTATATTAGTGGTACCACTGTACAAACTGTTGGTCTAGCTAGAGATCTGAGCATTTGTTCTCCTATTATTAAAGCTTGGAAAGACTGATGTATGGTTCCCACTGATACATGACTATACATAGTCAAATATTTTCATTTGGTTTCTCAGCTCTTATTTTTCCTGTTTACTTAATGAGAAGTATCGGTGATCTATAACTGTTTTCCTACCTCCTTTTTTTCTCCAACAGATTACAGATTTTCCTTATAATAATTTTCTCTGGCCTGACAAGACATTCTACTATTTCCTTGTACTTTGTCCTGCAGCATTTTGTCTATCATCCCCTCCGGCATGACAAGGGAAAGCAAACTGTGTAGTTAGAGACTGATTCTCCTGCTCAGTGCCTCACTCCATTCAGTTTATCCAAACATAATAAAAAGGAAAAACTAGGGCTGAGAAGTAAGGTAGAAATCATAGCTAGGCTCAAAAGATTTCCAAACTGAGCTCTCGCCTGTGCTCAGGTTTCTGCACCTCAGCCCCTTCCTACTGAAGCCCCTCAATCACCATGGAAATCTACTTCACAAAGTTGGACAGGTTGTAAAGCTACACGAGCAGCTGCTGACAGAAAGCCAAATTGGTAAAATCTATGCACAGGACTCTTTAGATCCTTGTCTGTATTCTCTGATACCACTGTAGGAAAAGTCAGACACTCTGCCCAAAACAGAAATCCCAGTGTTCAAAACACCATGCAGTCATTTGTGAATATTTATCTGCACCTCAAAAATTAATCACACAAAGGATAAGCACATATATGCAGAAGCACTTGAGGAAGAAAGCAAATGCTGCATGTCATTTTCATGTGGAATGGCTTTGGGGATAAAATGTTTCTGCGGTTTTCAAATTATGCCCAATAAAGTCCATTTCAGTTTATTTTGTACATTGCTACATTGTTGCTCATTCCAAATCTTAGAGATATACTAAAATTTTAACTAAAATCAAATGCCTGGCTTCAAGATACCAAAAATTACACTACTCTTTTAAAAGAATCAAACTATCATTTCAGGATCTAAATCTAAGTCAATTCATTTCAAAAATTTAAAATCCTTAAAAGACAGTAAAGTGTTAGATTGTATTTATTTATTTCTGTTAATTTGTACCCTGCTCCTCCTGAAAAACATATTAAGACTAGGGCAGGGCCTAGGGAAGAGCCCCGTGGCACAAAGTGATAAAGCTACAGTACTGCAATCCAAGCTCTCTGAGTTTGATCCTGGCGGAAGCTAGGTTCAGGTAGGCGGCTGAAGGCTGACTCAGCCTTCCATTCTTCCAAAGTTGGTAAAATGAGTACCCAGCTTGCTGGGGTAAAGTGTAGATGACTGGGGAAGGCAATCGCAAACCACCCCATAAAAAAAAGTCTGCTGTGAACACATCGTGATGTGACATCACCTCAGAGTCAGAAACAACTGGTGCTTGCACAGGGGACTATCTTTACTTTTAGGGCCTATTTACTATACCATGTTTAGTCTTGAAAGGAATTTTAAAATCTTATATATTATCATTATGATTGGCACACACTTGACAATTTTAGAGAAAACTGGAGTAATCATCCAATGTAAATCATTTGCTAAAAATATCATAGGTCTCAATTCTGTTCGCTCTTACTGTTACTTTTAGCAAAAAGTAGCTAGCCTGGGATACTTTTTGATAAAGTTGCACAAAAATACAAATAACAGAATTATGTATGAAGCTATACAATGAAAAGAAGCACTTTTTCATGCAGTAAGGTACCTTATAATGATAAAATGCCAAGATGGGTCTATTAAGAGGAAAACAGACAGATCCTGTGGACAGAACAGCAACTGCTGGTTTCATCACATTCAGCGTGGCACCAAATGGATATACAAAAGTAAGAGCCCTACAAAAATATATATGTCTATCATAAACATTGTGAACACTATTTTATAAGATGTCCTACTTCTTAACAATATTCCTGTAATATACGTTTAACACTATATTGCTAGAATGGATTTTAGATTTACCAATGAGCTACGCCCAAAGTCTTCCAGGCTCTTTATATATATCATATGGGAGAATGCAATTGTTTGAAATGCCATAGCCCCAAGCCATTCAGGTCCTTAAAGATAAAATCCAAGAGTCTGAATTGCGCCCGGAAATAGGTGTACACCCATTGCAGATATTTAGAACCAGAGTGATGATCCCTGTATTTGACTACTGGCAGCAGCCTGGCTGCCACATTTTGGATCAACTGAAGTTTCTGGATGATTTTCAAAAGCAGCCCTGAGTATAGCAAATTATAACAATCTAACTTGGATGTGATCAAAGCACGGATTACTGCGGTCAGATCATGCTGAGGAACAGCTGTAGCTGGCATATCAGCAGAAGCTGATAAACAAGTACTATGCACCACCAAACACAGGCTAGGATCCAGTAGAACTCCCCCGCTCCTTTAGGGAAGTAAAACCTTCTCCAGGATAGGCTGAATCCTCAATCTTCAAGCCACAGTCATTGACCAACAGTACCTTAGTCTTGCTTGATCTGATCGTTAGCTTACTCGCCCTCATCTGTCCCATTATCTTCTCTAAGCACCACCCAACACAGGTGTTAAGAAGAAACAGAGATGGGTGTCATCCACATATTGGTGCTCACACACTCCAAATCCCCTTTCCCTTGAGGCTTGCTGGCAGTCATTTCTTTTTCTCTGGATTTTAATTTAAAGTTTGATCATTTAAAACTGTTTTTACAGTCTCCTTCAGGCCTGAAGGCTGTCTTTGGGGATTCATTTTAAGATGCTAAACGTTTTACCCTGTTTTATGCTGAGTTTTAAATAGTTTGTTAACTACCAACAATTTCATGCTCTTTTAAAATTCTTATCATGTTTTATTTTTTAAACCACATCAAGGAGGCTACAGGTGGCACAGACATTTTCTAAATAAATATGAACAAGTCAGTAAACCGCAAGGAGAAGCACTGACTTTTACATTAAAAGTTAAACATGCTTACAAATACATGGCAAGATTTGGGAAGTGTTTCTAGCTTGGAAAGAAATTCCACTGAATTTAATGAGATTATTGCCAAGCAAATGAACACAGGATCCAGTTTTAATATCTTAAGTTATGCTAAACCTGAGAATAGTACTGGTGCAATTAACTATCAGCTAAACCTGTAATATGCAGTCTAACGTTCCCAGCCCGGTCATGATATTATGTGAATCTGTGTAAGGGCAGAATCCTGCTAACAGTCAATGGTAATCTCACTGAAACACCTTATGCCAGGTTTGAAGGAAAGCTCTGTAGTGGCAGAAATGCCTCTAAAGAGGAATATGTCCATACTGCACAAAGATGTCCCACACACCTTTTTTCATCCCATTTGTGTACCACATAGAAGTTTTGTGAGATGCTGCTCCTTTTAAGTATTGAGACTTATACCTCAGCTCAAGACATTAAGATCACATGCTTCTGCTCAAATGATCCTCCTAGGATGTTAAATGATCTACAGAGGATGTTCTGCTCAAAATCTCATTGGTCAAGGCAATAAGAACAGCTGCAGGATGGTGTATGGCCTCTTCCATAGTGTTCCTGAAGTTATTGAATTTACTACTAACAGAGGTCCTAAATGCATTTTTTTGTTGTCAGGACAAAGCGTAATGTTTATGTTCCCAAAGACCTCCAAGCTACATTGCTATTACTTTGCCAGGCCCATTATAATAGTTATTTGTTTTCATCAGGATGGACATTTTGCACGCTATCACAGCTTATATTCCCTGTAAGACACTTCAAGACAGAAGGACTCACATTTTTAAAATTAATAAAATAAACACAGATCAGCACCTTATTTTAGCATCGTAAATACTGCCGTTTACCCAACATAGAAGCTGTTTCTGATCATTTTGAGTTATTTTGTTCACACTCTTTTGCTCTTCCTTTTTTTAACAGATAATTCTCTTGTGTTGGAACTAGACTACATTTTCCCCTCACAGAAGGCCCTTCTGTTAGTGGAACAGAACACTCCCCCCCACCCCCAGAAATGCTGCTTCTGGAGGAAAGAGCATGCTCAGGAGCAGTACAAGAGGCAAATCAGGGATTTGCAGCACGAAGGCACACTCCTTCTATTAGCTGAAAATTTAGTCTGGATCCAACCCACCGTTTCTTTCAATTCTTTAAAGTTATAATGTCTTTGATTCTTTTTTCTTTCTCCCCACCATACACACCTGATAAAATTTACCTGTAATTTTTAAACTTATCTTGCTCTGTCTCACAAAAGCATATCCTACCATAAATTCAATAGCATAACAAGACTTCTTGTCATATAATCAAAGTAGAACCATACTTTAGAATGTATTAAGACCCTATTTTGCTTCTTTTCTGCACAGATTATTAGCTGCATTTAACCAGCTTTTCTGCAGGTAAAAGAAAAAAGAAGACCCCCTTCGGCCACCCAAAATGAATAAAAGACATGGGGGATGGAGTTGTAGTACAGAGGATAAGGCAAGAGCGAGCAAAAAAATCTGGCTATATCCAACTCTCAATTTCAGAAAAAAATGTGTATCTCTCTTACAGTAAATAGAAACAAATATTCCACAAGTATATAAAGCTCTGAAATTTTCTGGATTTTCATAGGATAAATTCCCCTTACAACAATGCAAAACTGAAGATGCAACACAATAAAGTGAGTAAAGGGAACCTGATCAGAGGAAGTAAACTTCTGAATACCACTTCCAGGAGGCAACATCAGGGGAGGGCCTCAGCCTCTATGCCCTGTTGTTGGATTTTCATGGGAACTGGTTGGCTACTATGTGAGACAGGATGCTGGACTAGACAGACCACTAGTATGATCCAGCAGGGATCTTCATATGTTCTTATACAGAATCTGAGACATTCTATAGAATACTTTAAAATGTTAATAGTATTTTCCTCCACGTACGAACTTCTTCCGAAAATATTAAAGATTCATGGCAACTGTAAAGGTTTTAGGACAAAAAAAGATACTTACTGAGCATCATTTCCACTGTTATCATCATCTATCATTCCAGACACTGTTTTTCCTGCAGCTCTGCTGATTTCACTTTTTGGTGGAAACACAGATAGGAAGATTTTTGAAACTATTATATAACTGCTTTACAAATTAAAATTTGCATTCATACTTAGAATGATTACATACCCTCTGCCATCAAAGACCTACCGATTTAGAACTCCATTGGAGACCAAGGCTTCTTTGGGATGGAAGTATTTATAATACACATTTCTCACCACAGCATCTAAAATAAAGGGGCAGGGAGAGATAGGGACTATTTTTCCTTCTATAGCATCATTCTGAAAATGTAAGATATGAATCAGATGCATTAGGTCAAGCAATTTAAGAATAAGAACTGGGCAGATAACCCATAATAAAAATGCAAGTAAAACTGCCACAATGAAAATACAGGCTGTAATCTTGCACACAAAGAGAGCAGGGTAAAAAGCTGTGCTACTGTGCCCAGAAGAGCTATGGCTTTCAGGTTGTCCTCTTTAAACTAAAGCTCTACCCATTAAGCAAAGATGGCCAAGGGTCAGGTCTCTCAGGTGGACTGCAGAACCACAATTGCTGCGTCTTTTTTTTTTTTTTTTGCTGCTGCTGCTGCGCTTTGGAAGAACCTGCTGATAATATGCATGTGTAGAGCACAAGAATGTCTTGTTTCCTGTACTTCACTGCATACAAACTGAGAGGAGTAACAGGATGACAAAGCAAGGTCACTCACTGATGGACGGGATTCCTGTGTAGCACAAGTATGTTCAAAGTCTAACACCATTCTTCCCAGCAGTTCTCTGCACCAATGTAACAGACTGAAACCCTGCTACCCTCATCCATTGGTACTCTACCTCTCATGCACTGAGTTTCCAATTCTCTATGCAAATATTTACAGCCCAGAGCCTCCCTCCTCAGGAAAGCTCTTCCCTGCCTCCCCTTCTCTCCTGCCTGCCACAACTACTACCCACCCTCACCAGTCAGACCTACAATGCTCCACAAATGTTTGCTGTGAAAAGCCTGCTCTCATTGAGAAAGCTAATCTTTTTTTTTTTTTTTTTTGGGGGGGGGGGGGATGCTGCGATGCCACACATG
This sequence comes from Heteronotia binoei, assembly GCF_032191835.1. Lineage (NCBI taxonomy): Eukaryota > Metazoa > Chordata > Lepidosauria > Squamata > Gekkonidae > Heteronotia > Heteronotia binoei. The sequence goes on from NC_083224.1 coordinate 50,694,214, forward strand.
CAGGTGAGAAACACTGGACAGGGGATATGTGATGGGTAGGCCAAACAGCAAGAGAAAGAAAAAGCAGGTTAGGGCTTTTGTGGAAGAGGGGCTCCACACCACAATCCAGCACAGACTACTCAATTCAGGTATTACCATTATTGACCATGATGCCATATTCTTCCAATAAGAAGTTGATGTTGGTATCATATCGGGATTCACCACCTTCTCCCAGCATCACCAAGATATCCCCACCACTTTCTAAATATTTCTTCAGAACCTCAAACTGAGAAAGAAAAAAAGAACTCATGATTAGAAGAGCTAATCCAACATTTCTAAAAAGAAGAATTCACCCTTGAAACTTAAGATACTCAGGTTTACAAGCATCCATGTAGTATACAAGCACCAACACCTTTTTGATTAAAAAAACCCATCCTATTTTTCTTAGAAGATGACTGGTGAATTAATTCTGAAAACTGTCTTCATCTATAGCAGCACAAGCAAGGATTTATGCTGCTGTGCTTAATGCATGATCTGCCTGGAGTACAAAAGAAATGGGCTGTCTTCAGTTTTGCACAGCCTCCCCCTGCCCACACCAGAATAAATCCTCATGCATTTTAAATTGAGAATGCTAGAATGCATCCTCAGCCTATGTAAACAGCTAAATTTATCTGGGTTAAATGAATTTTGAGTATGTATTCTTGCTAAGCAACATAAAATGAACCTTGCAGGATTGAGAAAAGTTATCCCACAACCACCACAAATTTTCCAGCAACCAGCAGGTGGCTTACCAATAACTGACTAGGAGTCCACTTGAAAACTACAATCTGCTTTTTACCTACGCCTGCCATGTAACATGATTTTGAGGGACTTCCCAGTGTTACTGTAGTGTTTGGAATGCCCAACAGACATTTGAACTAACCTGCTCTTCTCCTATGAATCTAAGAGGCAAAAATACAAAACAATAATTGAATCCCAACAGCAGCTACACAAGTAACGAGGTTATAGTATCAATCCACTACAACAAGGGTCCCCAATGTGGTGCCTATGGGCACCATGGCACCTGCCCACACCTTTCCTGGTGTCCGCCAAGTGTTTTTAAAAAGTGGGCATAGATCAGGTGGGGCTTTTGCTTAACAAGGGTTCTGACTGAAGAGTGTAATATAGCAGCAAAAAAAGGTAATGTAGTTTTGGGGTGTATCAAGAGGCCCAACATCCAAATCACAAAACGTCATAATCCCACTGTACACCACATTGTCCAGGCTGCATGTAGTATACTGTGTGCAGTTCTGGAGGCCTCGCTTCAAAAGGGATGTGGACAGAACAGAGCAACAAAGATGATCAGGGGCCTGGAGACCAAGTTCTACCAGGAAAGGCTAAAAGACTTGGGAATGTTCAGTCTGCAGGATGTGGAGAGAGACATTATTGCTTTCTGTAAGTATTTGAAAGGCTGTTACTTAGAGAAGGGCAGGGAGCTATTCCTGTTGGCAGGAAAGAATAGGACTCATAATGATGGGTTTAAATTATGAGTGGAAAGCTACCAGATGAATATTACGATTTTTTTTTTTTACAATAAGAGTAGCTCAGCCTAGGGAGGTAGTGAGCTCCCCCTAACTGGCAGTCTTCAAGCAATGGCTGGAATGAACACTTGTCAAAAATATCCTGGCAGGGAGTTCATGTCCTGCACTGCCCCTTTTAACTCTATGAATTTATAACTGGTCACTGGAAAGTTGATTAGCTTTGAGATTTTTAAAAACTTTGCTTCGAAAGCCACCACAACATAAGGATCTTCACTGAGTGCCTGAAGCTAAACTGCAGCAGCCATTTTCTGATCTGTGCCTCCTACACTGTGTCAGAATTACAAAGGTGCCTGCAGACTCAGAAAGGTTGAAAACCCCTACACCAGAAAAATGCCTTGGGTCCCAGGTTGCCTGGGAGAAAGGCAAGTATATACATTTTTAATAAATAAATATATAAACCAAGAAGATAAGTAAATACTTAAGCAGTTTTAGAGATACTTATGATTGCAACATACTTCAGCAGCTGTAAACTTTTCTCTGGGTCCTGCTGTAATCCATAGTTTTACCCCAGGCAACTTCTCCGAAGTGATTTCATCTTTCAAACTAGGGACAAATAAATGAGAACATATTACCCTGCATTCACAAAGTCAAGAGATCTTGAACTACAGACTGTGATTTTAATTTTTAAAAAATCAATGAATCAACATGAATCAATGTTTATTAAATTTCTGTTAAAGACATAGGTACAGGCATCATTTGAAAATTTGGAATCCTCAGGTGGGCGAAGACTAACAAAATCTGTGGTAGGCATAAGCTTTCGTGAATCACTGCTCACTTCTTCATAGTGCCCACAATCTTTAAGGTGCTCCTGGACTCTTACACTTTTCTGTCCTGAAAGTTCACACAAACTTTATTTCCAGCATTTAATGGCAATATTATATGTTTGTTTTTAACTTTCTTTTTCCCCTGTATAAGGAGTGGAAGTTGTAATTACAATATGTTATAAATGTACATACCAACTTTCATTGTGAATTCTCAGTGCTCAAGAAATATATCACATTACAGTGGTTTGGGGTTTTTTACATCTTTCCTGGCCCCCTTGAAAATAGGTACTGGGGTCGAGATGGGGTTCAAATCTGAAATGCAGAATTGTGTTCTGAACACGCACACCAAATTTCTTTTCAATTTCTCAGTCTTCAAGGCAGATGTCAATACATTTTACATCTTTTGCACCACACCCATTTGAACATGAATGCAGAGGATTAATCATATACATATATATAAACTAGTTCTGAAAATGTGTGTGTTTGTGTGTGTAAAGTGTAATCAATTTGCAGCTGTCTTATGGCAACAGCATTTTCAAGGAACGAGACATTCAGAGGTGGTTTGGCATTCCCTGCCTCTGTATAGCAACCCTGGACTTTCTTGGTGGTCTCTTATCCAAGTACTAATCAGGGCTCACCTTACTTAGCTTCTTAGATCTGACAAGATCAGGCTAGCCTGGCCCATCCAGGTCAGGGCTGAGAACTTCTGCTAAACCAAAGGTATCATTTACTTCCTCCATTATCCCTATACTGTAGTTAAGGGACTGCTACTGAGTAAATGGTGATTTGCCAATTAATAAATTCATGGTTGAGATGAAAACTGAATGCAGGACTGGCAAGTTTACTTGTTGCAGGGAAAAACCCTGACATGGGGGGAGGGGTTATTCTGCCATAAACAGTTCCATCTATTGTTTGTTTAATGTTTTATTTATTTACTTCATTTATACTCCACTTTTCTCCCCAATGGACATTGTCCTGTCCTCCTCTTTATCCTTATAACAACCCTGTGTTAAATGTTAGGCCAAGAGTGTTCAAGTAGCCCAGCATCATCCAGTCTGCTTCCAAGGCAGAATGAGGATTCAAACCTGGGCTGCCCAGGTCATAGTCCAGCACTGTAACCACTACATCACACTGTCTGTCAAAAAAAATGTAGATTTTTTTTCTGTCTATGACATAGGTGAGGCAAGATGTTAAGAGGGGAAGACACAATCCTCAATGCTGCCATACATATTTAATACCTTCCTTGAACTTCAACCCTGATCTAGAAACAGGAGATGACATGCTCTTGATCATGCCTCACATTCACACTCCAAATAACAGTAGATAATCCCATGTAACTGTCAAAAATCTGAAAAGATAAACACAAATAACTCAACTTACCTCTGTATTTTCCAGTTACTGCGAAGTCTTTTCTGTAGAACCTTATAACCACTGTTGATAGTAAAAATCTCTTTTTTGGAAGCGTTGAAAAGAATTATATTCCTAAGATCTCCCTCCATAGTTACCTCAAAGAAGAACAGAGTAATATAGACAAGGGTAAAACCAAACAGAATAACAGAATTTAAGAAGAGGAGAAGGAGACTGGAGTTATACCCCACCCCCTTCACTACCCAAAGAATTCTCAGAGCAGCTTACAATCTCCTTTCCTCCCCACAGACAGACACCCTGTGAAGTACGTGGAGCTGAAAGAGCTCTCCCCGAAGTGCTCTTGAGCTGAACAGTTCTGTGAGAACCTGTGACTGAGTTAAGGTCACATCAACAGGTGCATGTAGAGAAGTGGGGAATCAAACCTGGTTCTTCCAGATAAAAGTCCGCACACTTAACCACGACACCAAACTGGCTACCTTTTTCTTTTTAAAAGAAGATATCTATACTTAACTATGAAAAGCATCAGGACAACACTTTACACATATCTGTACTAACCAAATCAAATCATGAGAATTTTATTCTGGCAAATAGGTCACGACTTCAAAATAGCAAGCTCAGCTCAAGGTTTCCCCCCCCCCCCCCTGTTTATAGAGTTTTGCTTACAGTTTGAATAGATTATTTAGAATAACTATATTTTTAGACAACAATAAATTATATACAACAAAATTCAAGTTCAGTGGCACCTTTAAGACCAACAAAGCTTTATTTAAAGTAAAAGCTTTTGTGTGCATGAACACTCCTTCAGATACACTGAAATGGAAGTTACCAATCCAAACATACTGGTAGAGGATGAGCAGCAAATTAGCATACACCGTAATGAAGATACAAGGATGTTAATACTGGTGGTGGTGGAAAGTGACATTATCACAGCTCATTTAGGGTGACCCCATAGGGTTTTCAAGGCAACAGACTTTACAGTTCTGAAACTCTATCTGCCTTGGCAGAGATAACCATGTTGCATCAGAGCATTATTGGCATTATAGACTTATCATAGTCTATAACTGCGATTTTCTCACCCCAGAATACTCTGGAAATTACAGCACTGTGATAGATCTTTACAGTACCCTTATAATTAAGGGAAAGCAGTCTTGAAAATTAAACTTATATAGAGTAAGCATGGCGTAGTGAGGAGACACAGGGTCAAATCTCGACTCACCATGAAACTCACTGAGTGACTTTGGTGCAGTCATTTTCTTCCTTGCAGGGTTGTTGCGAGGACAAACCGGGGAGAACCCTGAAAGCGTGGGCCAAAACCCAATGCAACATTACATTGTCATAAGTGTTGAGGAGGGAAGAACCCAACCAAGTAAGTTACGCCTAGCTTTAAAAGCTTTGCAGGGAGAAAATAACAATCCTGCTACAGCGATGAACGGGCACGCTCTTCTCCAAGTGGCCAGGGATATGTGAGCAGCCAGGGTCCACTTTGTGAGGGAGGGGGGAGCTTAATATAGATGTTTGCTAAGGCGCTCTCCCTCGTTTCCAATGCCCCCCGGGGGGGGGGTGTTCCCTCAAGAACAGAGGTCTTTCCCGTGGAGGCAAAAGTCACACAGGGAAGGTCCCGAGGAAATCTATTTACCTGAGGAATCGCTACCATCTTCTCGCGGCCCCGCCAGCCGACCAGCAGAGAACCGTAACCAAGGGCCTCTCCCTCCCTAGCAACGAAACGCAACGCCTCGTCTGTTGCGCATGCGTCTAAAGAGGCACCGATTCTGGAGCGAAGACGCCGATCGAGGAGGGAGAAAATAGAGCTTGAGACGGAGGTGACGTATCTGCAGCGTAATGGCGTTAGGGTCCGACTTCTGTTAGTTTTTTGTTTGCTTGCTTGCTTTTACGCGCTGAATGCATTAATAGATTTTGTTTAGGTTTATAAATTGACTCTGCCAACCAATATCAGGGACTTCAGGCAGTTCCTTGCAAAAAATGTTTTATTCTGGAACGCACATTAGACTGGCGAGATAGAATTTTATTGAGCCTCCCCCTTGTAAAGCTGCGTCCTCTTAAATTTATTTGCTCCATGTGTACTGTTTTTCTTTGTAGTGGTGAGCTACAGGTGGTGTCTCTGTGGCAAATCTCCAGGTATTTCCCAGCTCGGACTGGCAATTGCAGTGGTGACTCAAAGTGCTTTATGTGGTTCTCCGTTTTATCCTTACAATAACCCTGTGAGGTAAGGGTGCATTATTCAAACCTGGGACCCCAGATTCCAATGTGACACTCTGACCCCTACACCACATTGCAACTAAAGAATCTGGTCTTGTTATTGCTATATCTTGTTTGCATAAAACTATTCACTGGAAAAGAAGGTACTTCAGATGAGACTGGGGCATCACCTCTGTATATTTATTTATTTACTTTAGATTTTTATCCCGCCCTCTCCAAGCGGACTCAGGGCGGCTGTGTACAGGGAACATCCAACTGCTTCCCTCATAGGTGCATCCTGGGCCCTGCCTACCAACACCTAACAGGTTCAACCTTAGATTCACCACGTTAGTTCTTTGTTCCTAAACTCCTTTTTTGTTTCTTCTTTGTAAGGAATATACCAAAAGCTTAATGTAGGCAACTGCTGCAGGATACCTCCCTATCCATCTTAGATTTTGTTTCCAAAGGTTCCTTCCTGATCCTTTCTCTCCCACTACATCTTGGATCTTTGCCCAGCTCAGCCCTGCTTCCCTCCCTCCCTTACACATGCACACATATGCATACTTTTCTATCTCCTACTGTGATGGTTGTGAAGAAGTGTGGTATCTGTTGTTGTAGAAAGAGCATAAGCTTACGTTCTGAATAAAACTTAGTTGGTCTTAAGGGTGCAACTTGGCTACTGCTTTGTGATATCTGTTGCCTCTTTAGTACAAATGAAATACAGAGTGGAATCGGGACTTCTGACTGAATTAAACAACAGCTCATGTGAACCAATCCATTTTTTCCAGTACAAAGAACAAACAAAATTCCCATTGCATCTTTGGACATTATAACCATTTATTTAACATTTCAGCTTTTAAAAAATTAAATGCTCGTAAGCTTTTAAGAATGGATGCTTTTAAAATGAAAACTGTGCATATTTTTTAAAAGTAGGTATTTAAGAAAACGGAAAGGTTCCATCAGAGCTGGTATTTCTGAAGCACACATTTCTTAACACAATCCAGTTCTCAAGTACATGTTACTCATCACTTTAAAGTTCACATTTGTGCTCTGATCTACACTAGCAGCCTATTCTAATGAGTCCCCTCTTGTTTTCCCAACATAGTTTATCTGCAGGATGGATGTGTTTTGACTTTAATTGGTAATGGGATCTGTTAATATCAGTAGCATCAGATAATGTGGTTATTCAGTCCAAAACTGTATAAAAAGATCGCATCCAGTCAAGAGATTTAAGCTTCAAAATAAATATTTAAAAGCAACAGTTGAAGAGTTCCAGCAAACTGGCCAACAACAGACTACAAGACCATGGGACAGATGATATGGTGATATAAACCATCGTGTATGGCTAGTCAAAATATTGAGCCTTCTACAGTTGCACTCGCTAGAGGCAGGAGCCTTGTTTTGGAAATAACCGTTTCTGCCTTGGTACCACCAGTACTCAATGCAAACCTTTTAAAAGGATCTTTTCTCTCTCTCGGGGTGGGGGTAAATCAATTGCCTGTTCTCCATCTATGCTATAAAGAGGTAGTATAATCAAACATCACAGTGTAGTTTTTAAATGAAAGAGAAGAAATAAACAAGATTCCTAAGAATGAAAGCAAATAACTAGCAGCATCATTCCAAAGTAAAATAAATCACCCATTACTGGTACAGGTATGATTGTTGGGGGGGGGGGGGGGCAGATGCAGTGCAACTTTCTTGCCTTGGGCTGATCAGATGTGTGGTAGGACCATGTAGGAGTCAAGTTTACCTTTAAGACCAAATTTTATTCAGAATGTAAGCTTTCATATGCATGCATACTTCTTCAGATGAGAGAATAGGGTACAGTGAGCAGAACTTTCATATAGCTGGTGGGTTTGTTGGTCTTAAAGATGCTACTTGATCCTACTTTGTTCTACTGCTTCAGACCAACACCGCTGCCCACCTGGATCTATCTACACAGATGTGAAGTGGCACTCACAAATCTGGGGGGGGGGACACACAAATGGGAGGCTAAAGGGGGGAAAAGGTTCAAAGGAGGCACAAATCTGGGAACAGAATACTGAGTTAAAAGTAAGCAAAAGAGAGGTGACAAATAATAGTGGGGCTCTCTAAGGCTGAAGGAAAAGGATTCAGAAATTTCGCAAGCTGTTTGAAAATTTGTCAGGAACTTCTTTCTTCCCAAGCTCAGGTTCTCAGAAGCGGAATACATGCCTCCCACATTTTTGGGATACACCTCTGTTGACCCTGCAAAGCCTTACCTACCCGGTACCAGCGGATCTTTTCTATACCCACTACGCAGCCACACAGCCAGCAAAAACTACCAAGAAGGAAAGGGGGGGGGGAGAGAACCAGCCCCACAGCACGTTCAAACCCAACCAATCGCGGGCACCATGCTATAACTCCACCCTTTTCCTGTCTACTGCCTTCTGGGAATCGTAGTTCTTGTTTTTTCCTAGCCTTTCCCCTCTCCCCCCCCCCTTGTTTTTACTAGCTTGTGGTGCACAGCTGTGGATTTGTAGGGATGGAATCGGCTTCATTCCTTCCCGGGTATATTCGTGTACCAAAAGTTAGTAAAATGCCAGTATATGAGGCAAAAAAAGCGACAGGCATTTTCCAACACAGACCTGGCTAGCTTACCCTACTTGCTCAACTGCAATCCCTGCACATGCTTTTGAGGGAGCTAATGCCCTACAGAAAATAGGGAGACTTCCTCTCAAGTAAACAGTCATAGGATCAGGCTCGACAAGATAAAAACGTTTTGTGTCGTACCTATGCTGACTGTGAAGTTCTTAATGGTATTGGGAAGCAAAATGGAAAAAGGCGAAAAGTATTTGGGCTTCCCCGTCCCCTCCTTCTTTGAGAATGTGGGAAAAGACCCTTCGTTTATACTTTTTTTTTAAATGGACCACTGAAAGTGCTATGAAGTGAGTGGCATCCTCACCAACGTTCCCTCTAAATTGAGTTAGCATGAGCTAGCTCACAGATATTTAGCCTTCAGCTCACACATTTTTCTCTTGGCTCAGGAAGGATGACCCCAGAGCACAAGAATTTATGCAGTAGCTCACAACTTTAATCCCAGTATCTCACAGTAGAATTTTTGCTCACAAGATCCTGCAGTTTAGAGGGAACATTGATCCCCACCCTCTTTAGGGAATATAAACCTGCAATGCGCTCCTTGCATTCACATAGGAGGAGTGCATGGTTGGAAGTGCTTAGTTACATATATTAGCCATTCTTAATATTCTGTCATGCTCAAAATCATAATAAAAAGTCCACATTAGTGCTGTGCAGATGAAGAGACCAGAGCACTGGATCCACACCACAGTAATATCAACACCAGACTAGTGTAATGCCCTGTACATTAATAGAGTTGCCAATCTCCAGGTGGGGGCAGGGGATCCCCCAGATTGGAGGTCCTCCCCCTGCTTCAGGGTCATTAGAAAGCGGGGGGGGGAGGAGGAAATGGCTGCTGGGAACTCTATTATTCCCTATGGAGACTTATTCCCATAGGAAATAATGGAGAATTGATCTGCGGATATCTGTGACTCTGGAGAGGCTGTTTTTTGAGGTAAAAGCACCAAATTTTCAGCATAGCATTCAGTGCCTCTCCTCAAAGAACCCCCCAAGTTTCAAAAACATTGGAACAGGGGGGGTCAGTTCTATGAGCCCCAAAAGGTGCCCCTATCCTTCATTATTTCCTATGGAAGGAAGGCATTTAAAAGGTGTGCGGTCCCTTTTATGTGTGATGCTCAGAACTCCCTTTGAAGTTCAATTTTGCTTGTCACACTCTTGCTCCTGGCTCCACCCCCAAAGTCCCCAGATATTTCTTGAATTAGACTTGGCAGTCCTATACATTAGTCTCCTCTCAAAAACAATTTGTAAACTCCAGTGGGTGCAGAATGCTGTGGCTTGGCTATTATCAGGAGCTACACGGAACACGCAGATTACACCCTTTCTACAGACTATGTAATGATTTTTGCATCATTTAATGTATCAGGTTACTACTCAGGGCTGGATTAACAATTAGGCCAAGAAGGCACTGGCCTATGGGCCCCTATGCCTTCAGGGGCCCTGGACTGGCTCTCCCCCACCCCAGTTTCCCCCCTGCTTGCAGCCCTCCCAGCCTGCAAGTACAGCCAGCAACTGAGCTGCTCTTTGCCCAACTTGCCTGGTGCGGCTGCTGCTGCCATCGTCGCCAAGTTTGCTTCTATCTGCCTCTCCCCTGCAGTTTTGTCAAAGGGGCTTTTGAGAAGGTGCCTGCAGGCTGCAACAGAAGGCCAAAGGCGGCTGGGCAGGTGCTCAAACTCTGAGATAATTTGCAAGCCCCCCCCCCCAAGATTTTGATTGCTTAGGGCCCTCCACAGGGTTTAATTAATTAATTAATATATTTCTATTCCACCCATTCCCTGTAGGGCTCAGGGCGGAGTACAACATATGATAAAACACAATAAAAACATTCTATAAGACAATTTAACAGACCTCAGATTACCATGTCATCACATATTGCCCAGCCTAGCTGTCTCACATTATGGCAGTTTTTATTCCATTTCCTAGCACAGATAACAGTGCTGGCCGGGGAGGCCAACCAGATCAAGAATAGACACCCGCAGCCTCAGCTAAAAGCCTGGTGGAACAGCTCCATTTTACAGGCCCTACGGAAGGCTAAGAAGCCAGGTAGGGCCCGGATCTCAATAGGGAGCTGATTCCACCAGGTCGGGGCCAGGACTGAAAAAGCCCTGGCCCTAGTTGAGGCGAGGTGAGCATCTCTTGGGCTGGGGGTGGCCAACAGATGTTGGGAGGCTGAACGTAACGACCTCCTGGGCATATATGGGAGGAAACTTTCCCGCAGGAATGTTGGTCCCAGGCCGTGTAAGGCTTTAAACGTTAGAACTAAAACCTTAAAGCGGATCCGGTACTCAATGGGCAGCCAGTGTAGACTGCAGAGCGCCGGCCGAATGCCCACCTGTAAAGGTGGTGCAGTCAGCAGGTGAGCCGCCGCATTCTGCACCTGCTGCAGTTTCCGGATCAGTCTCAAGGGTAAGCCAGCGTAGAGCTAGTTACAGTAGTCTAGTCTGGAAGTGACCATTGCATGGATCACTGTAGCCAGGTCCTGGGGAGATAAATATGGTGCTAGCTGCCTGATCTGCCGAAGGTAACAAAAGGCAGACCTGGCACCCATTGTGATCTGGGCCTCCGTGGAAAGGGAGGCATCCAAAGTCACTCCTAAGCTCTTCACCTGTTGGGCTGGCACCAATGTGGCACCTTCCAAATCTGGGAGCTTGATGCCCATACCCACCCCACCCCGACTCAGGTTCAGGACCTCCATCTTAGCTGGATTCAATTTCAGCCAGCTCTGTTTTAACCACCCAGCCACGGCTCCCAATGCCTTGGACAACTGGTCAGGGGCGGCGACTGGCCGGCCACTCATCAACAGATAATCTGGCCTTGTTACAACTTAAGCTTTACTTCAGTTTTGTTTTTAGATTTCTGATTGGTTCTACAACCCTAATCCTATTGTATTTTTCACTGAATATCTCAACTGTAATGATTTACTCTGTGTAATCCACCCTGAGTCCAAGTGAAAAAGGTAGACTATAAATAATGAAATAAGTATGTAAATAGCAGCTGGCCTCTTAAACCTCAGCCAAATGATGCCCCTGCCTGCACACCCTTTTACAGGTATTTGACTAGTATGTGTGTCTGCTAGCTATCACAATTGCTGCTTTCATTCCTTCTTCCATTCCTCCTGCCCACCCCAACACAAGCGGAGTCCACCATTGCAAACTGTTGCCTTCACCTGATACTGAGTCTTGCACATAGTCTCTGGGTAGTGTGTGCAGAGCTGGTGCTTGGGAGTAGGCGGCTGCCTAGGGCACCACCCTGCCTGGGGGCACCACCGTGCACCCCCTCTCTCCCTTGATGAGCCAGCCCAGGGCTTGCATACCGCACTCCTTGTGAGGAGGGCAGTACACAAGTGTCGGCTCTCCCCACCCCTGATCAGGCTTGCCGCAAAGAAAGAAGCCTAAGCAGGACCAGGGCTTACTTACCGCCCTTCTTGTCCCTGACCTGCCTGATGTCATCACTTTTGGTGATGTCATCATGCCACATGCAAGCAATTTTGTTTCTAAAGGGAGCAATTGGAGGGGGCACTGCGCAGGGGTCTGCCTTTAGCGGCAGAATCCCTAGCGCCAGCCCTGAGTGTGTGCCAACGTCCTGTTTACAGAAATCCTGCTACTTGAGGCCCTCTGAAGTTCCTTTTCTCAAGGGGATACAGTCTTTCCAAACAGTGACAACAGGCACCAAATAGGTTGCCAGCTCTGAGTTGCAAAATTCTTTAAGATTTGGAAATGGAAGGACTTTAACAAGATAGAATCTACCTTCCAAAGTATTCTTCTCCAGAAGAACTGATCTCTGTAGTCTGAAGATCAGTTTTAGTTCCAGGAGATCTCCAGGCCTCACCTGGTGGTTAACAAAAAACAAACAAAGACTCACAGTGGAAATAAGCAGCAGCAAGAATATAAACACACCATGCCATACAATTCAGCTCTTCCCTTTTAAGTACTTGCTTCAAGAATGGTAGCATTTATATATTATATTTATATAATATAGAATGGTATCTATATAATTACTATCATTCTTGAAACAAGTGTTTAAAAGGGAAGTGCTGAATTGTGTTTCACCGTGTGTTTACATTCTTGCTCCCACCTGGAGGTTGGCAACCCTAGCCCTAGAGCATATACAAAGTTCCAGCCATGAATCTCCCTGTAGTGGATGTTTTATGAAGGAATTTCCTTCACCAGCAGATGGCCCAGCTGCACTATACTGTTTGCAAAGCTGCCCCTGCAGTGGTCTTCCAGCCCTGAAGCATCTTCTGTGAAAAGGCAGGTTGCCTGACCAAGGGAGACGCTACCTGGATAAGTTTTGAGTTGACCGGTTCACTCGCAGGGCAGCTGAGAGATCAGTACATACCAATGTGCTGTTCAAAAAGGTCCCAGCCACATCCAGAATCCATTTTATTCAAGAGCAGAGGTGTGAAAGGTACACTAAATCAATATATTATTCTACAACTCCAGGGCCGGTTGTTATGCTTTTACCAGCACACTACTGTCTAGCCCCAAAGGGTTTCCCTGGAAATCCTAGGAGCTTCCCTAAATCAGGGTAAGTGGGATCAAAGGAGTTGAGGAGAGGAAGGCCTAAGAGAATGCAATCAACTGGGAAGAATCACAAATAGAGCAGATGAAGCAAGAATCTGGACATGTGGATAAAAAAAGTTGCAGTGCCTAAGACCAGAATGGCTAGCATACCTTGGGTCCCCCTTTTAATAGGACCAGAACAAGCCAAGGTTATCCTGAATTACAAGGTGACTTAATTTTGGCATGACTGTGTAACTAAAGGTCTAACTAGAATAATCATTTCCTCTGCTAGAGGAACATTCACATTGTGAGGTTGCCTACAGTTCAAAACTGGAGAGAGTCTGGTTCTGTTCCATTAAGAGGGTTAGTTGGACAGTTGCAGCTCTCTTTCCAGTGAAATGAAATCAAGCTATAAAGGGTGGGGAGGCCGAGCCTTGCCAACATTAACTTTCATCATTTGGTGCATAAGAAAAACCCAGGAAAGCATCCGTGGCACTGGAACTGCTGGCTGCAAAGTCAGGGGAGCGGATGATGGAGCTGGAGACAGCTTCTTGAGTGAACACTGGGTCGAAATGCCGTAGATCAGCAGGACCAGCCTTTAAGAGGAGAAACAGAAGATAATGCTTCAGTTCACAATACTATTGACTGTTATAAAAGAGGGCATTCAGTGGGGCAGTAGATTTGCGGTGGGACAGCAGCCTCTGCCACCCCACCTCCAAGCCTGACAGCATCATTACACTACCTGGAACTACAGAAGTCAATGCTCATTCCCTCTTTGTTCCCCAGGCATCCTTAAAGACAGTGAGGTGAATCAGGCATATCCAGTAGGGCTTCCCAAGGGTTTGAGAATCCCCATAGGGCATGCATGGTTTGCTGTGTATATTACAGAGGATTCAGGCTGGGTCTGGGGTCCCCAGCATGTGTCCGATGTAACACAATCATCTGCACAGTGGTGCCCAATTAGGATCAGGACCGGGAAAGGGTACCTGTGCCATTTTCTGCTTGGAAGTGAAGGAATGGTCGCTGTCCCTTGCCTCAGCCTCAAGACTACGTAGCAAGAGAGTCAGATAGGTAGGTAGTCAGATTAAGCTTCCTTCCTGTTTTACTCTTCTTCCATGGCCCCTTTGAAAAGTAGAATGAAACTCTCAGGGAAATGGCCTCTCCTTCCTTCCATTCATTCTCTCCCACAACACGCTTCTCCTTGCACATGCCAAGAGGGAGGACATGCTGCCTCCATCTTGACATCCTGATGCAGATGGCCCTCTCACCATCTGCATCCATCCTTAGTAAGTTAGATTAATATACTGTCCTATCTCTACTCTTTCCTATTTAGAATGTAGTTCTATAATAAAGTGACCATAATAAAGACTGTGTAGCTTTCTGATTAAGCTTGGATACCTGGTGCAAAACAGCTCCTGCGTGTGTAGCTTAAGGCACTCTGTTAAACTAGTTTTGGAAACTGTACTAACTATACCAGCTCTCTCAACATTTTACCAATCTGAAACAGTCTCAAGGAGGTGCTATTGAGCCTGCTTGGGAAACTCACATGTATCATAGCTGCTCTAGCTCATGGGCAGGGATGGAGAGGTGGTGAGGTTGAAGGGATGGATGGAAAGTAGGCTTTGCTGAGCTACCATTGACAGAGGGCATGTGGAAAAGAGCCCAAGGAGCCCCTCAATATCACTTGGTCCCACTTGTTTCCGCAATAGCATTTTCTGATTTCAAAGCAGTGTACAGAGTGATCTGCTAGATTGCTGGAATTTGAAATGTTCTGTTACAGTACAGTGCACTGGACTAGAGGCCTTGTGGCTCTTTTTAGCCTGGGTTGACAACTCCGGCTTCAGAAACTCCTGGATATTTGAGGATGGTGTTCAGCAGAGATGAGATGCCAGAGTCCACTCTGTGAATGTGCCATTTTCTCCAGAGGACTTGATTGTGTAATCTGGAGTTAACTGTATTACCTGGAGAACTCCATGTCCTGTCTCCAGGCTGGTAACTCTACGAACAACACAGTTGAAAGTAAAGGCTCTTGTTTCTCATGCAAAAAGATACAATGTGTTGCAGTAAAAAAGGCCAAGGGAAATGCAAATAGGAATTTCTGTCCTTTAAACCTCCAAAGGAACCAGAGCACGTAATCACAGCTGTAGAGCAAACTGCATACAGCAAAGCACAAACCACTTACCACATTGGGATCAAATGGAGGAGTGATTCTCTTATGATACAGATCATCCCAGTTTATGGGGCTGAAGAACACATGGTTCTTTATCTCAAGCTGTGAATAGGAAAATAAATAGATGTGAGTCAACTGTTAGCAATGTATCCAGCCATGCAGTTCTGAAGACCCGGGTGGTATCCACAAGGGGAAAGCTCATGTGGCTTCACTAGGGCTTTTTTTTTTAGCAGGAACACACAGGAATGCAGTTCTGGTTGGCTTGGCATCAGGAGGTGTGGCCTAATATGCAAATGAGCTCCTGCTGGGCTTTTTCTACAAGAAAGCCCTGTGTGAAACAATGGTGATGTCAGGGGTGTGGCCTAATATGCAGATGAGTTCCTGCTAGATTTTTTTCCCTACCAAAAAAGGCCCTGGGCTTCACCATGGCTGCTGACATTGCCAGTGCAGCACAGCGGCAGTAGGACTTCAAAATGGCAGGTTTTTCTGTAGTTTCTGTGCCCCAGTCCCCTGACCACAGCCACCACCACCCTAACATAACATTTTAACAATCAGGTTCTTTGAATTCCTAGCTTTCATTTACAAAGTCTATAGCCCCTTTCATGGCACAGATACAACTTTCCCCTTACAACTCCACAACAGAAGGGGCTAGGAGACTTTCTCTCTCTCCCCCCCCCCCCCCTCTCTCTTTCTATTTAGTTTATTATACATTATATCAATGTAACATTCAAGTGATCTGACCTGGATGGCCCAGCCTAGCCCGATCTCATTAAATCTCAGAAGTTGGTTAGTATTTGGATGGGAGGCCACCAAGGAAGTCCAGGGTTGCTGTGCAACAGCAAACCACCTCTGAATGTCTCTTGTTTTGAAAACCCTACAGGAGCTCCAAAAGTCAGCTGCAACTTGATGGCACTTTTCACCACCAGTATGCAGTTGGGAATTTTAAAATAACAGCAGAAAGCCCCTTGTTGGGAGGGGGAAATGGCCACCACAGGGAGAGGGTCAGGAAAAGTGGCTGCAGTATGATTGGGAAAATCCATCTTTTTTCCCACCCACAAAAACAGCAGCCATCTAGGTTTTTCTGCAATCCTTCCCCAAAGCTTTGCAGCAAAGCGGGTTTGAGAAGGACTGCAGAAAATCAAGGACCGTGTGCATAAATTCATGGAACAGCACACAGGAAAAAGTGGCAGAACATCTATGAAGTATCATACAGCTTGGCACTAAAGGAGCTATGATAAGAACTGCAACAGGAAGTGAAGGCATATTTTAAACATACAAATGAATACAAGCATCATTTGACATTGGCTTGGGTCTAGCAATATGTGAGCAGAGAGGAAGGAGCATTTCTGCTTGCTCTGACAATTGCACAAAGACTGCAGCATTTTGGTTTTCAACAAAATAATATTGTGCCTTGGATCAATGGAATACACAACAAATAATTCATGTGGCTTAAATTAATTTGTTCGCTATACTGTGTCAGAAGAAATACCTTTTTACCATGCCTTCTACATGCAGAAAAGATAGAATACAATCAGTTTCACTTAGCACAAGCAGACAGCGAGGAATAATTTTAGTGCTTTTGAAAAGACCATTGCACATGCAATAATCTGCTGTGGGATCCATACCCATGAAAACAGACTTTACAGATCACCAAGCATGTAAATTAATGATGGCCTTCTACATTGCCCTGATCTATTCTCCATATGGTTAACCTCAAGTATTTGATGTTGTTATTGCTGCTACTAGGAAGTAGCATTTATTAGCAGGAACAGTGTTCTAAGCCCTCCAGAAAACAGCTGAGATCTTATCTCTCCTCCAAGGTTTCATGTGTAAGATGACAAGACAGAAGTGGGGAAATAGCTTGATAAAAACCGCTGCCACCATGGAGAAAGGATCCACAGAAAAGAAAATGGGAGGTGGTGAAGTAGGACAGGATGCTGTTTGAGAAGTGATGAACATCATCAAACTGAGGAATGTGTCATCATAAATGGCATTCCAGAACAAACAGAACATACAAAGTCAGTCTTAGCTCCAAGCCTCTTCTTCTGGTCTTTATGGAGAAGTCCTTGCAGGATGTCACAAGCTGCCATGGTCTTGGTTCCTTGAACCTGCAGTGGCTTATACAGAATGTTGTCATACATCTGAGACACATCTCGACTGTAAAAGGGAGGCTGATAGAGACAGGAAAAAAGGAAAAGCCATCAGTTGCAGAAGCCATGAACTGCTAGTAATTACACACCTACCCATTCCTGTAGGTTCTGATCGTACCTGTAGTACAACAGGCAAGGAGCAGGAAAGATGATGCACTGAAAAATATTCCAGGCTCTATTATTAAATGTTTCCAGTAAATATCTTCATGGAGAACAGTTTATTATTTGAGATACTGTGAATTGCTTGGTTGCATTAACTATGTGTACAGTCCAGAAATCATTCTGCTGCATAGATATGCAAATGCATCCTACCCCATAAACAAATGTAGTAGCCAACAGACTACAGACACAGCTGCTATTACTGTTCAACACGTTGGCATACTCTCAGCAGCTTTTTGCCAGAAACTGACTAGAACATAAGAGAAGCCATGTTGGATCAGGCCAATGGCCCGTCAAGTCCAACACTCTGTGTCACACAGTGGCAAAAAATTTTATATACACACATACAGTGGCTAATAGCCACTGATGGACCTGTGTTCCATATTTTTATCTAAACCCTTCTTGAAGGTGGCTATACTTGTGGCCGCCACCACCTCCTGTCAGAGGTTGAGGAACATTAATGCTATCCATATCCCAGGTATGCTTGAGGTTTGTTGGAATCTGACCAGTTGCACTGGTGCACACAGATAAAGGGCAAAAGGCAGAATCACATCAACAATGTGAGGTTGTTACCACACACAAGAATTCTCCATCAGCATTCACTGATGTCGCAAATATGGGAACATTTACCAAAATATAAATTTACCAAATAAATAAATAAATAAGAAGAAGAAGATATTGGATTTATATCCCACCCTCCACTCCGAAGAGTCTCAGAGCGGCTCACAATCTCCTTTACCTTCCTCCCCCACAACAGACACCCTGTGAGGTGGGTGGGGCTGGAGAGGGCTCTCACAGCAGCTGCCCTTTCAAGGACAACCTCTGCCAGAGCTATGGCTGACCCAAGGCCATGCCAGCAGGTGCAAGTGGAGGAGTGGGGAATCAAACCCGGTTCTCCCAGATAAGAGTCCGCACACTTAACTACTACACCAAACTGGCTCTCCAATAGTTGCAGTGCCTGAGACCAGAATGTTCTCACTGGCAACGCAGCATCCACACATGCATTTTTCTTGCACTTTCCTCTTGTCAGTCACCATTTCCCTTATATTATTTCCCTATCATACCACCAGAGGGCTTTAAAAACACCAGTAAATGCTATACAACATATGTGACCAGTGAGACAGAAGTAATCCAGTTACTTTCATCAGTTTTAGGACTATTGTCTATCTTCTGCTTCTGTTTTAAATCCAGAGGCAATACCACCTACCAAGCCAAACAGCATTTCATAGAGAACTGCTCCAAGGCACCACCAGTCTACTGTTCTATCATAGGGCTCTTTCTTCAGCACTTCTGGAGCCAAATACTGTGGAAGAATAAGGAGTTTAAAAACTGCTCTCTCAACAGCAGTAATTCCATCAAATATAGTCCTTGTAAACAGGGGTCATTTTGTAGAAAAATAGGTGGCAGAGCTCATTAGCATATGCCACCCCCCACACACACACCAGCGAAAAGCAACCCGATGTAAGAAAGGAGACCCCTAGGTGAGCGAGGCATGCTTGGGTTGGCTAGAGATCCAGTCAGCCCAAGCAGGCCTTGCTTGCCTGGGGTTCTCCTGGACAGCCCCTCCCCTAGTCAAAAGGCCAGCAAGCCACCCACCTCCCAAAATCACATAAGAAATAGAGAAAGGGTGGTGGGGGCTTCTCCAGGGGTTAATGAGGACTGCTGTGGGTGTGGCAAAGCTCCTGGTAGCTGGATGGCTGCCCACTCTCTTAATCCAGGGATTGTTAATGAGGACTGCTGTGGATGTGGCAAAGCTCCTGGTAGCTGGATGGCTGCCCACTCTCCTAATCCAGGGATTGTTTTGAAGTTGCACCTACTATTCAATGGACAAGGTAGATGGGGAGGAAGAGGTGGAACCCTCAGAAAGGTTCAGGAGCTGTGCTCCTGTGAGCTCCTGCTGAATCTAAGGCCTGCTTGCAAAGATATAGTAGGGTTGTGTTAAGTAGACAGAAAGTGTTAAAAAAAAGGAAATGAACTCATACAATTTAAAATTAAATTGATACTTGTATCTTGCCTATAGCTTGTTGAAAGATGGCTATGCAAGTTTTGTCTGAGAGCTTCTTTCAACACTTCCAGTTCAGTTCAGGGCAAAGTGCTTTTCACACCAATGATCTGTCATCAAAATTTGTTGGAGAGAGCTTGAGTTCATAATGATTACCCTCCTCTCCAGTTCACAGAACAGACAGAGGATCCATCTGATAAAGTGTTCTGGAGAATTTGGAAGATCACACACACCTTTGTGTTAATTGAGTCAGTCTTAATAAAGAGTATTATATGAATTCTATTGTGGGAGTTTTATTTGGATCAACCTGGCTACTTAGAATTTCTTTGCTACTGTTGCTTCAGGGTTCAGGCTCTTAGGCAAATGAGCTTATGTTCAAATCAAGCACCCTTATATGTTTTACAGATTGTAACTCCAACTTCTGTTACTTTTCTGTAGTTTGTAGATCACTCTTGTAATTCTTTGGGATACAACTGATACTACATTGTATTAGCCAGATTTTTCACTGGTTTCTTCCAACAATGGTCAATCAGAATCAATATTCATGTACGAATTCTGTTAGAAGTCTTGGGTGATACCACCTAAACACAGAAACTGGTTAATAACCTGCCACTAAAACTCTTTTGGAACATCCAATTTGTGGCTTTTCAGATTCAGTACTTTGAGGTTTGTTTGCGTTTTTTTTTTTAAGAGTGCATGGGACAGTCAGTTCTTATACCCCCAACTGAACAATGGTGTGCAGTATCTTGGAAAAGCTGAGTCATCAAAATCACCAATTAAAAATGCAAATCTGTTCTAACTCCCTTATGTACCTCTGGGGTGCCACAGAATGTAGATGTTGTTTCTTCTGGCTCCATTCCTTCTTTACAGAGTCCAAAATCTGTTAGCACAATATGACCCTGAAAGAAAAATGAAAAATGAAACTGTCAGTCTTTGAGGGTAGGATACTAAATTTGCCACTTGCATGTTGCTATTTGATTTGGATGCGCTAGTCCAATTACGAAGTTTCCTACTGACACACAAACCTTGAACAAGAGCAAAACACAGAACCATTATTAGAAATCTGGATTTGTGTTAATAAAACCAAAATTTCACAACCACATTCAACAGTTCTGATACTGGAGTCTAAAATGTTCAGCTGCAGTTATTCTGCATACTTCTATGCTCATTCAGCATTATTTGCATTCCTTGGAAAGGCCTTGTTGTTTGTACATCCATTCACCACCGTCACCAGTCCTTATCGTCTTTCTTTAGTAAGCCTCTTGCACTCAAGATAAAAACAACTACGAAGTGAGAAATGCAAATTAAAAGGCTCACATTCATTCGCCCCCAAAGCAGAGGCTGGGAGAGGATTGGACTGCTACTTGTGGAGTATTTTCAAAGAGCCCTAGTTCAACAGGTGTGCCATCACACTACAGAGCATGCATGTATTTTATATTTCCCCCCTTCACCTACAGGGAGTGAAAGTTTACTGTTTTTCTTGTAGACTTGGAATCTTTATGATAGCAGTGGGATATTTATACATACACAGAAGTAAATCACATACCTGGCAGTCCAAGAGGATATTTTCAGGTTTTAGGTCTCTATAAAAAATATTAGATGGGTTAAGCTCTGCCGGGATCTCTGAGCAACATCTACAGACACCATTCAGCACATTTACATATTTGGAGATATCTATTAAAATAACTATATTATGCAGACTCTGAAATGCGGTAGATAGTTTAATGTTATCTTTCCTAAACCAATTTGCCCAGATATTGCTTTTCTCTTGTATAGTGACAGAATCACTGAGCCTTAACTTTGATATTTCTTCCTCACTTCTGTTCAGCCTTTGCCACAATCTAAAAATATAATTATTCTACAGTCAAGATTTCAGGTGCATTTAGGCATATATGCCTAGTTTGAACTATAGAGGATACTTCATTGTGTTGATAGGTACAATCTTCTCCCCCAGATTGAGCTCAAGAAAAACTGGTTCAACTGGTTCAACCAGAAAGCGCCTGTACAAAAAGCCAGTGGCTGAGGGCTTGCAGCCTCATCACTTCAGTGCTTTAGGAGCAATTTTACAACTCTTGTGGTGGTGGTGGTGGTGGTGTTAAGATACTGAACCAACAATAAATCAGATAAAACAGCAAGCAGTGATTTAAAAGAGACAGGCACCCTGCCTGAAAGGTGGGGGGTGGGTGGGGAGAGAGAGAGACTGCAAGACAGATGATTCAAGCTGCATACAGTTCACTGATAAACACATAGGAATGCATTGCAAGTGGTGGGGGCAGTGGCTGTACTTGCTACTCAGAAGCAAAAAAAATATGCACAGTAGCTTCAGGGCTGGTTCCAGATTTTATATGGGAAAGAGCCCCCAGGGCCCCCTCCCTTCCTCTGTTCAGGCCCACCTCTCTCACCCTCCTTTCTCATTTAGAAGAAGATATTAGATTTGTATCCCACTCTTTATTCTGAATTTCAGAGCGGTTCACAATCTCCTTTACCTTCCATCCCTACAACAAACACCCTGTGAGGTAGGTGGAGCTGGAAGAGCTCTTACAGCAGCTGCCCTTTCAAGGACAGCTCTGAGATAGCTATGACTGACCCAAGGCCATTCCAGCAGCTGCAAGAGGAGGCATGGGGAATCAAACCTGGTTCTCCCAGATAAGAGTCCATGCACTTAACCACTACACCAGACTGGCTCTAGCTACATGTCCTCCAACTTTGTTTTACCAACTTGGGGTTGGAAAATTCCTGGAGATTTGGTGATACATCCTGGGAGGGCCCTGACTTGTGAAGGAGAGGTACATCATCAGGGTTTACTGCCATACAGTCTACCCTCCAAAGCAGCCATTTTCTCCAGGGGGATTTATCTTTGTTGGCTGCCTCACAAAATTTTAGTCACCTCATAAGTGAACCAGTTTGTGAGGCAACAGAACACCCACACACACACATGCTAGAGATACCAAACTCACAGGAGATCTCTGGCTGATTCTCCTCTACCTGCTCTCCCAGTTTGGTGAGGATTGGATTTATGAGGTCTAAATCACAGGCCCCAAAGAAGATGCCTCCAGGAAAGTGTTCTTTGGGGAAATGACCGCCTGTCATTTGTGGGGAATCTCTCCATGAGCTTTCTGTGCATGGATGGATGGATACAAGGGAAGTCCACTTTTCAAAGTACATTTCTGCAAATCCTTAGGCAGAGATTAAAACTAACAGGTCAGGTGATAAAGTAATACATTACCATTGGTTTCAATAAAACAGTGAAGCTCAAAGATAAGGTGCTTGGTGAGGAAGAGGAGGTTAGAAATTTTTATCAGAAGACTCTTGTTTTTTGTCAGACAGCACCCAAACATTCTACATTTGTATAAACTTACATAATTGCCTATATAGCAAACTGGGTAGTTGTGTTAGTCTGTCTGCTGCTGTGAATTATCTGTAGCACTGAAGAAGTGAGGAGTGACTCACAAAAACTCATACTCTACCATAATTTTTATTGGTTTTGATACTGGACTCTTACTCTTTTCTATAACTGCCTACAGCAGCATTTTTCAAACTTCCAACCTTCAGGGAGCGTTTTTCAAACTTCCAACCTTCAGGGAGCATTTTTCAAACTTCCGTTTGTACATTGAATTGTCTGCCAACCACCCTCCTAAACATCTGCTATGGAATGCCTGTGAGATGCAGAAGATTTTGCAGCTTGTTCTGGAGTACAAATGCAGTACCTAAGGGGCACTGGCCATGTTTTTTGAGCTTCTTCAGTACACTCAGTATTCCCCTGTACCTGCACATTGCAAAGAAAAATGGCTTTTGATAAGCTAGCTGTCATCCAAGGAAGTATCTCTGCAGGTACTCATTTTTGAAGAAGCTCTAAAGAGCCCCAGAATTCCTGGGAGTATGATTTGAGAAGCCAGTAGCTGTGCTGAAATTCCAGATTTCAGAGTGTGTATTGTCAGGTATGTCCTGAACTGGATGGCCCAAGCTAGCCTGATCACATCAGATTTGAGAAGCTAAACAGGGTTTCCCCTGGTTAGTATTTGAATGAGAGACCCAGGAAGTCTGGAATCGCTATGCAGAGGCAAGCAATGGCAAACCACCTCCGAACATCTCTTGCCTTGTAAACCCTATGCAATCACTGTGGCTGTGACTTGATGGCCC
This sequence comes from Heteronotia binoei, assembly GCF_032191835.1. Classification (NCBI taxonomy): domain Eukaryota; kingdom Metazoa; phylum Chordata; class Lepidosauria; order Squamata; family Gekkonidae; genus Heteronotia; species Heteronotia binoei. The sequence continues at coordinate 50,717,837 of NC_083224.1, forward strand.
TTTCCACCAGGGATGAGTCAGAACTGGAAAGGCCAGTGAGAAATTTGATGCAAAGAATAGAGGCATACAGATGAACAGGGAGTAGCTCATAACAAAAAGCCTTGCCTCTTGATCACCAGTAACACAAGATTCTGGGATGGATGTCATGACAATTGCTGTTACCAAGGCAATCTAATTTTGTAACACATGCTTTACCTGTAGATAATGTTCAATGAATGGAGGTACCCTACTGCACTGGCCATTTCAGCTGCATAGAAACAAGCTCGAGGTTCACGGAAGCAACGTTCTCTTTGCAAGTGGAAGAACAACTATAAACAAAGATGAAATACTGCTCTCGTGATATTGTCCCATATGCGTTTGAAACATTTGTGTAGACAGAGTTATTAAGCAGCATTATTTCTGTGGGGAGATTTCCCCCAGAAGCACATCTTGCAGTGTAATAATAGAAGGGTTCCTAAAGATCAGTCAGGTCATCCTATAGATTTCAACTCATACAGCATTAACCAATGCCTTTCATATACTGCCTATATATGTGCATATTAATCTACAGCAGGGCTTTTTTTTTTGGTAGAAAAAGCTCAGCAGGAACTCATTTGCCTATTAGGTCACACCCCGGATGCCATGCTAGCCAGAACTGCATTCCTGCTAAAGCAGGGGTGTCAAATGTGTGGTTTGCAGCCTAATCCTGCCCTCACAGGTCTCCAATCAGGCTGGCCAGCAATGGCCCTCATCTGTTTCCTTCTCCCTCTCCTGCTTCCTTTGGTTGCCGTTTTTCTGTTTCTCTGTGCAATGCAACCAAGCCAAGCTGCCAAGCCAAGTAGCCTCTTGCTTTTTCCCTCTTCCCACCTCTCTTTTCCCCAAGGGAGGAGGAGAAGCAGCCAATGGATGGGCTTGGCTCTGCAGCTGTGCTGTAAGATTGATAGAACCTGGCTTTCTTAATCAAACATTGGCTGAGGCTTCTCTTCCCTCCTCTTCCCTTGGGGAACAGGCTGGGGAAGAGGGAAAGAGTAGAGGCTGTTTTGCTCAGCTGCCTCAATCCCACTGAAGAAATGCAAAAAAAAAAATCACCTCTAAGACCTTTAACACAGTTTTATTCAAGGTATGAGCTTTTTGCCTTGCTATTCTATCCTATTCTCTGCCTGCCCTTCTAAGGCTGGGGTTCTTTACAACCTGACTTTGACACCAGGAGCAGGGGATTTGACTTCTAAACTCCCAGGGTCTTGATTAAGATTAGTGTGGGATGAGAAGGTCCTACGCTGATTTTGCACTTGAAATGGCCCAGGCAGGTGCTATTTGTTCCACTAGGAGGCTTTCTGTATAGGTGTACATGCAGCCCCCCCACACACACAAATAACAGAGCAAATAATAAAATAGAACGGGGCCATTTGGTATGCGAAAATAGCATGTAAATAGCCCTGTTTCCTCCTGCTGCTATTAGTCACACTGGAAGATAAGAAAAAATGTCTATATAATATGGGATCTGGGGCAGATTTCTACTGGGGACACAGCATCTAACTTGGATTGAAAATAAAAACATAAAGTGGCTGTATTGGTTGTCCTAGACCTTGTGTGATGGAAAACTGAAGGGCTCTCACCTCTCCTCCATTTACATAGTCCAGAACAAAGTAGAGCTTCTCTTTTGTCTGGAAGGAATAATGGAGCCCCACAAGGAAAGGGTGTTTCACATTCTTCAACAGCACATTGCGTTCAGCCATGATGTGATTTTGCTGAGAAAGAAGAGAGAGAGGGGCCTGAGCAGGTATCCAGATTTTATATTCACAAACACACACATCAAAACTTTTTCAGGAAGATAGGCTTATTAGTCTGGAATAGCTGAACAAAATTCAAGTCCAGTAGCAAATTAAAGACTAATAAGAATTTGCAGGATTATAACCTTCCATGAGCCTGCCAAATTGAGTGCGGACTCATGAAAGCTTATACCCTGGAAAATGTTGTTGGTCTTAAGGTGTGACTGAACTTGAATTTTGTTCTATGTACATCTTTGCGGACAAGTGTCACACAGTCCTGACTGGGACAAAGAGGCTGTTTGTGTAAAATGGCTTGTAAAATAGCCTAGAAGATATTCACAGGTCTCATTAAAACAAGAGTCTTTCTTATTGAGTATTTCAGAGTTCTTTGGTTTCACTATTACAGCTTCAACATATCTAACTGTCTGAAGGGCTTCTTCTCCTTCAGACTCCATCCTTCACTGCCCCTTATGTCCAGAAATGCCAAGAACACCTGTGTGGTGCAATTGATACAAGAACATATCACAAGAGAAGCTAGGTTAGATTTAGATGAAGGTGGAGTGAAAACTGGTGGAAGGAACATTAAGAATCTGAAATATGCTGATGGCACCACATTACTGGCAGAAAATAGCGAAGACTTGAAATGACTCCTGATGACGGTTAAAGCAGAAAGTGCCAAAGCAGGATTACAGATTTGTCAAAAAGACAAAAGTAATGACTGCTGGGGAATTACACAACGTTAGGCTGACAGTGAAATTGTTTAAGATTTTTTATTCCTTGGCTCAATCATCAACCAAAAGGGAGACTGCAGCAAAAAAATCAGGAGACTGAGACTAGGGAGGGCAGCCATGAAGGAGCTATAAAAGATTCTTAAGTATAAGAATATGTCTCTGTTGACCAAAACTGAGATAATTCATGCCATAGTATTCTCAATTACTATGTATGGATGTGAAAGCTGGAAAAGGCAGAAAGCTGGTAGGAAGAAAGTAGATTCCACTGAAGCATGGTGTTAGAGGAGAGTATTATGGATACTGTGGACCACCAAAAAGACAAATAAATGGGTTCTAGATCAAATCAAACCTGAATTCTCCCTAGAAACTAATATGACCAAAATTGAAACTATTGTACTTTGTTCACATTAAGAGAAGACAGGACTCACTGGAAAAGACAGTGATGCTAGGAAAAGTTGAAGGCAGCAGGAAAAAAGGAAGACCCAACATGAGATGGATTGACCCAATCAAGTAAGCTACAGCCTTCAGTTTGTAAAACCAGAGCAACACAGTTAATGATAGGACATTTTGAAGGTAATTAATTCATAGGGCCATCATAAATTGGAAATGACTTGACGGTACTTAACACATGTACAATAATAAATCACATATACAGGAACATAACGAGCATCCCTTGCTTGATTTGATTGGTACAGAATATGGAAGAAAGCTCATTTTGTTGAAAATATCTATAAAGGGAAGTATAAAGATATTCTTTTAAGGAGGTACCTCTTCTTTCTTGATAATAGATTTCTTCTGTAGAACTTTCACGGCATAGAATTGCCCATCGGACTTGTGTTTTGCTAGAAGGACCTAGAGGCAGGATCAAGAGTTCAAAGGGGTGGTGAGGGATAGGATCATGGCTTCCATGAAATGAGGAATTAACAGGAGAATTTACAAAAATCCGCCAAGCAATACCACTTACTTTTCCAAAGCTACCTTTGCCAATTATCTTTAGGAAGTCAAAATCTGTTGGCTTGGCACTGTTGGGAAAAGATAATGATGTAAACGTAACAACTAAAGAAAAAAAGTTATGTGTTTTCTTCAAAGTGAACAAAGAACATCTGGACACACAAATTTATGCTATGCTTTCCTTCATTCTCAAATGTTTCCCCTAAATAATAGAGAAAGCTCTTTCTTAGCCTTAACTATGTTGCACATTACTATTTCGCCATGGAAAACTGGATACATTTTTACATGTACTTACTTGGGATTTGCAGATGGTCCAAGGTTGATGTTGTCAGTTGGCAATGTTGACTGAAATTGGTAAAAGCAGATAGCTGATGTTAACAAAGGGTTACTTCCACAGGCTAGAACAGCAGCCATACAGACAAAAGACCACAAGGGGACAGAGTACACCAACATTGCCCACTGCAATAGATAAAGCTGGTCCCATCCTGTAGAATCTTTCTTCCCCCTGCTACCTTGAGGACAAAAGCATTAAGTTTCTTAACATTTCCTTCCTTTAAATTTGATCCCAAACAGAGTTAGTACAGAGAACTAACAAAGGGCCCGGGTTTTACCTGGCCATGATGATCTGAGCTTCTGGAACGGTCCATTAAGAAAGCTGCTCTTTCAACACTGTAAAAGATAAATAGTCAACACTTGATTATTAAAGGGTGCTGCTTACTATGAATAATAAACACATTTCTTGACTGTTCCAATGCAAGGAAGTAGGAACTGAAATACTAATCAGAAAGGTCAGGCACATCATCATCTCTCATGTCTGGTATACAATGTCCCATACTGTAGAAGTTATGTGAACAAAATGTTGTTTTCAGGGCCAACGCCCTGTTTGAGATCCCTTCCCAAAAAACTAAAAATTAATGAACAAATTATGGCATTTTGCAACAAGGAAGCTTAACTACATGATTATCCCCCTTGCAGAGATAAAAGTTTTGCCTGTATCTAATTTATATTAGCACCCTCATCATGTAGGCCCCAGAGAAACCCCTGGTCCCCTGTGCCCATTGGCACCCAGCAGGTAAGCTGCAAGCCAAACCTGAGAAGTTTAATCTTCTCCACCTCTCTTAACAAGAAGATAACAAAATAATTAGGTACCATTCAGCTGACTATTTCTCAGGTCCTTCATCTCCATAAAAATTCCTTATTCCAGAGCACCCCTCGGAAGAGACAATGAAGCCCCAAAGGGGCTCATCCTTTTCAAGGATCTAATTTAGCAATTTTACTTACACAGTCAGCAGAGTAATCCCTCCCCAGCAGGACAGTCAAAGCCATGTTGAGTAACAAATCCCAGTTTGTGCAAGAGGGTGCTTTCAGAGCAGCGCCAGGCCCGTCACCCGTGCCAGTCAGCTCAATCCACTGCCCTATTGCTTGGAGGGGGTTACCACCAGCCTGAGCATTAAAGAGACAGCAACCCGACAGAAAAAGACATAAAATACTCACTAGGAGCACAGTCTGGAATTGGAGGCTTTGATACTCTGTTCTATTCGCTCTCGCCCGTGTTTTATGAGATCTATGGAAAGGGGAGGAGGGGTGGAGGAGAAAGTCAGCAAACTGAGTAAGCTTTTCAGTTGGCAGAGTGACACAAGAAAAGTATACAGAGATGCATTTGTTCCAAAGTGACCTTGCCCTTCTCCCACATCAACCCACAAGTCAAAACAACCAAGTTTTCTTGGAGTCAGGACAGAGTCTTGTTGCTCCTATAAAAAGGAGCGTCTAAGCTCATTCAGATAACAGTGCAGAAACAGAGTACTGAACCCAACAAGAATGAGACCCAGTGAACGGCAGCCTCACGTTGTGCCTCCCAAGGCTATCAGGAATGTGCCCTGCTTTTCTGTGAGACACAGATCACAAGACAGAAGAACAACCCCCCTGTGATACATCATATCTGGCACAAATTCAGTCCTTCTCATTCAGAGCTTTCCAAGTAATTTATGACCATGAATCCAGCATCTCAGTGTAAGCACTGCTTTGTAGTTTGCTAAAGTCAGAAGTGAGACTTTAGGATTCAGTATGGCTGTGGGGTTACCACCCTCCAGGTGGGGTCTGGAGTTCTCCTGGAATTCTCACTGACCTACAGAATTCAGAGATTATCTGCCCTGGAAGAAGTGGCAGCTTTGAAGGTGGACTTTGTGGCACCGCAGGCCACCTCTGAGCTCTCTCCCCTCCTCAAACTCTGTCTTCCTCAGCTATCGCCCCAAATCTCCAGCAGTTTCCTGAACTACACTTGACAATCCGACACAGCTGCAGTAAACACATGTACATTTGGGGTGCAACTGTTATGCTTGTCTGTTAGTATTCGATGGCTAGTGACAGACACCTCAATGCAAGGAGCCACTTTGAAATGTTAGTACTTTAACACACTAATCCACATAAGTGCTTCTGCAGTTCTTAACCTAAAGATGCAAGGCTCTCTCTCTGGGCCAGGAATCTCCAACCTTTCAAGTTTCCCTTAGGAGGGAAATGGACCAAATCAGAAGTTGTTTGGCAATCCAATCTAGGAAAAGAAATCATTAGTGGGTTCAGCTAGGAAACCTGAAGGAAACAGTCTCGTTTGCACATAATAAACTTTCTTCCTCATTACACTTCACTCTGTTATGCTGTATCAAGTTTAGTGTCAACTGATATGAGAGGGAAGTCACCTTGCTGCTTCAGGGAAACAAAAATCTTTCCCCACATATGTCAATGTGTTGGAACAATTTAAGAAAAACCTGACAGCTCCATCAAGGATTGCAGGTGTGGTTTTTAAAAAGGATTTCCCATCATTCGATGATGTGACCTCCCAAACCCCAAGTTGTTTAACTTTGGTTCCTGGAGAAATAGAAGACTTTAGGCCAAACTACATGTTGGATCTGGGTTCCCGGGAACCACCTCAGGTCCCATATGAACATAAGAACATAAGAGAAGCCATGTTGGATCAGGCCAATGGCCCATCCAGTCCAACACTCTGTCACACAGTGGCCAAAAAAACCAACAACCACCAAGTGCCATCTGGAGGTTCACAAGTAGGGCTAGAAGCCCTTCCACTTTCCCTCCCCAAGCACCAAGAATACAGAGCATCACTGTCCCAGACAATTCCAACAATATGCTGTGGCTAATAGCCACTGATGGACCTCTGCTCCATATTTTTAACCAATCCCCTCTTGAAGCTGACTATGCTTGTAGTCGCCACCACCTCCTGTGGCAGTGAATTCCACATGTTAATCACACTTTGGGTGAAGAAGTACTTCTTTTTATCCATTCTAATCTGACTACTCAGCAATTTCATCGAATGCCTACAAGTTCTTGTATTGTGAGAAAGGGAGAAAAGTACTTCTTTCTCTACTTTCTCCATCCCATGCATAATCTTGTAAACCTCTATCATGTCACCCCGCAGTCGACGTTTCTCCAAGCAAAAGAGCCCCAAGCGTTTTAACCTTTCTTCATAGGGAAAGTGTTCCAAACCTTTAATCATTCTAGTTGCCCTTTTCTGGACTTTTTCCAATGCTATAATATCCTTTTCGAGGTGCGATGACCAGAATTGGCCACACAGTGGCTGCAGGGAGCGGCTTTTAAAAATAAAGGAGAGCTCAAGTGGGCTCAAAATGCTGCCATGGGAGGGAGAGGGACAGTCTCCTACCCCCCCCCCCCCAATCATTTTCCCATATGGAAACACTGCTGGGGGAGAGTTGTTTCCCCCAATTTTTCTGCTCCATGTGGAGTATTCTCTGCACACTGAGTGCCAAAATGGTGAGGGAAACTCTTCCCCCAGCACTGTATCAGTATGGAAAAATGGCTTGGGGGGGAGGGAGGTAGGAACTCTTTCTATCCCTGGGCTGGTGCTTGGAGCCCATTTGGGAGTGTTCTTTATTTTTCAAAAGCTACCCCATAGTTGCTTTGTGGCCGTAGGGAACCCAGACCCAGCTCCTTAAAAACTCAAATGTTAGTTGGGCCCTTGAAGAATCCCTAAAGAATCTTTAAGCAGATGTTTTCCAGAATGCCTAATCAGGTAATATTTCTCCTCTTTTACATCAGCAAGGTCAACAGGAGGATGTCTCAATGAGTAAGGTGTTCCATCAAAAAATGTCTTATTTGCATCCAACACAGAAAGTTTTGAGACACAGGAGAAGAGAGGTTACAAGGAAAAGGGAGGGAACTGGTTTTGATCTGCCCAAACTCCATCAACTTTCAAATAATAGATAAGATCCCGATATGTCCATTCTTAATGACAAGTTTCCTTGGCACTTCATCAAGAGCCTACAGATCACATATTTGGTACACACATTAAAAACAAAACTCTGCTGCGATATTTGCCCAGACATTCATTTACTTTCTTCTGATAAGAGGAAGGAATGATTGCTGTCTTTATTACTGCAGAAATCTCTTGTGGGATGTGTTTTGCCTCTATTCCATACAATGGTGGTAAAGCAATAGCTGAAAGTCAGATGCGCTGAGCAACACCTTAGCTGGTAGGAAGCAGGTACGCAAACTTGCACAGAAGCCAGTATTTCCATGGCAAAAGAGAAACGCAGAAGGAAACCCTCTTGCACTTTGACTCCAGAACATTAAAGATCCATCAAGTCCAGAACGTTTTGTTCAGCCATAACTGGTCACATGACCTGAGAAGCAGAGAGAGGCTAAGAGTAATACCCCATACCATATCTGCCCCCAGTATGAAGCAAAAGCCTCATCACAGAGGCTCCATTTGACTTGTTAGGGCTGATACTGATTGAGCCAAGAGCAAAACTGTTTTAGCACAAGCTCCAGTTCTGATTGATGCTTACTTAATTACATCTCAAGTTCATTTGAAATCAGTTTGCTTTTAACTATGGGAGGAATGGAGAAGCATCAGTTGCTGCTTTTCTTTTGGCTTAGGCATTTTCTCCCCCGTAACTGTAAATTTTATGATTGCACAATTAGAAACATTTTTGAAAACATCCCATATATCGCAAGGGGGAAACATGGCATGCTTAGTATCTCTTTCATTTTTTTTAAAAAAAAATGTTGTTGGAGTGCCACACACAAACAGAAAAGAATTAACTAATTCAAAGCAGCAGAAGGGGTTAAGAATGGATCTTAAAGTGACAGTTATGGAGATAAGTAGGAATTCACTGCACATATTTACTTTCAAGTAGTAAATAACAATACCAACATAATAGAATCTTGCTCTTGGAATCAGGCATTGCCAGTTTTTTAAAGGGAAACAGAGTATGATTTGAGCCCTATGTAGACCTCCCTCACTTTCAGTTCCACTTGCAGCTAAAAGCACAATAGAAGTCCTTTAGATGTACAACAGAGGCCATTATGGAGAACCAACCATAGGTGGGCTACTGAGTCTCTTGGGGAAAGCCATGTGTATTCCAAGAAATACATGGATCTCCCCATATAATGCTCCCTGGAACTGTTTTAGATTGGGGAAAATGGCATTGGCGGGGGGGGGGGGGGCTAAAGCCCGTTCTCCACATGCACTTCAGTCCTGATCCTAATCAGACACTGCACACACATGCAGGAACAGAGAAGAATGCAGAAACTCATGTGTGATTGTGCTGTGCATCTGATATGGACTGTTCACCTAGACCCAACTTGTGTTACTCCATAACATGTGGCTCCATAACAACTCCCCAGTCCTGCAAAACAGATGGCCAGAAAATCCTGTTGCTATACCAGTAGTACCCTTTTTATCCCCAGCAGAGCAACTGAGAGACAAGATGGTATTCCTTGAGGCTGCTATAGGCCTGAAAACTAGTGAAACTAGTCACGGATTAGAGTTATCTATTTGTGGAATTCAATAAAATCTCAACAAATTGCCTGCAGTCCACCCTTTCCCCCAAACAGCTTTCTTTCTTCTTTTTCTTGGACATGCTCCAAATATGACAAAGATCTATAGTTGCAGGAAAATGGCAGACCGAAGGTGGGTGGGTCAGCATCCCTGCTCCCACAGAAGCTGCTTTAGAAGAAGTGAACAGTGTCAGGGGGCCCTTACAGCCAACCTAGGTTATGACTTGCACTGCATAACGTCTGGGTTCCCTTTATCTGTCTAACTCCAATAGTCAGATGTCAAGAGCAGGGGAACTTGTTTTCTAAGAGTTTAGGACCCCAATCTGGACTAAGAACATAGCAAAGGAGCAAATGGACTTCAACTTTCCTTCCCACATCATTATTCTGACCTCAAATGGCCAAGGGGCAATATTTGGGGCTGGACATATGTTTATTTCTTATTTATTTAAACATTTTTATGCCACATATCCATCAAATCAGAGTCCAAAATATGATGCATACAAAAATATTAAAACATTTGAACAATAATTCAATAAAAACACATAACATTTGGAGTGCAACACAAGAAGAAGGCCAAGAACCATTATTGGGGATATGCCAAATGAAACCAAAAAAGGTCTTCACCTGCTGGCAGAAGACACCGATTGAGGGAGACAATCAAATCTCCCTGGGGAGGGAGTCCCAAAGTTTTGGTGCCATGATCTAGAAAGCCATTTCTCAGGTCTCCACCCATCTAGCCTCAGCTGGCAGTGGCAACAGAATCAGAGTCTCTGAAAATGACTGCAGTGGGCAGGTAGGTTTCTATGGGAGAAGGCAGTCCTTAAACTATATCGGTCCCAGGCAGTACAGGGCTTTAAAGGTCAATACCAGCACCTTAAGCTGAACTCAGAAGCAAATTGGATACCAGCATAGATGGAACAAGACTGGGGTGATATGCTCCCTACGACCTACTCCAGTCAACACACTGGCCCTAGCATTCTGTATCAACTGTAGCTTCCCGATAGTCTTTGAGAGCAGCCCCTTATAGTGTGCATTGCAGTAATCTAATCTAAACGTTATCAGGGCATGCAACCACAGTGGCAAGACCTTTTCTGCCCTGGAATGACTACAGCTGGTTTGCCAACCAAAACTGGTGAAAAGCATCCCTGCCATCACTGCCACTTGCTTATCCAATGCGTGGCCTGGGTATAGGAGATGTGTAGCCCCAACCAGAGCAGTAGATAGCACATTTCCCCCTACCAGCAGCACCTCTGTTTTGTCAGGATTAAGTTTCAGCTTGTTAGCCCTCATCCATCTCAAAACTGCCTCCAGGCACCTTTTCATAGTTTTCACAGCCTCCCTGGGATCTGCTGGTAGCGTGAGACAGAGCTGAGTGTCATCTGCATATTGGTGGCAGCTCAGCCCAAATCTCTGGATGACCTCTTCCAGTAGCTTTACACAGATGCTGAAAAGCATGGGGGACAAGATGGAACTTTGGGGAATCTCATAGGCCAAGGGGCAAAACAGCAGTCTCTCAGCACCACACTTCCTCAAGGTAGGACTGGAACGACCACAGAACAGTGTCTCCCAGTTTTGAAAGGCAATCCTGAAGGATGCTATGATTGATGGTATCAAAAGCTGCTGAAAGGTCCAGATGAATCAACAGAGTTACACCGTCCTGTTTTGTATCTGACAAAGGAAGCTTTGACTCTTGAAAGCATACTCTCTGAGGTCTACTGGACTTTAATCTAGCTGCAGTACCCGTGCCCATCTCTCAATGCATGTCATCCACTAGGGAAACCAAGGCTGTTTCAGTCCCATAATCAGGCCTGAAACCAGATTGGAATGGATCCAAACAATCCACTTCATTCAGGAATCCCTGAAGCTGGCCAGACATCACTCATTCAATCACCTTGCTCAAGAATGGCACATGTCAGACTGGACTGTAGTTATTCCATTCTCCTTGCCCTAGAGTAGGTTTATTTAGAAGTGTCAATGGAGCAACCTTTGACAGTACCACTGTATGCTTCAAGGCAGGAGTGACTACCCAGTCTCTCAGGGAGGCATTTATAGTCTCCCGAACCCAGTCTATCAGCTAGGCAGGCTTGCCAGTCCGCAGGTCCCAGTGGGGGATCCCTTGGTTTTACAGACTTCTCACCGCTGCCAGCCAGCTGGCCAGTGGGGGGAAACTCCACCCCAACAGCTACAATGTGCTTTTCCACCTTAGAAGGATTAGAAGAAGTTTGGAAGCTTAGAAGAAGCTTGGAAACTTGGAAGGTGTGCCTTTAAATCTCAGTAGGAGCAAAGCTGAATGAGGGAGGGGTGAGCCAGCAGAGCCATGTGGCTGTTCCAGGTGAGCATGTGAAGCTGTGAGAAAGGAAGAGAGGCCAGCAGAGTCCCTCTTTGTGTTTTATATTTCTTACAGAAGTTGTTTGCATACTAAAATAGATAGTAAGGAGTAAACTAGAACCTTTCATTTCCTATGTTAGTCTGAAGAAGCTGGTGGAAATACAGCAGATGGTTTCATTAGCAATTCCCATGAGTAAATTGCCCAGTGAGATCACAAAAGTGTATGCTTGCAAACATTGTTTATTTTGGCTGCTCTGTGTGTGTGTGTGTCCATTTAATGGAAGTGCAGCTACTTGGGGATGAAGACTATATTCAGGGGAACTGGACTGCTGTAGTCTTATTTATTTTAGGGAATGGGAAAGTCTCCTGGCTCCATCTCTGAAGTCTCTAGGCTCCACCCCCAAAGCCCCCAGGTATTTTCTGAGTTAGACCTGGCAGACTTAAGCAGCCCAGAGGTATGAGGGTTGTGTAGGAAGGTGGTAAGTCTCAAACTCCCAAGAATGTAATCTCGTTGCTGTTAAGTTAGAAGTTCAAGTTAGTCCAAGTTAGAAAGGATGTGAAAGATGTTATCTACAAAGTGCTTGCCAAAATGACTGCAGCAGGTTGCAGAGCAATCCACTTCCTGCTACTGTCCTATGAGGAAGAAGGAGCTTGGTATGTTTAACCTGGAGAGGAGACAACTGAAAGGTGATATGATAACCATCTTCAGGCACTTGAAGGGCTGTTGAATAGAGGATGGTTGCCCCAGAAGGTTGGACCAGAACCAACGGGTTAAAATTAAATCAGAAGAGTTTTCAACTAAACATTAAGAAGAAATTCTTGACTGTTAGAGCGGTTCCTCAGTGGAACAGGCTTCCTTGGGAGGTGGTGAGCTCTCTTTTGGAGGCTTTTAAACAGAGGCTAGATGGCCATCTGACATCAATGCTGATTCTGTGAACTCAACCAGACCATGACAGGGAGGGCAGGAAGGTTTGGATCAATGCTTAATTCTTGTGGACCTTTCTTACATCCCCAGGGAAATGCTGATTGTCACTTTGAGGTCAGGAAGCAATTTTTTCCAGGTCAGATTGGCCTGGGATCATAGAGGCTTTTTGCTATCTTCTGGGCATGGAGCAGGGGGTCACTAGGGGTATGGGGCAGGTGAGGTATTTGTGAATTTCCTGCATTGTGCAGGGGGCTGGACTAGATAATACTGGAAGTACCTTCCAACTCTATGATTCCTCCTGTCAACCAGGACCCAATAGCCCCCTTCCCACCCAGAAGAGTTCTGCAGGTCTACATTGTGGGGATGCAGTGGTGGTGGGAAAATACTGCTTTTTGTCACCATCACCTCCATCACCACCATTACACACACAATTTCCCAGTAGTACAAATAGCAGCACAAGGGCTTCCTGGGATTAAAAAATTATGGGGGAAGAAGAAGCGCCTTATACCTCATGCCACTGTCCCAGTCTAAACTGGGTTCCCATGCATTTAAAAACAGGTTCCCTGTTCCTAACATCTGACTGTCAGAATAAAAGTCAGTCAGGGGAACTCCAGACTCTACTTGTTACAAATTGTAACATTACACTGTAATGTGTAGTTTGGACATTATCCACATTAACCTGCTCCGTACATTAGTCCATGCAGCCACAGAACTGCGCAAACTGCCCACATTGTTTCTCTTTCACCAAATTAGCTGCGGTTCAGGAAAGCACTGGCGCTCCTGTATAAGACTTCAGCAGTGATGAGAGAGGAAGACCAACAACTGAGACTATTTTAAAACTGATAAATCACCAGGCCTGGAAGACATACGTCCAAGAGTTCTGAAAAAGTTCAAAGGTGAATTTGTAGATCTTCTGACAAAATATGTACTCTTTCATTGAAATCTGCCTCCATTCATGAGGACTCGAAGGCAGCTAATGTCACCCCCATCTTTAAAAAGGCTTACAAAGGAGATTCAAGAAATTACAGGCCAGTCAGTCTGACGTCAATACTGGGAAAGCTGGTGGAAACTGTTATTAAGGAGAGAATTAGTAGGCACACTGAGAACAAAAGCCATTGAGGAAGATTCAGCATGGGTTCTATAAGGGAAGATCTTGTCTCACTAACCTGTTAGTGTTCTTTGAGGGGGTGAACAAACATGTGGACAAGGGGGACCCAATAGATGTGGTTTACCTTGACTTCCAGAAAGCTTTTGATAAAGTTCCTCATCAAAGGCTCCTAAGTAAGCTCAAGAGTCAGGGAGAAAAAGAACAAGTCCTCTTGTGGATCAAAAACTGGCTAATTAATAGGAAACAGAGAGTGAGTATAAATGGGCAATTTTCACAGTGGAGGGTGGTAAGGAGAGGGGTACTTTTGTGTCTTGCATTTTGGGGACTGAATTTCCAACACAGCATACCTAGCACTCTCAGGTGAGCTGCGGGAAACAGTGGGTCACCTGACTAGGGATGGACTTCCCTCACCACCTATGAAGATCTATGGTGGGAACTTTAAAGGGTCTCAATTGGACTGGACTGGGAAGTGGGTTGTTCCGGGAAATCTATGTAATTGGGGACCCAGCCCCACCATGTTGTCTTTGTGATGTAGTCACTAATAAAGTATGTTGATTGCTGAGCGTCTCAGAACCCAGTACATTACAGGTACCTCAGGGCTCAGTACTGGGTCCGATGCTTTTTAACTTGTTCATTAATGATTTAGAGTTGGGTGTAAGTAGCGAAGTGGCTAAGTTTGTGGATAACACAAAATAGTTCAGGGTGGTGAGAACCAGAGAGGATTGTGAGGCACTCCAAGGGGATCGTCAAGCCTGGGCGAGTGGGCGTCAATGTGGCAAATAAGATTCAATATGTCCAAGTGCAAAGTAATGCACACTGGGGTCAAAAACCCTAACTATAAATACAAGTTGATGGGGTGTGAATTGGTGGAGACTGACCAAGAGAGAAATCTTGGAGTCATAGTTGATAACTCACAAAAAATATTGAGCCAGTGTGCGACTGCAATAAAAAAGGCCAACACTATGCTGGGGATTATTAGGAAGGGAACTGAAAACAAATCAGCCAGTATCATAATGCCCCTGTATAAATCAATGGTGTGGCCTCATTTGGAATACAGTTACAATTCTGGTCACCACTCCTCAAAAAAACATATATTATAGCATTGGAAAAAGTGGAGAAAAGGTCAACTAGAATGATTAAAGGGTTGGAACACTTTCCCTATGAAGAAAGGTTAAAGCACTTGGGACTCTTTAGCTTGGAGAAACGTCGACTGCGGGGTGACATGATAGAGGTTTACAAGATTGTACATGGGATAGAGAAGGTAGAGAAAGAAGTACTTTTCTCCCTTTCTCACAATGCAATAACTCATGACACTCAATCAAATTGCTGAGCAGTCAGGTTAGAACGGATAAAAGGAAGTATTTCTTCACCCAAAAAGTGATTAACACATGGAATTCAGTGCCACAGGAGGTGGTGGCAGCTACATGCATAGATGGCTTCAAGAGGGGATTGGATAAAGATATGGAACAGAGGCCCATCAGTGGTTAAGCCACAGGGAATAGACGGAACATTCTGTCTGGGGAAGAGGCCTAAGGAGAGGCAACGGTGGGAGGGCTTCTGGTGTCTTGGCCCCACTGGTGGACTTCCTGATGCCACCTGGGGTTTTTTGGCCACTTGATGATAGAGTGTTGCACTAGGCTTGCCGATCCCCAGGTGGGGGCAGGGGATCCCCCGGTTTGGAGGCCCTCCCCCCGCTTCAGGGTCATCAGAAAGCGAGGGGAGGGGATGGAAATGTCTGCTGGGAACTTTATTATTCCCTATGGAGATTTATTCCCATAGAAAATAATGGAGAATTGATCCACGGGTATCTGGGGCTCTGGGGGGGCTGTTTTTTGAGGTAGAGGCACCAAATTTTCAGCATAGCATCTGGAGCCTCTCCCCAAAATATCCTCCAAGTTTCCAAACTATTAGACCAGGAGGTCCAATTATATGAGCCCCAAAAGAAGGTGCCCCTATCCTTCATTATTTCCTATGGAAGGAAGGCATTGAAAAGGTGTGCCGTCCTTTAAATGTGATGGCCAGAACTCTCTTTGGAGTTCAATTATGCTTGTCACAGCCTTGATCTTGGCTCCACCCCTAATGTCTCCTGGCTCCACCCCCAAAGTCCCCAGATATTTCTTAAATTGGACTTGGCAACCCTATGTTGCACTGAATGGGCTATTGGCATGATCCAACATGGCTTCTCTTATTTTCTTATGCAAATGGCTGCTGGTATTGATTAGCAAAAAGAACAAAGAGCCAATGCAGACAAATAAGGTGAGTACTATTGTTACAGATAATTTTTTAAAACTGTTTGTAGTCACTCTTAAAGATCATACTGTTGTGGGGAATGGGGCAGCTATGCACCAGTGTTTTTACATTAATTTTACACCAGTGTTTTTACATTATCATAGCTGTGGGTGGAAGAAAAGAGAAGCTTAGTGGATCAGACCAAGGGTCCGTCAAAGTTGTCCATTCCAAACAGGCCAAACAGATTATTAACTGAAACTCACAAAGAAAGAACATGGAGTCAGACTTCCCCCAGTCTCTAATAATTCAGAGAATAATTGCCTCTGAATTTGGGGGTTCAGTTTATGTACCAATGGCCCTTCACAGACCTGTCCTCCTTGGATCTGTCCAATTCTCTTTTCATGGCATCTAAACCCAGGGATATCTTTTATCTTTTGGCAGCAAATTCCATATATCAATTATGTGGTACATGAAGAAACATTTTCTTATGCCTGCCCTGAAGTTACTGTCAATCCATTTCATTGAGTGGCCTTAGATCCTAGGAGGTCATGGACTCCACACATTGCTAAAAATTCCAATGGGGGATATGGGGGTAATGGTGCAGTTGGGAAGCTGCACCCCCTTCTTCCATTTCACCCACATTTCCACACACACACACACACTCAAAAAAGTGCTGTCTCTGGCTTATTTTACCTCACTTGCCTCCTCATCATACCAACTCTGGGTTGCCGCATCCACCCATCTGCTTAGGCTCCCTCTCTCACACTTGCTTCTCCCCATTGCCAAGCTGCTTTCATTTTCCTCCCCCCACTCTGCTCATCTTCCCACCCTACCGGTGCATCTGGTGGAGGGGAAGCAATGGACAGGGGCAGGCACTTTTGAGCCAACACAGCAAAGGCAGAAGCAGATGCAGGGGGCAACATAGAGCCAGATTCCACCCCCAACATGCTGCTGGCAATGAGAAGAAACCGCAGTATATTGATATTAATGCACATACCAGCATTCTCTATGCTCTCACATCTGACTAAAACATGATCAGGAGACAGGTGATGTATAAATATTTTAAATAAGTGAAAGTCCACTAATGACAGATTTACAACAAATTGATAAATCACAGTGCAATTCCTACCGTGCAAAAAAATACCCTCCGAGCTTCCTTCCTCGGTTTCCTTGTGCACCCACCCCTCTTGCCTGATATCAGTTTCATCGCATCATCTAACCTAGATAGCAAACTTCAAAGATTTTGCCTGCAGCCTACGAAGAAACACTTATGCTGCACAGTGACAAGCACCAGGATACTTTCACTGAAATGCAAGTATGTGAGTGAATATATTTAAACACTAGAATATGTCAAAAGTCCATGTTCCAGGACATACATTTTAAAAAATGGTAATTGTTAATTAGAACCTAAAAAAATTCAACAATGTTCCTACCCTGAACTCCATTGTCATCAAACATATATGGGAGATCTCCACACTAATGTCAGCAGTGGAGAATACATTGCAGACTGGCATCCTCTTAGCTTTCGTTGGACAAGGTGGAATGGAGCAGTCTAGTCCCCTAGTCTCCACAGCTGCACTGGCCTACATTGGTTTCTGACTTATTCACTCTTTGTTGCTGATCCCCTCTGGATAACACAAAATTAAACTAGCATAAAAATAATCTTATGCACTTTAGCTAAAAATAAGTTTCCAAGCCAATAACCATAAGGATTTATACAGGACTTAGTCTTTACACAATTCATTTGCCTGATCTTATTGCAGTCCTTTCAACAGCCCTGTAAGGAAGGGCAGAATAGTTAGACCTATATTGCAGATGAGGATCTGAGGCAGAGAGAGCTGGGATCACCTAAAGCTTAAAGTCTCCCAATGGACTTAAGACACCAGATAATCAGGACCCAGGCTATGGCAGCTTCTACTTAGGATGGTTTCCTGTTGTGGTATCATTGCCAGTGCAAATGCAGAAGCATCTCAGTGACAACAGAGCATCCACATGGGATTGAGAGCCAGTTTGGTGTAGTGGTTAAGTCAGGGCCGGCGCATAGGAGTTGGCAAACTAGGCGACAGCCTAGGGCATCGACTCCAACAGGGGCACCTCCCTCCCCCCAGCACAATCGCCTTCCCCCCTGCTGCCCTCCTCCCTTTCTCCGCTCCACAGCTGCCCTCCTCCCTCCTTCCCTTCTCCGCTTCGCCCTCCCACCACCACCGCCGCCCTCCTTCCCTCCGCCTTCCCGCTGCCCTCCTCCCCTCTGCCGAAGGGCCATGCGGAGCATCTTCAGCTGGGCAGCAGCAGCGATGGGCTGTGTGTGCTCTCCACCAGCGCTCCCTGTGGCCCTCCCGTCCCCTGCTTCAAAGGGAGCCAGCTGGCTCCCTTTGAAGCAGTGGGCAGGAGGGGCACAGGAAGCGCTGGTGGGGAGCACGCACAATCCTCTGCTGCACAACCCAAGACGCTCCCCGCCAGCGCTCCGCAGCCCTGCTGTCCTTTGCTTCAAAGGGGGCCAGCTGGCTCCTTTTGAAGCAGGGGGCAGGAGGACCACGTGGAGTGCTGGCGGGGAGCATGCACCCTGATGACGTCACTTTTGGTGATGTCACTGGGCCGCGTGTGCACACAGCACACAAAAAAAAGGGAAAAAGGGGCCGGGAGCCCGCTTTCGGCCTGGGGCGCTGGAAAGGCCATCGCTGGGCCTGGGTTAAGTGTGCAGACTCTTATCTGAGAGAAGTTTCCCAATATTTAATATGATTGCTTTTAAGACTGAAAAATTACCGTATTTTTCGCTCCATAAGACGCACCTGAGCATAAGACGCACCTAGTTTTTAGAGCTGTTTGTGTGAATTTTAGTATCATAATCATCAGATCCTATTTTATTTTATTTTGTGGGCTTCCATTTCGCCTTCTCCCATAACTGGGCTCAAGGCGGATCACAACATATAATAGTAACAGTATAAGGCTATAAAACAGAATTAAAATACCACATTAAAATTAAACAGTAAAAACAATAACCAATAACTAAAATGCACCATCGGCAAAAAAGGCACAGCATGTCAAGTAGCCAGTTATAAGCCCACCTTTAAGTGACGGTGATAGCGCTGCGAGAAGATACAATGTCACCACAAGGGCACGATGTACCCACAAGAAAGGCCAAATGATGGAATAATAGGATGCCCACTGCCTCAACCATAAGCCTGGTGGAACAGCTCCGTCTTGCAGGCCCTACAAAATCCTAGATAACATATGCTGTGAAATTTCAGTGATGCAAAGAGAGACATGCTTGTACACTCCAGTTTGGTGTAGTGGTTAAGTGTGCGGACTCTTATCTGGGAGAACTGGGTTTGATTCCCCACTCCTCCACTTGCACCTGCTGGAATGGCCTTGGGTCAGCCATAGCTCTGGCAGAGGTTGTCCTTGAAAGGGCAGCTGCTGTGAGAGCCCTCTCAGCCCCACCTACCTCACAGGCTGTCAGTTGTGGAGGGAGAAGATATAGGAGATTGTAAACTGCTCTGAGTCTCTGATTCAGAGAGAAGGGCGGGGTAAAAATCTGCAGTCTCCTCCTTCCATTTCTCAATCCAGAGACCCTTGATCGAGTCTCCACCAAGTTCAGCATTCCTGAAGATTCTACCCTGTCATTTGTATGCATTTCCTCCACAACAAATTTTCCTCAGATAATTTAAAAACCAGGACAGTATTTATTCTTTGGGTTCAAGATATAGTAGGAAAACATAACTATCTGATAATGTGATTTCACAAATATATACTTGATGTGCACTGTGTAAATTAGTAGGCTGTGTACTGCAAGTGCCTTTGCATTTGTGTGCATCCCTTTGTATGTACATGGGTACTGGAGACACAAGGCAGTCATGAGCCCTACTCAGAAATGTAACTTCCCTAGGACTGCCAACAACCTGGAGAAAAGAATGTCCCATCCTTTTAAGAGAGGCTTCATGGGATGCTATTAACCAGTTGATGTTACTTACGTTCATGCTGGAAAATAACATGAAGTTGACAGGACAGGGGGGAAATATTTCTTTACTCAATGAGCAATTAAATTGTGGAATTCACTGCCAATGGAGGTAGTGATGGCCATGAGTATAGATGGCTTTAGAATAGAGATTGAAAGACTTACAGAGGATAGTTCCATCAATGGCTACTAGTAGTCAACCACACTGAGTAAACAAAACCTCTGAAACCCAGTGCTAGGAGGCCGCATCAGAGCCTGTTTTGGCTGTCTCTGTGCCTAGTTTGTTGGTCCTCCAAGGGAACTTGTTGGCCACTGTGCAAAACAAGATGCTGGACTCAATGGAAAATTGGTCTGATGATCCAGCAGGGCCCTTCTTATGGACTTAAACTTCAGATGCCCAGTTATTGGCAACCCTAAGAGTCCCTGGGATGGGCTCTACTAATAAGAATGACAACAAGAACAACTCACACTCAAAAGTTTTAGCAAAGGTCAGTGAGAAACCAGGGACAGTGGAGGGCTTTTTAAAAGTACAGGATTCTACCTGGTAATTAAATACAAATTAAATAGGATTACAGTCTCCCATCTTTTTCAAGACACAGAAATCTCCAAAACATACATACAAAGAAAGAATTCATACTGTGAATGAACACTATGGAAACTAAATACAGTACCTTCTTTGTTCATGATTTACTGCAGTCAACTATCTGCAGCCCCCTCCATAAAATAGATGTATTTACTGCAATCTGAGTGCACAAGCAGGGATTCTACAGGTAAGCAATTTCAAAACACAGTTGCCTTGCCAGGAAAGGGCCACCTTTTCTATTTCTAACATGCTCAGCTCTTTAAAGAACAGAAGCCTGGGCAGTTCAAACCAATTCTTGTCACAGGCATTAACTTTATATCAAATGAAAGAGTCCTGCAGCCGTAACTGAAGAGAGTTCTTTCTTCTTTCACCATCCTACATTGCCAAGGCCATTGATCTCTTGTTATTTCATATAGCAGATTTATATGGATTTGGGGTATTCTGAGGGGTAACTCTGGGCCACAGTTCTTTGGGAATTGTTTCTCTCTTTCTGCCTTGCTTTATTGCCTAATTAATTAAAGTAAATGGAGACCCACAAGGACTCACTGCTACATTCTGTCATGACAGCTCCATGCAACAGAGCAAAACCTACCAAAGGTTCCACTCCAGCCATGGATAAGATTGGTAACATGTATATTCTCTATTGTGATCCTCTCTTTGTGGAATGGCCTGCCTCAGGTCAGGAAGCTGGAAAGGCTCCAACCTTTTTTTGCTATGCCATAACCAATAAAACAGAAATGTTCAGGGGGATATTTGTATGAATTGAATAGGGCTATAGCATAATGGAATGATTCAGAAAGGGTCTTTTATAAAGATAACAGAATTGCAGTCTATGCCACTATTTAGTATATGTATTATCTGTTAGGGTTACCAACTTCCAGGGGACACCTGGTGATATCCTGCTTTTATAACTGATCTCCATTATACCCCTGAATCTGTGCTGCACATGTCTGGGATTAAGTCTGCAGCACAGAAACTGCAGTATATTTTTAATTGTGCAAATCCAGGGATGACTATGAAGCAGGCTAGGCATGTGGGTTATATATGTGTAATTAGTGATCTGGGAAATCAAGGGTCAAGCCACATGTGATACCAGGGATCCACAATCAGCTATCCAGACATGTAGCCAATCAATTCGTACCAGGAAAACAGGCACAAGGCTGGGAGAGGCTGAAGCTTGATAAAGTGGCAACTCTCCCAGCAGCTTGTTCTCCATTTAAGCCAGCAAGGTTTGAAAATAATCAAATCTACCACTCAGTGGCCAAGCTGGGCACACCTGGAGAAACTTGGCTGTGACTTGATGACACTTTACACTCAAATGGCATCTCTCTGCCTCCATTAAAGGCACAGGACTTTTTTTTTCTCCAAGCAACTATAGTTGGAGCCAAACCATCATCTTCCTAGTTAAATTATAGTGAGTTTATTTGACAAACAGGTGAGACATGAGTCATTCTTGTTAAAAATCCTGGTTAATATCAGTGCATGAAGATCAGTAACCAATGGCAGAATATTCACCCTTTAAGACTCCATTTAGGCCTTCCTTTGTATATGTGAACAACAGTTTCTGACCATCTCAGAGATAACAAGCTCTTTCCAGGCAGACATTTAGAGCTGTCAGCCTTGTGTTGGCCTTTGTTCATAATGCTTTTAACTTCAGCTGAATCTACAGAAGAAAGTTGGTTTCTATATTGTTAATAGTCACCTGCTAATTTCTGCAGTTCAAGTTCAAAAAGGATACCAGCTTCCAGGAGTCTGGTGAGACATGGGGATCCCCTGGAATGAAAGGGGATCCTCATGTCCAAACTACAGAGATCAGTTCCCCCAGACTCTATGGCACTGCACCTCACTGAGGTCTCTGTCCTTCCTAGTCTCCATCTCCAAATCTCTAGTTTTCCGACCTGGATCTGTCAACTCTACCCCCCGCCCCTGGCCAGGGGGGACCTGGCAATCCCAGAAGCAGGTCAGGTTGGCTTTTTCTGCTCATCTGGCAATCCAGGCACTACACATAGAAGACCATTTTCAAGCAGTGATAATTAAACATCAATCAGAGCTGAACTGATAGGGAAAATACACCTTTTAACTACCCTTTAATCCACACAGTAACTAAACCTCTGCTTGTCTTTCCTAGATCTCTCACAGAGACAATCTGGGCTGAGCCTCAGATACAAACTAAATCACTTCAGTGCAATATGTTTTTAAAATCCGCTCTTCATATTTGGGACTCACTCAGGGACAAACTGCTTCCCAAAATCTCTAGATACTCCACATTCCTTTTCCAACACTGGTTTCCACCTGGTAATGACCTTAAAATAGCAGAGACCTGGAGGGCTGCTAACACAACTGAAGGACATCACATCTGCTGAGGGCCTTTTGCCAAAACAGAAACTTGAGCAAGCTCTTCATTATCCCGTTTCCTGTTTTTTGTACTTGCAACTTCAGCATGTGGTCTCAACTTTCAATCTACATAAAATTATGACAGCCCAACTTTCTGATTTTGAATGTGTCCTTAAAGACTCAAAAGCTACCCATACGGGTTTAATCTCCAAAATGTATAACATTCTGGTTCGTATTAATTCGTTACAGCCTTCTTCCTACCAATGCAAATGGAGTTACTGAGGAACACTGGTCAGAAATATGGTCTTCTAAGCTATTGGAAAGGAAAGGTCCCCTGTGCAAGCACCAGTCGTTTCCGACTCTGGGGTGACGTTGCTTTCACAACGTTTTCATGGCAGACTTTTTACAGGGTGGTTTTCCATTGCCTTCCCCAGTCTTTTACACTTTTCCCCCAGCAAGCTGGGTACTCATTTTACCAACCTCAGAAGGATGGAAGGCTGAGTCAACCTTGGGCTGGCTACCTGAATCCAGCTTCCGCTGGAATTGAACTCAGGTCGTGAGCAGAGAGTTCAGACCACAGTACTGCAGTACTGCTGCTTTACCACTCTGCGCCACGGGGTTGCTTCTAAGCTATTGAGGAGTCCTCTAATACACACAAAACTACAATCCTATAAGCTTCTGACACAATGGTACCTTACACCCAAGAAATTATCTGCAATGTCATTTAACCATTCTCCATTTTGCTGGTGGTGGCAGTGTCCATCATTAAAACTTTTTGGCAAGTAGTCCTTTCTCATATTCAACTAATTATGGCCTTTGCAATTCCTTTTTCACCTCCGTTACTTTTCTTAAACTCTGAACTGGAATACAAGCTCCTTGTCATAAACATGATCTAATTTAAAGTCTCCTAGTAGTGGCCAGAACTACAATTGCCTCATCATGGAAATCTCCTCAGACTCCTCTCTCAAGCTGGTTTGCCAAAATCTGGGACATCCTTATCATAGAAAAAAATCACTGCTCACATACAACACTCTGAAGTTTGTCCTAGAAACTCACATTTCATGGGAAAATGGTTTTCATTTGTTGATTATGTAGCAACTCATGATCTCCAACCATTCAGCACAGAATATCTCAACTTACTCTATCTCTAGTCTTTTTTTCCCTTTGAAATATCTTCTTTCCTCTTCTGTTTGTGCTAGTCATGGTCTACATCTTGCACAAGGTGCATACTACTGTTGCAGAAAGTACACTTTACAATAATAATAGCATACATTACTCTTTATGCTGATATTCTTTAAATTCTTTAATTGATTGATTATAACATTTTACATAACTTGCTGTTCTACTTGCTATATGTTTCCTATTTATTCTTTTCTTTTTCATATATAATGCAGCTTATATATATATATATATAATATATAATGCAGCTTTTTCATATATAATCCAACAGAGCTTACATCTTGTTTACACATGCTTCCTACTTAGCTATAATCAATATTATTTAGTGCACTGCAATGTTATTTACATCCTTGTTCCTTTGCACTCTTTTTTTTTTTTTTAATTGGAAAACTCCAATAAAATGTTAATTACCACACAGTACCAGAACCTTTGGTTACTGAGCCATGTCAAGTGATCATTAGTATATATACTCTGGGAGTTTCCTTACCATTAGACATTAGTCCCACAGAATTCTTAAACTGCATGAAGGCCCCCAAACAACTTGAAATTTACCTTTTGTCTTCCCCAGTGATGCAAAGACAGTCTGTTGCCCAGAGGAGTGCATTGAGTCAGCTTAGGGATTTACACACAGGTTAGGAAATTTTGAAAGGACTCTGTTGTTTGACTGATGCTGTTCACACAGACTGCAGAACGTGTACTGAGAGACAGTCTTGGAGATCTAAGCTTTTAAGTGTCCTTCTCCTGCAAACAATAATGTCAGCTCTCCTAAAGGTAGGAATTAAAAACAAGACATTGTGATTACACATTGGCTAGAAGCCAGGCATAAAACTTTACACAAACTGGTTTGGCACTCTCAGAACAGTAGCTCCAGGGGCAATTCACATGACTGTGGGATGGATTCCCTGCCCCCAAGCTGATGTGTTGAGAAGAAATAATTAAATGGCTTTGAATCATTCTAAATCTCATTTTGCTTCCAGATATAAGTCTCGAACACTAAATACCGTACATACCTATTTAATTATAAAACTCTTTTATCCTACCTTTCTTCCAAGGAGCTCCGGATGGCCTATGGATTCTCCTTCCTCCATTTTATCCCAATAACCCTGTGAGGTAGGTTAGGCTAAGAGGAAGTATTCATTTATTTATTCAATCTATATGCCACTCCTTTCCCCACCAAGCAGGGCTCAGGGTGGCTGAGTAACTGGCCAAAAGTCAATGAGTGAGCTTTATGACTGAGTGGGGATTTAAACCTGGCTATCTCTGGGTCTAGTCCAATATTCTGAGTGACCACTATGCCACAATGAATTTAGCATGCAGATGCACAAAGAACACTTCCTCCCTTTGCCACTTCCTGAGGACAGCATTTTCCCCAATGAGAACCCAAAACAGCTTGCAATCAATGTTCCCTCTAAGCTGCAGGGTCTTGTGAGCAAAAATTCTACTTTGCTATTGGCACTAAAGTTGTGAGCTACTGCATAAATTATTGTGCTCCGGGACCATTTTTTCTTGAGCTAAGACAAAAAGGTGTGAGCTGGAGGCTAAAAATCAGTGAGCTAGCTCATGCTAACTCAGCTTAGAGGGAACACTGCTTGCAACATCATTCTCTCCTCCATCTTAGTCTTATTAATAACAGCTCCTATTACATACAAATAAATAAATAAGTAAATAAATAAATAAACAAACAAACATAGGGTTGCCAGCTCTGTGTTGGGAAATGCCTGGAGATTTTGGGATTGGGGAGGAGATGGAAGGGACTTCAATGCCACAGAGTCCACCTTCCAAAGCTGCCATTTTTTCCAGGCAAAATGATCTCTGTCACCTGGAGATCAATTGTAAATCTCCAGCTACCACTAAAGGGGGACCCCTGAATAATTAATGAATACCCATATAATAATGAATGAAAGCATGTTTCTGCCTTCAAAAAGAGGGTGTCTGATGCAATGTTCGTTAGAAGCACAGACAGCCTTCAGTGGGTGTGGGTTCACAGATGTGTATTAGGATAACACAAAGGGGCCTCACTGAGAAGCTTCTTGCTGGAGCTGATAACGCATGGAGACAGGAGGTATGGAAAAGTACTAAAAGGAGAGCAAGGGAGGTGGGAAATGTTGAATCAGATAACTTGTGAAGCCTGCCTGCTAAGCTTGCTTTGTGCTTAAAAAGACGGTCTGAGGATTGGGGTGCAGGGGAGGTTCCGTTTTTTTGGAGCTATGAAGCTCAACTGGACCCTGCTTATGGTACCAGAAGTAAAATACCTCGCTTCATACCAGTAATGTGTGCGGCTCCGTTATTTTCCTGTTACACAACAAGGAAGTTAGCAACCCTACTTGTGAGATAATTGGGGCTGAAAGAGGGTGACTGCACTTTGCCAAAAACAGCAAAGCCCTTTATAAACTGGTATAAGCCAATAGCTGGTATAAACTTTAGGGAGCAGGGATTTTTTTGTAGAAAAAGCCCAGCAGGAACTCATTTGTATATTAGGCCACACCCCTGATTTCAAGCTAGCCGTAATTGCGTTCCTGCTTTTTAAAAAAGCCCTGTTAGGGAGTAAACACTCAGACAAAAGTCCCCTTTTACTCAGTGGAGTTTTCTCTCAGTAAAGCATTCTTAGGATTAGTGGCTTTAGTGTATCAGTAAAAATGCTGCACTACAAAATCCTTCCTAGGGCTGCCATTATTCCATTCACTGTAGCTGTGCTTTTAACTACAGTTTGATAATGCAGTATTGTCAGGTGATTGTATTTTTCCCCATGCCAACTGAAAATAAAAGAAAAAACCTTTCACCTGGCATACCAGGTTAGATTGCCAACCTTCAAGTGGGGCCTGGAGATTTCCCAGAATTACAATTGCTCTCCAGGCTAGAGAAATCAATTCCCCCAGACAAAATAGCTGCTTTGGAGGGTGGGCTATATGGCACTATACCCTGCTGAACTCCCTCCCTCTCCCCCAATCCTGCTCTCTCCAGGTTCCACCCTCAAATCTCCAAGAATCTCCCAGTGTTGGCAACCCTAAAACTACATTTAAAAGCACAACAGCAAGCCAGGCCTTCTTTCTAGCCAGCTGGCAACCTTAAAATGCTCCCAAATGCTATATGTTATAATCATTTTCTATTACAGTTTCTCTTCATTTCATCAGGGCTGGATATCATGTTTCTTGGTAACGGCCTTATCAGAAGCAACAAGAATCCAGTAAAATTCCATGGCTGAACTTTTACTACAAGAGTTGCTTACAGAGTCTACAAAAGGTCAAAGAGAAGAATGATGAAGTAAGATGATAAGCCTATTCACAATGATACTTATGCAGCGGACTGATTTCAAAACCAGAGGACATATATGGCAAATTATACACAACCTGGGCTAGGGCTGCCAAGTTCCCTCCGCTCTCTCTTGGCAGCCCAGCAAAAAGCGCACCTGATGCTTTAAAAGCTAGTAATATGTAGTCTAGGATTAAAGTTACATGTTACAGGTAAGTACATAATACTTTAAAGGGGGGTGGTGTTTGTTTTTATGAAATGTAGCTGCCAGGGCTTCCATTTTTAAAAAATAAAAACTGGTATAGGGAGATGACAGGAACCCTGTTCACATGTGCATACATCTGTTCGTAAGAAAGAACCTACAAGTATTCATGCTACTAATGAAACTGAGGACCTGTACTAGGATAAACATGGGGCTTTTATCACACATTCAGCTGTACATGTGTTGACTGTAACATGAGAATTATTCAATGTACATACAATGAACAATCAAGTGTACACTGTACATAGAAGCACTGTTCACATTACAGTAAACATACGTACAATATGTGCACAATGTATACTTGATTTTTCTTTATATGCATGTTAAGTTATTCTCATGTTCCATGCATGTACAGATGAATGTGATTGAACCCCTACATATATCCAGGTACTAGTCCCTGGTTTCATCCTTAAATGGAACACACATTGGTACTTCCTCTGGCATAGTGGTTAAGTGTGCTGACTCTAATCTGGGAGAACCAGGTTTGATTCCCCACTCCTTCACATGCACCTGCTGAGTGAACTTGGGTCAGTCACAGTTTTTGAATGAGCTGCTCTCTCAAGAGCAGTCCTCAAAAGAGCTCTCTCAGCCCTACCTACCTCACAGGGTGTCTGTTGTGGGAAAAGGAAGGGAAAGGAGATTGTAAACTGCTCTAAGTGGAAGGTGAGGCATAAATCCAGTCGTCCTTCTCCTCTTGAGCAGATGGCATCACTTCATTTTCCCAGTCCTTCTCCCTACCCACCCAGCAACTTCCTAAGTTTTAAAAATGGGATAACTTCCAGTTATGACACCCTTACTTAAATAATATTTCCAAAAGAACATTTTTTAATAAAGGCTGAATCCACACAGATTTTTTTCCTTCACCTTGGCTTTCAAACTGCAATTTGGCTTTTCTGAAAGAACACAGTCCAAGTGTGCTTGCGGGCCATGTGGACAAGATGATGGTATTTTCAAAGATCCTGCCCATATCAAAACTATTTTCTGCCCATTGGCTCTGCATAGTCTCTTTTCTCTCCACTGCCCCACTGGCAGTCTTTTTGGGTGCTTTAGAAAATCAGTAATTGCTACAGAGCAGGGGTGACTAAACTTGCTCAAGGTAAGAGCCATATAGAATAAATGTCAGATGTTTGAGAGCCACAAGACATGAATGTCAGGTGTTTGAGAGCCGCAATCCAGGCAGGCAGGCAGGAAAGAAGGAAGGAAGGAAGGAAAGAAAGCAAATATATGGGAGAGGGAGAGGTGGAAAGAAAGCAACTTTAACTTTAAATACATTATCCAAGCCACAGGCTGGATTGGCTTGGAGAAGTGAGTTAACGACAGAAATGCCATCTCCAAGCTGATGGACGGGGCAGTGGGGGCTTCATATATACACGCAATATGTATGAAAGAGCCACATGTGGCTCCTGAGCCACAGTTTGCCACTCCTGCTACAGAGTGATTCATAATAACATTATGACAATAGAATGCCATGATTTACTAGTTCCTCTGAATTCCCAGTTTCTCCTTTAAAAAAGGTAAGCCACTAGCCCTCAACAGCAATTGCAATTTAAAAAAAAACAAACCCTCAGGTAGTATGATGACTGATGAAGGAAAAGTGAACACAACTCCTGTGTGGATGTTCTGCTGCCAGTTCAAATGCCTCTGCATCTGGAGCATGATGACAGGAATTCCTGCTACATGAGTGTAGCCAAAGAGTTAATGGATGAGGTGA
Source organism: Heteronotia binoei (assembly GCF_032191835.1). NCBI lineage: Eukaryota > Metazoa > Chordata > Lepidosauria > Squamata > Gekkonidae > Heteronotia > Heteronotia binoei. The sequence goes on from NC_083224.1 coordinate 50,746,938, forward strand.
AAAACACTGATTATGCCCCATTCTTGTTCTGGCAGCTCCCATATCTCATTCCAGGATCAATATATTCTCATGGTAATAAAATACTCAGTCAGCAGCATGTTTGCACTGTAAATTTTCCTCCTTTCACATTCTGTCTCCCATGATGATAAACTACTCTGTTTGGGACACGGCAGCCACATCTGAGCTTGCCATACTTACTTCCCACAACAGCCAAAGAAAAACCGGGCTGTTTAATTAGTAAGCACAGCAATTAAATATTAAGCAGCCAGCCTTCTTTTGATGCTAAGGTACCTAAAAAAAATAGTGCTATTGTTACTGCTTCTTCATATGAGTCCTTTACATACTGAGAAGCCAACAACCACATATAGATCCACCCAATACATGAGAAGAAGAAGAGCTGGTTTTTATATCTTTCTTTTCTCTACCTGAAGGAGTCTCAAAGTGGCTTACAATCACTTTCCCTTCCTCTCCCCACAACAGGTACCTTGTAAGATAGGTGGGGCTGAGAGAGTTCCAAAAGAACTGTGACTGGCTTCATGTGGCGGAATGAAAAATCAAACCCGGTTCTCCAGATTACAGTGTATTGCTCTTAACCACTACACTATGCTGAGGTTGCCATGTTGTATGAATGGGGGCAATGTGCATATTTTGCATTCATGTGTACTGTAGTGTTCCAGGAGCTTCAAGCAAAGACCCTTGGTTTGAGAGGATCCTGGCAGCTGCACTCAGATTGGCCACTCTTGCAGACCCAGCCAATCAGGAAATATCCATTTGAATGAAGCCCATGCAAATGAAGGATCCAAGCATCTGTTTTTCTATTGGGCTGTTTATTGCTGGAGGTGTGTTTTGGGTGCAGTTTCTGTGTATATAATTGCAACTGGCTGCATGGATTGTTAGTTGGGTTTTTGCTAATAAAAGAGCTATGCTGATATCACTCTAGCATCTGAACCCACTGCTTTACATATAGTTTTAGTATGTGTGAACAGATCACTGGGTTTCCCAAGTTTCTGACTTGTATGTACCAAAACTCTATGCGCATTCAAAATATATGTTCAAGCAGCACAGCGACCACTCGTAATGGGAATATCAAGGAAAGCACATGCTCCCAATATGCAAGGCTGCCAGACTTCTGGTACATGTGGAAGTAATGTCTGAAAAGGGCTTTTAATAGGGTTCCCAATCTCCAGGTAGGATCTAAAGATCTCTGGGAATTACAGCATCTCCAGGCAACAGGTATGAGTTCCCCTGGAGAAAACAGCAGCTTTGGAGGGTAGAGTCTGTGGCATAATACCCTGCCGAGCCTCCCCCTTCAAATGCCCCCTCCCCAGGCTCCATGAATTTCCCAACCCAGAGTTGGAACCATAGATGAACATCTCTCCAGTCAGATATGTAATTCATTTCAGAGTTGGTACAAACTCAAATTCTTCGGGAAGCCTGAAAGCTATAATCGGTCATGGCTCCTTGTCAGTCATACCACGTGCTTTTGCAACCATGGGTTCCTCATGCAAAAACATTAGATTTTTTAGATGGGTACCCACAGATGTGGGCTGTCTTTGGTAGTGAGCTATTACTTCTGATGACCCCAGATCCACCTCCTGAGGCCTCTAGCACAGACAAAGCACACAAGGGTGGAGACAGGTCACCCTCTCACTGCATACCAGGACAGAGAGACAGACAGAAACCTGCAATTTGCAAAAAAATCTTTCTTACTACTTCTGAGTGTCTGCAAAGCCTGACATGGTGAGAGGTTAATCCGTCCCCTCCACTCCCATGGCTCACCTGCATGTGCCAGCAGCCTTGGGAGGGAAAATTCGGGGCTGTCTTTCTTGCCCTGCACAAAGTGGGACTCCTCCTCCTTCTTAGCACTTTGCAAGAAACTCAGGGGAACTGGGGGAGGGGGGTTCTCATGGCATACAGTGTCTGGAAATTGATTCATGATTGCTGATGGTTACCTGGTGACTGCACTTGTTCTTAAAACTGCCTGGGACCAGCCCTAAGCAGTTCTACTCGGAGGCATGTCTCCTTTTGTTCAATGGGGCTTACTCCTCAGAAAGTGCCCTCAGGCCTGCATTTAGACATGCCAGGTATCAATCAATCAATCAGTCAATCAGTTATATCCTGCCTTTCCTCTTGATTCAAGGCAGCTTACAATTATAGTTAAAACATCCCCAGTTAAAGCCACAAAGATAAGAGACCCAAATCCCTCCCCACTAAAAGATGCCTGCCATTCAAACCTCCTCAAAAGCCCTGGCTTACAAACAGGCCTTACACCTGAAGATCTCCAAGGAGGGGGGTCCCCTCACCTCTTTAGGAAGCTCATTCCATAGAGCTAGATATCTGATGGAATAAGCCCAGGCTCTGGTCAATGCCAGACAGTCCATCCTAGGTGGTGGGAGTGCCAACACATGGCTGCCTCATGATTGTAGTTGGTGCACAGGGACATATGGAAGGAGCAGGTCCTTCGGATATGTAGGTGCCAGATTGTGAAGGTAAAGGCCATAACCAGCATCTTGAATTGAACCCAGAAACAGACTGGCAGCCAATTAAGCTGTTTCAGAATGGGCAACAGGTGTTCCCAGTGGCTAGCCCCTGGCAGTAGTTGGGCTTCCACATTCCAGACCCGTTGCAGTTTTCATGTCTGATTCAGCCCCCAGGCCACATGTTTGACACCCCTGCCGTAGAGTTTGTATAGCATGAGCTGATGCATTGACATTGCATGAACACATCACACCGTATAATTTATACCTCCACTGTTTATCCTGCTGGTCAGAAAGCAAGGGTGGGAGAGTGTCCACTTGAAATGGGAAAATGGTATCCTTAACTGCAGCCTTAATGTCGGAATAGCCAAGGAGGAGACTGAATTACAGTTTGCTGAAAGGCTGACCTTTTGCTCACTCTATTAGATGAAGGGACTGCCTGCACATTCTCAAACCTTGTAAAATATGGAATGCTCTTATGCTGAAAATGTGTTAAAACATTTGCAATGCTGCACACTGTTCTCAAAGACATTGTTCGTTAGCAACCACTTTCGTATGCATTGCCTTGCTTGCCACTGTTCTCAACACTGTTCTCAACAGTCAGTGTCATCATGCATGGATGGAAATGTTTGGGTTCAGGCCTGTAGCCAGAAAATTTTTAGGGAGGTGGCAAATGAGTACAGTGGTGGACACCCCATCATTTATTTCGTTTATTTATAGACCAATATTATACTTGAGACTCAAGGTAGGTTATCTGGTATAAAGCAATGTGGCCAAATAACATTACAGATCTAATAAACAATGCAATATGACTAAGATTACAAAATTTAGAAAAGTGCAAAAAAATCAGAAATGCTATGTCATATGATGCAGAAAACTGAATTTTAAAAAATGGGGGGGGGGAGCTGTAAGAGCATGATATAACAAATATTTATATATTTATTAAATCTCTAGCCTTCCCTCCCCTGCATAGCAAGGCTCAGGGCGGGTTGCAACAATATAATAAATGACAATAAAATAATCAACAGGTATCAACATCTGTTGAAATCCAATTATAAAATCATTTATGGTGCCAACTAATACAACTACTCCTGAGTCTGCTCTGCATGAACACATAGCAGATGGTAACCAATGTTACAAGAGATGGGCAGATGAGTAAAAACTAGGAAACAAATAGGTAATACATAGCATATACCATGGTATACTATAGACTACAGTCTTCTTCTCTATCAAAAAGGTAAAGGTAGTCTCTTGTGCAAGCATCAGTCATTTTCGACTCTGGGGTGACATTGCTTTCACAATGTTTTCACGACAGACTTTTTACGGGGTGGTTTGCCATTGTCTTCCCCAGTCATCTACACTTTCCCCCCAGCAAGCTGGGTACTCATTTTACCAACCTTGGAAGGATGAAAGGCTGAATCAGCCTCAAGCTGGCTACCTAAACCAGCTTCCTCTGGAATCGAACTCAGGTCGTGAGCAGAGGGTTCTGACTGCAATACTGCAGCTTTACCACTCTGCACCATGGGGCTCTTTACTGTTCTCTATTACCTTTATAAAAATGTCCTCTACAAACAGAACTGCTGATGTGTGGGAGCTTTTCTTCCAATTATTGAAACATAAAACTGTAAACACAACCTTCTTTTCTCAGTAACTTTTCTGCAAGGGAAACACAAAGCTCTGTCACCTAAAAGAGAGCTTTCAAACCAAGAATGCCTATCATACCATCTGTAGCTAAAACTGCTTGGCCTTCTTATTTTATTTTTGGGTAAACAAGGTGAAGTTGTGGTTTTCTGTCCCCAGGTCAGAACTTTCTATTTTCTTACAAGATTAAGTAATTCAACTGAACCCAATTAATTAAACTGAAGTCAAGTAATTAAACTAAAGCTAATTTTGTTCCAGCCAACTATGTAGAGAATTCACATTTGGAAGATTTATGGCAGGATTCACAACTTTTTTTACATCAGCTCCTTCCTTTTTCCTTTACATAGAGAATGTACACTTGAAGGCACATGACAGATTTCGCACTGATCCCTATTGCTGGTTGGAGGGGCACACCAAATGTTTGATGGGGCACTGCCCCTTTTTGCCACACCTCAGCTATGGGCCTGTTTGGGTTTAGAGACATTGCTAGCAATGTTGTGTGGTGGTTAGAGTGTCAGACCAGGATCTAGGAAACCCCAGCTTGTATCACCACTCTGTCATGGTCTGGGTGGCTTTGGGGCCCTAGGGTTACCAGGCCGAGGCTGGCCAAGCCTGGCAACTGGTGGGATGATTGGGGGCAGGGAGATGGTGGGGGGTGGCATTGCGAACGTGATATCACTTCAAGGGAAAACTCAGAAGCAACCTCAGTAGCTCAACCATCTTGTTTCTGGCAATTCCTAGAGCAACCACCATCGCATCTGCCCCACCTCTGGGCTTGGCAGGCAGTGTCTGTCAACTGATGGGAGGGTTGGGGGGCACTGTATTGTAGGATAATTTTTTAAAAAATATAGCCTCATGTACTTACTGGAATTTCTTACTGGAAATGACAATGGTTTTTACTGTTGTTTTGCCATCGAGTTTCTGGTGATTCCTAGGAAGGTATCACATTTCCTCTGGGGTTTTCTTCAGATGTGATCTCACTCTGTCACCTGCCATTGCCCTTTGTGTTGCTGCCCCCAGATGACTTATGACATCCATATACCAGTGTGTGCTCTGGAGGGGTAAATGCTGGAATTGTTTGAAAGGCTAAGTAGTAGCCTGTTTAGCCTGTTGCTGCAAAACTGAATGGGACATGAGTCTCATGGGATCTTATTGGACTATCAACATTTTATTATTCCAGCATAATCTTTGGTGGGTTACCACCATCCACTTATTCAGATGTAGGTATTAAATAAACAAACAAATACTAAGATTAAAGCTGTGAAACAGAATGAGGACAAGAAGAGCCAGGGAAGACTATGAGGTGGAAAGTGCCATCAAGTCTCAGCTGACTGATGATGATGATATTAGATTTATATCCCGCCCTATACTCTGAATCTCAAAGTCTCTGAGCTGTCACAATCTCCTTAACCTCCCCACCACACAGACACAACAGACGCCCTGAGGTAGGTGGAGTTGAGAGGGCTCTTACAGCAGCTGTCCTTTCAAGGACAACTCCTACGAGAGCTATGGCTGACCCAAGGCCATTTCAGCAGCCGCAAGCGGAGGAGTGGGGAATCAAACCTGGTTCTCCCAGATAAGAGTCCACACACTTAACCACTACACCAAACTGGCTCTCAACCCCATAGGGTTTTCAAGGTAAGAAACATTTAGAGGTGGGCTTGTGCCACAACCCTAGCATTCCTTGGTAGTCTCCCATCCAAATACTGGCAGGCCAACACTGCTTCGCTTTCAAGATCTATAATGAGATTGGGTTAGCCTAGGCTATCGAAATCAGGGCAAGGAAGACCTGCACAGGAACTAAAAATGCAGTGCTTTTATTTTCAGAGTTTTAAAAAAGTATCTAATTCTGCTGTGGGTTATTAAATAAATAGCTGTCTCCTTAATTTATTAATTTGCAGTTTTACATGTTATTCACTCCAAAGTGGAGTCCCTTCCTTCCAGGCATCCTAGAGAAATATTCTTTTTCCAAAGCAAAGAGAAATTTATTCCGTTAAAGAAGAGAAATGATTCCTATGTTAACTATATGTTATCAGGGGCTCTTTCAGCCATTACATTTCAGTATTGCCTTGGGAGTTGCCTCTCAGTTCTAAATTACAACTTCAGAGCCATTTTAGGGATCTTCTACTTTGCTGTAAGTCCCTTAATGCTACTAGCTCCAAAACTGCTTTACACAGTCCAATTCTTCAACATTGTTCATAAAAAATTATATGTGCAATCCTATTACAAACAGATCTGGCAACCCAGCCTTACTGCTTCGTTGTCCCTAATACTACTTGCCAGGAATAATAGAACAATAATCCCTAGGGATCTGTCTGCAACAGATTTTCCTATATGTTTCATGCCTATTCCCCACCTACCAACAAGATAAGAGTTTGATCCCTGCAAAATGATTCTAGAAGGAGTTGTTCTGTTAACTTGCAGCATCCACATATGAGATTTCATAAGTGTTTTTCATATGACCATATAGATGGTCACCCACAAAATCTCAAGGCAAAATAAACTATGATTCTTTATATTTTAGCTGAACTTATCCATCTGATTTATCAGGAACCAACTTCAGCCTCCTTATCTTTGTTTAAGGATATTATGCTATTGAAGTACGGAAACTTTATGCAGCATTAAACTGTAGTAACTGCATAGGATTGCAATGTGAGTGATCCACAGACTTTACTTGAATTGCAACCCAGTGTGGTCACAATACAGTCACTGATTGCAGGAGAGACATATAGAGTATAACCCCAGTGGATCAATCCCAAGATATTGCCTTGGGTGCTAGATGGTTTGGGGCAAGTTTTTTCCACAATACATCACTTCTTATGTGCTTCTTCAAATATTATCATCATATGAAGTGTGCAAATACAGAATGTACCTGCTAATGGAAGAGCTTCTAGGAGGCCATGTTCTCAAGGTCTCTCTGAAAGCTGACGAATGCCATCCTCCACGTTGTCATCTTAGTTGCAACCTCTTTGCCTTGCTCCTGTTGTTTTCCTTTTTTTATGAATTAGTCTGAAGGTCACAAGAATATTTTCAAGGAGTGGCTTATTCCAGGAAGTAAATTATTACTCTGCTGTTGGCTCAGTGGAGGAGGAGGAGGAGGACTGCTTTCCCCTCAGAGAGATTAGAGGGTAGCTCCATGCCAGGGAGGGGAAAGCAAAAACTATTTCAATAGCTCTATTTTCTGGAAGCAAGTCACATGCTGGGGCTGAACAGAGGTAATTAAGACATGTGGCCTTTTAAATGCCAGCGGCAATGACAGCCAGGGAACTGTGAATGCTAATTCATGCTGCTTTTTCAATCAGCGCCTTTACCCCTACAGCCATGTTTATGGAGTGCCAGTTACTATCAAGCCACGTCTTGGGGATTCCCACCATCAATCATGCACTGCAAATTGACTTTTTTTATTTAGTGTGGCCTGTGGGACAGCAAACCTTTGTCATATCCAGACTTGATCATCGGCACTTTTTGCTTCCTTATTAAATATGTGCCCATACCCTCCACCAATGCAACGATAAAAGCAATGTCATGGATATGTATGCCCCATATTAAATATAGGGTTGCAGCCTCCAGGTGGTATCTGGAGATCTCCCAGGCTACAGACACCAATTCCCTTGGAGAAAATGGCTGTTTTGAACAGGAGACTGTGTGGCATTATACCCTGCTGAAGTCTCTCCCCTCCCCAAACCCTGCCACCCCCAGGCTTCACCCCCTAAATCTACAGGAATTTTCCAACCTCAAGCTGGCAACCCTAATTAAACATCACTGTCCAAACCCTCCAGTCATTCACTGTCACATGTAATGATTTGTACACTGAGGTCAGATGCAGAGGCCCTGTTGCTTGTTCTACTACAAGCAGAGGTTCAGCAGGTGGCTGCATGGGATAGGGCCTCCTAGGCAGCAATGGGACTTTGGAACTCCCTTCCACAGGATGTAGGTGGGCCCTATTCCTTATGAGCTTCAAAAGACTTCAAAAGGTAGGTGCAGACCATCTTCTTTCCGTCGGATTTTGATTTAGGCTAATTTTTATTTTTATTTATTTAATATATATCTATTCCATCTTTTCTCCATAGAGTCATGAGAGCGGATGGAGTCACAACAAGTTCCAAAACATAATAAAGGTCCATCAACAAGATAAAACATAGGCACATTGCAATGACTGTGATCACTTATTGTACTGGCAGTCGTCAGACCTTGTTTTTTGGCAGGAAAAGGCAGGAGGAGAGGGCTCTTTCCTTCCAGGACCTTTTGGTCTTTGTTGAGGGAGGACTCATCAGGCTCAGCAGCAACCACTGGGCAACTTGCTACCTCATGACTTGCATGACTCACCCAGACCTGGTTGCTCTCTGCTCTTCAACAGCAGCCACCTCAGGGCTTTTTTGGTAGAAAAAGCCCAGCAGGAACTCATTTGCATATTAGGCCACACCCCCTGATGTCACCATTATTTCACATAGGACCTTTTGTAGAAAAAGCCCAGCAGGAATTCATTAGCATATTAGGCCACACAACCTGACACCAAGCCAGCCAGAACTGCGTTCTTGTGTGTTCCTGCTCAAAAAAGGCCCTGCACCTCACAAAAGCCATTGGTTAGAATTTCAGGCTTGGATCTGGGACACCCAAGTTCAAATCCCCACTCTGCCATGGAAGCTTGTCAGCTAACCTTTGGCCACTTGCATACCTTCAGCCTAATCTCCTTCACAAGGTTGTTGTGAGGAGGAAATGGAGGAAAGGAGAATGATGTAAACTCTTCAGGTCCCCATGAGGGAGAAAAGTGGGTATACTTAAGTAAACAAGAAATAAAGCTGAAGACTTTAAAGAAAAGGTTGGTTGCTGAGTGGGAAAGACAAAAGGAAGCAAGGAAATGGGAAAGGAAACAGGGGCTGCTAGGAGGAGAGAAAAAGGAAATAATGTGGGATAGGTGTCTATGGGGAAATGAAGTGACCCCCTCCCTCCCTGCAAGTCTTTGTGGGTTCCATGCTTTTAGAATTATAATCCACAATAAAAATGTAAAGGTAGTCCCCTGTGCAAGCACCAGTCGTTTCCGACTCTGGGGTGATGTTGCTTTCACAACATTTTCACGGCAGACTTTATATGGGGTGGTTTGCCATTGCCTTCCCCAGTCATCTACACTCCCCTCCCCCCTCCAGCAAGCTGGGTACTCGTTTTACCAACCTCGGAAGGATGGAAGGCTGAGTCAACCTCGAGCTGGCTACCTGAAAACCCAGCTTCCACCGGGATCGAACTCAGGTCGTGAGCAGAGCCCCACCCACCTCACAGGGTGTCTGTTGTGAGGAGGGAAAGGGAAAGGAGACTGCAGTACTGCTGCTTTACCACTTTGCACCATGGGGCTCTATATATAATCCACAATATATCTTAACAATTGTGTGGAAAAGTGGGAAATGGTACATGGTATGTTTGTCATCCTGAACATGTATGCATGACTTGACTAGCAGCTGCCTTCTCCTAAGTTAGACCATAGATCTATCAAGGTCAGTATTGTCTATTCTGACAGACTGCGATTCTCCAGGGTCTCAAGCAGAGATCTTTCATATCCCTATTGCCTGATCCTTTTAACTGCAGACACCAGCCTCTGTATCTCCCTTGCGTGAGGTCAGAGAAGGGGAGCAAATGCTTCCAAACATCATTGTGATTATCTAGAGATAAGGTTGCAAGCACCTTTACATGAGTGAATGGACTAGCAATCCAGGACACAGCTAACAGCACTGGGAACTAGCAAGCAATGGTAAACCATTGGAATTTTTGTCTATTATCTTACTTTGTTATCTTGCCTTAATGAAAACAGGTTCTTCCCAGAGCTCCTAAAAGTTCAAATAAATAATTCTTACAACAGCGACAAAGAGATGGAAAGTTTTCTCAAGACAAGCCTAGGAAGGCAGAATTGCATTTGTATCATTTCTTCAAGGAGCTCAATTTGGTGTATGTGAGTTTTCCTTTCTTTTCTCCTCACAACAGTCCAGTGAGGTAGGCCAAGAGGACAGATTATGACTGGCCCACACATTTTATGTATAAGTCAGGACTTTTGAACCCAGGTGTCACAGATATTGGAAGTTAAGCAGGGTCAGCCCAGGTTTTAGCATTTGGATGGGAGACCAGCAAGGAAGTTCAAGGTCACTATGCAGAGACAGGCAATGGCAAACCACCTCGTCAGCCTCTTGCCTTGAAAACCCTGCGGGTTCACCATAAATTGAGTATGACTTGATGGCAAAAACATTTTGGGGTATTTTCAGCCATGGAAGTAGGAACGTGATCTTCCTTCCATGGGTCCAAGATGTTCTACTGCTTGTGAGTTGTTACTGATGGGGTTAGCTGGCTGTAGTAATGTCTGCACTGGCTCTGAGAGGCTGTACCATAGTAAAAGTAAGCTATGAAAAATTATGTACACCTAATTTCTAATCAGTGGGAATAAGAAGACAGCAAGGAGATTGGATTTATACCCCACCCTTCACCACCCAAAGGAGTCTCAGAGCACCTTACAATCTCCTTTCCCTTTCCCTCCTCACAACAGACACCCTGTGAGGTGGGTGGGGCTGAGAGAGTTCTCCAAGAACTGCTCTTGAGCAGAACAGCTTTGAGAGAGTTATGACTGACTCAAGGTCACTTCAGCAGGTGGAGCGGGGATTTAAACCCAGATCTCCCAGAGTCCATGCACTTAACCACTACACCGATCTGGTCTGTGTGAGACAGATCTAAACACCAGCAGAATTGGAAGAACTGGTGATTCTTTTGCATGGTGCCAATTTATGTTTCACTGTTGTCTGAGGTACTAGGACAGTGCATTGGGACGTGTTTATTTTGACTGATGCTGAAGAACAAGTCTGAAATGCATTTTGTCAGATTACTTTTTAAAATTTTGCTCCTTGTTTGCCTCTTAGCTGTCCAGGTTCATTCCTGTGTTGCTGTTTTTGTGTTTGTAGTATATACAGAGCAAAAAAAAAAAAAAGACCAGAGATACTAGGGCAGACAAATGGAAGGCTGATACTTCTACATCATTAGATTTACTTGTGAGAACATGTTCTGAGTTGCTGGACATTTCCATACAGGTTGCTTACTCTGGGTTCAGTGCTGTTGGGCAGCAGTTCCCCCACTTCCTCACACATTATGGTGCATGCATGTACACCCCTGGGTTTCCTGACTTTTCTTCAGTCTTCCCCAAACCTGCTTTGTTATGAAGTTTCATGAAAGATAACAGGAAAAACGTGGATAGCTACCATATGGGGTTTTTTTTCTGTTTCCATTCCGTTTTGTCTGAGGATGTGTGAAAGCTCGCACCCTGAATAAAATTTTGTTGGTCTTAAAGGTGCTACTGGACTCTAACTTTGTTCTATTGCTTCACCCACCTGGATCTATAAGCAACCCCTGTTGTTGTATTGTTTTGGCAGCTGCAGCAGCAATGGGGAAACTACGCATGACTATCCATGCCTGGAAAACTTTGCTGTTTCAAACTGTTCCCTGTTGTATGCACTGGCAATTTTCTGCCACAAGAAGGCCATATCCAGTCTGCTGATTTCCCTCTCCCATTAGAGACACACATATTGTGCTCAGTTTCTCTGAATCTCAAGGTAGCATTTCCTAGGGATGCAAGGATATGAGGAAGTGGTAAAGTCCCACCCCACATATTCCACTGGCAGGTCTTGCCATGGTAGGGAAATTATTACATCTTGTATGTGGAACTGCCTTTCCTGGAATGTAATTCTGAAATGAGCCCACACAACAGACATCATCCTAGAATAGGTGTGGCCTCCACCCTTTCTTCTTTTCTTTGTATACCATGAGGCCTATGCAGAGGTAAAACCACTGGTGTAATTCTATCCTGACTGTCACAAAGTCAGGGAAGATAATTTTTGGCATCTTGGGGCAGAACTAGATGATGTAGAAGTACAGGTGGGAGCATTGGCAGGAATAATTGGCAAATGGGAGGGTGGGTGTGTTTCCCAGCCCAATTTTCCCCCTTCAGTAACTTTTGAAATGTTTCCTCCCTCATTGGAGTTTTCAGAATGCAGGGTTTTCAAAACTTAGCCTAACAGGGAGAGAACAAACAGGGGAGTGCATTAGCAATAGGGTTGCCAAGTCCAATTCAAGAAATATCTGGGGACTTTGGGGGTAAAGCCAGGAGACTTTGGGGGTGGAACCAAGAACAAGGTTGTGACAAGCATAATTTAACTCTAAAGGGAGTTCTGGCCATCACATTTAAAGGGAATGCACACCAAATGCCTTCCCTCCATTGGAAATAATGGGGCTCATAGAATTGGACCCCCTAGTCCAATCTTTTTGAAACTTGGGAGGGGGGGTGTTTTGAGGAGAGTCACTGGATGCCATGCTGAAAATTTGGTGCCTCTAACTCAAAAACAACCCCCCCCCCAGAGCCCAGATACCCGCAGATCAATTCTCCATTATACTCTATGGGAATCGACCTCCATAGGGAATAATGGCGTGCCCAGCAGACATCCCCCCCCCATTTTCTGATGACTCTGAAGTGGGGGGAGGGCCTCCAAACCGGGGGATCCCCTGCCCCCACCTGGGGATTGGCAATCTGAATTAGCAAACAGAGTTTATGGACATTTTCCCTTAGCTACAGATATATGTGATGTCTGAATGCACTGAGAGAAATCAGCAACTGCTGGGGTTGTCATATCTGGAGAATTCCTGAAGGTTCGGGAGGTGGAGCATGGGGAGAGGAGAGACTTCAGTGGGGTCTAACGCTATAGGCAACCTTCCAAAGTGGCTATTTCCCTCCATTACCAGTTGCCCCTTTCCCAGCAGCGTCTCTCTCCCTCCAGCAAACTTCTGAACATGTTTGCAAGAATACAGATCTTATTCTGATTTCATCTACTCTGGCAGCAAACACTGGTGTGGGAAGCTAAGGTCACCCTGTGGTTTGTCAAACAAGTTACTGCTTGTTAAAACATTATTTTATTCAATGGCACTGGTAATGTGGGATGGCATGTGGGAATCATACCATCATAGTCTCAGTTACTGAATGGAATTCTTCAGATATTCTGAAGTCCTATTTTTTAAAATAAACACGCACACACACCCCTCACTTCCCACAGCTCAACATTCAAATCATAAATACAACTGATTTCCCATGAACTGCATGGAGGAAATTTCTTTCTTTCTCTCTTTCTCTCCTCATAATATTTGAACTCTATGGAGGGGACTTCTCAGCACTATGAGACTGGTTCCTCTCAGCTCACCCCTAATTAAAACTCATATGACTGGTCAATTAAGGTTAATCAACAATGCAATCCTAAATAAAGTTACATTCTTCTAAAGCCACTGAAGTCAATAGACTTATACAGGTTCAATTTGTTTAGGACTGCATTGTTAATCTACCAAAATTCAAAGTCACCAATTACAATTCTAAATTTAGTTTCTTGTCAATGTTATTATTCAAAGAGAACCTGGAGTTGAAATGTATACCATCTGACATCCCTTGGCTCAGCCCACAGCCTTGTGTGAGCCAGCACAGATCCAAAACCAGACCACAATGTGATTCAGCTTTCCCCCCCCCCTTTTATTTAAAATGATTACTTAGATTGTATTCTGGTATTTTTAAAGCTTTGTGTCCCCCTTAGAGAAAAGCAAAGCAAAAATACCTAAATAAATTTTACTGCTTTTGCTATCTTTGAATATCAATGTTGACTTTATTTGGTATATACCCTAAATATTATATAAATTATTCAAAATAAAATCCTTGACAAACAAAAACAATCAAGTCTATATTATTTGTATAATTTCATAGTTCACATTTATTGTTAATGTAAAACACTGACAAAACATATCACATTTTGCTCTTATTTTATATTAACCTTCTGTATACTCAGGACACAAAGTTCCAGAATAGCTGCACTGGATACAATTATAGTATTTCCATCATGAAAACACAAAGGTGCAAATATCAAAAGACAAATTAAACAAGTGCAAATGAATGAAAGTGCAAAAAAGCTTCAATTTCATGAAAATGCATCCTCTGAAAACACTTGTCTTTGCCTTCTGCAAACATTGCTCCCTAAAATAAAGGGCTTTTTGGCAGGGCCTGTCACAGGTGGACAGACTTTTCCCTGTCCTTCACATTTTAAATGACTCAGAGGAGCCTTGGAAAGGGGAAGAGGAAAAGATGAAGAACGACTAAGGGTTTTAAAAGACTTTCCCATCTTCCACTGCACTGAAGCCCCAAATAAGCCCTAAACAGTCAACCTGTTTTAAAATTTGGATTTCTTTTGCATTTTAAAAGTGCTTGAAATTGGATCTTGGGGTGGATGTACTAAGTGTGTGCACAGACCAACAGCATGTGCACATCTGCTATCCTGATCCAGCAGCTGCAACTGAGCATGGCCCGTCAAGAGTGCCAAACAGCAAAACTTTCTGCATGTGCATATGGCTGGATTAGGACAATTGTGTCACACATGAAACTGCCTGACACTGCACCAGACCCTTGGTCCATCAAGGTGAGTACTGTCTGCTCTGACTGCCAGTGGCTCTTCAAGGTCTTAGGCAGAGAGGTCTTTCATATCACCGACTGTCATATCCTTGTAACAGGAGATGTTGGGGACCGGACAAGGGACCTTCTGCATGCCAAGCAGAGGTTCTTCCATTGAGCCACAGCCCCAACATGATATATGGTTTCCAGGATCACCTCCAGGGAGTTTTTGACAGTTGGAGAAGAGTGACAATTTGTCCCTCATCTAAACCACTTTGCGGACTCAGAGAGAGGTTTGACAGAAGTTAATTATAGCATGCTGTGAATCTTTTATTCAATTTAAAATAATTTAATTTTAATGAGCTAACTCTGTGGTCCTTCTAGGAAAGACCACATGTTAAAAAACAGGCTGTATTCTACTCCACCTATTGATGGGGGTCACTGAAAGTAACTTATGGCTGGAACAAGTATGTGACACACTTGATGTTGTCATACTGAAAGATTCAACGTTCTGGCCAATTATTACATTGCCGCTCTGGAATCTGTGATCTCTGGAAAGCTGTCAAACCTCAAGCCTACATGACTTTCAAAAGATGGATTTATCTTCAAAATATCTAACTTTTGGTGGCCAGGGATAGGAAGGCATAGGAAAGAATATTGTTGCTCATGCCCCCAAATTCTTAGATTGGGAGAGTTAAAAGTCTAACAAATGAATCTGGTCAAACTGCTAGAGGATTTCTGGAGTCTTCTTCCTTTGAGGTTTGGAAGAAGCTTGACCACAATCTATTTGGGGATGTTTCAGGGAAAGATATTCTGTTTCAACTAAAGAAGTTGGGTCATGTGATCTGCTAAATTCCTTCTAATTCTTATGGTGCAATCCTAAATGGAGTTAAATTTTTCTAATCCCATTGAAGTCAATTAATCTAAGATTCTGTAATGACCTGTTATACTGCTAGTTGATCAATTCAAACACCAAATGGGAGATTCAACACAAGCTGAAGATTATGGAATACCTTCTCTTGTTTCCTAGAAGCACATCAGGCCTTATCTGGGCAAATCATTCCACAACTAAAATGATGCTAATTCTCATCCATTCCTTGCAGAACCAGGAACAAGAGAATAAAGTCCATTTACTAACGCTTGCTGGGATAAATCATAAATGCCACAGCAGTGTGGAGAATAACCAGAAGAGGCCTCTATCAAGCAACCACAAGTTATCATTCTCTCATTTACTCGGAACTATTATTCAGAACAATACCATGAGCAAAAGTGGGGAGGCGTTCCAACCCATCTGCATTGGCTGATTGTCTTGCTGAGTCTTGGAAAAGGTTCCTATGATCTCAAGTGCTAAGAACTAGAAACGACTGCCTACTGTGCAGGGATCTATGAGGAGGCAAGTAGAGACCACATCTCCTATGAGTATTTGCTCAGGAGATGTTTTAGCTGCCACTGACTCCCAAAAAGGAGCATGTTAAAGATTCTCGAGATAAAATAACTCCTCAAATGCATCAGCTGATTCCCTATTCTACTGACTTTAGTCATGCCAGGATGATAAACATAGGAAGCTGCCTTACACTGAATCAGACCATCAGTCCACCTAGCTTAGTGCTGTTCCACCCAACGAGCAGTGGCTCTCCAAGGTGTTAGACCCAGAAAGGTGCCAATCGCCAAGGTCCTTTAACTGGAGTGGCTAGGGATCCATCTAGGAATCCTTTCTAAGAAAGGCTCTATCCAAATATTGGAGTGATGTTCTGAGAATCAATATGGCACTTGGGTGGCTCTTAGGTATTCTACTCACGCTTCAGAAGCACTGTAACATGCCAAGTTATTATACAATGAAAGAATGTACAAGTAGCTGCCTATACAGAACTAGCAGATCAATCTAAACCAGGACATTGGCTCTGATTGGCAGTATTCCCCCTCCTAGGTTCTCTGACATTCAGATGCTGGGCCACCTGGAAATACTATAAGCTTCAAGAGAATACCTGAGGAGGTCATGGCTACCTTCTTTCTCTCCCTCCCTCATTCACTGCCTTTCAGAGCTGATGTCTCTGACACAACCATTCCAGATAGTGTTGAGCAAACACAGGAAAAGGTCAGTTCCCTTTGATTCTGTCTGTCTCTCTTGCACGCACACACACACAAGCTATGACTTTGATTTGGTTTTCTTTACATGAAATGATAGGGTTGCAGCAGTAAGTAGCCCTTCATCATTCTTGTCAATTACATCTGCAATTGCCTTCAATCTGGATTAATTCAGAAGCTTCACACCTCAAAGGATAAGAAGTATGACATTAGATATCTATGACAGAAGATAAACAGGATGGAATGCTTAAGCTCCTTGTTATTTGAAAGACTGCACACTGCCATCAGCTAGTTATTTTTTTTGTTTCTCATATACACACACAATGTTAGTGACTTTCACTTTTTACACTTAATTCCAGTAAGGATCATTTCCTTTTGGAAGAACTCAGGGCTGTTGGGTGCAATG
The DNA here is from genome assembly GCF_032191835.1 of Heteronotia binoei. Taxonomy (NCBI): domain Eukaryota; kingdom Metazoa; phylum Chordata; class Lepidosauria; order Squamata; family Gekkonidae; genus Heteronotia; species Heteronotia binoei. The sequence continues at coordinate 50,763,985 of NC_083224.1, forward strand.
CCTCCATTCCTGGTGCAAATCCACTTCAGCTTTCTCACTAGGTGGCATAAGAGAGTGGAAAAGGAGTTGGGCAGGTAAAGCTTCTAAGTCCAAAGGCTACAGGAGTAACATTTGGCACTGAGGGTTTCAAGCGGCCACCTGCTGCAGCTCCAATTACAAGATCATCAGAAAGTTAACTTCACCTGAGCCAAACAATAGAGTCAAAACCTACAGAGTCAGAGAAGCAGGACTGTCTCAATCAGAGTCTAGCAAAGGTGCAAGAGATGCCCTGCTGTCAATTACTAAGTGGAACAGTACTAGACCTGGCCTCTATTCTATTATACACATCCTGTTCCTATTGAAGTGGGACTTAGAAGCAGCCAGGTGTTGCTGCATTTTGGGGTATTTTTGGAACTAGCCGTCCAGTTTTACATTTGCAGCCAATGTCATTCCTGTCCTTGGAACCAATAATCCATTGTCATTCCCATCCATGGAGCAGATGGAGTTGAAGTCTGGCTTTCTTTCTAGTGCAAGAGGCATGTATTCATTCTTGGAAACTTATGAATGATGAAAGAACAAAAGGGTATTTCTTTCCTTCATTGCGTGGTTTGATTCTTGCAGATATGCTGACTGTGACTGTGTAAACTGGACTTCTGTGAGAACTGAGTCTGAAAACAAAAGTCTTGTGGGTAAAGCCCATTGAAGACCATCATCTGGGTAATCTTCGGTGCTCCTCTTCATCATCTTTCAAGGTTGGTTAAAAAGAACACCTCTTTGGATAAAGGGGGATATTTTGGCACCATATACTCAGCAACCAGCTGTATCTGTTGGCAGGATTTGATCCAGAAGTGCAAATATTCCTTCTCCCCAGTATTATTCCTTCCAACAAAGTAAACATCTACTGATGTTCAAAGGGAGGAGAAAGTTCTGAAAACTGACTGAAAAGTTTACCACGACAGAAGGAGCGAAACTGGGACCTGCATTTCTCTTAAACGGCAAATGGCCAACCATTTCGAGGGACAGCCACATGAACAAGCATTTCACAGATATCTGAGTCAAAATGCTGCATTTCCATGGGAAGCTTTGCATGAATTTGACCCAACCATAAAAAGTGGACTTCACAGACCACAATACTATGAAAAACATTGCTGGTGTATGAATGGTAAAGAACATTTATCCCATCTTTACAGTTTGAGGAGAAACAGCAACAACAAAAATCTTCATGACCTTTAGAAGCTCCATACACCAGGAACTCTATGCAGTGCAGTGGTTAGAGGGTTAAATCTGAAAAACTCGAATCCAAACACCAGCCTGGCTGGATTTTAACCTAAATTGCTGGATTTTAACCTAAATTGTCACACAGGTGATTGTAAAATGAGATAAAGATCCATAAGGGCTGAACTTCTAGGACAAGGTGAGAAACTAATTGTAGAATGACTGAAGTTAGAAAATGTTGTCCTAGAAGTCCCATCCCAAGACAACCCCCACTGTTAATAACAATATTATTAACTGTAATAATGCAACAGGAGACTTGTAGCTTGTTTGTAGCACCCAAACTATGCTACCTGAGGTCACTTTTTTTTACTTTGCCTAATACCAGAATTGGCTTCACAACTCAAGTCTCTTCAGATAAATCTACATGGCTAAAGTTGTTCCTCAGAACATCTCTATCTGTCCATCATCAGCAAATATCAAGAGGGGCTCAGAAATAACAGCACATGACATTTTCCTCAGTGTGTAAAGTATTCACACAGAAACAGTGTTTTAAAATGTCTCAGTGCAGCCCTATGCAGAATGACTCCAGTTTAAGACAACTAATTTCAGTTGGCTTGAACATATGAAGCTGCCTTATACTGAATCAGACCCTTGGTCCATCAAAGTCAGTATTGTCTTCTCAGACTGGCAGCAACTCTCCAGGGTCTCAAGCTGAGGTTTTTCACACCATTTTGCCTGGACCCTTTTTTGGAGATGCCGGGGATTGAACCTGGGACCTTCTGCTTACCAAGCAGATGCTCTACCACTGAGCCACCGTTCCTCCCCTTAGGCTTAGACTGGGGTCACTCTGCATAAGGCTGCACTGTAATTCTTGGAACCTTGTCAACCAGTTGAATGTAAACATTTGGCACATATTGAATTCAGTTGAGTTTGGTAGGGAAGAACTGATGAAATCAAAATAAAGAATCTGAAAAACTGCTGCTTTGTACAGGATTTTCCTCTTACACCATTCAGCAGCTGCCCAGCTAGTGGTGAGGGGTTTAAGTTAGCTGCCATTCTCTGCCCTGTTCTCCGTTAATGGTGCTATTTGTTTTTACTTAGGTCTAAGGCTGTTAGATTGCCTAGTTCGTTTTGTTCAGATGCCATAGATGATCTTCTTTTTTTGCTTCATGCAGACCCCAAGGACTGAACTAGCCAAAATTAAGTAAAGGAACCCTATTTAGTTCCTCTCATTCTCCAAGATTAACACAGCAATTTTACAAGTATTTAAATTGTGAGCACCAAAATATCCTTTTTTCCCCCAGTAGCAGCAATGAATCCATAATTTCTCAGGTTATGTCTATGGTGTATTTAGTCCAATAGTCTGACCTAGAAGGACTAGCACCCAGTTCTTCAGCAAGTCCTTTGATATAGCTTCATCTGCCCTCCAGAGAAGTTCTTGGTCAAAACCCTGATCATTAGGGATTGACTTTTGCCCAGAAGTATCAGATGCTAGAGCACTTCCAAGAATTTGATGTCATTTGAAATTGAGTAACTGGCTGTAATGGTTACCCATAAGTAGATATCTTCCTCCTCATCTAAACCCACTTTGTGGGCAGTCAAGAGTTAAAGGGTTAAATCCAAGGTAGGCTAAATCCAGTAGAAGGTATAATCTCAATCCCCTGTTGTGTGCTTTTAAATCATCAGGAGAAGAACTCAGCTGGATCTGTGGCTTTAGGAAAGACACTGCTAGAGCTCCGCTGCTAGGCATGGGAGGGCAGTATTCAGAAAGACCAACTGGGAAAAGAGAGAGAAGGGGAAACAGACAGGGGATGGATTTGGCATGTAAACAAAGATGGACTCAAAGAGAGCAAGTTGGCAGGATTTTACAGCTGCAGCAAGTCAGGAAGGTCTCCACTCTGTTGAAACAGACAGATGAGAGTTTTGGCAGCTCCTGTAGAAGGAAGTCAAATGCTGCTCATGGTGGATCACTTTAAGGTGTCATCAGCATTTTTGAACATGAGGATGGCATTGTAGATTTTCAGTGCTGGACCAAGCTTGACACTCATGATCTTCACAATATCAGCCTGAGTCAGCAAAAGAAACGCCTCTCCGTCGATCATCTATGGGAAATAGAGAGATGCTCAAGATGTCTGTCTCTCTCATACATATGTATACATCCTCATAAAAAGCTGTCTTACCTTCACCCAATGCTTATTTCACAATCAAATATAGTGTTTCATTAAGTGTTATCACATCCCAGCATCTGCCTGCACCACAAAGTTTTATTTCATTCTGGGGCATCCATACAAGGTAATGGCAAGTACAGGCAGAGCACTACATAATGGTGACAGGAACACTGACCATGCTGTTAGCTGAAGCTGGCACTTCCCAGATCAGGAGAAGTTGCCCCCTAAAGTCAGTAAGGAGTATCCAGGCTGAGTGAAAGACTGTGGATGCCCTTTGAAAACATCAAGGATAAGCAGTAACATATTCAACATTAGAAAATACATCCAGGTAGGCAGGCGTGTTGGTCTGAAGCAGTAGAACAAAGTTTGAATTCAGTGGCACCTTTAAGACAACATTCAAGGTGTAAGTTTTTGTGTGCAAGAAGGGAACCTATGAAGATTAGTGTGTGTGTGTGGGGGGAATCATCTCCTTCTCCAGCTAGTTCTCCTTCTTGTGCTGTCTTCTTTCCCCCTTGCAGTTTTCACAGCTTCTCCCCTTTACCTGATTCCTTCCTTCTGTCCAGCCCCCTTCTCCTCCACCTGATATTCAGCTTTCCTCTCTCTACCTCCATCTACTCTAGCTTCACCCCTCTGCCTGTCCATCCTTCTTATTTCTATAAATCACATCAGTTCTCAAAATGAAATGCTGTAGTTATGTAGATTACATAGGGAACTGCAGACTGGATTATGGCTGCTGAAATTTTGTGAGGGAATTTTATGGCATCTTGACATTTTAAAACGATTTCTTTTATGCCCTTTTTAAAAAGATTCTTCTACAAACCTGGAGTTTCCCCCCATTTTTTTAAACATTTTTTCTGTACTTGACCCCATTGTGGAGAGTTTTTGATTCACACTCGGGGGCCAGGTCCAGAATTAAATATCTAGATGGCCATGTAGATGACATAGGCTACAAGTTACATCTTTCCATTGTGCAGATACAAGGGGAAAGGCATATGTCTTCAACCAAGGGGACTTGAGACTTGTCAGTGAAGAAGTCCCAGTGGCTCAGGGTGGAGGAGATGGTTGTTGCTGAGGCCAGGGACACTTCAGGGAAATCTGCCAGGTGGAAGAGCTGTACTGCCAGCTTCACTAGCAATGGGGGAAACATACACAACAACCTGTTCCCACCCCCTTGGAAATCACTAATGCCTCTGTTCTTAAAAGTAATTCCCTTGCCATTCAACTTCTTTTCTCCACTTAGCTAAATATACAAACCTTTAAAAATGTAACATGAACTGTTGCCCCTCGGCCTTCATAGACTGTTCTGCCCCTGGCAGTCAAATTCAGTGAGCCACACCTCCTTACAAAGTGCTTCTTTTGCCTTTCAGCTCTGTGGGACTAACTGCACCATCAGCAATTTCTGTGTGGTTAGATGTTAATTGAGATCAATAAAAAAAATAAAGCTCATGAGCAAGTTAATAACCACTAAACCACCTCTTGCTGCTCATCCAAAACTTTCAACTACTTTCCTCTCCTGCCTTCTGCAAAGCTACAGCTTATTCTAGACAGGCAGAGACGTGGTAGAATGCAGAAGTGATATAATGAACTGTGCCACTTCAGACTGCAGGTAAGGAACTATATATTTCAAAATTCCCCTATATTAATAATTCCTTCGGAGTGGAAAACTAGCAAAACATGAAAGATTTTCCTCTCAATATGCTATTTATTTTTATTTATGTAGGAAGTTTTTACATGGGGAAGGATGAAAATCCTGCAGTCTACAGTGGAGCAGCACATTTTGCCACCTCATACCTCTACCACCTTCTTCTGTTGTACCTATAGATTAGCCTTAGTTTCTTATTGGTACAGAAAGTGGAGGAGTTTCCTGGTTGTAACAGGAAAAAAAATAGTTGCTATATAACCATTAGTTAGGCCAACAAATTGCCTGGACAATTTCATAGTTGGTCCTCATGACATTACCTTATACTCGAAAATGAAATTTTTGTGGGTATTGATCTCCCCTCCCCCCCTAAACAGGATTCAAAGTAGGTTATCATATCATTCTCCTCTACTCCATCCCATCCACCAATAACAACTTTGTAACATAGATTAGGCTGAGAGATGGGCCCAAGTTCACCCAGCAAGATCCCCATGGCAGAGGGGGTGGGGATTCAAATCTATTCAAGAAAAGGACTGAAGAGAAATAAGAATTGTTTAGTGCTATTTGTAAAAGACAAATATGGTGGCCTTATGAGTAGAGGGAATTCTATATGTGGGATGCAACAACTGAAAAGGCTATGTCTCCTTTTACTTTTCAAATTCTGATAAGTTGAGCTGGGCTTCAGAATAAGAACTAACCAAAAAGCAGATTCTTATGAAAGAAGATGAAAGCTCAAATTACAAGAGAGCCAGTTTGGTGTAGTGGTTAAGTGTGTGGACTCTTATCTGGGAGAACCGGGTTTGATTCCCCACTCCTCCACTTGCACCTGCTAGCATGGCCTTGGGTCAGCTATAGCTCTGGTAGAGATTGTTCTTGAAAGGACAGCAGCTGTGAGAGCCCTCTCCAGCCCCACCCACCTCACAGGGTGTCTGTTGTGGGGGAAGAAGGTAAAGGAGATTGTGAGCCGCTCTGAGACTCTTCAGAGTGGAGGGCGGGATATAAATCCGATATCTTCTTCTTCTTCTATCTTCGAAGAGGCTTGGGGGAGGGGGAGTTCCCTTACCTTAACTGAGAGCTCTCCCAGCTACCTTTTCTAAAAACCTATTGGAAGAAATTGGGGGTTGGGGGTTGGCAGGAATACCCTTGGAAGCAAACTTATGCTTTTACCAATCAATCCCCCTTTCAATCATTTTTACCTCATCAATGATCCAGTTGTTTCAGATTCCAGCCCACTATGCCATGGTGGCTCTCATACAGAATTCAGTTCATATTTTAGAAGTATGTCAGCCACCTCCTCACATTAATCCCTATCGCTTCTTGTTTGGAGCTTTGGCAGGGGGCATTTTATATCACCAGAAACCCAGGCAAATAATGTTCGAAGAGGGTAATGTGTTAGCTAATTAGGGTTGGAGAATCAACTATCCCCATTAATACATAATCCTTTACAATGCTGTCATCCCACTCCAAAAACCAATGGCAGTTCTACCTCATAAGACTGAGGACCATTTCCTTTACCTCATCCTTGAAGAGTTTTGCTTGGTCCTCACAACCTGTCAACGTCTGTACAAAGCTAAAGACCTTGAAGAAAAGACAGACAAGGAATTAAACACACACTCAGAGAAAATCATCCCTTCTCCTCCTGCAGGCATTACCTCAGCAGATGCAGATTCCCAACTTTCACTTGCCAAATTAGCATAAATAGATCTTCTCCTATTCATAGGTACTTAATAATAAGGCAAGAGGAAGGGATACGTAACCCCTTTCACAATTGCTGATTTTCCCTTGCAAATTTCCCACTGTACCCAAGCCTTTATTTTAAACCAGTCTAACTACTGGTTTCAGAGACTTAATTGGAAAAAAAAATTAAAATGGCACATGGGGTGCCTCTTACAAGGAAGAATCAGTGGGTGAGATGAGGATTAAATAATAAATTTATTGTGTTTTCCCCTGCAACATGTAGTTCTGCTCCTCATGGAACATATTTAAAGGTGCCAGTAAGGCATTCCGTACTCCTTGTTATTGTGCACAAAGCTTCATCAAGTCACAGCTGACTTATGGCAACCCTGTAGGATTTTCAAGGAAAGAGACTAACAGAAGTGATTTGTCATTGCCTGCCTCTGACTGACCCAGGACTTCCTTGGTGGTCTCCCATCCAGATATTTACCAGGACCAATCCTTCTTAACATCCAAGATCAGACAAGATTGGGCTGGCCTGGCCATCCAGATCAGCCTCAGTACCCCTTAGGGTAGCATAGATATTTATACCACAGAAATACCTAAGGCAGCTTATGAAAATTTTGGAGCACTAGAACAGCCATTTCCAACCAGCAAAACATACTAAAATCCATAGTACTGGTACAACTAAAAAGAACCAACCAACTCAAGAAAAGGACTAAAGAGGAATAAGAATTGTTTTGTGCTGTTTGTAAAAGACAAACGTGGTGGCATTATTAGAGGAAATTCTGTGTGGCGTGCAACAACTGAAAAGGCCATGTCTTCTTCTACTTTCCTAAATTCTGACAGGTTGAGCTGGGCTTCAGAATAAAAGCTAGCCAAAAAGCAGATTATTATGAAAGAAGATGAAAGCTCAGATTACAGGGAGCTTGAAGGGTGGCGGGGACAGCTCCCCTACCTTCTATGAGAGCTCTCCCAGCTACCTTTTTCTAAAAACCTAATGGAAGAAATTGGGAGGGATGTGTGGCAGGAATACCCTCGGAATCAAGCTTATGCTTTTACCAATCCATCTTTCCTTTTGCATGTTCTTACCTCATCTATGGTCCATTTGGCCACCGTAGATGCTGTGATCCCAGCAACTCCTGGCAGGAGCTTACAGTGCTGCTCCCAGCAGAGAGACAGGGAACGGTCTGGGTGCGCTGATAAGGCTGACATGAAAAGAGATTGGTGCATATTGTCTGAAGAAATGGCTGGTGATGACATTGAGAAGATTATAAAATGGATTAAAGTACAGAATGGTGACAGAACTACTGTATACACTCTTGTGTGCCCTAAAACTGGTTTGTCCAATCTCCCCCTTCCTGAAAGACATGATTGCCACAGGGACTGAATAGGGCTAAATTAGATGTAATGGTTTACTCCAGAACATTGAGATAAGCCTGACACCAAATCCATACGAAACAGAGTGTGGGGAACAACTGAAAGTACTGCATGGATGGACAGGAGGATAAAGCTAAACCCTAACTCTACCTGATAAAGACTAGGCCTCAACTCTTTCTTTTGCATTCAGGCTCAAAAAACAGAAGTAAATACCACCAGCCGGGGTGCAGCTGTTTTGGTGGGAAAAGGGGAGGTGGAGGGCTAGAGTTCAGCTCCATTCTCCTGCCAAAGGTGAAGCCATTATGTAGAGATCCATCATAATATATGGTTTGACCCTCAGATGTGAAATGGTAAAGACCATGCTTACAGGAAGAAGGCTCATTTATGCAGGCTTCAGATATGTAACTGTTTAGACAGAACAGTTCTTATCCAGCAATAAACCATTTATGTCAGTGTGGAGCTTTCCACACAGTTGAGGACAGAAGATGGTGACAATATGTCAAAAAGCTATCTGAAAGAGCTGAAAGGGTGGTCATGTAAATGTGGAGCAGCATTTTCACAGAGGTCACCATCAGCTGGTAGTTGGATAAAGCCTTCTTGGGGGTTTATCAGGCTGTCAGCAGTTCGCACTGGGAGGAAGCAGCCAAAGGACTGAGGGAGAGATGCGTTTGTAGCCATCTTTTCACAGGGTTTTGACTGAACAAGGTTTGAGAAGCAGCTCAGCAGCATCCATGCTTTCCTTGGAAACAACATCTTAATCCTTCTCACATTACATTTTAAGAAGGTTTTAGTCACTATGGTGATACAGAGGATTACTCCCATTTCAAATAAAGCGGAAACAGCCTGACCATATTACAACAAAGATACTGCTCAAAATGAAAATCACATTTGTCTTGTATGCATTATCTGTAATTTTACACAGCAACTTTTATTCTTGAAGTGTCCTCTTAATGGCTTGTTCATCTGCATTGTAGCACATTTCTTGTAGAAGAAGCCCTCTCGTTGCTTACAAGAAAAACAGAGACAAAGAAAACAGGTGCTTACTTTGAAAGTCTTCCTGCTGGATTTTCCGGTATTTGGGTGGTCGCCCTCTAGAGAAACAAGAAAAGCTTTATTTCCAAATTACCAAGGGCACGATTGGAAGGTGAGAAGCTATAGTAGACCACATTAGCTGATCCTCACTTCACATGTTTGGATTCTTCCCCTCTTAATTTTCCAAGGGGGCAAAAATCATGTGAACTGGGGGCCAGGTCCACAATCAAACATTTGCATAGGGTACCTAGGTCACATGAAACATTTGTGGCTTGTATCCAGCCATGCAATTCTTAAGACTTAAGAGCACTTCTATATTGGGATTGTGATTTCTACTGATTACCCTGCTGACCCCCAAGAAAGAAAATTTCATGGGATTCAGAGGAATGCATCAGGAGAAGGAAGCAGGAAACTCTTGCTCTGTGAGGCCCATTCCACATGCAGATCTCATCAGATACAAGTCATTGTTACAAGGAAATCAAGTGAATTCACAACTCTATCACATGCAACTGGTGTAGTTCCCTCTAAACATGTGAACTGGAAAAGGATTTTCCAACAAGATAAAGATGGTAGTTACAGACAGATACAATAGGAAATACCAACTGTTTTTTGCACTGGTTCTCAAACTATGAGACATTTGCTTTTTTAGGAGGAGAATGGAACAACTGAAAGGGGATGCAATTGTCCATAGAGGGGTGGGGTTCTAAGACCTTAAGAAACTTCTCCATTCCTCAGGAATGGTAGAGATTCCTCTTTCCATACATTTCTTCTAGCAGAGGATCCTTACATGGGTATTATGTCTAATCCCCTGAGACCAAGCATCCCTTCTACAAGAAAGGGATGATGATACTTTGTTCTACTAGTGTATCCCTGTGAGTAGTTTTAGAAGGAGAAATGTCTTGTCCCGCTCCTTTTTATAAAGCCAGAACCATAACATAGCCTGGAGCTCCAGATCCCAGAGACAGACTGCATGCTTATGCAAGGTTCTCTGCATGCTTTGCTGTGTAATAATGGGGTGAGAAGAAGGTAGACTCAGTTTGGAAGGGAAGACCAAATTCAGAAGCTTTGAGAAACAGTGCTATAGGGAAGGGGCAGATGTCTCCTTACAAGGTAGTAGCAGTTGACAGAGCTCTCTGAAGTGACTCCCAACCAAGGAAGTGAAAATGTTTGACTTGTATTTTTCAATGGTGTTCGTCAATCAAGGTGCACCAGCAGCTTACCTTCCATGGTGTCGAGATTTCTTCCTCTGAGAGAAGCCAATCAGGTTCCTCTTTCTAACTGAATTCTCAGTATCCGAGAGATCAATCTTCACTCTTCCCTGGTTCTTCTCGGCTAGGGGGCACCCTGAGATGCAGTAGTGAGCTGTGAACCTGCCTGTCACATGACCTGAGCCATCACAACCAGGTGTTGGGCACTTCCTGCAGGACAGAGGAGGGCATCAGAGAAGATACAAGGTTCTGTGTATGGCTGGTAAATTGTCCAGAGGACAATTCAGTTTAAAGGCATACTCCTCTTCTGACCTATTAGGCAGTCAGCAAAAGGAGGAAGTTTATACATGGCTGGTGGGTCATATATTACATATAGCAGATTAAACTGACAACACTTAAGGCAACTACACCACATGGACACCACTGTATCAGATTCAGCCACAGCTCAAGGCAACCTAGATTGATGCAAGCTACTACAATAGAATCTACAAGGCATTCCCTTTGAGTCTTGTGGGGAAAGCTTACCTGTGAAAGCTGTATTTGGAACCCTTGGTGCTGGGGAGGGTCTTACAGGCCAAGGTTGGGCAGCTCCCATTGGCAGAAGATGCGGGTTCCTTTGGCCCTGCACAAGAGGGAAGACAAAAGTCTGGATAAGGATTTCTTACTGGTTGCTATAATTCTTTTTTCAAGCAGGTCTTCTACATGAGCATTCTGTGACTGTACAAACTAAATGCTTACATCCAGTCTTATTTCCAAACTATTAAAATCTGTGTAAAGTGGTTTTTCCTTCCTTCCCCAATCCATCACATGAGCATGCAATTTCCTGTCCATGACAGTGAACTGAGGAGCATATAAATAACTGCTAAGTGGAAAATCTTGGCTTTCTATTTTTTAAAGATTAGTTTGGAGTTTTGAATGCAGGTTTGTCACAAGTAATATTAAAACAAAGTTATACTGAACAAGCAGAGGGCCAGTCAGCATCACACAAAATCTGCAGACTGCAGGGAGAAGCAAAACGAACTATTGCACCAATTATTGCTGTATAAAACAATTATTGCACCATAAATTATTAATTCTACTGAAAAACTCCCTAATTGTTATTAAGAATATACACCTGGAGCTAAATTTATTATTTTGGTTTTAAGTCGCATCTCTAGGTTTACCCCAGTTGATGTTCTAAGAAAGCATTCCACAAAAGACTTTGGGTACAATACAGAATTACAGAACTGAATGTTATTGTTAGCAGACATATAGCCCAGTGGGGAACTAGGGCAACTTACAAAAATATAATTTAAGTAAACAAATGGGGAACAGGTTCTCATCTCAGGCTGAAGGCAGAAGGCACATGGGGACAGGGCAGCAATAGGAGACCTGGATAGGGCTGCCAATCCCCAGTTGGGCACACTGGAACTATACTATCATAACCCCAGATAACAAATACAATAATACAAACATTTACAAAAAATATTGTTTATAATCTCAGTCCATTCACTATGAAAATACTTGCAATGCATATACATTATATAGAATATACCACAGTCCTATATATTTTTATATTCCAAAAAATGAGAACTACAAAAGTCCTTTTCAGGTTTTACCGTGAACACCATCCAAAGAGGAAAAAACCTTACAGTTCAATTAGGAATATTAAAGATTTTCTTCTCTTATAGGGTATCAAAATCTCCTCTGAAGACTGCACAAATAAGGTCCCAAGGGTATTGAACAAGGAAAATGTAAGGTCCCCTGTGCAAGCACCTGTCATTTCCAACTCTGGGGTGAAGTTGCTTTCACGTTTTCACGGCAGACTTTTAACAGGGTGGTTTGCCATTGTCTTCCCCAGTCATCTACACTTCCCCTCCAGCAAGCTAGGTACTCATTTTACCGACCTCGGAAGGATGGAAGGCTGAGTCAACCTCGAGCCGGCTACCTGAAAACCCAGCTTCCACCAGGGATCGAACTCAGATTGTGAGAAGAGCTTAAGACTGCAGTACTGCAGTTTTAACACTCTGCGCCACAGGGCTCTTTTATTGAACAAGGAGTTGACTAAAAAGAAAAAAACCACACACACAAGGAGTTGACTAAGAGCTTGTTTCATGCACACTTCTTCCAAGTAGGACCTCAGCAAACATCTGTGTAACAGTCTACACTTAAAATTCATACATAAGTATTACATTCATTCTGCAAAAATCTATATCTCAGTCTCCCATCTATATTCATGTTTCTAATGTTCCATTCACTAACCAGTTGGGGGCAGAGGATCTGCCAGTTTGGAGGCCCTTAGCAGAAAAGGGGGGGTGGGTTTGAATGTCCTCTGGGCACTCTGGTATAATGGAGATTCAATCCATGGGTATTTTGGGCTTCAGGGGGGCTGGGGTTTTTTAGGTGGAGGCACCCAGTTTTCAGCATTGCATCTGGTGCCTCTCCTCCACCCTAGTTTCAAAAAGATTGAACCAGGGAGTCCAATTCTATAAGCCTCAAAAGAAGGTACCCCCATCCTCCATTATTTCCATGAAGGGAAAGCATTAAAGGGAGCACAGTGATGGCCAGAACTCCCTTTGGAGTTCAACCATGCTTGTCACAACCTTGCTCCTGCCTCCAGCCCCAAAGTCTCCTGCCACCACCCCTAAGTCTCCAGATATTTCCTTAGATGGACCTGACAACCCTAAGCCCCACTCCCAAAATCTCCAGGTAACCCTAGACCTAGAGGGCAACCTGACAAGGATTTGCTTTAAATTTGTGGCCCAAAAACAATCTATTGATTTTCCCAGTAGTATTATCATTGCTGATGAGTGGTCAATTATCCAAAGCATATTCATATATCCATTAACTATATTGTTTTATGTATTCATATATGCATTTATATCTATGTATTCATGTCAGGAGCCCTGTGGTGCAGAGCAGTAAAGCTACAGTACTGCAGTCCCAGCTCTGCTCACAACCTGAGTTCGATCCCTGCAGAAGCTGGGTTCAGGTAGCCGGCTCATGGTTGACTCAGCCTTCCATCCTTCTGAGGTTGGTAAAATGAGTACCCAGCTTGCTGGGGGTAAAATGTAAATGACTGGGGAAGGCAATGGCAAACCACCACAAAAAAAAGTCTGCCATTAAAATGTTGTGAAAGCAATGTCACCCCAGAGTCGGAAATGACTGATGCTTGCACAGGGGATTACCTTTGCCTTTTTATTCATGTCTAGATTAATCTATGTATTATAATATGAATATTTACTAACCTTCATATATATTAATTATATTCTTTTATGGATTTATGTAGATTAGTGTTGTTAACAAATGAGGCCACAATAGAGGATAGATCACTTGGGAGGCCAAGGCCTAATCTTGTCTCCAGGGTAACAGAAAATAGGTACCAATGAAAGATGTCTACAAAGCTGGAATGTGACCTTGGAGCAAAGCAACACTGGGGTCTGGGAACTAATTCAAAGACTTTGCATATATATGCTACAAGTGTTTGCTATCTGATTCTTCATTAAAAGCATCTTCTGCATTTACTCAAGAAGTCTTGTGACAGATTCTGAGCAAAACCTCATACCCAACATCTGCACGGAGTGAGGAAGCTACAATGAATAGCCTCAGATTCCCAGAAAGGAGGAGAACAAAAAGGGCATACACTGCTGGTGGCAAGAGAAGCACATGTTCTGGATGTTATTTATTTTTTTTTGTACCCTGCCTTTTTTCCCAGAGGGACCCAAAGCAGCTTGACATCGTTCTCCTCCCCTCCATGTTATCTGTAAAACGACCTTGTGAGGTAGGTTAGGCTGACAGTGGCCCAAGATCACCCAGCAAACTTCCATGATATGCAGGGGGATGGGGTTGAAGGCAGGTTTTGGATATTTGCAGGTAAGCTTAGAACCAAGGCAGCCTGTTCCAGTTCATTGTGAATGAGTTTACTGTTGTTAATCTTATTTCACAGGTGGCAGCAACAGCCCTTGTGTCTTGCTCAGTGTTTGTACTTACTGAGAGGAGGCTGCAACGGATGTCCAGTTTTGGAGCACCATCCCACAGGATGAATGTCTGGGTGATCAGAATCAATCCAGAAATCATAGATATGGCTCCAACCATCAAAATGGATCTGTAGGAAAAAATCAAATAAGTTGCTGTTAGATTTCAGGATCCTTCCCCTGCACATCAAAAAAGCACGGAAGGTGGTAAGAACCAAGTTGTGGGGCAGCTGGGGGGTGGGCAGCAGGGGTCCCCTGCCTCCACTTATTTCCTCCAGATGCTTTTATTTTCTCTGTGCACCATCACAAAACAAGAAAGCAGAGACAGAAAGAGAGACTGCACGATCATGCATGACAACAGAGCCAGAAGAGAGCTCCACCTTTATCCTGTAGTCTTCGACATCTTCAACACTGGCCACTCGAATCAAGGAGGGAGTCCTACGGTCCACTGCCTCCAATTTCATGTTGATGAGGAAGCCATGGGGTTGCCTCTGGAGAGGGAAAGAATGAGGAGAGGACTGAAGGCCAAGTGGACAAGAAATATCTTCTCCCAGATTAACTGTATCCAAATGAGGGGGTTTCAGCACGAATCCATACTTTGCTCTGTATTTGGGAATGGTGCCCAAAATGCCCTCCATTGGTGGGTTGCTTGGTGAGGGCTGGAGTTCTCCTAGGATTACAACTGATCTCCAAACTACATAAATCACTTGCTTATTTAAAACATGTGTTCCATTTCTCCTGGAGAAAATGGCTAGTTTGGAAGGTCGACTGCATGGCATTATACCCTACTGAGGCCCCCACCCTCCCTAAATCCCACTCTCCCAGGAGTCACCCTCAAATCTCCAGGTAAATCTCTAAGTAGTTGGCAACCCTAATTGGTAAGTGATCTCAGCATGGCTGTAAACCCCTGGGAGCTTGCAGTTGCCACTCATCTTGGTGCAAAAGAGTGATTCCCAGGCTCCAACATTCTAGGCTCCAAACTTGCTAGAAATCCTACTCCCTCACCCCCAACAAAAATATTTGCACATGCATGGTAGAGGATGGAAGAAAGAACAGACTGCTTACCACCTTAAAGGCCCAAGCTGGCACTGCAGAAGCACCTGTTTCTGCTAAGTATTTTTCCCAGCTGAAGTTCTCAGGGTCAGGGTAGTCTGGAAATGAAAGAGTCTGCCAAGTGACAAGCTTTTGCTAGAGATGCTTAGAATCCTTCTCTAGTTGGAACAAGCTCTACACTGACTTGCAGCCAAATGCAGCTCTCTGGTCTGATCAAAATTGATTCTGTCTCTTTCCTTCCTCATGCTAAAGAATATTTGAACACCCAAATGTGCTACAAGTTTCATAACTGATATATAGACATTCTTTGATTCCTAAAGTAAGTTGAAAACTGAACAATAAAGTACAGGGCATACTGAAACCAGTCCTTTCATCTCCCAGAAGTCAAAAGATCCACAGTATCCCAAGCTGTTATTCTATCTTTATTCCAACAAATTCTGCACTGATGTATTTTTCAGCAAAGGCTCCTGACCACTTCACATGTTAACTTTATTTGGGTCCAAAAAAAGGTGTGCATTTTGTAATATACGAACAACACAATGAGTTTTTAGTTAGGCATGTCTATGCAGATTGGGAATAAACCTCCAGGATGGAAAAAAGGACTAAGAAATGCAGTTCAACAGGTAGCTCTTGTGCCTGGAAACACCTGTAACAATGGATGGAACAGGCAAGGATTGCATATTCACCTTGAGGAGGTGTGAGGGGTTTCCCATGCTCCTGACACCAACCAACTGGGTGGATATAGGGACTGCTGGGGTCACACCTGCAGGGCAAATAAATTGGTTAGATAGCTAAAATCATTAGGAACTCCAAGAGAGTCTGTAATTGAGGTACAAGAGGGTCTGTGATTGAATTAACAAGAAGAGAGAAGTAATCCAAAACACTGACAGAAGGAGAACTGAAAATCTTTAATAGCTTCCCTTTCTCTGATTCTTGGAACAAAACCAGTTAAAAAACCTCTTTTCTCCTGAGTAAATTTGTTGTTTCGAGTAGCATTTCTTATGTTGTATCCCAGTTCCTGGCTCTTTGTATAAGGCTTGGGACATGCTTGGTCTCTTTCTATGGTTTATGCAGCTCAAAATATCACTTTCTTGTCCTATGATGACAAAAATAGTAATGCTGAAGTCTTGGCAAATGTCATTCCATGTCCTGAATTTTGCCTTATGATGGTCTGGGGTAGGCTCAAATGATACCATATACTTCTGCAATGCAGCTTGCTTAATTTGAATCAAAGTTGACACCTGCCCATGCAACAATTCGAGATAAATAATTTGGCATTATCATAGAAGGAATTAAAAGTGGATAGGACCAAGAGAGCTGCAACAGCTCCAGATCAGAGAAAAGGAGGCCAATAAGGTACCCAGGTTGTTTTCCACATGTTATGAAGGCTTGCCATGTGCATATCTCCATCCATTGGGATTCCTGCTGGCTCTGAGTCAACCTCAAGTATTCCCAGAGAAAGGAGGCTCAGATCTGTTTCTTTGGGAACTGCACCACATCAGGCTTCAGAAGACACTCTACCCTTTTGGTGGTCTGGTACTCTGCTTCCTATATCCCAGCTGTGTTGCTGCCTCCTGTATTTGCATACTTTTATGTCCTAGGTCAGGTAACAATAGAAAAGACCTCCTACACATTTCCATGGCCTTTCCCCCTCACACTGCCATGGCACAGACACAAAAATTTCCAAACATCCCAGCCATTTTATACTGGAACCCTAAAGAAGAGATACAGCAGTTGAAGGCCTATTAAACCAACAATTTTTAGTTATATGGTTCCCATTTCAATTGCACATTTGAAAAATCATTGCTATTAAAACAGCAATAAAAGCCAACATTGCTTTTATTTTATTTATTTATTACTAGATTGAGCAGGGATTATGACTCAGTTGGAGATGTGCAATACCTCTCAGAGATATGCAATAAGTGTCACTAATGCTATTACTATAACACATGAAGCTGCTCTTACACTGAATCAGACCATTGGTCCATCAAGGTCATTATTGTCTACTCAGACTGGCAGCAGCTCTCCAGGGTCTCAGGCAGAAGTCTTTCCTGTCATCTACTGCCCGGTCCTTCTAATTGGAGATGCTGGGGATTGAACCTGGGATCTTCTGCATGCAAAGCAGAGACTCTTCGCCTGGGTCACAGCCCTTTCCACATCATATAATTTCAAATTCCCTCAAAATTCCTAGAAGAACTTCAAATGTGCAGCAGCCACTTTATATATCCTCAGGGGTCATTAGCTGTGAAGCGTAGAGGCAATGTTTGGCCCAACAAAATAGTTCTTCTGTGCTCATCTCTTGCCTACCAGTAGTCATACGTGTCATCCCAGTTGTCAAAGTGCACCAAAAAGCGATTGTCCACCACATCTGTCACCGTGGCAACGCATATCAAAGAAGGGTTCATACGATCCACTGCTTCAAGTTTCATGCCCACTTGGAATCCCGTTGGGACAGCATTCTGAAGAAAGAGAAGACAGAAATAGTCCTCTTTCCATGTGTATCTAGGAAAGACTTCCATACAGTGCAATCCTATGATGTAAGGCAGGGGTGGCCAACGGTAGCTCTCCAGATGTTTTTGCCTACAACTCCCATCAGCCCCAGCCAGCATGGTCAATGCCTGGGGCTGATGGGAGTTGCAGGTAAAAACATCTGGAGAGCTACTGTTGGCCACTCCGATGTAAGGGTTAACTGTAAACTGTGTGAAGATGTGGGCAAGACTGATCTCTCCCATACCATCTGCCACCTGCAAGGAGGAAGGTTCCAATGGGAAAGATCCAAAGGATCAGCACCCCCCCCCCTCCCCAAACTAAGGAAACACGTGTTTTGCCTCCAAACTGGGACTTTTTTTCAGAGCATCCACATAATATTGTCCCCTAATATCCACTTTTCAGGCACACTGTTTCTCACACTTGGTTTACTACGACAGCTTCTGAGAGAGCACAGTCCATGCACATTAGAGTGCCATCCGAATGGGAAGTAGCTCATTTTCAAAGATCCCATCTACACCAGTGCTATTTTCTCCCTGTCATCCCCTTGTGCTTGCCATTTTCCCTGCTGGGCCACAGACAAAGTAACTGCTACAGTATTGTAGTTGTAGCAATTGCAGTGTTTTTTTCAAAATCCCTCAAAATCCTTCTGCTGGAACAATGAGAGGGGGCATGAATGACTGATGGAGAAAACTGAACAGAAAAATCTCAGGGGAATGCTCTGTGTCCAAAGCAAATGCCTCTGCTTTTGCAGCAGCAATTGATGCAGAATAGAGGAAACTCCTTGTGTGGATGCAGAACTGCTTGCTGTCATGGGACTAAACAAGAATGGTTAAGGCTAGCTCAAACTAGCTCAGTCAGTAGATTAATAAACTGAAGCTTTGATTGATTAGCAAGCTGAGGACCCTTCTAATCAGCAAGGCTGTGAGTTATTGGCAACTTCATTTATTGACTGACAGCCTTAATTTTTAGTGTATCCAGACTAGCACTGTTTCTCTAGCCTTGATTTTACACTTAAGGATGCTGTTTGTTGCACAAAAGTCACCATCTCTTTTGTGGCTGTTTCAAAAGCACATTCATTATCATGCCCAGTAAAGGAGTTAGTTTGCAGGAGCAAAAGACACTCACACTGTCTGGGGTCACAAAGAGGTGCTTGGGAGCTGCCTGAGCTTTGGTTATCCTCAGATAGTTGGCCCAGTTGAATTCTTCTTCCTTATAACCTAAACATCCTCACATAAAGGATAGGAAAGAGGAGACATATTAGTGAGGTCAAACTCATTGACCTAAAGAAACCATGGTGATTGGAGATGATGTTTCTTAGGTGACTTGCAAATACCAGCTTCCCCTGCAAGGATGCCAGCCTTCCGGTGGGGTCTGCAGATGTGTCAGAATTAAAGTTCATCCTCAGACTACAGTGATCAGTCCCTATAGAAAAAATGGATGCTGTGGGGGGTGAACTCTATGGCATTGTACTCTGCTGGGGTCCCTGTCTTCCCCAGGCTCCATTCTCCAGGAGTTTTCCAACCTGGATCTAGCAACCTTACTACCAGTAGCCAGGGGGGACCTATTCCTCTGCGATGGCAGCAGCAAACTTGAAAAGAAGACCTTGCACTACATTGAGGTTCTCTCTCTGGCCTCTTGATCACATAGGTACATTTATTTATTTAGTTCCATTTATATCCCGCCCTTCCCACTGAAGCGATCTCAGGGCGACTTACATGCTCATGCGTATGCATGGGTATAAACATATAATAGGACATAAAAACCATAAAACAATTTAAAAACATAGAAAATTAACATTTCAATGCTATGATCTTACATTCAGATTTATGTTCTCTATAGGCGAGTCTTAGATGGTCCTTTCTGCTGCTGCTATAGAGCAGCTTGCAAGAGGTGATCTAGATGTTTCCTGAGAACTGTGGTGGCCAGCAGTCAAGTTGCAGATGCCTGGTGGAAGACTGCCATCTTACAGGCCCTGTATGAGCTCTTGCAGGGCCCTAACTTATTCCGGCAACTCATTCCACCAGCATGGGGTCACTACAGAGAAGGCACTGGCTCTAGTTGTCATGAGCCTGGCCTCTTTAGGGCTGGGGATTGAGAGGAGATTTTGTGACCCAGACTGAAGTTGAAGCATATTAAACTGACACTGCTTATAACACTAACAGTGCAATCTTCAGTAGAGTACAGAATTGCACTATGGATTACTTAAACTTGGGATATAATCCAGGTGTCTACATGCCAGCAGCCTCTATATAGTCTTGCTCTACCACCTTCATCCCTTACCAGGAGTGTTAGTTTACTCTTGGCACCAAACAGAACCTGCTCCTTGAGCTCTGCTATAATAAACATGGTGCCAATCTACTTACCTTTTGGTGGCTGGAGTTTGTGCCCTGTTTTCTCAAACCAGCCAGCAGGATGAATGTTAGGAGAGTTGGCATTCAGCCAGAAATCATGACATTCAGAATAGCCATCAAAATGAAGGCGCATCCGGTAACCACATACCTGCAAGCCAGAAAAGCAAGAGACGTGTGAATTTCCCTTCTACTAGCCTACTAGGATAACAAAGCAAGAGTCAAGTGCACCTTTAAGACCAGCAAAGTTTTATTCAGAATGTAAGCTTTCGTGTGATCTAAGCACACTTCATCAGACAACAGTACGGAATGGCATGCAGCCCTAAATATCTTTGGAAGGTTGATGATGTTCCATCCTAACCTACTGGATATTTCTCTCTCTGACCAGTAGGCGGCAGATTTGTCAAAACTCTGAGGGGCTCTCAAGACCAGTTATTCTGTAATTGCCAACGACATTATTTTAGGCCACATATGCTTAAATCTGAAGGTACAGCTAACAACAGCAAGAATGTACATTTGATATAAAAATGAGTCCCTTGTGTTATGTAGTCTACATAAACATTCCACGAGGGTTGTTTTCCAGACTAAAAAGCACTCTGTGGAAAACCCTTTGAGTCCTCCAAATCGAATGAGGACCCTTTGAGTCCTCCAAATCGAATGAGGAAAATTATCATCAGGTGCCATACCCTCAGGTCCCACAGTGGGGGTCATTTCTTTAACCCAATCAAACCATAACAGAGCCTGAGGAAGGCACAAAGCCAGTAAACAGAAAAGGAGTTTCAGTATTCAGCAGCTGATATTCAGCAGAATGCCAAAGTGGAAAGCCATCTCACCTCAGCCACAGTGAGAATGAAGTACATAGAAGGGTGCTGGGGGTCAATCCCCTCAAGCTTCATCCCCACCTGGAAACTGTTCGTGTGCTGGCTGACCAACTGATGCTGAAAGGAAAGAACAAATCAGATGAACATATATATTGAACATATGAAGCTGCCTTCTACTGAATCAGACCCTCAGTCCATCAAAGTCAGTATGTCTACTCAGACTGGCAGCAGCTCTCTAGGGTCTCAAGCTGAGGTTTTTCACGCCTACTTGCCTGGACCCTTTTTTAGTTGGAGATGCCAGGGAATGAACCTGGGACCTTCTGCTTACCAAGCAGATGCTCTACCACTAAGTCACCGTCCCTCCCTAAGACACAGAAGTAGCCACCATCAAAAGAGGGCATCTTTCCCCCTCTATCATTTAATGTCATCCCTCACAACACCAAAATAAATTGTGCCTGTTATGTGCTATAAAGTCACTTCTGACATATGGCTACCTTATGAAGTAATGATCACCAAAACCTCTAACAGTCTTGTTCAGGTCTTGCAAGCTCTGTGTGTGTGTGTGTTTTAAAGTAAACCTCTTCCCTTGCCCTATCCATTGCTGTTGGGGGTAGACAAAACGACTCTTTTTCACCAGCATAAAGTCTCATTAGACCCAACCCCATGATTAAATAGCTCAAACAGCAACAGTGCAATGTGGATGGAAGGCAGGAGCAAAAATAAAGTCAAAGGAAAATGAGCCTTCCCATGCTCAAAGCGTTCTTAGAGCAAATAGTTTAAAAGAAGCAAATTCACCGATGATCCAAAAAGCATGGGCATCATAAAGGGAGCCCCAACTTATGTACCATATAATCAGTAAACAGTCTCTCATATTATGTTTTCTTACAAATTAATTTCCATTCCCCCACACTTTGCCTGGGACTTGCAGCAAGACTTTGGGCTTAGGGGATGTTTCCTGGAAGAACAGCAACAAAGGCAGATTTAAACATTTGCTACATATTCACCTAAAGAATATCTTCTGCCTAGCATAAAACACAGAGGAAAAAATCTTGAATTTTTGATAGAATTTAAAATAGTTAAGCTGTGCTATGTTTTTCATGAGTAAAAATGACACACATCGCTGCAAGCTAGAGTCAATTTTTTCTGTTCCTGTCATACTGCCATTTTCAAGCCGATTTGTGTGACATTTGGGCAGCATGCGCTTCCTGTCACATAGAAGTATCCCAGGCACCTGAGACAAAAATAACTATATAAGGAACAGAATTTGGAGGAATCAGAATGGTAGATTTTTTTTTTTTTTACTAACGTAGCTTATGGGTTTAGTACCATTATTCATGACTTTTCAAAAAGAAATCAGAAAAATGTAGTTTGGTGTATTTTTCTGAATTATCTGTTCAGAGATCCCGAGTTCTCTTACAAAACTAATGCCCACAGTTTTAGTTACACTCAAAACACTTGTAAGTATGTAGCTGGCCCAATCTCATCAGATCTCAGATGCTACACAGGCCACCCCTGGTGAGTACTGCGCTGAAAGACCACCAAGGAAGTCCAGGGTTACTATGCAGAGGCAGGCAATGGCAAACCACCTCTGAATATCTCTTGCCTTGAAAACCCTAATGGGTAACCATAAGTCAGCTGCAACTTGACAGCACTTTCCATCACCACCAAAGAGTGTTGACACATCCCAGATAAAAGAACCCAGTTACTTACTTCCTGAAACAGATTTAAAGGGGCACTGATGGCTTTCTGTTCTTCCAGGTAGGATGCCCAGGACCAACCTTCCGTCTTCTCCTCACCTGAAATTCAGAACAGCAGAACACATACCTCCCAAAAAAGTATTCAGAACAATGTTGCTGGCATCTACATAGTTGGTCATATTGGGGAAAGGATTCAGAAAACATGAGCCTTTATCCCAACACACGCCATACAGCTTAGCCCACATCATCCAGAAACAGGGTTGCCAATTCTAGAGTGTTCCCTCTAGCAGTCCCTTTAATATCATTTTGATCTGCACCAATTTTCAGGTGCCATGGTTTAGCTTTATGCCATGAAAAGATTCCATTGTGTATTTCCGCATATTAAACCTTTGTTAACGGGGAAGGACAATTTTCCTGGCCAACTGGAGACTGGACTGGAAAAAAGAAGGACTGGAAAAAAGCACCACATTGTATTTAGCCAAGGAGTCAGTTTAACCAAAGGTTCTTCCAGACAGGGGCAATGAAAATGCACACCCTTGCTACAGCAGCATCTGCAAGTGGCAGAGGAACAAGTGAAAATCACATTCATAGCCCCTCCCCATTCCTGCACCACTTGCTACTGCTGCTGTCCTCCCACGATCCTTGCTCCTTTCCTTACCCCCCCCCCTCACAATTGTGGCCATGAAGGTGATTGAATTGACACACACATCACTTCACTTTTCCTTTCACTACCAAGCTGCACTGTAATGCTGCAGCAATGTTTGGCAGGGAAATTGAACAAAGTCCTTTAGAGGACAGATAGTCCACCTTATAGCCACCCCACCCTTAAAAAGGAGGGGACATTCTCAGGAATGCTGTGAGACCAGCTCAGCACTTTAATGCAAGGCTGTCCTGCAGTCTGAAAAATCCCCAGGTGGAAGCAGTTCTAGAGAAAAGTCAGATGGTTCAGGCAAGTGAGCCACGCTGCATGCTTACTCAGCTGACTTGCGCTCCATTCTTCATTCCCAGTGTTGCTAGCAGGGGGTTCTCCTCCAGAGCCATTTGCCTCCGCTTGCTTTATTTCCTAGGTCATATAGGCAAAAATTGTACTCTGAATAATTACCCAGTTGATTTACCCTCCTCAACTTTTCAGAGCAGCAAATGCTGTGAGGTAAAATCACATAATCAGTTTCCTTGTGATGAGACAGTACTGGAATCCTGTTTTGTTTTTGTAATATGTAGCCCTGTCCTGGATAGCCAGACTAGCCTAATCTTCTCAGATCTCAGAAGCTAAGCAAGGTCAGTCCTGATTAGTATTTGGATGGGAGAGCGCCATGGAAATCCAGGGTTGCTCCACAGAGGCAGGCAATGGCAAAACATTCCAACAGTTGCTCCACTGGGTTTCAGAACCCTATGAGAAGAAAGGAGGGGCTTCTGACTTCCCTACTGTACTGTTTACTCCAGTGGAAATGTTTGCCCTTTCTCCAGCTTCACATTTTTCATCTACAGTGTGGAGCTGAACAGAGCAACAGGGTGCTGTTAGGGTAAGATAACCTGTTCTTCTGTGGAGATAGATCATGATGGGTAGTCAATGTTAGTCTGTCTGTAGCAGTAGAAAAGTGTAAGAGTCCAGTAGCACCTTAAAGACTAACAAAATTTGTGAATCACTTGCTCACTTTTTCAGATACAGCTAGAATGTGAGTCCATCTGTCATTAGCAGGCAAATGACAATAGAAGGTATGATTGGATTAGGTGTGATATGCAGAGAGGTAGCGGGTATGGAGAAATCAGCATTGGTAATGAGACAGGAAACCTAACTCTTGATTCAGTCCAGGTGGATTCATTGTCTTGAGCTTTGGTATCAGTTGCAGTTTCTCTTTCTAATCTCCCTTTGAAATTCCTTTGTAAGATAACTGCTACTTTTAGGTCAGCAACTGAAGATCCAGGACATTCAAAGCAGCAAATAAATGCTCATTCATTCACATTCTAGCTGTACCTGAAGAAATGAGCAGTGTAGACCACAAAAGTTCACACCACATCACAAATTTTTATTAGTGTTTAAGGTGCTACTGGTCTCTTACCCTTTTCTTGTTGGCACGGTTGCCCACAAATTGACCTGTATAAGATGTAACATCTTTGAAGTCCTTACCTTGCAGGAAGATGTGGCTTCACTATGGATTTTTAAATAGCCTTATTAGTTACTTGCTTTGCAAGTGTCTATTCATCAAGAACATACACAGGAACTTAATGGAGACCCTGTGTGTTGAAAGGAGGTTTAGAAATATGCTAAATAAATGAAGAAATAAATTTGTGCATGTCAGGAAAGGCAGCAGAGAAATTTAAGAAGTGAAAATTCAGCCAAGTTTAAAGACCTGTTCTTGGGTATATTAAGGCCTCAGATTCAGCTGGAGCTCACAGGATTGCAGCTCCTGAACCTTTCTGGAAGAGCCAGTTTGGTGTGGAGAGCCAGTTTGGTGTAGTGGTTAAGTGTGCGGACTCTTATCTGGGAGAACCGAGTTTGATTCTCCACTCCTCCACTTACACCTGCTAGCATGGCCTTGGGTCAGCCATAGCTCTGGCAGAGGTTGTCCTTGAAAGGGCAGCTGCTGTGAGAGCCCTCTCCAGCCCCACCCACCTCAAAGGGTATCTGTTGTGGGGGAGGAAGGTAAAGGAGATTGTGAGCCGCTCTGAGACTCTTCGGAGTGGAGGGCGGGATATAAATCCAATATCTTCTTTTTCTTCTTCTTCCCCCTCTTCCTCCCCACCTACTTTGTCCATTGAATAGAAGGTGCATTTGCATAACAATCCCTGGATTAGGAGAGTGGGCAGCCAGCCAGCCACCAGGGGCTTTGCTATGCCCTCAGCAGCCCTCATTAACCCCTGGAGAAGCCCTATGCCACCCTTTCTCCACTTCTTATGTGATTTTATGCAGAGGGTAGCTTGCTGGCCTTTTGACTGAGGGGGGTGGGTGACCCAGAAAAGCGAGGCTTCTTTGGGCTGGCTGGATCTCTAGTCAGCCCAAGCAGGCCTCACTCGCCTGGGGCTCTCCTTTCTTGCATCGGTTTGCTTTTGGCTTGGGGGGGGTGGCATATGCTAATGAGTGCCACCCATTAAACTACAATATGGTACAACAGTTTTAAGGACATATACTATTTTAAAACTCTTTGTAATAATATCATACACACTATTAATTACTCATTAACGCTCTTCATTAATACTACATACTATTAATTTAGGTTGACCAATTACTATTTTTACCAAGCAAAGTGATTTGAGCATTTTGTAGGGATGTTCAGTATGTAGCAGTGCTCCAGAAAAACAACTGCTTATGGTCTGATGCACTTTTACATGTACCTGTGATTGTCCCATCCTTGCAATCTCTAAATTGTACCCCCAGCTCACCCAAAGGAATCTACTGCCCAAAGAGATTGTTTCATGGTACCGCTAGCCCTGATTCTGGCCTATCTGAGGAAGAAATGTGTGCATGAAGAAATGGTATACACAACCCAATCATACCGTTTGTTCAGACTCCTCTTCCTCTTCTTCTGAAGGGCTCTGATACTCTTTCCTTTTCCGCTTCTTTACTGGCTTGAGGATTTCAGTAGAATTGGTGCTACCAGCAGAGTTCTCTACAATGACAGACCTGCAAAGCAAATGATTTGGGGCATGCATTGACAATATTTTTCTAAGCAACAGGAACTGCTTCCTTCAGCATTAACCCCTGTTCCTGCAACCTCACTGTGATTGCAGTAGAAACACAATGGGGGTAGAGAGACCTTGCTACAATAGCCTTGATAAGGAGAAAAAGCCTGTTTGTGATGGATGCAACAGTGTAGCAAACAGCATTAGACCTGGACTGGAAAGACAATTCCCTTTTAGCTGTGGCACTCAAAAGGTGGCCTTGGGCAAGTCACTAGCTCTCATCCAAGAATGCTTCCACACAGAGGTTTTGCTGCAATTTGGCATCCAAAAGACAGCAGCTCTAGATCATCCACATGATACCGTTTCCTAAATCTACTTCCTGACTTTTCTGCTGCTTTGTTGTGATCATTCCCAAATCTTATTTGATACAACCTTTTTGTAAGGATTGCCATGAGAGCACCCTTGTACATCATATGGAAAGGAATGTGTGCATTTTTAAGGTCCTCCCAACATCAGCACCATTTTCCTTGTCTCAGCCTCCTTATTTCTGCAACAAAAAAGGCTAGAGACTTTTTAAAAAAACGTACGAGTTCCAAAGAGCTAGTAGTTCACAGTAATACACCTTTATAATACAATAGTAATCTAGCCATTTTTCTAAAGTTCCCCCAAAGGCTCTCCAGTAACCAAGTGGAAATCAAAGTGGGAGGGGAGTGCTGAGGCAAGGAAAACAGCCATGTAGATACTACACAGAATCGTTGCTATGTGGGAGCAGCCCTAGCCTATGCATGAAAGCTGCTGTAAGCATAATATAGGATAATTCTTCATATTCCATCCTATGATCCTTGGAAGATGGCTAGACTACAGATACAATCAATATTTTAAAAGGTCCATCCTATGCTGACATTTACACAAGCTTATGAATACTTTTCCCCTTGTCTGTTGATGCAGAACAGTGCAGGAAGAGGCTGTGGTGATGACATCTACTTTATACTTTATTTGATTTATATCCCGCCCTCCCCCACCAAGGCAGGCTCAGGGCGGCTCACAGCATAAAACCACAAAAAAACAATTAAAATCCATACAGTATTATAAAATTTCACATTCAATAATTAAAACAGTCAAAAATGATTTGGTGCTAGCCACTTTGATGTTGTATAATTTCAATGGCGACAATGTTTCTTCAACTTCCCTACAGTACAGGCTCAGCGTCAGTTAAAAGCCAACTGGAAGGGAGTGGTCTTCCAGGCCCTGTGGAACTGGGCAAGGTCTCGCAGGGCCCTCACTTCCTCTGGCAGTTGGTTCCACCAGTAGGGGGCTGCTATCGAGAAGGCTCTCTCTAGTGGTCTTTAGTTTGGCCTCCCTCAGCCCAGGGATTGCTAATAGGTTTTGAAATCCAGGTCCAAGCATTTCTGTAGCTAAACTGGTCAGCAAGTTGAAAAATCAGTGAGCCCAGAGGCAACAGCACCGCTGTCTCATATCCTCCTGTAG
This sequence comes from Heteronotia binoei, assembly GCF_032191835.1. Lineage (NCBI taxonomy): Eukaryota > Metazoa > Chordata > Lepidosauria > Squamata > Gekkonidae > Heteronotia > Heteronotia binoei. The sequence continues at coordinate 50,791,751 of NC_083224.1, forward strand.
AAAAGCTGGTCCCACTCAAGGCCACAGGGCTAATTCTGATACAAAATCTTAAAGAGGCAAGTATAGACCCAGAGAAGAAACTTCTGAAGCTGTGAATACCAGAAAGTCCAGATGCACAAATCCGATGCATGAATTGTGCGGCCATGTATGGAGAACACTACAAAAATTTGTGTTCCTGGCCATACTGACATGCTGAAAACATGGAACAGATTTAAGCTGCTAACTCTGAGCCATTTTCCTACATAAAACTGGCTTCTTTCAAAGAATTCTAGAAATTGTACTTTGAATAGTGGGATTCCAGGTCTGGTCCACAAAACTACAGTTCCAAGGTAAGGTTGCAAAATGTCCTGTCCCTTTAGCAGAAACTCAGTGGGCCATTATTTAACAGGTGATATTGTTTACTTCCATAACATGAAAAGCTTCAAGTGCCCATTTCCACCTATTAAGTCTCTATTAAACGTACGAGAATATTGTTTTCCAGGCTTGGGGAGCCCTTAGAATAGGGCTCCCAAGCGAGAAGGAATGATTAAACAGTCCATTTTCAGTCTGCAGTGTGGATTTTAGCCTTCCTTGCTCTAGTCTTAATTTGTATGTTTAAGAAGTTAAATGTCAGTCAAAAAATGTCATATTAGGTATGGCTTATAAAGCAGCCCTACCCAGAGAATGGAAACATTCCTTCTTTGAACTCTGTAACCCACCCAAAAGAATTAGAGCTTCCAGTGCAGGGCCACAGTTGTATTTTCTTCTCTCTGTACCTTTCCCTTGGATGGTTCCTAGACCCATTCCTTCCTGCTCTCCATTCAAGCTTAGCAGTTTCTTTACCTTTCTTTGAATTGTCGGTGGCAGTTTTCACTGCAAAACCCTCTGCCTTCTTGGGCTGACCCGGAAACATTTCTCCGTCCACAGGTACTGCAGTGACACATGCTGTCCACACCTGGAAGCTTGGGTGGCTCTGGAATGACCAAGTCTAGAGAACCAAAAAGAGAACCACATTCAAATGGGCTACATGACAACAAACCCTGTAACAACTGGAGCTTATTATGGTCATCCCCAATTCTGGTGTGGCAAAACAATCATGTGAGCACCAAGTCACAAGCACAGGGCATGTTCAAAATTCCACAGCTAAGGCCCATTTATTTAATTATTTAGATATTTATACCACACTTTTCTTCACAATGGGGACCTAAAGCAGCTTATACTATAATCTCCCCTCCTCCAATCTGTCCTCTCAATGTCAGTACTGTGAGATAGGTTAGGCTGAGACTGAGCCAAGGTCACCCAATGAACTTCCATTTCACAGTGGGGATTTAACTTGGTTCTCCCAGACCGTGGTCCAACCCACTAACTACTACAACACATTGGTGTTTCATTTTAAGTTGTCTGCAATAGTCTATGGACATAGTTGGAGCTTATAAGCAACATTACAATGGTTAGTGAATTAATCAAATAGGCTGGAAATTGGCTAAAAAGCTGGTTAACAGATTATGCCTGCCACAACACATGCATACCTCATCTAAGAAACCAAAAACAGGTACAGATTGTACTGATCAATTAATCAATACACTGGGCAAAACTTGAATTAAGATTTTTTTCAGATGTATGACAAATATATTGCAGCAGAGCATGAATATGGGCAAAATGAAAAAAAAAAATAGCCTGGACAGGAAACAAATTATGTCACACATACACATAGCAAAAGAGCTGTGTAATCACACTCACCCACACATACAGAACTGTGGAACATAAGGGAAAGCTGGAAATATTTGTGAAAGTTAACAGACATATGCTTTACTGTTTTAAGAAGAAAAAAGCTTGACAATATTTAAGAAACTGCTACAGCACTTTTGAACTGTTCACTTCCCTAAACATATAAGATCAGTGAAATGTCAAGAGAAAGTAACTGCCCCTCACCCAGCCTTCTCAGTCTCACCATGTCCCAGCAGGGACTCTACAGGAGAACTTGGACCTGAAGTTCTAGCTTAGACCCTACAAATAGTGAGAGCAAATTTGCTTGAGGATCTGGATCTTCCCCACCTTTTCATTCACCTAAAAGCCTTCTGAGACACCCAAAAAGCTGGTCCTCCTGGAACCCAGGCAAGCCTGTAGCAAGGAAATTTTGCTAAAGGGGGCTGCCATTATGTGTCATACTTCTATATAATGAAATGTAATAAATAAGACAAGTCTTCCCATTTTGCCAAGTTTCTTTTTCTCAGTTTCTCAGGTGATCTTTCTCCAGGGCTGTTGGCAATCCTGGTGCTGGGGCAAGATCTGTTTTTAAACAAACAAACAAATAAAAAGAGCCTGCAATAGCAGAGTCAGGCTGGGAGAAAATGCTTCCAGCATCAGCACTCAGCAAGCTGAGATACAGGAAGATGTGGAGAGTCACCCCTCACTCTTGCATTGCATTAAGAAAAAAAGACCATTCAATCTCTTTTTCCTTTCTTGTGAATGGGTAGACTCCTGTAAATACACAAAGATCCCCCTATGTATTATTATATATTATTGGTGCCCCCTGATTTGCTTCTTGGGGTTGCCAGTTGCCTCTCTGTGCCTGTTCTGCAAGTGAGAAGGTTTACATGGAAGGTTTACTTATCTATCTGAAATGCAGCAAGGAGGATCCTTTGGGAATGGGGGACAGTCCCTGGGAATGTTATTGCAATTGGAGAGAAAAAATGGTATGGGGGGGGGAACATAGTTCCCATTTAGTGACAGCAGCAGACAGAATAAAAATGAATAGCTTTAGCAAATAACAAAATTAACTTTTTTTAAAAAAGCAAATGAACTGAATGTGAAAATAGATGTATCCATCTCTTAGTTTAGTCACATTAAAAAGACATACAAAGATACCTTCCCCCTCCCTCCCAAAGAAAAACTCACCAGCAGAGCAACAAATATCTGACAGAGTAGCAAATCTTCCTCCTTGAAGCATTTAAGTAGAGGATTGGCCAGCTTCAAGAAGGAACTTCCTCCATTGGGTAAATCTTCTTTCTTGACTGTGTCAGTACAGGCCAATCCAAGGAGGAAGGAAGGGATCAGTCATCATAGTCAGTACTCCTTCCTCCTCAGATTGGTTGGCACAGCCTGTACTGGCCAGAGGAAAGAAAGAATCAACCATGTAGTAAGCGTGCTTTGGTACAGCAGCGCAGCTGAAGAAAGTAAATATGTTGAATCCTTTAATTTAAGGGGGAAGATTGGGTCAACTGGGAAAGGGGGCTCTGAAAAATCGATAGAGAGTGCCACCCTCTGTGCCCCACCACTTGTTATGACCCTGGTTCCATGAACAAATGCAGCAAGGGGCAGGTTTAACAATACTGTCCCTCCTCACTCTTCCACAAGCAGAATTTCCACTGATGCAAAAGGCTCTGTCTATGCAAGGGGGAAGTAGGAGGGCAACACTGCCTAATTCCCTCCATTGATAGCTGCCTGCTGTGTTCTGTGGCATTTTGACCATGCAACCCCCAGGAGTCCAGGCATCAGCTTTTTGAAGATCTCAGAAGATCACTGGGGGGAAGTTGGAAAGATCCATGATGACTACAAGCACTTTCCATTGGCAGTTCACAGAATCCAGTCCTCTGAACGCTTGCCAGAGAGACCTCCTCACCTTGAGCCACAGTGGGATTGTCCTTGCTGGTAGGGGTCATCTCAACATCCCCATCTCTTTCCAAACAGCACTCCTTGAGGGGCTCCACAGGGGACAGCCTGTCAGCACTGACCACTTTTAGTGTCCCGTATTCATTTATTCGAAACTGCATTGAAAAGGGACAGATGAGAAGTCAAGTGGGAGGGGGAAACACATTTGGGAACAGCTGCATTGTGTTAGAATGGAAACAAGATGGTGTTATCGCTTCTGCATCTCACTTGTCTCCCAAGAAACTCAGGGCAATGTACATTATGAATGGTACAAATGAGTAGCAATGGAAGAGGTGGCTGCTGTCACCAGGCCCCAGAGACTCTTCCACCACCATCTATTTGGTGCTCCTGCTGGCCAGCCCAGCCATTGGCACGATGGACTTCTTACCTTCCCCGCCCATAGCCAGAGGCAGATCTGTAGAAAGCAGCAGCCATGTTTGGGGCCAGCCAAGGCACAAGCTGCTCTCCAGCATCCTGCAGGGCTCCCCAGCCCATGACGTTTCCAAGCATCTGCACAACTCTGGTAAGATGCCAGCTTGTTTCCTTTACCTGCTTGGCAGAGGATGCTGCAGCTGACTCAGTTCTCTGCACCACCCAAGCAGCAGTGAGGGGCTCCAAACTTATTGCCCCTGATTCAAGTGGGGAGAGCTTGCACTAGCCACCCTTTTATATAGAGATCCTTTACAGTCAAGTCTCCACTGACTTATGGCAACCCTGCAGGGTTTTCAAGGCAAAAGATTAACATTGCCTTCCTTTACATCACAACCCTGGACTTCCTTGTTGGTCTCTCATCCAAATACTAACCTAGGCCAACCCTGCTACACTTCCCAGGTCTGACAAGATTGGGCTAGCCTGGGCTATCCAGGTCAGGACTATCACCCACTTCACATGTCAATTAACCGAGTGGTCCGCCATCAGAAAAAGTAAACTAGCACTTTTACTAAATTAGCACTTTTACTAATTTAATTAATTTAATTTAAAACTTAACCAGGTTTTTAATTAAACGCTTATAATGTTTAATGTAATTTTATCCATTTGTATAATCAATCCTGAACTATGTTGTTAGCCGCCCTGAGCCTGCTTCGGCGGGGAGGGCGGGATACAAATAAAATTTGTTGTTGTTGTTGTTGTTGTAAATCAAGGGATGCTGTTACAAAGCTGCTTTTTGCTTCAGATGGGGCCGCACATCTTCATCAAAGGCCTTGGAATGAAAGGATGGAGTCCTCCCACTGTGAAGAACATTGTGCACAGCCTTAAAAGAGCCACAGTGCTACTCACAAGCCAAGTGTTATGCTCAAAAACTTCCCAGGCCAAGCAAAAGATGACTGAGAAGAGTACTAAGCCACTTACCCTTAGATTGCTTCCAGGCAGTGTGGCTACCCCATCTTTCCACTCCAGAACTCGGATAGTGTTGCAGGTCTGTACCCCACTGATCTGGGGAATGACTGTTGCAGTGATTGGCTCACTTCCTGCGCCCTCTCTTTGTCTCTCTGCTCCCAGGTTTTTCTGGGGTTCCCGAGGGAATCGCTGGATTTCTAAGGTGCTTGTAGGAAGGTTTACAGTGGTTGTGTTTGCTTGCAAAGAGAGAAAGAAAAGCAGTGCCTAAAAGTTTGGGATTATTTTGTGTTGGATAAAATTACAGACTGGATTACACATTATGAAAGAACTCCCACATCACAGAATGTAATGAATAAATGGGAAGTATGGTTAGTCACTTATTCTGCTCCTTCCTAAGTTTTTCCTCTAAGGACCAAGCTATCTATCTTTTCCATTAAATAGATGCATCAATCTAATATAATTGTTGATATAAAAACTGAATGCATAACTCAAAAGATAATTGTTACTTAGTGATATGAGAGTAATTCCTTTGCTTTCCTTTGTAAGGCAGTTTGTACCTCTGTATGTACGGTAATTATTAACTTTTCTGTATGATTTGGAAAATTCTCCTTTTTCTTGTAACCTTGTTTTTATCTTGAATAACAAATAAACTGTTATATTCGGAGAGAAGGAAGGAAGAAAGAAAGAACATGTTTGTATTCACATCCACGTATTCCACATGTCCCATAGGAGAAGCAGTCAGATTTAACCACATTACATGTAAGGTCAATTAGTCATGTAGTCTGTCAAGGTTTCCCATGCCTTGTATACCATTTTATATATTTGCACAGCCACTATTGGGTGGATCAGGCAATGGGGGGAGATGTTTGATGGACATGATACCACTTGCTTTCTTTGGCTGCACTGAGACACCACAATAAACTGCACTTTGTTTCAATTGTGATTTGTGCAACGGATTGTGGGTTCATTAGCCAGTGTAGTTCACTAACCACATTTTGGTGCATAAACCATGAATGAAACAAACCACAAATAACAAAGATGAGACTGAGTATAAACCTTGGTTTGCTTTTTGGTTATGGATTCTGCCTCCCAGCAAGGAGAACATTTTATCTATATTGTCATCATTGTGGCCAGGCATTTGGAAGGGCTTGCTGCTACTCAGTAAAACTGCAGTTTGTGAATTTAAAAATTCCAGCAAACCACAGTTTGCATAAACTGTGCAGTTACAAACCATCTCCTACATTCCTGGTTTGCTGCCAACTGATAAACTTCAGTTTGTTGGACAGTCTGCATTCAGATCACAAGATTTACTGGAGTTTGATCAAACTATGGTCTTTTGTGAGCTCTGAGACAGTATAAGTCTGCTTTTTCTTGCTGCAGTCAGTAAGCTGCAGTCAGGCTACATAAAAAAAAACATTCTCTCTTTCTCTCTCACTCCAAGAGTGCTGTGATCAATAAATACACAGCATATTTGAACCTCTAAAGCACACGCCAACATAATCAGTTTGCTTCATTTCCCTGGTGGACTTTCAGTGCTTCCAGAATATCTGTCTTTCATAGCTTTCACTTTGCTTATTTCCAACTCTGGCTCAAGTTTTAATTTTCTACTTTACTCCCAACCTTCCAGGATCAGTTGGTTGAAAGTGCCATCAAGTCGCATTTGACTTATGGCAACCTGGTAGGGTTTTCAAGGCAAGAGACATTCAGAGGTGATTTGCCATTGCCATTGCCTATCTCTGCATAGTGACCCTGATATTCCTTGGTGGTCTCCCATCCAAATACTAACCAGGGCTGACCCTGCTTAACTTCCAAGATCTAATGAGATCAGGCTAGTCTGGGCCATCCAACTTGGGGCAATACCTTCCAGGTTACATCCAAGTAAGGAGGCTGTCCCTATGAGATATGAGTGGAGCTTATGATCCTCAAAGATAACTGGAGGGAGGGATCCTTTGGAGCAGTGCATAGATGTCTAAGGAGAGCATCTGTGACCAGTGTTCATATTGCAAATGTGTTCAACTGAAAAGTGAATTAAATCAACAAAAACCAACATCTCTGCAGAAGAAATGGGTTATCAGCTGGACTGGATATTAGGCAGCAACAGGAGGCATTTGAAAAACCACTGCATGTAGGACAATAGGTAGGCTTCAGGATCTTGAGTACTTACCTGGTATGATGAAGGCTGTTGCTGGTACATGGGCATTTTGCACTGTATTCTCAACCAAGTGGACACTGACCTCTCCGGTTCCATTCCCTTTTGTGCTTCTTATCACCTCCATCTCTGCTCGCCCATCCATCACTTTGCCTATGCACAGAGCACAGAACTGTAACACAACCAGTAAAGGATTCCATTTAGCAATTGGGAAGAATTATGGCACCACATACTGACAGAGGAGACCAGATTTAAGGTGAACTTCATAGCATGCCATAACTTTCTTAGCAAAAGTATCAAAACATTTAAATACATAGCATTCCTGAGCTTAGACCTGGATAGCCCAGGCAAGCCCAATTTCATCAGATCTCAGAAGCTAAGCAGGTCAACTCTGGCCAGTACTTGGATGGGAGATCTCCTTGAAATACTGGAGCCAGAGGCAGGGACAGGCTTTATTCAGCTACTTCTCTGAATATCTTCCATGTCCCCAGTAGGGGGTTAGTCACTAGAAGTCACCATGACTTCCAGGTGCACACACACACATGCACATAAAAATAACAAAAAAGAGAGATAGATATACACAGCATCCCTTTGTTACCATCCGCACAAAGGCCTATAGTATGGATTAATTACAGTTGCAACTGCTTTCCTTAACGTCCATGGAGTACCAGCTGAGTCCTGCACATTTCTATTAGAGAATAAAATCTAGGCTTTACATATAGCATTAGAAGAGTATATATATTCTGAGCAACATCTCATTGGAGCAAATACCAGTTGACATACAGAGGGGCCTATAGCAGAGGTGCTGGTTCTCAGGAACTTGTGGGTCTGTGTGTGATGGTGGGAGACCTGAAGACTACAACTAGTAAACTACTAAAGAAGCTGAGAGCATTGATTTCATACAAACCTTTTTTTAAAGGTGGCTATCAGATGAAACCATTGCAAGCTGAACATTTGGCACAGTTTTGTCAAAACACAGCTCCAGTGAAGACTGAGATTATATTTCCAGCTCAGGCTGTTCCTAGCTGCATTCAATCCTGAAGGGCTTTTTTTTTTTTTTAGCAGGAACGCACAGGAATGCAGTGTGTCAGGGGGCATCAGGGGGTGTGGTCTAATATGCAAATAAGTTCCTGCTGGCCTTTTTCTGCAAAAAAAGCCCTGCAGTACTGTATTTAGAATATTGTTACATGTGTGTGCATGCACATACGCACACACACAAAATCAACATATCACAATTTGAGGGGAGGGCAGACAATTTTAGAAGTGGAAATTGACATTCTGGTCAGACATGGAATGGCCCTGATCTCAAATTCTGTGTGAGTCAGTGGTTCTTAACCTGTGGGCTGTCATCCAAAAGTGGGTTGTGGCTGCAAGCAAACTTGTAAATCTTCCAATGCTGCACACACCCCAAGGGGGCAGGGGCAGGATCATTACAAATGGCTGTGCCTTATGTCACCTTAGCATATGTATATTCGTTTTTGCCATCAGGCAGGGAGGGAAAAAATAAAAATAGAAACTATAGATGTTGTAGAAAACAAGAGTACCTACAATTTGGACAGTAACAGTTGCTTTCAAAAATACTGATGTTCTATCATTCTTACACATTCTTAATTGTAGACAAACATGATTATATTTAAACAATAAACATATCCTTGATGTATATGTCTACAGCATATACTGGCATTATTATTCTAATATTGTGGATTGTGTTATATAAAAGTCTTCATATTACACATTTTGAGTGAATAAAACCTTGTCTTATTTCTCTCATTCTAAAAGGGGGGGGGGGGAATCACAGGGCTTTTCCCCCAGTGCTCCCTGATATTTCCAGGGATTCTATTAAAGTCCCTAGGAAAAGCTGGGAAAAAATGAAGGTCTGGGGCTTTCTTCAGGGTTTTCACATCTTTTATTAATACTTTAAAACTGACTTATGAACTTACAACTTCTTCCTCCTGTCATGTGGTGGACGGGGTTTGAAGAGGCATTTTTTCTCCTAGAATACGTAAGAGTCGGATGACCAGTAATAAAAACCTCTGGATCAAACTGGCAGATGCATGTTGACTCTAGCAATTAACTTCCTACTTCATTTCCATGTATTTGTGTGTAATCAAATCACAGCCAGTTTATGGTGGACCCTGTTGCGTTTTCAAGTGGGATCCCAGCTCTGGGTTGGCAAATACGTGGAGATTTGTGGATGGGAGCCTGAAGAGGGCGGGGTTTGGGGAAGAAAGGGACCTCAGCAGAATATAATGCCAAATAGTCCACATCCCAAAGCAGCCATTTGCTCTAAGGCAGGGTTTCCCAAACTTTTCTTTCCCATGGCCATTATTTTTACACTTCTCTTTCGTGGCACACTAAAATTTGGGGGTGGAGCCAGGAGATTTGGGGGTGGAGCCAGGAGACAGGAATTATGTCATTTCCTGTGGTGTCAAGGACCAAGTGATGTCACTTCCAGGGCACACTGAACCAAAACTCCACCTTTTCCTGTGATTGCCCTGGAATCCCCCAAACTTGCCTCTTCTTTGGAAGTAAATTCATTTTCAGAAAAATCTCTCTGAAATTCATGCTGAGCCAAAATGGGGGTGGAAAGTGGGAGGTCCTCTCTTTTCATCCCCACACCTACATGCACCTATCTGTTTGTGTATTCTCCAGCTTGCAAGCACTCCTAATGCCCATGTTCAATTGCCTGCACCACCTACACATCCCTTCTTCAATAGCACTGGCCAGTGTATGGTTGGGAGTGCTGTTGCCATTGCCATCAGGAATGCCAGCACTGTGTGGCCAAGTGCAAAGTAATGCACTGTGTGGCCAAGTGCAAAGTAATGCACATTGGGGCCAAGAATCCCAGCTACAAATACAAGTTGATGGGGTGTGAACTGGCAGAGACTGACCAAGAGAGAGATCTTGGGGTCATGGTAGATAACTCACTGAAAATGTCAAGACAGTGTGCGTTTGCAATAAAAAAGGCCAACGCCATGCTGGGAATTATTAGGAAGGGAACTGAAAACAAATCAGCCAGTATCATAATGCCCCTGTATAAATCGATGGTGCGGTCTCATTTGGAGTACTGTGTGCAGTTCTGGTCGCCGCACCTCAAAAAGGATATTATAGCATTGGAGAAAGTCCAGAGAAGGGCAACTAGAATGATTAAAGGGCTGGAGCACTTTCCCTATGAAGAAAGGTTGAAACGCTTGGGACTCTTTAGCTTGGAGAAACGTCGACTGCGGGGTGACATGATAGAGGTTTACAAGATAATGCATGGGATGGAGAAAGTAGAGAAAGAAGTACTTTTCTCCCTTTCTCACAATACAAGAACTCGTGGGCATTCGATGAAATTGCTGAGCAAACAGGTTAAAACGGATAAAAGGAAGTACTTCTTCACCCAAAGGGTGATTAACATGTGGAATTCACTGCCACAGTATAGCCACCTTCAAGAAGGGTTTAGATAAAAATATGGAGCACAGGTCCATCAGTGGCTATTAGCCACAGTGTATGTGTGTATATAAAAATTTTTGCCACTGTGTGACACAGAGTGTCGGACTTGATGGGCCGTTGGCCTGATCCAACATGGCTTCTCTTATGTTCTTATGTGTACCACCCACACTGGGCCCTGGCAGCTGCTCTACCTCAAAATATGCTGACACATTTACTAGGCCCTTCCTTCAGCTGCTACTACTGGAACCCTGCCTCAAGCTACAACCAAGCTTGCTTGGTTTCAAGAACATCTTTTGACAGCTATTTTTCATAATTTTCTTTGGTTGAAACACTGGGGACTTGCTGTGAATGGTAGCTGAGAATTGTACTGCAATTAATGAATTAATTTCAAGTTATATGAAGTTCATACAAGTTTTCCTGCAGTTATCCCAAAAAGGATATTTATGAGGGGCTTGCATCTTTTTACTGGCTGTGTTTCCCATGCCTTTAAAAGCAACCTGTTGTGCAGATACTTAGCCAGTGAACTACTTTCATCCTTTTTAATATCTACAGGAGGAGTTTAATTTTGGTGTCAGACAGCTGTTAAAAGCAGGACCAGTAAAATGGTGCCAAATTCATAGTACCATCTCTTCCACTGCTATTGAGATATACCGCAGTAATCTCCAGTAATCTCTTTCTGCCCCACACCTCTTACTCTCACTCACTCACACAGAAATCTCATAGAAGGCCACTTGGCTACAACTGGGGGTCCCAACTTTTCATTGGCAGAGCTCCTATGTCTGCAACAACAGTATGATGAACAGAAAAGTTTCATTCAGTAAAAATGGAAGAAAGAAAGAGAAAGAAGGAAAGGAAAGGAAAGGAAAGGAAAGGAAAGGAAAGGAAAGGAAAGGAAAGGAAAGGAAAGGAAAGGAAAGGAAAGGAAAGGAAAGGAAAGGAAAGGAAAGGAAAGGAAAGGAAAGGAAAGGAAAGGAAAGGAAAGGAAAGGAAAGGAAAGGAAAGGGACAGAAAGGACATAAACATAAGAGGAGCCATGTTGGATGAGACCAGTGGACCATCCAGTCCAAAATTCCCTCATACAATGCCCACAAAGCACCAGAATGTCCACCAGTGGGGCCAGGGCACTAGAGGCCCTCCCACTGTTGCTTCCCCCCTCCCAGCACCAGGAATACAGACAGAGCATCACTTGCAGGGAAAGGAAGGAAGGAAGGAAGGAAGGAAGGAAGGAAGGAAGGAAGGAAGGAAGGAAGGAAGGAAGGAAGGAAGGAAGGAAGGAAGGAAGGAAGAAAGGAAGAAAGGAAGAAAGGAAGAAAGAAAAGCCTTCCTCACCATCAGATGACCCCAGCCAGCAAAAATTCTGGCCAGGGGTCATTTGGTAAAAAAAATAGCTACTGGAATGCCCATTCCCCGCCCCTCCCGGCTGAAAAAAACACACACACTCTTCTTTGCTGCCCAGGCCTCCGGGGGAAATCTCCCAAAAAAACATACTGCAAGGCACATGAAAGCTCATACCTTGAAGAACACTTCATGGGTCTAAAATGCCAGTGGATGTCAGCTTTTCTCTCAAACACTGGGAGCGGGGGAGAAGGAAGGAGAGGCAGCTCAGCTCCTCTGTGCACAACACAGAGATGGGGCGGGGCTAGCTTTGGCTTTTCTTGTGACCTGGTAGTGAGGCTTCCGTGGCCCAGTACCGGGAATGGGAAACACTGCTCTAAGGGAACTGATCCCCATTGTCTGGAGACCAGCTGTAAGTTTGGGAGATCCCCAACCACTATTTGGAGGTTGGTACCCTAGCTTCAAAGCAAGAGACTAGCAAGTCTCTTAGGGGGAGGTGTTTGTGAGTTTCCTGCATTGTGCAGGGGGTTGGACTAGATGACCTTAGAGGTCCCTTCCAACTCTATGATTCTAAGTGGTTTGGCATTGCTTTCCTCTGCATAGTGACCCTGGATTTCTTTGGTGGTCTCACATCCAAATACTAACCAGGGCTAGGGATGCCATTCTTCTGGAGAAAATGGCTGCTTTGGAAAGTAGAGTGTATGCCATCGTACCCCACTGAGGTACCTTTCCTCTCCTGGCTCCAACCCTAAATCTCCAGGAGTTTCACAACCTGGCAACCTTTACCTCCCATCCTGTCAGTGGCCAGGGAGGACCTCACAACCCTAGCCAGGGTTAGTTTCTGAGATCAGATCGGGCTAGCCTGGGCCATCTAGGTCAGGGACTTCATTTCAACAGACTTGTAATTATATACTTGTGCATGTTCTCCTTTGCCTAAGCTAACAGGTAGCAAAAGAATAAAGAGAAGACCTAATCTTTGTATCTTCTCATTAAACAAGACCTCAGACTTCCACTTAAGTATATAATCCACCAAAGCATTCTTCAATGCTCTTAAGGAGCAACCATTTCAATGGTTTTTGATCCTGAGAACTTCCTGGTAGAGTGTGCCCATTAGCAGAGGCAATGCAAATAGTGGATAATGACTTTCTGACTCACCTTAACTGAACCACTGAAAAGCCACTAAAAGGTTGAGAAATGGAATGATAAATGTAGGATGAGCTGCAAGCTGTACTCATGCATAGCAATTATATGACCACTTCCTCACGACTGCAACTAAGCCTAAGTATTTTCACTTATCAGTGTGGTAATTTGCATAAACTTTTATTTTCACTCTGGACTAGTTAGGAAGGAGCATTCAATACTTAGAACGGTGTTCATAGTGTGGACTTTGTTACTGTATGCACAATTCAACATCCTGACAGTCTCAAAGTTATTTTTTGGAATGCAACTTTCTATTCCACAAACAAGTATTAAATCATGGGGACAGTTCTTGATAAATGTCTGAAAAAAGGCTAAATAGGTTTCCCAGTACCCAGGGAGAAGGACTTATGTTCCACACTACTCTTTCCTACTCTCCCTATCTAGCACATGGGCAGTCCAATCCAGACATATGTGGCGGGCGGCCGTTCGGACATGGGCGGATCTACGGCGCTGCTCATTGGCTTCCAAAGAGGAAACGGTACACCACGCTGGTAGAGGGAAGAGGGGCCCGACGAGCGAGAGAGAACCCATCGCCATGGTGATTCCGCCCAGGCGCACGCCATTGGCCTACTGCCAAGATGGGAGTGGGGGAAGCGCAGGCTCGCGTGGGACCACGGGATTGGCCAGCCCGTTGCACGTGACCGGGCGAGGGGGCGGAAAGCCCGCGCCTGAGAGGCCATCAATCCCCCCACTCCCTCCCGCTGTCAGAGACTCTGCCAATGACATGCTGGTGGCCAGGGGCATGCGCGGACAAGCAGGAAGTGCCAAGTGCAGGAGTTCCCTGTCCTAGACAGCGGCTAGAATGTGTGTCTGGAAGCGGCCAGACCAAGTCTAAAACCCACCACCACCCCTCGGAGGCCCCCCTGGTGTTGCCCTGCTGCCACTCCCTGCTATGTGAAAGGGACACCTCCCCTGGGGGCCACAGAACTTGGAGTGTGAGCCGCTGGGCATGTATCCACTTTAGCAATTCCCCCCCACCAAGTGCCCAGCAGGGGGCAGAGTGGCGACTCATAGCCCATTCCCCACCCCCAAGAACCAAGTCTGCCCACCCTCCCAGGCACTCCCTCGGAGAGGCCACTGACAGAGGGTGGGGGGGGGGGTTGCCCCGGGAACATGCAGCATATGCCAAGCAGGAGAGACAACAGAGGGCACAGCTCAGACTTTATTTTTCCGGAACAGAGTGCAGCAGTTTCCCTGGTGTGCACTGGACAGTCTCGCCATGGACGGGACTCCGCTCCGAGCGGCGGGCAGAAGCAGCTGAGGGAGTGGGAGGGCAGTGGAGCAGCACACGCAGAAGCCTCTGTGTTGGAGTCCCACCTGCAAAATGGAGACAGAGATCAAGAGCACCTGCAGGGCGGTGGCTGGAAGAGCAGGCTACGTTTCAGCTGGGCGCTCTCTTAAAGGGACAGTCTCTGACCCAACTCCCCGCAAAAAGGCAGCTGCCACACACACATGCCCCATGCCCCGTCAGGGGTTGGGAACACAGCAGAGGGCAGACCAAGGGAAGGGAGCAGATGGCATCACAGGGGAGTGAGGTCAGCAGATGCCCCCCGCTGGAGCTCACTGCCTAGTTCAAATGCCAGAGATGTTTGCACACCAAGCAGTCGAGAGCGAGGAGAGGGAGAGGCGGGTGGGGGGGACAATGGAACTTACCCAGCCATGGGCAACAATCCTCGCATGCAGAGCCTCCGGGAGCCTGGAACCTGTGAAGATCTCGAAACAAGAGCAATTAGCCCCAGGGGAGAGACCTCTTTCTCCCCCTTGCATGTCACAGATACTGTCAAAGCAACTGCGAGGCGCAAAACCCGTCACCAACGTGCCTGACTGTCCCTCACTCTAAGTCCGTATGGCCGGGAGCTCGCTGCCAGATCTCCCAACCATGCACTCCTCTCCCTAACTACTGAGTTGTGCGAGGTCAGAGCGGAAGTATTTCTAGGAGGGGGGAGACCACGATTGGGTGCTGGGGAGGGGGCTCGTCAGCCTGAGGCGCAAGGGGATTGGCGAGGCAATCACGCCACTCTCTAAAGGGTTTCCGCCGGTACGGAAGCAACCTTTATTTTTGTTTTCAACAAGTGCCTATGGGGGATGCTGCCATTTTTTCAGGCATAAAGTTGCACCTCTCGGGGAGGGGGTGTCATGGGCCAAACTGCTAAGCCTGGCCGTGCCCCCAACTCCACCCCCTCCTCCACCTGAACGCCGCGCTCCGCCTCACTTCCGCCCATGCTCGGGTGCAGCCCTCAGGTGCCACTGCCCTCGGATGGAGTGGCCCTCGGGCAGCCCCCCACACACGGAACTCCCCTCCGCTGTGCAGCACCCATGTAGCAGCTCGTCTGCTTTCAAAAGACTTTCCGCCCCTCCCCCCGGATTGCACTCATAGTATGAGCAGGGGGTTTTTTTAAAGCAGGAACACACAGGAATGCAGTTCAGGCTGGCTTGGCATCAGGGGTGTGGCCTAATATGCAAATGAGTTCCTGCTGGGCTTTTTCTACAAATAAAGTCCAGATCATGAGCAAGTTTATTCAAATTTGTTTAACAAGTATGATTTATGCAGGTAATATAATACTGCTTTTTAAAAATACTGGGTTGTTATTGTGATGCACAGGGGTGGAATTCCAGCAGGAGCTCCTTTGCATATTAGGCCACACACCCCTGATGTAGCCAATCCCCCAAGAGCTTACAAGGCTCTTTTTCTAAGCTCTTGGAGGACTGGCTACATCAGGGGTGTAAGGTCTAATATGCAAAGGAGCTCCTGCTAGAATTCCACCCCTGGTGACGCATAACATATATTATTATACATAGAGTATACAAAGCTTTGCAACTACTTTTCCTGTTTCACAAGTGACCAGTTTGAGCTTGATTTCAATGCAAGGGCATTAGAACTGGAAACAGGGCTGAGCTCCCTATAGCGCTCTGACTTGAAATGCAACATAAATGTGTCTTTATAACCACAGCTGCAGGTGTTACCATGGGAGGGACCATGATTAAATAGCACAGTGAATGCTAACGATCCCAGAATCTCTTCTTCACATTACAGGTATTGGAAAAGATCCTTCTTTGCTTGAGGTCCTGGAGGACTGCTACCAGTTAGGCAGCACTGGACTAGGAGGACCAGTGATCTGCTTAGTCTAAGAAAGTTTCATATGTTCAGTCCAGAAATTACCCACTTAGAGTTGCCAGCCTCCAGATGGGGCCTGGAGATCTCCTGCTTTTACAATTGATCTCCAGCTGGTAGAACATAAGATGATAAGAACATAAGAGAAGCCATGTTAGATCAGGCCAATGGCACATCTAGTCCAACACTCTGTGTCACATAGTGGCCAAAAAAATTATATATATACACACACACACACACACACACACACACACACACACACACTGTGGCTAATAGCCACTGATGGACCTCTGCTCCATATTTTTATCTAAACCGCTCTTGAAGGTGGCTATGCTTGTGGCCGCCACCACCTCCTGTGGCAGTGAATTCCACATGTTAATCACCCTTTGGGTGAAGAAGTACTTCCTTTTATCAGTTTTAACCTGTCTGCTCAGCAATTTCATCGAATGCCCACGAGTTCTTGTATTGTCAGAAAGGGAGAAAAGTACTTCTTTCTCTACTTTCTCCATCCCATGCATTATCTTGTAAACCTCTGTCATGTCACCCCGCAGTCAACATTTCTCCAAGCTAAAGAGTCCCAAGCGTTTCAACCTTTCTTCATAGGGAAAGTGTTCCAGCCCTTTAATCATTCTAGAAAAGGGCAACTAGAATGATTAGACTAGAGATCAGCTCTCCTGGAGAAAATGGCTGCTTTGAAAGGTGGACTCTATCGCAGTGGACTATGCTGAGGCCCCTCCCCTTCCCAAACCCTGCCCTCTCCTGGATCCACCCCCAAAGTCTCAGGTATTTTCCAACACAGACCTGGCAACCCTAGACTTGATTCACATGTTACAGAGTACACAAATTGGGTCTGGAAAGCCAAGACTGAGTAAAAGTCAGGTGTGAGCTGCATGCTGTCCTTCCACGTGCATGATGCCCAATTCAGATTGGGATTGTGACTAGCATGGAGAAGAGGGATTCAGCCTCTGACCCCACCCCCATCATTTTCCCAATCTAAAACAATTTTGGGAGACACTACCTGACACATATGGGAAACTGGCACATAACCTGGGCTATATGTGTTTTTCTCCAATGAGCTAAGTAGTACCCCTGAGAGTGTTTCAGGTCTCAAAAACGACACATGAGAAGACTGAAGCCTCATTTCCACTTAACACCATCAGTGTTCCCTCTAAACTAAGTTAATGTGATCTAGTTCACAGGTTTTTAGCCTCCAGATCACACATTTTTGTCTTAGCTCAAGAAAAATGGCCCCAGAGCAAACTCATTTATGCAGCAGCTCACATTAATGCCAGAAACTCACAAAGTAGAATTTTTGCTCCCAAAACTCCACAGCTTAGAGGGACCATTGAACACTATGATCCCAATCTAAATTGGGCACTGCATGCATAGGACTTCAGAACCCTCAGCTCATGACCCCAGACCCAACCTGCATATTTCATAACACGTGAATCAGCGAGAAGCTATAATTCCCGAGAAACAAGACCCTCCACCACAGGGTGAGCCTCGTTCAAATTAAAACCTCACAGCTCCAGAAATATCTTGACAAATTTCTTTGCAGCTATCTTAATAAAAGCAGCTGTTTTTATATAAACAGTTTTGTGCTGTCTTTAAAACCCATCTGTTAGCAACACCAAGAGCCACAATCCTCAAAACTCACTTTGTGCATAAAATGCTTAGTAATCTATGGGACTGCACATTCAGAACACTATCACTTATCAGAAAAGTCCGAGGGATATTTCTTTTATTTTATTGACTTTATTTATAGTTAGCCTTTCCCGCTGAGAATCAAGAAAGGTTACGCCATGTTCTGTCAATGCAATCAACAGGATGAGGCATCTGCATCTGAAGCACATGTTGAACAACCAGAGGTCTGGTTAGGCCAAAATGTTATTTACATAGAATTAAAACAGGGCTATCTAGTAATTTTCCTCATCAAAATAGTCTCAAGACCAGGGCTTTTTTTGAGCAGGAAAGCAGGTTCAGCTGGCTCAGCATCAGGGGGTGTCACCTAATATGCAAATAAGTTCCTGCTAGGCTTTTTCTACACAAAAAACCCTGATCGAGACAATTATATTGTTTATTCAATTAGCATGAACACAGAGGGAGCACAGAATTTCTAAAATTAAGTAAAAGAGACTGAGGCCAAGCATTTGCAATAATTTGGGATTCATTTTAAGGTTATAGTGCTATGCATATGCTACTTGCAAGTAAGTTCCAGTTAAATGAAAGCATCAATTTCAAATAAATGCATTGGATCCATGATCATTTCCACTAATGGAAGTCACTTCTGTTAGCAGAACTCAACTTTCCTCCCTCAACACACCTTACTGCAGGTCACTGATGCCCCCAAAATGCTGCTCCTAGGGGGCAGGGGACTCTCCCCCCCAAAAAAAAATCAGAGTTCTTCAATGAGAGGGGAGAACTGGCCAAAATACCCCCCCTCCTTTCCACAAGGAGGAGTCAGATTCATCCTGTTATGGTTTGGACTGAAATGTAAATCACAAACTCTGAACAGAAAGCATAACTGATTTTTAACTAATGAGTAATTCATATAAAAGGTAATGGACCATACATTCCAATGGAGCTTGCTCATGAAAGCTTCCCAGAGGATTCTGCCTAGAGTTACCTAGGATCATACATACCATTTGAGTGAAGCAAGTGCTCAGCTGCTACCATGTGATAGTACAGGGCTGAAGGTGACTCAAATTTCTAACAGTAAACATACAATTCAAATTTCTAAAAGTAAAGCAATGTTCTGTCATGTGTAATTTAGCAATTTTTCAAAGCACTGCTCAAATACATTGAGACCTTAAGAGTCCAGAACTGCTTTGTTGTTTAAGAAAATGTGCATTCGCATTATCTGGAATGGAGCAACAGCACTGACAAGGCAAAGATTTTCAGTGGAAGAAGGAGGCATCGGAGAGCTTGGTTTTATTAGCCTTTTTTGAAAAAGACTGCTTGCTATTTCATTTTGCTATGAGATATATGCTCCACAATTGTGCCCCATGCCTCTCTTCTTTTTCACATCTCTTATACAATGAGAAGCAATGGGACATAAGGTAGATTGTATCAGTCTCTTTCTTAAGAAACAGATTCAAATCCCTGCTCCGCCATGAAGTTCAGTGGGCAGCTGTAGACCAGTGCCTAAACAATGTATAAAGAAGAAGAAGAAGATGATATTGGATTTATATCCCGCCCTCCACTCCGAAGAGTCTCAGAGCGGCTTACAATCTCCTTTACCTTCCTCCCCCACAACAGACACCCTGTGAGGTGGGTGGGGCTGAAGAGGGCTCTCACAGCAGCTGCCCTTTCAAGGACACCCTCTGCCAGAGCTATGGCTGACCCAAGGCCATTCCAGCAGGTGCAAGTGGAGGAGTGGGGAATCAAACCCGGTTCTCCAGATAAGAGTCCGCACACTTAACCACTACACCAAACTGGCTTGATCAAGAACCTTGCTTGATCAAGCCACTGGCCCTTTTAATCCAATTTCAGGTTTGCCACAGTCACCAAGGCGGGCAGCACAATAGAGCTACTCTGTTTCCAAATATGGAGGGTCCATTTAGCCACCATGGCTATTAGCTAGATTTAAAGCTATCCTTTTAAAGCCATGTAGGCTCACAGCAATTTAGACTGTGCAACAAGTCAGAAGTTCATTATATTTCATTAGAACTTCTTTCTTTTCTCCATGCTGAATCTGCTGCCCCTCACATTCACTAAATCCCCTTGCCTTCTAGTATTATGCACACCATGCATAATTTTATAAACTTCATAGTCATCTTTTTTTCTAAACTGAAACAGCCCAAACTTTTCAGCTTTCCTTGTTGAGTTGATCATTTTCCTTATCCATGTCTGCATCCCTTCCAATGCTATGATATCCTATTTGAGACTGAGCAAGCAGAATTGTACACAGTATTGCAGATGTAGCCATGCTGTACAGCTCTACAAGTAACTTTATTTTCAATCCCTTTCCTAAAAATCCCTAGGTTAGAATGTGCCTTTTTTTAGTGAGATGCACACTGAGCAGACATTTTCACTAAACTATCTAATCGCAACCCCCAAGATATCTTTCTTGGCAAGTCAACATCAGTTCAGACTCTATCAACAAAGTTCAGATTTTTTTTCTTCCCTATGTGTATCAATTTACATCAATTTACGATGAACCTCATTTGCCACTCTGTTACCCACTCATCCAATCTGGAGCTATTGTTTTGGAGCTCCTTGCAATCCTCTTTGCTTTTCACTATTCTGAATAATTTAGTTTAATCCACAAACCTAACCAGTTCAGTGCTCACCCTTGATTCCAGACCATGGGTTGGAGCCAGACTAAAATTTTCATCAGCAAAATAGAACTGCACTTCCTTCTTCCTCCCACTGCAGGTCACATTGACATCCATGAAATATAGCCCTAAGAGCTACAGGATCCCAAAGAGAGACATAAGTATGGTCTACAGCTGGAAGGGGAAACCAAAGAAATTGCCTCTCCTCTTCTATTAATGAGAACCAACACCATTTATTAACAAATTAAATAGTGCAGATCCTTAATAAACATCCCTTCATTGTAAGAACTGTCAGTTTATTCCTACCTTTTGCTTCCTGTTTAACCAGTTGCCCAAAATAGCTCAAGCCCATCAAAGCTTGGAAGCGAAACAGGGTTGGCCATAGTTGGATAAGATTGCCAAATCCAATTGAAGAAATATCTGAGGACTTCTTTGGGGGTGGAGCCAGGAGACATCGGGAGTGGAGGCAGGAGCAAGGGTGTGACAAGCATAATTGAACTCCAAAGGGAGCTCTGGCCATCACATTTAAAGGGACCGCACAACTTTTAAATGGCTTCCCTCCATTGGAAATAATGACGGATAGGGGCACCTTCTTTTGGGGCTCATAGAATTGGACCATCTTTTTGAAATATTTTGAGGAGAGGCACCAGATACTGCAGTGCAAATTTGGCACCTCTACCTCAAAAAACAGCTCCCCCACCAAAGCCGCAGACACCCAAAGATCAATTCTCCATTATATCCTATGGGAATCAGTCTCCATAGGGAATAATGGAGTGCCCAGCAGACATTTCCCTCCCCCCCTTGCTTTCTGGTGACCCTGAAACAGGGAGAGGACCTCCAAACTAGGGATCCCCTGCCCCCACCTGGGGACTGACAATCCTATACTTGGATGGGAGACCACCAAGGAAGACCAGGGTTGCTGTACAAGGGAAAGTGATGGCTTTCTTGCCTCAAAAACCCCATGAGGGGACACCATAGTCAGCTGAGACTTGATGAGACTTAATTATTAATTAATCCACAAAAGGACCTGGCTTCTTGTCCCATGTTTGCTAAAGTTGCACAAGATCCTTTGGTGAGTGGCTTTGTCACACTCAACCAAATATTTCCTTTCCCTTTCCTTCAGATTTGAAAATGCATCCCTAAAGCTTCACTTCTTCTATTTGACTTACACCCTATTAGTTCTAAAATGGCAACCATCCCACTCCACCTAGTTTCACTGCAATCGCCTTGTCTTTTCATTTCTTTGTCAACAGTCTCTTATCATTTATTGTAATGTTTTTAGAAATGTGCTCCTCAAATTCTTTTTTTGCTTGGCTTATCATTGCCTTGAATTTGTTCTGCCCTAGACTGTGCTCTCTGTTTTGGAAAAGCTTCAGTTTTTTTAAAGAAACCTTTCTTACCTTTTTTGACTTCCTTTACTTTGCCGCTAAACAAATACGGCTATCAGTGTTTAGATAGTTCCTTTCCTTTCAGTTGTGCGTATTGAGTGCCATCAAGCCACCTCCAATTTATGGTGACCTTATGAATTAATGTCCTATCATTAACAACCTTGCTCCAACCACACATAGTAATGGGGAATACTATGGCATGAATTAATGTGATCTTGGTCACCAGCAACACATTCTTACATTTAAGAATCTTTTCTAGCTCTCTCAGTCTCACCTACCTCACAGGGCATCTGTTGTGGGGAGGGGAAGGAAAAGGAAATTGTAAGCTGCTCTGAGACTGCTTTGGGTAGGGTATAAATCCAATCTCCTTTTCTCTTCTTCTCTTCCTTTTAACAAATCCTCCCATTTTTATGTTTCCTTCTCTAAAATGGCCATGACGGACTTTGGAGGACAATTTTTCACACATGAATGTCAAATTTAATAGCACAGTAGTTACTTTTCTCAACCCATTCAACAATACTTACATCACATATCACATCCTGAGTACACTTGCCAAGAACGTTTAGGGCTGTCTCCATGACTATTCCATAGTCATTTATGGTATCCAGAAAACTGCATATTTATCAATGTGAGGATAACTGGAGTCCCCCCCTGGCTATATTACAACATTATTACAATGGCATTATTACAATATTTTCTGCTTTGATCACCTCCCTTATTTCTTTTCCCATCTCAAGATCTTCCTCTGAGTTCCGATTGGTAGGGTGATAGCACATCCCAAGTTATAAACTATATTTGCACTGCTATCATTTATTAAAACATTCACATACTGCCTTTCTGCACAATTAGGGTCCTCAAAGCCATGAAAGACATTAAAATCAACTTTTAAAATAGTACATACATAAAATCAACAAGTGTCATAAACCAGAAGGAGGGTCACACAGGGAACAAAGGACAAAATAAAAGCCTCTTCACTCACTGGCAGATGGAATTCCATAGTTTTGATGCAAATATGCCCCTTTGTTGGGTTGCCAGATCTACTTACCAGGCTGGCTGGGGTGGGAGGGAGCCTTCAGGGAGTGGGGAGGGCCAGGGTGATCAGCATGATGACATCATATGGAAGTGATGTCATCACGCCAGGCACATTGCATGGCGATGCTCTAGCATTTTGGTCAAAAGTCTAGTTAGAGCATTGCCAAGCAACATGCCCTGCATGATGACGTCACTTCCACGTGACATCATTGCACTGATGACATCAATGTGGGAAGGGGCTGTTTGAGGGTGGGGCTGATTGGAGCCCCCAAATTGGGGGAGGGGATACTCTGACCAGGGATCTGGCAACCCTAGTTGCCAGCTATCTGGCCTCAAATGACAAGGGCAACCAAAGCAAAACCTCTAAAGAGGGCTGTAATGTTTGGGTAAGTTTGTGCAAGAGGAGGTGGACCTTAAGCTATGCAAATCCTAAACTATATAGAGCTTTAAAAGTCAACACCAACAGCTTGAAGTAGACCTGGAAGCAAATGCTAGCTAGCATTTTTTCCCACCCTGCCTCCAAGCTGCTCAGAGTGATGAACACCGATCTTCCTTGCTCCATTTTATCCTCCCAATAATCCTGTCAGACAAGTTTCACTTAGAGGAGGACTGTTCCAAGGTCCCCAGTGAACTGGAAAGCCAAACAGGGATTAGAACCCATGTAGTCTGAACAATATATCTAAGGAGAAACCTCCTGCCTTGAATGCCTGAGAGTTTGTCATTGCTCAGTACAGCAGAAGGGGAAAATGGGAAGGGGAAGGCATCTTGTCACTTCTGAAAAACAGGAAGTGGTGTCATAACACTGGCTCAACACTGTATGGAGTTGGATGCAATTCTATAATACTGCACCGATACAGTGATGTATATGCCCCCCCATTTACCTGTTCCCATCCCCTAAACCTCCTACTGGTCACCAGCACTCAGCTAGCAGCACTCAGCTAGCAACCTTAATTTCACCACATCAGCTCTCTACCCATAGAGGTTCTATAGGGAAGTTTAATCCTCTTGCATTTTGTAGCTTATTTGAATCTACAGTTCTGTAGAGCAATACCACCCCCAACAGAAATTAACTTCTTAAAAAGGATAACTGCTTTTCCTCATTTCAGCAGAATACTGAACTACCCTCTATTCATTGAGTACCAACAATTTCAGCTTCCACATCTCAGAGTCTTCAATTATTTTCATATAAGTATAGGTACTTTCTCTCCTTCTCCAATCATCTTTTGCCCTAGGACCCTTTGGTCTCCATGAAGAGCTCATTGCCTCATTTTCAGGTTCAAGCCCCCCCCCCCCCATTTAGACAACCCAGAATATTTACCCTAGTATTGCATAGGGAAGAGCCATCCCAACCCAGATGCTCTCTAAATCCTGCCAGTTTTCCCCAAGAGTTAGTTTCAAAGCTCTGCAAACTTTTTGTTATTATGCCCACGTGGTTCCATTTCCCTTTGCAAAACAGGGATTCAGTTCCTGCAGTGTTATAGTGTAATTCATCCTGCACTCTTGGGAAATGACAGGTTGTAAATCTAAATAAACTATCATCAGTTTAAAAGGAATTCAAACACTATCAATATGGCATAGCTCAGCCTTCAGACCTCTAAGCACGACATGAGTTGGTGCACAGAAATCTCCATTCAGAAAGATTGATCTTCCATTCAGTAACAGAGGAAAAGTTGAAGGGGTGGGAAACCCCCCCACTCATGTGCATGTTTATTCAGTAAATATTAACTTTCAACATCTCTAACCATGCACACTATTAACAAATTCTTGGGGTGATAGGGAGAGGGCAGGACAGACAGAAGTCTTTTAACCCAGTGGCTCAGTGGCAGAGCATCTGCTTGGTAAGCAGAAGGTCCCAGGTTCAATCCCCGGCATCTCCAACTAAAAAGGGTCCAGGCAAGTAGGTGTGAAAAACCTCAGCTTGAAACCCTGGAGAGCCATTGCTAGTCTGAGTAGACAATACTGACTTTGATGGACTGAAGGTCTGATTCAGTAGAAGGCAGCTTCATATGTTCATATGAACTCCCCCACCAAAATATACCCAAAATCAGAACAGCAGCAGTAAAAACAAATACTGTTCTAAATTCAAGATGTTGTCCACACTTTATATCATTTCTCTACAAACTGATGTAGTGTGTTAACATGCCTCTACAATGCTCCAAATAATACCTAAGCTAATTCCTCTGATTTATGGGGGTTTTTTAATTAAAAAGCAATTATTCAACAACTGTCATTGCTATTTCTGTTTCTTCTGTTCTCATTCATAGGAGGCTAACAGAGATGTTTGGGGCCAAATCATTCTTTAGCTATAGCAGATGTTTTGGGATTGTGTAAACTGCAAATGGGTTGCCTGCCCTCTAATTTTTGAACCTTTATGACATTGCGGTCAGGATCACTTCAACTTCTGATTATGATGTGTTTTGATAGCATCTGCTGTTCTTGGGTATTTTTCAGCTTCTCTTTAGACATTTTTGGCACCGATGTCTACTAATAAAGTGGAGTTCTGAATTGAAGCTTTAGAAATTCACACCACACTACACTGCATTTTAGAAAGTGAGGTGGTGTTGATCTTGGAGTGGTGATGAAAAAAGAAGCAAAGGTCTTATCCCACATCCCAGCTGGGCAAACAACCAGTACCTTCAGTCCACTACAAAGGGCAGCTTCGCCAGCTGACTTTAACAAGCAGCAAGATGAACACACCTCAAACTACTTGCTTTGAAGCAGACCAACAGCTCGTCCCAGAGCAATATGCTTGACACTGAATCCTGACTAACTTTCCTCCCTAGAAAACTGACCTGGTCTGGGATCAAATAATAAAGGGAGGAGGCAGTGGAAACCCCATACACAGAAACCTGTATTACTGGGGGAGGGGGGGGGGCTTTAGAAAAGGCATGTTTCAATTTGCAGAGCAAAATTTGTCCATCTCTTACAAAAGACAAGTTAGTACAGAGACACACAAATTCAAAACTCAGCCCCCAAACAAACAAAAAACTTGAGTAAATTTCTCCATGAAAGGCCATGCCTAAGAGACACATTGCACTGATACTCCTCCGCACCTTCCCGCAATAAAGTAGCTGGACTGCACAGTTATCCGTAAGCAAACATTCACGCGTGAGAAGCCAAGATGTTAAATAAAGAGGTGGCAAAGAGGCAGTTTGCACCTCGCTGCACACACAACTGCCTCTGTGTGTCCGTCTCTGAGAGGGAGGCTGCTACAAATCTGTCGATCCAGAAAGCCTTTACTTTTTAAAAAATATCAAAATGGCGGAATTCTCACTCTTTATTCTATTGCACAAAACAGATATTCGCTTTATTGGAAGACATAAAATTAGTCGAAAGAGAAAGTTTGCGAAAACGACCCCTTTCTCTCTCCCTTCTGTCTCCCTCTCTTGCCAGATCATCGAACACATCTCGGTACCCTCTTTCTCCATCGCTCCATTCCAACTCTTTTATGTCATGTGTTTGTGGGGAAAGGGAGCGGGGGGGGGGGGGGAGATTTCAAATTAATCTCCCCCACGTTTAAACATGGAAACTGCAAGAGGAATATTTTTAAAAGCCCCCTTAGGATTTTTACTCTGTCCACACAATATCCCAGTAACCAAGAATTTGGGCTTTCCCCCCACTGTCTCTCTCGCTCTGATTTGTTTTTTAAAATTGCATTGTTCATTGTAAAACCCAATACAACTGAAAGGAATTCGTGTTCCCCTCGGATTTAAATAAAATAACCAAAATGCTGGCACATCTACTTGCAAAAGCAGGCAGTCACAATTTCAAATCAATGCATTGCATGCAAACCGGAGCAAAGGTCTGCAGAGCACAGAGCAGATCCTTTTCGAAGTGCATTTTGATGATTTAAAGAGGTTTATAAATTACTTTCTTATCTGATTCCTTACCTACAATAATCAGCCTGTGGTCACTGAATGCTGAGCCTGCGGGAACCTAAAGCTGGCCGCGCCTGCGCGCACAGGGGGCGGGGCTGTCTTCCCTGCAGAAATGCACAGGGCTATGAAATTGACAAGCAAAGCATATTTAATATACAGAGCGAGGATAGGGGAGGGAGAAGGAACTTGGTATTATCCACGCTGCATCCCCCATTTTTGTATAAATATATTATTAAACCAACTATTAACCCGTCTTTTCCTTCTTCTCGGCAGGCTTTCTGAGCCGAGCGGTGCCTTTGCTTCCATGTCCATCCATATTTTCTCTTTTCATACAAACCGCTACAGACATACAATATATAATAAGACACCGATTTTCCTGATTGAGTGTATCTACATTAAAAACAACAACAACACTGTGCGCTATGTCACTCTGCCCGAATTTAATATAAATGTTTATCTCCTGGTTGGTAGGGGAAATTCAATTTTTTAAAACCCCAAAACTGGATTTAAAGATTCTGGTTTTCCCGAGTTCCACTCTTCCTAGAGAGAACATGGCTAACTACTCTCGTTGCACCAACGTTGTCTTGGCGTTTTGTAGGTGTAAACCTTCCCCGGTATAGGAACCATGAAATTTACCGCATCCTATACTACCGCCAACACCCCCTTCCCCAAAAAAGAATCCTATTCGGATTGCACCGCAGGGGACACATTTTGGAAACCTGTGAGATGAGGAGGTAGTATGTGAAAGACTGAAACCACTAGACCACTTTCGAGGAGGTTAGTGTAAACATGGTCAGAATCCGAAATGTGAAGTGGCGGGGGGAGCGGGCTTCCCCCCCCCCCCCCTCTCTTGGGCGAGGATCGTTTCGCGCAAGACTCGAAACAAACAGGAAACCCGCAAGCCTTTTAAGCTCATGGGTGGCCGCTGGCTGTGTATAAACCGGCTGAAACACATGCACCAACACCTCTCCAGGATCGCCGCCTAAACATGGAGCCCTGCGCCTGACACACAATCGACCGTTTTCCTCACAAAACGTTCCCTGGCACGGAAGTCTTCCTCTCAGCCTTGGTGCCACCAAGGAAGAAGCCACACATGTTTTCTTCAGAGACAGACAGAAAGAGGGGCAGGAGGATGCAAAGGGGGGGGGGGGAGGGGAACAGATGAAATAGCAGCATTTGTGGGGAGCCTGATCCCCAATAAGGCTAACTGGAATCACACATACCTTTCCGTAATCGGTAATACCTACAAAAACACACCAGCTTGTCCTCTCAGTACTCTACTGTGGACTTCAAATCCCTACTTCAACCGTTCAATGCAATGCAAGCATGCATGAAAATGGAGTTAAAAGCCTCCATTCCCCCCCCCCCTCTTTATAAAGCTGACTGTCCTTAAATGATGAAGACTCTACACCTTGGGCTATCTTTTATTTACATTATTTATAGTCCACCTTTCTCACTGAAGCTCAAGGAGGATTACACAGTGTAAATCAATGCAGTCAATAGGATTGGAATCCAATATGCAGCATAATAGGATTAAAACCAAGTAAAAATCTGTGATAAGATGAAACAAAGCATAAGTATTAAATGGTATATTAAATAATGCTGAAATTACATAATAGGATAACACACACAGCAACAGATAGTATGTGCTGTACCCAGTACTATAGTCCACACAGCCTCTTTCTCTTTATTAAAGCAATCTTCTTGAATCATTGTATTATAATAAAGCCATATTAGCTTTGTATTTTAAAAAGCCTGCTTGAACAATTAATTTCTCATGCAACAGATGGGAGAAACCGTGCGAGTCAAAAATACAGTAGATTCCTAGATCAAAGAACGGGTTCCTCTACAGGTTAATGGAGTCCTACTTCATTTGTGTCTAGCTTCAACATCAAGCAAGCATAAACCAGCTAAGCTGAAAGGTGGACTTCTTCACCAGACTTATAAACAAAAGAGTAAAAGAAAAATCAAATGCAAGTGCAGCCAGAATTCACACTTTCTATTCAATTGTTTCTTTCCATGAGCAACAATCCCATCAGTGATCTGTAGATGAACAGTATTCAGTAGACAGACCCTACCATTAAGCAAGACAAGAAGTAGGGATGCCAGCCTCCATGGAATCCCCTGGAATTACACCTCATGTCCAGACTGTAAAGATCAGTTCCCCTGGAGAAAATGGATGGTTTGGAGGGTGGACTGTATAGCACTGTACCCACGGAAGTCCTAGTCCTCCCCAGGATCCACCCCCAAATCTCCAGCAGTTTCCAAACCTAGAGCTGACAAACCTACCCCCCACTCCCCAGCAGTGGCCAGGGAGGACCTGGTGAGAAGGCCTACAAATTTCTGGATGACACTAAGGGACAACATGTCATTTAATATTTGTTTGTTGTTATATTTTTACCAATACAGCCGTCGGAGTCCTCTGTTCACGACCTGAGTTCAATCCCAGTGGAAGCTGGTTCAGGTAGCCAGCTCCAGGTTGACTCAGCCTTTCATCCTTCCGATGTCGGTAAAATGAGTACCCAGCTTGCTAGCGGGGGGGGGGGAGTGTAGATGACTGGGGAAGGCAATGGCAAACCACCCTGTAAAAAGTCTGCCGTGAAAACGTTGTGAAAGCAACATCACCCCAGAGTTGAAAATGACTGGTGTTTGCACACCTTTACCTTTTATATTTTTACCATGAGAGGGAGCAGTCTTTGTTTTTATTTTTTGTATTTTGTGTGTTGGTGCATGCATTTCTGGAAGTCATGGTTGATTTCTGGTGACCCCTGCTGGGTCTTGGAGGTTCAGAGAGGTAGCTCTATCAGCTGCCTCTGCATCCTAGCCCTGGTATTCCTTGGAGGTCTCCTCTCCAGGGCCAGCCCTGTTTGTCAGGGTCAGCCCTGCTTAGCTTCTGAGATCTGATGAAATCAGGCTTGCCTGGGCTACCCAGGTCAGGGCAGAGGAGGCATTATTTGGATTAACAAAAGAATATAATCACTGTGGGATCAGAGCAAATCTCCCTCCATCCAGCAACCAAAAAAATACCTCCAGGAAGTTTACAAACTTCCTCCCCAGCCCACAATCAATTGGTATTAGCATTGCCATTTTCAGGTTGGGAAATTCCAGGAGAGTTGGTGGGTGGAGTCTGAAGAGGGCAGAGTTTGGGGAAGGGAGAGACTTCAGTAAGGTATAATGCCATACAGTCCACTTCCCAAAGCAGCCATTTTCTCCAGGGGAACTGATCTCTGCTGCCTGGAGATCAATTGTAATCCCAAGAGATCTCCAGCCACCACCTGGAAATTGGCAACCCTAATTGTAATGACACTTTCCTCTGAATCACAGAGGCTACATGCAGCTATCCTGGCTACATTTTCCATCACAAAAATATCTTAAAAGATCATCCAAGTGGAACATTTGACCTTTTGGTACTGTTTTGACAATAATCAAAGTTATTTGGAGGAGGAGGAGGATCAAACCTAAATCTAACCTACGATCTAAGGCTGTTTGCTGTTTTTTCTGATTGTAGTTCTCTGCCTTTAAAAAAGCATGTATTAAATACTGGGTTCAAGAAACATAGCACTGAAACAGCTCTGCTTTATTAAATAAAATCACCAACAAGACTGAGAACCCAGGGCCAATAGCCCTGCTTATATGCATGCAAATGACCCCACCCAAATCCTATCAACTCTTAACTATAGGTACAAGTACTGGCCATTGACTCCTGATTGCCCACCTCCCAGAGTCCAGGTGGCTATTGTTCTGGAGCCTCAAACTCAGCAAAATCTCTGGTAGCACACCCAGGAACGTTCCAGTACCAATACATAACAGCATAACAGGTATAAATGCAACTGGTATGGTTTTCTACTTCAAGGTGAAAGTTGCAAAATTGTACTGCAAGATAAATGTCCACCTCAGCTTGCAGCAAAAAGCACAAAACTCTTGATTTTAGGAACAGGCATAATAGCATCTAAAGCTTTTCCTTCTGTGACATTTAAGAGGTATCACAAGGTTCTTCATGGATTTGCTTCCTGCTGGGAAGGGAAAGAGCAAACTGATATGCCTGCACAACTGAAGGATCATGATATAAATGCTGCCCCGTCCCTTGCTCTTTGCAGTCCTCTGGCACAATTTCAAATAACCGCTGTTTGTGGTCCAGTCCCACATCTTTGAGGCAATAGTGAAAGTCTGCTTGGACTTATCAAAAGGAGACCTGTAAAAAAGAGCATGCCTGTGTCCACACTGATCCTTCTCTCTCCAGATTAAAGGTACATGCTGGAGATGATGCTATTTTTTCCTGCCTGCTGCATAGTCCATTGGCTAAGATTTTCCCCACTCCATTTGTGAATTTCTGGGGGAATTAAGGATTTCTACATTGTTACTGCTGAGTTCAGTGAGCAAAGGTGAGGCAAAACAAGGGGATCTAAACATATTGAAAAATTGGAATGTAAGAAGTACTGATCCCTACTCCCTCTAAGTTGTGGAGTCTTGTGAGCAAAAATTCTACTTCATGAGCTACATGCATTAACGTTGTGAGCTACTGCATAAATTAGGTGGCTCTGGGGACATTTTTCCTGAGCTAAAACAAAAAAAGTGTGATCTGGAGGCAAAAAAACTTTTGAGTTAGTTCACACTAACTCAGCTTAGAGGGAACACTGGTAGGATACTCCCTCTAAGCCATGGAGTCTTTTTTTTAAAAAAAAAAATAACTTTAATTAAAATTGCATATATAATACAAATTATAAACAAAGAAATATCCTACAATATCAAGAACAAGATAAGTAATAATATTTATATACTAAAGTGAAACGAATTTCAAATGTGATCTTGAAGATATATTAACATACAATTGACAGAAAATATTTCAATGAAGGAAATCCCACTGTAAAGAGGATATTTCTATATCTAATCAAAGTAAATTATTACTTTAAAAACTGTGCAATAAAAATAAAAACCCCCCAAATAGTAATTTTTTAAAATAAAAATAATAACAATAAATAACCACTACACCAGTGGAGTAGGGCTCAGTACTCCCTCTAAGCCGTGGAGTCTTGTGAGCAAAAAGTCTACTTCATGAGCTACATGCATTTAAATTGTGAGCTACTGCATATATTAGTTTGCTCTGAGGCCATTTTTCCTGAGCTAAGATAAAAATGTGTGAGCCAAAGGCTAAAAAACTGAGCTAGCTCCCACTAACTCAGCTTAGAGGGAACACTAAAGGGGGAAGGGGTGGTCACAATAAGAACAACTTTCAGTGGGGCAGAGCACCAAGAGAGAGTATTATGAGCTACAGAAACTAAAGGGAGGCTAGAGAAATGGGGACACATTTCTCATACAGGGTTGGGCTAAAGTACCGTAAACAAGGACACCTAGCATTTACAGGGACAGAAAGTACTACAAAATGCAGAAAGGGAGACAAGCCAAGAGAGAACGGAATCCAGGAAAACCTGAGAGAGTATGTTACTAAGTGTAGAGACAAAACAGAGAACAACTTAAACAGAAAACATTGTGTTAAAATGGTAACAAAACCTCTTTTCTGTGATTAATGTAGCAATGAGGTCATCTTGGGTGAATGAAAGTGTAAATGTGGTCTTTGATGTGATTTCATTGGTACATTCCTGCTTTATAAGGGTCACATGAAAAACAGAGCAGGAATTGGAGTATTAGAACTATTCTTTAAAGTGGAGTCCGGATTCCTCCTCACTTTCAAGTGTTCCCTTAGAGGGACAACAGACTGCTGTTTCCCAAATAATAACACATCAAGGGCAGTATGCCACTGCATGAGAACCAGTTGCCTGTTGAGTTTTTTGCCCTTGTGATGAGGGAAATGATATTCATATTTCTGCATTAACTCAGAACTCCAGGAGAGCAAATCCCATTTTCTTTGCGAATGGATGTCGTATAGAACTGAGGCAAATCATCATTTGGCAGGTGGTAACTGTTGTCACTGTTACCAGTGAGCACAAACCCTCATTTCCGTTGTTTATCATGAATGTTGTTTTTCCTCCAAGTTGTAGCATTTTTGTCACAAAACTGTCCAATAAGAACAGACCAGTTAGCCTGCTAGGGGAGGGGAGGGGGAAAGTCCGAGGAAAATTTTCTGCTTTTAAAGGCTTGGAAGTAAATTAAGAGGAGGAGGGGAAAATACTCCTCTGAAAAACCATTCTTGGAAACTATGGAGACACAGTGGAGTAATAGCAGAATGCTGGGGAAAGGATGTGGAAGGAATTAAAAAATCCGATGGGAGATTGAGGTGAGTGTGCAAGTAAATATGGAAGCAGGTTTTTAAAGTGATGGAGGTGAGAGTCGTAGTAAACACAAAAGCAGAAAGGGCCTAAGCTACGACATATTAATTTTTCCAAGACCTTTCCCCACCTGCTATCAAGTCACAGCTGATTTATGGCAACCCCAAAAAGTTTTTCAAGGCAAGAGATGTTCAGAGGGGGTTTGCCATTGCCCGCCTCCCTGTCACAACCCAGATATTTGTTGGGGGTCTCCCACAGCTGACCCTGCTTAGCTTCAGATCAGAGTGAAGGCCACATTGTGTAGAGGCAAACCCAGCTGTGTGGCCTCAACAGGATGCTTCAATTAATCCCAGCTCCCTGACTAGGGTATCTTTTTTTGATAAATAAATCAGCAAACCCTGAATGTTGCATTCACACTTTGCACTTTAAAGGGTCTACCTGAAAAATCCTGCACTTAAAAAGCCAAATGCAGCTGACTTCAGTTATTGAAGCTGGGTGTTCTCATCCAGCTTCTGTTCTCTGCTGTGCACTGAGAACAGGGACTTGAAGAGAGGTGTGTTAGTTAGCAATAGGGACTTAAAAATGCAGTATCTGCTTGTGTGAAGATGGCAGGGGAGGGAAATGATTGGCAGGAGAGGGGAGGACTACCTGATTCCTCTTGTCATTGTAGCATCTGTGACTTAATGAACCTCAGCCATCAGTCGAAACCACCAGGCATGTAAAAATCGCCTACTCCAGCTTGATTAAATCATCTTGCTAATCAGCAACCACTATCTTAATTTATGAGTTAGTTCAATTCTTCAGTTCTTGTCATTCTTACTAGGAGATGTAAGCAGGATTAGACAGCTGGGAAGAGAAATGATGCCCTTGTTTGAAGGGGGGGGAGTTACAGTGAAGGTTACAAGGCATAAAAAGAACAGAAGAAGGGAGAGATACCACAAACAACTCTTAAAATAGGGTTGCCAGTTCCAGGCTGGGTAATACCTGGAGATTTTGGCAGTGGAGCATAAGGAAGGCAGGGTTTGGAGAGGGGAGGGACTTCAATGTGGTATAATACCATACAGTCCACCCTCGAAAGTAGCCATTTCTCCTGGTGAATTGATCTCTTACCTGGAGATCAGTTGTAATCCCAGGAGATCTCCAGCTACCACTAGGAAGCTGACAACTCTACCTAAGGATCATACTATTAAAAACAAGTGGAGAACAACTTCATTGTGGAACTGAATGTTATCTTGAATCCTGCTTTCTGGATTATTTACGCTTTCCTCAGAACACTCCAGAGTAAGCAGATTGTATGTAAGTACATATGTATATTACGTACATACATATTTAATTTTGAGAATGTACGTCTTTAATTTTGAGATTTCAGTCAGTGTGGCCAAGATCATTGGTCTTGAAGCTGCATGTTCAGAAATCATGGCATTGATCAGAAGCTTATCAGAGGGTCTTTCATGGAGACAGATCAATAACAGCAGATAAGTTTCCTAAGATTCCTCTTGTGTACTGCTACCGATATTTCTCTGCAAGACACATCCACAAGGGAATGTTAGTAAATTCTATGGGCCAATAGCAAGACCTAAGAGGCCTGGTCAGCTCCACACAAGCATGTCCTTGGAATAACTCTATCGAACCTGCAGCAGGGGTCCATTCTCATGTGCAGAATTCAAACAAGTCAATGCAGAAAATTTGCAACCACTGCTTGAGTAAAGAAATTACCTAGTTTTTAAAAAAAAAAATTGTAAAACAATTACTATTCTAACCTGTACTGTGAGGAAAAGTTTTTTTTGGGGGGGGGCGGGGGGAGACTTACAAGAAAAAAGCTGGCTAGCTTGGCAGTATACACTGTGAGATATACTGAACTGTGGTGATCTTCAATGCATCTTGCTTCAGTTGTATCCCAACCTCTAAGACAACAATCTTGTTATTACAATATAATAGTAATAAAATGTCCACTCTTTCCACCTCCAGGTCCAGGAATCTTTTCAGTTTTAAATTTATGCTTGTGAAGTTTTAACTGTTCCAGTTGCCATAACAACGCTGTACCCTTGTTCTTCAGGACTGCAGCGTCAATTTTTAATCATATCGCATTATTTTGGAATTTGATTGCATTGGTTCAGAACTTTAGTTGCTATAACAACCGTGCAGTTAAATTTATGTACAGTTCTGTTTTGTGGTTACACATCTCTCTCTAGCTATATATAAAGCAAGTTTATTGTTTGTTTAAATTTGCAGTTGACTCTATTCTTCTGGCTTTGCTGATGACTCCAACACAAATACAGACTTCTAAAGGAGTGTTTAAAACCAATTTTTAAAA
Organism: Heteronotia binoei; assembly: GCF_032191835.1. NCBI lineage: Eukaryota > Metazoa > Chordata > Lepidosauria > Squamata > Gekkonidae > Heteronotia > Heteronotia binoei. The sequence continues at coordinate 50,827,063 of NC_083224.1, forward strand.
CAAAACTTTCTCACACAATATCCCTTCCCCATATTGACTCCATCTACCCAAATTCAATCAAAATGAGAAAGTCATGAACTATTTTCAGATATGCTAAGGGTTCAGCTTTGGTAAATCTGGCGAAGTGAATTTTGGATTGCCACCTTTTAATGTGGCAGGTGTTTTTCATTACAACCAACCACAGTGGGGAGGAGGGCGTGAGATTAACAGTACATCTCTATGGAGAAGTACTGCAGTCTAAGCCCATTGAAATCAATGGGTTTATGCTGGAGTAACTCTGCACAGAATAGGGATGCCAGCCTCCAGGTGGGACCTGGGGATCCCCCAGAATTACAGGTCATCAATCCCCCGGCAAAAATGGATTCTTTGGTGGGTGGACTCTGTGGCATTGCACAACATTGAGGTTCCTGTCCTCCCCAAACTCCATCCCTAAACCTCAGAGTTTCTCAACATGGATCTGGTAACCCTGTCCCCCTTATCCTTCACCAGCGGCCAGAGGGAACTGGCAATCCTAAGGGTTATACTGTCAGGGTCTTACATCAACCATATAATTATGGGAATGACATGAAGTGATTATGTAAGAAATGGGAAAATAGGTCACATGCCCAGCATTCCTTATCAGACACAGAAGTTACCATTTTTGAATATGTATATTTTTATGTGTTTACTTGAGGCTTTACAAACTGCTGTGCATCTCAAAGCAGAGAACCAGGTTTGCACATAAAAAATGAAGAGACCCATAAAAACACAAACCTAGATCAGCAACTTTATCTCATGCAAACCAAATTGAATTTTTTTCCCCACAAGTAGGGGATAAACGTCTGTTTACTAAGAAATCTTCGAATAGTCCACCTCAATGGACCAAGCTCTTGCATCTGCCAAATTCCAAACAGTAATGAATGTGGGGCAGCAGAAAAGAACACTTGATTAATGACAATCTAGGCTAGAATGGAGGCAGCACTAGCTGCAGAGATTCATTACTGGGCCTCAGTGATTTGGGAAACTATACATGGGAGTAGGGGCTTCCTTGGTTATCCAGGACATCTCAAGCCACACCAGACTTTAAAGACTTTAACACAAAAACAATTGGAAACCAGCAGCAAAAACAATTGGAAACCTGAATTGTTTTCTATGCAGCTAAATCCATCGCCATTCTGGATGCTATAATCTAGACTAATATACATTTCCAGATTGCCTTCATGAGCAGCACCCCGCCCCCTCAAAAAAAAATGTTAGAGTAGTCCAGCTGAGAGTCTATCAGGCCATGCATGTGATCTGTCTCTTTCAAGGAAGGATTGCAGCTGGTACAGTATATCAGGTAAAACGGATAAAACCAGCAGTTCTCAGGTTGCCATCTACTGGCTGTTCTGTTGCCTAAACTAGCTTGCATGGCATCAACCAGAGTCCTTCCCATCCTATGGAGTTGTGGGGAAGGGCACTGTCCTTAGGGGTTTTAAGAAGGTGCTACAGTGCCATTTTATTTGCTAGGGCTTTTAATGTGGTGTGGACTGCAGGCATGAAGGAGAGGGTCTCTCTCTCTCTCTCTCTCTCTCTCTCTCTCTCTCTCTCTCTTTCTTTCTGCCTAATCTGATCTTGTCAGCTCTTGGAAGCCAAACAGAGATGGTGCTAGTTAGCATTTGAATGGGAGACTGTCAATGAAGTCTAGGGTTGCAATATAGAGGAAGGCAATGGCAAATCACCTCTGAAAATCTCTTGCCTTGAATACCCAACAGAGTCAGCATCAGTCAACTGTGACTTGACAGCCAAATAATTAAATGAATTTTAAGCTGTCTTAAGTTTGTTTGTTTTCATTGATTTATACCTCGCCCCTCCTGTGAATGGTTTGGGGCAGCTTCCGACATAATTAAGATCATATAGAATAAATACAATAAAACACAATTAAAATAATAAAATATACCATAAATCAGGCATCAAAGCTCTACTGGCTATAGGTGACAGTAGTGGCCATTTGACATATCAAAATAGATGGTTCTTATTTACAGTAACATCAGGTAGATCACTCTTGCCGGTGGCCTCAAGATATTAACCAAAAGCCATCCAGAAAAGCTCAGTTTTACAGGCCCTGCAGAACTGTAGCAAATCCCACAGGGCCCTGATCTCCTCCAGCAGTTAATTCCACAGCTTGGGAGCCAGGGCTGAAAAGGCCCTGGCTTTAGTCAAGGCCAGCTCAACAACTTTTGGGCCGGGGACAGACAAACAATGTGAACTTGACCGTAGTGCTCTTTGGGGAACATATGGGGAAAGGATCGCCTTTTCTGTAATGGACCTCTCCCTACCTTGAACAAGATACTTAGTCTCAGTAATGGGTTTTTTAAGAACCCCTCCCTTCAACAGGTCTTGTTTTCCCTTACTCATGAATAGGCTATTCCTATAGTCCGATAGCCTCTCCCATCCCATATGCAGGGCCAGGGGTCATCAGACAAACAGTATCACCTTTAATTTACATTCAGCAGTTTCTTCAGAAAACATTAACGCTTTCAGTCTACACCTGACAATCTTATCAAGCACCACTAACCACACTTATATAAACAGTCACAAGTTTCTCTTGGCCTTTGTCCATATGTCCAAACCTTTGTCCAAACCTCTCCCAACACATTGTTTTATTCCCAACAAGCCAATCATGATATTGTTTTAAGAGCCACGTATGTCAGATTGCCTAAGGATCAATTTTTGCTATAACTGGGCTCGCCAAGCACCATGTGTGCGTATGTTCTTCAGGATCCAGACCTCATGCCCAAAACAGGTTGGTTTGTCCTTGCCTTTCCACAGACTTTGTTCATCTAGATAGGTAATTCTTGCCCTCCCCACAATCTGTATCCCAACTAGACTCTTATCTTTGTTAGCCTTGTATGTGTGTTTCTCTGTGTGCTCTTCCCTTTTATTCCTTTAAATAAAACCCTTTCAATTTAATTTGGATTGGTTTATTTTGAAAGTTCTCAAGGGGAAAATACCCGTAAATGCTGGTGGAGATCTTACTTGTTACTCTCTTGCAAGCTCTGTCTCCAATTATGATAATTTCCCCCAATGGAATTGGAGACCCTCCAATTTGGGTAACAGTGGGGCCCCAGAATTAGGGTCCCACTACCAGGGTCATCCAGGCCCCAAGCCTGGCATGGAGCCCCCCAGACAGGGGTGTGTGGTTCAGTTGCCATCATAGCAAGTGGGCAGCCCAAGCCACAGATGGAGCAGGCACAATTCAGCCACTGCTTCAGTGACTGTACAAATACGTGGGTGCACACAGCTACTGTGGCCCTTGTCTGAACACTTTTACGTCAGCTCTGAGGTGGTTATGCCAACCATGCAACACGGCCTCAACACACAGCAGTGTCCTTGCATAGTTCTGCAGGCATCCCCCCTTGGATCCCCCCCTGCTATCATCCTCCTCCTCTTCCCACCCTTCCTCTACACCCCCACCCCTACAACCTCCACTCACCCAGCATCAGCCTACACTACAGGGGGCAGCACTGCATCTGGGCAGAATGTCTTGGGGTGGCTACTGACCGGAAGCCACTGCTAGCACAGCAGTTCCAGAGAGGTCACCTACAATGGCCTCATGGCAGCTGAGCTGTCAGGTGTGTTGCAGTGTGTGTTCCAGGGCATTTGCCCCAGTTGCCTCCCCAGCTAAGGCCACCTCTGGGTTACCTCCATATTCAAAGACAGTAAACCTCTGAAACACAATGCCAAGAAGCAACATCAGGAAGGCCATGGACTCTATGCCCTGTTTGTTGGCTCTCTAGAGCAGGTGGTCAGTTGCCATGTAAACAGGAAGCTGGACTTGGCTTATGCATAAGCTAAGAAAGCCACAGTTTAGGACCCCGGGTTATATGGGGTTTCTTAATATAGAAAAAACAGAAATTACTAAATTATCATTTTAGGGGTAATGCTATGGGGCCTCTTAAACTTGCCATATGGTCTCAGTGTGCCTTAATTAATCCCTGCCTGCATATAGATTTCATCCAAAACAAGGTATTTGCACACCTCTTCCCAGAACCATCTGATTCAAAGGATATCCCAGACAGGTCTGGAATCCAGGGCTTTTTTTCAGCAGGAAGACACAGGAACACAGTACTGGCTGGCTTGGCATCAGGGGGCATGGCCTAATATGCAAATGAATTCATGTTGGGCTTTTTCTACAAAAAAAGCCCTGATGAATAAATGGTGACATCAGGATGTGTGTAGACTAATATGCAAATTAGTTCCTGTGGGCTTTTTCTACAAACAAAGCCCTGCTGGAATCCTATTGTCACAGTAAATCTCCAGGCTCAAACTTGACTACCTGGACATGGGAAACTGGGACAGATGAGGAATCAGGCTGCCTAAATACTCCATTTGTATAGAGATGTGGAACAGAAGCTAGCATTCTCCTGTTAAGGAAATGTACTTGGCTGACCTTGTCAGGAATGCAATGCTGTGGTTTAGTGCCCAATTGTCTTCTCAGAGCACCATTACATTACATTTTTATTTTTTGGGAGTGGAGGTGTCCATAATTCCTTCTGTTTGTGTAGGACATTGCCAGTTTGCAATTCAAATTTGGGTGGGTTTTTGGGTTATGGTGCCTTAAGACCACTAGTTTCAATGGGAAATCTGTTGGAGGGTCTGGGGCAACTATCTGTAAAAGATAATGGCATTGAATTTGTTCTCCCTTGAATCTATCCCCTCCACAGATCCAAGGGAGTTGATTTTACAAACCACTGAGGGAGATGCATCTCAGCACAGTTGCAGTTCTCTCTACTGATTCCTGTATGAGGGGGGGGGGGGAGGGATAGTGCTAGCCACTGACATTAAAGAGTCTGCATTCATTCAATTTCTCTATTCTTACAGCGCAACCCGGGGGGCGGATGTATGTGCTCAGGGAGCCAACTGACCTTTGTGTCAGTGTATGTCTGAGATTCCAGAGTAAGGATCAGTTAAGATGGCGTAGGCCTGCAGTGCCACTGCTCTTGGGTGCCAGCAGAGGCCCATGGTTGGGCCTGGTGGGGGTTCTCCCGCCCTGGAGGTTCCCAACCTTTCCCAATGTCACTGGTGCAATCACATCACCCGGAAGTGTCACACAGTGGCCAACTATTTAAAAACTGAATGCATGCAGACTGTTGGAGCCAGTTTGGTGTAGTGGTTAAGTATGCGACTCTTAGCTGGGAGAACTGGGTTTGATTCCCCACTCCTCTGCAGCTGCTGGAACGGCCTTGGATCAGCCATAGCTCTCACAGAGCTGCCCTTGAAAGGGCAACTTCTGTGAGAGCTCTTTCAGCCCCACCCACCTCACAGGGTGTCTGCTGTGGCTCCAACAGTCTGAATTCATTCAATTTTTTAGTTGGCTCTCTGAGCCCTTTCAACCTGGAAGCACCCCCTGCCTGCCAATGGCGGAAAGTTACACCAACAAAAAACATAGGCGTCAATTGAACTGAAAACTCAAGTCGTCCTCCCACTGCAGCAGCCTTGCCAATTAGGCTCAGAGGAATTCAGGATGCCAATTACAGGATCAGCCAATTACCTCCTCCCCAGCACCCAACTGCTGCCCTCCTCATCATACAAAAATTTCAGCCAGGAAAGTAGTTAGGGCACATTGCACTGGATTCTATCTCAGAGCTCCCTACCATGTTGAATTACAGCATGGAATGGCGCACTTTGATGGTTGGAGAAGAAAAGAGGGCACTACGCACTACACGACAGGCACTTAGTGCTAATACCCAAAGAGGAGAGCCAAGTGTGGCTGACTTTTCCCTTTTCAGAACCCTAACAGGTACCCTTGGAACACAATAGTGGATGGATGTGAGTTCTTCAAGAAAAGCAGAAAGGGTAAAAGAGGAGGTAGAGTGGCGCTGTATGTGAGGAGAGAGTTTGTCAGGAAATACCAGAGGACGAGGGTGTCAGCCCAGTGGAAAGTATCTGGGTGAAGATAAGGGAAGGAAGGACAAACAGTATTGTGGTTGGAGTCTGCTACAGATCTCCTGACCAGGATGAGGAAGTGGATGCTGCTCTCCTTGAACAGGGTATCCAAACAACATGACCTGGTAGTTATGGGTGACTTTAATTACCCTGATGTGTGCTGGGAGACAAACTCTGCAAAGCGTCCATAGTCATGCACATTCCTGACCTGTCTGGTCAACAACTTCTTTCATCAAATGGTGGAGGAAGCTATGAGGAGTTTGGCCATTCTCAATATTGGCCAACAGGCAAGAGATGGTAGATGGGGTGAAGGTGGTGGGGATCTTAGGGGGAAGTGACCATGTTCTGCTAGAATTCCTTTTGCTGTGGGGGACCAAGGAAGTTTGTAGCTACATGTGTATGTTTGATTTCAGAAGACAAACTAACGAACTTAGAGGCATGGTGAGAATCATTCCATGGGCAAGACTGCTAGAGGGAAAAGGAGCAAGTGAGGGGTGGGGAATGATGTAAGCCAATTTGGGGAGAAAGGTAAGAAATAAATTGAATGAATGAATGAAGTTCATAACTGCATGTCTGCTCTAGAAAAGGGGGCTTCTGTCACCCAGGGAAAAGAAGAAAGCAACAGAGGGAGTAGGGGATCATGGGGCTCTCCAGAGTCAGTGGTGGGGAGCCAGTGCCACAGGTGGACACAATTTTTTTGGGGGGGGAGGATATGCCCATTGGACATACTGGCAGTCAGGGACACCAAATGCAATACATTATGACTAAATGACTGCATGCATAAGTAAAGATGAATGCAGAATGGATTTAGATTGCTCTGGGACTCCATGAGAGAGCCCAGAGTGGAATGATGGTCATTCCACTCCAGAACACCTCTGTTCCATTGAGGAGGGAGCTGAAGGATCTGAGGCTGGGCTGCATGGCCAGCTTCAAGAGGGGATTGGATGAACATATGGAGCAGAGGTCCATCAATGGCTATTAGCCACAGTGTATTGTTGGAACTCTGTCTGGGGCAGTGATGCTCTGTATTCTTGGCGCTGGGGGCGGGGGGGGGGCAACAGTGGGAGGCCTTCTAGTGTCCTGGCCCCACTGATGGACCTCCTAATGGCACCTGGTTTTTTTGGCCACTTTGTGACACAGAGTATTGGACTGGATGGGCCACTGGCCTGATCCAACATGGCCTTTTTTATGTTCTTATGAGGGTGCTGCTGCATGCCCCCACATCTGAGCTCACCCCAGTGGCCTCATCTCCTGCTCTGCCACTGGCAGGGGTGGTGCAGGAGTGCCCACAGTAATGTGGCTGGGCTGCTGGTGTGCACTCTGGTGAACGAATGCATAGAGCTGGAATCAATAATTCCTCTTCTCCTTCTGCCCTTTGGGGGTCTTGTGCTCTGTATGGGCATTGAGGCAGCTGTGGCTGCCTATGGGGTAGACAGCTAGAACCCCTTCCCTCGAGAGCCAGTTTGGTGTAGTGGTTAAGTGTGCAGACTCTTATCTGGGAGAACCACTTCTCCACTTGCACCTGCTAGCATGGCCTTGGGTCAGCCATAGCTCTGGCAGAGGTTGTCCTTGAAAGGGCAGCTGCTGTGAGAGCCCTCTCCAGCCCCACCCACCTCACAGGGTGTCTGTTGTGGGGGAGGAAGGTAAAGGAGATTGTGAGCCGCTCTGAGACTCTTTGGAGTGGAGAGCGGGATATAAATCCAATATCTTCATCTTCTTCTTCCCCACTATCAAGTATTTGGATTTGCTGACAGGAGTTGCTCCCTTTAAGGGGGTGGGGGGATGTTTCTGACAAGAAGCAGAACTCCTGTTGCCTGCCCCCCTCCACCCCTTGTCAAAGATGGATACTGGACTCCACCACCTTGCCACATGACCCAATCAGCTCTGGCAGCCCTGTCCATCACAGTGTCACTGCCTCCACACAACATCTCCACTGACCACAGGGGCACAATTGCTACAGATGCTACCCTGGTTATGATCAGACAGCACTGGCCGCTGGTAACATATATCCATAGGGAACAGACTACTGCCACTGTAGTTATGCAGCAGCTGAGCACCGTGGTGCAAGTGCAGCTGAGCAGGTGCTCTGTTAATGACTGACAATAATTTTTTTAACCTTCTGCTGAAAACTGCATTTGCCATCCTCTCTTGTTGTGGTCTGTTCTTTGTTTCCTTTCACAAAGTGAGGGAGGAGGGACTTGAGGAGAGGGGCTGAAGCAGCTGTTTTTCAATCAAATGGCACCAAAGTTGCAGTGGAGCTGAAGTATGTCAAGTTTTACATGAATTGGACCAAGGAGTCCCATTCTATGGGCTCCTGAAAAAAAGTATTCTGATGGCCCCAGCTGTTTGCAGAGAAAAAGGGCTATGCCCCAACAAAGCAGGGAATGAAGGAAGCCAATTTCTGTAGCTTGTGTCCAAAGATGATTGGCTGGGAATGCTCTGTTGCCCTCCCTTAAAAGGTTCTAACTGGAAGACAGAAATGCCATTGCCCAGAAAACTGGTAGAATCAAAGAAAAATATGATCACATGCTCCATCGATGGTAAGCACACAAACAAAAATGAAACCAACTAAACAGATTGTTCAGGTAGAAAGGTTTATAATTCTCAAGAATCCCAGTTTTGAAGTCCTGATCCAGGAAGTTAATGTAACAACTCAAAACAGCAATTTCTGTGTATATCTTTGGTTTGGAAATTTCATTGTGTACACCCCTAAATTTAAGAAATCCACCCATTTATCTGAAGTTCCTGATAGAAGACTACAGCAGATTCTGCTGGATCCATGGGCAAGCAATTAACCATAATTATTAATACGCTCTGTCACTTGCCATTATAATAATTAGAATACTTATTACAAAATGAGATTTAACTATAATCTCCACTTGCTATACAGTTAAACAGGTGCAGTGCCATCACAAAGACGCAGAAAGTAAATAATTAGATTGCAATCTAACCGATACCAAGGATCAATTTTTTGTTGTTATATCTTTCTAAATGTACAATGTGATTTATAGAGTACTTGAGAATAACAAGGTATAACCAAGGCATTTATAGGGTTCTGAGCAATTTCCTGCCAATTTTTACTTGCTTAAGCAGCATGAAAGAATTCAAGGCATGTGCACACCAACAGATTAAGCCACTCTGATCCCCTTTGTGGGACAGGGTGGGGTATAAACAAAATAAATTACTGGGGGAGGGGTCAGTTTCCATTTAAGGCATCTATGAGATGACCCTGACATTGTCTGATATGAAACCACAGCTCAACCCCAACATCAAATAAAAATGTTTTAAGATGTGGCTTGAAAATAAGACTGGGGAAGGCAATTCCAAACCACCCTGTAAAAAGTCTGCCGTGAAAACATTGTGAAAGCAACGTCACCCCAGAGTCGGAAACGACTGGTGCTTGCACCGGGGACCTTTTCTTTCCTTGAAAATAAGAGTTGGCGCAGAGACACAGCCAATACCTTCAGGGAAACTGCACCTATGGCATAGAAGTATTATCTGTATGCTGCCCTTCTTCCTAAGGCAGAGGTTGAAAGGGCAGCTGCTGTGAGAGTCCTCTCAGCCCCACCCACCTCAGAGGGTGTCTGTTGTGGGGGAGGAAGATAAAGGAGATTGTGAGCCGCTCTGAGACTTGGAATGGAGGGTGGGATATAAATCCAATATCATCTTCTTCTAATGGGGAGCAAAAGTGGATTACAATATCACTGAGAGCCAGTGTGGTATAGTGGTTAAAGGCAGCAGACTCTAATTTGGAGAACTAAGTTTGATTCTCCACTTCTCCACATGAAGCCTGCTGGGTGACCTTAGGTCGGTCACAGTTCTCTCAGCCCCTCCTATCTCACAGGGTGTCTGTTGTGGGGAGAGCAAGGGAAACTGATTATAAGCCACTCTGAGACTACTTTGGGTAGTGAAAAGCAGAGTATAAAAAAAGCCTTTTTCTCCCCTCCTCCATTTCATCATCACTAGTTATGACTCGCCCAAGATAGAGTCAGCATACTTCAATGACATTGGGGATTCCAGCTTCCCAGATGCTCCTAGGTTAAGGTTGCCAGGTATTTTCTGGCAACCGGAAGAGAGTGGGGGAGGGAACTTACTGGGAACAGCCTATGTACAGTGACGTGTCCACATCATTACCATCACCACCCAGGATATTGTGGTGACACTCTGGTATTTGGGCAAAAATTCTATGGTAAATATGGCTTCTACCATAGAATTTTTGCCCAAATACCCCAATGTCTTGGAGCAGATTACATCTTCAGGGCTTTTTTTTGTAGCAGGAACTTCTTTGCATATTAGGCTACACTCCCCCACCTGATGTAGCCAATCCTCCAAGAGCTTACAGTAGGCCCTGTAAGAAGAGCTCTGTAAGCTCTTGGAGGATTGGCTACATCAGGAGGGTGTGGCTTAATATGCAAACAAGTTCCTGCTATAAAAAAAAAGCCCTGCATCTCTTCCAGGCCATGTGGGTAATGATGCTGGATCTCCCTCTTTCTCTGGGCAAGTTCCCCCAACCAGTCAGCTGATCTGTGATGGGGAGGTGGGGCCTGGGAGGAGGGGGAGATCTGACAACCCTATCTTAGGTTAACACTTGAACCACTGCACCAAGCTGGCTGGATAGTAAATATTGTGTAATATTGTTGGATAGTAAAAGGAAGCATACTGCAACAATTGGAGCCCCCTCAACTTACACCCATTTTTCATTTTAATAAAAGAAATATACAAAATCCCAGTTCACAGAGACAGTACCATAAACGCAGGGAAGGTTTCTGGTGCTAGAGCACCCTTGACTTGTTCCATAAAAAACTGGAGATACCAGTCTCAAACTATCCCATTCTCTTCAGCAGCTGCTTGGGCTGTCTTATTAATACAGCAGTATTTCATTTGTTCTGGCAGCAGTTGACCTCCCAAGATCAGGCAAAGCAGGCTACTGACAGAGAAAATGAAAAACCTCTGCTTCAGAAGGGATAGGCACAGCTGTTGAGGAAGGAAGGTTGGTTGGTGTGAGCAGCTGTATTGTGCTTCTTTGCCCTCTCCGAGCACATGGAGGAAGAGAAGGGGATGCCAGCAGCATAAACTGTTCTGGGTGGTGATGAAAAGGAGACCAGTCTCTTCTTCAGATTTTGAAAGAAGCAGAGGACAACCATTAACACACTCTCAGAATGGCAACATGTTATGAAAACTAGCCTGAAAGCAGAGAACAGAATGTCGCTCTGCTACACAAACCTTGTCATTTCAGATTTCAACGTAAATTTATTTGTAATTATTTGCCTTTAAACGTACCATAAAAGAACATCGACTGTAATACAGAAGTGCTGCTTTTTGCATTAGCCAATTTGTCATTTTAATTCTGAATACCATTTCATTAATTTTACAATGATATAACAATTCAGCCTCAAGGGCATTCTTATTAAGCATTACTGAATCGTGTTCCTAATGGCAAGGCAAATTACCACGCTCTTTTCTTCTTTACTCTTTGATTTATAAGCAAGCAGCAATTACTTGTGCTATCTGTGATGCCAACTCAATCACAACTACTTGGAGCTATGAAAGCATTTTTAAAAAACACAAAAAACCAGATCCCCCAAGTGTCAGTCTCCATTCATGGGCGATTCTATCTGTGGATGTGCTAGGTGTCAAAATGGATTAAGGAAGAGGGTAGCGGTGGTTCCCTGCATACTCAGGGGACCCCCAAAGTAAGCAGGACATTTTTGGTTTCTTAAAATTCCTGGCAAAAAGCAACGACAAAATCAGGACCTGAGTATGCACAGTTGCCTCTGAACAATAGCAGTGCAGACACCAGGTCTCAGCAGTGAGGTTGGGTGGCCTACACTCTAAGGTGTACACTGACTTCTCTTGAGCTTGGGACCTGAAGGGAGGGATCACAGGAAGATACACCCAATTTGACCCATCCATCCCAAAGGCCCCAAAGCACTTGAAATAACAATGGCAGGGGAACTGGCCTGGCTCGTTCTCATCCCTAGTCCAAATACAAGATACTACGTAACAGAAATTGATTTCCTAACCAGAAACCAAGTGTTATTCAGAACTGTATGCACATATACCCCAAGTACAAACACAGTCTATTGATGCAGAATGCTGAAAGCTGCCCACCTGAATGCACTTTTCATTTAAAACAGGGGTCCCCAAGGTGATGCCCATGGCACCTGCCAACACTTCAGAGGCTGGGGCCAGGTGAGGCTTTTACCCGGCAACTTATTGGTCCATGGAAATTTGATTGGCTATGCATTTTTCTAAAAAATGTTGCCTTTGGAGCAGCTGTCAGCACAGATCAAGGATCTTCACTGTGACTGAAGGTAAACTGCAGCGGCTATTGAGGCTGGTGGTGGTGCCTCCTGCAGCAGCCATTTTGTGGCTGTGCCCACCAGTGTCAGAATTCCAAATGGGCCCACAAGCTCAAAAGGGGTGGGACCAGATTTTAAGCAATGCTGCACATCTAAGTTGATTGACACCTTCCCTAATCACAACCATGGCTCTATTAGCATCACAAGACTGTTTCCATACACAGATCTTTTCCGTTAGTGGAGAAACATAGTGAAGTTAAAATGGACCAAATGTGTGGTGAAGTGGCTGCAGGTGAACAAGTTGGAACTGCAAGCAAAACAGGAGATGCTGGCCAGGAAAACTGATGATACAGGGCTCAGCTGGCTGGTATTCACATAAAGAATGTTTCTCTGCCCAGCTTTGAAGGAAAAGCCATTGCTAGCAGCATTTCATCTTTGTATTTAAAAAATGTCTTTCCTACTACATTCAGCTGACCATAGCATACTGATCTATACTTAATATCTCAATTAGATAGGTCTGCCTTTACATACGACTCAGAAGCATCTATTGGGAATGGATATGGCATGTGTGGAATATCTCCACAATGAATAACTTTGGCATCATTTGTAAATTCAGTACCTTTCCTTTCTATTCCTGATTCCACATGGTCTTTAAAATACTTAAAGCAAAGGTGTTGGGTTAATTTATAAGGCCGAATCTGACGAGATCTTGTCGGGCTGGGCCATGTGTGATATGAAATATAATGCCAGGTAGCAGAGAGATAAACTTTATATAGGACACAAACAAAATTAAAGGTATTTTAAAAACATAAAACAGGATTAAAACATTAACACTCATTGATCTTAAAGGTGCTTTCTTTGTATCTCTCCCATGCAGTCCAGGGAACTGGGCAAAGCTCTGGCTCTTTCCTTCCTTTCCCAGGGGAACAGGAGAGGGAAGAGCCTCAGCCAACAGAAGAGGGGCTTGGCTCACTAGCTCTGCTGTGCAACCGCGAGCCTGGCAAAGCAAGCTATTCCTCCCAACTTCCTCCCCAAGGAAAGAGTTTCATCCAATGGAGAAAAGAGGCTTTGCTCTGTAGCTCCTATGTGATTGAGCAAGCCTGGCAAAGCAAACTGATACAGAAGGAAGCAAGAGGGAGATGGAAGCAGACGGCCACCAGTTGCTTGGGGGCTTGATAGGAGCCCCTCCAGGGGCCTGATTTGCCCCCCAGGCTGCATTATTGATGCCCGACAAACTATTAGATCCTATTTACTTTCCATTAAAAAAGTTACTCTTTACTTCTGCTCAGATTACCATAAAACAGGATCTTTTTATCTCTTAATCCCTAGTAGCCTTTGATGAGCAATCTTTGTAAGGCTACATATATCTACCAGATCACTCAAGGCTGGTGAGGCAGGACTTTGCCTTACATAAGCTCCCCCTCAACAAATTATCACAACTCGAGTCTTATTTATATCAATTAACTGAGAAACAGATTACAACTTCCTAACTGGTTCTGTGTTATGCTACCCAGCGTTCCCTCTAAACTGAGTTAGCATGAACTATGGTAGATCATAGATTTTTAGCCTCCAGCTCACACATTTTTATCTTAGCTCAGGAAAAATGGCCCCAGAGCACAATAATTTATGCAGTAGCTCACAACTTTAAAAGTAGCTCACAAAGTAGAATTTTTGATCACAAGACTCTGCAGCTTAGAGGGAGCATTGACGCTAGCTACCTTATCTTCTAGTACAGTGCTGCAAGTCCAAAAGATCTGTTCATCCTCAAATACCCACTACCATGGAACCCTGGACCCACCAGTCCCTTCCTAACCTACCTTACATCTGTGAAGATAAAACAGAGCAAATAAATAAGCATGTGGTTGACTTAAAAGTGCACAGAGACAACTGTGAAAACTTTTTTCATTAGTGGCAATAGGCTGTTTTTTGCAAACTCCCAAGATTCTGAGAGCTCAAATGACAGGTATTATATCGATTCCTAATAAATAATAACCATGACAGAGACTACAGGAGATGGGTATTTAAAAAATTGATTATTCACACTGTTGAGATAAGTATCAAAACTTTATTAACTGTGAAGACTAACTATATGGAGAGGAGTCATTTACTTTGTAGGGAGAGTTCAGCCAACAGGATGTTTTCTCAAGACCAAGGAAACAATCCATTTTGAAAACTGACTTGGAGGTTGCCTATGTGATTAGAACAGTCTTTACTCCCACTGAAATTGTGCTCATATGCAAAGAAAAAGTATGTACACAGTAAGTGCTGAGTAATGCTGTCAGAGAAAAGCAGAAGACCTCAAAAGAGTGGCACAGGCTTCTCATATCTGCTCACAAGCTGGGCAATTATAGTTAGTACAAAAGACTGCAATACCGTGCCTCTTTCAGAGACCATAGTTTACTAGAGGCCGTGGAACATGTCACAGTGCAATTCAAAACAGAGTTCTACACTTCTAAGTCCACTCCTACCAGTAAGCTTTCAGGAATGTGCAGCTCAGGACTGTACTGCTAGAGACAGAAGGGTAAGCAATGAAAAGCATAAGGCACCCGTGAATACTGATTACCTTTAACTCCAGATAATTTTCCATGGAGTCAAAAGGGAATGCAATGGAAAATACATTGCACTGCCCATGGATTGTATGAAATCGCACGGTCCCATTTACATACCTGTTAGAACAGGATTAGAGGGAATCACTTCTATTAGCTGATATGAGCCAGATTCAAAGCTTGCCAAAGTAAATGGATGCCAGCTTCCTCACTAATGCACACTCCACTAACACTAGCCTGCCCTGATTACTGTTTCATACCCTAGATCCTGTTCTAATGATTTCCAGTCATATCTGCAGTGATATCTACTATCTATCTTCAAAACTGAACTAGTAATGTATTTAGGAAAGATGAAAATAGCTCGATATAAGAGCCTTCCCATTCTATTTCCCCTTCCACAATGCTACCCAGTTATCAACAGTATGCATAACAGACCAAGAGCTTTTGGGAAATTTCCTATTTTCCTTTCTCAAGTACAAGCTAAGGTCAGCCTAGTCTTCTGTAGTATTTTACAAAGAAAACTATACTACAACACAAACACTGAAGTCACTGATTTAATTTTATACAAGTCAAACTACATATTGTATAAAGATTACAAGGCTATTCTAAAGCTTTGCTACTGTAGCTAAACTCATTTCTTTGTTACATACAAAGAGGGACTTTGGGATTGGATTCTACTCCATAGCAGTTCTAATTTTAGACAAGTCATTAAGACTAGAACCAAGGTAACAATATTAGTTAATGAATCATAAAGAGTTCAACAAAATAACACTGGGGACTTTGTGGCACCTTGAGTTTTGTTAAAATGAATCATGTTAGGCAATACTGCATCATGCAAGGACAGAGACGACAATTTTATTAGCTTGTCGATCATCACAAGGTAAGAAAGGAGCAAAGATGTTAAGTTTGGCAAGTTAAGGTACAACACACGAAAAGTGTTCCAACTCTAATTCTCAAATTTTAATCAGTTTTACAAGTATCTCTGACTTGTTTTCTGCACATTTTGAAGCCAAAGACCATTACACTAAATTCGTAATTTGTGGATTGAATATTAAGGAAGAATTTCCCCCCAGAAACCTTCTGTATTCAGTTTTTATATAAAACTCATTTCCTACTCTGCAACAGATCACTTCTGCTGAGACATTGTTTTAAAAAAATTACCCTAATTCCTACAAAAGAAATTTCTGCCCCTCTCTGTACAACCACATTTTCCAGAAAAGTTTTAGACCATTCAAATCTTTGCCTTATTACTTGGTTTTTAGGCCATTCCCCCTCCCACAAGCAAACAGACCAATTTTTGCAATACTAACATAAAAAAGACTCATGGCCTGGCATACGAGCGTTCCATAATTGTGTGCAAAGAAAGAGAGTTCTAGTCTTAATCTCGTGAACTAGATCGTGAACGTGACTTTGAATGCGATCGTGACCGTGACGCAGCCCTCTGTGGTGGGGACTCTGATTGAGCCTTGGCAGGTTGGTGCTGTGATGGTGAATTGGAATGAGATCTACTCCTCGATCTGGATTTAGACTTTGCTTCTCCTTTACCATTTTCTTTGGGAGACTGAGATGCAGACCGAGATCTGCTGCGAGACTTTTCAGACTTCTCTTTGGATCTGCTGCGGGACCGTGACTCTCGGTCAGATTTCAGCTTAGACTTGCTCTTTGATCTTGACTTCCGACTTTTAGATCTGGAACGTGAACGATCTTTGCTGCGAGACCTAGATTTAGAGCTTTCCCCAAAACAAAAATATTTACATATTTATAATCTAGATACAAAGCCAGTAACTAAATGCTACTAGTTTAGACAAAAGATTTACAGTACATAAAGACTTACTTAAAATTTACAGTAGTATTCAAACTATTTGGCACAAAATGGTCACTGTTCTGCCCAGCACCTGACACATGATCAGTATTAAGTATTTAAAATACTATTAATTTCTCACCGTGACCTGCTTTTTGAAACACTACGGGATCTACTGCGGCTGCTCCTACGACTTCTACTGCGTGATCTCCTTCTTGAACGTGACCTGTAAAGAAACCAAAATGTACTCAAGGCCACTTTTGCTACAACTATTATGGCACCATACAGCCAATTTTCCATTATTTTAACAATATTATATTATTAACTGCTTTTCATACAAAATGTAGCTACGCTATGAGAACCCATTCAATCTATGTCAAAGTATCATGAGATGTTCCACCATTCATTGGTGCATCATTCTATAGAATTGGTCTGCCGGAGAGATACTTAAAGGAAGCTATACTGCAGCTATACTGGTACTGCAGTTATTACAGCCAACAACACCCTGCTCCCCTGAACAGTAATACAAGGAAGACTGTAGCAGCTACTTCACTCTGAAAGGCATAATTCACTGTTTTCTAGTCAAAAAGAATTTACTGCAATCTTCTACATGCCTATTTGGTGCATCTATGGACATAAAGAACACCTAATAGAAATTTCTGTCAAAACATGGCACTGGCTCTAAATGTAAGAACTTTTAAAAAGTACCTTGATCTACTGCCAGAATAAGATCGTCTATGGCTAGATCGTGGCTTATCTTCAACCAGCCTTATCTTTCTTCCATTTATTTCTGTACCATCCAATTTGTCCATAGCACGCTTCATGTCAGAGTAAGAACGAAACTCAATTACTCCTTCATTTGTGCGTTCTTTGTGAGCATCCGCATAGGTCACCTCACCAGCTTGTCTCATGAAATCCTTTAAAAATAGATTAAACAATTATGCTAACTTTGTAATTGTAGACACAGCTACTGCAGCAGTTTCAGACAAACTGTCAGCAAAAACACTATGCTTTTACAGTTAATAGATCTTTGAAAGAAGTGCAAAAAAATCAAAAACAACTTGCTTTTAAAAATTGAGCCAACCTACTTTCAAGTCCTGCCAACTACAGCGACTAGAGAGGTTTTCAACAATTAATCTGAATTCTGTACGAACTGGTGGTCCATATTTATCTCTTCCTGATGTCCGCCGACTGCTATATCCTCCACCTTTATTATGCAAAGATATTAAGTTAGATTACCTTGCAAAAAAGTATTTAAAATTTAGTTTAAACACAAACTGTATTTACAGGAGAAGGACTTAATCTGTCTAATCCTGCAACAAGATTCTCAATTCGCCATATTCTATATATTATAAGGGCAAATCAAACACTAAAATCCTACACGACTGTGCTCCTCAAATCTGTTAGAGAGTGACTGCTCCTTTATTAGATTTACCTTGCTAAGTTTTATTTTACAGAACATTGTAAAATATAAAACTTAACTGATTACATGCATTTCTACATTTTACAAAAACGTTTACTAGTTTACACTAAGTACTTACATCACAGTATGAGGTATTTGGTGGTGGTTTGGCCACAACACACGCAAGGTAACAGTCACCTAGTTCAGTTTAACCAGTTTTGTCTAACCCTTGGAATCCTCACCATCACCCTGCGTCTAATGGCAAAAGGCTGCTGTCGTCATGGCTTCCGGTAAGGTCAGCCAAAGGGTCATAGGGCAAGGGTCACACAATGTATGGAAAAGCCATGGCCAATCAGGAAAGGCAGTCATCTTAGCCTCAGTGGACACAGCCTCAGCCCCACTGGTCACTTTTAAATTGAAACATCAAGGACTTGTTAAAAAGTTTGAATTGAACATGCAAAAACTTTATAAACATACACATTTTCAACAAACCCCACCCCCACCAATAACAAAGCCATTTGAACAGATATTTCTTCCTCACTGCTCTTAACCATCAAATAAATCCAAACAAAACTGATGCAGGCCAAATCTTTTATAGAAAAATTGAAACAAAATGGTCTTTGCTCATTGTATTAGTTTATTTTATTTTTCATTCAGCCAACATCTTTGAAGGCAACAACCCAAAAATCTCATTTTGACAATCTGAGCATTTCTAAAAATATACTTTTACATTGCCATCTTTTTCTAAATTGATTGCTCTGGTATCAATTATGCCAAATGTGTTTTAATTAAGAGCAGTGAGTTAATACACTCCCCCCCCACAACTATGTTCCCCAATTCCCCCCCCCCCCACTCTAAACCCCAACTAATAAGACGTTGCACTTTGAGTGCTGCCCAGATTATGGATGTCTTAAGCAGAAAGGAGACTTTGTAAACCAAAGTGCTGAAGGGAAAAATTTACATGCCCTTCAAGTAATACAACGCAACTACAGGGCACTCCCCCCACCCCCATCAAACCCCAGGGAATCTACCAAGCCCCCCTCCTACGGGCTCTTCCACGGGACTGCCCTTGCCTGTACACCCAACAATCCCTAGCCAAGCCTAGCAACCCTCCCCCCCTCCTGCCCCCCTCCCCAACCTGGCCACCATTCCTCCCGCCTCCGTCCCCCGCGGCTACTGCACTAGCCTCCCCCAGCAGCAGGCCGCGGCGGGGCAACACTCACTGCGGCTGCCGTAGCTGTAGCCGTCCCTGTCTCGGCGGGGGCCGCGGGCGTGCTCTACAATCACCCGCTCCCCGCACAAGTCTTTGCCGTTCAGCTCGTAAACGGCGTCCTCCGCATCCCGGGAATCCTCGAACTCCACAAAGCCATAGCTGAAGGAAGGCAAATGCCGCGGTGGGGGGGGGGGGGGATGAGAACAGCGTGAATTCCAACTTTTTCTCAAAAAACGCACGCCACACAAGAGTCTCCCCGGACAGTCGCGGCCGCTCCCCGCCTGGCTTTTTTTGTGCCCCGCCAGCCGGACAATGGAACAGGAGGAACCGCCATTTTGAAAGCGACGCCACGCGGCATGAGGGAGGCGCTGACAGGCCGGGCCGGGCCCTGCACGGGGAAACGACGCGCGCGTTTCCTCCCCACCCCCCTTCCCCCTCAAACCCTCTCTCCGCTTGCTCCTCCTCACCCGTTTTTTAAATCGACCTCGAGCAAGCGGCCATAGCCGCTAAAGAAGCGCTGGATGTCCTTTTCCCGAACATGGTAGCTTAAGCGGCCGATGTAGACGCGCGGCATCTCGGCGTACCTAAAAAAGGAGAGAGGGGGGGAAGGGAAAGGAAGACGGAAGATGGGACAAAAACCTGAACCAGCACCCCAAAGACTCGCGGCTGCGGCCTGTCCCGCAGCACAATGGCGGCCGACCCCCGCGTAGGGATTTATATTGGTGGGCGGGGCTTCGGCGGCCTGCTCACCTCATCGCCATCAATCGCGTGTAGGGACGTCACAACAGAGCCACGGGCTAGAAAGAAGCAGCGAGCGAAGGCTGCGGGCATAAATACCAAAACTTTGCACATGCGCGGAGGGCTCCGCACGCTTTTCTCGTACCCAGGGCGTGGCTTGGAGATCCCGTGGAAGAGCGGGAGAGGAAGTGCATGTTAGTCCTCTGTACATGCGCATTGAAGTGCAAGTACGGAACCTCTGCGTTTCTTTGTGCCGTTTGAGCTTCTGGAGGCGGGGGTGAGGGGTCAAGAAATAAAGGCGAACTGTAGTGCAGGGTAACGAAGGGACCCATGAAAAGTTTTTAAAAGGCTTTAGTTCTAATTCAATATCCCTCGGAAACTCTCGTAGTACCAACAGCAACAAAAGTGTGCTTTTTAATTAGGGTGTTAAGGAAACAGTTTCTCAACCAAAACACCATTGGAGGCTGTTTTATGTACATTTCTTGTCCTGCCTTTAGAATACCATAACCTGGCCTCATTTTGGGCAGGAGCTCACAGGACCGGAGCTCCAGCATATCTAAATAATATCCTGCTCTTTCTTTCTTACCCTCCTCCCCCAATACTTGCTTCTGAACTCCATTGTTCAAACCCCCTGTGAGAATTTTGCTGAACTCTTAAGACTTTCTAATATTTGCTGAACTCTTAAACTCTTTCTAATATTTCCCTCCACAAAAAAAATGGGAAAATAACCAAAACATATAAAGCAGACAGATGGAAATCATGCCACTGTGGTCACATAGGAGAAAGTAATTTAAAAAGTATGATGGGAGTAAGGTTAGGACAGTTCTAATCCAGGAAGCATTTTAAGGTAGATGCTGAGCTGATATAATTCAGTACACCTGGTGATGTCAAGGATGTATGACATATGCAAATTAATTGTCCTAATGAGCTCTGACCACTCTTTTTCTACTAAATGACCCCTGACCATAAGCTATGTAACCTATGTTTTCCTGCTAGATCAAAGCAGGGGTCCATCTAGTTCAGCACAGCATTGTGTTTCTTACAATTGCCAAAAATGTCTCGGGATGGGAAAGCCTGCCATTCTGCCCCCCCTCCCATCCTTATGTTTGCAGAGACATATATTCTTATGTTTGCAAAGATGTATATTCAAGTTTTTGAATAAATAATCTCAAAGATTATATCCAACCTTTTTTTTTTTCAGGGGAGAAATTAAGAAACGTGTTTTCAGATGTTTGCCAACTTCTGCCTTGATGGTAGAGATACCAAGAGCCTGGAAGGAATACATAATTTATTTAATCTTGTTTACATCTGCAATGGCAAAATTGCTTGCAACTCCAATGGTACATATGCTAAGGTGGCTGCAACTAGTAGCAGTCTCTCATGTATTGGATATGTTTGCAATTTTGCTTGTGGAAAACAAAACAATTTTACTTTTAAATCCCACGAATATGTGAATTATTACAATTTTATAGGCTAACTAATTTATAAATGCTTGCATTTTAATTTTCCCCCAGGCTTCACATTTTCCAGAAATTTTACATCTTTAAACAGACTCTGAGGGCATGGGATATAGTGCAATCCTAAACAGAGTTACATTCATCTTAGAAGGGTGTAACTCTTTACAGAGTAGCTCTGATAAGGTCTTTTCTTGATATTCCTGTTCCTAGGTTCCCTCAGAGCCCTTGCACCCAAAGGCAAATCCTCCATGCAGGAAGATGCTGGTTTATCACCTGACAAATGGGTCCTTTCTAAAGGATCATTTCCCCCTTAATCAGAATAACTCTCCTTTACCAAGACCCTCATTCTCCAACAGAAGACATATCAGCATGCCTATTGCATGTCCGTGTATACTATTCTGCTCACAACAGTACTATGCAATATTGTCATACAGAAAACTTAGTGCGAAGTGACCTGAATGTTCTCTGACCTAGTTGAGGCATTTAATTCAGATATTCACTGAGCTGGACAGATGGGATGGACTGTCGTAGGCCTTGGCTAGGTTCCAGTAGATTGTTTAATCCCCGTTTTGCCCACTTTGCCCCGTGGCACAGAGTGGTAAAGCAGCAGTACTGCAGTACTGTACTCTGAATTCTCTGTTCACGACCTGAGTTTGGTTCCGGCGGAAGCTGGATTCAGGTAGCTGGCCCAAAGTTGACTCAGCCTTCCATCCTTCTGAGGTCAGTAAAATGAGTACCCAGCTTGCTGGGGGGAAAGTGTAAAAGACTGGGGGAGGCAATGCCAAACCACCCTATAAAAAGTCTGCCGTGAAAACGTTGCAAAAGCAACGTCACCCCAGAGTCAGAAACGACTGGTGCTTGCATTGGGGACTTTTCCTTTCCTTGCCCACTTTCTTAAAAAAACAGACAATTTAAGACTGAAACCAGCCCACTCTGATAAAGTTAGAACTCCTGGGGCTATAACATCAATTTCAATCAGCATCAAAAGCAAGACAGTGATACTTAGGAGGCTTTTTGTTTCCATTGCAGGGAGATGCATGCAACTGCACTGGAGTGGTAAACAGCACAGCCTTAGAATATTAAGTTTTTAAACGGGCCTTGAAATGGCAGGGTGTCTTGCTTCAAGAATATCTTATCCAGTATTCATAGCTGAGAAGGTATAGTCAAAAGCTTTCAGCCTCTACTTTAAAAAAATACACAAAATGATGTAGTCAAATTGTTTGCTAATTGCACTAGCAAAGTCATAGCAGGCACTGCCCAGTAGATGTCTGTGACACTTAGATAACCACAATCCATACAGCAGCTGTGTTCACAAGAGAAGTGTTAGCTGGAGAAATTGTTTGTTTATGTTTAATTCGATTTATACCTCGCCCTCCCCGCTGAGGCGGGCTCAGGGCGGCTTACATCAAATCAGAGTATACTATGATTACAATAATAAAATCAATAAAGCCATTAAACAGTACAAGTTAAAACAATCTACAGTTGGTGCTAACAAATCAGGACGGCAGTTATTCCAGAATTCTCCTATGGTCGACTGAAGGCTTGCTGGAAGAGAGCGGTCTTACAGGCCTTGTGGAACTGAGCGAGGTCCTGCAAGGCCCTAACCTCTTCCGGCAATTGATTCCACCAGGAGGGGGCTGCCACTGAAAAAGCCCAATCCCTGGTGGTCGACAGTCTCGCATATTTCAGCCCAGGGATCACTAGGAGATGTTGAGATCCAGATCTTAGTACTCTCTGGGGAACGTGTGGGGACAGATGGTCCCTCAGGTAAACAGGTCCTCTGCCATGTAGGGCTTTAAAGGTAATAACTAGCACCTTGTAACAAATCTGGTACACTATTGGTAGCCAGTGCAGTTCCTGCAGCGCTGGCTGTACGTGCTCCCACTTGGGCCGCCCCAATTGCTTTTTGCTAGTAATGTGTAGCTCTCCAGCAATACAAGTGCTGTCTACAGAAAAGACATCTGTATTCCCCACAACAATGAAACAATTTGAGGAGAGCCCTTTAGATATCCTGGCAACAATACAGTAACTACTGTGAATTTTTGACATTATTGCTATTTTGTCTACCTAATAAGAATGGCCTAGCAGAAAGGAAAACCAAGCCTAGTCTCCAAAAGATCTGGTATCAAATCTATTACAGCTTTATCCCATCTTTCCTTCAAGGAGTTGAGAATGGCATAGATGGTTCTCCATTTTATCATTGCAGCCAGGGCCGCTTTAAGGTGCTCATGGGCCTGGGTGAAGCATAGACTGCATTTATACAATTAAAAAAGAGATTGTATAGAGAATATTTTTCTCTGAAAAACATCAGCATTCTTCTACAGAATCAGTGTTTGTTTTTTAATTCTGTGGAAATTCAAAAGCTGAAAGAGGGTTCTCAAATTTTACCCACTTTCTGTTTCTACACTCAGGGTTGATTCTGATTTTATGAGAACTGAATCTGCAGAAAACTCCTGTTCAAAAGTACTCTTGTAAAGTGAGGAGCAACTCCAGGGTAAAACCGCTTTCAGTGCCAATTCAAAAAAATTAGTGTAGATGACTTATACAGAGCAAGACAGAGTGATGGCAGTATGCAATGTAGATGAACATTTTAAATGTGCAGTGAGAGAGGATCTTCTGTTAAGTGTAGAGACAGCCTCTCTGAGTATATTTCTCCCTTCAGAACTCACCTCTTGCATTTCAGTTGTTAAGATTTTCAGTTGACCAGCAGCTTTTATGTATTTATGTTATATATTTAACATATGTTGCCTCAGTCTGCGAGCATGTGCAGAATGCTTTTCCCTGGATAATTACAATTAAATCTGGATGCAATACATTTAATGTGAGAGGAGGGTTTCAGTGCAGAAATTTTTGGAGGTAGAGCCTGGAAAGGTTTTGGGAGGGATTTCAGCAGAGTACAATGCCGTACATTCCACTTTCCAAAGTAGCCATTTTCTCCAGGGGAGCTGATCTCTGTAGTTTGGATATCAAATGTAACAGCAGGAGATTTCCAGGTCCCATCAGGAGTGCCGGTAGCAGAGACTTGCACATGTATGTGTTGATCCGTCGTTGAATTCTTTATACTGTGGCTCCAGTTAAAACACCATTGAGAGAAGACTGACAAAGGGTAAAACTAACGAAACTATAGGAAATCCCGAATACGTTTTTTTGATCTCTTTGTGAAAAGTTGTGCAGAACGACACCCCTGTCTCCACCCAGATTCTGAACTTCAAGAAGCGGCTGAAGGCAGTGCCTCTGAGAGGTGACTTTAGAAAACAGTCTGGGGGAGTGTTGTGTGGGTGTTCGTTCTATTATTTTGCTGTATGGATTTATTATAAACTGTGCACTAAATGTTTGTTTACATACTTTTTGTGTGTGAGTGATAATTCAACCAGTGAGGGGAGCTGATCTCTGTAGTTTGGATAACAAATGTAACAGCAGGAAATCTCCAGGTCTCATCAGGAGGTTGGCAAACCTGCTTGGAGTGAACAGCCGCTCTGGGATGCTGCTTGAGGTCAGGAATATGGCAAGAGGAGGAAGGATTACCTCTCCCCTTGCTGCAGCTTCAGTGCAAAATCCCGCCCCCCCCCCCCCCGGTGTTTTCATCACTCTTAACCAATATCACAAAAGATCTATTCATGGCTCTCCTAGCTCACCTCTGCCATGGACCTAAATCTTTGATTTGGAAAGGAACAATTTCCAATGACAGCAAAGGAATGTATCTATGCTCCCAGAATGCATGCTGTTTTTAATCATACTTGACATATAAAATATCGGGGGAAAGTAGGCATGGTCTAAGGTCCATCAAAGTTAAGGCAACTTGAAGGAAGGACTTATCAAGCCCTTAGATTTTCAAGAGTAGTTTCACTCCACACAATTATTGAACCAGCTTTTCCTCGGTAGAAAAAATAGGCTGACCTATCAATAGCTGTGACTACATATTTAAATATTACCCTCTCCCTCCTATTTAAATTAGCACTGTATTCATTAAGGAGTGTGGCATTTGCAACTAGTCAGCATTTGCAGTCAAGGGGCAATATTTTGGAACTGGTTGATGGTGGCTTTTAGTCTGTTTAGGCTGGCAGGTAGAGCAGATTGCTGTTTCAGAAAGTATGATGAAGGTTTGAATCTCCACTTTGCCGTGGGAACTTGCTGGGCAAATGTAGGGCCAGTCACATACTCCCAGCCTAGGCTTCCCAATCCCCAGGTCCCAGTGGGGGATTCCCCAGTTTTATAGGCTTCCCCCACCCCACAGCCTCCTTGTACCTCTAGAGCTTCGGCAGGTTTAGAAACCTGCAAACAGGTCCCGTTTTAAAATGTGTGTGTGTGTTTGAGTGTGCCTTTAAAGTTGAGCAGAAAGCACTTCATGGGGAAGGGTCAGCAGCACAGTTCCTCCGTTTGTTTTGCTTTCATTTTCAGAGCAAGAAAGAGTATGTGTAAAAGAGAGCAGCTTGTAACCCCTTGTTTTTTCAGATAATAATAATAATAATAATAATAATAATAATAATAATAATAATAATAATAATAATAATAATAATAATAATAATAATAATAATAAATTTATTCTTATATCCCGCCCTCCCCCGCCAAAGGCGGGCTCAGGGCGGCTCACAAGCATGGAAATCCATGGTTCAATAAAACAATATAATACAACAGCAATTTTAAATCAATAACATAATAAATAAGTTAGATGTCGTTGTGGAGGAACCAGACCCAGTAAGTGTGTGTGTGTGTGTGTGTGTGTGTGTGTGTGAGAGAGAGGGAGGGTTGCCAATCCCCAGGTGGGGCAGGGGATTCCCCAGTTTAGAGGCCCTACCCCCGCTTTAGAAAGCGCAGAGGGGGGAGGGAAATGTCTACTGAGCACTCTATTATTCCCTATGGAGAATGATTCCCATAGGAAATAATGGGGAATTGATCTGCGGTAGCCTTCCCAATCCCCAGGTCCCAGCGAGGGATCCCTGGTTTACAGGCTTCTCCCCGCCCCCAAAGCCACCTTGTACCACTAGAACTCCAGCAAGTTTAGAAACCTGCAAGCAGGTCCCGTTTTAAAATGTGTGTGTGAGAGTGTGCCTTTAAAGTTGAGCAGGAAGCACTTCATGGGGAAGAGTCAGCAGCACAGTTCCTCTGCTTGTTTTGCTTTTGTTTTCAGAGCAAGAAAGTGTGTGTCTGAAAGAGAGCAGCTTGTAACCCCTGTTCTTTTTAGATGTCGTTGCGGAGGAACCAGACCCAGTAAGTGTGTGTGTGTGCATCTGTGTGTGTGTGAGAGAGGGAGGGTTGCCAGTCCCCAGGTGGGTAAGAACAACAGGGGAATCACAGTGAAGATGTATGCAAACAACAACAAAAATCTCTGTGATATGAATAAACTACCAAACTTTTTAATACTTTTAAAATATGTTTATATACTTTTTAAATATAAAACTGCTTCATACTTAATATGTTTAACACAAAAAGTTCACATTGACAACAATAAAAAACACAAAACCAGCTGACATAAAAAGTTTGTTTCATATTTATGTCTCCTTTACAGTTAATTTTATTATCTTATGTAGGAGTCAACCCATGGGTCAATATATATACTGCAACATTTAATATCAATCTATTACTTTTTAAATCATTTTTAATCCCCAAACTAAGAACATAAGAGAAGCCATGTTAGATAAGGCCAATGGCCCATCCAGTCCAACACTCTGTGTCACACAGTGG
This sequence comes from Heteronotia binoei, assembly GCF_032191835.1. Taxonomy (NCBI): domain Eukaryota; kingdom Metazoa; phylum Chordata; class Lepidosauria; order Squamata; family Gekkonidae; genus Heteronotia; species Heteronotia binoei. The sequence goes on from NC_083224.1 coordinate 50,854,111, forward strand.
CAAAAAAATTATATATATACACATACACACACACTGTGGCTAATAGCCACTGATGGACCTCTGCTCCATATTTTTATCTAAACCCCTCTTGAAAATGGCTATGCTTGTGGCCGCCACCACCTCCTGTGGCAGTGAATTCCACAAGTTAATCACCCTTTGGGTGAAGAAGTACTTCCTTTTATCCGTTTTAACCTGTCTGCTCAGCAATTTCATCGAATGCCCACGAGTTCTTGTATTGTGAGAAAGGGAGAAAAGTACTTCTTTCTCTACTTTCTCCATCCCATGCATTATCTTGTAAACCTCTATCATGTCACCCCGCAGTCGACGTTTCTCCAAGCTAAAGAGTCCCAAGCGTTTCAACCTTTCTTCATAGGGAAAGTGTTCCAGCCCTTTAATCAACTAGGCATTGTAAGAACAACAGGCGAATCTCAGTGAGGATATATGCAAACATATTTGTTTGCATAAATCCCCAGGTGGGGGCAGGGGATTCTCTGATTTAGAGGCCCTCCCCCAACTTTAGAAAGCATGGGGGGGGGAGGAAATGTCTACTGAGCACTCTATTATTCCCTATGGAGAATGATTCCCATAGGGAATAATGGGGAATTCATCTGCGGGTATCTGGGGCTCTGGGGGGGTGTTCTCTGAGGTACAGGCACCAAATTTGTAGCATGGCATCTGATTCCTTTCCTCAAAACACCCTCCAAGTTTTAAAAGGATTGGACAAGGGGGGGCAATTCTATGAGCCCCCAAAGAAGGTGCCCCTATCCTTCATTATTTCTAATAGAGGGAAGGCATTGAAAAGGTGTGCAGTCCCTTTCAATGTGATGGCCAGAACTCCCTTTGGAGTTCAGTTGTACTTGTTCCAACCTTGCTCATAGCTCCACCTCCAATGTCTCCTGGCCCCACTTCCAAAGTCCCCAGATATTTCTTGAATTGGACTTGGCAACCCTATCAGCCTGACCTACCTCAGTGTTCCCTCTAAGCTGAGTTAGTGTGAGCTAGCTTACAGTTTTTTAGCCTCTAGCTCACATGTTTGTCTTAGCTCAGAAAAAATGGCCCCAGAGCAAACTAATGTATGCAGTAGCTCACAACTTTAATGCCAGTGGCTCACAAAGTAGAATTTTTGCTCACAAGACTCCACAGTTCAGAGGGAGTATTGCTCACAGATTGTTATGCAGATAAAATGAAAGAGAAGAGAACAACATAAGTTGCTTTCAATCTCCCATTGGGGAGAAAACTGGGATATAAATGAAGTAAATAAGAATGGGAGGAGAGAGCTAGCAACAGAAGACAATAATGACATGGTGATTTGGGCAGGTAAAATATGGATGGGTAACACAGTGAGATAAATTTTTAGAAACAAACTATTGCTCATACTGTGACCAAGGGGTTCAAGTATACCCCCAAAGGAATCTCTGGCATCATGGATGTAACAGCCAACAAGGATGAAACTGGTAGCTAAGGTCTGGCTGATGGGGTCATCCAGTTGGTCACAGCTGGGTAATTGGGGAAGGTAACTCATTGGGCTGGAGAGACTGACAGGGGTGGAGAAGGTCTGGCACCCTTTCCTCCTTACCCAATCAGCCACAGTTTTTAGGTTGAGTCTTAAGGGGGGGGGGGTCATGAAGAAAAGTTGGGAGAACCTATAATAGGCAGGGTTGGTGGTATGCAGAAGAAAAGTAACTAGGCTGCCAGAGCAGAGAGTGAGGAAACTCATTTGTGAGTGAAGGCTGTAAAGAGACTGTGAGTCAGAACTTGCTTGGTCCATTCTGCTTTGCATGAAGTAAGGTTGGGCAACTGCTTCCCAGCCTCTTATGTAACCCCATTCTCCCTCCTAAAAAAGATCCAAGGATGGTACCTACTGCTGTGCTGACCCATTCCTTGTAAAAATCAGTGTAGTTTTCTTTATGAGTGTGACCCTTGGGCATATGCTGAGAGTGTGGTTTTGCTCTCCTTTGAATTTGATACCCCAGGCTGTCTTAATGGCTCTACTGTGGTCTTTCTTCCTGCTACTTTAAATCCTGTTTTTTCACATCCTTCCTAGTGATACCATGTGGAACTATCTTTTTCAGATGTGCTGCTCCATATTTTTTAAAATGCAATTTCTTTGCAGTACAGGGTCTCTCTGTGTGTTTGAACCACTCAGCACTTCATTTTCCCAGACAACATTAAAATTACTGACTTTTTAAATACCTTTCAATTTGTAGGCTTTATCTTCATGCTCCTTATGCTTCACTGGAAGTCTCTTATATGTATTCACTTCACTAAGAAAAACCACCAGAGACTTGTGCACTTGATGTCTTACCCTCCTGTCTCCCTGTTAATCAGCACACGCCTAATTGCTGAGGTTCTTCTGGAGAAGCAAAAACCTGTGATCATAATTCGGCAGCACAAAAGATGCTCATTTTGTGTCACATCACAAGGAATGAGCAATTTATTAGCCTCAGGAGGTTTCATCAGTATTCTAGATATTACACCATGCTGTGAATAAGCATCATTTTCATTTGTGAGTGTGCATTTTCAATATTTTCTGTGTCAGTTCTCTTAAGCACAAATGTTTTTATGGTGCAGTTATTTAGAAGGTGTTACTCTATTGCCTTATATAGTCCACAAGCACAAACATTTGAAAGGATTTGTATTGCAGTTCCCTACATGCTCATACTTTCAAAGAGAACAATCCTAAACAGGTCTACGCAGAAGCAGGTCTATGTAGAAACCTAATTCAATGGTGCCTGCTCCCAGGAAACTGTTCTTAGTCTCTGGAACAAGATCAAATTCACATGAAAATCTATTATACACTGAAGGCAGCAGAAGCTGGTTTGTTCTACAGAGCTGCGTGTTGTAAAGTGGTTTGTAAATTATGAATGGCCAAATTATGGCTAGACAAGGGCAGAAACATTTTAGAGAACAGGTTTTACCAGGATGAAGTCAGTTACCATCAGAACATGTAGCAAATTTCAGTAAAATGTGATACATTTCCCATGCTGAAAACTAATGGTTGCTAACTTTTAAATTTTTGATTTTTAAATAAAAATATTGTGTAATTTGAAAATCCAGAATATATAAAACAAATGGTAACATATGTTTCTAATGGTGGGCTCCCAGGACGTGTGTCTGAAACAACTGAAAAGGACTGCAGTGTAATGTGTAGTTTGCCTCCAAAAATATGTGGTGCCCACGGGGATGTTTCCTTGGCTCTTTCAAAATTCCACAAGTCTCAAAAGAACTCCTTCCTTTTCTTTTTCTGCCCATTTTCAGTAAAGAAATTTAGGTGCATAGGAAAGTACAGCAGCCTGTGCACACATTTGCCCCTATTTTCAAATCATGCCTAAAACAGTTGCAAGTTCTGAGGGTGTAAATGCACATATAGTGGAAACACTTGGCAGATAGTAGAGGGATATTGAGGGCAATGAGATCAAACAACACACAAAGAATCAGAGAATCGCCTTGACTGCTGTGAGTCAGTTATTCACCTTCTCAAGGATTCACACATCTTTGGGAAATGCCAAAAACAAATTTGCCCCAAATCATTCATTAGTTTTATAGTGCTATTTGCCATTTGATAAAATAAATGGATCCTGCTCTGCACAACTATAAATTGTAGGTCAGCAACTCAAACCTTCACTGGAAGTAGTTATGTGAGAGAGGGGATGAGAAAGAAAGAGAGAGATCTAAGAACGACTGAATCTGAACCAACCTCATAGAATGGAAGGGTAAGAAGGATCATAAAAAGAAATTGCAATCCATCTTTCCTTTTGCTCTTTAAAGGTGAAAGGAAAGCTCTGTCTGATAGTCTGATGCAAGGCCCTGGAAGTCTGTAATCAATCATAATCTGCTGAGCAGAAATCAGCAGTCTGGTAACCTTTTATTGGACTCTTTATTGTCAGACCAATAAAAGATATCTCTTCCCCTAATTTGTCTGTTCTCCCAAGAGCTAATATTTGGCTATAGCTTATATCTTATAATCTATTGTCAAGGAGGACTTCCATGTAAAATTGATTGTCTCTTTTTGCCAGAACTTGCCAGCTGGGAAAATTACCATTCATTGAGTACATTAGACAGAGAGTAAAAAAAATAAGTGAATATCTTTTACTTCATAAAGATCAATTATTTAACAAAAGACTTTGGACTTGCCTTCTCTTTGTGTTAATGATGCATTCATTTTTCCCCCCAAAGATGTGTTAAAAGATTAAACCCTCCTTGCTCATAATGACACTTTCTTTTCAAGCTGAGCTCATACAATTGTGCTGATAATTTGTTGTGGGCAATTTAAAATGAACAGCATTTCCAGAGGTATTTCACCTTTATAGTTGGTGATATTTGGCACAGTATCTGGCTTGGGTAGCCACTGCTGGCACAGACTCATAATTTACCTGATTGCTTGGATAATGTGTGCCTCAAGGATGTCATGGGCATCCATGTGGTTTATATTCTATCCTGGGGAGTCAAATAAAAATTCCTGCATTTTTCTTTTGTGGAAGACCTTCAAAAAAGGTTTTATGAACATAGGGAGCTCTCATAGACCAAAATAGACCTTTGGTCAATTTAACTCAGTATTGTCTATTCAGATCAACAGTAGCTGCCAAAGCACCAAGGCAGGTGAAAGTCCTTTCAGCTTTCTAGCTTGATGAGTTTAAAGGGATTAAAACTGTAGACTTTCTGCATGTAGAAAGAGGGGCTTTAGCTCTGAGTCCCTGCCTCTCCTCCAAATCATCTACTGTCTCTACTTAGGGAACAAATTGCTTCAGCCAGCTGCTGAATGAGCTCAACTGAAATTATGAAGGTAGAAAACTGCTGCCTCCGGCTGAACCAAACAGTTCCTCAAAACTGCCCACTTGGGTTGGCAGTGAATCTCAGGCAGACAGAGATCTTCCCCAGCAGTTCTTACTTGATATGATTTTGAAAGGAGAAATGTATCCTTCTGAAGAGCTGTTTTAATTTTGGCCAAAAAAAGAGGCAAACTATTTCCACAGAATTATTGTTTTGACCTGCTGTGGTTTCATAATCCTATTTGTAGATTAACAACCCACATTATTCTGTTAATTCATAAACTGCCAGTAGAGAGCACTGCAGCCAGCACCCTGGATACAAGATGCTGCTTCATTCTCCTGTTAGATTAATGTTTGACCAATTAGTAGGTCATTCATAATTTCCACTTAAATGCTATGCAAATAGATGAGGCACTGTAGAAATTACTGAAACACCTTAGGCTTCTTTTGAGTACCAGGATCTGCAGAGGTTGCCAGTAGTTGTGATGGTCCCAACAACCCGCTGCCCTATAATTATGTTTTTTAAAGAACCAACCAAAATAATAAAAAACAGAGAAAAAGCTTTCTAGTTTGTAATGCTTCCTTACTCTAATAATGAGTATGAGAGTACTCTCTTATGTTCATACAGTAGAGACAGGTATGCTCAGAACAATAAGAGACACTGGGACATCATTAGCAACTGGTTTTGGAACAAGAAAGCTCATGCAAGGTATACCTCTAGCTAATAAACAGAACTAAGTAATCAGGGACTCCACCCCACAAAACTAAATCAACTCACACAAATATCTGAGGAAGCAGACAATTCCACTGTAAAGTATATAACAAATACACACAGTTCTCTAGCACTCTACATGTGGAGAGCTACAGGGGAGATGTTAAAGATTAAATCCTTATCTTAAGGCCCCTTTTATGCATCCTGATGATATTAGAAGAAGCTGGACCCAGGTTGCACCTTTGGTTTTCTGGGTAAAGGAAGCAAAATGGTAGCCTCTAAATGAACGTGCAAATATCAGTAGTATCTAGGTGCACCTTCCTTGAGTGGGGCATGATCCCTTAACACTCTGTTTCCCTATTCAGTCATTCTGTTTGGTCTGGAAAAAGGGGGAGTTGGAGTCAACCCAAGTTTATTTTAGACAATCTTCTGTTGTTTCCCCACAAACCCACATCAGCTGTATGGGGCATCCCCACCTACACTCTTTTCCTGCTAAGCTATCTTGCTAAGTCTGAGAGAAGGTCTGGTTAGAATGACTGGGTGATTTACAGGTATTGGGTTCTATTCTTTTCTCTTTCACACCCCCTAAAATTACCATGTCTGAGGTAAATTAAGCAACACATACACTCATCTCTTATGCCTCCTTACACTGCTGAAAGACAGACCAGTAAAGCCAACAGCCTGTAAGCTGTCCAAATTGTGCTCCTGCACTGATGGCTGAGTGACTTTGGATCATGAGAAAGGCGGGCTAGAGATGTTTCAATAAATAAGTGGCTTAGCAGGGGAAAGATAGAAGTAGATGTGCCCCATTCAGAGTTGTGTCGATTCTGAATTCCACAGCAAACTATTCAGACAACGGGACAAATGATATGGATCCCTGACAGAGTATCCCGAATCTCTAGCTCTAGTAGTAAATTGTTTACCAGTAGATAAATAACTGGAGTTATATATTTTTCATTTTATTATTCTTCTTTTTCAAATTTATATTCTGCCCTCCCCACAAGCAGGCTCAGGGTGGATCACAGACAGTAGTTATATAGCTGGCCAGTGAGGGGAACAACACCCCCAAATAGGAATGTTGTAGAAATGATATCAACACCAGGGATGTTGTGCAAGGAAGCTCTAGTTTTAGGGAAAAACCATAGAGTTTTTGCCCAAAACATAAAATGTTGTGTGCTATGTCAGCGATGTGATGACATCACTTCTGAATGATGCCATCACACCTCACACACTTTGAACATCCCAGGAGCAACTCCAGGCCCCCCCTGTCAGCAATGAGGTAGGACCTGGCATTCAGCATCATGTTGCAAGCATAGACAAATTAATAAATAATTAAAATACATCACACAAAAACATTTGTTGTGCGCACTGTCTCAAAAACTGGTGCTGTTGGACTCTGAGGTTTGTTTAATCTAGGCTGCATGGAAGTCGTGTCTTCAGCATGGGAGGCTGACTTTTTAATTGGATGTTTGCCACCTCAGCCAGAACAGCTCCACAGGCCCTATGGAAGGGTAGAAGGTCCCACGGGGCCCTGATCTCATGCAGAAACGTGTTCCACCAGGCAAAAAAAAGCCCTGGCCCTGGGAAGTCTACAGAACTAAATGGGGCCATGGGGAAGTAGATTGCAAATCTGGAAACCCAGCCAAGGCTAAGCAGAGGCTAGGTTGATTCTGAGCTGAGAATGATCTTTGCAAAGCAATCAGTGCTATTCCAACACTGGCTGCATGTGAAATTACAGCAGAGGACCCACACAATAGTAGCTAGTGCACAGTTAGATAATTCCCTCCTGGATTTTTCTATCAATACAGTGGTTCTCTTCTGACTATAACTACACCCTCTCCTTTTGTTCATTGAGTGTGATTCCTAGAGCATCATTATATCACTTCTGGTTACAAACCTGAAGTGACATGACATCATTTCCTGTCCCCTCTTTTTGCTTTCACTGAAGTGAGGAGCCCTGATAGATTCTGAATCCTGGGGATGGGAGTTTATCCACTACCCACATGCCAGTGACAAACCGCTCTAATTCACGCTGTGAATACAAAGGCATTCACAGCAGCAACAGAGCCTTCACATAGAGATTTAATCATGTCTTCCTCTCTTGCAATTGTTTTAAAATGAGAAAAACAAACCAAACACTGGTACAGGGGAAGATGACAAAAGGGAAAGAAAAAGTCTCCAAACGTGGCACTGGATATGGATGCAGAAAAAGAGAAATCCATGCTTTCCCACCCACATCTTCCCCAAATCTGCTTTCAGTATGTTCTTCCAGGAAAGCATACCAAAGCAGGTTTGGGAAAACCCTCAGCAGACCAGGGGGGAATTCCAAAGGTTAGCTGAAGCATGACAATGCCTCGTGGAAGCCAAAATTAAATCCACTATAGTTTGGAAGGTAACATGGAACCAGAGCTCTCTGTTGAAGCAACATAAAATTATATCACATCAGAATGAATGGTCTCTGGAAACAATTCCAGACTAATCCCACCAGATGTCAGTATACTGAAATAAAAGCAGAACTAAAAAAGCTCTCAGGGTCTAGATTTATAGGAAGACAGCAGTAGGTTTTCAAACAAAATTTCTGTATTAACATTTTTTTTTACCAACCATCTATGAGTATAACAATCTGCCTTGACTCTTTCTCATTCTCATTATAGGAAACTGGTTGAAGAACCACACTCAAAGAGTAGCTGTCAATGGCATTTAATCTGAATGGAGGGAGGTGACCACTGGGGTGCCACAGGTCTGGTTCTGGGCCTGGTACTTTTCAATATGTTTATAAATGATCTGGTTGAGGGTGTGGAGGGGCTACTCATTAAATTTCCAGATGACACCAAATTGGGAGGTGCAGTGAACACACCAGAGGATAGAGATAACATTCAACACTGGAAAAGTGGGTGGATGTGAACAGGATGCAATTTAACAAGGATAAGTGCTGAGTTCTACATCTGGGTAACAAAAATGAGGGACATGCATACTGGATGGGGGATACACTTCTGGGTAGCTGTGTTTGTGAACAAGATGTTGTGAACAAGGTGGACCATACATTAAATATAAGCAGCCGGTGGGATGCAGTGGCAAAAATGGCTAATGCGATCTTCAGGTGTATCAACAGAAGCATAACATCCAAATTGCAAGATGTCATAGTCCTGCTGTACACTGCATTGGTCAGGCCACATGTGGAGTATTGTGTGTAGTTCTGGAGGCCTCACTTCAAGAAGGATGTGGACAGAATGAAGTGGGGTGCAGAGGAGAGCAACGAGGAAAATCAGGGGCCTGGAGACCAAGCCCTATGAGGAAAGGCTGAGGGACTTGGGAATGTTCAGTCTGGAGAAGAGGAGGTTGAGGGGGGAACATGATTGCTCTCTTTAAGTATTTGAGGTGGACAGAGGTGGACAGAGAGATCTCCCTGTTGGCAGCAGAGAAGAGGACGTGAAATAATGGGTTTAAAATAAAGGTGGGAAGGTACCAACTGGATATTAGGAAAAACTGTTCAACATTGGAATCAGCTACTGAGGGAGGTGGTGAGCTCCTCCCAGGGCTGTAGACAAGGCTAACTTCTGGGCCCCCCCTGCACTGATAACCACATGGGGGGCACCAAATTCAGCATCCCCAAAAGGCCAGTACCCTAGGCAATCACCTAGTTTGCCTAGTGGCAGGGCTGTCCCTGGCTTCCCCTCACTGGTAGTCTTAATTTAATTTGCCATTGATACCTCACCCTATCACACAAGCGGGCTCAGGGCGGTTCACAACATTACAATAACAATAAATAAGGCTTATCAAAATTAAGCAATCTCATAAATATAATACATATAAATTAAACCAAAAAGACCATAATTCAGAGGATTGGCAGAACCTGAGACCACAGTTCAAACAACTGGCAAAACTTCAGATAATTGGCACAGCTTTGACACAGCTTCAGATAATTGGCACAGTTTAGGACCATAATTCAGACAACTGGCACAGCTTAAGCACCTAGATAGTAAGGTGCTGAGGGAAGCAAAGATTTCAATGGACACCCATTAGATCAACTAAAAGTCTGGTGGAGAAGCTCCATCTTACAGGCCCTGTGAAACTTAGATGTCCCACAGGGCCTGGATCTGCAGCAAGAGCTCATTCCACCAGATCGGGGCCCGGACTGAAAAGGCCCTGGCTGTTGTTGAGGCCAGTCAGGTGTTCTTAGGACCATGGATCATGAGAAGATGTTGTGTGGATGATCTCAAAGTGGGAGGGGGGGCTCATATAGGAAGAGGAGGTCCCAAAGATATGCAGGCCACAGGCCATAGAGGGCCTTAAAGGTAAGGTCCAACACCTTGAAACAGATCCGGTACTTGATGGGAAGCCAGTGCAGTTTGCCCAGCACCGGATGCACCTGCACCTGTATAGGCCTTGATGCTAATAACTGGGTTGCTGCTTTCTGCACCCGCTGGAGTTTCCGGAGCACAGTCAAGGGTAGCCCCACATAGAGAGAGTTGCAATAGTCTAATCTGGAGTTGACCGCTTCATGAGTCTCTGTGGCTAAATCACTGGGGGCAAGGTGGGAGACCAACTGTCAGGTCCACCTCAGATGGAAAAAGGTGGCCCTTGCAGTGGTGGCAACCTGGGCCTCCATAGATAAAGAGGCATCCAGGAATACCCCCAAGCTCTTCACCTCTGTTGATGGCACAAATTGAATACCATCAAAAGGCAGGAGCCTGATCCCACTTCCTGCCCACCCACCCCAATCCAGACACAGGGTCTCTGTCTTAGATGGATTTAACTTCAGTTGGCTCTGACACAACCAACCAGTCATGGCTTGCAATGCCTTACCCAGTTGATCTGGGGCGGAGTCCAGGCAGCCATCCATAAGTAGATAGAGCTGGGTGTCATCAGCATACTGATGACAACCCAGCCCATATCTCCGGACTATTTGGGCAAAGGGATGCATATAGATGTTAAATAACATCGAGGAAAGGATTGTCCCCTGTGACACACCACATTCAAGTGGGTATCACTGGGACAACTCCCCCCCCCCCCCCCCGGGGAGCCACCCTCTGTCCCCAACCATGGAGAAAGGAGGTTAGCCACTGTAAAGCTAATCCCTGAATCCCTGTGTCGGCGAGGCAGTGGGCCAACACCTCATGGTCAACTGTATCAAACACTGCTGATAGATCTAAAAGCATCAGCAGTGCTGATCTGCCATGATCCAGATACCTCTGGAGATCATCCACTAAGGCAACCAGCACCATCTTTGTCCCATGGGAAGGACAAAAACTGGACTGGAAAAGGTCCAGGTTGTCAGTTTCCTCCAAGAAGACTCGGAGCTGTGTTGCCACCACCTTCTCCACTATCTTACCCAGGAACGCTAAGTTCGATACTGGGCAGTAGTAAGGACCGTTGGGTCCAAAGATGGTTTTTAATTCAATTTTTCAATTTATACCTTGCCCTATCCCACAAGCAGGCTCTGGGTGGCTTACAACATTAAAACTTTACAGGAACGTTAAACAAACCACATCCAGACTAGACAATATCATAATTATAGAATCTGTAGAATTACACAATTATCAAAGTAATATTCAACATAACTTAAGCACCTAGATGGTAAGGTGCTGCTATGGTGCTGGGGGAAGTGATGACTTCAGGGGACACCTGCTCGATCAATTGAAAGCCTGGCAGAAGAGCTCCGTCTTACGGGCCCTGTGAAACATGGATAAGTCCCACAGGGTCTGAATCTCCAGCAGGAACTAATTCCACCAGGTGAGGGCCCAGATCAAAAAGGCCCTGAACTTTGTTGAAGCCAGTCGGGCATCCTTAGGACCAAGGATCACAAGAAGATGTTGTGCAGCTAACCTCAGAGCCTGGCGGGGGGAGGGGGGCGCTTGTATGGGGAGAGGCGGTCCCAAAGATATGCAGGCCTCAGGCCATAAAGAGCCTTAAAGGTAAGGACCAACACCTTGAAATGCATCCAGTACTCCAGAGGTAGCCAGTGCAATTCACGCAGCACCAGATGCAACCCTGCCCACACAGAGCTCAATGCTAATTACTGGGCTGCAGTGTTCTGCACCCACTGGAGTTTCTGCAGCAGGATCAAGGGTAGCCCCATGTAGAGAGAGTTACAATAGTCCAATCTGGAGGTGACCATTGCATGAATCGCTGTGGCTAGATCACAGGGAGTAAAGTAGGGGACCAACTGTCAGGCCCACCTCAGATGGAACAAGGCAGCCTTTGCAGTGGCAGCAACCTGGGCCTCCACAGATAAAGAGGTATCCAGGAATACCTCCAAGCTCTTCACCTTTGTCGATTGCACTAATTGAGTACCATCGAAGGGCAGGAGCCTGATCCCACTTTCTGCATTCCCCCGATCCAGACACAGGATTTCCTTCTTAGATGGAGAGGGCAAACCACTGCCTCCTTCAAAGCCCATGGGAACATCCCTGATAACAAGGATTTGTTAACAATCTCACACAGAGGAGTCCCAACTCCCTCACTACTGGCTTTAATCAGCCATGGTGGGCAGGGATCAAGAGGGCAAGTGGTCCATTTCACAGCCACTAGATCTTGTCAACCTCCTCCTAAGAGAGCAAGCTGAAGTGGTCCAAAATCGGACCCAAAGACAGACAAGGGGCCTCCAGTTCACATATTGTATCAAACGTGGCTGGGAGGTCACGAAGCAGTGACAAGATTTTATCTGCAAAGTGGGTCGCAAAAGCCTCACAGCCAATAGCCAATACTCTAGCATTTGAAATGCCCTGAGGCAAAGTCAAAGACTGAATTAATCTAAACAATTGGACCAGGTGCGATTTTGCAGACACAATGGAGGCCACATAGAACTCCTTCTTAGCAGCCTTCAAGGCCATGTCATAAGTCTGAACAAAGGACCTTTAAGATGCTCTCTTAAAGCAGTGGCTGGACAAACACTTGTCAGGGATGCTTTAGGCTGATCCTGCATTGATCAGGAGTTTGGACTAGATCAGGGGTGTCAAACTCATTTGTTATGAGGGCCAGATCTGACATAAATGAGACCTTGTTGGGCCAGGCCAGGTAAGGTTGGACCAGGCCATGTTGTGTCAGGTTTAAGATTAGGTAGCAGAGATAGAAACTTCATAAAGATAGAAACTTCATAAAGGACACAGACAAACACAAATTATATATATATAAGTGCAAGCTCTGCCTCCCCCCTTTCTCCCCAAGACAGGAGCCTCAGCCAATGGAGAAAATAGAGGTTTTGCTCTGTAGCTCCTGTGCAATTCAGCAAGCCCTGCAAAGCAAACTGTTATGCAGAAGGAAGCAAGATATAGGGAGAAGAAAGCAGATGACAGCCAGTTGCTTGGGGGCCTGATAGGAGCTCTCCGGGGGCCTGATTCGGCCCCTGAACCGCATGTTTGACACTCCTGGACTAAATTATCTGTATACCCTCTTCCAACTCTATGATTCTTTTGTTTGCGCTGTGATTGTTTTCTTCTTGTTCTCCCTATCCAGAATTTGTTTCCTTGTTGCTTCTCTCATCTAGTTCTTGACCAATTGTCTCTAATTCTCCAGATGTTGCTGTCTACAATTAGACATGGAACTGGCACTATCCACTACATCTCCACAATGCTAGCATAGCCATATTCTATTCAGCAACTACATATGTACTCCTGGTGCTGGTAGTTCAGGGAAGACAAGCAGGTATCATGCTTTGCTAACAACAGGTTATTGCAACTTGAGAGCTGAGAAAAGGCAATATCCCCTTCAACAGAAGTGTGACCGCAAGGAAAAACATTTGAATTGTTTGTAATTTGAGAGGCATTCTATTGTATGAGCATGAACGCACACACAATTCGATCAAGCATGTCTAGATAAACCTGACATAGTATTACACAGGATATTAAATTCAGAGAAGAAACTATGTTACAGTGCAATCCTAAATAGAGGTGCATCCTTCTAAATCCATTGATGTCAGTAGTCTTAGACAAGTGTAACTGTTTAACATTGCACTGTGAACTTGGGGTTGGGCTGCAATGACTTGTGGGGGGCATCTAGTTTTCCCTCCCTCACTGTTTCCCCTTTTCCTTCCCTGAAAGCCCCCACAGGTTACCAGCATCAAGGTACAAGGCAGAAAGGTCAAGATCAATGTACACAGATCAATGTTGACAAGGATGTAGTTTATCTCTGTGTTTTTTTTAAATCTATATGCAGAACATGTCAAAAGGAAAGCTGGTTTAGATTTAGATGAAAATGGAGTGAAAAGTGGTGGAAGATATGCAGATGACACCACATTACTGGCAGAAAACAGTAAAGACTTGAAACAACTACTGGTGAAGGTTAAAGTAGAAAGTGCCAAAGCAGGATTACAGCCAAAGATTTTTTTTTTTTTTTTTTAGCAGGAATGCCATTCCGGCTGCCTTGGCACCAAGGGGTGCCAGTGGGTCCCTGCTGGGCTTTTCCTACAAAATGCAAATTAGTCCCTGTGTTAAACAATAGTGACACCGGGGTGTGTGGCCTAATATGCAAATGAGTTCCTTCTGGGCTTTTTCTGCAAAAAAAGTCCTGGACAAAAGTAATGACCACTGAGGAATTACACCCTTAAGGCTGACACTGGAGAAATTGAAATTGTTTAAGATTTTCTATTCCTTGGCTCCATCATCAGTCAAAAAGGAGAATGCACCCAGAAAATCGGGAGACTGAGACTGTGAAGGGCAGCCATGAAGCAATAGGTTTGCCAATCCCCAGGTCCCAGCGGGGGTTCTTCTGCTTTCCTAGGCTCCTTCCCACCCCCAGTCAGCTGGCTGGTGGGGGGAAGCCCCGCCATCAAAGCCACCATGTGACTTTCCCCCTCCGGAGGCTCCAGTCTCCAATTGAAAGGCTTCCTCTTGGTATGGTGTATCTGTGTTACTTGGAAGAAGTTGGCTGCAACTCGTGAGTAGAGAGGCCAATCCCTCACTTCAGAGTTGCCAGAAAGGAGGTGGGGGGTGGCGAGGGAAACCTCTGCTGAGCACTTCATTATTCTCTATGTGGAGATCAATTCTCATAGGGTCAGAGGCGTCACTAGGGTGGGTTGCACCCTGGGGCCAAGTGCGCCCTGCTGGCTGCGCAAAAGCGTGGGAAGGCAGGAAGCCCCTCTCCCTCCCCGCCCGTGTTTTGGAGGGAGCTGCGCCCTCTCCGCCTTGCGCAAGTGTTGACGGCCGCCTCTAGTTGCTGCCCGCCCGGAGCTCGCGCCTGGGGCAGAGCGGGCGGATGCGCCCCGGTCGGTAGACGCCACGAAGCCCCCTTCCCTTCACAGGCCCGCCAGCACCCGGGAGGAGCCGCCCGCCAGCCAACCACCATGCGTCAGGCCTTGACTCAGCCGCGTCCCAGAGCCATCCCCCTCTCCTCTGACTCCATGGGTGACTCACTGCTCCAGGCGCGGGCTCCGGGCGGGCAGCAACTAGAGGCGGCCGTCGACGCTTGTGCAAGGCGGAGAGGGGGGCCAATGAGAATGCTCTGGGGGAGGGCCGATGGCCCCCTTGGCCCCGCCCCAGTGACGCCGCTGCATAGGGTATAATGGGGAATTGATCTGGAGGCAACCCTATGAAGCAACTAGGTGAGATTCTTAAGTGTAAGAATGTGTTGCTGGTGACCAAGATAAAGATTCAATTATATCATAATATTCCCCATTTCTATGCAGGGGTGTGAAAGTTGAACCATGAAGAAAACTGACAGGAAGAAAGATGATTAATTTGAAATACTGTGTTGGAGGAGAGTTTTACAGATACCATGAACTGCCAAAAAGACAAATAAATGAGTTCTAGAACAAACCAGTCCTGAACTCTGCCTCAGAGCTAAAATGACCAAATTGAGGCTATCGTAAATTGGTCACGTCATAAAAAGACAAGACTATACTGCCAGGAAGAGCTGACAGCAGCACAAAAAGAGGGAAGGCCCAACATAAGATGGATTTAGCCCTCAGTTTGCAAGACCCAGGCGAGGCTGTTAACGATAGGATGTTTTGCAGGTCATTAATTCATAGTGCTGCCATAAGTCAGAAGTGACTTGATGGCACTTAACAGACACACACAAGGACACAGCTCAAGTAAATTAACCTTACAATATATTTTAACTGATGGAACATTAAAATTATAATACACAGGGAGGAACTCATTTGCATATTAGGTCACACCCGCTGACACCAAGCCAGCCAGAACTGCATTCCCGTGTGTTCCTGCTCAAAAAAGAGCCCTGATAATACATACCCAAATGGGTGGTTTGTATGTACGGTATGCGTAAGAGAGAACTTTGTTGAAATCTGAAGAGATTTGCTCAGATTCATTAGCTATGGATGTGTCACCTTGACAAAGTCTGCAAATGCAACCCCATGGGGGGCCCTTTGCCACAAAACTCCCCCTTGAAGCACATGATACTGTCATCTGAATTACAATCGCCTGCCCTGTGTTGGAGTGCTCAGGGACTGCTTAAGATCCATCCATTTTGTTGGTATAACTTGTTGCTTCTAACAGGAGGCATTCCCAGGCTGAAAGGACTCAGGGAACCAACTCTCTGCCTGGCTATGCCCCCAAAACTGTCCACAATTACACCAGTGCAGGGGCCTATGCCTCAGTTGTGTCAATAGGCAGCCACTGTAGGCCTGCATCAGCACCCAAGAGCTATGGAGTGGTGCTGGGGGCCTGCACTTTTGTAACTGGCCCTTATGACAGCAGTGGTACACTGTCCTAAATGTCAGTTGCCTCCCTGAGTGCTTTCAGGGACTTCCCCGCTCCTTAGCAGGGCTTTTTTTGAACTGGAACACACAGGAATGCAGTTCTGGCTGGCTTGGTGTCAGGGTGTGTGGCCTAATATGGATATGAGTTCCTGCTGGGCTTTTTTCTACAAAAAAAGTGCTGCCCTTTAGGACTGCAATGTTAATCATCACTTGCTGTTGTAAAGAAGTCTTTCCTTTTGTCTGTCCTGAATCTATTGCCCATCAGTTTCAATGATTGCTCTCAAGTTCTAGTATGCTGGGAGAGGAAGAAAAAGTTATCTTTGTCAACTCTCTCTACCTAATAAATAATTTAATGACCTCTATCATGTTTTCCCTTTGTTATTGTGGCGGAATTTATCTTGTATTGGCCCTCTTTATGATCCTAACCATATTCTTTATGGTCTTAAATATACTCTTAAACATATTCTTTATGAAATTGGCTACAAGAACTCTTTATGAAAGTAGCCATGCTCTCATGAGATGAGCACTAAGCTTTTCAAACACCTTAGAAGCCTCTATATTTCGCTATGATTTTTGACTGCAGTTATGAACGTGGCCACCAGAGTTCTAAGCTATTCAGCACTATCATGCATTCATATTGCTAAGTGGGTAAAAGTTGAATGTCTTTTAAGGACAGGAATCTCCCTATATGGTAAGGTCCATATATGGCAAGAAAGAAACAAGATGGAGGAGGCAGCCATTTGCAAAGACCCAGAAACTGGGTAAAAGTTTGAAATAAACTAGGGACAACGGCAGCCATGTGTTTTGGTTAGCTCTGATTAGAAACACAGCTGGGGTGCAGTGTGACCTAGTAGATCTGATAAAAAGATGGGCTGAAGCCTTTATAAGCCCTCCACTTTTGAGCAAAAGTTGCAGACTGGATCAGAGGCAGGAACCTCTTTGTCAGTCTAGCCCAGAAAGTGACAATCCTTGTTAATTTCTGTTTGTGGCTTCAAACATTGAACACAGAGCATAGCTCTGATAGAATGGGATTTGGGACTTAGATTTTAAATGGAAAAATGTAGACTAATAGGGCTAAGTCCTATTGGGACTTAGATTTTTCAGTATGCTCTCTGCTTTATTGTATTTTATGCTTTATACTCTGTGTAAACTGTTTTCTGTTCTGCCTTTCTATCCATATATCTGAAGCCTTCTATCTAAAGAAGAAACTGAAATGTACTAATGGTATCTAAACTGTTTGCCTTCTGTCTAAAGAGAAACTTGGAGTCTAATAAACTGTTTTTGCTTTGAGAAACCTGGAGTCAGATAAAGTTTATCTACGAGGTCTTAAAAATATTAGTGAGTATGTATTAGCCTTCTGATAACTGTAGGTCGTTTTGATAACTGCAGGTCCTGATTCTGTTGTTTTATATTGTTGGGGGTACAAGAGAAATCCCCCAACAGCTATCTAAACTGAGAAGTCCCAAGCTCTTAAGTGTTTCCTCATAGGGAATGTGCTCCAACCCCCTAATAAGAACATAAGGGGAGGGACGGTGGCTCAGTGGTAGAGCATCTGCTTGGGAAGCAGAAGGTCCCAGGATCAATCCCCGGCATCTCCAAAAAAGGGTCCAGGCAAATAGGTGTGAAAAACCTCAGCTTGAGACCCTGGAGAGCCGCTGCCAGTCTGAGAAGACAATACTGACTTTGATGGACTAAGGGTCTGATTCAGTATAAGGCAGCTTCATATGTTCATAACATAAGAGAAGCCATGTTAGATCAGGCCAATGGCCCATCCAGTCCAACACTCTGTGTCACACAATGGCCACACACACACACACACACGCACACACACACACGCTGTGGCTAATAGCCACTGATGGACCTCTGCTCCATATTTTTATCTAAACCCCTCTTGAAGGTGGCTATGCTTGTGGCCGCCACCACCTCCTGTGGCAGTGAATTCCACATGTTAATCACCTTTTGGGTGAAGAAGTACTTCCTTTTATCCGTTTTAACCTGTCTGCTCAGCAATTTCATCGAATGCCCACAAGTTCTTGTATTGTGAGAAAGGGAGAAAAGTACTTCTTTCTCTACTTTCTCCATCCCATGCATTATCTTGTAAACCTCTATCATGTCACCCCGCAGTCGACGTTTCTCCAAGCTAAAGAGTCCCAAGCGTTTCAACCTTTCTTCATAGGGAAAGTGTTCCAGCCCTTTAATCATTCTAGTTGCCCTTTTCTGGACTTTCTCCAATGCTATAATTTCCTTTTTGAGGTGCGGCGACCAGAACTGCACACAGTACTCTAAATGAGACCGCACCATCGATTTATACAGGGGCATTATGATACTGGCTGATTTGTTTTCAATTAGGAAATTTTAGGAAATGGGAAAGTCGCCTGGCTCCAGCCCCAAAGTCTCCCGGCTCCATCCCCAAAGTCCCCAGGTATTGTCTTAATTAGACCTGGCAACCCTAGCTATCCAGTTTTCAGAGGACAGGAGGACAGAGATACAGTACAGTAGCCAGTTCAGATCCTGAGGCAGGATGAAGCCTCAGCAGTGAAATTTGTTCAATTAGTTCATGTGAATCTACTGGGTGTTTTATGTCACATTCTCAGGGTGCAGGCAGGCAGGAGTCCAAAGCCAGTCCAAGATCAAAGTCCAGGAAGTCAAGCAGGAGGCAAGTCACCAATGCAGAATCACAAACTGGAATCAGAAGTCAATGTCCAAAAGCCAAAAGGTCATGGTGCCAAGGAAATCAAGCAGGTCAGGATCAGGAATCAGGAAGGAGCGTGGATGCAAGCCAGAGAATAGACTTGTTGCTTCCACAAGGTTACCAGGTCCTGGGTGGGAGCTACATGGGAGTCTCAATCAGCCCACTCCCTGGGTGGCAGTGACTTTGCTAGAACTCAGGCTGAGAGATCAGAAGCATCGGCTCCTTTATTTTCAGTCTCTTTCCTAAACATAAGAACATAAGAGAAGCCATGTTGGATCAGGCCAATGGCCCATTCAGTCCAACACTCTGTGTCACACAGTGGCCAAAAAAACCCCTCAAGTACAGCACACTGGGTTGACACTTTCATTGAGCTGTCTCCTACAATCCTAAAATCTTTTCCCCTCTCAGTCTCAGCAAGCAGGGCTGGATCTAGGGGGGAGACAGAAGGGGGTGTTTGCCCCGGGCGCTGACAGAGTGGGGGTGCCAAATTGGGTATGAAGTCCATTGTATTCTATGGGACCATAAGATAGGATGGCCCATAAGGGAGCACCATTTTTTAATTTTGCTCCCCCTCAAAAAAACATGTAGATCCAGTCCTGTCAGCAAGTTCAGACCCCATTAGCCTATACTTAAAAAAAAACAACTTTAAAAAAGCTTTATTGAAGATTTAGAAGTACAGTTCTTTGTCAAAAATAACATTTCAAAACATTGAGTTGGTAGTTACAGAAAAGAAAAAGTCGTTATGCTGTTGTAGTCGCAGTATGACATAAAAAAAGTCTACTCTGCATTGTTAATAATACATTGCCAAGCAATCAGTAAATTACATAAACAGCGTCTAAAAAGGTAGAGTATTCTTCATACAGTGCCAAGCATTCCAGAAAAGGAAACCATATCATTTCAAAACGAGGATTAGAGGATCTATATCATGTTAAGCACCTCCCACTTAAAGTCATAGTGTCATCAAGTTGCCTTTTTGGTTGTCGGAGGATTGAGGAAGAATCGTACTGCTACAGCACCAACCCCAAATCAGACTTTTCTCTGCAGCCACTGTGGCCGGACCTGCCTGTCCCGCATTGGTCTTGTCAGCCACCAGCGAGCCTGCAGCAGACGTGGACTACTGCACCTTTCTTAAATCTTCGTTCGCAAAGTCAAGCCGAGAGAGAGAGAGAGAGAGAGAGGGTACCCCCTCCCTTTTCTACCCTTGGGAAATCTGGCTGGATCCAAACCGATAGCAGAAAGGTGACATATAAAATGTCATGAGCCCTGACGAGGAGGAGCTGGAAGCATTAACAGACCTGGAAGAGTTGCCAGCCAGTTCCTCAGCTGAACAAACAGCAGCTGGCCCATCAATCACTCTCCAGGCACCAATGTCAGCTGTTCACGATCAATCTCCTCCAAGCTCTCTTCCTCCCATCTCAAGAGTTCGAAGCAGGCTCCGGAAAGAACTTTCAGAGCGAAGACATGAGGCACGCCGATGCTTCTGATCTCTCAGCCTGAGTTCTAGCAAAGTCACTGCCACCCAGGGAGCAGGCTGATTGAGACTCCCATGTAGCTCCCACCCAGGACCTGGTAACCTTGTGGAAGCAACAAGTCTATTCTCTGGCTTGCATCCACGCTCCTTCCTGATCCTGACCTGCTTGATTTCCGTGGCACCATGACCTTTTGGCTTTTGGACATTGACTTCTGATTCCAGTTTGTGATTCTGCATTGGTGACTTGCCTCCTGCTTGACTTCCTGGACTTTGACCTTGGACTGGCTTTGGACTCCTGCCTGCCTGCACCCTGAGAATGTGACATAAAACACCCAGTAGATTCACATGAACTAATTGAACAAATTTCACTGCTGAGGCTTCATCCTGCCTCAGGATCTGAACTGGCTACTGTACTGTATCTCTGTCCTCCTGTCCTCTGAAAACTGGATAGCTAGGGTTGCCAGGTCTAATTAAGAAAATACCTGGGGACTTTGGAGATGGATCCGGGAGACTTTGGGGATGGAGCCAGGCGACTTTCCCATTTCCTAAAATAAATAAATAAAAATACAGGTGTGCAGTTCCCCTGAATACAGTCATAATTTCCTCACCTTCAGTAGCTGCACATCCACTAAACATGCACACACACACTTAAAAGCAGCCAAAATAAACAGTTTGCAAGGCCACACTTTTGTGATCTCACTGGGGCAATTTACTTGCAGGTGTAGTTGAATGTAACCATCTGCTATATTTCAGCCAAGTTCTTCAGATTAAAACAGGGAAACAAAAGGTTCTAGTTTGCTCTTTACTGTGTATTTTACTGTGCAAACAACTTCTAAAATGAATGCAAAACAAACAGAGGGTCTCTTTCTCACAGTTTCTCAGACTCATCAGGAACATCTACATGGGTTTGCTGGCTTACCCCGCCCCCATTCAGCCTTGTTTCTACTCAGATTTAAAGGCACTCACCTTCCAAAATACAAAGAGTTTCCAAGCTTCTTATAAGCCTTCCCAGGTGGAAAGACACACGGTGGCTGTTGGGGTGGGGCTTCTCCCACTTGCCAGCTGGCTGGCAAGGAGGAGGAGTCTGCAAAACCAGGGGATCCCCCACCAGGACCTGGGGACTGACAAGCCTATGTATAGCCTACATCTCAGGCTTTCCCTAGACTCCCTTGGAGCTACCCTCTGGTTGCTTGGCACCCAGGAAATTAGTCTCTCCTTGATTCAACAGATGGGCAGACCTTGATGACTGCCCAAGCAAAACACATTAATCAAGGAGCAAGAGGTTTTTCAGTGTCACAAATTCAGCCCTGAGCAGCTTTGACTTTTATGAGGGAGTAACTAATGTGGAGCAGTTTTGTAACGCCTGAAGGTACCATTATGGACCAAACAAACCATAACATGTAATAATGTGCTATCTCAAACATAGCCACAAGATAAGATGCCACCTGATACAGACCTGGATCTGCAACAAGAGCAAATGCCATTTCAGCAAGCAAAATATTAACCATGGAAGAGAGAAAAATGTAAATGTTTCTCCTTTTTGCATTGCTGGTGAGGCTCCTGCCCTTTGCCACACAGGGCTGTCATTGTCATTTATCAGCTGCTAAATGTTAGCAGCAGCACTATTTTTTTTATTTAATAACGCT
Organism: Heteronotia binoei; assembly: GCF_032191835.1. Taxonomy (NCBI): domain Eukaryota; kingdom Metazoa; phylum Chordata; class Lepidosauria; order Squamata; family Gekkonidae; genus Heteronotia; species Heteronotia binoei. The sequence goes on from NC_083224.1 coordinate 50,876,055, forward strand.
GGAGTCATCAGAGGAAGCCAGATTGTTCAAGGCGATAATGCACCATTTGTAAACAAGAAGCGCATTCCTGGTTGAGTCTTCCCATGAGCATAAAAATGAAATTGGTCTGTCACGATTAAGATCTTTGTCATTCCCTGTTGGGGGCAAAATTTCTACTACCAGTTGATGTCTTTTGCACACTAAACAGTGGTGATTACAAATGTGTATGGTGGAACAGAGTTAGGTTGCTTACATTCTCTCTGGGGCCAAATAACCACTTTATTCTTGGCATGACAGATGCATCTGGGTGCAACTTACTGGGCACCATTCTTTGTGTCCTGTGGCATTCTATTTAAGTGAATGAGATATGCACCTGTGCGATGCTTCTGAACAGCTCTTGTTGTATATCCAAGTGTGGATTTCTCTGGAGATGTTCCTGATATTGCTCCCTCCTTGCAAATACAGAAATCCTAATTCATTATGAGAACATGGTTAAAGACAGGGGTCATTTCATAGAAAAACAGGTATGGAGCTTATTAGCACAACTCATTTGTATAACTCATTTGCATATGCCACACACCCCTGGCATCACTGGAAGGTGTACTAAATTATACCAGCTCAGCATCTATCTTGTAAGAAACACGATGCTGTGCTGAACTAGATGGACCCCTGCTTTGATCTAGCAGGAAAACATATAGGTTACATAGGTTATGATCAGGAGTCATTTAGTAGAAAAAGAGGTGTCAGAGCTCATTAGCACAATTAATTTGCATATGTCATACATCCTTGACATCACCAGGTGTACTAAATTATACCAGCTCAGCATCTATCTTAAAATACTTCTTGAATTATTTATTTATTTATTACTTTCAATTTATATCCCGCCCTCTCCGCAAGCGGACTCAGGGCGGCTTACAACATCATAAAATACAATCAATCCAATAAAACATATAAAACCATAATTTACTTATATCAATTTTAAAACCATTCTATGGCGCTGTTTATATTATAATTATAATTGTCATAATAAAAACTTACTCCCTTCATGTTTTTTAAATTACTTTCTCCTTTGTGGCCACAGTGGCATGATGATGATTTCCATCTGTCTGCTTTGTATGTTTTGGTTATTTCCCCATTTTTTTGTGGGGGAAAATATTAGAAAGTTTGCCAAATTTTAAGAGTTCAGCAAAATTCTCATGGGGGTTTGAACAACGGAGGCCAGAAACAGGTTTTTTTTTGGGGGGGGGGGGTAAGAAAGAAAGCATGATAAGATTTAGAGGTTCCAGAGCTCTGCTTCAGTGAGTCCTGCCCAAAATGAGGCCTGGTTAGAGAGGATTAGCAACTGACATACCTCAGGCTAAACCTGGCATCTAACAGATGTCTCCATCTTTTAAGAGCCAGTGTGATGTAATAGTATTACACTACATCAGGGAAGACCCCGATTCAAATTCCTGTTTGCTGTGTAGAACTCACTGGGTGACCTACAGCCAGTCATCCTTCATTAGCCTAACCTGTCTCACAGTTGTTGTGCTGTTGTGAGGATAAAACAGGGGAGAGAATCATGCTCACCATCCTGAGTTTCTTGGAGCAAACTTATGAGTCTGCTGCTAAATGTGGCTCAGTACAAAACCAAATATGTTTCCCTCCCAAAATTAAGATATGTTGGAGGGATAGGAGGGATGCTGGAATCAGTTTGTGAAGGAAATGTCAGGAAAAGATTTTTAGGGGACTGAAGAGCTTTTTAGAGATGCTTTACAGAAAGGGAAATATTGTGGTAGAATATGAGCTTATATGAGTCACTGCTCACTTCTTCAGGTAGTCTTTTTAGAGGATGTATTCTTTTGTGTGTGTCTGTCCTCTTCTGGGCTTTTTTTAAAAAACCTGATGAAAATGTCTTCTTTTGGGGGTTGGAAGGTTAGGAATATTCCTAGTTAGTAGCAACTATCACAGTTTAAACAGATATCTGTGATGGAAAGGAGGCTGCCTTGCTCCTGAAGGGGAAAACAGGCACTCACTTGCGCCTCTGGGGGTGCTACTTCAGACTCCAGTCACCTTTGAGATGGGGGATGGAATGTTGAAGGGAAACACAGCAGGAGTTGAGTTCAATTCTGCCTCATGGAGAGAGCAGGGAGAGCTCAGGAAAAGAGCAAACAGAGCAAAGGATAGCTCTGCTTGGGAGTGTGGCAGAGTGGCTTGGCTCTACAGAGAATAGAGTACCTAATTGCTTGGCCTGTCTCTGGCAATGAGCAGACCTCGTGCCACTTAGTTTGACTTGTGGGAAAGAGCAGGCTGGTGTGAGTGGAATCCTGTGTGTGTGTTAGCATTCAGCCGAGTGGCTAATCAGTAAAAGCCTGTTTATGCCGGAAAGTATTAAAGAAAATTGAAACTATTCTCTAAATTAATGTGTCTCATCAGGTTTTTCCTATGTCTACCTGGAGACATGTGCTGCAGATCTGGTCATGGAAACCAGTTTGAAAATAAATACATCTTCTTTGTTGTTAATATACAATTCTTGCCTCAGTGACCTGCATTTTCTACTTGTGTGCATCACAAAGCTTACCTCACAGCAGCGAGCAAAAAGCCTATACACTTGATACCTTTAGATTACCTAGTAACTGAGGGGATAATAGAGTTGCCAAGTCCTCCCTAGCTACTGATGGGGGATGCAGGGGTTGCCGGATCCAGGTAGGGAAACTCCTGGAGATTTATGGATGGACCCTGAGGAGGACAGGGATCTCAGAGGGATACAATGCCACAGAGCCCACCTTCCAAAGCATCATTTTCTCTGGGGGAACTGATCTCTATAGCCTGGAGATGAGCTGTAATTCCAGGGGATCCTGGAGGCTGGCATCCCTAGGCGGGAAAGTTTATAGTCTGAAAAAAACCTGGTTCCCCACCCCTCCCAAATCATAGGATGCTATGCAGCTCATCCTATTGATAGAAATGGCCTGTCACAGCTGTTGCTTTATTTTATTCTTTACTATTTATATTTTGCAACTTTTGTATCCCACCTTGGACATTTTTAAATGGAAAACACTGGATACAAATATTTTGAATAAACAACCCATCTGGGGCAGGCTAGGAGGAGAGGTTGTGCTGCAGCTTAACCCAAGGTCAACAGAGGAATCTGAATCTCAGCTTCCCCAGTCAAAGTCGACATGTGTCATTGCACTGCACAGACACACAGCATCAGAGGCTTTTTTGAGTCACTGAAGTTGGATGCTTCTCCCTTCTGCTCTGTGTAAGCAAATACACTGTCTAGCCATTGCTTGAAAAGCTCAGCTAATAAATTGTATTTGTGCTTGGAAGTCCCCTAGATATTTGCAATGCCAGCGGCTGCATTCAAGGAACCATGTCTTCTGAGTTTTGTCAAATTATTTATTTGAATGTCAGGTATGCCATTTTCTGAAATTCCTTTTAATTTTGGGGAAGTTATCAAAACATTAGCTGTTACTATGATACCAGAAAATGGAATGGAGTTGGACTTGGGGGGTGGGGGGGAAAGCTTCAAATGGGACTTATTCTTAGAGATCCACTCCACATGGATTCTTATCCCACATTTTGTTTGTAAGCAGTTTGGCCAGGATATGCTTAGAACTGATCCCTGTCTCTTTTATACTCTGCTATTTCACGCATATTGCTTTGTCAGAGAAGAAACCCTAGTCATTTTCCTTTTCTCTTTGGGTATTGAACTGTAAAAAAATACAGCATCAGACTGAAATTTTCCCATGAAAATAATTCAACAAAAACTTGGCGGTATTTTGTACATTCAAGGAACTCCATGTTGTTTTGAGTTTGCTGGTCTTTGAACTCTGGTGGCTTGTTAAAAATGAAATAAACATATATTGCCAGGATTGTAATTGCTCCACCCTCATGTACCATCACAAAATAATATTAAGAAATTCAACAACTTCTGCAAACAATACAGGTCCTTTAGGCTAAGATCCAGTTCTTGAATTGTTCAGATTTTTGGCCCATTACAAGATATTTGGGTCAATCCTAATTCATGATGTAGTCATGTTACCTTACTGTGCCGCATTCATTAAGCAAACATTGCCACACAGATAATTGAATGGAACTGAGGATGTTATTGATTCTTCAATATGTCTTTGTGTAGTGGAGCAAATAACAAACACCCAGTTCCTGTTGACTGAAGGCCTCTTTATTGACCACAATTGTAAGACAGGTAACTTGGCTATTGGAATAAGGAATAACAATACTTAAACTAATTTGTTTTGTTTTATTTTATTTTTGTTTTATTTGTTCCCACAAGTGGGCTCAGGCTGGGTAGCATCACAACTTAAAAAACCCATTACAATCCAGTTATCACAATAAATCCTTAAAAACAATTTAAAAATGGCAAATATTCATTACACTGTTATGATCCTAACAGCTGGCTGAACAGTAAACAAGAATCACAACAAATTAATAATACTGACACTCTGCATGGGCAGATGTAATATGGCAGCTTTCAGCAGAGAGGCCAAATGATTGGGCATCTGCCACCTCAACCAAAGGCCTGGTGGGGCAGCTCTATTTTACAGGCCCTGTGGAACTGTAATAGGTCCCGCAGGTCCCTGTTCTTGGGTGGAAGCATGTTCCACAAGGTAGGGGCCAGGACAGAAAAGGTCCTAGCTCTGTTTGAGGCTAAGCAGACATCCTTTGGGCCAAGGATAGCCTGTAGATGTTGGTCAGCAGAGTGCAAGGCTCCCCAGGGGTATATGGTGCCTTAGGTATGTTGGTCTCAGGCAGCATAGCACTTTAAAGGTTAATACCATCACCTTGAAATGGCTCTGGTACTCACCTGGTAGCCAGGGCAACTGGCAGAGCACTGGTTGAATGCCCACCTGCATAGACATCGCAGTCAGCAAGTGAGCTGTTGCATTTTGTACCTGCTGGAGTTTCTGGATCAGATTCAAGGGTAAAGCCACATAAAGCAAGTTTTAATCTAACCTGGAAGTAACCACTGCATGGGTCATTGTGGCCAAGTCCTGGTTGAACAGGAAGAGGAGGAGGAAGAGGAGGAGAAGAAGTAGAAGGAGAAGACATTGGATTTATACCCCGCCCTTCACTACCCAAAGGAATCTCAGAGCAGCTTACAATCTCCTTTCCCTTCCCCTCCCCACAATAGACACCCTGTGAAGTAGATGGAGGTGAGAGACCTCTTCTAGAACTGCTTTTGAGCAGAGCAGCTTTGAGAGAACTTGTGGCTGACCCAAGATCACATCAGCAGGTGCTTGTGGAGGAGTGAGGGATCCAGGGCTTTTTTTGAGCCAGAATGCAAAGGAACACAGTTCTGATTGGCTTGGCATCAGGGTGTGTGGCCTAATATGCAAATAAATCCTGCTGGGCTTTTTCTATAAAAAGCCCTGTGTGAAACAATGGTGATGTCAAGGGTGTGGCCTAATATGCAAATGAGATCAGCCAGCCAGCCTTCCTCTGCTCTGGATGCTCCCCACAACTTCCAGGTACCACCTCCTTTAAGGCTGTCCCTAGCAGCTGAACCCACCCCAGAAGGCCAGGTCCTCTTTCTCCTTGCTTCTCACAGCTGTTTCCCTAACTCCAGAGGTGTGCTCTCCCTGCCAAGGATGTCCTCCAGTTCCTCACCCCAGCGGTCCAAATGTCCAAGTGTCATGTTTGATATTGTAAGGCCGCCTCAAGAGCTCATATTCCCCCAAATATTAGGAGACCACCCCTTTGGGTAACACTATCTTCCAGCCAAGAGGCTGACTCCTCAAGTCAGGCTGTGTCACAGGATCAAACATGTAAATGTCACTAAGACAGAATTATCAGAGCTGAACAGATCATGCATTGAGTTATCTGCAATTACAAATTACTTCTGGAAATTCTCCTCCTGCCTCTCTGAGACCACCTCCGGCCCCTCTTTTTCATAGCTGAGCCATGCCTATCCTCATCTTTAAAGCCATTTCCACCACAGCCATCACACTTATTGGAAGATGAGTTGCAGAATCATCTTCCAAATGATGGTGGACAATCATTTGTTTCTTTAAGATCCATCCAATCTGTCATCAGCAGAAATGCCATTAAGAAGCAAAGTAAGGAGGAATTTGTTTGGATGTTTATATAGCTATGTTTTCACTGTTGGCAGACAAAGCTAAACTCATATTATTGAACATTGTAACCAAGATCCACTTACTATTCTCATGTTTAAATCTGTAATGGGATCTTTGTAATGGAATTCCAGGAAAGAAAAGCCAGTGGCAATGCTGAGCTGCCACAAACTGAGTATAAATGGAAATGGTGAATCCTATCAGGACAGATGTACAGGTCAGGGATGTACAGAATTGTCTGGAGTTGTCTGCAAGAGGGTCAGTGCAAAGGGAGAATTGATTTTAAATGGCATCTGATCACAGATAAGCAGTTCATACAGGGTAACAATACAGGAAGAGTCAGAATCAAGGAAGGCCAACATCAAGAGCCATACTGCTTGTCAAGGAGCAGGTGGCAGGAACTGGGAATCAGGGAACCCAACAGAAGAGGAGTTGGTTTTTATATCCCGTTCTCCTCTACCCTAAGGATTCTCAAAGTGGCTTACAATCGCCTTTCCCTTCCTCTCCCTTCAACAGACACCTTGTGGCACTGAGAATGCTCTGAAAGAACTGTAATTGGTCCAAGGTCACCCAGCAGGCTTCATGTGGAGGATCAGGGAATCAAACCTAGCTCTCCAGATTAGAGTTCGTGGCTCTTAGCCATGTTGGCACAGAGAGAGAGAGAGAGAGCAGTTGAACTCATGGCCAGATGCTCAGCCAATGACCTGGAGCTATTTTCAGACAGGCCAAGTCAGGTTGTCTGGGCCATGCTGGGACCTGGGAGACCAAGAGTACACTCTTCTTTTTCCTGAGTAACTCATCATCAGGGGCTTCAGTGCACAAACAAGCAGACCACTGGTTCAAAATGCAGCTGGCTCTGATAGCCAGAATCAGCTCCCAAAAGACCAGATCAGTTTAAACAGTGTTACAAAGTGTTTATTTGTGACTATTTTAAAAAACATTTTAAAAACTCCAATGTGCTTTGAGACAAGACAAGGCAATTAATCATGGCTTGATGAAAGTCTTGAAGGATAGGCTTTGCTTTCTTTTTTGAAAAAAAAATACACAAGAAAGTTATGGAAGGATAACATATGGTCTTGGGCCCTGCACAATTCAAATACCATCTTGTCAGAATGCTTCCATGCCTGCTAATGGTTTAAAACAAGCCCACCAAATACTAGAGTTTGGACTTCTGCCATCACTTAAACAGTTGTACAGTGCCATCTAAACATAGATAACCCTTCTAAGTTTATTAAGTCAGTTGGCTCAGAAGGGTATAACTACTTAGGACTGAACTATTGGTTTCTTTCAAACAGAGAATCTGTTGACAAAGCAAAAAGAGTCTGGCAGGTCACTCCTTGGTGATAATCATTCTAATTTGCACATCATTTTCATGACTGTGACTTAAGAACATTTTTCATTTCGAATAGTCTTCTTTTAAAAATTGCTGGCCCCATAAGCCATTAAGCAATTAGTTTAAAGGTTGTAAAATCAGCAAAGAAAACAAAGTGGAATTTCATTTGCTTCCTTGATTCTTGGAGTTTCATAATATTGTTGTCACATTTTCTATCGTAATTGCAAGCTGAAACATACATGTATGGATGTGAATATGTATGTATGCATGCGTAAGGAGATGAATTCGAATTTCTTTTGGCGTCTGAGGGATGAGTTTCAAATCTACCTACTTATGACCATTCTCTGTGGGGAACAGTCTGCCAGACGATATTAGGAAGCCCCTCCCCCCATGCTTCTACCATTTTACAAAATGTGCAGAACAGAATTTTTCAAGACCACATTCTTGTAAAGGGAACAGATCTGTGGTGGGAGGTGACCACTTTTAGGGATAGCACAGGTATTGTTTTCCTTCGCATTCTTCAGTCTCAGCCCCACAGCATTATATTAGTGTATTAGGAATCTCAAATGTTATCATTCAAATGTTATCATATTTTGTAGTTCACTTACTGATTAACTGAATGCTTCTATCATACGTAATCTGCCTTGAGTTTCAGTGAGAAAAATGGACTATCTGGAGGGCTTGCCTCCCAGCCTGCCTCCGTCCTCTTGCCCACCGCCACTGCCACCAGGGAACCACCAGAAGATGCCCCTCCACCCTGTTTGCTGCCAGTTCCAGCACTGGAAAGATCTCCAGCCTCCGGCGGGAAAACTCTCGGATGCCACCTGGTGACGCGACCACCGGCAGGAACCAACCTCACGCAGCTGGGCTCAATAAAAGTGAGGGAGACAAGCTGGGAGGGGCGGAGACTGGGAGGGACAGGATTTAAAGGGAGCCAGAGATACACGCTGGGGAGGAAGAGCTCGGTGTTGTTGTTTTGGCAGGTTCAGAGAGAAAGAAGGTAGCGAACGACAAGAGCAAGAGTGGTTTGGGGTGTCTAGGTGACGTTAACCTACCCCTCCACTCAGTCTGAGGCGTGTCTGGTCCCCTGTTTAATCTGTCCTGGAGCAGCCGCCTGGCCCCTCTCAGGGTCCAACAGGGGAAGAGCCTGACAAGTTGGTGGCCTGTACGGGGAAGAGTTGGCCCCGCCCCTCCATTCCCACACCCGCTGGCTGGCAGCCTCGAAGGCCAGTCTTAGCCAGTCTGCGTTTCTGGGGACCTTGCCCGGCGACACTGCCAACAACCATGTCCGACCCGGCTGCTCTGGCTTTCGACATGGCGCAGTTCACCCAGTGGATGATGGAGTGACAAGACCAGATGATGTGAGAGTGGATGGCACAGCAAAGGGAGTCCCAAAAGACACTGGTGAGAGACACGTGCGAAGCCTGGCAAGCCACGCACTGTAGCCCACAGGGATCTCCGTGCGCTCTCTGCTGCCGCTACTGATCAAATTTACTGCGGAAGATGACATAGAAATTTTCCTGGACACCTTCAAACGCACAGCTGAAACGGCCCAATGGCCCAAGGCTTAGTGGGCCTATATCTTGGGCCCGTATTTGACTGGGGGAGCCCAAGTTACATTCCGGGAGTTACCTCGCGGGCAAATGACCGACTGCAATGTTCTGTGAAATGCCTTGCTGCGATGCTCTGTGAAATGCTTCAAAATAACAGAGGAATTGTACCTGAGCAAGTTTAGTGCTCGACATTGGGGCTCCGAGGACCGACCCCGCCTTATGGAGGCAGAATTGACAGAGTTAGCAACACGATGGCTAGTGTCTGGGACTACCACAAAGGAAGTGGTAATTGAAAAGGCTGTTGGAGAACAGATTCTCCAAACTGTGCCGAGGGAAGTCCGCCTCTGGGTTGTGTGCAATAAACCTGCAGACTTGAAAGCCCTGATTACTCTCCTCAAGAATTACTCAGCAGCCGACCCTAGTGGCAAGGCCATCAAGACCCCTAAGGGATATGACGGGGGAACACTGGGGAAGAGGAGAACGCTGGGGCACCCTCCAGCCAAAGAAAAGCGGACCTGCCCCTTTCAGAGAGGCTGGACACAGGAGCCGGGGAGACCCGCCAGCCCTTCCGCCACACCCCAGCGGCAGCGTACGTCCGGAGGCTCAACCCCCGCCCATAGGCCCCTGCTACATGTGTGGGCAGTGGGGGCATTTGCAATGTGATTGTACCACGCTGGAATGAAACTTCTCCCATGACCGGGCCTTGCCGGTTGTCTGCCGTCACTCTGCCTCCCCCCCCCCCCGGTGTATGCCAAGTTAGGTCCTTACCTTGTCAAAGCAATGCAAGACTCTGGTAGCACTATTTCAGTGGTTAGGCAGAACCTTCTGCCCGCAGAGCAACATGTGCAGCGTTGGACAGAGATCGCATGTTTTATGGACGAGCCGCATGCATGGCCGGTAGTAGAGATCATGCTGGAGGTGGCAGGATGGGCTGAGCGGATGGAAGTCATGGCTGTTCCCCACCTCCCATTCTCGGTCCTTCTTGGCTGAGACTTCCCTGGCTTCAAGCAACTCCTCCACCAGGCCACCGCACCCAGTGAGAGTAATCTGCTGGGGGAAGACACATGGCATGCCAGGCCCTCAACCAAGGGAAGTGATACGGATGACTTGGGGCCGCTGAACGAAGATTCCGATGCGGAGGACGATGGGAATGAAGGGATGGTCCAGGTGAACCCGCAGTTCCACCATGATCAAGAGACTGACCCCACCCTGCAGGTCTCACAGGAGGTGGTGGCGGTGAGGGCGAGGTGTGGGATGCCCAGAGGGCACAAAGGTGGCCCCAAATTGAGAAGGGAGGGGTTTGGTATAGGGTCCCGAGGCCCCTAAGGAGGGGTCCGAGAAGCTGCAGCTCCTTATCCCCCAAACTTACCGGGCCACAATTCTGAAGGCCACCCACGATCTTCCATGTGCTGGGCATCAGGGACCATGAAAAACCCTCTCCAAGATATTGGCCTGGTTCTTTTGGCCCTCTGTTTACACGGATGTCCAGGAGTTCAGGCGCTCATGCCCGCTATGCCAAACGGTTGCTGCACGGACACTCCCATGAGCCCCTTTGCACCCATTGCCTATACAGCAGAACCCTTTTCAACGAGTGGCTATGGATTTCATAGGGCCCCTCGATCGCATGCCTCGAGGACATCGGTACGTATTTGTGGTGGTGGACTATGCCACTCGATATCCGGAGGCAGTTCCCTTGCTGTCCTTGAAGACCCCACTGGTGTCTAGGGTGCTCCTCCACAACTTTGCCCACTTCGGGCTGCCAGAAGAAATTATTACCGATTAGGGCGCCACATTTCGATCTCACCTATTGCGTGAGTTGTGCCGTTTCTTGGGCATTAAACAGCTCTTCACCTCACTCTACCACCCACAAACCGACAGGCTGGTCGAACGGTTCAACCAGACCCTCAAGGCGGGCCTCCGTTGCCTTGCCCACGACCACCCTCACAACTAGTATCTGTTCCTGGACCCTTTGCTGTTCGTCCTCAGAGAGACCCCACAGGCCTCCATGGGTTTCAGCCCGTTCAAACTGCTCTTCGGACTGCTCGACCTAGTCAAGTCCAGTGGAGGCAGACGGAGGAAGTTTCCAGTCGTACCCCTACCAAGCACATCCAACTCCTCCAGGGGCACCTACGAACCGCCCATAAGGAAGTGCGCCGTAACCTGGCGCGGACACAAGAGGAACAGCACCAGTATTGTAATAGAGGGGCCTGCCAGAGGGAGTTACAGGCAGGAGACCAAGTATTGGTGCACCAATGGGCTGCCCCTGGAAAGGGCCCAGACACCTGGGAGGGACCCTTCTAGGTCCACCGCCAAGTCGGACCAGTCACCTATGAAGTCCGGTGCGGACAGAGAGCCCGGGACCTCCTCCTGCTACATATCAATCATTTGAAGTGCTGGTACCCCCGAAAATGGCCCTGGTGTGGCCTTGGCTGCCAGCCGGAAGAGTTGCCATTGCAGGTGCTCCTTTGGGTCCCAACGGCCCTAACAGAAGAACCCCAATACGACAACCAGCTGTCAAAAGGACAACAACAAGCCCTACGGGATGCAGTGGCCCAGATCCAGGGGGTCTTCTCCCGTACACTCGGAGTCACCTCGCTCGTCGAGCACTGCATCCACATGAATCCCCATCAAGTGGCCAGAGCTGTGTGGAGGCCAATACCTCGGAAGCGATGAGAACAGGTGGAGCAGGAGGTCCAGGATATGTTAGCCATGGGAATTATCGAACCGTCCAAAAGTGCCTGGTGAAGTCCCATAGTGCTGGTGCCAAAGCTGGATGGCTCCACCTGTTTTTGTGTCAACTACCAGGAGGTGAACAGAGTCTCACGGTTCGACGCAAACCCAATGCCACGCATGGATCATCTTCTCGACCTCCTCGGGGCAGCCCAATACCTCTCCACCCTGGATTTAATGAAGGGATACTGGCAAATTCCAGTAAAAGTGGAGGACTGCGAGAAAACGGCCTTTGCAACCCCCTCAGAATTATATCAGTTCCGTCATATGCCCTTCAGGCTCCATGGTGCGGTGGCTATCTTTCTGCACCTGGTGGACTCCGCCTTAGCCGGATGCCATGGATTCGCGGCAGCCTATATTGATGACATCATCATCTTCAGCGCCTTGTGGGAGGAACACCTACAGCATGTACAGGCTGTCCTGCAGGCACCGGCCCAGGCTGGACTCAAGGCAAACCTCCAGAAAAGCAAGCATTTTGTGACTTAAAGTACCTTGGGTTCCTTGTGGGAAACGGACAAGTGACACCCTGGTCCCTGAAAGTGGTCCAGATATGCAACACACCATTACCCCGCATGAAGAAACACCTCAGGCGCTTTCTCGGCCTTATCAGCTACTATGGGCGGTTTGTGCCTCACTTCGCCTCATGGACATCCCCACTCACCAATGCCCTCAAGAAGACACAGCCCAACCAAATTGCGTGGTCACCAATGCATAGGGCCACCTTTGAGGACTTAGCCTGCGCTCTAACGAACACCACGGCCTTATACAACCCCACCTTCGCAGTGCCCTTCCTGGTGCACACAGATGCCTTGGAGTCAGGACTCGGCGCCGAGCTCTCACAAAAACTAGACGTGGTAGAACACCCCATCCTCTTCCTTAGCCGGAAGCTGCACCCCCCCCCCCATGAACTAAAGTACTCCACTGTTGAAAAAGAAGCCCTCACAGTCAAGTGGGCTGTGGAGGCCCTCAAGTTCTACCTGGCCAACAACCCCTTCACCTTAGTCACCGATCATGTCCCCTTGCAGTGGCTTAGTAAGATGAAAGACCACAGTGATAGAGTCTCTCGCTGGTACCTGTCCCTTCTTCCCTTCAGGTTCCACGTCCAGTACCGGAAGGGTCGTCTCCACGCCAGCACAGACTTCATGTCCCGATTCTACGAGGACAGCCCGTATACCAGGGAAGACTGAAGAGAGAAGGTGTGTTCGGAAGGCTTGCCTCCCGGCCTGCCTCTGTCCTCTTGTCTGCCGCCACTTCTGACGGGGGAACCGCCAGAAGACTCCCCTCCGACCTCCACCCTGTTTGCCTCTGGTTCCAGCACTGGAAGGATCTCCAGCCTCTGGATGGGAAATCCTTGAACGCCACCTGGCAACGCGGCCACCGGCAGGGACCAACCTCACGCAGCTGGGCTCAATAAAAGTGAGGGAGACAAGCTGGGAGGGAGCGGAGACTGGGAGAGACAGGATTTAAAGGGAGCCAGGGATACACGCCAAGGAGGAAGAGCTCAGTGTTGTCCTTTCGGCAGGTTCAGAGAGAAAGAAGGTGGCAAACGACAAGAGCGGTTCGGGGTGTCTAGGTGACGTTAACCTACCCCTCTGCTCAGTCTGAGGTGTGTCTGGTCCCCGGTTTAATCCGTCCTGGAGCAGCTGCCCGGCCCCTCCCAGGGTCCAACAGGAGAAGAGCCTGACAGGACTAAAAATGAAAATAAATAAATTCATGCACATCTCTAGCCGTCTCATCACCTGATCACATGTAGATGAACGTGTGAGCAAGCGTCTTCTATGTGGATGTTTTGCATTTAACCATGTGTGGAAGCTCTGCCCCATAATGTTTGCTCTGCAAGAGGCCTTTCACACATACAAATTAGTACTGGATGTTGCAGTCGGAAGTGGATAAACATGAATGTGTGAACTCCATCACAATTAAATTCTGCAAAATACTGGTGGTGGGGGGATGTGGGTGCTGCCCATGATTTGCCTGCTGCTCACCCTTAGTAAAGATGATTAGCCATTATATCAATAGACAGAATGAATATTCAATAATGCAAAAGCATCTGAAGATGTTGGTATTGATTCTACTTGCAGGCACCTGCCAAACTCCAAAAGTAACAAGGAGTAATAGAGGTGGCAGGCTCATTATCTCTGGTGGTGATAAATCTGCACCATGCACCAGCAAGCAGGAAAAGGGAAAAAACAAAAGGTGCAGCCCAGACTCCGAGTCCTGACACATCCATCTCTCTCCCCCTCCCCCCTTCATTCTTTTTGCTTTGTTTTATCAGCACATTATAATTCAGTTGGAGTCCAGATATGTACCTGAAGCTGCGAACAATTTTGCATTTTAATTCCTCTACTTCCTGCCTGATGGATTGCTTGAGAATTCAACCTTGTTTGGAACGGAATCAGAAATAGCCTCCTGTCCCCAGGGACTTGCCTTTTTCATTCCAGGATGATTAGGAAGGTTTTCTTGGTACTTGTGGCATGGACAGGATCTGAGCAGTGGGTTATTATTGACAGATACACCATTATGCACAACCACTTGAAATAGCTGACATTTTGGATTTAGCAGGCACCAGAACATATTTGCTGTCAGTTGGGGATTTCTGGAGGAATGTCATTTCTCATAATCAGGGTTGAAACAGGAGGCATATTGTGGAAAAGTATTTTATATATACATTCTTTCTAACATCTAGATCTAGAACTGGCCGTTCAGATTTATGCATATGGATCTTTTTCTCCAAAAAGAGGTGTATATGTTTGTGCACACACAGATGCACACATGTATACCCCAGTTTCTGTAGGTATGAACAGATATCGACAAACAGAAATGTCATGTCAAATAACACATTCCACAGTGGTAGTAAAGCAAGGATGAAAACTACATTCTTAACAAAAGATGCAACCGGTTGTTCACCTGAAAAGGGAATCCAGCTGTGCAACTTGCCTTATAGACATACTGGTATGCATCAAATATTGAATCAGCTTGCTTCAGGTAGGTTGAAAGAAGTACATATCAATGTATATACAGGACGTTTGCTCTTCACTTAACCCCCCCCCAAAAAAAAATAAAAAAATAAAAATAGGAGCAGACACATTGCAGATAGGGTGCCTTGGGAGGGGAGGGAGCTCATCATTTCCTCCAGTAGAACTGGAGTTGAAATCCTGGGCAGACTCCAGGCTGCCCTGGAAGTTGGGAACCCTAACTGTTGATAATGTCACTGACTAAGGATTGGCCACCACAACCAGCAAGAAATGTGTAGAACTATCTTGTTTCAAAGTTTACTGCTATACCAAATTTTACTTGCATTTTTAGGGCAGCAAAGGTACATTCAGACCATATTGGCTGTATTTAAAATGTGGTCTACATGTTTAGTAAGAAACAACTACTGGACATTTTTTCTTTTTAAATAATTAAACTCTTGCTCTTGGTCTGTGGGGTCACTTATAGAAGTGACCTGAGGAAATACAAGTGAATTTCTGAGTATCTCATAGTCCCATTCTTTCCCTGCAGAATAGCAGATATACACAAACATTTGTGCACAAATATTCTATGTATTAATAATTAAAAACAGCACACAGGATCCAGCTGGATTTCATATCCAAAGTGCCATTCAATATTGGCAAAACTGCTTCTGTTTGACACATATGACATCTTTCCTGCTGATGTGGTATGTCAGAGGGGAAAAGCCAGATGTCAGATGAAATGCCCTTTCAACTGACATCCAGTTCTCTTTTTCTATTAACATATTCATGCATTTGCTGAAGTTACATATCTTTTTGACTTTCCATGACTGAGCCTTGATGAAGGTGGAGGAAGAAAAGAGAAAGCATTCCTAGCCATGTGTTAGGGAATTCTGCTACATACATCTCACTCTATTAAACACACACACAAGTCACACACAAGAGCAAAGAACTGGAAGCTTTATATTTTGACTACTGGAAGATGAGAACTTTCTACTGACAAATAAAACAAACTAACAAAAATATATTTAAAAATGGGCCATTGTCCTGATCCAACATAGCTTATCTTATGTTCTTATCCATAATCTTTTATTTATTTATTTTTACTGGAAGTGCCTGAAATTGAACTGGGACACTTGTCTTTGCAAAGCAGATACTTCCCATAGGCCCACAGCCCTTTTGTGTACATTCTACTGTGGGAACTCTCACCTGCAGCTTGAAGAAGTTCCTTCCAGGGATAATTTTGTCTCAGCTGTTGTTAGAGAGAATTCAGCCTAAATATTGAGTGTAATATGTTGCCACTAATATGTGTCTCTCAGTAACATCTTGTTGAAGCAAATCAGGATGTGACATCATATGTTCAGTGTTTGCATTGTCCCACCCCCCACTTCATTAATTGTCACATGCAAGAGATAAGACAACATGGAGTGTGATGATGTTATATCACAAACCTGCTGCCATGTCACGTTGCTGGGAGCTATAAGAAAATAAATGGCTCACTAGCAGGTTCATGTTTCAGTTGGCATCTTGTTTGGCTCTTACACTGTGCTCCAATTTAAAATCAGATGCATAGAGTACGGTGGGCATATAGAAAGCTAGACTAATAAGTTACAGTTTCTATAAGAACATTGTTTTTTTTATAGATGGTACTCCAATCTATAAGTCTACCTTGCCTCATCTAAAAGTCTAGCAGGGCATCGTAGATATGCACCAGTGCTGGCCCTCAATATATCTTTTTGCTATCTGCAGATCCCTTCCTTCATCCCACTCAGAAAACGATGTGGAGGAAGGTTTAGAAAAATTGCATTAAATGCAGCAAAAAAGGAAAGCAAAACAGAAGAATGAATGGCCTGAATGATTTCAAGAAAGCAAAGGCTGGAAAGGGATCTGCTTCAAGACCTGAAAGAGTCAATGCCATCAGAGTCAACATTACTGTTGGGCTGATGGTATGATTCAGTATTGGGCAGCTTCACATGTGTATGCACACGAGGTGGCTATAACTACTTGCTTGCCCACAGAATCAATTTAAAAAACCAGTTGGGTTTCCTTGGTATGGCAGACTATGAGCCACCATCAAAAGTTGTATTTTTCAGAAACCTGAACAGAAGGACACGATTGACATAAGAATTTGCCTACAGAGTAGTTCATCACCCAGAACAAAGCAACTGTTAACAGTACTGCTTTGGCTTGAAAAGAGCCTTATAAGTTCAAAAAGAGAGCTTGAGGAGCAGTTTGCTAAAAGCATTAAGAAAAACAATCAACATTTCTTCAAATATGTCAAGAGCAGAAAACTGTCCAGAAAGGCAGGTGGGCCTTTGGATGACAAAGGAATGAAAGGCTTGCTTAAGGAAGATGGGGAGATGGCACATAAATTGAATGAATTCTTTGCTTTTTCTTTCACTGTGGAAAAGATGGAGCGTATACCCAAGATGGAGCCATGGCTTTTAGGAATGTTGTCTGAACAACTGAGTCAAATTGAAATAACATGGCACAAAATTTGAGAACTATCAGGCTAACTGAAAGCTAATAAGTCTAGTTGGCATACAGTTGTGAAGAAACTCAGATATTAAATTGCTGATCTACTGACTAATATATGTTGCCAGGGCTTTTTTTTCTGCTGGAGCTCCACCTGGGCTGGCCAGGGCTCTGGTTGGCTCGATCCGCCATGCAGCATCCACATGCTCCCAGGCCCGGTGGTGTGGCCTAATATGCAAATGAGCTCCTGCTGGGTTTTTTCTACAAAAAAAGCCCTGCTTGTTGCTAAAATCAGCTTCTGTAATTAGAGGACTGGAAAGTACCAACATTACTTTTTATAAAGGGCTCCAAAATGGATACAGTAAATTACAGGCCAATTAACCTAATATCTCTTTCAGGCAAATTAATAGACACTGTTATTAAAGAAAATTATTAAACACATCAAGGAACAAAGCCTGCTAAGGGATAATCAGCATGGCTTCTGCAAAAGGAAGTCTTGCCTTACTAATCTCATAGAGTTCTTGGAGAAGGTTTAAAAGCATGTAGATAAGGAAGGTGAACCAGGACATTATATACTTGGATTTCCAAAAGGCATTTGACAAGGTCGCTCACCAAAGACTCCTAAGTAAGCTAACAGCCATAGGATAACAAGATGGGTCCTCTTATGGAATAAAACTGGTTAAACAACAGGAAGAAGAGAGTAGGAATACATGGGCAATTCTCACAATGGTGGGAACAAAGCAGTGGGATCAGACAGAATATGTACTGGGACAATTGCTATTTTACTTATTCATAAATTATCTGGAATGAGGGGTGGGCAGTGCAGTGGACAAGTCTATGAATTATACCAAATTATTCAGAATGATGAAAACCTGGGTAGACTGTACAGGAGGATCTCTTAAAACTGGGCAAATGGGTTACCATCTGGCAAATGAGGTTCATTGTTGTAAGTATAAGGTAATGCACATTAGAATAAAGCATCCCAACTTTTAGTATATGCTGATGGCATCTGAACAGGCCAAGATTGAGACTGAAAGATATCTTCTGATTGTAATGGATAGCTTGACGAACATGCGAGCTCCGTGCATGGCAGCAGTGAATGAGGCAACTCTATGCTGTGAATTATTAGGAAACAAACTGAAAATAAAATGACTAATATTGTTCTAGTTGCTGTACTGAAGAAATTTGATTGCAGAGCTGGAAAAATGCAGAAGAGAGCAATCAATGCAGGTTGGAACACCTTTCCTATGAGGAAAGGCTAAAGAGTATAGGCCTTTAGGTTTATAAAATTATGCACGGGGTGAAGAAAGAGGATAAAGATAACTTTTTCTTCCACTGGCAAAATATTAGAACTCAGGGCAGCCAATGAAGATAGGCAACAGATGCAGGGCTGACAACAGGAGATAAAAAAACTGTATTAGTAACAGTGCAATGCTGTATAGAGTTATAACAGTCTCAGCCCATTGATTTAAATGGATTTAGACTGGAGTAACTCAGCATAGGATTGCATTGTGGAATTCTCTGTGTGGGGTATAGTGATGGCCATGTGTACAGATGGCCTTGAAAGGGGGTTAGAAATATTCATGTTGGATAGGTCCATCAACGGCTATTACCCATGTCAGGTAAAGGGAACCTCCAGAATCAGAGACAGCAAACTTCTAGATACCGATGCTAGTAGGAATGTCAGGGAAAGGTCTTAGTCTCTTTGCCCTGCTTCTTGGTCCTCTGCAATTGAAGACCATCTCTTCTCACATTGTCCAACCTGTCAGTTAAGATCTGCCTCACAAGCCCTGCTCACGAGCCCATACCTGTGCCCATACCTTTAGTGAGGAGAGTGGCACCAGAAACAAGGCCTTTTCAGTAGTGTCACTTCACTAGTGGAATGCCCTTCCTCTTGAAGCTTGCCTAGTGCCTACCTTGCTTTCTTCTGGACACCAGGCCCAAATGTTTTCATTCAGCCACACTTTTAATTATGGGGTTAATTTTTAAAACACTCGTTTAGCCTGGAAACTGTCATGGCCTGCTTTTTTTATCTAAATATTTATACTTGGCTGGGTCTTTTTTTAATAGTTGATTTTAATTAATATTTATGAATGTTTTGGGTTTTTTCCTTATTTTTCTTTTGCAAGCTAGAGTATAGCATGCTGGAGGAGTGGCATAAAAATGTCCTGAACAAACAAACAAACTGGTTGGCCCCTGTATGAAATAGGATGCTGGAGTAGTTTGACCGCAGGTATGATTCTGAAGAACAGTTATTTTATTTTTATGGTCCTTAAGTTCTCTTTCTTGTGGTTACTGGTGCTATAGCACTCATCAGGCATTCCATTTCAGTTTCTGTCTCATTCATGATTCTCATAGATCCTTATCATCTGAGATTCTACCGTTAAAGCATGAAGGGTCCACCCATTTCATTTCAACCCATGCAGATATGATTTGCAGCTAATTTCGGAACCCAAACCCTAACATTTATTAATCTCTTTATGCAGGAAATGCATTAGAATAAAGCTTATGAACCTTATTTGATCAGTAAATATATTATTTTCACTATAAATTATTTGGTTTCTCAGTTTTTTGATGCAGTTTAATGGTGCATGTAGTTAGACTGTGAATTAACTAAGTGGAAGATGTGGTATATATAAATTCACTTCTTTGCTGCCCTGGTAGATGTTACTAATAATGGTTTCCATGGCAACTAATGTACTTCATTAGAGGAAAATATAAGGATACAAATAATGTTAAAAGGCAAGACCCATAAAATTCAGAGCAAATAAACAAAGCAAGATCTGGCAGAATTTGTTTGGTATTGGAGGATACACTAGTTTTATTGCTTTAGAAAATGGATTTAGAGTAAACTCACAAAGGTGCCTAGAACATCACGAAGAGCTAGACAGATTCTGAGGAGCTGGGGTCTATAAAGAAACAAAGGAGCTCTGAAAACTCTTTTATCAGATAAAATGATTCAGAACAAAAAGTAACTTCAGAATTGTCCACAGGAAGGGACCTGAAAATTATCATGTACACTAATGCATGACTCCTAATTTTCAAACTTTCCTAATAGAGGTCTTGTAATGAAAGCATATGGCTGATGATGAGTTACATCAGTGATTTTCATACTGTGTTCTCAATAGTTAGAGCAGAAATGTTTGTTACAAGGGCTGGAGCTGACATGGGCTGGGCCATGTGTGCCAAAAAATGTAATACCAGGTACCAGAGATATAAATTTTATGAAGGTAATTTCACATGCAATAGCAGGTGAATAACAATAGCAGGCTTGATTGGATTAGGTGTGATATGCAGAGGGGTAGTAAGCATGGAGACGTCAGCATTGGTAATAAGACAGAAAACCTAGGTCTCAATTTGGTCCAGGAGGATTCAGACCAGGAGAATGCAAAGAATAAATGGACATGTCTGACATTAGAAACAACATTCAAAAACCAGTGGGGGGACATTTTAACTTTCCAAGACATTCAGTTGCTGACCTAAGAGTAGCAGTTCTCTTACAAAGGAATTTCAAAGAGAGATTAGAAAGAGAGACTGCTGAATTACAACTGATAATGAAGCTCAAGACAATGCATCCCCCTGGAGTGAACTGAGAGCTGGTCTTCTTATCTCATTACCAATGTGTAATATTATCATTGGCATCTGAAATCCTTCCACTCTCCAAGATATAAGGGCCGATGGACTCACATTCTAACTGTATCTGAAGAAATGAGCAGTGACTTCTAAAAGCTCATATCATGCCACAAATTTTGTTAGTCATTAAGGTGATACTGGACTCATGCTGCATTCCACTAATAAAGATTGCAAGCTGTGCTGTTAGGTTGCCCTTTCTGAAGAAGTGTGCATGTGCATGAATGCTTATACCTTGAATAAAACTTTGTCGGTCTTAAAGGTGCCCCTGGACTTGAACCTCTCTCTTTCTCTCTCTCTCTCTCTTGCTGGCTTCCCCCCCTCCCTTCCTGTTCCTCCTCCTTCCTTCCCATCTCAATCAGGAGGAGGGAGGAGAAGACCTCAGTCAATGCAGGAAAGGCAGCTTGGCTTTTTATCTCTTCCCTTGCGACTGAAGGAGACAGGTGAAAGCAAGCTATGACATGGTAGCAGCAACAGTCCCAAGGAAGGAAGCAGGAGAGAGCAGCTTGCTCATGAACTAGATTTGAGCTCTCAGTGGACCAGTTCCATCCTGCAGGTCATATGTATGACACACCTGAGTTAGAGGGTCCATTGGATAGGGGATCCACAAAAAGTAGCAGGTCAGATTCTATGGAAAGACAGCTTATTCATTACCACTGATCTTCCCCTGAAAGAGGTAGTCGAAGAACAGCTTTAATGCCCATTTTCATTGTGCAGGGTGACTGTGGCATCCAGGATCCAGGGTGAATTGAATAAAGTATGTCCCATACTCCAAGGCAGACATGTAGATACATTCCAAACAAGTCAACACTGGGAGACTATTCTCAATGCAGAGAGTTTAAATACCACCTACATAGATTTCAACAGGGGTCCCAACCATTATGAGTCTGAGAAGACAATTGCAATTCTGACATGGCAAGGTGGGTGCAGGAACAAAATGGCTGCTACAAAATTGGTGCTGCAGGAGTTGGAACCAGACACAAAACAATTGCCGCAGCTTAACTTCAGTAACATAGTGTAGATCCTAGTGCTGTGATGGTAGCTGCTGCCAAAGCAATATTTTTAAAAGTCTGCACAGCCAATCAAATCTGCAATAGTTAATTGAAAGTCTTGCTGGACAAAAGCCATACCATACCTGACCCTCACCCACTTCCTAAAAACACTTGGAGGGCGCCAAGGAAGTTGTCAGTGGGTGTCATGGTGCTCATGGGTACCACACTGGGGACCCCCAGATTGTAGCATGTAAAAAGGAGAAAAACAGAGGAATCTGAGGGAGCTGTGGAATAAGGAATACAATTACAATAGAGATATTCAGCAAATTCTCCTTAAAGCTTTTAAAACCATTGAATTCTGCAATCACCACAACCTTCTGGAAAAATGGAAATGGTATAGTATGCTGCTGTTCAGTTTAAAAGGTCATGGTAGTTTGGACAAACCTCATTAAAAACAGAATGCATTCATTTGCCTTCTATTAGACCAGGGGTATATCAAAGTTAGTATTGTCTACTCCAGGGCTGTCAAACTCATTTGATATGAAGATATTGGATTTATATCCTGCCCTATACTCTGAATCTCAGAGTCTTAGAGTAGCCACAGTTTCCTTTACCTTTCCCCCACTCACAACAGACACCTTGTGAGACAGTTCTTACAGCAGCTGCCCTTTCAAGGACAACTCCTACGAGAGCTATGGCCGACCCAAGGCCATCCCAGCAGCTGCAAATGGAAAAGTGGGGAATCAAACCCTGTTCTCCCAGATAAGAGTCCGTGCACTTAACCACTACACCAAACTGGCTCACTACACCAAACTGGGCCAGACCTGACATAAATGAGACCTTGTCAGGCTGGGCCATGTGTGTTACAAAATGTTATGCCAGGTAGTAAAGATATAAACTTTATAGGGCATAGACAGACACAACTAAAGATTTTTTTTTACTTAAAACATGTTTAAAACATTAACATGCTTGCAATATTGTTTAACAGTCTCTAATAACTGACACCTCTTGCTCTGAATTATTGCATCAAGATCTGGAAACAATATCTGTGCTGTAGCAATCTTGACTGTTCTGTTTAGATGTATATCTGTAAGCTGCAAATCTACTTTTGATTTATTGACATTCATTACAGAAATCTCATGGTCAGTGCTCTGTGCCCTAGGACCCAGGGGGAAACATGAAGTGACTGGGCATTGTGAGCTTTTATACCCAAACTGCTTTGTGTGTTGGTCAAGAACATGTGATGGCACCATGACACAGACTGAGGGCTATGTGTTTCTTCCCCAGAAAAAATAACTGCAATTCCTTTGAGACAGTGCAGTAGAGAGACAGTCATGTATAGTGGTCAGTATCAGCCTACTATCTGTGAAGCCTAGGTTTCAAAATTCCCACTCTATGAAGGAAATGTGCTGGGCACACACTTTCAGCCTAATCCACCTCACTGGTGGCTTGTGGCTATTCCTCATCTAAATAGTTCCCATTGCTTCATATTGAGAACGACTGGATCAGGAGAGCATGAATACAGTGAAAAGCAGGAGGGAATCCAGTTGCACCCAGGAGAACACTGCCACTGACAAAACAAGCTTAACAACAACAGAGAGAGAGAGAGAGGGAGAGAGAGAGAAAGAGAGAAGCAAGGCAAAAAGGTCATACCTTGAATAAAACTGTGTTCAAGGTCTTAGAGGCGCTTTTTGTATTTCTTCTGTGGGATTGAGGCAGCTGAGCAAAGCAGTGTCTCTCCCTTCCAATGGGAGGGGGAGGGAGGAGGAGCCTCAGCCAAAGGAGGAGCTTGGCTGTGTAGCTTTGCTGTTTAAGACAGCCTGGCACAACTCTAGCTTTGATTGAGAGAGCTCTAACTATGCTAGGCTCTCTCAACTGCACAGCAGAGCTACAGAGCCAAGCTCCTCCATTGGCTGAGGCTCCTCCTCCCTTGGAGAAAAGGGAGGGGGAAGAGGAAAAAAGCAACAGGCTGCTTTGCTTGGCTGCATTGCACAGAGGAACACAAAAATGGTGACTGAAGGAAGCAAGAGAGGGAGAAGAAGAGGAGATGATGGCCTGTTGCTGGCAGGCCTGATTGAAACCCTGTGGGGGCCAGATGAGGCCCACAGGTTGCACATTTGACACACCTGGTCTACTCTAACTTGTAGCATTTCTTCATGGTCTCAGCCAAAGGTCTTTCCATATCACTTCCTTATCCTTTTAACTGGAGATTCCAGAGACTGAATCTGGGACTTTTAGTATGCAATGCAAGTATCCTGAGCCATATCCCCACCCCAAAACTAGCCTTATAGTCCAAAGTCCCTTCAATCTTTTTCACTTCAAAGCCCAGCAGTCTTCCAAGCATCCTATGTACATATGCAAGAAACTAACAACAGCACATTCCTAAACAAAGTCACATCATTTTAAGCACATTGACCTCAATGCATCCCCTAAGCCCATTGCACTGTGAATATGCAAAGTTAAAGAATTAGCTCCATAACTGGCAGACATGCAAAGTGACTGAATGATCTTTTGTGACATATGGCAGTGAAAATACAGAATGAAAAAAAATGTTATTTTGTGTGACTAGTATCCAACTGCTTTTCTCCCAAAGTGTCCATTCAAATAGAACTAATGGCAAAAGGAGCTTTCGAGTGGTGACTTTTCAGCAGTTCATCAGGTATGTATTATATTATTATCATGTCCTTACTGCATTAATTTCTCCTTTAGTAATTCTGTGTTCTGAATTGTTTAAATATTATGGTTTTTTTTGGGGGGGGGGGGGGTTAAAATTGCTTTTAATTTATGTGACCCAAGACCTATTGCATTCCTTATTAGAATGTCTCATGTATCTGGTTGCATTGTTTCACAATGCATAATCCTCCTTGAATCTCAGTGAGAAAGGTGGTCTATAAATGAAGAAAATAAATAAATGTAGAACATGGCTGGCAATCCATAGGAAGACATTGCATGTAATGTTCGCACACATTAATATTTTGCTCCATGTACACACAGTGTAAAATAGTGCCATACATAATTATCATGCATGACCATCTTCATATGGAACTCCCAATACAAAAGTTATTTCCATGTGGGAACTTTATAATGTATGAAAGCAGTTCTCAGCTGATAGGAAATGTTTGTTGCATAAATATTCAAAGCAAAACTTCTGAGAAATATCTCAGAGTAATTCCTTAGCAATGGAACAATCCACAAACACTGGCTGGATTGAACTAGAATCTCTGTAAAGATAACCAGGCAGTTCCTCTGATGAAGTGGCATTTCTATTTCCCAAAGAGGGGGCAGAGGTTTCCATTGATTCTCCCATTCCACTGCAGATCCCCATTTTGCTCCCTATGTTATTCCTGAGGGTCCACTGACTTGCAAGAACAAAATCCTGGGGACAAGTCAAGATGACTAGCTGTGTTCATCTGTCTGTAGCAGTAGAAAAGAGCAGGATCCAGTAGAGCCTTAAAGACTAACAAAATCTGTGACAGAGCATGAGCTTTCGTGAGTCACTGTTCACTTCTTCAGATACAGCTAGAATGTGAGTCCATCTGTCCTTATATCCTGGAAAATGGAGTGATTTCAGATGCCGAATGACAATAGCAGGTTTAATTGAATTAGGTGCAATAGACAGAAGGGTAGCAAGTGTGGAGAAATCAGCATTGGTAATGTGAAAGGAAGTCTAGGTCTCAGTTCAGTCCAGGAGGATGCATTGTCTTCAGCTACATTATCAGTTGCAATTCAGAAATCTCTCTAATCTCCCTTTGAAATTCCTTTGTTAGAGAACTGCTGCTCTTTAGTCAGCAACTGAATGTCTTCGAAGGTTAAACAATTTCCCCATTGGGTTTTTAAATGTAGTGGTTTCTAATGTCAACCTTGCATGCATTTATTCTTTGTCGTAGCCACTGGCCTGATTGCCAATGTAGAGGGTGAAAGGGCATTGCTGTCATGTGATGACATAAATCACATTAGAGAATGAGCTGGAGTATGAATTTGAAATGGTATGGCTAATGGTGTTGCTATGATCTAAATGAGAGCAAAGTTGGTATCCTAGTTTGTTGCAGGCTTTGGTACCAGAGACCATGTTACTGTAAAGTAGTTTATCATTGTGGGTAAACAGTTGTTTTAGGTTAGCAGGCTGTCTGTAAGCAAGAAAAGGTCAGGCCTCCCAGCACCCAAGAGAGAAGTGTAATTATCCAGCATGGCTTGTAGGTTGCTAATAATACATTGGACCGGCTTGGATTGTGTGACCTGTATGTGACCACCAGTGGTGTTCTGTTGTCATCTTCTTTGGGCTTGTCTTGTAGCAAGCTGTCTTGGGGGTTTCAATGGGCTGCAACAGGATGGAGAAGATGAGAAGGCCTGCTCTACAAAATCCTGTAGATGGCTGAATACATTCCAGTAGGGCTTTTTTTGTAGAAAAGCCCAGCAGGAACTTATTTGCATATTAGGCCATACCCCCTGACATAACCAGAAGTGACATCACCTGTTCAGTAGGTTACTTTCTGCATATTGATACAGAAATGTACAGTACCATCAGCTGCATTTCGTGGATATATGTTCTCACACAGCCCAATGAGAGACCTTGTTTCTCTCCCCCCACCACAAACCCGGAGAGAGAGAGCCACGTGTGGTGGAGCAGGCAGCAACCAAGCCAGCTTCTCCTGGGAGGGGGTGCTTGTGGGTGGCTTCACATCTAGGGTTGCCAAGTCCAATTCAAGAAATCTCTGGGGACTTTGGGGGTGGAGCCAGGAGACTTTGGGGGTGGAGCCAGGAGACACTGGGGTGGAGCCAGGAGGAAGGGTGTAACAAGCATCACTGAACCCCAACGGGAGTTTTGGCCATCGCATTTCAAGGGACGGCACACCTTTTAAAATGTCTTCCTTCCCTCCACCCTCCTTCTCTGATTTCACCTCAGAGGCGGAGCGGGCGACACCGCTACACTGCTGCCGCCTCTTCTCCGCTTCACCGTAACTGCTCCTCCAAGATGGGCTCAGGCTGAGCCCATCTCGGAGGAGCACTACGGTGAAGCGGAGAAGAGGCGGCAGTGCAGCGGTGTCGCCTGCTCCGCTCCGCCTCTGAGGTGAAATCAGAGAAGGGGAGGGTAGAGGCAGGCCAGGAGCGTGGCGAGCCATGAGTCCGGGTCCTAGAAGGACCCAGATTCATGGCTCGCCACGCTCCTGGCCTGCCTCCACCCTCCCCTTCTCTGATTTTACCTCAGAGGCGGAGCAGAGCAGGCGATGCCGCTGCGCTGCTGCTGCCTCTTCTCCGGTTCACCTTAGCTGCTCCTCCGAGATGGGGTGGCTCGCCATGCTCCTTGGCGCCGTTTCCCCCCCTCCCCCCACTTCCATTTTTTTGGAGAGCGGGGGAAGAGGCTGTAAAACCTGGGGTCCCCTGCCAGGGCGGGAGGGTTGGGAAGCCTATTCACATCTCTTGCTCTCTTCGCAGGCCTGTTGGAGGCTGGAGGTGGCAGAGAAGACAGAGTGCATGGTCTGGGAGTGCATGACTGCCCCTAGTGCCTTCCCTCTGCTAGAGACCTTTTTTTTTGGGGGGGGGCGGGATGGAGCCCTGGCCAGGTCAGCCAGAACTGCATTCCTGTGTGTACCTGCTCAAAAAAAGCCCTGTATTCCAGGAATTTTGTGCCACTTCAAGACCAACAGGTTTACATTTCAGCATAAGTTTTGTGGACAAGAGTCCACTTTGTCAGTTTCAGCAAGTAGGTTCCTACTTGGCAAGCATAAATATATGAAGATATGAGATGTTTCGACAGCAGAGTGAAAGGACTATGAAAAGAGGCAAGTACAGAGTGAAAGCTAGTTATATAAAATTCAAATGCAATCAAGAAAGCTGCAGAGACCTTTCACAATAGCAGTAATTGGTGATAATGCAATTTTCCCAGAACTGGTAAACTGATTAACACGTATAATTGTTCAGTAATTCCAGGCCCTTGTTAAATCCTTGGGAGATGCTGTCAAAATTCTTGATGTATTCAAGCTCAGCAGTATCACACTACAGTTTCCCTTTGAATTTCAGTTATTGAAGAATGGTAACTTTTTTTAAATTGAAGAATGGTAACTTTTTGATCACCAATAGTGTATCATAAGAGACTGAAATGCACTTTCATGGCTCTGTGACTCGCTTTTTACAACTTTTTTCTTTATAACCTCACACATACATAGAAATGAAGACCAACATCATGATGGGATGAAGTAGACTTCAGTCCATGAAGGCTTATCCTTGTTTGTCTTTAAGGTGCCACAAGACTACTATTTGTTCCTGCTGCAATGACTTGCACAGCTGGTCCTTTAGAAACATAAGAACATAAGAGAAGCCGTGTTGGATCAGACCAATGGCCCATCCAGTCCAACACTCTGTCACACAATAGCCAAAAAAACCCAGGTACCATCAGGAGGTCCACCAGTGGGGTCAGAACACTAGAAGCCCTCCCACTGTTCCCCCCACCCCAAGCACCAAGAATACAGAGCATCACTGCCCCAGACAGAGAATTCCAACAATATGCTATGGCTAATAGCCACTGATGGACCTCTGCTCTGTATGTTTATCCAATCCCTTCTTGAAGCTGTCTATGCTTGTAGCCGCCACCATCTCCTGTGGCCAGTGAATTCCTTCATCTCTTTGAGATGAGCCAACCCAAACCAGATGTAAACCAAAATGCCCTCAAAACTGAGGTTGGGGAATTGTCAGGTGGGCACCAGGCTTAATCAGGATCTTTTTACCTATGTATACAGGAACCCACGTCCAGAAATTAATGCTTAAATTTATCACGGACACTAATTAAATAAAACAAAATTTATTCCAGAAAAATATAGAACTTACATACAAGGCAATGTGCTCATGAAACATAGAAAAATAGAGAGAGATATAGAGACAACACATGGGTACACAAACAGGGTGATAATTACCGATCGTAGTCTTCCAGGAAGGCTCCAATGGCAACGTAAGAGGACGGGGGAAATGGACCCAAAACTGATCAGGAAGAAGAAGATATTGAAGAAGATATTGGATTTATATCCCGCCCTCCACTCCGAAGAGTCTCAGAGCGGCTCACAATCTCCTTTACCTTCCTCCCCCACAACAGACACCCTGTGAGGTGGGTGGGGCTGGAGAGGGCTCTCACAGCAGCTGCCCTTTCAATGACAACCTCTGCCAGAGCTATGGCTGACCCAAGGCCATGCCAGCAGGTACAAGTGGAGGAGTGGGGAATCAAACCCGGTTCTTCCAGATAAGAGTCCGCACACTTAACCACTACACCAAACTGGCTCTCCAGGAATTGGGGATGGATCTAGACAGCGGAGATAGGATACTGCTAGATGCACACATGAGTGGAGTTTGGTCAGAGGTTAAATAGACTACCTCAGAACCTCAGGGGATGGGAGGTATAGGGGCGGAGAAAGGGGGAGGCTCTGCAGTGACCATAAGGGCTGGACTTCTGCAGTAGCCAATAGCAAGGTAATTGGTGGCTCCCAATTGGGTACCCAAAACTGACCAATGAATAAGCTTGGGTCCTGGTTACCTGTTGGACCTCCAGGTAACAATGGACCAGGGTGGGGATGCTCCAAGATGACCATTGGGGAGAAGAATGGGGGAAATTACTGGGTGGAGGGGTGCTTTGGACTATTAAACTTATCTAAAAAGGTGACAATAGATGGCCAAATTACTACCTAGGTAACACCCGGTTTACACAAAGGAACTTGGCTCTGGCTGAAGATGAACTTCCTCTTCTTCAGTGTTCTTCTTGACACCGGTCATCGTCCTTCGTTCCGTTGGACAATGGCTTAGGCGTTCCGCCAGGGTCCATGCCTAGGCTTGATGGCCTCCTGGATGGGTGACAGCTGCTGAGTACGTGAGCCTTCTGTTTTGCTGAAATGGAGTCTTGGCACGGCTGGAAGATAGCTGGTGTTAGCCTCCCAAAGTGGATTCTATGGTCAAGGCTGAAAACTGCATGGTCTGGATAGCTCCTAGTGGCACACTTTCTTCCGCTCCAATGATAGAGATGGCGTTCGCCTGAAGCGACTGGAAACCATCCGTTCTTCTTGCTAGCGCTCCTCAGGAAACACGGAGTGCTGCTTTAGCGTTGTGGCTGTTAGTACTCATAAGACCTTCCCAGTCTGGTAGCCAAACCCACGTTCTCCTAGCAGATGTGTGTGAGTTCAGTCTCCAGTCACCCTGGCAACCAAGCGGGTGACTACGATGTTCTGATTTTTAGGGGTATTTTCTTACACAGAGGCATTTCATCTCTTGTTGGCTTTCCCCCAAAATTCAGTTTAAAAATTGCTCTGCCACCTTTTTGATTTTAAATGCCATTAGCCTGGTTCCTTCTCGGGACAAGTGGAGACCATCTCTTTTGTACAGCTGCAGCTTATTCCAAGATAAGGTAGCATGCAGGGTCAGATAACAAACAATGCCAGCAACAACCCACACAAAGAGTTAAAAATGGAGAGTTTGTAATCCATATAGCAAACCGTGAGATTTTGTTGACTTAGATCAGGAAAGGTTCTATTTTGATCTATGTTTGGCCACTTCTAAAATAGACAGCATCTTTGGAAACTATGACAGTGACCTGGGTAGATCCAGTCACTTTACATTCTGTGTGATTCCCTAACACTGTTATGATCCCATTAATAACTCTAGAGTTGCTAACTCTGGGCTGGGAAATTCCAGAATATTTGGGAGGTGAAGCCTAGGAAAGGCAAGGTTTGGGGAGGGGAAGTACATCAGCAGGGTTTGATGCCATTAGAGTCCACTCTCCAAAGCAGTCATTTTCTCCAAGGGAACTTATCTCTGTTGTCTGGAGATCAGTTGTAATTCTGGGAGAACTTTAGGTCCCATTTGGAAGTTGGCAGCCTTACAACCTCTAAACAAAACTATACAGTTCCTCTGGGGCATTGACTTCATTTGCCCACTGGCAGCCTGTAGCTATCAGTACCCTGTGTGTGACATGATGTGCTTTATTTCTGCTACTTTGAAGTGTCTCTGTATCTCTGTTTTCTTTTTTCCACCAACTACCCTGAGTGAAGCTGCGTACTACATCCTCACTTAACTGCCAGGAAGTATAATGCTGCATCTACAAAGCAGGTGCTGAAAGACCATTTTTGCTACTTTATCTCCCCTTGCCACTAAATCTGATCAAGGTTTGACAGTTTCCTTCAACAATTTTTTCCCCTGAAATGCAGCTGGGCTGTCATATCAGCAACCCCTCATCTGACATCACCAAGTTGTCTTGGGTTCTGCCATGATCCCATGTCATTACCATTTTCTCTAATTTATCTGTGTAGATGCTTCAGCCAAACACGCACACTCAGCAAGAGAAATGAAATATTGATTTCCATGCAGCGTTTGTAACATTTCTTAGGGGAGGCAGTCTCTCATTCGGGTTCTTTAAAGCTAGCAGAAATAATCAGGCTGAAAATGATGTGACTGACAACATGCATCTGGCCCAAGACTTAGACTGAGTGAATAGTAATTTGGACTGAATGGCAGTTTTCCAATCAACTTTTCCAGAGCAAAACCTGCGGCTGGTGTTCTCAAAAGGCATCTTGGCCATCTGGACCATGAGCCTTTTGTGCTAAATTACTTCACTGAGTACCAAGAAAAGGAATTGAAAGAAGCCAAGGTCAAACAACTTGTCCTAAGTCGCATTGGAAGCAAAGATAAGTATACTTTTATTTCCATTCTGGGCTCTGACCTTTAATTTGTGAGTCTAAAAAGCTGCTGTTACAATGTGTCAGCAGAACTTTATTTTCCAAATTGGAAATGAGTGGCTTTGTATGGAATGGATGGGGTGGGGTGGGGGGAATCTCAGGCTTCACATACAGTAAAACACATTCCTCATCTTGACCCCTCATGTTTGATGTCTGCAAAATGTTCTAGAGCTGAATTTGAGGGGAGGTGCTTCCATGGATAATAGAATGGGAATTTCATGCCAGTTATTGCTTCTTGTTTCACTCCATCTGTTTCAGCCCAACCCTCTTCTTGTTGTTCCTTTACATTAATAAATAATTTGTCCCCTCCCCACCAGCAACTGATAAAAACATCAGAATAGTGTAGAGGTTCCCTATCTGGAGATACAGTAGTTTTCTGTACCATTTCAAATTCAAGGATTTTACTATAGTATTAAATATGTACTTTATGGAGTACAGGAAAATAACAGTTAATAAAGTATGTATTTTAATAAAGTTGGATATGACCGTTGTTATGTGCGCTCCCCAATCTGTCTACAGTTCTCTTCCTATCAAGAGTCATTGACCATTTCCACCCCCAATAGTCATGACTGGCTGAGCAATGGAACAGAGATGGTGCTGGCGGCTTTAACCGATGGCCTCCATCCTGGATGTAGATAAGGCCATGACTTTTTGTTGCTCCTACTGGATTTATCTGTTGCCATTGATACAGTGGACCAAGCCATCTTGTTGAGGCACTTGAAGGTAGAAGTAGGTATCAGAATAGTACTTTGGACTGCTTTGAGTCATTCCTTACAGACCACACTCAAAAGACTGCCATTGGAGACCAGTTGTCATCGGTGTGGAATTTGTCCTGTGGGGTTTCATAAGGCACAGTCTTATCTCCCAAGCTATTCAACCTCTATATAAAGTCCTTAGGCAAAATCATTTGTAGTTTTGGAATTGGATGCCAACTCTATGTCTCTAGCCAAAACTTCTGGGAATGCAGCAAAGGTCTGGAGCCACTGCCTGATTGTTGTGGTTAAATAGCTGAGAGTGGACATGTTGAAATTGAACTCTGACAAGATGGAAGTAATGCTGGCTGGGAAGACTGAGGATTTAAAGGATATTGTGTACCCCACTACTAATTATGTTCAGTCGTTGCCCCCCAAGTTGGAATGAAGAGGCTGACACAGTATGTTGAATACCTCCTAACACTATCAGGCAGTACAAGGTAGGCGAAAAACAAATTCACATGGGCCAATTCTGTGAAAATGAAAAAAATCCTACCTGGCCCCTAATAAGGCGACTGGTAATAACCTGTACTGCCAAAGGGTGGGCGGGCCGAGAGCAGAAAGGCAAGTGCGACACGCTGGGTGGGGCCGGGGCCTTTATAGCTCCGATGCCACACCCAACGAGCCTTCCCGGCTGCTGTATGAGGCGGGGCCAGCCTTCCCTTCTTCCGGGAGGGCAACAGCGGCCCCCAGCCTCTAGCTGGCAATGCCAGCGCGGTTGGGAAGGGGCCAATCTTGCCCCTCCAGTTGGAATGGAGAGGCTGACATAGCATGTTGGATAAAGCGGGCTGCTTTATTAAATCCAACTTAATCAACTAGAACGGCAAGGGGTATAGGCCTAACAGGACAAGCCCTGGGGTCAAACGCAGGACCCCACCTTGTCCTTAAAGGGTGAGCCGCCGTGCCCCCAGCACGAGCCACATATTCTGGCTGGTGCTGAACAGCCAGGCCCAAACTCCACCTCCACCTAGGCCAGCATCAATCCCTCTGGAAAGATCTGCCCCAGTGAGGCTTTGCCGTGATCTGTACTTCCAGCATTGAGTGTACAGCCCATCTGCAGTTCATACAGACCACCTGCACCTACTGGTACAGGGCCATAGGTGCTCCCCTGAACAAACACTGTGGCCCATACCTCATCCTGCCACTGCCAATGCCAAGCCTCTGCTTAGACATTAGCACCCACCGGACGGCCCAGAGCTGACCGCAACCCCTTCCTATGCTCTTCCAAAAAAGGCCCAGTTACCAAACTCAGATAAATGTACCCCATCTGGCCTATACAAGTCGGCATTCTCAACTCGAATAGCCGGATGGGGCAAAAACATCCCTAATCCCCCCTCCATGACCTTCTGAAAGGCCCGATAGGCCTTGCACCTGGTGCGTTCAATCCCAGCAGGAGATAAGGCACACCACCAGACTCTGCGTGGCAGAATTGCTGACCACACCAAAAGAACTCCTGGCCATCTCCGCTTAATGGCCCACAAATCCTCACGCGCCCCTCAATGAAAGTGCCTTTCCTTTCACAATGCCAAGGTCATTGCCACCGAGGTAGATAACCAGGATGTGTGGGGGAAGTGCCTGCCTCCCACGGAACAAAAGTGGCATGATCCCAGGCCAACGCAGGCCACGGCGACCCAGCCACTCCACCGTTGCCCACTCACTGAGCCCCAGCTGGGTACCAACTAACGATCTCCTGGCCTGGTGGGCAGCCCAGAAAACCATACTGTGCCCGCAGATGAGGATTCGACGCCTCTCACTACGAGCCACAGCACCTGAAAATCAGAAAAAAAATCACAACCCAGAAAACACATACCAACGGGCAACAAATGTAACATGCTCTCCCCCCCCCCCACAGCCTTACTGAAATACCAGCAGATGCACATATGACTTGTAGGCAGCCGACCGCCAACGGCCCATCCGCTGTATGGCCAGAGGGGTGTATCCCATAACTGCCGCGGTGGATGCGGCACCAATTTGAAATGATGCATGGCGAATTTAACCCCCTCTAACCCCAACTTCGGCAGTGCCTTACCGGTCACTGTCCAGAATTGATATTTCATTAGGGGGAGCCTTCACTATGGTGAAACAAGGGGCCATCGCCCTCTCCCCTGAGCAGTATATACCGCTCCAATGCAGTTACGGGGCACAGCTCCAACAATCCACACCGGCCAATTGTGATGACTGAGCCTTTCTGATGCTGGTCCATCTTGGACCACCGGTCTGTCAGCCAGGCCTGCCCCCCTTCAAATTTGACGTCCCTGGCGCGAAGCGCCCAGTCAGAGGTATCCTTTTTTGACTGCACTACCAACTCACTAATCTGCAGTGCGCCAAAAAAGGCCACCAAGGAAGTAGCATGAAAAAGTGCGGCCTCAAAGGAAGATGAACATACGTCAGGCCAAACCCTGAAAGCCCCTTCAACACTGAAGGAGATATGGGCTGCCGTGCATCCACCCGCGGCCCCTGTTCCTTTGCCCAACCTTCCAGCATCTTCCTGACTCTAAAGTCACCAGTGCCCTCCACAAGGCCCTGTGATTTACTTGTAAATGAAAGGGCAGCCAATTGTCCCCTAATAGACTTAACCCCCAACCCTCTGCCCTTCTGATGAATGCAGAATTGCAATATGTGCGCCACTGGGTCCGGCCAGCTGTCCAGAAGCCCGGCCTCACACCTAAAGACCTGAAATTGCCTAAATGCCCAATCGTAAGCTTTCTGGATGCTAGGTGCCAAAGCTAATTGAATTGCCCTACCGACTTCGGCTTCCCAAGCTGCCAAAGATCCAGTGGCATTCGTGCTGGCTGCAGATCCGCTTCCAGAGCAAGCTGGTGAAAGCGCTCGATCTGTTGATGAAATAGAGCGTCCACCACCCCATTGCACACTCCCCGAACATGCTTTGCCAGAAATAAAATGTTCAAACGAAGGCAGCGCAATGTGAATGCCTGTACCAAGTTCATAACTACTGCAGACTTGGATGACAAGAAGTTGATAACATGTACCACAGCCATGTTATCACACCAGAAATGGACAGTATGGTTGGCCAGCTGCTCTCCCCAGATCCAAACTGCCACTACAATGGGAAAGAACTCTAAAAAGGTGAGGTCATGACATAGACCCCTGGCCACCCACGCAGCGGGCCACTGCTCAGCACACCAGTAGCCCCGGAAATATACTCCGAAAGCAGTGGCGCCTGCCACGTAAGAGGAAATTTGAAGCTCAGCCTCTATCTTCAAGTCCTCCCACCCAAATGAAATTCCATTAAAGTATTTCAAAAATTCCTCCCACACTTCCAGGTCCCTGCGCATACCTGTGGTCACCCGAACTCTGTGATGAGGAAGCCGCAAAGACCCCATTGCGTCACATAGCTGCCACAAGAAGGCCCTCCCCGGTGCCGCAACCTTGCACGCAAAGTTGAGGTGCCCTACCAACTGTTGCAGCTCCAAAAGCAACACCTTGTGCTGCCTTTTAAGAGAAGCTAAACGATCCCTTAGCCCCTCCACTTTATCCGCAGGCAGCCGTGAAGCTTGCCGCGTAGTGTCCAGCTCGATGCCTAAAAGGGTAATCACCGAGCTGGGCCCCTCCATTTTTTCATGAGCCAATGGAACCCCGAGCTCAATTGCTAGGTCCTCAAATAACTGCAACAACCTGGCGCATTGCCCGGACCCAGCAGGGCCCACAAATAGGTAGTTATCTAGGTAATGAACCGTAGTGTTCAACCCAGCCTTGGCCTGAAGCGCCCATTCCACGAAGGAACTAAACCACTCAAAAGTGGCACAAGACACAGAGCATCCCATGTAATATTTTCCTTCAAAGGTGAAGCCCAGAAGATCAAAATCTTCGGGGTGGACTGGCAACAAGCGAAATTCTGACTTAAAGTCGCATTTTGTCATTTCAGCCCCTACACCACAACCCCTCACCACTTTAACCACTTGGTCAAAGGAAGTATACTTGACAGAACAGAGAATGTCCGGAATGGAATTGTTCACTGAACCACCCTTGGGGTAGGACAGGTAGTGGATCAAACGGTATTCCCTGGGCGCCTTTTTAGGCACTACCCCTAAGGGAGACACCCATAAATTAGGTACTGGTGGAGCGTCAAAGGGGTCAAAGACCCTCCCCTCCTTACACTCCTTCGCTATTTTTGCCCTAACCACGTATTCCATCCCTACCACTGAATGAAGATTAGAAGCCTTAGGTCCCTGATACGGAATCCTAAATCCAAAACTAAAACCCTCCAGTAAGTAGGCCCTATCGGCCACCAAGGGGTAATTAGCCAGCAATTGCTTAAGAACCCTCAGACGTATGGGGCTGGGTCCCTTTTCCAGGCAGTTGCTGATTGCTCCCCCCACCGGGGCGCTTGGCAGTACCCTTGGTTTTTGATCTACTGCAGGCTGAAAAGGCATGCGACCCCACGCATAGCTGGCACTCGTGTTTAAATTTACAGGCTTTTCTAGCACACATGCCCTTGGAGGTAAATTCCCAGCATAGCAGCCGGGGTTGAACCGACTGGCCCGCCGTACCGCGGGCACCTACAGTATTCTGCTGCCTATGAACCAAATGCCCACTATCAGCCCTATCACCTGTGTTGGGCTTCACCGGGGACATCAACTACAGCCAGAGCTGCTGATTAATTTGATCCCAGGGCAGACCAGGGTTGACCACAGCCCTCATTCTGAAGGCCTCGTCATATTGCAACTATGCAGCCCCAGCAAAATCCGTATATGCCCGGTGCACTATGTCACAATATTGAAAAAGGGCTGCAGCCCATAAAGGCTGCGCCCTTGCTATCACCCCCGCATAAATCAGGAAACCAGGCAGCCAATTGGACCAAGTCCTGTCTACCTTTCTCCGTTTCAGCTTCACCTTTTCTTTATTGTCTAAATCTTCCTTGTCTTTTTTCTCCAATTCACTAAAGAGGAGACTGAAAACGTCCACATATTCGCCTCTCAATATTTTATTCCGGGTGGCCACTGCCAAATGATCACCCAGAGGCAATGCGGTGTCACCGTAGGGCAAGACTTGAAATGGTAAAGACCTCCCAGCTCCCCACAGGTGTGCATCTAGCAGTACCCCGTTCCTGCTGTTTAGATACATCCCCAATTCTTGGCCAGTTGAGGGTCCCTTCCCCCCTAGTCCTCATATGTCGCCATTGGAGCCTTCCTTGAAGACTACGATTGGTAATTATCACCCTGTTTGTCCATCCTTATGTTACCTCTATGCATTTCTCTCTATTTTTATTAGGACTGTATGTGTGTTGTATGTATCCATTACCTTGTATGTATGTTTTATTTTTCTCTAATAAAATCATAATTGTTTTTCTTAATTAGTGTTCTTGGTAAATTTAGCAATTATTTCTGGAAGTGGAATCCTGTATACATAGATTCTAGATCCTTTTTAAACCAAAAGTGCCCACCTGTCAATTCCCCAACCTCGTTTGAGGGCATTTTGGCTCACAAGTGTTGGACTGGATGGGCCATTGGCCTGATCCAACATGGCTTCTCCTATGTTCTTATCCTATTACATTGCTTATTAGATATATCATCCTATTGATTGAATTGTTTTATATTGTGTAATCTGCATTAAGACTGAGTGAGAAATGGGGGATTATAAATAATGTAGATTTATCTATCAATCAAGCAGCCATTTATCATGCAGTTCCTCAGGTAAACTTTCACCTGTCAAGAGAATGAAAACATTATTTGACCTGTAGCACTTGACATATGAACACTCACACCAACTGCACATTTGGGGTAACTCTTGGACAGCAAATCAGTATTTATTTATTTAGAAGTAGCAGCTGCAAGCCAGCTCTCAGACTTGATTTCCTGCCCTTCTTCATAGTGTTTAATTGCTTTTGGCAAGCATTTCACCTTAGTTTCCACACTATTGTACCCTTGGACTAGGCCTAAACCTCCCACTATATTTTCCTTTCCAAGACCATGTGGTAAAGAAAGTCAGTGCCAATTTAAACTAAGAGAAAGAGATGAACTGGGGAGGGGAGGTACTCTTCATTTCATCCTCCCTTATGCTTGAGTACCTCTGCTCCTGGGCAGGAAGAACAGCCAGGGGATTGGCCTTGCCTAGCTGGAGTAGCATTAGCTTCTCCTTGCTGCTGGGGTAGAGGACAGGAATAAAAGATAAAAAGGTGTATTTGTAAATTATATCTTAATCTCAACTCCTGATCACTAAGTAAACACTTACAACCTTCCTGACTAGGACTGCCAACTCTGAGCCAGGAAATTCCTGGAGATTTGGAGGGTGGAGCCTGGAGAGGGCTGGGTTTAAGCAGGGGTGGGACCTCAGCATGGTATAAATTCCACAGAGTCCACCTTCCAAAGCAGGCTTGTTCTCCAGCAGGACTGATCTTTGTCATTTGGAAATCAGTTGGAATTCTGGGAGATCTCCAGGCCCCACCTGGACATTGGCAACCCTATTCCTAACATTTTATTCCATGCTGCAGCTCCCTAATATGCTGTGACTGAGAACTAGGAGAGTCATCCCCCAAAGATGGGGAAAGTGCAACTCGAAGAAAGAAGGTGATGCAGGGATGAGAGATCCTCCAACCTGGGGATTGTATAATCTGTTTCAGACTCTTTGTATCTCTAGGTCAGCAGGAAAGGTTTCCCAACAGGGCCTAACAATAGTTTTTCTGGGCCTATCCCATACATACAATCTCACGAGGCATGAGATATGAATAACATTTTGATCCCCCTGCACTGAAATGATATAGACCAGGGTTTCCCAAATCCCCCCCCCCCCCGTGGCCCGGTTATTTTTACACTTCTCCTTCATGACCCACTAAAATTTGGGGATGGAGTGGGGAGACAGGAATTGTGTCATTTCCTGTGGTGTCACTTCCAGGTCAAGGGCCAGGTTATGTCATTTCCGGGGCACACTGAACCAAAACTCCACCTCTTCCTGTGATGTCATTTCCAGGGCACTCCCCCAAACCTGCCTCTTCTTCTGAAGTAACTGCAATTTCAGAAAAATCTCTCTGAAACTCATGCCGAGCCAAAATGAGGGGGGAAAGTGGGCAGTCTGCAACTTTTTCATACATTCTCAGGGTCCCCTCTTTCCACCCCCACACCTGCATGCACCTATCTGTTTGTGTGTTCTTCTCCAGCTTGCAAGCACTTCTACTGCCCATGTTCAATTGCCTGCACCACCTACACACCCCTTCAATAGCATTGGCCAGTGTATGCAGTTGGGAGTGCTATCAGGAATAAGAACATAAGAGAAGCCAAGTTGGATCAGGCCAATGGCCCATCCAGTCCAACACTCTGTGTCACACAGAAGCCAAAAATTTATATATATCCATCCCATGCATAATCTTGTAAACCTCTATCATATCACCCCACAGTTGACGTTTCTCCAAGCTAAAGAGCCCCAAGCGTTTTAACCTTTCTTCATAGGGTAAGTGTTCAAAACCTTTAATCATTCTAGTTGCCCTTTTCTGGACTTTTTCCAATGCTATAATATCCTTTTTGAGGTGCAGTGACCAGAATTGCACACAGTATTCCAAATGAAACCACACCATCGATTTATACAGGGGCATTATGATGCTGTCTGATTTGTTTTCAATTCCCTTCCTAATAATTCCCAGCATGGGAATTAAGTTTGTAGGCGAGGAGGGTTTCGCTCCTACGGCCCCAGTTCCCTGGTTAATCTCCCCTGGACTATCAGCCCTTGCTACTGATTTATCCTCTGGTGCCTCCTTCTCCAGACGGGCTTGGTATACTTCTTCCAACCTTTTATAAACCCCTCCCAGTCTGGATAGTATAGCTGTTTGATCCCCCACTGGGAGATATGCAAAATCTTGCAGCAGAGTTTTTTCCTCAGTGCTCTCAAGCCAACCATTTCCATCCCCCATCTGACAAGCCAGAGAGGTACTATCTTCCATAGTCCGTCCTGAGGAAACACCCTCGAATTCCATCCTCATGTCATGGGATTCACTCCCAACTTGCTTGCAGAAGGCTGGTACTCCAGCAGAGGATAAATTCCTCCGGGCTGCATTTGAGGGAATGGCTAAGTTCTGTGTTTCACGTCTATTGTTGGCTCGAGAGTTGTCACAAGGCCTCATGAGATGTAAGACCCGAACAACACTGTCCTTGAATACACGTACCGGAAAGACTCCTCTTGTGCTCAGTTTCGGTTTTTGTCTGAGGAGTAAAGTGGGGACCTTAGGAGAAGAAAAGGAGAGTAAAACTTTCCTTGCTTGGTTCTGATGACTGAGCGGCTCTATTGATATAAGATCAATTGCAACTAGATTAATCCTCAAAAGTTC
Organism: Heteronotia binoei; assembly: GCF_032191835.1. Lineage (NCBI taxonomy): Eukaryota > Metazoa > Chordata > Lepidosauria > Squamata > Gekkonidae > Heteronotia > Heteronotia binoei. The sequence goes on from NC_083224.1 coordinate 50,916,506, forward strand.
ACTAAGCTGACTCTTAGCCATGAATTTATTTCCCCAGTCTGGATATGATCCCCTGTACTTGCATACCATCAGGCAGATCTTACATGGCTGGAGGATCAGTTGCTGATGGTTCTCCCCTTTCTCTCTCTGGGGTGTGAGCTGCCCAGACCTCCATGCACTGCTAAAATTTTGCAAAGTTAATGGTCTGGTAGGCACATGCTGATTATTATTCTCTGAGAGAGACAATCCTGCTATCGCTGCTGAGAGAGATTTAAGTTGATTCATAATCTCACCCATACCTTGAAAAATGCAATCAACAGTTCTTGCAGTTAGGTCAAGCAGACTGCAGCTTGCTGATGTAACACAGTCCTTGTCAGTTAATTTCTTACTGGGCAATTGCCACACCCCAGGATCGTCCACTGCCGCTGCCTTCCCAAACAACCGAGGTGAGCCACCGCATTCCGCTTCCTCTAATAGGTCTAGTTGCTCCCTAAGTGGGGAGAAGCGGTTAGCTGTCTTGATGTTATACTCCACAGTGTGCGCAGCTTGCTTTGTCTTTGTGCCGAAAAAGTCTTTAATTTTCAACTGTTTGCTCTTTGGTGAAACGCCAAATTCATCAGCGTCATCTCTAGGCCGCTTGCCCGCCATTTAATGGGGTGGTTAAGCTGATTAAGTTTCAGGTCTTATGCTTGTAGCTATCCACACAAAAAGAAAAGAAAATTATCCACACACAAGTATCTTCATAGGGTGTGGGGGAGGAAGTGATTTTGCCTGCTGTAAACCAAGGCCATGAGTCCTTCGCAGCCGCGCCACAGATAACAGCTGCAGTAAATAAGACGATAGCAGCAGCTCCTATGCTTCAAAGACTCTTATTAAACTAAAGAGCCGAAAAACCATTTAACATTTAACCAGTCCTCACTGGCAAAACAGACTTGAGGGAGAGTAAAAGAGAGAAAAACAAAAGGCAAAATAACATCTCACGGAGAGCAGAGAAGAAGCAGCCGCCTCCCGAGTAGCTATATATGTGCAGAGGCACATAAAATCTAATTGGTTATATAATGATGAAGCTGGGAGAATTTTTATAATAGAATTAGAAATTAATGGAATTAAAATTATTGTGGGTAATATTTATGCTCCTAACGATAATCAAGAGAAATTTTATAAGATATTGCATGAAAAACTATTGGAACTTAGTTCGGAAAAATTTTGTATTTTTGGCAATTATAATGCCGTGTTTGATGTGAAAAAAGATAAAAAAATTGAGAAACTGAAGCTTAAAAAATCCTGTAGTATATTACCTAAAACTTTCTTTTAAATGGCCGATGAATTTAATTTGATAGATGTTTGGAGAACGAAAAATTCACAAATGGAAGATTTTACCCACTACTCCCAGGCCCATAAATGTTGGTCCAGAATAGATATGTGTTGGATGTCCGCAGCATTAATGCTATCTGTCAACCAAGCAAATATCCTGCCAAAAACGTATGCAGATCATAATCCGGTACAAATAAATTTGATAGACTCCCAGAAAAATTTCCGCTGGACTCTGAATCTACAAATCCTAAAACCCCCAAAATTTTTAGAAACAGCTAAAAAAGAGATAAAGTTTTTCTTTGAATATAACTTGAAAAAGGATACGACGATGCATGTGATCTGGGATGCGTTTAAAGCTTTTTTTAGAGGAATCGCAATAAGTTATTCAGCAAGAAGGAAGAGAGAACGAATGAAATCATATAATGAGTTAGTAACAGAATTAAGAGAGCAAGAGAAACAACAAAGAGTCAAGAATACAAAAGAAATAAAATCAAGGATTCAATCTATGCAACATGAAATAAATTTATTGCTTACGGAAGAATTGGAGAGGAAGTTGAAGTGTGTGAAACAAAACTATTTTGAAAGTGTCAGCAAGACTAGTAGGTGGTTGGCGTATAAGTTAAAGAAAGAAAAGGAAAAGAAGATTATAAGATCTCTTAAAAACGAAGATAAAGAGGAAGTCATGCAAAATACTCAAATGAAAGTAATTATTCAAAATTTTTATCGGAAATTGTATAAAAACCAAGAGATTTTAGAACAGCCTCAAGAAGAGTATATTGAGAATGTCAAGATCAAACAATTAACAAAAGAGCAACAAGAAATGTTAGAGAATCCGATTACAGTACATGAAATAATCGAAGCAATTAAAAAACAGAAAAAGAATAAAACACTGGGTCCGGATGGACTTCCAATTGAATTTTTCAAATCATTTGAGGATGTGCTGCTAATTCCATTTAAAAAGGTGATAGAAGATATACAAGAAACTGTGGTGAGGCCAACATCTTGGAAAGAGGCATTGATCTCATTAATTCACAAGGAAGGGACAGACCCATCTGATATTAAAAATTACAGACCGATCTCACTTTTAAATAGCGACTATAAAATCTTTGCGGCAATCTTAGCGAACAGGCTTAAAAAGGTAATTCCCACCATAGCACATGAAGATCAAACAGGATTTGTACTGGGAAGGCTGATGAGGCAGAATACAAGATTTATTTTGAATATCATAGAATACTACAGAGAACACCCCGAGAAGCAATTTGCGGGTATAATGTTAGACGCAGAAAGGGCGTTCAACAACGTTAATTGGAGCTTTATTTTAAGATCCTTAGCAGCGGTTGGCTGTGGAGAAAATTTCAGAAAATTAGTGGAAGCTATCTATGCAAAACAAAATGCGAAAATAAATTTTAATGGATGTACCACAGATTTGATTGACATAGAACAGGGTACCAGACAAGGATGCCCCTTGTCTCCCTTACTTTTTGTCCTAACTTTAGAATTCTTGACAAAAAAAATAAGAGAGGATGTTAAAATCAGGGGTACTAAAATTAGGAATGAAGAGTTTAAAATTCAGGCCTTCGCAGATGATTTGTTATTCATATTAGAAGATCCTAACTCATCTATTGAATATTTGAAAGAAAGATTAAAGCAATACGGAGAAATATCTGGATTTAAAGTTAATGTACAGAAAACTAAATTTTTGACCAAAAATATGAATAAAGAACAAATTGCTCAACTGGAAATCAAATCTGGGTTTAAACATGAAAAGAAAATAAAGTATTTAGGAATTCATTTGATGAATGATTTGAAGACTTTATAGCGAGATAACTATGAAAAAATACTAAAAGAAATTCGAATAGACCTAGATAGATGGAAAGACCTCCAAATTTCACTCCTGGGGAGAGTTGCCACAATTAAGATGAACATACTGCCTAGAATCTTGTTTCTGTTTCAGATGGCTCCAATTATAATACTGAGGGCATTTTTTCAACAGCTCAATAAAATGGTTACAATGTTTATATGGCAGAACAAAAAGCCGAGGATAAAATTAAAAGTCCTACAAGACAGTAAATTAAGAGGAGGGCTTGCATTACCCGAATAGAGACTTTACTATAAGGCGTGTTGTATGGTTTGGGTAAAAGATTGGCTAGTACTGGAGAACAAAAGGTTATTGATACTTGAAGGAGCAGGACTAGCAAAAGTTGGCATGATTATATTTGGTATCATAGGCCTTCAAAAAGCAATATTTTCTTGAGACATGAAATAAGGAAGTCGATTTATAGAGTGTGGATGGAAGTTAAAAGTATGTTTTATTCTTATACGCCATTCTGGTTATCACCTGTAGAGGCCTCTATTCATCCAAACGTATGATTGGGAAAATCAGTATAATTATGGACTTCTACTAGATAATCAGAATAATTTGAAATTAGACGATACTGTAAAACTGGATTGGTGGTTAAAGTGTCAAGTAAAATCAAGATATCATATTGATAAAGGAAAAGGTTTTCCTAATAAGTTAAATGATTTTGATACAATAATCCAAGGTAATCAGAAGCTTATCTCAATAATTTATAATTGGTTACTTCAAATTAAAATGCAAGATGAAATAGTGAAAGAAAGTTGGATAAAATGGTTAGAAGATTCTGGATTTAATATTGATTTGGTGGAATGGGAAGAAGTTTGGAAACAAAATTTAAAGTTGACAAAATCAGCGGTTTTTAAGGAGAATCTATATAAAATGATGTATCATTGGTATCTTACCCCAGAAAGACTAGCTAAAATATATCCAAACTACTCAAATAAATGTTGGAAGTGTAAGAAAAACAAGGGGACTCTATATCACATATGGTGGCAATGTGGACACGCCAAAAAATATTGGTCCCAGATTAATATCTGGACCCAACATTTTTTAAAAATAAGGTTCCATCATTCGCCGGAGTTGTATCTATTGAGTCTCCAAAGAAAACGTCTCCAAAACAGTGAAAAAATTATTACTCCATATAGTCACGATAGTTAGAATTTTATATGCAAAATATTGGAAGGCTGCCAAAATACCTGATAAAGAAGAATTTCTATTAAAATTATTTGAAGCCGCTGAATTGAATACATTAACTACAAGGTTATGGGATGGAAATTTGCAAGAATGTAGAGAGACATGGGAACCAATATATGTATGGACTAGAAGTATGGGATTTGTTATGAGAAAATAGAAACTGTATATTGATAAGCCCTTCAAGCTCCATGTATGGATGGGTGGAAGGGTGGTGGTGAGGTGGTGGTGAGGGTGCAAGAGGACAGTGGTTAGTTAGAGAAAAAGTTGTATGTTAGTTATAGATGTTTGTTGGTTGTATGTTGTGTATTGATCAATAAATGTTTTAAAAACTTTAAAAAAAAAACTTGTGTTCATCAATGTGCCTACTCATTTTGTCCTTGATAATGGCTTCTACCAACTTTCCCGGTATTGAAGTCAGACTGACTGGCCTGTAGTTTCCCGGATCTCCTCTGGATCCCTTTTTAAAGATGGGGGTGACATTTGCTACCTTCCAGTCCTCAGATTTCAATGAAAGATTACATATTTTTGTCAGAAGATCCACAAGTTCAACTTTGAGTTCTTTCAGAACTCTTGGATGTATGCCATCCAGACCTGGTGACTTATTAGTTTTCAATTCGTCTATCAGTTGTAGGACCTCCTCTCTTGTCACCTCAATCTGACTCAGGTCTTTCAACACTCCTTCCAATATAAGTGGTTCTGGAGCAGGCAAACACTTCTCATCTTCCACAGTGAAGACGGAGGCAAAAAATGCATTCAGCTTCTCAGCCATTTCCCTATCCTCCTTCAGTAATCCTTTGGCCCCTTGGTTATCCAAGGGCCCCACTGCCTTCCTGTCTGGTTTCCTGCTTCTAATATATTTGAAGAAATTTTTATTGTTGGTCTTAATGCTTTTTGCAATATGCTCCTCATAGTCCCTTTTTGCCTGCCTGATCACAGTCTTGCATTTGATTTGCCACATCCTGTGTTCCCTTTTATTAATCTCATTTGGACTAGCTTTCCACCGCTTAAAGGAGTCCTTCTTACCTTTTACAGTTTTCATTACTTTGTTTGTTAACCATGCAGGCCTTTTCTTATACCTGTTTGTGCCTTTCCTAACTTGTGGTATATATTTTAACTGAGCTTCTAGGATTGTAGTTTTAAATAGCCTCCAAGCTTCCCCAAGGGTTTTGACTGTATTTACCTTTCCTTTCATTTTCCTCTTCACATGCCTCCTCATCTCAGAGAATTTACCCCTTTTAAAGTTAAACATGGTTTTGCTGGTCTTTTGGGGGCAACTCTCTATTTATACAAACGGTGAAATCAATAATGTTATGGTCACTGCTCCCAAGCAGTGCGATCACTTTTACATCTCTCACCAAGTCTTGGGCATTGCTTAGGACCAAATCCAGGATCGCCCCACCCCTGGTAGGTTCAGAGACCATCAGCTTCATAGCACAGTCATTGAGAGCATCTAGAAACTCAATCTCTTTCTCTCGACCAGAACACATATTGATCCAATCAATCTGCAGGTAGTTAAAATCACCTATGACAACACAGTTTTTATGTCTAGCCACTATCTTTAAGCCTTCCATCATATTATAATCATCCTCTATCTTTTGATTTGGTGGGTGATAACAAACGCTCATAGTTAAATTTCCTTTTGGGCCCTCTATTTCAACCCAAAGCATTTCTAGAAGGGAATCTAATTCTCTGACCTCAGTCTTACTGGACTGTATGCCCTCTCTGACATACAGAGCCACCCCACCTCCAACCCTTCCCTCCCTATCCTTCCGATATAACTTATATCCAGGAATCACCGTGTCCCACTGATTCTTCTCATTCCACCAAGTTTCTGAAATTCCCACAATGCCTATGTTTTCTCCCAACACTAAACATTCCAACTCACCAATTTTACTTTGAACACGTCTAGCATTTGCATACAAACATCTATAATTTCCCAGGCAAGCTAGGCCCACCACCTTCCTCCTGCCGCCTCAAGACTCTGGCAGGCAGTCCATACTGTTTGTCACCATCTCAGTGGACAACTCTGATCCATTACCCAGTAGAAAAGTAAGAGCTAACCCTTCATCTCTTTGAGATGAGTCCTCCCGAAGCAGAGACATTTCATCTCCTGTCGGCTTTCCCCCAAGATTTAGTTTAAATACTGCTCTGCCACCTTTTTGATTTTAAGCACCAGCAGCCTGGTTCCATCTGGGGGCAAGTGGAGACCATCTCTTTTGTACAGCTCCCGCTTGTTCCAGAAAGCATCCCAGTGCCTAACAAACTTAAACCTTTCCTCCTTACACCATTGTCTCATTCACACATTGAGACTTATAATTTGTGCCTGTATCTCCAGCCCTGCATGTGGAACAGGTAGCACTTCTGAGAAGGCTACCTTGGAAGTCCTGGCCTTAAGTCTCCTGCCCAGCAGCCTAAATTTTTCCTCCAGGACCTCACGACTGCATTTCCCCACATCGTTGGTGCCAACGTGCACCACGACCATTGGCTCCTCCCCAGCACTGTCTATCAACCTATCTACAACACGCATAATGTCCGGTACCTTTGCACCAGGCAGTCAAGTCACCATACGGTCAGTACATGGTTTTGCCACCCAGCTGTCCACTTGCCTAAGGATCGAATCACCAACTACCAAGACCCCCCCTCTCTCCCTGCCCAGGGATGGTTCCTTGGCATGAAAGGATTCCCGTTCACCAACTGAAGATGTCCCTTCTGAGGGCACATTCCCCTTATCCTCAGCCCAGTGCCCTGTTCCCTCTCGACCCTCATGCTCCCTGGCAGCAACGGGGCTGCTACATTCAGAGCGGGGCTCATCTAATACGCCCCCGAGAGTCTTCCCCAAGTGCCTAACTGACCGTCTCTGCTTCTCCAGGGCAGTCACCTCGGCCTCAAGGGTACAAACTCGTTCCCTGAGGACCAGGAGCTCCTTGCATTGAGCACACACCCAAGACTTCTGTTCTGTGGGCAGATAGTCACACATGTGACACTCAGTGCAAAACACTGGAAAGCCCCCACCCCCCCCTGCTGGCATTCTACCTTCATTATAGCTTTTTTTAAAAAAAATATACAGCCCCTTTTTAAACCCTGTTTGTTTATGTGGCTCCCCATCTGGAGAGTCTACTTACCTTATTGGGAACACAAGGAATCTGGGTTCCTGGTCCTTACACAGCCCCCAGGCTAAGAGCCACAGACCAAGAGCCCTTTAGCTCTCACCCTGACAAGGCGCAGCTTAATAATGCAAAGAGCATGGGGAACACAGCCACTCCTAATCAATCAGCAACAATCACCTTCACCTTCAGCCCTTCACACAAACTCAGAAGTTTTCAGCAACTTCCCCAGCTGCTGAGCCACAAACTTCACCCTTGTAGCACTTCTCTGCTCTATCCCAAAGCTCTCTGAAATGTGCTCAGTCTCTGGCAAGGCACAGCTTAATAATGCAAAGAGGGTGGGGAACACAGCCACTCCTAATCAATCAGCTACAATCACCTTCAATCACCTTCACCTTCAGCCCTTCACACAAACTCAGAAGTTTTCAGCAACTTCCCCAGCTACTGAGCCACAAACATCACCCTTGTAGCACTTCTCTGCTTTATCCCAGAGCTCTCTGAAATGTGCTCAGTCTCTGACAAGGCGCAGCTTAATAATGCACTGTGCACCACCCACACTGGGCCCTGGCAGCTTCTCTACCTCAAAATATGCTGACACATTTAGTAGGCCCTTCCTTCAGCTGTTGCTTTTGGAACCCTGTGTCAAACTACAACCAAGCTTGCTTGGTTTCAAGAAAATCTTTTGACAGTTATTTTTCATACTTTTTCTTGGCTGAAACCCTGGGAAATTGCTGTGAAAGGTAGCAGATAATTGTACTGGAATTTATGAATAAATTTCAAGTTATATGAAGTTCATACAAGCTTTTCTGCAGTTATCCCAAAAAGGATATTTAGGAGGGGCTTGCAGCTTTTTACTGGCTGTGTTTCCCACGCCTTTAAAAGCAACCTGCTGTGCAGATATTTAGCCAGTGAACTTCTTTCATCCTTTTTAATATCTACAGAAGGAGTTTAATTTTGGTGTCAGATAGCTGTTAAAAGCAGGACCAGTAAAATGGTGCCAAGTTCATAGTACCATCACTTCCACTGCTGTTGAAATATGCAGCAGTAATCTCCAATAATCTCTTTCTGCCCCACTTCTCACTCTCACTCACTCACACAGAAATCTCATAAAAAGGCCAGCTGGCTGCAACTATGGATGCCAACTTTTCATTGACAGAGCTCCTATGTCTGCAACAACAGTATGATGAATAGAAAAGTTTCATCCAGTAAAAATGGAAGGAAGGAAGGGAAAGGAAAAGAAAGACATGGAAAGAAAGAACATAAGAGAAGCCATGTTGGATCAGGCCAGTGGACCATCCAGTCCAAAATTCTCTCACACAGTGCCCAAAAAGCACCAGAATGTCCACCAGTAAGGCTAGGGCACTAGAAGCCCCCCCACTGTTGCTTCCCCCCTCCCCCCAGCATCAAGAATACAGACAGAGCATCACTTGCAGGAAAAGAAAGAAAGAAGAGGGGACAAAAAAGCCTTTCTCACCATCAGATAACCCAGCCAGGGGGGAGAAGGAAGAAGAAACAGCCCAGCTCTTCTCTGCACAACACAGAGACGTTGGAGGATGGAAAGAAGCAAAATGGGGCTCAGGTTTTGCAGCCTGTGTCAATCTTCAAGCCTAGCTTTTCTCTGCACAACACAGAGACATTGGGGGATGGAAAAAAAGAAAACGGAGCTCAGACTTTGCAACCTGTGTCAGTCTTCAAGCCTAACTTTTCTCTGTGCAACACAGAGACATTGGGGGATGGAAAGAAGGAAAATGGAGCTCAGGCTTTGCAGCCTGTGTCAGTCTTCAAGTCTAGCTTTTATCTGCACAACACAGAGACATTGGGGGATGGAAAGAAGGAAAATGGAACTCAGGCTTTGCAGCCTGTGGCAGCCTTCAAGCCTAGCACAACAGAGAGACAGGAAAGGAAGGAAACAGAGCAGAGCTCATGGTTTGCTGGGCTGGCTTTAGCATTTCTTGTGACCCAGTATTGAGGCTTCCATGGCCCGGTACTGGGTTGTGACCCTGCAAATGGGAACTGCTGATATAGACTATCTAGTGCACCCTAAACCAGCCCTCCCTAATCCCTTAGGTATAGTGTAGTCATTCCCTTCCCCCTAATGCTTCAGCTGTCTTCTCATGGATATGACTCTGCTCAAAGAAATCTTGATTCCCATAACCTTTTAAGCATCATGTTGTTTCAGCTTCCTTGATGTACTCTTTGCAAACAGTATATAGGGGCTAACATAGCAGCACCAACAGTAAAGCAAGATATTGAACCAGAAGACTTTAACCCTTTCAGAAGTTTGGTTTTGGTACATCAACCACACCAGGGGTCATTTTGTAGAAAAAGAGGTGCCAGAGCTCATTAGCACAACTGATTTGCATATGCCACACACCCTAACATCACCGGAAGATGTACTAAATTATGTCAGCGTGTACCTTAAAATGCTTCTGGAATTATAATTGTCATAAAACCTTACTCCCATCATGCTTTTTAAATGACTTTCTCCTATGTGGCCATGGTGGCATAATGAAGACTTCCATTTGTCTGCTTGATATGTTTTGGATATTTTCCCATTTTTTGTGGGGGGGAAATGTAAGAAAGTTTGTCAACTCTTAGAGTTCAGCAAAATTCTCACAGGGGGGGTGAACAGTGGAGCCCGGAAGCATGTATTTTTGTGTGTGTGGTGGTGGAATAAAGAGCACAATAAATGTAGGTTCTGGAGCTCCGCTCTTATGAGCTCCTGCCCAAAATGAGACCTGAACCACACATAATGGGAACATCTGCTATCCATGATCCTCTTGATGTCCATGGTCACCATTTTGTTTAAATAGGGCAATGCACATATATTTCCATGAGAACACAGTTCTGGTACATGTTGTGAATGAATTATCTCAAAAAATTCAGAGTTCTGTTCATCTATACCAAAGCTGGAATGTATCAGGTAGATCATGGGCAGCGTGCACTTCTATTATACATGTGCCAACATCGAATATCTGAAAGGGGATTTTTAAAAATGTTGTCTGTAAGTTACATGTCAATATAAATTCTGCATTAATCCAGGTGATTGTTACGTAAATAATTTTTGACAGCTATGTAGACATGTTTGATCACCACTGAAGAAGTATACAAAACAAGAAGTCACTGGGATCTCTTTTGGATTGGATTGTTTTTTCCATAGTCTATGGAGTCTTCAAATGGAACATCACAGACTGCATAGTGATTTCATCTAAGGGCTAAACATAGATGTAATTTGCGCATCATTTGTGACTACTTGTATATGTTGAATGAATGTAACTTTATTGTGTACATGGGACATCATATATGTTAATAGTAGGGAGTTGATGTTTCCTTGTATTGTGCATTACCACATTAAGAAATATAGTTGGGGGACCTTTAAAGCACAGCATTTTTGTGTATTTATTAGAGTCTGTTAGGAAACAACCATATAACCAAAGAAAGCACAAATGGTATGTTCACTGAGTATGTCCTAAACTGGATAGAAAAAACTGTTTTCCAGTCCAGTCCAGTCCAGTCCAGTTCTAAACTGAATTCTGCATCCACTGACTTCAATGCCCCATTGATGTCAATGGTGCACTTCTAAGCAGAGTTCTAAGTCCATGGACTTCAGTGGTCTCAAAAGAATAATTGCTTTAGATTGCACTATTTGTGTGACATTTCTGAATGTATAGTTCTGCTCTTCAGCCTGCCAGAATGGAAGGGGGGGAAAGCCATTTATTATCATCATTTTCTTCCTTTTGGTTCCATCTTCTCAGCTTTTATATTCAAGCATGTGCTGCTGGAAGACGGGGCCCCTGCTTAGCTTTTAATTTGCTGGCGTGACTGTATGTAATTCCTGTAAAATTCTCTTCATTCCTGCAACGTAATTAGGCAGAGGAGAAGACTTTGTTCTGCATTCGAAAAGCAATTAGTCATGGTTTTTGCTTTCTAGTTTGTTCCCTTTTTATTTAATTAGAGCTTTGTTTTTGGCTTTTGTCCTTAAAACAGACTAGAACAGAAGATATGTATACCTGCAGCAATTCCAGGCTGCTGAGGAAGGGAAGGAAAGACTGGAGTAACATCAGTCTCTTCTATATTAAGAGGGGTGTGAATAGTCCATCAGCCACTGCTGGCATTTGTCATTGGGAATCACATTGTGAAGACACACATGCACACAGAAAGAGATTAGAGATATGTAGTAGTATTCACTTTCAAAGATTTAATGTATGGCTTTCATGACATGTCCTATATGTCTTCTGGATCGGGGGTGGCTCGGCGGTGCTGATGTTGTTAGACCTGTCGGCTGCGTTCGACACGGTCGACCATCGGCTACTGACGTGCCGCCTCGCCGACGCGGGGATTCAGGGGTTAGCCTTACAGTGGCTTTCCTCTTTCCTGGAAGGTCGGGGACAAAGGGTCGCAATTGGGGGGGAGCTATCCCGGAGGCGCACACTCGATTGTGGTGTGTCCCAAGGGGCGGTTCTCTCCCCGATGTTATTCAACATCTATATGCGGCCTCTTGCCCAGATTGCCCGACATCTATATGCGGCCTCTTGCCCAGGTATGGGCTGGGGTGTCACCAGTATGCTGATGACACCCAGCTCTATCTACTGATGGACGGCCGGCCGGTATGTGCTGATAACATTTGCTAGAACAGGGCATCTGGATTTTGCATTACGGTGTCTTCAGTTCCCACTGCCACCACTTTCTCCCTGGTTGATATAGTATCACTGCTTCTGAGATCAAGATGTCTTTGGGAGGCTTACAATGACTGGTAAGTATTTTTCTCCAAAAAGAAATGTTGAAGACGGAAGCAATCAGCAGTAACAAGGATTCTCGGTGTCTCAACTACTGTGCAATTTCAGCAGATCTCTTTCTAGTTATCATAAACCGGTGAGGTGATGATTATCCTGATACTTGTCTGGCTAGCATGATTTGACTCCTAACAGACATGTCTTTCTATTCTGCACCTAAATTACATGAAATATTCAGGGAAAAGGAAGAGAAAAAGACAGTCCTATAGGAAGAACCAGCAGCACGAGGTCTCTGTGCCAATTATTTTTTGTTTTGAAGAAACCACCTAGCTTAAAAGGCACAAAGCACAATCATGTGCATGCTGACTCCAAAATAAATCCCACAGAAGTCAGTGATTCCAAGGTTTAGAATGTTTAGAAATGCAACCTTAAATAGATCCATTTTCACATTTCAAATTCCTTATGTACCCCTGGTCCTTCAACAGTCATGGATCTGAGAGTTCTGTGCTCTGAGGTGCATGTGGGTTTGATTCAAATTGATACCAAGGCACATGGGGAGAGTAGACTTGAGCTTTCTCCCCTGCACCATTTTTGTTACTTGAAATTTGCAGAAGGATTTGCTATTTGCCCAACTGGGGAAACTCAAACAAAGCTCAACAGAACATTCAAGTTCCCCAGTAAAGCAAAGAGCTGCTCCCCTGGGCTATTTCAGGCTTGGACAATGGCTTAAGCCCCTTATCCCCACGCACCATAGGGCTCAAATACACAATATGCCTGACAGACACTGGGGGATGAGCATGCAACCAGACTCACAGAGTATGTTGGGGGAACTTGGTTTAAACAACACTCATGAAATCAGCGCTGCAAGGGAGCAAGAAGGGGGAAGGGAGAAGGAGCTTCTGTTTTCCATCCTGTCCCATTTTTTGCCAATAGAAACATTGCTGGAGAGAAACTTCTCCTCCTTCAGGTGCCTCCTCATAACACCAAACAAATGAGCTTTGTTTAAGATGAGCTTCTATGATGTATGTCCGACTGTGACTTGACATGTGTTGGGCATGTCATGGATAAGGCTGAGGTGACTACGGAGACATTTAGAGAATGCCAGGACCTTGTAATGTGTAAACTGGCCTTGCCAGAAATAAAAACTAATAATGTAGTCAGGTTCCAAAGGATGTCTTATAATCCCCTGCCCCAAAGCAAGGACACTTGCTGAAGAACATGGCCACATTGGAAAGTAGACTGTAGGGCATTATGGCCCATTGAAATTCCTCTCCGCCCCAATCCCCTCTCCTCAGGCTCTACCTCCAAAATCTCTAGGTATTTCCCAACCTGGAGCTGACAACCCTAACTGGAACCCACAATTCAGCCTAAAAGCTTCATGTGTCACCAACACATCTATGGGCACATCAAAAATTAATGGGTTCAATGTGCAAGCAAAAAAGATGTAGTCTGACATTAATCCTTTAATTTTTCAAGAGTTAGAACATGGAGAGGTTGCTTGGAGGTGTTGTTGGTCTTGCCAATAGAACTGCAGAAAAATGTTCTGCCCCATTAATTGTGAGGAAAAACCCCCTTAGAGAACATCGTAGTCACCAGCCTGGTTGCCAGAGCGCCTGGAGAAGTAGCTCACACACGTCTGGCCAGAGAGTGTGGGTTTGCCTATCCAGGCATGGAAGGGATTTGTACAGTACTAGCAGCCACACCGCTGCTATAGCACTCGAAAACCGGTGAAAGAGTGCTAACCAAGAGAACAGATGGTTTCCCCGTTGCTCCGTGTGATGTCCATCTTGGCAGTGGAGTGGGAGAAGTTGCGCTGCCAGGAGCTATCCAGGTGAGCGGTTTTCAGCACTGACCATGGAATCCACCGTGGGAGGCTAACACCACACGCAGCTATCTTCCTACCATGCCAGACTGTATTCCAGTAAAGCGAACAGCTCATGTACTCACCAGATGGCACCTTTACAGCAATTAAACTTATCTCGGGCGTGTACAACTGTCCAACCGCCACAGTCTTTGTCCAACGGAACTCTAGACAAAGACTGGTGCCAATGGAAGATTGAGGAGAAGAAAGACCATCTCCACCCTGAGCCAAGTGTCTTTGTGTAGACCGGGTGATACCTTAGGCAGCAATTTGGCCATCTATTGTCACCACTGCATCTAAGTTCAGCCACTTCCATATACCTCCACTCCAGTAGTTTCACCCTTTCTTTCCCTTGACAGCTACCCTGGAGCACCCCACCTTGGCCCATTGTTACCTAGATGTCCAATCAGGTAACTAGTGCCAAGACCTCATTGGCCAGGAGCAGGCAGCCAATTAGGTGTCCCCTCCATACCAGCCATTGGCTACCGCACAAGACCAGCCCTTATGGTCACTGCAGAGCCTCCGCTTTTTCTGAGGTCATGCACCAGCTGACCACTTTCCTCCTCCCTCGTACCTCCCATTCCCTGAGGGCTCAAGGCAGTCCTTATAACCTGTGGCTTAGCTACCCACAGGTGTGCTTCTAGCAGTATCCCAATTCCACTGTCTAAATCCATCCCCAATTCTGAGGCCTTGTTTCGGGTCCCCTCTCCCTCTTCCTCGCTCATCGCCATTGGAGCCTTCCTTGAAGACTGCGATCGGTAATTATCACCCTGTTCATTTACCCATGTGTTTCCCTATCTCTCTCTCTATTTTTCTTAGGACTGTATGTATGATTTTATGAGTATTTTATCTTGTGTGTGAGATCTATATTTTCTACAATAAATTTTAATTGCTTTTACTTAATTAGTGTCCCTGGCATATTTGAGCAATAGTTTCTGGATGTGAAGCCTGTATACATAGGCTCTGATCCTTTTAAAGTCAAGTACCCACCTGACAATTCCCCAACCTCGTTTTGAGGGCATTTTGGCTTACATAATGGAGGCGTAATGAGATGTCATTTACCAGGTGATGTTATTTACTTCCATAGCATTAAAAGTTGCAACTCCCCATTTCTACATGTTAAAGGGACAGGACATTTTTCTTCAGGCCTCTTGGTAACTCCAGGTATAATCTCCATCTATGAAGGCATTGTAAGAGTCAGGGCAG
Source organism: Heteronotia binoei (assembly GCF_032191835.1). NCBI lineage: Eukaryota > Metazoa > Chordata > Lepidosauria > Squamata > Gekkonidae > Heteronotia > Heteronotia binoei. Next base: position 50,931,755 of record NC_083224.1, read on the forward strand.
ATTTGCCAGGGTGTTATTGCTTGAAGTTATTTTGATTAAAAATCAACTGATGGTGGAATTTGCATGTTGATATATGACCTGCTCCCCACCATACATGACTATAGAAAGAGCCAGTGTGGCATAGTGATTAGACTAGGATCTGGGAGCTTCAAGTCCGAATCTCCACTCTGCTATGGAAGCTTACTGGGTCAGTCACTCTCAGTCTAACCTAACCTCATAGGATTGTTCAAGATGGGTAGCCTGTTTGCAGCAGCAGAAGAGTAAGAGTCTAGGATCACCATAAAGACTAACAAAATTTGTGGTAGGATATGAGCCTTTGTGAGTCACTTGCTCATTTTGGTGACTTATGAAAGCTCATACCCTACTACAAATTTTGTTAGTCTAAGGTGCTACTCATAGGATCGTTATGAGAATTAAATGGAGGGGAAAGCACAATGTTTTAAGTTGCTTTGAGTCACCATTGAAAGGAAAGTGGGATATAAATCAGGAACAGTTCAAGATTTTAAGGTGGCTCCAGGCAGAGAGTTCCTAGGGCCCCCTTCCCACTCACCATGTGTCTCACTTTGAGACTTCTTAGTGTAGAGAAAATGAAGTATAAAAAAATCCCCCTTCTTCTTCGTCATCTTCTTCCTCCTCCTCTCCCACTGCCCATGCTCACAGCCATCTGCACTGCCCACAGCCTGATTTACTGGGCAGTGTGTGCAGCTGGACACATGGGTGGTGAAGCACTCACAAATGAGCTGGCAGCGAAATGGTGGGTTGGGGTGTCGGCAGCTGAGGGCCCCACCAGAAACTCTGGACCCCGGCAGGTGCCCACCTAAGGGTATTCTGATGTCAGCGCTGATATAAACATCTGTAAGAGGAGAGTTAGTACATATGTAACATGAGCTGTCATAAAGAGGCATTAATGCAAATAAAATACAATTTTTTGATCCAGCATTTTTATAAAAGATATTTGTACACACCATTAGGTTTGCACTTGGATAATTTGTTTTTGTTCTTTCTCATTGCTTTCCCTAGTCAATCAGCTTGCCAATACAGAGCAGCTGGTCATTTGGGGGACTGAGCCCCTCTGTTTATCCAGCCGCTATTCTCCCCCTCCCCCGTGATTTCCATGGAGAATGGGGGCTGATGTCTGCCATAATCGATGAAATTGTCACCCTAATTCAAATTCCCATGTCTGAAAACTGGATTAGCTGACATATCTGCCCTTCAGGGGAAAAGTGCAAAAGCTGCCAAGCTAGACCTAAAAATAGGAGACGTCACGGTTTCTATTGATCCGCTTGCAGAGTGCAGGATACCTAGTCAGGTGCTTCACAGGATAGGTTATGTTTGGAGATGCAAAAATAATGACATGTTTAGAATCCTTTATGGGAAAGAGCTTAAATATGAGACAGCTGTCAAAGTAGGTTGAAACTCAGGGCAAGCCATCATCGCAATGCCCCTTTAATTGCTAGCTTGGGATGTGTGGCTGACAGCCTCAGAACACTGGTGAGGCAATTTAGTGCCGCGCTCCGATGCAAGCTGTTTTGTAGCCTCTCCGTGTGTAACCCTTTTGATTTAACTGTCTCTGTTACATGGCACTCAAAATTGTGCACACTTGCCTCAGCTATCTGGGATCAGATGTAAGTTTTAGGTTCACCCAAGCAGAATTGTTTGTTTACCCCTTGCTAGGTTCAGTTGGGCTACTGCCATTCATTTCCATCCAAAGAGCAATGTTTGCTCACTGAAACAACCTCTTTCTGAGCAGCTCTGCTGAGCAGATCAGTGGAGCCAGAACAGTATAGTGGTTAAGAACAGTAGACTCTAATCTGGGTTTGATTCCTCACTCCTTTATATGAAGCCTGCTGAGTGATCTTGGGCCAGTCAGTTTCTCTCAGAACTCTCTCTCAGCATTACCTACCTCACAAGGTGCCTGTTGTGGTGAGAGGAAGAGAAGGAGATCATAGGCTGCTTTGAGACTCTTCAAGGTAGAGAAAAGCAGGGTCTAAAAACCAGCTCATCTTCTTCTTGAGATCAGTCAGTAATATGGTGGCCCACAAGGGACTTGTTAAAACAATTCAAGCAGATGAAACTGCAGAAGAAGGCTAGGATTGAACAGTGGAGAATGAAGTCCTTTATAGTACTTGTTCTATTATGCAGTTTTTCAATCACACAGATCAGAACTTTTGAAGACAGTATATGAATTAAAACTAGACATATTGTCTCGGTAGTCAACAATGCTGTTCTTATATGCAGGAGACGGTAACCAATCCAGCATCTATGAGCTATAGATTTTTTTTTTTTTTTTTAGGTAATTTGGTCATATACAGGATGCAATTATTAGCTGGGTTTTCTGTTTGACACGTAGCTATTAGCAGATGTAGTGTTAGATGAGTGTGATTTTAGTTACTGTGCCAGAATACTAAAGAACCCATGTGTAGAATATATTAGTCAGAGAATAATGACATTCTTTAAATTGTTAATTTAACCTAGGGGGTCTCAAAGTGCTAAATTTCATGGCATTTAACTATTTTGATATGACATGGGTTACTCCAATGTAAAAAATGCTAAGTTTTGCATTGTAATTTTTGGTCTGGATATTTATGGAAATTTTTGTGTCAATGAAATGAGGTTCTTTCCACCTTGGCTTCCAAACCAGAATGCTTTCATTGAGCATCTGTACAATGTTATCCTCCAAGGATCTCTCCTGGTTTGTTCTAACGTTTCCCAAACCTGCTTTGGTAGATTGTCCCAGAAAGACTGCAGTCCAACCAGGGCTTTTTTGTAGCAGGAACTCCTTTGTATATTAGGCCACACACCCCTGATGTAGCCAATCCTCCAAGAGCTTACAGGGCTCTTAGTGCAGGGTCTACTGTAAGCTCCAGGAGGATTGGCTGCATCAGGGGAGTGTGGCCTAATATGCAAAGAAGCTCCAGATTAAAAAAAAAAAAAGCCCTGAAACTAACCATTTTTGCATGTGGATGGGGAGGGGTGGGTTTTTGAGTCTTCCACCCACATCAGTACCAATTCACTGCTGTCCAGTTGTTATTTTGCTGATGCTGTGTTCAAAAAACAGCTTCTCTCTTTAGCAATGGAAAATGCTGCAGCATCTTTAATGTCTTGTTTGGTTTTGTTTTAGTTGTGAGTTGCCTGGAACAGGTCCCTGGGAAAGTAGCACACAAATATTCTATATAAATGTGAAATAAAAGGAACAAACAAAGCTACAGCTTCCCTATATACAGATATGTCTTGTTTGGATCCTAAAGATCCCTCTAAGATGTGGAATCTTGTGAGCGAAAATTCTACTTTGTGGGCTACTGGCATTAAAGTTGTGAGCTACTACATAAATTAGTTTGCTCAGGGGCCATTTTTCCTGAGCTAAGACAAAAATTTGTGAGCCAGAGGCTAAAAAACTGTGAGCTAGCTCACATTAACTCAGCTTAGCTGGAATGTTGATCCTAACCCATTAACAAGACTTATTATTTATATGTGCCATTTCCACTAGGATTGTCAGATCCCCCCACTGCAGGCCAGCAGCAGGGGATGGTGGGAGGGAGGAGTGTAGAGTTGCCAGATCCAGGTTAGGAAATTCCTGGAGATTTGGGGGTTGAGTTTGGGGAGACAGGGACCTCAATGGGGTACAATGCCATAAAGTCCACCCTCCAAAGCATCCATTTTCTCCAGGGGATGTGACCTCTGTAATAAACTGTAATTCTGAGAAATCTCAAGGTCCAGTCCAGAGGCTGGCACCCCTACATTTTCACTAAATGCCCAAAGTGCTTTACATGCATGACCTTAATAATTCTTACAACAGCCCTGCAAGATAGACCACATTGTTATTTCCTTATTATTGTAGGGCTGCCAGGTCACCTGCCATAATGGGAGGCCTCCTGGCAACCTGGTGGGAAGAAATGGGGGTGGGGAATTTGAGGCTCACTGACATTGCTTCCAGTGAAACCTGGCAGTGACATCACAGGAGGCTACAGGATTTGCATAACTCCACATCAGCAAGCCAGCATGATGCCCGTGTGCCAGCCCCCAACCTTGCTTGCTTAATTACTGAAATCTATTTGGTTAATTACAGAAACCCACAAGTTTTCATCCTGGAGGGACTCAATCTATATATTGCATAACGTGGAAATCAACCCTACTTTCACTTTGAAACTGCTGCTGGCAGGGCCGACCCTGCCACTAGGCAAACTAGGCAATTGCGTAGGATGCTGTCCTTCTGGGGGTGCCAAACTGGGTGCTCCCCATGTGACTTGGTGATGTTATCAGTGCAGAGGGGGGTGCCAGACAGTCTAGGACCAGCCCTTGTGAGAAAATGACCCCTCTTTCACAAACATGGTTGCCAGGGCGCCTGGAGAAGTGAGCTTGCATCCGCCTGGCCAGTGAATGCGAGTAAAAACTATCCAGGAACTACATAGGACTCATGTGTACCAACTGCTAATTATACAAGTGCTTGAGACAGGCACAGAGTGTCTGCAGACGCACACAGACGTTTCCCCGCTACCGCGTGGAGTCTGCCATGGCGAGGAGGAGGCTACGCCGCCACGGAGCTGTCCAGGCGAACGGTGTTGAAGCGCTAAGCATGGAAGCCACTGTGTTTCGCTAACACCACATGTAGCCATCTTCCTGCCTGGCCGGGCCTCACTCCTTCTTAGTGGGAACCTCACGTACGCACCTTGAGTCATTCCTAGCCCGCAAGCAACCTACCTCATTTATGAATGGCTCCACTATTAATCCTGATTGCTAAGTAATATCCTGGACAACAGTCCTCACCCAGGAGATGATGAGAAAGAGGAAGGATCTTTCCTGATACCTCCAAGCCCTTTTGTCTACACCGGGATACCTAGGTTCATATCTGATTCCCTATTGTCACCTCCCCAGATAATCCCATCTCATCCCAATCACCCAACCATTCCCATACTAATATCACCGGAGCCGCCCCAGGCCCTGTCGCAACTTGGAAGTTTCCAGGATGCCCAGGATAAAGGTGATGTTCATTGGTTGAAGCATACACCCAATCAGGTGTCGCCATGGACTCGCCATTGGTCTAGCCGATGTCCAGCCTTCTTGGTCATCAGCGGAACCTCCCATTACCACTCCCAGTCACCTCCCATCCCCTCAGGACTAAGGTGACTCTATATAACCTGTGGACTAGCTACCCACAGGTGTGCTCTCTATTCAGCAACCCCCTTATCCCGCTGTATAGATCCATCCCCGATTCCTGATCAGTTTCGGGTCCATCCCCCATTCCCTCATTCGTCGCCATCGGAGCCTTCCTTGGAGTCTGCGAGAGGTAGTATTACCCTGTATGTCCATCCTTTTATGTTCCCCTATTGATCTCTCTATTTTTCTTAGACCTGTGTGAATGTGTGATTGTTTTTATACCTTGTGTGAAAGAGCTATTGTTTCAAATAAATTACAATTGATTTTATTAAATTAGAGTCCTTTATTGAGCATTGACTCTCTGATCGGTTGAGCCTGGTATACACAGATAACAAAGATTCCTATTGGGCTAGCTGTCTCTCAATCTAATTCCCCAATCTCATTTTGAGAGCAGTTTCCCTAACACCCTGCCTGTTAGGGAGAATGGACTATATACTATCCCCCAGCACTGCAGTCTCTCTTGATCCAAATTCTTCCCACCGCTGCAGCTTCTGTTAAAAGACATTTAAAGATCTGGGGAGATCTCAGTCACAGATCTCCAATTTCTCATTTAGTTTTGCCAACAGACATGGAATTGAAGCCAAAAGCACCTTTCCTAAGGTTACTTGGGGGTTTTGAACTGGGAACTTATCTGGTCTGAACAATACAGTTGACCATACTACAACTTGGTGATGTGATCTCGAGCCTGAGTACTTGCCACCACTATTGATGGGGATGAGGACATGGAGGACATTGCCATGATTACATTATATCACTTCCAGCAAATCCCCATAAATGATGTCATTATTCTTTAGGAATTGCTAGAAACTACATTGTAAAACCACAGAGTTTTCAAAGCTCCTTAGAGAGGCAGGATATCATACTTACAGCATTTTTTCTTCATTTTTCTCCCATTGGCCATCAGAGGAGCAGTGGGTGGCAGGGATTGCTGGTGGGAGGTCTGCTGCCATATTGGTAGACCTGGCAGCAGTAATGGGGGGGGGGGGGGGAATGCGATAACAGACTAATGCAAAAAGCCCAAAGGTTGTTGCAAACACAAATTACTAATACATTTACAAGACCAAAATTATATGTATCACAAAATATTAAATCTTATCTTATATCTTTTCCCTCTATTCAAGTATTAATAATGACTAATATGTTGCCATTCAATATACAAATTCTTAAAGATTTTTACAAATTTTTACAATAGGAACCAAAAGTCTTCAATTATATGGAATTAAGCAGCCTCACCAATGAACAATGACTTGTAGTCCAACGAGCAACTCAAAAATAACAATGTCCACATACTATCCTTATTGACAAGTTGGTAAAATGTGGTTTGGATCCTGTTTCCATTTAGGTGGATCTGTAACTGGTTGACAGATCGCACCCGAAGAGTGCTTGTGAATGGTTCCTCATCCTCTTGGAAAGGAGTGACAAGTGGAGTGCCTCAAGGATCTGTCCTGGGACCTGTTTTGTTCAACATCTTTATAAATGATTTGGATGAAGGAATAGAGGGAATGCTTGTTAAATTTGCAGATGATACTAAATTGGGAAGGGTTGCAAAAACAGTAGAAGACAGAGACAGGATACAGGATGATTGTAACAGGCTGGAAAACTGGGCTAAAATCAATAAAATGAATTTTAGCAGGGATAAATGTAAAGTTCTGCATTTAGGTAGGAAAAATCCAATGCATGGCTATAGGATGTAGGAGACTTGTCTTAGCAGTAGTATGTGCCAAAAGGATCTAGGGGTCTTAGTGGACCATACGCTGAACATGAGTCAACAGTGTGATGTTGTGGCTAAAAAGGCAAATGCAATTCTGGGCTGTATCAACAGAAGTGTAGTGTCCAGATCACATGAAGTGATGATATCGCTTTACTCTGCTCTGGTAAGACCTCACCTGGAGTATTGTGTTCAGTTTTGGGCACCACATTTTAAGAAGGATATAGACAAGCTGGAACAGGTCCAGAGGAGGGCGATGAAGAGGTGAGGAGTCTGGAGTCCAAGTCCTATGAAGAAAGGTTGAAGGAACTGGGCATGTTTAGCCTGGAGACGAGGTGGCTAAGAGGTGATATGATCACCATCTTCAAGTACTTGAAGGGCTGTCATATAGAGGATGGTGTGGAATTGTTTTCTGTGGCCCTGGATGGTAGGACCAGAACCAGTGGGTTGAAATTAAATCAAAAGAGTTTCCGGCTCAACATTAGGAAGAACGTCCTGACCGTTAGAGCGGTTCCTCAGTGGAACAGGCTTCCTTGGGAGGTGGTGGGCTCTCCTTCCTTGGAGGTTTTTAAACAGAGGCTAGATGGCCATCTGACAGCAATGAAGATCCTGTGAATGTGGAGGTATTTGTGAGTTTCCTGCATTGTGCAGCGGGTTGGACTAGATGACCCTGGAAATCCCTTCCAACTCTATGGTTCTGTGATTCTATGAATGTTCTTCAAAGAGGAGATTAATCCATGTCCTTCAGTTACAAAGCCTTCAGCAGAAGAAAACTTATACTTCAGATGATATGACCCTCATTTTCACACTGATGCAAGGAAGGCGCTCAGTCCCGGCCAACGAGCCCATTGACATGTAGTTTATTTCCCATAGCTTTATCCAGGACAGGACCCTAGCTAATACAAAAGCCGAACATCAATGAATATCTCTTGTTCACACTATAATATAAGGAAGTGCCTAACCTAACTACATACTCACAATTACTGAAGCAGGTAGTCAATATACATCATCAGTAATCACGCTCTAGTGCATAAATCTCATGTCACTTTCAACGGCAGTAACGCTACCCAATAGCCTTGAATCTTTATGGAACTAATCACTCACACCTGTGATCAATGTTAAGTGCTACATGACTCCAAACTACATGGGATATCATACTTGCCAGAAACACCAATAACATTTGAATTTCTTTATATTACAGGAAACAAGACAAATCCAGAGTGGAATTCAGCCCATATGGAATGACAGTATTCAATTTATGTATCCATTGAGCCTCCTCTCTCAAAATAATTTTCTGTACCTTCTCACCATCCTCCCTTCTCTCATGCTTATAAATAATAAAATATTTAAAGCTGTCTACTGTGAGTTTTTTCTCCAGAAAATGCAGGACCAGAGGGGCTTTCCTAATAGCATTTCTTATGTGACTCTGGTGTTCCATAGTTCTTGTGCGCACAGATCTCATAGTATTTCCAATATACATAAAACCGCACTCATAAAATCACATAGATCAAGAATCTGGTGGCACAGGTGGTAAAACTATTGAAATATATAGCTGGACATCCCTGTGGTGGTACAAATTCCATTATTTCAAGAGCTTGTGGGCATATCAAACACCATCCTCAGCAGTGATGTCCCTTTATTCATTCTGTACATTGGAACTATTCTGAAATGCACAAACATATCTCTGATGTTTCTGGTCCTTCTTAACCCAATGCTTGGTGGTAATAGTCAATAAATGGCATAAAGGTCTTTTTAAAAGCTTTCCCTGTCAGCTGTAGAACTGATATCTAAAGCCAGTAGTATGTAAGAGGGCCATAGACACACAGATGACTAAATAATCTCCATCCTTCAAACACTTTATAATCAGATCCAGATCCATATCTAAAGCCAGTAGTATGTAAGAGAGCCATAGACACACAGATGGCTAAATAATCTCCATCCTTCAAACACTTTATAATCAGATCCAGGTAGGTAGCTATGTTGGTGACAATTTTTTTAATCTGTTAAAAACATTTTCACTATTTTGCATGCTAATTCACTGCTCACCCTCTATATGTAGGACTGTTAATTCCATTCCATTTCAGTGTCTGATGAAGTGTGCTTGGTACATGAAAGCTGAATAAAACTTTGTTGGTCTTAAAGGTGCCACTTGAATCTAACTTTGTAATCAGAACTTGATGTCCAGCAGCAACTGAAAGCCTTTCTCCTTGGGAATAAAATGTAAGCCTTCTAAATGGCAGTATGCAAATACTGTAATTGCCTGGGTCTATAAAGGTTATGGGAAGGAAGGCAGCATGGTATAGCCTGATCTCATCAGATCTTGGAAGCTAAGTAGGGGCAATGCTTGGATAGGATACCACCAAGGAAGGCTCCGCAGCAGAAGGCAATGGTGAACTGTCTCCACTTCTTTCTCATTATGAACACCCTTACTAGATCACCATAAGTTGGTTGTGACTTGGCAACACCTATGTAAAAAAATGTGAAATCCTCACAGATATCTTGAAGATTTCTGAGGTAGTAAGCTATTAACTCAATATGCCAAACACACGTGGTGAAAATGAACACATATGTTATATGAAAGCACAGATTTCCCCATGGTAACTGTATCTTCTCTTGAGTCTAGACTAAGGCTTGGATCTACAGACTAGATATTTGCATGGGTGCAAAGATTCCTGCCCATAGAACATGATTTTTCCACCTCCTCTTTCTCACAACACCTTGAAAATGCTCTCTGAAATTATGGTCCTGGGGAATCTCTCAGGATTTCAGGGGATATTTCACATTGCTGCAGTAGAGGGGAGGTAGAAATGAGCAGAAATTCTTGCATTCACAGAATCCTTAGGCTGGATCCTACCCTAGACCTCAAGATTTAATCACTGCACCAGTTTTTTTTTTAATCTGACTACTCCTATCTGTCTCAGAAGAACAATATTTATGCTTCATTCTCCACATAAATATCTTGATGCAAATTATACTATGTCGACCCACCTTGTGGCAGCAATTTAATCTTACTAAATTTATGATTAACAGAGAGGGAATCTAGCCATTCTTATTTGTTTAGCTGTTGATTGATCTCCAACTGCATGACCATGTAGATAGGATATTCATAAGGTATAATGATACTTTTATTAATTCCAAATGGTAGAGATGGAACCCTATCTGCTTGCAATTTGCAAGCAGGGAATCATGTCAAGATAGCAAACGTCCTCCCCCCCCCCAGTCCTTAACAATGAGGAACCAAGGAGGTGTGATTTAAAATGTCAGGTTGTAGGAAGGATTCTAGTAATTGCTCAGCCTGAGCAGCTATTTGGAGGTAGGTCAACCAATACTACAGCTTCAAAAGACTACACTAGAGGTTTTTAACCTGTCATAAAGATTTCATTTGCTTTTAAACTGTACCTGCAAGGTGATGGCTTCCAGAGTGCTATTAGGTCATTCATATCAGTACAAAGGAAAAAATGTTTTTCAAGAAGTCCTTTGTTTTATAATACTGTATTCTTCCTTGGTTTTTGCTAGGTTTGGCTTTAGTTCATTTTGGAGTAGATAAATTCCTTGGATATTACAAAGAGGTGCATAGGAGAAGTGCCCCTATTATCTGCTCCACTGACTAGAGGCACTAGTTGAAGGGTAGTCTAAGGTCACCAACTGGACATGCTGATATAAATACCTGGTTCAGATTTTGGTTCTGCTGTAAATTTCCTGCACCACAATTAAACAGGTTATTTCTCAGCATCAGGCTACTCCTCTCCAATATTTAAAATATATCCAACATGTATACTATGAACTTTCCTTCAGGTAGCTCATCCATAGTGCTTGTCCTGTTTTACGTTCACAGCAACTTTGTAAGGTAGGTTGTGCTGAATGACTGGCCCAAGGTCACACTTCAGTGGAAATTTTGCCTTGTGTGCTTCCAGTCCAAGACCAGAGCTGGATCAACTATGTAGCACACCAACCTCCAATATGGGGACAGCAATATTGCCCTGCTTTACAATTGTGTGTGTCAGGGCTACAGAAAACTAGAAGCTGTGGCCAAAAGTTTTGGTTGGCCAGTTCAAATAAATCTATTAGACCAAATCCCCATTGCTACTTTTTGGACATTGCTTTCTCAGGATTGCTAAATCATAGTGCTGCAGTGTCAGTAGAAGCCACAGCTGGCGGAATTCCCCACTTAGGGTCCAGACTGACTAGACATCTCCAACCCTGTAGAGCCTGTGGGCACTTTTGTAATTCCAAGAAAGTCTGTGGATGCCACCACAAAATGGCTGCCATGGAAGGCAGGACTAATCATAGAATGTCTGTCAGGTGTGTGTGGTGGAGTTCAAAAGGCTGGGAGTTTCCATGCTAAGCATCGTCTTATAATGAGAAGTTCTTTCTGAATGTGCACTCTCCACAGAGTTGAAGGTAATGGTTTCTGGGGCCTTCTGAAGAACCTCCTGCTCCAGTGAGGTGGAGAAAAGTGAGGACTGGCTCTTTGCTTAACAGCAAGTGAACATTTGGAAATGCATTTATGGGCCCTGTGATGTCCATGGGTACCATGTTGGGATTCCCAGCTCCATACCTAGCAGCCACTCTTTAGCCACACTGAATTTTGATAATTCTCTTTTCCATAGCATATAGTCCTTGTTCATCATACATTTGTTTCTTCACAGCTCCATCATAGGATTTAACTAGATGGTGGGATACCTATAGCCAGGCCTCAGATTCAGTGGGAGCTCACAGGAGTGCAGCTCCTGCACCTTTCTGAGAGTTCCACCTCCTTGTCCGTTGAATAGTAGATGCAGCTGCATAACTATCCCTGGACAAGCTCCACCACCTATTTTTCTACAAAACAATCCCTGTCGGTAACTAAAACTTCCCAGCACTTTTTCAAATAAAAATAGCTGTGAGATACCTGGATTTGATTCAGACTGGAGCTGCAGAGTGAGGGGACTCTTCACAGTCCATGACTTTTGAGGGTGAAAACAACACCTTGTGAAACAGGCAGAGAAGAGAGAATCTTGGTGCCAAGATGGGGGTGGGGAGAGAAAACCAACAAAATTGAGTCTTGAGGTGAATCACCAAAATCGTTTGCAAGCATGAAACCATGAGTTTCATGGAAAACTCCCCCAAGTCTTTTGTAAGATTTTGTTCCCATCTAAACTGACGATATTCCATTCCTTCAAAGCTAGACTGCCACTGTTTAAGTCTCAGAATATCTGAAGACTCCCATTCAACCAATGAAAGTCAGATGCTTTACTTTCGCAAGTGCCATATAACATAACACTGTATGTATATATGAAGCATTCTCCCAAGCAGATCCCAGTCTTTTCTGAAATCCTGGATTTCACTTGAAGACTTTTCATAACCTTTACAGATTGTGGGTTAATTACTGCTCAGTATTTCTCTTGCATTCTACCACCTCCTCCCTAACATGTCGATTAATTCCCTCATTAACTCCTTTCTGGTCTCTGAAAGAAAAGGGTGTTTTCCCCCTTAGTCTGAGACATGCATAGATTTTAAAATAGTTTTAAATGTATAGTTTTGCATGCATTTGAACTTGCTATATATACCACAGATGCAAAAAAAAAAAAAAGACATTAGGAGTGTGAGAGTTCGATTAGGGTTTGGGCAACTCCCATGGTCCCAGAAATTCTCTTCTGTTCTAAACCAAACCACAGATTACCAGTGCAAAAGCACCTCGGGCAAAGGAGTCATTGAAAATTCCAACAGCATCTTAGCAACAACACAAAGTTCCAAAACGGGGTCAGCCCGCTTGACAAGAACATGGACATTTGCCTATTTCCCACAGTGCTTTGCACCATGCTATTGTACAATTGTGCTACTGCTTGGGAGCAACTGAGGTGAATCACCAAAGTCTTTTGTATTCATGAAACCATGAGTTTCCTCAATCATGCAGAATCACAGTACAATTTTCTCTCCTGGACATGTTCTTCTTGCCAAACATGTTCCTTCAGTAATGTTATGTTGTGGTCAGGTGGAATGAGTAGTTATCCTTACTTTTACCTGTGGGGTATTTCATATAGTATATAGCAAGTTTGTGATCATATTGTGATGAAATGGAGAGGCTTGTGCATTTAAATTTGTACAGATTCCACAAACAGGAAAAATTACACAATTGCTGGTTTAAAGAGAGGGCTTTTCTGAATGATGTTTGTTGATTTCAGGAATGACGTTTAGAAATGACCACTTTAATGTGTGCACAGATGCACAGATTTATCACCTGTATAATGATTCCAGTGGGGGTGGGTGGGTGGGCTCCCTCTGGGTATCCTACCCCCCCAGGGAAAGTGTAAGCGCAATACATAGCCTCTCCTCTCACGGTGTAGTGAATGCCGCATGGTCACTGTCTGGCTATGCCTGGCAGATGGTCACTGCAATGGCCTCTCCTGCATTACTGCATCCGTAGCAACACCTTCTCGCTGGTCCCCCCCGTTTTTCACAGAGTTTGCTACGTCATGGTGCGACCGAATTGTCCGGCGGTATAACCGGATGGGCAGGCTGGGCCCACCAACCTTGCCAGCCTAAGAGAAGGAAAACTCTAACATCAAACCCGGGCAGATAGAGCTCGTTAATGTAACACCTACCACCTAGAGGACTCGCTGCCGGCGTCCCGGCTTACTGGGCCATGGCAGATGACCCCCAGGTGAAAGGGTGGAGCCAGTACCGCGCACACTGGGCTTCACCTAAAAAATTCCTCTGCGCAGGCCTGAAGGGCATATCCACATACACAACCCACAACGCATCAAGTCCTGCAGCGATGGGCAAGGGGCGAAACGGCAGGTGGAAGGTGCCACTGGAAGCCGCAGTCCCGATCCTGCATGTAGGCGGTTCAGGGTATTGGTCGCCTGATGCTAACCCGGAGACGAAAGCATTTTTCGGCAGCACCCTGAACGACCAAGCAACCTTATCTAGGGACAGCACTGCTTGCTCCACACGGAGAGGGGCCTAGAAAAGGTGGCCTAAACAAAGCTCGTCTCCACCACCCCAGTTGGCTAGCCGCGGTCAACAGGCATCCTTACTTGCGGTCAAAAAATAACAACAAAGAAAAGGCATGCACCTGCCTCACAAAGTGTGCAAAGACTAAAGCTTGCGTGTTGGAATATCAGAACCATGCTTGACACAGTAGACAGTGGTCGCCCTGAACAGCGCTCTGCTCTAGTTGCCCACGAACTTGAATATCGACATAGCAGCTCTCAGTGAGGTCCGTTTCCCTGAGGAAGGTAGTCTTCAAGAACATGGTGCTGGCTATACCCTCTACTGGTCAGGTAAGTCAAAGGCTGAGAGCCGCCTTTCTGGCGTTGGCTTCATGGTCAGGAACTCCATTGCCTCCAAACTCGAAAACCTGCCAACAGGTCACTCAGATCGCATCATGTCCATGCGCCTCCCACTTCAAAACAAGCAGCATGCAACACTCTTCAGTGTGTATGCCCCAACCCTTCAAGCAGATCCTGCAGAAAAGAACAAGTTCTATGCTGGTCTACACAACCTTGTACGGAAGACCCCTACAGAGGACAAGGTGATCATCCTTGGCGACTTCAATGCCAGAGTAGGTAAAGACTCGGAAGCCTGGAAAGGAGTACTTGGCAAACACGGCATTGGCAACTGCAATGACAACGGGCGCCTCCTGCTAGAATTCTGCATGGAGCACCAGCTCACCATCACCAACACTATCTTCCAGCAGAAGAACAGTCTGAAGACAACCTGGATGCACCCACGGTCCAAGCACTGGCACCTTATCGACTGCATTCTGGTGCGCCAGAGAGACCTTCGAGATGTCTTACACACCCGAGTAATGCCCAGTGCAGAATGTCATACGGATCATCGTCTTGTACGCTGCAATCTCCGTCTTCACTTTAAACCCACACCCAGGAGAGGAGGTATCCCTCGGAGGAAGTTTCAGGTTGGCAGTCTCCAGTCAGCCGAAGTTAAAGCTGCCTTCCAGGCAAAACTCCAGTCAAGAATTGAGGACCCCAGTTGCCCCACAGACCCTTCTCCAGAAGCACTCTGGGAACACCTAAAAACTACCGTCCTGCAGATCTCTGAAGAAGTCCTCGGGTTCTCCACAAGGAAGAACAAGGACTGGTTTGATGAGAACAATCAAGAGATCCAAGATTTACTGGCGAAAAAGAGATCTGCCTACCAAGCACATCTTGCTCAGCCCTCCTGTCCTGGGAAAAAAGCAACCTTTCGTGCTGTATGTAGCAACCTCCAGTGCAAGCTTCGAGACATTCAGAACGAGTGGTGGACCAAGCTTGCTGAGAGAACCCAGCTGTGTGCAGACACTGGTGATTTAAGAGGGTTCTACGAAGCCCTGAAGGCAGTATATGGTCCATCATATCAGACTCAGAGTCCCTTGCGTAGTGCAGACGGCCAAGTGCTCCTCACAGACAAGGCATCCATATTGAACTGGTGGTCGGAGTATTTTCAGGTTCTCTTCAGTGCCAACCGCGTAGTTCAAGATTCAGCAATTCACCTCACCCCACTTCAACCAGTGAAAACAGAGTTGGATGAGATCCCCACTCTAGAAGAGACTGTTAAAGCCATCAAGCAACTGAAAAGTGGCAAGGCAGCAGGAGTTGATGGAATTCCACCAGAGATCTGGAAGCATGGGGGCACAGTACTACATAGCTCACTTCACAAAGTACTTGTCACCTGCTGGGAACAAGGCAAATTACCACAGGACTTTCGCAATGCAATCATCATCACCCTATACAAGAACAAAGGGGAAAAGTCAGACTGCTCCAACTACCGGGGGATAACCCTGCTCTCCATTGCAGGCAAAATCCTTGCCAGAATACTCCTGAACAGACTGGTGCCCGCCATTGCAGAAGAACTCCTCCCAGAGAGCCAGTGCGGCTTCAGAGCTAACAGGAGCACCACCGACATGGTATTTGTTCTCAGGCAGCTCCAAGAGAAATGCAGGGAACAAAACAAGGCTCTGTATGTGACTTTTGTCGACCTTACCAAAGCTTTCGATACCGTTAGCAGGAAAGGCCTGTGGCAAATCTTGGAACGTTTAGGATGTCCCCCAAGGTTCCTCAGCATGATCATCCAGCTACACGAAGACCAACGAGGCCAAGTCAGACACTGCAACGACCTCTCGGAGACCTTCCCAATAGGCACAGGTGTAAAGCAAGGCTGCGTTCTCGCGCCAACTCTCTTTACGATCTTCTTTAGCATGATGCTTCAAAGAGCCACAGTAGATCTAGATGATGACGATGGTGTCTACATCCGCTATCGCACCGATGGCAGCCTGTTCAACCTGAGGCGACTAAAGGCACACTCCAAGACAATGGAAAAACTCATCCGAGAGCTACTGTTTGCTGATGATGCTGCACTCGTCTCCCACTCGGTATCAGCTCTGCAGCATATGACGTCCTGCTTTGCAGAGGCTGCCAAGCTATTCGGCCTAGAAGTTAGTCTGAAGAAGACAGAAGTTCTCCACCAGCCTGCACCCCAGGAAGATTATCACCCTCCCTGCATCACTGTGGGTGAATCAGCTCTGAAGACAGTCCAGCAGTTCAGCTACCTGGGGTGCATCATCTCCTCAGATGCTAAGATCGACAAGGAGATCGACAACAGGCTGGCAAAGGCAAACCATGCCTTTGGCCGACTGCACAAAAGAGTGTGGAGGAACAAGCATCTGAAAAAAGGCACAAAGATCAATGTTTACAAAGTGGTTGTGATGACAACCCTCATCTACGGCTCCGAATCGTGGGTTTTATACCATCATCACCTGCGACTCCTTGAGCGCTTTCATCAGCGCTGCCTTCGCACCATCCTCAACATCCACTGGAGTGACTTTGTGACCAACACTGAAGTTCTCAAGCGGGCGGAGGTTACCAGCATCCAGGCACTGCTGTTGAAGACGCAGCTGCGCTGGGCAGGGCATATTTCTAGGATGGAAAACCACCGCCTTCCCAAGATTGCCCTGTATGGCAAACTCTCCACCGGCCATCGAAATAGAGGGGCACCAAAGAAGAGGTACAAGAACTCCTTGAAGAAATCCCTTGGCACCTGTCGCATCAACCATCACCAGTGGTCTGACCTAGCCTCAGATCGCAAAGCATGGAGGCACACCATCCACCAGGCTGTCTCTTCTTTTGAGAACGCACGCATAGCTGGTCTTGAGGACAAAAGGAGATTGAGGAAGAATTGCACCGCTACAGCACCAACCCTAAATCAGACTTTCCCCTGCAGCCACTGTGGCCGGACCTGCCTGTCCCGCATTGGTCTTGTCAGCCACCAGCGAGCCTGCAGCAGACGTGGACTATTGCACCCTTCTTAAATCTTCGTTCGCGAAGCCAAGCCGAGAGAGAGAGAGAGAAAAAATGATTCCAGATCAATTTCACCTGCTGTGTTCAATAGGAATCCTATTCACAGGGCTGTCCTTTTATCAATAAAGCAGAAAGCAAACTTGAATTCAACTTTCCCATCTATATGTGCATATGGGACCATCTGAATATTTTAGTGAGCCATATAATCTAGTCCAATATTTCACAGATGCAAATGCTTGTCTCTTGCATCATATCCTTATTCATATAACATGGGTCACTGTCCTACACTTCCCTGGCACAGTCATCAGGGATGGTCTCACCCATAAGGCATCAAGTACAGCTGCGCCAAGTCCCAGGTTGGGAGTCCCCACCATCCTAAAGCCATCTGCCCAGATATTGAAGCCCCACCATTGTAGAGTCACCACTGATCCCCTGTGCTCCTTGAGTTTTGCCCAGGGCCCACCACCCCTGATTGTTTTTACCCTTTGTAGAATGTTCCACTCTATCTTCTGCATTTGTTTATTGTGCAACAGCCTGTCCTCCACTACTCCCGAAGCAAAGTGTGTGTTTCATTTAAGGCTTAAAGTCTGCTTTTGGTAGCTTGAAATATATCTCAGCAGCTGCAATGGCAAGATATGGCCTACTTGGTGCCTTGTTATTCATGTGCATGTATAACCTTTCTTGGGGCTATTACACTAGTCTCCTTGGCCTGGAGTGTTTTGACGCACTGAATATCAGACTCATGGGCATCCATGGAATTAATGACTCAGTATCTGACAACATTCTGTGTCTGTGACTTGAGCCAAGACTTCTTCCAGTTCTGCTGCCTAGATCCACTCTTCCTCCTAGTTTGCCTGCCAAGAGTGGATTAGCTCTGAAGAAGCCAGGAGAGCGCTCTATATACTCTTCTAGCCCTGGCATTGTGGCATTATGACTTATAATGCCTTTTATAGACTTATATATCTACTAGGAATAAGTCCTGTTGTAAAGAAAAATATAATGGGCTCTAGAAAGATACTCTGGGGAGTGCCCCTTCCCTTGCTGTCCTCCCACCCACTCAAGTGAAGGCATTCATTCTTCCCCCCTGCACCTCCAGGAGAGTTCTGCCAAATGGAGAGCAGTTGTAATTCTAAGTGATCTCCAGCCCTCACCTGGAGATTGGCAACAATGGTTCCCCAGGAGAAAATAGCTGGTTTGGAGGGTGGAGTTTATGACATTGTACCTATCTGAAGTCCCACTCTTCCTCAAACCCACACTCTCCATGTTCCACCCCTCAAATCTCCAGGGATTTTCCAACCTGGAGTTGGCAACTGCTATGTCACATAGGGGGGCTACTGCTGAACAGGAGCAAGCAGCCACGCCTAGTTAAGTCATGCCAGTCAGATGGCATCAAATCACTCAGATAGTGCTGCCAGGCCTTGTGAAGAAAAACCCCTTACAGAACATCGTAATCACCAACTTGGTTGCCAGAGCACCTGGAGAAGTGACTCACACATGTCTGGCCAGAGAGTGTGAGTAAACCTATCCAGGGGCGAAAGGGACTTATGCAGTACTAGCAGCCATAACGCTATGAAGGCACTCAAGACTGGTGCAAGAGTGTCCACCAGGAGAACGGAAGGCTTCCCGTCGTTCTGTATGACATCCATCCCGACCATGGAGAGGAGGAGACTGCACCGCCAGGAGCTACCCAGGTGAACGGTTTTGAAGCACTGACCATAGAATCCACTGTGGAGGGCTAACACCACACGCAGTCATCTTCCTACCAGGCCTGACTACATTCCAGTGAAGCAGACGGCTCACATACTCGCCAGATGTCACCTGTGCCTGCAAGCAATCTACCCACCCCAGGAGTGGCTAATCGTCCAACCGCCACTGCCTTTGTCTAACGGAACTTAAGACAAAGACTGGTGCCAAGGAGAAGACAGAAGAAGAGGAAGACCATCTTCAGCCTGAGCCAAGTTCCTTTGTGTAAACCAGGTGTTACCTAGGCAATGATTTGACTCTCTATTATCACCCTTCTAGATAAGTTTATTAGTCTTAAGCATCTCCCCACCCAGTAATCTCTCCTATTCTTTTCCCCAACTGTCATTTTGGAGCCTCACCCTGGTCCATTTCAACCTGAAAGTTCACTCAGGTATCCAGGATCCAAGCCAGTCTATTGGTCAGGAGCAAGCACCCAATCAGTTACCACCAATGAACTTCCTATTGGCTCTCGCAGTAGTCCAGCCCTTATGGTCACTGCGAAGCCTCCCCTTTTTGTGAGGTCATGCAGCAGCTGACCACCTTCCTCCTCCCTCGTACCTCCCATCCCCTAAGGGCTCAAGGTAGTCCTTATAACCTGTGGACTAGCTACCCACAAGTGTGCTTCTAGCAGTATCCCAATTCCACTGTCTAGATCCATCCCTGATTCTAAGGCCAAATTTCGGGTCCCCTCTCCCACTTCCTCGCCCGTTGCCATTGGAGCCTTCCTCAAAGACTACGATAGGTAAATATCGCCCTGTTCATCTACCCATGTGTTCCCCTATCTATCTATTTTTCTTAGGACTGTGTGTATGATTTTATGAGTATTTTATCTCGTATGTAAGCCTATATTTTTCTGGAATAAATTGTAATTGTTTTACTTAATTAGAGTCCCTAATATTTTTAAGCATTAATTTCTGGACGTGGAATCCTGTATACACAGGTAAAAGATCCTGATTAAGCCAGGTGCCCACCTGACAATTCCCCAACCTCGTTTTGAGGGCATTTTGGCTTACAGCCTAGGGTAGCCAACCTCCAGGTGGGGCCTGAAGATCTCCTCATTTGACCTGGGGTGAGGCTGAGGGGAGAGGGAGAGAGTGAAAGGAAAGAGGCAGCTTCATGAGGCCACAGAAGAGTGGCACTTCATGAGGCCACAGTAGAGTGGCAGCCCTTTCTGAGGCCAGTCAATTGAGAGGACACAGAGAAGCATCAGAGATGTGTCTATCTTTGAGGTAGGACTGTTTTGGTGGTTTGTTCAATGTCCCTGGGCCTGCAGGGGAACAGCAGAGTCAGCCAATGGGAACCCAGAGGTTGTGACTGATGCATGATGGATCAATAGTTTGTTGAGTGCATCCATCAGCCAATGGGAGTGGTGCATTTGGCTACCACCATTAGGTAATTATTATCTATGATGATGATGATTGTGCTGCTGTATGTGTAGTATTATGTGCTGTTCTGGTTGACATTTTTAAAGGGTATTGTAATGCTGGCAAATATGCAGAAAACAGCAATTCAAATGAATGTCCATGGCTACAATAAAAGTTGTGTACCATCTGTGTGGCTTCCTTTTAGTGATGTTGATGTCGTTGATGATTACTTAGCAGTGAGGTGTTAATAGGAATATTATAAAATTGGATTAGGAATGCAGATGAGTTGGTAATGTCAGCTATGTGCTGATAATTTTTTTAGGCATGGGCAGCACATAAAACCCTAAATGGTAAATAGTCTACTTTATATGATACTTTTTGGAACAGAGCTCCTAGTCTTCTCAGGCATGAAAGTTGGATTTGTTTCTTGGTAGACAATGATGGAGAGAACATGATTTGCATAGTACAGGTTCAGTTCCCAAGACCATCATGTGACAGGGTTAGAAATGACTTCTGCAACAGACACTACCCACCACAATTCTCTGATGGCACACAGTGGCTTCATATTTCATATTTTCCATGAGCATCTGATGGCTAACCTCAGGAGGAGTGTGCGTGTCCATGTCATCTAGCTATGTTGGCTGTTAGTTCCTTCTTAAACCCTTTATATCATTCCACGGTCCTTAGGGAGGTGGTCACTAAATTGGTCCAACCTTCCAGCATAACAGACTATACATGATTCTCTGAAACCCACCTTCCTGCCACTGGAGAGATTAAAGCAGATGTGTTGAAAATCATTGTTAAGGTGACGTGATGGCTGTGGACAGCACCAGTGTGCTCGAGGCAGATGCTGCAGAACAGACTTCTGTTTAGTAGTAATATGTTTTTGCCAAGCAACAGAGACACAACGGAAATCTTAGATTAATGGATGTTGCCTGAAACAATTGAATGAGCAAAGCAGCTGAAGCTCACTGAAGTTATAAGGCCTGCAAATCTTCCCCAATGCTTCCCCAAAGCTCCTTTTCCAGTCCACAGAAATAGCCATGGGATCTCTTGTGCACTCCTAGCACAGTTGCCAGCCTGCCAAAGCAAAAAAGAAAGGCCATTTGTCTTCATATGCCACAAAGTTATTTTTAAATAGCATCGAGAGCATCTCCAAAGGAAGAATTGCCTTACGTATGCAATATGTTGCTAAATGCCATTCCAATTCTGATATCTTAATTATTCCACAAATTATGATGTAAACTGAAATTGCAGTTAAGACACTGAGCTGAGGTTCATCTGACCATGTATGCAATGGCAATCAGGAATTAATATCAAAAGTGCCCTTGGAATTTGGTATTTCCATTTTTTAGTTGTTCAGATGATGTATGTTGCATCCACCAATACTGTGATATGAGGTATGTGTACTCAGACTGAACTTCTCCTGGTTTTAGTGGGACTTATTTTATTTATTCAGACAGTTACACCCAGCTTTTGTTCCCAACGGAGACTCAAAATGGCTTGTAACCAATGGTCTGACTCAGTATAAGGCAGCTAGCTTCCAAGCCAAATTAGAGATGCTATCAGGGCCTAATGGAGCAAAACTCTGCTTAACTGTCAAAAGCTACCACCACTTTCCCCTGCCAGCAGGTATTTCTATGAGCAGTACCACAGCAGTTTCTACAGGGACAGATGATGGTATGGCGATTTTCCTTCTCCTGAGGAAGGCAGAAGCATGCCCATTCAAGTGAATGCAGCATGCACACCACCAAATATATTTTCCTGCTATTTAAGAGTCTATTATATGGTAACCAAGTGGTCTCAGGCCTTTTCTGGCTTTAAGCTGGAACTTCCAAACAACTGGAAGCTGTATAAAAAGTACTTGCCTCTGGGAAATTTTACCAATTCCAGAGACTTTGTTTTTC
The DNA here is from genome assembly GCF_032191835.1 of Heteronotia binoei. Classification (NCBI taxonomy): domain Eukaryota; kingdom Metazoa; phylum Chordata; class Lepidosauria; order Squamata; family Gekkonidae; genus Heteronotia; species Heteronotia binoei. The sequence goes on from NC_083224.1 coordinate 50,953,908, forward strand.
TAGATATGTACGTTTCTATGACATACCTGGCCATGGCAATTGTGTGAATACTAGAATATACTAAATCAAGACTGTGCTTAATTTTCCCCTGGGAATTTTTTGGTGGGTGACATGGTGTTTTGTGGGATTATAGACCACCTTCTCTTGCTCCTTCAAATCTTTCGTGCCTATTTGCAATCCTAATATGTTTCTGCATTGCTGTCATTTTTTGTTTAAAATGCATCTTCTACATGAAGTGATCCAATTCCTAACCAACTAGGGATTATGAAGCTGCTGTGATAGTACCACAGAACCAATCAGATTGTACTAGCTTTGTGACATCACAACATTTTAAGTGTCATCTTCAGTAATTTTTTTTTATTTTCTGTCATTTTTTTCCTTATTGTGGTGCAGTTATTTCTAGGAGCTGATATGCTGCAGCTTTTTGCAATTTATATGGCATGCTTTTGGTCTGCTGTTTCTTCATGTTCTTAAGATAATGTGGTTCAATACATGCTGAAAAGTACAGTTCAGGTGGTAAACCTCCAAACTGCTTGTTGCAATTTCTGGTTGGTTTTGTTTTGTTTTTAAGTTTTGCAGGGTTGTTACACTGTTCTGAGGTGGCATCATTTCTGTTTCTAACCATTAGGTGAAATTCCTGGTGTCCTGATGTAATAGTACTAAATGGCTTGGATCCATTGGAGCATTACCTGGGGGGTAAGAGGTGTAAGCGTGCTTCATCCACAGAAAAAATCTGGTGGATCCAAACCAGTGTGGCTCAAACTGGAGGCAACCATCCTCCAGTGTCGGTAAACAGAAACATAGGCAGATTCATTATCTGTTAATCCTGGGACAGCAGTGACTTGACTGCGATGGATGGCCCATTGCAAAATGAACCAGACAGCCCCAAGAAATGAAGCATGTTCAGTTTGCACTCAGCATGAGCTTCAGGAATCACCTGAACCACCTTTCAGTAACTGCAGTGACAACTTTACCATTAAGGGGAAGAAAGCATCTGCTGATATCATAACCAGGGCTTTTGGGAGACGGAGTAGAAAAAGCCCAGCAGGAATTCATTTGCATATTAGGCCACACCCCCTGATACAAAGCCAGCTGGAACTGCATTCCTGCTCAAAAATAGCCCTGATCATAACCATGGTTGAATTGTCATGTATCTCTATTCTTTATGCATCTACCTTCACATTCTGCACACAGTCAAATTAATTCAGAAATTTAAGCATTCTTTTAAAAAAGAAACTCGTCAAAGGATTCTAGAAGTCTAATAAGTAATTAAAAACTTTTTAAAGAGGCAAGAAGAGATTTAATTTTGAAGTAGGTAAGAGTATCTTGCTGAGACCTTCTTGTTGAAATGAAACAAGCCTATTGATTTTTCACTTATGTTGTTCATTCCTGCAATTAAGAAAAGCATTAAAAATGCCAATCTGGGTTCTAAAAGAGAAGGTGCCCCTCACACTGTCTATTCTAACCTGAAATTTGGTCTGCAGGGTGAAATCTTAAATAATTTAAAGCAATCACCTTTTAAAAAACTGGTAGATAAATCAATAAATTAATCTCCTTCCAAGAACGAAATTGACTAAAAGTAGCTTTATACTGTCTTTCTTCACTTATTTTGAACAGAACTTTTTTCTCCCTGACTCCATTTTCAAGGGTGTCCACCCTTGGATCACTCCAAGGTCTGCCAGTTCCTTCCTTGCTCAAAACTCAGTTCCCAAGTGTGCAGCCATCTGATTTGGATCAGGACCATGTACAGTGAGAAGGAACTTGTACCCCATGTCATTTTCTCCAACTGAAACAGCCATGGGGGTGCTGTTTACACCATTTTGGGGGACACTAAGGATTCTCCCATTGGGTCAGGTTTTTAAAAAATTGGAATTGTTAGATGGCTACAGCGCAATATAATTTAACTAGCTCCTCTTTCATTGGAAAAAAAGTAAGCTGATGATCCTTTTCTTTGCAGAGAGAGAAGGGGAACAGCAGGCTCCTTGCGTCACCACAAACATAAGGGTACAGATTTTTTCAAGAAATAAAATGAAAGATGGGAAGTCGGAGGATCATGGCAATAGATTGTTATAACATCACAACTGAGAGCCAGTTTGGTGTAGTGGTTAAGTGTGTGGACTCTTATCTGGGAGGAACCGGGTTTGATTCCCCACTTGCACCTGCTGAAATGGCCTTGGGTCAGCCATAGCTCTGGCAGAGGCTGTCCTTGAAAGGGCAGCTTCTGTGAGAGTCCTCGCAGCCCCACCCACCTTACAGGGTGTCTGTTGTGAGGGGAGAAGATAAAGGAGATTGTGAGCCGCTATGAGACTCTGAGATTTGGAGTGGAGGGCGGGATATAAATCCAATATCATCATCATCATCATCATCATCATCATCATCATCATCATCATCATCATCATCATCATCATCATCATCATCATCATCATCATCAAGTGGAAGCATGCAAGGACTTATGCGAGGTATCTAATTTCCCCTCCCCTGCTATTTATTCTTTCCTTTTCTTTGAAAGTCACCATAGCCTTTCCCCCTTTCCCCTTCCCATCCAACATCCAACCTACATTTATCTGTCCCTTTAGCTTCAAGTTCCCCTCTTCCCCTGCAGCAGCCTGTACCTAGGAAAACTGTGACACAATTGTGTGATGCTGGCCACTGGCCACTTGCATGGTAGGGAACCCTCAAGGACTTGTAGGGGGGCACATCATTTCCCCCTGTATCCCCCTCTCCATACTATTTCCCCTTTCCCTCCTCCAGTCAACTCTTATATCCTCTCCCCTTTCCCTGCCTCAGTCTTGCCTTCTCAGCCATCCACCAGCCTACCTTTTTTCTGCTTCCCATCTTCTCCTATATTTATTATTATTATTATTATTATTATTATTATTATTATTATTATTATTATTAATACCCCACCTTTCTCCATAGTGGGGACCAAAAGAGCTTACATTATTCTCCTCTTCTTTTTTTTCCTCACAGCAACCCTATGAGGTAGGTTACGCTGAAAGTATGTGACTCACCCCACATTACCTAGTGAGCTTCCATAACAAGATGAGATTCTAACCTGAGTCTCCCAGACCCTACTCTGAAGCTCTTACTGCTGTACCACACTGGCTTCCATAGAATGGCTGCTGTTGAAGACTAGTAAGCAACTATGCCTAGGTGAGTCATGCAGGTCATGTGGTATGAAGTCACCCAGTGGTTGCTGTCAAGCGTGGCCTCAGTGAGTCCTCCTTCAAAGGCTGAAACAGCCCTGGAAATGATCCTATCCTCTCCCCCTTTCTTTTACTCACTGAAACACAGCCTGGACTGCTGTGGCTGCATAGCAACAGCCACTAAGGAAATCCATTTGTTAAAGTTACAGACACTTCTTTTATCATTTGGGTTTGGTTTTTTTAAAAGATTTAGAATTGTTCTGCAAACCTGAGGTGTTGTTCATGTTTAGAGAAAGATCAGGTTAGAATCTCAGGTTAGAATCTCATCTTGTAATAGGAAGCAGAGAGTGAGTATAAATGGGCAGTCTTCGCAGTGGAGGATGGTAAGCAGTGGGGTGCCGCAGGGCTCGGTACTGAGTCCCATGCTCTTTAACTTGTTCATAAATGATTTAGAGTTGGGAGTGAGCAGTGAAGTGGCCAAGTTTGCGGATGACACTAAATTGTTCAGGGTGGTGAGAACCAGAGAGGATTGTGAGGAACTCCAAAGGGATCTGTTGAGGCTGGGTGAGTGGGCGTCAACGTGGCAGATGCGGTTCAATGTGGCCAAGTGCAAAGTAATGCACATTGGGGCCAAGAATCCCAGCTACAAATACAAGTTGATGGGGTGTGAACTGGCAGAGACTGACCAAGAGAGAGATCTTGGGGTCGTGGTAGATAACTCACTGAAAATGACAAGACAGTGTGCATTTGCAATAAAAAAGGTCAACGCCATGCTGGGAATTATTAGGAAGGGAATTGAAAACAAATCAGCCAGTATCATAATGCCCCTGTATAAATCGATGGTGCGGTCTCATTTGGAGTACTGTGTGCAGTTCTGGTCGCCACACCTCAAAAAGGATATTATAGCATTGGAGAAAATCCAGAAAAGGGCAACTAGAATGATTAAAGGGCTGGAACACTTTCCCTATGAAGAAAGGTTGAAACGCTTGGGGCTCTTTAGCTTGGAGAAACGTCGACTGAGGGGTGACATGATAGAGGTTTACAAGATAATGCATGGGATGGAGAAAGTAGAGAAAGAAGTCCTTTTCTCCCTTTCTCACAATACAAGAACTCATGGGCATTCGATGAAATTGCTGAGCAGACAGGTTAAAACGGATAAAAGGAAGTACTTCTTCACCCAAAGGGTGATTAACATGTGGAATTCACTGCCACAAGAGGTGGCGGCGGCCAAAAGAGGGGGTTAGATAAAAATATGGAGCAGAGAGGTCCATCAGTGGCTATTAGCCACAGTGTGCATATGTGTGTGTGTGTGTGTGTGTGTATATATATATATATATATATATATATATATATATATATATATATATATATATATATATATATATAATTTTTTTTGGCCACTGTGTGACACAGAGTGTTGGACTGGATGGGCCATTGGCCTGATCTAACATGGCTTCTCTTATGTTCTTATCTGTCCTGCCAGTTCACAGCTCCAATCACTGGATTTAAGTATTCCAGGGCTTTTTTTTTTTAGCAGGAACGCAGAAGAACTCAGTTCCGGCTCGCCTGGCAGCAGGGGGTGTGGCCTGATATGCAGATGAGTTCCTGATGGGCTTCTTCTACAAAAAGCCCTATGTGAAGCAATGGTGACATCAGGGGTGTGGTCTAATATGCAAATGAGTTCCTGCTGAAGTATTCTCAGATTTGGCCAACATCATTATTAGAATATAAAATGGTGATTAACTATAGCTATCTAGAAACTGTTGGTTTTTATAGAAGCCTTTCAGAGGTACAAAGGCAAATAGCCTCTGGAGGGATCTGAGGCAAGGAAAGTGAACAGAAATCACTATTTGGACCCTCTGTTTCCACTGCAAAGGTCTCTACATCCAAAACTATGGGTGGGCATGAACCAGCTCATGAACTAAAGTTTGTGACCAATGTTGGCTGGTTCGTGGTTTCTTTTCTTTTTCTTTTGGTTTTTTTGTATTGTGTGTGTGCGTGTGTGCATGCCTGGAAGTCACGGTGGCTTCTGGTGATGCCTACAGGGGCATGGAGGATATTCAGAGAAGTGGCTTGATACAGCCTGCCTCTGCCTCCTAATCCTGTTATTCCAAGGTCTCCCATCTAAGTACTTACCTCTGCTTCGATTCCAAGATCAGATGAGATTGGGCTTGCTGGGGCTATCCAATTTCAAGAAGGTCTCCCCTCCCTTTGTGGTGTTCTTTGTGTTCCCTTCCCATTTTCTTGCACAGAATTCTCCCCTCCTGCCCTCACTTGGATTTGTTGTGACTTTGTGCTTTGAGATCAGTCCTTTTAAGCTTGCGATGCCAGTAGCACTGGGTTCTGCCAGGCATTCTGCACACTGTAACATAAGGACTTTACACATACAATTTATTCCTCAGCTCAATTATTTCAGGAGTAGGACTGGTACATCCACTATGTGGTTTTAAGTCAGGGGTGTCAAACTCATTTGTTATGAGGGCCAGATCTGACACAAATGGAACTTTGTGGGACCAGGCCATAAATGTCATAAAATGTACTGCCAGGTAGCAGAGATATAAACTTTATAAAAGATACAAACAAACAAAGATTTTTTTTACTTAAAATACAAACATGTTTAAAACTCTTGTGATATTTTATTTAAAATGGAAAGGTAGGGGAATAGTTGGATTTAGCAATGCAATTTTAAAAATAAAACATCAAGAAAAAACACAAGGAACACAGCAGAAACTAAAAATATAAAATGCTCTGAGTATAGGAAAATGTTAAATGGCTGGGCATTGCAGGCTTCTCCCCCCCCCCCCCCGCCTCGGTCTACTCAGATTGGGAATGGCTCTCCAGTGTAATATCCCCCCTTTGGCTGTGAGTTCCCAGGTTAGAGTACTCACTAAGCACCAGCTCTCAGGTCCATTCAGCAGAGACCCTCCTAGTCCCATTGAGCAGCCATGAGGAGCTTGGTGTTTTCTTTGGTGGGTGGGGCAGTGGTGGGCTCAGCCCCAGCCATGCCTCTTTCTCCTTCCCTTGCCACCTCACTGTCATGCTAGAGGTCAAGGAGGACAGGAAGAGGCAGGTGAGGAGAATGGATGCTACTATGCCTTGCCTCATTTCCATGGTGCAGGGGGTTAATGAGGGAAGGCATTAAACTATAGAGTTTCCAGTGATTCCTAGAGCTATCTAATGTCACTTCTGCGTTTTCCCCAGAAGTGATGGACTAACGCAGATGACACTGGCACTTCCAAAAAGCAAAGCTGCCAGAAGGGGGCTGTTGCCATAGTATATCCATTTTTAGAATGGATCCATTTTAAAAAAGAAAGAACAGGATATAAAAATTTTAATAACAAATAATAAGTGCAGGAGGAGACAGAAGAGATAGGAGGTTCTCAATGAAATCACTGGGAATGGAAATGAAAGAACAAAAATACACTTGTAACAAATATAATTAAAACAAAGGTTTAAAAAAAAAAAAAAACACCAACAGAGGCATTTTGTGTATTCTTAGGTATGAATATGACTGTTTATGCTGTTTGGCAGCCAAGAAAAATGAGGCACTGATAAATTTTAGTCCCAAAGTCATCTCTCCCCTTGATTTTCCTTCCCCCACCTTTGTGCCTGTGATTCGGTCCTATTAACAACTCTGCCATCTTCCTCTGCTTTTCCTTTACTGAAGCCAGTCCCAGGCAATTAGTTTCTACAATCCCACCAGAGGGCTTACAGATATCAGCACTCTCAAAGGCAACGCCAATGTTTTTCAAAGCAGCTGTCATGACAGGGAAAGAAAAAAATAGAAATGAAAACTTCTGGCCTACTTGCCTGACAAGTAGAATTATAAAACAAACCTCTATTTCACAACCTTGTTATGTTTCTCATCTCTCTTTCTATGAGCGTATGTCAAAGACCAGCAATGAGAACCCTGTTAATTGGCACAGGCACTATTCATTTCCTTCTCTCATTAGTGCTGGGGAAAGATATGGTGTGGGCTCTCATTGCTGCTTCATTTATACCCTGCCCTTTTCTCCAGTAGGGACCCATTTCTTCTCCTTCATTTTATCTACACAACAACTCTGTTAGGTAGGTTAGAAGGAGAGTGTATGAAGTCCAAGGTCACCCAGAAACAGGGTTGCCAACCCCCCTGGTTGAGGTCAAGGGTCAGTCCCTGACAGGCCCTGCCTCTCAGTCACAAATCAGGGAATTACCAGTCGAAAGAAGAAGGCCTAGGCCACATAACTACCATCACACAACAGCGATGTCTGGGCTGACACTTTGGAGTTTGGGCAAAAACCGTGGAAGAAGCCTTTTTTACCATAGAGTTTTCGTCCAAATACCAGAGTGCCACAGTGATGTCACAGCGGGATGACACCACTTCTTGTGTGATGCCAGCAATGTGGCCTGGGCCTACCTCTTTCTTCTGGTAAATCCCCCTCTCAATACCCAGTGGGCTTCCATGGCCGAGTGAGGATTTGAAGTCACATCTCTCAGAGCCTAGTCTGACATGCTAACTCCTGCATTATACTTTCTTTGTACAAGATGTGAAGTGGAACTAGGTTGTAAATAAAAGCAGGTTTTGAAATTTTAAAATAAGTAAAAAGCCATCATCAGGTTAAAAGGTCATGATTTTCATCTTAGGCTGTATTTTGCATCATTTACGCATTACTTGTGTATCCCTTTGACACAGTACGCATATGCTAACAGACAATTCTGTGCATAATCTTGGAGGTATTGGGATGATTGTGTTCATTAGTCTCAAATTAGCCTTCTTCCCCCTTTCCTGCTATCCTTTCTGTTATTTGTCAACATTGTCAATAAGGTCAATGTTAACTGAACAACTTCAGACAAATGCTTATGATTGGTTGTATTCCAAATGGAATTACAACATTACTTTGAATCAAATATTATGGGTGCTTTCACACACGCTAAATAATGAACTTTCAATCCACTTTCAACAAACACTGAAACTGGTTTTCACTGTGAAATGGCAAAAACCATTTGCACACAGTTGCTAAAGTGGACAGAAATTTAGCATGTTTGAAAATGCCCTGTATTCCAAGTTAGGAATGCTGGCCTCCTGGTGGGACCTGGAGATCCCTCAGAATTACAGTTTATCTCCAAATTACAAAGGTCAGTTGCTCTGCAGAAATGGATGCTTTGGAAGGTGGACTTTATGGCATTGTACCCCACTGAGGTCCCTATTCTCCCAAGCCTCCACCCACAAAGGTCTAGGAGTTTCCCAAACTGGAGCTGGCAACCCTATTCCAAGAACAGGTGTGCGTTTCCTAATAAGGATGATCTTGTTTTGTCTATTTGACTCATCATGTAGTCTGATACATGCTGGATCTCTTTGAGACAGTTACAGGATCTGGTTCTCTTTAAAATGTTTTAGGTTAACTATGTCCTATGTCCTTTAGTATTTAATATGTAAACTAGCAGAACAAAGGTTCATTCCAGTGGCACCTTTAAGACCAGCAAAGTTTTATTCAATGAAAAAGCTTTTGTGTGCAAGCACACTTCAAAATAGGGTTGTTAGGTCTGTGTTGGAAAATTCCTGGAGACTTTGGGGGTGGATCCAGGAGAGCGTGGGGTTTCGGGAGGGGAGCATGGTACCTCAGCATGGTAAAATTAGGGTTGTCAGGTCCAGCTCAGAAAATATTTGGGGACTTTGGGAGTGAAGCCGGGAGATTTGGGGGATGGAGCAGGAGACTTTCCCATTCCCTAAAATAAATAAATAAAAATACAGCAGTGCAGTTCCCCTGAATACAGTCTTTATCTCCTCATTCCCCATCAGTTGCACTTCCACTAATGAAATTATCACACACACTCTATCTCATAAAGCAGCCAAAATAAACACAGCTTGCATGCACACACTTTTGTGATATCATGGGAGCAATTTACTCATGGGAGTTGCTGAATGTAACCATCTGCTGTATTTCAACCAACTTGAAAATGAAAGTAGAGCAGCCTAGGGGGTGGAGTTCTCCTCCAAACTAACAGAGGTACTCTGCTCACTTCTCTTCCTTTATCACATGGCTCACACACTCACTGGGAAGACCCAGATGACTCTGCCTACTAGCCCCACCCATTCAGTGTTCTTCTTGCTCATATTTAAAGGCGCGCGCACAGCCCAAAACACAGGCAGTTTGCAGACTTCTTTTAAGATTTAAAGGCACATGGTGGCTGTTGGGGCAGGGCCCTGCAAGTTGTCTGATGGTAGGGAAAAGTCTGCAAAACTGGAGGATCCCCTTTTGGGACCCGGGGGCTGGCAAGCCTAGGTACAATGCCATAGGGTCCACCCTTTAAAGCAACCATTTTCTCCAGGAGAGCTGATCTCTGCCACCTGGAGATCAGTTGTAAAAGCAGGAGATCTCCAGGCCCCACCTGGAGGCTGGCAGCCCTACTTCAAAAAGTGAGCTTGCACATGAATGCTTATATCTTGAATAAAACTTTGTTGGTCTTAAAGGTGCCACTGGACTCAAACTTTGTTCTGCTGCTTCAGACCAACACAGCTACCCACCTGAAAATACCTAAACCAGGCCAGCACACCACTGTGAAGTTATGTTTCTTATTGTACTCTTTTTTATTTTCTTAAATTTTAATTCCCCCTTCCCCACTAAAATATTACCTTTATTTAACAGTTAATTTAACTTGCCCTTAGCCAATTCAAATTATTTCTGACCTGTAGTGAAGTAATTTGAAAACATGTTACTTAGGATACAATGCAGCAGATGGTGAACAGTTTGAAAGACAGCTGAGTTAAGTAAGAAATAAGTACATGTAGGTCTCTCTTGGCACAGAGCCCACTCCTGCACCTTATCCCAGATGGACTGGCTGAAATGGGAATCAGGGATACCATGCTTCAGTGGTTTCGTTCCCGCTATCTCCAGAAGTGGTACTGGTGATTCCTTTTATAGCTGTAAATGGGCTAGGCCCTGACTGTGTTATGTCCTGTGTCCTTTCATATGAACCCACTCATATATTAAGATAGGTTCTGCTAGGTGTGCCACCACTTTTTGAAGTGAAATAGGTAGCCATGACTAGTTGTTTAGAGGCAGAGCCTTCTTCGTGGTTGCACCTCATCTGTGGAACTCCTCCCATCAGAGTTTTATGTTCAGTTTCCAGTTTAAAACACTTCCATTTTTCCAGGATTTTAATGTTTAATTTCCTGTTGTACATTGTTGGTCATCCTTTCCTAAGTAATTTTACAGTACTTATAATATGACAGTTGTGTAACACTAGTGAAGTAACAGCAACAAATAAGCTAGCAGTAGCAGAGTTCCATCTGAACTAAGTTTGTCTTCCTCTCCCAGTTGTATAAATCTTAGGTTTTTAATTTTTTTTAACCTCTTGCGGTCCTAATACTTTTATTGTTTTGTTATTTTTTGTCTTTGTAAAAATGGCTTTTTTATTGGTTCTGATCTGACCTCCTGGAACAACAAAAAAAACTACTCCACTCCATCCTCTAGATGACAGCCTTTCAAATACCTGAGTCAGTGATCATATCACCTCTCAGTTGTCTCCTCTCCAGGCTAAATATACCCAGCTCCTTCAGCCTTTCCTCATAGGACTTGGTCTTCAGAGCTCTCACCATCTTTACTGCCTTCCTCTGGACATGTTCCAGCTTGTCAACATCCTTAAATTTTGGTGCCCAAAACTGAACACAATACTGTAACTGAAGTCTAACCAGAGCAAAGTGATACCATAAAAAAGTAATCTCATAATAGTTTTCAGAAAGAGAAGTGTGCAAGTTGTTCAGACCACTTTTTGATATTGTGATACTGTTAACGTAACAGGGAAATGACAAAGGTTATGGTGGTAGTGTCAAAGTGGGATGTGGAATTTTGCCCACAATAGACAAGTGGGTTGGATTCAGATTTCAGTTTTGTCCACCGTTTTTTCCCTATCCATCATAATTTTTTATCCCAGTCTTCTTCCAAGTTACTCATAGTAGCATAGATAGCCTCATCTCTTTTCCTCTTACAACAACCCTGTAATGTAGATTAAGCTGAACAAGTGTGACTGATCCAAAGTCACCACTGAGCTTCATGGTTTAGTAGGGATTTGAACCTGGGTCTCCCCAGTCCTAGCCCAACAATCTAACTCCTACACCAAATTGACTTTCTTCCAGTGATCCTGCATAACACATTCAATCCCCCTGAGCTCATATTCCCTATCATAATTACAGCTGGCATGTGTATGTCTACTGTCCTGACAAGTTCAACTTGATAATAAGACAAGCCTCTTGGAAAAGAAAGTGTCAAAATGTAGCAGGGATCAGGCCCCCAAGTAGTCCACTTGCAGAATCTGGCAGCAGCTAGCTGTCAGTTCAATGCAGCCAGATTTGAGTGGCACAATCCAGGGCAGGCAAGGCTCCTTTTCTGTCAGCAGCAATTCAAGTTCTGAAGCCAGAAGCAAGTAGGGTAATCTGGATCAGGCAGGAGGTTGAGTTCCAGAGTCAAGCACTGGAGGGGAAAGGAGCAGGTGCTTAGTCTGAGCCTGACAGTCTTCTCTAACAGGCTCAGACTGCGAAGCCAACTCTGAGGCTGGAACTTCATATGAACATATGGGGTCAGCTGTCTGTGTTGACAATCAAATGGACTGGTACAAGGGTTGCCAACTCCAGACTGGAAAATTCCTGGAGATTTTGAGGTGGATTTTGGGAGAAGGTGGAGTTTGGCAAGGGAGTTCAGCAGGGATATGCTGTCACTCTAGGAGTACCATTTCTCCTAGACACTATGGTGTACCATAGAGTCTACCCTCTGAAGCTGCCATTTCACCCAGGAGATGTAATCTATGTAGTCTAGAGAGTAGTGGTAATTCTGGGAAATCTCCAGGCCTCTCTTGGAAGTTGGGAACCCTAACTGGCACTGCAGAGCAAAGCCAGTCTATTGCAATCTTCAGTTTTTCACACACATACGCCTGGCATCTTAAAGGAACCCTCAATTGTTTTAGCATAATTTGCAAAATATTGATCTTTGCAACTCCTTTAGATCAAATAAGACAGGGTTGGCCAATGGTAGCTTTCCAGATGTTTTTTGCCTACAACTGGCTGATGGCTGGGGCTGATGGGAGTTGTAGGCAAAAACATCTGGAAAGCTACCGTTGGTCACCCCTGGAATAAGACATTTGGGATATAGACATTATTCAGGGCTCTGATATTATGCTATGGGCAAGGTTTTAGTTTAGTTTAGCTTATTTTCATCACCACCTTTTTGCCCAGGAGGGCACATTAATCATCCCCACCAAAACAAAATCTTATAAAAACAGCAGCAAGTATGTCAATGAAAGCAGTATATTAAAAAAAGAGAAACACTGAAAGTGGACATTGGATTGAAACAAAACAAACAACCCAGTAAAATATCTGTATATTAAAATGCAAGCGGTAAGAATAGCTGTAACAAAGGGCTTCCAGAATAAAACACATTTAATCCTCTCCAAAGGGACTCAAATGATGGTGCAAGAGATGCCTCTTGTTAGTTCATCTGTTTTGCATGCAAAAAGTCTCAATTTCAAACTCTTAACATCCCCAGTTAAAACTCCCAGCTGCAGTCAGTGCAAAAGACCTCAAGCAAAGGGGAGCTATTTGTGAGTTTCCTGCATTGTGCAGGGGGTTGGACTAGATGACCCCGGAGGTCCCTTCCAACTCTACGATTCTATAAAGACTCTGGAGAGCAATCTCCAGTTAGAGCAGACAAAACTGACCTTGATAGACGAATGGTCTGATTCCATATAAGGCAGCAGCACAGCAGCCTATAATCTCAGGGCTATTATCCTTATGCAACAAGCCTTATATGAGTAAGGAATTCAGTCATATTCCCTTGTTCAGTACCTTGTGCAATTCTCTGGTCACTTCAGATTGCTGCTGGAATGAGCCTTGCTTGTGCCTTTCCATGGCACCCCCAGAGCCTTCCAAAATTCTACCCCCAAGGATGAGGAAACCCTCATGTGCAGCATTAGGGGGCAAAGGAGGGGTCTGCAGTCAGAGGGAGACATCAGTGGAAATCACACTCCCTCTGGTGATGGAAGTGCTTTTCTGTTGTCAGGACTGCAGGCTTCCAATTTACAGAAATGGAAGGCTTCACTCATCAGAGATACTCACTGTACTATAATCCACCAAATTCACTTTAAAATATTGCTGGGGGATGCCTGATGGCTAATTTAAACTAATTTCAGACCCTGATTTATTTTTATGAACTTTATAACAAGTCCAAGGTTAAGGAGAATCCAAGTGTTGTTATTCTAGGGTAACTTACTATGAAAATAGATTCCCCCAACTCCCAGTCCTATTATCCTAGGCATCTCACCTTTCTCAAAGTCCCTTAGCAAATGAACTCAAAGGCCAGATCTAGTCTGTTCGGGAAGGCAAAATCTTGCTCACTACTAGTAATTCCAATCAGAATGTAACCTTCCTCTACTAGCAGTCCTATGTTCAGCCCACATCAATCATGTAAGCTCAACTTCCTTCCCATCATGGTCCTACCAGCATAGATTTCTATTATTTTCTTTCTTACTAAGGGTTTTTTTAATTTAAGTTTTTATTTTAAATTCCCAATGGGGGTACAGAAGGGAAAAATGGGGAGTGGGGAAAAGGGGAAAAACATATATTAAATAACATATTGTGCTATGTAGAGGTCTAATATAGCCCCCTATTAAAACCTTTATAATCTATATTCTCTTACCCACTTAAAATTGTTATCCTATCTTATCAATTTGATCTACTGTAGAGTATAAGTAACCTCATAAGAGACTTTATCAAGTTTTCATATTTAAAAAATAGCCACAACTTGAACTCATGAGATTTTATGTAAATCTATCATATCTATCATTCAATATTATTGTATACCAAGCTACACATTTAATTACAGAGATAAACTTTAATCAGTTGTATTTCAATATTTTACAAAAAAAAAATCTGACTACAAGGATAAGTTATAATAATTATAAAAAATGTCCAGTTCTCACATTCATATTTTGGTTTTTGGTTAATATAATTTGTCAATTTTGCCATAACTGCATATTCTTATGCAGTTTTATCAATCCAGTTCTCCAGAGTTGGGCAACATACAGTTTTCCACTTGTTTCTTACTAAGTTTTGAAGCCCTCATGAAATCCAAAACAGTTGCAGGGCAGGGAGGGGGTGGGAAAGCTTCTTTGGTCACACAGTTGTTATTCTTCCTATGCATGCAGGAAATACCAGTGACTTTGATTGGTTGATTGAGTCAAAATTGTTCCTAATAGAGGTAATTAGCAAGCAACTTGTGATCCTTAATTGAGATTGATGGGATGCTGTCACACAGTATTAGTATTACAACTGACCTACTTTGACAAGCTGTCCCTTCAACACCATGCTCACCTGAAAGATTTTCTGAACATATGATGAACAGATGAATCTTAATGTCTTTGTTCAGGTAAATACACAGTAGTCTTGATGTCTTCCTCTACGTAAAGCAAAATAGGAGTCGATTGCACCTTTAAGACCAACTTAGTTTTATTCAGAACGTAAGCTTTCGTGTGCATGCACACTTCTTCAGATGAGGAATGAAGAAGTGTGAAGAAGTGTGCATGCACATGAAATCTTACGTTCTGAATAAAACGAAGTTGGTCTTAAAGGTGCAATCGACTCCTATTTTGTTTTACTACTTCAGACCAACACGGCTGCCTATTTGGATCTCTCTATGTAAAGCAGATCAACTAATGCATTTATTTTTCATATTAGAAAACCTTCTGTTGTCACCTCAAAAAAGTTAAGGGAAGAATACACAATGTGGTAAAATCACAGGCCAATTCTAGATTTTCTAAATAAAATAAAGTTTGTCAAATGCATCTTGCTTCCATAGCCCCGTTGCATCTGTATTTCAGTCATGAGGTGCCTGAAGAAAAATTATGGGGAAACTCATGTGAAAGCATTACAAAGCAAATGAATGAATTTGCTAAAACAAGAAGTCAATTGTTGATTAGAATGGTGGTCTTTCCCTATTATGATGAATTTAGACAATGCAAACTTTCTAAACTTAGAAAAAGCTGTTTACTTAACTATGTTAAGAACCAGATCTGTTTCTCTTGTAACAGTGAAATCCTAAACAGATACGTCCATCTAAGCTCATTGATTTAAATTGACTTTAAAAGGCATCAATATGAATTAAATTGCACCATAAATAAACTAATAAATAAATCTACAGCCCTGACCATTCCCTTTCTCAAACTTTCTTGTAAGTCCAATGATAAGATCACAAGCCTGAAGCACAGATATATCCATTGCATTGCACTTTTGTAGGGGACTAAACAATTTATGGGAGAGAAGGTGGCATGATATAGTCTAATTTTGTCAGATCTTGTAAGAAAATCAGGGTTGGTATTTTGATGGGAGACCTGCAGAAGATCGACTATAGTGGCATCAAATATCACCTGTTATTTCTTTTATTCATCTGCGGCTCAGTATATTCCGGCCACCATCAACTGTTTAATGCTGGTATCTGGACTGAAAATATGTGAGTCCTTCAATTCAATTCTTCCTAAATTCCTGTGTTTCATCTGCGGAATTCTAAACTGTGTAGCAGGAGTAGCCCTCTAAGTTGAATTGGGACAATTATCTGTTGCAGTTTGGGCCTGGTTGAAGGCTTTCCCCCTTGAAGTTAAAATTTTACACTCCAGCATCTGACTTGGCTCTTAAGTTTTCCACTGGGATAAACTTGTTGAGCAATGACTGCAGTTCCTCAGTCTTTTCTTGGACTACATTTATTCAGTTACCAGACAGGAAGCCATAAGAATGATTAAGAAACATTTATTTAAGAGTTATAACAGCACAATCTGTACAGCATGGCATGCTTCTTCTACTCAATTTGTTGGTATTCTTCCACCGGGAGAGCTCCCTGATTACTGCTCATCTTTACTGTTCCTCACTATAGTCATGCCTTTATGTTGGCACACCTTAATGCCCTACCATCTAGAGTTTTTCAAGGGAGGTCTCTTAAAATACTATACTCTGGTAGAGTATGCAACTGTGGTGCAGATAGTATAGACTCTACATTTATTGCCTTGTAATAGTGGACTCTCACCTACATTCTCCATTTCTGATGTGTTTATTGCTTTTGCTGTTTTTCCACACAATTGATGCTATCCAGACCCAACTTGCTATTCTTTCAATTTGTTGATTTCGCTATTTTGCCATTGGATTCTAACTTTGTACTATTTTGCATGCTTAACCACTGCCCACCAGCTATATGTAGCACGGCTCACTGTACCCCTTTCGCCTGACTAAGTGTGCATGCACATGAAAGCTTACATTCTGAATAAAACTTTGTTGGTCTTAAAAATGCCACTGAAATCCAATGTTGTTCTATTGCTTCAGACCATCATTGCTGCCCACCTGGATCTGGTCAAACCAGACAGCTAAGTATTTAAAATAGGGGACCTATTTACTTCATCAAATAAGAAGGTTGTGGATCCATTTTCAGATCCATGTACACATTTAATGATTGGCAGCAGATTGTGCAAACTGTTAGAAATGAAAAACGTTTTGATAGGTAAAGTTATAGCAATAGTTTCCAGTGAAAATACAAACCATTGTTTTAATGATTCAGGCATCAGGTGATTCATTGGTATGTGTAGGACCAGCCATAAATTGGCTTGTAAGATGAGTTTTTAAGTAGTCATGTGATGACCAATAGTTTCTCTGAGTTTGCAAAACCAGGTTTGCAGAACTTTTGTTAGACCATATAGTAACACCTGTGTGCAGAACAGTTTTTAACACAGGGAGCTACTTAGATCTGCGCTGAGAAATGGCTGCGTAAAGCCAACTGTAGTAGAGAAAACAGGTGTCTGAATCTCCTTTGTATTTACTGTGGGGCAAATGCACCCAGGCAACAAAGCTGATTGTATAATTGGTGAGCAGGTAACTAACCAATGCTGATTGCATGATGTGTGAAAATATCTCTGGCAGATGAAAAGTGCTTCATAAGAGCCAGGTGACATTATCTCTGCTACAGGGTCATCTTTCCCATTAGCATGAGCTTCCTAAGTAAGTGTCCCTGCTGTTATCTGTAATGAGCTTCTCTTTGCCTACAGTTATCATCTCAGATCTGGCTTTCTGGTTTTCCAGAGTTTTATGTATTCCCTGTACTAAATATTTCACTGGTCCCAAATCCCAGCCAAACTACCGCTGCCTTTTCAGCCCAGTGGGGTTTTCTTTGCCCTAATCCCAACTGACTGTACAAAAAATATCCCTCAGAGCCAGCTCCATCTTTTAGTTTGATAGACTCTGAATTTCACAAAACTCTGATCTCAACATGGGGTAAACAGAAAAAATCTAGGCCATCCTCTATGCTGCCACCTCTTCCCTTTCTCTCTCACCATGATGATTTTTCATATCTAGGGGCTGATGAAATTCAGGCAAACAAGCAGGCAGCCAGTCAATGATGTGCTTGAGGGGGAAAAGTTCCTCTATTTGGAGAGCTAGCTCCAAGTCAGCAACTAGATATTACCAGGGGAAACCCTATTGGCTGCTTCTGCAACCTGACCCTGTTGAGCTAATAGCAGCAATACTTCCTCTGTCCACCTGAAGGTACTGAAGCACATCAATGAGCAGACTAGCACATCCTTCCTGTAGCCAGGTTGTCATTGTAGTTCACAGGTACCTGCTTCCAGGAATCCATGTAAGACTCCTGACCACTTCAACAGGAGTAGCTCTTTCTTTTTTATCTATTCCCCCAAACAAGGGAGAAAATGGCCCATCTATGAGATCAGGGAAAGGAATGCAGCCTTGAAAAAACCAGAGTGTTTTTCTGTTTCACAGTCACATGATGCTGCTTTAGACTGAATGAGATTATTGGTCTATCAAGACTGCTCCAGCAGCCATTCTCCAATGTCTCAAGCAGAAGTCTTTCAGATTATCTCCTACCTCAGGGGTGTCAAACATGCAGCCCAGGGGCTGAATCAGGCCCCCGAGCAACTGGCTCTTGTCTCTTTCCTTTTCCCTCTCTCTTGCTTCCTTCTGCATCTCAGCTTGATTGGCAAGGCTGGCTCAGTCACACAGAAGCTGTAAAGGAAAACCTCTATTTTCTCCATTGGCTGAGGCTCCTCTCCCTCTTGGTCCCTTGGGGAGGGAGAGAAAGAACCAGAGCTTCCTTTGCCCAGTTCCCTGGATCCCATGGGAAAAACACAAAGAAAGCACCTTTAAGAAAGCGCTAATGTTTTAAGCATGCTTTAAGGTTTGTTTTTTTATTCTTTAATTGTGTATTTGTCCTTTAAAAAGCTTATATCTCTGCTACCTAATCTTAAATATGTACACACATGCCCTGACACGGCCTGGCCTGGCCTGGCTTGGCCCGACAAGGTCTCATTTAAGTCAGATTTGGCCTCATAACAAATGAGTTCAACACCCCTGCCCTACCTAATCCTGTTTAACTAGAGATGTTGGGGATGAAACCTGGGACCTTCTGCATGCAGAAGAGATGTTCTACCACTGAGCCACGGCCCCTCCTCACCAAGATTCTGAAAAATACTGGAAGCCCTCTACAGCAATAGCCAAGGAAAGAAACTGCTTAGAGTTTTGTTGCGTTAATGATATAGCTATGAAATACCCATATAACACCATTACTCAACTACAGTAAGGCAAAACTTTATACAAGCCCACAAGTAAAAGTAGATTGTTTGCATTTCCTGGCCACACAGCATGGAATGCCATATTAGCTCCATGTCTGTTTGCTAATCATTGCTGGCTACAGGCCTGTTCTCTCAGTTACAGAATCCATACAGTCTATACTTCTGGATCCCTGGCAGTTGTCCCAAGTGGAAAACTGAGGGAGGAGATGTTGCAGCAGAACTCTACTGTGGATGAGCTGGCAGGGATGCATGCACAGCATCAGTGTTTGTACCACAGGCAAGGTCAGCTGCTCCTGCATTAGGCATTTACTCAGCTGTGGGGTACATACAGCTTGTTCCCTCTGACTTGGTTGGTGTCTTTTTGCTCCTCCTGATTCACAGATTTCTTCTCAGAGAATGACCAGACTGCACCAGACTCTTAGAGGAATGGCCCTGAGAATCAAGCCAGTTGTACAAAGCAACCTGATCCCTCATCTCCCAGAAGGAAGACAGATATAATAATAACAATAATAATAATAAAGAGCTCATGGCAAATTCTTCAGCTGCTCTGCAATCTTGGCTTCACAACTGAAATGACAAATGTACCTACCAGTCAATTGAGGTCTGGCTGATTCTTGGCCCTCCCCTCATGCTTCAGGCAAGCTGTCCACCAAGCACTGCATGGATTCATGTGCTTATCTGTTCATTCATCATTTTCATGAAAAAAGTACAAAAGGCCTGCACAGATGGAGACATAAAGACCTCTTGAGAAGTCTTTTCAGTGTTTGATGGGGAATTCTGTTGCCACCCCACCATTTTCTCCACCTTTCTTTGACTGCTTGGCCATCCCTCAGGGATCTGGACAGCACAGGGTAGTCTAGTTGCTGATCCTCAGTAGATGCAGTCAAAAACTAACTAACACATAATGTGAGAACAATCCCGACATGAGTGACATGTAGGCTAGAGCAGATTATGGCCCTGGTTTGCCTGGTAAGCACTGTTAGCCACAGACAAATCCTTCTCCATTGGGTAATTTGTGATGGTTCTTCCCTCTTATGTTGCAATAATGAGAAACAAGTACACTTTTCATCTACCCAAGCCAGCTGTAAGGATTTCAGTCTTTGGCATGAGTGAATGGGCTCTAAGATCAGTAAGAAGGCAGCAGATCACTTTGTGAGTACTAATGAGTCTTGGTGTGTAGAAGTCTGCCGTTCCCTGGTTAATTATTAAATAATGCATTGTGAATGAACAAAGTGTGGCTCATGGCTGAAGGCCCAGTCACTCTTCTCACACACATATTCTTGTACACTCCCTCTCTTTCTCTCTGGGACTACCACATCTCGTTTAACCAAATGCTTTCCTTTCTGTGTCATCTCCGAAAGCCATCAGGATGTAACAGATAATGCCAGAAAATAGTTGTGCTTTTGTAAATCCAGCAGACCAAGAGGTAATTTTTGATGCTGGCTTTCCTGAATGCATTACACAAAACCTAGAATCAGCATGCAGAGGGGAAAAACTGCCCTGTAATAGCATAACCATTTGTATTCTGTACCCAGCCCCCAAATCCCCATCCATGTTGCTAGGGTCTCTGGCTGAGGCTATTTCATTCCTTGCAATAATCTTTAAACTCTTTTGTTCCTCGCATGCTTACCTCAGAATATTCACTGAGACCATCCCCCTGTCAGACTGACTTTTCCTGAAGATTTCTGGTTACTATTATTCCTTCATAGCCAGATTGTCATCTTTACAGTCCCCCCCCTCACAAGCCATCTGCATGCATGCCTATCCCTCCTGTCCCTTTAACCACAGATTTTCTTTTTTCAGTGAATGATGGATGAGACAGGTTCAAATTCAACTTCAGGCTGCCAAGAGCCTTGAATCGTACAAGAGAACACTCTGAAACTGCCTCTCTCTATTAGGGCTAATTCACAGTTTACGTGATAGACATGGTTATTGTGTGTATGTACTGAATGTTTCCTAGTGAACAGTCTGAAGTGTGAACATGAAAGATATGTCTATAAACATAACAGAACATGCAGTGGTCCAACAGTGGGGAGCTGTGATTGTTTCTGGCTCCCTGACTTGCATCCAACCTATGCTTACAGATTGCACCTCTCCCCTTCATATTGTACCACGGCAAACACTAGAGTACATTTGTCCTCACTGTTTCATTCTTTTAAAGGGTGATCAGCCAGCACTCTGTCCCATGCCTGGCCTTTGTGCATAGGAGGAAATCATCCAGCAAAACGAAAAGCCAACAAGCACAGAGATTTTGTGTGGCTGTTTCTATTTCCAACTGTAGCTTCCATGCTGAGCCTGACAATCTCTTGATTTGTTGTTCAGAACAGCAGGGATCAACATGGTAATTTGTTACAACAGTAGTTGTATGTGACTGTTTCACATCACAGTTCCTTTATGTGCTATACTTCTAGTGTGAAGTGTTAACGTGCCTGTTTGCACTCCCGCTCTTCAGGATAGTGGGGCCTTCTTAGGTACTCAGCTGCTCAGAAGCTTGTGGCATGCTTGGAAGTTGGTGAACTCACAGGTAGTTTTATGACCCTGATACTCATGTTTGTGATATTATGGAACTGGATATGCAGAGACCACAGGATAACTTGGGCAATAGAGCTCTGACCATCTGTCATTTACAAAGAGCCATCACAGAGACACATTCAGTTTGTCACTGCAAAGCATGAGAACCGATGTTAGGTCTGGATTCTTGAGAAGCTCCCTTTTTTCTTAATGTTTGTGTTTAGCCCTATGAGGGGTGGGGGAGGAAGTACAGTCACATTCAGGGGATAAAGAGGACACACTGCTGGATAACCTTTAAGAACCAAAGGTTTGAATGGGGCTTCCAGAGTTCACAGAAAAGATTGTTGTACCTTGTAAACCTTGGGTTCCCCCCTCCCATTCTGCTGCCTTCTCTCTCTCTCCAGCTGTTTTTATGTATACCAATTTCTGCAGTCAGAATAAATTAGGTACATTTAGTAGATGTATGCTTGATTTGCATAATTCAGTGGAAGAACATTATTTCTCATGATTCAGACCATGTGACACCCTCACCTGTAATTACTATACTGGCTTCCTAACCGATCCTGCATCCAGTCCAAACTCACTTTTCCCATCAAAGCCCTCCATGGACTTGCCTGCTCTCATAGCTTCATCCTTATGTTCCTGTATAAAGGATATATGGTATATATCCAATTTAGTGTAGTGGTTAAAAGCAATAGACTCTAATCTGGTTTGATTCCCCACTCCTCCACATGCAGTCAGCTGGGTGACCTTGGGTCAGTCACAGTTTTCTCAGAGCTTGTTCTCTCAGAGCTCCCTCAGTCCACCTACCTCATAGGGTGTCTGCTGTGGGGAGAGGAGGGGAAGGAGATTGTAAACCACTCTGAGATTTATGCTGAGGTATAAATCCAGCTCTTCTTATTCCTCTATATTACAGAATAGGAGAGGGGCAATAGAACGGGGGAGGGGGCATGGTTCTGATACAGAACTTTTGATTTGCATGCAGATGGTCCCAGATCCAATCCCTGGCATTTCCAGTTAGCAAGATGATGGAGCAGGTGATGTGAAAGAGGTTATTTACAGCTGTGTCAGTCCAGTGGCTCAGTGGTAGAGCATCTGCTTGGTAAGCAGAAGGTCCCAGGTTCAATCCCTGGCATCTCCAAAAAAGGGTCCAGGCAAATAGGTGTGAAAAATCTTAGCTTGAGACTCTGGAGATCTACTGCCAGTCTGAGTAGACAATACGGACTTTGATGGACCAAGGGTCTGATTCAGTATAAGGCAGCTTCATATGTTCAATTCAAAAGTTCTTGACACAATCCTTGTAATAATTCTTTTAGACCTGCCCCTGTGACATGTAACAGTGTGGGAGCTTTCGAGTATGCCAGCACTCTTCTTCAGACAGGATGTTACAAAAGTGGTTTGAAAGAGGTGTGAGAAGGGCAAATGCCTCAGGACATAGTGTTGGGTCCTGCTAAAGCCTGATTTGTGTGTTAGGTGCAGAGCAGATTCAAATGGAGCTGATTTCAGGTTATTCCAATAAATCCATTAGGGTCTATAGCAAAAACAAATACTCAGATTTCTCTGATGTCTGTCTAAACCAGCAATACTCAAAATCCCCTTTTTTGGTGGAGACACTAAAAATCATTTGGAAATTACATTATTAACTCAGGAGATAAAATTAAGCACTGATTTCCCACTAGTCTTATGCCGCTCTCACTCTTCTCTTCTCTGCAGGACTTCTGTTGGATTTCACACTATCTGCTCTGGGGCTGCAACTCACTCCACCTTTTTCATGCAGCAAACAAGATCCTCTAAAAATCAGATTCTGTTGGCTGTGCGAAAAAGGCAAAGCTAGTTGCAGCCCCGGGGCAGATAGTGTGAAATCTGATGGAAACCCCATACAGAAGAGGAGCGTGAGAGTGGCACAAGGCTAGTGGGAAATTGGTCAAGGTGTTGCATGAGGTATAGAACCAGGGCTTTTTTTAAAAAGCAGGAACGCACAGGAACGCAGTTCCGGCTGGTTTGTGTCAGAGGGTATGGCTAGTATGCAAATGAATTCCTGCTGGGCTTTTTCTATAAAAAGCTCTATGTGAAACAATGGTGACATCAAGGGGTGTGGCCTAATATGCAAATGAGTTCCTGCTGGGCTTTTCCTACCCAAAAAAGCCCTGTATAGAACTGATTGAAGCCAAATGAGGTAGTTTTACTTTGTGTTCCATCCTTTTAGTCACATTCCCTTGGTAGAAATATCAGGTTCCAGTTTCAGCACATGGCAGCTTAATGTGTTCAATACATCCTTACCTGTGAGCTTCACCTCTCCAATTGCATCAACTTCAGCTGCCAAATAGTTCCACCTCCCATACAGATGACCCAGTTCTTGGGAACCCAGCCAAATCCTGACTTTAGTGATGGAGGTCACTGCAGAATGCTTTGCCTTGTTTAAGAGCATAACATCATCCATGCATTACCTGACCCTGATTGGTTTTTTCAAAAACTTTCTATCATGCCCTTATGTGCAGTATTGATCAGTCAGATCAGACTGTTTGATTTACTTTATTGCAGGAGTAGTGATCTTTTCCCAGGTCATGTCAGGTTTTTTTCCCTGTTAAAGCAAGGGATTTGAGAGGTTCCATTACTTTTTCAGATCTACTTTGTAGTTGCTTTCCTACCATAATCCTTTATTCCAGAACCTCTGGAATGAACATGCGGAAATAAAAATGGAGACCAGTCTCTACCTGGACTCAGCTTTGGAAAATAAGCTTTTAGTTTCTAGAACCCTGTATGCTCAGATATGAGACTTGACTTTTCACCATCCTGAGACTGACAGTGCAATCCTAATCAGTTACACCCTTCTAAACTCATTAACTTCAATGGGTTTAGAAGCACGTAAGTCAGTGCAGCAATCAATGCTGATTATATGCCTTGGTAGCAGGCCTTGAATTCAGCAGGGGCTCACAGGAGTACAGCTCCTGAACCTTTTGATGCTCCCCTCCTCTCCACCTACCTTGTCCATTGAATAGTAGGTGCAGCTGCATATCAATCCCTAGATTAGGGGAACAGGCAGCCAGCTAGCCACCAGGAGCTTTGCCACACCTCCAGCAGCCCTCATTAACCCCTGGAGAAGCCCACACCACCTTTTCTCCACCTCTTATGTGATATGGGGCAGTGGGTGGCTTGCTAGCCTTTTGACTGTGGAGGGGGGGTGGCCAAAGAGAGCCCCAGGTGAGCGAGGCCTGCTTGGGTTGGCTAGAGATCCAGGGCTCTCCTTTCTTGCGTCGGGTTGCTTTTGGCTGATGCAGGGGTGGCGTATGCTAATGAAATCCACCACCTATTTTTCTACAAAACAACCCCTGCTTGGTAGCATGTATGAACTTCATTTGTTTTCCAGGATTGCACTGAACATTTGCTTTTCAGACAGATTTTGAAATACTTTATTGTTTGCATGTTATTCTGATTTCCTTAAAATAAACCCTATTTGCAATTGTACATCACTCCTGCACTGTATTTTTATACCATCTAAGTCTATATAAGTCCAAATGCATTATTGTGTTTATTCTTCTGGTCAACAGGTGTTTTGAGGATGTTAATAAAACACAGCGAATCATCTTCGAATTCTTAGATAGGGTGCAGTGATAACAAGCAGGCATGGAAGCATTTATATATTTTAGCAGAACCAGCCTCAGGTACAGGCATAAGGCACTGACCAGCTGAAACTCTGCTTGACCCCTGAGCTTCCCACAGTTGGGCTCTCCTCTACTTCTGCTTCTCCTTTCACCCTCTATTTTATCGGCTTGAGCTTAAGCTGCTTGTGCAGCAATCAATGCTGATTATGTGCCTTTGTAGCACATGTGAACTTTATTCTTTCCCCAAATGCTATCAATCAGCTAAATCTGGGCTTATTCCCAAACACTTTTTTAAAAAGTTTCTAGGTTTCCCTGATACAGACAAAGCAAGTATATTGTTCATCCTGAAGGAAGCAGAAGCCATTTGTCTATGGAATCCGGAGCTGAACCAGTCAGGTAGCAAGGACAGGGATTTGATCTTCTTCATGTCACTCTGGGCCCACAGGCTAAAACAATGCCCCTGGATCCATCTATTGCCAAAGCAATTAGACTTGAAAACTGGGCAAAAGCTTGTTGCAGAGGCAGGAAGGTCAAATGGTCAAATGAAGCCAATGCATTACCCTAGGGGGAAGCTAAAGATCATCTCCCTGCTCTGCTGGATGCAGAATATTGGCTGCCATTTGCAGTTGTAAATATATGGAAATGTGTGAAAATCCACTGTTTGGTCTGAAAAAATATACCCTTTTAAAAGTTCACCCTTTTGGAGGGAAAAAAAGCAAGCTGCACCATCTCAGATGGTATTTGTAATGCACAATGTAGTTATAACTCTCATACAAAACAGATATACACCCCCTACACACACAGTACATCCACCCCTCCTCCCTTTCAAGCCTCTCTGGACAGCTGGAGAGGAATGAATGAAGCAGTGGTGTACAAGAGTAGGTGAGACATTTACCTTACCAGAAAAGTTCACAGTGATGGTGACCAGAATCAAGTCAGGCTGAGCCCAGCTTGGACTTGGCCAGAAGTGATGAGAGTGATGACAGTAAGCTTGCTCACTGCCTTCTCCCATGCTGCTTTCATCAGGTCTGAGCTGATTGAACCCCACAGTGCTGCCTCAAAGGGAGCTCTTGGGTTGGACACGGGTACTGAAAGCACCAATGGATCATAGACTTGCTTTGCTTCCACTTGCTGTGCCAAGGACTCGGATTTCGCTAAGGTTTCCAACCTCGAGGTGGGGACTGGAGTTCTCCTGAAATTGCAACTGATTCTTTGGATTACAAAAATCAGTTCCCCTAGAGAAAATGCCAGCTTTGGAGGGTGGACTTTATGACATCACATACCCTCCAGCATCACATATCTTCTGTCTCCCTAGCACTGGCTTCCAGATTAGGGAGGTGGCAGCCTGGGAGAGGGCCTTCTTAGTCATGGCACCAAAACTCTGGAATTCTCTCTCCAGGGAGATTCATTTGTCCCCTTCTGTTACCTCTTCCACCAGCGGACAAAGACCTTTTTTGTTTGTTTGTTTCATTTGGTATTCTCTCAGTGATCTTTCCTTCTGAATGAATGTTTTATCTTTTGAATATATTTGAACTATTTTATATGTATTTTAATCTCTGGTTTCTTAAACTCTTTTAAATTTGTTTTCATGAGGCATGCTTGGGAGTGGGGTTATTTTAATGCAATTTTACCATGTATGTTTTATATTGCTAGCCACCTTGACTAAGGATTGCCAGCTTGGCTTCTCAGGGCAGAAAGGCAGGATATAAATGTTGTAAATAAACAAATAAACTGAGTGGCTTCTGCCACACTGCCCTGCAGGAGCTTGGAATCAACCATCGGCTGGAAGAGGTGACACCTGTTGTGCCTCTCCCACGTAGACTGATTCTTCCACATGGGCCTTACTGGGACTACTCAGTCCAATGTGCTCCAGGGCCATTTTAGCAGCCCAATGTGCTTTCAATGACATAACAAGGATTTTGGGGCCCTGAGACAAGGCATTTGATTGGGCGGAGCGGCAGACACACCTGTACAAAATACAACACATGTAAAATACACACAAAATGGGAAAAAACCCCACCTTACTCTTTTCTTAGGTAACTGTATTCCTCCTCCAGGCAGACTAGTTCTTGGTTGCTGACCTGAGGCTGTGGATAGCTATAGGCCTATATTGTCTGTAGCTGTCTGAATCACTCCACTGGACCAAGAAAAGAGGCATTGCAGGGCAAGGATGCAGACATATGGCCAGGCTGCTGCTATTATTCTAGTCAGAGTGGGGCTTATTCCTTGCTGGTGACTGGGGGGGGGGGGGATCTGGCAACTGTGGCTGAAATTAACAGGCAGGCAGCAAAAGCTTGCAGTAGCCACCCCTCTAGGGCCTAGGATTGCCAACCCCAGGTGGCACCTGAAGATCTCCTGCTATTACAACTGAACTCTAGGTGATGGAGATCGGTTCCCCTGAAGAAAATAGCTGCTGTGGAGGGCGGGACTATATGACACTGTGCCCTCATGAGGGCCCTCCCTCTCCCTCCCCAAACCCCACCATCTCCATACTCACACTCAAATCTCCATGTATTTCCCAACCCAGAACTGGCAAGCCCATGGACATCCTTCCACTGTACTCTCTGAATGTGACACCATTAGAACAAAGCAGCTCTATTGAGGATCTTGCTTTAAAATGTGAACCAGCCCTAGTTGCTAAAAAACCAGCCCTGATGCTATAAAACCTGGTGTTGATCAAAATTAATGTGTCGTGGTTATTAGCCAGAAAAGAAAAGAGAAAGGAAGGGAATATAGCCAAGTGAGAAACTTTCTGAAAGTCTTGCATTCATGAATTGGGACAGCAGACAGACGAGTGACCCAAAGTGCTATACATTTTCATGAGTCTCCACACTTGAATTCAAAGAGATGTAACCTGCATTAGTACCATCAATTATGTTTCTTGGTTTTTTTAAAAAAATATGAATTCTAAATAAGTTTAAATTTCACCCATGAAATCCCATTTAATGATCATCTTGTACCACTCTCTCCCTCTCTGTGGAAGAGATTGGTTGCCAGCCTCCATGTGGTACAAGCTACAATGTTTAGTAACTTTGAGTCATATAAATCTGTTGTATGTATTATATTATAAAGAAGTGCAACTTTACAAAGAGGGTTCATCCACATTATCAAAGTTATTAAACATTGTAGCTTGTATATCACAGTGTTTGTTCTTTGTATTGCCTCAATAATGAACTGTGATCCCATGTTGTTGTTGAGCCTCCAGGTGATAGCTGGAGATCTCCTGGGACTACAACTGATCTCCAGGTGATAGAGATCAGTTCACCTGGAGAAACTGTCTGCTTTGGAAAGTGGACTCTGTGGTATTATACCCCATTGAAGCCCCCCTCCCCAAATCCTTTCCTCCTCAGGCTCCCCCCCAAAAAAAACAAACAAAACAAAAACCCTCCAGGTATTTCCCAACCCAGAGCTGACAACTCTATTCTTTATGGAAGCTTTTCCAGTTTGGAGACTTATGACTGATTCTGTCCGGTCACTGAATGCATAAAGAGGTGTTTGGAGCCCATTTAAGAAATCAGATAGTTCAACAAGTTGACTGAAATACATACCAAAATACCTAGATGCACTCAAAATTCTGGCAAAACCAAATTATGCTTGCAATTCTAAAGGTGATTTTTAGCTAGTTTGGATGTAGCACTATATTTCCTGTAAATTACTTTCCCCAGTCTTTCCTCAGCATGCCAGGATTGGTGGGAAATGTAGTTCTTGTGGGAGGCTGAGAAAATCGTAATTCTGCATGTAGCACCAGCAGCTACCAGCTGGCTGCCTTGCCTGATGATGAAGGCTGCCAGCTGCACAGATACACAGACTTCCCACATACGGGTCATTCCACACCATCCTCTATATGACAGCTGTAATGTACTGGGTGACGAGACGTGTTGAAGGCAACATACTTTATTCGGAGGTACATTACAAGAGAGAGAACACGCGGGCCGGGTCCTGCTTATATACATTCCCTGAAACAACCCTCAGTCAGGCCAGGTCCAATCCTGGCCAGTTAAACTTCCCGCCACAGATCTTGATGGGTGGAGCATCTTAGTGAGCTACATCCGGGGACCAGTGGGTTTCCACTGGGCGCCTCTGCACCCTAAAAGCTCCCCTGTGAGTCACTATTGTCTGGGCTTCTGCTGTCTTGGCGTCCATGGGGAGCTGCTGGTACGCCTGGGCCAAGTCCAGCTTCCCGAATATTTTTGAACCCGCTAGTGCTGCCAGAACGTGACTGACTATGGGGACAGGGTAGGGGTTATCTTGTAGTGCCTTGTTTATGGTGTACTTGTAATCACCACATATGCGCACCTCCCCATTCGGCTTAACCGGGGTTACTATAGGCGTTTCCCATGCAGCGTAGGAAACCGGTTCTAGCACTCCCTGGGCAGTGAGACGGTCCAGCTCCGCTTCTATTTGGGGCTTGAGAGCGAACGGAACTTGCCTGGCCTTCAGCCTTATCTGTCGCACTTCGGGGTCAAGGGGTAAGGATATGGGAGGGCCTTTGTAGCACACTAGGGCCCCATCAAACACCTCTGGAAATTCCCGGCACACATGCTTGAAGCCCTGTGTCCCCAGCTGCTGCACCCCTACGATCTGAATTCCCAGCAGTCGAAACCAGGCCAGGCCCAGCAGTGTGGTAAGCTAGCGTTTGACCACAAGTATATCAAGTTTCCCCTTAAAGCTCTTAAACTCCACCCTCACTGTGGCCCATCCCAAAATCTGAATTGGGTTTTTTTGGAAGTCCCGTAGTATGAAACCAGCCGGTCGTAGCCTGGACCGGCCACGTGGGTAAAGTTTTCTTAGAGGCTCCTCCAAAATTATGGAGATAGAGGAGCCCGAGTCCAGTTCCATCAGGCAGGGGCTGCCCTCGATCCAGATCGATACCTTGACCTTGTCAGGGGTATTGCTGGGCAAGTTCATTACCTGTAGGCTAGTCGATGCGGTCGAGTAGTCCTTGGTCGAGTCCTGGTTGGTGGACTGGCATCTGCGGGCAGCCTTGGCCCAGCAAGCCCGCGCGATGTGGCCCATTTTCCCGCAGTTCCTGCAGTCCACATTGCAGTAGGGGCAGTCCCGATGCTCGTGTGGGTCCCCGCAGCTGGCGCACTTGGTGGTGGCCGGTCTCTCGTGGTCACTGGGTTGCTCTCAGCCCTGTGCCTGGTTGGCGACGTAGCTGGTGTGTCTCCTCATCCTCTGGGTTGCTCTGCGTCATCTCTTGGTGGACGGCTTCTGCCCGTGGGTTGTGGAAAGCTTTTGTGGCTCTCTCAAATGCAGCAGCCTCGTTGAAGGCACTTTGGAGGGTGAGCTCTTCCCTCACGAAGAGCTTTTGTTGTAGTTGTTCGTCCCTGAGGCCCCAGGCAAATCGGTCCCTCAGGGCTTCCTCTAGCTTGTCAAAGCTGCAGTTTCCCGCAATTTGGTGGAGAGCAGCCAGGTATTTAGCGGCCAACTCTCCCGCCTCTTGGTCCCTCTTGTGGAAGAGGAATTGGTGGGTGATGATAGATGGTTGGGGCAAGAAGTGCCCAGTAAGGAGTCTGACTATCTCCTCATACGTCTTCTCTGTGATCCTCGCGGGGGCCAAGAGACCCTTGGCAATCTCGAATGTGGCCTCCCCGTAGATGCTCAGGAGCATGTCCCTCTTTCGGCTGTCGTCCGTGATCATGTTCGCACGAAGGTAGCAATCGACCCGCTCCGTGTAGGTCTCCCACCTCTCCGGTTTAGCGGGGTTGAACTCTTCGAGATGACCCGTCGTTCCACCCAGGTTAGCCATGGTGACTGCGGTGGCGGGTGCTTCCGTCTCCCTAGACGGTGTGCTTTCCTCATCTCTGGCCAGGTCCGCAAAGTCCCTCTTCGGGAGTTACCTGGCTAGCATCCCATCCTCGTCGCCACTATAATGTACTGGGTGATGAGACGTATTGAAGGCAACATACTTTTTTCGGAGGTACATTACAAGAGAGAGAACACGCGGGCTGGGTCCCGCTTATATACATTCCCGGAAACAACCCTCAGTCAGGCCAGGTCCAATCCTGGCCAGTTAAACTTCCCGCCACAGATCTTGATGGGCGGAGCGTCTTAGCGAGCTACATCCGGGGACCAGTGGGTTTCCACTGGGCACCTCTGTAGCGTTCGCCATGCGGTGCATAGACTATGGTTTCAACAATAGCCCTTCAAGTACTTGAAGATGGTGATATCACCTCTCAATCGTCTCCTCTCCAGGCTAAACATCCCCAGCTCCTTCAACCTTTCCTCATATGACTTGGTCTCCAGACCCCTCACCATCTTTGTCACCCTCCTCTGGACCTGTTCCAGCTTGTCTATATCCTTCTTAAATTGTGGTGCCCAAAACTGAACACAATACTCCAGATGAGGTCTTACCAAAGCAGAGTAAAGCGATACCATCACATCACGTGATCTGGACACTATACTTCTGTTGATACAGCCCAAAATTGCATTTGCGTTTTTAGCCACCGCATCACACTGTTGACTCATGTTCAGCATATGATCCACTAAGACCCCTAGATCCTTTTCACACATACTACTGCTAAGACACGTCTCTCCCATTCTATAACCATGCATTGGATTTTTCCTACCTAAATGCAGAACTTTACATTTATCCCTGTTAAAATTCATTTTATTTGTTTTAGCCCAGTTTTCCAGCCTGTCAAGGTCATCCTGTATGCTGTTTCTGTCTTCTTTTGTGTTTGCAACCCCTCCCAATTTAGTATCATCCCAATTTAGTATCAAATTTAACAAGCATTCCCTCTATTCCTTCATCCAAATCATTTATAAAGATGTTGAACAAAACAGGTCCCAGGACAGATCCTTGAGGCACTCCACTTGTCACTCCTCTCCAAGAGGGTAAGGAACCATTCACAAGCACTCTTTGGATGTGATCTGTCAACCAGTTACAGATCCACCTAATGGTAACAGGATCCAAACCACATTTTACCAACTTGTCAACAAGGATAGTATGTGGAACCTTATCAAAAGCCTTATTGAAATCAAGATAAACGATGTCTACAGCATTCCCCCGATCCAGCAAGGTAGTCACTTTCTCAAAAAAAGAGATCAGGTTAGTCTGACATGACTTGTTCTTGAGAAAACCATGCTGGCTCTTAGTAATCACATCCATTCTTTCTAAATGTTCCAGGACCAACTGTTTGATGATTTGTTCTAAAACTTTTCCAGGTATAGACGTCAAGTTGACAGATCAGTAGTTACCCAGATCCTCTTTTTTCCCCTTCTTGAAGATGGGGACAACATTCACCTGCCTCCAATCTTCCGGCACCTCTCCTGTTCGCCAAGAATTTTCAAAAATAATAGCCAGAGGCTCAGAAATTATATCCACAAGCTCTTTCAGAACCCTTGGATGCAATTCATCTGACCCTGAGGACTTATTTTCATTTAAAGAAACTAGGTGTTTATGTACTACTCCTATGCTGATCCTAGGTTGGAACTTCATACCCTCTTTATATGTTCTTTTTTTGCTATGTTGAGCACCGTTCCCCTCAGAAGAGAAGACTGCAGAAAAGTAGGAATTGAGCAGTTCCATGCTCTCTTCATTACCGGTTACAATTTCACTTTCTTGCCCTTGCAATGGGCCTACCATATCCTTGCTCTTTTTCTTACCCTGAACATAAGAAAAGAACCCTGTTTTGTTGTTTTTAGCATCTTTGTCCAGCTTAAGCTTATACTGAGCTTTAGCTTTCCTAACTTTTTCTCTACAAGAACTGGTGATTTCTTTATATTCATTCTTGGTTATAAGGCCCTCCTTCCAATTCCTAAAGGAGTCTTTTTTATTTCTCAAGTCTTTAGAGAGCTGTTTATGGAGCCACTTCGGGTTCTTTAGGTTTTTTCCATTTTTTCTTCTCATAGGAATCGTCTGTGATTGCACTTTCAGTATTTCACTTTTAAGAAACTCCCACCCCTCCTGAACCCCCTTCCTCCTAAGTATTTCTGACCATGGGATTTTACCCAGCATAGTTCTATGTTTATTAAAGTTTGCCTTTCTGAAGTCCAACCTATAAATCTGACTACGTAAATGAGCAATGAGTGCAGGATATGTTTGGTTTTGAATGTGTTATTTTGCAAAGATCACTGGTCTCACATCAGGCTTGCTTGTGAATGTCAGTTGGTTCATTTGTCATACTGAAATGTCACTGGCTTCTAGGGAAGTGCTGTCTCATGGTTCTACTGCAGTTGCACAACGGGGCGTGTTACCACTTTGTAAACTGACATCTGGGTTCGCTCATTATGGATCACACAATGGCAATTCTGCTCCATTTGTACCACCACTGTTCTTTCTAGTTCTCTGGACTCTGTAGCAAGCCATCTTTTAAGGGAAAAGGTTTAGCGAAGCAGTCCCAGTGGAACAACACCATTTTAGAGATTGAGTGCAGTCCAGCCCCAACAAAGAATGCTCATGGAGCCAGGTGATTTTACCTGTACTACTGCTTAACATTTCTTTATTGCTAGTGGTGGGCTAGTACTATACAAAAGACAGGAAAGGTCTATTAACCCAGGGAACTTCCACTGCTACCCACTAAAATCTCTGGAGACTGAGAATAGCGGGTGAAAAAATTCCTTTTCCAGCTGAGGGACCATTGTTCAGGCATCTGAGACTCCTGTGAATAGCTGAACAAAGTGCCAAGAAATACAGAATTACAACCAAAAAAAGATCCTTCTGAACTTCAACGTACTACACGATGATCCATCACTGGTCTTGCAAAATAAATAGCTATCCCTTTGTAATTTCCTGTCTAAATGCCAGCTACTGTAGCAATACTGAACTATCCTGGGCCTTTTCATCACTTCTCTTCAGT
The DNA here is from genome assembly GCF_032191835.1 of Heteronotia binoei. Classification (NCBI taxonomy): domain Eukaryota; kingdom Metazoa; phylum Chordata; class Lepidosauria; order Squamata; family Gekkonidae; genus Heteronotia; species Heteronotia binoei. Next base: position 50,987,559 of record NC_083224.1, read on the forward strand.
CACTGAAGCTGATGTGTTTAGGTGCCATTAATATATCCCCTGCTGTCAAGGAAGAGAGAGAGAGAGAGAGAGGGAGCACTCACATGAACAGATATTTATATACTTCAGAGTCCATTTATAACCTAAACCATTGATCTTTACTTCATTGGGACTCAGGACACATAAGTGGATTGCACCGAACCTTTTTGTTTGTTTGTTTGTTTGTTCAGGGTATCTCTTTTTTAAATGAAAAGAAAGAAGAGGAGAGATTGATTGCAAAGGAGAACCAGGCTTCTGCACTTTTCACACATGTGCAAGAGGAGATTTTTGTTACTGTAATTTGCAGTGCAGGTGTGAGAAAAATGGTGCTAGGTACAGTGAAGACTTTGTGGCAAACATATGAACAGGAGAATATACCTTGCTCAAACTCCCTAGCTTTTAATTAGATTGTCTCAGTTTCCCTGGCGGTTCCTCTCTAGCATTGTACAACACTGAGTTCCAGGGTGGGCAGATGTCGCACACTATATCCCTGATGTGATGATGTCACCCAGAAGTTATGTCATCATGTTGGGGACGTTGGATGACTGTAACTCACTCTGCATAGGTGTGCCCTTGAAGTTGCGCTGGAAATTTCAACTGGCCCAGAATGCTGCTGCACAGATCCTTACGGGGACCCCCTTGAGAGTACACATATGACTTGTGTGTACACATATGCCACCCTACATCATTATCGAATACCATATGATCACCACTTATATTATATTGTAGTGATACAGCACCATGAAATGAAATGTTTTTAAATAATTTTAAACTGTAGCTATTTTTATTGGTTTTTAATCTGTAAAAATGAATGTTGTCAGCCACCCTGAGTCTGCTTGCGGAGAGGGCGGGTGACCTCCCGTAGGAGCTGTGCCTGGTGGTCTGCCAGCCACTGCCCAAATTGGGCCAAATCCAGGGGGGCGGGGTTAGTGTCCATAGCGGACGTCAGTTCTAAGTTTATCACGGAGTCCTCACTCGTTTCGTCCGTTGACGAGTCGCTGGACTCCGGCTCGATGTGTGGGGTCGCCACTCGACTTGAGTGCCACCCGGGCGGGGCTGGAATATGGGGGCGTGGCCGTCTTAGGCTCGGGAGAGTGCCTGCATTCTCCACCACGTTGTCGCGCTCTGGGTACCTCCCCCGGTCTCCCGGCGCCGCCGGCGCCCCTCCCGGGCACTCTGGGGCGTTCCCCGGAGGTCTCAGAAACAGGGGTGGGAGCCACGTTACTTCACTGCAGGCCCCCGTTCCCCTCCTGGCTGTGCTGCGGCTCCTGTTGCTCTCTCTCGGGAGGCAGCCTCCATAAGCACCGGCCAGCTTCCTCCCCGACCTCCTCCTTTCTTCTCTTTATCCCCCTGTCTCAGTCCTCCCCCCTCCTGGGTTCTGCCCCTCTCTGGCTCCTCCCCCCCTTCAAAGCCCCAGACGCCCGGGAGAGGCGGACCGGGGCTGGGCTGCCTGGGCGTGCCTCGGGCGTCTCGGACTTCTGCAGCGTGCTGGGGCGTGGCGTCTCTCGCGACCACGGGTCAGGCGGCTCTCCTCCTCTCTGCCCAGCGCTGGGCTCAGCTTCTCCCTCCTGCTCCCCGACGTCTCGCTCTGGCCAGGCTCCTCGGACCTGGAGACGGGCGCGGTGGCTGAGAGGCGCCGTTCGGGCAGCTGTTGGCACTCCATCAGCCCAGGTGAGGGGTGGGGCCGCCGCGGGGGCTTGGGAAGGTGTGGGAGGCTCTCAGGGCGGCGGCGGGGGCCGGGAGTGGCTGGCAGGCGCCGGGGGGTCCCCCTTGCGTAGTCCTCGCCCGGGCTGGGCGGGACACCTAATAAAAATAGAGAGAAATGCATAGAGGTAACATAAGGATGGACAAACAGGGTGATAATTACCGATCGTAGTCTTCAAGGAAGGTTCCAATAGCAACAATCGAGGATGATGGGGAAGGGGACCCTCAACTGACCAAGAATCGGGGATGTATCTAAATAGCAGGAATGCGGTACTGCTAGATGCACACCTGTGGGGAGCTGGGTCACAGGTTATAAGGACTACCTTGAGCCCTTAGGGGATCGGAAGTACAGGTGCGGATGACAGGTGGTCAGCTGGTACATGACCTCAGAAAAAGGGGAGGCTCTGCAATGACCATAAGGGCTGGACTTATGTGGTAGCCAATAGCCAGTTTATTGGGGGCACCTGATTGGATGCCCATACCTGGCCAATGAGCAGACCTGGCCATGGTTACCTGATTGGACTTCCAAGTAACAATGGGCGAAAGGGGGAGACTCCAGGATGACCATTAAGGGAAAGAATGGGTGAAATTATTGGGGTGGAGGTGATTAAAAAGCTATCAAAACTTATCTAAAAGGTGACAATAGATGGCCAAATTGCTACCTAAGGTAACACCTGATCTATACAAAGAAACTTGGCTCTGGGTGAAGATGTTCTTCCTCTTCTTCATTCCTCTAGTGGCACCATCCTTTGTCTTGGGTTCCGTTGGACAAAGGCCTAGGCAGTCTGACAGGATCCATGCCTAAGATAAGCTTGATTGCCTTATGCATAGGTGACATCTGTTGAGTACATGAGCCTCCCACTTCGCTGTAATGGAGTCTGGCACTGCAGGAAGATAGGTGCTGGTGATGACAGATAGCGGCCACTGCCAAGTCCGCATTTTTTCATCTTCGACGGGCAAAGCAGTTGGCCCCCTTCCTGGAGCGCCGGGACCTAGCAATGGTGATCCATGCTACGGTCACCTCGAGACTGGATTACTGCAACGCCCCCTTTGGCGGGGGAGGGCGGGATATAAGAATAAATTTATTATTATTATTATTATTATTATTATTATTATTATTATTATTATTATTATTATTATTATTATTATATTATTATATTATTACATGGGGCTGCCCTTGTGCCAAACTCGGCAGCTGCAGCTGGTGCAGAACATGGCGGCTAGGCTGCTGTTGGGGCTCCCAAGATGGGAGCACATACAGCCGGGGCTGCGCGGACTGCACTGGCTGCCAGTGGTATACCGAGTTCGTTACAAAGTGCTGGTTATTACCTTTAAAGCCCTATATGGCCAAGGACCTGCCTACCTGAGGGACCATCTCTCCCCATATGAGCCCCAGAGAGCGCTGAGGTCAGCTGGAAAGAACCAGCTGAATATCCCTGGGCCAAGGGAGGCCAGATTGAAGGCCACCCGGGATCGGGCCTTCTCCATTGCAGCTCCACTGCTGTGGAATCAACTCCCGGAGGAGGTACGGGCCCTGCGATGTTTAGATCAATTCTGCAGGGCCTGTAAGACCTACCTCTTCAAAATAGCCTTCAACTAATGACAAGCTAAGAAAGTGCCGCTGGAAATGTTTTTAGCTACTGAACCTTACTGAAGATTTAATGTTTATAGCATCATAATGTTAATTTTAATATAACTTGTAAATTGTTTTTAATGATGATTTTATAAGTAAAACTGTTGATGTATATTGTATTTTTATGTTGTAAGCCGCCCTGAGCCTGCCCTGGCGGGGAGGGCGGGATATAAATAAAAAGTATTATTATTATTATTATTATGTTAGCCTTCCCATATGGATTCTATGGTCAAGGCTGGAATCCATTTGCCTGGACAGTTCCTGGCGGCGCAACTTCTTCCGCTGCAACGGCCGAGATGGTGAGCGCACATAGCGACTGGAAACCCATCTGTCCTCCTGGTTAGCACTCTTCCAGAGACACGGAGTGCTGCTGCAATGTTGTGGCTGTTCATACTCACATAAGTCCCTACATTCTGGTAGACAAAACCCACGTTATCCTGGCAGATGTGTGTGAGTTGAATCTCCAGGCACCCTGGCAACCAAACGGGCGATTAAGATGTTCTGAAATTAGGGGTCTTTTTCTCACACCCCCTGCACAATGCAGGAAATTCACAAGTACTTCCCTCCACAACCCCAGCAACCCCTGTTCCATGCCTAGAAGATAGGAAAAATCCTCCAAGACCCCTGGCAAAACTGGCCTGAAGAAAATTGCTTCCTTATCCCAAAGTGGTAATCAGCATTTCCCTGGGTGTGTAAGAAAGGACCACAAGAACTAAGCACTGATGCAACTCTATCTGCCCTCCTTCTCATGAGCTGCCTAAGTTCACAGAATCAGCATTGCTGTCAGATGGTCTGAATAAATAATAAATAAATACTAATGTTTTGAATAAATAATAAATAAGTGATCTAGATAGTCTGGAGATCAGTTGTAACCCCAGGAGATCTCAAGCCCCACATGGAGGCTGGCAGCCCTATCCGGCGGCAGAAAGCCCATCCACAGTATTTAATTTTGAAGGGAGAAAAAGGGGGAAAAGCAGCAAATAAACTTCCTCCCCACCCACTACCAGCACAACACAGCTTCTTTCATCCATCTGTTGTCTGGGGTTAGGAGATGGTGCTTTTACCCCTGAATGAGTGACCTTATTGTCAATAAAATAATTCTTTCCCCTCCCATTTTCTAGAAAGTTCCTAACAGTGATGCTGCAATGGCATATGTAATGGTAAAGAATTTGGTTCCCACTCACACATAGTAAAGCTGATGAGTATCAAAACGAGTTATTTCTTCAGCCGTTCTCATGTTACATTACAGTGCAGGTTGTTCCTGGCATAAGCATGAATTTTTGTTTGATGGGGGAGAGCAGAAAACCCAAACAAGATCAGGAAATAGGTCAGTAGTAGAAGCCTCTTCTGGCAAAGATCCGCCAAATAACCCTTAGCATTTTTACATGTCTTGTAAGATTTTTCAAATGTATTATCTTGCCTGACAATCTGTAGTCAGAAATGAATGAACAAAAGGTAAGAGATATTAGCAATTAGATATTGTGTATCTTGCTGTTTCTTTACAGAAAAGTAGTCTGAGCCCTTTATATGAGGCAGCACTAAAATATAAATAAATATAATTAAAACCCAATTTCCCCTCTTCTTATTTGCCTTTCCGTTCCCCCTAATATCCCCAATCCCTTTGATCAAGCTCATCTTCCCCCATGTTCCTCTATCAGTCACTGTGCCTAAGACATATATTTATGCATGTTTCAGCTGCTGCACTATCTCCTGTCAGCCCAGGGAGGGAGGCACATTCTCTCCTCCCCCTCCAGTTCTGGGTTCATTAGTCACAAGAGTGGCACTGGCAATTACAAGAAGTCCTCTGCTGGCCACTTTCCTCCTTGCCTACTCCCAGTGGTAACCCTTTTCATGCCTGTTTTGCACTACCTGAGTATTCAGCACATTAGAAAAATGAAGCACTGCCTGCCAGTTCTTATTCCTGACAAGTGAGAGAGACAGTTCAAGTGCGACCGACTTTGGAGACAGAGCACAGAGATGTGGACTCCCTTTCCCATCAGTGGTGCAGCCAACATGCCAGCTGTCATTTCAGAAATGTCCCATGGCCTGTGCTACACAGTGGGATTCTACCTTGCTGAACCTTTAGAGGCAGAGAAGAGCAGAACATAGACAGGGATGCCTTTTTGTTTTTCAAGACCCTAGCACCCTTGATCTGTACTGCTTTAAGTTGTTTATAAAGAGAGGCAATAAATACAAGTGTCTATTTCTGTGAACTGGCAGGGGCAGGCTTGCAGAGCTGGTACAAATGCAGCTCATGCCTATCAGCTGTTACTGAGACCTGGTACATATTTGAAAACAGTCTGACTAGACACTCCCTGAGGCAGCAAGCAACATGATGAAATTTTGAAGTTGAATCCATCCAAGACAGAGGTCATGTGGCTGGGAAAAGCTAAAATGTGAGTTGGAGGGTCATTCCTGAAACTCGATGGTGTCCAGTTGATAGCTGTAGACTCCGTAAAGAACCTCAAGGTGTGGTTGGATTCTGTGCTATCAATGGAGAACCAAATGTCCATGGTGGCACGGTCAGCTTTTTCCCCATCTACATCAGGCCCGCCAGCTGGCTCCTTATTCATCTGGGTCAGACATTGACCCATGAAACAGTCACCTCCAGATTGGACTACTGCAATTTGCTCTATGTAGGGTTACTTCTGAAAAAACTCCAGAAACTGCAAGTCCAGAATGTAGCTGCCAGGTTGCTAAGTGGAACATCACGATCTGCTCATATTACTCCAATTCTGTGGCAGCTGCACTGGCTGTCTTCTGTTCCAATTCAAAGTGTTGGCATTAACCTATAAAACTAATTGTCTGGGACCCTCATACCAAGAGGATCACCTCTCCCATTACAGTCCCCCATGCTCCTTTTGGTCATTGTCTAAGGGCCTCTGCAGGTGCCTGGCCCCAGGATGACTTGGCTAGTTGTCACCGGGGAAGGGCCTTCTCAGTTGTGGCCTCTACCCTGTGGAACGCACTCTTGGATGATGCCTATGCCCTGCTGGACTTGCTTCGTTTCCACAGAGCATGCAAAGCTGAATTATTTATGAATTATTATTATTATTATTATTATTTGGCCTTTGGAGGATAACCACATGTATGGCATGCCTTTCAATAGTGATATGGTGATAGTCATGCATTTTAACATTTTAAAGTTACTATTTTATAGTTGTTATTATTATTTTTTTGTTTTAACCTTATTGGTTTTAATGTTGTAAGTTGCCACAAAACCCTTTGGGTGAGTGGTGACTAAAAATCCAATAAATAAAATAAATGTACTCAGCTTTTGCTAATTAGTTATCTGTAAGTGTTAAGCTACATTCCTTGTGGTGTGTTATATTGTGCAGGCTTGGGTTAAAGATCATTTGAGTGGAATTTCATTCTAATGAGTAAGCTGGTTTTATACTCCACGTACCTTTGAAAAATAGCACTAGTGAAGTAATAGCAACAAATTAGCAGAGTTCTATCTGAGCTAAGCTCATCTCCCTCTCCCAGTAGCTACTACAAAGCTTGGGTGTGCCCAGGGGTGCAAGCCCATGTCTTGCAGACAGTGTCACTGAATAAACCAGCTAGTGAATCCCAACTAACCAAAGACATGTTGTTTGTGTGTTTGTTTGTCTGCTTTATTTGTATTGTGTTTTGATGTTGTTGTGAGCCACTTTGGGAAGAAAAGTGAGATATAAACAAACAAATAAACAATAGGAAGTGTGGAGAAACATCCTCCCTAGAATCCACCTAGATATTTTATTAATCGGGGCTGCACTCTGTATGTGGCTCATAGGCTCCAGGTAAAGGAGCAGCAAAAGGAAAAATACAGGAGATGAGTCATCTCTCTCCCAAGCACAGAGCATTCCAGAGCTTAGCTGTGCAAATAGCACAGCACCGAGTGAAGGAAGAACACACCTTGCTAGAATGTCACATCTAAGGGGACAGAGTTGGAAAGCCAAAAGGCTACATAGTAATTTCTTCTTGAAGCAGGAAGGACTGACCCCAGAGAGGATGAATTCCCAAAGGGAGACTATTCTCAGAGCACAAGAAGGAAGCTCTCTTCTGTTATACTCTCAAGCCATCAAAGACTAAGTATTTACTTAGGGTCTCCATCAAGCCCATGTCAAGGGACAAAGGGAGAAGTCCCAACTCTGAGAACTAACATAATGATGAGTTTATCAAATGCTGCAGATTCCAGATTTCTTAGCCTATCCTAGCAATAACATCATTGGGCTTAAAGCTTAGGATAAGAGTTCTCACCATTTCCATTTTATCATTGCTTAACCTGATGCTGAAACAATGGCTGATTACAGACTGGCACTTTGGGCCAACTCAGAGACGCCTCTGAAGTCGGCCCAAATAATCCCTCCACACAGAAACATCTGCTGGGCATCTCCAACCCGCACTCACCCCATCCTTCCAGCCGCTCCACCCGGCTTGAAAAGCAACCATTTTGGAAGTGGTCACAAATGTTTGAGCTGGCCGGTAGTTGCCTCCCCGCCGTCTGAAAGGGGAGGGACGCAAGTGAGGTGGCTTGGCGGTGTGGAACTTCCAAGCCACCCGAAGCTGTTTCCAAGGTTTTTTTTAAAGAACCCAATGAGAACGCTCGTGCGCATCAGCACTTCCCTGAGGGGGATCAAAGAGGAATGTGGCTTCCCAGTCGCCTTCCCGTGCAGAGGCGCCGAGCTGCCTGACGGACCAGAGGCGGATGGCTTGCGGGTGAGTGTGTGGAGGCTCCCGAATGGCTCTTTTTGCGCGGGTCCGATTCGAGACGCCTCCCAGCCACCCCAAAATGCCCGTCTGTTCTCAGCCAATGTGTACTATTTTTTAATTTTGTAACTTCATATATTTTGAATGCTTGATGCCTTATATTTTGAATGCTTGATGCCTTATATTGGCAAATACATCAGGCGTATTCAGTCTTGCTGTCTGAAAGACAGAACTGAACTGAAAGGAAGTGGCAATGGTGAGCTTGCCATTCATTGAGTGTGATAACTTGAAATGGCGAAGGTGTGATAGAGCATCCCTGTACCTGCTAGCAAAGCAAGTGATGCAGCAACAAGGCAGAACCTATCATGACAACATAGATACAGAATTCTAAATATACAAATCCATCTAGCAGATTTGTTGGTGGCAGTGGTTACTATCCAAAGGAAAATTGCTAGCACTCTGGATTAAGGAAAGAGGTGGTGGTGCTGAAAGAAGACTTGGGACAGCTGTGGGGCTTTTCAGAACAAAGGTCTATGAAACAGGACTTATTATATCCTCTTCTACCCCAGCAAATTCCTGGATCACCATACCAATCAAACACACAGATATAAACCTGGAAAGAGCAGAGATTTCAGACATATTGACCTACTGCTAAGAGGATAGATACCATTTTGAGAGGGTGAATTCCTCACCATTGGGACTAGAAATGTCAGATATTTACAGAACTGAATGTACATACCAAGCTAAGGGGCTGGTTTTTCAGAAGGGCTGAACAGTGAATCCCTATTATTATTAAATCTGTCCTGTGGTTTTATGAAAACCAGCACGTTCTGCTGTCAGAGTAAGAAACAACAAGAAGGACCCCAAGATACATTGTACCTGTAAAACCAGAAGCCATGTAGCTCTACATGACCTGATGCCAGTATATCCATACATACCTATGCAGTGGCTTGTGTCCGAGGGTGGGGTGCAGGTACATGGGTCAGTCAGGTAGCCATACCAGGAAGTAAACAGACAAACAAACAGACAGGTCATCAAACTGAGGAACTGGTAGCAGCCTGAGCACAGCTCATTCTGTAATCAGGTTGACCACTTTGCTGAGTTAATGGCTACCATACCACCTCCTGGGCTTTTGCAGTGGTGGCACTGAAGCCTATACTTCACCTGCTTTGGCAAATTACTACAAAAATAAAAGGCTTGGATGACTGCTACTACTAGAGTCCCCAGTTTCAGACCACCTGACACCCTCTACTGCAGCAGACTGTGTGGCTTCTATAGCACAGTTGTACTTTGTACTTTGCCATGCAACTGCTGCACAACTGGCTTGTTGCAACCACAGACTTTGTTTTAAAAATTGGCTCCTGCTACACAAGCCAGACATACATGAGGCTGGTTGAAGGATACTACCTGGGTCTTCTTAAACCTGCTGCTCTCAGCTTATTTGAATGCCCTGCCTGGTGTGGCTTTTTGAATCTTGCTTTGACACACTGCAAGTCCCCCTTGCCTAATTATGATTTATTACCTGCATGGTGCAGACACAGGCAAACAAAATAGCTTCCAGGCTGACATGACATTCCACTTGCCAGACACACACATTCAAGCATGCACCCTTCTGTGCATATATAATCATTAACACTGAGTAATTTTCCTGTGGTAAGTAACTGCCTCTTCCTTTTAACCCTTTGGTATCTTGTAAGTCATTTTCCTAAAATTATGACTCCATTTTCTGTACTCATGCATCCAGGAGGCCTGATTTCGGGGTGGGGGTGATGGGTAGGGTTGCCAAGCCCAATTCAAGAAATATATTTGGGGACTTTGAGGGTGGAGCCAGGAGACTTTAGGGGTGGAGCCAAGATCAAGGCTGTGACAAGCATAACTGAATTCCAAAGGGAGTTCTGGCCATCACATTTAAAGGGACAGCACACCTTTTCAATGCCTTCCTTCCATAGGAAATAATGAAGGATGGGGCACCTTCTTTTGGGGCTCATAGAATTGGACCCCCCGGTCCAATCTTTTTGAAACTTGGGAGGTATTTTGGGGAGAGGCACTAGATGCTATACTAAAAATTTGGTGCCTCTACCCCAAACAACAGCCCCCCCCCCCAGAGCCCCAGATACCCGTGGATCAATTCTCCATGATTTTCTATGGGAATAAATCTCCATAGGGAATAACAGAGTTTCCAGCAGACATTTCCCTCCCCTCCCCCCGCTTTCTGATGACCCTGAAGTGGGGGGAGGGCCTCCAAACCAGGGGATCCCCTGCCCCCACCTGGGGATTGGCAACCCTAGTGATGGGAGAAGGGCCAGCACTGGTTTTGCCAGTGAGGTAAACTGAGTTGTTTGCAAGAGTAATTTGAAACCAAGGCTGAGGTCTGAACTTTTCCCTCATTAACGTCATGACTGTCTATGAACAAGTCAGGCTAATAAAGGGTACCTGATTCATTGCATGCAATGGTGGCTTCAGCTGATGGAAGAACAGTGATTATAATTTACAGCAGATCTGCAAAGAAAGATGATGCATGCTTTTAGACTGAGTAACTCTCTAAGCTTTCTAATTTTGTCAACATGAATTTCCTTTCAACCTTCCTCAAAACTGAAGTCATAGAGGCAATTTATTTTTGACAAATGAAACCTTTGTTGAATTTTAAATGATTGTTGGCCTGTAGGACTGTTCTTATGAGTGCTTGAAAACCATGTGGATTGCGATCTGACATGTTCAAAACCAATTAAGAACGGAGTTGAACCAATTAAGAACTGAGTTGTGGTGAGTCATGTTTTAGACAAGTGTTAAAGCTTTCTCAAAACCCATTCAACATATGGGAACTGACAAGAAAAAAAGCCATCTAATATATGTTATCTGTAAGACATCACAAAAATCATTGATAAACTTTTCAGTGCTTACGTTGGATACCAAGGATGAATACAGTTACCATAGGGTTGACATGTCCTACCTGACTGCTGGCTGGGGAATCCTGGCTGACTTCTGGAATCTTCTGCCAATTTCATCATGGAGTTTTGCCCAAAAACTAGAGTGTTGCTGCACAATGTTGGTGACATGATGACAGCACTTTTGGGTGACATATCATGTCACCTTTCAGGCTAGCTGGGGATGGGATTCCCCCCCTCCACTAGAGAGCTGGCTGGCAGTGGGGCAACACCCTGTAAAAGTGGGGGTTCCCCTGCCCCTGGTGAGGTCTGGCAGTCTTAGGTTATTACCATATGCCCAGATAGGCATATGCCAGGGCCTTGTCGGCCCGGGTCCCTATCTGGTGGAATGAGCTCCCGCTGGAGATCCGGGCCCTGTGGGACATATCAAGGTTTCACAGGACCTGTAAGATGGAGCTCTTCCACCAGGCTTTTAATTAATCCAGTGGGCATCCTCTGAAAGTCATCACTTCCCCCAGCATTTCACCATTATGGTGTTTTGTTATGCTACTAGCCATCAGCCGCATACTGTTTACTGCCTATGTCTAAAAGATTGTTTACTGTGCTGCTCCAGTTCTGTAATGTCTGTTTTTATGATATTGTTTTAACTCTGTTGTTTTATTGTTGTTCACTAAGCCAGGATCTTAACATTCATTTTAATAAAAAGTCTAGCCTTTATAGTTCAGCTGTTTGTGCTGCTGAATAAAACTTATGGGTTCTGGTACTTTTTTTCAGGGAGCAAATATCAACTGAGGGGGCTACACTGGAAAAACCAGCAAGAAGGAAAGAGCTAAACCTCCTCCTAGTTTAATAGCATCACAATTGTGATCCAGTTCAGAGTTCCTAAAAAGTCTTCTGAAAGACATTGCTGATCTGCAATGTCTCATATAGCTTGGGCCTCCATCTGCCATACTAAGTAGACATGTTTGGAAGTAAATCTTTAAAAGAAATAGGATTTAATCCTGAGTGGATGTAGTTAGGAAAGGCTCTAAATTTTACTTCTATCGTCCATGAGGACATTCTGTTTTCTTCCAACAAGAGCGAAATGCTGCCAGCTAAGGGAGGGGTGCTTTTTCAAAAGACCACAGCTGGCAGCTGTTCAAGATCAGGGAGGCAAGGATCAAGGAGTTCCTTCCCCTTTTGGAGCTCCCTTAATATTAACTGAGGATCAGACACCGAGCCAGTCAAGTGATGTCTGGAGCAATGGAAGTCAGGCTAATATGACACAGTGATCTTTACTACCTCTCCCCAACATATTTGTTGCACTCCCAACCTCAGAGGACAAAAATTCCAGCAGCACAGAAGTTACTCTATGCTTTCCATTGCTCCTTCTCCAGCTTTGTGTGGTGCAAGCACAAGGCAATTAATGCAAAATATCCAAAACAAATGAGTTTGATTACATAATTTATAAGAGTTTTGCATGCTATGCAAATTAAATTGCTCAGATTTGGAGGACTGAGCCATGGTTTTTAAAAATGTAAGTGATGGATCATTTGGCCTCTGCCATCCCATCATTGGATGATGATCTATCACTTGCTTTTTTTAACCAGCATAGGATAATATTTGGGTGTTCTGGATCAGGAACCAAAATGGCAATCTCTGCATGATGCCTGGTATTGCCATGGCTCAGTCCTCCAAACCTGAGATCAGGGCCCTGTGGAGCCTATTGCAGTTCTGCAGGACCTGTAAAATGGAGCTGTTCTGCCAGGCCTTTGGTTGAGGCACTGGACCTTCAATTATTTGGCCTCCCTGCTAAAAGCTGTCCTATTTATCCGCCCATGCAGAGTACTGGTATTATTAACTTGGTTGCAGCTCCTTAACCATCTCTCCAGCTCATGGGGTTATACTATAATGTAATGTATATTTTGCCATCTTTTAATTGTTTTTCAGAATCTATTGTATCAACTGGTTTTTAATCATAGAATTGTAGAGCTGGAAGGGCCCTCCAGGGCCATCTAGTCCAACCCCCTGCACAATGCAGGAAACCCACAAATACCTACCCCAAATTCACAGGATCTTCAGTGCTGTCAGATGGCCATCTAGCCTCTGTTTAAAAACCTCCAAGGAAGGAGAGCCCACCACCTCTCGAGGAAGCCTTTAACGGTCAGGAGGTTCTTCCTAATGTTGAGCCAGAAACTCTTTTGATTTAATTTCAATCCATTAGTTCTGGTCCTACCTTCTGGGGTCACAGAAAACAATTCCACACCATCCTCTATATGACAGCCCATTATTTATTAATTTCTGACTATTTATTAATTACTGATGTTACTTACCCTGAGACCATGTGCGGGTAGAGCAGGATATAAATCCAACAAATAAATAATAATGATAAAATAAACAACAGGCTTCCCTTATTTCATCTAAAGATTGGGCTGGCTCTGAGAAAGAAAGAAAGAAATTTTGGCCAAGCGGAGGGCAAGGAATTAGGGAGCAGTTGTCTTCTCCACAAGGAGGCAACATCCATGCCATGGGAGCAGCAGCTCAAAGTTGAGAAGACAGGAGGGAAAAACTCTCAGACTCTAAAATCAGGGGCATTTCCTGCTGAGAACATGATGAGAACAAATGATCTTGAAATGCTGGATAGGGAGAAGTTCTATAAGGAAATAAGTTATTCCAGCCATTGTTTTTTTGATCATTGGTGTTGTTTCCTACCTGGCAACCCTCATTATGCCCAAGGAGGGACACACCTGATCAAAGAATATTTCATCACTAGCTTTCTGATTGCCACAGCAGTCTCCAGCAGATACAGGTGTATTATTCTGAAGAGCAGAGGCAGATTCAAGTCAAGCTGATGAGAATCAGAACTTCAGAAGGGTAATAAGGAACAGAGAAGACAACTTCAAAAAGTAGATGCAAATCAAAGAAGTCCTTCAAAATCAGGGACACCTAAGAGGCATGTCAGGGGTCGGGGAATATATATGCAAACACACAAAAAAATGTGATGAGTAGCATACTTGACAATCTCCTGTCCTGCGGATTTGTCTTCAGAGTGATGACATGGATGCTTGATTATTACTGAGCATACCAGATAGTGTCCAGTTGCTGCTACAACCACCCTATGCAGTGATTTTTCACCATACCAAGAACTTCTCTGGGTATTGTTTCTCGGGGTGGGGGGGGGAGGCATGCTTCCCTGAAGCAACTGGACTTGTAGTCAAGTATGGTTTAACATAAATACCAGAAACCCTAAGCTGATTTAACCAGGAGAATTAGCTAGGTATTTGAAACAGTGAGGTTTTGTGAGTAGTTATGTTGCATATACAGCAGAAGCACAAATGCAGATAGTAAAGCCTGATTTATTGTCAGAAAGGATGTAAACACTAAGAATTATTACTTACCCTTTACTGAAAAGCAATAATGTTTGTCTAAACCCTGGATGCCTTTTAGCTGTGTTACTCATGGTCCCTTTGCTTATTATAAAAATCTCATTGGTGCTTTTCTGTATCTGCTGTTGGCATTCATTAATGTTAGTCGCCACTTGGGCACCAGATATAAACACAGTCATTTTCCTGTTTGTTTAAAGTACCCTTGCCAAAAGAAAAAAGAACCCAAATCAAGTCATCTTCTTCTCCTCTTATTTGCCTGGAGGAGGCCAAGTTGTTTCATTTTACTAGTGACATTAAAATGTTGTCGAGGAAAAGGAATGTAGTTGGTAAACACCAACCACAACCATTTTTGCAAGCTTGGTTTACTGTCTATTTCTAGCCAAAGTCTGTTGTTTTGTAACCTTCAGCGACTGGGACAGGGTGCTCATATTACCAAGGGACTGTTTACAGAACGAAATGAGAAAATGGTACTGATGGGCCCACAGATTTATAGTAGCTCATTGATATTATAATCTCAGGACCATTCATATGACAACTCACTGAGCTTCTTTCCATCCAGGTGGCCATTTGTTTTTGCTGTATAAATTGAACATCCAATTTAGAAAGCCAGCTGCATGAGTTGCTGTCATGAACACACATCAGGCTTTGTGAGTTATGAGGGAAAATGCACACTGTTTGTGTTTGTTGTACTCAGATAAGCTGGTTTTTGCCAGTAGGTGTTCGTGACAGTTGCACCCCAGCCACTCTCAGGGCCTCTCCTGGGCTGGACCTGGATCCAGGAATGGACTCCTCATCTGAGGATGACAAGGACATAAAATCATAAGAAGAGCCCTACTGGATGAGACCAGTCGTCCATCTGGTCCAGCATCCTGTCTCACACAGTGGTCAACATGTTCCTCTGGACCGTCAACAACAGGGCATAGAGGCCGAGGCCTTCCCCTGATGTTGCCTCCTGACTCTCGAATTCAGAGGTTTAGTGCTCTGAAAGTGGAGGTTCCCCCCAGGCTCCATGGCTAGTAGCCACTGATAGACTTATCCTCCTTACTCTCTCTGCTTGCCTTTTAAAACTATTTATTCCTGTGGCCATCAGTCATTCTCTGGAAGCAGATTTCAGGGACAATCTTGGGGGGAAATCAGGAGGCTCAGGGGACATCTGAAGTCATCCAGATGCTTTGCAAACCCAGAACCCCTTGATCCTGGACCTAATTTGAAGGGTCCAGCTGCATATGCTGTTGCCAGAGTACCAGTTCCTGGGGCAGCCAACTCTCTAAGGGTCAGATCCCAGACTACCAGTCCCTCTCCACACAAACACACACCTAGTAGGAGTGGCTAAGATGGCAGGTCTGCAAGGAGGCCATACAAGGATGATGAAGCATCAGCCTATCAGCTCAAGTTCCAGCTACTGATCACTGCCTAAACACATATAATAGGTACTTTGAAGGATCAGGGCTCAACTGAACCCTAGGTAGATAAACTCAGGGCTCAGGTTTGCCCCAGAAGTGGCATAAGGGTGTTACACTGAAGGCAATTTTTTTTCTCCTACCAGCTTCCAGAGCAGTGGTGGGCCATGGGAGCTGGGGGGCAGGAGATCCTCCCCTCAGCAGGAACCTGGCATTCCTAAGAATCCTGGGAAGTGTAGTTTAGTGAAAACACTGAGGAATGGATCCTATAGCATCATTCTATTGGTACAGCTCTTCTGATAAAATGGCTCTTCCATTTGTGAAGGAGGGAGGGCAATCCTTCCTCTTATTACAGTCTCCTAGTGTGCCCCCTATAATGTTCCTTTGGGTTTTCTGAGCCAAAGGACCATGACTGGGTGTAAACAGAGGACATCCATGAGAAGGGTGAGGTGGGGAAGTTGCCTTCCTCTAGACTCTAGAGTGACTCTGCTTGTGCTGTATAGGATCCAAGCCTGAGGACTCTTACAGTGCCACTCGAAGCAGAGTTATACTCTTCAATGACTTCAATGGATTTAAAAGGGTATAACTCTAAATAGGATAGCACTACTTGAGATTCATAGTACCCTTCACCAAACTACAAACCCTAAGGCATCCTAGGAATGGTTGTAAACCCCATTTAGAGTAGAGAGACATACCCTTATTATGGACCATGCTTATGTGGTATTTCTTTGAAAGTCTGTCTCTGTGACAGAATAATTCTGTTTCACAAATTTCCAACAATGCCTGTCTTTTCTTTTCTTTTTTTCTGGGCAGACTCCCCAAGCTTCCTTTGTAAAGTGAAGCTTTCAGAGATTACTAGTTTGAGAGGAAATGGTGACCCTCATGTCAAAGTATGTCTGTTACATGATGCTGCTGGCACCATACATATACAGGGCAATAACATACATGGTCACAAGTCATCTCATGAACGGTCCAAAGTAATAACCAGGCATGGTCCAGTGACAGAACAAATAACAAGGATTTCAGATGGTTGCTGAAAGATCCTAATTGCTAGGGTGCATTTTCTCTTTGCATATCTGATGTAAATGAGAGTGGCAGGCTCTCCATTCTGCCCCAGCCCTTTGTGGGTTGCAGCACTCAGCCAACTTCGCCGCCCTGGACATTAGCATCACTGGCAGGCTTATTTTCCATACCCCAGCCATTAACCTTTACCCTCTGCCCAAATAAATTAGCATTAGCTGCAGGGCCTTACAGAATAAATCCTGGTTGTCTTGACTTGGAAACTTGAGTGGATCCAGGTGGCACAAACAAGAAGACATTATGAGGCTAATTATCTCCCCACCACCACCACCACCACTAAAGAAGCTAGTGATTCATCAGGCAGGAGGCTCACTCATGACTCTAGTTTGGAGGTCTCTGTTCAGGTCTTAGGAGAGCTGGGCTTCTGCGTTCCATCTCGTTTGAGGAGGTATGATTGCAGGCTCTGCTGACTAACCTTGAAGAAGCCTGTTAATGTTGCTGAGAAATCATGAGCTAAACGGAAAACACTAATTAAGGCATTTCACTGGCATTTGCCTGTGTGGAGCCAGCCTGCATTTCAATTCCCTAAGCAATCAGAAAATTCTCAGCTTTTCCCCAAGGATGCTTCTGAGGGAAGCTGCTGTCATGTTTTGACAGAGATGGGTGGAGCTGAGGTTTCTGACACAAGCTAGAGTACTCTTACTCTCTGGATTTCTCGGAATGTAGAACTTTCAGACTCCCTGATGGGATGTGTTGTTGGTTTTCTTTTCCCTTTTTTCTCTTTTTTTAAAAAGTTATTGAGAAACTGTTTGGCAGTTAAAGCAAGCAGACATTCTAGGTGTGCTGGAAGACGTTTGCAGTACACACATTCTCAGCCTTGGGAATAAATGCATCAGCAGGGCTTCTGTCACTCTTCAAAATGCATCTTTCTTTTCACTTTTCATAGCATTTCTAAAGACAGACCAAGAAGGCCACTCTATGGGACTCAATTAATTAATGACAAGCAATTTTATTTACATTTCAAAAAGGATTGCAATTAATTGATGATTTTAATCAATGTGGCCATTTGGGAGGGGATGACCCTATTGCTCTTTTGTCAGTCGATGACCTAGCTGCTGAGGACAAGAGTGGAGCATGCTTGGCCTTTGGCATTCATACAGGGGGATGCTGACTGTGAATAAGGAGAAATGAGGAGTCTCTGTGAGCACATCATGCCTCAGGGAGCCATGTGGGATTTAGGTGCTGGTGGCCCATCACATGGAGCAACAGCTAACATGTCTAAATATTCCATTTTAGCCCTGGTGGCGCCATGTGTATATAGAAACACAGAGTTGGAAGGGTCATCTAGTCCAACTCCCTGCACAATGCAGGAAATTCACAAGTACCTCCCCCTGCCCTCCTTCTCATGATCTGCCTTTGCTGGCAGGTGGTCATCTAGGATCTACTTAAAAGCCTCCAAGGAAGGAAAACCCACCACCTTCCAAGGAAGCCTGTTCCACTGAGGAACCACTCTAACTGTCAGGAAGTTCTTCATAATGTTTTGATTTAATTTCAACTGGTTCTGGTCCGACCTTCTGAGACAACAGAAAACAACTCCTCACCATCCTCTACATGACAGTGTTTCAAATACTTTAAGATGGTGATCATATCACCTCTCAGTCATCTCCTCTCTGAGCTAAACATAGCCAGTTTTGTTGACGGAAGTTTCTCTTTTTTTGTGCGTGAAAACTTGGTGATTAAACAGCAGTCATTCTATTCTGGGTGTCTCTCCCTAGTGAACTACTTGAACAAAGTTCACACTGTTGGAAAGAATGGGAAGAAGAAGAATGACTTCTCTATACCTGAGATGTTGTGTAGGCATGCCTGCCTTATTCAAAAGCTACAGTGAGGTCAAAAATGACCAATAGAGGGGGACAGAGAGCCATGCTGTAGGACCAGATCTCATCAATCTGGCCTATTCTGGTCTGGAGGAATATATGCCTGAAAACAAATGCTATCCAAGGACAGAATTATAGTTATAAATGGGAAATCAATAACTGGCTAAATTACCTTAACACAGAAGTTAATATTTGAGAAAGGTACGGAAGCATTTAATAAATGTAAACATTAGAGTTTGTACAAGCTACAGTCCTCTCAGTGTTTGTTTCCTCTAGAATTAAAGTATGTATGTGGATGTGCATGATTTATGACATCATTAGTCAGCAAATGCAAAGATTTGTCACATATTTGAGGCATGCCCCACTTACAGGTGGCTCATTTGGCTTCCAGCAGATCAGTGTTGGTGCCCATCCTGTGGAATGGCCTATTGGAGCAGATGTGTGGAACACCTTCCTGGTAAAGTTCTGTAAAATCTGCAAGGCTGATTTCAGTGAGCTTTCTCTGGTTGAGTTCCATGTCCTTTATCTTAATTTATGGATTTGTGGCAAAATCAGTTGCTATCATTGTAATTATATTTCTCAGTTATTGCTTATGATGATGTTAATGTTTTTTATTATTGTATTTTATGAATTACACCCTGGAAGTTTATTTGAGTTCAGTCAGAAGTGGGGTGCAAGTAAATAAATCGACACTTCTGTGACATAAAAGGTTATGCAGAAATGTTCTTATACAGAAAAGGACCTAATGGTGCCGTCCTGAATAGAGTTATACCCTTCTAAGTCCATTGAAGTAAATAGAATGGTGTACCTCTGTTTAGTTTGCACTAAGGGTCATTGAAGCTCAAGGTGTCTACTGGATCTTTGTTCCTGATTATCAACATTCTTGTCTATGGATTTTATGACAACTATGAAATCTCATAAAGTTCCAGAAATCCCATTTTTCATCAATCCTCATCAACAGATGCCAGATTTAGAAAACGAGGTTTTCAGGGTTGAATCCTTCCCAAAGCATCAAGTACACTTGGGGGAGATGAATTAGTAATACATCATTAATAATAAAGGGACACTTCTAGCAACCTGCTAAGTCGTAGCAACCTTGCCTCCTAAGGGAATGACAGCTAGTGACCTTGGGACTTCATAGTAAATGAATCTTCAGAAATAAGCTATTTGTAGAGCCAAACATTAGTAAAAAGGCTCCATATTGGATGCAGATTTCCCACTGGTTCTTAATTCCATGTGAAACATGTTTTGTGTTTGACTTTTTGAATTTCCTAGCTAGCTCAGCTGCTTAGAACCAGGGAAGAAAAACAAAACAGACATTTCCCAAATGGAAAAAATCATTGTGCAGGTGGGTTCAGCGTGGCATCTGACTTTAGAAATCATTTTAATGTTATGAGTTCTCTATTTATCAATGCAAAAGGACATTCCAGGAGAGCAGTTGAAACCAATGTTCCCTCTAGGCTGCAGAGTCTTGTGAGCTAAAATTCTACTTTGTGAGCTAGTGACATTAAACTTATGAGCTACTATCATTAAAGTTGTGAGCTACTGCATAAATTAGTGTGCTCTGAGGTCATCCTGCCTGAGCTAAGACAAAAATGTGTGAGCTGAAAGCTAAAACTCTGTGAGCTAGCTCACGCTAACTCAGCTTAGAGGGAGCACTGGTTGCAACAGAATTAGTTGCTTTGTATGAAACCCATAGAAAATCATGGAGAATTGATTCACGGGTATCTGGGGCCCTGGGGGGACTGTTTTTTGAGGTAGAGGCACCAAATTTTCAGTGTAGCATTTAGTGCCTCTCCCCAAAATTACCCCCAAGTTTCAAAAATATTGGACCAGGGGGTCTAATTCTATGAGCCCCCAAAGAAGGTGCCCCTATCCTTCATTATTTCCTATGGAAGGAAGGCATTGAAAAGGTGTGCCGTCCCTTTAAATGTGAGGGCCAGAACTCCCTTTGGAGTTCAATTATGCTTGTCACAGCCTTAATCTTGGCTCCACCCCTAATGTATCCTGGCTCCACCCCCAAAGTCCCCAGATATTTCTTAAATTGGACTTGGCAACCCTAAACTAGAATGATTAAAAAGTTGGAACACTTTCCTTATGAAGAAAGGTTAAAATGCTTGGGGCTCCTTAGCTTGGAGAAACATCGACTGAGAGGTGACATGATAAAGGTTTACAAGATTATACATGGGATAGAGAAAGTAGAGAAAGAAGTACTTTTCTGCATTTCTCACAATATGAGAACTCATCGACATTCAATGAAATTGCTGAGCAGTCGGGCTAGAACTGATAAAAGGAAGTACTTCTTCACCCAAAGGGTGATTAACACATGGAATTCACTGCCACAGGAGGTGGCGGCGGCTACAAGCATAGCAAGCTTCAAGAGGGGATTGGATGAACATATGGAGCAGAGGTCCATCAGTGGCTATTAACCACAGTTTATTGTTGGAAATCTCTGTCTGGGGCAGTGATGCTCTGTATTTTTTATGCTTGGGGGGGCACAGTGGGAGGGCTTCTAGTGTCCTGGCCCCACTGGTGGACCTCCTGATGGCACCTGGATTTTTGGCCATTGTGTGACACAGAGTGTTGGACTGGATGGGTCATTGGCCTGATCCAACATGGTTTCTCTTATGTTCTTACCCACATTGATTTTAGAAAGAAGAATGTAACTCTGCACCACACTGTGCTGTTGGTTGCACAGGGTAATCACAGTTCAAATAAACAACGGTTTCTCATTCTGTCAGAACAGCATCCATGGCTTTCATCTCATGTACAAGTTTGGCATGTGCTAGATAGCCTCTGCTGTGGACCTCACTTCACCTTCTGCTAGAACTTCCATTTGCACTCCTTGAAAGCCCCCGAATATGTACAAACTGAAGACTAGGGGAAGAGGAAGTGAGCTCCTCAGCAGAGACAGTCTAGTGATAAATAAGTCAACCTCACTCCAGCCTCACTCTCATCAAGTCAACAATTGCTGGTGGAGATGTAATTCCACATATCCATAAATCTCTCATTGGAAAGAAAGGGCAACAGAAAACCGTTTAAAGGATGCTTGAATCTTTTTTGGTTTTTTGGACTCTTAAATGCTCAGTTATCCAGTGTTGGTGGGTTTCCAGTGGACTGCATCTGTGAAACACAACTTTGCCTTTCTGTAACCTTGAAGCTGGAGCTCATTGAGCTTTCTAACAAACCAAAATTCCTCATTTGAAGTCTTTACCTTATTTAAGTGTTACAATGCTTCAGAGAAGCAATGATCTGTAGTTGTTCCTGACTGTTTTTAGAAATGTTTTTTTTAATTATTCATGATTTTGTTGCTGATCTGTAAATCCTGAATGACTTGTGCCAGCCTTTTCACCATCACTATTAATTTACCTGTATATACTGCTTATCAGGGCTTTTTTTGGTAGAAAAAGCCCAGCAGGAATTCATTTGCATATTAGGCCACACCCCCTGCTGCCAAGCCAGCCGGAACTGTGTTCCTGCTCAAAAAAAAGCCCTGCTGTTTATATTTCACCTTGGTAGTGCCAGTGTAGCAACCCTAGTGGAGATTGAATGCTCCATAGGGAAACTTGAAGCACAGGGCTTCCTATCTCCTGGTTCTCTGCACTTCTCCATTTCCTCAAAATGGAATTGTCATATCTCCTAATGATTAGATTCCCATGGAGTTTTTGCATGTGAGACAATGAAAAGATAGTGGTGCTTCTGGTCCAGGTCTGTCCCCTTTCCACCACCACCTGAAACATCTTTGACCAGTAACACAGAACAGCAGGCAATACTCTGTGCAACAGTCTTGATCTTCAGGACGAAAGATGTGCATGGCAATAGCAGCATATTTCTTCCTGGCCCAGAACTGGACCCTGGAAAGGAAGAAAAAGTATCATAGCAGTCCAAACCCTCTTGGCCCTCACACACCGCAAGTTTTCCATTCTCTACCTCTGCCTAATGAGAACTGCTTTCCAAAGTGCACTTGTACACGTTCCCTTTTCATGACAGTAATTGCTGGACTCATATGTATGGATAAATATTACTCTAATGAGGGACTTTCTGTTCAAGAGGCAAAGCATTGCTCAGAGTCACAGATAGTGGCTTAGAGCTGGCAGCATGGTCTTAGGAATTAAAAGGGAGTTTGGCTGAATGCAGCTTCAGTTTGGCTCCATGCTGCAGTTGGAAAGCACACAGGGTTTCTATAAGCCAAGTCTTGTATTAAGGGCAAATTGCAAGCTGATGAAACTAAAATTGGGGCTTAAAATTCCCTGCGTTTCTGATCTTCCTGGAGGGAAACAGAATCAACACCTGTCCTTTGGAAATTACTTCTAATGCTTCATTGTCATGCACCAACACACGTAATTTCAACAAAATATATCCTTAAAGACTAATAAAATTTGTAGTAGGGTATGAGTTTTTGTGAGTCGCTGCTCACTTCATCAGATACAAGTATCTGAAGAAGCTCATACCCTTCCACCAATTTTGCTAGTGTCAAAGGTGCTACTGGACTCTTGCTCTTTTCTACTGCTACAGATTAACACGGCTGCCCCCCCCCCCCAAAAAAATATATCCTTTTAGCCAAGCACTGAAAACATTTTAGTGACAGTCACTTAAAGTGAGAAAAGGAAGGAAGGAGTTGCTTGTCTACGTTTACCACAAGCTGACTTGATTGTAGACTTCACTAGAAGGATACAGGATTTCATTGTATTATCTAGTGTGAGCAGTGTTAAGTCAAACACACAAGGCCACAAAGATGTAAAATCAAATACACAAAGTCTACTGTCAGCAAACGGGGAGAACATTTGAAGTTGCCTTAGATTGTGCCATATCATGAGTTTCATCTAGTTTGGTATTGTTTGTTATGTCCAGCAGTGACTCTCCAGAGCCACAGAGATTTTCCCTACCTGGAAACATTTCACTGAAGACACCAGGGATTGAGCCTGACCTTCTGCATGTAAAGCAGGAGCTCTACACCCCTCCCCCAAGCTATGCAACGATTTAGGGATTTGTGCTGAAAATGATGAGGTTGCAGATGATGAGGAGTTCAGATATTCCCAACCCAAAACAATTCCCAAACTGTCCCATTTCATTCCAGGTCAGGAATACCCAAAGTGAAACAAGGCACTCCTGAACAGCTATATCTGAGTCCAGTGGCAGTTTAGAGGCCAACAGTTTGGTAGGGTTTGCCAGGTCCAATTCAAGAAATATCTGGGAACTCTGGGGGTGGGGCCAGAAGCAAAGTTGTGAGAAGCATAAGTTGTGATGGCCAGAACTCCAAAGGGAGTTCTGGCCATCATCTTTAAAGGGACTGCTCTCTTTTTAAATGCCTTCCCTCCATTGGAAATAATGAAGGATAGGGGCACCTTCTTTTGGTGCTCATCGACTTGGACCCCCAGGTCCAATCTTTTTGAAACTTGGAAGATGTTTTAAGGAGAGGTACTGGATGCTATGCTGAAATTTTGGTGTTTCTACCTCAAAAATCAGCCCCCCCCCAGTGCCCCAAATACCAGTGGATCAATTCTCCATTATACCCTATGGCAGGGATTTCAAACTAATTTGTTAAGAGGGCCAGATCTGACATAAATGAGAATTCTTCCTTACCACTTTTGTGGATTTCACAGTGAAAAGCAGTAATTAAAACAAGTGTATCTCACCCTCAAAGGAAGGGTGGGTATTTTCTGTGGCTTAGATACTCAAATGCAAAATGTAAAGGAAAAATCACCATGGTGATTCCCAAGGTCCAGACCAGGCACAATGCTAACTGGACATCCATTGTCAAAAAGATAGACATGTACCAAGCTAGTCTACTCCTCACATCCAATCATACTTACCCATGTTGGGATGTCCAATCATATCTACCCATGTTGGAAAGCCAGTTTGGTGTAGTGGTTAAGTGTGTGGACTCTTATCTGGGAGAACTGGGTTTGATTCCCCACTCCTCCACTTGCAGCTGCTGGAATGGCCTTGGGTCAGTCATAGCTCTAGCAGGAGTTGTCCTTGAAAGCGCAGCTGCTGTGAGAGTCCTCTCAGCCCTACCCAACTCACAGGGTGTCTGTTCTGGGGGAGGAAGATAAAAGGAGATTGTGAGCTGCTCTGAGACTCTGAGATTCAGAGTGGAGGGCAGGATATAAATCCAATATCTTCTTCTTCTTTGCTCCATCACAGTCATTGGCTATTGCTGCCAAATGACAATACAGAGCACCGTTATGTCACAATATAGATAATATCAGTCAAACATTAAAAAGTGGGGAAACTATTTACACAGCTGCCATTTTCAACAGCAGATGCACAATTAGTGTCTTGTTCAAGCTGAGTCTTGCAGGTTAAGGGATGTTTAATGCTTAGTGGAATTTATTTTAGTCCTTTTCTCCTGAAATATTGTCTATACAGCTCTGCATGGGATGGAAATAATGATGCAGAATCCTTCTTCCCTGAAGTTGCCAGGACCCCTGGGCTGTGCAAATTGGGAGAAGCATTTTTTTTTTAAATTAAAGCCTCTACTATGAAGAGCAAGAGTTCTGTCTTTGCACTTTTTGCTGCTCTGACTGCTTGTCATGTGGGGGGGGGGGTGTATCATGTGAGCTGCTGCTTCTGATTCACAGGGGATAATGAGCTTCTAGGGAAGAATAGACAAAGTAGGGTTTGTTTTCACAACTCTCCCCCCCCCCATTTCTTCTAGTTAATGGTCTTGTGTTTGTGCTTGGTCAGAGCCATCAGTTCAGTTGCCAAGAACATAGTCATGTTTTGTTTCGTTCTTTTTTTTTTAAGTTGAAGACAGTAAAGCTGACCTACAATGAACTAATGGTGAAGAAATGAAGAAAGTGTCCTGAGTGATACAAATGTCTCAGCAAATGCCCTGTTTGCAAAGGCTGATGTGGAATCAGTAACAATTTGGAGGCAGAACTAAGGAACATCTATCCAGAATACATCCAGGAGATCTGGGTAAGATGAGGACATTACCTAGGGCTATGGCTAGTGGAGGATATTTGCTTCTTAATTTCTGCTTGCAAGATGGACGTAGATATGGGATCCCTCTATTTGTCTCTCCTGTAGGGAGAAAGGTAGCTTTGGAAGGACAGTTGTAAACAGGCACAATGAACATTCATGAATAGCTGCTGCTCCCGCTACAAGTGGGGTCCAAATGATATCTTCATATGTGAAGTTGGGGGCAGTAGCAGATAAAACCCTGTGGAGGCCCCTAGGCAGTCAAAATCTTGGGGGGGGCCCTCGCAAATTCAGAGTTGGAGCACCTGCCCCTCCGCAGCCTGAAGGCACTGGTGGCTAAAAAGGCAAATGCAATTTTAGGTTTGTTTATGTTTATTTTTAATTTGATTTATACCACGCCCTCCCCTCCATGGCGGGCTCAGGTTGTATTAACAGACGTATAGTGTCCAGATCATGTGAAGTGATGGTATCACTTTACTCTGCTCTGGTAAGACCTCACCTGGAGTATTGTGTTCAGTTTTAGGAAGGATATAGACAAGCTGGAACAGGTCCAGAGGAGGGTAATGAACATGGTGAAGGGTCTGGAGACCAAGTCCTATGAGGAAAGGTTGAAGGAGCTGGAAATGTTTAGCCTGGAGAGGAGGTGGCTGAGAGGTGATATGATCACCATCTTCAAGTACCTGGAGGGCTGTCATATAGAGGATGGTGCGTAATTGTTTTCTGTGGCCCCAGAAGACAGGACAAGAAACAACAGGTTAAAATTAAATCAAAAGAGTTTCTGGCTCAACATTGGGAGGAACTTCCTGACAGAGTGGTTCCTCAGGGGAACAGTCTGCCTCGGGAGGTGGTGGGCTCTCCTTCCTTGGAGGTTTTTCAACAGAGCCCAGATGGCCATCTGACTGCAATGCAGATCCTGTGAATTTAGGGGGAGGTATTTGTGAATTTCCTGCATCGTGCAAGAGGTTGGACTAGATGATCTCGGGGGTTCCTTTCAACTCTATGACTTTATGGCTGGTAAGGATTGGGAGAGTTATTTTTAAAATTGCCATACGCCACATATATGAGAATATCCTTACAATTCATGCTGAAGATGAATAGTTAGCATATAGTGTCTAACGCAGAACAGAATTCACAGAATCTGGCATGCACTGGAAAGTAAGTGTGGAAGAGGGAGCATCAACCATTTTGTGACTCTTTAACTACCCTGATTGCAACTGCAAGTAGAAATAACCATCAATAGATATGCATCCATTTAAAGGTAAGCATATATACCGTATTTTTCGCTCCATAAGACGCACCTGAGCATAAGACGCACCTAGTTTTTAGAGCTGTTTGAGTGAATTTAGAGGCATTTGTGTGAATTTTTTGCAGTATTCGCTCCTTAAGACGCACACACTTTTCCCTCCACTTTTTTGGGGGGGGAAAGTGAGTCTTATGGTGCAAAAAATACGGTACATATTCTATAGGAAGGAGGTGCTCTAAAACTGTACTGAGCATATTGGTATGGGTCACGTGTGTCCCATTTCTTGTAAAAGGTGCCTCATATTCAAGTGAAAGTATTCTATGTATTACAGGGTACTTTCTATTTGTATTTTAAAACTAGCCACAAATCAGATTGATATCATCACCCAAAATATAGAAATGTAACCAGAGAAATTCAGAGGAAGAGGAAGAAGAAGTCAAGAATGGCTGGTACCAGAGCAGCTGGTTGGCTTGCACAGATTCAGCAGAGCTAGGTACGTCAGCCTCCAGGTGAGATCTGGGGATCCCCGGAGTTGTGACTCACCTCCAAACTACAGAGATCAGTTACCATGGAGAAAATGGACGATTTGGAAGCAGGGATGGCCAGACTGCGACTCGGGAGCCACATGTGGCTCTTTCACACATATTCTCTGTTGCTCTCAAAGTTCCCACCACTCCATCAGCCAGCTTGGAGAAGGCATTTGTCTCTTTAAATCACTTCTCCAAGCCAAGTCAGCTGGCAGCTTGGAGAATGTATTAAAGGTTAAAACTGCTTTCTTTCCACCTCCCCATCTATTTGCTTGCCTTCCTTCCTTCCTGTCTTTTGGCTCTTAAACATCCAACATTCATGTCTTGCAGCTCTCAGACATCTGATGTTTATTCTGTGTGGCTCTTATGTTAAGCAAGCTTGGCCACCCCTGGACTAGGGGAACCAGTAGTTAATTAACAGCACAGTTTTATCCATAAATCAGTCTCATGGTTATTTCTAGTCTTACAGATGAAATACATAGGATGTATGCTCCACTGCTATGTTGTGTTCCACTGCTATGTTGCTCAGCACAGCAGAGCCAGCCAACCAAACCTGTAGCCAGAAAATTATAGTTGTGGGCGGGGGGGGGGGGGGGAGAGGGAATAAAATTTTAGGTGGAGGGCCCAAAATGGGGCCCAAAATTATGTCACACACTTTAAAAATAAATGAACAAGGAGAGCGGCAGCAAGGGTGGTGAAAGCAATGGGAAGAGTGAGAGGGCAGCAAAAACAAGGGTTCCAGAGGAGATCCGGGAAATTACAGGCCAGTCAGTCTGACTTCAATACTGGGAAAGTTGGTAGAAACCATTATCAAGGACAGAATGAGTAGGCACATTGATGAACACGGGTTATTGAGGAAGACTCAGCATGGGTTCTGCAAGGGAAGATCTTGCCTCACTAACCTGTTACATTTCTTTGAGGGGGTGAACAAACATGTGGACAAAGGAGACCCGATAGATGTTGTTTACCTTGACTTCCAGAAAGCTTTTGATAAAGTTCCTCATCAAAGGCTCCTTAGAAAGCTTGAGAGTCATGGAGTAAAAGGACAGGTCCTCTTGTGGATCAAAAACTGGCTGAGTAATAGGAAGCAGAGAGTGAGTATAAATGGGCAGTCTTCGCAGTGGAGGACGGTAAGCAGTGGGGTGCCGCAGGGCTCGGTACTGGGTCCCATCCTCTTTAACTTGTTCATAAATGATTTAGAGTTGGGAGTGAGCAGTGAAGTGGCCAAATTTGCGGATGACACTAAATTGTTCAGGGTGGTGAGAACCAGAGAGGATTGTGAGGAACTCCAAAGGGATCTGTTGAGGCTGGGTGAGTGGGCGTCAACGTGGCAGATGCGGTTCAATGTGGCCAAGTGCAAAGTAATGCACATTGGGGCCAAGAATCCCAGCTACAAATACAAGTTGATGGGGTGTGAACTGGCAGAGACTGCCGAAGAGAGAGATCTTGGGGTCATGGTAGATAATTCACTGAAAATGTCAAGACAGTGTGCGTTTGCAATAAAAAAGGCCAACGCCATGCTGGGAATTATTAGGAAAGGAATTGAAAACAAATCAGCCAGTATCATAATGCCTCTGTATAAATCGATGGTGCGGTCTCATTTGGAGTACTGTGTGCAGTTCTGGTCGCCGCACCTCAAAAAGGATATTATAGCATTGGAGAAAGTTCAGAAAAGGGCAACTAAAATGATTAAAGGGCTGGAACACCTTCCCTATGAAGAAAGGTTGAAACGCTTAGGGCTCTTTAGCTTGGAGAAACGTCGACTGAGGGGTGACATGATAGAAGTTTACAAGATAATGCATGGGATGGAGAAAGTAGAGAAAGAAGTACTTTTCTCCCTTTCTCACAATACAAGAACTCGTGGGCATTCGATGAAATTGCTGAGCAGACAGGTTAAAACAGATAAAAGGAAGTACTTCTTCACCCAAAGGGTGATTAACATGTGGAATTCACTGCCACAGGAGGTGGTGGCGGCCACAAGCATAGCCACCTTCAAGAGCGGTTTAGATAAAAATATGGAGCAGAGGTCCATCAGTGGCTATTAGCCACAGTGTGTGTGTGTGTGTGTGTGTGTGTATATTTGGCCGCTGTGTGACACAGAATGTTGGACTGGATGGGCCATTGGCCTGATCTAACATGGCTTCTCTTATGTTCTTATGTAACAGGTGGCAGGGCGAGTGGGAGAGGTGAAAATGGGTGGCAGGGAGAGCAGAAGAGGCGAAAACGGTGGCGGAGAGAGATGAAGAGGTGAAAATGGGTGGTGGGGAGAGCAGGGGAAGTGAAAATGGGCGGTGGGGAGAGCAGAAGGGGTGAAAGCGGACAGCGGGGAGAGCAGGAGAGGCGAAAATGGGCAGCAAGGAGAGCAGGGGAAGCAAAAATGGGCAACATGGATAGCAGGAGAGGCAAAAATGAGCAGTGGGGAGAGCAGGAGAGGCTGCCCAAGGCAGCCACCTCTTTAACCTGTGGTGGGGGGGAGGGAAGCTGACCTAGGGGCCCCAAAGATGTGAGGCCCATAGGCAGGTGCCTAGTTTGCCTTATGGTTAATCTGGCTCTGGTTGGGGGCCTGGATTAGTCTGAGAAAAAGTATCCATTGGATTCTGAAAAATCACCAAGAACTTTAAGGCTGCCTCCTTAACTAGGAATTGTCATGTTTTGTTCCTTGTAGGTGCTGATACCTTAGCACAACCCATCCCTTACAGATGTTAGTTACTTTTCCAACTTGTTTTGCAGATCATGGTTCATCCCGCACTAGATTTATTTTATGTTAAGTGTACTTTGTCCACTTTATGTTAATCCTACTTTGCCTATCAGCAGTTTGGAGTGGTTCTCAACTACTCAAAGTGGATTGATTCCTCTTTCAATTGGGCCTTTTCAACAGGATTCTCTGTAGCATCTATCCCTCACCCCAGCTTTCTTTTGTTTCCAGCCTGGAGCATAAATACTTCTGCCTAATGGATAAACATGCATCTGATAAAGTGAGCTCTGACTTATAAAAGCTCATGCTGGAATAAATTCTAGCCTTTAAAATGCCACTGGACTCCCAATTTTATTTTGCTGCTACAGATTAATGTAGCTACCAATCCAAAGAAAGCCTCTGAAACCCTAAGGTAGCTACCAATCCAAAGAAAGTCTTTGAAAGCCTAACGTAGCTCATAATCCAAAGAAAGTCTTTGAAACCCAAGCTACCTTATTTCTACACACACACACAAATTTTCAATACAAAGCAAATGAAGGGAGGCTGCAAGGTTGAGATGAAGACCAACAGGGCTGAGAGGCTTGCAACATCTCTGCCAGCTGTTTGTTCACCAAAATCTCCCCACCCCACAATGGAAGAGATATGGGATCCTTCTATTTGTCTCTCCTGTGGGCAGAAAAGTAGCTTTGGAAGGACAGCTGTAAACAGATAAATGGCTGGTAGGCAAATGCTTAGGGAGCTGCCTCTCACATCAGCCTACCATTCAACTTTGAATCTACCCATAATTATTTTGCATTTAAAAAAAATTGGGGGGGATGAATAAAAATACAAGGAGAAACCCTAGGCATCTCTAATCAAACATAAATCCCAAGCTTTTCAATAGGACTTACTGCCAGGAAAGTGTGTTTGGCTCTGAAAAAAATATTGTAGCAGGACATACCACAGCTGCAACCTGACTGCAAATCACAAGACAGATTCAATGCACCAAAGTCTCCTGGGAAAGTCATCTCATGTTGATCACATCAGTTAAAACATGCAGTCTGACTCTGGATAGCATCTCATGAAGAGAAGCATAGATCAAATAATGTCAGGCCTTCAAGTAATCCCAGTCCCAAGGAGCATCCTTACTGCATGAAAGCCCACCAGTGTCCTTGCTATGCAGTCTTTTCTGACAGAGAAAGCTCTCTAGGATCATTTATGAGCTGGGAGAAAATCCTGAGATGGATACCTGTAAGTCTTTTGAATGAATTGAAGCTCAGGTCCAGTTCTTGCCCCCCCCCCTCCTCAAAGACATTCCTCTCAGGCTTCAGCACTGTTATAATTGCCAGTAAAGATGATGGGTCTGTCACTGGGGGTTTAGCTCTAATCCCCACTGGCCTCTCCGGGGAGATAAGCATAATCTCACAGTATTGGCTAAGGCTTTTTCATTATTAACTTCTCCCTGGACTGCTGCTAGCAAATGTTAGTAACATATTTTTTAAAAAAAAACACAGTGCAATTAGTTTGGGAAGGTGACTGCAGATGAGCATGTATGACTCATGGGTGTAAATATTTTAAAGGGAAAAAATTGTGGAACAGAAAAAGAGTTTTCCATTTGTTTTGTTTTGACAAGCATTTGGCTTTCCACAACTCTATTTTCCACTGCACAGAAATGAGCCTGAACATGAAATTTTGTGAACAACCCTTCCATTTAGAGGAATTCCAAATCATGGGCATTTCAACTCAATAGCTTTAAATTGTTGGAAATTTGTTTACTTCATTTATGCCCCACCTTTCTGCCCAATGGGGACCCAAAGTGTCTGACATCATGTGCCTCTCCTCCTATTTTATCCTCACGACCCTGTAGGGTTGCCATGTCCAATTCAACAACTATCTGGGGACTTTGGTGATGGAGCCAGGAGACTTTGTGGTGGAGCCAGGAGGCATTGGGGTGGAGCTAGAAGCAAGGTTGTGACAAGCATAACTGAACTCCAAAGGAAGTTCTGGTCATCATATTTAAAAGGTCTGCACACCTTTTAAATGCCTTCCCTCCAATGGAAATAATGAAGGATGGGGCACTTCCTTTTGGGGCTCATAGAATTGGACCACCTGGTCCAATCTTTTTGGAACTTGGAGGGTGTTTTAAGGAGAGGCATCAGATGCTATGCTGAAAATTTTGTGCCTCTACCTCAAAGAAACAGCTCCCCAGAGCCCCAGATACCTACAGATCAATTCTCCATTATACCCTATGGGAATCAGTCTCCACAGGGAATAATGTAGTACTCAGCAGACATTTCCCTCCCCCCCCCTGGCTTTCTGAAGACCCTGAAGTGAGGGGGAGACCTCCAAACTGGAGGATCCCCTGCTCCCACCTGGGGATTGGCAACCCTACGACCCTGTGATGTAATTTAGATGGAGTGCATGTGACTGACTGACCCAAAGTCAGCCAGCAAGCTTCCATAGCAAAGTGGGGATTCTAGAACCTAGTCTGCTTCTCCAAGCACTCCACCACTGGCTCTTAGCTTCTGGAGTAATTTGATTTGCCTGTTTTAGAGCTACATTTCTGTTCTGTAGATCTGATGAAGAAGCAGACCAGCGGGTCAAGCCAAGGCTTTTAGTTACAATCATTGCACTTTTGTGAGACATCAGCCTAGGCCAGTGGTGACCAAACTGTGGCTCTTTCACACATATTGTGTGGCTCTCCAAGCCCCCACTGCCCCACTGGCTGGCTTGGAGAAGGCATTTGTCTCTTTTAAATTGTTTCTCGAAGCCAAGCCAGCCAGCCAGCAGCTTGAGAATGCATTTAAAGATAAAATTGCTTCCTTTCTACCTCTCCCTCACCCCATCTATTTGCCTTCCTTCTTTCCTTGCAGCTCTCAAACATCTGACATTCATGTCTTGCGGCTCTCAAACATCTGACATTTGTTCTATGTGGCTCTTATATTAAGCAAGTTTGGCCACCCCTGACCTAGGCCATCAGCATATCTGGAAACTATGAGAAACCATGAAGAACCATGGAATGCCGTCCATCTATCTGTTTCTCTTATACATTACATATCAGCAGATACAGCACCAAATTAGTTAATTTTATATATTATGCTTTTAATAATTGTTTAATGTTTTATATTCTGGCAAGGATTTTGCCTGCGATGGAGAGCAGGGTTATCCCCTGGTAGTTGGAGCAGTCTGACTTTTCCCCTTTGTTCTTGTATAGGGTGATGATGATTGCATCGCGCCTGCAGCAAACGTGGACTATTGCACCCTTCTTAAATCTTCGTTCGCGAAGCCAAGCCGAGAGAGAGAGAAATGTTTTATACCAATATTGTTTTATAATAGATTTTTGTATTTTATGATGTTAATATGTTGTTAGCCACCCTGAGCCTGTTCACTGGGAGGGCAAGATGCAAATATAAATAAAAAACACTGAGGTAGGACTGCTGCTTGGGACAAGCTGAAGCTCATCTGGCCAGCCTTGTAGTCAACACAAGATATTTTGTCATGGCTAATATATTCCCTTTAATAGTATAGTCAGTGGATAATAATATAATGGTATTTGTTATTTATTATACACCTAAACAAGCAAGCCCTGTGCAATCAATAGAGAAGATGAATAAAACAAATGGCTCTGAACAAGCTTAGATAAACCAGGCAGGAACAAGTTCAGGGAAAAATGAATGGAAGGAAATGGCGATGAAGTAAAATTTAATCAGTGGACTAGGAGGAGGAGAAAAACAAACATCCACCATTGATCAGAACCAAGGCATTAATGTATGCCATTGTTTAATAATAGGAAACTGAGAGCAATGAATTTGCATGTGTGAAACAGTCTTAGGAGAGAGTCTGGATATTTCAGTATGCATTGAAATAATAATTCAGTGTACTCTTGTTCAACTTCTCTAAGGCACAGTAATCCCTAATATAGTTTCCATGCACACCATGACACCTGCCAATGGATTTCTTGGTGCCCACTCACTTCTTTGCCAAAGTGTTCCTTCCCATAGCAAAGTCAGTCCAGGTTTTCCACTACCTCATTGGAACAGGAGATGCTTCAGAAGAACCCAAGAGGCATTGCCTTGGTGTTTGTAGGAGGTACCCATTCAGAAACAGGTGCTTCCACGATAAAAATCATGCTCAGTTTGGAACCTCCCAACATTCTGTGATTAGCCTCAGCGCTTGATGACAGTCATTTTGTAATTGCCTTCCACAAACACCCAATCACTTAGGCTTGCCAGCTCCCACTGGAGGCGGGGGATCTCCCATTACCAGCTCCCACTGCTGCTCAGCAGGTTAGTGCAAGGATATGCCCAGGAAAAATGGGGAGGAGCTCTGCCATACCACTTTAAGCCACAATGCCAGTCCCTCTGCCTAAAGGCAGACAATGATGTGAATTCACTAGACTTGAAAATCTTTGTATATATTTAATTACATTATCTGATAGGTAAGACTTTTGTGTGTGAGAATGCTGGCTTCTGTCACCCCCTTTCTCCAGTATATAGGGAAATATATGATATGATGTCAGTCTGTCCAGCATTTCCCTGACCCTGGCAAGCAGCAGCAAGTGAATCAGAGCAGAGGCAGGGAATCGCTGGATAGGATGACATCACTTCTGTGCCACAGAGCTTCTCACCTTCTATTTTCCAGATATACACTTACATTGAATGAAGGTTATGATGAATATTTGTTAGCAAACATATATGTAATATGGGAATCTTCATTCAAAACCCAGTGCTGAGTGAGCACTCAGCAGCAGACCCAGGTTTGTTACCATAGCATTTGGGGAATAAGCTTCAGAAGATGCTCACTAAGCATGCATCGCAGCTGTGCCCAGGCAGTGGCCCAGTTTCAAAGGAGACACTGAGAGTGCAAAGTCCACAGGTAAATGCTTTTGTCTCACCAGCACTGTGAGAGCCTCAGGCCATCAGCCTGGCACCAAGATAATGAGCAGGTGGCTTTCTATTGGAAAGACTAGAGAGAGATGCTGACCAGCTTGTATGAATCTGCTTGGAAAGCATCTAAGCAACTAAGCCTTTGTGACAGCAAGGGAAGGCGTATATGAAAGTGTCTTTATAGCAGCGCCCGCCTCACGGCCTCACTGGATCTCTTTATTTCAGTCTCTTCGGGGTATTTTACTTGTTTTGTTTGATGGGACCACAGCAGCTTTGTTCTTCCCACAAAATATAGGCTCTTGAGAACTTTAACTTAAACCACAGATTTATTATAACACAAAGTCTTAACTTGGGGATATGGGAGATATTTACACAGGCTAACACGTTGCTCAGTTGTTTCAAGCTTTACATTCACTTTGTCTTTTGAGTCTTTCACAGTTACACAGTTCACAGTTTCCCTTTAACTCACTCTCCACCTCTAGCCAAGGTCTGGCCTCTTGAGAATGATGTGCCAAGTCTCACCCCTCGACTGGAGTCTCTCCTCTCAGCCGTCTTGGTGTCTCAGACCCACATCCACTCCCTCAACCTCCTCACTAGATCTTCAGAGTAGTCTCTAGGTGTCTGTGACCATTCCGGTCTTAACTGACTCACACACACAGCCCTCTTGGCCGGTTTTGTCGAGCTTGTAGTCTCTCCCCGTCTCCGCCTCAAGCTCCTCCACAGGATCAGCTGCCCTCTCAGCCCTTCTGGCAGGCTCGAACTGACCCTCTCAATCTCTGTCAGGTCCCCACTGACAGACTTCTCTGACAGGCACCTTCTCTGTCAGAAGCCAACTTGACTGAACCCTGCCTCAGCAGTTTTTCTCACTCAACTTCTTTTCCCTCCCTGAGAGCTCCGAGCACTTTGCCCCCACCCTCAGGTCACCTGACGCAGGCCCTGTGCGTCTTCAGTTTCTGGTTAACCCCTAGCTTTCCGTCACAGTCTTGTTCAAGGTGGGGATATGGAATGGTACAATACAGCCCAATCTCTTCAGTTCTCGCAAGCTAACCTGGGTCAATATTTGGAAGGGAGACCACCAATGAAGACTTTACAAAGGAAGGCAAAGGCAAATTACTTCTGCTTAATCACTTGTGTTGAAAACTCTGTGAGGTAACCTTAAATCAGCTGTGATGTGATGGCCCCCACCCTCAGGTCACCTGACGCAGGCCCTGTGCGTCTTCAGTTTCTGGTTAACCCCTAGCTTTCCGTCACAGTCTTGTTCAAGGTGGGGATATGGAATGGTACAATACAGCCCAATCTCTTCAGTTCTCGCAAGCTAACCTGGGTCAATATTTGGAAGGGAGACCACCAATGAAGACTTTACAAAGGAAGGCAAAGGCAAATTACTTCTGCTTAATCACTTGTGTTGAAAACTCTGTGAGGTAACCTTAAATCAGCTGTGATGTGATGGCATTCTATTTGTGTTTTAACAATTTATTGATAGCATATGGTTACAAATCTTAATTATAAATTTTCAGCACTAACCCATATGACATTTCAATCCCCCCTCCCTCCAATGTTGACTTCCCCGAAGTTATAGATTCAAGTTCAATACTAAAGGTACTAGTAACTGATCAAAGTTCAATATATATATATATTTTTCCTCATTAATGCTAAAAAATTGTCCAATGTCTTTTTACATTCCACTCTTTCTCCATATATCCTTTAAATTTCTTCCACTCCTTTTTGAATATCTCTAAATCATAGTCTCTTAGCATTCTAGTTAGTTTGTCCATTTCACTCCACGATAAAACTTTCATAGTCCAGTCCCATTTCTCTGGTATTTTTTCTTGCTTCCAAAGCTGCGCATACAATGTCCTAGCAGCTGATAGCAAGTACCAAATTAGAGTCCTGTCTTCCTTTGCAAATTTTTCTAATTGTAATCCAAGCAAGAATGTCTCTGCAGCTTTCTTGAAATCGTAACCCAAAATTTTGGAGATTTCTTGTTGTATCATCTTCCAGTACTCTTTCGCTTTTTCACAAGTCCACCACATATGGAAGAAAGAACCTTCATGTTTTTTACATTTCCAACACCTATCCAACATTTTCTTACTCATCCTAGCCAGTTTTTTCGGAATCATATACCACCTATACATCATCTTGAAACAGTTCTCTTTTATACTCTGACAAGTTGAGATCTTCATTGAGTTCTTCCAAAGGTGCTCCCATGCATCCATTTGTGTTTCTCTATTCACATTGATTGCCCATTTAACCATTTGAGATTTTACTACTTCTTCTTCTGTATGATGTGATGGCATTCTACACACACACAGTGCAGAGGCCCCTCATGTTTTTGAGGCTTTGGGCACCTTTGGAATTCTGACAAAGCAGCTGTTGCAGTAGGTGAAGCCAACAATATGTCAGGGAGCGAAATTATGTATAATAGTAATCATCATCATCATCATCATCATCATCATCATCTATAAGTGATGCACATGTATGTCAACCATTACATTTGCATAATTTGCCCATGTGCAGAATCCAGGTTTTCCAGCAATGTAATCCTATGCAGAGTTATATCTTATGTCTATTGAAGTAAATGGACTTAGAAGAGCATGCAGGGCCAGCCCTACACTGTCTGGCACCCTAGGCAAGGCTAACTTCTGGTGCCTTCTTGCACTGATAATGTCACCAAGTCACATGGGGGGCACCCAATTTGGTGCCCCCAGAAGACCAGCGCCCTAAGCAATTGCCTAGTTTGCCTAGTGGCAAGAGCCAGCCCAGAGAGCATCGCTCTGTTTAGGTTGCCATGATTGGTCATCTTCTGCAAATCTGTGGAAAAGTTGTATGGCCAAGCTCAGCTTTCCTGTTCCTCCAGAAACTATGATTCTGATCTTTAATCACTGCCTGTGTCATCTCATCTCATGTGAAAGCAGCTTTATCTGCCCTGCCACCTTGAGTCAATTTCCTTTTCACAGCCTCCATTCTTTTTTTGTCTGCTAAACTGTGCTATGGACCAGAGCTCTCGGAAATGAAAAGGCCCTCTTGCTTCCCCTGCATTCTGGGCACATGAGGGAACATTGCTAAAAGCAGCACAGTTTGTGGTGGATTGGGCTGCTCCATTAGCAGCTGGTGCAGGTCTAGCAGTTTGGCTGGATTTCCCTGGGATGCATGAGGATGCCCTCACAATCCCTCCCATCACACAGTGAAAAATATATGGCTTTCTAGTGTAATGTAATCTCATCATTCTAATCTCCCTATCTCTGGCCTACTCAACACACTAGATGTAATCTGCTTACTTCCCCTCCTATCCTGTAAGAGATGATGATTTGTTGGGCTGCGCTATGGGGACCTAATAGCGAAGAATCATGAAGCCCTCTTCAACTTGTTGGGATATTATTTGGCCATTTGACGCAAGAAGTACATTTGAGCTGGGGCTTTACTGCTCCCTGAAGGTGTGCTCTTGACCTGCTCTTAGACTGTTCAGCAGGTAAGAATGATGCCTAAGCCTGAGCTTCTATTCCACTCCCTCATTTGCTGCCTTGGCCTGCATCTTCCTAGTACCTTTACTACAGAGAAGGGAGTTAGCATTGACTTTTCAGATCATATTGTTTCATGCTTCCTTTCTCCCCAAAAACCAGAAAGTTCAGAGCAGCCTTTTCACAGGAAACTTTTGTTGGAGCAGTCAGCAGTGAAAACATAATAGTGCCTTCAAAATAATATGTTTATTTACAACCTTGACCTGATGAGGCTGGAGATATCCTGTTTTTACAACTGATCTCCAGGAGGCAGAGATCAGCTCACCTGGAGAAAACATACTATGCTGAGGCCCTTCCCCTCCCCAAACCCCACCCTCTCCCAGATCCACCTCCAAAGTCTCCAGGTAATTTCCAACACAGACCTGGCAACTGGAGAGCCAGTTTGGTGTAATGGTTAAGTGTGCGGACTCTTATCTGGGAGAACCGGGTTTGATTCCCCACTCCTCCACTTGCACCTGCTAGCATGGCCTTAGGTCCGCCATAGCTCTGGCAGAGGTTGTCCTTGAAAGGGCAGCTGCTGTGAGAGCCCTCTCCAGCCCCACCCACCTCACAGGGTGTCTGTTGTGGGGGAGGAAGGTAAAGGAGATTGTGAGCCGCTCTGAGACTCTTCGGAGTGGAGGGCGGGATAGAAATCCAATATCTTCTTCTTCTTCTTCTTCTTCTTCTTCTTCTTCTTCTTCTTCTTCTTCTTCTTCTTCTTCTTCTTCTTCTTCTTCTATGACCCAACCCCAGACTAGCTTGATCTTGGAAGGAAGGTTTGGTCTTAGTATTTGGATGGGAGACCACCAAGGAAGCCCGAGACCACTGTGCAGAGGAAGGCAACAGGAAATCACCTCTGAATGTCTCTTGCCTTGAAAACCCTCTGGGTCACTATAGGTCGGCTGTGACTTGACAGCACTTTGCATACAGACACACTTATTTTATTTACAAAATACGTGCTTTGGGAGTGCAAGAACAAACACACAGGATAATACCAAAGCACATTTGTTTTGAGGATACAACCCTGAACCTGCTTTGGTGGGGAGGCCCTGAGGCCCTGAAGAGCTGCTGCAAGTCTGAGTAGACAGTGGCCAGATTTGCATCCCAGTCTGATTTGCATCCTGTCATTTGTTATATCAGTGAAAGATCAGTTGATCCTTTGGACACAACTGGAGTCCAAATGATACTGAAGACTGAGTAGAAGGTCTCGACCGGTAGTAGAAAAACTGCTCTTATGGGAAGATATCTGCACAGGCATAAAGCACCAAAACCAGTAGAAACTGAGAGCTATGCTTGTGTGCTGCTTCAACACTATCAGAGAATATCATCAAAGTATATGAGCGAGTGTGTGTGGGGGAAAGGGATCCTCAGCTGGCCAGGGCTTGGAATTAGTTCTGAAAGAAAGAGACCTTTTGCTAGTTCTCCTCCTGCCCAGGGTTTATGCAAAGAAGGAATTGGCCCTTAAGTGTACATCTTCTAGTCTCAGTCCCTCTCCTGTGCAGACATATTGTGGGCCTTTAATCTTTAAAGGGGATTGCTGCATTTTAGTGGCTCATGGGAGTGGGAAATTAATCTCAATACATTCCTTCCCCCTGTGACTTCCAATTAGGCCTGGACACAGGCCTCTCTTTTTTGTTGTTTTAATAATAATAAAAAGGAATTACCAAATCCATGCATTACAAAATTATCCCATTGGTTGCACATTTATAGAGAAGTGCACCCCATAATTTTTAATACAATTTGCTGTTATACAAAAATAGTTTCCAAGTGTGGTGAGAACATGTCTGGTGTACATTAATAAGCTGCAGTGACACTTTGGTAAGAGTAGAAATCAGCCCCCACTCAAATCCAACATAAGACTGCTAAGAAGAGAGATGAGGTAGTTCTCACTCACAGAGATGTGTGTCTAGAATTAAAATATAACCCAATTCAATCTAATCTCAGCTATTTCAACTGCAAGTATGTCCATCCAGGACGTCCAGTCTCTTAATCACACAATGAAGAAATAATCCAGTCCTACATACAAACATTTCTTCATTTTCTATCAGGTAACAAAAGAAAAAATGGAGCATTGGAAATGGCTGACCCAACTACGACCATGTTCCACTGAAGCAATCAGATGGTATCCTGGTCCTGGAAAGAGAATTTCGGAAGACTTATAGGATTGCCTGAGTAATTTGTTCTCTTTCTGTTATTTGTGAGCCCTTTCAGTGATCCTACTCATGATTCTGTTCCACCTAACAATTTTCTGGATTTTTTTTTTCTTAAAAAACACCACTTGGATAGAAGTAAGAATTTCAGGTGTCCAAAAAGTACAGTGGAACAGCACTGCTGGTAAAGCATTACTGTCTTTTGGACAACTGAAAGGACCCATTCATAGCTGCATGAAGCAAACCATGCCAAGACAAACAAAGAAAACTTGCCATTCATTTGGTGTAACTCATGTCATCACCTGGAATCCTTCAGCTAGGAAAGCAAGGAATATTGCCAGTGTTTGGTTCAAAAGAGTCCGAATGACACCAGTCAGTGTCTTAAAGTCTAGATGAGCCATGGAAAATGCAGGTTGAGTGTGTGTGTGCGTGTATACACACACACACACACTGCTGATTAATTAGAGCAAAGTTTAACTTGGAATTTGATGGACTCAGATATAAATGGAAGAAATTAAAATCTGCAGCTTTTCTATAACATCTATTTCTAATTAGAATAGTCCTGTTCTTCAAGTTCCTCCCAACTACAGGAGGTAAATCAGCCTTGGCTTCTCTTGCTTGTTCCTCCCTTGTCCTTTCATCTGCCTCCTCCTTCATCTGCTATAATGCCAGGACTCAGCATATGCCACACAATACATAGGTGAAGTGGGGTGGGTAGACAACAAGAGGAAAGGGCTGCCTCACCTTCCACTGTCTTGGGGAAATTAAAAGGTACCATACAGGTCTACAGGTTGCAGCTGGAGCTGGGTAGCCGTATTTCTGAATGATGGATTGCTGGGTACTATCAGGTCATGGAAGCCTTGCAGAGAGGTTAATGGGCCGGTGGTGATGGTAAATGCTGATGATGGTGCAAGTCAGAGAGTTAGTGAGAGAGCCAACCATAAGGCAGGTGAGCCCCACAGCGTCATCCAGGTGGTAGATTCCTGTAGTACAAATGTTGCATTTCATGGCTGTGGACTTCTGGTTTAATGCAACCCGCTGGATTTTCCAAGCAATGCCTTTCTTTTCATCAGTTTGTTGTTAAAATTGCATGGTGGTTAGCCGCTTCAGAATCTCAGAGAAGCACCTTCTGATGAAGGGAGAAAAAAAGATCCCCTGAGATCTACTGATAACTTAGTCTCCAAATGCTACACAGAGAGCCACTGTTAGAGGCTCTATGAAAATAGTAAGCATGTCCTCCCCACCCCACCCAAATGATGCTTTGGATGCAGGACAATTAGGAAGCCAGGTAATTCCAATACTGACCACTAGGAGGCTTGGGCTCCCATGCTAAGAGTTGCTGCTAAAATTAGTCCATGACAGAAGAATAGAAGTTTATGTCTACCTGTTGGCAATTGCACGTACTTTCCAAGGATGTCTCAGTTCACACATCTCAGCACCCTTGCCTTAACTTGCTGGCATGAAAGGCATCAATAATAAGACAACTCATTAATTTAATTTCACTTCACAGGAATTCGTAGCAGCAGTAGCTGAAACACAGTCAAATCTTGGCACAATGGAAAAGCCACATCCTTCTATCCCAGCACTTAAAATGCACAGGCACACAGTTGTCTCATGCAACTGCACCACCCAAAAGACAGTTGGCAACCCTAGCAGAAGATTCTAGGTCAGGGGTTAGCAGGGAAAGATGACTGCCTCCCAATGCTGGAATAAGTAAGTAAATTAGAGAATGTGATGCTGGGGGCCCCATACAGATGTGGGGGTGGGGGTGGTGGTTGTAGGACATGGTTAGCATGAATCCCTCCCCTAGTATCATTGCTGCAAAATGGAATTTGGTATAGAATTGGAAAAGGTGTAGGAA
Organism: Heteronotia binoei; assembly: GCF_032191835.1. Lineage (NCBI taxonomy): Eukaryota > Metazoa > Chordata > Lepidosauria > Squamata > Gekkonidae > Heteronotia > Heteronotia binoei. The sequence continues at coordinate 51,029,915 of NC_083224.1, forward strand.
CTATTGATGTCTGTCACTGGTCAAGACAGGTACTTCAAAAGCCAATTACTTCTTATGCAAATACATGTCATTATTTTAATACAAAAGGTTCCTGTAGGGAAAACAGCCCACATAGCAAGAATATTCCTTGCCCTGGAGGCTGGCAGGCCTGTCTTGGCGTCTTTGACAAGTGCTCTGCTCTACAATTTTATTGGCAGTGGCTCACTGTGAAGATTATTAATCATTATATATTATTATTATTATTACTAATGTTATGAGTTCTGTTTATTTGCTTTTGGAGCTTGGCTGTACTTTTCCCATCATCACTTCAGATTTCGCTCCTTCTGTGAAATCCTTGTGTGTTCAAATATGTCCATTCCATTCCTATTTGTGGAACAATGGAAGTATTTATATCTGGCATTTAAACTGGTGATTCCCAAATTGCTGGTTGGGGTTCACCACTGGGCTGGATATGTATATTGGGGCAAGTTACACACCCCCTTTTGTTGGTGGCAATCCCTCCTATTGGTCTTTCCAGGATCCTTCATTTGCATTTCCCATAAGAAATGCCACACATCCCCATTGGCCGGTTCTAAGAGAATGTCCAATTGGAATGTAGGCATCAGGATCCTGGAGAGTGATGGAAGCATGCTTCAAGCTCAAGCCCAATATAGCAGTAGGAACTATAATTCATAACGCAGTGGATGCCAGCAACAACATGGGCCTAATGTTGACAGTCATCATGGTGCAAAATGTATATATAGCATGCTGGATCGGGGGCTAGGATTTCTGATAAGCCATAACTTCTAATTATTGCATATCTTATTTATTTGGTTAAAATATTTCTGTGCTGCCTTTCCAGCCGGTTCTCGACCCCTAAGTAGCAAACATTAAAACATTCTGAAGATCAAAGCATTAAAATACTGTAGACATTCAAAGGAATTTAAAATACAAATATATTTTTTAAAATACCTCAAAGGAAAAACCCTTTTGAATTGGGACTCTCTTACAAGCCCTCCTAAAGGCCAACAAAGATGGACTTGTACTCTGATGGCAAACTACTCTGTAGCTGTGGGACAGTGCTAGGGTTGCTAGGCCCAGCCTGGTGAACAGCAGGAGATGAGGGGATGGGAGCCTGGGGACAGTCACAGTGATGGTAACCATAGAGTTTTTGGCCAAGATGCTAGAGCATCCACATGCAATGTTGCCAGCATGATGATGTCACTGTGGATTAGAGCCCCTATAATTGGTGGAATCCCCGACCAGACCAGGTGAATGGCAAAACTAGTTTTACCATAGAGTTTCCAGCAATTCCTAAACAGATGTGTTTCCCTTCTGTTCCCCTCCCCCCAGAAGTGACATCACCAGGGGTTTTTTGAGCAGGAATGCACAGGAATACAGTTCTGGCTGGCTTGGCATCAGGGGTGTGTGGCTAATATGCAAATGAGTTCCTACTGGGCTTTTTCTACAAAAAAAAAAAAAAGCCCTGGATATCACTCTATCATTGATGGCTTAACAAAATTCTCTTCCTGGCTGCCAGAGTGCTGATGGGCAATGCTGTCTGTGGACAAAAGATCTCCCAGCTCTAATGGGCATATGGCCAATGTTCCCTCTAATTTTTCTCGGTACTGCGCCGAGCAGTTCACATCCTTAGCAGAATATAACTGTTGTAAACTTAAAATGGGCAATGGGCAGTGCAAGTCCCTGCATGGCTCCAGGTTGAGCTGGGCTTCCTGTGCTAATGGGCAGTCACTCACACACAAAGCTTAGAGGGAACGCTACATATGGCAACCATAGACAATGCAAAAGAAAGATTCCTAACAGAGGATTGGTGTATTAATTGCAAGGGGTCAATATTAGGGGCTTTGGCAAAATGCTATACTATTTACTTATTTCTTTGAATGTAAACCACTAATTAATCTGCTCAAAAGTAAAATGCTTAATCAAGTAAAAGTGTGATGTGGTAGCTAAAAAAGGAAAATGCAATTTTAGGCTGTATCAACAGAAGTATAGTGTCCCAGATCAATTGACGGGATGCTATCGCTTTACTCTGCCCTGGTGAGACATCACCTACAGTATTGTGTTAAGTTTTGGGTGGTACAATTTAAGAAGCATATAGATAAGTTGGAATATGTCTATGGCAATAAGGGGTCTCAAGGGGTCTAGAGACGAAGTACTATGAGGAAAGGTTGAAGGAACTAGTTATGTTTACCCTAGAGAGGAGATGACTGAGAGGTGATATGATCACCATCTTCAAGTACCTAAAGAGCTATCATCTACAGGATGATGCAGAGTTGTTCTCTGTTGCCCCAGAAGGGCAGACCAGAACCAATGGGTTGAAATTAAATCAACAGTTTTTGGCTAAACATTAGGATGAACTTCCTAACAGAGCGTTTCCTCAGTGGAAAGTCTTCCTCAGGAGGTGGTGGGCTCTTTGGAGGTTTTTAAACAGAGGCTAGATGGCCATTTGACAGCAATGCTGAGTCGGTGAACTTCGGCAGATCATGAGAAGGAGGGCAGGAAGGATGGCTTAGTTCTTGTGGCCCTTTCTTATATGCCCAGGAAAAAGCTAATCATCACTTTGGAGTCAGGCAGCAATTTTTCTTCAGGCCAGTTTGGCCTGGAATCCTGGAGGTTTCTTGCCATCTTCTGGGTATGGAGCAGGGGCCACTGGGCTGTGGGAGGGAAGTATTTGTGAATGTCCTGCATTGTGCAGGAAGTCCCTTCCAGCTCTATGATTCTAAGATTTGAAGTAAGAACTGCCTGAAAGGCCACATCAGCATTTTGGTGATATTTTATAGCCAAGGTGGCCATCAACTATGTTAAGGTCAAAGTAGAAGCGCCAACCCTTTATAAGGCAAAAATATGGAGTAGTAATCTCTAGAATGGTTTCCCCCCTTTAAAATCTTATTGCCTTTGTAAATCTCTTCCTGGAGTGCTTGGCTTTTTACTACAGGCAAAAAAGATCTGCTCAATGCACTCCAGGGGCTAGAAAAGATCTGAAGCGTATATAATGGGAGTTCAATGACAACAACCGAAAGGCTGTGTTTTCCTCTTCCCTGACCATGCTATGTAGGAGGGTGAGTGAAGAAACCTGAAAGAGGAGTGGCCTAGAATGTTAAAGAGAAATGGAACAAAATCTCCATTAATGGCTGTGCATTAATGGAGGCAAATTTCAGTGCATTAATGAAGATATATGAAGATATATAATAGAAGAAACTAGCATGGTGTATTTATTATATTTTACTCTCTTTTTTTCTTAATTTATACCTCGCCTTCCTCCACCCTCACACCCAAACTGGGACCCAAAGCAGCTTACATCCTTCTCCCCTCATATATATTTTTTCCTCTCAACAGCCTTGTGCAGGAGATTGGGCTGAGAGCAAATAATTGGCCTGAGATCACTCAGAAACCTTCCATGGCAGAGTGGGGATTCAAACCTGGGTCTCCCTGATTCTAGATCAACACTCTAGACATGACATCAGTCTGGCTGTCTGTAGTGGTTAGAATGCTGACTAGGACTAGGGAAACTGAGATGTGAATCCCTACTCTGCCATGGAAACTTGATGAGTGATTTTGGGTCAATTCCTTTCTCTCCTGGCCTAACTTACAGAGTTCTGGGGATATACTGGAAAAGAAAAGAGCCATGTAAGTTTCCCTGAGCTATCTGAAGGACAATTCAATAAATAAATAAATAAATAAGAAAAATTAAGGTGAGAGCTGACTTTCTTATAACACCACAGACAAAGTATAGTAGGCTCAGACAAGAAGCTGATGGAAAGAAAAAGAACATCCTTTGTGCAGAATGACTTTGAGATTCTAGCTCCAAGATGTCAGTGTTCTACTGAAGAGACATTGGATATACTAAATTCAGACAAACAGACAGACCTCAGAAGTGTAGTTTCATATGCCCCACTCTCCTCAATGATCAGATATTGAAGGCGCCCTGGTTCTAGGGTTGCCAGGTCCATATGCCCCACTCCCCTCAGATGATCAGATATTGAAGACGCCCTGGTTCTAGGGTTGCCAGGTCCAACTCAAGAAATATCTGAGGTCTTTGGGGTGGAACCGGGAGCAAGGATATGACAAGCATAATTGAACTCCGAAAGGAGTTCTGGCCATCACATTTAAAGGGACCATGTGCCTTTTACATGCCTTCACTCCATTTGGAAATAATGGAGGATAGGGGCACCTTCTTTTGGGGCTCATAGAATTGGAACTTTGGTCCAATTTTTGTCAAACTTTGGAGTATTTTGAGGAGAGGCACCAGATGCTATCCCGAAATTTGGTGCCTTTACCTCAAAAAACACCCCTCGAGCCCCAGATACGCACAGGTCAAGTCTCCATTATACCCTGTGGGGATCAGTCTTCATAGCGTACAATGGAGTGCCCAGCATACATTTCCCTCCCTCTGCACCCACTTTCTGATAACCCTGAAGTGGAGAGAGGGCCTCCAAATCTGGGGATCCCCTGCCCCACCTGGGGATTGGCAACTCTACCTGCTTCCAAGAAAACTGTGGGTTGTCTTGACATTTTCATCTGTTGAAACAACATCTTGTCCTCCACCTTACCTACAGCCCAACTTCATCTCAGAACAAGAAATAAACCTTGGAGAAAGAGTAAGTTATGAAGAAAGAAGTCCAACAGTGGCAAAAAATGTGACCAGCAGGACAGAGATGGTATTGCTCCCCCTTGTTTCATGTAAAAGATTTTTCTCTAAAATGAAGTTGAAGAACCAAAATGAAACTGAGCAGGAGGAATAAGTCAGAGAACATTAAGGATTTTCAAAGATCATTTTGAAGCCAAACTATGGATTGTTCATTTGTATTGAATGTAACCAGTGTTCTAAGAGTTGGCTTGGATGCCAGAAATGTTTGTGTGTGTATTTTTGTCCTCCAGGTTCCCTTCTGTTCACAGACATTCTTAGCTGTTTTGGTTTACACTGCATAAAATATGAGCCAGATTTATACACAAGCTAATGAAGCTACAGTTCAGGACTGCACATTATGAACAGTCTCTAAGAATACACATTTCAGGGTAGCACTCCATGGAGCCTCAGACTTAGCACATCTTGGAGCATCTGCCGCAGCATGGCTTAATCCAACCCTACATCACATCAGTGCTGAGTTTTCTCTGCAGTCTTGAGTGGTTCTTTCTCAGTTTAGAGGGTTGTATTTGTATTACCCCACCCTCCACATTTCAGAATGTCTCTCTAATGTACACTATACCTTAGCCCAGGCAGGGGGACCAGTTCTGCCACTATAGCGAGTGATCTCTACCCCCTGACCCCAACTGTTGCCCAGAGTAGCAGTGGGACAAATTGGGCCAAAATAGTGATGCTGTGTCAATGGTACTTCCAGTCATGTAACTAGCCGTGACATTACACATGGCCAGAATGCTCTAGCAATCCCCCCAAATTCTATGGTAAAACTCTGCCTGAACTCTATGGCAGAATTTGGTGATATTTCTATAGCATCTTTAGTGACCTGTGACATCACTTCTGGTTATGTGACTAGAAGTGATGATGCAGCACTGCTCAAGACTCCTGTGGGTTGCTAGCCCTTGACACAGGCCATTTGTATCCTGCCAAGGCTCAGGAAATATAATGATTTCTTTACCAAGCTAGGACTGAAAAACAAACAAACAAAGCAAAACTGGCTGGATATTTGGGTGAGTGTGTCATTAATTCTACCAGCCTGCCTCTCCTCTGTTAGTTCACATTTTAAGACCAATGTGATTTAATAATTAAGAGTCCTGGACTAGGATCTGGGAGATCCAGGACAGAATGGAAAAGAACAGATGATGTAAGCCACTTTGGGTCTTCACTGGGGAGAAATGTATAAATAAAGTGAATAAATCAAATTTTTGCAGATTACAGCAGTCAGCAGGGCTGAGCAAGGCACACTGCTTGTGAGGCAGCCAGAGGGTGTGTCAAAGCATGAACCAAACCACCTATTTTATAGTACAATGCTGAGAACACTTTGCTTGGAATAGGCTGCATCGAACAGACCTGAGTAGGAGTGCCATGTCTTTTGCTGTGGTGATAGCCCTCCTACTGGCAGCACCCAACCCACCTCTGTCGCTTGGTAAGGTGGCAGCAGGAAAAAAAATACAGAAAAATCAGCACTGTACTGCTGCCATTATGTCACTGCTGCTTGAACCTGGAGGTGACATCATCCATTGGGGTGATGCTCTAGGATTCCACTGAAACTCTGTGGTAAAACCATCACATTTCAGTGGAATCCTGGATCATAGTAAAACCATCTGGTTTCAGTGGAATCCTAGATGCCATGATGTCACTTCTGGGTTCATGCCAGAAGTAATGTAATGACAACGGCGCAACACTGATTACATTTTCCCTGTCCCCAGGGTCTCTTACCAGTTGCCAGCATTTGGCTGTCAACTCTAGCTGAATAGGAATCTGAGTAGGCCCACTTAGGACCGTGTCACCCTGGACACCTGGAGATCCTCAGATATGGTTTTTAATTTCTTTTTCAAAAAAATCTAAATTAAACAAATTAAGATATTTGTTTTTTGTTTGTTTGTTAACTTTTGTGTTGGAATATTAAGCAAAGAGTCTGTTATTCCCTCTTGGGACGGCCTTGGCAAAGCTTCAGTGGCTCTAAAAAAGCTGGCTTGTCAAAAGCAATCTGCTTACTTTCTACGTGAGAAGTGGAAAACATGTGTGATTATCTTCTGCAAGTTTATCAAAAACACTATACGGATTTATCAAGAATACTACATGGACCAAGCCAATCTTTAATAGTGTTGGACTGACCAGTTTGGATGACCATCGTCCAGGCAGAAACCACTTTGAAAATTAGGTGTTATTTTTATTCAAGATGTTTTATCCTTATTATAGTCTTCTCTTTTAACATGGTTTTACAGAATGGTTGCTTTTTCTTGCCTAGGTACTGTTTTGCCTTAAACTCTGTTGTTACACTGAATAGCTAAGTCTGTATTAAAGGTACAGGACATTGTTTCTCCAGGCAGATGGCAATGCTAGCCAGCTGCCTTCCAAAGTGCATGCTGGGCTTTCAGCTTCTTGGATTCCTTGTTGTTCGACTATAATTATAACCTCTTGTTTATTCTTATCTGCTTTAAACAACCCTGCAAAAACAGACTATACTTTTAAAATAAACAAATGATCCTGGAGACTTCTGGGTCTTGAAATTCCCTACTTTGACTGTGGATGGCCTAGTTTTCCAGCTCTGACCATCAAGACAGGGTCTAGCCAATTCACTTTTAGATACAAAGATAACCCACATCTTGTCCATCCATCCACTATGTTGGCCTAGGTTGTAGTTGCTCCATACTAACATAGCCTTTGAACAATGCTTTAAAACACTGATCAGTATCCATACAAAGGAAAGCACTAGGATTAACAGGATATTTTAACTGGGATGTTGAACAAAGCAGGAGTCAAGTTGCACCTTTAAGACCAACCAATTTTTATTTAGAACGTAAGCTTTCGTGTGCTCTTAAGCACACTTCATCAGACGAGGAATCCAGCACAGTGAGCAAAGCCATATTGCTCACTGTGCTGGATTCCTCATCTGATGAAGTGTGCTTAAGAGCACAGGAAAACTTACATTCTAAATAAAATTGGTTGGTCTTAAAGGTGCAACTTGACTCCTGCTTTGTTCAACTGCTTCAGACCAACATGGCTGCTCACTTCAACTTAACTGGGATGTATACATATTTGAAAACACAGGAGATGAATGAAAACTGCTGCAGAACTGCAGAGGTAGGGGGGAAAAAAACTTTTAATTTTTCCCAATCCATTAGTCTGAATCATAGCTGTAAATTGGGTACACATGGTGAGGAAGTCATGAATATTAATATATTACACAAAACAACAATGCATAATTTCCTTAATTGACATGTTATACTTCGGTTGCAAAAGTGATGGGCGCCCTGAAGAGGGGAAAGGTCACTTGACTATTATTAAATCAGCAGCAGAAAGTTGCAGCATGTAACTGGATGTAAATTTGTAAATCATGTGCTTGTAGAGAGAGGTCAAAGCTAGAGGTCACATTCTATTCCCACATTTCAAAATGCAGAGCTTGTACATGATGGGTGAGGGGGGCTTTGGTGCCTCACCACAGCCTCTTACACACTCTTTTCTGTAGTAACTGCAAGAAGAACTTCCATTCTTACAGACTGGCTTTAAACTATAATGGCACAAGTCTGCCAAGGCTTGTTGGGTTGTTTTTTATTTCCTACAATCTGTTATCAAACATCAAATCACTCCCGAGCTGCCACCTAAGCTATAGACATATTTAAATTATGGGCTATGATGCAATGTAAAGTATGAAGTGATACTAGATGATACATATATTACCCCACAGATTGCTCTTAACACCATATTCTGCTTAACAATTGATCCAGCTCTGCATTGTGATGGTGTCACGGCTGACTTATGGTGACCCCATAGGGGTTTTCAAGGCAAAAGATGTTCAGAGGTGGTTTGCCATTGCCTGCCTCCACATTACAACCCTGGTATTCCTTGTGGGTTTCCCATCCAAATACTTGCCAGGGCCGACCTTGCTTAGCCTCCGAGATCTGATGAGATTGGGCTGTCCAGGGCAGGGCTATGGTTCCATAGGGGGGAAATGTTTCCCTCAGCTTTGCAAGGCATCCTGGCTATTGCAATATGGAGCGTCAGAATGAAGAATAGTTTGTTCCCACCGATGCTGAACTGTATTCTGAAAGTCACCATGAAAGCTAACCTCTTGTAGAGCTTATGCCCATGCTCATGCCACACTGGAAAAAAAATGCAGCAATCAGAGAGCATGGCCCTTCTGCAAGCAGGGCAGGCTACTGGGAAATTAAAAGCAACTAGTCTCTTTGGATAGGAAGAGCTGCTCCTTTTTCATCTATGAGGCCTGCTAAAGGGAACAGGATGGAAACTGTTTTAACACAAATTCATCATGGTAAGGGTTACATGCTGCAGCATATCAGCTGGGTGGATAGTTCATCAAGCCCCAGGTTGCGATGAGAGTTTAAGAGTAAGGATTTATGCCAGAATAACCCCCACCACCGCTTGTGATATAAATCTTCATTGTCTCTTGTGAAGTGCTTTCCTAATTTAGCTAAACATCACTTCATTCAAACCTTTCAGACGAAGAGCTGTTTGGCATTTTTATAGCATGCCATGATACTGTACAAGACCTTTTTCTTTCTTTTTTTAGCTCAAAGTGAATAACAACCAACTGGAACTGCAGGGGGAGTTCAGAGTACCAGCTAACATTTAACTTGCATGTCAGTTTCCCTCCCTAATGCTCTGCTCTAAAGACTAGCTTGATTTTATGAGGTTTCTACTATCTATCCATTTTTCCCAGCCAAGCTTTACTGTCTGTCATAGCAACAAAGTGACTTGCTAGAATTTTTCTACCCAAGATGATGACAGAGATGGAAAACAGGGGGGGTGGGGGGTGGGAAACATTGTTTTTATCATGCCCTAACCTCTCAAAGATAAATGGGTGTTCAAAAGATAGAACTTGAGTGCATGTTACCTGCACAGAAGAAAAAGTAGCAGGAGACCAAGTGTGAAGTCTAAAATCTTAACCATGGAAGGCATTGGTGCTGTTAAGGAATCTGGGCAAGGAAGAGGAAGGGGGCTGCTGCAAAGATGATATATGGATCGGATGTAAACTTTATTCCTAATATCTACTCTTACTAGCTGGGAATTTTAACTTGCAGTAAACCCACCTGAGCTTTTTCAAAATGGCAATGTGTAGCATTCAGCAATTCATCCCAAGCAGTTCTAATTATGTTATTCCTCTTTAACCAGCTTGCTTTATTTCATTATTAGGGTATATTGTATTATAAAGCTTTTGGAAACCACATTGAAGGCTGCATACAGTGGGAAAGCAAGTATTAAAATAAAACAACTTTAAAAAAGAATCCCATATCTCCTTGTATGTCCCACTAAGATCAAATCTCTGCATGTAGGCTTATTATACTGCTAACTGCTATATTCAAAGTTTTCCGTAGCCATGTGAGAAATAGGTCTTCAAGAAATTGCTGGAGAGTGGTCATGAAATGCACAGGCTTCTCCGTACCATGCAAACTGATGTGTTTAACTTGATTGCATTATGGGACAGGGTACTGATATGTGCTGTTCAGCACTTCTCACTCCCTCCCATCTAAAGAAACTCCATGCTTTACAGGAAATTACATTTTCCTTGGTACATCATTCATATTATGCACTTGCTAAGGGGAACACTAATCTACCCACTGCAAACACAATTACTGTCTTAAGATTCAGAGCCTCACTTGGGGGCCCTGTGGTGCCTCACAGCTGCATGTCCTCAGCTTGGCTACAGACAAAATCTTTCTGGGCTTGAATCTCTCTCCCCACAGCTATGCAAGGGGCAGACCTTCCCTCTCCTTGGAAACTCAAACCAAACTGCATCTCCTCCCAAAGCAAGAGCTGATCCCAGCTTTCTTCTGCTACTGTGCAGGAAGTGCTTCAGAAGAGCCCAGGAGGCATTATTGTCTTTGCACCTGCAAGGGAAGATTCATTTGGAAGTGTATATGTCTTCAGGGCTGGTGCATCCCAGTAGGCCAGGTAGGTGGTCACCTAGGGTGCTACCTGGTCTCAGGGGCAGTCAAAAGGCACCCCCTCCTCATGTGCACCCCACCGTTCCCGCTGCCCTCCTCCGCTTCACCACCTATCTACAGGTAGACAGCAGGGGCAGTGGAAGGGCACTGGCGGTGGTGGGTGTGCTCAGAGGTGCTTGGAGCCAATCTCTGAGTGCCTCTGAGCACATGCGCCACCCTCCTCAGCCTTTCCAGGTCTGATCTCCTTCATAGGAGAATACTTGGCTTGGCACCTTCCAGTATTTTGTGATTAGGCCCACCTCCATGGCAGCCATTTGGTGGTGATACTTACTGTGTGTGCATTTGTGTTAAGCACCATCAAGAAGCTTCCAGTTTATGGTGACCCTATTAACTAAAGTCCTTCAAAATGTCCTATCATTAACAGCCATTCTTAGGTCTTGCAACTTGAGGCTATGGCCTCCTTGATCAAGTCTTTTCAGCTCTTGTTTGGTTTTCCTCTTTTCCTGCTGCCTTTGATTTTTCCTAGCATTATTGTATTTCCCAGTTACTCTTGTCTTCTCATTTTGTGACCAAAGTATGATAGCCTTAGTCATTTTAGTTTTTAGGGAGAGTTCAGGCTTAATTTGGTCTAGAACCCACTTATTGTCTTTCTTGGCATTCCACATTATCCATAAAACTCTCCTCCAACACCACATTTCAAAGGAATCTATTTTCTTTCTGTCAACTTCCTTCCTTGTCCAACCTTCACACCCATACATTATAATTGGGAACACTATGGCATGAATTAGCTGGATCTTGTACACCCTACACTATCTCAAAACTCCAAAAGGACTCAACAAGGTTAGAGGCCTCTGGTATAATGTATGGAAATCTTGAGAGTCAGAGTTTACCTTCCTGCTATGCTACTGGACAGCAGTATTCTACACATGTGAGTTACCTCCTTTCCCCTTTTTCTTTCATTCTTTGAAATGTGTTACTTCTCTGAGGGATTCTTCCCTTGAAGATCCAGTGGCCTTAGCGACTTTAATTTTTGCCAGTCTCCCACTACACAGCATTATCAGTGTTCCCGCTCCCCACTACGTCCTTCCTCCAAAGGGCTCAGTGTGCATAGTTTTGCCTTCCCCATTCTACCTTAGATTAAGAGAAAATGATTAGCCCATGTTTACACAGCAAGTTTCATGGTAGAGTGGGGATTTGAACCTGAGTCTCCCAGCTCCATGTCTGGTACTCTAACCATTGCACCATGCTGCAAAGCATGGCATCATAACACAATCTGTATTTGAATTAGCAGAGATATCCTTGGGATGGTTTGAAACTAATTTTCACAACATGGTTTTCTTTTATTTTTTTAAAAAACCCTTTTCTCATGCACTTTGGCCTTTTTCTACCCTTGAGTTATTTACGGACAAATAGTTTGCATATTGTTGGGGTTATTAAAAGCAAACAGAGTGCAATAAACTTATTTCAAACATGCACAGATGGCTGCATCGATATAATGTTGGAAACAGAATCTATGGCTATTTTCTGTACATAAATTCATTGCAGCTTCCCTCCCCCCCCGTTATATTTTTGGGAAATAATGACCTTTAGTATGAAGGAGTCTGGTCCTGGCTAGTTTTGGAATCAAGTGGGTTTAAGTATTGTTCACATATATGAACTTTGCATAGCTCTGCTGAAAGCATTAATGGATTAACTGATATGACTAACCAACACATTAATTAGCGGCAAATTTTAATGTTGAATTTTAAGATGTGGATTTTGAATTAGATTTTAATCAGTACTCTGTGACATCTTATTCAGTGGCATGTTGCCCATGTGTCCCTTTTTAGGTAATATATTTAACGTGCATTTCCAAAAATACATCCTTTTGTGTTTTCTAACCTCCCCAAACTGTTGTTTTTATAAAGTACACTCAGAGATAACATAGTTTTAACAGAAGTCCTGCAGAGACTGAAATCCCAGAGACATTTCCACACATTACACAGGGAAACCCAGTATCTGCCACTGATCCAGTTCAGAGACTCAATGACAGGACAATCCATATGGAATGTTTCAATGCATTTTAGAGTGCAATCTAGGAATGAAATTTGCATTCAAATCCCTACTCAGCTATGAGTGAACATAGTTTTATGCTCAACTTTCTTTAATTTTGGATACTTGCCTGAATTAATCACCTTTGAATAGCTAGTGGATTACCTTAGGCCATTCTCTTTCAGTTTAAATCTACCTCTCAGTATTGTGGTGAAAAAATATGCAAGGAATATAAAAACCACATAGTTGATTCTGAACTTATGTGAGGAAAGATATAACAGTGTAATTAAATAAGTGTGTCTGCTTGATACATATGTATGCAAAGTACCATACTTTTTTAGACGCACCCTGAAACACAAGCATGTCTCAAAGACCATAATGCATGAGGCAGTTTTGGAAACAGGAACATGTTATCAGTTCCTCTTTTCATAGGCTGACCCTGCAATCCTAAACAGGGTTACACTCTTCTAAAGCCATTTGAATTAATGGGCTTAGAACGGTGTACTTTTGCTTAGGATAACACTGTTAATATATAACTAGAAGCCTGTAGCCATATAACTGGCTGGTTAATTCAAAGTAATAAGTGCAATGTATTGACTCCTGCTGTCTTGAAACAACTGATGCTTGCACAGGGGACTACCTTTACCTTTTGCTGTATTTTGCCACTTAACATGTCTCCCCCTCACCCTCCCCCCCCCAATTACTGTGCTGGCTGAAAAAGCCACAACTGCCAAAAGTTCCTTTGTCAGGGGTCTGGAATGTAGGCCTCGCATTGCAGCCATGTTCCCCTTTGGCTTCCTGACCTACAGCTTCCTGCTCTATGAATGTCCTTTACATACCCTCCCCTTTCCTACACTGTTGCCAGTGGTGCTTTATACTGAATCAGAGCCTCAGCCTCAACATCAATAGCTTTTCAGGTTCTCAGGCAATGTCTTTCATATCACCTGTTACCTGATCATTTAGCTGGAGGTGCCCAGGACTGAACTTTGGACCTTCAGTATTCTAAGCAGATGGCTTGCTATACAGCCACAGCTGCTCCCCCCTTCTCTAAGGCTAACCATATCAGCTTGAAAGGCTTCCAATGTCCCACCACCAGAGACACAAAGACAATACCAAAAGTGGAGGAAAGCTGTTTCTAAAAATTGCTTGTGCCCTATCGCTAATGTTAAAATGGCCTCTCATAGAAGCACTGACTTGGCAACACCTGTTATCATATTGGCAGCCTGTCAGGAGTCTGAGGCCAAAGGCAGAACAGAGACATCACATTTGCATATCAATTGACGGATATATTACCAGCAATTGATGCTGCATTTTGCATGGCCACTTTCTACCACTGAATTCACCACAGCATGGCGTGTGTGTATATATGCATGTGTGCACTGTGTGTGTCACATGTGTAAATTACACAGGAATGATTTAGATATTTAGTAAAAGCACAGAGGGTATTGCTGCTGAACTATCCATGTGATGCATTAAGCCTCCGCACCTCTAAATGTTCACCTTGAAAACATTCTTCTTTTCAAAGCCAAAATATACTAGTCGTCTAACAAAATGAAAAGCACTGAGTTCTAAAAGGTGAAGAATGAGACATTAATAGGTAAAGCTACAATGATTCTGGGAAAATGAACAAAATGTGGCATTCTACACAAAGGTATACTTTGAAATGTAGAGATGGATGAAGCTTACACAGATAAATCTGGGCTGCTCCAACGTGAAACTTTTTGACAGCTTTCTACTGACAAAAATGCAGAATAGTTGCACGGGTCATTCCATATAATGATAATTTCACAGTGACTGCCATTTAAAAAATACGTATATATTTATTTATATCCTGCTTTTCTTCCCAACAGGGACCCAGAGCAGTTTATAACGTCATCTTCCTAGACCTACACCGCAATCTTTACACCTGGCTGGCTCTTACACTTTGTTCTCTAACTTCTCATTAATCAGCTTTGCTTGCAGACAGCGAAAAGGGGATTCTACCTGTGCTTTGATTATGCCATCCACTAGCTGAGATGGAAAAGGATTTGCTGGGGTGGGAGGCAAGAAAGTTCATAGCCAGATGCATGTTAGTCTGCCCTTCTAAAATCTTTAATGAACTCAGAGGCATGATGAGAGTCATTCCATGGACAAAAATGCTGGAAGGGAAAGGAACAAGTGAAGGGTAGGCTTTCCTAAAACAAGAGCTCTTGCAAGCTCACACTATCACCATTCCAATGAGAAGGAAACATGGCAGGGGTCCAAGAAGCCAATGTAGATCAATAGAGAACTCCATGATAACCTAAGGGGAAAAAAGGAAATGTTCAAGAAATGGATGTAAGGACATACCTCTAAAGAAGAGCATCTATAGGTTGCTAGGCACTCTAGTCAGCCATCAGAAAGGCCAAAGCTTAGAGTGCGCTAAGGTTGGCCAGGGAGGCTTGCTACAACAAGAAAAGGGTTTTTTTTTTTCCAGCTATGTGAGGAGCATGTAGTGGGTAGGCATGCAGATGTCCTGTCAGTGAATCAGTTCTCTGCCCAAGGTTTTGGCCTCTCATTAGCATAGCCCGAAAAGAACCTTGACCTCACCTTCTCCAAAGCAAGGCGTTGCTAGTTCCTAACATGGCTGCCAAGGCAAATTCAGCCAGGATGGAATCAAGGCAGACAGCAGACATCTAGGTGGGAAGGAGGTCCTAGGTAACACTCCCCTATACCCATAGCTAAAGATGAAATGGAGACAGGGCCAAATCTTTCTCTAAGGCATGACCACCAGGATACAGCAATAATGCAATTATGAATATTCTATCTGAGAATGGAAACCATAATTCTCTTGACCCATTACTTATGACAGGGTGGAGTAGTGGTTAAGACTGGGGGACTCTAATCTGGAGAACGGGGTTTGATTTCCCATTCCCCCTCCACATGTGGCCTGCTGGGTGACCTTAGGCCAGTCACAGTTCTTTTAGAACTCTCTGAGCCCCACCTACCTCCCAAGGTGTCTGTTTTGAGAAGAGGAAGGGAAGATAATTGCAAGCCACTCTGAGACTCCTCGTGGTAGAGAAAAGCAGGGTATAAAGCCCAGCTCCTCCTCCAGAGAGTTTGAGAGGGTAACCATAATGGCAAGCAATAGAACCACTAAATTCAAGTCCAGTAGCACCTTAGAGACCAACATTTCTGGGGCATGAGATTTTGCAAGCTGATGCTCCCTTTATCAAGCACCAAGGAAGGAAGCTTTGACTTTCAAAAGCTTCCCCCCCCCAAAAAAAAATTGTGTTGGTCTCTAAGGTGCTACTGGACTCAAACCCAACTGAACTTCCATCAGAATTTGTATTACAGCCTTCTGATTGCTGGGTGGGTTGAACTTTCCTTTTCCCCCTTACATGGTCTGTATTTTTTTCCTCCATAGACACCATTATTCACTGAAGGTCCCCTCCCACTCTTATCTTCACAGAAACAAACAAAACCAGCCCTGTCACTGTGCCTCCTAGCCAAGGAACTTGTTAAGTTACAAAGACAAACAGGACAGACTGAACTTGTGAGCCTGACAGGCTAAGGAACTTCATGATGCTACCTAGAGAAGTTGGCCCCTCCAGAAAATCCCGGGGAGTGAGACTTGAGCCCTGCTATCTGCTCGCCCCCCCTCCCCCCGTTTATGCTCCTGCCCTAAAGGACTTCGGGCCAGTCACTCTCTCCTTCAGTCCAAGGCATATGTTCACGGGGGCGCTGCGCCTTTGAAACGCTTGAAAACAAATATGCAACAGGGACCGGAAGGAACAGAGGTTTGCAAATGACAGAACTGCAGAGGACTTCAAGCACTGCAAACTCACAGCCCTACAAACGCGTAAAATCGCGTGTTCTTTTCCTCCCCCCCCCCCACCTTCTGTGACTTTATAGTAACCTCGAAGAGTGCGTAAATCTGGGCGTGCCCGTACGCTTTACCTTGGTTTACGGAACAATGAGAAGGGAGTTGCTAGGGGTGGGGTTAGAGTCTGTGCATCTCTCTGACTGGCAGAGGAAGCTGGAAGCAACCAGGAGGCAGCCTGGGATCGGATTCAGAAAGCCCACAAATGGGAGCTCCCTCACTTGCCCCTGCGATGCGCGCCAGGGCTGGCCAGGCAGTCCCCCTTGGCGCATACAGGTGCAGGTCGCCCCGCTTCCTGCTGCTGGTAAATTGAGCACCCGCCCTGGAGGAGCGGCTCGCCGCCGCTTTGCAGCGCTCGGGGGACGCAGGAGCTGCTGGCTGCAGCCTGTCCAAAGGCTGTCTCATTTCATAGATGATATTCCCCCCCCCCCCTTTCCCCTCGGAGGCTGGTTCAGTTGCTCATGACGTGCCTCCCTCGCTGAGCTCGCAGCCCTCCCGCTTCCCAGCGCCCTCATTCCTGCCTCCTGCTGCAGCTGCCTTGCATTATTTCTCCTTCCCCCCCTCCTTCCCTTCGCGCCACTTTTCCCAGCCAGCGCGATTCATTTTTTCCCTTTTTTTTTGTCGTTGCTGCACGGAGGAGGCGGCGGCAGAAGAAAGCCGGCAGGGGGGCAGAGTGGCTGTTTTTTAAAATTCCCCCCTCCCCTTCTTGATCCATTTTCTATTTGCATTTTTTTTTTTTTGTAATTGCAAAAGAGGCGGGGAAGCCTTTGATTCTCCTCGCCAGATGAACGTCTCCCTGGACAGCTGGACCTCTTGACTCCGGATTACTCCAAACAGGTTAGTCGTGGCGGCCGCTTCCACCACTGTCTCTCCCTCCCTCCACTACCACCTCGCTGGGCTACGCCTTCCCTTCTGGCCGATCCAGCGGGGGGCAACCGGGCAGAGACGCCCTGCCGGCGAGCCCGCCCTGATGCAGAGCCCGGCAACAGAAAGATCACGTGGAGGTCTCTGGAGTTCAGAGCTTGCAGGCCGTGCGGGGGGGGGGGGGGGTGCCGATCCTGCGTACGTGCTTCGTTATCACACACCTCTGATCTCGTCTTCCCCTGCCCCTCGGCGCCGCGGGTTTAGCCGCCGCGTCCAGGTGACGTTTTGGGCTTTGCTTTGGGCTCTCCCGCTCCGTCCCCGCCTCAGTCAACCCACGCCGCCTTTCCTCGCGCGCGGCGCCCCCATATTCCTCCTTTCTGGAGGCGAGGGGTGTGTCCCTTTCTTTCCTCTCGGCGGCGAATCAGCGCCTTCCCCGGCCTTCATTTGCTGTTGTAGCGTAGACAGCTGAGGGGAGAAGCGAGCGAGCCTCGCCGGGCATTCAGGTGTGCTCGTGCCCTGTTGCTCCTCGCTACCTTGGCGATTGCCCGTCTTTGAAACCCTCCTCCTTCGCCTTGGCTCCCGCCTGTCTCTTTCTCTCCAGCGTACTCGCTGCCTTCATTCTTGCCTCTACGCGTGCGGGTGGAGGGAGGGATTGAATGGACGGCTGGCGAATTGCAGCGTATGTTGATAACAATCGTGGTGGAGTGGTTTTGGGGTTTGTTTGTTTTTTTTGGTAAAAGCTGTTTGCTCGATCCCATGACTGCCTCACCCAGAAAGGAGATCAGGGGGCGAAGCCGTGCATATTCAGCGCTGTGGTCACAATCGCTTATCTCTTAGTCGGGTGGAGTTGTATGCACACGGGGGGGGGGGGGGGCACAGCCTTGTGTATTGTGAAAGAGAGTCGGTGGTGAAAGACTTGACTAGGAAATATGTAGGTATTTAAATAGCTTCGGCCCGGGTGTTAGTAGTTGAATGGGCTAGATCCAACCAACCTAGTCTGGTTTTTTTAAATCCAGAAGAGAGGAAGGGATCGGCAAGAAGGGATCGCTTTCTGAAAAGGGCGTTGCTCAGTCTCTCCACCCCTCCCCCCTTTTGTTGCTCAGTTGGGTAGCTGTTCTTTCGGCCAGGGCATCCCCAGCAAGGTCAGATAGTGTCTGGAAGAGCGGATTCCTCTCTTACTAGCCCAAGACGTGGGGAATGTGAGCTTGCCTGCCACGCCCAAACCCCGGCATCTGTAGTCACTGGGGTCAGAAGCCTTGAACTACCTGGGCACCGTGGAGATTAATCACAGATTTGTCCCTTAAGGCGATGGGTTTTAGCATGGAGGACTGAAGTGTGCTCACCTTTCTTTCTTTTTAATGGGTAGCTGGGATTAACTTCTAAAAAGTCTTCATGCTTGTTGGTGAGGCTTGTAGCTCAGGCTCTAACATCCCTGATGGGGTTACATGTGGATGAATACACTGGGGGAGCAAACCAGGGGCATTAATAGAAAGAGTGCTGTTTATGGTGTAATCCTATATTTGCTTACCAGTCAATAAGGACCACTGACTACGATGTATAAAGATAAATCTGTATGAACATGTGCATGAGCACTGAGTGCAATAGGATTTACTTCTGTTTAGGGTCAGGAGGGCAGGAGGATTTTTTAAACAGCTTATCCACATGGGAAGGATAGATGGAAGCACAGTTACAGTGAATGACGGGTTGGTGGGTATTAATTGTACTTCGTGGGAGTTCAGGGTAGAGTTGCTGAGCTTAAGTCACTTTTGGGAGAGTAGGCACTTTTGGGAGAGCAGCTCACAATGAATGACGAACAATGTGAAGGAGGAGAAATGCTGACTCCTGTAAATACTGCAAGGAAGGGGCTTCACTGGATCATGCTTACTGAACGCCACATAGCATCTTAATCATGGATACTGACGTATAGCACATGAACCACCCTCACGCATCAAGGGGTGCCCCCATCAGAACGTGCCCAGCAGAAAGAATGATTGTAATGCTCAGCTTAGCAAATGGTGATTCACGATCCCTGTTCCCCCCCATTGCACTTTGTCACTTGCAACACCAGGGGCTCCATCTTGTATCAAAGAACACTTTGAGCATTTGGGCTGTACACTTCTCTGGGGTCTCCTCAAATAGATCCGGTGTGCCAGCCTTCTGGGAAAGAACCACATCATGCTTATATCTTGCAGTCTCAAAAAATGCATGTTAAATAACAACAGTAGAGTTTCTAATAACGTAAGTGCTGTTCCTGTAACATCTTTCCTATAAATTTTTTCTGCTGCAAAGATTCTGATGTGGTTTCCGATACTGAGGAATGCATAAAATGGATTAACTAATTTAGCCAAGAAATTATGTTGCTGGCATCCATCACTATGCCATATGAGTACATGGGGCTGTGTGGGAGGTCCTTGTGACTTTAAAAAATGCCTGTGCTGTAGACAAACTGCTGGTGTGTGTGTGAGAGAGACCCAAGAATTCTGGGGTGAGGGAATCCAACCTTTGGTGCTTGTGCTGAACAGGTTGTTCTCCTGTCCTGCATCCAGTGGAATCACAGGCCTGTTGATTTCAGAAAACTAATTTGCACTAGAAGATGAGTATGTAGGGAATCACTTGGAATTGATCCCTGAATAATTTGGTTGCTAGTTCTTCACTATAAGATAGTAAAACATGGGCTTGGGTGACATGCATTACTTTAATGGTGTCATATATGGGTAGCTAATCAAAGATTCTTGTGCTAATAAGCATGGATTCGTTGCATGGGGATTTTGCACCCTGGCATAAGGTGCATGTTTCAGATCTTTATCTGGTCATTGACCACTTTTGTTATGTAAATTGAAGGATAAAACCATTCTATCTAGTATTATGCGTATCAGATGAGGGCAGTTGAGAACTGGAGAATCTTATGTTCTTAATATTCCCAAGCCTCCTCCTTTTCTTTCATGCTTCCTTACATGTGCACACATTACAACTGGTTCGGTGTATTGAGCATCTATAATCTTGCTGTCACAAATCTTTCTCCCAATTTTCAGTCCACATGTCTGTTTTCATTTTTCTTGCTATAGTAATTTGATCTCTTTAAAACATTTCTGTTCTATAACTGCAGGGCAAAATGTCTTGGTATCCCACCCTTGTCTGTTTTGAAAATTCTGGCAATTATGTTATCCTATAGCTAGATGATTGCCTTATGTGGCCCTCTTTTTGTCTGACAGAGCCAAACCTCGGACTGTTTTTGTGGTCACCCTGCTTTACACAAGCAGCTTTTCCAAAACACAGCAACTTTAAAAACTAAATTGTATGGTGATAGACCCGCTGAAACAGTAAACTTCGGGGATGGCAGAATGCAGAAGTTACTACTATGCATAAAAATCTGTTCAGTGAATTAATTTGTTATTTCAAATTGCCAAAATAGTTATGAGTATTTCCACATCTGTCTCCCTCCATCCTTGGCCTGGCAATATCTGGTGTTGGAACAACTTAATGCCTCCTGCTGTCACTGCAGTGTACTGGTTGCTGCAGCTTCATCATTGCAACTTGAATGCTTTATGTTGTGAGTCAATCAGGATGGTGCATAAAGTTGGACTAAAGAGCTTTCGGGGGTATTTACTGACCTGATCTTTGATTCTTATCCTTTTTCGTGGCAGTTTTCATGTATCACAGAAAGCTTTTTGAAGAGAAGGATTGAATTGCACCTAATTTGCTCAAGATAATAACCATCATGTGCTTACTTCAAAATATGCATGTGCACACATGATGCCTGTAGTGCTGTGATACTTTGTGCACTGAGCACATGACATAACACTCTTCTCTTGCTTTTCTCTTTCCTGTAATCTACTGAAGAATTCTTGACTTGTCAAAGATTTTTTTATGCCTTTTGCTTACTTTTTGATGCCTGTGGTTGCGTGCAACAAAGCTCTGCAAGCCGGGGTTTAGTGTAGCAGCCTCTGTGGCATTCTCTCTGTCATCTTCAAACAAGTTAAGGCTCAACAACTTGAGCAAAAGGAGAAGTTGGGTATCAGGTATGTGGGAAATTCTTTCTTTTTAATATGGCAAGCCCTTTGCAGCCCCTCTTTCCTGCAGTCACTGGCTTAGGGGCTGTTTGTTTTCTTACTTGAGTAACTATTTGAAATGTGTGCGTCTGTTTAATAGATTTGTGCATTGCATGTTTTACCGAATTGCAGGTTTCAGTGAACTGTTCTGCATGTGAGAATGAAGAGTGCATCTTTGGGTTGCAAAGGAATGTGTTAGGACTGCTGCCGCCTTTGCCATGCATTTGGGCAGTACACATGCATCTTTGTGTGTACATCAGTGTTAATCCCCTATTGCTTCTTGCATTTTAAGAAATTGTACACCAGCTGGGTGCCAGGGAGCAAAATGGATACTCAGTAGCTTTGATCACTAGGAAGTAGTGGTAGCTGCCATAACAGTGAATGTTCTTTTCCAGAAATAGAACAACTGTTTGCTTAGGTGGAAGAAATCAAATTGCTGCCCACGTAGATAACTGTGGTCAGGGTAAAACGTGCCTTGCTTGATAGGAACCCTATGTGAAGATATCTTTCAAATTTATGGTGTGGAAAAAGTTGCATTCCACCTCCCAGAGGAGACCTTTCCACATATAGTCCGTCAGTCTTCATCATTGTATATACTAGCAAAGGGCTGGCTGATGTGGGGATCAAAAAATCCACCCAGTAGACTCAGCCAAGGCTACAGAATAGGGTTCTGCAGTCTGGGAAGCCCCTAGGTTTGCTGAAACATTTGGTAAAAAATGTGGGTCAATAATCTCCAAAATGGTAAGAGTGATCTGCTTGTGTGGACCTTGGAGGGAAAAATACCCTTGAGGAATTTGAGTAGCATTTTGACTTGCGATAGGAACCCAGATTCTGTGTGCAAATATGATGGTTACATCCACATGCCTGCCAGTCCTGCCTTGCTGGATGGATGGGAGTAGAGAGGAAAGTGAGTAAGTAGGAAAGGGGAAGGAGGCCTGGCAGGCACGTGAAACTGGGCGGCGGGTAAAGCAAAGCCAGCAGGAGGGAGTGGGGAAGCAGGCAGTGAGGGATGTTTCATTTTTCCTGTGAATCCTCACAGGTCCTCCTTGTTAGATATATGAAATACACATACCCTGTCCGTGCATTAACCATTATCTTCTAGAATACATACAAAGGCTTGGTTTAATTTTCATCTCTCTTCTCCCCCCCTCCCCAAGCTGTTGCCAGGTCATATGACTTTTTCTTTTACAACACTGAAAAAAATCCAAGACTTCCTTTCTGTACCCATGGCAAAAATTCTAGTTCATGCTTTGCTAATCTCTTTATTGTCCTCCTCAGTCCCTTTTCCTCCATCTAGTGGTCTGCTGTCCAAATCATTCACTTCTCTGATTGTTCAGACTGCTGCCTTGGCTTGTGGAGAACATAAGAGAAGCCATGTTAGATCAGGCCAATGGCCCATCCAGTCCAACACTCTGTGTCACACAGTGGCCAAAAAAAAAAAAAATATATATATATATATATATATATATATATATATATATATATATATATATATATATATATATACACACACATATACACACTGGCTAATAGCCACTGATGGACCTCTGCTCCATATTGGAGCATGGAGGGGCTGTGGCTCACCGGCAGAGCATCTGCTTGGTGTGCAGAAAGTCTTAGGCTCAATCCCTGGCATTTCCAGTTAAAAGGATCAAGTAGGAGGTGACGTGAAAGATCTTAGGCTGAGACTCTAGAGAGCTGCTGATGGTCTGAGTAGACAATACCGACTTCGATGGTCTGATGCCAAATCAGGCAAGTTCATATGTTCCTGTCTGATGTCAGATCCAGTGCGAACTCTTCCTTACCTTCAAAATCTTCCTTTCCCTCTAATCTCTCAATATATCCCTGCCTGTGACACCTGCTTCTCCAACTCTTTGGCCATTCAGAGTTCTTTTGCTCCCTCAGGCAATAGCCCTTTTTCCTTTTCTGGTACCATATGGAACCCATATGCAGTTGCCTTATCTCTTGGTTTGGTTAGCTCCTTTCTCATAACCCACCATGAAGCTGTTGACATAGCACTCCTCCCCTCAATGAAGTTAAGCCTAAGTTCCCATAACTGAAATAAATAATATTCTCCTTTTCATCCCTCCATTCTTTTTTATTTTTTCTCCCTGATGGTCAGTTTCAGATTGTAAGCTCCTCAGGGCAGAGTCTTGGGTGTCATGTATTCTCCTAAAATGTCATAGGTATTTGTGGTATGATCTGAACAACATAATTACGATGTTCATTTTGTTGACACATAACCCAAGACATTCCTTCATACCTGGTAGAGGCTTGTCTACTTTGGCTCAGAGCTGAATGGCAGCTACTACAAACCCCCCCATTATTGATGGCTTCCTTAACTTTGGCCTGTTTGTCTTCATGCCTGGCATATGCCTCCCTTGTGCCCTCTTCTTGCCCTTGCAACTGCTGCTGCTGGTAAAACATTTGTCTGTTCTGTTTGCAATCACTGTGTTACGTTTATTGCTTTAACAGCAACTTTGGGTAGTAATGGAGGCATTAAATCAGGCATTTTCTATAAATAGTGATGAAACATTTGCCGTCATTAGTGCTGCAGTGGGAGCACATACATCTTGAGGAAGGTGCAATTTGAGAGTGAGGCCCTGACTATAGGCTGGCTCCTGAGCGATGGTGTACAGATTGGTGACTGATTAAACTCTTGGCTCAAAGAGATGAGAACCAGTGTGTCTTGTTTTTTCAGTTGCTGTAGAAGAACAGCAGTGTTCGTGTGTCTCTTGCCTTACTGACCTCTGTGTTTCCCAAGGTAAAGAGTTGCAGACAGTAAGATTTCTCTATGGAAAGTTGCAAACCTGGTGTTGTTGACTTGAAGGAGACTAAATTTCTGCCCGTAAAATGGAAACTTGCCAACCACATTACTGCAGTTCCTTGGAAATAGAGGAGTGTGATTTTGTTTCTTTCACTCCCCCCTCTCTCAACCACACAAGTAATTTGGAAGCTTCTTATTGCTGTGGCCTGATGGTAAAGATATGGGTGAGCATTGTTTCACTGCCAGTGCCAAAAGCAGTCCTATGTAAGGATATATTTCAGCCTGGAAATGACACTTAAAAGCTCCTGTTCCTTCAGTCATTCCCACCACTTCAAGTTTCAGTCTTAGTGGTTACATTTTGTAAAGAAACACTGTTAGGTGGACCTCTTAAAGGCATTTCAGTGCTACATATTGAGTGATTGTGATGACATATGATGTCATATTTGGCCCTGCTTTTTATGGTTCTGTATCATGGATCATTAACGTGGTGCCCATGGACACCTGTTGATCTGTGTCCTGGTACCTACATCTTTCTTACTCAAAATATCACATTCCCCAGAGCAACCAGACAATCCTGGCTTTCCATCTTTACTGGTCTGTGGACTAGGTGCTTCAGAAGAGCCTACAAAGCCTCACCCTTTTGTCTGCAGGGAGTACTGATTGGGAAACAGCTACCTCCCTCATAGAGAGGATGCTGGGCTTAGAACAACCTAACATTTTGTGAGTGGTTCCTCCCCCCCATAGAAGGCGTTTTGTGGTAGCACCCACATCTCTTTTCAGAATTCTAGTAGTACTCACAGACTCAACAAGATTGACAATCTCTGTTCTACATTGTGCTGTTATGTGTTTGTTTCTTGGAAACTGTTTAGTTATTTGTGAGGTTTGATTAAACCAATATGTATTAAATATTTTAAGCTTTTCATTAATAGGATTGTGCCATTTATAGCTCTTGGAACCTTTTTGGCATGGCTTAGCTTTATTTTCTGATATTTTGTTCCCTGTGGAATATTTTCATTACTTGGTTGAGCCCTTGCGGTATGTTGATGCTTGTGTATGTATCATATACTGCAATTCTTAAAGGGGAAGCTGGGCATCACGGAAGCTGTCTATATAGATAGAGGCATCCCCCCTTTTTATACACAACTTCATTCCCAATTTAACAGCATTACCCCTAATCTAAAGCTCCATATCTGGTGCACATTTGTTGATGGATTCATTCACTTAAGTGGAGGAGGCAGCTTTTGTGCACTCTTCCATTGAAATTAATAGGTCAGCTACTACAAGTGAGGTGCTGTGTGTTCAAATTGGAGCCATCATGTGCAGTCAGGGTTTCAGGATTATGATGATTGAAACAAACACAGAGCAAGGGAAGTGTGCATGTGGGGCAAACCAGCTCAGTTATATTGTTGGAAGCATTTGTGGAATGCACACATGTACAAGTGTGAATTTGCTACTCCCATAAAAAATGTATGAAAGTGCACTTCCTTAGTGAGCCTGACAAATGTAGCTGAAAAGCCTTTTGAAACGGTCAGATGGCTCTGAATCAGCAATTGTATTTGCAGAACAAAGACAGTTCTCACCCCAAACAGTATATGGATTAGGGACAAATCCTGAATATATGCTTGCTTGCAGGGCTGGTGGTTCTGCTCTTAGGGCTGTACCTGTGCTGGGCAGCCCTTGCAGTGAATGGAGGATTTTTAGAGCATATTACTCTAAACTGCTGTCAGGTTGCAGCTGACTTGGCAACCCTGTAGGTTTTGGTAGGTAGGTAGGTAGGTAATTTTATTTATATCCCGCCCTCCCCGCCGGAGCAGGCTCAGGGCGGCTAACAACATCATTCAGTTATACAAAAGATTTCAAGACAAAAGATGAACAGGGCGGGGGGGTTGCTGTTGCCTGCCTGAGCATAGCAACCCTGGACTTCCTTGGTGGTCTCCCATCCAAGTACTAAACAGGGTCAGCCAAGGTCTAACAAGATCAGGCTAGCCGGGGCTATCCATGCTCTCCTGTTAAAAGTAGAAGAGATAGCATGCCCTATCCTTGGAAGCAAGCCTTTCACTGTGGCCCTCGACCATCTGACCATCTCTTTTGGGGTTTTATTTGCTGAAAGGGATAGTCCAGCAATTTAGGGCACTCGCTCAGATTGCGAGGACCACAAAAGTTTTGTTTCCTTCCATGTGTCTTGTATCAGGCTCCTTGAGAGAGGGAGACAATTTCATCATTTTAAATAGAAAACCTTTTCTGACAGTAGTTTGAATATGTCAGACACCAAAACACTACTGCAACTGTTGTAGTACTAAGAGTTCATACACAAAGGTGTCTAATCCTAAATCACACAATTGATCCATCTAGCTCTGTATTGTTTACTCTCAGTGTCAGTCCTGATGCCTCCTCTAGCCACCTGCTGCTTGAGATCCTGTAATTCGGGATTCCAAAGACTGAGCCATGCAGAGCAGGTTCTCTGCGCCTGAGCTCATGAACCTTTCCCTTGTTATAGTAAAAAGCTGTAATACATCTAAGGCTTCAATACCAGGACACTCACTTGGGAGTAAACTCCATGGAATACTTCTGAATAGACCTAAGGTTTGCTTCATAAGTAATTGTATTCCTTTGATAGTGCCTACTCCTGTGTCTATACTTCATTTGTTCAGAATGCCTCTGGTGCTGCTTCCATCCACCTTCAAATGGACACCTTTGGAAAACAAGTTTCAGGCTAATTCAATCCCATTCCCATTGCTGGAATTTTTAAAAACCCCTTTGGAGGTCTATTGATTTATCATCTCTTCATCCAAAGTGCTGGGTGTAACCTGAAGCCAGAAGCAGCTCTGTGGACAATGCAGACTCAACCAGGACTTACCTTCATGTCCTGAAGAATTCCCCTTTTTCTTTTTAGCCATCTTTTTTTTTTGTAATATCGAGCCTCATGAAAAATTGTGGCAAACTCAGCAGCTCGCACACAGTTGGTATCATTTGATTGGTTTTAATAAAAGTTAATATTTGGATTATGTTCTGGTTTGTTTTGCATAATCCAATCCCAGCCACTATACTGCGGAACTGAATGGACTTTCATTCATCATTGCTCACCATATGTTCCCTTTCCCCCCTCCTCCCTTTGCTGTACATAAGGGGAGAGATGAAGGGTGCATGTGTGGTGGCTCTATCCATTGTGCATCAGCCAGGAATGCAAATACACAGGGAGGAGCAGGTTTCTGCTGCACAAAGGAAATGTTGTTTTTCTTTCTCTTACCCACCCTTCTGTTTTTTTTCCCTCCTGCTCCTTTTAAAAATTTGAATAAATGGGGAAAGAAGAGATCAAAGGCTGTTTTGAAGCTTCTCTGGGGGCTCATAATAAATTCATGAAACTCCCCACCCTGCTTCGTACTAAGCCTGTCTCTGGCATGACACCTTTCAGTGGATATTTTTAGCTTTGATTTTCCCTTCCCTTCTGTGGGCTCTTGAAGAGAACGGCACCTTGGTGGGGTGGGGGAGACATTTCAGGAGACATTTCACTACAAGCAGTGAGGGGGGGAGGCCAAACAGAACCCCCCATTGTGCATTTTAATGACACCTCTCTTTGTGATAGACTAATCTTGTTTGTTGCTGATACCCGCAGGAGAACAGGATTAGTTTGGATGGAGGCAGCCAGGGGGTGGTGAGTCTGTCAGGGCAGGGAGAAGCATCTGAAGTTGGAAAGATGGGAGTTTTCAAGGTGGAGGGGAAATGGAAACCTTTTTCTTTCAGGAGGGGGATTAAAAATATGCCAAGTCTAAAGGCAAACCTGAAGAAGGTGTTGAGGTAGAATGGTGATGGAGTGTCAATGATGCTGTGACATACTGCTGTTATTTCTGATGCTACGTTTGGGTGAGACTTTGGATCTGAATGAACAATAGAAGCAGTTTAAGGGGCGGCTAATAAGATGCACTTTTGATTTGGCACTGTTTCTGTTGGCAATAACTTCTGTTGGTTCCAGGTAGCATAGCATATGCAAACTACTATGCTAGGTAATTTGGAAGTCTGTGATCTTTCTTCTCTTTCCCCATACCTCTGCTGAATAATTTTACAGTTGAAACAGGTTCTAATCCTATGCCACTTTAAAATGAGGCCATGTTTGTAGTACTGGAAAGCAAAACAGGTTGTGTGTCTGTTATAAAAGACTGTCTGTGTTTGTTGGTCCTTTCCCTGAACCAACCTTGGTTGTAGTTGGTTGTAGTTGATAGTTTCAGGCTCCAGCACTAAGTCCAGAGGGTGCAAGTCCCATTGAGTTTAGTAGATTGGACAGCCATGGATAGCTGGGTACAGGTGGATATAGTGAGGTTGATCCAGATAAGATTGAAATGACAGTGGCTGGTGGTCTGTCTCGGTTGGGCAGTTTGGGGTTACTGCTGGATATTTTCAGGCGGCCTGCAGTAGAAGCCTCCAATCTTACTGGATATTTGTGCTGCTGCTGGATTCTGCTGCTGCAGTTGTGACCAGGTATCATACTTTTTATCGTCTTTGTCTAATCTGGCAATCTGGAGTAGAAGGACTTGGCAGCCATAGTTTATGCTTATGTGTCACTTCTAGGAATGATTGCTGTAATGCAGACTATGTGCAGCTGTCCTTGAAGAATGGTCTAGAGGCCATTTTGGCAGGATTTGGAGGCTATGTAAACAGCAGCTGCTCTGGCTAACTATTAGTTTCTTGGGCTCAACTCAGAAGGATAGTTTTGAGCAGTATTGCTCCTAGCAGCTTTGGTTGTGCATACTGTAGGGTGTGCCTCTCCCTGTCTTACCCATTAATATCTTCACATCTTCAAAAGTCCAATTTAAGGAATCTTCATTATATTCCATTAGTTGTAACAGAATGTGGAGTAGGATCTTTTCTGTTCATGAAATTTTCTTTTGGTTAAAGAGGCCTGTGTTTTCAATAATAATATTCCTGTTGATGGTACATCTCCCTGTTGAAGCTCTTTTAGTGAAAGATTTGGTGATCTTATATAGGTGACAATGTATGTGTGAGAAGAATTTTTTTTTGTATGGAATTTTTATTATTAGATTTCTTCTTTAAAAACATGCATTTGTATGAGCTATTTTAATTTAGTTCCAAACAAAGTAGATCAATTGAAATGTAGGTTCAGGACTTGCCATGTCTGGAGCAGGTATATTGAAAACATGCTTGCCAGCCATTTTTTTTTTTTTACTATATATACACCTCATTGTTCTCCCTGATGGGGATATGAAATGCCTTCTCTTGTCCATTTTATCCTCACAACTCTGTGAGGTAGGCTAGGCTGAGAGAGACAATGACCAGCCGAAGGTCACCCAGCAAGCTTCCATGGCATGAGTGGGAATTCAAACCTGGGCCTCCCAGCTCCTAATCCTGAACTCTAACCACTTTACCACACTGGCTCTGTTTTTCAGTCCTCTTGTTTGAACCTCCAAACTTCCTGCCTTGAAACTTGTATGAAATTGCAATATTGACTGTGTTCTAAATAGCGAAAGGATGGTATCTTGAAATACTACGGATGATCTAATTTTTACGAGTGCTGGTCAGGAAATTAATTTGGTGTTGCTTTCCCCATGAGGTGAATGGTATCACTGAATGTTTCCTCTCAAAGTGTAGTTGTTGTTTGACTTTCTACTAGGAATAAAAGTTTAATGGAGGTTTGAGGGTTAGGAACCATCTAATTGAATCTAAAACCCCTTGAGGGCTTCACAAACCTATATCACACTGCAGGTCAAAGTACTTTGATTTTTCATTCTTTTGGAGTGTGTAGTACAACCTCCAAAAGTGTCTTTTGAAAAATATTTTTGTTTTGAGGAACATTAAACTTGACACTTTCAAGATATGGTTTTTATTTTAAGCTGCCTTATATGGTACACTGCGTTCCTGCTATGGCTGTATTTACAAATGATAATCCCTGGCCTGAGAGATGTCTGCTTAACCTCAACCAGGGCCAGGGCTTTTTTAGCCCTGGTCCCCGCCTGGTTGAACATCCTCCCACTTGAGATCAGGGCCCTGAGAGAGCTATTACAGTTCCACAGAGGTCTGTAAGATGGAGCTGTTCCAGCAAGCCTTTGGGTGAGGTGGCGGGCATTAAACCATCTCGGCTTCCCCTGCCCTTAGTACCTTCCTGGTGCCTTTTAGACACTGCTTGTTATCTATGGGACACTATATTCTAGGTACCTTCTACTACCTGATCAAAACCCTTATAATTCAGACTCAAATTCTTATAATTCAAGCTATCTGCCATTGCCTGTTGAAACATCACAGGAGATGTTAGATTATTTATGTTTAATACCATCGTGTTTTTAACTGTTTTTATATAATTGGTTTTATTGTTCTTTTAGCATGTTGTGAGCCAACCTGAGCCCATTTGTGGGGTCGGGTGGGATATATATTAAATAAAAAAGGAAAATAAAATAAATGCATGGTGTTGTAGCATGCTAACACTGCATTTATCTTCTTTGTCTATTTCAGTGTGGTATCTTCAGGTCCGCCCCCCCCCTTTATAATTCTTCAGAGATCTTTGCTAATCACATCTTTCTTTCTTACATTTACTCACTAAGCACAAATCAAAATGCTGGCTATAATCATTTAAAGAACAAATTGGCCTAGGAGTTGATCTCACATGAGGTTTCCCATGCCTGAAGATCTTCTAGGCAACGAGAGCAGGGCCTCACCAGAAAATGAGTTGTTTAGCAATGAGAAGCGGGGTCTTTTCTGCGGTGGTACCCTGATTTTGTGTATGTGTGTCCCTAGACATATTTGCCAGGCTATTGCTCTGTTTTCTTTTGAAAACAGTTTTTTTTTAAATGTCTGTTCACTCACCTTTGGCCACATCCCTTATTCTGTTGGTTGAGATTTCCTGTTTGTTTAGTTTTTAAAACTATAATAGGTTATGGATTGTCTTTAACTTTTGCTAAAATTAAATCAGGATTAGTTGTACAGACACACATTTTATGTAATAGTTAAGCTTACTTAATAATCACTCATACTTGCTGATTTGACCCAATGACCTTGAGTAGTATCACACTAATAAAGTTTAAAAAATCCTAATAACCTGACTCCAGACTCGGACTCATTTATTTATTCATATTATTTATCTCTCTATAGCTTGGGAAAAGAACTTTGCAACAGCCACAATGTCTTATGTTCAATATCTCCTGGGAGCACTCTCATTTTCTCTCCAGGAGGTATATTTGCCTTCCCTTGAAGTGGCAAAATCCATAATTCTCTTATATCTGAGTAAAACACACATTCCAAGAGACAATGCTCCAATGTATCAATTCATCCCAATTGACACAGGCATAATCTATTCCATTAAGGAAGCTTCTTATAACAACCATCCATTACCTGAGAAGGTATCACATTTAATCTGGCTAACAAATGCTCTTCTATATTGTGGAGCTGTTAAATATTTTAAATATTCAGGAGAGGCTCTTGGATATGACAACCCTAGATAAAAGGGGGAGCAGACTCTTATGTGCTCTTTCATAAGAGCTCAGGGAATCTAGTCCATAGAAACTATTGAGAATTG
The DNA here is from genome assembly GCF_032191835.1 of Heteronotia binoei. Classification (NCBI taxonomy): domain Eukaryota; kingdom Metazoa; phylum Chordata; class Lepidosauria; order Squamata; family Gekkonidae; genus Heteronotia; species Heteronotia binoei. Next base: position 51,061,534 of record NC_083224.1, read on the forward strand.
ACATTCAGGTAGCTTCCATTTCTGATAATCTGAGGTCCTTGATCTGAATTCCCGAAAAGGGGATACAATTAATTGTATCCAAGGACTTACGTAAGAGTCCTCTCTCAACAAGGAAAGATAACCGGTCTTATCAAAGACAAAGACCACCTTCAACCACATGTGAAATGTAGCAGCCCAGACTTGTGCTTCCAAAAAGTGAACTCCCAGTTCTAACTACAGTGTCGTTCCTGCTACACACATGTGGCCTGTGGGCCTAATTCTGCCCCCAGAGGGCTCCAGTCAGGCTTGCCAGCAAATGGCCCTCATCTGCTTCCTTCTCCCTCTTCTGCTTCCTTTGGTCACCATTTTTCTGTTTCTCTGTGCGATGCCACCAAGCAACCAATTGCTCTTTCCCTCTTCTACCCTCCCTTTTCCACAAGGGAAAAGGAGGGAGGAGGAGCCTCAGCCAATGTAGGAGCTTGGCTCTGTAGTTCTGCTGTGCAATTGATAGAGCCTGGCTCTCCTAATCAAACAGCAGAGCTACAGAGCCAAGCCCCTCCATTGGCTGAGGCATCTCCTCCCTCCTCCTCTCTTGGGGAAGAGGGAGGAGGAAGAGGGAAAGAGCAGAGGCTGTTTTGCTCAGCTGCCTCAGTCCCATCGGAGATTCAAGGTATGAGCTTTTTGCCTTGTGCTCTGTGTGTGTGTGTGTTGCTAAGCTCCTTTTGTCAGGGCTCTCCTTGGTGCAATTGGGTTTCCTCCGATTTTTCACTGTATTCATGCTCTGATCCAATCTTTCTCAATAGGAAAGCAGTGGGAACTATTTTGATGAGAAAATAACTACAATCCACAGTGAGGTGGATTAGACTGAGAGTGTGTCCCCAGCACATTTCCTGTGTAGACTGGGGATTTTGAACCTAGACTTCCCAGTTAGTAGGCTGATAGTGACCACTATACTTGGCTGTCTCTCTATTCTTGTACTGCCTCATAGGAGTTGCAATTAAATATCTATAAAACTATAATCTTTCCCATAAAAACGCATAGCCCTCAGTGTATGTTATGGCACCTTCACATGTTCTTGACCAGCATACAAAGCAGCTGATGTACAAAAGCTCACAATGCTCAGCCATTTCTTGTTTTCCCTGGGTCTTAGGGCACAGAGCATTGACCATGAGATTTCTGTGGTGAATTTGAATAAATCAAAAGCAGGTTTGCAGTTTACAGATAAACACCTGAACAGCATAGTCAAGATTGCTACAGCACAGACATTTTTCTCCAGATTTTGATGCAATAATTCAGAGCAAGAGGTGTCAGTTATCAGTGACTGTTAAACAAAATATTGCAAACATGCTACTGTTTTAAGCATATTTTATTTTAAGTGAAAAAGATATTTAGTTGTGTTTGTCCGTGCCCTATAAAGTTTATATCTCTGCTACGTGGCATTATGTTTATGACACACATGGCCTGGCCTACCAAGCTCTCATTTATGTCAGATCTGGCCCTCATAACAAATCAGTTTGACAGCCCTGTGCTACACATTCTAGAATCCCAGTGATCTTTTGTAGATATTTTATTAAGATAAAAGCTAGCAATGCCTGGCAGGCCTCTATCCATACAGGAGCTCTGCATAGCATCTGCATTTCCCCTTTAGAGTTGAATAGTCCAGTATTGCCCACCTTTATTGAAGAAGAATTGGATTATAGCCTTAATGGATATCTAGACCTTTTTGCTCCACACATTTTCCAGATAGACCTTCCATGACAGATTTGATTGGAAATAGACACCCAAATAACAAAACCATTTTACTTGCTCTAAAACTTGTTCTCCAATTTTCCAAGTAATTTTGAGGTATGCGACTTACAAATTAAACAGTATTTTTGACATTGTAACTAAGTGCCTCTTGTCCAGAATAAGCACCAAAGGCTTTTACTAAGTTTTGCAACCCCACCCAAAACAGTGCCATTGGCATAGAGGAGTAGATACTGGGGAGTTTAACAGCATAGAGTATGTGAATTAACTTTATTCAATGAAGTCACCATAGCAGAAAAATATAAATAACATAGGTGCCAGCAAGCATCTTTGTTTGTGTGTTTCAGGAAACGCCATTGAAAGGTGACCTTCCTGGGTATATATCACCTGGGCTGAACATACTGTAATAAATACAGAGTGTTGGTTCCAGCAGAGAATTTCCACAGGGGGAAGGGGGGCAATATTTTCTAGTTCTGCATTCCCTGCTGTAGCTGGCTTCAGACTTTCCCTCCAGCTGTTCCTGGGGGGTCCCAGTGTTGTGGCGGTACTTTGTACTGCAGCAGAAAGGGGAAAAATCCCATTATGTTGACAGAAACTCCTTCCATCGGCAATTTTTTTTGCATGGGATCCATCCAGTCTGGGAATTTGCTGAACAGAAAATAATATGTTATAATCATTCCCTGGAAAGGGGTAGATCTAGGGTTAAGGTAACCTCTAAACCTCTAGAGTTAAATATGACTGTTTTAGAAGCAGATCCAGAGGAGTTAGCCATGTGTATCTGTTGCTGCAAAATATTAGAGTACAGTAGCGCCTTTAAGACTAACAATTTGATTGTAGCATAAGCTTTTGAGAAAAACAGCTTTCTTTGTCAGATGCATCTTATGCTACAATAAAATTTGTTAGTTTTAGAGGTGCTACTGAACTCCTTACTATCTTAGAAATAAGCTATTCAAAACAAATAGGGAAATTCTCCTCCCCCCCCCTTTAACTTTGGCTGTGATGTGACCCCAGCTGGCAGTGTGTGAGTTTTGAGTACATATATTATTATTTGAAAGCACATTCAACCACACTCAACTAATGAAACTAACAATGTGAAAAATTTCTTGTGGGGACTTTTCACAACCAAGAATAACATGCATACTCGATTGGCAATGGCTCTGCAGTATAATATTCCCCTTGTCCATAGGTTCCCAGGTTAGAATGCTCACTAGGTCAGGTCCATGGAGCAGAGACAAGCTGACTCAAAGCATCAGCCCTTTATTTGCAAGGACACAACTCCAGGAAGCCTGAGCTTCAGCTGTCTGTATAGGACTGTTTTTGACTGTTTTCGTTTTTTATTGGCAGTCCTAGTTGGAATTTTAAAATTGTTAAATTTTTATTGTTTTTATAATTGTTTTATTGGGTTTTTTTTTTTAAAAAAATTATTTTAATGTTTTATTTATATTGTAAACTGCCTTGAGTTCTGCAAGGGAGAAAACTGGCTAATATTTTTTTTAAAAATAAATGATTTGTGCTTTAAAGTCTCATCTTCATTATGTTGAGTTTCCATGACTGGATCCCCTGATGTTTAGGCAAGCCTTACAAAGTAGCTATCTTTGTGGATCTGGGCCAGGAATGCAGCAATGGGAAGGAGTGACTTTTATGCAAAGTTATCTGACTGAAGAAGAAGAAGATGATATTGGATTTATATCCCGCCCTCCACTCCGAAGAGTCTCAGAGCAGCTCACAATCTCCTTTATCTCCCTCCCCCACAACAGACACCCTGTGAGGTGGGTGGGGCTGGAGAGGGCTCTCCCAGCAGCTGCCCTTTCAAGAACAACTTCTGCCAGAGCTATGGCTGACGCAAGGCCATGCTAGCAGGTGCAAGTGGAGGAGTGGGGAATCAAACCTGGTTCTCCCAGATAAGAGTCCGCACACTTAACCACTACACCAAACTGGCTCTCTCTGAAACAACTCCCTTCCCCACATATACTACTGATACTATTAGCCCTGTTAAGGAGGGGAAAAATAGGTATACTCAAATGTGCCCTGCTCCTTCCATGGTCGCTTAAAAGAAAAATTCATTGATACATGTAAATCTTGGATTACATAAAATCTGAAACATAAATTTTTGACTCTGCAAACAACTATAGATCAAGTCAAATAACACTGAACCCAAGTCATGGATATATTGAAAACAATGTGTTGGTAATTTTTAAATATGTTCCTTTTATTGCTTTATCCTGTTGCTGTTTTTAAGGGTTAAAATATGCCTGGGCATCAGATTTCTGAGCCGTGGCATAATGAACTGGTGTGATGTAGTGGTAGAGTACTGGGTGATGCTGGCTGAGCAGGAGAAACTCAGGCTCAAATTCAAGCTCATCATGAAACTCACTGGATGTCCTTGAGCCAGTCATTGTGTCTCACCGTTCCTCACGGAGTAGATGTGAGGGCAAAATGTAGGAAGGGATGCTATGTGTGCTACACTGAGTTCCATGGAGTAAACACAGGATAAAAATGTGTCAGGTAAATAATGTGATGTTTCAGAGAGAAACTTGAACAAATTGAAAATGTTTTTAGATTGCCTGGCTGTATAAAGAAGCATACCCAAACATGCTGACTTGAAGTACTGAATTAATAACCACCTTGGGTATCAAGGATTGTGTTAGCAAGCTCCATGTAGCTGTTTTTGGCTTGGTGGTGGGATATAAAGATTATTTATTCCAGCAATTAAGCTTCTCGCATAATCTTTTCTGCCCTTCCTCCTATTCTCTCTAGTACATGTCACAGGAATAGCCTTCTTCTGTTTCCAGGTTTTTCTGTAATGCAGAGAAGCTGTGTTTGCTTTGCTGCTTCTCAGTAGAAATTTGGTTTTAATGGCATGAGGTTGTATCTGATATGTCATTTACTTTCATTTTTCTCATTTTTAAAAAAACTGGGAGGGAACGTCGCAGATGCTAGTGTGTCTATTTGTTTTCAAATGCCTGTTTGCAAACTGGAGTAAAATGACTACTCCACAGAACAATATTTCTATTGCTGTGTTGTAAATCAATACTTCCCCAGCAGGGCAGGATGTCCTCTGCTGGGCACACACACGCTCATTCATTCAGTGTTGGTGCCAACAATTGAGTAGAAGGTAGAGTTACAAGCACCTCAAACCTAGACAGTTCTCTACTCACTGTCAAATAGCAGGTCAGGATTAAACCCTCTAAATTGGAACTTCTGGGCAGGCCTATGCAGTTTATGATTTACTAAGCCAAATCCAGGCCATTGGGGCCTCTAGGGTTTTTTTGTAGTAGGAACGCCTTTGCATATTAGGCCACATCCCCTAATGTACCAATCCTCCAAGAGCTTACAGGACTCTTGGTACAGGGCCTACTGTAAGCTCCAGGAGGATTGGCTACATTGGGGTGTGTGGCCTAATATGCAAAGGAGTTCTTGCTACAAAAAAAGCCCTGAGGGACTCAATTCCCTCCCTCTTTAATCTTTGTAAGTTAGACTATCATCCTCTTGTGTTTATTTTGGTGGGTCACAAGATGTGTGGGTTTGCTCTGGAGAAACTGAGAATGCATCTGAGTGTGTTTCCCCCCATTTCTATTGCCAGACTGCCAGCTGCGTTAGTGATGGGAAGAGAAGCAAATATTGATAGGATGGGCTTCTGTATTCCTCTAGCTGCTATACACTGGCTTGGGAAACTCCTGGAGAGATGGAGGCGGAGCTTGGGTTTAGCTGAATTTGGGGAAATAGCTCAGGTCAGATATGATTCCATAGAGTTTACCCTCCACAGGAACTGTTGCCTGGAAATCAGTTGTAATTTTGGGGGGAATTTTCAGTAGTGACCTGGAGGTTAGCACCATATGCAACATCCCTCTGGTTCTTTTCTTTTCTTTCTTTCCTTCTTTTTGTACTCTTGCTCCTTTCCTGCTTTTCCTGCTCTCATGACTCTGCTGTGTTCCTGCTGAAGATGAGGTTGTATGTGAGGATGGAAGTTGCCATGGAGTCAAATGCCTGGAAGCAGAGGCTGAATGGAAATGTTTAGAAGTGCCCCCTCCTCCCAGTCTGCTAGTTATTTGGTCTTGCTCTGGTAATTGAGATTATTATGAGGTGATTAGCTGACACCATTAGCTAGTTTGTATCTCCAACAGAAGCTTTGCATCCCCCTCAGAATAGAAATTGAGGGGAAGTGTCTAGCTAGCACAATAGTAGTGAGTATTTGGGGATGCTCCCATTCTTTTAATATGGAAAGAGAAACCTCTAGTTTCCACCACGACCTCCAATGAATGATTAGTGTCTCTGCATACATCTAGAGGAAGCTAGCAATCTCTTGGAAACCTCAACTTAGTTTGCCTCATAGGAAAAAATAGGCTTAAAAAATGTCATACAGGGTGCATTCACACTACACTAAATAATACATTTTGCAACTGGATTTTTACTGTGTAAGACTATCAAATATCCAGTTTCAAAACATTATTTTGTGTAGTGTGAATGCACCCACAGTCCACCCAACATGTTTATATTGGAAAAAGCAAGCAACACCCCCCCTCCCCACAATAACCACCAGTCTCTAGAGTGTGTGTTTCATGCATTTATGCATTTCCCTTCTATGCAGACATTCTGTCTGAGTAGGAAGAGTGATTTTTGAACCAGCGATGAATCTGTGTAAAAGAATGTGTGTACTTCAGCTAACCATCCCAAGTACTTTGAAGAAGGGAACCCTGCACTGGTGGTCATGTCTCATTCATCTTTTCAGACTTCCTTGGAAGCACTAGGGTAGAGTATAGGCTAGGGATCAGCTAGCATTTGGGGGGGGGGGGGGGGTTGTGTGTGTCTGCACTTGAAAGTCATGATGACCTCTGGTGACTGACCCCTACTGAGGGCCTGGAAGATATTCAGGCTGAATAAAGCCTGCCCCTGTCCTCCTGAATGCTGATATTTCAAGGAGGTCTCCTGTCTAAGCACTTGCCGAACCTGCTTAGCTTTCAAGATCTGACAAGACTGGGCCTTGGCTGGGCTATCCAGGTCAGGGCTGATCAGCTAGCATTCGTGTGGAGTTGCAGGCAGTTTCATTGGCACTTACATCTTGGGAGGGCTAACCGGTATCTCCCCCTGTTCTGTTCCTCGCTTAGCTCATCTTTCTATATACTTGTAGGTAGGAAAGGTGTTCAGGAATTAGTTCAGCAATTTCCCCTTTTTCTGGTTTTAACAATCTTAGTTGAAGTCTCCTTCTACTTGATGAGACTTATGGAGTTTATGACATTTCCTTCTCAGATGTGGAGTTTCTCTCTGCACAGCTTCTTGGCTTCTTGCCCTTCTTAAGAGGGGAGGCTGGTCCATCCTCCTCTTTTAAGATTTTTTATATAATAACAGATGACTCAGATGCCTGTTTGCCAAGGTCAGCTCTGGGACTAATTCTACCTTGTGGGGAAATTCCACTGAGAAATAAGTGTGCCCTGATGAGTCTGCCTTCTTTAATGGAAACAAAATAATTTCAGATTATTTTCCTGCCAAGCCTAAACTTTGAACTAAACCTAATTAAAAGAAGATCCACTACTATGCTTTGCATTTAGCGCACAAGCCTGTTGCTACGGCACAGGAGTTGCAAGGCAGGAATAACCAGCTTTCATGGCAGTTTGGCATAGGTTATTTCTAGAAGCTCACACCTGAGCAGCTACTCACCCCTCTAGCATCTCAGATTATTTGAGCTTTCCTTTCTGACTCTTAAATAAACTGAGCTGAGATTTCATTAATTGAAAGTCCTCTGGCAACTCCTCAGTTGTGGAAGGCACTTTGTCTTAAGACAAAGCATATTTGATTTCAGTAGCATTGCCTTCTTTATGTTCAGGGCTTTTTTTGTAGAAAAAGCCCAGCAGGAATTTATCTGCATACTAGGCTACACCCCTTGACATCACCATTGTTTCACAATATCTCATTTGCATATTCGGCCACAACCCCTGACACCAAGCCAACTGGAGCTGCATTCCTGTGTGTTCCTGCTCAAAAAAAAAAAAAGCCCTATGTTATGTTCTTGAGCATACAAAGTTTAGAGTTAACAATTCGCAGTAGCAGGACTAAAGTGCTAGTCCTCATGAAGGGGGAGGCATTTGGTGGAGGGTAAACTGTTTTGGTTGCCTTTTCAGCAGCATACTGGTTTTGATTTTACTAAGGGTTCATAATGTTTGTGTGTTTGCAGTTTTGTAAACATACATTGTGTAAATAAATGTCTTTTGGGTAAACAGAAGGATGGTAAAATCCCCTTAGAAATTGATAGTTTCACATTGTGTTTGCACACAATGCAACTTTCTTCAGGGGCAACACCACAAAATATAGCAGCGAACTTTGCTCTTGGATGATGGAGGCATATCACAAATTTTCACAGCAGTTTGTGGCCTGTATTGGTATAGACTGATCCATGGCATTTTCACTGTTCTGCATGTCAGTTAACAACAATAATATTGTGGAGCTCATTTATGGGGTGAGGACGGAAGAGAATGCTGTGCTGATGTTTGCACGGTAATGCAAGTGGCATTAGTGCTGAATCACCTTGCAGTAGCCTGTGATTCGTGCTTCCAGAGGTACAGTTGCAAGCAACTCATCTGTGTGGCAATGAGCAATGAGACCAGGAAGTACAAAGGCAAGTACAGGTAACTGAGTGTTAAATAGGGGCATACAAATCTACTGGTGTCGTGTACAGTATCATCTTAAAGTACATTTCCTTCTGCTGGCTTCCGGTTGAAATAAGGGTTGATGTAGCAACTATCCCATTGGAATCCAGAATGCATAGTTTTATCTTTTTCACAAATTAAAATATGACTTTCTTATTATAGCCTGTTACCTCTGGTCTTTTTATACTTTTAGCAGTTGAATGGAATTGATTGCCATTGCTTGCAGCAGGGTTTTTTAAAATATAAAACCAGTAAGGAATTTCTTTGGTTAACTTGGTAAGGCAAAATGGTGGTTCTTTTCCCTTGTCTGTGTTGCATTAAGAAGAAAGGTTAAAGCTTCAGGCTTTTCAGTGACTTGCAATAACATAAGATTCGATCTTAATTGCAGTATGTTTATATTGTGTTGAGAACGAGGAGCTTTGCTAACATTAGAGCAGGATTCATTTGAGCATGTTTATTTGAGCAGGCTTATAAAAAACTGCTGTTCAGCAGGTCTGATGTGATAAGCCAAAGTATTAAGAATAAATGCGAAGGATTTTACAATGTATGTTTGCGTCTGAGCAAAGTAAAAGGTGTAATTACGTTGACAATGAGATTTGTATAACTTTCTGTATGCCAGTGTTCACGATGGCAAAGAGTTGTGTTGCATTGCAATCCACTTGCTGATGAAGAGGCTTGCTGAACTTTGAGAACCTTATTAGGAATACAGAGGCAAAAGGGGGTCATCAGAAGTGCACTTTGTTAGCTGAATATAATATTTTATATAATGGGAGAGAAGGGTTTTTTGCTTCAGTTGCAGTTGCCAGCCACAGCTGTAGTCAGAGTTGAGTTTATTGTGGATTCGCAGTTTGAAGTCATCACAAGAGCAGTCTTTTCTTTGATTTATAACTACATTTTTAACTTGTCACTGCCATTCCTTGAACTTTCTTATGACAATTATACTAATGGGCTGCTGTTATATAGATGAAATGTCCTATACTATAGCAACATATCTACAAGAGTGAAGTAGCCATAAGGAATTGAATAGTTGCCCTTGCTGTTTGCGTCATTCTTGTAGAATACAATTGACATCTTATAATAGGGATGCAAGGGAACTGGAACAGTGGGGAATGGAGGCTGGTGGCAAGCTTAATAATTCCCATTGCCCCATTTTAGTTTGAAGTGATGCTGTTTCTTCCACGTCCTTTGTTTTGTATCATTGGTGTTTCAAGTCATGGTAGTGCGTTTGGGATTCTTCAGGCATGGTGTTTGGTATTGGCCACTGAATTCAGCACCATGAGAACACATGAAGCTGCCTTATACTGAACCAGATCATTGGTCCATCAAGGTCAGTATTGTCTGCTCAGACTGGAAACAGCTCTCCAGGGTCTCAGGCAGAGGTCTTTATTTATATTTAGGCTTATATCCCGCCCTTCCCACCAAAGTGGCTCAGGGCGGCTTACAACATTTTAATTCGCATAGTTCAGCTTAAAAACATTTCATGTCATCTACTACCTGGTCCTTTCAACTGAAGATTCCAAGGATTGAACCTGGGATCTTGTGCATGTAAAACGTGCTCTACCACTGAGCCAGGACCCCTCACCATGATCTCAGTTCTTCACTTGTAATTTTTGAAGGCATCAGCTGACACTTTACAAAAGGCGGTTTGAAAACGCACTAGCAGAGGCTCTTAGCAGTATTGGTCAATACCAGATCTTCTTCCTCCCAGTATTTCTTTGAACAGACCCCCTGGAGGTCTAGAACTCAGATACCCTCAGGACTATATCTGGAACAAGGTATCTAAAGAGGCTGTTTGGTGTAGTATCCGCACTACTACACTCAAGCACGATAGTTGTAGCTGGGGTCTACCTACTCATCCGTTTACACCCTCTATTACAACACAACTCGCTCGCTCTCTCACTATGCCTATGCATTGGCGCCATAACAACTACCTTCGCAGCCCTCTGCACCATTACACAAAACGACCTTTAAAACATCAAGCCAGCTAGGACTAATAATACTCACTGTAGGACTTAACCAACCAGAACTAGCATTCCTACATATCACCACCCATGCATTTTTTAAAGCGATACTCTTCCTCTGCTCTAGCTCTATCATCCATAGCCTAAATGATGAACAAGACATCTGAAAAATAGGAGCTACACAAAAAACTCTACCAATTACTACATCCTGCATAACCCTGGGCAACCTCGCCCTAATAGGAACGCCTTTTCTCGCTGGCTTCTACACAAAAGATACAATCATTGAAGCCATAAACACATCAACCCTTAACGCCTGAGCCCTATTAACCACACTATTAGCAACAATCCTCACCACTGCTTACAGCTTACGACTTACCTTTTACACACAACTACACAACCCCCGCCACCACCCAACTCCGCACCTCATAGAATCAAACAAAAACCAAATTGGCCCAATCCTTCGCTTAGCCACAGCAAGCATTCTAGCTGGCCTAGTAATCACATCAGGCATACTACCAACAACCACACAAACCATAACAATACCAACAACCAACAACATCTCCGCAACCATAGCCTCCTATGTGCCTCCTATGCACCGTTGACCTTCTACAACACACTACATTCCTAACCAATAACCCAAAAACCACGCTACATCAAAACTTCGCTCAACTTATATTCTTCAACATCACAAACCACCGCCTGTTCCCAATAATCAGCCTTACCTCTGCTCACTCAACAGCCATACAACTAAACGACATGACATGATATGAACACATTGGCCCAATGATAACAAAGACCTCCAACATTAAACTAACCTCACTCTCCACAACCAACACTGGCCTCATCAAAACCTACCTAACTACCCCCATACTACTTTTAATCACCTGCCTAGTTACACCCTTCCTCTAGCCCGCAGACTACCTCGCTCCCACCCACGAACCAGCTCCATCACAACAAAAAGAGCTAACAATAAGCCCCCACCACATAAAAACATCAATCCGCCACTAGAAAATAATAGCCCAACCCCACTAAAATCTCCCTGCAAACTAAAAAATCCAACACCCTCAACACCCTCTACTCCCCAAAACCCATCTCACAAAAGCCCTACAAAACACACACCAACAACCATAACCACAACATACCCTGCCAAATACTATAAAACAGAGTAATCCCCTCATCCCTCAGGATAAGGCTCCGCCGCCAACGCTACAGAATATGCAAAAACAACAAGCATTCCACCCCAATAAATCAGGAACAAAACCAATCCAATAAATGACCCCCCTATGCCAACCAATACACCACACCCCCCAAAGCCCCAACAACAAGCCCCCCAGCCCCATAAAACGGAGACGGGTTAGACACCACCCCAACTAAGCCCAAAATAAAACACATGGTCATCAAAAAAAACTAAATAAGACATACATTACTATCTGTGTTTAACCAGAACCTGAGGCCTGAAAAACCACTGTTGTACTTCACCTATAGTAACCCTAATGTCCCCTACTCAAAAAACACACCCAATCATAAAAATCATCAACACCTCTCTAATCGACCTCCCAACCCCAACAAACATTTCCTCCTGATGAAACTTCGGCTCACTTCTAGGATTATGCCTAATACTCCAAATTGCCTCCGGCTTATTCCTAGCAATACACTAAGAGTAGTAGACTCTAATCTGGAGAACCAGGTTTAATTCCCCACGCCTCTACATAAAGCCAGCTGGGTGACGTTGGTTCAGTCACAGTTCTCTCAGAACTTTCTCAGCCCCACCTACCTCACAGGGTGTCTTTTGTGGGAAGTCTTTTGTGGGGAGATGAAGGGAAGGTGATTGTAAGCTACTCTGAGACTCCTTCGGGTAGTGAAGTACAGAGTGTAAAAAACCAACTCCTCCTGCTCAATTTCTCCCCTGAGGGTACGTGAAGAGGCTTACAACAGTATTCTCTCTACCTCCATTTACCCTCACAACAATAACCATATGAAATAGATTAGAGTGAATGACTGGCCCAAGGCCACCCATGAAACTTCCAGGGCACAGAAGTGATTCAAAGCTGGGTCTCCCAGATCCTAGTCCAGCATTCTAATGTTTATGTTTTTGCCTGTCTTGGGTTGTCCAAAGCCAAATGATCATCTAGTGAGCTTTGCTTAATGCAATATATTTACAGATTGTAAATGTGGTGGTAGGGAAAAGGTTTTGAGGTAATGAAGGTAGCCGTGACAGGCATGTGTATGACAGCAGAAGAGCCAGAAATACTTAGAGTGGGGGGGAGGCAAATGCCTTTTGGGAAGGATGTAGAAGTGTGTAACTAGCTTTTCTCACTGAGAATGGGGTGTTATGTTACCACCAGTTTTTCTTGCAGATCTACTGTAAGAATAACAGTGTTCCATACAAGCTGGTAATTTCTCAGCAACAGAAATCACTTTCCAGGATTGTGGCAGAGAGCTAACCCCTATGAAGTTGACCCTTGAGTCTGAAGCTTTTCAAGACCATCTTGGTCTTTGCATAGAAATTACAAAATGTGATTTGTTAGTCTGCACTTTTAGTAGTGCCTCATGAAATGCATGTTATCGAGTCTAAATGTGAATAAAATCTGGTTCTGTAAGCTACAGGTTGGTTTTGTATAATTGCCTGCCTCTCTCACCCCCACCCCCCACTCTGAAATACCGGTTGATATGAAAAGCCAAACATACTATTTATGTTGCCTCAGTCAAGCTAATGTCTAGTCTATACAGGTGACAAAATAAAAGTGCCATTTTTTGATGCCTGAAAGCCAACATAGGTTCTTTGTGGCATCAGTATCAATAATGAGACTGCGGGCTGATGGTGCCTTCTAGAACACTTGGGTGAACCCATTGTCCCAGCTCCAACAGCTGTGGTAAAGTTCAGGTATATCATGGGAAGATAATGGCACTTAGGACAGATGGCCCTAAAATTAGAATGCGATTAAAAATTCGTTGTAGAGGCCAGCAATGTATCCATTTCACTTACTCAGTGGATGAATTGTTTCTCCAGGACTGCCTGTAGTAAGTACACGCTTGTATCACTTTCATAAGCAAGCCTGGGACTGAATACGCAAAAGGGTCAGGTATGGAGGATAGGTGCTGTTTTCAGAGGCAGCTTTACACTGACAGAGGTCTGTATCGTGTAATGTGTGGCTGTGGTTCTGGGAAACTTGTTGTAGAGCCCATGCAGAGTGGCTGTGTATATTACACAACAATTTTGTTCATTGTGAATGTACTGGTGGTTGTAACAGAGCTGTTGAGTATTAATTATTGATGTGTTTCGTTAAACACTCATACATGCATGCCTGATTGTGCCACAGTAGGTTGCCAGGTCTGACTCAGAGTCAGAAGATATCTGGGGATTTTGGGGGTGGAGCCAGGAGACTTTGGGGTGGAGGCAGGACCAAGGTTGTGATAAGCATGATTGAACTCTGAAGGGAGTTCTGATTATCACGTTTAAAGAGAATGGAAGATGGGGGCAACTTCTTTTGGGGCTCATAGAATTGGACCTTCTGTCCAATCTTTTTAAAATTTGGAGGCTTTTTTGAGAAGAAGCACCAGATGCTATGCTGAAAATTTGGTGCCTCTACCTCAATAAACAGCCCCCCCCCCAGATACCCATAGATTGATTCTCCATTATACAGTATGGGGACCAGTCTCCATAGGATATAATGGAGTGCCCAGTTGACATTTCCCTCCCTCCCACTTTCTGATAACCCTGAAGCAGGGGAGGGTCTCCAAACCAGGGGATCCCCTGCCCCCAACTGGGGATTGGCAATCCTATGCCACAATGCCCTGTGCATGGGTGTTTTAAGGAATTAGTTCATACTTCTGTATGGGTTGTAAGAAACGGTGATCTACTCATAGCAAATACAAATGTCAAGTGCAGAGTTTTATTCTGAGGAAGTAGCCAAGAAATCTCTGTTCCTGTAAATGGAGGCATTGTTGCAGTGAAATAACTTTGATATTTTGGGAAAATCTTTACTTTTTTTTTTTTTTCCTTTTAGGGTCTGGACAGTGTTCTTACGGAGATAAAATACCCAAGACAGCAGCTGGAGTCTGGGTGAGTTCTCTCAAAGTGTCTATTGCCTGTTAACAGACCTGCCAGTTCTACTTTGAGTGGTAATTACAAGGCTGAATGGCCTTCCTAACATTTTAAATCCTAAGTGGTACTTTAAAATTCTTTGTTGAGCTTGTATAGCTTTTTCTTAGCATCAGTATTTAAAACTTTTCCACAGTCTATTACGTTTGCCAGCAGTTCTGCAAGGCGTTAGTTTTGAAAGCCATGAAGTAGTTGTCTTGAGTTTTCTTGGAAGCTGGTGTCTACTTTGATTGGTCTGAACGGTTGCATCAAAACAGACATTTCAATGGCTTCTTGGAATTTCCTTAGCGTAAACTGTGCAAGAGACCAATTACTATTAGAGTGCGCAGAGAGAGGCCTTATATTTGATTACTCTAGATCAGTGTTTCCCACTTGCAGGGTCGTGACCCAGTACCAGGCCACAGAAGCCTCACTACTGGGCCACAAGAAAAGCCAAAGCTAGCCCCGCCCCCAGCAAAGCTAGCCCCGCCCCATCTCTGCATTGTCCAGAGAGGAGCCGGTCTGCCTTGCCTTCCTTCTCCCCCTCTCCCAGTGTTTGAGAGAAAGAAAAGCTGGCATCCATTGGCAGTTTAGACCATGAAGTGTTTTTCAAGGTATGAGCTTTCATGTGCCTTGCAGTATGTTCTTTTGGGGAGGTTTCCCTGGGAGGTCTGGGCAGCAAAGAAGGGTGTGTGTGTTTTTTTCAACCAGAAGGGGCAGGGAGTGAGCATTCCAGTAGCTGTTTATTTATCAAATGACCCCTGGACAGAATTTTTGCTGGCTGGGGTCATCAGATGGTGAGGAAGGCTTTTTTTTCTTTGCCCCCCCTCTTTCTTTTTTTCCCCTGCAAGTGATGCTTTGTCTGTATTCTTGGTGCTGGGGGTGGGAAGCAACAGTGGGAGGGCTTCAAGTGCCCTGGCCCCACTGGTGGACATTCTGGTGCTTTTTGGGCATTGTATGAGGGAATTTTGGACTGCATAGTCCACTGGCCTGATCCAGCATGGCTCCTCTTATGTTTATGTTCTTTCTTTCCATGTCTTTCTTTTCCTTTCCTTCCATTAGGAACAGGGAAATGGCTGAGAAGCTGAATGCATTTTTTGCCTCTGTCTTCACTGTGGAAGATGAGAACTTTTTGCCCGCCCCAGAACCACTAATTTTGGAAGGGGTGTTGAAAGACCTGAGTCAGATTGAGGTGACAAAAGAGGAGGTCCTACAACTGATAGACAAATTAAAAACTAATAAGTCACCGGGTCCGGATGGCATACATCCGAGAGTTCTGAAAGAACTCAAAATTGAACTTGTGGATCTTCTAACAAAAATCTGTAATCTTTCATTGAAATCTGCCTCCGTTCCTGAGGACTGGAAGGTAGCAAATGTCACCCCCATCTTTAAAAAGGGTTCCAGAGGAGGTCCGGGAAATTACAGGGCAGTCAGTCTGACTTCAATACCGGGAAAGTTGGTAGAAAGCGTTATCAAGGACAGAATGAGTAGGCACATTGATGGACTTGGGTTATTGAGGAAGACTCAGCATGGGTTCTGTAAGGGAAGATCTTGCCTCACTAACCTGTTACATTTCTTTGAGGGGGTGAACAAACATGTGGACAAAGGAGACCTGATAGATGTTGTTTATCTTGACTTCCAGAAAGCTTTTGATAAAGTTCCTCATCAAAGGCTTCTTAGAAAGCTTGAGAGTCATGGAGTAAAAGGACAGGTCCTCTTGTGGATCAAAAACTGGCTGAGTAATAGGAAGCAAGAGTGAGTATAAATGGGCAGTCTTCGCAGTGGAGGACGGTAAGCAGTGGTGTGCCACAGGGCTCGGTACTGGGTCCCATGCTCTTTAACTTGTTCATAAATGATTTAGAGTTGGGAGTGAGCAGTGAAGTGGCCAAGTTTGCGGATGACACTAAATTGTTCAGGGTGGTGAGAACCAGAGAGGATTGTGAGGAACTCCAAAGGGATCTGTTGAGGCTGGGTGAGTGGGCGTCAATGTGGCAGATGCGGTTCAATGTGGCCAAGTGCAAAGTAATGCACATTGGGGCCAAGAATCCCAGCTACAAATACAAGTTGATGGGATGTGAACTGGCAGAGACTGACCAAGAGAGAGATCTTGGGGTCGTGGTAGATAACTCACTGAAAATGTCAAGACAGTGTGCGTTTGCAATAAAAAAGGCCAACACCATGCTGGGAATTATTAGGAAGGGAATTGAAAACAAATCAGCCAGTATCATAATGCCCCTGTATAAATCGATGGTGCGGTCTCATTTGGAGTACTGTGTGCAGTTCTGGTCGCCGCACCTCAAAAAGGATATTATAGCATTGGAGAAAGTCCAGAAAAGGGCAACTAGAATGATTAAAGGGCTGGAACACTTTCCCTATGAAGAAAGGTTGAAACGCTTGGGACTCTTTAGCTTGGAGAAACGTCGACTGTGGGGTGACATGATAGAGGTTTACAAGATAATGCATGGGATGGAAAAAGTAGAGAAAGAAGTACTTTTCTCCCTTTCTCACAGTACAAGAACTCGTGGGCATTCGATGAAACTGCTGAGCAGACAGGTTAAAATGGATAAAAGGAAGTACTTCTTCACCCAAAGGTTCATTAACATGTGGAATTCACTGCCACAGGAGGTGGCGGCGGCCACAAGCATAGCCACCTTCAAGAGGGCGTTAGATAAAAATATGGAGCAGAGGTCCATCAGTGGCTATTAGCCACAGTGTGTGTATATATATATAATTTTTTTTGGCCACTGTGTGACACAGAGTGTTGGACTGGATGGACCATTGGCCTGATCCAACATGGCTTCTCTTATGTTCCTTCCTTCCTTCCTTCCTTCCTTCCTTCCTTCCTTCCTTCCTTCCTTCCTTCCTTCCTTCCTTCCTTCCTTCCTTCCTTCCTTCCTTCCTTCCTTCCTTCCTTCCTTCCTTCCTTCCTTCCTCCCTCCCTCCCTCCCTCCCTCCCTCCCTCCCTTTTTTGCTGGATAAAACTTTTCTGTTCATCATACTGTTGTTGCCGACATAGGAGCTCTGCCAATGAAAAGTTGGCACCCCCAGTTGTAGCCAGGTGGCCTTCTATGAGATTTCTGTGTGAGTGAGTGAGAGTAAGAGGTGTGGGGCAGAAAGAGATTATTGGAGATTACTGTGGTATATCTCAACAGCACTGGAAGAGATGGTACTGTGAACTTGGCACCATTTTACTGGTCCTGCTTTTAACAGCTGTCTGACACCAAAATTAAACTCCTCCTGTAGATATTAAAAAGGATGAAAGTAGTTCACTGGCTAAGTATCTACACAACAGGTTACTTTTAAAGGCATGGGAAACACAGCCAGTAAAAAGCTGCAAGCCCCTCATAAATATCCTTTTTGGGATAACTGCAGATAAGCTTGTATGAACTTCATATAACTTGAAATTAATTCATTAATTTCACTACAATTCTCTGTTACTTTTCACAGCAATTTCCCAGCGTTTCAACCAAAGAAAAGTATGAGAAATAGTTGTTGAAAGATTTTCTTGAAACCAAGCAAGCTTGGTTGTAGCTTGAGGCAAGGTTCTAGTAGTAGCAGCTGAAGGAAGGGCCTACTAAATGTGCCAGCATATTTTGAGACAGAGCAACTGCCAGGGCCCAGTGTGGGTGTTACACAGTGCTGGTATTCCTGATGGCAATGGCAACAGCACTCCCATCCCAACTGCATACACTGGCCAGTGCTGTTGAGGAAGGGTTGTGTAGGTGGTGCAGGCAATTGAACATGGGCATTACCAGTGCTTGCAAGCTGGAGAAGAGTACACAAACAGATAGGTGCATGCAGGTGTGGGGGTGAAAAGAGAGGACCGCCCACTTTCCACCCCCATTTTGGCTCAGCATGAGTTTCAGAGAGATTTTTCTGAAAATGAATTTACTTCCAAAGAAGAGTTTGGGGGAGTGCCCTGGAAGTGACATCACAGGAAAAGGCGGAGTTTTGGTTCAGTGCGCTCTGGAAGTGACATCACTTGGTCCTTGACACCACAGGAAATGACATAATTCCTGTCTCCCGGCTCCACCCCCAAAGTCTCCTGGCTGCACCCTCAAATTTTAGTGGGACACGAAGGAGAAGTGTAAAAATAACCGGGCCACGGGAAAGAAAAGTTTGGGAAACCCTGTTCTAGATGTAACCATAGCTTCTGCTACTGAAAAGAACTATGAGTATGGTTTCCTAGCTCAGGATTTGACGATGCCATTCTAGAGGTGGGCCTGAATTTTCAGTTTTCTATCTAGACACCTTTTAGTCCTGGGGTTTTTGTCCTATTAAGGTTGATGGACTACCCAGATGGGTTTTGTCTTTGCTTATAGTTGATAACAAGGCTAGAATAATACATGCTGGGGTAGACCTGACTCCAGTCACCAAGTATAGGGAAGAAATTCTGATTTTAAGAGTAAAGGGAGGGTGCAGTTTGGAGAAGCTGAACCTGCCCCTCTCATGTAGTTTACCTCCCCATAGGTTGTTATCAGGCCTGGGGTTTAAGCAAATGCTACTCTTGTGTGTCATCTGAGCCTGAGGTCTTTGTAGGTTGCTGCTGATTCTTGACTTTGAGTATGAATGCATGCATAATTCAGGAATTTCAAATCAGCCTGTCTTAACCTAATCTTACCCCATGTACTGAATGTCTCCATGGAGTTACTCAGGGAGGATAATGATCTTCCATCTTGGTATGGGCTGAAGCTTCTTTGTATAATTCTTTGCACTATGCGAATGTTAAGTGCACAGAGGATAGGGTGATAGTGCATGAGTTCATTGTGTGTAGTAGTAGCTTAGACTATACATAGAATAGGCTGAAGGCTTGCTGAGAATAAATTTCCAGAATAAAAGAGAACCATCCAAATCTAAGAACATGGTACTACCAAATCTAAGAACATGCTACTACCTAAGACCCCGGAGAGCTGCCACCAGCCTAAATGGGCAATACTGACCTTGATGAACCAGAAGTCTGATTTCATATAAGTCAGCTGTAGTTGTGTTTGCTCTTCTAAGAATGACACAAAACCTTAAATGCTCTTGCTTGGGATTCCTGATGTGGCGGAGGCACAGGTATTTAAGAATATGTGCTTGCTCATGGGTTGTGATTTGCTGTGGAAGATACAAGCAAATGTGATGGAGAGTGAAGCTGCTAATTGATGCACTTTTTGGAACTTCCCAAGGGACCTGCAGCTTCTGCCACTTGGATCCTCCGATGGGGATGTTTGCTTGATGGTGCCATCCTGCATTATTAATAATGATTCAGATTAATCAGAACCTGGCAATGTTCTGCATAGGATGGGATTTTTGTATTTCTTTTCAGAATGTATTGACAGTGCTGCTAGATAAGCGTGAATCAGTAATTACAATCATATTGAGGCAGGCAGATAGTATTCTAGTGACATAAGGACATTAGCTGTAAATGGGTCAGTGCCATTGATGGAGATGAGATGCATGCGTATGTTTCGGAGGCTATAGAATTGTTTCTCTATGTGGGTTGGCTTGCACTTTTTTTGTGAGCAGCTTCTGCTCATCAATTCAAAGGAGACTTACCATGTTTTACTGCAAAAGCTGGCAAGCATACCTTCATTCTATACTTTCTACCCCTGTTCCCCCCCTGCAAAGAATGATGGTTGTTATCAGGAGTCTGGGGAAAAGAGGTGGACAGAAACAAAACAAGGAGGTAGAGTCAGTCCATCTTTTTGTATCGTTGGCATGAAATAGGTGACTGAATGTGTGTCCAGTATTGGTGTTCTGATGAAAATCTCTTCCCTTGAGGTAGATAATCCTCATTTTTTGAATAGAAATATTGTGTGTGACTGTTTAAATGCACAAGGAGCAAGCTGAAGGTACATTTTATCCTTCATAACTGGGGAGGCATAAGAAATATGAATGGTGAAGTCCCAGCTGTTTCTCAGTTCTGCTTGCAAAAAAGTCTGCCTTGTTGCTCCCAAACATCTTTTATAGTGTCTTACATTGCATCTGCCCAAATGCAGTGTACACTGAGGCAATACTCCCTCTAAGCTGTTGGGTCTTGTGAGCAAAAATTCTACTTCAGGAACTGCTGACATTAAAGTTGTGAGCTACTGAATATATTAATTTGCTCTGTGGCCATTTTTCCTGAACTAAGACAAAAGTGTGTGAGCTGGAGGCTAAAAAACTGTGAGCTAGCTCACACTAGCTCAGCTTAGAGGGAACACTGCTCTGGAGGGGGGGGGTCACCCAACGCATCTTCCATGGAAACACAGTGCATCTCCATATGCATTGATGAGCATCAGTACCCATAAATGGAGGGGTTATTTTCCTTGTTGAAGTGTTTAATTGCAGTGTGGCTCTTTGGGCCCTTTCAGTGTCACTTCTCAGTTTATGAGTTGCTACGGTACTGCACCTTCCTACCACGTGGGTATCATCAGAAGCGTCAAGCTTTGTGCAGGGTAGATTCTTTCTCAGGGTCCATATCAGCATACCGTGAAGTGGGGACAGCTGCTGGGGTTTCTGGTGAATCTCACTGTTGTTGAACCCCACTCCACTTGTGGATGTCCTCTGCCGTTTCTTGGTCTGCCTTCTTCTACCCATTCACTTGCAGGTGCTCCACCACTGAAGCTCATAGCTTCCCAGTGTTGGAGGGGAAGTGGATGCAGTTGGCACACAGCAGCAGCACCCATGATGGTCACAGCACTGGCACTACCAGCTGCATACACCACCTGGTGCTGTTCAGTAAAGGCCATGAATGTGGTTCAGTAAGCTTCTGGACAGGGGAAGGGTGCATGCAAGGTGGGAGGCATGCAAGTGGGTGAGTGGAAAGGAAGGCATAATGGAGGCGTGGTGGTAGGAAGGAGGGTGACCCTGGGCACTATCAACCCAGGGCCCTCTAAAACTTGTCACTCTCCTTCCTGTGACATGTATCCCTGGTCAAGCAATTGTAGCAATGACAATTATATAAAGTAGTTCTGTGGTGGACTGCTGCCATATGACAGGAGTCCTGACATTATGCTTTCTTCCTGCAATGCAACAATAATGCATTGGGTTCCCACAGTACAAAGGGGGTCTTGGTAGAGGATTAACCTGAGATCTCCAGGTAAGGAAGCTCTTGTATGTGACTAAGTTGTGCCTCTAAAGGTTCTAGGTGTTGCAAGAATTACATCGATGTATGCTTGGTATTGTTAAGACCACACAAAATGCTATTATTTTTTGTCTTCGTCAAGGTACATTAATTTGCTAGTAGTGGACCTAAGTCTATGAAAAAATTTTTTTTTGCCTTTCTTCCAGTTGTTGCCTCTTACTCTGTGATTTTTACCTCTTCAAATGTGCTGAATAGTATGCTGCACACAGATAATCAAAGGCCAAGTTAGGAGAACAAGCATCAGCAGCATTACAGACTGGGACTTGGACACCCCTCTCAATATCTTACATGCTGCCTCGCTCAATCCTGTACATGTTAAGCACACAGTAATTGCATTTTGTAAACTGTGTGTTATTCCTCTGACCTGCTGTTGTACTTTTGTGTGGAGATACAGCATTCTGTGCATCACTGGTGCTATCTAAGCAGCTGGGGCAGAAAGGTGGTGATGAATCTGAACTGTTGTAATGGGAGAGTATTTTTCTTCACCTTCCCCTGCAGAAAGCTTACCATTTCCATTATGGGAATAGCCCTCATGTCTCTCTCATCCCCCTGATTGCTGGCTCGCAGCTGGGCTCACATCTAATACTGGAGCCTTCCTGGAAGGAGAAAACAAATCATTTTGGGAAACTGGACACAGGTAAACTGCAGGTGGGAAGAGGGTTGTGCTTTCCTCTTACTCTTAAAATCAGACCCCCACCAGGTCATTTGTGATAGATCTGCTGCTTCCCCCACATCTAGTTTGGCTTGCTGGAAACTCTGAGCATATGTTTGGCTGACTCAGACACTTAGACTTTCTGATGATAGACATTCCATACATTGTATTTAATTGTGTTGCTAAACCTTTGAGTATTAACCAAAGCCAAGAGGAATACACAAAGCTGCCTTGGACAGAGTCAAATCATTGTTCTTTCAGGGTCAGTATTTTCTACTCTTAACTATCAGTGGCTCTCAAGTAGAATTGTTTCACATTACCTCCTGTCTGGTCTTTTTAACTGGAGATGCTAGGGATTGAATTTTGGGACTTCTGCATGCAAAGCAGATGTTCCGCCGCTGAGCCACAACCCTTCCTCTTGCACAGCTTCTGGTATTTCTCCCTTGCAAATGTTTCTAACTCCCCCCCCCCCCCGGCACAACAGCAGAGAAATACAAGGAAGCCTTTGCTAAAATTATAGGGGGAATAGCGTGAAGTGAGAGAAACAAGGACAGAGTTCTTTGCCTTCATGATCTTTGGTTGTATGGGAGTACAGCAAACCTTAAAAGCAGTGACTGTCAAATCTCCTATAATTTGTACATGACTGCAGGTCTTATGATTGAAGTCTTTTTTTCTTGCTTAAATTTTCCAATTTGTACAGCACTTTTAGGCTCACCTCAAGGTGTGAGTGTGTCAGGAAGGGAAAGCCATGTACATCTGCAGTTGGGCTAATTTGACAGGCACCCTCTTCTGCCTGAGGGGAACTCCCAGGAAAGCTACCACAAAACTGTAATTTGGTTGATGTAATGTAAAACTGCAAGTCTTCCCCACATTCTTATCTGTTGTGGGTGGAATACAGAAGCCAGAGGTCCTGAACTTGGTTCTGAAAAGATAGCTTTCCTTGTAGGTCTGCTTTTCATCATGTAGCTTTGAGATGGGTGAAGCATGTGCAGAGCTGGCACTTTGCTTCCTTGTGCCCTGCCATAGTAGACATTATTGCCACAGGCCTATGTTCCTTTGTTTTAGGTTGCATACAGACATTGTGACTAAGCCTCAGATTCTGAGAAATGATGAGCCTGAAATCCTGGCCAGGCAGATTTACAATTGGGAGGAGGGGGGGTGGGGGGCGCTGTGTCACATTGTATTTCTGAGCATGTATTTCATCTTTCCCTTGAACAAAAGTTCACACATAAGATGAAGAGAGGGTGGTTTATGCACACATGTTTTGTTTTATGTGATTGGAAGAAAGTATGTTCAGTTTGATTCTGTACCTGGGGATTCATACCTCAAAAAATGTGAGGTCCAGATCATTTATGCTAATATAATCTAGCATGGGTATACATACAGTCTATGTGTATGGCAAACATTAACTAAATCGGTGTTTTCTGCCTCTACTAAAAATGTCTGTAGACTTTGATGCAGATCAATAAACTGTATAATACAATGATACTCACTTAGTGGCTTAGGAACCCACATATGGCTCTTTGACATGCCACCTGTGGTTCTTCTGTTCCCTAATCTGGCTCCTGCCCATGTTTCAGGAAGGCCCTGATCGGGTAGGGCTTGTGGCTGGCTGTCTCCAGAGAAATGAGTAAGCTGGAAGTCTCCTTGAGGTGTAGGTCTCATGCCACAGGTGGAAGTGAGTGTCACTGTTTGGTTGACAGAAACTAACAGTGTGGCTCTCCATAATCTGTGGAGTGAGTACTGCTGGTATAATACATTAAAGTAATTATGTCAGTCATAAGACGAGATTAAAATAGTTGCATAGCTACAAACCAACGGGCAAATATGATAATATAGTTAAAATCACAGTAAAATAACTGCAGTGAGACATACAGTTAAATGCTATAAAAGGCAAAGGTGAACAGAGATAGGTTCTCTTTTATTTACATGGAGGACGTGGGCCACACTTGTGTTGGTATATATAAATATAGACAGGAGGTGATTTAAGGCAAAGAAAAAATAATTCCATTACCGACTTGCCTTTTAGGGGTGTACACTCGGTATATATCAAGCCGAATAAATACCAGAAGAATATCTTATTGGTATTTTACTTGCATTTATTCAACCAAATCAGATTAGAGAATCTGATTTCGCTTTCAAAATAGCTGTGCCCGATATTATTTGGCTCTTATTTGCATGTAGCTAGAATTCACCAAGTTGTGTTGTGGTGGCAGCGTGCCTCAATTAGTGAACTCAGAAGGCATTCAAAGTCCCCATAGGGTATAATGGAATGGTCCTGATGGTGTATGACAATCCCCCTTAGGGTATACTGGAGCCAAATAAATTTGGGTTTCCCAAATATTTACCCAAATCCCAATATAATACCAATATTGGGATTTGGGAATACTGATATATTTTGGATCCTGTATTGGCAAAAAAAAATTTTTTTTGCATACCCCTATTGCCTTTACTATAAGCTACAGTATATACATTTTACTGTTATTGGTTGATTTACAGTTCTATTCTGACTTTTTTCTGTGGAACTCAAAGTGGCAAACAGGTGGTTTCTCATCCAGGCACTAATTAGGCCTCAACCTACCTAGCTGGATCAATTCAAGTGTCTTCAGACCATACCTTGGATCTGACTCAGAAACTGGTTGAGCTTGAATGTTTGAGCAGCATTATGAAAATGTGAGGGAAAGAGAATCAGAGAACCCCCTTTTTAGGGTAAGACTGAATGCAGTCTTAGCTTGGTTTGTAAACTCCTGATTTAGGGTGCCACCTAGATGGTGTTTATTCTTAGCAAATATTTTCAGGACTTTTGTAGAGAGTATGTTGATACTCCTACCAGTGTGCATGTGAGCCTTTATCTCTCTCTAGTTTCATTCTGCAGCTCCAGTACTGCTACTATAATAACCTGTTTTATGAATATCATGTACAGCTAGCTGCTCTCTGTGTATATATCAAACAGGAAAGAGATAAAAAGTAGAACCAGAGCCTCATGAGTATATTTCTTCTAAGATTATGTCTTTCACTCAAGCTGTTGCTGGTAAAGATATATATGAGGTTCTTTTAACCTTGGACATAATAGATAGCTTTTGGTTTTTGCAGTTCATTGGATTTCTCAACAGGATAAATGGCCAAACAATTTGACAGCATGGTTACTAGTTGAGGTAATCAGTCCGTTAAGACTGACGAATTGATTAAGAAGTCTTCCCTTAAAGTATTTTTTAAAAAAACTACTCTAAACTTAAAACCAATTTTAGGATTTATTTTAAGGCTGTATTTTGTAGTGATATTTGGGTCACTGGATTCTCTCCTCCAAAGCCAGAGGAATGGGATGTCTCAAATGGTTTCTTTCATGAGATGCACCACTGCTTCCACCAATGGAAGAGCCACTTGTTGAAGGTAGGCTCCTTAGGCTTGCAAGAAGGCTTCAGACTTCATTGAGAGGAGTGTATGATCCATGCCATTCTGCTTCTGCTAGCACTTCATACTGTTACATTCCTTTTTGTTTAAAGAAGTTAAAATTCTTCCAAGTGCATCCTCCCCGCCCCAAGCATTTTAGCTGCTTTTACAGATGACTTTGTTTTGCTGTCACATCTTCAGACTCACAGAGTCTGAATCCTTATTGAACTTTCGGAGTTCCCCTGACAAAAATTCAGCCCATTATTGGTTTGCAATGTCTAGTAGTCCTTAATGCATGCAGTGTGCATGCTCTCTCTCCATCCTCTTTGGTATGACTGAAGACTGATGAAAAAAAATGATGAGCTGTTCCTTTTGCTCAATATCTTTTTCTAGAGTATTATAGTGAACTATGCTTCCTTGGTTTGGTAGTCTTCCAAGGACCTGTGTATTCCCCATTGCTCCATTTGTGTACTTACTCTTTCATATAGTCCTCTGTGTCCTATCATACACACCCTTTAAGTTCCAGATGCGGTGATCGCACTTTGTATATGACATCCTTTCAAAGAGCTTGTGGTATAGTGGCTTTCTTCCCAGAATGTAATGACATTTTGAACAAACAAAGCATCTCTTATTTTCCGTCTTCTCTTTCTGGCTAGCCCTTTAATATCATTAGTCTCTGGTATATGCTTTCTTGCTGAATCTGTTATAGGTAATTACTGTACCCCTTGAATGGTCCTTTCAGTTTGCACCTAGCCCACCATTGTGGGTATGCATGCTGTGATATTTGCTAACATTAGGTCTCAACCTTGGAGCAGGAGGTGGTCATAGGCCTGAATGTTGTAGTTCTGCAGATGCATTGTAGATGCATTGTAGACTCCAACACAGAGTTGGAGATGTTTGCATATTTTCTAGTGCAGTTTTTATACATGTACTATGCACCCTATGTGGCCTGGTGGAACAGAGAAGTTTCAGTCAGGATTGCTTGCTACTGTTATTTCAGCACAGCCTTCCTTGCTTGCTGCTGCTGTTTGGGAATAGCTGTCCTTTGTTTCTGAGAAGGCTCTGTTCACGTGCAGCTGGCTGTTCTTATAGCTTGGTAGTGTATAAACCCATCTTCAGTGTATTGCTCTGAAGCGTTGCTGGTTTGCTGTTGTAACTAGGGGCCCTTTTCAGTCAAATCATTCTTATGGCTTTGTCTGTTTCATCTTTTTTTTTTTTTTAAATTATCAACAAGTATGCGTCTTGATGTGTCAGCTGCATCTGAGGCCTTGGCATATCTCAAATAATTATTTCCTTTTCTGGCTGGTCTTTTGTATCATAGGAGAGCCAATATATGGCGAATACATGGGAATTCAACTTTGTCTAAGTCAGTGTTCTCTTTAAGCTGAGTTAGTGTGAGCTCGCCCACAGTTTTTTAGCCACATTTTTGCGTTAGCTCAGAAAAAATGCCCCCAAAGCAACCTAATTTATGCTGTAGTTACAACTTTAATGGCAGTAGCTCACAGAGTAGAATTTTTGCTCACAAAACTCCACAGCTTAGCAGGAGCATTGGTGTAAGTTCATATATAAAATATAATATTTCTTTAGAAATTCACAATCCTGCTATGCTTGCTCTAGGTCACTTCCCTGTCCCTCTCTTATCACTACATAATCTAGTACTGCCTGCATTCTTGTCAACATTTGTTAGTCTAGTTTCCCCTACAATGCCTCACAAGAGATGGATGCCTGTGGGCAGCCTTAGCCAGTGGTATCTCGGAGGAGTATAGCAATGTTGTCAAATAACTGTTTTTTTCTAAATCCAGCTCCAAATGCCAGAATTTGTGTTTTGTTTAATCCTGTAGCCCTGTGGCAGATCTCATCAAGAAAAAATAAAGAAAAGCTGCTGTCTTCTGTGCTTTTAAAAATGGATTTTTTTCCATATACATAAATTAAGATTCCTGGATGTTTTTTCTGATTTCTTTAGTATCTTAAATAGTTTCATGCTGCATTGCATTGTCCATGTCAGTCATGCCACTAAATCGCTTCTGGAGTCTCTCTTCTTGCTTACATTATTCTGTACTTTATTATCAATACAATATGGAGCTGTTCTTTAGTGGGTTCATGATGTGCTCAGGGCCTGAGGGTGGGTGGGGAAAATGAATGCACTAAGAACCATGAGGCTCAAGGAGACACTGCCAGGGTGCAAGCCCATTGCTATGATATGGTCTACATATGTTGTTTCTAAAATCAAATGGAATTTTTTTCTTTCGTGATTCATGAGATTGTATTATATGACACTGTTCCTCAGTGAGACACCTACAGATGTTATTCTTGGAGCCTGCTTGCTTGTTGAGGAGAAAATTTCAATGTTTCTTGAATGGAACAGAAAAACAAAGAGCATTGTGTTATTTCCTATAGTCTTCTGACTGGGTTGCAAAGATTTGAGCAAATTATGTGGTCATCACCTTGGGATTGTATAGTTTTATTGGCTACATGCAACAGTTTTTGGCACTTTCTTGAATTTTCCTGTACTGTGTTTATCATTCGATCTGCTACCTGCAGAATGTGTTCAGACCTGCTCTCCCTTTTCCTGTTTGCATGGAATAGTATGAGTTTGGGGGATACTTTAAAAATCTGTTTTGTTGTGGTTAATTTATAATAGTCGCAAGTTATAATTGAGGGCTTTTTCCCTCCTAAGAGATGGGCACTTCTCTTTTTGTCTTCCATGTTTTCCTCCCATGATACTTGCATCTGACAGTTAGATGTGGTGGAGATTCTCAAGTGGAAAGAACTTTGGTCCATGTAGTGGGGCTTCCCTACCTCCCCCTCTCACAGCAGCCCAAAGTACCCTCACAGTTCTGCTCTTGGGAAAAGGTTCCTCTGAGAATCTTCTGTAGGATCCAGATCCCATCTTTAGATAATTCAGCTGTCCTAAATATCTTCAAGCTTTTCTCCAAATTGTCAGTTTTCATCAGTCTTCATGCTGCTATTTCAGTATCCTGGCTTGCACACAGTGTGCTCTGTTATCAGTGGATCTGTATAGCTTCAGAATTTTGGAATTGGCTGCTAATACAT
The DNA here is from genome assembly GCF_032191835.1 of Heteronotia binoei. NCBI lineage: Eukaryota > Metazoa > Chordata > Lepidosauria > Squamata > Gekkonidae > Heteronotia > Heteronotia binoei. Next base: position 51,090,146 of record NC_083224.1, read on the forward strand.
TTAATTATTGCAGTATTCAATATTAACATAAGAAGAAGGGCTTCAGAATTTCCAAAAAATCCCAGATCTGAATACCATATTGGTATCAGGATCTGGGATTTTTCTGAAATACTGAAATTGTTTCAGGTTCAATAATCCAAACTGAAAAATACAGATTAACAAAAGTTGCACACCCCTAGTAACCATATATAAAGAGAGGCAGGAAGAAGACCTGTAGGGAAAAATGTTATTAAACTCATGTGTCAGTGGTATTTGACTCATATGACAGTGGTATTTAAAGAAAATAACCTCTTCCACATATGGGCTCATTCCTTCATATCTGGTGGCAGTGCTCAGTTATAAAAAAGTTTATTTGAAAAGGTGTTAAAGTTAGTGAGATGAATTCTGCATATAGAAATATGAGAAGATCCTATTGTAGTTCTTTTGAACATTATGCCCAGAGGGATCTCAGTTTACAAGATGTGGTTAATAGGAAATTTATTAATCACAGCCAGAATTGTAGTAACTATGGCATGGAGACAAAAGAAAACACCAGATATTGAGAAATGACTAAGGAAAGCATGGACTAAGGAAAGTATACTATGTTGGTGGGAAAATACCTGCATATAGGAAGTACTGGGATGGAGATAGATATGCAGAAGATAAATTTGTACTAGTCCAGTCTCCATTATTTTTTAGAATATAAAAAAATCTAAAGAATTTGTCAAAAAAGAATTTAACCTTGTTTAGATTGTCAAATATTATGGATATTATATGCTTTGTATTATGTAGTCTCATGTACTGAATATTATTTTTAATTTTTTTTTAAAAATGTGATGCTGGACTTAAAGTTTTGTTCCAGCACCTTAAATTGAGCTCGGAAGGCAAACTGCAAGGCAGAGCAGATGGAACAAGACTGGAGCGTTATGTTTCTAGTCAGTGTCCTAGCCAAGCATTGTATAACAGTAGTTTTTCATGGTCTTCAAAGACAGCTCTATGTTAAGGTTGCCAATCCCCAGTTGGGGGTAGGGGATACCCTGGTTTGGAGGCTCTCCCCCTGCTTCAGAGTTATCAGGAAGTGTGCGTATGGGGTGTTTGAAGGGCCACTGGACACTCCGTTATACCCTATGGAGACTGGTCCCCACAGGGTATAATGGAGAATCAATCCATGGGTATCTGGAGCTCTGTGGGGGCTGTGTTTTGAGGTAGAGGCACCAAATTTTCAGCATATCATCCAGTGCCTTTCCTTGAAAAAAACCCCAGGTTTCAAAAAGTTTGGACAAGGGGGTTCAATTCTAAGAGCTCCCAAAGATGGTGCCACCATCCTCCATTATTTCCAACAAAGGGAAGGCATTTAAAAGGAGTGTGGTCCCTTTAAATGTGATGGCCAGAACGACCTTCAGAGTTCAGTCGTGCTTGTCACAACCTTATTCCTGGCTCCACTCCCATAGACTCTAGATACTTCCTGAGTTGGACCTGGAAACCCTGTCCTATGTACAGTGACATTGCAGTAATCTAGATTTTACTGGGCATGCACCACTGTGGCATGATCTTTCCTGCCCAGAAAGGGCCACAGCTGGTGAAAGGCATTCCTGGCACCACTACCACCTGTTTTGTCCAGCAGCGCTTACTTCTTGAGGGGGAGTGCAACCCCATCCATAACAGAAGGGATCCCAATTCCTGGGCCAGACCTTTCCTATACAAGTAGAAAATCCCCTATTTTGTTGGGATTAAGTTTCATTTTTTTAGCTCTCATCCATCCCAAAATTGTTGTTTTGTCTTCCACTGAAGCTTGGAGCAATGTATAAAGTCTCTAATCAGCCAGAGGAACCAAAATTGGCTTCTCTTTTATCACAATGACATTATCAGTACTGGAAGAACATATTTTGCTTCTGTCTCTGTGGTCATTTGCAGTATATATTTTGCATTAAAAAAGATACAGTACTCATATATTAGTTGCACTGATTTCTACCAGTTTCTCCATACCACCTCCTCAGGACTTAGAGGGCCCAAGGCTGCCAGGTGCCAACCTCTGGATGGTCCTGGAGATTTCCTGGTATTATAGTTGATCTCTGGACTACAGAGATCGGTTCCCCTGGGGGAAAAAATGGCTGCTTTGGAAGATGGGCTCAAAGTCATTGTACTCTGCTGAGGTCCCTCCCTTCCCCAAACTCTGCCATCCCCAGGCTCTTCCCCCAAAATCTCCCAAGTATTTCTCAGCCCAGAGCTGGCAAACCTACTCAAGGCCCCTCAAAGTTGCCAGTACTCTATACTGGTGAGCAGACCTTGAATTCAGCAGGAGCTCACAGAAGCACAGCTCCTGAACCTTTCTGACACCCCACCTCCTCCTCCCCACCTACCACAGTCACAGAACCTTTATTGGCATAACAACAACAGTATCAAATCAAGTAAGCAGGAAAAAGGTGGTTAATTAAACATTCTAAATTAAACATTCTCCTCTTATAAGCACAGTTTGCCACCACTTCGATGGTTTCAGCCTTATTTGAGGCTAGTAAGCTTACTATCTTGCTTTCATCAGATTTACCCTCCAGGGATTGCAATATAGGATCCAGATAAAATGCACGTAAATCACAGTAGAATCTACAGGATAAAAGTACATGGTCTGTTCCTTCAGTTTCCTTCAGCCCACAGGACAGAGCCCATCAAGGAATCACCTACCTACCTTATCTATTGAATAGGTGCAGCTGCATAACAATCCCTGGATTAGGAGAGCGGGCAGCCACCAGGAGCTTTGCCACACACCCAGCAGCCCCCATCAACCCCTGGAGAAGCCCTTGCCACCCTTTCTCCACTTCTTATGTGATTTTGGGTGGCAGATGGCTTTACTGGCCTTTTGACGGGGGGTGGGCAGCCGAGGAGAGCTCCAGGTGACCAAAGCCTGCTTGGACTGACTGGATCTCTAGCCTACCCAAGCAGGCCTCACTCACCCAGGGCTCTCCTTTCTTGCATCGGGTTGCTTTTGGCTGGTATGGGGAGGGGCAGCATATGCTAATTAGTTATGCTAATGAGCTCCACCACCTATTTTTCTACAAAACAACCCCTGCTGGTGAGTAAAAAGGCAAAGGTAGTCCCCTGTGCAAGCACCAGTCGGTTTTTACTCTGGGGTGACGTTGCTTTCACAACGTTTTCATGGCAGACTTTTTACGAGGTGGTTTGCCATTGCCTTCCCCAGTCACCTACACTTCCCCCCCAGCAAGCTGGGTACTCATTTTACCGACCTCGGAAGGATGGAAGGCTCAGTCAACCTGGAGCCGGCTACCTGAATCAGCTTTCGCTGGGATCGAATTCAGGTCGTTAGCAGAGGGCTCCGACTGCAGTACTGTGGCTTTACCACTCTGTGCCACTGGTGAGTACTGCCATCCAAAAAGCCAATGTCCTTTGTTTGGAGCCCCTGCTCCCTTTATAGCTTCTGTGGGAGATGGCCAAGAGAGCCTGTTGTAGGATGGGTGCATTGCTTAGATGTGCATAAATGCGTATATTCGTTTAGGCATCCTGTTTTGTTACATTTTCCCTGAGGTGAAAATGCTATGTAGATCATGGGTGGTAATGGATGCTTCTCCCTGTATTTGAGAGGCTAATGAGCCAAAAATTCTCCCAATTCAGCTTCCTACTTCATTTTGCTTAGGCTATGTGGATTTTGTTTTAAGGACTTGCTCAAATGAGAACTGACAATCTAGTCAAGTTCTGAAATAAAAGGCTAACAGCAGCTATTGTTACTGAGCATTTGGAAGCTGCTAAATAGCAAAAGCACACAGTGTACCCTGTAGTCTGTTGTAATAGGTGCTTCAGATCCTGCCTTACACAGCATTAACACTATTAAAACGTTGTCTGTTGGGATGGATATAAACTGTACACATTTCAAGTGGTTTTTGGGAGGCTTTCTTCAAAACTTCAAGCCATTGTGTTGTGCCTCTGGGATGCCAAGTCTGTTTCTTTGTTTTAATTGAAGTCCTTGTTTAGAGAAAACATATTTTTCTCCCCCCTCCCCCCATTTCATTGTCTTAGGAAGTGTGCTTGCATATGAAAGCTTACACTTTGAATAAAACTTCGTTGGTCTTAAAGGTGCAACTGGACTCTGTTAAGATCTTCATATCTGGTTGAGCTTACTTTGTAAAACTGGCATTTCCAATAATTTGTTCCTGGAATTTTGAACATTATTGGTTCAGATGTTTCCCGAAGTTTATTAATCATAACAGAGAAATTACAGGATGCTCCACTGGTACATAATACTACAGTGGAATGATTTATTCATATATGCCCCATCTTTCTCCTCAGTGGGGCTCCAAAGTGGCCAACATCATGCTCCATCCCTGCATGACACCCTGGGTCTCCCAGATCCTAGTCTGGCATTCTTTCAATCACTGCAACCGCACATTATGTTTTCCCTCTTTTTTTTTAACAGAAAGCATGTGAAAAGGGAGACTGGAAGTGGGGCAGTGGGTTTTTGCCTCTTGGCATTTTCAGTCCAAAATGTCCTCCTGCAGCTGTTTATACACCTGCTGCAGAAAAGACACCTGTATCATGTAGCTCCATCTTCAGACTTCTTACAGCATGAACTCTCAGCTGTGGAGATAGGAAGAACCTATTCAGGATGAACAAGTTGAGATTACACTTTTTAATTAGATTCTACTTTATTGTGTGGGAATGTAAATGGATTCACAGTGCAATCCTAAATAGAGTTATACTCTCAAGTCTATTGAAGTCATGGACTTTAGAAGGGTGTAACTTTGCTTAGAGTTGTGCTGTTAAGGGAACAGAAAATCATACATTCAAAAAGATGTGTTGTTTCTATCAGCCTTGCACAGACCTCTGGAGAAATGCTTGAAAACTTGCAGTGTTTTGGTATTGTTATGCAAGGTATGAGTCAGGTTTTACTTGCCTTTACTTTGGGAGAAGGAAGGCATTGTTTTTTGTGTGCACAAAGCTTGTTTTTTCAACCCTCCACTTACAAGTAGTAGAACATGATTGTTTGGTTTTTCTTTCCACGTGTTAATGCTACTTAGCAGCAGTTCTGGAGGGAGGAAATGTTCTTGTGGCTGAGTTGTATTCCTAGATGTTGTACATTCCTGTTTGGAAGCTCTGTCTGTGTGTGTGTTCCTGAATCAGTGTCAGTTTGATGGTGGTACTGATGTCAGTTGAGCAAGTATCCCAGCAAAACGGGGATATAATTTAGTTGTTTCTGCAAACAGGAATTTGTTTATAAGGATTTTAAAAAGAACTTTGTTCTGTCTTTGGCTGCCCTTCTTTCTTGTTTCCAAGTAGTAAATATTTTTGCATACTTTCTCCTCTTGTATCCTCACAACAACCAAATACATTTGGCTGAGAGTATGTGATTGGCTAAGTGCCTCTGGGCGAGTTTTTGTGGCAATATGGGGATTCGATCCTGGGTTTTCCCAGATCCTCATCCCGCACTCTAACCACTACACCTTGCTGGCTGAAATTCAGAAAACTGGGATTCAAGGAATTGCTTGTCTTCCATAGTAGAGTCTGCTTCACTAGATTGATTTTATGCTTAGCCATTAATATGAGTAGTTGGCATCTGGGTAACTAAAGGGCTTTGAGCTGGAAAAGATATTGGGATTGTCTGACTGTGTCTATCCATTGGACTTCTATCAGATCTCCCAGAGTTGCCTGGCAGTAGTATGGCTCTCATCTTTGGTACAGTAGCCGTTAACTGTATGAACATACTCAGGTCAGTTATTATATCTAAAGGATAATAATAGGAAGAATTCTGAAAAGCAGTGTTAACCTGGATGTATGCATTTGTTGTAGAACAATGACTTTTACATGCCATTGCTGCAGAAGGAAAGCCAAAGGGATCTGGTAGCTTAGGGGTAGCTAGGGGTTTCAGCTTCTGTTGTCTTTGCATTGGCTATGTATATGCACATCTTTGGAAATAAATGGCAATCTGTTTGTCCTTGTACCCCATTCTCCATTATGCTGCAGTTAATTTCCTGTTTGCACTCCTAACCAGTATCTTTCATGCCCACGGAAGCTGTCATGGTAATGCTAGCTAACAGTGGAAAATGTGTGGCCCCTGGTTTCAATGCTTTGAAGTTTGGTATATCTCCCCTGGGATGGGGCAGAGTATTATATGGTGGTTAGAGTGTAAGACTAAGATCTGGGAGCCCAGGTTCAAATCCCCGTTTCCTGGGTGACGTTGGACCAGTTGCACACTGAAGTCGGTGGTTTATTTATTTAGCTCTATTTATATCCTGCCCTCCATGCAAGAGCAGGCTCAGGACGGTGAACAAGGTCAATAGGCAAAATTACATACATTAAAGCCAGTTAAAATTACAATATTAAAACTATTTAAGACAGACAATACAATAACATTAAGTGCTATATTCATGCTGTATTTGTGAAGGCAGTGTAACAGTCCTCTTCAGATAATCTCCAGATGTAATTCAAGTCTAAAGGCCAGGCTCTATGTGTTCAGTGCGATTTTGTCCAGACAAGATATCAGCTTAGTTTGTCCAGGCAGAGGTAACAGATTTGGCAATCAAAGGCTTGGTGGAAGAGCTCCGTCTTACAGGCCTTGTGGAACTGTAAGAGATCCCACAGGGCCCTAACTTCTTCAGAGAGCTCATTCCACTAGCATGGGGATGCAACCAAGAAGGCCCTTGCTTGAATTGCAGCCAACTTGGCTTCTCTGGGGCCGGGGATCAAGAGAAGGTTTTAAAATCCAGATCATAGTACTCTCTGGAGGGCATGTGGGGAAAGGCGGTCCCCAGGACTTTCTTTTTTGTCTCAGGAACTCCTTTGCATATTAGGCCACACACCCCTGATGTAGCCAATCCTCCTGGAGCTTACAGTAGGCCCTGTAAGAAGAGCCCTGTAAGCTCTTGGAGGATTGGCTACATCAGGGGTGTGTGACCTAATATGCAAAGGAGTTCCTGCTACAAAAAAAAAAAGCCCTGATGGTCCCATAAGTATGCAGGTCCCTGGCCATATAGGGCTTTAAAGGTAAAAACCAGTGCCTTGAAACGAATCCGGTATGCAATCGGTAACCAGTGCAGAGCTTTCAGCGCAGGCTGAAAGTACTCCTGCAATTGTGTGAGGAGAGGAAGTGATAAGCTGCTTTGGGTCCCCATTGGGGAGAAAAGATCTTATAAATATCGTAATAGATGGGTCTGTGAAACTAATGTGGATGTATAAAAGATGGCATTACAGTTGTCTCTTTTCTGCTTGTATATAGTCTAGTGGCGTGGGCAGTGTAATGTTGGAATAGCACACTTATGTAATATTGTAACTCTTTCTCATGCAAGTGAACACTGATGCAGTAACTTCTATCCCTTTGTGCACTCAGTTATGTATATTGGATATTGGAGTACATATCCACAGCATTATTAAATGGAAAGGTGGCATACACATATCCTCAGTGAATACTGTGTGTAGTGTCAAATGCCACAGACAGCATGTGTACAAAGTAGGAGTCAAGTTGCACCTTTAAGACCAACATTTTATTCAGAATGTAAGCTTTCATGTGTGCATGAAAGCTTACATTCTGATGAGGAATCAGGTGCAGTGAGCAGAGCTACATAAAGCTGGCAGGCAGTGGTTTAGAATGCAAAAATGGTACAAATTTAAAATCCAATGACAGAATAGTAAAATTAACAAATTGAGTCTACCTTTGATCTGGGTAGCATGAGTGTGAGAAACCAATAAAACAGTAACATGTCAAAATGTGAGAATGTCTGCTATTGTTTATAAGCCTGGGCCAAAATGAGGGCATTTCTTTCTCACCCAACTAATTTATGGTGGGGCGGGGCCATGGCGGGGCAGCGAGGCTACCTGGGGTGCTATGTGCCCGAGGGCCGGCCCTGCGCGGCCCGGTTGGGGATCCCTGTTCTAGTGTCTAGTAGAACCCAGTGCCATTGTGGCAGTGCCAGCCCAACAAGACTGATGTGAAGTACAGAATTATGATCCATGCAAGAGGAGGGGTTGCAAGCCCAGCACAACCAGTTCAGTATACAGAATGCCCAGCAGAACCCAGTGGCACTGTGGCACTACAAGCTTAAAATGCCTGATCTCCAAGCACAAGAAATCCAAGCAGGAGGGGAGATTTTGCAAGCTCAGCACAGCCAGTTACAATGTGCAGAATGCCCAGCAGAACTCAGTGCTACTGGCATCACAAGCTTAAAATGATTGATCTCAAAGCACAGAGTCACAGATCTGGGTGTGGTGGGGATTTAATTGGGACACAAAGGAAGGTTGGCAAAGGAGGAAAAAGCCCCACTTGAAACTAGATTGGAGCCCCCACCATGGTGCCCTTAGCTCCCTTGGCATCAACTGGAACCTTTTCTTTTTTCTGCCAAGTGTTTTCAGGCAATGGATGTGGCTTTTGCCAAGCAACTTCTGGTGGTGGGCCACTTAAAATCTGGTTGGCTGTGCAGACTGTTAAAAACATTGCTTCAGCGGTAGCTGCCACCACAGCACAAGGATCTTGCACTGTGTGACTGAAGATGTAAGCTGTGTGTATGCAAGAAAAGATTTTTAAACAGTAAGATCATCTATAAGACATCACATTCTGCCTGAAATGTTGAAGAATTACTATGAGAGTTATGCTTGATTTCACACCCTCTTTCTCCTTTAGGATTCATTTTATTGTTGCACCCACCGCCTTCTGTCAAATTTCAAAAGGTGCCCACAGGCTCAAAAAGATTGGGGACCCATGATTGAGATCCAGCATTATAACCCTGTATATAAATTAACATAGTTGCAGTACGTTTGGTGTGTAGAACCACCCCCTGTATGGTATTAATGGCCATGGAATAATGATATGAATTCAAATTTCTCCACTGGAACAAACATCGCTGGTGGTCTTTGCTTCAGCCAATTTTGCTTCCCAAGATCTATATAAGGATAAAATTTAAGAGAGAGAACTGCATTATACTGGGCTCTTTCTTCTCTCTCTTTTCACAGTTCTTTAGAAATGAATTTTTATATATATCCTCCTTCAGTTTGAATTGAGAAGTACCGCTAGGACATTGTTTTACAGGGTGAGCAGCAGCTTGAATTTGCTTCAGGAGAAATGGATGCTTGGAATTTAGATATCTGGCGAAGCAGCACAGTCTTGCTGTCTCTTTATCTGGCCTCCAAGTTCAGAACAACTGACATGCCTCCCAGTCTTCCTTGTATTTTAATTGAACCCCACAACTCTAGAAAGACGAAGAAGTGCTGTCTGTCTCAATAATTGAAGGGCACAGCTGTAGACAGAGTGCTGTAGAAGCTGTAGTAAAATACATTTCATGCCCCAGCCAATGGAATTGTCATTTTTCATTTTATTTAAGATTCACAGTGAGATCGATCCCAAGTATGGTCTGCAACACTTTTCTCTGTTTGGTGTGTGTTCTAGCTGCCATTATCACAGAAACTGCTGCTGGCTATATTTGTAGTCGTCCAGTTGATAACAAGTTTGATTGTCCGTAGATGAGACATTCCCTGACCTAGATAGCCCAGGCTAGCCAGATCTTGGAAGTTAAGCAGGGTCACCTTTGACTTGTATTTGGATGGGCAACCTCCAAGGAATACTAGGGTCATGATATGGAGGCAGGCAATGGCAAATAACCTCTTAACGTCTCTTGTCATGAAAACCCTATGGGATTGCCACCAGTCAGCAGTGACTTGGGGGTGGGGTGGGGGAAGACAAGACATATTGTGTGAATCTATCCTTACTTTCTTTTGAATCTATCCTGCCTTTTTCCTGACACAGTCAGGCGTTAGGACCCAGGTCCTAGTTTTATCCTGGGTTTCTGGAGCATCACTTCCCAAATGGTGCCTTAATATCAGCAGAATGCCTGATGTTCTAAGGGACTATAGGAGATGAATATAATTGCATCCTCCTGTTCTTCTGGCAGCCCAGGAATGAAGGATATATATTCTTTTGCCCTAGAGGTTCCATGATACGTAACTAGCTCTTCCCTACTTCTCTGTCACATTTTTATACCACACTTCCTCTGAGGTGCTCAAGGCAGCATATATGTTCTTTCCTCCTCTGTGCTCGAAGCACAACTCATCACAGTTGCAAAGAGAGAGCACAGCAGCAAGATTCCTGGCCCACAGGCTTCCCATTTTCAGCTTTGCTTAACATAGTTTAAAAGTGGGGATTGTACCTGTTAAAGGGGATAGAAGTATTGATGCATAAATGGAAAGAACTTGGTCCACTAGAAGGATTTAAAACAGTTAACAGAAGTTGTTAACCAAAATATGAAAACACAAAAACAGAGTTGATGTACAAAATTGGTTTTAAGGTTAAAAAGGAAGTGAAATACCTGGGCATTATGTTGACAAATATAAATTGTATGTTGTTTCAAAATATGATTTGGCAATGTCTGTAATTTTTTCTGTATTTTTTAAAATATCTGACGGTTACTTGCATGATTGGTTGTAATGCTTGAAGCTTAATAAAAATATGAGTTATATGTATATATAAAAGATATGGAACAAAGCTAAAAAAGATTTGGTAAGATAGGATAAACTGCTGTTGTCATTGTTCGGAAGAATTTTTGTGATCAAAATGAATGTTTTACCCAGAATGTTGTTCCTTTTTCAGACAGTACCAGTTCTGACATCTGATACACCATTTAAACAATGGCTGAAATGCATATCTAGGTTGTTATTAAATATAAGATGCTGCAAGATGTAGAAAAAAAAGCAGAGGACAGGGCTTACCTGATTTGAAATTGTATTTTGCCACCTGTTTGGTTTGGTGAAAAGATTGTCATTAACAAATGGAAGATTGCTAGAATTGGAGGGCTGTGATTTGAGATTTGAGAAATGTGGTTATTTGTGGTATGAGAAAAATAAAGTAAATATGGCTTTTAAAATTGTTATATTAGACATGTGATGCTGAGGACATGGAATAAGCATAAACCTAGGATATGTCCAGAACACCCTTGTAGCTTTAATCACAATAATATTTTTATAGACGATAAATGCTATATAAATGGTTAATCTATCATGACTTAATAGCTTTTGTTCAAGGAGAATGTAAAATGAAATCAAGAGAAGGATATCATTGTCAATGGTTTTTCTATGCATAAATGTTAAAGATATAAAATGGATAAACGAGGGGTGTCAAACATGTGGCCCAGGGGCTGAATCAGAGCCCCAGAGGGCTCCTGTCAGGCCTCTGAGCAACTGGTTGCCATCTGTCTCCCTCTCTCTCTTGCTTCCTTCCACATCACAGCTTGCTTCGCCAGGCTTGCTCAATTGCACAGAAACTACAGAGAAAAACCTCTATTTTCTCCCTTGGGGAGGAAGGTTGGGAGGCAAAGCTTGCTTTGCTAGGCTCTTTTTTGGCTGGACTTCTGATAACCTTGTTTTATGAGAGTAATATGCAAGCACATATCACTGTGGAAGAAAAAACAATCTTTGCAGGATTGGTTGCAGCGTTTTAAATGTCTTTGTGGATCTTCTTGTGGGAGAATCCTAAAATAGCAATTCCTTTACTGTAAGATAGTGTGAAGCCCTGTTAGCATGGCAAAGTTCAACATTGCCCCTGAAATCTGCTTTCAGGTAGCTTGGCTGCCTTAGGGATAGAATAGGTCTGTCTCAAAAGTCATCTTGCTTTTGTCTATTATGTTCACGTTCCTGTTCTGCATCTTGATCCTGATAATTGTTGCTTTTGTTCTGTAGGTGTGGAGGTTGGTTAGAGAGCACTCGAGTCATTTTTTCCCATCCTCAGCTGATAAAAGCCCTTTCTTGAAGGATACTCTATTTTGTGAAGTGTTCAAGCATGAATAATTGTTCATGTTTTTACCTAACAAGGACCAGAGCAGGTTTTGTCAATATCATGATGGCGTAAATAAGTGTTGAAGGTCAGAGGGTGCTGTCAGGGCAACACTAGTGTTCTAGTTGGAGAATTTATTGAGTAGGAACTGGAATAATAAGAAGAATCCATGCCTTGTGGGTGGCTGGAGAGTGGCGCATAAAAGGATTAGTAACTTTGTTGTATTAAGTCAGCACCTTGAGTGATAATTGTTGCTGTCTGCAGTGCCAGCAAAGATGCTATACATATGAAATTTATATTGTTTTTGTTTCTAGAATTAAGCAGCCTCTGTCAGAGATGCTTGTAAACATTAGTCCTGGGCCATAGAAGGAGCCATAGTCTGCACACGGTAGTTGGATCTAGGTAGTGAATGAGGTCTGTTTCAGTAAAGCTTGGTATCCCTTGTTGTTGACTGGTGGTGAACATCTTCTCCCTAAGTTCTGTGCTTTTGCATAAATGGGTTCTTAGTGGTTCCCAAGGCAAGCTGCAGTAAAAGAGTGAGCTCACTTGGAGCCCCAAGCCTGATCCTGTCATCTTACAAAATGACTGAGGAATTGCATCAAATCCTCCCACTGTTCTCCCATCACAAAATATTCTCTCTCTCTCTCTTTTTTTTTTGTCTAAACCCTTGGCAGGCTCTTGGTTGTGCAAGATTGCCTTACTGCTAATAAGTTTCCAGTTAGGTTCCGAGGAAACCCAACATAAATTCCCCTCCCACTGTACAATGCAAGATGTGAAGAACTGCTTTTTTCCTTACTTGAGGATTATATATTAATCATGAATCTCTGATGGAAAAAGGACAAGAGGAGAAAGAGAAAGGGAAGGGGCTGCCGTAATCCTATTATGGATTCAGTGCAGCTTATTCTGCACAAGATCACTTTGCTGCTGCTAATAAGGCGCCGTTGTCTGGGTTGTCATGGTAACCAAGGCTTTTGGTCTGTTAGGAATTATTATTGGCTTTACAGTTTATCTCCTCTTAAAAAAAAAAAAATTGAAACCCCACCCTCCCTGACTCTTGTTTTGCTGATGTGTGGTGGTAAGTAATGGAATGATCCCGTCTGTTGTCACTAGCAGATAATACTAGTTGTGTCATGATGTGATGGTTCCTTGCCCATCCAAAGCATTTTTCAGCCATGGATCTCTGTACAGCTTGTTGAGGCTGATTTAGTGCTTTGTCCTTGCCCCCATGTGGCAAGTCTAGTCTGTACTCATGCTACTGTTCTAAGCAGTTGTACTTTTTTTAAAAGTTACTTTTACATTGATGTTGAAGCGTGCCCTGGCCATGCTCATTCGCAAGTTATCGCCAGAAGTGTTCATTCAGATGAAAACAGAATAAAATATTGGCTTTAATTGACTCTGTTAAATCAGCCTCATCCTCACTTTGATTGACCAGGGCAGAATTCCTATAGTGTAGGGTTGATTTTTTTTACTTAGGCCTTTAGAACTCTCAACATACATCCTTTACTGTTTTGGGGAGGGGCCATCACTCAGTGGTGGAGCATCTGCTTTGCACATAGAAGATCCCAGGTTCAACCCCCATCATCTTCAGTACAGAGGAAAAAGTACTATATGAAAGACCTATCTCTACCCAAGACTTGGGAAAGTTGCTGCCGGTCAGAGTACTTAATATTCACTCTGATAGAGCAGTGATCATAAGACAGCTTCATGCATTCATGTTCTGGGAAAGGTTATATGTTGCACAGAGTTTCAGGATTCTTATGATCTTCTTCCATCTATGCCTCTGATCACTGTTTAGAGGAGGACCACTGAGCAATGTAAATGTAAAGCCTCTTCCCTCTTCCTTAAAGCTACCCGTTTATAAGAGTATCTGTAAATTCTTTAAGTTGTAGAAAACCTAGTGAAAATAGAGCTGGTTGTTGCATGTCACTTGTCCAGTCAACTATGTACAATACCCAGACTAATGTGTGTAGTGCATGTACTGAAAAGTTGCATTTTGAGTTATCACCTGGTGTGAAAGTTCTGTTGTTGATGGCACTTTTCTTTTGATGCCAAGTTCTTTTGTTTTGACAGTGACCCTGTCCTGGCATCAGTGAGGTCAGAGTTGTGAGGTTACAGGCTTATTTGACCTGTCAGACCACTGACTGTCTCTATACAAGGGATGTCAAACTCATATATTACGAGGGCCAGATGTGACATAAATGAGACCTTGTCAAGCCAGCCTGGGCTGTGTTGGGCTGTGTCATGTGTGTACCTATTTAAGATTAGGTAGCAGATATATAAACTTTTTAAAGGACACAAACATGACTAAAGGTTTTTTCTTTAAATTTTTAAAAATAAATAAATAAAACATGCTTAAAATATCTTAAAACATTAGCACTTTTTGTTCTTAAAGGTGCTTTTCTTGTATCTTTCCCATGTGATTCAGGGAACTGGGCAAAGGAAACTCTGTCTCTTTCCCTCTCTCCCCAGGGGACCAGGAGGGGGAGGAGCCTCATCCAATAGAGAAAATTGAGGTTTTGCTCTGTAGCTTTTGTGCAATTGAGCAAGTCTTGCAGAGCAAGTTGAGATGCAGAAGGAAGCAGACAAGAGCCAGTTGTTCAGGGGCCTGATAGGAGCCCTCCGAGGGCCTGATTTGACCCTTTGGCCACATGTTTGACTCTCCTGCTCTAGACCTTCTTTGCTTGAGAGACAGGAGTTGTGGCTCAGTGGCATAGTTTCATCTTGTCATGCAGAAGATCCTGGGTTCAGTCCCTAGATTTCCATGTAAAATGCTCAGGTAATAGGTGATGTGAGACCTTTGTCTGAGATTCTGGCGAGCTGCTGTTAGTCAGTGTACATGATACTGACCTTGATGGATCTGTGCTAAGTCACTATAAGACAGCTTCCTATTCTCATGTGTGGAGTAGAGGTCCATCAGTGGCTATTAGCCACAGTGTGTATATATATTTGTGTGTGTATGTATAATTTTTTTGGCCACTTTGTGACACAGTGTTGGACTGGATGGGCCATTGGGCTGATCCAACATGGCTTCTCTTATGTTCTTATGTTTGACTGCATCTGCTCTTGCATCATGCCTGTTCTCAGTAAATGTGATAAGCATGAGAACTTGTTATTCCTTTAGTGCTTTTATTATGCAGATTGCTTTGTAATTCCTTCTTCATTTTTATTCTTCTAGCAACTTTATGAGACAGGTTGCTAATATTTGAAGTCTGTCAGGTGAGTTTAATGATTTGAATTAGGTTCTTCTATACTGTGTAAATGAAAAGTGTACAATAAATTGGTCATAACTGGTTGAAGGTCTGAGTGAGGCATCCTAAATTTGTGCATCCCCTTGGTAGTAGTAAGTTGCTTTCCTTGATGTGTATATTTCCATACTACAGATAATTGTACTTTAAAGAGACTGATATCCTTTCATTTTTGTACCCATCAGTGGACTCTTTGTCTTATGAGACGTGACTGTTTGGCCTGATTTGTCAAAATTCAGGCTCCATAAATTTTAGGGACCTGAAGAAAGCCTTTGAGCCCTCTTGTCGGTAATGTTGCTAGTGGTTGCAAACTTTCCTGCTTGTTGTACGGATTTGATCACTTTTGTCTCAAATCTTTCATCCATTCTTAATTTTTCTGCCTTATTCAGAGGAGATCTTGATTAAAACTTCATTATTTGCTTATTTACATGATTCATAGCCCACCTTTTCCCCCAAAGCAGCTTACATCCTTCCTCCTCGTCCTCCACTGTATCTTCACAACAACCTTGTGAGGTAAATTATACTGTGTGTGACTGGCCCAAGGTCACCCAGCAAGCTTCCCTGGCAGAGTAGGAATTCAAACCTGGGTTTTCCAGATTATAGTCCAAAAACCTCTAACCATTACAGGCTTCCATGATCATTGTTGATTAGGTTTGTTGACTTCTGAAATACTGGTGCTGTAGAGTTAGCAGAACCAGATATGGCAAGTCAGGAGGGTGGAGCTTGGAGTAAAAGCTCCTGAGTTATGGATGGAGCCTGGAGGATGATGGTGCTATTTTACTGATTATTGAGTATGTAGACCCCAATACTAGTCAAGTGACAACAGTTTTCCTAGCCAGAATGATTTAAAACACAGGTTAATTGGCAACATTCCTACAGGTACTATATAAATGCTTGGCCCAGTCCATTAAACTGCTACCATGGAAAATGGAATACATAAATTTGGAGGTCAGAGTACTTAACACAGAGCGGTGCTGCTGAGTGTGGCATTGTGCTGGCAATGCATTGAGCCAACACTGGGCATTGACTTAAGCCTCCGTGCTAATGCAGTCCTAATGACATAGCCAAAACTATTGTCATTGATGTCTGTTTACAAACCACTTACAGGAATGGCACAGGAATGGACAGAGGAGAGTGGGAGAGTGTGTAATGAAGGATGGAACTGGTGAAGACTTAGAGCCAGATACAGCTGAGCTGGAGTGGGTTCTTCTGAGCTTGATTCTGGAAAGAGATGCAATATAATTCTCTGAATGTATTTACATATGAATTTTAAAGTGCAAGTGTGATGGAATAGATTCCTGTTGCTAACCTGCACTGACAGGGTTATTTCTATGCATGTTGTAGTTCTTTAGAGAAGACATTAGACTGCATACCTTTCTTTCTGTTTTTTTCCTTTCCACAGGTTGTATTGGAGTCCTAAGCAGTACTACAGCCTCCTCAGTCCATTGTAATCAATGAGCTTAGAAGGGTGTTATTCTGCTTGAGAAGTTAGTTTAAGAAAATGGAGACCAGTGAAAATTTATTGGGAAGAGAATCAGCTGGATGGGGGGGGGGGGACTAAGTCTTCTCTGGGGCTTTCCATTGCTAACTAGAATGCATTTACTACTTGTAAAGGTGTAAACTCTTCATAACTGTATGCATTTCCAGCTCTATTTGAAGCAGCACAACCCCTGCCAACACAGTTTGTGTGGCTACCATGTAAATGACATTATAAATTATTTCTTACAAACAAAATGTGTGCTACAAATCTTCTACCCTTGCTTAGCCTGTGCTTCCTGCTGGAACAGCCTCCATGTCCTCATCCCTCGAGTAATAAGAGTAAATAACTTGTAATAAGTAATTCCCTTGAGTAATATTGCCTCGAGTGGTAGGAGTCACTAACCTGTTACATTTCTTTGAGGGGGTGAACAAGCATGTGGACAAATGGGATCCAATAGATGTTGTTTACCTTGACTTCCAGAAAGCTTTTGATAAAGTTCCTCATCAAAGGCTCCTTAGTAAGCTCGAGAGTCATGGAGTAAAACGACAGGTCCTCTTGTGGATCAAAAACTGGCTAATTAATAGGAAGCAGAAAGTGAGTATAAATGGGCAGTCTTCACAGTGGATGACGGTAAGCAGTGGGGTGCCGCAGGGCTCAGTACAGGGTCCCATGCTCGTTAACTTGTTCATAAATGATTTGGAGTTGGGAGTGAGCAGTGAAGTGGCCAAGTTTGCGGATGACACTAAATTGTTCAGGGTGGTGAGAACCAGAGAGGATTATGAGGCACTCCAAAGGGATCTGTTGAGGCTGGGTGAGTGGGCGTCAACGTGGCAGATGCGGTTCAATGTGGCCAAGTGCAAAGTAATGCACATTGGGGCCAAGAATCCCAGCTACAAATACAAGTTGATGGGTTGTGAACTGGCAGAGACTGACCAAGAGAGAGATCTTGGGGTCATGGTAGATAACTCACTGAAAATGTCAAGACAATGTGCGATTGCAATAAAAAAGGCCAATGCCACGCTGGGAATTATTAGGAAGGGAATTGAAAACAAATCAGCCAGTATCATAATGCTCCTGTATAAATCTATGGTGCGGTCTTATTTGGATTACTGTGTGTAATTCTGGTCACTGCACCTCAAAAAGAATATTATAGCATTGGAAAAAGTGCAGAAAAGGGCAACTAAAATGCTTAAAGGTTTGGAACACTCTCCCTCTGAAGAAAGGTTGAAATGCTTGGGGCTCTTTAGCTTGGAGAAACGTCAACTACGGGGTGACACGATAGAGTTTACAAGATTATGCATGCGATGGAGAAAGTAGAGAAAGAAGTACTTTTCTCCCTTTCTCACAATACAAGAACTCATGGGCATTCGATGAAATTGCTGAGCAGTCAGGTTAAAACTGATAAAAGGAAGTACTTCTTCACCCAAAGGGTGATTATCATGTGAAATTCACTGCCACAGGAGGTGGTGGCAGCTACAAGCATAGCCAGTTTCAAAAGGGGATTGGATAAAAATATGGAGCAGAGGTCCATCAGTGGCTATTAGCCAGTGTATATGTGTGTGTGTGTGTGTGTATTTGGCCACAATATATATATTGTGTGTAAATATATATATTTGGCCACTGTGTGACACAGAGTGTTGGACTGGATGGGCCACTGGCCTTATCCAACATGGCTTCTCTTATGTTCTTAATATTATTCTTTAGAGTACATTCATCTTGATTGTATTCATTCCTTCATAGATGATGCTGGATAAGAACCTTGCTAGCTGTTCCTGCTGTTTTGCACTCTAAATCAATTCCTTAAAAAGAGAGTTACTCCTGGCTTTTTCACTGGGGCTTGATGCTGTTGACACTGAGAGCTGAGGATGTTGAAGTGAACAACGGCAGGACCCTGACTCATTGGTAGAACATCTGGGTTTTTTTATACAGAATCTTCCAGCGTCATTCCTCTGCATCTCCAGTTGTTTTTTTTTTAACAACAAAAAAAATCAGGTCGCAAGTGATGTGAAAAAGTTTAAAGGCCCAATCCTTGGATACATACAAGTTAAAAAGCAATAACACTGTCAGTATTGTGGACCTTTTTTGCACCTCACATAGTATCGATGCAAGTTGGACAGAGAAAAGAGACTTGTTCTGTAGGCATGTGAACATAGTATCTAGGGTTGCCAGGTTTGGGTTGGGAAATTCCTGGGCATTTGGTGGTGGAGCTTGGGGAGGGCAGGGTTTGGGAAGAGACCTTGGTGGAGTATAATACCATAGAGTCCACTATGCAAAGTAGCCATTTTCTCCAGGGGAGCTGATTTCTGTAGTCTGGAGTTTAGTTGTTTTCAAGTACCACCTTGAGGTCAGCAACCCTAATGTTATCCCAGGTGCAAGTTAGCCTACAAAAGTGGCCTGAGCCTAAGCTGAGCTGTGAGACCCTGCTTAGACTAGTCCAGCGGTTCCAGGTTCAATCCTTAGAATTCTCCGTTCAAAAGACCAGGTAGCAAGTAAAGTGAAAGGCTGTGAAACCCTTGAGTTCTGCTGCCAGCCAAAGTGTATAATACTAAGCACCAAAAGTATTTCTTCAGTATAGGACAGTTTCAGGTGTAGGAAGGAGATTAATTTTAAATTTTTAAGATGCTGGCTTTGACTTGTGAACTTATTAACATATCCTAAAATAAGAGTGCATGTTTTCCTTGTTTCATCTTATAGGTAACTTTTGGTGACTTTCTAATAGCTTTTCCTTGCAATTCTGTCACAGGCTGAACTTGAATATGTTAATGATGTGCTGAGAGAGACTTTTCAGTTTGGCCTAGGATTTGAGAGCCATAGTGAAGCAATTCTGAGATATTTTTGAATGGCATTACATTAGAAAGTTAAATAGCTGCAGGGTTGGGGGTGGGGAGAGATGGCTCTTGGGACTGGAAAGGTTGAACACTACTGATCCGCAGAAGTTTTGTTTTTGTCTTAGTAGACTAGGACTTATTTATACCCCTTACACTATAAACTTCAATAGGTTAATAATTTTCCCTCTTCTTTAGGAGCCTTCAGTACTATAGTTACACAAGTAGGACTAATAACCTTGAGCAGAGAATTCACTGCACCCCTCACCAACAATAATTCCCAGAATTCTTTGAAAGAGATGCCATACCAGTCAACAGTAGTGTGAAATAAATGGTTTGACTCCTACCAGTTTTTCTGCTGGTGCAGCAGATAAATCCCTTTTGACCTCCAAGAAGACTATGTCAAAAATCATGTGAGCAATGCCACACTGGACCAGAGCTTTAGTGAGAAGTGGAATCACCCATTCCCCCTCTTGCAGCAGCAGAAAAACTGATTTGATCCAACTGCCATAGCACTGAATATGCCTTAACTGTTTGTATGTAACTTTCAGCTTGGTTTTTACTTCTTTTTTTAAAAATTACTTATTTCCTTTTTCCTTTTATCCTTTTCTGTTATTACAGTAGGAGGTTTGTGCTGTTGTAGAGGTAATGGAGGGCAGGTCTAGTTGTCCAGTCAGGTAGCATGCCTATCTGACACCTGTGTAATGCATAATTCACATTGCAATCCCAGACTCTCTGCTAGAAAGCAGTCTAATAAAAGGAAACTTTAATTTTGTGTAAACAGCCTCAGGGGTATAAATTTGATTGTTTGTTAAAGGAAATCAATCAACAAACATTATCTACAATTTTAGTCCTACTCTTAAGAGGGAAGAAATGAACAGAGTATAAACTAGAGGTTTATCAATCATGGAAGGTTGGAAAGAGCTTGAAGCAAAGCCTGTTCAAATTCACTTCTTCATTGATGGACTTTCCAATAACTTCCTTAAAGAAAAATAATATTTCTGATTAGGTGGATTGAAATCCAGAAATCCAGAGAATGGGGGGTGGGACTGGAGAGTGCGGGCATACAGTTCCAGAGACATGATCACTCTGGGAAGCAAAGGGGCTGGAGAAGTAATGTGACTGATGTTTGAGTGGGTTCATGGCAGATTGAGGAGGGTTGGAGCTCAACCTGGAAACTTTGTCAGGTGCCTTTGGTGACTCTTGACAATCCTCTATTCAGGTCTCTTCTAATTAAAACAAACTGGTCAAAATAGTTTCAAGATGATGATTTTAGCCCAGGATTCTAGGGTAAGAATAAGAAGAGGCTGTTATTATCTTAAGTATTGGAGCATCTACATTGGCAAATCCCTATTGATCTTGTTTTGTTCAGTATAGTGAGCACAGAAATGCTTGTTGTGCTGAGCTGGCCATATTGCCTAGAAGATTAACTTGTGGTGTCAGTGAGTAGCATGCAGATGTCTGAATTTAATGCATAGCTATGGCTAGAGCACTGACTTCAGTTCTGAGAATCCTAATTTCAAAGCCCTGCTAAGCTTTAAAGATCAAGTGTGGTTGTAGGCAAATTGCAGTATCTCATCCCAACCTACTTTCTCAGACTTGATCTGAAACTAGAATACCACTCTGATCTTGTATGAAGTGGAAGAGAGAAATATAACAGATGAGAATTGCCAACGTGTATATATTTTAAATTGTGGAAAGTCTGTCTTCATTTATTCCATTTTTATTCTCAATTTAATCTTTCTAGACCAACTCTATTTGAATCTGTGGCTCAGCAAGAAATTCATTGTCACTGTTATCAGGCGGTATTCAGAAATGATACTTTGCTGCAGGTTTCCAGCAATAGCTGGTACTGAAAAACCAGATTTGTGTTTTTATTGCCTATTTCAATATAGACCAATGCAAGTGATCATGTATTAAAAATCTGGCTGCAGTGAACTATTCCTCTTAAAGATCTGTGCATAAATGTCTGTACATGAAGGTACTAAAGGCCACTGTGGTGTAATGGTTAGAGTGTTGGACTAGGATTTGGGAGACCCAGGTTTGAATGCTATGGAAGACTGTTTGGGATCTTAGGCCAGTTGCACACACCCACATAGCCTACCACACAGGGCAGTTGTTAGGGTAAAACAGAAGAGAATGATGCAACTGCTTCTGGTCCACATTGGGGAGGAAAGTGGGGTATAAATTATTTTATTATGCAGTTTTTATCCCACCCTCCCCTGCAAGCGAGCTCTGGGTGGAGGTGCAATACAAAGCAAACATATGAAACAACTTCATAGAAGTTACGGTAATTAAAAATCTAAAAAACCCAGTTAAACTTTGTGATGATGGCAAGATGATAACATACAAACCCAAGGGATATAACTGTGTGAATCTGGACAGGGCCATCAAGATAATAATTGGTTCACCCCTCAACCAATAATACAAGTTGGTATAATTCGGATGGCTGTATGACAGGTGGTTGGTTTGAGTAGGGGAGGCCAGATGTTATGAGGCACACATGACCTGAACCAAAGGCCCTTCACTTGGAGTCTCAGAGTGGCTTAAAATTTCCTTCCCTTCTCTCCATAACAGACACGCTGTGAGGTAGGTGGAAATGAGAAAGCTCTTTTGAGAACTGCTCTTGAGAGAACAGCTCTGAGAGAACTGTGATTGACCCAGTGTCACCCAGCAGCTGCATGTGGAGGAGTAGGGAATCAACCCTATCCTCCAGATTAGAGTCCACTGCTCTTAATCATTACGCCAAACTGGCTCTCAATTGGAAGATGTACTATTAGAGATTAATGGTACTGAATAAACTGTAGTATTGTTGATGCTGAATTTGCCTTTTTCTCTCTCCAAGGCCCTTGTATTGTGATTGGTATCTTAGTAGACAGATGATTGTTTGTTATTTATAATTCTCCCAGTAACAATTTGAAATGTGTTAATTTTCCCTGAGCTCTGTTCAAATTGTAGGTGAGGACTTTTTGTATTAATTTCTCAACTAGATGCAGGTTTCATTTTTCAGATTAGAATTGCTGTGAATAGTGCATCAAATTGTTTTACTTTTCCTGGCCAGATAATCAATCTTATTTCTGAGGTAGACTGAAATAAAGCACAAACTGCAACCATTTTCTGACAGGAAAAAAAAGTGGCCACAGCAGGGGAATAAAGCCAACCCAAATTGCTTTTTAAAAAGCAAACCTCAGCCTTGTGCTTGTGTTTAATTTATTGAACACATCCTCCTACCATACACAGTGGATGTATTGTCATCCCTTCACCTCTATGGTGTCTTGGGGAGGGAAGAAACATCTGGAAAGATGCTTGGAGGCATGGTGAATTAAAAAATAGAAAAATGGAGGTCTGCGTTTATTACTTCAGGAGGGAAAAAAGGCCATCTCCTGTTTTGCCCTGCTGAAAAGTCACACAAGTCCAGTGGGGAAAATGGTCATGTGCTGTGATGGGGTGGACTCTTTGTCAAGCTTCAAAGTAAAGAGAAGCTGCATATAGGAGAGAGAGATGAAAAAAAAAAATCTGTGGCATGCTAAATGATGAAAACATTTGTTGTATTTTTATTCCACCCTTCCTTTGAGGATCTTAGGGCAAGATATGTTATTCTCTTTTCTTCCATTTAATCCTCACAACAACCCCAGCAACCCTATGAGGTGGGTTTGGTTGAAAGGGAGTGACTGAACTGAGGTCACGCAGCAAGCAACATGGCAGAGGAGGATTTCAACCTGGGTCTCCCAGATCCTAGTCTGACAGTCTAACTCCAACCCCCAGCATTTCAGACAAGGATAGGGAGGACTGTATATTTGTGATGCTGCATGCTGGACAACTCCTTGTTACACTTAAGCTGAAGGCTTTTATGTTCTGCAATACCTTATCATGCACTGACTTCTGGAGCGAGGTGAATATAACAGTTTCCACTTTTTTTTTTTTTTAAAAGCAACCTTTAGAATGTTTAATAGAATGTTTAAACTCAGAGGGGATCTCCCTATGCTTATTACACAGCTGCAATGCATCCATATTCAGCAGCAGCTACCCATTTGAAAAATCCAGTTGTGGGGAGAATGGGAGGGAAATGATGCATTGTAATTTTTTGCATCTGTGTGTGCACATTTTTGTTTAATTAGAACATTCTTCTTGTGCCTCTCCAGGCTCTCAAGGTGTCCTAAACATAAATACCCATTTTTGAAAGCAGTAGTTTAGAAACAACTATATCATAATCAGCAGCACAAAAAGTGTTAATAATTAGGAATTGCAAGCCAAATTGCATTGCCCAACCTATAATCCTCACAGAATAAACCATCAGCACACCTTTTTAAAAGGAGGAAGTGCATAATTGCCTGCCTTTCTGAGAGATCATTCCATAACCATGCAGTTGTAGATGTAACAGACCTGCTCCCAGCATGGCCAGTGTGTGGGAGTCGGCCAAGTAGGTGGCCACCTAGGGTACCACCTGGCCTAGGGGCGCCACCAGGTGCCCCCTTTCCCCATGTACAGTGTGTATGCTCCTTGGAGCCTGCTTTCCCCAACGGAAAGCAGGCTCCATGGAGTGCAGACGCTGCCTGGCCGGTTTTGCATTCCTTGGGTCTGTTACAGACCCAGGAAATGCGAAAGCGGATGGTGCCTGCTCAGTGCGCTCTTTGGAGCCCAGCAGGAATAAATTAACCAATTGTAAAAGCTGAAGAAGCCAATTACAGTTTCTAAAAATTGGCTCCTGTTGAAGTTGTATGCTGCCACTTATCCTTCCTCCTCTACTTTAACAGAGCCATGGGGTGGGAGCCATAACTCAGTAGTACAGCATCTTTCTCACATGCACAAGGTCTTGTCACTGGCACCTCCAACTAAAAGGGTCAAGTAGTAGTCTCACAATTTTTATTGCTTAATCTCACAATTTTTAAAATTTAAAATAAACTGTAAATTAAAAATGTAAACAGTTTCAGCTTTCTTCATTTCTCCTACAGTTCTCTGGCTTTTTTTTAATTTGGGGGGGGGGTGCTAGTGGGTAGCTCACCTAGGGCACCAAACACCCTAGCACTGGCCCTGGCTCCCAGTCTGGGACTTATCTCATTTCTCCAAAATTGGTGATACTGAGTTAGGGTTCCATGGTGTTATGGGTAGGTCAAACTGGAAGACCCAGTTTCAAATTCCCATTCTGCCGTGGAAGATCACTGGGTGACCTTGGGCCAGTCTCATCTCTTTCAGTATCACTAAATGGAGGAAGGAAAATGATGTTGTTGTAAGCAGCTTTGGGCTACTATTGAGTAGAACAGTGGGATATAAAGAGATAAGCTATTTGAAGACATCAGTGAATGATGGCACTATATACAGAGAGAGTGAGAGTCTGAGATTGGACCAGTTTGGCATTGAAAAGCCAAAAACTAGTATCTTAAATTGAGCCCATTTGTTTCATATTAATGTTAAATGGAAGTGGTAGCAAAACTGATCTCTTTGGAACATCATATAACAACTTTCACAGCTGGAAGGGTAGTTCATAGCAACCCTTCTGGAGTGTTCCATTTAAGAAAGGGAGAAGAACATAAATATTTTCAGGGCATTGGAACAATACCTTCAGCCATAGGCTATGTAGAAACTGATGAAGAATGAAGCCTCTCAACAGTGGGAGGGCTTCTAGTGTCCTGGCTCAACTGATGGACCTCCTGATGGCACCTGGGTTTTTTTTGGCCACTGTGTGACACAGAGTGTTAGATTGGATGGGCCATTGGCCTAATCCAACATGGATTCTCTTATGTTTTTATATTCTTATGATCTCTGTTGATTTTCATATGATGATAATACATTGAGAGAGCAATCCAAAGCAGGTTTACCTAGCGTCCTACTCAGGATGATTCAGTAAGGCTTACTTTGCAAGCCACTTATACTTCTTCTAATGTGGCTAGAAGCCACATTGGGCAGAGTTGTGGTGGGGTGTGTGTGTCATGCACATTTGGGTCCAAATTCGGAAAATGTTTGATTAGTCAGGTTGCAGAAATTAGGACTTTATCTGCTAAACAAAATCAGTTGGCATGTATGTTAATATGTTGAATAATCAGGCATTACAGAAGAGAAAGGAATCCTTATGCTTCTGATTGTTTGTGAGCTTTGGCATATGCAGACTTACTTCAGAGTAGCAGTGTCATACCTCTTAAAGCAAATGGCTGAATTTTGTTTAAATCTCAGAAATGGGAGTGTTGAATCTCCTTTTTGTCTGCTGCATTTAAGAAGAAGTTGCAGACAAACAACCCCTTATTGGGGAAGACTGAAAACTTTTGCCCTATTTTCAGTCTTTCAGTGAGTAGCTCTTAAAAAGTGTTCCAAGTGGTTCACATATTTTATCTTAGAAATCTTTGCAGTTTCTCTATATAGGTAAGTTGTTGGTGTTATCCTTGTATTGTAAGTGGAGGGCTGAATCAAAGAGTTTATCCACAGTTGTGCTAGTCCTCAAGGAAGAATGGAGCCCAGAGAAAGGTTGTTTGGCCTGTAGTGGGGGAAGGAATTTGGCATTTCTGCAGCAGTGTTGTTGTACTCAAAGATGAAACAATAAGGGCCCAAGTCACGGCACTGTTAAGACTCTGGCTTACAGGTGCTCTTTCTTTGGGCTGTGCAAGATTAGAAAGTGATTAGACTGGGTGTTTTTAAAACATCCTGGGGAGAGAGGCACTGGGCAAGCTTGGATGCTGTTCATATCTGGGAATGAAAGCTGGGGGAAGGTACAAGGGTTGAGGTAAATGTCCTGGGGGAAGGATGGTTGCTAAGCAACTAGCCAAGGTAGAAATTGCTTGTTGTTGAAGGCAGGAGCTGTTTGGATACCTGGAATATTGTCTGCCTGGTTAGTAAATGACCTTAATTCAGTTAGATCTGTTTTCTAGAGCTAAATTAGGTGTGACTGTTTCTGTGGGCCATTGGAACAAGAAACCTGTGATCTGGGCAAGTTAATATCATGAAGCAGAATGCTCTATTTCATTTCTAGCTTGGGGGTAAAATTAGAGCCCTTCTCAAATGCTTGTCACTCCTTCAGCTTTTTGGAAAAACTGCCTAATTTTCTGGCATGTGTAGTGAAGCAGGGTCAGAGTTTATTTGTTTTTATTTGTTCATCTATTTCTGCATTCCTCATGGGGATTCAAGGTAGATTTCAGAGCTGGAGAATGCTGACACACTGTGATGGAGAGGTATGTCGATCCTGAGGAGAGGTTCTCCATTTGAGCCAGCAGGTTATTTTTCATACTTTGAGGCTTAAATAATTCTTTGAGCTTCTCTCTCACATACTGTTTATATGAATGTTAGCTCATTAATGTGGGGGAACATGTATTTGTAATGTGAATGAGAAATCCAACTGATGTTAAGTTTTTACATTTGCTTCACACAGCTGTCGAAGCAAGAACCAATTTAAGCCCCATGTGTGGAAATAGCCTGAGTCAGAGAACGGAGGGAAATGAGGCTGTACATTGTTCCATTTTGGGATTTCAAAGCTCTGCAAGTCATTTCCCTACATTTTTGCCTCTATCTTTCCACTTGTAAAGAGGTATTTTTTTCCTGGTTCAATATCTGTAAAACACTTATGATATTCTTGAAGATAATTTAAGAAGGTGTGGGGGGAAGAGAACACACAAGATACTTGAAATTTCTACATTGATGATGGCTCATGGCCAGATGCATCCAGGACTGGCAGAAAGTTCTCAAGCTTGCAGTTCTCACAGAAAAACTCAGTCCCTGAACTACTTCCGGCTACTAAAAAGAGAACTGTGAAAAGACCTTGGCAGGATTGTGCACCAAGGAATTGCTGCCAAGCTGTGATCAGTATTGTTGGCCTTGTCTTGAGGAGAATTACTGAGAGAGATCTGGACATTTGAGGTTTCTCAGTTGCTCTGACTCTTTAAGAATGCTGTAAACTGAATCTTAAGCAAACATTTCAGTGTTCCCAGGGTCAGTGGTGTGAACTTGCTCCAATCCCCGATATGTGCCCTGACTGTTGGTAGAAACAGTTGCCGATATAATATTTTGATTTGGGAGTCATAGATCAGAAGCACTTTAGTCTTTTGCCTCTGTGGGGGTGTCTGTGTGAGAGAATGAAGCCTACTGATGGTAAAAAAAATTTGTTTCATACGACAGTTAATTAATATATGACACTTGCTGCCACAGGATGAAGCAATGGCTCTGAGAGGCAGCTAAACAAATTCATGGAGGGACAGATCTATCTATAGCTGTGATAGCTAACTGATGCCTCCATGCCTAGATGCAATGGTTCGCTGAGCACCACTATTAAGGGGTGGGGGTGGATCAGACACAGGGAAAGGCCCTGCTTGTGGACTTCCTCAAGACAGTTTCTTGCTCACTGTGGAAACTGGCATGTGGCTCAATGGCCCCTTGGACTGGCCCAGTAATGCTTTTCATATGCTACTGTCCAAGTAGGGCATAAGGTTTCTAATGATAGCTGTATGATAGTATAGAAGAACTGATTTGTTTGGTATTTGCCTGTTGCCTGACAACGCATTTCTGGAAGACAAGTGAGGATTTTTCAGTGTTGTGATGAGGGAGGGGATGATCCTGTCATATATTTTATTCTCTTAGAAGAATGTGAGTGAGACAGCAGACTGGAGTCCTGTCCCTAGCTCTTCTGAAATTGCAGTGCAGTATGGGTGTTTAGTATTATTGTTTTTTGCATGGGTTGTGCCTCAAACAAGTTGACTCATTCTCTTGTCAGTGGAGAGCTGCATGGTCTCCCTTGGGAGTGAGAACCTTGTTTGCGGCTTCATCAAATTGCAGGCTGTCATTACAGCTAAGAAAATAACTTGCTCTCTCCTGGATGCACAAGCAAATCCTCCATAACAACTTGTCTTGAGCTGCCCCAAAAGTGAAAACTCTATGATTAAAATGTATAGGTAATAAATCTTAAGATAAAGAGGGCAATGTCAGTGCCCAAGGCAGAAGAAAGCAGCAGTGCTCAAGGAGGCTGAGTGGGTGGCAAGCAGAATGACTGGAAGAATAAGTTCCTGCACTATACCACTTAATCCTGCAGTAGCCAGACTCAGTAAAACAGCCTCTATAGTAAGCAGAGCTGGCTTTCACTCTTTTGTCTTGTGAAGGTGCTATAGCAGGGGTGGCCAAACTTGCTAAATGTAAGAATCACATAGAATAATGTCAGATCTTCGAGAGCTGCAAGACAAGAATGTCAGATATTTGTGAGCCAGGCAGGCTGTCAAATAGATGGGGGGAGGAAGGAGAGAGGAAGAGGTGGAAATAAACAACTTTAAATGCCTTCTCCAAGCTGGCTGATGGGGCAATGAGGGCTTCAAGAGCCACGCAATATGTGTGAAAGAGCCCCTGTGGCTCCCAAGCCACAGTTTGGCTACCTGTATGATATAGCAATAAATAGAGCACTGCTGCAGTCATGCTGCGTGACAGAATTAGAGTCCAGTGGCACCTTTAAGACCACCTAAATATTATTCAAGGTATGAGCTTTCATGTGCATGCACACTTCCTCAGACTAACATGGCTTCAGACCAACATGGCTACTCACCTGGATCTAGTTATGTTATGTTTGTGATGAAATCTAAGTGTAAATGCAGCCAAATAGAACAACATTGCTAAATGTGAAGATGTGTCAAAGTCCCCATGAGAGTTCTTTATCCAGTAAATACATTTTCATTCCACTTTTCTAACCAGTGGGATTCCAAGAATTTTAAAAACATACTTCGAACAGATTTACAAACACACATGATTAATAACAAGCAGAAAAAGTAAGCAAGTCATCTTAGACTGATGTTCTCCAGGTCAATCCGATCAGCCAAGGCTGTGTGCTGTAGTCCACAGGCAAAGAGGCCTTTGGCTTGTGCCCCTGACTGCTCCCAGGCTATAAATAGCCTGGCCACTCCCAGGCAGGAGAGAGAAAAAACACTCAGCCTACTTGCTTCAAGCTGGCAGCTATCTTCTCTTATTCCCCCTGCTGCTGAATAATCCCAGAGTTGTGCTTAGGGTTGTCAGATCATCGTCTCTCTCCAGCAGGGAGTGGGAAGGAGTTTTCCAGGAGTGGGGTGACTTCCTGGACATGATGACATCACATAAGAATGATGTCATGTGACAATGCTGTGGTATTTTGGGGTTTTACCCAAAATACAAGAGCGTTGCCATGCAACATCCCCAGTGTGATGATACCACTTCTGCATGTCATCATGTTGGGGATGTCGTGATGGGCCATGGCTGTTGGGGGTGGGACTTTGCCCTGGTGGCAGGCAGGAGCCTGCAAAATCAGGGAATCCCCTGCTTCCACCTGGGAGCTGGAAGCCCTAGTTGTGGTCCATTTTTGATGCTTCCTTTGTAAAACAGTGAAGTATATAATTTCTTTTAATCAGATCTCTGTATGCTCTTGTTGCTTTCATGCCTCTCCTCTTTTTTCCATTCTCTGTGGAGGAAAAGCTTTACTTTTGTACTTTGGCCTACAGTTTCCTTAGGTAAGAGATGGATGTATTATGGCTCAGGGCCCACAACTGCCCCACAGGAGTTTTTCATCCAGTACTCCAGCTGCTTAACAATTTTCCAGGAGTGTTGGCCTACCAGACTGCAGTATCAACAAATGATCTTATGCTCCCCCCTAAAAAAAAAATTGTAGACTGAGCATCATTAAAGCAGCGGAGATGAAGGTCTGTATCTGGACCAGCAGTTCACGATCTCCATAAGTTTGAGGGCTCTATGTTAGACATCAGCATTGGCTCTCCCCATTTCCAGTATTAGTAATGGTAAGAGCTGCATCCTACCTGGAGCACTCACAAGCTGATAGACATGCAGATGTGAGCCACAGGCCAAAAATGTGCCCACAACTGCAATAGGTGCCTCTGCATAGGTCATAATATTCTAGCCGATAGCCCTTGATGCCGTTGTTTTTAAGCAAGACTTCTACCCTATGAAAAACAGGACTCTTGATGTTTGTCTAAATGATGCCATGTATGGATTAAGTAAAGAAGCCTTCCTTTCATCTGACATGTTGTAGGTACGCGGCTTCATGCTGCATGGTCATATGTCTGCTGGCTGTCTCATTCATGCATGATGTGAAGCAGATGTCCAGGCTCCAGGCAACCGCTGACATGGTATAAATACATAATTACCTTAAAATGCATGCAACACGTGTCAATTAATTGTTAGCCCATTAGTCTTGAGCAGCTTTGCCAAGCCCCATTCAAGCAAGTTAAAAAGCCCTTTAGTCTTAACATGTGCTTGCCTGTTCTGACTTTGGCTCTGAGCTCTATCTAGTGGTAGGCTGTTCAAGCATGTTCACTTTGCCAAGAAGCAAGTCAGTTGACTCAGATGCCAAATGCCAGTGATGTTTACTTTGACCCGGATACTTCATTGCTGTTCTAAATTGTTCCTAGTATTTCCTATGCTTCAGACTTCTCATGGGGCATGCCATAATGCCATGGTTCCCTGATACAGAAAGGGTAGTAGTGAGCAGTAGGAACTCAACAACGTGCTTGCTTTATTGGCTGCTTTTCCATGTACAATAGGAACACAAAGCTGAACTCTCCATGTCCTCTTCTAGCCTTCAGGGAAGGGGCGGCTTTTGGATGTGGTGCTATCCCAGGGTCCAGAGATATGACCCAGTAAGGCTACTCTCCTTGAGCAGATGGTCTTACCTGCCAAAGTATCCTCATAGTAATGACTAGCCCCTCTCTTCTCAGTTAGTATTCTCAATGGCTATCACCAACTTTGGATGAGACCCCTCCCCATTCTAACTAGCTTCACCCTAGCCACACATATCCAGCTGAACAGCTCTCCCTGCATGCCCTGATCTTAGCTCCAGCTGCCTTCTCCATCAGAAGGTACATACCACATAGTTGCTCCAGTTCTTCTTTTGCTTTGGAGCTTCCTCCATCAGCAGTGAGGATAGGTTAGAACATAAGAGAAGCCATGTTGGATCAGGCCAATGGCCCGTCTAGTCCAACACTCTGTGTCACGCAGTGGCCAAAAAACCCCCCAAGTGCCATCAAGAGGTCCACCAGTGGGGCTAGAAGCCCTTTCACTGCCCGTTCCCCCCAAGCACCAGAGCATCATTGCCCCAGACAAAGAGTTCCAACTATAAGCTGTGGCTAATAGGTTGACATACCTGCCTTTTGAAATTCATTAAGTATAGTTCTGAAAACCTGTTGCAGTTTTTGTTCCGATCCAAACAGAATATAAAATTACTAGAAATATTTTCTTTCATGATATGTGAAGTACAATGTTCCTTCTAAGCTGCAGAGTCTTTTGAGCAAAAATTCTACTTTGTGAGCTACTGCATAAATTACTGTGATCTTCTTCGTGGTCTCTGTGCTTCACACTCATGGGATAGTGCGCCTGCGCCGATCCCCGAATCGGTATATGCAAAAGCCCGGGATTTTTTCGCGCCAGGCGCCAGCAGGCATGCGCAAGCGACCCACTGCGCATGCCCACCGGCGCCCGCGCGGCAATCCCGCCAGTTCCTTTCTGACCGCTGCGCTAGAGAGGTTCCCTTTCTGATTCTCCGGTCGGTGAGAGCGATCTTTTTCTCTCTTTCAGCCCGTTTTGGATTTGTATATAGTTAGTTAGCCAGTTATTAGTGTTAGTTAGTGTTAGAAAAAAAAAAAGAAAGAAGAAGAAGCGTTTTTGCTTTTAGTCCGGCGGATCGCCCTTTGGGGTGGTCCGCTTCCGTTTTTGACCTCCCTTTCTCTCAGACGTTTCTGAGTAAAAGGAAAAAGCTTTTCCCGCGCGACCGCTTATGGAAAGTCGCTGGGGGTTTTTTAAGCGCTGCCAGGCTTGTGGGAGGAAGATTGCCCCCCCCGACGGACATTCCTTGTGCCTACTGTGTTTGGGGGAGGCGCACAGAGTCGAGTCGTGCCCGCATTGCCTTCGGTTCTCGAAACAGACCAGGAAGAACCGAGCGGCTCGGCTATCGGCAGCGCTTACCGAATCGGCGCTTCGACCCCATCGACCGATGGAGGGTTCGGCACCGAAGTCGACCGACAACCCGGCACAGGAGCTTGCATCGGCCGATGCTGCTCCGATTCTGACCTTGGAATCGCCGGAAGAGCGTGGCTCCACGAAGCGTCCCCACGAGGGTTCGGTGGATACGCCCGCTAAAAAACGCCGAGAGGACTCGGGGACCCGAGATCCGAAAAAGGCGAAATCGAAGAAGAAGCACAAGCGACCCCGCACTCCTTCTCCGTCGGAGGGCGCATCGGCATCGGCAAAACCGCCGAAATCGATTCGGGTTTCCCCGCGCAGGAGCCCAGCAGCCCAACAACGCCTGTCGGCGTCGGAGCAGGAACCGGAAATTGACCTTACCCAACGGTCTTCATCCTCAGGCTCGCGGCGTCGGTCGAGCAGCGGATCGACGTCGGGGGTGGACGCTTCGGCACCGGTCATAGACCCGCCCTTCAAGCCCCGACCCCGGCGGGACCTAGCCTACGCCCCGCAACGCTTCCCGATACCACCATGGGAGCAACGGCGGTGGCAACCTCCCTACTCCCGATACGAATCCTGTCGGTGGTACCCGGAGGACTACCAAGACTGGGAACAAGCTTCGGTGTTTTCTGCGACGTCGAGGGTCTCGCATCACTCCCGGAAGGCGTCGGCGTCGGTGTCGGTCCCCCCGGATCGACAGCTAGTCCCGGTCGAAGCTCCCCCGAGACTTTCGTCGGTGCAACTCCAACCGCGAGAGTCGACACCGAGGCTCTCCGAGCATTCCGCCCAGCGTGACTCCTCGTCATCGGAGTCGGACAGTGAGATCCCTGATCTGGAGCCTTCGCCTGGTTCCAACACGGCGGAGGATCTCCCGATCTCGCCGTCGGAAGACCTGAAATCCTATGGCGACCTTGTGAGGCGCATCGCTTCCACCCTTAAACTGCCTGTGATCCAACCGGAACCCGTAGTGGACGACAACGTGTTCGACATAATGCAGAGGAACACGTCCACTGCGGTGGCCCTTCCGGTCACCAAGGTGATTCTGCAGGCCATCAAAGAATCGTGGAACAAGCCTTCCTCCACACCTGTCTCCTCTAAACGCCTGGACCACATGTACAGGGTTCAGGAAGCAGGTGCTGAGTTTCTATTCACCCACCCACGTCCGAATTCCGTGGTCGTCTCCTCCTCCTCGAAGGCAAGGAAGGTGCACTCCTCCCCACCGGACAAGGAGGGCAGGAAGATCGATGGGATGGGCCGCAAGGTCTATTCAGCGGGGGCACTTGGCATCAAGGTATCCAACTATGCAGCCTGCATGGCCAGGTACCAGTATGCTGTGTGGGAACAGCTTTCCCCCTTCCTCTCTTCACTAAGTGAGGACAAGAAGACGGCGGCAATGAAATTACAAAGGGAAGGTCTCGCTGTAGCCAGACAGCAGCTGGCTGCAGCGAAACATATGGTGGAAGCTTCAGCCAAAGCCATCACATCGGCAGTTTGCATCAGGCGACACTCCTGGCTCAGGTCAACGGCACTGCACCAAGACACCAAGACCTTTATCGAGGACTTACCCTTCGAGGGTGAGGGGCTCTTCAGCACTACGACCGACGCGGCGCTGCAAGAGTTTGATAAGAGCGTCAAGACATCCAGGAACTTGGGGGTCCAGCCTTCCTCTAAGTCTCCGAAGTCGAAACAATGGTCCAAACCCTGGACCAAGAAGCCCTATCAGAAGTTCTCCCCTGAGCAGTGGCGTCCTCGCTCGCAGCAACCTGAACGACCGCCCTACTCCGGCAACGGTAGAAACCGTTATGGGGGCCAGCCTTCTAATAAATCTAAGGGGGCTCGGCCACAGAAGCAGGGGGTTTGACTTCCCGCAAGCACGCGTCATCGCCCCCACTGTCGACCATTCCATTCGCCTACGCCCTTTCCTGCCTGCCTGGGAGTTAATCTCCACAGACAGGTGGGCTCTGTCCATTATACGAGAGGGCTACAAGATAGAGTTTATCCAGACCCCAAACCAGTCCGTGGTAGTTACCACTCCCCCTTCCCCACCTCTGCTGGCGGAGGTGAGCAACCTCCTACAGAAACAAGCCATAGAAGTTGTTCCACCGGAGGCCAGGTTGGGAGGCTTCTACTCCCGCTACTTTCTGGTCCCCAAGAGGGACGGGGGCCTACGGCCTATCATGGACTTGCGGGGTCTGAACAAATTCATTCTATATCAGAAATTCAGAATGGCTACACTGCAAACAATCCTGCCCCTCATCAACCAAGGGGATTGGATGGCGACCCTGGACCTCAGGGATGCTTACTTTCATGTCAGCATCCATCCTGCGTTCAGGCGTTTCCTGCGGTTTGCAGTGGGTGCTCGTCACTTCCAATTCAGGGCCCTGCCGTTTGGACTGTCTACTGCTCCTCGGGTGTTCACGAAGCTGATGAGTGTGGTGGCTGCTCACCTTCGTCTTCAGGGAGTCGTTGTTTTTCCGTACATCGACGACTGGCTTCTCGTGGCAAGGTCGAGGGAGAGTCTAACATCTCATATCGCCATCACTCTGCGCCTTCTCGGCACCCTGGGGTTGCAGGTCAACGTGGAGAAGTCTCATCTCACCCCGTCAAAGACAGTTCAATTCATAGGGGCTCTGTTGGACACAGATCAGCACAGAGCTTTTCTTCCCGCTCAGAGAGCAAAGGACATCATGACCCTAGTACAGCTTCTCCAAAGACGACAGTGGGGCACAGCACAGCAGATCCAGCGGATGCTGGGACTGATGGCTGCGACGACGAGCGTGCTGCGTTTTGCAAGACTGCACATGAGGGGCTTACAACTATGGTTCTTGCGCCATTTTCGCCCTCTCAGAGACTCACCTCGGAAGAGGTTTACCATCCCATCCGAGGCTCTTCAATCCCTGCAATGGTGGGGGTCGGAGGGCAACATCTGCCAAGGGGCTCCCTTTCATCTGCCAACCCCTTCCGTGACTATCGCCACCGATGCTTCCATGTGGGGGTGGGGAGCTCATCTGGAGAACTTATGTGTGGGGGGCAAGTGGCCACTGAAACTCAACCGGTACCACATAAACTACCTGGAACTGCTGGCGGTCCACTTTGCTCTTCGTTCCTTCCGCCCTTTGTTAGCGGGGAAGATAGTGGCATTACTGACGGACAACACCACTGCCATGTGTTATATAAACAGGCAGGGAGGGACAGTGTCTCACAGGCTGTGCTCACTGGCATTAGATCTCTGGAGGGAGTGCCTCCAGTGGGGCATTTTTGTGAAGGCTACGCATCTGCCTGGGGTCCTCAATGTACGGGCAGACTCGCTCAGCAGGGGCGCAGCGTCCCCACACGAATGGGAACTGCAGTGGAAGTTCCTGGAACCGGTGTTCCAACTTTGGGGCTACCCGCAGTTAGACGTCTTCGCCACAGCGCGGAACAAGAAGTGCCCATTGTTTTGTGCCAGAGGGGGTGCGGACCCAGCTTCCCTGGGGGACGGGCTCCTTTTCCGGTGGGAGGGCTGGTTCCTGTACATGTTCCCACCCTTACCCCTGTTGACGAGAGTGGTCCACAAGTTAGTGCAGGAGAGGCCACGATGCATTCTGGTGACCCCGTGGTGGCCCCGTCAGAGCTGGTTCCCGATTCTGCTCCAGCAGTCGGAGGGGGTCTTTTACCAGTTTCCGGCGGAACCGGACCTGTTGTCGGCCCAGGGCGGACACGTACTCCATCACAACGTGCCACACCTGAAGCTGACAGCGTGGTTCATCGATCACTAGACTTTTCCACCAGAGTTCAACATGTGCTCCAGAGTAGCAGGAAACCTTCCACCCGTGCCTCTTACGAGAGGAAGTGGAAGAAGTTCAGTGACTTCGTGGCTGGCTCTCCTGTGCCAACCAACTCGGTTGGGCTCCCAAAAATTTTTGAGTTTCTTTTGTCCTTGATCGATGAGGGGTTAGTTTTCTCCTCCGTCAAGGTTTATTTGGCAGCTATTTCTGCCTTCCATGTCTCGGTTGAGGGTCACTCTGTTTTTGCGCACCCACATTCCAAGAGGTTTTTAAAGGGGCTCTTCCGGCTTCATCCCCCCTCGAGATCCCCTCCACAGTTGTGGGACCTGACTTTAGTTTTGGACAAGCTAACTCGCCGTCCCTTTGAACCCATGGCTACATGCTCCCTGCAGCTTTTGTCATGGAAGACTGCGTTTTTAGTGGCCATCACTTCAGCACGCCGTGCGGGGGAGCTCACAGCGATGCGGTGTGACTACCCATACCTTGCCTTTAGGGAGGCCGGAGTTTCTTTGGCCCCGGACATTACCTTTCTCCCGAAAGTGGTTTCCCAGTTTCACCTTAACTTAGAGGTTTGGTTACCCACGTTTTACCCTAGCCCTTCCTCGGACGAGGAACGGAGGCTACATGCACTGGACGTTAAGCGTGCCCTCCTGTTTTATTTAAACCGTTCAAGGGGTTTTCGTAAAGATAACCAGCTTTTTGTCTCCTACTCTGCCCCTAAGTTAGGGTCCAAGATTTCGTCTCAGAGACTTTCCAAGTGGCTTACTGAGACGATCAAACTTTGTTATCTGTTGGCTAAAAAGCCTTTACCTGGACCTGTGCGTGGACACTCCACTAGGGCAATGGCTACGTCGGTGGCATTCCTGAAAGGCGTGTCCCTCTCCGATGTCTGCAAGGCGGCTACCTGGTCTTCTCCGCATGCCTTCATGAAGCATTACGCGCTGGACGTGCATGCTCAGCAGAGGACTCGGTTGGGAGCTGCGGTGCTACAGGCTGTGTCTTCAGGCTGACCGTCTTCCCGCCTCCAGGTATGCTTTGCTTGCTAATCTCCCATGAGTGTGAAGCACAGAGACCACGAAGAAGATAGACAGGTTGCTTACCTGTAACTGTAGATCTTCGAGTGGTCATCTGTGCATTCACACTACCCGCCCTCCTTCCCCACTGCTGACGGTCTCTCTCTCTCCAGAAGGGGGCTTTCAGCGGTCAGGGAGGAACTGGCGGGATTGCCGCGCGGGCGCCGGTGGGCATGCGCAGTGGGTCGCTTGCGCATGCCTGCTGGCGCCTGGCGCGAAAAAATCCCGGGCTTTTGCATATACCGATTCGGGGATCGGCGCAGGCGCACTATCCCATGAGTGTGAATGCACAGATGACCACTCGAAGATCTACAGTTACAGGTAAGCAACCTGTCTTTCTGTGGTCATCCTTTCTGAGCTAAGACAAAAAATGTGTGAGCTAGCGCATGATAACTCAGCTTAGAGGGAACACTGGTGAAGTAGTAGTACCTTTAAAGACAGGAGGCAATATCTCCAGGATTTTCATTGTCTGATCAGTGGAATACTCTTGCACTGAAAATGTGTATGGTATATGTGTGTTGGTTTCTTTTGTACTCAAGGTCTTTAGATGCACTTACAGCCCTACCAATGATTGTGTAGCAGAGCTCTCCACATATTGCAATTGCTCTTCAGACGCAAGCTTGACACATGCACACATGGATGTGAACAACCTCATGGTTCAAAGCAGGGATGGTCAGACTTAAGGTCTGAGAAGCCTGTTTTAGTTTTTGTTTTTTTGGGAGAGGGTTGGATTCCATCCACAAGAGCCAGTTGTAAAAAAGATTATCTCAAGGGACAGAGTCACTTATGAAGTGGGCCCCCAGAAGGCACAGCTAGATAGTTAACTACTACAATACATAAATTGTACACTGAGTAATGTCCCTGTGTGGGGAGGTGTCACGGCTCATTGGGTAACATCTGAGTTGCATGCAGAAGTTCCTGGAATTCCTAACCCTCCAGTTATAAAAGTATCAGATAGTAGTCTGCTTGGGACTTGGAGAGTCACTGCCAGTGAGAGTAAACCATACTGATCTTGATAGACTAAGAGTCTAATTCAGTATAAGGCTGCTTCATGTGTTCAAATGCTACACAGAGATGCAGTCATAGGGAGCCAATTAACACACTGTTTTATAGCTGAGGAACATGGAGTCTGAGAGAGAAGTGACAGTCCCTCATTGTGTAATATTTAAATAACTGTTTGTGTCAGTATTCCTATTTATGATTTTACCAGAGAGGTGTGGCTACAGTGTGACCAAGTAGATGGGTTGCCATAGCAATGGGAGCCTGCCCTTATTGAGGTAGGAACTTTCTGGAAATCAGGAAGACAAGAAGACTAAGTTAATCTTGAATGCTATACTTAAAGCATGAATCGTTGGACAATGAGCACTCCTTTTGGAATTGGAACCTTTAAGAGACCTACCACGATGTAGTCTACCTTGTACTAGAGGATGATAATCTGCCTTCTGCCTACACCAAGCTATAAAACATTCAGTGCCTGTCATATGCTGAAAGATTAATTCTAGTAGCTGTCATGTTCTAGGCAGTTCACAGCTGCATAAGACTTTCTGGTTTTCTTAGCAGACAGCAATAGTATTCTTGTTATTTAATGCTTGCTATGAACAATCAAATATTGAAAATTTGCCAACACTGAGGCAACACTGCTTTTGATGTGCGGAGTGTGTTTTTAAACGGCATGTTATCTGGTTACTAGATATCATTGAGTTTGACTTCAGTTAACCCTATGTTGTTTCCAAATTAATATTCTGCTTTGTTAATATGATTATTTTTTATTATTTCCTTCTGTCAGAGGAGAATTGTCAGATCATACAGGAGGTGCAGAAATGACTGTCTGGTGGTGCTCTCTATAGATGTACTCTGCAAAATTCCATATACATTCATGGTGCTGTATAATTAAAATTAAACCTCTTTATTTTTTCATCTGAGTAGACTGTGTATCCTGAGTATGCAGTAGTGGTTAGCATTAGAGACTATGACTGGGGAGGCATGGTTTCTAGACTCCCAATCTGTCATTAAGCTCACTGGAGGATCATGGAGCCAGTCTTTCAACCCATCCTGCTTCATAAGATTGTTAGGATAATATAGAAGAGGGAAGAATAATAAATGTTGTACTGAGTTTCTTTGTGGAAAGGTAGGATAAGTATGTGATAGAAAGTTGGAATCTGTTCAGTATAGGGGTGCTAGGTTTCTGATGGGGTAGGGTGATTTCATGCCACTGCTCCGGCATCCAATGGGAGAGAAAAAATTAAATTTCCATCAGTATTGTCACTTATGGGGAAAAATTGGAAGTGGTTAATTCTAGGATTTGTCAAAAACTTTATGCTAAAAACTCTGGTAAAACCATAGATTTCTGACAATTCCTAGAGTGAACTGACATCACCTGTGAGTTTTCCCTGAAATTGTATATGTGATTGGATATATGTATAAAGTATGAGGTTCTTGCCTGGCTCATTGGAGCCTGTAGGACAGAGCTTGGGGACTCGGGAACAATAGGCAGAAGGACCAAATCCCTGCTGTCCTGCTCCAATCATGGGCCCCCTGCTGGTTTGAATGGTCCAATAGCATGCTAGCATGGGAACCTTGAGTGTATATATAGTTGGTTCTGTTGGCCCAGTCTTTAGTCTTAGAACACAGCCCTATACTATGCTTTGATAATAAAAAGAGCTATGATCACTACCACCTCGCCTCTTCGTTGTGTTGAACCCACTGTACTGTATTGACAAAATGCAGGTATGCCTCTCCTCAGACTCTCCCTGGTTGCTAATCCTAGTCTAATAGCATTTGCTGGGTTTTTTCATTTGAAAAGTAGACACACATCATCAACAGACTGATGTGACTTCAGCACAAAAAATTGAACACTTAAGCTCAAAGAAGAAGGTGTGTGTACATTATATAAAAACTTGAAAGTTTTCTTGCAGTATTTTAGTTCATTATACTCTTCTTAAAGACCAGTTTGTCGAATAAAAGCTATTGTGCCTTTACACAATAGTACTGAAGATTTTCACAATGGATGACATTTTTTGCAGCTGGTCGCTATTTTCCTTTGGTTTAATAACTGAAAGAAGAGAGACTTCATTGAAGAAGGTGTGAAAGTGCATTCAGGCCTGAAATAATCTGAAGGATTCAGAGTAACTTTCCATGAGAGCTTTACTTGGCCCTTCGTGTGCTTTCTGTTAAGTAGAGGGTGCAGGAGGCGTTTCTTGTTCACCACAGGAGAGCAAGCGCCTTATTTTATTAACAGCCTGCTTTCATTCTGAGGGAGACCTTAGGAACTATCTGTGTGAACACTGCACACATGCCTGTGCTATAGCATAGCTATTTTGGGTAGGCCTGATCAAATAAATGTGGGAGGGTATAGTTTTGTGAGATACACTGTGAATTCCACTAGAAAGTTTCTCAAGCTTTTGTAAAACTCAGTGTCTAAGTATGTGTAACCTGAACTTGGTGCTTGCTTTCATCCTGTGTTAACCTTGCATCTTGTCCCTTGCTTGGCTAACTATCAGCTTTTCTGGAAAAGCAGCCCATAGTATCACTATCTGTCCTTACCCAGTCTCCTTCCCTTTGCCACCTCCCTTTTTCACTGGTATGTGCTATGATTTCTTATTTAAGAAACTACACACAGCACTGAGGTGGCCTGCCTAAGCACGCACGGGACCCTTTTTCTGTATCTAATACACTGATGGTTTCAGAGGCTCACTGGATTTGCTACCATTGCTGCAATAGATGGAGGTTATATGCTTCCATGTTTACCATTCCAGCCCTGAAACCCAGCGGGAGCTTGAGAGGGAGAGCATCACACTTACACTACTCTACACTACATCACACTCACACTTACACTACAACATAATTTCTGGTTTGAACTCAAGTGACACCACCACGTTGTTATGGTACTCTACAGTTTCCCCAAACTCTATGGTTTATCCTCTCTTCCTATGGGAATGCATAATCAGTTTAACTTTTGACTTTCTATGTTTTCAAAACCTATTGGCAAATTTGTGCATTGCCCTCTCGTGGAAATCATCCCCCAAAAGTCCTGCCTCTTCTCCAGCCCTTAAGCCAATTTTTGTGATTATAGCCTTAGCCAGTCAGGGTGCATGGAACTCTACTGGATGGAAACGGGGTGACCAAGACTCAGTTTAAAAAGGGGTGGTGCTGGTGGATTGCTCTTGCAAATTTGCCACTCTAGATACTGTGGTGGAATTTCTTTTGGGGTTGGTCCTCTTTATGAAATTGTCCTTAAGGGGTCCATGCTATCCAGCACTATCATGCATTCATGTTGCTAATAACAGTTTAGGCTGAGAGTTAGATGCTAGAATGTAGGTCAGTAGAAAGTAGGTTAAAGGTAAAAGCCATCTCAGGACAGCCTTAGCCTTATATGGTATGAGCAGGAACCAGATGGAGTAAAGATAACGGACCAGCTGTAGATGCAGTTGGTAGTTTTGGAATGTATGTTATCAGATAAGATAGAGATAAAGAAAGTGATAAAGTTTCTGGGAAAATGCTTTATAAACCCTGGGATTTAGAGTAAGGGGACTGCCTGCATGAGAGACAGGGGGTCTCTATGCTGGTCAAGCCATGAAATTAACAACCCTTTTTAATTTCAAGCCATGAATCTAACATCTCCTGTTTGAGGCCTAAAAACGTAGAATATAACTCTGATATAGAATGGGACTTAGGTTTTCATAGATTTAATTCTTTCTACAGGTATTAGATTATAAAATAGAGTAAGCTTAGCTACAAGAATTGGGTAAATTTCATTTGAATTCTAAATGCATAACTTTCTAACTGTATCCGGAAACTGTACTAATGTTATCTGTTGTGTTGTCTTTCTACTTATGTATCCTCAAGCCTTCTGTTTGGAGTAGAAACTTAAGTGTAATAAAGTTTATCTGTGTGAGTTCCTGAGGTTGTTTGGGTTACTGAGGGTACAATAAGGTGTACAGAAGTAAATCCCGCCATACATACATACATACATACAAGTATCAATTTGTCCAGAATTTTTACGTGGCTTTTTGGTAGGATTTGGGTAGGTTTAGGGAAGAAAGCTTATTTT
Source organism: Heteronotia binoei (assembly GCF_032191835.1). NCBI lineage: Eukaryota > Metazoa > Chordata > Lepidosauria > Squamata > Gekkonidae > Heteronotia > Heteronotia binoei. The sequence goes on from NC_083224.1 coordinate 51,132,217, forward strand.
AGGTCAGAAATAAACATTCTGGTAAAAGCACCAGATCTACCTAGGTAGTTTCTGAGAACCAAAAACTATGAGGTGAAAAGGGAAACCTACCTCTTTGAGAGAACCTGTGTTTTGTTAGCCAGGTCCAGTAAACCTCCTTTTAATGACTCAAAATTGAGTCATTAAAACCATTTAAGCTAAAACACCCTGCTGAATGGTATTTTTTTCTAATAATGTTGTTTTGCATTCACCTGTGTCTCTCTGTCCAGTTGAATAATTAGTAAAAGTGTGACTAAATTTACCTCATTACACACAATATTATTATGAAAGTGTCTGAAGTAGATACCTGTGGGGGACATGCAGTTTACACACTACCAATACTTTATCATAAACTTGTGTTGCACGTTGTCATGAAAGGGTGGCTGATGATTACAAGATAAAGAAGGGCTAATGTGAGGGAAGGGATATGTTAGAAAGATCAAATTTTACTGATCTCCACTGATAACAAAGAGGGCTAGTCAGAATTGTTCTTCGGTGATTCAGTTCCCTCTCCTTCTTGCCTCTGGCTAGTTTTCAGGGTCCCGCCAGGGGATAGCTAGAGATTTCCAGGGTTTACAGCTGATCTCCATGTGACAGAGATAACTTCCCCTGGAGAAAATGGTTGCTTTAGAAAGTGAACTCTATGACATTATATTCTTTCCTCCCAAAACTTTACTTCCCAGAATCTCCAGAAATTTCCCAACCTGGAGCTGAAGACCTTTGTCCCTGGCAATGTTCCCTCTAAGCTGCAGAATCTTGTGAGCAAAAGTTCTACTTTGTAAGCTGCTAGCATTAAAGTTGCGAACTACTGCATAAATAATTGTGCTCTGGGGTCATCCTTCCTGAGCTAAGACAAAAATGTGTGAGCTGAAGGCTCAAAATCTGAACTAGCTCATGCTAACTCAGCTTAGAGGGAACACTGGTCCCTGGTTTGTCCCCAGCCCCAACAGTCAGGGCAAATGGCTATTCGTTTTACCCTTTGTTATTTTATTGCTTGGTAGGCTCTTGTCTTTTGAAGATTCCCCAACTCCAAGGCTATTGCCTCTTCCTATTCCTCATTATACCGGCACTTTAAGCAATTTGCAGGACTGTTAAGCCAGGACTAAAATGTGGCTCACCCTCCCTTGCTGTTCATATGGCTCATCAATCTGTGGAGCCTGAAGAACTTGCTTGCTCACAGTTGTGCAACACAGCGTTTTACAACCCACTGGAATTTACACTTTCCCCTTTGCTTTACAAAGCTGTTTGCTTCTAGCTGTTTCCCACTGAATGCAAATGTGTATGTGTATATGTGTGCAGATGGATATACATGTGTCTAGTATATATCTGATCTCAGTGCTCTCATCTAAAAGCAAACAAAATACCCAAAGGGGATCAAATGATGGGTATTTAGACTAGCTCCCCCTCCTCTATGTGTCTGTCACTCTGCAGAGAATGCCAGAACTCAGTGTTATACCTGACTTCTATGAAGGAGCAATTTCAGTGGTGCAGTCTGGCATCTGCTTACTGGGAAGCCTGTAATTGGGCACCCTCTTTGTTACATCTCTGCAGATTACCGTAAATACAGAGTTTTACTTGCTGATGAGATTTTCAGGGGTCTGATTTGGATTTTTTTCAAGGCCCTGAATTATATGCAAACCAGGAGAAGATCAGGGCAAATATTACCACGCCCATCCTGTCTTCAGTGTCAGTCAGTCAGTCAGTCAGTTTATTGCGGCTCTAAGCCAATCGACAGCAACAACACAACTCATCAATAACAGTACAACACAACACCACACAACACAAGACATCCTGTCTTCAGTGGTAACAGAAAATCGTTACTGAGATTGTAAGAACCTTTAGTCCCATTGCTGAATTACAAGAACAGTAGAAAAACTGGAGGCAGGAAGAGTAGACATCATGCCCAAAATGCCATGAAATAATTTCCTGTGTGAACCCAAAACTGATTTCCTTGTGCCGGTGTGATGCTCTAAGATTCTTTCAAAGCTACCTTCCTGACCTGCCAGTTGGGAATGGGAAGAAATTATGAACACTGCAAGCTGACCAGAGGCAGGAAGAAGAGGAAACTGAGCTAACAAAGGATGATTCTGACTGGCTCACCTCATAGAGGTAAAATGCAAGGAGAGCACATTGGAATATTGTGGATGTATAGCTATTCTCACTGAGAGTGGGTTTAGCATCTGTAATGAGATAAAAAACCAATATCCCTGTTCAGTACTGGGGAGGTGTTTGTTCCAAGTTTCATAATAATTTGTAATTCAACACTTTCTCTCTCCATTCTGTTCTTGAAGTTCCTTTGCAGTAAAACTGCTTTGGAAGGTTAAAGTGTTATCCCACAGATTTCTCAGTTCTGTGATTCCTAATGTCAGATTTGTGTCCATTTATCCTTTGATGTAGGGCTTGTCCTGTTTGCCCTATGTAGAGAACTGAAGGGCATTGTTGGCATTTAATGGCATATATAATGTTGGAAGATGAACAAGTGAATGAGCCTGAGATGGTATCATCTGAGCATGGATACCGGTACCAGAGCTTGCAATAAACCCAAGTGCCAACTTTGCTGCCAGATACACCCAGACAACACAATCACTGGGCCTAATAACATTAACTATACCATCTCAGACTCATTCACTGAGAAATCTGTGGGAGAACACTTTAACCTTCCAAAGCATTCAATGGGTGACCTCAAGGTAGCTATTTTACTTCAAAGAAACTTCAAGAACAGAATGGAGAGAGAAATTGTTGAAATACAAATTATTATGAAACTTGGAACAAACACCTCCCCAGGACTGAACAGAGATATTGGTTTTTTATCTCATTACAGATGCTAAACCCACTCTCAGTGAGTATGGCTATACATCCACAGTATTCCAATGTGTTTCTCTTTTAGAATTGTGTATCAGTATAATTATTTGTATTGACATACTCAAAACAGGGATATTGGCTGTATATCTCATTACGTATGCTTTACCCATTTTCACTATATTGTATTGTATTCCTTTTTCCTATGGCAAACTAGAATTATGTTTACATGTTAAAACGTAAATTAGGTGGACAAGAACATCACTATCCAATGTATTTCTCTTTTAGCTGTATTGACACACTCAAACAGGGACTTTGGTTGCTTATCCCATTACATATATTGAACCCATCTGCCATTTTCATTGGCAGACAATCTCACATTTTGACATACTGCTGTTTTGTTGCTTTTGCAAGCTCATGCTACTCAGATCAAATGTTTGCTCAATTTGTTAATTTTACTACTCTGTCATTGTACCATTTTACATTCTAAGCCACTGCCTACCAGATAATTTTACTTCACTGTCATTGGTTCTTAAATCTGTACCATGTTGCATTCTGGGCCACTGCCTACCAGCTATGTATGACTCTGCTCAGCTATGTATGACTTTGCTCACTGTGCTGGATTCCTCGCCTGATGAAGTGTGCTTAAGAGCACACGAAAGCTTACGTTCTAAATAAAAATTGGTTGGTCTTAAAGGTGCAACTTGACTCCTGCTTTGTTCAGCTATCTGAAAGGTTCGAGGCAGACAGTATAAATTTCAGATTCATGCATAGCTTTGGTGAGATGTTCTTGTTTTTACTCATTAGTATCAAGGCCTAACCCAAATCTGTTTGTGTTCTTCATATTTGCATAGAGGATTTCCTGCTTGACTCTACTACACACAGATGGTCAGTTCAGAACTGCTGCTTGTAAGGTTCGGCTCCCAGGCTGTTCCTGCTTCTTTCCCTCCTTCCTTTAGCCTCTTTTCCCTATTTCTTTATAAGTGATCTTTTTTTAATTAAAAAAGAAATCACTTTTGTCTTTTTCAGATTTCCCTTCTGTTCTAAGCTTTTTTCCCCTAAGCTTGTCTCTTTCTTTAAGAACCTGTTAAAAGTACATTTATGCAGTGAGTCAAGAGTTCCATGTTGAGACTCTTTATTGGGGACCTATCATTTGGCTAAGTCCAGTCAGCACCCCTAACTAGAGGAGTACACTTTCCCTATGAACACTTTTCCTGTGAAGAAAGATTAAAACACTTGGTGCTCTTTAGCTTGGAAAAATGTCAACTGAAGAGTGATATGATAGAGGTTTACAAGATTATGCATGAGATACAGAAGGTAGAGAAAGAAGTACTTTTCTCCCTTTCTCACAATACAAGAACTCATGGACATTCAATGAAATTGCTGAGCAGTCGGGTTAGAACGGATGAAAGGAAGTACTTCTTCACCCAAAGGGTGATTAACACATGGAATACACTGCCACAGGAGGTGGTGGCGGTTGCAAGCATAGCCAGCTTCAAGAGGGGATTGGATAAGCATATGGAGCAGAGGTCTATCAGTAGCTATTAGCCACAGCGTATTTTTGGAACTTTATCTGGGGCAGTGATGCTCTGTATTCTTGGTGCTTGGGGGGCACAGTGGGAGGACTCCTAGTGTCCTGGCCCCACTGGTGGGGCCCTTCCTAATGGCACCTGGGTTTTTTGGCTGCTGTGTGCCACTGAATGTTGGACTGGATGGGCCATTGACCTGATCCAACATGACTTCTCTTAAGTTCATATGTTCTTAATCATGCAGCCCTGCAAGTATATCTGTGATAGGAGTAGGGTACCAAGCTCCTGCTGGGGGTGGGGGATACCCTAGTTTGGAGGCACCCAACCTGCTGGCATGGAACAGGCCACTGGGGGGATCCCTACCTCCAGATAGCTCTGTTGTCTCATGATGTGCCTGGCATGATGATGTCATCACACTGAGCACATCGCACCAGGGATGCTCTGGACTTCAGGTAAAAATTCTATGGTACCTAGAGCATCCCTGGCGTGACGTGCCCAGTGCAATGACATCATTTCTGGGTGATGTCATTGCACTGCGTGTGCTTTGTGTGTGACAGAATCATTCCCCCACTGAAGCTAAGGTAAGACTTGGCAATGCTAAATGAGGGATGTTGCTGGGCTTGCTGTTGCATCTGACCATATGAGTTATGCAGGGGCCCAGAAATTTAGTACAGTTGTTCTTGGGCTGGGCTTTATACGGGAAAGCATGTTGCAAATGGAAGTAGAAGAAAGTTAAACCAGAATGGTTTGCCTGAACAATATAAATGCATTTTCACCCTCATGGCAAGGATATGCCTGAAGCTGCCTTATACTAAGTCAGATGATTGGTCTGAGCAGCAGCAGGTCTCCAGGATCTCAGGTGTACTGGAAGACAACCCAGTATGATTGGACCAAAGTTAGGACTTTTACTGAAATTAATGCAAGCTAATTAAAAGGGGTGGGGGGATTACAGACTTATTATGGATGAAAGAATAAAATGGGGGAAAGTATGCTGGCCTGAACTCCTTGGAGGGAAGGGCAAGATAAAAATTTGATTGACATATTTGCCCAGATATGCCCTTTTGTTTCATAGCATTTCAGCATATCACATAGTGTTACCAGGAAGATGGATTTAAAGGCAGGCATTAAGGCTGGCATTGCTGCCTCGATTAGGAGAACTGGGCTGGCAGCCAAGCCTGGAGGGCAAAGTGCACACCTGTGAAGTGTATCTGAGCCAGCTGTGTTCTTGCAAGTGCAAAGCATGGTGGGAAACATGGGTCAAGAGATCGGTGGGGTAGGGAAAGGCTGTTGCAAGTGCCTGTGTTAAAGCAACAGGCATCTGCTTCTATGAACGACATCTCCCAGACCCGTGGACAGATAAGATTATAAGGGTATATTTGCTTTCTGGGCCATCATGGGAATAGCTTTTCTTTGGAATAACAGAAAATTACAATGTTTATTCTGTGTGTGTACCTGTATTTGTTTTCTCCCTACTAGGCTGGTATAGCATTGGCTGTTTGCTCAAGCATTTTCGATCATTTTGCTTCAGGCAGCCCAAACAAAGAACGCTGGGAAACGCCACTGAATCACAGCTACTGTGGTTACATATTCAAACTGGCTCCAGGCCAAACTTTAAAGCTACAGAGCTTGTGTAGCTCCTCTGGTAGGATTTCAGTCCCGGGTTCCTAGTCCCCTCCTTTACTTGATGTGCATTTCTGTCCAGAACATGCAGATTTACACAGGATAGAAGGAAAAGCAGTTGAAAAGAAAAAGGTGTGTATGTTCTGTTGTTCTAACAAAATTGAAGTTTCATTTCAGCCTTCACAGTATGTGTTTCAGTATTTCAGGATATTTATTTATTAAAAGCATTTTGAAGCATTTAAAACAACATTTAAAATAGAGGGTTATACTCCCCTCAAAGAGCCAGGTTTGCAATTTGGAACTGCTGCTTGACACAGCAGTCAGCCTAGAAATCCAGGGGTGTGGTCACACCTACCATTAAAAGCGAGTGTATAGCGCTCAGATCTGAACTGCTGAATATTGAATCAATGCAGGGAAGTTCAGACGAGCATCCAAGAATGCGATTCATTCTGTTGTGCGCGATCAGACATCCAATACTATCACGCTCCTTTCTTGGAGCATGCATAATCAGATGGTGATTTCTGGGAGGGGAGGGGGTCCATTGAACATGCACCCAACTCTTTGGAGCTGGGAAATCAAAACTTTCTTCAGAGGCAGGGGGGGAGGGCGAAAGTTTCCAGAATTAACATTGCCGATCCAAACCACGGAACTGCCAGGAATTATTTTCCTAGAAATTGGCAGTGACAATGATATCTTGAAATCCTCCACATTGAAAAAAAGGAATTTTTTCCTGTTCTGAATAGTGGGATAATGTCCCCCCCCCCCCCCTTCGATCCTGTGTTGATTGGAGAAGCAGAAGCGTCACCTCAGATTCCCGGATGATCTGGCAATGCGCATGTCTGCTGGGGCTTTCTTTAAAAAAAAAAAAAGTGAGAGGCAGTATCACGCGTGAGCTGTCCAAACAACAATAAGCCGATCTTGTGCCGCTGTTTTGAAAAAGGGCCGGACTTTATGTACTGTCAGATTAATGCGCCATTCATGCGTAGCAAGCCTGGATGAGCCCGGATGACGATCGATTGCCAGATGTGGCTGTCTGAACGAACACATTTAAACCGTCAGCCAGACGGAGCTGTGTCGTCACTAATGGTATGTGTGACCGCACCCCAGGTGGCTGCAGTGGTTCTGAGTGCTTTTGCCCAGCTTCAGCAGTGTGTTATCTATCTGTTTCTGGTTCAGTTACAGTGATCCATGTCTTAGTTACATACAGAATGAACTAATGCAATGTGCTCTACTTGGGGTACCTTTGAAGAACATTCAGAAGCTACAGCTAGTGCAGAATGTGGTGACTAGACTACTGGGAGCATTTGGCCCCCATATTCCAGCAATTAAACTACCTACCAGTCTGCTCCTGAGCACAATTCAAGTTTTTTTTTTTTTGTCCTTTAAAACCCTACATGACTTAGGACCAAGATATTTGAAGGACCGTCTTCTCCTGCCGCAGAATTAAAATCATGAGGAGTGGCCCTCATTACTGTCCCATCAATCAAAGAAGCTCATCTGATCCACATTCAAGAGGGAGCCTTTTTAGTGGCATTTCAAGGGACATTTCAAGAGGCAGCCCTATGATTATGGAGAACCTCCCTGGAGAGGTGTGCTGGCCCCCTAACTCTTGATCTTCAGGAGGCAAGACAGTTTTATTTAGGACTGCATTTGACTGATTTAGTTAGAGTATCAATTAGCATTTCTCTGGGCATGTAAGAAAAGGCTATGAGAACTAAGCACTGATGCAGCCCTTCCTGCCCTCCTTCTCATGCTGTCAGATGGCCATCAAGCCTCTGTTTAAAAACCTCCAAGTAGGAGAGCCTACCACCTCTCCAGGAAGCCTGCTCCACTGAGGAACCACTTTAATTGCCAGGAAGTTTTGATTTAACTTCAACCCATTGGTTCTGGTCTGACCTTCTGGGGCAACAGAAAACACTTCTGTACCATCCTCTAGATGACAGCTCTTCAAGTACTTTACGATGGTGATCATATCACTTCTCTGTTGTCTCCTTTCCAAGCTAAACATACCCACCTCCTTCAGCCTTTCTTCATAGGACTTTGTCTCCAGACCCCTCACCATTTTTGTTGCCTTCCTCTGGCTTGTCTTTTATTCTTCTTAAACTCTGGTGCCCAAAACGAGAGCAGAGTAAAGCAATACCATCACTTCACTTGATTTGGACACTATACTTCTGTTGATACAGCCCCAAATCAAATTTGCTTTTTAAATTACGCTTCACGCTACTGATGCATGTTCACTGTATGGTCTACTAAGACCTCTAGATCCTTTTCGCGCATACTACTGCCAAGACGAGTCTCCCCAATCCTATAATAATGCATTTGGTTTCTCCTAGCTAAATGCAGAACTTTACATTTATCCCTGTTAAAATTCATTTTATTACTTTTAGCCCAGTTTTCCAGCCTGTCAAGATCATCTTGTATCCTGTCTCTGTCTTCTACTGTATTTACAGCCTCTCCCAGTATGGTATCATCTGCAAATTTAATAAGCATTCCCTCTATTCCTTCATCCAAAAATGCCTTAAAACATTCAGCCATTAAGTTGGCTGCATCCACTGTGTCTGTAGCAGGCCTCACACTAGCTGTTTAATCACCAGATGCAAGACTTGTTCACTCAGTTTTTACAAAATATGCAGATGATGTGATCTAAGGCCTCATTTGTGGTGACTCCCCCCAATCCCATTTAATTAAAAATGCAGTGTCAGTCTCTCCCATGTGGACTGTTCAAGTGCTATACTGTTTTCCTTTTCCTCCTCAAAACTAGGCCTGCCAATCCCCATTTGGGCATAGTAAGAACAACAGGGGAATCACAGTGAGGATATACGCCAGCAATAAAGACAGACTTTGGTCCTGCTCTAAATGAAAAATAACTTACTCCTTATACATACTTGGTCTCATAACTAAATTTATTGGAGAGCATTATGCCATACATAGAGGTGAAGGTTTGGAACCAGATATATAAGTGGCTTGCTCCAAATGCAAAGAAATATATTGCAACAATGGGTGGTGTCTTTATGAAGCCTCAGTGTTTGTATCCTATCTGTATGAAGAGTTTGGTGGCCAGCAATGAAGCTGAAGGCTTATGCTTCTATTGAAAAGAACTGGCTTATCCCCTTGTAATATACAGCACAAGTGGGAGATATCATAATACTGATGAAGTGGGAAACACGAAACGCATCTATTATATTATTAACTATGGTAGTTATTTGTATGCTGTGTCAGTTAATCACTATGGGCTCTGTTTATAAGGATTTAATTGTTTTTTATAGTTGTCAATGTGAACTTTTGTGTTAAACATATTAAGTATGAAGCAGTTTTATATTTAAAAAGTATATAAACATATTTAAAAAATATTTAAAAGTTTGGTAGTTTATTCATATCACAGAGATTGTTTTTGTTGTTTCCAGAGGGTCCAATTCTTTGAGCCCTAAAAGAAGGTGCTCCATCCTCCATTATTTCCAATGAAGGGAGAACATTTCAAAGGAGCCTTTAAATGTAATAGCCAGAACTCCCTTTGGAGTTCAGTCATGCTTGTCACAACCTTGCTCCTAGCTCCACCTCCAAAGTCCTCAGATATTTCCTGAGTTGGACCTGGTAACCCTATTTGAAATTTGGTTAGTGCCCTGATAGGAGAATGCTGTGCATGATGCATTAAGTTCCATGATGCAGAAGGTTTCCTGTAAGTGTCATAAATTATATTTTAAAAAATTAAGAATGAAGTGTACCTCAAGATATCGTCTATCCACCTCCCACTCCGACCCTAGGCAGCAAAAGTTTAGGAAGTACTGAATTAACCAAATGGTATTAAAAGTGTCTGTCATGTGCAGTAAAGGGATTAGGAAAGCATGTAAGTGATGAACAGTCCAGGAAGTTTAGATTTTCAGCCCCCTGAGTGGCAGGAACCTTTAAATTACCCATTCAGGCCTGACAGTGAAGTACTAGGCAGTCTATAGACTCTCTGCTGCAGGTTGATTGAAGTCTGTCCCCGCTGTGAGCTAGGGACTGCTTTCTGCAGCATTTTAAATGTAAACTGAAATTCAATTTTAGTCCAGACTCCTCCAAAGAATTTTGATATTGAGATGTGCTCCACATAGGCCAGAAGGGGGCTGCTGCCTTTGCTAACAAAGTTTCTGAGTCATCAGAAAAGTGCTGCTGCTGGTTGCAACCAAGAATACAGACGATGGGCTCATGCATAGGTTATGATTGCAAGGACAAAGCAAAACTTTTTTCAACCCTATCAGCATAGCCAGGGAAGCTTTTTCCCCACACTGTGGAAAGAACTCATGTGTAGTTGGTGCAGTCTGTGGAGCTGCTTTTTGTCAAGCTGGTTCTCAAATGCTTCCGTTCCTTAACTCCAGGAATTCCACCAAAGTGGTTTTCACCAGATAACATTGCTAAAGGAAGATGGCAAAGAAGCTCAGTGACTTCTTTACTTCTCTGTTCACTGTGGAAAGTGTGGGGCACGTACCCATGCCACAGCCCCTATTTTCAGGAAGGGAGTCTGAAGAACAGAGCCAAATTGAGGTGACCAGAGATGAAGTTCTGGACCTACTGGGGAAATTAAAACCAATAACTCTCCAGGTCCTAATGGCATGCACCTGAAAGAAGACTGGAGAGTAGCCAACGTGATCCCATTTTTAAAAGGTATCTAGAGAGGAAACAAGTAATTACAGGCCAGTCAGCCTAATGGCTGTCCCAAGCAAATTCGTAGAAACTGTAATCAAAGATAGAATTGTCAGGCACATAGCCTTCTGAGGGGAAATCAACATGGCTACTGCAAAGGGAGGTCCTGCCTCACCATCCTTTTGGAACTGGTTGACAAATGTGTGCAACAGGATGCTGAGCTAAATGGAGTTTTGGTATTATCCAGCAGGGCTCTTCTTGTGTTCTTATTTTAATTGGAAGGAATCCTTTGATGTGACTGAGAAGGCTTTATTGCTGCAAGCACTTGGTGCATGCATTTTACATTATTGTTGAAGAACCAGAATCTGGATACCTTTCCAGAATCCCTGTGGAGATGAGCCAATCCACTTCAGTGTGAAATTTGCAGGGCAAAGGTGGGAGGACTTCTTCTGCTGCCCTTGAGGAAAGGTATTTGGGGGAGTATATTCAGGAGTGCTTTGTCACTAACAGGTACTGGCCATAAGCAGCGTGTTAGGCTATGGCTATCTGTCTCTCATGGCATCCGAACAACCTGCTTAATTTACTGAAAGCCTGGTGTAGCTCAGAGATGTGCCAACCTGCTCTGGGTGGCAGTACGGCGCCTGCTTACCAAGAGACTGTGCTAAGGCAGCAGATTGCTTTTGTTCAAAGGAAATCTGCAGGCCTTTTGGAAGGCAGATGATGTGCGTGGTTAGAATGATCATTTTCATTACTGCTGTTTGTCTTTTTGTCTTGCATTTTTCATCTGAAATTTCAAAATTCTTTACTGTTTGTATTGTGTTTGCCCGTCTGACAGCCCTGAGAGAGAGCAGAGACCTATCTCTGTTTTACAGATGGGAAGCTGAGAATATGATTTGCTCAGTCAGAAGAGGAGTATGCTGCTGGAACTTGGACCCGGTGCCACAGGCTGGAGCTAGCCCCAGGAATGGGGCCCATGGGCAAGTCCCAGCCCTCTTTGCAGATAGAGATAATGTACTATGAGTAACCATGCCAAGAGCAGAACTCAGAGAAACAATTTGATGTGCACAATTCCAGCTTTCAAAGACCGATCAGCAGGTGTAGTAGGTGAAACAAGTCAGGCAGATGGACAGGGCGGCAGGAAGCAATTTTGAATGGAGAGGCAGCTGGGTAAGAGCAGCAGGGAGATATTAAACCAACAGCCCCACCATCCAGGCTGATTACTGGAAGTAAAACCTTCCTGTATTTCCAAGGAGATTTTCTTAAATCCCAGCAGTCAGTCATAACAGGAATGGTCACCAGGGTCTGCCCCAGGCTCTGCACTTGAAGGGAGGCAACTGCCTACAGCCCATCCCTTGAAGGAAGGGGAGAGAAAAAGGAAGAGCAGGTCCTGCTGCTGGTTGCACCTGCCCCTTATTGGACTTGGGTAGGTGACTTCTGGTAGCAGCAGTGTTTCCTGCTCACCTCCTTTGCTTGGCTCTGGTGAAGAAAGCAGTGGTGAGGTGGCAGTGATTCTGCCCTTTTGTCCCAGAATCACTAAGACTTAATTTCACCAACTAAATGTGGGGATGAGTCACTATAAGTATGAGGACCCTCGGTTGTGAAGGGCTTTAAATATAATAACCAGTCCTTTGAATTTGGCTGAGAAGCAGATAGATGACCAGTGCAGTTGACAGTATGTGAGTTATGCATTCTACACTTCTGACCCCAGACAGGAGTCTCACTGCTGCATTTTGTACCAGCTGATGGTTCTGAGGCATTTTCAAAGGTAGTCCTTCTTGTTGCTGTACTGGAGTTTGGGGATTATGATAACATTTGCCAGCATAGCTAAATCAGCAGAGTCCAGACAGGCCAATTTATGAGGTGATTGGGAAAAAAGTGCTCCAACTAACAGGATAGGCTTGTTTTTCCCATCAGCAAGCCTGGGTCCAGGAGCATCCTCAAGCTCTTAACTAGATCTGCTGAAGGGAATGTAACCCCATCTAAACCTAATAGATCAACACAAGCCAGGCTCTGCCTTTCCAGCCAGAAGCATCTTGCATGTTGTCTAAGCTAAGTTTCAGTTTGTTTACTCTACTGCATGACTATAGCCTTAAGACTTGTGTATAGTACTTGGAACAGCTGCCTCTATGATCTTCAATAGTGAGATGTAAAGCTGGGCGCCATCTGCATATTGGTGACAGTGAACTCCATGACTCTTGATGATTTTAGCCAAAGTTTTTAAATTGGAGGTTAAATTTGAACATTAAATGGCACCTTGATATACCCAAGTCATCAGATGACTTTGTCTTTCCTATGGTAGCTTTTAGTTTCTTGCCAACAGAAAAAGAATGCAACCAACAGATAGCTGTCCTTTTTATCCAAGCATTGATTTTAGTTGATCCACCAAAATATCAGGGCCAACTGTATTAATTACTGCTGTAAGATCAAATGCTATCAACACTAGTCATGGATTGCCCTTATCCAACTATAAGTGAAGATCATCAGCCAAAGCCAATAGTGCTGTTTCACTCCTGAAACCAGCTTGCAGCCAGAATGAATTGGGACAAGGGCAGATGTTTCATCTAGAAATTCTGCAGTTGCTCTGCCACAACCTCTTAAGAAGGGTTATATCACAGTTTCTTTTAGCTGTGAAGGAAGAGGAATTTTCACCAAAGAATTTCCACCTTCTGGATTGATGGGCAAGGATCCAGTTTAGCAAGAAGTGGCCTTTGCAACCCCAAGCGCTCTGTCAACATCATTCAGGGAGACCAACTTGAAAGTATCCATAAAACTCTGACACGAGGTCACTGCTGTTACTTTAGCACAGATCTCCCCTCACACTGACATCTAAGTCAGACTGGATTGGGATCTAGAGTGTTAAGCCCAGATGTAATTTCTTAAGACAAGATTCAACCAATGCAGTGGTGGCAGAAAAGAAAGCCCTTTTTGCTACCATCAGCACCACCTCGTAGGCCTTTGTAGACACTTTGCTTCCTTGGCTCTCTTCTTCTCTGGTGATCCATAGAGTATGGTTTGGTTCCTTGGTGCTGGGCCTGCTGAGATACAGCCAATTAAACCAAGACTGGGTCCAGTTGGCATATTTCATGAGGAGCCATTGTGGAACAGAGTGCCTGACTTTCTGAGCCAGAATACTTCTGTAGTGATCACTCCATGTTTGACAGACAATAATGCACCACATAACAGACAACCTTTTTGCTTCTTTATGTTTGGGAAAAATACTCATTCTCCCCTGAGTCTTCTGATTGCAGACAGCAGTCAAGAGGTCAGATGGCTCTAGCCTGAGAATAAAATTGCATCTGTCAGAACTTATTTTTTCCCAGACAGCTTGTTTGTGTGATGAGTCTGGTAGATTGCAGAGTCATTGAAAGCAGCCTGATTCAGCTATCCCTGCCTCTCTTGCCTCCTTGGATGCTGGTTCTGTAATTAGAGCCATTAGAAAACAAGCCTAGCCTCACTGTGCTTCAGAATGACCTTGATATCTCCATTCCCTGTCTGGCCTGTTTTTTCAGTCTCCCCCAAATACATATTTTCCTCTATGCTTCGTATGGATATTGAGATTTCTGTTGCCCCATCAAGTTGTATCATGCCAGCCCTCAAATGCTGCACTCAGCAGCTGTTGTTTCTCTTCAATATCTTGTTCTTTGCTTCAGATTTTTTAAAATTCCTTCCCCCAGATTGCCTTGCCTCCTACGTCCCTTCCCACACACACATTGCTGCCTCTATGATGTTATGGAAGACTGATTTGTTTCTGCCCTAAAGGGTACTCTTAAGTGTTAAACTTGATGAAACCCTGGAGAGTCTCTTTTCTCTTTTAAATGTGTGAGTGGGAGCCCCAGGATTGGGTTAGGATCATAGCACCATGGAAGGAAGGGTGAACTACTTGTCTTTTGCTACTATTCCTCAAATCCTGTTTGTCCCACTGGGTTAGAAAATACAGATGCCCATAAATTATTGCTAGTGGGCCAATAGCAATGTTGGTGTGATTTAGATTGAAAAAATGATATGGAGCAGAAGCAATTCTCTCTCACACACACACCCGAAACCCCTTTCCAGGGCCATTTTTGTTAAAGTCTAACTTCAGTTTCAAAAGAAATATAAAGAGATGGAAAACTTAACCTAGGCCTGTTTTGTTCCTGAGAGATACTATTGGTAGCTGACTGTATTCTGGCTATTTCTTCAAAAAAATTTAAAAAATCACAACCCCTCCAGCCCCCTAATCCAACTGGAACTGGTCTGCTACTCTTTAACCCATAAGTTTCTTCATATTTTAGCTCACTTTAATAGTTTTCCCATGTCATATTTATATGTTGATTCAATTGCACGTATGCACACTTCATATTACCGGTGAGCTTCCTTTACCTTTTATGTCGAGAACTTAGCAACATGCATTTCTGACTTATTTGTGGTTTATGGTTTCTCTCATTGAATGTCAGGAATACACACACAACATTTTGACAACATCCAAGGTAGCAGAGCATATCAGTTGTGTCCTATGACACCATCTCCCCAAGTAATCCATTTCCTCTCTGTCTGCTTTTGGTTTTCTTCTTTTAGAAGGGCAGCTGAATATTATCTCAAAATGACTGAAGCTACCTCTGGAGATCTCTAAGAGTTGATAGGGTACAGTAAAAATGTATTCTGTAATGAATTGGGGTTTGATCAGACCCCAATAGTTGTGAAAACTGTATGCAGATTAGCCATCCAACTTGGTATGGTGGGCACCAAACTAGAATTTTAAACTAGACTTTGTAATTAATTTTGTTAATTGCCCTGGACATTAATTGTTTAGTGGCACTGCCCTTGCCTATGCCCTTTCTGTGTGGAGGCAACAAGAAGACAAGAAGTAGACAAACTGAGGCTTATGCATGAACTGAGATTTGTTACCTGTATGAGAGAATGTACTGATGGCCAAAGGAATAAACAGTTTAGAAGGGGATTAGATAGATTAAAGGAGGATAAATCTATCAGTGGCTACTAGCTATGGTGAAACTCCACATTCAGAGGCACTAAACCTCTGACTCCCATAGCTAGGAGGCAACATCACGGCGAAGGCCTTTTTGTGAGCCAGGTTGCTGGTATAGATGGATCATTGGTCTGATCCAGCAGGGCTCTTCATATGTTCTTATGAATTCCCTTCTTGCTTTGATGGCTGTACAAAACACAAACAAAATTTGTGGCCCTAACATTTAAAACAACCTTGCTTATGCTTCACCAACCTTTCAGTTGTCTATCAGTAATGTATGTTGTCTTGATAAACTACCCAGTGTTCCTGTCTGCAAAAGTAAAGTAGTTAAGCCCCTTGAAAGTCAAAAATATGTTGAGTTATTCAACTTGCTTTCAAGTGATTTATATATCATGGCAGCTTATAAACCAAAGTTTATAAGATTACAAGAGTATATTTTCTTTTTAAAAGAGCAGAAACAGGAGTTGGTACTGAAAGAAAACAACAATAACAGCAGAGCCGGTATAGTGTAGTAGAGCATCAAACTAGAACTGGAGAGTCCCAGTTTCAAATCCTCGCTTTGCCGTGAAGCCTGCTGTGCTGGAAGGAGAGCAGCAGGTACACCAGCCTAGTAGTTTAAAGACTATTTGTGCCATGGACGTCTAGGGGGACCTCCTGCCCTCCCTATCCATTGCCTGCCAGCCCACTGAGGACTAGTGGTGGGGGGAAAATGTTTTAAAGGAGCAGTGCTGTACCAATGGCTTAATGTCTCTTCTGACAAATACCTGAAAGTGAAGTCATATTACTGGCATGATACAGTACTCTAAGATTCAGAGTCACAGAACCTTTATTGGCATAACTATTCTAAGATTCACACAAAACTCTATGGTATTGTATTGATGTAATATAGGCGATATGACATCATATGCTTTCTTGGTGCTTTCCCATCTCATTATACTTGCTAGCCAATGACTGGCAACCCTGTGGACCACAACTGTAGACTCTTCTGTAGGGTCAGAGCTAATAGCATCTCTAAGCCATGTACCTGCTTTTTTATGGGAAGTACAATTCCACCTAGTACATGGCAAATGGACTTTGCTTGGTTCCTTGGAAAAATTATTCTGGACAATGTAAATATACTAAAATAGCTCCTTACTTTAGCTTTCATACAGTTGGCCTGGCCTTTTTCTCTGTTGAGTAAATACACTTATAAGGACTTAGCTGTTTCCTCACCTTGCCCCTGTTATTAAATTGCAGTATATGTAGCTTGGAGATCAGCAAGACACATTTAAAATCTTGGAGTGAATTGGTGTCATGGATGAAAGCAGAACCCACGAGTTGTTTTCTATAAGCTGACAGCATCCCCTTTCTAGATTTTGATTGGCAGTTGCTTGAATACTTATCCAGTGAATGAGGCAGCACCTTCCAGTATTCTGATGGATCATTCTTGCAGATTTTCTTCGTGGTCTCTGTGCTTCACACTCATGGGATAGAGCGCCTGCGCTGATCCCCGAATTGGTACCTAAAAAGCCCAGGATGTTTTCGTGCTCGGCACCAACGGGCATGCGCAGGCGTCCCAGTGCGCATGCTCGCCGGCACCAGCGTGAGGATCCCGCCAGTTCCTTTCTGACCGCTGTGCTGAGAGGCTCTCCTTTCGTGTCCCCGGTCGGTAAAGTAATCTTAGGATTGCCTTTCTTGTTGTATATAGCCCATTTGTTATTTTCTTAGTGTAGTTAGTTAGTTGTTAGATAGATAGTGTTGTAAAAAAAAATTGTTGGACTTGACCTTTGGAGCCAGTTTTCCCCCGTTTTTCCCCTCAGAGACTTTCCTGGGTGGGTTTTTTCCTTGGAGTCTATGGAAACACATTGGGGGTTTTTTAAGAGGTGCCGCTCCTGTGGGAAGAAGATTGCCCCCCCCCCCCCCCGGATGGCCATTCCCTCTGTCTCCTTTGTTTGGGCCAGGGACATCATGTGGATTCTTGCTTGCACTGTCTGAGTTTTTCCAAACAAACTCGCAAGAATTGAGCGGCGAGGCTTTCGGCTGCGTTGGTTGAGTCGGCACTTCGTCCTCAAAAGATGGCATCGGGCCCGTCGGTACCGATGGTAGAAGCCGCAGCCCCGACGGTCACATTGGCTAATATATCGCCGATCCGAACCGAGATGCCAGTCGAACGCGGGTGTTCCACAAAGCGACCTTCTGAAGGGTCAGTGGACACCCCAGCTAAGAAGCGTCGGGATGACTCGGAGACCCGATCATCCGCACCGAAGAAGGTGAAATCTAAGGAGAAGCGGAAGAAGAGATCGTCCCGCACTCCTTCCCCTTCTCATGATGCTTCGACATCGATGTTGACTGCTCCACCGAGGAAGATCTTGGTGTCCCCACATCGTAGCCCTTCGGTGTCGAGAGGCAGTGCTTCGCAGCAGTTGCATCTATCGGCATCGGAGCAAGAGATCAACCTCACTCAGCGCTCCCATTCTCCGGGGTCGAGGTGTCTCAGTGAGAGCGACTCTGTCTCCGAGGTGGAGGTGTCAGCACTGATGGAGCCGTTGGTACCGCTGGATCAGGCAAGAGGTCGGAGAGAGCTGGAACCGACCACTGTAGCTCACCGCTTCCACCGTGGGAGCGGCGCCAGTGGCCTCCTTACGCCTATCCATACCCACCATACCAGTCGTACCCCCCTCGGGAGTTTGCAGACTGGGACCAGCAATCCGAGGCATCCCATATGTCGAGGCTTTCCCAGCATTCTAGGCGGCGTCCCTCGGCATCGATGTCCGTCCCGCCCGAAAGACGCGGCGTGGTGGTGGAGGAAGTCCAGCCTAAGTTGTCGGTGTCGATCTGGTCACCTGTCAGAGAGTCAACACCGGTGCTCTCGGAACATTCTTTGAGGAGAGAGTCTTCATAGTCGGACTCCGAGGTTGGTACCGACGATCCGGACAGGGCTTTGGAACCTTCGCTAGTGTCTCATACCGCTGAGGATCTTCCCATTTCACCATCAAAGGATCTAAAGTCGTATGGGGACCTGGTGAAGAGGATGGCACTCTCCCTCTCTCTTCCAGTGACACAACTGCAACCCGTTGTAGACGACACCGTATTCAACATCATCCAGCGGGATACGTCTACAGTGGTTGCCCTGCCTGTTACGAAGGTCATCTTACAGGCGGTGAAGGAGCCCTGGGTGAAGCCTGCTTCTACACCTGTGTCATCAAGAAGGTTGGACCACATGTACCGCGTCCAAGAGGCCGGTGCTGAATTTCTCTTCATGCATCCAAAGCCCAATTAAGTGGTCGTATCCTTCTTGTCAAAGGCCCACAAGATGCACTTCTCTCCACCAGACAAGGATGGAAAGAAGCTGGACAACGTTGGGAGGAAGTTTTACTCTGTTGGGGCGCTGGGGGTAAAAGTATCTAACTATGCTGCGTGCATGGCTAGATACCAATACTCAGTGTGGGAACAACTTACCCCCCTCTTGTCTTCCCTGAGTGAGGAGAAGAGGTCTGCTGCAAAGAAGTTGCAGAAGGAAGGCTTTGCTGTAGCCAAACAACAACTGGCTGCAGCAAAGCACATGGTGGACGTCTCAGCCATCACTTCTGCTGTCTGCCTCCGCTGCCACTCCTGGCTCAGGTCAACGGCCCTCCAGAAAGACAACAGGGCCTTCGTTGAAGATCTGCCCTTCGAGGGCGAAGGCCTCTTCAGCTCGACCACCGACAGTGCACTCCAGGAAATGGATAAAAGCATAAAAACTTCCAGGAACCTGGGTGTCCTGGCGTCTCCCAGAGCTACGAAACCAAAACAGTGGAACAAACCTTGGTCAAAGAAGCCATATCAAAAGTTCTCCCCGGAACAGCAGTGGAGACCTTGCTCTGCCCAACCTGAGAGTAGGTCCCCATACAGGGGGAACAATAGAAACCGCTATGCTTCTGCACAGACCACCGGCAAGTCCAAGGGTGCTTGCCCTCAAAAGCAGGGCCTTTGACTTTCTGGTAGCATGCGTCACCATCCCCACTTCCTCATCAATCTGCCTCCGCCCATTCCTGTCGGCTTGGGAGTCCATCTATATGGACAGGTGGGCGCTTTCTATTGTCGCGGAAGGCTACAAAATAGATTTTGCTCAGATTCCGAACCAATCTGTGGTAATCACCACACCCCCTTCCCCACCTCTGCTGGCGGAGGTGAGCAACCTCCTACAGAAACACGCCATAGAACGGGTCCCGGTGGAGGCCAGGACGGGAGGCTTCTACTCTCGTTACTTCCTGGTTCCCAAGCGGGATGGGGGTTTGAGACCAATCATGGACCTTCGGAATCTGAACAAATTTATTCTGTTCAGAATATTTATTCAAGTTTATTCAAGTTCAGAATGTCCACTCTGCAAACAATTCTGCCCCTCATCAACCAAGGGGACTGAATGGCAATGCTGGACCTCAAGGATGCTTACTTTCACGTCAGCATCCATCCTGCGTTCAGACGTTTCCTTCGGTTTGCAGTAGGTTCTCAACACTTCCAGTTCAAGGCCCTTCCGTTTGGCCTGTCCACTGCACCTTGGGTGTTCACAAAGATGATGAGCGTTGTGGCTGCCCACCTCCGGCTTCAAGGGATAGTTGTCTTTCCATACATTGATTGGCTCCTTGTGGTGGAGTCGAAGGAAAGTTTGTCAAACCATATTGCCACCACTCTTCGTCGTCTTCACACTTTGGGTCTGCAGGTCAATTTAGAGAAATCACACCTTACTCCATCACGGACAGTTCAGTTCATAGGGGCTTTGCTGGATACGAACCTTCTGCGCTTTCCTGCCTCAGCATACAGCGATGGACATTATCAACCTTGTCGAACTTCTGCAGAGTCGAAAGTGGGGCACGGCACAGCAGCTGCAGCGGATGCTGGGGCTGATGGCGGCGACTACATCCATGCTGATCTTTGCGAAGCTGAGGATGAGAGGCCTACAACTTTAGTTTCTTCTTCAGTTTCAACCCTTAAGGGACTCACCTTAAAAGAGGTTTGTAATTCCACCTGTGACACTTCAAACACTGCAGTGATGGAAATCAAAGGACAACATTTGTCAGGGAGCTCCCTTCCACCTACCTGTACCAACAGTGATGATCACAACAGATGCGTCATTATGGGGTTGGGGGGGCCACATGGACGCTCTGTGTGTGGGGGGCCCTTGGCCTTTGAAATTGACTCACTGCCATATAAATTACCTGAAACTGCTGGCAGTTCATTTTGCTCTTCAATCCTTCCGCCCCATGGTGGCGGGGAAGGTTGTTGCTCTGCTTACGGACAATACCACTGCCCTGTGTTACATCAACGGACAGGGAGGGACAGTTTCTAGACAGCTCTGTGCACTGGCATTGGAACTGTGGTCAGAGTGCCTGGACCATGACATCTTTGTGAAGGCTGTGCATCTCCCAAGGGTGCTCAATCTGCAAGCAGACTCCCTCAGCAGGGGTACGGCTTCCCCGCACGAGTGGGAGATACAATGGCGCTTCCTTCAACCCATGTTTGATCTCTGGGGGTATCCTCAGGTGGACATCTTGGCCACAGCCGAAAACCGGAAGTGTCCTCTGTTCTGCTCCAGAGGGGACTCGGATCCAGAGTAGTTGGGAGACGGTCTGCTGTTCCCGTGGGAAGGTCGGTTCCTATATCTGTTCCCACCTCTGCCACTATTGACAAGGGTGGTCAACAAGATCGCAAGAGAGAGACCATGCTGCATCCTGGTGATTCCGTGGTGGCCTCGGCAGAACTGGTTCCTGATCTTGCTCCAACTGGCGAGGGGAGTCTTCTTCCAGTTTCCGGCGGAACCGGATCTTCTGTCAGCTCAGGACGGACATGTATTCCATCACAACGTGCCCCACCTGAAGCTGACAGTGTGGTTCATCGACCTTGTGAGTTCTCCAGCAGAGTCCAACACGTTTTCCTGAATAGCAGGAAGCTGTCTACCCATGCTTCTTATGATAGAAAGAGGCGGAAGTTTCTTCAGTTTTTAGTTGATCCTACAGTTTCGCCCCAGAGGGTGGGACTGCCGCTTATTTTTGAGTTTTTGTTATTTCTGGTGGATGCTGGCCTTGTTTTTTCCTCCATTAAAGTTTATCTGGCGGCAATATCTGCATTCCATGAACCAGTGGAGGGGCATTCAGTTTTTGCACACCCTCATTCTAAGAGATTTTTGAAGGGTTTGCTTACACTTCATCCTCCTTCAAGATCACCCCCACAGTTGTGGGATTTGACTCTAGTGTTGGACAGGCTGACTCGGCGTCCTTTTGAGCCGATGGCCACATGGTCATTACAGCTCCTATCTTGGAAGACTGCTTTTTTGGTAGCCATCACATCAGCACGCCGTGCAGGGGAGCTCATGGCTATGCGTTGTGACTACCCATATTTAGCTTTTCAGGAGTCTGGAGTGACTTTAGCTCCTGATATTTTTTTTCTCCTCAAGGTGGTTTCTCAGTTCCACCTTAATTTAGAAGTTTGGTTGCCCACATTTTATCATATGAGGAAGGTAGGTTGCATGCTTTAGATGTTAAGCGTGCCTTATTGTTTTATTTGAGTCGCTCCAAGAGTTTTCGTAAGGACCAGCATCTTTTTGTTTCTTATGCTGCTCCTAAGTTAGGTTCCGGAATCTCATCTCAGCGACTTTCAAAATGGCTCACTGAGACTATTAAACTGTGTTATTTGTTGGCTAAGAAGCCGTTACCTGGGCCTATTCGCGGACACTCTACAAGAGTGATGGCGACGTCGGTGGCGTTCCTGAAAGGCATTTCCCTGACGGACGTTTGCAAGGCTGCCACCTGGTCCTCTCCGCATGCCTTTATGAAGCACTACGCGCTGGACGTGCATGCTGAACAGAGGACTCATCTGGAAGCTGCGGTGCTGCAAGCTGTTTCTTCCGGTTGACCATCTTCCCACCTCCAGGTATGTCTTGCTTGCTAATCTCCCATGAGTGTGAAGCACAGAGACCATGAAGAAGATAGACAGGTTGCTTACCTGTAACTGTAGATCTTCGAGTGGTCATCTGTGCATTCACACTTCCCGCCCTCCTTCCCCACTGTTGACGGTCTCCCTCCAGTAGGGGCTTCCAGTGGTCAGGAAGGAACTGGCAGGATCCTCGCACTGGCACCAGCGAGCATGGCACTGAGCATGCCCGTTGGTGCCGAGCGCGAAAAAATCCCGGGCTTTTTAGGTACCGATTCGGGGATTGGCACAGGCGCTCTATCCCATGAGTGTGAATGCACAGATGACCACTCGAAAATCTACAGTTACAGGTAAGCAACCTGTCTTTTTTGTGGATAGGTGGTATAACTGTCCAGGATAGGCAAAGGAGGAGAGTATTTTTGAAGGAAAGGAAAAGGCAACAAGATGCATCCTGGGAGTGATTTATTTGCCTTGTTTTCCTTGACCTTACAGTAAAGCTGGCCCTGGTTCTAGGGTTGCCAGGTCTGGCTCAAGAAATATCTGGAGACTTTGGGGGTGAAGCCAGGATCAAGATTTTGACAAGCATGATTGAACTGTGAATGGAGCTCTGGCCATTACATTTAAAGTGACCACATTCCTTTTAAATGCCTGCTCTTCATTGGAAATAATGGAGGATGGAACACCTTCTTTTAGGGCTCATAGACTTGGAGTCCTTGGTCCAGTGTTTTTGAAACTGGGTGTGTGTGTGTGTGGGGGGGGGGGCGAGAGGCTCCAGATGCTATGCTGAAAATTTGGTGTCTCTACCTAAAAAAACAGCCCCCCGACCTGAAGCCCAGATACCCACGAATTGATTCTCCATTATACCCTATGGGGACTGCTCTCCATAAGGTATAATGGAGTGCCCAGTGGATATTCAACCCCTCCCCTCACTTTCTGATAACCCTGAAGTGGGGGGAGGGCCTCCGAACCAGGGGATCCCCTGCCCCCAACTGGGGATTGGCAACCCTACCTGGTTCATTTTATGCACTGAAATTCACACATGCCACTTCAAGCTGTTTTCAGCTCCTCTCTGCTATTGACATTTACATGTGAATAATACAATGACATTTTTCATATGTACATGTATCAGATTTCAGATATGTGAAAAACAGTTTTTATTGCATGTGTTGGGTAGCTAAATTGATTGGTGCATAAGCAAGAAGTCTGACTAATGATCATGCTTCAGCCTCCCTGCATTTTATAATGCTTGGGTGATTTGGGCATTTGGAATGAGTGCTTTTGGAGTTGGGAACATTTAACCCTTGTTCAGTTCAACAGGGTTTAACTGTGGCTAATTGTTGAGTTGTGGCCAATATGTTATATTAGCCTGTGATTTTGGGTAGCAATAATTATGGCAATTTGGATCCACCTGCCTGGTGATGTCCCAGTTGGGGTTTTTCTGTATGTTCAAATTAAGCAGGAATCAAATTATTATAAGTGAAAGCACTCCAAATCTTTGGTAATTTGCATTATTTAAACTTACGAATCTAAATGTCATTGAGTACTGGTTTCAAACCACTTAGTTGAGATTAAGAAGTAGTTTAATTAGGATTTAGTTTAACTGCATTAAGAACCAGGTCATATCAACTTGCTGCAAGCCATTCGTTCCCACAAATATGTATCCACTTGAGACACTGAAATTTGTTGAACTAATTTAATAAAATTAACATTGTGAGTAGATTTATGCTGGAGTTGATTTTGTCCAAACTAGTTCCCCAGTCACAGCTTCTTTTGGTGAATTCTAGTTAAAAGGCTTAAAATTGACAGTCTCTTGCATCAGGAATTCTGCTGTGAATTTCACTCAAGTGTGACTGCCAAGTAGATCTCAAAGGACAGGAGATAGAAAGGGTATGATCCAGTCAGAATTAAGCACTTTTAACTCCTGTTGATTTCAGTGGGAAAATTAGGGACATACTTTTGCATTTCAGTCAGTTAACTGTAAAAGGACATTCCAGAACATTCAGTGGGTGACCTCAAAGTTGTTGTTTTGCTGCAAAGGAACTTCAAAACAGAATGAAGAGGGAAATTACTGAGTTACAAATAATTATGAAACTTGGAACTAAGACCTCCCCAGGACTAAACAGGGATATTGGGTTTTTTAAAATCACATTACATATACTAAACCCACTTTCACCATATATAGCTATATATTCACAGTATTCCAATGTATTTCTCTTTTAGAATAGTGTATCAGAATAATGTTTTTTGTATTGACGTACTCAAATAGGGATACTGGCTGTTTATCTCATTACATATACTAACCCATCTTCCACTATATTTTAATGTATTCTTTTTTCTAATGGCAAACTAGGATTATGTGTATATGTGTGTTACATGTTTAAATAAAACCTCTGAGAAACCTATGCCCTCATTTTAACTCAGAGCTAACATTACAACAAACTCTCATTTATTGCAGTTCATACCCAGGATAGTAATGAATTTAGTACATGGACATCAATCTGCTATTTCAACTTAATTGTTGTTGTTTCAGCCAAGTTAACATAAACTAACATACACCAGACCCCAACTTGTGATTCTTTTAATCCACTAAAAACATTTCCATGACTCTACATACTAACTCACTGCCCACTTTCTTTATATTTAGGACTGCTTGCCATTCCATACTTCTGTCTAATGAAGTGTACTTCTAGCACACGAAAGCTTACATTCTGGTCTTAAAAGTGCAACTTGACTCTTGCTTTGTTCTACTGCTTCAGACCAACATGGCTGCCCATCTGGATCAAGACTTAACTTAGTCAATTAGTTCTATTTTTGATTTTGTGACTATCGCTTTTCACCAGCTACTCCCACCATTATGTACAATAGTTTTAAAATAAGTATAAAATTAAAACAGGCATGATGGACTTCTCTCTTGCCAGTGGGAGTTCTAGTTGTCCTAGCTGAAGCACAGCAAAGAATAACCTTTCTTCAGAACTACCTGCCTCTGGATCAGTCTGGAAGCAAAGCAGATATATTATCTTGGTTGAGGGTGTTTCTGTCATAGCATTTTCCCTAGAGGCACCTGACTTGCTGGGAATTAATGTGAGCACAAGAGCAAATAGAATCCACATTTGTGGGAGGGCAGCTTGATAAATAGCTCTCCAGTCGTTCTTATCACCATTATGTTTTTACTGGTCTTCATAGGTTGATGTAAGAGAATGCAAAGGAGTATGAGTCTCGTATGATGAAGCATTCCATAAATCTCACGTTCTTAGCTGATTGAAGTAAAAAAAAAAGTTCTTGCTACCTAGTATTTCAGTACACTGTTCTCAGTTTTCCCTAGTTGGTTTAATTGGTTCGCACATCCCTTGCAGAGATGGTTTCATTGGCATTTTAGGTGCTACAAATGCAAGCCTGTAGCTCCTTTGGGATGAATGCCTTAACATAAATGTAAAGCTGTTAGTCAGGATTTCCTGGCAGTATGCCAGACTTCAAGGTGCAGTGTGCCCTCAGTAAGAATGAAATTTGCCCACTGTCAGCATTATTGTGTCCATAAATGAACAGTGCTTGTGCTCAGCACAACACTAGCCAAAGGATGCTAAAAGAGCACCAGAGCTTTGCTGACAACACAATGAATGGCCTTTTTCTATGCCTAGGGAACAGAGCCATTTCTGACCACAAAGGAAACCTCACGAAGGGATTGTTTTTTGTCTGTCAGGTTAGCACTGTGGTAAATTAGTGAGCCGAGGCCATAGATACCCCATGTAGGAAAATCAATGCAAAATTGTGTGGATGTTTTACTAAACTGGCCAGGAAACAAAGATGCAAAATTCCACAGAGGAGATAGATAGATAGATAGATAGATAGATAGATAGATAGATAGATAGATAGATAGATAGATAGATAGATAGATAGATAGATAGATAGATTCTGCTAATGGACATTAATCACCCTTTCCATTTCTAAAAAGAGTGGGGTAGGGATGGTGCATTCATTGAGTGTGGATTGCCAATGTTTGTAGTAATTTGCATAGCAGGGAGACCTATGCTGAGCATATTCAGATAAATTCTTGAGTCTATGTAGCAGACAGCAGATAATAAAATTCTTCCCTCCTCAGCTCGTTAATAATTTCTTCTGAACTTTTCCCACTAAGCTGTCCCTTTTGAGACTGTCTTCAGCATTCTGTCTGCATGCTGTCAAAATGTCCAGGAATTAGGTAGTGATGTGCTGCTACTACTAACTACATCATTCATGTTAATGTAGTACATGCAGACCAAGTATCTAAAGCAGTGGTCCCCAACCTTTTTGGCACCAGGGACCGGTTTTGTGGAAGACAGTTTTTCCACGGACCAGGTGTGTGTGTGTGTGATGGTTTTGAGATGATACAATTGTGCACTTTATTTCTATTAGTTTGTTGTAATGATTAAGTGTGCGGACTCTTATCTGAGAGAACTGGGTTTGATTCCCCACTCCTCCACTTGCAGCTGCTGGAATGGCCTTGGGTCAGTCATAGCTCTCACAGAGCTGTCCTCGAAAGGATAGCTGCTCTGTAAGAGTTCTCTCAGCCCCAACTCACAGGGTGTCTGTTGTGGGGGAGGAAGGTAGAGATTGTGAACCACTCTGAGATTTGGAGGGTGGGATATAAATCCAATGTCATTGTCTTATTATTATTACTATATTGTAATATATAATGAAATAATTATACAAGTCAAGGCCCGATTGCTAACAGGCCAAGGACCGGTACCGGTCCACGGAACAGGGGTTGGGGACCCCTGGTCTAAAGGGCTTCCCCTTTTAATGATTGGTCTGCACGTACTACATTAACAAAAGGTGGGCAGTTGAGATCTAGCTCTATAAATTTCTATTGAGCTGAATTGAGGTTATGTTTTTTTCTGGTGGGTTCAACAGATGTTGGTTGATCTGGATGGCTAAGAAAATGGATGGCATGAACTGTTGTGAAGGAGCCTTACATGCATTTCTGTCTCTTTACATGAAGTACTCACCGAGCCAACAAGCAATGGTAATTGGCAAACCAAGGGCTATTAACACAACTGTGGTTTTTCAAAGCTGTCTTGAAAAACATTTATGGTTCTTATATACAATTTTCATTTGCATAGCAATCTCTTTAACTTGTTTTTGGTCCAGTTGTGGTTTCATACCCTTGAGAAAAGGGGCAAGAGGGATCCTGTGCTACATAGAATGGCCTTGGGGTAAAAGCTTTTACTATCACTTGCATCATCATGTTCTCTTTTCCTTGTCACAGCAGTTTTGCCAAGCCCTTCACAAAATGGCCATAGATGTTCTCAACACAGCTGATGGTGCAAGAAAAAAAGATTGATCAGTTTATTGCTTGGCAGTTTTTTGTGGGCTATTATCACCCATAAAAACGTAAGGGACTTTGCAGGGGAGGGGAAAATGTCTTTAATACTTAGTCATAGAACTGCTGTAATATTATTTTATCTGCAGAACTAGAGATTTACTTTTGGGGGATAGCTAATTAAAATATTGTAGAGAAGCAGTGCAACAAAAATACCATTTAAAACCTTCCTGTGCATACTTAGCTATTCTTCATGTATTTCATGTTAGAGTTAACACAAACAAATAGCAGTCATATTAATCTTAGCTGAATGAATGTATGGCTCAAAGTTCTCTTTTCATTTTTGAGAGTTGTATAGAAGAAAGGATTTAAGCACATATCATTCAGGGTTGCCACTTCTCACCCTTCTATACCTTCTTTGCAATCCTAGGGGCAGAATCCTACTGCTATATATTTTGGGGGAGCACAACTGAGGGCCTGGCCTCATCCTCCCATGGACTTAGATCCTATGCAGCATGACCTGTGCTGCACAGTGAGTTTCCTGTCTTCCCCTGCTGTTGCAATCTTCTGATCCTCAGTAACCCTGAGAAACATCACAGAGGTTGAAGGGGAAGGGCTGCAGGGAGAGAGGGGATTTGTGGAAATCACTGTCCCTGAGTGTGAGTGAAAAGGCACTTAGAACTCAAGTGGTAGCTTGCACAGAATATTGTGCATGTATACTTGCAACACATTCAAAGTTACCTGGCGTTATAGACTTTGTTGTCCTAGAAATGTAGCACAACCTATATGGAGAGTAAAAAGAGTACCTAACTCCCACATGGCCACAGGCTGTACAAACATGTATGTGCTGACATGATTAACAGTAAAGAATAAAGCCTGCATTGTTTTGTGGGGAAATTGGCAGGATGATAAGAAATTCCATGGAAATCTGACCCCTGGGAACCAGGGCTGAATTTATCCATGGCATTTCTCTGAGTTGATTTTAGGTGGTCTTCCATTGTAACTGGTTTCTCATAATATGTCTTTCCATTATATGGACCAATCTTCCAAGCTCCCTGTGGTTTAAAAGAAAGGGGAAATGAAGGAATTGCTACTGTTTTCTTTGGGCTGTTGTCACCTGGGTTACTCTAATCTTGTAGTGCCAGTGTCAAGTCCTCCAAAATTGGCAGCACGTACTACTGATAATGACAGGCAAACCTTGGTTCCATCTTGTTCTTCTTGCTATCTCTTTTGCTGAGGCATCATCACAGACTCATGCTACTGTATTAGAGAAGCCATTATCTATGTAGTAATTACTCAGTTACTGAGAAATAGCTTCATTGTTGTCACATTCATGAAGTTACTTACTAGCTCTATATTTGCAGCAATGTCACATGTGGCTTACAGGAGGGGACTTTGTAATTGCAATATGCCTGCCCTGTGACTTCATAATGGTCTAATCTAACACTGAAGGGGCACCCATGTAGAAGCTGGAGTGATAGTGGAAGACATGACAGAGGCTCATTCATATGCTTTGCCTGTGACTAGCCAAAGGTACTTCATGTCTAGATCAAGCAACTGATTTCTGTGACAAAAGCAGCTTTTGAAGTAGTTCAACTCTACGCTTTTCCAGGTATGTCAATGAAGATATTTTGTGTGGTTGCATTTGTAAACCTAGACATTTTATACTTAAGTATTTTCTATTGCAGATAATTGGTGCCACATTGAAGATAAATGATTAAGCCAGGGGTGGCCAATGGTAGCTCTCCAGATGTTTTTTGCCTACAACTCCCATCAGCCCCAGCCAGCATAGCCAATGGCTGGGGCTGATGAGAGTTGTAGGCAAAAAATATCTGGAGAGCTACCGTTGGCGACCTCTGGACTAAGCTATGAGGCTGAAAGTATTTCATTCATATTTCACCTCAAGACACAAACTCACAGATAAAGGCAAGCCTCTGTGTTTCAGATTCAATCCACCAGTCCTACACCGGCCATATGAGGATAATAATACTGAGCTAAATCACATGGTGGTAGTTAGGGCTATTTGAAATGCTCCATTCACAGATATGTTTGAGTATTGTAACCTCAGGGGTGAACACTATTCATATATAAATTGGTATTTAAATTAGTATTAGCAAGGTGTAATAGTCAAGAGTGTTGAACTAGGATCCAGGTTCAAATCCACTGTGACATGGACTTTTGCTAGCTGGCTTTGGACCTGTCACTCTCAATCTTACCTTCCTCATGGGGTAGTTGTTATGAGAATAACATGGAGGAAGGGAGGAGAATGTTGTAAGCCACTTTGCTTCCCCACCAAAAAAGAAATGCAAAATATACATATTTTTAAATTTTCTGTTGTAATTTTTGTCTACTTTCTCAATATTCTTTGAAGTAATATAGCATCTGAAAAACATTTCATACCAATTTTCTTTTAGCTCCTGACTGGCTGTGAACTGAAGTTCCTTTTCCCATAACGGTTCCCATGGATGCATAGGTTATCTGCTCTCTTAAATTCTGCATCCATTTAATTATACATTTTTCACTTGTTCTTTTTCTGTTTCTAGCTGAAGTAATAACATGCATTTAGTGTAATTTGTTTTGGAACCAGTTGTTCAAATTTAGTCATCTTTCTTAGCGCTTCATCTTCCATGTTAATAATCTTCTTTAGTCTCCAAGCTGATTGGTAATATAGTAACCATTATTTTGCCATGACTCAGATTTTCCTTGGCTGTTAACCATTTGTTAAGGGATCACTTTTGTTTCTCATATTCTTATGATAAGCTTCTATTGGAGACATAAGCAGAGTTTGAAGGACTCGATAAATTCCAGGATTCCATATTCTCAAAAGTCTATCTCTAATTATATAACTCTTTTCTTATACTATAATTGTTTTAGTTGATTTTTTAAACCATAAGTAATTGTGTAAAACTCTCAACTGGTTTGAGTTTTACTATAAGATTTTTAATTTTCATAATAAAGTTTTCTCTTTTTTATGGTATGGAGATATTAGTTGTCATTTTTTCTGGCATAGATAGAGCCATGCAGTACCTTAATGTAGTACCTGAATTACCATAGAATCCTAGTATCCTAATGACTGGTATATTTGTTATGGCATAATCTTCTCTGCCAACCCCAAATTCAGAAATTCCTGGATTTGAGCAGGGAGGCTGAGGGAGAAGGGTTTTGGAAAAGGAGGGATCTTGATAGGCTATAAGGCCATGCAGTCCTCCATCCAAGGCAATCATTTTCTCCAGGAGAAGTGGAACGCATTTTTTAAATAATACATAAGCAATTTAAGTGCAACACATTTTTAAAATAATACATTGGCCATTTATGTAATCTGGAGAGCAGTAGTAATTCTAGATCTCCAGCCCCCTCCTGGAGGATGTGTAATCAAAAGAGAGAATCATGGCAAAGCAAGGCAAAGGAAAACAAAGCAAAAGCTCCCATGAAATCCAGCCTCCAGTAAGTCAAAATATTCTGTACACTGTAACAAATATATAATATATTTCAATTCCACAAAGTAACAAATCCAGTCCTTTATACAGTCCAAGGAACAATTCAGTCGGAACAGCAGTCCCTCCTCTTTCAACAAAACAATGCTCAGACTTCTTCAGGGAAGTTCCGATGGAAATAGTGGATGTTCAAGCAGTCCAATTTAGGGTTCCCTACTGTTTGAAGTTGTTTTCATTCTTACCCAGTGTATAAGAATCTTTATCAGAAGCTTGAAGAAGCTTATGCGAAACAGGGGCACTAGTACAAACCGTTGCCTTATGGATTGCTGGCTGCACTTCTTTATGAATCGAACATCCATTATTTCCATCGGAACTTCCCTGAAGAAGTCTGAGCGTTGTTTTGTTGAAAGAGGAGGGACTGCTGTTCGGACTGAATTGTTCCTGTATAAAGGACTGAATTTATTACTTTGTGGCATTGAAATATATATTTGTTACAGTGTGCAGAATATTTTGGCTTATTGGAGGCTGGATTTCACGGGAGCCTTTGCTTTGTTTTCCTCTGCCCACCAGGAAGATGGCAATCCTTTCTGTGAGCGAAAGCTTATTCCATCAAGTGCACAATGTGTTACATTCAGTTTGTGATTATATGTGTAATTATACATACAGTGACGAGGTGGGTTGTTTGTTGTAGAAAGGGGCCAGAAGGCCCAAGCATTTGAAACCTTGGTTGTTACAACACAGAGCATGGGTAAAGACAAGATGCAGGTTAAAAAGTAAATGATCTAATCAGGATGGGTGTGTGGACTACTCCCAGCTGCTGATTGTAAGATTCATATATTAAGAAAACATTTCCATACTACTCCAGCAAAATTGTCTCAGCCTTTCCTGAGAAATTAAATAAAGAATGAAACGTCTGCATAAACCCGAGAGTTGCAAAACTTCAGATGATAAATTGTGCTTAAAATATTCATTTTTCCCTTCAGAATGAGCAGTGGAATGCTGAATCAGTTTTGGAATTTTAAAATTCATGGTCCTAAAAATCAGTGTTTCTCTTAAGGTACATAAGAGGGAAACCAAGATGGTGGAAGAGGGTTGGACTGCCTTTCTTCATTGGAAAGAGTCTGGGACTTCGCTTTAAAAAAAAAAAAAAGACTGAGGCAGGACATGATAGAAGTTTATGAAATAATGTGTGGAGTAGAGAAACTGAATAGAGAACTTTTTCTCCCTCTTTTAATACTACCACTTGGGGGCACCCAGTGAAATTGATTGGCAGTGGATCCAGGACAGGCAAAAGGAAACACTCCTTTACTCTGTTTGTTAATTAAACTATGCGATTCACAGCTAGTGGATGTGGTAGTGATGGCTGTGAGCACAAATGACTTTAAATTGGGGGATGACAGATTCATGGAGGAGAGGTACATTAGTGATTACTAGCCATGGTGACTAAAGGTAACTTTCATATACTGAAGCAGCAAACCTTTGAGAGAGCCAGTTTGGTACAGTGGCTAAGAGCAGTGGATTGGAGAACCAGGTTTGATTCCCCACTCCTCCACATGAAGCCAGCTGGGTGACTTTGGGTCAATCATAGGTCTTTCAGAGCTTTCTCAGCCCTACCTATCTTTTAGGGCAGTGGCGTCAAACCTGTGGCCTGGGGGACATATTAGGCCTCCAGAGGGCTCCTATCAGGCCCATGAGCAAGCCTGCTTCCTTCCCCTTCTGTTGCTTCTTTCTGTATCACAGCTTGCTTTGCTAAGGTTTTTTCAATTGCACAGAAGGAAGCTACAGAGCAAAGCCTCTGTATTCCCCATTGGCTGAGGCTCCACTCTTGGGGAGGAAGTGGTGGTGGGTGGAAGAAGAGCTTGCTTTTATACTGGCCACAATATTGCAAGAGTGCCAATACTTCATGCATGTTTTAAGGTTGTTGTTTTTTTTTAAAAAAATCTTTAATTGTGTTTCATAGAATCATAGAATTGGAAGGGACCTCTGGTTTGTCTGTGTCCTTTATAAAGTTTATATCTCCACTACCTGGCATTACATTTAATGACACACATGGCCTGGCCCAACAAGGTCTCATTCATGTCAGATCCGGCACTCATAACAAATGAGTTTGATACCCCTGTCTTAGAGTATCTGTTGTGGGAAAAGGAAGGAAAGGTGATTATAAGCCACTCCTAGATGCCTTCAGATACCTTCAAGTAGTGAAGGTTGGGTATAAAATCAACTCTGCTTTGTCGTCATCTTTGTCATCATCTTCCTCTTCTATCAGTGCTAGGAGGTAGCATGGGGAAAGACCTTGGCCTCTTTGCCCTGCTTGTTGGCCCCACTTGGACAACTGTTTGTTGCATGAAACAGGATGCAGGACTAGGTAGACTACTGGTCTGATTTGGCAGAACTCTTCTTATGTTTCAGTTGTAAAGTGAGGAATAACCCTTGTTCCCAGCTGTTATATTTCCTTAGTGTGTTTATGTAATATGCTCATAATAAGCTTGTGATGTCAATCAAGTCATGGTTATTGGAGGGAGATGGTTCTGTATACAGAAATATATCATAATGGCTCATTGTGCCGTCCCAGTGTTGCAGATGAACAAAAAAATGTTACTAGTCTGCCTATAGGAATCGTAAAATACCTTGTATAGGAAAGCAAGTCTGCCTATAGCTATAGGGGATTCCCTATAGCTGTATTGTTTTGGTTCACTGTAATAGGTGCAAGAAAAAGAGAACCAGTTAGGGTTGCCTGCTCTGGGCTGGGAAATACCTGGAGATTTTGGGGATAAAGCCTGGGGAGGGTGAGGCTTGGAGAGGGAAGAGACCTCAGCAGCTTACAGTGCCATATAATCCACACTAGAAAGCAGCTGTTTTCTCCAGGGAAACTGATCTCTGCTGTCTAGAGATCAGTTGTAATAGCAGGAGATCTCCAGGCCCCACCTGGAGGTTGGCAAAATTAGAATGAATCTTTTCTGATTCATAATTTTTTGTTTTCCTGGAGGTGGTTCCTATGGAATACAGGAGAGAGGGGTTATTTGCAAGTTTGCCCTATCCAAAAGACTAGTATGGTGAAATAAAAGTAATACTAACATGGAATATTTTTCTTGCCCCACCATGCTGATTATTCTACTTTCCTGCTTTTCCTTGTTAAAGCGCCTCTGATCAATAGATTTTGAAGAATACTAAATTTGTTTCTGAAGGAAAATATGATTGGAATTTAGCAAGCAATAAGGTTATATTTGGATCACTGTTTAGCTTTAGATAGGGAGTAACATCCTTTTGAAGACTATTAAATGATAAATGTGATAAGAACAGATACAATCCAGTAATTCCTAAAAAACAGTAAAAAAAAAAGAGCATCTCAGTATTTTTACAAGATAAAGTATCAATTTTATCCTGTTCACAAAACCAAAGACAATCTGAATATGGAATATTACAGAACCTCCCACGCAATACTTCTGAGGGATTAGCATTAAGATGAGCTAGAGCAAATGGCCTAGCATAATGAGGAATCGTTTAAATATCTTGTATAGGAAAGCAAAGACTGTGGTGGTGAAATACCAAAGAACTGGGTCATACTACCATCAAAACACATGAATAAGTTTTCTAACAGTTGAGATTTGTCCATTTCAAACCTTGCTCTAGAACTGTTTATTGTGTTGGCTGAGCACCACTGCTTCTTCCTTCAGGACAGTGTTTTCTGCTCTTGCAATATATTGCTGCTGTTCTGGCAATTAGACACATTTTGTAAACTCATGTCTTGGTATTATGCAACCATGTTGAAAGAGCATATTTTATTTAGAAGCTGAAGCTTCTGTTTGTAAAATAATATCAGAGTCTGAGAAGAAAGTACCCAAATATGTTTACTTACAACTTTGAAAGTTGTCCTTTGAGAGTGTTAAGTAAGGTTGCGAGGGCAGTCCTAGGTAGAGCACTTGGCTGTGTAAATGTTCCACCATACCTTGTCATGATTCCGTACACTTGCATATGCATGTGCAGCACTGCTATCCATACATCACATTCAACCAGGCCACCTAGTTGGTGGCATGCAAAGACTGAATGTGATTAGATTTTACTGCTACTCTGCAGATGGTAGCATTTGCATGGCCCGTTTTCACCCCTCCTTCCAGTGTATTGTGAAATCTACTCATAGCATCAGAGTGAACAACTCCCATGTCTGAAAACTTGTTGTTAATGAGAGGGGCTGTGCTCAGTGGTAGAGCATTGCATGGTATACAGAAGCAGGACTTTTTTTGTAGCAGGAACTCCTTTGCATATTACGCCACACACCCATGACGTAGCCAGTCCTCCAAGAGCTTACAGTAGGCCCTGGAAGCTCTTGGAGGATTGGCTACATCAAGGATGTGTAGTCTAATATGCAAAGAAGTTTTTGTAACAAAAAAAAAGTCCCTATGCAGAAGGCTCCGGATCCATTGTTTCAGATATTAGGTGATGTGAAAGACCTCTGCATGAAAAACTGGAGAGTTGCTGCCAGTCTGAGTAGACAATACTGGCCTTGATGGACCCAAGGGTCTGATTCAGTATTAGGCAGCTTCATGTGTTCATCAAGGTACTTTATATGAAACATATTCGACAGCACCCAGTCCAGTGAAGGTGTTTGGACCTATAAGGGAACAGCCATGTTGTGTTCCCTTACTGTTTTGTATTAGTGAGGAGGACAGCAAGTGGCTATTTGTTTTCCTGGAGACCTCACAGAAATGAGCCAGATGTTGAAAACTGAAGGGAGACTGAAAAGGAGAGTAAGCTCAATGAACACTGCT
Source organism: Heteronotia binoei (assembly GCF_032191835.1). Lineage (NCBI taxonomy): Eukaryota > Metazoa > Chordata > Lepidosauria > Squamata > Gekkonidae > Heteronotia > Heteronotia binoei. The sequence continues at coordinate 51,168,147 of NC_083224.1, forward strand.
GGGTGCCTAATGAGTATTCCTGCTATTAGTCTGACACCATCTGCTAGATTTGTATTGGTGGGAAATCCCTGGGGGCAGATGAAGATGGAGAGAGGCAGCACCAGCACTGAGGTTCTGCCCTGGCAGCGTGGGAGGGGATCCCAGTTGTCTCCCTCCCCCCCCACCCCCGCAGCTAGGGGCTGTTAGGTTTGCAGCGACTGCAGTATGCATCAATCAATGTGTGGGGGTGTGAAAGTTAGAGAAGAGGCTGCTCTGCAGAAGGGAGAGCGTTGTGCACACAGCATCAGCCCAGTGGAGAGGAGTGATGCAGCAGAGATGGGGAGCCTTTGCAAAGGTAGGACCTGCTTAGCGACAAAGGGAGGAGGGGAGGGAGGTGGAATAGAGGAGGCTTTTTTCTAGCGCCGGTTTCTTCTCCAACGTAGTCTTTCTGCACTATTCTCCTCTCTCTGGTCATATGCATCATCTGATCTTGCACTTCAGAAGTCTGTGACCTGCACTGTTATAACCTTGAGCCAGTGCAATGCAGTTTCTCAAGCCTTTGCTGCAAAAGACATTGAGGTAGGATGAAGCTGCTGTTTTTGTTTAGTGCATGCAAGTTCCTTGCAGGGGATGCTGTAACTTGTCTCCAGGGTCACAACCCTTATAGCTAATGTTAAAATGATTGTGTTGTGTTCTGAAGGCAACATCAAACAGGTATTTGCAAGTCCCCCCCACCACCACCTTTATGAAACGTTTTCTCTAATAGCTATAGTTTTTCAGGTTTTTGTGGGGATTTTGTTAAGGCTGACACTTTGTGTGCTGTAGAATAGCTCTGTAGCTGAGTTGGGGCCAGTGCTGTGACTTAAGTATCTGCAAACATGTGAATGAGAAGAGGGGCCCATCCAGTCTTTCTCAGCTGCAGTCCTTTGAATTTTGCAACAGCTCTGAATGTGGTTCCTGTACTCCACAATGTCAAAATTTAGAATATCGTAAAGGAGAATGAGTGCTTGGCCCTGGAGGAGGTGTTTCTGTGCTTTTGTTAACTGGATGGCAGGAAATGAGGGTGAACATCATAGCTTTGGCAGCTTCTTAAACCTGTGCAATGATGCTGCAATAGGAAATAATCCCTGCCAAACTTTGTTCTGCCATGGTGCCCGTTTAAGACTCTGGTCAGGGGTAGCCAGCCTTTGCCACATGAACAGAATGACCAAGCACAATGCTTAACAGTGTGGGAGAAGGAGAAAGTGCCTACCTGCTACAATGTCCCTGTCCTGTTGGATCAGAGAGAGAGAAGCACATTGGTCAGAGATAAGGGGAACAGGTAGGAACAATGGCCAGGTTAGCACTAACTTACATTTTGAAGAAGCCTTTGCAGGAGCAGAGCTCTTGCTTACAGACATGATTTCCAGTTTACAGTCTGGCAACCCTAAATTCTCATCATTTTTAAACCAGTTCTGAAGGTGGGTTTTTCTAAGCAAGTGTTTGCACGGGTTCCGAAAACCAGAGACAACTTTAGGAAAGGAGAACTCCCTCAGAGGCATTTAGCTGTATTTACTGTGCCAGCTGAGCACATAAAAAGTATTAGCTTTGGCACCTGAACCTATCCCTAGACCCCACTCTGAATCCTACACAGTTCTGCATGTTTGCAAGAAAGGGGTTTCAAAGAGAGAGTCTACATTTGGGGAATGGCTTTCTGAAGCAGCACTTGAAGCAAGCAGAAATTCAGATCCAGGAGTGAAAACCTGGACAAAAATGAATAGGAAATTGAAAGAAGGCGGTAAGTCAGGCCTGGAAGTGAAGGCAGCATGCAAGGCCAGTTCTAGGTTTAGAGGGTCCCTGTGCAGAGAGTGATTTGTACCCGCTACTAAGGACCTCTTGTTGCCCACCCACTAGGGTTGTCATCTCTGGGTTGGGAAATACCAGAGATTTGGGGGTGGAGCCTGGGAAAGGCTCAGTTTGAGGAGGTGAAAGAGCTCATCAGGGTACAATACCATAGAGTCTGATCTCCAGAACAGCCATTTTCTCCAGGAGAACTGATCTCTGTAGTCTGAAGATCAGTTGTACTGCTGGGATATCTCCAGGCCCCACCTGGAGGTTGGCAGCCTTACTTGCCTGCCCACTTGCAAGCTCTCCCACCACCTGCAGTCACAGCTTCCCACACTGCCTGCATGCCCTTTCCCTTATGGGGCTGCAGGATGGGTGCAGCTAGCAGTGCTACTGCCATGGCCATGAAGAATACTGATTCTTTGTGCACCACTCACATGTCCTTCTCCAGCAATACTAGGCAGCATATGCAGCTGGAAACACAGGTGATAAAGCATTTACAAGCTGGCAGTGGTAGGGTGTAAATGTAGACAGGGGGGGGGGACGTGAGTCAGCAGCAGTGGGGGGGGGGCCAGAATCCATGGTCCCTGGCAACTGCCACACCTCAAGGCATGCTGATGCCTAGTAGCATCATACAGCTCGATCTTCTCAGCTTTTGGAAGCTAAGCAAGGTTGGTATTTGGATGGGAGACCACCAAGGAAGATGAAGACTCTGCAGAGATAACAATGGCAGATCACCTCTGGTTCTCCATTACCTTGAGAGCCCCTTGCTGGGGTCACCGTAAGTTAGTTGTGGCTTTACAGGACTACATAAGTCAGGCTCATCTCCATCATTGCTGTAGATTTGTATCTGTGGTACAAAACTAAGCTATACTAAGCAGAATGGACCCCAAATCACCTACCAGCTTCTCTTAAAAACGGAACTTATTTTGTGACATTTTCATTGGCAGCCCCCAGCCCATATGAGATGTGGAGGATGTCCTCTAGATTAAGATGCAGCGCAGAAGTGTAATGAAGGCTACAGAGTCTTAATGTTTTGCTTGTGATTAAATGGGGATGTCAGGCCTCCGAAGTGGAAGCCTTCACTAACTTTCAGGTACATGCTTTCCCCTCAGACGAGAGCAGTCTGCTTGCATTTTCAAATATCACTGTTCCTGGCAGAGTGTTCAGTAAGCTTGTATGCTGTTGAACAAAGTTCAGATCTGCTGAGCTGCTAGTGCCATCAATGAATTTACAGATGGATAGCCTCATTACAAAGACAGCCAAACACAGCTTGTAGTTTGAATGTTTCAGCAGAGACAGCTAATTTTATATTGGGTCACAAATCCCAGTTCCTGCCCTATTTATGTGTTTTTATTTAATTGCTTTCAGAATGTGTGGAATTAGCACATTTGCTAAACTGGGAAAACACCCCACTTCTGACTCCTTCCTTCCTGTGTTGGATCTTGAAGACTTTGTTTTGTTTCACTGAGTTCCAAGCTAGTCTGTTTATTTCTGCAACTAAAAATGTTAATCTTACTAAACAGAATGGGGAGCTCAACAAGGTGATGGGGGCTTTGCTTGGGAATGAAACTGAACAGATCTTAGCCCCATGGAAGAGATTTCATGCATTCACTTGGACGCTCTTGATCAGTCCATTTCCAGGACTAGCAGAGTGAGCTTGCATCCCTAGGTACAGAGTGAGCTTGCACTCATTTTCTGCATCGCAACAGTGGACTTTTCTCCCCATAGCACTGGAAATTCTTAGACATTGGTTGGAGGGTGATCATTACCCACCATTCTGTGAAACAGGCCTGGGCTTTTGTACAGACGGCAGTGTAAGTCATGTTGATAGCTGTAAGCATTACTAAAAACTCCAAAAGGCCTCATGGGGGCTGGTGGTCAGGAATTGAAGTCATTTTTGTCTTGGCCCACAGTCCGCATTCATGCATCACACTGGAGTGGAGCAGAGCTATGGACTTTGGTCACTTAATGAGAAGGCAAGAATCACTGGAAAAGATAATAAACTAGGGAAAGTTGAAAACAGCAGGAAAAGAGGAAGACCTAACACACACAGACACACACACAAAAACATGGCTTGAGAAAGCAAGTATCAAAATAGAGTCTAGCAGTGCCTTCTCCAAGGACTAAGGTGGGTGGTTGCTAGAAACAAAGACATGGCTGGCTGTGTGGTTTACATCAAGGCTCAGGAGTTTCCCATTACAAGGTTTATATATGTTGCATCCACACTTGAGAAAGGGGCATAGTTGGAATTTGTACAAGGCCATGGTTTTAATATCTTCTTGTCTCATCTTTTCCTGTCCTCCAAGTCTTTAGACCCTGAGCCTATAGCAGGTGATAGTCCTAGGCAAGGCTTTTTTGGTAGAAAAAGCCCAGCAGGAACTCATTTGCATATTAGGCCACACCCCTTGATCCCACCATTGTTTCACATAGGGCTTTTTGTAGAAAAAGCCTAGCAGGAATTCATTTACATATTAGGCCACATCCCCTGACACCAAGTCAGCCGGAACTGCGTTCCTGTGCATTCCTGCTCAAAAAAAGCCCCGATCCCAGGCAGCTTTGTTCTGAAGAGGAGGGGGAGATATGTATGTCTACCATCACTAGAAGGAGAGCCTTGCAACATACATAGAAAGATATTCACTTATTTATTTCAGGATGGAGCTCGCCATCTCAATCAAAGAAGAAGGGAGAAACAGGACTTAGAGCAGGAGTTGCTAAACTTTTGAATGAGGGCTACACCCCCCCCCCCCCAGCATGTTACCAAATTCTGTTCTATTCTAGAAAAAAATATGGACTAGGCGGATCACCAGAAATAGAGCCATCAGCTAAGCAGCACAAAGAGAAATCCCATTTAAAAAAGCTTTTTTGGAGGTGAGGGGGAAGGGCAGATATTGTTGCAAACTTTTCCTCGGTCTTCTATGGGATGCACAAGCTACTGCACAGCAGCTGTAAAACTACTGCTTGGAGACCCCCTGACTTTGAAGGGATTTGTCTCTGAAGCAACAGGACTGGGAGAGCCCCTACAATGGTAACTGTATGTATGCCTGTGGCTGTGAGCGAATACTCATGTGGGCAGAGTATGAGATGTATATGGGGCCTGTGTAGGCATATGGGGAACTTCCAAGTTTTGACTTAAGCAGTACCTGTGAAAGTAAACAGCTTATCTGCCTGTCAGGCTGATGTGACTCTTTTTATATTTAGCAGAAATGCTACAAACATACCCAGGTTGATGAAAATGTCAACTTGCACTCCCAGTGTTCCAGGAGGAGAACAGACTGCACCTCAAAGCTGGATCCCGTAGAGCTTTGAGCAGTGGCTCATAAGACAGGCCAAGGCCCACACAGATGGCTGTGCTCGCAGCAGATTCTTTGGATTCAGTGCTTTGTTCCGTAACGTCTAAGACGCCCTTTCAGGGTGGATTCTGCAGCAAGAAAAGGACAGGGACAGTACCTCGTTGATTGCGTTCAGAAAGATTGCTTGCTTGGTCAGGTTGGCAGCTTGCAATGTAGAGCTGAATGCAGCCTTTGTTGCTGGGCCCTGGTATGTGCCAATGCCAACGCTGGTCCTAGACTGTGCTTGCCACTATCTGCTGCTTCTTTGCGAAGTTGGCCCAGTGTGCATCTGCAAGGTTCAGCTGGGCACATTAGGGGGAATGTGGACTTTGGGTCCCTTGTTTGTGGCTTCTAGCCTGGCCTAGTATCTCCATTCTTTTCTCATTGTGAGTCCTGGCACTGGCAGCCTAATTTATTTTTCAAGTCTCTATAATCATTATCATCTTTCAGAAAAACCACAGCCAAGACAGACAACTGGTTGGTTATACCTTTGGGGGTTTTATAATCTAAAAAGACTGTGGGGATGTGTGCAATGAGCAGTAGGACAGACAACCATGAGAAGGATCACCCAGTGGCGTGAGGGCCCAGTGTTGGTTAGGCAATCCGTACTGTCCCAGTATTATGGTGCTGATAATTTGTGTCAGGGATTAACACCATAGAGGTTCTGATGATTCCTAGAACTACCCTATGTCACTTCTGAGTTTTTACCAAAAGTGATGCAGCTCTGCAGAAGACACAGCTTTAAAAAAAAATTCCACCACCACTTGGAGCGGCAGTGGACAACAGGAGCTGGAGGCATTGGCAGTCCTATCTTTCTCCCCCCCCCTTTATTTTGTTTTGCCCTATAACAGTTGCTTCATTGTTACAGGCTTTTGTTTGTATTTATTGAAAATGTATGTTTTTTGGGTGAAATTCTGTAATACTTATTGGAAGTGGCAATTTTTTTTTAATTGCTGCTTCTCCCAAACCCAGTACGAAAACCCCCCACAAATATAATAGGATACTTGCCCGCAATACACACAGTGCACATTAAAAAAAATATTAGGAGATTTACAGATCTCCCACAATGCACATATAGTAGTTTGACTCTTAACTATGCTAGTATGAGATAGCTCTGCCATAAATCATTGACTGTGAAAAATGCATTAAGGTACTCAACAGGGGTTTCTTTGTCTGCAGCAACACATACATGTTTCTACTGTAATAGTATTGTTACCAAAGGTTGTTGTATAGTGCCTAAAAGCCAAGCTAGACTTGATGCTGAAAGGTGTGAGAATGAGCTTCTGTGCCTTTTCTTCTTAGAAAGCACCTGGAAAGGGTACTGACTTAGATCTGGACTATGCGGGGAGGGGGGCAGGAGTCAAAGCTTCTTCCCCCACACACATTTTCATGATACGAAATAGCCCTAGGCAGAAAAATGCCAAACCCAAGAAAGCTTAACTCCTCCTCAGCCATTACTGTCTTGAATCACACTGAGGTTTCACATGTGTGCTTTGAAAAGGTTTTCTTTTTTAAAAAAACCCACAAATATAATAGGATACTTGCCCGTAATACACACACAGTGCACATTAAAGAAATATTAGGAGATTCACAGATCTCCCACAATGCACATATAGTAGTTTGACTCTTAACTATGCTAGTATGAGATAGGTCTGCCATAAATCATTGACTGTGAAAAATGCATTTTTAAAAATAAATAAATAGATAAATGATTGGAAGCATATTAATGCAAGTATCACATCAATTTGGGTATCAAATGTGGTATTCTAAACAGAATTACATTTTTCTAAGTCCACTGAAGTCATCTGGCCCAGAAGGGTATAACACTGCTTAGGACTAAAATGTGTTTTGTTGTATCTATGAACTTGGTAAAGTGACCTCAGGCAAATCACTGTTTCTTAAACCCAACCTCATCACCAGTCTGCAGTATAATCAGTAACGGTGATAGACAGCCTCACAATACAGATGTAAGATTACTGAGCTAATATGCATGAAGTGTTTTGAACATCTTAAAGCACAATGGGAATGCTATGTGTTATCATGGGGCGGGATGGGGCACAACCCATAAAAATGAAACCAAAGTTACACATCACTGGGATTTTTCATCCTTCCAGCAAATCTGGGAACAAAATTCCACTTGTTATAACAGTCATGTGGATAGTAGGAGGTGGGTCAGTAGCAGGACTTTGCTGGTCTCTAGTAATGGGGTGAGAAAGGGATGGAATACAGGTAAGCCTGTACCAATGTCGCTGAACCAGTTCTGCTTTCCTATAGCAGAATCAAAAGATTTACACAGGAGCCAGTGTTGTATCCATGTTATCTGAAAAGGAGGAGGAGAGGCTGATCAGATCCTTGAAGGATTTGTTTTGTTGTCGTCCAGTTGGATTGCAGCAGGTTTCATGAGGGTTTGTTAACTGGCCGGCTGTAATCTGGCCTGATTTATTTTGCAAGTTTTTTTGCATTCCAGCAGCTTATTTTTCCTCCCCTCCACACAGTTCAGTTTCAATGAACATTTTTAATTTGCATACATTTTAATGTACTAGCAAATGTGCAGGTGAACACTTGGCTTAGTTTTGCTTGGCCTGGTCTGCACATGAAGTGGGAGAATGGACCAGTGCCACTTCAGACTGAAGAAGATGAAGAAGATATTGTATTTATATCCCGCCCTCCACTCCGAAGAGTCTCAGAGCGGCTCACAATCTCCTTTCCCTTCCTCCCCCACAACAGACACCCTGTGAGGTGGGTGGAGCTGGAGAGGGCTCTCACAGCAGCTGCCCTTTCAAGGACAACCTCTGCCAGAGCTATGGCTGACCCAAGGCCATGCTAGCAGGTGCAAGTGGAGGAGTGGGGAATCAAACCCGGTTCTCCCAGATAAGAGTCCGCACACTTAACCACTACACCAAACTGGCTCTCTCTGCAGGTAGGAGAGTTGTATTTTAATGCTCTCCTTACATATTAAAAGAAAGCACATTAGGGCATGAGATTTGAGCCTAGGTTTTTTCATTCTGTACTAGTGGAGAGCCAGCCTGATGTAGTAGTTAAGAGTGGCAGACTCTGATGTGGAGAACCAGGTTTGATTCCTCACCTCTCGTCCACACAAAGCCTGCTGGGTGACCTTGGGCACTTCACAGTTCTCTTGGAACTCTTTAAGCCTCACCTACCTCACAGGGTGTCTGTTGTGGGGAATGGAAGGGAAAGGCATTTGTAAGCCACTTTGAGACTCCTTGAGGTAAAGAAAAGTGGGGTATAAATTGTGAACTAGGGTTGCCAACTCCTATTTTGGAGATTCCTGGAAATTTGGAGGTGGTTCTTGGGAGGCTATGATGCCATAAAGTTTACCTTCATTTTCTCCACAGAGACTGCTCTCTGTGATCTGGAGATCAGTTGTAATTCAGAAAATAGCCAGGCCCCATGTGTATTAGTGTATTACCAACCCCTTCTCCTGCATGTGTGGCCCAAGCCTCAGTATGAGTTAGCAGTTCTGTCTATGGTGTTAGACTTTTCTTCTTGTGAAATTTTCTGTAGCTGCTTTGGTGGTCCATGTAGGCAGGAGTTAGGGATGACTTCCTATGTTATGTAAACCTACTTCCTGCTCCATCGTCCCGCTCCCTTTCCCAGTCATCATTCAAAATGTTCAAAGTAACTCAGTTAAAATGGTAGAAAGGTAACAGAAAAGATGTAACACAGAAAAAAAAACTATAATGGTATTTGTGGACTCTGTCAACACAAATGCTTCTCAGTTTTTGGTTATCAGGGCAGACAGAGTTCATCATTCTGTTTTGTATTGCTATAGGAGGTGTTCAATCAAACCTTACCAATCTTGCAGGGTTGTTGTGATGATAAAATGGAGAGAGAGAGTTGCTCCATCATGCTTTGAAGACCAGGATGAAAATATAATATGCGTAGAGCTGTAATATTCTTATTTTCAATCAGAGAAATTGATGAAAAGCATTTTGATGTTTGGTTCAAAACATGCCTCTGATTAAATCAGACTGTACGTTTAAGAAGTTAATTATTTTCAATACAGGTGTTGGGCACCGTTTTAGAAGCCAAATGCCTCCTTCTCTCACTCTCACAGGAAGGAATGCCTCTTCTAATGGTGCCAGCTGCAGTTGCATCCTCTAAGAACAGTGTTTTTTAAAAAATTAATTTAATTAGTCACTGAGCCAATTGAAGTGTACATACTCCAGAGCCCCTTTAGTTGGACTGCAGCACTATTGAATGATAATGCCAAAAGAGGTAAATGGGTACATCCTGGATAGAATCCTGTTTCTGCAGGTTTCATTGTTTTTGCAGAGATTTCTGACTTCCAGATTTTTGGAAAATAACATGCAGTTAGACCTCTTCTAAAAAGGACAGGCCAAGATAGGTCAGGCTAGCCTATTCTTGGAAGCTAAGGAGGGTCAGCCCTTGTTAGTATTTGATGGGAGACGACTAAGAACATCCAGGGTTGCAATGCAGAGGCAGGCAAGGTACATAACATAAGAACATAAGAGAAGCCATGTTGGATCAGGCCAACGGCCCATCAAGTCCAACACTCTGTGTCACACAGTGGCAAAAAATTTTATATACACACACACACTGTGGCTAATAGCCACTGATGGACCTGTGCTCCATATTTTTATCTAAACCCTGCTTGAAGGTGGCTATACTTGTGGCCGCCACCACCTCCTGTGGCAGTGAATTCCACATGTTAATCACCCTTTGGGTGAAGAAGTACTTCCTTTTATCCGTTTTAACCTGTCTGCTCAGCAATTTCATCGAATGCCCACGAGTTCTTGTATTGTGAGAAAGGGAGAAAAGTACTAGGGAAGCCCCCACCCCATTCAGGAAGTCTGAAGCAAGCCACTTTCATCCTCAGTTACCCATTTGCAACATGGGGTTAGTCAGTGATACTGGCCTACCTTACAGGGTTGCTGTGAACATTATAAGAAGTTAATAAATGTGAAGTCATTTGGAAGTGCTATACAAATGCTGAGCGTAATAATTGCTATCATCTAGCTTTCAATACAGTCTTCTAGCAGTAACTCCATCGTGGCAACCCACCTGTGCTAGAAGAAAAATTCACTTGGAATGAGTAAGGGAGGGGCATTTTTTTAAATTCATTGGACTCAGAAGGGAATTGATGACTTAATTAGTTACAACTATTTGTAACAGGGCACTAGATCAAATGAGGTGACAAGATGCCTGTAGATGAGACTTGAGAATATCTTATGTGGCTGCTAAGCACAGCGTAGAGTCTCTGAGAACATCCTTTGGTTTATAAATGGAAGCCTCCAGCCCTCATAGCTACACTGTATAACTTGAAAACCTGCTGTTAGTGCATGCAAAGTTCAGGAATTAAAGCAGGTGAGAGCCCTAAACTTAATCTAACCCTACCTTGTTTTCCAATGTGTTTTCTCTTTAAACATTATGCATTTTCCATTGCTACATTACTGCCTTGTCTACCATCACCTATTTATTGTTCTGATTTGGATTAAAAAAAAAAGAAGCTCAAATCTCAGAATTGTATGCTTGTATTTAAATTTATTCTCCAAATGGATCTCTGTGTGTGTGTGTGCGTACCAAGTAAATTCTGGGTTGTTTTTTTTTATGGAAAATCAGAATATTTTGATACTGAGTATTTCCATGGAAATGCAGTTAAACAATCTTTGACAGTCCATTCATATCACAATTATTTTCAGGAGTGAAATTCACAAAATGTTATTTTTTGGAATCAACCCTTATGCAGTGAGCTTTTTGGCAGAAATAGTTAGAAAGGTTGACCTTGTAACAGAGTAGCTGTCCTTGTTCTTAAAGCAAAAAAATTGGTGCATTCCAGGTAAGGTGCTCAAATATAGGGAGAGGTTTTTGAAGATGGAATCAACAGTTCTTACAATAACCAAAGCCTGCAGTTGTTTTTAGGGAGGCAGACTGGTCTAGGGAGCGGGGGGAGTGTCATGGCGAAGTACTTTGTAGAAGAAATTTAGTTAGATTTGTACATCCTGTGTTTTGTTAGTGTTCGCTCGCATCTTAGCATCTGCATGTGTATATTCATTCCAGCATGTACAGTTGCCACAACACAAGAATCCCCCTTCTGATAGAAATGTAGTTGCCAATCACCAGCCCCCATGCAGTGTACATCTGCGTTTCTATTCCACAGTTCCCTTTCTGGCCAATTTTAATATTTTTTTTAGTTAAGGTTATACCATTAAGAAAGTCTCCTTAGTTTTAAGTGGAAACTGAGGAAGGCTTCTGCCCCACTCTGCTCATTTTAACCTCTCCAAATAGTTGTTAATTTACATCAGTGGAGAGACAGTGTAATAATACTACTGACAGCTACTGAGTTGTGTGACTGTTGCTATGACATGTAACTGTTGTTACTAATGCACCATTACCATCGTTATGACAGGGCATGTCGATACTAACACAGTGTTTCTGGAATGTCAGATCTCAGCAGAGATGTGAAAATATTAAAGCCATCACACAATATTTTGAAACAGTGGAGATGCAGTATCACAAGGATTTCATTGGTACCTCGTATAGCCAAAGGGTTGATCCAAAGCACAGTGGAAAGAACTGTGGCTTTAGAATGGTGCCAGAAAGAAGAAAACTCAGCAGCAGGCTATATGTTTAGACAGAATCAGATTGAGAGAGGCCTGATCCACAATTAGTATAGTTGCAATTAGCCATACTACTCCAAAGAAATTTTTTTAAAAAAAGATAAAAGTAGTCCCCTGCAAGCAGCAGTCGTTTCTGGGGTGACGTCGCATCACGATGTTTTCATGGCAGACTTTTATGATACCTTTTATAAGGACCATCCAGGACAACTTGGCAAAAGAGTATGTGGGCTTTTCGGTTCTCCAGAACGCTTCATGTTTGGCGTTTTATTTTATTTTCAAAGGATGCTGCAGAACATTTTAAACAGTGTACTGACTTGCAGGCCACTGAGGATGCCTTGTTTCTTGATCCAGGGCCTCGCTGACTGATCTCAAATTTCGATGAGGTTTGAATAAGAATTAATTTAGGATTAGTGAAGCATTTGTTGGGGGGCACCTTAATCCCATGGTTGAGTCCTGAAAACCATGTATCCTCCTAGATTGTGCTGGAAAATGATTACTTTACAGTTTGTACACAGTGTTGGTGATTGGCAACTGTGAATGTATTATTTGATGGCAGAGCTGCAGTCCTTATGAATACTGCATTTTCTTTCTTACATGAAAACGTATCTGTGGTAGCAGGCTGTGGGTTGCTTATTTTTGAGGGAGATATACTGCACATGCCCAAGGCACAGTACTTTTTCCTCTTCCGTATTACTAATCCTGAGCCGTGCCAGATTTGATTTAGAGTAAGTTCAAAACAAACTTGGTTTCTCCTCCTATCATTTATTTGCCTGTTCTTCATGCAATATTTAAATGACAGAACAAGCATTTGCAAGTTTAATCACGTAACCTATTTATATCCAAACAAACAAAAAAAGATTATATCATTAAAATGGTGGATTGCACATTCCTCAAGGGTAGAGAATGTACCCACATTGTTCTGTGTTGCCATAAAAAAGAACAGCATTTCTGGCACCTTCAAAACTAACAGAAGTTTTAAGAGCCTGTGAAAACGCACGCCACAATACATTTGTTTAAAAACTGACAGACACATTGTAATACAAGTGTTTGCAGAATGCCACAAAATCCACCATTTCTTATTTCTGTGTTTTCTTTCTGTTGCGAGGCTTCATCCATATTTAGGCAAGAGGATGGAAAGAAGCAGCCTCCACTTAACTGGAGCTGCACCCTGACTTGTGCACAAGGCATGCTGGGAGGAGGGTGGTTTGTCAGCATTTTGTAGCTCTTGCCTTGTCCTCACCCAGGGCCAGCCAGCTGCTGATGCCTATATTATAGGCTGTGCCTGAGGCAAGAAGAGCTAATTAAAAAAAACACTAGGCAGTCATTATTAATAAAATAAATTGATGGCAACAACTCAGGAGAGAGCCTCTCAAAGGCAGCTGGACTTGGTACTGGAGGGTCTTGAGATGGATTGCCCCAAAAGAGGCCATTACAGTCTAGACAGACAGATGAAGAGGAAAGAGGCTGGTTTGGGTTAATAGATGGAGGCCTCTCATCTTGGAGGCATCCCGAGCCTTGGGATGAATACTTCACTAAGGGAAATTAATCTGTATCTGTTCCCTTATGTAGGTTTGGATAGATAGTGATCAGGAGTTTGAAGTATTTCTTATCATGAGTAGTGAAGCAAGGGTGAGGTTGGAGGCCAAATCGGGTCATCCTCTGCTATTGGTGTTGCTCCCCTTCCTTTCTCTGAGGCTCAAAGTTGCAATTTGGGTCCCTATTGCTGGTGTCTGGATTTCCTTATGATATACCACATTCAGGTTTTCATACAGGAACATGACAGCCTGGATGAACCAAAACGAGCTGAGCAGGATGTCTTTGGGGCAAGGTCTTACGGTCTGATAATGCCATCACTATTAATGGAATAACAACAGTGTTTGGAAAGCTAATGGGTCCCAAACCTATCTTTTGGGTTTTTCCAAACTTGTTTCTGCCACAGCCCCATCTAGTGATACAAAAACATTACATGACACCCCCCTGCACTTGGAAAATGGCTTTTATTTTCTTCTGCATTGTCCTCCAAACTTATAGTTGCTGCCAGAGAGTAGTCCTTTGTGGAGGCTATGGAATGCAGCTTTCTCTGCCATTTCCTTTATTACTAATTCCCTGCTTCCCATACCCATGTCTGTCTGTGAGGTCAGCTTCCCCAGTCTAGAAAATTGTGTAAGAATTAATGGATAGCAGATGGAACATACCTACAGGTACTGTGATTTTATAGCTGAGTCCAGAAACCTTTGCTTGTACTATACATGAATGAGTGCAAAAGGAAAGGAATCTTGCAGTAGGTTGATTGTGTAATGTTTTTGGGCTTGCAGAAAGGCTAACAGAATGAGAAGGAATGGCTTAAAACAAGGTTGCTATGAACTGCATGTAAAATTTCTTGTAAAGCAGGCTCTCAGCTTTGTTCTAGAAGTAAAGCCATGTGATTTTTAGGGCAAGTCCACAAACTACCAGTTCCTCAAAACTGTTAGAATGTAATGGAATAATGATAGATTCTATCACGACAAACTGGCTCGACTGATGCTGGCATCAGCACATTTAATACCCAGGAGGAAGTATACAGAAAGGAAGCAATGGTGGGGTTGGGCTGCTTAAGGCTTGTACTGATTTATTTGCTGAGGTTGCAGGGATTCCCAGACTATATAAGCTGAGGATGTGGGGCTGTGAGCGGATCATTGCTGGAGAGTTGTTGGAACAGACTACAGGTTACAGCTCCATTTGCTTGAGCCTATGAAGAGCAGTGACTCAAGTCTCAGTGAGAAAAGCAAACAGTATAGTAAATAAATAAGTGTGGAATGTAGATGGAGGGAATTCCTTATTATCCTTAAGATTCAGAAAGTGGCATTGGGCAAGCTACTTTTAACCTGTTTTCTGGAGAACTAATTGTATAGTGTTTCATATAATGATAAATCAGACTTGCAAATAGATACTCTTCTAGTTGCTTGTAGCATGAACCATAAAACACCTCATAAAATCCAAGCATGTACACATCTATCAGTTTACATCCAAATATGTTTTATAAATGGCAGCCCAGCTTGGTGTAGTGGTTAAGTGTAGTGGACTCTTATCTGGGAGAACTGGGTTTGATTCCCCACTCCTCCACTTGCACCTGCTAGAATGGCCTCGGGTCAGCCATAGCTCTGGCAGAGGTTGTCCTTGAAAGGGCAGCTGCTGTGAGAGCCCTTTCAGCCCCACCCACCTCACAAGGTGTCCGTTGTGGGGGAGGAAGATAAAGGAGATTGTGAGTCACTCTGAGACTCTAAAATTCGGAGTGGAGGGCAGGATATAAATCCAATATCATCATCATCATCATCATCATCATATAAATATATATAAATTTAATAATGGTTCTGGCCAAATGGAGCTCTCCCATTGGTTTAGGGGTGCATTCCATGCACTCCACAAACCACTGGCCCATCATGGCTCAGTCAGCATCTTCTAGCTTCCCATTGGCTTACTCCCCTGCCCTAACCTACTGCAGCCCCAGAAATGTTGAACAAACCATCAAAACAGTCTTACCTCGGAGACAGCCACATCTCCAACTCTTCTCTGTGCCCTTTCTGTCAGCCAGCCTCACGAAAGGCATCACCAGCATCAGACCTCTGCTGCCCAATCAATGGCTCACACAGATGGCCTCCCAGCACACACAACTTCTGAACGCCGCAGAAATAGCCAGGGAGCTGCTACTGCCATAATGCGACTAGGCAGCAAAGCTTAGCAGTTGTCAACCCCTGTTTGGCAAATTCTTGGAGATTTGAGGGGTGGAGCCTGGAGAGAGTGAGTGTGAGTAGGGCTAGGACCTCAGACAGGCATAATGACATAGACGCCACCCTCCAAGCCAGCCATTTCCTCTTGGGGGAACCACTGTTGCCAATCTCTAGGTGAGGGTTGGAGATCACTCAGAATTACAGCTGCTGTCCAGATGACAGAGATCGGCTCCCCTGGGTGTGTGTGTGGGAGGTGAATGCCTTCACTTGGGTGTGTGGGAAGACCGCAAGGGTGGAGGGGCACTTGCCCAGAGCCTCTTTCTAGACCCCATTGCGTTTTTCCTCACAATGGCCCTTATTCCTAGTTATATATAAACTCATTAAAACAATCATCTGAACAGGAAGTATGGTCAATGAGAATCAGCAAGGGAATGACAGACAAAAGAGAAATATCTTCACCTACTGGCAAAAGACTGATGGAAGGGGAGAGTCAAATCTTCCTATGGAGGAAATTCCATAATTTCTCTACAATTGCTTAATTTATACAAGCCTGTTATCTGGAACACAATATTTGGTTTTCAAAAGACTTCAGAGTATTTCCACAAGGACTACAAGAGCTGTTCCATCAAAAGAGAGTGGTAGTAGCAACACTGAAAGAGGCTGAGAATTATGGAAAGGCCCCTGGTTACCAGAACTGCTTTCTCATGACCTTATTCCATAGATGACCCTCTTCAGAAAACGCTTTAATGTTTCTGTACCGTGCCTTCTGTCTGCGGCCAGTGAGGGCTGGAACCAGCCGCTTTGTTTTGATTTTAAAAAAAAACAACCTTACCAAGTCAAATTCTGTGCCCAAATTCAGATTGTGTTTAGAGGTCTTGGAACACAGTTCTCTCAGTTTTGTCTATCATGATGACATTTTGTTGTTACATAAAATTCACAGCCAAGATCATCACTCACTGACCATATTGCCTCTGCCTCTTTTGGAGGGCAGTTGGATAGGAAAAGGAAAGGAAGCATGGGGGTCAAGAAGTGAGGCTTGGGAATGGGTGGAAGGAATGAAGAAAGGAGCATCTTATGGAAATAATGGGGAGAGAAACAGAGAGGGAGTGAGTAATTCAAAGATTCTCTCTGGGAGTATATTTTTTCTGAAGAAAAAGCTTTGCCTTTGTCATGGAAAATATGCAAATATTCTTTCTGCCTTGTAAATCAAGAGAAGTTGGCTGATATGTTGAGAGAGAGGGGAGGGGAGAGATGTAATGCTGAATTTTGTATTTGCTAATCATAACAAAAACCCTTGCTCGCCATCAGAATTGGAGTCTGCAACGTAAACAGCTCACAGGCTGTGTTTAAATTTAGAAGAAGAAAAAAAGATTGCTGTTCTCTGCACGGCTGCCTGTTGGGACTGGTGCAGGACTTCCACTGAGCTCTCTGCTACTGTAGATTTACTCTCTGGCCTCCTCCTGCAAGGGTTACTGACATCAGTACCTTCTTTCAGGGGAGGGAGGCTGTGTCAGGAAGGATTCTGAAGGTCTAGCTTTGGTTGGGGCTGACAGTTATTTGATCCAGACATTATTAAAGGTGTGTGTGTGTGTGTGTGTTTAGAAACAGCCGTTCCCAGACATTCCACTAGAGAAAGCAATAATAGCACACTATTTGGCATGAGATAACTGCCTATTTGCTGACCCCTCATGATAACCCCACCTTCTGGGATGTCATTACTCAGTCATCCCATCCGCTGCTGAGGCTCTTGCTTGTGGGCTTCCTGGAAGTATCTAGTTGATCACTAAGAGAGCTAGGATTATGAGCTCAATGGAACTTTGGTCTTAAGTAGGAGGAGTGTATTTATGCCTGCAGAAAGATGCATGGGAGAAGGGTTCAGCACATGCATGAACAGATGCAGGATTTGTATACTGTGTTATACAAAGTTTTAAAATATATCCACTGCCTGAGATGCGATTAGGGCAGATTAGTCATTGGAAAACAGATATCTACCACCATGTACAGTTTGACGTAAAGTAGGCCACTATTGCTGTTTTACAGAAGAAGGAAGCTGTGTAGAGATAGAGTGCCTCCATCACATCAGTGAAGCTTCAGGATGCTAGGAGGACATGTTCCCATAAACACTGAATAACCTTCTTTCCTATCAGTTTATATATGAACTTGCTTCCTCCACATCTCTTTCCTGCACTAATTCCACCCCCCCCCCCAAAAAACGCTGATATTGCACAATATGGGTGAAGTGGGACACAGTATCACTTCATATTGTGACCTGAATAGGTGAGTTTCCTTGCTTAAGTTGATT
The DNA here is from genome assembly GCF_032191835.1 of Heteronotia binoei. Lineage (NCBI taxonomy): Eukaryota > Metazoa > Chordata > Lepidosauria > Squamata > Gekkonidae > Heteronotia > Heteronotia binoei. Next base: position 51,185,893 of record NC_083224.1, read on the forward strand.
CAGAGAGCTGGTTGCCATTGGCAGGAAAATACATGATCTGAGGTCGTTATGATACAGTTGGAATGATCCTCCATAATACTGGAAGAGATGGTGGGTGAAATTCAATGCATAGATGCCATTTTCAGGAACAGACCTGTGTTGCTTTTAGCATATTGTCCCACCCCTAGCTTATAGTAGCCGAAACAAAACAAAAGATTTCGACATACATGGGGCGGCGGGGGGAATAACATGGCTACTCTTCTGAAATGAAGTACTGGTGGATTTTTGCCTAACTGTCCAAGCACTTGAAAGAGAGAATGAAGTATGACACTTTAAAAGCTGTCTAAGAAGTCACTGTTTCAAAGATGATATGGAGATCACTTTTGACTCTCAGAGGCTAATCCCTTCATCGCATCTGTCGGTCAAAGTTTACACTATTAAGTAGCTGGGTTTAAAAAAAAAAAGCAATGTGACTTTCCTTGCACCTTCAAGATGAGCAAATGTATTAATTTTTCTAGAATTGGAGAGAATTTTTGTTATTTCCTAGGTGCCAACATCAAAGATAAAGAAACTGGGCATATGTACAACACCATATAAAATATAACTTATGAATCAGCCGTGTGCAAATCATTACAGAGAGTTCTGTGGCACTGAAAAACATAACAGATTTATCCTAGAGCTAAGTTTTTGTGGACTTGAGCCCACATCATCAGATGCAGTTCACAGATACAGACTTTCTTATAGGGAAAAGACAGTGGCAATAAGATGTTTTACTTTGTGCATTTCATAGTTTTGTGGCCCATTGTTTACAATTTTACTCTACGCTTAATTTATAATCTCTCCCTGGACACATTTACCATGGATAATCCTGATTTTGCTTTAGGTGGGTGTCTTTGTTTAAACCTTTTCTGTCTTACTTCTGTACCCTAAATGTTCAAGATGGCTCCCAACAAAACTGGGGTTTGGCTAACATGAATTGCTGAAGTTATCATTCAGCTTCCTTTCCTCAGGTCTCTAGAGGTGAAATGTCCAAGTGGTGGTGGTTGAATGCATGCTTTCTCTACTCAGATGCATAAGCAGCAATGCTAAGGCATTGTGTAGTACAGTCTTCCTTTGTGCACTGTGATATGTTTTGAACTGTTGATAACATATTATAGGACAAACAGTGTATCCTTAATCCAAGAACAGATATCATCTTTGTTTTTAAACTAGTACAGAGCAGACTACCATAGAAAGAACGAAGATGTGAGGTAGAATAGAGCCTTCAGCAGTGTGTAATATTGGAGGTTGGAGGGCTTGCACCATGATGCTTGGTATGAGAATAGCAGTAGGTGATAACAAGGATCAGGACAAGCTCACTTTCTGTTTGAATGAATTTTTATTTGGGTCCATGCATGCAGAATCCAGAGGTCCCAGATCTGGCTAAGGCAGAGTTGCAGTTCACCCAACTACAGCCAATGCATGACTTCCCATCCTCCCTAGATGGCCAAGGGCTCCTTCCCCCACTTTCATTGTTTTTCTCCTCTTTGTTCTTCTTCCTCAGCTGCCACTGCTGCTGCCACACCTTGTCCTTCCTTGTTCTTCATCTACTTCTTAAACTCTCTACTGCACTTTCATCGTTCCACCACCATATTAGCTTCCACTGCATCCTCCTGCTCTGGCTTCCTCTGCTCTTATACTTCCACCTCTCTTTTGGCTCCACCCTTTCCTCCTCCATCTGAAAATCCCTTTTCTAACTATTTTCCTCACCATTTCCCATCTGAAGCCACGGAAGCCCAGTATTCAGAAGCTGTGGCAGCAGGTTTCCTTTCCAACCAGAAGATTTACATGATACCAGCAGGTGGATCCATGCCCCTTTCAGCCAGCAGATGATGGCTTCTGTGATGACCAAGGGGCCTGTAAGACAAAGCACTCCTATTTCCTCCCAAGGGTTAACATGAATACTAATGTGCCTATTCCAGCTTGCAGGTGCCAGTAATTGGGCTTTCCTGCCTAGTACTTACATGCCTCTTATCCTTTTCAAGGCCAGAGTTCCAGTGAGAATGCATTCTGATTGGATTTGAATCATCACCTGGCATCAGGTGACTTGAGACTATAATTGGGCTTGGAGCCAGTGGGAGACCATATTACCCCATGATTCTGGTGGATTGAAGCCTGGACTGTGTTATGATACAGAACACTTAAGCTTCAGTCTTTGATTTTGAAACTTTAAGATGGTGCCATCTAATACAAGGTATTAATATGCTATTAATATGAGTACTCAGCTTGCTGGGGGTAAAGTGTAGATGACTGGGGAAGGCAATGGCAAACCACCCTGTAAAAAGTTGTCTGCCAAGACAATGTCATGATGTGACATCACCCCATGGGTTGGTAAGGACTCAGTGCTTGCACAGGAGACTACCTATCTTTTAATATGTTAGATAGAAAGTTAGCTTTTGTTTTGCTCGGTTGCATGGCTGTAAGAGTTTATATTGCCTAGAAATGAATTTGTTCTTTGAAGTATTTAATAAACCACATACATTTTAAAAGGACTGATTGGTTGTGTTGGGAACCCATGGGGTTCAGGCTTGGACACCTTGATGAGCCACTTGATGCTTTTCCCTTGGGGTTTTTCCAGGAGTTTCACCTCCAGCAGCTTGGATGAGTTGGCTATATTATATTCCTCCATGTAGTATTATAGCTGTGATCCTGTTTTCATTTTTGAAGGGTGCATAGATTGATTTATACATCAAATAAATATTTTGCAGATGAGAACACACCTCACGCCTCTGAAGTGAAGTGTAGTTCATGAAAGCTTATGCCACAAGAAAATCAGTCAGTCTTTAAGGTGCTTCATGATCCCTCAGAGAGGCATCTGCAGAAGACTGCCCTCATGGAAGACACATATAAATTGTGGCTTTGACCTGCAAAATGCATAAGAATTGTTGCTAGAAAAAGGCATATGTCCTCACATGTGCAATTTACAGTCTAAAATGATGAATCTCTTTGTGTGTTTGCTTTGATCCTTGGAATTGGTTCTTCAGAATGAATTGTAATGCATAAAGCAGCCCATGCAGATTTTAGAATTATTACGGCAGGCTAGAATGTGTAGCATTGTAGGAGGGGAAATGTAGAAAGGAAGTAAAATGTTTCTCTCTCCTAGACAGGGTGAGGGTGGGTGAGCATGTGATAGACAGATAGAAATGGATCAATGTCATTCTGAAGGCTGAAGCCAAGTCACAGAGGTGCCAAGGCTTGCTGCAGTCAGAAATGGCCTCTCTCTCCCACCGCCAGAGGCTACAGTGTCTACATCATGGAATATCAGCTGTGACAACTCTATTAAATGAATTCTCTTTCATTTGAACTTTTTGTGATTAAAGCTCTCAAGCAGCAGTGATTATTAGGGCTGGGGATGGGGAGGAGGAGGTGAGAAATGTGTGGAAGACAAAGTTGAGGATACAGACAAGAAGGGATGGAGGGGAAAGGCAATGGGAGGCAGGCCAAAGATGCAGAAGAGGAGAAAGGAATGGTTTCAGAGGAAGACAACTTGACAGGAAGGAATGAAGGATAATGCTAGACCCTAGAGAGTGGGGAACTGCAAAACCCATTCTGAGTAGCTGGGAGTCTTCCTGCATTCTTACAAGGTCTCAAGACAGAGGGAGAACAAAGCATAAGGGAGGAGCGGTGAGGGAAAGGTGGTACTGAATGATGTGCTTGCAGTGCATTGCTTGGCTGAGTTACGGTATGTTCATCTGAGCCCTTTAAAGTCAATGGGCTTAGAGTGAAGTAACTATGTTTAGGATTGCACTTCTAGATAGGTAGGGCCAGAGGAGACTTGAGACCTTGCTGCAGCCACACTCTGGCCATTTGTCCTTCCTTATCATGTGGGGGTAGTTGCTTTTTAACGAAAGTTTGATGTGCTGGTAATATTTTCAGTGCTGACTTTCTGTTAGCAAAAGTGTTGTGGACAACTTCTAATGTCCCTTAAACTATGGCTTGGAGATACAGTGGGCGTGAGACACCAGGGAACACAAACTGTTGACCAGGCCCCTCAGCTTTGCAGAAGGGCTCATTTGAGAGCCGTGATCCTAGTTCATGGCAAGCAGCCATCAGCTTGGTTCAGGCAAGATTTGCTTAAAGACTGGACCTCACACAGCAAGACTTCCCTGCTTCTCCCCACCAGACACTGGACCCTGTATCGGACAGTGTTCCTGGAATCAGTGAATCCTCAGGAACAGCAATGAGGACTAGGTGGGAGTTGCAGAGAGAGGCACTCTCTTTAAAAAAAAGAAACCAACCTTCATTTTAAAATTTGGATGCAAGATGCCAGTATCCACATACTTATTGAAGAGATGGGTAAATATAGGGAGCACTGTGGGCCTAAATCAGGATGGGGAAGATTAATAACTTTGTAGTAGCTATGCATCTCTGACCTGGATAGCACAGGCTAGCCCAGTCTTGGAAGGAAGCTAAGGATGGTATGTTCTGGTCAACGTTCCCTCTAAGCCAGTTTGATGTGGTGGTTAAGTGTGCGGACTTTTATCTGGGAGAACCAGATTTGATTCCCCGCTCCTCCATTTACAGCTGCTGGAATGGCCTTACCTATCGCAGGAGCTGTCTTTGAAAGGGAGCCCTCTCAGCCCCACCCACCTCACTGGGTGTCTGTTGTGGGGGGAGAAGATATGGGAGATTGTAAGCCACTCTGAGTCTCTGATTCAGAGAGAAGGGCGGGGTATAAATTTGCAGTCTTCTTCTTCTAAACTGCAGAGAGTCTTGTGAGCAAAAATTCTACTTTCTGAGCTACTGGCATTAAAGTTGTGAGCTACTGGCATTAAAGTTGTGAGTTACTGCATAAATTAGTATTCTCTGGGGTCCTTCTTCCTGAACTAAGTAAAAAAAATGTGTGAGTTGGATGCCAAAAATCTGTGAGCTTGCTCACACTAACTCAGTTTAGAGGGAACACTGGTTCTGGTTAATATTTGGATGGGAGACCACAAATAAAATCCAGAGTCACAATGCAGGGGCAGGCAATGACAAACCACCTCTGAATGTTTCTTTCCTTGAAAACCCTATAGGGTCACCATAAGTCAGCTATGACTTGGGGGGGGGGGGTGCGGGAGGAGAGACAGTCAGGGAAAAAAATTCAGCAGTAGAATTGGGGAGAATGGGATGGAAGTCACAGCTGTGGGAGATTGGTGTGGGAGAGGAGTTAGAAAGGAAGACAGAGAAAGATGGTTTGTAAGGACCCATTTCCAAACCACTGGAACTACTGCATTTGAAGTTGACAGCACATGTAGCCTCTGCATTTTTAAATTTTTCTTCATGAGGATTAGGAAAATGTATTTCAAAACATTAAAAGATAGATTCACTAGATGTCAAATTTTGCGCCCTGCATGTAAATCCCCTGCAGTAGTGGAGAAATGGGAGGAAGTGAAAAGATGCTAAACTGTTGCTCAGAAATGCTATATTGTACTTAATCTGGCCCTGAAAACACCCCATTGAGTCCTTCTCCTTTTGAACTGGCCAGCACCCCTTTTGAAATACTCTTCCACAACTCTGATGTCTCATTTAAACACCTTCTGCTATTGCATTCTTAAGATCTGCATATAATTTTGATAACTCTGCTTGCTCTTAACCCACACAGTGTAGCTTTATTGCAGATTTGCAGCATCTATAGGAATGATCCTTCATTTGATGCCTTCTCCATCATGAATGGATAGCCGAAGGCCACCCAGTGAGTGTAGGGCTGAGTGAGTATTTAGATCCTAGCTCTCCTTGCTTGAAATCCAGCACTCTATTCACTTGAAACATGCTGGTTCAAACAAGGCCACTGTTGTTCTGTGGGTGATGTTTTGCCTGGTGCTGGCTGTTAGTCTGAGAGCTGCTTTGCTACATCATCAAGAACTTGAAGGAATTGGATTTATATGCAAGTTTGGTCTTTCAGAATAAGCTATTGAGACCAGAGCTCTGTGCCTCCAACTGACCATGTTTGCTTAGCAGGGTGTCCTTGGCTGTTCTGGCAAGAAGATCAATAGTAAGTATGTAACCGGACATTCTTCCTTGGCTAAAGGCTGGAAGTTCACAGGAGGATACTTCTGAAGTAATGTTTTCTTCCACAGGAGAACTGAACCACCCAACTTCAGTATCCCAAAAGAGGCCTTTAGGTCAGTGACAGAGTGCAAGCTTTCAAGCACAATGCCCCAATTTCTTCCCCTGGCATCTCCAAATAAAAGGTCTCAGGTAGCTAGCTGGAGAAAGGCAATTCGAGTGATTACAGACCAGCACTTTGGGGTGACTCAGAGACTCCTCTGAAATCGACCCAAAAAATCCTTCTAAATGGCAACATCTGCCGCCTGACCTCATCCTGTCCCCACCCCATCCTCTAGCCTCTGGAGAGTGGCTCAAAAAGCTACCACTTTGAAAGCAGTAGCAGATTTTTAAGCCATATGCCAGTTGCCTCCTCGCCATCTGGAGCCAGTTTGGTATAGTGGTTAAGTGTGCGGACTCTTATTCAGGAGAACCGGGTTTGATTCCCCACTCCTCTACTTGCACCTGCTGGAACGGCCTTGGGTCAGCCATAGCTCTGGCAGAGGTTGTCCTTGAAAGGGCAGCTACTGTGAGAGCCCTCTCCAGCCCCACCTACCTCACAGGGTGTCTGTTGTGGGGGAGGAAGGTAAAGGAGATTGTGAGCCGCTCTGAGACTCTTCGGAGTGGAGGGTGGGATATAAACCCAATATCATCTTCTTCTTCTGGTCCCCCACCCCCCTTAAAAACCATTGGGAGCGCTTGAGCGCTTAAGCACTTAACTTGTTCTGGGGAAAAAACAGTGGTCTGACTTCTGAGGTGCCTCCGCGTCTGGAGGCGCCAAACTGCCGCGCAGATGGGATGCAGGTGCTTCGCTGGGGAGCATGTGGAGGCATTGGGATGGCTCTTTTCCAGCCGACCCAATTTGGGATGTCTCCCCAGCCGCCCCAAGCTGCCTCTCTGTTAGAAGTCTTCTTGAACCTTTTGCCACATATTTTTGCAAGTTTTTTTTTATCTCATCTGAATGCATATCCCACATTTCCAGTACTGCATGTAGACCACAGTTAGATAGGTAGCACTTTTGTGCTGTCTTAGAAAATCCCAGGTCACAGTGTTGTGGACACATTGCTCTCTCTCTCTCTCACACACACACACACTCACTCACTCACACACACACACACACAAACACTCTACTACTACCATTGCACTGAAGCAAGCTACATATTACCTCCCTGAACTGCCCATCTTTTGTGACTTTCACTCTCAGCTGTTGCTAGCCCGTGACTCTGAAACAAGGGAGGTAGGGGATGAATGTAGCTTTATTTTGATTTTAAGTTGTTAAAAGGTTTTGGTGTCTTCCCTTGGTAACTGCTACTTTGGGCTTCAGTGCTCGGCAGATTTGTGTGAACCATAGGTTGACATAAAACACTCAAAGTGAGCAATCATGCAAGAGGTTAAGGGTGCAAACTGGAATGTTCTCCATGCCACAGATGTACAGATTCTTGGAGGACTTGGGTTAAATAATGTTGGTGACACATTTGTGCTCTCTGGGTGACTGAGCATCAGACTGGTACATGAGATTCAACATAAGTAATTGTAAAGTGGTGCACATCAGGAGAAGTTCCAGTTTTACATTTGTACTTTTTAAGGGGAATCTAAATTGGCAGAAAGTACTCATAACAGAGATCTCAAAACCCCTGTGGCAGTGTTTGCTCAGCGACATGGACATAAATCTTCAGTGCTAGGACTTATTAGGAAAAGGATTAATGAAGAGTTTTTAATATCATTTATGTAAGTATATGGAACAACTAGACACAGATTACTGTATGCATATCAGGTGGTTCTACTTACAAAAAGATGTTTTATAGCTGAAGAAACTACAGGCAGCTAACTTTTTCAGGGGGATATGGATTATTTTCTTATGGAGAAAGACTTCAAAAATTGGGTTTCATCTTGAAGAAGAGTGGACCATGTGCTTTCATCAGGCTGGATCCATCTAGATTTTTCAGTTAGTCTCACCCAGTTATTCTTCTTCCTGCAGTCCCTATCCTACAAAGCTTTTAACCCCAGCTTTTTGGTTGGCAAAAAGGGATTCCCTCCTCCTTTTTTTAACAAGTGGAAACTTGGTTGTTCCCCACATATCAAAAACCATGGAGGGAAAAGACACAGATGTATAGCAGGGATGCAGTATTTGACTTAGATCCCTAGCATGTACTTTAACACTAGGGTTGTTAGTTCTGTTTTGGGAAATACCTGGAGATTTTGGGGTAGAGTTTGGGGAAGGGAGGGACTTCATTGGGGTAGAATGCCATAGAGTCCACCTTCCAAAGCAGCCATTTTCTCCAGGTGAGCTGATCTCTGGTGCCTGGAGATCAGTTATAACCCCAGAACTCCAGCCAACCCTGTTTACCTCACATTTTAAAACGTGCCTCTTTCTTTCAAATGTGGTGTTCACTGTGTAAACATTTGCCATGATGCACTAGAAATGTATTTAACAGTGAATTAGTCCATAGAAGGAAGGTGAAGGAACCGATAAAATGATGAACAAGAGTTTTTTGGGGGGGGTTTTAAAAAAACTATTCTCTTTCAAAACATCAAAAATTGCCATAATGCAACAAAATTAATTATCAGGAGGTTCATGACCAGCAAAATGAAGAACTATTTGCTTTTCTCTACCTTTCTGACTTGGGTCACCTAGTTACAATTTCCATTTTGAGGCTAGGCCTGAAGTCCCTCTCCTTCTGTTTGTGAGAAATCTGCTTAGTTTATGTGAATATAGAACTACATCTGAGTCTGACACCCTCAGCAGCCACCTTGTAACCTTTCCTAGTTAGATGACAGATGTCTTGTATAAGTGCTAAGTTTGCTGTTAGGATCTTCCTTTCCTTCTTGACAGTCACTAGGTGTGAATAACCAGTAAGCAGTCTCAATCAAATGGTTGTGCTGATCATTCACAGGCACTTTGTCTAACCTACCTTGCTATGATTTGCTGTCCTAACTTTCTTTCATTGGCTAAAAAGATGCCAATTCAAAATCTTAAATTGATGTAAAACAAAGAAATGTATCAGAAAGTAAACTTCAGAATCTAGTCTGGATTATATCTAGTCTGGATTTATATTGGTGCAGAAATGTTTATATTTTTCTACTTTATTTTGCCTTTCTATAAGGTTTTTTAAAAACCATTTTACTCTAAATATCATGTAAATTTTTGATTTTCCTATATAAAAAGCCTCTTTTCTTTAGTGTAAATCTGCCTTGCTCACAGTCTTCACTTTCTTGAAAATGTTGGGACCTTTGGCTGAGTCCAGAGAGATGGCCTCTCTGGGAGTATAGGAATTTTAGCTGGAAAGACCTCTGCATGCTTCCCTAGGCTGGGAACTCGTTCCAGCAGCTTATTTATTTATTTGCTTTATTTCTAGTCTACTTTTCTTAGCCCACCACACAAGGACTGTTTAGGGTTTAATCAACTGATGTTCACAAAGTGCACAGAAGTAAGGATCTGCCAGTTCAACCTGAAGAATCTCAATACTGTAGTCTGAACTCTCTGCTCACAACCTGAGTTCGATCCCAGCAGAAGCTGGTTTCAGGTAGCCGGCTCAGTTTGACTCAGCCTTCCATCCTTCCGAGGTCGGTAAAATGAGGACCCAGCTTACTGGGGGTAAAGTGTAGATGACTGGGAAAGGCAATGGCAAACCACCCCGTAAAAAGTCTGCCATGAAAACGTTGTGAAAGCAATGTCACCCCAGAGTCGGAAACAACTGGTGTTTGCACAGGGGACTGCCTTTACCTTTTTATCTGGTGCATCCCTATCAAGAGATTATACCTTAATTTTTAAAATGGTTAAGGTAACTTTAAGCTGGTAGAGGACAGCCAGTACTACCTTCTGTAGGTGAACGGCAATAGGAAAGGCAAACTTTCATATTCTCAGTCATCCCCCATTATGATAACAGACTAAAACGTCAATCCTAAATACACTTTTGAAAGATTAAACCTTAATTGAATAGACTGCTATTTAGGTTTGAATAAATTTGTATAAGATTAAGATGCACAAAATATACCTTTTGGGGAGCAGGGTGGGGATGGCAAACAGAGGAAGGGAATATCTTCCATGTGCCCCATTCTCACTTGGAACAACCCAAATTTTTGCAGATTTTGTAGCAACCTCTCCTGTGTTTTAAAATAATGTTTTTGGTGCTAGGGTCATCATGTGTTGTTCTTCCCCTAGTCCCCACTTTTTTGTGCTGCACATGTTATGGTTCCTACTAGCAACACCTGGGCTCATTACAGCAAACACATAATGTGTGAATTTCATATATAGGGCTTTTTTGTATCAGAAACTCCTTTGCATATTAGGCTATACCCCCTTGATGTAGCCAATCCTCCTGAAGCTTACAGTAGGCCCTTTATGATGAGCCCTGTAAGCTCTTGGAGGATTGGCTACATCAGGGGTGTGTGGCCTAATATGCAAAGGAGTTCCTTCTACAAAAAAAGCCCTGTTCATATATATATTTATTCGCCAGCCTGGCTGAATTAGGATTAGCCAGCCTTATGCACATGGATCTTTGAAGATGTGCATGGTCATGTGGTTGTACCTTATGTATTTGTTGCAGGGGGGGGGGGGGACCCTGCTACACCTCGTGTTACTTTCAATGATATTATGTGGAACTTGTCATAAGACTATAGTTTTCACTCTTTTCTGTTAAGGTGATCTGTTTTGCAGTTGTTTGAGTAACTAGCAAGATGAAACAAGACAGGTTTTGGTGCCTCTATGAGGGCAGAACAATTTCAGGGACTGTTCAGAGCGAAAGCAGCCAAGGTCTAATTCCACAAGTGCCTTTTTTTCCATCTTAGATGGACAGCAAGATATTGGACTGGGTGTTACCAACCATTGGAGTTCCGTACTGCAGGAGATTGCTGGGATAGGCTGGGTTTTAACTCAGGGCTGGGTAATCTTTGATGAGTGATCCTTGCTGACATGTATAGTCACACAGGCGAGGATAACTATTTGGCTAATCAAATTTCATGCTCCAGGGCACAGGCTGATGGTGTGGGCGGGGTTTGTCAACATCATCTTGTTCACTGCACAAGCGAGCCTGTTGTATGCTTGAAGGGAGGTCAGAAGCCCTGGGCACAGACAGGGTAGGGAAAACTACCTTTCAACAATGCCCATGCCCTATTTCCTCACATTACAGGTATATGGCACTGCTCCACTAGGGGACACAGAATGGGTTTAGTAAAATTCATTGTGCTTCTGAATCCTTACTTGAGTAGGTATCAGGGCAGGTTCTAGAAGAAACTGTTGCTTTGTGCTTGAACATTTTCCAGTCCTTTGGCATTATGCTCCCATGATAAGACTGCTTGGCTTCTGAATCTTTACACACACATAGGCAAAGGGTGTCTGCATTGTTTGTTATCCATGCACGCTTCCTTCAGCAGTATTGTCCAAATGCTTAAATCTTGCCCGCTGTTAGTTATCAATTTAGACTCCCTAGGCAAATAAAGATGTCTGGTAAGGAAGCTGAGAACAGGTGCTGTACAGATTCTGACTTCTTCAGGTAGCTGCTGCTGAGTGGAAGAAGGTAGAATCCAAAAGCCAAATTCCAGAACCATCTATGTAGCAGCTCAGTGAAGACACACTCAAAGGAAACTGAATACACACTCAGTGAATACACATTCAAAGAAAAAGGAAAGGAAAGGTCCCCTGTGCAAGCATCAGTCGTTTCTGACTCTGGGGTGACGCTTTCACAACGTTTTCACGGCAGACTTTTTATGGGATGGTTTGTCATTGCCTTCCCCAGTCTTTTACACTTTCCCCCCAGGAAGCTGGGTAATCATTTTACCGACCTCGGAAGGATGGAAGGCTGAGTCAACCTTGGGCCGGCTACCTGAATCCAGCTTCCACTGGAATCGAACTCAGGTCGTGAGCAGAGAGTTCAGACCACAGTACTGCTGCTTTACCACTCTGCGCCGCGGGGCACATTCACACATTCAGAGGGGATTCTCAAAAGTTATTCTTGCATAAATAGGAACAACCACCACTGGATCTAGCAGCATTTTCATTTCTCCTTAGCCAGCCCATCTGTTTCTTTCCGGTAGACTTTGGCAAGATTGACAGGCCAAAGTTTCTACCTCTCATTGCTTTAGTATCCCAAAAGTAAGTGTGCATTATCTATTCCTCCAGGGCCTTGAGGTCAAGAGTCGGAGTGGAAATAGGCAGCTTTTCTAGACACGTAGATAAATAATGTCACAGGATGAATAATAGTCCATTAAACCTCTCTTAAAGGGACAGGACATTTTCTCCAGCCTTCTAGCAATCCATAGTGTGTTTCATGTTCACTGCACTACTGCCAATGCAAATGCATGCTACAGTGCAGTGATAGCACAATATCCAATGAAGTGTGAATGCACCCCTGGGTGCTTGCTGCCACCATTATGAAATCTTGACGCATTCCAGCAGGTGGGGAAGAGAGATGGACAAAAGGAACCAGGAGCACAACATATTAGAGAACCTACAACTGCTTTGTTCTTTCAGCAGCAGATTTAAAGGTCAAGAGGGAATCTCCAGGTTGCAACCAGGGGACCTTAGCAAGCAGTCAGATAGATCTGGTCACAGAACAGAAATGTTCAGGTTGCTTTTTTAAAACAGCAAGGCAAAACACTGCATGGAATAATCAAATCGTTCATTTTCTGTGAATGTTGCACATGCTGTGTGTGAACCCTACTGTGTTAAAAGTGCACAGCTTGGTGGTTTTAGTGTGTGAAATTGCTTTGTAAATGCAGCCTGTGACTAAATTTAATTTTAGGGGGAAAACAAAGCCCCTATTTGTGAGCATCTAGCCAAAACAGGAAAGCCAGAGACTACAGTCCTAAGAACCCTTTCCTGGAAGTAAGCCTTAATGAATGAAATGAGTCTTACTTCTGAGTTAACCCACTTTGGATTGTTTCTAGAGTTTCCCTCCAGTAATTGAGACTGTGCAGTTCCCATGCCCATCTCATGCAGCTACCCATAGGAGGACCAACTGCCAAACACAGGATTGATTGATTGATTGTTTGTTGGAGGGGGGAGATTGCTTTGGGCATACTTGTGAGAAAACCTGGGGCACAGCTGAGTGTGTTTTCTGTACAACCAATTTTTTTTTACATAAATATGCAGCAGTCACTCTGGACTCTGCCCCAGCCCACCAAAAGCACCTGGGCTCTACCCTCTAGCACAGGGGTTGTAAGAGCCATATAGAATAAACATCAGATACTTGAGAGCCATGAGATATGAACATCAGAGGAAGGAAGGAAGGAAGGAAGGAAGGAAGGAAGGGAGGGAGGGAGGGAGGGAGGGAAAATAGTTGGGGGAGGGAAAGGCAGAAAGAAATCAACTTTTAACTAAAAAAGCATTCTCCAAGCCACCAGCTAGCTTGGCTTGAAGAAGTGATTTAAAGAGAGAAATGCCTTCTCCAAGCCAGCCAATGGAGTGGTGGGGGCTTCGAGAGCCACACAATATGTGTGAAAGAGCCACATGTGGCTCCAGAGCCGCAGTTTGGCCACCCCTGCTCTAGCACCACATGTGGGTCTAGGTTCTGTTTAGGTGCCAGATTTGTTTTTTTTTTTAAAAATCCAGAGTTGAAGCCTATAATGGTCACTACCTAGGTCACTACCTAATGGTTATCCCAAGAGTCTCGTGGCACAGAGTGGTAAAGCTGCAGTACTTAAGTCTGAACTCTCTGCTCACAACCTGAGTTCGATCCCAGCAGAAACTGGTTTCAGGTAGCCGGCTCAGGTTGACTCAGCCTTTCATCCTTCCGAGGTTGGTAAAATGAGTACCCAGCTTGCTGGGGGGAAAGTGTAGATGACTGGGGAAGGCAATGGCAAACCACCCCATAAAAAGTCTACTGTGAAAACGTTGTGAAAGCAACGTCACCCCAGAGACGGAAACGACTGGTGCTTGCACAGGGGACTACCTTTACCTTTTTTAATGGTTATCCCAGTGCACTAGCTGAGAGTGAGCATCCCTCATTCCCTGAACTGCTGTCTGGATTCAATAAACTAAGGTAAATGTCTGGGTTACAGCCGTGGATGCAATTCAACTGAATTTTTTGCTTCTTTTTTTCTTTTTAGTAAACAGGAAAAAAATCTGTTGAGTTAAAAAAAATCTAGTATAGAGAAGTTAGATGCTCCTGGTAAATACCAAGTTGGTATTGCTCTATGATGAGGAAAATAACTTAGTCTTGGTGTTCTTAGCCATGGCATTATTATTTTTTAATCAGATAATGGAATTCATCCATATCAAGGCTGTTCTTCAAAAAAGGGGGGCTGACTGTGGCCGTTTTCGCACTCACCTCCAGCCGGCGCGACCCCCCTCTTCACCGCGCAGGATCTGCGCGGATTTCGCACTAAATGCCGCAGAGCAGCCTTTTGCGCCGGAAACTCCCGTTGCAAAAGCCGTGCAAACATCAAACTGCTTTTGGGCGATTTACGTTTGAGCGGCAAACTCCCGGCGCAAAAGGCTGCTCCGCGGCATTTAGTGCGAAATCCGCGCAGATCCTGCCCGGTGAAGAGGGGGGTCGCGCCGGCTGGAGGTGAGTGCGAAAACGACCTGTGTTTCTTACCAATGGTCAGAAGGGAAAGCTAACAAAATGTCAATTCAAAGGGGCATTTTTAAAATGTTTGTGATCTGACCAAATCATTTATTTCTGCATTTCCCATTCAAAACTGTATTGGTCATTTTGGTGTTTTGTTCAGTCTAGTATTGAAAACAACATGTCATTTGGACAAAACTCCGGGAGTAGAATATTCTGGCCAGCACCAAGTAGGCCAGCACCAGTGTCGTGATTAATTCCAGAGGGGGAGCTGTGTGTGCGAGAGAGCAATCTCAGATAGGTCTACTCAGTGGGGCTTACTCGCAGGACAGTGGGGTTTTTTTAGGATTACTTAGTCTGTTGCAGGGAAAAAAAAACGAGTCTTGCAGCACCTTAAATATTAAGAAAAAATATTCTGGTAAGGTTTCATGGACTAGAGCCCACTCTAGGTAAGGTTTCATGGACTAGAGTGAGTGGGTTCTCTTTATGTAGGAGGTAATAAAAAGCAAGTATTGGAGTCAAGGGACTGTGAAGTGCAGGGTGAACTGAAACTCTGTAAAATTCAAATCTAATAAGGAAAAATACAAAGACCAATCACTAATTATTCTAAGATAGTTAACACCTGTAATGAATGCAGAGTCTCAGGTTTTATTAAGATATTTATAGTGAGAGAAATCCTAAATCCCAATTTATCAGGAGAAGCAGGAGGTAGTGTGAACCTAATCATTTCCTATGGCTCTCCATAATGTGGGGAAACTGTACTTTCATTATATACAGAGAAAGATATATTTAAATAAACTTTAGCAGTAACTTAATCTGCTGCTGTTCTTCATTTGTATGTGTAGTGAGGTCTTCCAGGGAACAATGTTGATTTATTGACTGAACCCTACTTTCTAATAACTTCTTCCTCAGCACTCTGTTTGCAAAATGCTAATCTGTACATTGCACCACGCACTTTCCAAAGCAGAACCAGCACGTGGCTGCTTAGAGCGCTACCCTGCCTTGAAGGCTCCCCCTTGCCCCTACAGAGTGCTCCTCTGAGCCCGCCTTGAAGGCAAGCTTGTAGGAGTGCTACATAGTGCACTATGCTCTTCGGAGACTTCCAAGGAAGCCTCCAAAGAGCGCACTGTTTTAGTGCTCTCTGGTCGCTTTTGGATTGAAAGTGGCTGGACAGCGCTAAAACAGTGCACTCTTTAGAGGTTTCCTTGGAAGCCTCCAAAGAGCGTACTGTAGGGAAAGCGGCAGCGTGGCAGCACTCCCTCCCTCCTCCTGCCCTGTGTGATGATGTTACTCAGTGATGTCATTGTTCTTCATGCGCGTGAGACTTTCCCTATAGAGAGTTTGCAGGGGGAGGGCCGCAGCTTGGGGGTCTGCCTCAAGCGGCAGAACCCCTAGTGCCAGGGCTGTTCCAAAGAGGCCCACGTTGCACAGTTCTTTCTAGCTTTCCATTGTCAGATGCACTTACATTTTTGAGAAGTCAATCACATTGTTAAAAGGTTCCCTGCTCACAAATGTTCAGTATAAGGAGCAGCCTTATGCAGAAGCCAGCTCTTAATTCAGCATGCATATTATCACTCTGTATTCTTACATACGGGAAACCTTTTCCACATATACTCATCTGCCAAAGAAACTCCACGCATCTACCACAGCCCCACCCTGTTTTTTGTGGAGGATTCTGAGGAGTCCTGAAGGTGTGCATTTGGTTTCCACAGAGCACTGGATGTCATTATTGTCCTGCATAAAATTGAATGTGAGCCACATCCAACATGCTCTTGTGGCTGTATAATGCAGTGAAAGAGCAGTAGTGATGGGCCACCTGATTTTCAGAAAAGCCATAATTGATCTTTTCATTAAGGAATCCATCTTCTATAGCTTTCCAAAGAACTTCAAGGCTTCCTAGAACAGTTTGGAAACCACTGTTTTGGTTCAATAATGTCTTCTTGGGTAGAAGTCTTTCCCAGCTCTGTATCTTAGATCCTTTCAAAGGACACAGCAGGTGTTGAACCTGAAACTTTATGTGGACTAAGTATGTGCTCTGTTACTAAGCCAAGATATTTCTTCCCAAGACCTCTGGCTGCCTTCCAGCTTCTGTGACCCTCTCCCGCTCAGTGTATCCCAATTACAGTGGGATAGAGCTTTTTGTTTGCATCACATTTTCATGAAATTCCAAAAATACATACCCCATAACCCTGTAATGAAAAGAATGTAGTTTCTTGAGCATCTGAGAGTGTGTTCTCTTACTACTAGGTCTTCACAGAATTCAATCTGGGCTAGAAAAGGTGGAGCAAATGTCATGGCTTTCTGTGTTTCATACTGATTTGGGGAAGAAAGACAACAGTGAAGCTTTCAGAGTGGTCTGCAGAAAAAGACTGTAGTGGACTCTGGTTTCTGGATAAATCCAGGCAAAGAAGACATCTGAATAAAATCTGTTTCTCAGTCTGTTGAGGTCTTGTTCATCCATAAGCCTGGGCAAGCTGTGGGACCTGCTGTGTAGGCTGTATTGGCCCTGGGACAGAACCTTAGAGCTGGGCACCAATTAGCAATGATAGTCATTTGGAGGGATGTTTCTGGCTTGGCACAGATACCAGCACATTAATCTGTGCCCTTATGCACAGTTATGTCTGCCATCTCGTTAAGCCAAGATGACAATGCACAGAACGTGGTCTGCCCAATGGCTATAAAAGAGGACTCAGAAAGCAAAGTGTCTGCCTTTGAATCCTAATATTGGTGCACATTGTCTTTTCCAGAACAAGTGAGTGGAAAGATTGATTGTGGTATACAGTCAGGCTTAGGATTCCAGTGGTGGCCATTTAGAAAACCTGGTATGGCAGTATGGATGGTAATTATCTGTGGTTAAGGAATAATTCAGGACTAACATGCACCTAATTTGTGGAATACAGGTGTCCCTCTGGGTAGGGTGGGGGAGCAGTAATGAGTCATTCAGTGTGTAGAACTGGTGTGTAAATAAAAAGGTGTTTTAGAAGTTGGATCACACATAGACTGAAATATGAGATATGTGTGTTTTACTCACAAATAGGATAGGGCCATGACTTAGTGGCAGATCATCTGTTTTTCATGCAGAAAGTCCCAGCATATCCAGTTAACACAATCAGGTAATAAATGATGAACAAGGTCTTTACCTGAGACCAATATTCTCTCTAAGCTGTAGAGCAAAAATTCTATTTTGTGAGCTACTGGCATTAAAGTTGTGAGTTACTACATAAGTTAGTTTGCTCTTGGGCCATTATTCTTGAACTAAGGCAAAAATGTGTGAGTCACAGGCTAAAAACTGTGAGCTAGCTCATGCTAGCTTAGCAGGAACATTGCCTGAGACCCTGGAGAGCCACAACCAACCAAAGTAGGCAGTATTGACAATAGATCAGTGGTTTAACTCGGCATAAGTTAGCTTCATGTGTGGCTTAATACACCAAAATCTAGCTCTAGGAGGCTCTGTATTATGTTATATAAATAACTGATTTCATGTCGCATTTTACTTATTTATTTACATAATTTATACCCTGTAAATGACAGGAAGGAGGGATCACTGAGGAAACACATGATGATTTAAAAAAAAAAATTCTGTAGCTGGCAGAAGACACTAACAGAAGGGGACAGGAGAGTCGCTCTTGGGAGAGACTCCCAGAGTTTCACTGCCACATCCAAGAAGGCCCTCTCCTGGCTTGCCACCTGCCTAATCTCAGAAGGCATAGGCACCCAAAACAGGGCCTCGGAAGATGACTGTAGTGGTCAGGTAGATTCATAAGGGAGTAGGCAGTCATTCAGGTATGCTGGTCCCAAGCCATGTAGGGCTTTAAACATAAACACCAGCACCTTGAATTGTGCCCAGAAGCAAGATAAGGATCCAGTGTAGATGGGTCAAGTTCAGAGTGATCTAGGCCCTACAGCCCATTCCAGTAAACATCCTGGCTGCAGCATTCTGCACTAATGTAAGTTTCTGAATACTTTTCAAGAGCAGCCCTACATACTGTGCTTGTCAGTAATGTAATCTAGATATATTTATGATGTGGTTTCTTATACCATGCCTTTAAAGAGTACAAAGGGGAAGGTGCATTCTTTAGACAGATTCATTGTCCACACTGTGTACTGTGCAGTGCCTCTTGCCCTTTTTAGAATATGACTTGTAATGTGGTGGCTCCTTATTTTAAAAAGCACCTGTTGTTGTTTGTCATCTCTGCAGTGCTTTTACTGTATAGAATGCCTTGTGCTTCTCATTGCATTTATTATTGCAGAAAAAATGTATTATAGCTTACATTGCGAGTATCTTTCCCAAGCTCACCTGGGGCAAGTTTTTCCACCTGGAAAATCAGATTTTTAAGAATGAGGGGCATCTGGGAGCTGAGCTGCTTGTTCTGTGGATTGCTAAGGAGCTTGGGCATCGTGGGGAGCAAAGTGTTTTATGGGTCGCTGCTTTTCTGCTATAAGGTTTGGTACTTAAAATGCCCACTTGGCAATCTTGAGTTTCAGAAGAATGGCATTGAACATGTAGATATCAGCCAGCTACATCAGGAGATGCTTCAAATAATTACATCCCTGTGGTGTGCTTGAGAATAGACTGTGGTGTCCAAGTGGCAGATTCATTGATCATGAGGATTTAATTTGGAGGCCTTTCTGCAGTGACATTGCCTTGCAGTTGCTGATGTCTGAGGATCCATCATCAGGATCCATACGAATCCTTACAGGCTAAGGAAGTGTGTGTGTTTGATTGTCTCAAAAATCAGGATTGCACATTTAATCCCTCTTTTTATTTTACTTTTGCCAATGCAGAATAATTAGTAAACATGACGACAGAGACAGGCCCAGATTCCGAGGTGAAGAATGCCCAAGAGGAAACTCCACAGCAGCAGCTAGAGGCGGCAGCAAGTGGGCCAAATGCAATGACCGGTAGCTCTGTTCCCGCAGCAAACAACCAGGAAGCTGATGCTAACGAGAAGCCAGGAGCCCACAGTGACTCCAAACATGCGGAGCGGGTGAGTTGGGATTGCTTATCTAGAGTACCACCATCCCTAGGGCCAGACCCTGCAAAGGTGTCTTTGGTGTTAAGGATCAGCCCTTGATCATGTGCAGCATTAATAAAGAACAGAGTGACTTTGAGGATATGTAGAGTAAGAGTTCAGAGCCTCCTGCGACAGATGCAGCTTTGTCCTGCAGTGATGAGCAAACCAGTCATGGGCATTCTGAATGCTGCATACCAGGGTAAGCCCCAATAGGCCTTTGGATTCCAAATGCCCATGACATAGTTGACTTATCAGGTGACTATGAATGTCAGAGGCTGATTTGGTTGTAGCTACACATGTGGTGAATAGCAGGTACACACAGTCTATGGCAGCACAGATGGAAATCATCATGAAGTGACTTAAGCTGCTGCACCTCATATGGATGGATGAGCCCTGGCTTTTCTCTCATTGCTAAAATATCATGTCTCTCACCCACAATTTCTTCTGTTATTGGGAAGGATATCTATCTGACTGCTTGCTAAGGTCCCCTGGTTGCAACCTGGAGATTCCCTCTTGACCTTTAAATCTGCTGCTGAAAGAACAAAGCAGTTGTAGGTTCTCTAATCTGTTGTGCTCCTGGTTCCCTTTGTCCCTCTCTCTTCCCCACCTGCTGGAATGTGTCAAGATTTCATAATGGTGGCAGCAAGCACCCAGGGGTGCATTCACACTTCATTGGATATTGTGCTATCACTGCACTGTAGCATGCATTTGCGTTGGCAGCTGTGCAGTGAACATGAAACACACTATGGATTGTTAGAAGGCTGGAGAAAATGGATTTTAGGCAAGTTGTGGCAGCACATTAACTGAATCGGATCATTGGTCCACCAAGGTCAGTATTGTCTACTCAGACTGGCAGCAGCTCTCCAGGGTCTTAATTTCCCATTGAACTTCAGGGTCTCTGTTTCTCTACCAAAACATAATGAAGCAGTGAGAGCAGCATTTCTGGTCCTTGGATATCTTGCTTTTTTCCTGTTCTGATCTCCAAAACCATCATATAGGGGTTTTTTTTTTTTTTTTTAAGTCGATAAGTTGAGCACCTTTACATCTCATCCCAAAGTGCAAAGTTTGGAGAGAAATAGATAACCAGCAGACTTAATGAATTAACTACAAGTCACCAGGATAATCATATAAATAAAATCAATGGTGGGTCCTTTCCCAGCAAGCAAAAGATAACCATTTGAGCCCTTGGCATGGAAGAAGAAGGTTAAGCAGTTCAAAGGAGAGAGCAAAAACAACCTAATTATATAAACACATTTAAAAACCCAAGCTAATGGCTAAAAGTCTGTGTATACTGAGAAGTAGTGTTTCATGCTTACAGCTGCCACATCATTTGCCAAAAGCTAACTCCATCTGATATGCATGGAAATTATCTGTACCGATTCTGGGCCATCTGAGGGCACTTTCCATTTGATAAAATATCTAGCAGCTATTTGATTGGTTTAGAAAATGTGCTTAAAATCACTTGCAGTTCTCCAGAGCTTATCGAACAGCAGCTGTTTGTCATGGGGTGCATGTGCCTTTGAATATTATGAACTTGTCCAAGTCCTAAGCTTCAGTCATGGAAGTACATTTCCTTAAAATCAAAAAAATATTGTTCTGAATAAACTTGTTTAGAATTGGGAATAAAACATGAGCTGCAAACAGCTCTGAGGTACCCCAGTAAATTAATCATTCTTGCAATTTTCTTTGCATCTTTTTGTTGACTCTGTCTTGGGATTCTGCACGCTCCCTCTAGGGCCTCTGTGCTCTGGAACTGCACTCTAGAATCCACCAAATCCTAATGTGCCCCTATGACTTTCATGAACAACCAGGCAAGATTGATCTCCCCAAATCAATTGTATAGCAGTCTTTACCTTCTGCAGATGCACACTGGAGTGTTTCCCCTATTTTTCTTTGCTGTTCCTGGATTTAATGCAGGATGATACAAATTCAGAGAATCCACTTTTTAAAACTTGTGTCATGTTGAGGCTTGTGAAGCCAACCATTCCTATAAGCAATGGACAGACAGTAGCATTGGAAATAACAATATAATACAAGCTTTCTCACTGCATTCACTTCTCTTTGTCTTGTTTCTAGAAGATAAGAGGTGAAATGTTCTTTCTCCATTCATGTTAGGTGATGAATCAGAGTCCTCATCAGATTAGAATTTGGTGGGGCAGCATAGTGTTGCGCAGAGTTTCTAGATTCTGAATGCTATCAGATCTGATCATTTTCAAGTTAGGAAGGGATCGAAGAGGCTGTCAGAGCCCAAAATCAAGCAGGCACTAGACTGTCCCTCAAGAGCTGAAGGAGATTAATCCACCAGCCAGAATGCAGGTTCATGTCCTTGAACCAGGAATGCTGGATTCCCTTTGCATAAGCTGCCTTCTGGGTCTTTATTTCCCCTGGCAATGGTGTCATAACCCTCCCTCCCATTAGCTTGGCCTGTCCATGCCCCACTCCCCTCAAAGTAAAGAAGTTAAAGGGATTTTGCATGATCAGGAACAGGAATATTGCATGCTGTCTCCTTGTTCTCCCATCAGGAATAAGAGGCTGCTCCAGAGCGCTTGAATCATTGGTTCAGACGGTTAAAAACAGCAGGCACCCCGTCCCACACCAAATGAGAGGTTACCTTTGAGGGCTTCATCACAGACTCCCTTAGGCAATTTCTCATTTTCTGATGGGAGGGTGTCTGCAAAGCAGGACTTTTTTTGTAGTAGGAACTCATTTGCATATTAGGTCACACCCCCTGATATAACCAATCCTCCAAGAGCTTACAGTAGGTTACAGTTACTGAGCTTACAGTAGGTACATGAGGGAGTGTAGCCTAATATGCAAAGGAATTCCTGCTACAAAAAAGCCGTGGTGCAAAGTAAATAAAAATGATGTGCAGTTCTCTTGATAATCCTCCCCCCATCTTTCATTTTGTAGGAAGTGAAAGTGAGGCCTGCTCGGTAAGAAGCAGTGCAACAATTTGTACTAGTGAATCTGGAAGGTGGTACCATAACAGCAGCCCTGAGGCTGAGCAGTCCATGGGGCTGTTCCAGAGTCCTTGAATCATTAGTTCAGATGGTTAAAAACAGCAGGCACCCCGTCCCACACCAAATGAGAGGAACATGGTATGTTAATGTTCCCTAGGCTACTTGAAATCAAGAGTTTATATTCTCATTAAGTTAGGAATTAGAAACAAGTTCACCACTTTGAGGCCCTTTCAAACAGTTTATCCAGGAGCCACAATACAACAACAACAAAATTTTATTTATATCCCGCCCTCCCCGCCGGGGCAGGCTCAGGGCGGCTAACAACACAATTCAAGTTTAGCTATACAGATAGATAAAATTACAGTTAAACAACATGAACATTTAATTAAAAATCTGCTTAAGTTTTAAAATTAAATTAAATTAATAAAAGTGCTAATGCTATGTTTACTTTATGTTTGCTTTTATGATGGCGGTTTCCTTAGCAATTTCCATTTTCATTAGCGAAAGCCAGTCGGAAGAGGAAGGTCTTGCAGGCCCTGCAGAACTGTTCAAGGTCCCGCAGGGCCCACATTTCCTCTGGAAGTTGGTTCCATAGGCTCGGAGCTATAGAGGAGAAGGCCCGATTGCGGGTACATTGCAACTTCACCTCTCTCGGTCCGGGAATAGTCAACAGGTTTTTCCCGGCTGACCTCAGTGCTCTCTGGGGTTCATATGGGGAGAGATGGTCCCTAAGGCAGACAGATCCTCGACCATATAGGGCTTTAAAGGTAATGACCAGCACTTTGTAACGGACCCGGTATATAACTGGCAGCCAGTGCAGTTCGCGCAGCCCAGGCTGTATGTGTTCTCATTTAGGAAGCCCTAACAACAGTCTGGCCGCTGCATTCTGCACCAGCTGCAGCTTCCGGGTTCGGTACAGAGGCAGCCCCATGTAGAGGGCATTACAGTAATCCAGTCTCGAGGTGACCGTTGCATGAAGCACCATTGCCAGATCTTGGCGCTCTAGGAAGGGAGCCAACTGCTTTGCCCGCCTTAGATGGAAAAAGGCTGACTTGGCAGTGGCTGCAATCTGGGCCTCCATTGATAGTGCAGGCTCCAGTAAAACTCCCAGGCTCCTAACCCGGTGCGCCACTTTTAGCGGCGCCCTGTCGAAGACAGGGAGAGGTATTTCCCCTCCCCGAGCGCCCCGACCTAGACAGAGGACTTCTGTCTTCGCTGGATTCAATTTCAGCCCACTCCTCCTCAACCAAGTTGCCAAATCCTGCAGGGCCCAGGTTCAACTGAGAGATCCCCAGAAGTGTCCCATCTGAGTCATATGATGCATTGTGTTCTGTGTGCCTACTGCCTTGGAGAAGCCCTTTTGCAGAAATTCGTTTACAAAGACTGGGGTTAGCAAATGTGGTATTTTTCATTACAGAGGACGCTGTGTGAGAACGAATTGTTAGGAACATGCAAGCCTCTCTCTCTCTCTCTGTAATTCTATCAAAGGGCAATATTTTTGTGGTTAAAATCAGCCTTCTGCCAGCCTCATTCCCTTGGGTTCTGTGTCAGACATTATTAGTGTAAAGGGTTATAACTACAGCAAGCTCTGATAGTACTGTTGAGTGCTGGATTGATGTCCAGGACACTACCAATGGGAAGAGGCTTCTTTTTCTAGCTGCAGTGTGGGCTGCAATCTGGCCTCCAGAGGGACTTTGGTTTTTGTCTAAGTCACCTGTGGAGAGTGCGAAGCCGTGGACATCTTTATAGTGCTTTGATGCTGAAGCTTAACAAGAACCAATTTGCCCGCTGGAGATTATTGCAACCACCTGGGACTACATCTATTGCTTTATGGGGGTTTTACTTCCACACTTGGATAAAATAGATAAAACCTTGCTGAGCACTAGCATCACAAAGAAAGTGAGAAAATGGCTATGTATACATTATGCTCACTGGGGATTTTATATCCCTGGGTTTTATTGGCAGGTTTTAAATGGTTGTTAGTTTTAAGGATCTTATATTTTTTTTTCCATTTTTTAAAATCTTATTTTATTTTGTGAGCCGCCTCGTATCAGGTCTCAGAAGAAGCAATATTAATGTTATGAAGAAAGAATAAGCTAAAAAGTAAGGTAGGGGAACAACCAGAATACGAGAGATGTTGCTTTTGTTTTCCCATAATAGTATAGTAATGTCCTTTTGTGTTAATATTATAGAACAAAAGTCCAAACACTTAAATGCACAAATTTTCTGCAAAATGGAAAACAGGAATAAGAGCGCTGTGTGTGGTCTAGGGATCAGTATAAACCATGTCAATAATGCAGTTAGAGTCATAGAATCATAGCGCTGGAAGGGACTTCCAGGGTCATCTAGTTGTATGCATATAAATAAAGGTAGTCCCCTGCTTTGCAGAGGCTGCCAAGCTATTCGGCCTAGAAGTTAGTATGAAGAAAACAGAAGTTCTCCACCAGCCTGCACCCCAGGAAGATTATCACCCTCCCTGCATCACTGTGGGTGAATCAGTTCTGAAGACAGTCCAGCAGTTCAGCTACCTGGGGTGCATAATCTCCTCAGATGCCAAGATCGATAAGGAGATTGACAACAGGCTGGCAAAGGCAAACCGTGCATTTGGCCGACTGCACAAAAGAGTGTGGAGCAACAAGCATCTGAAAAAAGGCACAAAGATCAATGTTTACAAAGCGGTTGTGATGACAACCCTCATCTACGGCTCCGAATCGTGGGTTTTATACCGTCATCACCTGCGACTCCTTGAGCGCTTTCATCAGCGCTGCTTTCGCACCATCCTCAACATCCACTGGAGTGACTTTGTGACCAACACTGAAGTCCTCAAGAGGGCGGAGGTTACAAGCATCGAGGCACTGCTGTTGAAGACGCAGCTGTGCTGGGCAGGGCATATTTCTAGGATGGAAAACCACCGCCTTCCCAAGATTGCTCTGTATGGCGAACTTTCCACCGGCCATCGAAATAGAGGGGCACCAAAGAAGAGGTACAAGGACTCCTTGAAGAAATCCCTTGGCACCTGTCGCATCAACCATCACCAGTGGTCTGACCTAGCCTCAGATCGCAAAGCATGGAGGCACACTATCCACCAGGCTGTCTCTTCCTTTGAGAATGCACGCATAGCTGGTCTTAAGGACAAAAGGAGATTGAGGAAGAATCGCACTGCTACAGCACCAACCCCAAATCAGACTTTTCCCTGCATCCACTGTGGCCGGACCTGCCTGTCCCGCATTGGTCTTGTCAGCCACCAGCGAGCCTGCAGCAGAAGTGGACTACTGCACCCTTCTTAAATCTTCGTTCGCGAAGTCAAGCCGAGAGAGAGAGAGTCCCCTGTACAAGCACTGGGTCATTACCGACCCGTGGGTTGACGTTGTATCACATTTTCACAACAGACTTTTTACAGGGTGGTTTGCCATTACCTTCTCCAGTCATCTACACTTTACCTCCAGCAAGTTGGGTGCTTGTTTTACCAACCTTGGAAGGATGGAAGGCCAAGTCAGCCTTGACCCAGCTACCTGAACCCAGCTTTCACCAGAATCAAACTCAGGTCGTGAGCAGAGCTTGGATTGCAGTACTGCAGCTTACCACTCTGCGCCACAGGGCTCCTCATGTATATAAATAGAGATGGGTTAATCTGATTCTAACCTAACTTTCAGGGTATATTTAACTGGCACCAAGGAAGGTTTCTCTCTCTCAAAAAACCCCAGCAAGAATGGGTATTTGGGGGTAGAGGGAACTTCCCTTTTAAAAACAAACATGGAAGCCAGCTATTAAGTCATAAACCAGTCCTAGCAAATAGAAGTTTCAGATTTGGTCATGCTGTTCCTCCAAGAGCATAATTTAGCCACTTCAGTTTTCTTTATTAAGATTGCCTTATCTTACACATTCTTCTATCTCCCTCCCTGTCCCCTTACAAGGCTGTGGACATGGATGAAAAAGACTACAGTGAAGCAGATGGGATATCTGAGAGAACCACCCCCAGCAAGACTCAGAAATCACCTCAGAAAGTCACCAAAAAGCTCAAGAGTGCCATCTGCAGAGTGACCTTGCTTGATGCCTCAGAGTATGAGTGTGAAGTGGAGGTAAGCCAAGAGGCCGTGTTCCCTGTTGTGGATTCTCTGACTGAACTTTTAAACCTGATAATAAGGTTCGGGAAGCTGTATATTGTAATCTACAGCATTGTAGTCCCTGAGTGTCAGCATCCAGTATGAGAGAGCCAACAGAAATGCACTTCAAAAATATGACAATATATTAATCAGATCATGGTTTTTGCTTTGCCAGAGATTCATGACTATGTGCACGCACTTCACTCCCTGTAGGGATGCACATGGCAAACCAGTGTGACTCATGCATTTCTGAGCGTGGGTTGCCTGCTATTTGTATATTATGTTGAAAATGAAGTATAGGCCTCTGTGTGTGAGAGAGTGAGCCTTGTGTAACTGTGATCCTGGCTGGATTCCCTCAGGAGGGGAGGGTATTAATAGCATGCAGTCAGGAAGTTTAGGCCATTATAAAACCTTGCTGCAGAACCTTATTTATAAAGATGTTCCAAATTAGCTCTTTTAAAATTTTTCTGTGGGTTATTTCCACTTTCCTGCAGGATGCAAGGATACCTGAGCAGAATTATTGTTCCCTAATAAAATGCATAGAGCACATTCATTTGTCTGTAAAAGGAGGGGTGCTATCTTGAAAGACCTTGTCAGGAAAGGAGAAGGAGACACACATGTCCCTGCTGTAGGCTGTGAATGCAAGAGGATCTGCAGCAGAAAGTGTTTCTCCTCTGTGTGAACGGGCCACAATCTGAACTCCTTGACAGGGGAACATGTTTGCTCTCTGCTGCAGAGAGACCCTCTTCTCCTTAGGGATTTTCTTCTTTTGTTGCTAGGCCTATAAACAATCAATACTTTGGATTTTTTGAAATCAGGGTTACTCCGGTAGCACCATAGAAAGGAAGAATGGGGACACACCCATAATACCTACAGATCCCAAAGCAGTATGTAAAGAAGAAAAGTGTTTTGTGTGTGTGTTTGTGGTGTGTTAGAGTAACAACTGGCAGGGAAGAAGCAACAAAGGGGTTATAGATTATACTCATGATGTTGCTTCCAAATTGGGAGTTACAGATGATCTACGAATTAAGGGTGTGCAGTTGCACGCTATTACACAAGTGAGAAGATGCACAGGGCTATCTACCTCTTATGTAATAATAATAATATAATAGATTTTATTTGTATCCCGCCCTCCCCGCCTAGGCGGCTCAGGGCAGCTAACAACATTTTATGCATTTACAATTAATAGATAAAAACTTTGAATTTAGCAATTAAAAATTAAACATATAAAAACCAGTTAATAGATTTAAAATACATCATTTAAGTTAATTTAAATTTAAATTTTATCTGGCAGTAGTAATGGTTAGTTCTGTGACGCTGATTCTGCCAGTTTAAATAGTTCGATAGTAATGTAGATGGCGGATCCTTTATTCACAGCAGTTCAGCAGTCGATGTCGATATACGCTTGTTTGAAAAGGACGGTCTTGCAGGCCCTGCGGAACTGGTCAAGGTTCCGCAGGGCCCGCACTTCCTCCGGTAGCTGATTCCACAGAGCAGGGGCCGCAGCTGAAAAGGCCCGAGCTCTGGTGTTTTGGAGCTTGACCTCTCTTGGCCCAGGGATCGCCATTTTATTTTTTCCCACTGACCTCAGTGCCCTCTGGGGTTCATATGGGTAGAGACGGTCCCTTAGGTAGGCTGGTCCTCGGCCATATAAGGCTTTAAAGGTAATGACCAACACTTTGTACCGGACTCGGTATGTAATTGGCAGCCAGTGCAGTCCGCGCAGCCCCGGCCGTATGTGCTCCTGTTTTGAGAGCCCCAACAATAGCCTGGCCGACGCGTTCTGCACTAGCTGCAACTTCTGGGTCCAGCATACAGATAAGAACCCTGATCAGATCAAAGTTCTGTCTAGTTCAGCTTCCCTCCCCCCAACACACACACAGTGGCTGAACAGATGCATCCAGAGAGTATGTAAGAAGGCATAAAGCCCTCCCTACTGTTGTTTTTCTACATTTAGTGATTATACCATTTTGCCATCATGGCTAGCTGTTGAGAGACATATTTTTCATGAATCTCCCTTTTAAAGCCAGAGTAGGCACATTCATTTTAAATAGATGTGTGTGCCTTTGCAAAATACATAGATGTAGGATTGAAAACACATAGATGGGCCTAGCTGCTGAGTGTTCTGTGCTTGGGCATCTATATAGAAGAGAAGTCACGCTCGTCTGTGTTACTCTGATGAAGAAACTAAAGCACAGACATTAAAGGATTTGTTCAGAAGCAGGGAGCCCTCTGAAACAGGTACAGTGAAGTACATTGGTTCTTCTGAGACACATACTGTATGCTGTGTCATGAGCAACTGAGGGTTCTGTCAGCCTCTGTGAGGAAAGGAAGGGAGAGATGATGATGACCCTGCTGAGCCATTTGGCTGGTAGGGTCTGGCAGCTGAGTAAAGCTGTAGTGAGACCTCGGCTAAAGTTGCTCGAGAACAGTCTCCCCACCCCAGCCTGAGTTTTGCTGAGAGGCTGAGTCTGTCATGTCTTATTTGCTCTCTCATCAGTTATAATACTGTTGGCAAAGATGTTGAACACCACCTCCCCCCACTAGCTTCTGGATAATTAGTATTTTGAGATATTCAAACATCACTTTCCACTTAGAGCAACAGTAGCTATGCAGTGACTCACCAGCCTTTGCCAATTAAGGCAGCATCTTTTGTTGGGCCAATTTAGTATGGGAAATGCGGAAGCAAATAAAAAAATCTGAGGATCACACATCTCTTCTTCAAGAAAATGCTGATGAGGAGAAAAATAAAAGATAATGTGTAGGTGAATTGGTACATGAGTATGGGGGGGGGGGGGTTGCAGGTAGTGTGAATGACACAGAAAGGGAGAACAGCTATTACTTTCCAGTTACAGCAGCTACTGGAATGCAGTGAATTATTTGCACATAGTACTTCAGCACAAGCACAGATTTTTTTTATGTTTTCCCCTGCAACAGTGTAAACTGTTCACATAGTTTGGTGGGGGGGGGAGTATGGTGTATCCAGGGTCTTTTCTGTAGAAAAAGCCCAGCAGGAACTCATTTGCATATTAGGCCACACCTCCTGATGTCAAGCCAGCCAGAATTGAGTTCCTGTGCATTCCTGCTCAAAAAAAAAAAAAAAAGCCCTGGGTGTACCTCTTGCATGCAAACAGGTTACTCTGTTGAGCTATTTAAAGTTGCCGTCAAGTTACAGCTCTAACTTCCTCTCTGGCCTTTAAGGGAGAACTTCTTTTAGAGGGAGTGAGCCAAGATTTTTCCAGAAGATGGAGAGTAGAAACAGAAGCTTGGCTCCTGTTAGCCCTACCCCGGATGGCCCAATAGCCCAATCTCATCAGTATCAACCCTGATTAGTATTTGGAAGGGAGACCACCAAAGAAGTCCAGGGTTGCTATGCAGAGGCAGGCAATGGTAAACCACCTTTGTTTGTTTCTTGCCTTGAAAACCATATGGGATCCCCATAAGTCAGCTGCAACTTGATGGTACTTTCCACCAATGTTAGCCCTGGTCAAATGCTTATGATAGGATTAATGCATTGTGGCAGGGTATTGACCTGTTTGTTGGTTGGTTGACAAAATCAAGGGAGATGCCATCTCAGGTACAGTTTGGTTAATAGAAGATTAGTCTGCTAAGACCAGATGGATTTTTATGTGTTGGTTCTTGATTGATTGGTAATAGCATTTGCTGAGTTCCTGGCCATCAGGTTTCAGTCCTGTTCCTGTTTCCAAGCTGAATTTGTTACTTATGATCCTTTAACTCCTTAGTTCACTTGGACTCAACATAAAATAGGGAATCTGTCTTCCCATACCTTCTCAAGTGCTCATTGAGATCTAAGGCCTTGCTTGAAGAAAGTACAACCAACTTGTTTGTATAATGGAGCCTTTCTAGTAGTGGCCCTTGTCCCACAAAAGGCCCTCACCAACCTTGATTGCTATCTGATAACACGGATGAGCAGTGTTAAATTCATAATGTGCTGTGGAGACTAAGGCTGAGATCACACATACTAAATAATGCACTTTCAATCCACT
This sequence comes from Heteronotia binoei, assembly GCF_032191835.1. Lineage (NCBI taxonomy): Eukaryota > Metazoa > Chordata > Lepidosauria > Squamata > Gekkonidae > Heteronotia > Heteronotia binoei. The sequence goes on from NC_083224.1 coordinate 51,216,530, forward strand.
TTCAATGCACTTTCTAACTGGATTTTGCCAGTTCACACAGTAAAATCTATTTGGAAAGTGCATTGAAAGTGGATTGAAAATGCATTATTTAGTTTGTGTGATTGCAGCCTTAGTATATTATATGATTTGTTTTAGTTACCATTTTTACTGATATTTCTGATGGATTATTCGTTTACTTTATAATGAAAGACGTTTTGATTCATTTGGGGGGGAAGGTGGTTAAAAATGACCAGATAAATAAAACGAAGTAAAGGACTGAGGAGGGAGGAACCAAAAAGGATCAGAGGTAATCTTTGATCCCGGCACTCTCAAAGCCAGGCTCTTTAGCCAACGGTGAGGTTCTGAGAGGGAGCTTTACTTACTGCCGAAGAGCTGATTGCTATAGAGATGAAAGTTCTCTTAAGCAAAAAGAAAAAAAAGGAGGTGGAGTAGAATACATTATTAAAGGAAATTTCAAAGCCACAGATGTTTTTGCAGACCTAACAGGACTCATGGAATTAGACGTCCTCTGAAGACACTGGTGGATCCACATCACTCTACTGTTTTGCCTTACCAATTACCATGTACAAGGCACTGAAATTTGAAGCCAGAAGGGTTTACTGTCTTTATTACATGATCAATTTTTATAGGGAGGGGGAGTGATTGGCAGAAATCTGCAAGGAAATGGGAGTTTCAAGCAACAATGGAGAGCTGAATAAGTTGAGGCAAAGGTGGTTCAGAAATAGCTTTGTTAGATAAATGAGTATAAAATAGAGAGATAAAGCTTCACCCAAGAAGGGGAGGGGACAGAATGCATGATGGAAGGAGAGGAGGGTGATTTCTGCACAGGGACAGGCTTGTGCAGTTTATTCATTGCTGCTGAAGCTGTCGTTACAGTGCGGGGACAATGGGGCTTCCATACAGTAGGTTTCTCCAGAATTTACTTGCTCCAGTCCTAGTCCTTCAGCAGCAGCCATTTCTCCTCTCCTCAACCAAGGGGCTTTTTCATCTAAAAATCAGCAATTGATTATTGAATATAACATTATAATAATGTGTGTGATAGGTTCTCTGAATTCCTAGCTTTCCTTTTTTAAAAAAGTCTGTACCTCCTTTCATTGTGGAAAGATGCCTTTCCACTTACAGTTCAGAGAGCCTGGTATGTATATAATTGTAACAGTATATTATTATAATGTTATTCAGTTGCCAATTTAAAAAAACAACAGTGGCAGGGGAATGAAATGGTTGGAGGGGAAGGTAGGGTCAAGGAAAATGGCTGCCATGCAGGTAGGAAAATCCAAACTTTCCCACCCACATGGCAGCTATACAGACTTTATTGCAGTCTTTCCCAAAACTTCACGGTTTGGAAAAGATTGGAGAAAAGCCAAGGAGACCCTGTGTGGTATAGAAATGTACTATGATGCTCTGGGGAAGCAGGAAAAAAACTTCTGCTTCCCAACAGTGACAAACCCAGGGCAATTATCCTCTGTGGAAGTGGCTGAGATGAACTTGAATAGAGTAGAAGAGGAAGAGGGGACATACATAAGTAGAAATGAGAGATAATATTTTGTCAAGACTGAGCTGAGGGCTAGAATCTCCACACTGATCCAAAGCTACCATAAGTGTTGCTGAGGTCTCCTCTTTGATGGGGAATTAGCAAGAGGATGACCCTGGTAGAGCTTAGGAGGGATTTTTTTTACCAATTTATGGAGGTCCAGTCTCAAAATAAAAGCTCCAAAAGTAAAATAGTTTTAAAATGTTTACTTAGGAAAATATGTAAAGATACAATCACATATCCAAGCAATCAAACACTCACAAACAAGAGGCTAGGAAGAATAGAGATTATTTATAGGGATTTTTAGGGTTTGTAGAAGCCGGTAGTACTGTGTGAGAAGAGAAGAACTGGGGTGATGTTAAACACAATGACATGGAGAAACATGAGTTTAACAAAGGCTTCTTAAAGCAAATAGATATGCCATATCTGGCAGTTTCCTGATCAACATATTACTCCTGCAGGCAATTTAGGAAGCCTTGATGTTAAAGAGGCCTGTCTCTTTCACTAATTTCTACTGCATGCTGTCATTTATGAAATTTCATCTCCTGGACCTTCTTACAATTAAAACAAACAGACAAACAAACATTTTAAATGCCTAAATTGATCCAGTGCCTTTTGCTGTGCTGGTTAATGAAGAGTCTTCGCATACAATGAAGTGCTTCTGTGGGAAAATGTTAATTGCTTTATTGAAAAGGGCTTCTGTTGGGGTTTATTGCACTGTGCTAGAATAGCTGTTAGTCTGCATTCTGAGAACCTCTCTGTGCTAGTACATCAGGACTTAGAATCAGGGTCTTCAGTTGTGAACCTACTGTCACTGTCTTCATAATATTCCCATACAAGTGTCAACTGGATAAGCTTTCAAATGGAGAGCTATTTTGAAGTTTCATGTCTGTTCGTTTATCACCGTTAACTTTAAAAAACCCAGCCATTAGTGACACGGCACAGTTCTTTGTGTGGTGAGACTGCTGGAGTGGTCCATTGCCATCTTCTCTAGACAGCTTTCAAGGTTGCTCCTAGAAAAGGGAAAAGGCATAAGGCCTTCCAGAGCTCTGCTATGCAAAGGATATGTATCTTTTATGCACAGTGGCAAATTATTTATTAAAATCTGCCTGTCCACCCAGCCCCTTCTCTCTGTGTTCCTATTCCTTGCTTGCCTGCTAACTGTGCTCCCTCTTACACTCAGAGTGCTGGTTTTTTGTTTTTTTAATGCGCCAAAAGGAGCTTTCAGCCTCTGTTACAGTTGTCTCTTTTGGCTCTTTTATAATTAGGAATGGCTTCTGCAAAAATGCCTAAAGCATTCTTTGCAACTTGGCAAGGTTTTTCCAAGGCACTTTAAAGAGCTACAAAACTTAGAAATGGTAGCACAAGCCAGGAAATGAGTCCTATAAGACTCTCATAGCTGCATGCTGTGCCTTTTTCAAAGGGGGCCCTTGATAGGCCTCCACATAAGTCTTCCACCTTGGCCAGGAGGAACACTGTGTTGCTCTTTCCATCCTGGGAAAGCTAGCTGCCATGGCTCAGAAGAGGTGCTACTGCTAATTTTACTGGACCAGTTGCTAGAAATATGCAAAGAATTGGGTTAGTGGCTTAAGGGAGCAAGCCCAAGCAGGTCAAGTTGAAGTCCTATTTTAGTTAGTGGAGCTTATTCCTAGGATTGTAACCCAACTGTACTGCTGCCCTCTTGTAAATCTTTCCTTATTCAACAATTTGTAGCCCTGTGGGCCCTGTATAGGACCTTAAAAAAAAACTTCCAGTGTATTCCAGGAAACCAAGTTATATTTTTGTGGGGGGGGGGGGGTATGGTCAGGTATCCGCAGTTTTGCCTCTGTTCTGTGTGGCTCCACAACATACTTTGGGAAGAGAAGGAGAATGTATTTCAGATGGTCTTTTGATTCTTACACTGCACGTCTGTGTCTCCTGCAGAAACATGCCCGGGGCCAAGTGCTCTTTGACATGGTCTGTGAGCATCTCAATCTCCTGGAGAAGGATTATTTTGGACTCACGTTCTGTGACTCAGACAGTCAGAAGGTATGTGTTGGTGGCTCTGGGGAATACCTGTGCCATGTCCATTCAAGATGTTCTGCTCAAACTGGATTTCCTCTGACATGCTGTTGCTTACCATTTCAGAACTGGCTGGACCCCTCTAAGGAAATAAAAAAGCAGATTCGCAGTGAGTAGCCCAAAAATAATTGTGTTCAAGATTTTTCAGTCCATAAGGTATATGGATTCAGCAATGTCCATGTACCTTTCATTGATGGATGCAATGAAGAAAGTAAAATGCTCCCCTATTCCCTTAGACACCATTTGTAAACCATTCAGCTGCTGCGCTCAGAGGGACTGATTTTCCAAGGAGATCTTGAGGAAGTGAGGAGAGAACAGTAGATGTTGGCTGGGGAGTCATATCTTAAAGTTTAATACCTGAAGTTTTCCAGTGCTTCAGACCAGATTAGTAGTTTGCTAAGAACAGCCTCTTGTTTTCTCAGTGGCCAACCAGAAGCCCCCAGGAGGCATATAAGCAGGGGCCTTGATGTATCTACCCACCCACTGACTGGTAATCAGAAGTAGACTGCTTCAGAATATGGAGGTTCGACTTGTCTTGCACTGAGCTGTCCTCACTGATTCTGGCTCTATCCTCCGCTGCAAAGCTTGCCTGTGTGTGCTTGAGTGTGCAGTATTGGCCTTGATGGTGGCGGACATAAGTTCTAATTCCACCACATGGGTGGATTTCAGCCATTTGAACTTTTGCTGTAACACCATCTTTTGTCAGTCACTGTTTGTTAAATAAGAGTGATAGTGGTAACAAGCCTGTCTGAAAGGGAGGTAGTCATAGTGATGACTCTAGAGCATTTTGCATGATGGAAGCACTCTCTCAATTAATAACAGTTCTAATAATGTAGGCCTGGCCAAGCAAAATGATGAGACATATACTGTGGAAATAGTCTGATCTTTTGTGATGGATGCAGCCATGCTGTGGAACATTGCATGTACTAAGTGGACTACTTGTATCCAAGCAGGGGTTCTCAGGGGTGATTTTTGTTCATGGTGACTGATTTACAGCTTTTTAGACTTCAGTCTTCTCTGAGGTGATTTCTGTTCATGGGAACTGATTTAGTGGTCTTTAGACTCCCAGTTAGCACAAATCTGGAGAAGAAGCACTCTAAAGCTCTATTACTAGCCCACTGCCTATAAGCATTAAGAGATCGTTCCTGCTTCTCAAAGGAACTCCTGATGGCACCTGGCTTTTTTGGCCACTGTGTGACACAGAGTGTTGGACTGGATGGGCCATTGGCCTGATCCAACAGGGCTTCTCTTATGTTCTTAACTATAGAACTCCCCTACTAAGAAACAACATGTTTATACTCAGCACTGCCCCCTTCTGTTAACACCTCCCCCCAGCAGTGAAGTAGGTATGTCTGCTATCTGCCTCAGCTGGATGCAGACACATAGCCTGAAATCCTTGCTTAGACCCCTCCATCTCCAAATCCCTGCATATCAGCCTGCACAATCCTGACAAAAAGATGTCATGAACAGAGATCTCATGTGCTGGATAAAGATACCCGCAGAGCAAATAGCTTAGGCTGACTTAACTCGGTGGAGTCTCTCTTTGTATAGATATATAAGGAAGAGTAAATGGTGCCCTCTGCTGAGATGTCAGCAGGCAGAAAAGTGTGGTGATTGGACCTGGATCCTATGGTAGTACTATTAGCTTCCCCACCCTTTACTGCTAGAAGGAAAAAGGTTCCTCTTTGGGAATGGGTGTACTGAAAAGCCAAATGTGGGTATGTTTTCTGTGTGGTGCTTCAGATGCTGCGGGAGGTCTTTCCCTGATGGCAGACCCCCTGGGAAACATGAGACTGTTTCCATGGCAACAGCAAAGTCACGGTCTGTCTGTGCAGGGAAGGCTGTTCCACTGTGTCATAAGGCCTGAAATGGCAAATGCACCCTGTCTGTTGCCTCAGCCACAAACATCCAGTCAAGTCAGGATCCCTGCTGCCTTTGAAGAGTTTGTTTTCTCTGGATACATTTATAGATTCCTTAGAGACTTGAGGGGAGGGTGTGAGAGACAGCCCAAACCATAGAAACACCAGTTGGAGATGTGTGCTTGGGAGAATACTCTCAAACCTGGAGTATTGTGTTCAGTTTTGGGCAGCACGATTTAAGAAGGATGTAGACAAGCTGGAACATGTCCAGAGGAGGGCAACAAAGATGGTGAGGGATCTGGAGACAAAGTCCTATGAGGAAAGGTTGAATGAGCTGCGCATGTTTAGCCTGAAGAGGAGACGACTGAGAGGTGATATGATCACCATCTTCTAGTATTTGAAGGGCTGTCATATAGAGGATGGTTAGGAGTTGTTTTCTGTTGCCCCAGAAGGTTATACCATAACCAGTGGGCTGAAATTAAATAAAAAGGGTTTTGGCTAAACATTAGGAAAAACTTGCAGTTCAGTGATTCCACAGTGGAACAGGCTTCGTTGGGAGCTGGTGGGCTCTCCTTCCTTGGAGGTTCTAAACAGAGGCTAGATGGTCAATTGAGAGCAATGCTGGTTCTGTGAACTTAGATCATGAGAGGGAGGGCATGGAACATGGACACTGGGGGTATGAGGGGATTATTTGATGACTCTGGAGATCCTTCCAACTCTGTGATTCTAAGCAAGAGAATAATTGCCTTGGCTGGTTTTGTATGTTCCTCACAGTATTCTTTCCTCCTCCCTTTTCCCCTCTTTCTTTTTTTTTTCCAAGGTGGTCCCTGGAACTTCGCTTTCACTGTCAAGTTTTACCCTCCTGACCCTGCCCAGCTCACAGAGGACATCACAAGGTGAGTAAACATGGTTCCACATGGGGCTGATCCTTACAGTTTCCCCCTAACAAAGGGAGGTGTGGACCCAGTCTCCCGCTGCTGCTCCTTGTCTTGGCATCAGACCGTCATCTCCTAGTGGCCAAGTGAAGTGTTAGTTGCTAGAGACTAGTCTTAGGCCCAAACTAGACATTATGTCTGGCATGACCTGACCCGTTTCTGATCTTTGTGCAGCCAAAAATTATTTCAGGGATTCAAAGTTCCTAAAGCACACTGGAGGGCTGCATCAGCTTGGGATCGTAGTCAAGAAAAAGAGACCTTCTGAGCTTTCTCTCCCATGCCATTTTCTGAGCTGAAATGGCTTGAGGAGGGAGGTGCGTGTTCTGCTGTGGGACTCCCATGTGCATTGAATACTGCATATGAAAACGCATAGCAGGGCAAGTAGGCTGGTCTGAGTTTGTTTTGTGCATGGGAAGGAAAGCTGACCCAACTCCTGCCAGATGTAACATCTGATTTGGGTCGTAAAATGTGCCTCTAACCTCAAAATCAACAAAACAGCTTGAGTATTCCACTGCTGCCCCTGGAAGAATGCAAGAGGATCCTTTCTTCCAGTTGCAAAGAATTAATTCTAGCCACTTTATTTATTTTACTTCATTTATATCTGCCTTTCTTGTTGTGACTCAAGGCGGATTACAAAATTAGAAACAAGATAAAAAACAGTATAATTTATAGCAGTATAATTTATCCAAATAGGCAGCCATGTTGGTCTGAAGTAGCAGAACAAAATAGGAGTCAATTGCACCTTTAAGACCAACTTAGTTTTATTCAGAACGTAAGCTTTCGTGTGCATGCACACTTCTTCAGATGAGGAATAAGGTACAGTAAACAGAGCCACATATAGCTGGTGGGGTTTGGAATGTCAAGTGGTACAAAATTAAAAACCTATAGCAGAATAGTAAAATTAGCAAATTCAGAAAACCTTTGATCTGGGTTGAATTAGCATAGGTAACCATAAAACAGTAACGTGTCAGATTGTGAGAATGCCTGTTAGTTATTCTATTGCTAATAAACCTGGGACAAAAAGAAGGCATTTCTTTCCCAGAAGTTTTTCCTGTCCAACTAATTTACCTTTTAATATGTAACAAATATATACATCATTCTAGTTTGCCATTAGGAAAAAATACATTAAAATATAGTAGAAGATGGGTTTAATATATGTAATGAGATAAACAGCCAATATCCCTAGTTTGAGTATGTCAGTACAAAAGCATTATTCTGATACACTATCCTAAAAGAGAAATACATTGGAATACTGTGGATATATTGCCCTACCTGGTGAAAGTGGGTTTAGCATATGTAATGAGATAAAAAAACAAAAGAACATCTCTATTCAGTCCTGGGGAGGTGTTTGTTCCAAGTTTCACAATAGTTTGCAATTCAGCAGTTCCTGCTCCATTCTGTTCTGGAAGTTCTGAGAGTGGTTTTAGCATCTGTAATGAGATAAAAAACCAATATCCCTGTTCAGTCCTGGGGAGGTGTTTGTTCCAAGTTTCATAATAATTTGTAATTCAGCAATTTCTCTCTCCATTCTGTTCTTGAAGTTCCTTTGCAGTAAAATAGCTACCTTGAGGTCACCCATTGAATGCTTTGGAAGGTTAAAGTGTTCCCCCACAGGTTCTGTAATTCCTGATGTCAGATTTGTGTCCATTTATCCTTTGGCATAGGGGTTGTCCTGTTTGCCCTTTGTAGAGAACTGAAGGGCATTGTTGGCATTTAATGGCATATATAATGTTGGAAGATGAGCAAGTGAATGAGCCTGAGACGGTGTAGTTAATGCTGTTAGGTCCAGTGATTGTGTTGTCTGGGTGTATGTGGCAGCAAAGTTGGCACTTGGGTTTATTGCAAGCTCTGGTACCAGTGTCCATGCTCAGATGAGATGTTGTATTGTTGTGGGTGAATTATTTGAGATTAGGGGGCTGTCTGTGTGCAAGAAAAGGTTTACCCCCAGTACTTTTGAAAGAGAGCTGTCACTATTCAATAGAGGTTGTAAGTTGATGATGATACGTTGAACTGTTTTCTTGTTTATGGCAGTGTAATAAAAACAGTGCAACACATGCTACAAAGACAAAAAACTGGTTTACAAAATTATAGAACAATGAAATAAAAGCAGCATAACAGTGTTAATTATTATTATTACAATTGAATGATACATACAGCTGCTTGCTCATGTTATTGAAAGGAAGGTAAATGTTGGATCTGATGCCTTGTAGTTTCTGCCTGACTTGGCTATTGGAAGAAGGTAACCTTTGGTTGCAGTAAGCATTGGCAGAGACCATAGCAAAGAGATTACAGGCCTGCATAAAGGAGTCCAGCACAGTCTACCAGCCATGTTTTGTAGTACACACACACATTTTCTGGGAGGTTCAGTCAAATACTGGTCACATCTAAAGGTTTTCCTAAGTTTAAGGTGTTCAGTTTCAGAACTGTGATGAGAGAAAGGGCTTCTCTGCATAGTTTATGTTTGGTTCTAAAGATGCACACCCCACTACAAACATACAGTAATGTCAATACAAATTAGTAGCATGACTGTTGCAGATAAGGTTTGGTTCAAGTGCTGAAGACACTTAAGGGCTAGCAACTTCTTTGTCAACCCTAGTAGGTTCCAGATACTGCATTAACACAATAGTAACAGCAACGAGCATTGTTATGATGTAGGCCCCAATCTCTGATTACAATATGTACTCAGAACCCAGGGCTTGGTTGTAGAGTGCTGGGGTCTTGAGCCATCCAGCAACTGCACCCACCACCAGGGCATCTCTGGCAAAAATGACTGATGCCACTGGAGATGAAGGTCCAGCCCTCTTGAAAACTCCACCCTTTGAGTGTTCAAATCCTGAAGATGCAGCTAAAGACATTTGGAATGTAAAGAAGCTGGACAGCTCCACCAATCAGCTGGTTGGCAGGTGCCATCACTGTAGCAACTGGCTGAAGTGCACCTTGTTGATCAGACACTCTGAATGGTGAGCCGGTTGCTGAAGCTACAATGGATGGAAGCAAAGAGGCTAGACGTCTGGCTATCCAGAAACCAACTGGAAGGGAGGGTGTAGGAGGGGGTCCTGTGGGTAGGGCTGTGTGAGTCCTGGGCAGACAAGGCCAAGAACTGCTCCTCTGCTGTCTCTTTTAGTGACCTCGAGTGAGAAGGGAAACATACCAAAATAAGAGGTAGGGCAAGGAGCAGGAGACAATGCGTGTGTGTGCCCTCTCCTTGAGGGGAGACAGACTCTGAAGGAAGAGCATTGGGCTCCATTGCAGGCCTCCATGGCAATCCCCAGGGTAGTCACATAGAATAAGCCATGCACTGCATTATGCTCTACAAGATGCTTGAGAACTTCCCCTCATTGTTGTGGTTCCAGGTGGTAGCAAAATGTGAGAGTTTCTTTGGGCCTCTAGAGGGTCCTTGCAGATATCTGATGTGCTGCATTTGGCTTGGTGAGGCAGCAGTTGTGCAGGCCTGCCTCCAAAAGTGAGAAATGTGTGCAACCCTGTGCTCTTGATTGCTTTCCTTGTGGCTGTTCTCACTGCTTGACATTCTTCCCTCCCAAGATACTACCTGTGCCTGCAGCTCCGAGCAGACATTATCAGCGGGCGTCTGCCATGCTCCTTTGTTACACATGCTCTGCTAGGCTCCTATGCAGTACAAGCTGAACTGGGAGACTATGATGTGGAGGAGCATGTAGCCAACTATGTCAGCGAGCTTCGTTTTGCCCCAAACCAGACCAGGGAACTGGAAGAGCGCATTATGGAGCTGCATAAAACTTACCGGTGAGTGGCTTTTCATCTTGCAATCAGTTTCATAAACAGTTAAGATGTGGGCAGGCTGCCCTCTCATGGTGTTTGAGAGCAAACAGCATTGTGCAACTGTCTTATAGTATCTTTTTCTCTGCTTTTGCTGCTGTTCTTTGTGATATCTTCATTCCTGTTGCTGCTTCCAGCTGGATATTAAAATTACAGTCATAGTAGTTCAGTGGTGGATTTGGCTGCCTAGGGTGTTTGAGAGCTCCCCCTCACTGGCAGTCTTCAAGCAGTGGTTGGATGACCACTTATTAGGGATGCCTTTGGCTGATCCAGCATTGAACAGAAGGTTGCACTAGATGGTCTCTATGGCCCCCTTCCAGCTCTGTGATTCTACTCCTTGTATGTGTGTTTTTATTGTTTTTATTTTTTACATTTTTTGCATGTTTGTTGTTTGGTTTTGTTCAGTTGATGTTGTTGTTATTTTGCTGAGGTGTCTTGAGAGGGCTCTATGCTCAAAGGCCAGGATATCAATTAATCAAATAAATACAATCTCATATAATTCTGTATCTCTGTGTCCTCCAAAAGCCCTGTCAGAGATACACCAGCCTCTTGCTTGACTTTTGGAGCTACATGTTTTCATGCCTGCCATTTCTTTCTTTTCTTTCAAAGGGGCATGACACCTGGGGAGGCAGAAATTCACTTCCTGGAAAATGCTAAGAAGCTTTCTATGTATGGAGTTGACTTGCATCATGCCAAGGTATCCCTTACCTGAGGATTCAGATAGGAAGCTGTTGCTTCTAGGGTCTTCTTTGGACAGCTCTTCTTTTTATCTATAAATCCACCTTAACTCCTATACTGCCTGCTGTTCTTCTTTCTTAATAAATAAATAAAATTCTTAGGTTCCGCACAGCAGACTCACCTTAAAAAATGTGTAATGTTTAAAATGGAGCGGCTGCCCTAATCTCTTTTAATCTGGAAACTAAGGAGAGAATTGCTCATCTTAATTGGTATGCTGTGAATGTGGGTTGCATAGATTTGTGCGAAGTTTGACAAATGGCCCCACACTGCCACAATTTCTTTTACATGTGTACGGCTTACAACTCAGCAAATGTGCATCTGCAACATATTTCTCTATTTTGTGGCAGGCTCTTTCACATATTACATGGCCCAAAACCCAAAGTTAACCAGAAAGTTAATTCTCATCAGAAGCTTTAGCCAATCAGAATCTCTCCCTGACCAGTGTATGTTTTCAAATTCTTATTTTCTGGCTTCACACTTTGTGTCCAAATGCAGTGTATGAAGAGATGATAGCAAGCACTGTCTGTTTGGAAGTGATTCTGCGACCATGTGACCACTTTACTTCCAGACTGAACTCTTCACAAGTGTACTGCATATACCAGTTTGGTTGTGTGAATTTTTTTTCTAACGCTCATGGGAGAATGTTAACAGTCTGCTATATCACCTGACCATCATAATATCAAGCGTTATAGCAGGCACATTACATACACTCTGGCAAATTGAGTGTTTTTAAGCTTTCTGGCTGTCTGCGGCTGAACCGTGAGGCCTTTTCTGTAACATGTGAAAGCTGAAAACCTTTATTCCAGAAAAACTGATTTCTTCACAGTTTTTGCAACAGACAGATATTGTCACAAGATTCTTGGTTAAAATTCCAACAGTGGGCATCCCTGCACATATTTCTTCTCTTTCTCTTCTGGTGTCTATATTTTTTTCTTGAATTCACAACTTTCTTCTATCACTTTCCATATCTGTGTGTTACCTGACAGCAACCATAATTGGCCTATCAGTCTTGAGCCATTTTAGCAATCTTAACATTATAGAAAAGGAAACTCTATTTAGTTGTGCTTGTAGGTAAGTCATTAAAAGCAAGAGCATCTTGAACCTAAAATCTCATCTGCATCCTCTTGCCATTTTTATTGGCCAAAACAGAGAAACCTCTAAAAGATGAGAGGCTTTAGGCCAGAGATTTGGGCCCTACAAGGACAGCAGTATTCCAGCTTATGTCTACAACTGTGGGTACTTCCTTCTTTCAGATGCTCACCAGATGAGCTTCTTTGATTGGTGGGACAGCCAGGAGGACCTCTCCCTGTGATCCTAATTCCTGGACAGGAACATTTAAGAGAAGATGGTCCTTCAGATATCCCAGTCCCAAGTCATGCTATGGTGCTTAGTCACTGCTGTCCCCCATCAAGAAAACACCTCCTGCTGCATTGCTGTGAAACCTTTAGACACACATCTGTTGCCTTTTGCTGTGTGTCAGAAAACAGCTTTCTAAAGTAAGCTTTTCAATATCTAAAGCATTCCTCCTGAATTAGGGACAGTCTTTACCAATGGGCAAGAAAGGCAGTTGCCCTAGGCCCCCCAAGGAGAAAAAAACAGGAGGCTCCTGCCGCTGCTTGCACCTGGCCTGTCTGGGGCTTGGGAAGCTGGTTTGGGGTAGCAGTGAAGGCCCCTACCCAACTTGCACAGCATGGAGGCCACTCCTTACATGGGCTCCAGTGGTCAGGGCAGTGATTTCAGGGGCCCATACTGGACTTTTGTCCAGTGCCCTGGAATCACTGAGGTCACTCCTATTCCTAATAAATTGCCTGTCCAGTCTTGGCAAGCATAAGGAGATTCCGCAGTAGTTACCCACTGTAGACACTATTTTTCAGGTCTGAACTGGTTATATACTAATTTTAAAAAGAAATGTTGATAGACTTCCTTCAGACATAATAGGCAGTGTGGCTCACCAGGGGAAACTTTTAGTTCTAGGTTAGTTGATCTTGCTCTAGATCCAGGGTGAAGTATCTAGAGTGGCAGCATATACATTTTCTAAATAAATTCAGTCTGGAAATGTGAGTCTGAAAACAGAGGCAGGCAGTAGTCTGTTTGAAATTTAGGATGGAGATATAGTGCCCTGTTTCCATGCCTCCCAGCTTTCCTTCCTTGCTATTTTAAACTTGAAAATTCCTTTGCATTGACCAGGAATATCCTTCTGTCTTTGCATTGGCAGTATCTCTGTACACTAATGCTACTCTCCGTCTCTTTAATTTTCTGCCATGTCTCCTGTCAGGATTCAGAAGGCATTGACATTATGCTGGGTGTTTGTGCCAATGGCCTTCTCATCTATAGGGACCGGCTGAGAATAAACCGTTTTGCCTGGCCCAAGATCCTCAAGATTTCATACAAGAGGAGTAACTTCTACATCAAAATTCGACCTGGTGAGGTAGGTAACTGGGGGTGTGTGTGTGTGTGTGGAATCACATTCCTTAGCAAATACTTTACTGGGCAGTGAAGAAGGGATCAGTTCCTGAGGAGAATCTGATTGCCTGAAAAGTCCATTTTCTCATTTGAGTTATGTGTATTTGATGGGTCCTCTGGCATATGCCAGGATTTGGAAAAGGGGTGAAATTTAAGGTGTCTCTGATGGCGCAGTCCGATAGACAATTACTTGAATCTTGGGCAGAATACCAGATCGTTGTTTTCTGCATTTTCAGTATGAGCAATTTGAAAGTACCATTGGGTTCAAATACCAGATCGTTGTTTTCTGCATTTTCAGTATGAGCAATTTGAAAGTACCATTGGGTTCAAGTTGCCCAACCATCGTTCAGCCAAGAGACTTTGGAAAGTTTGCATTGAGCACCACACATTCTTCAGGTGAGATGGAGGAAACTTAATTATTTTATTTCAGTGTTTTCATCCAGTTTTTTTCGCTGTAGAGTTTACAGATATATTTTTCTTTACAAAATGTATATCCTGCCTTTCTGCCCTTATAAGGGCTGCCAAGGTAGCTAACAATTTAAAACCTACAAGATTTTACACTATAAAAGAAGAAAAGATTGGATTTAAATTCCATTCTTCACTACCTGAAGGAGTCTCAGAGTGGCTTACAATCTCCTTCCCCTTCCCCTCCCCACAACAGACACCCTGTGAGGTAGGTAGGACTGAGAGAGCTCTTTTGAGAACTCCTCTTAAGAGAACAGCTCTGAATGAAATGTGGCTTGTCCAAGGTAACTCCAGCAATTGTATGTGGGGGAGTAGGGAATCAAACCTGGTTCTCGCAGATAAGAGTCTGCACACTTAACCAGTACACCAAATTGGCTCCCTTCTAAACATACATTCTTAAAATAATTTTTAAAATAATTTAAAACATAGTTAAAGTACATACAGAACAGTTAAAATACATACAAAACACATACAAAGCACAGAAACATTGGTTAGGAAGGAGGTATCTGTGACAGATAGCTAATTGCCAATGCAGGTCTGGGAGCCTTGATTGACAGGGGGTTAAAAAAAAATTCTGCTGTTGTCCTGAGGGAGTGGCAGTTGAGACTGGCAGTTAGGAAGGAAAGTAGGGGAGTAGGGAGAAGAAGAGGAGTGAAGAATTGGAGAAGGTCTGAGATAGGGAAGTGGAACCAGTAGTCCTTTCCTGAAGGAGATATCCCTAGGAAAAGGGAGGGTGATGAATCCCTAACAAGTGTTGAAGAAGGAAAATTGGAACCTGTGTCTCCACAGACTTTAGTAAATTTATGACCAGTAAATTTAGACCTGTTTATCTAAGCATTGACAGCCAAGTGAGCTCTCTCAGTAGTTATAAACACCTAGACCATTTCCCCAGAAGAGTGTAGTAGAACAGTTTTTGTGTTACGAACTATCAGCCTATCATATGCCATATTCTGACTTGTAGCAATGAAAGGTTTGTTAGTTCCTCAGCATCCTAGACTGGGTCAGAATATATCTGTATGCATTTTAAATATCTGGGGGAAGAGACAGAAAAAAGAAGAAAGAAAAAGGATCTCACTGGCTAAGTAAAAAAGGATGTGGGGAACCATCATGATATCATTGAGGAAATGCTGCTGTGAAATGACAACAGAAGAAGACAAATGAATCTCCCTGAGAAGAGAGTTCCAGAACTTTGGTGCCATGCCCAAGAAGGCCCTCTCATGGATTGCCACCTGCCTGATCCCAGAAGGTGGGGGCACCCAAAGCAAGGCTACCAAAGATGACTGTTGTGGTTGGATGTGTTCATAAAGGATTAGAAAGTGCTTCAGTTGTGTTGGTTTCAAACCATATAAGGTTTTGAAGGTCAACACCTTTAATTGTGCCAGGAAACAAACTGAAAGCCAGTTAAGATGAACCAAGACTGTAGTGATATGAACCTCTCCTTTGAACCTTTCCAGTCAGCATCCTGGCTGCAGCATTCCATAACTGTTGAAGTTTTGAAACACTTTTCAAGGATAGCCCTAAACAGAGAGCATTGCAGTAATATAATCTAGATGTAACCAGGTCATGCACCAGAGTGGCCAGATCTTTTCTGCGCAGAAAAATCCACAGCTGGCTAATCAATTGTAGTTGTAAAAGGCACTCTTAGACACAGCTGCTGCCTCCTTATTCATCTGTAGGCCTGGGTCCAAGAGCACTCCTAGCCTATGGACCTGCTTCTCTAAGGAGAGTGCAACCCCATCTGAAATAAATGACACCTTAAATCCCAGGTCAGGCCTTCTTCCCACAAGTAGTACCTCCATCTTGTCAGAATTAAACTTCAGTTTATGTCCACTTCAAATGGCCTCCAGAGTTTCTACAGCCAGATAGAGCTGTGTTATCTGCAGACCAAATCTCCAAATGATCTCACCTAGAACTTTGTGGAACCCAATAATCCAAAGGCCAAGGATCTGAGCAGCAGTCTCCCAGCACCACCTTCTGAAACCTACCCTCCAGGTAAAACCAGAACTACCACAGAACAGTGCCTCCCAGTCCAGGTAGGCTTTTTTAAAAGTAGATGCACTGCAGCCTGATGAACATTGGTTCCCCAGAGTTCTCCCATCCATGAACTGTTCATACCCAACCACTGATATGTACAGCTCATATGAGTGTGGCATGTATATAGATCTGCCTTTGCACTCTCTGTCCCAATTTTTTGTAGGAGGGAGAGATGTCAGTAAACACAGAAGAAACCTGCCACTTATGAGTGGCTTCTCATAAACCATGTACCATTATGGTTTTATGGTGGTCATCTGCAATAAATGTCATCAAGCACTGGATTTGGTATCTGGTACAGATCTTAGCATCTTGAGAATGTCAAAGTGCATTTTTAAAGGGAAAAACCATTTCTTCTACTCATAGCAGTGTAGCTGAGAGATAATCATATAACCAGCATCTAGTAAAATATAAGAACCTAGATGAGGGTCAACTCTGTCTTCCACTAACAGTGAATTTAAGAGCTCTGCATAGTTGCTTGCTGGCAAAAACTAGTGTTTGCAACTCTGCATAAATTATGCAGATTAACAGAATTTATTTTCACATTTATGGCATCCAGAACTGGGTGTGGCACTACAAGACATTTTCCCTCCAATGCTATTCTCCCTAAACCTCCTTTGATCTATAGAGAGGACATTTGCAAATGCATTAGAGTTCTAAGCAAAACCTCAAGACATCCATTTTCTGTATTTTACAGGCCTCACACTTTACAGGTTTCTGTCTCCATCTGAAACATTTTCTGTTTCGACACCAGTGTTTAATTCATCATGACACATTCCCAGGCCATTCACCCTGTAGGTTTCTTGTGACATCCTTTCCTCTTCTAAAACCACTCAAAAGCAGTTGGCAGGACATCCCTGGATGCATTTAGAAATTTTGTTTGCTTAGACAACAACAAAAGTCAAATGTGAATGGAAGTGACACTCTCTCTGAATCCTGGGAATCCACTGTGCAGATCTTGTCTGTTCCACAAACCCATTAGCTTTAGGCAAGCCACTTTCTCGTAACTTCAGTCTTCATCTACAATATGGGAATAATGGCACTGATGTTCTTCACAGGATTGTTGTTAAGGATTACAGCAAGATGATGTATGTGAAACTCTTGATTACAGAATGTGCTGTAAATTATTATTAATAGTTATTGTTGACCCACCAGTGCTGCGCCGCATTGCTGAATGACATGCTGATCCGTGGTAGTGCCCTCCTTCTCCCCTTTGCAGGCTGGTGTCCCCGGAGCCTCCTCCAAAAGGCTTCCTCGTAATGGGCTCCAAATTCCGCTATAGTGGGCGAACGCAGGCACAAACGCGCCAGGCCAGCGCCCTGATTGATCGTCCCGCCCCATACTTTGAGCGCTCCTCCAGCAAACGGTACACCATGTCTCGCAGCCTCGATGGAGGTACGCCCCAAATTGGGGAGGGGGAGGGAGATTGGTTCACTGGTGGGTATGGGGAGGCTTTTACTGAAAGGATGGGGCCATATGCAGAGGGGATGGGTGGCTGCGGTCTAGCATGGCAAGTTTATTTTATTGCTGTTTGGCTCTAGAACAGTGTTTCTCAGTAAAGCATCCTTATGGACAGATTTGCCAGAGTACCTAATGATAGACCACTGTAATATGGGGGGACAGCAGAGATTTTTAAAAATTATATTACCGTTCTGCCTTGCTTCCATGTTGGAAGTCAAGGTGTCTTTTGCTGGATTACCAAGAGACCCGCATTGTCCAGACCTGCAGTTTCAGCAAGGTGGCCCCATCAGGGCTCTTATGACCATACACTAGGATTTAGTTTGATATGCAGGTCCTGGTTAAGGAGATGATACAGATGTGGTTCCAAAACATGGGAAAGATATTGATGGTCCATAGCAGAATGAAGGGGGAAAAATACTGCTTTTAAGATGCATTCACTTTCAAATGGTTTGAAAATCTACATCCCCTAAGGTGAACAATTTATGAAGAAATGTCTTGATGCTCCATGGGCAAAAAAGATGGAGGAAATAATGATGGAGGTTTGATTTGTTAAAGTAGTACCCTTAGCCTTGACCCATCTGCCCACACAGACTCATCACTCTCATGGCTAGAATTTTAAGGAAATAAAATTTAAGGAAATAAATAAATAAATGGCTGAGTCAGGATACAACTTGCAAAGAAGTGGTCTTTTGACCACAGACCTTTCCTCTTGTGTTACCTTCTGATTTTCTGGTGTGCAAGGCAGATGGTATTACTAGCTGGCCCAGGCCCCATAAATGAATTCATCGGAGGTCCCAATTCTTTGCATAATGATTCAAATCTCTGAATGACCTGAGACTATTAAAGGACAATAATGAGGAAGCAAAATATCAGCAATATCTATACATACTCATTGTACAAAACACATAGCATTTCATTCATGGGTATAATTCTTTGTCACCTGGTGAGTTTTGGGTCTCAACAACTGTTTGTTAAAATACAATCTCCCACCAGTTCTGATATTATTTTGATGAGCTCCTGTCCTGGACTTTAGCTTGGTTAAGATGTCATAGATGATTTTTTTTGGGGGGGGGGGGCATCTTTTTCCTTTGTTGCTAGAAAGATTTCTTTTCCCTTGGTTAGATTGCTTAAAATAAAATCCAAGCATTTAGGGGCAGTTTATTTTAAGTGCATTTTCCCTTCACAATATCAGCATGGCTCAAATAGTCACCCTTTCTTTTTGAATTGTGCCTTTGCAGTGCATGTCTAGTTCTTAGGCCCTTTCCAGTCATTATACCATAACAAAGACCACATGGTATAGAACCAGTAAGCTGACAAGAGATATAACTGCTCCTGAGGAATATTTCAAACATGTAATCTGAAACATTAGGAGATGACTCTCTTCCCTAGGATCCTCTATAAAAGGGAAAAGGTGGATTCTTCCCTTCTTTTCTACTCTGGGGGACTACATTGGATCATATATTAGGACCATGTATGGGTGTTCTGTAAGGAATAGCTCTTGACTGAATTCAGTGGGACAAATAGGGTTCCTTTGTCTGTCTATCTCTCTCCTATGCAGAGTTCTCCCGCCCAGCTTCAGTCAGCGAGAATCACGATGGAGGAGCAGACTCAGAGAAGAGAGAAGAAGACAGCAAGTATGGCAGAAGGACACTTTCCGAGGCTGAGGATGATGAGGTGACCACCCCCACAAAAATCAAGGAACTAAAGGTACAAAATCTGCATTAGGGTCTTTGAAAATCTACTGGAGGAATGCTTCTGTCATAATTTGCACCTATCTCCCAGCATCAGAGCTCTCTGGTAGGCGATGCCTAAAATACTGCAGAAAGCAACAGTAATTTGGTTATGGATTCCTAGCCTACCCCATCTCAGAGGTCTGCTCCCCTAGGAGATGACAATTCTTAATCCAAAGGATGGTCTCCTCAGTAACTGAAGGAGCTTTTCCGTATTGCCCCTTGTGTGACACATGGAATATTAAGCTTCTGTGACAGTTATGGAATCTAGAGCTCTAGTCAGAGATAGAAATCCAAATCTGGCCACTTAAACTGAGCCGTTCTTGTTTTCCCTTTAACCCCCAAGAAGAATGAACAAAAGTCTGTTGCACCAGCTGCAGGGACAGGAGCCTCACTTTAGAGATGCTGCTTGTTACAAAACAAAGACCTATGGTTCTCCCCCAGTGACCTTTGGGGAAGGATTATGGCTTTACTCTTGCTTGCTCCTGTTACCAAAAAAGGTCCCTCTGTTGCAGGGTGATATTATTGCTGTTGTGCAAAGCCCCCCTGCCTGTCAAGTGGGGTGTTCACGTCCCCCCTCCATCTTATATGGAACTAATGTTTTTCATAGCTTGTATCCCACAAGCACAGAGAGATGTCTACATACATACTTCATTACAACAGCAGCCAGTCCCTGGTGGTGGAAAGTGCTGTCAAGTAGCAGCTGACTTATGGTGACTCTGTTGGGTTTTCAAGGCAACAGACGAGCAGACATTGCCCTCCTCCAAGTATTAACCTTGGCGCCTTGGTGGTCTTTTATTCAGTTACTAAGCAGGATTGACCTTTTAGTTTCTCTGCTTAGTTTCCAAGATGGAGCTAGCTTGGGCAATCCAAGTCAGGGCATCCCATCCACTTTCCCAACCAAAGCTGAATTAGGGGATGGAATTTGTAGAATGCAACATCATTGGGTTCCTAGTTCACAGTGAAATATCGAAAAAAACCCAGGAGCTTTAGTCAGTTCTGATGATTTGTTACTGAAGGAAAAGCTGTGACATGCAGCATCACAAACAGCATTTTGAGTTAAAATCTGAAGTATAATGCATATTATGAGTTCCCTTGACTGATCCTGCCAGTTACTTCCCTCCCCCCTTCTTTTCGCTACCAGCCGGAGCAAGAAACCACCCCAAGACACAAGCAGGAGGTATTTTCTCTCTGGAATGTCTTAACTCTTCACCAGTGCATTGTAGCATTCATCTTTTTTAAAAAACAAACAAACCATGCAAACATTTTGTGTGCTTGTTTACTGGAATAAGAGATGCATTTACATGGAATAGAAATATTCCTCTCTTGCCATCTTTTAAAGCAATTGGATGCTTAAGTGCAAGAGTTCTTTTTTGGAAACATCTTTTATCCCACTAACTAAGGAATTCCCTTTCTCCTAATATGTATGAACAAGAAGCCCTCCTAGCAAGCAGAGGCCAGATCACTTGAGCTACCTGCTTCCTGGGAAATCAAACCCATTAATCCCCCAGCTGACTGTTTCCTGTGAATTCTTGGTATTCCATTTTCTGTTACTTCATTTTCCGGCCCTGACGTCCTCAGGTAGGAGGCGTTTCTTAAGAAGCAGAAAGAATTCTGACAGGTACTTACACTCCTCAGTTGTAGGACAGAATACTGATCTACATGACTGTTCCCAGGCTGGTACAACCTAAAATAGAACTCCCACCTAGGCATTGGCTGAGTTTTCAAGCAGTAGAAAGCAATTCTGTTAAGTTTCTTATTCTTACAGTGCAATCTGAGGCACATATACTGAGAAGTCCCATTGAGTTTAATGAGACCTATCTGTAGTACGTATGTTTAGGATTGTAGTCTCTGAGTGCTAAGCTTGATGCAACTAAGTGAACTAAGAACAAGGACACATTTGTGGCTGTTTCAGTGTGTTACAGATGGCTTTGAACTTGAAGATCCTTAATAATGTGCCATAAAATTTAGCATTTTCAGGGGAAAAACTGCATTTAGAAATCACAGAATTACAGCAATTAAACGGTGACTGATCATTTATGATCAAGAACAAAGCTTGTTGCTGTATTTGACTGAAAACTTCCCAGCTTGATCAAACTCCAGTTTGTAATGACTTCCAAATGCAGGCATCTTAGCATATTGTTTACCCCCAAAAGACTGGGATTAAATTGAGGTTTAGAATTCTGATTTTGGAAAACTAAGCAAGCTCACCACACTATCTGCAACCAGGCCTCATAGCAAATTGGAGCTTGACCCAGATCAGAAAAGTTTGAATCTACACAAAGGAAGGGCTAAAGGGGAGCACAGGTGAATGGCAACAAGCTGTGTTATGCCTAGTTTCCATTTAACCACAGCATTTCCTGATGTCTGAATACAGCTAGAGTCTGAAGACAAATCCTGCTAGGAAAAGGTGTAGGACTCTAGAGTCCCAGTTTGCCTGTGTTACATGGTAGATTTTGGACTGATTTAGCAGTTTTGGGTCTGGCTTCAGATTTGGAGCATGGAAGATTACAGTCAGAATAAAATGGTTTCACTGGTGGGAGCTACCACATGCTTAAAAATTGTGGTTCATTACAAGACTGGAAGACTGTTGTATGTTGCCTGGTGATGGTCATGAGATTTTGCCCATTGTCATGAGATTCTCCCTCCACATTCTCCAGGAACCTGAACTTCAGTGCCGGCTATTGTTCCCATCCATTTGTCTCATCATTTGTTACTTCTGCATGTTCCATGTTGCCACCCTTTATTATCCTTATTCATAACCTCACTGGGACATGAATGGGACAAGGGACAAACTGCTTCACAGATTCACATTGTTTTATTCTTTGTTTCTCAACCACTAGAGCAGTAATTCCCAAAATGCAAGAGAACCACCAGTGTGCCATGAGAAATCTTAAATAAAGTTTTCTTTGAGTACTTACCCATGGAGGATTCATGAACCTTTGCTCTGGCCTAGCCTCTTTCCAATTGGCTTCTACAACAGGCAAATAATTTCTGCCACATTTCTTCATTGGGTAAGGGTGGTGTTGGGTTATTCAGTATATTTGAATGCGGAGATGCTGAAGAATGACTCATCTTCAGAAATGGCTCCATGTTGCATCTCTGCATGAAGCACTGCTCTGGATTTACTTCTTTCCAAAAGAAACAAGTAACCAAGAGCAGTGACTAATGGAGAGGCAGAAGTGGTGGGTCATTTGAGAATGGGTCTTGCATACTCTTAACTTCTCAGTATAAGAATATCACTGCCAAATTTTGCTTCCGCATTTGGAAAGTACTGCTCTAATGTGAGAGGAATTTGGACTTACTATTGCTTTTTGTGATGCCTGGATGGAGCCTTGAAATGCATGAGGCATCATCCAGCATTGAACAAAAAAAAAAAATGGATTGATCAGAACCTAAATTCTTCTGTCAGTTTTGCATACCTATTTTAAGGTCTAACATTCTTTGAATCAGTTTGTATAGCCCAGCAAAGTGGAGCTTCACTGACTGCAGTAAACACTTTGGAAAAGAAGATGGCTTTGTTTCAACGCTCCTGACTCTAGCTATACAGTGTGAGCCAAACCTAAATCTCTGTTTAGCTCTTTGCAGTGGCCCATATCCAGTTCCTGATTCAGATTGATCACTGGCCACTTAAGTTGCAGAGTTGATGTCCTGAGGACACCTAGTGGAAATTACCATTAGAGACTATAAACATTGGATGGAAATAAATCTGCCTGTCTCTTAACCCCTTGAAGTTGTTTGCTCTGGAGCAGATGGTTTTCCCGTAAAAACTAATGCAGGCCATCCAACAAAGAGAATTTCTGGTGCAGATTGCTGGAATGTTTACTGGAAAAGGAATAGAAATTGTCATTAGAACTCCCAAGAACAATCTCTCTGACCCTGGAGAGTTTTGTCTAAGGATTTACAAGGCTTTTATTTCATTCAATTCCCAAACAGGGTCTGTCTTCCAAAACCACCTAAGCTGCATCTTTGACTTCAAATTCTGTCATTCATGTGGAGATTCTATGTCCAGGAAATATGACACCCAAATTCTAAAAGCAGTGAAGCTTCCATCTCCTCACTTGTCCCACTCATGTTCCATCCTCTGATCCTCACCTCAGTAGTTACCTTCCCCTCTCCCTCTAAAAGTTTTTAGACAAACCGGAAGATGTTTTGCTAAAGCATCAGGCCAGCATCAATGAGTTGAAGAGGACCTTGAAGGAACCCAACAGCAAACTTGTGCACAGGGATCGGAGACTGCCTTCTTCACCTGCCTCTTCCTCACCCAAACATGAGGATGAGACACCAAAAGGAACCCCAGAGAAGACTAATGAGGTTTGTTTGCTGTATTTAATTATATCTTGTCTTTTATCTGTTGTGTATGTAGACTGTGAAGTTGTGCCATTTATAGTATTTGATTGTGCTGTTAGTGTTTTGTACTTGCTTATTTATCTACTTAGCAGCATGGTGAAGACAGCCTTATTGGGTGGGACGACAACACACATGTCTTTTATATCTGAATCCTCCACCCTGGCTTATACTGTAAGACATTGTTCGGTATTGCATAACTTCATCTCCTGTTGTTTTAAAAGTAGCAGCTTCCTTAAATTCTAGGTAAAGGCACGAGAAGCATCTTAAAATTGGGATTCTTTTCCTGTTCTCTTTGTATGTATCTGCTGTATTGTAAATTAGCTGTCAAGTCTTTTTTTTTTTGTTTGCACAGAGCCAATAACAATAATGCAGTATACAAGAACAACAGTAGTGGAGATCATATCCCACCAGTAACTCTGTGATCTGAAAGGTTTCCCTAGGTGTAGATCCTAAGCATGTCTACATATAATGACCAGGATTAGAGAAAATTTCTGCATTGTGATAGTCTCTTAGATTAGATAGTGAAAGTATTTCTAGAGTTGTCAAGGAAATGCCATCTGTTATATCAGAACAATGATAAGATTTATTGTAAACATCTAAAAAGTATTAGAAGTTTCAACAACATTCAAAAAGAGTCCACAACAAAGACTCATTCACTGAAAGCACATGCAGGTACATTCTTAAAGATACCATACAACATTAGGATCTTCTTCGTGGTCTCTGTGAATCATACTGTTGGGATTAGGCGCCAGTGCCGATCTCGATCGGTAAACTTAAAAGCTTTGGATTTCCACACCCTCGCCTCAGTGCGCATGCCCAGAAGCCCCACTGTGCATGCCCACCAAGGCAGGGGCGGACATCCTACCAGTTCTCTTCTGACCGCCGCTCAGATCAGTCGATCACTCTTCGCTCCAGTTGGTGAACTTTCACTTCTGCTAGATATCTCCACTACTTAGTTGTTTTCATTTATAACAGTAAATTATATTATTTTTTTTTCTTTCCGGGAACGTCTCCACTTCCTGCGGGAGAGCGGGGAGGAAAGAACTTTTTACCGCCCTCCCCCCCTCCCCCCCACCATTCGTATGGAAAGACGCTGGGGATTTTTCAAAAGGTGTACCAAGTGCAGGAGTAAAATCGCCCCACTGGACGGCCACACACTGTGCCTTGGAGAACTTCACAGGATGGACTCGTGCACGCACTGTGCTAAATTCTCCAAGCAGACCAAGAAAAACAGAGCAGCCCGCCTCGCAGCGGCCCTGATGGAACAGGCACTGCCCCTGCGAAGAACGTCTTCGCTAATGTCGACGGATCACACTCGAACCGACCAACCGATCCTGACTACCAGATCGGCGGCTTCTAAAACGGTCAATACCGATCGCTCCCCTTCTGACACCGACCGCCCTTGTAAACGGGCAGGCTCGGCTCCCAGGTCGGAGTCCTCTACGCCTGCAAAAAAGCACAAAGAGGATAAGGGGTCTCACTCGGAGAAGAAGAAGAAGAAAACGGAGAAGCTGAAACACAGGAGCAAACCTGTCTCTCCATCCTCTCCGACATCACTATCGGACCCGATGGCACTGATCGTTCCCCCATTGAAACTTTTTACTTCACCGGGTCGTCGGCCAAGCCCTCCGATACTTGCCTCGATGTCCACACAACTCGTAATGTCTTCAGACTCCAATCGCGACATCAACCTCATGCAGCGCTCCGGTACCGAGGGTAGCCCCTCTGATCTGACATATACAGCGGATAAAACACCTCGACCCCGAAGCCCTTATCCTCGAGACCGATCGAAGGAATCGCAGAGGGATCGATCTCCGCTGAGCCGCTCTCCGAGATATAGAGCCAGGGACGACTCTCCATCTCACCGTCCACCACCACTGATCCCATGGGATCAACAACAATGGCAGTACTTATACGGGGCATACTCAATGCACTCGGCTTTCCCTTGGCTTCCTCCACGTCAAATGGGCTGGGACCATTATTTGGAAGCCTCCTGTCAATCTCAAACCTCCTTCAGACCACCAAGGCGGGTCCCATCTGCATCGCTATCCAGACCACCCGACGCCGACTCGAATTGACAACACAGAACTGTACACCATGGACCTTTCGAGCAGGTCCCCAAGACTACAACACCGGAACCCGTGTCAGCACCAAAACCACATCTTTCAGATCCTTCTGACTCTCCTGAGGGTTCCCCAAGGTCGGAGGAAAGGTCGATACCGGAGGATCCAGAAACATTTTCCTCACCAGAAGAACCTTCTCCCTCTCAGAAAGTAGCCGAAGAACAACCTATTTTCCCGTCAGGATTTGAATTCTATGGAGACCTGATCAAATGCATGGCACAGTCTCTGTCCCTACCTACAGTTCAACCACAACCCATCATTACAGACACTGACTTTGACATTGTACAAATGGACACCTCTACAGCAGTAGCCCTGCCTCTGACTACTGTTGTTCTCCACACTGCCAAATCCTCGTGGGAAAAAACAGCTTCTACCCCTATCTCCTCCTGCAGATTGGACCACATGTACTGAATTCAAGAATCCAGTGCAGACTTTCTCTTCTCCCACCCCAAGCCCAACTCTGTGGTGGTTTCTTTATCATCCAAAGCGAGGAAGACTCACTCTTCTCCCCCCGACAAGGAAGGGAAGAAACTGGATAACTTAGGACGACGTTTCTATTCTGCTGGGTTGCTGTGCATCAAAATGGCCAACTATTCAGCATGCATGGGACATTACCAATATGCCCTTTGGGAGCAGCTATCCAGCATATTACCACATCTCCCAGAACAGAGTAGATCTGCTATCAAAAAGATCCAAAGAGAAGGTATGACCCTAGACAAACAACAACTGAATTCATCCAAGCATTCTGGTGACATTTGTGCTAAGACCTTAACTACAGCCATTACCCTGAGACTGCACTCTTGGCTTCGATCTACGGCTCCCCAATCCGACACACAGGCTTATGTGGAAGACTTACCTTTTGATGGCAATGGCCTCTTCAACACCGATTCCGTTCTGCAAGAAATGGATAAAAGTATTAGAACCTCCAGAAACCTAGGAGTCCCTTCTTCATCACGCCCCCAGAACAAACGCCCATGGTCTAAACCATGGAATAAGAAGCCATACTCAAAACTACCAATGGAACAACCGTGGCATCCCAAGGGTGCAACAACTTTCTCCAAACCAGCCTATGGCTCAAAATCCAAATATTTTCCTACATCCTCTCAGTCATCACGTCAGAAGGGTCCTAGACAACCTAAACAGGGGCTTTGACTGCCTTTTCCTCCTTGACCCCCCTTCCTACCCACCTTCTTCGGACCATACCCGCTTTTTCCCATTCCTCTAGGCGTGGTCCAAAATAACTTCAGATCAATGGGTCCATCAGGGTTATGCAATCGAATTTCTTCAAAGTCCACCCACTCTGACCTTCATCTCCACCACCTCCTCCCTCACATTACAGGAAGAGATTCAGTCACTTCTCCTCAAACAAGCCATAGAACACGTTTCCTCGAACCAACTGGGACTCGGTTTCTACTCCCGCTATTTCGCGGTCCCAAAGCGGGACGGAGGTCTTCGGCCAGTCATGGACCTTCGGGCCCTCAACCTGTTCATCATTTACCACAAATTCAGAATGACCTCACTACCCAACATTCTCCCTCTTCTCAATCGAGGGGATTGGATGGCCACACTGGATTTACAGGATGCTTGCTTTCACATCAGCATCCAACCCTCCCACAGGAAATATCTACGATTTATCATTGGAACAACCAATTACCAATACCAAGCCCTACCACTCGGGATCTCTACAGCCCCCAGAGTCTTCACAAAGACGATGGTGGTCATTGCAGCCCATTTGAGACTACAAGGTATCACACTATTCCCGTACATAGACGATTGGCTTCTAGTTACGGAGTCCAAATCTCGCCTCTTGCAACACATCTCCATCACCCTCACTCTTTTACAAGAGCTGGGACTGCAAATCAATCAGAAAAAAAATCTCATCTTCAACCCTCCCAGAGGGTACAGTTCATAGGAGCCATAATAGACACTCTTTCCTGCAAGGCCTTCCTACCACCAAAGCGAGCAGAAGACATTGTGTCTCTGGTACAAGTTTTTCTGCACAACCCTACAGTCACAGCTCATCAGGTCCAACGTCTCCTAGGCCTCATGGCGGCCACCACTTCAGTTCTTGTTTTTGCCAGACTCCATATGAGGATTTTGCAACTGTGGTTCCTCAGGCACTTCAGGTGCAACCTCGACTCCCCATCACGTCAGATGACCATTCCCCTGGAAGTATTCTCCTCCCTCACTTGGTGGCAACAACGTCATCATTTGCTGGAAGGAGCCCCTTTCCACAAGCCATCCCCTTCAGTCACTGTAACCACCGACACATCTCTATGAGGCTGGGGAGCACACATGAGTGGCTTCTGTGTGGGGGACAAGTGGCCCGAACACCACGTACATCACCACATAAACTTTTTAGAACTGTTAGCGATTCACCATGCCATCCATTCCTTTCAGCCATTAATTATGGACCGAACAGTGGCCATTCTGACGGACAACACGATCACTATGTCCTATATAAACAGACGGGGGCACAATCTTTCACAAACTGTGTCTACTAGCTCTGAACATATGGGAAACTTGCAGAACCATGGGCTCCACGTTGATGGCAATGCACCTTCCGGGGGACCAGAATGTACCTGCAGACCTCCTCAGTCAGGGGAGCGCATCCTTCCACGAATGGGAACTCAACAATGGGAGTTCCTACAACCCATCTTCCTGGACTGGGGAAGCCCGGAGATAGATGTGTTCGCCACTCGCAGCAACAGGAAATGCCAATTTTTCTGCTGCAGGGGAAGGGTGGACCCCCTGCCCATGGGAGACGGTCTTCTCTTTCTGTGGCATCAGCGTCATGTTTACCTGTTTCCCCCCATTCCCTTGATCACCAGGGTGGTACAGAAGATATCAAGGGAGCGACCGAGAGGGATCCTTATCACTCCTTGGTGGCACAGACAACATTGGTTTTCCCCGATCCTCCGCCTGTCCAGGGGAATCTTCCGTCAGCTTCCTCCAGCCACGGATCTCCTCCTTACCCACCAGGGTCGGGTGGTACATCATGATGTATCTCATCTGAAATTGACAGCATGGCACCTGCAGTGAGTCAGTTATCCGGCAGGGCTCAGTACATCCTTCTGAATAGCAGAAAGCCATCCACTTGCAAGTCTATAAATGGTTGTGATTTGTTCAGTTCGCTATTGCTTTTTCCCTCAATCCACCTTCAGCAGGCTTATCCACCATATTCGACTTTCTTCTCTCTCTGTTGGACAAGGGTTTATCAGTCTCGTCCCTACGTGTGTATCTGGCTGCCATCTCTGCCAGCCACTCTCAGATTGATGGACACTCTGTCTTTACCCATCCTGATACAAAGAAATTCCTCAGGGGCCTTACCAGGCTGTATCCTCCTACCAGGCAACCTGCCCTGGCATGGGACCTATCCTTGGTTCTTCACATGCTCTCTGGGAAGTCCTTTGAGCCCATGGCAACTTGCTCCCTCCAACTCTTATCATGGAAGACGGACTTCCTGGTGGCGATTTCATCGGCACGGAGGATGGGTGAGCTTATAGCACTACGGTGCGACGCCCCATACCTTAGTTTCACCGATGAAGGCGTCTCGCTTCATCCAGACATCACCTTCCTCCCCAAGGTGATTTCCACCTTTCACCTAAATACTGAAATTTATCTGCCTGTGTATTTTCCGAATCCAGTTAATGAGTCTGAACGGAGACTGCATGCCTTGGATGTGAAACGAGCATTATCCTTCTACCTTCATCGGACGAGTCCTTCTCAGAAGGATTCCAGACTTTTTGTTTCCTACGCTCCCACTTCTTTGGGGCAACGAATCTTGTCCCAGAGACTCTCTAAATGGCTGACTGAAACCATAAGACTTTGTTACCTATTGGGCAAGAGACCCCTCCCAGGTCCTATCCGGGCCCATTCTACTCGAGCCGTGGCTACATCTGCGGCCTTCATGAAGGGCATTCCCCTTTGGGGCATTTGCGGAGCTGCCACCTGGTCCTCCCCACATACCTTTGTCAAGCATTATGCGCTGGACCTGCGTCTACGTCAGTATACGTTGGTGGGCCGTGCTGTTCTGCAGTCTCTTACCTGCTGATGGACCGTTGCACCCTCCTCCAAGTAGGCTTTTGTGGCTTGCTAATCTCCCAGCAGTGTGATGCACAGAGACCACGAAGAAGATAAACAGGTTGCTTACCTGTAACTGATGATCTTTGAGTGGTCATCTGTGCAGTCACACTACCCGCCCTCCTTCCCCTCTGCTGCCAGTCCATCTGTTTGAGATCATGCAGGAAGTGGCGGGATGTCTGGCCTGCCTCGATGGGCATGCGCAGTGGGGCTTCTGGGCATGCGCATTGAGGCGAGGGCACGGAAATCTGCAGCTTTTAAATTTACCGATTGAGACCGGCGCTGGCGCCTAATCCCAACAGTGTGACTGCGCAGATGACCATTCAAAGATAATCAGTTACAGGTAAGCAACCTGTTTTTTCTTTACATGAAAAACATTCCTAACACCAAGTTTACAAAAAGATCCTTATAGACTACAAATCATATGTAAGGAAATCTGTAAGTCCAACAATATTCACAGAAAGCCCATCCAGGCCGACCTGTGTCCCACGTTTTATTGCCTTTATCAAGACTGTTAGCTTTAAACAGAACCAGTCATTCCTGTTGCTTTCACCCTAGGCGTAAGCTCATATCTTGTACAGCAGGAATTATTGGTTCCATTTAAAGCCAGCAGTTTTCTACTTTGTCTACTTCCCACTTTTTAACTGGAGATGCCAGGGACTGAATGTAGACCTTCTACATACCAAGCATATGCTCTCCCTCTGAGCCACAGGCCTTCCCTGCATTCAGATCATCAGCATCATACATCGTACCAAATATGTGCATAGTGCTTTCTGTATTCAAAGTGTATAGTGTACATTATTGCAGTAATTGTTAACAACTATGCTATAAGGCAGGCCAGTTTAATCCATCGCTGTGTTGCAGAATGTGGGACTGAGAGAGAGTCCACCTGATGAGTGTGCAGTGAGTTAGTTGCTGTGCTCTAAATAGCTCCTAATTGCATAGATCATGTAACTCCATGCACCTGAGACAATACACAATGGATATTCTCCTGTCTTAATATTGTTTGTGTGTGTAGCTATTTTTGTACCTTGCTTATTTCTATGGTCATAGGCAATACAACAAAGTTTTATTATGTACCTACAACTATGATGATCCATATGTTCAGATGCTTTCTAAAACTGTAGCTCCCATATGAAGCAACAGCTATGTGGAAACAAGTGCAGCATCTTCCTTGAGGTGATTGAATTGCTCAGTTTTGCAAAGATCACAGAAAGTGAACATTCTGAGTCATAGAAGAAGGGAAAAAATCCTTTCAAGGTGATGACATCACTTTCTATGTGGAGGAGAACTATCTTGAGGCTTTGTTCCCCAATTAACAGCAGGCATGTTCTCATATAAACAGTGAAGGTACCCCCCAAAAAGAAAGTTGCATATAAAAAATCTTGTTAACGTAACTGGGTAGTGTTGCCATGACTTTCCCAGATGTTTCTAACTGCAGTACAAACGAGTGAAGAATTCTATGAGTACAGAATCAAAGTCCAGACATACAGATCAGCATCTAAAGTTTTGTCTCACAATTTTGGCAGTTGCACTGAAGCCTGGAAATATTTTATTCTCTTTGTGATACTATAGAACCAGGATGATGTGGGCTAGTCTTTCCAGTCTAAAAAAACAAATAAAGCTGCCTTTTGGTCTAAGTGAAGAAGACCAGGCTAGAAAATCTTAGGATTCTGCCATCTGGCCCACCCTGAAATATTTCCAGTGGTTGTTGCTTGAAAGAACAGTCTTAATTGTTCAGAAACCGCTGTAACAATCCAATTATTTGGCCATTTGCAACTTTACCAAAATGGAATTTTACTGTGCAAATATTTTCGATTGAAGGAATAGAACAATACAAGGGAAAGGAACTTGAGTGAGGTGGGAGCTGATGGACCTGTAATGTTCATCGCCTTGGCAGTTCTCTTGCTGGGTCAAGCAAAGACTAAATAGAAAAGAAAAGTTGAAAGCCCAAACAAGGGATAATGGAGACAGCTGCTTTGTTGAGAGGGGTCTGGTTTTTATTTTGAAAGGACTGAATGGATGAGGTGCATTGGACCCTCTAACTTCGTCCATGCTTCAGGAGCTTTTCTCTCTGCCCAGCTCTTAGTCTGGAAGATAAAATATCAGAAGTGACACAGTACAAGAAGATAAAGTGGATGTGGGTTCAGCTCTTCCTCCCCTGCACACCCCTTTTGAGGGTTAAAAACAAAATGAACTTTCACCCATATTCTGCTTTATATATGATCAGAACAGATCTGAGATTTAAATTACTGTGGCTGCCCCTGACACATCACATCTAGAGTGGCTGACTTGGGTTGCAAGATATAGCTGGATAAAGGATTGCAAAGCTGAGAGTGAGTTGTGTACATGGACCAGTTTGAAACCTTTATAATGGCAACCAGCTAGATCCCTGCTGCAGCTGAGAGGAATAGAGCATGTGATTTGGGGTTCATCAGGCCACTTGTTTCTACTGTTACTGGCATTAAGAAGTTGAAGGACAGGGGTTGTGTCAGCAAGGTTTCTACCTAAAACACAGTATCTTCAGTAGTCTCTCTGTACTTTATTTACTGCCTGTCTCTTTCTCTTTCTCTTCCTGTCTCTTTCTCTGTCTCTCTTTCTGCATCTTTGCCTTGGGGTCTTGGGTTTTCCCTGCTGAAACAGAGGTCAGAAGAGGATTCTCCAGAGGATCTGTCATCTGAGCATGGAGCTGCCTTAATCATGGAGTCTTTTACACAGAAAAGCCTTGTTTCTTCTCCTGAGGTTACCACCACTCTTTTCTATTTCTCTCTCTTTTCTATACCTGCTTCTCTTTTTGTTTCCTTTTGTAGTTGTTAGAACACTTTAATGAGAACAGATCAGCCAAATCTAGCTAATCAGGGGTGTTGGCAGCAGTGATGTTTCAAGGTTCTCTAATACTGCCCTGATAAAGATACTTTTAGACTTTTTTGAAGAAAGAGACTGAGTCCTACTGGGTCTGGGACTTGGATAGGACACTGTGTGGAAAACCAATTGTGATGAAAGGTAGTATTACCAATTTATTAAATTCTATAGTCATCAGAGGTGTACACATTCCTAGTAATCAGTGTAAATTACATGTACCTCTTGGCTGTGTATTTACCTAATGAAATTTATTATCTGGGTTTACTGTAGTGCATTTTACCTACTTATAACTTTGTAGTACTTGTTAAGAAAAAGCAGTTGTATGTGCATAGACACTTATTCATAGAATTAAGCAGCAATAGCTTCAGCAATGACTAAACTCAAATATCTGTTGGCAAAGATGGTGAAGAACTTTCACCGAAATTTTACTGAGAAAGCTTTTTGTGACTGCAATCTGAGGTCTTGGTGTGTGACTGTGCAATCTTAAGCAGCCTTATGTCTAAATTTACTTGAAGTCAATGGGTTTGGAAGGGTGCAATTCTACTTAGGATTGCACTGTGAGATTGTACCTAGGTTTACCAGGTTCCAATTCATGATGGGAGAAATCCTATCCTTGCCACGACTCAGCTGGGGAGCAGGAGAAAACTGGCAGAGAAACTGGGGACACAATTGTCATCTCTGACATGATGACACAACTTCTGGGATGACTCAGACATGCCATCATTACTCTGGAGAGGATGCTCTAGCACATGCCCCAAACTTTCATAGATTTGGTGGGCAAGTGCTAGAGTGTCTCTCCCCCCACGCACACACAATGACTTTGCTTCTGGGTCACAGCAGAAGTTACACCATCATGCCGGGGATGACGATGATGCTTACACTGCCTCCCCCATCTCCCACCAGTTTGTGCAAGTGAGGTTTTTTGTTTAAAGTGAGGCTTTAAAGAATAGCATTATACAAGGCAGTGTGGATCTAATGCAACACAGCTGGTTTTTTGGCACATGATGTTGTAACTTTGAAGGAATTTAAACGCTGGCTGCTTTGGAGAAAGTGAAGGCTGTATGTAATATCACCATCAAAAAGCAGACTGTCAGCTTTAACATCCACATTGTTTCCATTTTGTAAGATACGGTCCTTGTTGTTTGGCTTTTAGTAGTACATAAAAACACACAAAGACCCTTGCCAGATCAGACAAATAGTCTATCTCATCCAGTGTGCTGTCTCACACAGTGGCCAACCAGTTCCTCTTGATGGATAACAACAGGGCATAAAGGCTGAGGCCTTCACATGATGTTGCCTCCTGGTTCTGGGAATCTGAGGTTTACTGCCTCTGAATGTGGAGGTCCCCTCAGTCACCACAGCTATTAGCCATTGATAAAGCCATTTTTAAAGCTATTTATTCCTCTGGCAGCAAATTCCACATTTTAATCACTCATTGTAAAGTAGTCTTTCCTTTTGTGACCCAGGCCTCAGATTCAGTGGGAGCTCACAGGAGCACATCTCCTGAACCTTTCTGAGAGTTCCACCTCCTCCTTCTGAGAGTTCCACCTCTTTGTCCATTGAATAGTATGTGCAGCTGCCTAACAATCCCTGGATGAGCTCCACCACCTATTTTTCTACAAGATAACGTACTGTCCATCAGCTTCATCAGATGCCTTCAAGTTCAAATATTTTGGAAGCGGGAGAAATATTTGTCAACTCTCTCCACCCTATGCATAATTTTATAAAAATATATCATGCCCCCCCTTAGTTCTCTCTCTTCTAAATCGAAAAGTCCCAGACTCTTCAGACTCTCCTCATACAGAAGATGCTCCAACCCCCTAATAATCTTAGTTGCCCTCCTCTGAACTTTTTCCTGCTCTGTAATGTCCTTTAGGAGATATGGTAACCAGAATTGTACACTGGGAAATACTTCTGCCCCTGTGAAGATACCACTTTAATTTGAAAAATGAAAAAGGTAAACATTTGGTGTAACTCTATTGGTTAGTAAAACAAGTAATTGTACAAATGGATGTTTAGTTGGTCCATTTATTCTGATTTTCCCCCCTCCCTCCAAAAAAATGGAAAGAGGTAAAACAATATCTGGAAATCAGTGCAATAGACCTAGTTTTCTGTAATAATGTTTTGGCCTACGACCTGTTATATGATTGGTAGTACATTCTGTGCATACCTTCCAAACTAAACAACAATTGTCTGTCATTGTATAATTCACATCCCAACTCTGACTCTCTGCATTGTACCACACCATAGTCTCAGCAATGGAGCAAATTAGTTGTGCTTTCTAGATGTAATTGCCTTTGTGAGTCTGAGTGCAATATCTCTCAGTTGCAGCATGTTCTTTTCCACCCTTCTGCAAATCAGCAGTAACATCTGGAAGTACACAAATAAGAGACTGGATTAGCCAACACTTGGCTGCTATAGGGTCAGTGTTAACATCACAGTTAACATAACATTAAATAGCAGGGGCTTAATCTAATTATTTGCCCTAAAGTCCTTATTTGCCTTCTCTTGCTTCCAGGATGTGCTGTGTCATTCTGTGTTCTTCCCCAGAGATAACTAAATTTTAGCACTTCCAAGTGATGGGGTTTGAATCATGCTCAACAGCATAAAATACAAATCACTACATATTGAATACACAATGCATATTGAATATTGAATGCATCCAGATAGTTTTGTACATGTGAACTGAGCTTTAAAATTTTTACAAGCTCACTCCGATAAATTTATTTTTGCTATCTATGATGCTTGGCTGGACTGCCTTTACAGTTGTTTGCACAGCTACCCCCCAATGTTTACCTTAACCTGGCCTTCCTAGATCTAGCCTAGAATTGGCTTGGATTCAGGTTTGTTGACATTATGGACAGAAATTGTTGCTTCTCTTCAGGTGTGCCCAAAGATAGCGTGAAAAGGTCAAAGCAACTCAACCCCTCCATTTTACTTGCTCTGTCTGTGTAGAAAATCTTGACATGTTGCTAGAGTACAGAAGTATATTATACCTTTAGTCAGGAAACTTTATCAGCTAAAGGGATTTTCCCCCTCCTCCAGTGAATGGAAATTTAGTGAGACCCACAGTCATACTGTAATAAGAGAATTCTAAGCAAACTTCTTCAGAGTGAGAGGTTCACACACAATGAGTGTGTTAATATACTCCCATTTTATTTTAACTATTCCACCATAATTTAATATGATTTTATTCTGAAGTACATTAACTAAATAACTTCCCTTTGTCCTTACAAAGTTTCATATAAATCTTGTCATACCATATTGGGATCATTATAATTGATAATAGTCACTGGATAGATCCAAGTGGGTAGCCATTTTGATCTGAAGCAGCAAAACAAAGTTTGAGTCCAGTGGCACCTTTAAGACAAACAAAGTTTTATTCGTGGTATGAGCTTTTGTGTGCATGCATACTTCCTCAGATATATGGAAATGGAAGATAACCATTCAGACTTATAGACAAAGGCTGAACAGCAAATTAGCATGTAACATGATGAAGATATTATAAGATATGCGGAGACAAAACAAGAATTACAAGTATATAGGGTCAGCAGTTTGGATATAATTAAGGGAGAACAACGGGAATCAATAAATATGTCAAAATAGGAGATAAATGTGTAAGAGAATCCTTTCTAATTGTGGGAAAATAACTGAGACACTCCATCTCTTCACAAGCATGAAGGTAATAAACAGCATCCCTCCCCTTTTCATTGGGGTGGGTTACAGTGTTATCTGTAACTATCTATCTATCTGTCTATCTATCTATCTGTCATCTAAATTTTCATTGTATTACATTGCAATCATCACTATATATTGTTCTAAATACTATACCAATATATTGTTCTTTAGAGGTATGTCAGAAAAATCTATTCCAGTATATTGCATTGCATTACAAACACTCATATGTATTAAATACATTAAAATGCAGAGGATGGATAGACCTTGGTGAGAATGAGGACATATCTGAGGAAGTGTGTGTGTACATGAAAGCTCATGCCTTGAATAAAACTTCGTTGGTCTTAGAGGTGCCACTGGACTCTGACTTCAGTCATTGGATAAATTAAACATTCTGTTCAGATTTTGGATAATGATTTTGAATTTCCATATCTTTACTCAAGTGGCAGAGGTAGACAGTGTCATCAAGCTGCAATGAACTTTTAACAACCCCATAGGGCTTCCAAGGCAAGAAACAAAGAGACCATTGCCACCCTCTGTGTAATAAAAATCAAATAACGATGATGATGTAGCTAATGTTGGTTGGGAAATATTTGGCACTGAGCACGTTTTATACTAAAATATTGTTTTCAACACCAGTCTCAGCTGTAAGATTTCAGCATCCAGTCAGTGTTAGCATCTTACTGGCATCCCCTTGTGATATCCTTGTGATAGAGTTTAGTTAATGCAGGGGCAAGTCATTCGTTGCATATTAATGATCAGCTATTCAGGTAACTTGTGTTTGATGATAACTCTTCTTGCTCCAATTGCAATGCAGGGTTCAGAGCATTGGGTATTTATAGAAAGAGAAACTTCTGGGCTGGAAGAGCTAGCACTAAAAAAAAATGTTGAAATCCAGAAGGATGATGCACATGCAGGTCGGTCAGAGAAGCATGGAAGGTTGGACTTATCCAAAGTAACCACTGCAGTAGGGGAACTCAAGTCAGTGGAAAAGCAAGAAGAGAAAGCTAGTGAAGAAAGGAAAAGTCAGATGTACAAAAGAGCCAAAATGATAGCCAGTCCAGAGGATTTTGAATCATTATGGGAGGATGATGTCTATGAGAGAGAAAATAGAGAACTCTCTTCTGAGACTGACAGCCAGACAGCAGAAGAAAAAGAAGAGCAAAAAGACAAAGTGGAGGCAATAGCAGTGGCCTGCACTGAACCTCAGCGACCAAATGACCTCTTCAAAGCACCCGTAGAGAAGAGGACTGAACCTGAAGGTGTTGAAGCTGATGAGAGACTAAGGTGTACCTCTTCTTGGTCAGAGTCATTTAAAGAAGAAAGTAAAACTGCCCTACAAGATAAGAGAACTGTTTTGCCATATCTGGACAAGGAAGTGTTAAAAACTAGCTCAGATTCTGAGGCTGTTAAAACTAAGGTGAAATTGAGTGACAAGATAGTGTCTTCTGCCACAGAAAGGATAATCTATTTGGGCTCTGCAGAAACAGATGAAAAAGAAGATAAGACCAAAAATGTATCTGACAAAGAGGAGCTTTCCTCAGCTGAAACAAGGCAGGAAGCCCAAGCTGAGCTATCTTATGAAAATGAGAAGAGTGCTAGGTTTGTATCAGCTGTAGATGCAGGAGAGGCAGGAAGAAATAAGATGTTCCAATCCATCTCACCCACAAATGGTGAAAGAATATCAGGGACTGATAAAGAAATTACAGAATCTGATGAGCCAAAGACAGACACCGAAGACAAGAAAAAGGTACATCCTATAGAGCAGTGTACCAGTGAGAAAGAAGATCATTCATCAGTTACAGCAGAAAGGGATTCTCCTGAGCTGACTAATTACGGTACCAAAGATTATAGGGAATCCATTGAGTTCTCTACCACAGAGGAATCCACTGAGAGAGCTTCCCATATAACAATGGCAGAACTAAAACATAGATTCCTGATGAATGAAGAAGCAGTTCAGTTCTTTTGTAAGGAAGAGCAGAGTACCGATGAAACGCACAGTATTGAAAAAGAATCTGAAAAACAATCAGACAAGAAAGAGGCTGATGCTACCACCGACAAAGTGGACATGCTTTGTGGAATTTCAGAAACTGAGATAGGAAGAAACAAGTTACAAGAAATCGAAACTTCACAGATGTGTCCTCAAATAGAAGCCACAGAGATTACTAAATCCACCTGTGGTTCCTCATCAGAGCAGCTTTCCAGCACTACAGAAACTTCAGAGAAAGATCAAAGTAAGCCCCAGCCAAAGGCAGAATGGGTAAACAAAGATGGAATCTTAGTGTCATACCAGCCCCAACATGACAGATTCTTTGAAATGCATGAGCCAGCTCAAAATAAAACAGTGGGATCAGAAGGATCAGTGAAGGATAAAGACCCTGAGCTAGAACAATCTGCTGAAGATGACACCTCTGAATTAGACCTCATTAAAGGTAGACTCCAAGAACTGGAGGATGCAGCCAATGCCAACTATCCTGAAGTAGAAAAGGTGACAAAAGACAGACCTTCTGTATTGGAAGAAGAGTCAACTAAAGATGAACAATCAACTTCAAATAATCTCTCCGAATTGAAGAAAACAGAGAAGGATGAATCCCCAAAGACTGAAGAATCAAACAGAGATGAGCCCCATGATTTAGATGGACCAACTAAAGATAAACTCCAGGAACTGGATAAAGTAGAAGAGGCCATCGAGAACAAAACTCTAGAATTTAAAAGTTCAGATGAAGAACAATGCTGTGGAGTGCCTGTAGAAGATCTCCAAAATTCAGAGGTTCCAACTCTAGACTCAGAAGGACTGGAGCAGGACACATCATCTAACTTAAAGCAGCCATCCAAGGATCAACTTTGGTCGCAGTCTGGCTCCCTTGATCCTATGCCTCTGGAACTGGGAGAAATACCCAAGGATAAACCTTCATTTAAAAAAGGAAGTGAGGGATCAAGTGTCATCTCCCATGCAGTATCCCCAGAAAGCCACAAAGAATGTTCACAGCCCGAAAAAGGTAGGGGAGATCTACAGATTGCCAGTGAGAAGCAGAAACCACATCTGGAACCCTTGAAGTTCACTACATGTGAAAAGCTTCAAAAATCTAAGGATATAATCTTGCCTATGGAAAGTCATAGGGGCTTAGTAGAAGAAATTTCTGTGGCTTCTAAAATTAAGATGTTTGAACAAGGAGAAATGGGTAACCCTCCCCTTCATGTGCAACACACAACCCAAAAGGGAATTCATGAGAGTTGTCCTGGTAGTAAAGCACCGATGGAGCCATCAAAGATGCAGATAGAGCTACATACGAGTGTATTTTCAGACAAGAGTGGTGCTCAAGTTAAAGCAGTGTTGAACACTTTTGATAATAAAGTAAAGGATCCCGAAGAAGCATCTGAAGTGATCTACTTAACTGTCACACAAGGAACAAGCGAAGGAGAACCTTCTCAGCCTTCATCTTGGAAGGAAGATATTTCTATTGAATCTGATCAAGAAGGAGATGCTGAACTGGCTTCTCCTGATTCTGGCTGTGAAATCACTTTGGCAGAAGCTGTGGTAACTCCCCAGATGAACTGTCCCACTGGAAAGTTCATAAAGCATGTTGTGTGACTCTTCTTTCTTTATGCATCTTGTGCCATGGCTTCCAACATGGCCGTTGACCAAGAGCTGCTGCTTGCATCCCCTGTCCTTTTTTTCCTGTATGTACATGTGGCCTGGTTCATTTGCTGAATGCAGACCTGCTGGCCCAGGCAAGCTCATCAGCTTTTGGGTTGTTATTTGTGTGTGTGTGTGTGTGTGTGTGTGAATTTCCTGAAGATTTGGCTACGTGAAGAATGCCAGCTGCTAATGTGAAACCAGGGAAAAGAGTATTGTGACTAGAATTGCAAAAATGGGGTGGAAGGGATGACACACCTGAGAGCTTTGTTATCTCCCACCTACCTCCAGACATGCACCTAGCAGCAACATTCTCACGCTTCTAGCTTCTTCCTTCTTGCATCCCTTAATTTGATAATCCCCTTCTTGCTTAGCTTGTAAGCCCTCCCTCTCTTCCCCTGCCTTTGACTAGCTGGTGGCTGGCTGACAAAATAGCTTTCCACTGCTCCAACCAAGGCACTTGCCGAGTTCCCTTTCTGCTCCTTAAGACTAACCCCATTTTCTCTGATCTAGAGCAAATTTCAAGAACCACCTTGGGAAGAAAAGGATTTATCAGGCCCATCAGTAAATGCCACCCTGAAAGAAGAGAGTTTAAAGGCTGCTGCTGCCCCAGTGGCCTCTCAGGTCTCAGTGCTGTTTTTACTAACTGCTTGGTTTTGGGGGTTTTTTGTGGTGTCAAAGCTCAGCCTAACCAGTGGAGATTTGTGTGCTGCCGACTCCTTCCCTAGTTACTGGGCTGTTATATATATATATGTTTTATATATATGCTGCTCCTCTGTTTGTCTTAACTATCTTTTCTCATACCTCTCAATGTACCAGGACGGACAAAGTAAGGCATAAAGAATCAGGTAAATTAAAACATTTTCCCTAGAGGCTAGCCCAAATCCCACTGGAGTCATGAGGATCTCTCCAGTTTCAATAACTTTGGGACTAAGATATAATGGGAATTCTTAACAAAAGAATGCAGCTCCACTAAGACAGGAAAGCTAAATAGAAACTAATAATTCAAGGTGCTGTGCTGCAAAACCATTTTGCAGGGCCCGCGTGAGTTGAAATTTATCTTTGAAGCAGTTGAGAGGTATGTGTGGCCTTCTGAACAAGCTAGGACATGGAAGACTTGCTCTGTTTTTTTCTTGTCAATTACACTGATTGAAAAACATAGCACAATAGAATTAATGCTATAGTGGTCTTCTGAAGTGGCATGTTGATCCCCACAAGGATCTAAGTGCTCACAACATAAACTCTTCCGCACAAATGCCACATTTCCTCCAAAATGTTCTGTGCACATTTAAAAAAAAAAAGAAT
Organism: Heteronotia binoei; assembly: GCF_032191835.1. Lineage (NCBI taxonomy): Eukaryota > Metazoa > Chordata > Lepidosauria > Squamata > Gekkonidae > Heteronotia > Heteronotia binoei. The sequence goes on from NC_083224.1 coordinate 51,257,634, forward strand.
TTTAACAACATGGGCAGAAAACAAGGCTGTCATTTCAGTGAAATTGACAATGTTTTTTGCTTCTATAAATATGTGCAGATGACTTGGATTGGCCTTTGTCTTTCTTCAGCATTCAAGTTTTTTTAATTCCTTCTTTTTTTCCCCTTTTGTAGCACTTTTCTTTCTGATGCCCAGTCAAGTGTGATCCTAAACTCCGTTTTTTTAATGTCTTAACAAGTGTTTGCTGTTTTGCACATACTTGCTTTTGGCACATATACAGTCTGCCTTTAGATATACCCAGCCATCTTTTTGGGGGGAAATGATATTTTCAGTATCCTAGCGGGTTTTTTTCCCTTCTGTTTCTAGTTCTGCAAATAAAATTGGGAAATTCCCCACCCTGCAGAATTTATGCCATGATAAAGGTCTTGGTTTTCATGGCTGGGGTGTGTTTAAAACCCTTCCTCTGGTACGTCCTTTGCCCTCTCTTGTGTTGGGTATAGCTGGCTCTGACCTGTCATTCAGCACTTACAGCCTTAGCTTCTTTCCTCCTTTTTGTCTCATTCAGAGAGCGGGATTGAGGGAGGGCACAGAGGAAAAATCTAAGCCACCACGGCACAGGGCTCCTGAAAGTGACACAGGGGATGAGGACCAAGACCAAGAAAGAGACTCAGTCTTCCTAAAGGACAACCATTTGGCCATCGAGCGCAAGTGTTCAAGCATCACTGTCAGCTCAACTTCCAGCCTTGAGGCTGAGGTGGACTTTACAGTCATTGGTGACTACCACAGTGCAGCCTTTGAAGACTTCTCCCGGAGTTTGCCTGAGCTTGACAAGGAAAAGAGTGAGGGAGAAGGGGAAGGTCAGGTTTCTTCTCGAGAATCTGACAGACCAGCTCCCAAGGAAGAAGATGATGCCAAGAATGGTGATAAAGCTTCCTGTGTAATCCCGGAAGAGGTACAAAAGGGAGCCACAGTCAACGATGTGTTCTTAGTATCTTCATTTTGCAGTGTTGCCTGTCTCACATTTGGCATTGCTTGATCGACTGTCCTTCTCATGTGTCTGGAAGTGCACGCTTACTTCCAAACAACTCAAAAGAAATTTCTCAAATGTTTTAACCCATCATTGTGAATGTTGTTGTCTTGTTTGCATGGTTGTTTCTGACATCAAAATGCATGACTGTCCCCTAGGTATCTAATGTATCTCCTAATCTTCATGATAGCGTCACAGTTTAACCCACCATATTTGCCTGGCTGTTCCACCACAGGTATCTCATGGGGTGGGTTTGTGTGTGCTTTGTGTTGCATGAACTCAACTAATAACACATGTATTGAAGGAACTTAATCTCCGTTAATAGAATTTACTCTGGATAAGATGAGCAGCCTCTAGAAAGGCAGATGAGCCAAACAAACAAAAAAATCCTTTCTGGTTGTTCAGAAGTCAGAAAGTAAGAAAAATAAAGGTTGCTCAGAGTCAGGCTGGGAGTGAGAAAATGTAATGTAGAAATCACTTTTCATATATTTCCAAAACTGAGCATCACACAGAGATTTGTAGTCTTTTTAGTAGAATTCTGTGTTTGCACTAAAATCTAGTGGTTTAAATTCTTCTCCCCAATCCCTTTTGATTTATTGGAGAGCTTAACTTTGCCCATCTTTATTTTAATGTTATCTGTAGTGGATACCTCTACTACATCATCATGGTCAGTGTTTTCTGTCACCCACACACACAAACATACACACTACAGACCCTGTTATTTGAAAACCACATACCTTTTGTAGCAGGAAAAAAATGTTCCAACTCAAGGAGGATTGAGGGTTGTGCAATTTAAATGACTTCATCCAGAACATATGACAGGTTGCACACCAGCAGATTTGTGCAGTTAAACAGGGTTGCTAATTTTTGTTTGTTTGTTTGGTAGTCATCAGCTGTGAAAACAGAAACTTTGAAAAAATCAGAAGAGGCCTCTGTGCATCACAGAATTATTGCAACAGAAACTACACAGGTAACTGGTTGGATTTTTAAAAATCCATTTAAATTTGGCACCACAACCAAAGCATATGAAGTAAGAACTTGCTGTATAATGTCGTTTGGAAGACCATGACTGGGTTTATAGGGCTGCTGTGCTTTTGCTGAAATGAAAGGGACAGAGTTATGTGGAGCCTGTGGGGATATCCTCCACTTTGCTGCCCTGTCAATGCAGGGATCAGTTATAAGCCTCTTTCTGTGTGTAAAGTGTAGTCAAGTCACAGCCGACTTACAGTGACCTGCTCATAGGCTTCTCAAGGCAAGAGACAAACAGAGGTAGCTTGCCATTACTTGCCTCTTTGTAGAAACTTCAGTTTCCATCCAAGTATTAACCAGGGCTAACCTTACTTTGCTTCCATGATCACACTAGTCTGGGCCATCCAGGTCAGAGCAGCAATATATGTACTTCAATTTAAATAAAATATACCTGCCTTGACTCTGGGTATATGCGTGTGTGTGTTTAAACTGTGCAGTCCTTTCCAAGACCTGAAAAGCACAAGCATCCCACTCTGTAACCAAATCACAGCCTGCATACTTGGCTTGGGACAGTATTGACGAAGGACCATGCATTTGCAGTCATTGGGTGGAGAATTAAGCAGCAAGTGCTTTATTGGCAAGTCAAAGATATTTAAAAATGCCAACCTTGCAAAGACTGCTGCTTGTGCATCAGCTGTAGCTGCACTGATTCACCCTCTTTTCTGCTTTATTTTTCAGGTTGATGGAACCATCACAGGCGGAAAAGAGACAATAACTACTTCCCACATTGTCAGCACAGAAACCATATCTACATCCTCTGTAAGTGCCCATGGGGAATGGAACTATCCTCCTTTTTGAGTTTTTTCTTCTTTCTCTTAAGGTAACATCCTGATTACTGTAGGCATTGAATTACATGTGATTCAGGAGACACAAGAACAAGAGTTGGATTGCCTGTGTTTAAAAAAAAAAAAAAATTAACAGCCGTTCTGGGTGGTTATGGGGATTAAAGTCAGGGCTACAGTCTGTGGAGAGGAGTTAATCCTTTCCCTGTTTATCATTTTTCTGGTGGCGGTGTTTGCCTCACAAGGGCATGCAGGTACCTTTGTGGAGTAAAGGGCATCTTGGGAGGAGAAGGAAGGAGTGCATCACCCAGTGTAATTACCCTGAACCATATTTCCCCCATTCCGCTTTGTGGCTTCTGTAGCCATTCCCAAAACAATAACAGAATAATAGTTGCAGGTTTACTGGGCCTTATTTAAGTTGTTCCTCAAGCCACTTCACTTTCTTTCTGAATTGTTCATGGTTTTATCTACACTGTGAGTTTTCCAATGGATCACAGTTAGCAGGAGATCTCCAGCAAAAATTGCATGTAACAGAAAACACCCATTAAGGATTCAGTCTGTAGCATTTAAAAAAAACATATTTCTGATTGGCCTTTTAGGCTGAAGCCCCCATAGACAACTAACAATAAAAAGCAGTCAGTGTGCATAAATAAATAAAATACAAAAATCAGATATGACTATCATCAGAAAACAACGAATCACAAAATCAGTTATTGTTCTGTTCCAACACTTTCTGAAACAGCCAAGTCTGCAAGAAGTGATGAGACCATGCATGCCTCTGTTGGGGTGGTCACGGTACTCCCTATTCTTCCCTGTGACATGGAAAGCCACTTCACGGTTTTCTTCTCCTCTGATTATAACATTACCAAAACATGCTGTTTAGACCTGCGACAGGCCCCAACACTTCATCATGTGCTTTTCTATTTTTTACATGGTGAAAAAGATATGCATAGCCATCTCACCTATTTCAGGAAGAACTGGTCACTTCCAAAATTTTTAACTAATACTGAGTCCTGCTATAGTATGTGAAGCTTTCCAAGGACTTGCAGCGTCTGGATTGGAAGCATCTAGGAATGGGGATGGATGATAGCAGGGCCTGTACAGCTTAAGCAGGGCTCATCATAAAAGGGGGGAAGGGATCATATGACACTTTAGGTTATTTATTTTGAAAAAGAGATAACACTTAAAATTGTATTTATTTTACTTATAAGTAAAGGCTAGAGAGATGAGTGCTGGGTGGAAGGTATACTTAAACTGTTACGTAGGCACAGTGCTAGCTTGCTTCTAATTTAGATTATTAAAGTAGTAAAAAAAAAAATCACATGAACAGCTGGAAACCCTGAGATGAGGCATCACAAATATTCAAGCAGTATTTCAGCTATGAAGTAGACAAAAGGCTCAGATCTCCTGGAGCGTTTCCAGAGTTGGAAGGGTTTTCACCAAGCAAGTTTGACTTTTTTTTAACCTCTCCCTCCCACTGCAGGTCCAAATGCCTCCTGAAATACTATTCCTGGGTGCAAGCAGTCACCAAAAACAGTGTTGCATGGCATTGTCAGCTGCAACAGGATAAGAAAGTTGCACTCCATGTGTGGAAATTCTTCCATCCACAGAAATACTCCAATGGATTTAAGCTAAACCTTTTGGCCTTCTGCTAGATCCTCAGGAGAAGGGGGAGAAGGGAAACCTGCAGGCTGGGATAGATAGGTTTGCAGTCAGAGAAGAAGGGATTGTTGAAGGTATCAACTAAGATAGGCGCAGTTATTGTCTCAGAAGATGTCCCCTTGTCTTATTTAGGTACCATATCTAATTAGGTATCTCTCTGCACCTTTATATCATTGTAAACATTGTGTTTTGCAGGACCACAGCACCCCCAAGCCTGGGAAGGGAACAACAGAACTTCGCTCCATCTCTCCAGTGAGTGTTTTTTATATTCTTGAAGATTTGAGAAAGAGATACCTTGAAGTGCAGTATAAAGATAATGCAATGCTCCAGCCATCATTTCTCTCCTCTGGCTCCATCCACTTCTCAAGGCATCCTCCTATCTCCTTTCTAGTGAACAAGATTCAGTGAGGTTTTGGAAAACGGAAACAGCAGAACAAGCATACCTTCTCCTTTGTGTCTGAGGCTGGTGTAAGCCCACTGGTGCAGTGTCTGAGATCTTGGCGCTGCACACAATAGGCCACATATAAAGCATGTCCATTGGGAGATGATTAAATCCACCATATTTGTAATTTAAAATAATCACCCTCAGTGCTCAGCCCTAACTCCAAAGTATGCACAGACAATGAGAAAGCAAACCACTGCTTCTCTTTCCTTTATAATCATCTGACTCATGTGCTAGCTACTTAACAGCTACTCAAAAGTGGTACAGTTACATTTATTTGACCACAGGCTGACAGGTCCTCTGATCTTCTGGTTATAATTATGAGTGAATGCCTCTTCAGTTGGAAGGAGAAATTACTAGCGTGACTTTCTCAGTGCTTACTGTCATGTCCCAAAAACAATATAAGGAGGAGGGAGACTAGGGTCTCTCATCCATTTGACTGTGAAGCTGAAAGATTTTTTTTTTAATATATATATATCTTTTAGCAGAGACTACAGACAATGGGAAAGGGGAAGATTTCTACATGCAGTGGGAGTCCACTTGTGCAATCTTGCCATTTATTGACCCTGACAAATGCATACTCCCATGACTTCTTTACAATTTGGGGAACTTCTGCAAATATATTGAATTCTGAATGAAGCCACAGAGTTTGGATTTTAAAAATCTTCACAGTGGAGTCAGTGTTGGATAAATGAAATGTTTCTACAAACCTGGGAGTTACCCAGGTTTGCAAATAAATAAATAAATCTGAAACTTTAAAAAATAATGTTAAAAACCTACAGAAGAGTTTGCATGCATTGGCTTCAAGCCCTGCCCAAGGCTTTTCAAAGATGCCAAAGGTTGAGCCAATGTGTGCTCTGTCACTGAGCTATGTACCTTCCTAGATGAGGAACAGACAAAAGGAGTGTGTAATAAAGACAATGGATTGGAAAAGAAAATACAATCTGTTGACATGGACATTGTTTTGTCTGTGCTTGCAGATCACCAGCAGTGCTGTTGGGAAAGAAGCCTTCAGCAGCCTTTTTGGGGCCACAGCAGAAACTCTTTCAACCTCCACAACTACGCATGTTACCAAGGTAAGAGCAGGTCAGAAGGGCTCAGTAGCAAAGCACCTTCAAATGTTATGGAGAGTGTTTAAATTTAATGTATTGAGCATAAGGGGAAGTAAGAGGCAATGGACAGCTATCTTAAGGGGAGGTACTTTTCTTACAGTTGTGTTTGATATGTAATGACAGTGGGCAGCCTTGAACAAATGGTTACTTCTTATCCCACATCTGTCACTGGGAAGGTAGAAATCATAGTAACAGACTGCCCCATGCAGTTGATAGTGCTGAGTTACCTAAGAGTTACTATTTTATGTTATGAAAAATGCCATATGACATTTTTTTCCCTTATTCCAGACTGTGAAAGGAGGATTTTCTGAAACAAGAATAGAAAAGCGAATCATCATAACAGGAGATGAAGATGTGGACCAGGATCAGGTATGAAGGAAGTATGTGGGAGCACTGTTAGAAAGATCTCAACCAAGCCTTCCATTCCCAGTTTTATATGTGTCCCACCCAGCCCAGGCCAGGACTCCGCGGGCCCCCCCCTCGCTTGCCAGCCGCCCACCCCCCCATGACACCCGGGGAGCTACCCGTGGCGCTGCTGGACATCCCCACAGCCGCACCGCCACCTACCTGGGCGTCCGACAGCAGAGCAATGGCCCCGGCAGCACAACTCGGCCCCTGCAGCCAGCGCACCTGCCCTCGGGCGCGGGGAGTCCAGACGCCGCGCAGCGTCGAAGGAGGCCAGGGAAGGGAGGCGGAGAAGGAGCCCAGCAACAGCTGAGGGAGGGGCCAGCAGGCCGAGCCATGGCGGCTAGTGCCGCCGCACCCCAACACTCCACTGGGGCCATGGAAGGCCCAGCAGCTCCAGGGTGGCCAAGCCCCGGAACGCCATCCCCCGGCATCTGGGCTTATGAACGGGGGCGGAGCCAGAAGGGGGTGGGACCCGGGGAGCAGGGAAGGAACTGGCAGAGAGATAAAAGGAAGAGGGACAAGAGGTCGGGGAGGAAGCTGGCTGATGGAAAAAGGGACTGCCAACTGAGAGAGAGAGGAGCCCACCCATAGCTGGACAGGAAAGAGGGCCTGAGGTGCAGTAACCTGGCTCCCTCCCCTAATTCTGAGACCTCAGGAGGACATTCCCACGAGTCCCAAAATGGGGCGGTCCAGGCAGAGGGGCGACGGCCGCACCAGGGGTTTGCGAGGGGTGCCCAGGGCACGAAAATGGGAAAACTAAGATGGCTACAATCCCCAAACCCTTCAGAATATGAAAGAGATGGCATAGAGATCAAGGGTTCCATGTGTTTGTAGAGTGCAGTCTCTAGAGCTGATCTCCCCTGTGGCCTTTAGACATTAGGCTTAGAAACTTATTGGTGAATCAGGAAAGTCCCTGGTTCAAATGTCGCTTCTGTCAAAAAATCTCTAGCAGTGCAATCCTAAACAGAGTCAGTGGTCAAAGCCTGCAGAGGTCAGTGGGCATAGAAAAGTATAACTGCTTAGATTGCATTGTAGGTGTAGGTGGCTTCTGTCAAACCATTATTTGCTTCAGCGCTTCCCCCGACAGACACACACACAAATATGGTGATAATACTGACTTGTATTACTGGTTTGTTGTAAGGATTACAATAATTTAATGCATGTGAAGCACCCGGAAAACTCAATACAAGTTATGTATTGCTGAGAAAACTTATTTATTGTCTAAACCAAAGGCATACTAATTAGTTACTATAACTATAGAAACAGATTGATTTAAAACTGAATGCTTTCCTGCAGCCTCAGGACCAGCACACTATAAGTTGTGGATAATGATGTTCATGATGCCAAATGGAATCTCTTAGGTGGGATCAGCACTCACATGGGCTTTTTTCGTTCTGCTGCTGCCTCTTCTCCTGCTTGTGCTCAGCCCTAACTCCATAAAAAGTTTTTTTTAAAAAAAACCTAAACCAGAAGCAACATCTGGTAGTAGCTGCTGGGCAGATTCATGTTTCCCATGACATGAGAAGTAAATGTCTGTGTTCTTCTGACATTTACAGTTAGAGATCAGACATAAAATAGAAGTAAAAGATCACTTAGATGGATCAATGGACAATAGTTGCAATGAATTGCAAGTCCCCGGTCCACACTATCAAGCAGTCAAATAAATACATGAAACTTTGTGCTTCTGATGACTCACAGTGATGTTTCCCCAGAGTTCATTCTCTGCAGAGAACATTATTTTATTAGTTCCTAAGAAGGTCATAAAATGATGTTTCATTGATCAAGTTTTATTATAAATCATGATCCTGCCAAAAAATTGATTTTTGTGTTCTCTATGCTGATGAGATTTGACAGCACCATTCATCTGTTGCATGGGGGAAGCAAAGGTCCCAGATTCAGTTCTTACGCAACCCATCTTCCAAGCAGACAGTCAGTTATGTTGAAAGCTGTAGCAATAACCTTATGTTCAGTGTTGTACATGCAGGGCCAAGAGAGGAACATGCATACAGGCAGGGTCCAGACATGGGAATCATGTGCACAACAGCATTTGCTTTTGTATTCCTGAACTAGCAAAAAGATACGACTTGTTTTGCATGCTGGTTGCTGGACTGAATTTGGGTAATGGTTGACTCAAGGCCAGACTTCCACATTTTTTTCTTTATATATTCTATGTTTTCTATCTATCCAGTCAATCCAACATGGGTTTCCTTGGCAGGGAACAACAGTATTTTTTTTTCCAAAGTCGATCCCAGAAGCCAAGATACTGTGCTGACAATACACTGCCACTCTTGACCCCAAATTATTTCTTTTTAAAGCTTCATATTAGATTAGGAATGGCCAGCTTTTCATCACTAGGACTTCTTTACCATGAATAGTTACAAAATTTTCAGTAGGTGGAGTTTTCCAAAGCCCCTCAGCACTTCATATGACAAGATGAACATTTCCAGCAACCATTGTATAATTATATGCAAAATATCTTGGCTTGCAAGGAGCCAAGGGAGGGGGTTAAAGACATAGGAGCTAAATATATTATTATACATAATATATTTAGCTTCTGTGCATGGTATGCAAAGATATCAGCTCAGTGCTGCAAATAAGTTCACATATAAATATTATTTTTACTGCATAAGAACTTAACATACATAAGAAACAGTTGGCTCTCAGTGAATCCATTCTGCCAACAATGGTGTTTTCTTCCTAATAAAATGGATCTGCAGAATCCAATCTTGAAGAGAAAATCTTTGACAAGAATGTGCACTCACTTAATAGAGTTCTCTGTATTTCCAGGAACATTCCTGAGCTCCCTTTCATCCACTGAGCTCCCTTTCCTCCCCAACCTCCACCCTTCCCAGGCGCTGCATGCTGTTTCGGCATGTTCTTCTGTTGTCTGCTTAGACCACTTCCAGTGAATTTGCGTGAAACACTCACTGTTTTCTTTTCATAGGCTTTGGCTTTGGCAATCAAGGAGGCAAAGCTGCAGCATCCCGACATGCTGGTAACCAAAGCTGTAGTATATCGAGAAACAGAACCATCTCCAGAAGAAAAGGACAAGAAGCCTCAGGTGTGTCATATGAACATATGAAGCTGCCTTCTACTGAATCAGACCCTCGGTCCATCAAAGTCAGTATCATCTACTCAGACTGGCAGCGGCTCTCCAGGGTCTCAACCTGAGGTTTTTCACACCTATTTGCCTGGACCCTTTTAGTTGGAGATGCCGGGGATTGAACCTGGGACCTTCTGCTTACCAAGCAGGTGCTCTACCACTGAACCACCGTCCTTTCCAGATGTGACCTGTTGTTGCAGTAAGACACAAAAACTAGCTTGACAGGGCATGCCTGGTTACATGCACTGCCATGCTAAGCAGAGTTACACTGTTCTAAAGTCAATGGACTTAGAACAATATAACTCTGCTTAGTGTGGCACTGATAGACTGTTTCCTTATTGGAAGATTTGCTCCAAACCAACTCTCAAACTGGAGTGGGTTTTTTTTGGGGGGGGGTGGGTATCCCATGTTTCCTTCTTTTGCCTTCCATGTTCTCCCTGGTCTATACCAATATTTCCAGAATCTTCTTTGATTTGATCTTTCTGGGAACATGGGAGTCAAAGCAGGTTTGCCCACATGTCAACGGGAAGGTGCTCATTACCAAATCTCTCTGCTGACATCCAGTATTATTTTCCCTCCCTGTCCCCTCATGTCTGCCATTTCACCATAACCCTCAAAGTCTTTTTGCTGCCAGTAGATATATCACTATAATACTATTAAAAAAGGTAATAGTAAAGGTGATCCCCTGTGCAAGCACCAGTCGTTTCTGACTGAGAAGACCGGTACCATTTATTGATATATTTATATTTCATGTATTCAGCATTTTTGCTGTCCCAGTAACTTCCCACAACAGGAAAGGCAAAAGGAAATAGCAAGTGATTATAAAATGTAGAATTCACTGCCAGAGGACAAGGCCACAGGCTTAGCTTTAAAAGGGGATTAGACAAATTCACGAAGGATCAGTAGGAGCAGATGAAAAAAGTAGCTAATTATGATCAAAATCTAATGAGCAACAGAGCCAATAGCATTCAATCTCAGACCCATACCAACCAAATCAGCAACATTTCAGTCTTAGACCCATAGGAATCAATTAGTAACAAAAGCTCAGTACCTGGAAAAAATAATAAAACTATTCAGTTTACTAGTAGTAAGTCAAGCTGTAATGATAAAAAAACTGAAATATAAAACTTGTCCTGCAAACCCCAGCAGCAGGGGAATTTTGGGCTCTTGTCTCTGGGATGGACTCCCTTTGTGCACCATATAGGACAAACTGCCCTAGTGGGTGCCTTGTGCTGAGAGTTCAACCTAAAATGAATGTGCAGAAATTCTATAGCTGATGTGCAAGGTGCAGGGAAGTAGGAAGCTTGAAAGCACTGTCCTAGAATAAATGGCAGTGCATCACAGTGCTTTAAGGGAGAGCTTCATACTGACAGAGCACATGCAGTGCATGCAGAAAATCCCAGTTTGTATCCTTCACATCGCCAGGTTAGATGCTGCACTGGTCCTAGTCTGCACTGCTGCAGCTAACAGTACAGTCCTATGTGGAATTGCTCTAATCTATACATTCTGAAAACCAGTGGGCTTAGACTGGAGTAACTCTGCACAAGACTACACTGTAAAGCTGCTCCATACAATGGACCACTGGAGAAAATCCTGCATACTGCCTTAATACCAACATGCACTGTGTTGCCTGATATTTTTTTCTTTTCTTAACCCACATTTATTCCCTTGTACAGGAATCTTGACCTTTGTGTTTCTAGAAGTTGGCATCTCTATTTTAATTTGGAGTAAAGAAGGGGCCTTTTATGCTGGATTCCTCAATGAGACACAGAACGTCCTGGCTGCAAGAATAATGTTGAGAGACAAAAAAAATTAAATAAAAAGGAATAGCAAATATATTATATATTATATATACAGGAAACAAAAATGCATCCTTGCACTGCTGCTATATGCCGGAGATGAATTACAAACAGCCAACATCAGCAACAAAACAAAACCGACCACCTCTTCAAAGAAATTGAAGAATTGACTGGACTGATCTTAAAAGGAAAAAAAAAAGCAACATGATGGTAATAATATTATTAACAATACAATAAACCACCATTCTGCATGTTACATTTAAAGGATACATAGCTCATTTGTTGCACACTGAATGGAAAAGCAAAAATGCTTTGCAACAAAGCAAGAAATCAACAAGCAAAACCACAAAATGATTCCCTGCATAGGAAAGAATAAAAAAACCATTCACTTGTATGATGCTTGTTTTGTTATTTTCCAATCTGGGGTGTGTGGTGACCATTCTTTCTCCCTCCTCCATGGCACTTCTGTTGCTTCACCTTTTTGGTTCTGTTTATTTTCCCAACTTGTCTTTCCCTTTTTTTAAAAAAAAAAGTTCCTTTCTACATCCACTCATTTGTTCTGATGAAAATAATTGACTGAGTTTCACTGAAAGCAAAGCAAAATTATATGTATATGATTTCTCATTGAACAAGGCACACCTGTAGAGCTTTCACATGGATGTGCTTCTAAGTTATGTATATTATATATAACTGGGGAGGGTGGGGAATGATATTGAAACAAATTAAAGTGCTGATAAGTATGACAATGACATTTTTACATTATAATTATTTGATTGACTGTGGTTGATGTATTATGAGACTCTTAGATCATGCTGATATCCCATGAAAACAGAGTAGAAAAAAATCACTAATTCTCTCTCTTGGGGACGGTATTTGTCTGTCACACACCTAACCTGTGCTCTTGCAAAAGAGAGTGGCATAGTGACACAGTAGTGTTTGTAATTGGTTGGTTGGTGGTAAAGGCAGCATTCAGCAACATGGGGAGGTGGATAAGAAAGCCGGAATGATCAATCCAGTCAAAGTCAGTAAATCATGCCAATTAACAATATCTCCCTCACCTTCTAGCCCCAAGAAAATGAGGCCATGTTAAGGATTGGAGGTTAGGTTGCTTCCTTCACAACTTCCTGGGATCTTGAAGACTTTGATTTCTCAGACCTAAGCATTTAGCTGTTGTGGAGCTATTGTACTCCATGTGCCAGTTCTTTAAACTATTTTTTTTAAAAAAACCCCTTTCATTTCATAGTCCCCCTCAAACTGACTGGCCACTGTCTTTAGCTCTGCTTCTAAAATGAAGTTCTGACTAGTTTCACTGCTTTAAAAAAATGTTGAAGGTGAACAAGGAGGCATGCTAGCCCAGACCAAGGTTCTACTAGACTGTGTTTTGCCTGGATAACATGGAAGTCAGAGGGTAAATAGTACAAAACAGCATTGTTTCCTTCCAAATACAATTAACTGATATGCTTGCATAGACTAAAACAAGGGTTTAATTTATGTGTTTCAAAAGTGGATCTCTGTCTAGATCACAGCAAGCTGTGAAGTTTGGGAGGACAGACCAGCCAATGCCTTGAGGACTGACACTGCTCAGGGGCAAAGATATAATCAGATCTAACTATTGTGATACACTGCTGATGATACCTGGCATTGGACATTTTCCTTAGGGGCTGTCTGAATTGTCTACATCCATTGCATGAGAAGGAAAGTTAGAGCAGATACAGAATATAATGATGACAAACCAAATTAATCAGTTTCCAAGTGGACCCAGACAGCAGCTCCAGATGTTCGAGAAGGGCCCGCACACACTTCACCATGCTTGTCTTTTATCACACCTTTTCAATACACTACTGGTACTTGGAGGAGTGCATCTAACTGGTACCTATGACTGGGATATAGATAACTTGGAGAGATGGCCTAATTTAAATGCAAGTAATTGGGATACAATGGATGATATCTCATATGGTAAGCTGTTTTAACATTCTATTAAGCCCTGGGTCATCGTCTTTCCAGTTGCTTCTATGGCTCCCCCAACATTTAATCTACTTCTGTTGTGCAGGTGTGGCCCCCGTAAGCACTGAAAGCATCAACATGCTTGGGAGTCACTTCCAGTTCTACTGGATCCTTCTCTCTCTGAATTCTGTCTGAGGGTTCTTGTTAACTTTTTCACTTCCTGTTGCTTTTTAGGGACCTATGAAGTACTCCAGAACTGAAAGGGAGAGAAATAAGACACATGCAGATGAAATAAATAGAACTCCAGATCATTCCTAAAAACACTTGTGCTTTCAATTAAAAAAGAAATGAAAACCCAGAGAATCTTGGGAGCATCATTATCTGATGGTCCATCCACTTTACAGGGGAGCAGGGGGCATTTCCCAGCCTTCAGTTTTGATTTTTAAACAAAAAACAAAGCAGCTCAAAAGCTGAATAGTTAGGTGGAACAGATAATCCTACTTGTCCTGGTGTATATCAGGATGAGTGCCACTAACAACTGTGGAGATGCTGTGCTTCAAAATCAATAGGCTCAGAATTCAATCCTATCAACCAATGGAAAAAGCAAAACCAGACTAATTTATTTGGATTCTTTTCCCAGTTTGTCTGATGAGTAGCCATTAAACAAAAAACAGTTTTTGTTCACCTAGCAAGATGTGGCTTATATATAGATACCTCTCTGTCTATATATATATATATTAGTTATATATATATATATAATATTTATAATTTGTGGTAGTATTGAAGCCATGCATAATTTAAAAAAAATCTACTTCCTGTCACCTTGATCATCACGACTGCTGCCATCTGATCTAGCTGGTCACTCTTCTTTCTTTTCTTGGGGCCTGTCCAGTGGGTGGAAAATGCAACTGCTTAGTTTGCACCAAATCCTGCAAGCCAATTCCAAAACTGGCCTTGCAATTGCATGAATGAATTAATAATATTAATAATTCTTTTTTAATTTGGAAAGCACCTTGCCAACCAACTGCAATGCTCTGTCATTCCTTCACTAATTCCACTGTCCACCCATTCCTATTTTTGTCCCCACCCCACCCTCTCCAATCATATCCTCCTTCAGTGCTTGGTGGTGTATGCGTGTGTGCTCACTGTTCTTGTATTCAATAAAAGTGAAATAAATGTGTTTGATGCTCAACCACTTTGTGGCCTGCACTGACTTTTCTCTTAGGAGGGAGGGCAGTGGAGACTTTGGGGGGGGGGGGTAGCTCTGAGACTGAGAAATCATCACATTTGGATAAAGGTGCATGGGGGTGGGGACACATTCTGTAGAAGGATGCAGAACTACTTGGATGATAGAAGACACTGTAAAATAGTCCTCCTTTGACTTGCACTTCCCATGCTCTTGTGCTGTTTCTGGCTTTCCCACTTCAAGGTTTCCTTTTCCCACTTGGCTATCCCTTGTTTTCAGCTGCTCATGCTCGGCTGTGCTGTTACCATTCCCATTTATGTGTCTCTGTTCCACCAGTCCCTCTTCCTAAACCTGCCATTTGGATTCTCATCCCTTTAGATCTTTCTCTGTGTAGGAAGCTAGGCTGTGCTCCTGCAGGGCTTTTATGAATTGTCTCCTATCCTCAATCCACTCTAGTTTGTCTGGTGGACTGGCCTGCTCAGAATCTGATACTTACAGACATGTTCTGAAGTGATTTCAAATGCACAAACCAGGAGTCAGGTGGTTTTTGCCCATCTCCCAAGATTTACTTTTGTTCACAGCAAACGTTTGTTTCCTCACTGGTTTGGCACTTCTGCATTTCTGGTGGCCTTGGCTCCCTTTTTTATTATTTGTTTAAAATCTATGTGTACAATTATATACACACTAATTCTACAATTGCACATTTGAATAATCATATGACAACTGGTGAGGCTGTTGGGTTTTTTAAATGCCTAGTCATTCTGAAGTTGAAAAACTGCTAAAGAAGGTATTTTGATGCTATAGGAACCAACCAGTCTGTACATTCTCTTCTGCTTCAGGTTTAGCAGAACCTGTTCCTCTGGAGTTCAAGTGAATATTGCATGCATGTGATGACCATGTAGCAAGCACACTTTACAGAGAGGAATTGCTCCTGTTTATGAAGCATAGCTTTCAGCCTTTTAGTCCTTTACTGCCAAGGACCAGGAAAAGTCAACATGAGAAATCTTGACTGAGTTAAAGATTAATGGAGTAACCACTGCTTTGTGGGAAAGAATACAGCATGGGACTCCAGTCATAAGAAGACAAGAACCAACCTGCTGGATCAGGGCAATAATCCATCTAGTCCAGCATTCTGCCTCGCACCATGGTCAACCAGTTCCCCTGGATGGCCAACAATAGGTGTTGCCTCCTGGCGCTAGGATTCAGAGGATTAGTACTTCTGAATGTGGAGGTTTCCCACAGTCACCATGACTAGCAGTCATTGATAGATTTAACTTCCATGAATCTATCTAATCTCCCTTTCAAGCTGTTTGTTCCTGGGACCATCACTACATTCTCTGGCAGTGAATTCCACATTTTAATCTCCCTCTGTGTGAAATAGTCTTTTATTTTGTCTGTCCTGAACCTGCTGTCGATCAGCTTCATTGGATGCCTTCAAGTTCTAGTATTTTGGGAGTGGGGGGGGGGCCTGTAAGGAGGAAAATTATGCCACATAAATATCAAATGTTCTAGTCTGGATGAATTAATCCAAAATAAGAATCTCTCCATCCCAATTTCAAATCCACAACCATTAAAATGGAATGCAGAGAGAATCCCCACTCAAACCACAAGCAGAACTACTAAGAATGGAAACAAATCTTATGTTCTGACCACCTGGTTTAAGTATACCACGTTTGTTTTGTGATCTGGCATATGCACTTGGGTGTCTGCATTTCTGGGATCTCAGTTATGTTGGTGAATACAATGCTGGCTTGATTCACCTACCTGAGGAGGAGGGCTATAGGTTTGGCAAGCAATACTAAGCAGGTATGTTCAATGGGGCTTACTTCTAGGAAAGCATTCTTAGGTAGTGTCTCAGGAGATAAAAGCAATTGGGAGGGGATTATGCATAATTACCTTGTGGGAAAGGAAAGGTCCCCTGTGCAAGCACCAGTCATTTCCAATGCTGGGGTGACATCCCTTGTGAAGGGATGAGTAAATTTTTATTCTGACTGGAGGAAAAAGGGTTGTGTCTTGAAGAGATCAGGTTTTAGCACGGTGATGACAATGTTCTGGTCCTCTTATCTAAAATGCGTGCTTGTGTGTTTTAGAAGCACTTCTTAGAATTCCAGTTACTACTTTCATGTAAGTCTGTGTTCACTAATGAAAAAGACTGAAGTGACAGTTAGGTGTTAGAATGGACTATGCTGGTTCAGATTACAGTAGGGGGTTTCAGTTTTGAATGATCCTTTCATTTGCATTAAAAAAAATCAACACAAACATTAAACTAGTACAATGGGAAGAAAGATTCTACACTCCACTCCTTGCTTGTTTCCAATTTACAGAGAGGTTTTGACCTAGGAGAGCACTCCAAAATGTGATCTAGTAATCTGAATTGCAACTATTTTTCCCTTCAGAGTTCTCTTCTACTGATTGCCACACCACCTGCAAAGCAGTGGCTTGAAGGTGTAGCTGTCAGCTGGGCATGGGGTTGCCAACCTACAGCTGGTGGCTGGAAATCTCCCCTTATTACAACTGATCGCCATGCAACAATTTCCCTGACAAAAATGGCTGTTTTGGAAGTTGAACTGTGAAATTATGCCCCAAACCCCACCCTCCTCAGGCTGCATCCCCAAAATCTCCAGGTATTTCTCAACCTGGAGCTGGCAGACCCGAGTTGGACAAGTGTCTCAGGTAGATAGCTTCAGTTCCTATCACAGAGGGACAAAGCCAGGATCCTGAGATACTTGGATTCCTGAACCTGAATTCCCAATAAAACTGGAAATGATTGAATGACAGAAAAGCACTGATAGTCAG
Organism: Heteronotia binoei; assembly: GCF_032191835.1. Taxonomy (NCBI): domain Eukaryota; kingdom Metazoa; phylum Chordata; class Lepidosauria; order Squamata; family Gekkonidae; genus Heteronotia; species Heteronotia binoei. Next base: position 51,274,903 of record NC_083224.1, read on the forward strand.
AACATGCTTCTTTATTATATGCTCCTCTAATGATGTATCATTGTGTTGTTTGAGCAAGGATGGAGCCTGAAGAGGGTAGGGGTTTGAGGAGGGGAGGGAACTCAGTGGGTTATGATGTCATAGAATCCACCCTCCTCATCAGCCATTTTTCTTCAGAAGAACTGATCAGTTATCCAAGAGATTGCCAGGCCCAACCTGCATACTGATAACCCACCCAGTTAACGCTTACCCACTCATTTTGTGTAAATTCCATTTATGAGGTTATTACCCTAAAAATTTCTTGGCCACAGACTCCAGGATTGTGGAAGATGTTACCACTTGTTTGCAAAGGGGAAAAAAGAAAGGGATCGGGGGAGGGCAAGAGTGGACAAACTCAGGCACTGGAGTGTTGCATAGTTTCTTGTAGAAACATGGCTAAGAAGTGGGCAGACAGCAAGAAACAGGGACTGGAACTAAATCTGTGCTTGAGAAAGTGGAGCTTTGCTACAGTGCACAGGGAACAAGAGCCGCATCTTACGTAGATTTACTACACATAATGGGCCTTACAAATAGGTGAGCATACTAGGTTTGCTGTGTTCTGTTTATTTAGTGCATTCTGGCAAGACCTTTCCACCCACACAGGCCCTGAAGTGAACCCCAAGTTCTGTGGAGGAAAGATGATCCCCCCAGGCATTCATTTCCTTCAGCAAAGAAAGTGGTCTCGCATGGGCTTCTTGAATTTGCAGCAGCCAGATCTTCAGATGTTGTGCTGAAACCCTGACAAAAAGGAAGCTGACCTCCAGCACCTGAAAATGAGACTGAAGCCATGAGGCCAACTTGTGGGAAATAAACAAGGTTCCAAAGTACTGCTAAACCCCCCCACAATTTAAAAGTACTAAACAACCCAGATATAATAAAACAAATTCAGACAACGTAACATCCTTCATTTAACTCAAAAAGTTCGTTTTGGAGTGCTATTTAACTTTTGAAAAAGGGTTCCCAAATCCACATTAGGAAATTCCTGGAGACTTGGGGGTGGAACCTTATGCAGCAGCGAAGTCCTGTCAGGATTGCACTTTACTTCCAAGTAATTATTATTAGGATTTAATTGTTAGCAAGAATCAGCAACAGTCCTCTATCCACTATCTGTAAGAGGGGGGGGGGGTGTTTTTAAAAACCAGTGTATCCTCAACACCTCGTCTGACATAGTATGCCTTAAATTTTAAACGAAGGTGCATGCCCTGCCTTTTCCCAAAGAAGCCTGATCTAGATCTATGAGTGTGTATAGTGAGTGTATCCCTATGGGGAGAGCATGGTCCTGTGTTTATATATAAAACTACTGTTTCCTCATCAATACTGCTATTTTATTATTAATAATAAACAGCTTCAAAAACTACGCTTTCTGGGAGGACTTAGGTTCACTCACAAGGCTAGGAGCAAGAGAGGAACGTTTTAACACGCAGCTCCGGGACTTACTCGGACTGTTTACTCACAGGGACAATCGGCCTACTCTTGTACTTCTCTATGGTCGGAGGACCGAGCCTTTGGTTGAATTTTCCAACCGGAAGTGGCTGTGAAGTCGCTTCCTGGAGCTGCCCTGCCGGCGGAGACTTCTCCTTGGATGGGTTGTACGGATGCCGAATTGTCGTGGCGCGGGAGCTGTACCTTGCCTGGCGGTGTCTGCTGGTGAGCTCCGCTATAAACTCTCCTCCCTGCGGTTGTGTGTGCGGGATGAATCCGCTGACAGGCTGGCTTCTCACCCCTTGTTGTGAATGACCGGTTCTTATGGTTGCTGCTCCTCTTCTTTTTCAAGGGAGGCTCCTGTTGTCTCTTTTTTTCTTTCACGGGTGTGTAGAAATTGTGCCCCTTTTGCCATCGGAGAATTGTCGAGGACTTTGCTCAGGGTGTTTGGAGACACCAATAGGCGCTGCTTCTACCACGTGGAAGCTCAGTAATGAGGGGAGGGGGGGGGCTAATCTATTGAATTTCTACCTATCAACGAAAGGGTTAACCGCTGTAGAAACTCTGTAAAGAAAGGGGCGGGGAGTCCCGCTAACCCTTCCATTTTTCTTTCCTAGAGTTTTGGTCCGGGATATAAGGACAAACTATAAAAACCTCAAGTTTTGACTATATGTTAGCTCTATTAGCCCACTTTGCCACTCTCTGTTGACTTCATTTCTATTTTTGAGTGGGAACATAGCCTTTGTCTGATTTTGCCTAAAATTCTGCAAGGTTTTGAGTTTATTAGTGTTCTGTGTTAATAACGACAATGTTGTGGCCATAGCAGCCCACCTGTCCGTTAGCCCTGCATACTGGAGGGTTGGAAGCCTACACAGGCTGCTTTAAGCAGCTTGGGACTTTGGGCCTTGTTTCTTGTTCCAGGATAGATGTATGTACAGCTTCTGTGGTTGCATAAGTGAAGAGGCATAAGAAAGAGAAGATTGTATGTGAAGCTGCTTTTTACTGAGTCAGACCAGTGGCCTGTCCTATCCCAGCATTGCCTGTTCTGACAAGCAGTGGCTCTCCTGAGACTTCTATTAGCCTAGCTCTGCTGAAAACTTTTACCCCAGTGGCTGCACATGTGACATTCAACAAGCAAAGTACAAACACATATGAAGCTGCTTTACACTGAATCAGACCATCAGTCCATGAGGGTTAGTATTATCTACTCAGACTGGCCACGGCTCTCCAGAGTCTCAGAGGTCTTTCTCCTCACCGACTGCCTGGTCCTTTTAACTGGAGATGCCAGGGATTGGACCTGGGACATTCTGTACACCAAGCAGTTGCTTTGAGCCACAGCCCCTCCTGTATATGTTGTAACACAGAGTCAAGAGCTTTCCTTTGAGTTTCTGTGATCTGCTCTTTTTTAAAAGATATGGATCCTCTGTCTGAAAGAACATTGGCAAACCTCTATAAGTAGTTGTAGTGTGTTAATAGGGTGAGAAAAGAGACAAGTCTGTTCTGGTGAAAGTGGGCGCATTTAGATTTCTGAGGATACTCTATATATTCCTGGTTATTTTCATCTTTTAATTAATTCTCTTCTGTTACTTGCTTTCAAATTCTGAAAGGCCTGACTATTGCTATCATTTTCTGTTTCCTGCCATTTGGAGGCTTGGAAGCATTCTATCCAATGCATATATGCTACACGGTGTTCCACTTTCCTGCAGTTTCTAGCAATGTTCCCTCTAAGCTTTGGGGTCTTGTGAGCAGAAATTCTACTTTGTGAGCTACTAGCACTAAAATTGTGAGCTGCTGCATAAATTTGTTTGCTCTGGGGCCATTTTTTTGTGAGCTAAGACAAAAATATGTGAGCCAGAGGCTAAAAAACTGTGAACTAGCTCATACTAACTCAGCTTAGAGAGAACACTGGTTTCTAGCTAGATTCACAATTAACTTATTTGCTAGAAATAAGCAGCTTAGGCAGGTCTATGGACAGGCAACTGATGCATTTTCTAGATAGATAAATTGCTTTATCATTAGCAGGATTCATCTCATGTATTTTCCTCTTTACTGCTGCTTGTGCCTGTAATGCCTATACTATGTACAACGGCAAGCATAATGTGGGTGCTGTATAAATGTTCACTTAGTGCAAAAGTTCAGGGTCAGTTGTTGCTTCTTCTGATCTCCCTGATAAATTGCTTAGAGATACCAGTTTGAAAGCTTTCACTCTTAAGAAAGCTTTGCCATCATAGATCCATCTGAGACCGTGCAAAGGTAAACTTTTTTCAGCCTCTGAACATTTTGGACTCCTGATGAGAACTGGCCAGTGGCAAGTATATTTTTCTAAGAGGTTTGAGTGATGTGTCCTTGAAACTTACTCGGCCTACTTCTCTTCCATTGTGGCAATGCTTGTATCACATTGTGTGCTAGTAAATGATAGTCAAATGTTATTGGTTTGCCTGTTGCTAGATTTCCATTAAGAAGCTGTGGGATAACCACAGGAGTGGACAAGATGGCAGAACTGCAGATAGACCAAGACCTGGCCCAGCAGCTCTTTTTTGAGGGGGCCACAGTTATTATTTTGAATGTGCCAGAAGGAACAGAGCTTGGTATTGACTATAACACTTGGCAAGTGGGCCCCAAGTTCCGGGGAGTCAAGATGATCCCCCCAGGAATTCATTTCCTTCATTACAGCTCTGTCAGTAAGGACAATAGCAAAGAAAGTGGTCCTCGTGTGGGCTTCTTCTTGAACTTGAAGCAGCGAGATCTGCAAGTGTTGCATTGGGACCCTGCCAAAGAGGAAGTGGACCTCACTCCAGCACCTGAAAATGAGACTGAAGCCATGAAGGCCAACTTGCAGGAAATGGACAAGTTTATGGGTCCCTACCCATATGACACTCTGAAGAAATGGATTTCTCTCACCAATTTCATTAACGAACCAGTTATGCAGAAGCTGGAGCCAGAAAGCAGGCAGATATGCTCCTTTTCAGAGGTGCTGCCTGTTTTGGCTGGGAAGTATACTAAAGACCGGGTCAAACAGAACTTGCCTCGGTATGACACAGAGTGCAAAAGCTATGCTGAAGGCCTGGCCAGGCTTCCCCAAATGCAGGTGAAAGCTGGCACAGAGATCAGGTTCACAGAGATTCCTAAGCAAATGTACCCTCAAGGTGCTACACCTGAAGAAGTTACCAGGCACAGCATGGACCTTAGCTATGCCTTGGAGACTGTGATCAACAAACAGTATTCCAGCAATCCCCAGGATGTGCTTGGTGAGTACATCTACTCTTCTTTGTCTTTCATGCTGCTCCAAAGTGGATATTGGCGCTTGACATTAGGTAGTATCTTTTATTTAATACTTCCCCCCCCTTTATTAGGACCAACTGATCTTTTGCAAATTAGTGAGCAAGCTTTTGAATTCCTCAGAAGCCTTCAAAAGGACACATGCTGAAAGTGGAGAGGGGGTTGGAGAAAAAAATGTTGGATGTTATGGGAAAGCTGCCGGGCAACAGTAAAGTTTGCTTGCTAATTTGTGACATTTTGGTTGGCCTAATAAAAAGTATTACACTACAGGTGTTTTGTCTTGTCCAAAAGGAATCATAATGTCTGAATGCATATATCTGTTTTAGAGGAACACGCAACAAACAGCACAACCACTTACAGACTCCCCCCCCCCCCCCCCGCTTTTATGGTTGTGTCTGTTTTCTGATATGCACTTGTATTTACTGGTTCACTGAATCCCCATAAATGCAGGTGCAGCCATTTATTGTAATAAATCAAACATTACTCTTTAAATGTTGTGAGGTGAGATGAGAAAGGAGAAAAGTGTGCTGATCATTCCTTATTGTTTGGAAAAGGAGCAAGAGAAGTGGAGAAGCCTACCAAGGCATCATTGTGCTTAAGCTAGTCCATAAATTGGGCAGTTCATGGTAAATTCCCTTAAAACAGGGTTGGCTGTTTTTCTGTTTCAACTGCAAGGAAGCAAATGAATTTAGGAATCCAAGCTTTTTGAAGTGCGGTGGTGGTGACCTCTTGTGGTAGAGCCTTAATACTACTTGGATAAACAAAATGAATGATGTTCAAAAAGACCACCAGCTGGCATCCCTCGCTAGTGATTACTTAGTCCAGACTACTGAACACAAGGGACAGTAACCATCATATCTAAATACCTGATCTGGGGGATCTGTCCTTAAGTGTCATGGGATGAGAACTGTAAAAGTAAGCTGGATTGAACATAATCATTATTAAGATTAGAAACTGGGAGATTAGTGATGTCTATAAAATCCTTCTTTTATTTCTGCTGTTTACATAGAAGTAGAAGTTTTGTGATGTAAAAGCAATTTAATTGGTTCTACAAGTAATTTAAGATTTTCTTGCATTATGAAATTAAGCCACCATTGCTTTTGCCAACTTCCTTGCTTGATATGAAGGCATTCACAAATCTACTTACTGTGGCCACACAGCAAGATTCAAGTCCAACAGCACGTTTGAGACCAACAAGATTTGCAGGGTATAGGCTGCTGAGAGTCAAGGCTTCCTTTGTCAAATATTCTTGAAATCTTATACCCTAACAATCTTGCTTGTCTGGAAGGTGCTCCTGGTCTCACATCTAGCTGTTGTGCTGCAGGCCAGCACTCTGAAACTATCTTTATTGTGGTAAGTGTGAGAAGATGCCCTTCAGCACAAAGCTAGTCTCTCCAGCTTAGAGAGGGCGAGAAACTGTGGAGAGAGATCTCACTGCTTACTTTCTCTGTAGATAAGACAGGACTCCAAGCATGTAGTGGTAACATAACCTTATAAATATAAATGCTAGTTTATGTAAATGGATGATTGCTAAAATGACAGCTACACATAAATCTGAAGAGCGACATGCCCTCCTTTATTTATTTATTTATGATTTATATCCTGCCCTTCCCACCAAGGTGGCTCAGGGCGGCTTACAACAGATAAATCAAACATAAAATTTTAAATTAGGTATTTAAGACATTAAAACATGCTCCCTTGCATGCTCTTTCCTTACACCACCATGCTGCAACTAAAGCCCTTTCTGTGTTCTCTTTTGTTTCTCTTACATTTCTTTGGTGGGACCTTTGCAGGGGAGTTGCAATTCGCCTTCATCTGCTTCCTGATTGGGAACGTGTATGATGCATTTGAGCACTGGAAAAATCTCCTGAATCTCTTATGCAGGTCTGAGGATGCCATAGCAAAGCATCACTCCCTGTTCAGCAATCTAATTTCTGTCCTGTACCATCAGCTCAGTGAAATCCCAGCAGACTTCTTTGTGGATATAGTTTCCCAAGACAATTTCTTAACCAGCACCTTACAGGTAAGGAAGTTGCTTTTGGAGGGCCAGTTTGGTGTAGTAGTGCAGGCTTTAATATGAGAGAAATAGTTTTGATTCCCCATTCCTCCAGATACAGCCAGCTGGGTGACCTTGGTTCAGATACAGTTCTCTCAGAGCTGTTCTATCAAGAGCAGTTCTCAAAAGAGCTCTCTCAGAGGGTGTCTGTTGTGGGGAGGAGAAGGGAAAGGAGATTGTAAGCCGCTCTCCTTGGTTAGTGAAGGGCAGGATATAAATCCAATCTCTTTTTGTTGTTGTTCTTTGTGCTGGGAAATAGCAATCTGGAAATTTTTCACAAGAACTATGTAAAATGTGATTTTTCATTAAAATCTGCCTCTGTTCTTGAGGACGGGAAGGTAGCTAATGTCACCCCCATCTTTTAAAAGGGTTACAGAGGAGATCCAGGAAATTACAGGCTAGTCAGTCTGACTCCAATATCAGGAAAGTTAATGGAGACAGTTATTAAAGAAAGAATTAGTAGGCACATTGATGAATAAAAATTGTTGAGGAAGACTCAGCATGGGTTCTGTAAGGGAAGATCTTGTCTCACTAACCTGTTAGAGTACTTTGAAGGGGTGAACAAACATGTGGACAAAGGGGACCCAATAGATTTTGTTTACCTTGACTTCCAGAAAGCTTTTGATAAAGTTCCTCATCAAAGGCCCCTTAGAAAGCTCAAGAGTCATGGGGTAAAAGGACAGGTCCTCTTGTGGATCAAAAACTGGCTAATTAATAGGAAGCAGAGAGTGAGTATAAATGCAGTCTTCGCAGTGGAGGACGGTAAGCAATGGGGTGTCACAGGGCTCAGTACTGGGTCCCATGCTCTTCAACTTGTTCATAAATGATTTGGAGTTGGGAGTGAGCAGTGAAGTGGCCAAGTTTGCAGATGACACTAAATTGTTCGAACTATAAATCCGAACTATAAATACCAGTTGATGGGGCGTGAACTGGAGGAGACTGACCAAGAGAGAGATCTTGGGGTCATGGTAGATAACTCACTGAAAATGTTGAGGCAGTGTGTGACTGCAATAAAAAAGGCCAGTGCCATTCTGGGAATTATTAGGAAGGGAATTCAAAACAAATCAGCCAGTATCATAACGCCCCTGTATAAATTGATGGTGCAGCCTCATTTGGAGTACTGTGTACAATTCTGGTCACCGCACCTCAAAAAAGATATTATAGCATTGGGAAAAGTGCAGAAAAGGGCAACTAGAATGATTAAAGGGTTGAAACACTTTCCCTATGAAGAAAGGTTAAAATGCTTTGGGCTCTTTTTCTCCCTTTCTCACAATACGAGAACTCATGGGCACTCAATGAACTTGCTGAGCAGTCAGGTTAGAATGGATAAAAGGAAGTACTTCTTCACCCAAAGGGTGATTAACACATGGAATTCACTGCCACAGGAGGTGGTGGCGGCTACAAGCATGGCAAGCTTCAAGAGGGGATTGGATAAACATATGGAGCAGAGGTCCATCAGTGGCTATTAGCCACAGCATATTGTTGGAACTCTCTGTCTGGGGCAAGAGATGCTCTGTGTTCTTGGTTCTTTGGAGGGGAACAGTGTGAGGGCTTGTAGTGTCCTGGCCCCACTGATGGACCTCCTGATGGCACCTGCGGGTTTTTTGCCACTGTCTGACACAGAGTGTTGGATTGGATGGGCCATTGGCCTGATCTAACATGGCTTCTCTTATGTTCTCTTAACTGTACGGATGTAACAGAAGATCAAAATTAAGAAAACCCAAACTGAAAATGAGGGGGTTGGTTTTTGTTTGCTTCTCCCTTAGCGGCCCCGTGGCGCAGAGTGGTAAAGCAGCGGTACTCTAGTACTGTGGTCTGAACTATCTGCTCATGACCTAAGATCGATTCCGGCGGAAGCTGGATTCAGGTAGCCGACCCAAGGTTGACTCAGCCTTCTATCCTTCTGAGGTCGGTAAAATGAGTACCCAGCTTGCTGGGGGGGAAGTGTAAAAGACTGGGGAAGGCAATGGCAAACCACCCCGTAAAAAGTCTGCCGTGAAAACGTTGTGAAAGCAACGACACCCCAGAGTTGGGAACGACTGGTGCTTGTACAGGGGACCTTTCCTTTTCCTTGCTTCTCCCTTAGCATTTTGCTGTTAAAACAGTCATGCCAAAAAAAAACCCAAAGCTCAAGTTTGGTCTCAAATCAGAGATGTGATGTTAATGATTGTGTTGCCTCAAGAAACAGTAACTCCATATCATGGTTCCCCTTCTTTTCTTGTAACGTATTATTAAGGAAATGCAAGCCTGCATCTCAGTTTCTCAGGCTCTGCTTTGTGTACCCATGCCTTCACAAGCAATGTGGCCATGCACCAGGAACAGGCACTTTTCTTCTTGTGGTGCCTCAGTTGTGGAATTCCTGCTCCACCACAATTCACTGGGTGCTAAATCTATTATGCTTTAGGCACCGAGTGAAAACTTCCCTACTTTTCCACTCTTTCTCTTGATTTTGTTGTTGTTTTTGTTCTCACCTTGCAGAACTTATTAGGGGGCTGTTCTGCTGGTTTTAATAATTGTTAGAACCATTAGGCTTTTTTGGTCCCTTATTGTTGAGTTTTACATTGTTTTGATTGTTTTATTTGATTATTATAACAGTTTTGAATCCAAAGCCACCTCAAGATAAGTGTGGGAAGCAGAAGATGCAGATGCGTAGAAGAAATAGTAAATGTGTGAATAGACACCATTACATTTTGCGTTTTTCTGTAGCATGTTATTGACTGGTGGGGAACTCACAAAGTGATAGTGGCTTTGTATCACATATTAATCCCATGTTGTAGCTTTATAGAGGTCTCTGCTTTAAAACAGGGAACATTGCCTTACAGAACACTGGCAAATAATTATTCTAAGCAGCAGCTCATTTAGAAGTAGCTTGTAAGCCTTTTTTAGCAGCTCATCCCCCGCTGAAGAGCTTAGATGTGTGCCTGGATTTGTACTTAGTCCTACTGAAAGCCTGCAGTGCAGCATCACACTGGAAGACATGGAACAAATAACAAAACAAAAATCCTTGTTTTTTTTTGTAGAACTGAACTGTAGAGATGGCAGGAGCTTTTCACAGCAGCTGATGGCAGACAAGTAGGGGTCAAATCTACCCTTTCATTTTCCATCCCCCACACAGAGCATTATGTGACCGGCATAAGGGAGGGGGCACTCCTAAGTCGCCAGTAGTCCATGTGGAATCATTTTATGTATTGATTGTTTTCCTTGTTTGCTACATTTCTTTTGTATCGATTTGCAGCGGTTGCTTGGGCAGCGGTGATTTTTGTCAGTTACTCTGGAACATGCTGTGGGGAGGGGGGAGATTGAAATCCAATAAATAATGACTCACACTCAAGGCATCCTTGCCACATGCCAGTCTTGCCTTGGCATGAAAACCCCCAAGGAAGGAGGTTCTGCAGCCTCCCAAAGGCAACTAAATTACAACTTTGCATTTCTGATTTGTCCTGAAAAATTCCTATTCAACCAGTGTCCTTAACACGACAGTGGATGTCAGAGCAGCAATAAAGTGAAGCAGAATTGGAATGAGTGATTGCCTTTGTTTGTAAAGAAGACTCTCGTGATGTTTCAAAGCCTAAAATTAATCTGGATAACGATGGCAGGCACAGAATGACTTCTGATTTGCCCTTCCAGCATCAGCCTCATAGAAAGTCACACCAAAGAATTGTTGTACCTTCAGTCTCAGCTTGGAAGAATGGGTCCTGCTGCAGGAAACGGCAATGGAAACCTCTGTATTAAAGCACAAGCATGGCCCTTCAGGCACCAGCCATAGAATTTAACTCTCCGTGGTTGTAGTTCTTGTAGGCCTGACACAACTACAACAATCTCATTTGCAAACTGAAATTCAATTAGGCTGTGTGGTAATAATAGATTGCCTCATGCCATCATTGAAGCTGAACAGAAAGTTAAAAAAAACCCAGACAGCTGGAGGGAGGCATCTCTTAGCTGCTTTATGACAGTCATAAGCAAGAGTTGTCAACAGCAGGTGGCAGTTGATAATGCTCAGGCAACCCATTAGCAGTGCATGTGTCTGTTCATTGTAAAGACCTTACAGGAACTTAACCCTGCAGAAGTTCTGTTTCATTCCTAAGAACAGGAATGATGTTGGAAGGGGAGGTCAGTAAACAAAGAGTTTTAAGCCATTTAAAATCAGGAAATCTGGCTGTACTATAAGCACATTTTTTTGTGCTTACAGTACAGCCAGTGTGGTATATTTGAACTGGGTATCATAGTGCCCCTGAGCCCTGTCTCTGATCCTTGCACAACCATGAAGTTTACTGGGAGGCTCTGGGCCAGTCAGTCTTTCTGAGCCTGACCTGCCACTGACCTGTGTTCAGCAGATAAAATTCCACATACACTGTTGTGAGGTCATAGGGGAAAGGCATGGTGCAGATGTAATGTGGGAATATTGCCACATAGGAAGGCATGGTACAAGCATGGTACAAGTGTGTTCTGCTGCTCTTATATTTCTTGCACACATTGTTCCCGCTCATCCAATGAGACTTCTTGTTTTTTCCTACTTGGTGGGTGTTATATTCTGCTTGCTGTGTGATTTTTAAACCCAGGAATGACTTATGGCGCATTCCCAGCTCTTTAACATTGGAGTCAATTTGAGTCTTTTAACTCAGGCTCTTAGTGCTTGCTGATATCTGTCGGAATGTTTAAAACAACATCTGCACTGGATGACTCCCTGCCGGATCATTTTCCATCTCTTCGTTCTGCTGAAATATTGGCTCCATTTCCTTCTTGTCACATAAGCTTGGCCTGCATGTAGGGCTCCCTAGCGCTTAGAGGTCCCTCTCTGTTAAAAGTGCGATTGCACTTGGAAAAGTGGCAGGGAATAAATGGCTGCTTTGCAAGATGTATGTTCTCACCTTGCCAGCCAAAGCTGGATTACTGCCATCACTCTCTAGAGGCACTTTATGAATAGGAACTAGAGAATCTTCTGGCACTTGCAATGAGCCCCTGAATACTTAGCTTAACTTTAGGGATGTAGAGTTGGATCCTGTGAAGGCCCAACAGGAAAAAAACAGGCCATATCAGTGTTCTGTAGATTCCCGAGTACCAGTTATACTGCATCAGGGTCTGAACAAAGATCCTTTCCATGCTCATGCACTGAGCATCTGCATTCAGGAGTAACTGCAAAATGGACTTTGGTCAAACCAGGAAGTTTTTAATTAAGCTCCACACTGGCAGGAAGGTATGAGGGCATGGGTGATATTTTCTTAAGTCCCAACACAGTTTAATCGCAATTTGTCCCATCTGATTGGAACCCCTGGCACTAAGAAGGAATGCAGTTTAGACACAGTGAGGTTTGCTTAGCTCTACGCTTTTCCATGAGGCAATAACCACTACAGATATTATGCCAATGAAAAGCATCCATTAGGATCCAAGTCCTTGTTTGAGATGCTGATGGGCTTGAAGTAGTTTTGCACCCCTCAAAAAATAAATCCTGCCAAAAAAGGTAATGCTTCGACAAAGTTGAGGCAAATACCTGCATATTTATATCATTTTTCCAAATTGTAAAGGTTTAATGTTGATGGTATATTCAAAAACATACTTTAAGCATATTAGATATGAATATTATAGGTGACATTGATTTATGTTTTATGTGAGGTCTGGAGTTGCCGGGTAACCTGGGAAGGCAATGCTTAAGCACTGCACTATACAGTGGACAGGGCTGAATGCTTTGAGCTAAAGATGGATGACCACATCAAATAGTGTGTAGAAACTTCTCCCCTTGAATATTGAAGCCTGGAAGGAGTCTTCATAGATGGTGTTGACTTGCTAGTAAACATAGCCCCACAGCCATAAGGGCTGGGAACTTTGAATTGTTTTGTGGACTTGGTTTTTTTTGTTTTTTTAAAGCAGACAAAAATTGAAACTGAGATTCTTAAGACTGTACTGTCATATTTTGTCTGATGACAAACTTCTCTATATACAGATGAAACCTGTACATAGCAGACAGCATGATCATAGCTTAATTTTTAAAAAGCTTGCTGATTTAGAAAGCCAGCAACTGAGCTTTAACCCATATTAGCTTTTACATATAATGTTATTGCACTAGTGAAGTGAAACTCATAATTTTATATTTCGTCTGCTTTCCAATGCCAGGATCCCTCCATAAAAGAATGATTTTAGTAGGAGCAGTAATTTTTAAAAGTTGATTTCACAATATGATAAACCAGAAAGAGAAATGATCCATCATGCACAAGGCAATGAACCGTGCCATTAACTTTTAGTGTGTTCAGCTGCTGTGTCTGTAGAGCCTTTTATTTATATATATATATATACACACACACACACACACACACACACACACTTTCCTTGTCCCTTATGTGTTTTCAGTTTCATCCTGCAGTGCAGATGTCTTTTTCAAGCCATCAGCTTTTTTGCCTCTGAACTGAATTACATTAACCAATTAAATGTTATCATAAAAGACATGATATTGGAGATCAAATGAAGCACGTTTGCAGTGGTCTAAAAGTGCCAGAAGCAAACCACTAATCTGTGAAAAGCTGGCTAAGAGCATGTCAGTGAGAGTCTGAAAGTTTCTTTCCAAGAAAAATTATGTCTTCTGCTGCAGTGTTTAAATCAACTAATCTCCTAACCTTCTGACTGATTGAAAAGGTGCCTGCATTTAATTAGGAAGCTCATTTTCTTATTGTAAAGTTTATAAAATGCTTACCAGGAGGGTCTGATTCCATCTTGGCATTCTCCTTCTGTCATAAGTGAGAGATTGTTAAGAGTACGTGCTGCAGTATGTGCATGCATTGGCTTGGATCTTGACGAGTGTTTCCACAAGTGCAGTGGCTTCTGCTGATGGAATGCAATTCTTCCACTCCCACAGGAGCCTCCCCAAATAGAAGTCCTTACGCCTGCTACCTAGGATTCGTCCAATCCATTGTCTGCTAAGAGATTGCTTTTTCCTACAGAACTGTTTTATTCATGTGGAAAAGCATGCAGATATATCAGAATGATTTTTTTTTAAACTTAAACGTCATACAGTTGTCTAGGGTTTCTTATGTGAGAGTGTTAATTTCAGGAAATGAAGAAGGCATCAATTGAAATTGCTGTAACGGGCATGGTTTGAGCTTTTAATTTTTTCACAGCTGTTCCAAGTCCTCCTTCCCTTATATCCAAAAGAGATTCTTGAGGACAAGCTTGTGAGGTTGGCTTAGTTTCTTCTTAAAGCCAGATCAGAACTATGGAAACTTTTGGGCTCATTGTGTTTAGCAGGGGTGGCCAACGGTAGCTCTCCAGATGTTTTTGCCTACAACTGCCATCAGCCCCAGCCATTGGCCATGTTGGCTGGGGCTGATGGGAGTTGTAGACAAAAAACATCTGGAGAGCTACCATTGGCCACCCCTGGTGTATAGGACAAGGTACATATTGGGACTGTGCTGATATTAGGCTGGTTTTTAACTTCTAGCATTTTCTTTTTTGATTTGTGTATTTGTTTTGCCTACATCTTTTATCTATCTTTATTCCTATCACCTTCTTATGTGACTTTTCTCCTGCTTTCAAACTCTGGAAAAGAAGAGGCAGCAATAATCCAGTCTGTTAATTTGTAATAGTAATTTAAGAGAGTTTTGTTAGTTTGAGAATAGGCAATGTGGGGCATGGGTACCTTGACTGACTTAGAATGCAGCCTCTGCTTATACACTGGACCCAAAGCTGCCAATGAACTGTGGTGTGGATATTATGTGCTTTGATTTTTGTGACAAGGAAGACTCTTAGGTAGAAAGTTGCCAGTGGATGCTTTATCTTCTCTATTCAGATGAATTCTCATTGGATTAACCCCAACCCACAGGAGATGCTTCTTTTATTATGCTGTTCTTCTGACTGATGTGCTGTATGTTCTAGGTGTTCTTCTCCTACACCTGCAGCCCAGCAGTTGACAGGACCCTAAGGAAGAAGGCTGAAAGGTTTAAGGCCCACCTAACGAAGAAATTCAAGTGGGACTTTGAGGCTGAACCAGAGGACTGTGCTCCAGTAGTAGTAGAGCTGCCAGAAGGGGCAGTTGTGGATTGAATTAGAGTCTCTGTACTTTGTTTCTAAACTACTTTTGTATTCTTGAGCTCTCCCTGATTCCACTTTCAATCATGCAATGCATACTTCTAACTCTATACCACCATTCATGGAGGCAGTTCCAAGAAATCCATAAAGACTGCTAAACTTTGAAATGGATGACATTTTGGAACATGTGGAACAGATTACAGCTAGTTCTCCCACCAGAGGTGTCTTGTTCTCCAAAGGTTTGTTCTGGCTTTGCTGTTTGATGTCTCTTAGCAGAACCCTTCCTCCCTTAGGTTGAAAAAACCCACATTTGAAATGGCAGTATTTCATGCTGGACTCATTTAGAATGTGATGCCATATTTTATTATTGGGGAAGCAGCAATAAGCCAAATGATCTTGTACATGGAAAACCATGCATCATCTTCTAACACGTGCCTGAGCTGAACAATGACAAATAAAAATATCTTGTTAATGGTGCAAATGAAGAGAATTCAAACAACTCACCTTGTCATTCTTTGTAACTGCTTAAGGTTATGCTGTAGTAGATGTTTCTGATAGAGTTTTAGGATGCTGTAACTAACTTATTAATTTGTACTTAATTAAGTGATCACTCTGAGCTCAGTTACATGGAAACACAAGTGTCTCTTTAACTGAATACTGGCTAGTAAAACTGTTACTAAACAGGTCTATGTTACTACAGACTCCTGCTTTAATTGGGATCCAAAACACCTCAGAGTCTTAGCAAAAATTCACACATGTGGAAGCGTGTGAGTTAAGTTTATGGAAAGTGTTGTATTCTTTTTGTGCATGCATTTAAAACTTCATTGGCAATACATGTTATTGATTATACATAGAAGTCCCATAACAACGTCAAACTCAATCTGTCCTGGAATTCTCCCTTGTTCCATCCTTTTACACTACTTTTTCCTCTCCATCAATCAGAGGGTTTCCCTACTTCCTGCCAGAACAGCCAGAATGCTCAAGGGAAACAAACTTGAAATGAAAGAGAAGTACAGAATTTAATCAGTGACTGTATACTGTCCAAGCTGATACTAAAAGGCTACATGGAATTTTCTCATTTCTTGTTACTTAAGTTCTCTCTCCTTTTACAAGACAGGCAAGGACTTTCTGTCATTGCTTCGGAGCAACGGAAATGCTATAAAACCGCCTGCAGCTAGCTCACTGCCTGTTCTTACCTTGTAATGCTTTCTCTGGGGTGCAGAAGGATGTTGAATTTTTCAGAAAATAATCCCTACTGTGTAGGAATTAGCTGTCCATCTCACTCCTTTCCAGATTATTAGACTCCTTCAAGAGTTGGTGTGTGTATCTAACAAGGTAACCTGCTTGTTAGTCTTCAGCATGCAATAAATCTGTGTTAGTTTTTCTTATGAAATGTCCCTGCACTCTTTGGTGTGTAAAATATTGTTGTGTGCTGTTGACAGTGCTGTCAAGGGGACAGAACACTTCTTGTTCTATCTTAAAGTAAAGTGTCTTATCTCAGCCTCAAAGGTAGCTGGCATAGTTTAATACAAGTTACTCTTGTCTGCAGGAGTTTCTGTGCTTTCACATATGCAAACCAGTAAATGAAATCCAATAAAAGAACTCAGAGCTAGCTTAATCCTGAATTATTGGCCTGTGTTCAGCCATGTTTGCATAGAATGCTATTTTTTTTCCTGCATTCCTTTCAATTCTTGCAGCCCCTTCCAGCCCCCAGGAAGATAATTTCTTCGTTCATGGGACCAATGTGAAGAACTAGCTGACAGGTTGAGGGACTGCAGTGAGGAGAGGGAAGGGGATGAAATGGTTCTACATGTGTCTTCTGCAAACACAGCTCCACTGAGAGAAGAAAGGGGAGGATCAGAATTTACCTCCATCTCTTTTCACTGCACACTCCCCACCCCCTGAACACTACAGTTGTTTCTCTGTATGAGTGAGATGGACAACCCAAGGAATGGTCTTTCCAGGAGTCAGAAGGAGCTTGCAGAAAGGAAAGTGGGAAAATGCTAATTTCTATCCTTGAACACATAGTAGAACAAAAAGATAAAGGTAGTCCCCTGTGCAAGCAACAGTCATTTTCGACTCTGGGGTGACGTTGCTTTTGCAACGTTTTCACAGCAGACTTTTCTACGGGGTGGTTTGCCATTGCCTTCCCCAGTCATCTACACTTTCCCCTACTGGGTCTTCATTTTACCGACCTCGGAAGGATGGAAGGCTGAGTCAACCATGAGCCGGCTACATGAACCGGCTTCCGCTGGGATCGGACTCAGGTCATGAGCAGAGGGCTCTGACTGCAGTACTGTAGCTTTACCACTCTGCGCCATGGGGCTCTTTTTCATAGCAGAATACCTGCCACAAATTTATTCAGCAAAAAACACTTCAATCAACTGAAAAATACCCCAGATAATCGAACTGCTGATATTTATTTATTTTTAGTAAGTGCATTATTAAAACGAACAATTCTCATGGAGAGAAGTGTTAAAACATACAGAATCAGCAAAGTCAACCAAATCTGCTGGAAAAATTCAACCTTGACCTGGAAGGCCTCCCTGAATGTAGCAAGGGAAGGCCCCCTCACCCGCTCTGGCAGTCCACTCCAAAGGACTGGGCCCACCTCAGAAAAAGCCGATGATTTCTCTGTAGCTGTAGAGACACCTTAGGAGGAGGCTGTCTGAAGAGTGTAACTAGCACAGGGGAGTACACTTGGAGTTGTATTTTGATTTGGGGCCTAGCCTGTAAAGGACTTCAAAACTGCACTTTGAATTGGGCCTGGAAGCAAGAGGTGGCTAGTGCCATTGGTTCTGAGTGGCTGACTAGAGAGAGGAATCTTTCTGCTATATTTTGTACCTATTGGAGCTTCCAAGTCGTCTTCAAAGGCAGCCCTCCTAGCCAGCATCACCACTGTTTTGCCTGGATTCTGCTTCCATTTGTTTACCCCCATCAACTTGCCCTCAGCCTTGAGATACTGGCCCAGGACTGTTGTGTGGCTGCTTTTGGAGGATAAATCAATGAGATACAAAGCTGGATGACATCAGCATATGGGTGACAACAACCCCCCTCCAAAGTTCCTGGTGATCTCTGCCAGTGATCTTACCCAGAGGTTAAAGAGAATGGAATAAAATGGATCCCTGGGGTACCTCACAAATCAGGTCCCAGTTTGCTGATTCCACCTATCCAACAGTAACTCTTCCCCCTCCCCCATGACTATGAGAAACAAGTGAAAACATTGGAGGTTGGTTCCTTTCATTCCAAACATTGATTGCAGCTGGTCCACTGAAATATGGTCAATTGTATTAATAGTGATGGTTTGCCTTGTCCAGGGCTTTTTTTGAGCAGGAACACAGTTCCGTCTGACTTGTTATTGGGGTGTGGGCTGATATGCAAATGAGTTCTGGCTGGGCTTTTTCTACAAAAACGCCCTTTGTGAAACAATGGTGATGCCAGGGGGTGTGGCCTAATATGCAAGTGTGTTCCTGCTGGACTTTTTCTACAAAAAAAGCCCTGACCCTGTGGCATAAGTGAAGATCATCAGCCAAGGCCACAAGCACTGAATCCTCCCCTAAAGCCAGACTGAATTTGGTCAAGGCAGAGGGGAGGGATGGTGGAGGGACAGTGAGAAACAAGTGAAATGAGAATGCTTTTTTTGAGCGTTCCTGCTCAAAAAAAGCCTTGGACAAGGCAAACCATCACTATTAATACAATTGACCATATTTCAGTGGACCAGCTGCAATCAATGTTTGGAATGAAAGGAACCAACCTCCAATGGTTTCACTTGTTTCTCATTCTCTCGAGGAGGGACGGTGGTTCAGTGGTAGAGCATCTGCTTGGAAAGCAGAAGGTCCCAGGTTCAATCCCTGGCATCTCCAAAAAAGGGTCCAGGCAAATAGGTGTGAAAAAACCTCAGCTTGAGACCCTGGAGAGCCGCTGCCAGTCTGAGAAGACAATACTGACTTTGATGGACCGAGGGTCTGATTCAGTATAAGGCAGCTTCATATGTTCATATGATATTTTATCCAACCTGCTCAATCACCTTGGCTGAGAGGAAAATTGGACACAGGTTGATAATTGCCCACAATACTGTGGAGGAGACTTCTTAAGAGGGGGCTTAATCACAGCTTCCTTTAGCTGTGAATAAAACAACCCTTGTAGTAGGGACATTATTAATAACCGCCGCCGCCCCAGTTTAGCACCTCCAGGTAGGATTTTAGTAACCAAGTTGGGTAAGGAGCCAGTATTTACTGTTTTTACCCTCAGTTTCTCACTGACTGGGGCCCCCAAGCAACTATGCCGTTCCTGGAGATTCAGCTTTGGAAAAGATCAGTATAAGTGGAGCTGAGACTGTTAAATAAGAGGCTTAAACTCAGCAGTTAAAGGGGTTTTTTGGGGGGTGGGGGGGTGGGGGGGTTTCTTATCACTAACTTTTGCCATGTAGTACCTTAGAGGTCAGTTGGTCAGAGCTGAATAAAGGGCTCCAACTGGCAGCTGAGTTGATAGACTGTGCTTTGAGACCATTAAAAAAACCCTAAAGTAACTGGTACTGCCCTCCTAAGTAGTGTTTCACCCTAAGTTTATTAGAGTCAATGGGGTTACGGTGTTATTTAGGTCTTCACCATAAATGCTTTCCTAGCAGTAAGCTCCATTGAATAAAATGGGGTTTACTTCTCAGGAGACCTGCTTAGGATGGGATCCTAAATGCTGGGATTGTAATAATAGCCAATGATTTTTACACTGCTTTATGCCTTTGTTATGTTTTCCTTTGTCAGCCACTTCAAACAGGTGTTCTGCAGCATATAAATTGTCTCAATAAATAACTCTATTCCACTCCAATCTCACCAGAAAATGCTGAGGTACAACCCACACACATGCGCGCACACATTTCTGACAATTTCCTGCAGTAGAAATATTATTTCCATCACTCCACAAAAATACCCCCGCCTGTGAATCTTATACCTGTATCAGGAAGAGAAAAATTACTTTCTGCTCATCTGTCCTGCCAGTTTTAAGTTAATATGTGGTTCCTCATATAATGCAAATACTCCTCTATTGCATTATGATACCACATAGATGGGGGAGAATGAAGAAGGAAAAATAATTATTTTTTTTATTTTCTCTGTCAGTTTTCAAGTCAATCCATTTTGTTCAACCAGTCTATTTGGACAGAAACATAAATTACCAATTTCTTCCTGTCTCTCACATGAAATCCCTGGTGTCCTTTACATTTTCTGATTTGACATCTGGACAAGTTTTATTTCTGCACCTAAATTTTTCTTTCAGTTCCGCATTAATGGACAGAATGCTGTACCCAAGTGGGGAGCCTTGGGTAGATGACTTATTCCAGGGATGTTGTAAGGATATGTTGTAATGCAAGGCAGAGTATGATAATATCTATACAGAGGCACCATACCTTTGAATACTACATTCAAAAAGAATGGCTGTTGCCAGTGTGTCCTGCTTGGGAACATTTCTGAGACATCCTTTGCTTGGGTCACCGTGGTCTGGGAGGGGAAATTCCCCTTCCAGCTCTTGACAGTGTGCCACTGACAGTGGCGCACAGGGTCAAGAGCTTGGGGGTACTACTTGAGCCTGCCTTAACTATGGAGGCCCAGGTAGCAGCCACTGCTAAGTCCGCATTCTTTCATCTTAGGCGGGCGAGGCAGTTGGCTCCCTTCCTGGAGCAGGACGATCTGGCAACAGTGATCCATGCAATGGTCACCTCAAGGCTGGATTACTGTAATGCCCTCTACATGGGGCTGCCCCTGTGCCAAACCTGGAAGTTGCAGCTAGTGCAGAATGCCGCCGCTCGGCTGTTATTAGGGCTCCCTAGACGGGAGCACATTCAGCCGGGTCTCCGGGGACTGCACTGGCTGCCAATAATATACTGAGTCTGGTACAAGGTGCTGGTTATTACCTTTAAAGCCCTATATGGCCTAGGACCTGCCTACCTTAGGGACCGTCTCTTCCCATATGTCCCCCAGAGAGTACTGCGATCTAGCTCTCGAAATCTGCTGGTAATCCCCAGGCCAAAGGAGGCCCGGTTGAAGTCAACCAGGGACAGGGCCTTCTCAATCACAGCCCCTTGCTGGTGGAACCAGTTACTGGAAGAGGTTAGGGCCCTGTGGGATATTGGACAGTTCCACAGGGCCGGTAAGACAGTCCTCTTCCGGTTGGCTTATAACTGACCAGCACCGAAACACCGAAATACTGAAGGAAGTCTATAGATAGCACACTGATATGGATATTAATGTTTTAAGTATATAATTTATTATTGTATTTTAATTCTGAATTTTATTGTTAGAACTTTTATGCTGTGAGCCGCCCTGAGCCCACTTCGGTGGGGTAGGGCGGGATATAAATCAAATCAAATAAATAAATAAATCTGGCTGACCGCTGTTGTAATCAAGATGCTGGAAAACCTGGACCATTGATCAGATCCAGCAGAGCTCTTTGATGTCCATTTTCTTAGTGTATCTATCTACTTAAGTAAGGTTATTTGGGAATAAATTCTACAAGCTCAGTACACGTGTTTTTAAAAATGTTTTTAAAATCATCCAGTGGTCTTCCTGAGTATTATCTTTCTTAGACATTATCCCAGAGCCTTGTTTGTTATGATTTTCAACCCATGACAGAGTCCCATCTCCCATAGAACTGCAAACATTTTTGCTGCTTATATGCATGCCCAGAGAGCAAAGGAACCACACTTCTGCCTGTCTTGCATGGATACTGTGAAGAGCTGGATCTGACCCTATAGTACACCTGTTAGTGCTTGGCTTGTGTTTCTTGTCATGTTCCTCTGGTGTCATATGCTTTCACTTTAGTGGGTCTCATGTTATTGCTTGGGGCTTAAAAGTGAGTTCCCATTCTGGAATTATTGAAGACAACTCAACTGAAAACCAAACAACCCCCCCCCCCCCATTTACTGTCCTGGAAAGAGGCAAGGGCTGGATCAGCTTGAACCAGGGCTCTTTTTTTGTAGAAAAAGCCCAGCAGGAATATATTTGCATATTAGGCCACACCCCCGGATGCCACCATTGTTTCACACAGGGATTTGTTTGTTTAAAAAGCCCAGCAGGGATCATTTGCATATTAGGCCACACCTCCTTATGCTAAGACAACCAGAACTGCATTCCTGCTCAAAAAAAGCCTTGGCTTGCACTAATATTTAAATAGCCAGAATAAGTACAGAAGTGTCTTTCAGCCAATTCCTTGCTTTAAAGCAGGAGTCTGTGGACACCTTTTAAATTCTGACCCAGGGTAGTAGGCGCAAGCACAACCATAAGTTGTTAGGCAGTGACAATACACATAACACTAATTATTACTAAGTCTTCCCCATTTCAGGTGGGAGCTCTGCTTAATAGGATGCCTTTTACAATGACCATATTGTTTAACTATTTTCTTGCATATGCATACTTTACCTTCAGTCATGCAGTGAAGGTCCTTGCGGTGTGGTAGCAGCTGCTGCTGAAGGGATTTTTGAAAAAAAGAAATCTGCACGACCAATCAAATCTTCATTGTCCAATCAGAAGCCTGGCTGGGCAAAAGTCCCAGTTGGCCCCACCTACTTTATAAAAATGCTTGGTGAACATCAGGAAAGGTGTCTATAGGCACCATAGCATTCAAATGTGTCATGTTGTGGACCCTTGCTTTAAAGCTTTCTATATGAGAACCATTGTGATGTAGTAGTTAGAGTGCCTGGCTAGAGCTTTGAGGACCCAGGTACAAATTCACACTCATACATACATGAAGTCTGTTTGGTAACCACTCATTCAGGCTAGCATACCTAACAAGATTGTTATTATGATAAAATGAAAACAGGGAACACCTTAAGTTCTTCAGAGGATAGGAAGAATGAAAATCTGACATTAGATTTAATCCTTTTTCTCATTTAAGACACCGTAAATGTCTTGTTCTTGTTGACCCTTCTGTGTGCCCCCCCCCCCATTTTATTGGTAATTAGCATTAGCTTTTCAGGGTTTTGGACAACAACAAAAATAGCTTTTTGTCCTTATATGTTTTAACTAAAATTTTAACTAGCAGAACATGCTTAAAGACACATCAATCCAGGATTGTTCCATGGCATAATTAATTTGAAATGCACAGGAGACTCTGACTACAGGGACCTCATTAAAGACTTGTAAATGAGTCACTAGGTAACTTTATGGAATATTTTACATGGGAGGGTATAATCAATACGGTAAATTGATATATGTTAAAATTCCCATATGGATGGCTTGAGTTTCTCTGTGGCCTGCTCCTTCTCTTGTCCCCGCAGGGAAGCTGTATGATTAACCTGCATAGACAGTTTTGCATAAATATGAGCAACAAAGACTGGCACCGGGACTCAGAAACTAGCAGAAATAGGTCGTCCTATGGAAGCATTGCTATTCAGGTGCCAGGGCTGAGGGCACTTACTTCCCAGTGGAGCTTATCTCCAGCTTCCAGTGGCGTTCATCAGCTTCAGGTTGAAGGGCTTTACGGTCCCCCAGGGGCTAGGAACAAAGGCTCTGCTCAAATATGTCACAGAATCCTTACAAGTTGAATTGGCTACTGACGTCTCTTAAATTTCTCTAGGCAAGGAGGAAAAGGCGCAAAAGGTGGCTTGGATGGAGGGTTAATTTAAAAGTAGATGAGGGCTTTCTTCCAAAAGTGACAGCTGTTTCAATAGGCCAATTTAAAGAAAAAAAAAAAAACTAATTTGGAAGATGCTTTTCCAGCAGTTATTTGAAATACAAAATGAGCTGGTGCTCTTTTTTTAAAAAAAGTTTTTTTTAAAAAAGCTTCTAGCATCTCATATAGGTGTTCCAGAAACAGAACATCCACAACCATCTGTTTAAGAGTTTTGTGTTTTTGTCTAATAATATTTAGCATTCATGACTTCACATACATTATATTCATAAGCCTTACAACAGCTCAGTATTAGAAGCGATAGTTGAACACCTGCTGGTTTGACTCATGTTCTGTTCACGAGTTGTGATCAGAGAACCAGTTTTTCACTTATCAGTTTGGCTATTTGCAAATATTTGAACCTGTTTTTCTAGTAGCTTTCCATGTCTTCAAACATGAGTAGCCATGTAGGACAGACATAGTTAGACTAGCTGGTATGCTAAATTGTTTTTCTGTTTTATCCCAAGTACCCTATCCTGATGTTTTCTAGTAAACTTTATTTCTTTTGGTAAGCTTAAGCCTCGACTCCCAATTATTACCATTCCTAACCTCTGAATTTAACATGTATTTCGCAACAAGTCCTAACTCCTATGCCTTCCTCAAACTCCACCACAGAATCTCCAAGAATTTCCCACCAACTTGGAACTGGCAGCCCTAGTCAGGACTGGCCCCAATGAGTTCTCGCACAGATATCTTTAGTGATACCTTTCAGACCAACACTCTCTCTCTGATAAAGTTGTTGGCCTTAAGCACTGGACTTCAGTCTCTGTCTGTCTCTTACTTTCTCTCCCTATCTTCCTCTCTCTTTATCCAGTCTGCTGCCAGGGGTTAGACCCCCTCCCCTGGTCTCTGTATATTTCTCTTCCAGAGGAGGATAGGGAGGAACCCTCAGCCAATCAAGGGAAGGCTTTCTCTGGCTCTTTCCCTCCTCCTCCCTCCCGCAGCCTATCAAGGGAAGGGGTTTTTCTTTCCTCTGTGAAGCAGTGTAATAGGTGGCTCAGCCAATGGGAGAATACGGAGAGCCAGAAACTGCCAGAACCAAGGTTGGTTGCTTTTTACTGACAGAATCAGCTTGGCTGGCTAGCTGCAGCCACTCAGGCAGGAGAAAGGAGTGGACTCACCCAATGGCATGCAAGTACTCTTGATTAATGGTTTGATGAGCCAAAAGTTGATGCAGCACACTCCCAACCAATGGGAGAGCTCTGTTTTGCCAAGACAAAAGTGCTTTTATATCTATAGGATGCTCCTGTCGTGTTTTTATTTCAAACATGCATTTTGATGGTCCTGTAAGAAGCAAAGTTTTCTGCTCACCACAGAGTTTGCTATATCCTTCAGGGCTTTTTTTGTAGAAAAAGCCCAGCAGGAACTTATTTGCCTATTAGGCCATATCCTCTGACACTAAGCCAGCCAGAACTGCATTCCTGTACGTTCGTGTTAAAAAAAAAGCCCTGGTATCCTTTATTGAACATATGAAGTCTCAGAGGGAGAGACTGTTCCTTTGCAAAAGTACTAGTAAGCTTCTATTGATTCAGGATTTTATTTTTATGGCATTTTAAAGTTATAATTATTACCATTTTTTCAACAGGCAAAACAAAACTAAACAACAGAGAATCAGGATTTTCATTCATAATTCAGTTTCCCACTGGTGGATGAAAAATACTGTCAGTCACAACCAACTTATGGCAACCCCAAAAGTTTTTTTCCAAGGCAAGTGATGAAAAGAGGTGGCTTGCCATTGCCTGTCTCTGTGTACCAGCCTTGGACTTCCTTGGTGGTCTCGCATCCAAGCAATAACCAGGGGCAACCCTGTTTAGCTTCCAAGAGCTGACAAGATCTGGCTACTCTGAGTTGTCCTTTAAGACCAAAAAAGTTTTATTCAAGATATAAGCTATCTGAAGAAGTGTGCATGTAACACACAAACGCTTATACCTTAAATAAAACATTGTTGGTCTTACTTTATTCTATGGGAACAAATGGTTACTTCTAAATTTGATCCAACTGGCATGTTTATCCAGAAATGGAGAGAGCATATCTGCAGTTTACTCACCACTCAAGCTGCAGCTGTCTGTCTCCTTAGCAAAACTGAAGAGAACTCTAGCTGAGGTGTTCCAGTGTGAACTACTTGGTCAGTACCAGAATTGCTGACTTGTATCCATTCAGCCATGTACCCAAGAAAACTAAAGTGTCTTTAAATTGTCATAAGAGAAGGTGGTGATTTCTTCCATTTTCGCCCGAGTCTCCTTAAATTCATTTCTGGAGTCAGAGAACCCTGAGGAACAGCACAGAAGAAGAAGAATTGCAGATTTATACCCTGCCCTTCTCTCTGAATCAGAGACTCAAAGCGGCTTACAATCTCCTTCCCCCACAACAGACACCCTGTGAGGTGGGTATGGCTGAGAGAGCTCTCACAGCAGCTGCCCTTTCAAGGACAATCTCTGCCAGAGCTATGGCTAACCCAAGGCCATTCCAGCAGGTGCAAGTGGAGGAGTGGGGAATCAAACCCGGTTCTCCCAGATAAAGAGTCCACACACTTAACCACTACACCAAACAGTGAAGATCTTTTGGGGTGGAGGGAGAACTGGCAGAAAATGCTGCCCCCTAAAGTCCCTGAAATAGTTGGAACACAGTTAGATACAGACTGCTGAATTCCACTATGCTCACTTGTACCTTTAGGCTATTTTTTGTACCTTTTGTTGCTGAAAGTGAGAGGGGGGAAAAGAATATTCTGTTTTTCTTACAGCTTAGATGCCAAGGCTGTTTCTAAATGCAAATGACACCTGTGACATTTTTATTTCCTGGTAGCAATGAGTCCCTTCAGTTCCTCCCAGAACTCCTCACCAATAGTAATTGTACTAGACATGCTGTGGTAGTTTTATCAACAATGGATTTTCTGCTGGAGTGATGCAGTACTTTAGTTCCAAGTCTGCCTTTGCTTGTTGGCATGTCAATCGTTCAATACCAGTGAACTTCCTCCATCTCCTAGCCTGTTTAACCCTAACTGCAGGAAGAGGTCACGCCCAGCAGTTGTCTGCTTTAGGGGCCAGAATGATCACAATGCCTTGTAGAAAACAGCAACAGGGAATTTCCTGTTGCCATAGTAACAGCCACAAAATTACAATGAAAGAACATGGTCATAGTAACCATCAAGCACACAGAGACAGTTGAAATAGTATCCCCATTTCCTACCTATACAGAAACAAGGAAGGGGTGGAAAATAAGTATTTCAAGGATTCCTCTGCATTTATTTTCAAGGACCAAGTTAAGGAGAGAGGCATGAGTTAAGCCTAGGGTTTTCTGCCCTTTCACAAAAAAGGGAGGGAGTTGCGGATGGGGATGGGGAATAGTGGGGAGAAGAAATGCAAGTCAACTCTTAATATAATTATACAGGCAATATGAAAATAAGGGCCAGTTTCATTGTTTTGTGTTTTTTATCCTTGCAGAAAGAAGAGTGAGAGGAACATAATTCTGCTTTCCAGAAGACTTTGCAAGGGCATGTAAGGAGAAGATTGTAGTTGTCAAATAACACAAGGCGGCTTAAAGGGCTGTGAACTCTTGAAAACACAAATCTGGAAGAGAGAGAGCCTGGCTTAAGGTCCACCACCTCAATGAAAGGCCCAGGGGTAGTTGAAGATCAGTGAAGTTGAAGGACAAGCCCCAGATGCTCAGAGACTAGAAGAAAATGAATTTTCAAATAAATTTTCAAATAAGCTGCAAGCCTAATGCTGTCCGTGTCATAAAAATGCATCATATCACAATCTTTTGACTTAAAGGGCACTAAACAGTAAAACAAAAACCCAGTCTCTTCTCTTATTCCCTCCATAATATGAAAAAACTCTCATCTTGCAACCTGCCAGAAAAGCGTGAAAAACTAGCCGACAACCTTAAGAAGTCTGAATTAGGATATACGTGGGTTCTCTTGAGAGAAGCATCATTTCTTTGTAAAAAGTAAGATCAAGTAACAACAAAGGGTAACTTTCACTGCCTTCCTTTCTGTCTCTAAATCCTAAAGAGTAAAGAAGGACTTAGACTTGCATCTGGGCACAGCCCTAGTTTATCTTCACCATTTACTTTTCTTCAGATTAGTGTGCCCAATGACATGGTTGCTTGATGCCCATCCTCTTGAATAAATTCTTTCCATTCTCTTGGACAATCTTTGGCCGGTACCAAAATACATCTTGCAGCTATTTAGAGACTCTGTTTTTTCCCTTGGTGGGCACTCTATTCCTTTGGCCTTAGAAGTGTTTAAAGTAAAGTTATGGCTTAGCTATTACATGGAGCCCCAGTTTATACTGAAGCACCCTACAGAGTTCAGACTAGCACAATCTTGCATTCTTATCTTAGAACCTAAGCAGGGTCAGCCATGGTTGCTACTTTGATGGGAGACCACCAGGAAGACAAAGGTTGCTCCATGGAGATAATCAATGACAAACTATCTCTTGTCTTGAAAACCCCATGATGGGGTTGCCATGACAGTTCATTTTCCCTTTGGACCTGTTATGAATTGGAACTGGAGTTTGGCTGAGCTTGAGATCCTAAAACAATAACCACCTGGATTCAGGAAGGAGGCCCATCAGGGATCGTTAGGCCAGCTATTAACCTATAGTTGTGTGTAATGGGATTATGGTAATAGAATTCAGGAAGGAGGCCAATCAGGGATCATTAGGCCAGCTATTAACCTATAGTTGTGTGTAATGTGTGAGAAAAAGACCCCTAATTTCAGAACATTTGTAGTCACCTGTTTGGTTGCCAGGGTGCCTGGAGACTCCCACATCTGCCAGGAAAACATGAGTTTTGTCTACCAGACTATAAGGGACTTATGTAAGTACTAACAGCCACAACGTTGCAGCAGCACTCCGTGTTTCTGGAAGAGTGCTAACCAGGAGATCAGATGGGTTTCCAGTTGCTCCGTGCGATCACCATCTCGGCCGTTGCAGCGGAAGAAGTTGCGCCGCCAGGAACTGTCCGGGCAAGCGAATTCCAGCCTTGACCATATAATCCATATTGGTAGGCTAGCATCACCAGCAACTATCTTCCTGCAGTGCCAGACTCCATGACAGCGAAGCAGGAGGCTCAAGTATTCAACAGATGTCACCTATGCATAAGGCAATCAAGCTTATCTTAGGCGTGGATCCTGTCAGACTGCCTAAGCCTTTGTCTAACGAAACCCAAGACAAAGGATGGTGCCAGTAGAGGAATGAAGAAGAGGAAGAACATCTTCACCCAGAGCCAAGTTTCTTTGTATAGATCGGGTGTTACCTTAGGTAACAATTTGGCCATCTATTGTCACCTTTTTAGATAAGTTTTGATAGCTTTAATCACTTCCACCCCAATAATTTCATCCATTCTTTCCCTTAATAGTCATCCTGGAGCCTTCCCCTTTAGCCCATTGTTACCTGGAAGTCCAATCAGGTAACCATGGCCAGGTCTGCTTATTGGCCAGGTATGGGCATCCAATCAGGTGCCCCCAATAAACTGGCTATTGGCTACCGCATAAGTCCACCCCTTATGGTCATTGCGGAACCTCCCTTTTTCTGAGGTCACCACCTGTCATCCGCCCCTGAACCTCCCATCCCCTAAGGGCTCAAGGTAGTCCTTATAACCTCTGATGCAACTCCCCACAGGTGTGCATCTAGCAGTATCCCATTCCTGCTGCTTAGATACATCCCTGATTCTTGGCCAGTTGAGGTCCCCTTCCCCCTAGTCCTTGTTTGTCGCCATTGGAGCCTTCCTTAAAGACTACAATCAGTAATTATCACCCTGTTTGTCCGTCCTTATGTTACCTCTATGCATTTCTCTCTATTTTTATTAGGACTGTATGTGTGTTGTATGTATCCATTACCTTGTACGTGTGTGTTCTGTATTTTTCTGTAATAAATTTTTAATTGTTTTACTTAATTAGTGTCCTTGGTAAATGTAGCAATAATTTCTGGAAGTGGAATCCTGTATACATAGATTCTAGATCTTTTTAAAGCCAAAGGTGCCCACCTGTCAATTCCCCAACCTCTTTTGAGGGCACTTTGGCTTACAAATGGGATGATGGTAATGGGTTTTTGGGTGGAGAGGTTTACATGCATATAAGCAGGGCCATTGGTCCTGTCAGACAGTTCTGTTCCTTTCTCACTATGCTGAATCACTGAATAAAGAGCTGAACTCACTATCTCTTGGGTGTCCTCATGCTTTGAACCCAGTACATTTTAGGACCCAAGCTTTCCACCTTCTATTAAACACATCCAAGATGCTTTTTCATGTGCTCTTTTTGAAATTCTTAGGCATGTAGCCTTGCTGGCCCTGTGACTGGAGGTGAGTATGAAGCAAGTTTCAACCTTTGCTGGGTCTGTTTAGGCTGCCTCTTGCCTTATCTGATTCCCTTCTGACTATGAGTTGGTTCCAGTCTGACTCCTGTTTCAGCTCTTTGCCAGCCCAGGATTCTCTGCAACTTATTTATCAGTGCTGAGTGAAGTTAAACAAAGACTGTGCAGCAGTGATGGAAACAGTTGAGGAACTGGACTGGCAATTACTTGTACCTGATGCTAAGAAAATGTGCTGCTCACCTATCTATCTAGGTTTTGTACCTTCATTTCCTTTTTCTTATAATAAACACCTATCTTGTGGTTCCTGTTTATCACAGGACATTTTCCTTATCCCATTTTAATGCTTTCCCTTTAGCAGATCTAACCAACAGATTCAGCAGTGTTCCCCAAGAGCAGAGGTGGAGCTCAATTTGTAGAATCCATTAAATATTTTCTTTCCTACCTGTAAGATGTATGCTGAGCAAAGAGTCAACATGTTAGCTCTGCTTATGACTACATTTTCAGCTCCCTCTGTGCATTACCATCTGCTAAACCTCCTTCAGGTTGTGACAAAAAGCCACAGAAACAGGGGCAACATTTATTTCATGGTCATTAAACCACTGTGACCAAGTTCTGAAATAATCTCGAAAGACTGGATTCTGAGGACCCTGATTTATTTTTTTATAATTGACTAGTGCTGCCAAGTCTAATTCCAGAAATATCTGGTGACTTTGGGGGGGAGCCAGGAGACTTTGGGGGTGGAGCCAGGTTGTGACAAGCATAATTGAACTCCAAAGGGAGTTCTAACCATCACATCTAAAGGGGCCACATACCTTTTAAATGCCTTCCCTCCATTGGAAATAATGAATAGGAGCACCTATCCTGGTCTAATCTTTTTGAACCTTGGAGGAGAGGCACTGGACGTTTTTTTGAAACTTGGGGACAGGCACTGGATGCTATGCTGAAAATCTGGTGCCTCTATCTCAAAAAACAGCCCCAGATACCCACAGATCAATTTTCCATTATACCCTATGGGAATCAGTCTCCATAGGGAATAATGGAGTGCCCAGCAGATATTTCCCCTCCCTCTGCTTACTGATGACTCTGAAGCAGGGGGAGGGCCTCCAATCTGGGGGATCCCCTGCCCCTACCTTGGGATTGGCAACCTTATAATTGACACACATGACATGTTTCGTTTATTTTAAAGTGTTGAATTTTATCATAATTTTGTGATATCTGAATTGTGTTTGTATGTGTAGTTAATTTTTCTTGCAGTGCGTACTCCAGTTGTTCACTATTCTTCACCAATAAAAACATCCCTTTGCTCACTTCATCCTTCTGTTTTGGTTACCCACCCTGTTCCTTTCTCCCCTTCTTAAATTGCAATTTGACCCAAAGAACTTTTTGAATCTGCTTATCATAGCTTTCCACAGAAGATTTGCCCTGCTTTCACTGCAGTGGTCAAATAAGAAAGTAATATGCTTGCTGAAGCAACTAATAGCTTTGCAACTCGCATCAACAAATACCTTGATGTTCACTCGGTCTTAATCTGGTTCTCAGTACAGTCCAAGACCTGGTATTAAAGGTGGGGGGGGGGGACATACAACTGGCATTGGCTTATACCAACAGAGCTTTGCATAAAATTGTTTGATTCTACTATCTTTCCCACTTCTACAGGCCCCCAGAAGGGTTTAGCACTGACTTTGAACTTCTAGGAGATGCTGTCTGTCTTTTTACTCTCTATAAACAAGAACAAGATATTTAGAAATGGCAGGTCAGATGTATTAATGCACAAAGTGCTTTTATGGTTTAGAAAGAGAGGCTGCAGGTTCTTTCATAATGTGCATGTTTCTATATCAGATGTGCTAATAACTCTTTAGGTTTGAAACAGCTCTTCCACAAAACACTTGGCCACTGAACTAGACTGTTTTTGACGGCATTATTATTTAAATTAATGCATATAAGTAAATGAAGAAAGATCTTTCTTCAGAGATTGGTGGTAAATTTACTTTTGTTAAGCAGAAAAGGCTAATAGTCCTCTCTCTCTTTCTGACTGGTAAAACTCTCTTCTATATAAACAAAAGAACTGAGCTTAGATCTTCATGCTTGGTAGATGAGGACTTTTAAGAAAAACTCCTAGCAAAATGGTTTCATCCGGAAATGAATAAAATCTTTCTTCTCTTCAGCTCCATATTTCTAAGATAACAAAATTCTATCAAATGGTCTTAAAGACCAACAAATTTACTGAGGCATAAACTTTCAAGAATCAGCACCTCCTCCATCAGATGCATGAATCTGCTGGGTTTGGTTGACACCTAAACAGAAAAATAATTAGAAATGACAATATTGTCAAGGTAATTTATAGGCCAGTTCAAACATGTAGACAATGTATTTCATTTAGCAGCTGATTTGTCTACTTTTTGGTAAAACTGAATTGGCTCCATCCGGTTTGAGGAGAATGGATTATGAACGTTCCCACTGTGTGGTTTGATAGGTGGTGAATTGGTACATTTACTCACCCACCTCACCATTTTATGCTGCACTAATTAAAATATGAACATGCAAGAATGAACAAACAGCAACTCATTCAAATTTGGCTATGGATGTAATGATGCATGTTGCTACTTCAGAATTTTTTTGAGGATAAGGAGTGACCTGTAATGCCCATTATCTTCAGGCAGGCTGACAAGAGACATGTATGACAGGGAAGCAGCAAGTTATAACAGCTTCAAGTTCAGGCATGACAAAACTGAACAGTTCCCCTAGTCGAGTATTTCCGTTAGCTTTCAAAGTTGAATTATTTTTTGCTCCCATTTTTCCTAATTTGCATTTTGTCTTTAGAATTTAAAGTATGATTTTTGAACAGTGCTAAATTTGGACCGCCTTACAGACATTTTAAAAGACTTTTAATCTGCAATACAGTGGGGACCTCTTAAACACATTACCCAGCCTTGGTGTACTCTCAGTTGGGCTCTAATGGGTTTATTTCATTAGCAGGCATACATTGGGGCAGGCTGCTCAATGAACATCAGATTGATAGAAATTCCCAATGAGCAGATGTGATCAGTTAACTGTTCTATTTTCATAAACCTCATTGTCATTAAATAGCACACTAATCCTTAAGATGCTTTTAATTCACTACTGCAGTAGGAGGTAGGTTAAGAATTTGGCTTCTTTCTAGCAGTGTTGCATTTCCTTTTAAGTCATTTATTATTGCTATTATTTTCAAGCCATCTTTTTAAGATATTTTAGTCCTTTGTTCATTTAATAAAATATTGACCCTTCATAATTTTCTAGAAAGGCTTTTTTGTGTGTGCATCCTAGTGACAAACCTACATGTTTGTATCTTTAATCCCAATGCAATATCAGTATCTCAAAACCCCCTGATATACTGGATTTATTTTATTTGCTAGCTCTAAATAGTTATTAATTGTTTCAGTTTAATGATTTTTGTGCAGACATGATATGTTTATGAAAAACAAACAAGATCAGAGCTGAACAAATTGCTTACTGAGGATGCTGTGAAAGACAGGTCTATTTCTGCCTTTCCTAGAGGCAGGGCTAGCCCTAGACTATCTGGCACCCAAGGCAAGGCTAACTTCTGGCACACCCCGCCCCCCCTCCCCCGGCACTGCAGTGGTAGAGCATCTGCTTGGTAAGCAGAAGGTCCCAGGTTCAATCCCCAGCATCTCCAACTAAAAAAGGGTCCTGGCAAAAATGGGCATGAAAAACCTCAGTTTTGAAACCCTGGAGAGCTGCTGCCAGTCTGAGTAGACACTACTGACTTTGATGGACTGAGGGTCTGATTCAGTAGAAGGCAGCTTCATGTGTTCAGCGTCACTGAGCCACATGGGGGGGGGGCAATTCGGCAAACCAGCTGAAAAGAATGCTGGACTGGAAAAGAAGAACTGAGGGGACTAACTGTCAACAGCCCGTGAACAAAATGGGCAGTTGGGTTTTGGAGGGAGAAAGGATAGCAGGTATCTTGGACTGGGCAGGGACTCTAGTTGGGCCTGTAGTAACTGATTTTGCCAGGCATGGTTTGGGAGCTGTTTCCAGATACAAACAGTGAACTTGTCCAAACTGTCCAGTTAATGTTTTTAAGGCAGACCTGCTAAAAGGCCCAACATGGCAGGTGGTGAGATGTAGTACAGCCCTCCAGCCTGAAGGACTTGTTATTGGTAAAGTGATATAAAATACCATAACAAGAAAAAGGTCTTGTGCCCATGTGCCTAAGAACTGAAGCTAGCCTTCCAGCAGCAATTTAAAAAACAAACAAACAAAGCCATGAAGGTGGAACCACCCTGTGGAGTATGTGGTTCTAGTTGCTATGACTGATGAATGGCCTAGGGCTGGCAACTGGTACATCAGTCTCTGAAGTCAGTCACCTGAAAGAGGCTGCAACTCTCTGATAGTGTGCTGAGCTACCTCTTCTAGCTCACTGGATGAATAAAACATCTCACTCTAGTCTGTGTATGCAAATTCTCTCTGTCAAGAAATTCAGGGCAGCAGATATGATTCTCCCCTGACATTACTCCTATGAGCCCGATAGGGGAGGGCAGGATATAAATATAATAATAATAAAAAATAAAGATCAGGATGAGACTTCGTGACTGAGCTAGAGCAAGGGTCCTCAAGCTTTTAAAGCCGGTGGGCACCTATGCAGTTCTGCTATAAGTAGGCTTGCCAATCCCCAGGTCCCAGTGGGGTTTTTCCCACTTTCCCAGGCTCCTTCCCACTCCCAGTCAGTTGGCCAGCAGGGGGAAGCCCCGCCCCCACAGCCACCATATGCCTTTCCACCTCTGGAGGCTTCAGACTCAACTTGGAAAGGCTTCCTCTTAGGATGGTGTGTCTGTGTCTGTGTCTTTAAGGCTGAATGGGGGTGGGGGAGCAGGCAGAACAACATGGCTGCTCCCAGTGGCTGTGAAAGCAGGTCAGACCCTCCGTTGGTTGCACAATCTTTTCAGAGGTTGTTTGCATAGGAAAGGTAGACTTGAACCTTTGGTTGCTTTGTGTCACTTTGAAGAAGCTGAAAGTTCAGCAACTCATGAGTAGAGATGTCAATCCCCAGGTGGGAGCAGGCCCTCCCCCATTTCAGAGTCATCAGAAATGGGGATGGGGGAGGGAAATATCTGCTGGGCACTTCATTTTCCCCTATGGAGATCAATTCCCACAGGGTATAATGGTATAATGATCTGGGGCTCTGAGGGGCTGTTTCCTTGAAGTAGAGGCACCAAATTTTCGGCATAGAATCGATGCCTCTCCTCAAAATGCTCTCCAAGTTTCAAAAAGATTGGACTATGGGGTCCAATCCTATGAGCCCCAAAAGAAGGTGCCCCTATCCTTCATTATTTCTAAAGTAGGGAAGGCATTTAAAAGGTGTGCGGTTCCTTTAAATGTGATGGCCAGTACTCCCTTTGGAGTTCAATTGTGCTTGTCACAACTTTTCTTATGGCTCCACCCCCAAAGTCCCCAGATATTTCTTGAATTGGACTTGGCAACCCTAGACATAAAGTAGTGGGTGCAACCACAACATGGCTGCCACAGGAGGTGGAACCACACACACAGGGGAAGCCCAAGTGCAAGGGAAAAGAGGGGTATTTTTAAAAAATACACTGAGGAGGAGGAGAGGCATAGAAAGAAACCAACACTGTGTGATGGCAGCTGCCCCCCAACATTATTTTAATCTGCACAGCCAATCAACTCTCTAGTGGCTGATCAAGAGCCCTGTTGTACAACAGCCCCACATAGCCCCCCCACACACACTTTCTAAAAACATTTGATGGGTATCAGCAGGGAAAGGTGTCAGCAGCAGGCCCCTGACCTAGCTGAGTGGGGATTTGAAGCCAGGTCTCTCAGATCCTAGTCAGTCACTACTGTTATATTGCATAGCAATCCAGATACCCTGGAAGCTTCCATCTTGAATAATGTAACATTGATCCAAATAACCTTGCGCAATGCTGGAGCAGTATCTTTCATTTCATGTAACTGTCAGCCCCCATTGTGCTTTGCCATTTTATTGGGCTTTGAGGAGAAAACTCATTCAGGTGAAATGAGTTGGAATTTTGAGCAGCTGAATATTTATAACAAGGAATCAACTATTACTACAATTCTCCAAAAGACTGTGCTGGTTCCCCTTTTCTTTTACAGTACTCTCTGGGGAAGGTTATATAAGCAGCAATATTTCAAGAGAAGTCCAATGCGAGGGGGGAAAGTTTTCCAAAGAGAACTTAATTGATAGGAAGAGGATATGAATGAAATTGTTTTATGGATGACTATAAGTGTTCCATCTCCTTAAATACCAAAGCAGGTCAATGCCCTGCCATTCTGCCATTGTGCTGGTGGCAAGTGTTAAAACCTGCTACCTGTTAAAACAAGCCTGACCTACATTTTTCTTGCAGCCAAAATGTAAAATCAACCAATTAGGGGACAGAATTTCAAAAAGAGCTTATTGTGCAGGATGACCTATAAAGTTTCTTCCAGCCTGATACTTTGAACCAAGAAGCTGTTAACCAACTCTGTGGGAAAAGATGTACTTCCTTCTGTTCTGTGGGAAGCAGAAGCTGCAGCAGTCTTTGGGAAGTGACATGATCATTTAATCTGTACAATGATAACAGTGGGTATTGATTGACAAATAATTAACAGGTGAACGCCCCCCCCCCCAACAAAAATTTGGATGAGATGTAACAGGAATACAAATATATACAAGCCTGGGTTCCATAAGAGCTGCAAGAACATAAGATAGTTTGGAAATCCCCCCCAACACCAAGATCTTACTACTCTACTGATTTTCCTAGTAGTATTGTCATTGTTGATGAGTGGTCAGTGTCAAGTCTGAATATAACTCTGGCTCAACCAAAGAGCATGCTGGGTAGAACCAAAGTAGAACCAAATGCTGCTAGTGCCTCTCTGTTGCTCCCCCTCCCTTTCTTAGAAACTCTCCCTGCTTTGAAATGGTGATGTGTGAAAAGTCTTATCTGAACCTTCTCAGCTCAGGCCCGGGGGAGTCCTAGGAGCCTGGTAAAACATCAAGGCCACTACGCCTAATCAACATGAGAATGTATTAGTAACATCTATGTGTGAATGTCCCCTGCACAATTTCCCTGCCCGTAGGAATGCTTTTGAAGTACTCTTTATATGCAATGTATTTACTGTATGGTTTCAGTCTCTTCAAACCCTGGCTTAGGCCGCAAGCATCCAGTATCAATAAACTAGTTTCTTTGTATCTACATCGACTCGTTATTGAATCTGCAGACTTGACAGTCAGTTATCCAAAGCATATTCATATATCCATAACTATATAGTTTTATGTATTCATATATGCATTTATATATATATCGGCCTAGAAGTTAGTCTGAAGAAGACAGAAGTTCTCCACCAGCCTGCACCCCAGGAAGATTATCACCCTCCCTGCATCACTGTGGGTGAATCAGTTCTG
Organism: Heteronotia binoei; assembly: GCF_032191835.1. NCBI lineage: Eukaryota > Metazoa > Chordata > Lepidosauria > Squamata > Gekkonidae > Heteronotia > Heteronotia binoei. Next base: position 51,312,077 of record NC_083224.1, read on the forward strand.
AAGACAGTCCAGCAGTTCAGCTACCTGGGGTGCATCATCTCCTCAGATGCCAAGATCGACAAGGAGATTGACAACAGGCTGGCAAAGGCAAACCGTGCATTTGGCCGACTGCACAAAAGAGTGTGGAGCAACAAGCATCTGAAAAAAGGCACAAAGATCAATGTTTACAAAGCGGTTGTGATGACAACCCTCATCTACGGCTCCGAATCGTGGGTTTTATACCGTCATCACCTGCGACTCCTTGAGCGCTTTCATCAGCGCTGCCTTCGCACCATCCTCAACATCCACTGGAGTGACTTTGTGACCAACACTGAAGTCCTCAAGAGGGCGGAGGTTACCAGCATCGAGGCACTGCTGTTGAAGACGCAGCTGCGCTGGGCAGGGCATATTTCTAGGATGGAAAACCACCGCCTTCCCAAGATTGCCCTGTATGGCGAACTCTCCACCGGCCATCGAAATAGAGGGGCACCAAAGAAGAGGTACAAGGACTCCTTGAAGAAATCCCTTAGCACCTGTCACATCAACCATCACCAGTGGTCTGACGTAGCCTCAGATCGCAAAGCATGGAGGCACACCATCCACCAGGCTGTCTCTTCCTTTGAGAACGCACGCATAGCTGGTCTTGAGGACAAAAGGAGATTGAGGAAGAATCGCACTGCTACAGGACCAACCCTAAATCAGACTTTTCCCTGCAGCCGCTGTGGCCGGACCTGCCTGTCCCGCATTGGTCTTGTCAGCCACCAGCGAGCCTGCAGCAAACGTGGACTATTGCACCCTTCTTAAATCTTCGTTCGCGAAGCCAAGCCGAGAGATATGCATTTATATACAAGTAGTCTTGTGTATCCATGCTACAAGTGTTTGCTACCTGAATCTTCATTAAAAACTTCTTTTGCATTTACTCAAGAAGTCTTGTGACAGATTCTGGGCAAAACTTTACACATTATAAGAAATGGAGATAAAAGTACTAAATTCCTCAGGGCAATAAGGCAAAAGACTTTCCAAGGCAAGCCCAAATTAAATGACACTGAAGTAAATTCTAGAACGTGATATGCTTCTGGCTCATAAACTACATATATGTATATGAAGAGAGAACAAAAGCTCTAAGCTGTCCTGTCAGACCCTTGACTATTTTATCACTTTAAAAATATTCTGCTCTTCATGGTGACCAGACTGCCCACTACATGGGAAATACTGTCATATGAAGCTGCTTTTAGATGTTGTCCATCTGTCTACTACATTATTCTCTACTCCAATTGGAAACAGCTCTTCAGGGTTTCAGGCACAAAACTATTTTTCCTAACACCTGCTGACTGAAACTATTTCAACTGGAGATGCCATGAATCAAACCTAGGACCATGCGCATTGACCACTGTTCTACCTCTGAACCATATCCCTCCCCTCTAATTACTACTCCCCTGCTTAAGTTAGGAGCAGCCAATATGTTAATAGGTGCCAGGAATTAGAGATGCCACAGACATTGTGGCAAATATGTTTGCTATGTGAACATACATCTGCAATCATCCATGCCATTTGCCTCCAGCAGCTGTCAAACAGCTTTAGAACATAAGAACATAAGAGAAGTCATGTTGGATCAAGCCAATGGCCCATCCAGTCCAACTCTCTGTGTCACACAGTGGCCAAAAATCTCCAAGTGCCACTTTCAGTAGCAGTGGTGGCAAAAAATTATATATATATATATATAATTATATATATATATATATATATATATATATATATATATATATATATATATATATATATATATATATACACACACACACACACACACACACACATATACACACTGTGGCTAATAGCCACTGATGGACCTCTGCTCCATATTTTTATCTAACCCCCTCTTGTGGCCGCCACCACCTCCTGTGGCAGTGAATTCCACATGTTAATCACCCTTTGGGTGAAGAAGTACTTCCTTTTATCCGTTTTAACCTGTCTGCTCAGCAATTTCATCGAATGCCCACAAGTTCTTGTATTGTGGGAAAGGGAGAAAAGTACTTCTTTCTCTACTTTCTCCATCCCATGCATAATCTTGTAAACCTCTATCATGTCACCCCGCAGTCGACATTTCTCCAAGCTAAAGAGTCCCAAGTGTTTCAACCTTTCTTCATAGGGAAAGTGTTCCAGCCCTTTAATCATTCTAGTTGCCCTTTTCTGGACATTCTCCAATGCTATAATATCGTTTTTGAGGTGCAGTGACCAGAACTGCACACAGTACTCCAAATGAGACCGCACCATCGATTTATACAGGGGCATTATGATACTGGCTGATTTGTTTTCAATTCCCTTCCTAATAATTCCCAGCATGGCGTTGGCCTTTTTTATTGAAAATGCACAGTGTCATGACATTTTCAGTGAGTTATCTACCACGACCCCAAGATCTCTCTCTTGGTCAGTCTCTGCCAGTTCACATCCCATCAACTTGTATTTGTAGCTGGGATTCTTGGCCCCAATGTGCAATACTTTGCACTTGGCCACAGTGAACCGCATCTGCCATGTTAACGCTCACTCACCCAGCCTCAACAGATCCCTTTGGAGTTCCTCAAAATCCTCTTGTTCTCACCACCCTGAACAATTTAGTGTCATTCGCAAACTTGGCCACTTCATTGCTCACTCCCAACTCTAAATCATTTATGAACAAGTTAAAGAGCATGGGACCCAGTACCGAGCCCTGTGGCACCCCACTGCTCACCGTCCTCCACTGCGAAGATTGCCCATTTATACTCACTCTCTGCTTCCTATTATTCAGCCAGTTTTTGATCCACAAGAGGACCTGTCCTTTTACTCCATGACTCTCAAGCTTTCTAAGGAGCCTTTGATGAGGAACTTTATCAAAAGCTTTCTGGAAGTCAAGGTAAACAACATCTATCGGGTCTCCTTTGTCCACATGTTTGTTCACCCCCTCAAAGAAATGTAACAGGTTTGTGAGGCAAGATCTTCCCTTACAGAACCCATGTTGAGTCTTCCTCGATAACCCGTGTTCATCAATGTGCCTACTCATTCTGTCCTTGATAATGCTTTCTACCAACTTTCCCGGCATTGAAGTCAGACTGACTGGCCTGTAATTTCCCGGATCTGCTCTGGAACCCTTTTTAAAGATGGGGGTGACATTTGCTACTTTCCAGTCCTCAGGAACGGAGGCAGATTTCAATGAAAGATTACAGATTTTTGTTAGAAGATCTACAAGTTCAACTTTGAGTTCTTTCAGAACTCTCGGATGTATGCCATCCGGACCCAGTTACTTATTAGTTTTTAATTCGTCCATCAGTTGTAGGACCTCCTCTTTTTTCACCTCAATCTGACTCAGGTCTTTCAATACCCCTTCCAGAATTAGTGGTTCTGGGGCAGGCAAAAAGTTCTCATCTTCCACAGTGAAGACGGAGGCAAAAAATTCATTCAGCTTCTCAGCCATTTCCCTATCCTCCTTCAATAATCCTTTTACCCCATGGTCATCCAAGGGCCCCACTGCCTCCCTGGCTGGTTTCCTACTTCTAATATATTTGAAGCAATTTTTATTGTTGGTCTTTATGTTTTTTGCAATATGCTCCTCATAGTCCCTTTTTGCCTGCCTGATCACAGTCTTGCATTTGATTTGCCACAGCCTGTGTTCCCTTTTACTAATCTCACTTGGACTGGTTTTCCACTGCTTAAAGGAATCCTTCTTACCTTTTACAGCTTCCATTACTTTGTTTGTTAACCATGCAGGCCTTTTCTTATGCCTGTTTGTGCCTTTCCCAACTTGTGCTATGTATTTTATCTGAGCTTCTAGGATTATAGTTTTAAATAGTCTCCAAGCTTCCCCAAGGGTTTTGACCGTATTTACCTTTCCTTTCAGTTTCCTCCACATCTCAGTGAATTTACCCCTTTTAAAGTTAAACGTGGTTGTGGTGGTCTTTTTGGGCAACTCCCTATTTATACAAATGGTGAAATCAATAACATTATGGTCACTGCTCCCAAGTGGCGCAATCACTTTTACATCTCTCACCAAGTCTTGGGCATTACTTAGGACCAAATCCAGGATCGCCCCACCCCTGGTAGGTTCTGAGACCATCTGCTCCATAGCACAGTCATTGAGAGCATCAAGAAACTCAATCTCTTTCTCTCGACCAGTACACATATTGACCCAATCAATCTGCGGGTAGTTAAAATCACCTATTACGACACAGTTTTTACGTTTAGCCGCTATCTTTAAGCCTTCCATCATGTTATAATCGTCCTCTCTCTTTTGATTTGGTGGGCAATAACAAACTCCCATAGTTAAATTTCCTTTTGGGCCCTCTATTTCAACCCAAAGCATTTCTAAAACGGAATCTAATTATCTGACCTCAGTCTTACTGGACCATATATCCTCTCTGACATACAGAGTCATCCCACCTCCAACCCTTCCCTCCCTATCCTTCCGATATAACTTATATCCAGGAATCACCGTGTCCCACTGATACTCCTCATTCCACCAAGTTTCTGAAATTCCCACAATGTCTATGTTTTCTCCCAACACTAAACACTCCAATTCACCAATTTTACTTCGAACACTTCTAGCATTTGCATACAAACATCTATAATTTCCCAGGCAAGCTAGGCCTGCCACCTTCCTCCTGCCGCCTCGAGACTCTGGCAGACAGTCCATACTGTTTGTCATCATCACAGTGGACAACTATGATCCGTTACCCGGTAGAAAAATAGCAGCCAACCCTTCATCTCTTTGAGACGAGTCCTCCCGAACCAGAGACATTTCATCTCCTGTAAACTGCTCTGCCACCTTTTTGATTTTAAGCACCAGCAGCCTGGTTCCATCCGGGGACAAGTGGAGACCGTCTCTTTTGTACAGCTCCTGCTTGTTCCAGAAAGCATCCCAGTGCCTAACAAACTTAAACCCTTCCTCCTTACACCATTGTCTCATCCACACATTGAGACTTCTAATTTGTGCCTGTCTCTCCTGCCCTGCACGTGGAACAGGTAGCACTTCTGAGAAGGCTACCTTGGAGGTCCTGGCCTTAAGTCTCCCACCTAGCAGCCTAAATTTTTCCTCCAGGACCTCACGACTGCATTTCCCCACATCGTTGGTGCCAACATGCACCACAACCACAGGTTCCTCCCCAGCACTGTCTAGCAGCCTATCTACTACACGCATAATGTCCGCTACCTTCGCACCAGGCAGGCAAGTCACCATACGGTCAGTACACAGTTTCGCCACCCAGCTGTCTACTTGCCTAAGGATCAAATCACCAACTACCAACCCCCCCCTCCCCCTGCTCAGGGATGGTTCCTTGGCGTGAAAGGATTTCCGCTCACCAACCGAAGAAGAGATCCCTTCTGAGGGCGCATTCCCCTTATCCTCAGCACGGTGCCCTGTTCCCTCTTGCCCCTCATGCTCTCTGGCAGCAATGGGGCTGCTACGTTCAGAGTGGGGCTCACGTAATATGCCCCCGAGAGTCTTCCCCAAGTGCCTAACTGTACAGTAAATGTGATGATTTAACTACAGTAAATGTGATGATTCTGCTCAGGACCATGGATGGTTGGGTCATGCAATTAAATGATCCAAGGATGGAACAGTACACTGTACTGTTTGGATTTGCAGAAGGAACAGGGTCAGACTGTTCACAAACAGCCAAACTGGTTGAAGCAAATCCATCTCCTTGCTTGCACCTGGCAAACTAACCATGAGTTGAGCCATTGGGCATTTGAGAATCCCATCGAAGAATGCACAAAGGACCTAGCTAAAGAAATATGATAGGCACATATACCCTATATCTGGAAACACTTTGCAGCTGGAACCCCATTTTGGTGGAGTGCAACATGCATTCATCTAGCCCTCTTAAAGAAGATACACAAAGTCCTCCACTCCTTACCCTGAGTTTATTGTCAATAAGGCCACATTTTTCTTCATGGAATAAAAAGTGTCTTGTTTATTCCATCTCTTCTGTTTTGAATCATTATGATGTATTTGTTTATATCTGGAGGAAGCAGGGAGATCTTTGCTCTTGTTTTGTAGCTGTTCCTCTCCCACAATGTCCCAATATACTTCTTTAATGAATGAGATAGTAAATGAATCAGAAAGTAGATGGATGATCACCCACGGCGCCTTCGATTCATCATGGCAATCCTCTCTTGGCCTGTGGGTTTGCTTGAGCTCAATAAGTGCTACTTACCAATAATTCTCACCTGGAGACCCCTGATTTCTGTCCATTAAGAGAGAGCTTGGTTTGCTGGGCTCCATCTGTTAAAATTGCTCTTCCGATGCATTGACAAAGGGATGTAGGCAGGTGGCAGCACATCCCTCTGTTTATGCTGTTTGAATTATCTGATGCCCTCACAGAATCCTGTGGGCTTGAGTTAATATGCTTTCCTGAAAGCACATCACCCTGTCTCAGCACAGTGTTGTTATCACACCAAGAAAGGCACATGGTGCCTTCTATCAATACAACACCCTTCATTATTTAACACAATTAATAGTAGGCCCTTGTTAAAACACCTTTCCTGGGCAGAGAGAATGGAAGGGTAGCTACTTATTGAAAATTCAGATGTGAGAAATAAATACAAAGAGGTTTGCTGGAAGTGATTTTACTCCTGTCAGGTTCCATTTTCATGCTGCATGTCCCAACTTGGATCCAGCATATCCAGCTGAAATGGATTGTAAATTCACTGAGGGAGGAAATAACTCAGAATAACAAATAAATACAAAATATGGAACATTGGAAGTGATTGGGTAATACCCTTGTTATTGCAATGCTGAGAAAAGACATGTACGCCAAACAGTGGTGAAACTACATTTATAGCTATGGACTGCTGCCCAATTCGCTCCTTGCACCTGAGAGATTTTCTAAGAAATGAAAAAATCCGAATGCATTAACCTGATATATCAGGTAGATCTGGCTTCAGAGTGTGGCTATGTTTGTAGTATGCCAGCAAGCTATGTACTCTGCTAACATTAGACAAAATTACTATGGAATTGGGAAACCTTTGCCACAGGGGACAATGTCAACACCCAAGGACAGAGGCATCGCAGAATATTGCAAAATGTTTCTTAATTATAAGAAATTCTTAATTTCTGAGAATAACAACAGATTATATAGTTTCTCCCCCCCCCCCCCCCATCGGTATACATTTTGCTAACTCTTTTTTGGTTTAGGGGACCAAAGAAGCCAGATGTGTCTTTAAAATGGATACTTGTACTGCACAGATGTTCATCCCACAAAAGAAAATTTTATCAAATTAAGCAGATAAAGTTGGAATGATATAGAAATGCTTCTTGTAAATGATCCAGGATAATATAGTAGTATTTTATAGTGGATCTGCTTATCTGCTGCAATTCTAACTGGGTCCTCTTAAGTAGAGTCACACCCTTTAAAACCCATTGATTTCAGTGGACTTGGAAGAGCGTATCTTTGGTTAGTGAGGCATGATACCACAGTTCATGTCAAACACATATAGCTCCCCATATTCTAAAAATGCAGCTCAGCAGCAACCAAAAGAAATCAACAATAGCTGGAAATCCAAATTCCACAGTGTCTACATCCAAAGTGGCTCATGGCGTATATATATTCCACACCAAAATGCTGCAAAAGTAGAAAAGGACTGAAACTTTTTGTTCTGAGTGTGATAGTTAGCTGAAGATAATGCAAGATAAGCTATTTCAGAGTGGAATGGCAATGAGAAAACTAAGGGTAATAATACTGCTTGTCCCAAAGCAGTTGTGCACCATTAGCCTGAACTGGTTGACATGCTACAGAAAAAAAGATTACCTGGTCTGAAAGAGGGAACATTTGTTACTAGAATGTCAGTACCAACCAAATGGTTTATTCCAGACATGGCCATCACACTCTCAGTTTAAGATCTGCACATCATAAACTACTTTGAAGATACTGCTGTCTGAGCTTTTTGCTGTTCACTTGCACAGTCAAGTCCGACTCTTTGTGACCCCATGGACAAAATCATGCCAGGCCCACCATCCTCCGAAGTCTGCTCAAATTCGTGTTTGTTACATCAGTAACACTGTCCAGCCATCTCATCTTTTGCCGTCCCCTTTTTCTTTTGCCTTCTGTCTTTCCCAGCATCAGGATCTTCTCTAGTGAGTGCTCCCTTCTCATTTGGTGGCCAAAGTATTTGAGCTTCAGCATCTGACCTTCCAGGGATCAGTCTGGGTTCATTTCCCTTAGGACTGACTGATTTGATCTTCTTGCAGTCCAAGGGGCTCTCAAGATTCTTCTCTAGCACCACAGTTCAAAAGCATCTATTCTTCTGTGCTTGGCCTTCCTTATGGTCCAGCTCTCACAGACATACATTACTACTGGAAATACCATTGCTTTCACTACACGGACTTTTGTTGACAGGGTGAAGTCTCTACTTTTTATAATACTGCCCAGGTTCGTCATTGCTGTCCTCCCAAGGAGCAAATGTCTTTTAATTTCATGGCTACAGTCACCATCTGCAGTGATCTTGGATCCCAGAAATGTGAAGTCTGTCACTACTTCCACATCTTCCTCTTCTATTTGTCAAGGTGTGATGGGGCCAGATGCCATGATCTTAGTTTTTTTGATGTTGAGTTTCAAGCCTACTTTTGTGCTCTCCTCTTTCACCCTCAACAAGAGGTTCTTTAGATCCTCTTCACTTTCTGCCATTAGAGTGGTATCATCTGCATATCTGAGGTTGTTGATGTTTTTCCCAGCAATCATAATTCCAGCTTCTGCTTCATCTGGGCCAGCATTCCGCATGATGTACTCTGCATATAAATTAAATAAGCAGGGTGACAATATACATCCTTGTCGAACTCCTTTTCCTATTCTAAACCAATCAGTTGTTCTATATCCTGTTTTGACAGTTGCTTCTTGACCCTTATACAGGTTTCTCAGGAGACATGTGAAGTGGTCTGGTACTCCCATCTCTTTAAGGACTTGACACAGTTTGTTGTGATCCACACAATCAAAGGCTTTAGCATAGTCAATGAAACAGAACTAGATGTTTTTCTGATACTTCCGTGCTTTCTCCATAATCCAGAGAATGTTGCCAATTTATTCTCTAGTTCCTCTACTTCTCCAAAACCCAACTTGAACTTCTGGGTAGTTCCCAATCTACATACTGCTGAAGCCTAGTTTGTAGGATCTTTAACATGACCTTGCTGGCATGTGAAATGAGTGCAATGGTGTGATAGTCTGAACATTCTTTGGCATTAGCCTTCTTTGGGATTGGAATATAAACTGACCTTTTCCAATCCTGTGGCCACTGTTGCATTTTCCAGATTTGTTGACATAATGTGTGCATCACTTTAACGGCATCATCTTTTAGAACTTTGAATAGCTCAACTGGGATACCATCATCTTTGCTCACTTTGTTGTTAGTAATGCTTTCTAAGGCCTATTTGACTTAACACTCCAGGATGTCTGGCTCGGGGTCAGCAATTTCACTGTCTTGGCTGTCAAGGTCATTGAGATCTTTCTTGTATAATTCTTCTGTGTATTCTTGGCACCTCTTCCTGATCTCTTCTGCTTCTGTTAGGTCTCTACCATTTTTGTCTTTTATCATGACCATCTTTGCACGAAACGTTCCCTTGATTTCTCCAATTTTCTTGAAGCGATCTCTTGTCCTTCCCATTCTGTTATTTTCCTCTGTTGCTTTGCATTGTTCCTTCAGGAAGGCCTCCTTATCTCTCCTTGCTGTTCTCTGAAAATCTGCATTCAGTTGAGTGAATTTTTTCCTTTTCACCTTTGCCTTTCGCTTTTCTTCTTTCTTCAGCTATTTGTAAAGCCTCATCAGACAGCCACTTTGCTTTCTTGCTTTTCTTTTTCTTAAGTTTGGTGCTGATTGCTGCCTTCTGTACAATGTCACGAACCTCCGTCCATAGTTCTTCAGGCACTCTGTCTATCAACTTTAGTTCCTTAAACCCATTCTTCACCTCCACTGTATATTCATAAGGGATGTGAACAAGGTTAAACCGGAATGGCCTAATGGCTTCCCCAGTTTTCTTCAGTTTAAGTCTGAATTTTGCAATGAGTAGCTCATGATCTGAGCCACAGTCAGCTCCAGGTCTTGTTTTTGCTGACTGTAAGGAGCTTTCCATCTTTGACTGCAGAGTATATAATCAATCTGATTTCTGTGTTGCCCATCAGGTGATGTCCATGTGTAGAGTTGCCTTTTAGGTTGTTGGAAGAGGGTGTTCGCTATGACCAGTTTGTTCTCTTGACAAAACTCTATTAGCCTTTGCTCGGCTTCATTTTGTTCTCCAAGGCCAAACTTGTCCATTGTTCCAGTTACCTTTTGACTTCCTACTTTGGCATTCCAGTCCCCTATGATGAGGAGGACACCTTTTTTGGTGTTAATTTTAGAAGATGTTGTAGATCTTCATAGAACTGGTCCACTTCAGCCTCTTCTGCATCCGTGGTTGGGGCATAAACTTGGATTACTGTGATATCGAATGGTTTGCCTTGGATACGGACCGAGATCATTCTGTCATTTTTGAGATTGTATCCCATTACTGCCTTCCTCACTCTCTTGTTAACTATAAAGGCCACACCATTCCTTCTATGGGACTCTTGCCCACAATAACAAAGGTAGTGAACCGCTGAGTTAAATTCATCCATTCCCATCCATTTTGATTCACTGATTCCCAAGATAAGGATGTTCAGTCTTGCCATCTCTTTTTTGACCACATCCAGTTTACCATGATTCATAGATCTTACATTCCATGTTCCAATGCAGTATTGTTCTTTGCAGCATAGGACTGTTCTTTCACCATCAGACACATCCACAGCTGAGCGTCCTTGCAGCTTTGGCCCAGCTGCTTTACTCTTTCTGTTACTTGGACTTGCCCTCCGCTCTTCCCCAGTAAGATATTGGGCACCTTCTGACCTGAGGGGCTCATCTTCCAGCACCATATCTTTTAGTCTTTTTTACTGTCCATGGGGTTTTCTAGACAAGGATACTGGAGTGGGTTGCCATTTCCTTCTCCAGCGGATCACATTTTGTCTGGGTTCTCAACTGTGGCTTGTCCATCTTGGGTGGCCCTGCATGGCATAGCCCACAGCCTCACTTAACCTCACAAGCCCTCTCGCCACGCCAAGGCAGCAATCTATGAGAGATAGATATCCATATATCAAGAAAGAGAGGAACTTGTATTGAAGTACTATTTTGGCAATAGAATACATGAATGTAAGATTGCACCCAAACAACTTGTTCCCAAGTAAAATATTGCTGCTGGTGGAAAATGTTATCAAGTCACAGCTGATTTATGGTGCACCCATATGTTTTTAAAGCAGGAGACATTCAGAGGTGGTTTGCCATTGCCTGCCTCTGCATTGTGACCTTGGACTTCCTCAATGGTTTTCCATCTAAATACTAACCAGGGATGATCCTGCTTAGCTTCCAAGATCTGATTAGATCAGGCTAGCCTGGGCCATCTAGGTCATAGACACAATGCAGAGAGGCTTCAGTAACAAATTATTCTTTCATCCCTCACCCCATTTTATTCCACATTTTAACATACATTTTAACAAACTATTTTGGTTCATATTTATGAGATTTCTACCCCACATATAGTAAGAACAACCCTGCTTGGTCAGACCCATGCATTCTGTTCCACATAATGGCCAACCAATTGCCCTGGAGGACCAACAAACAGGTCACAGTGGCTAAAGCTAATGCCACCTCCTATCCCTGGTATTCAGAGGTTTGCTGCCTCAGAATATGGAAGTTCCCTTTAACCAGCATGACTAATAGCTATTGATGAACCTCATCTCCTTGATTTTGTCTAATTTCCTCATAAAGTTATCTGGGCTCAGAAGTGCCCAAGTTCAATCTCTAGCATCTCCAATGAAAAAGATCAGGTAGCAGATGGCGTGAAAGACCTCAGCCTGACACCCAGGAGAGCCGCTGCCAATCTGAGTAGACAGTATTGACCTTCAAGGACCAAAGGTCTGATACATCTTTGTGTGCTCCTGGCCATCATTACTCATTGGACATTACTCATTAAGGTTTGTCTATTCTAAACCTATTACACATCCATTTTATTTATGTTCTAGTATTATGGGAGAGGGAGAAAAAGGATTATCACCTTCCATGTGATTCCTAGAGTTGCCCTATGTTGTTTTACCAGACGTGACAGTGCAATCCATGAGTCTGTGGATGTCTTTTATTTTGCTTCTGCCAATGTTCCAAGCAGTGTCAGACTATGAGAACAAGGAGTGGGAAATCCCCTGCCTCATTACAGGGAATGAGACCCCTAGAATGGAACTGATGGTAGCTGTGCTCCCTACAGCAGAGTTTGTGTACTTGCCTCTGCTTCCCAGTGCAAACAACATGCAAACGCAACATGCATACATTCCATGCAAAACCACTTCAAGTGACATAGTGTCCAGTACACCTCTGCAGTAAGAGTGTATGTGCAGGTCTGTGTACACATTTGATAGCAAATCATTGTGAAAGTTAACTTTATTTCCCTTCACTGCAGCAGTAAAAACATAGTTTCTCTATAAAATGAAATAAGGAATGCCTCATAAAGGTTGGTCAGAGACAGTTGTCTAATTTTGCTCAAAATGTCACAGGCAACAGTGAAAAGTGTATTATGAAGACTGATGGTTTAATATAGTGATTCATGGACTGAGACAATTGGATGCCATGCAGGGGGAACAGGAGGGAGAGTAACTGCAAAAGTTCAGAATATTACCCATTGACTATAGGGAATGAGGTATGGTGGCAGGCCAAGTTCTCATATAGACGTAAGGAAGAAGCAGACAATTATGTAAAAAGCCAGAGAGTAGGAAATGTGGTGACCCACAGTCCTGCAAACCTTTACCACTTCACACTAACCAAGGTCTTACTGCTACAGCCAGACAACCAAACACTCACATACCTATGTACAAGAAAACTCAAGGAATCTCTGCCACTATTGCTCAGATTCAGTTTTATTACAGTCCATGGTTATCTGTACCGTTACTTATGTATTTTATATATTATCTTTCTCTCAATTGTGTAATTTTATCTAGGTTTTGATACATTTTATTATTACATTTTAACTGGAACTCTTAACTTGTATACTAGTAAAGGTAAAGGTAGTCCACTGTGCAATCACCAGTCGTTTCCAACTCTGGGGTGACGTTGCATCATTATGTTTTCATGGCAGACTTTTTACGGGGTGGTTTGCCATTGCCTTCCCCAATCATCTACACTTCCCCCCTCTCCCCAGCAAGCTGGGTACTCATTTTATTGACCTCAGAAGGATGGAAGGCTGAGTCAACCTTGAGCCGGCTACCTGAACCCAGCTTCCGCAGAGATTGAACTCAGGTCGTGAGCAGAGAGCTCAGACTGCAGTACTGCAGCTTTACCACTCTGTGCCACGGTGCTGCTAACTTGTATACTACTATACCACTATTGCTCTGAAGGCATGTTGGCTCAGTCAGATCCAGCAACCAGCCTGTCCAGTGTGCTCTACTGATGTGGGAACACATTAGGGTTGCCAGGACCAACTCAGAAAATATATGGGGACTTTGGAGGTGGAACCTGGAGATTTTTCCATTCCTTAAATAAAAATGCAGCAGTGCAGTTCCCCCAAATACAATCTTCATTTCCCCAGCAGCTGCACTTCCACTAAATGAAAGTGAACACACACACACTCTCACTCTTGCAAAGCAGCCAAAATAAACGTCATTTGCAAGTACATGTTTTCATGATCTCACTGGGGCAATTTACTCGTGGGAGCTCCTGAATATAACAATCTGCTGTATTTCAACCAGTTTCTTCAGACTAACACAGGAAAATAAATGGGAGCAGTCTATGGGGTGGAGTTTTCCTCCATCCCATAATCAGATCCTAGTTGATTCTTTACTATCCATTTTACTATACACACTACTTCTGAAATGATTGCAAAATTTATGCTGTAAGCCGCCCTGAGCCTGCTTTGGCGGGGAGGGCGGGATATAAATCAAAATTAATTAATTAATTAATTAAAAACAGAGGGACTATGCTGGCTTCTCTTGCTTTCTCACTTGCTTCACATACTTACCAGGAAGAGCCACATGGCTCTGCCTGCTGCCCCCTCCCCCTATGCAGATTTCCACCTGCTGAGATTTTTTTTCTCCAGGTCAGTATGGCAAGGGATCATGGTTGTTTTTGCCATCTTCTGGGCATGGAGCAGGGGTCACTGGGGATGTATGTGTGTGTGGGAAGTATTTGTGAAGTTCCTGCATTGTGCAGAAAGTTGAACTAGATGACTCTGGAGGTCCCTTGCAACTCATGATTCTAGGATTTTAAGGCACACACACAGTCCAAGACACAAGGGGTTTGCAAGGTTCTTTTAAACCTGCAGAGATCTAAAGGCATATCATAGCTGTTGGGGGTGGGGAGCTTCTCACACCAGCCAGCTGGCTGCTGGTGGGAAGGAGCCTGCAAAACTTGGGGATCCCCTGCCAGGACCTGGGGGCTGACAAACCTATTGCACATCTACCTGTGGAGACTAGGGAAGGTCAGGATCGGGGAGAAAATAGGAGAAGGTGGGCCTTATAATCAATATTTACCTTTTCCCCAAAGATGAAAGAGAGCTAATGGCTGTAGCCATGCAAGATCAAGAGAAGGCAAGTGGCTACCAGAACCACTGCTTGCCTGGCAGCTGCATGAAGAAACACAAAAGCATGCCAGAGAAATTTGTCCACTTCCTACTACCAGGACCTGGAGGGAGGAGGTAGCACTTTGAAATAATTTAGGATTAAAGTCCCCACCACCACTTTCCTTGGCAAAGTATCATGTGGGATCTTGGATCCAGTCAGTGAGGGCTTTGTTGTGTTGAGTGCCAGCAGCACCTAGGGGAGGTTTTCTCCCAAGTCCTGAAGGGAAAATTGGTGGAAATCAGTGCAATAAGTGAGTGCTGTCACCGTCCTTCCCTCCCCCTCCACCTTCTCCCTCCCTCTAAAAAAAGCATTGCAATCATTTCAGTATTTTATTACTAACAAGTACCTTTGTCAAATATGCAGATGACATAAAGCACAGAAGATGGCAAACATTTCAGAGGATGTACTAGTATTTCAAAACATCCCTGATAAATAGTGTAGGATTATACACAGCAAAGAAAAATCAGAAGTTCAAACAGAGGGTATGGCACCTAGGCTCTAGTATAGCTAATAAGAATTTTGTTTTAGCACAGAGCTCCAAATGGTAATTGTTCATACAAGCAGATAAAACTAAGTTGATTTTAGTGGGATCCAAACAAGAGTATCTGTGCGCAGAACTGCAACCCATGTATGTGGGAATCAACACTGTGATAGTGTAACATAAAGGCAATGCCATATTATGTTGTGTTACGAAATCGAAAATTCAGGAAGTAAGGCAAGGCAGCTGCATTGGGTCATGCAGTTACATTTTCTTTGCACTTTTAGGTTATATTGTTTTAAGAATTGTATTGCAAACTGGAAATAATTTTGATGTGATGAAAAAGTTCTCTGTAAATTCTCCCCAGTATTCCTTGCCAGTATTTCTGGCTTCTCAGTACCATTTATTAGTCTTAAGAACATAAGAGAAGCCATGTTGGATCAGGCCAGTGGCCCATCCAGTCCAACACTCTGTGTCACACAGCGGCCAATATATGTGTTCGTGTATACACACACACATATATACTGTGGCTAATAGCCACTGATGGACCTATTTTTATCCAATCCCCTCTTAAAGCTGGCTATGCTTGTAGCTGCCACCACCTCCTGTGGCAGTGAATTCCACATGTTAATCACCCTTTGGGTGAAGAAGTACTTCCTTTTATCCATTTTAACTTGACTGCTCAGCAATTTCATTGAATGCCCACGAGTTCTTGTATTGTGAGAAAGGGAGAAAAGTACTTCTTTCTCTGCTTTCTCCATCCCATGCATAATCTTGTAAACCTCTATTGTGTCAACCCGCAGTCGACATTTCTCCAAGCTAAAGAGCCCCAAGCGTTTTAACCTTTCTTCATAGGGAAAGTGTTCCAAACCTTTAATCATTCTAGTTGCCCTTTTCTGCACTTTTTCCAATGCTATAATATACTTTTTGAGGTGCGGTGACCAGAATTGTACACAGTATTCCAAATGAGACCGCACCATCGATTTATACAGGGGCATTATGATACTGGCTGATTTGTTTTCAATTTCCTTCCTAATAATTCCCAGCACGGCGTTGGCCTTTTTTATTGCAATCGCACACTGTCTCGACATTTTCAATGAGTTATATACCACAACCCCAAGATCTTTCTCTTGATCAGTCTCTGCCAGTTCACACCCCCATCAACTTGTATTTGTAGCTGGGATTCTTGGCCCCAATGTGCATTACTTTGCACTTGGCCACACTGAACCTCATCTGCCACGTTGACGCCCACTCACCCAGGCTCGACAGATCCCTTTGGAATGCCTCACAATCCTCTCTGTTTTTCACCACCCTGAACAATTTAGTGTCATCTGCAAACTTGGCCACTTCACTGCTTACTCCCAACTCCAGATCATTAATGAACAAGTTAAAGAGCATGGGACCCAGTACTGAGCCCTGCGTCACCCCACTGCTTACCATTATCAACTGTGAAGACTGCCCATTTATACTCACTCTCTGCTTCCTATTAATTAGCTAGTTTTTGATCCACAAGAGGACTTATCCTTTTACTCCATGACTCTCGAGCTTACTAAGCAGCCTGTGATGAGGAACTTTATTAAAAGCTTTTTGGAAGTAAAGGTAAACAACATCTATTGAGTCCCCTTTGTCCACATGTTTGTTCACCCCCTCAAAGAACAGTAACAGGTTAGTGAGGCAAGATCTTCCCTTACAGAACCCAAGCTAAGTATTCCTCAATAACTTGTGTTCAACAGTGTGCCTACTCATTCTGTCCTTGATAATGCTTTCTACCAACTTTCCCAGTATTGAAGTCAGACTGACTGGCCTGTAATTTCCTGGATCTCCTCTGGAACGCTTTTTAAAGATGGGGGTGACATTTGCTACTTTCCAGTCCTCAGGAACGGGGGCAGATTTCAATGAAAGATTACATATTTTTGTCAGGAGATCCACAAGTTCAACTTTGAGCTCTTTCAGAACTCTTGGATGTATGCCATCCGGACCTGGTGACTTATTAGTTTTTAATTCATCTATCAGTTGTAGGACCTCTTCTCTTGTCACCTCGTCACCTCTTGTCACCTCTTGTCAAGTCTTAAAACCTGACTCTTCTCCAATCTGATTTTGGCGTTCTCTGGTACTTGTTGCTGCTATTCAAATCTTCCATCCACTTCCAATCTTGGCTTTTTTCAATTCTTACATATTTATCCTTTATGTGTTAAAAAAAATCTGAAAGCCCCCATGTACCTGATATATATAAAGATCTCAAGATGCTTCCAAAATGAAGACAGTATAGACAGTTTTCATTTTTTTAAGTTATGGAACTTCCCTTTGGTGTTAACAAATATTTCTGGTACTTATGTTTATTCATTTTTAAAATTGTGGAGGTATCTGAAGGTGGAAATGGCCCTGGGGCTGCTGGGGACAACCAAAAAGGATATAGCAATCTGAATGTCATCTTTGCCTTCAAATAGCTCTCCTTTAGTTGCTCTGTGTCCACTGGAGACACTGCAGTAAACATTAAATACAGGCTTCAGCTGTCAAGTGTTGATGGCCCACCTTAGGAAGAAAATGATTACATTTTGTGTACAGTTCTATAAATGATGGATGGTTCTCCCAGAAAAGGTGGACTTCAGGTTGAGGTCATGATCCTGCAACTTGACAGGTCTTCAGAATGTCAACTCTCAATTGTAAAATCATGTTCTGTCTTCTGCTGGAGAAAAAAGCAGGCCTAGACATAGATAACAAAGAACCATGTGAAGTGCTGGAGTTTAGTAGCAGCTGCAAAGCAGAGAAGAGGACAAAACTTTTAAAAGTAATTATGCACTCATTTGAAAAATAAGTCTAACGCTTTACGTCTGGTATCATTGATCAGGGCATCAGCTAGGAAATACATGAGAAAAATAACTTCGATTGCTCAGATTGTTTTGCTTACTTTGTGCTTCTTTCCAATCCAGGCATGGGGAAAACTGAAGTGATGGATTTGCTTCTAGTAAGGCCACATCAGACAAAATTAAAATTTGTTCTGATGACAATGAATAATTGACATCTCAAACAACAATCTTCTTGTCTGTTGTCTGTTTATATCTGTCCTTGAAAACCCTTTGGAGGTTGGTCGGCACTTTCCACCACCACCACGTCTCTGGCCATCAGAATCCTATCTGGGGTTAGTTGCTGACATATAAGGATTGCCAGCTTTAGGTTGGGAAATTACTGGAGGTTTGGGGGTGAAGCATGGGAAGGGCAGAGTTTGGTGAAGGGAGGGAGTTCAGCAAGGATGTAATGCCATAGAGTTCACCTTCTGAAGTTGCGATTTTCTCCAGGGAAACATCTCTGTAGTCTGAAGATCATTTGTAATTCTGGAAGAACTCCAGCTCCCACTTTGAGGACTACAACAATAGTTCATGCATGCGTTTTCATTGGTGGCCAGCAATGATGACTGAGATGACTGATATAGCAGAGTTATAACACAATGGAGAACTTTCAGTTTGCTTTGCATCACCTCAAATGCAACAGAGACAGCTTCTGCATCCTGCAGTGGTGCAGCTAACAAATTTGTGGGAGAGTACAACAAGAAGGCACTGATTTCTGTAGATCTCTCTGATGCAGTTGTTTTAAATGTCTTGCTTTTTCTGTGTGGTCTGTATTGGTTTGTTCCCTCCTCTTCTTTGCTCCCTCTTCCACTTTTATTGTTTTTCTTAAGTCTCAGTCCTTTCTCAAATTATGTTGCTCTCCTTTTTTCCTCCTTATTTTAAAAACTGTATTACCATAATGGTGGGGAGCAGTAATACTGAGAGCCAGAATGTAGTATTTAAGAGCAGCAGACTCTAATCTGGAGAGGCAAGTTTGGAAAATCCTCTACATGAAACCCTATGTGTGAGTTCTGTCAGAACTCTCTCAGCCCCACCTCCTTCATAAGGTGACTGTTGTGGAGAGAGGAAGGGAAGGCAACTGCAAGCCACTTTGAGACTCTTTAAGGTAGAGAAAGGCAGGGTATAAAAACCAGCTCTTCTTCATATGGCAGCTTATAAATCTACATTTAAAAATTACTGATTTCCATAAAACCTCAGCTAACTTTCCCCCTCTGCAAAAAGGGAGGCCTTTTTTTGTCTATACAGGGCAACAGACTCTGGGTATCGAGGTTTAATGTAGCCATTGTGACTAATAGTTGTAGACAGACCAACATTTCCTGAATTTATCTAATTTCTTGAGGCAGTGAATTCCGTAACTCAGCTATGTGTTGTGTGCTGCATACATCTAAACAGGACTACATTCAAGAAGTCTCTGGATCCTCATGTGATGAAGTCAGTTCCCCAAAAATGAGTTGTAAATAAGTGGGGAACAAAACAAAAAGAGCTTTAAAAGTATTCTGTTAATCCTTTCAGCTTCTGCCTTCATCAGTAACACAAAAAAATCAAAGGTACATAACCTACTGTGAAAACCAGCTTCTATTATTAAATTATACAAAGTCAACAAAGATAAACATACAAATTCCACCATCATACATTAGTAACACAGCTGGTTTTCAAACCAGAGCCTAACATCATTTAGGAGCTAGATTTGGTCTGTCATTGAAGGAATTGACTCCCGTACTTTATTTAGATCTGATTCATATGCTGCTGATGGAGTGTGTTAGGGGGAGGATTTCTGGTTCAAAAATAGTTTCTCCTATTGCTCCAACTCCTATTTTTCTGGTAGTAAATGCTTCTAAGCCGCCCACTAGCTTCTTATTCTTAAAATGTGCACTGCATGTTAATTTAAGAAGGTTATCTTGCAAAAAAAGGGGGGGGGGGAATAAAAGAAGACACACTTGCCATTAGCCTGACTTCATAAGTGAGGTTAGGCAGTAGCTTGTGTTAGTAAAAGGAAGAAACATACGTTGTGTACATTGTAGGTACAAATCTTTCAGGAAATTAGTTGTAGGTGAGTGGCAGGTTTTAAGAAGAAGGGTGGAAAAAGCTATATTGTTTCTTTTTTAAAAATCCTATTATCAGTTGAAAATCATTCATGCAGTTCATTTTGTAAAAATGTAAACTCTGTGCAGAATATAGCAGATGCAGGGAAATGGGGTTTTACATGCTGCAATCACACACACTAAATAATGCACTTTCAATCCACTTTCAGTGCACTCTCCAAATGGATTTTACTTTGTGAAATGAAAAATCCAGTTGGAAAGTGGATTGAAAGTGCATTATCACAGCCACACTGAAGGCCCGTTCACACATACAGGCCAATTACTGGGTGACTGCAACATCAAGTAAAGCCTGGCCCAGCTGAATGGATCACATCTCTTGTATCATTTCAAACTTTTCAGTGGAGTCTGTTTCAACAGACAGTCATCAAGTGATGCAGCAAAAAAAAAAAAAAGTGATACAGTCAGTGCTTTTTTTGAGCAGGAACACACAGGAATGCAGTTCCAGCTGGCTTGGCATCATGAGGATGTGGTCTAATATGCAAATGAGTTCCTGCTGGGCTTTTTCTACAAAAAGCCCTGTGTGAAACAATGGTGATGCCAGGGGGTGTGGCCTAATATGCAAATGATCCCTGCTGGGCTTTCTCTACAAAAAAATCAAAAGCCCTAGATAGATCAGATCTAACTAGATATGACAGTAGCAGATCCACACCTTAGAAGATGGACTGTCACCATCCAGTGTCAAGTGGTGTGTGTGAGAGACTTTTTGCAGAAACGTGTGAGTGTGAGAGAGGTGTTATGTTGAACCCTTTGCCTAAAATTTCCCCTGGATCAGTTCCTACCAGCTGCTTTCCTTTTAGCCATCCTCATTCCTCCCCTACCAACTGGAGCCACCTTCTTCCTCTAGGAGTATGCACTAAATATCCCAAAAATGTCTTATTGCTATTTTCAGGTATTCATTCAGCTGAATATAGATTAGACAATCTGATTTGGCTATTGAAACAGCTGCACCTGAATAACAATTGATATTATTCAGCTTTTATTTGGGTATAGCTAGAAGGCATTTAAAGTGACCATGGTCTCTTTAAATGCCTTCTAAGTGTGCTCCCCAAGTTGTGCCACCATGGCGGCATGACTCAATGAGCGAACTCAATAGGCATTAATTTAAATTGATTGATTCTCCATTGTACCTTATGGGGATAAGTGCATTGGTATTCAGGAATATTTGGGAATACGAATATTTTTTGGGTCCAATAGGCCGGAGTACTTCCTTTTGTTTTTCATCCTGGTTGCTGCATTTTCAAGCACCATGTTGGGATGTTACGACACTACCTGAACTCTACTTTTTTACAATGTCTGTGCATATGCAAAAATTGCTGTTAACTGGGGAGGGGGGTTAATATATTTAGATTTAGATATCCCCTGTGAAGAACATGCCTGCTCTGGCCTGCAGGCCCATTTTTGCCTTGCCCTCCTTGGGGTTCTCAGCTCCCCTGGAGGGGTTTTTCCTTTCTTTCTCCCATTAGCTGCCACCACTACCTGATCAATATATGGGTTTCCCACTAAGAGGATCAGGACTCCCAGTTCCCGTTTCAAACTCAGCATCTGGCTACCATGGGAACAGATTAATGCCTTGTGTGCCCCTGGGGGAATAGCCAGTTACCAACTGCTTGCCTTTTAAAATAGCATTTCCAAAACACTGGGGGTCTATGTGGTACTGAGTGAGAACCACTTCCAGAATCAAAAGTTTAAAGTATTTATAAAAAAGTAAATGTTACAAGTTTATTTTTAGAACCACACAGGATTGAAACAAAGGGTAAATCACAAATCCTCTGTCCCTCTCTCTAAAATATGCGCTAACTAAATGCTACAGTAAGGACAGACTCTTTATCTTAGGTGTCCTAGTTATCTAAAGATAACTTTACCTTAACCATTACCTTAACCATTGCTCCCAGCTCTTTAGGCCAGCTACATGGTCCAAAAATGGGAGTCTGTTCCCCACGTCAGACGAGGTCTGTCCAGCTCAGCATCCTAAGGAAAAGGGAGACTGCCTTCCCCTTCCAATGTGGTTTTAACAAATCTGTATTTCCTCTCCAATTACCCTGGTCAGCCCAGATCAAGGCTTCTTTTCCTATTGTCTCCAGGAAGCCCCTTCCAGGAGTCTGTCCTCCAAGCCTCTATGTTCCCTGCTTGCAGAAGGAGGTGTGTGTGAACTGGCCCATCCCATTGTCTCTAGCAAGACCTATTAACATTTCTTAAGAGAGGCATCTGGAAGGCTATAAGCTACTTGCCCCCTTCCAACTTGTTAAACAGGAGGTTAAACACACAGACAAGTCCTGCTTGTTGCCAACATCCCAAGAGTCTGGGCATTTCTCCATACTCCCATATTAGTGTTTGTTTTTTAATATAGCCATGGCTTGGGTAGTTTTATCTGTCTGCACAGAGATCAGCCTGTTAGATATATTGAAGTTAAAGAAGAAGACTTTGCAAGGAGTAGAGGGAATCTATGCTACCTTTTCTTCTTATTGACACTCACTGATTCCTCACAATCTAGATGGAAATTGTTTGGTTTTTAGAGAATTTATATGCTGCCTCTGCTCAAGGTACCTCATAACTAAAACTAATAGTGTCAAATTGTGAGAAATAAAATAAAACCCAGCCGAAAAATATCCATATACATGGTATATCACTACCGCTTCACTACATCATATACATTCTTCAGTCTCTTCCAAATGTTGGAAGAATTGTGATGAGGATGGTTCACTATTATATTGTTGGTGGAGAGGTGTCATTCTGTTAATCTATTTTGGAAAAAGGTAATAAAAAACATTTCTCTAATTACTGGATATTGGATTCAGGGATCTCCAGTATTAATCCTTCTTAATTTATGGAATAACTCTGAGATTCCAAAGATCAGACAGGAACTAATTTCCATACTACTGACTGCTGCTAAATATTTAATAGCAGCCAAATGGGAAAATAGTGGTATACTATTCAAGATTGGTATGTTAAGTGTGGGAATTCTGTCTCTAAGTGTGACACTAGTGGCATAGTTAAAAAATGGGAACTATTTTTCTAACATATTAGATAAACTTAATCTAATATGTTAGAAAAATAGTTCCCATTTTTTAACTATGCTGCTCAGGATATATCATACAAATCATACTTCTCTAATCAACAATATAATAGTTTATTGTATTTTAAATATCATTATCTCCCATTTAAGAGTGCATTGATGTGTTTTTGTTTAGTTATTTATATTTTTACTGTTTAGCTAATAAGCCACCCTTGTATCTTGCTTTGATATACTTTTGTATTGATGGTATTGTGTTTTATTTGTGAATTTTTTATCTGTGAATTTTCTGGATATGGTTAGTTATGGTGTATATTGTTAAGATTTAATAAAGATTGTTTAAAAAATCCATAAGAGTCCTTGGATGAAAAGCAGACCATAAGTCATAAAAACTCATTGCCCCACCAGGCGGAATAACGAGACAGACACCGGATTGGATTGAAGGGCCACTTTATTAAACTCAACGGCAAGGGCAAAATGGGGAACAGGTCAAGCCAGGGGTCAACGCGACCACCTCCTTGACCTGAAAACTGGGCGAGCCCCCTGAGCCCCGGGTATGAGCCAACTAAACGGCTCAGACCCGGCCGGCCCGGCAACATGATCACCGCACCTGAGCTCCACCATACCCACAGCCATGCAGCCTGGGATGCGGACACTCTCCGCGTGCCGGGATCCCAAGACTCCCTGGAGCAACCTTGGGCCGTACAGCTTACAGTTCCCCAGGGAAGCCATGCACCAAAATGGCGCGATGCAACGGGAGCTCACCAATCCCCGAAACATAACCCAACACAAACTGCCAGTGACCAACCTATATAACGGCACCGCCATTCCACTTGCCAGCACCTAACATCAGCAGTGCAAGGTAGGCAAAAACACCCCCAAACAAGGCCAATCCGTCTGAGGGCGAAAAATTCCTACCCGGCCCCCTGAAACGGGCAACCAGCCTCTGCCTGTACTGCTTGACGGGCGGGCGGGCCAACAACTAAATCCAACTGCGTGTATAGGGGGCGGGAGCAGCCTTTTAAGGCCGCTCCTCGCCCCTTCCCTTTAGGAACAGACCATTGCCTCTCATCCACACGGGGAGGCAATGGACGGCCCCCAGCCTCAGCGGTCGATGGACCGCCCGGCTGGGAAAGGGCCGAATTGGTTTGTCTTTTGTGCTGCCTCATGTTGGTAACAAGAAATGTTTGAGGCTAGTGCCTACAAAAAAGGCTAGTAAGGTAGGTGCCAGGCCAGCCTCAAGGGAGAGAGGGGATTCCAAAGGCAAGGTGCTACCACTGAAAACACAATGACTGATTCCCACTAGCAGTCACTCCTTCCCCGAGCTCCCCCGACCTTCTGGCTTCCTTGGATCAAGGAATTCCCCACCAGTTGCTGCACAGGTGCATTTTGATCCGCAGCTCCCTCCAGTTTCCCTCACAGCTTCCTGCTCTGGTTTTAAGGGGGTTCAGAAGCTGCGAGGGAAATTGGAGGGAGCTACAAATCAAAACGCAGCCACACAGTAGTGGGGAATCAATTACTTGATCTGAGGAAAGCAGAAGTCCGGGGACAGAGCAACTGCTAGTGAGGAATCAGTCCCTGTCCACGGTCATCGCCTGCCTCATCTCTGCAGATGGGGCTTGGGAGGTGGATCTTAACTGGCAGGCTGGAATGTATGGGAGAAATATCTTCAAATATCCCAGCCCCAAAAGCCATTTTAAAGCCTTGAAGGTAAGAAACAGCGCTTTGAATTGTGTCCAGAAGGAGATAAGCAATCTGTTCCTTCCAAAGCATTGCATTTCAGAATTCTCTCACTCCCTTTTAAAAAAACATGCTTTCGAATACAATGAAGTTTTATTCTTTCAGCTGTGTCCTGACATATTACTCTACCTGATACAAAGGAAAGGTTGGTGACCCAACTTCCCTTCATTGCTTCTCCACCATTACTTTGATGCCCCCAAGGCAGTAAAAAGAGTCAGACTTACTAACGTCAGTTTCACCGATGTTTTCCCCTCTTTATTTTAAAGTTAAAATATTAATTTTTGGACCAGTTATTTTGCTTCAAAGACATGTCCTCTTGAATGCCACTTCACACACAAATGTTTTCCCAGCAGCAGCAACTATATTGGCTGTAGAAAAGTAAACAGGTGAAGTTTCTGCAGACATCATTATCTGGGAATCTTGGATATAAAATGTCAGGGGTTCATATAAAGCAACTGATAAAAACTTAAAAAAAAACCCTTTGTGAACATTCCTCATTTTTTGTGTGTGATCTAGTGAGAGATATAACTCAGCAAGAATAGATGGAGATCACTTTTTTAAAAAAGCCAAGTCATTTAAGGCTAAATGGGGAAATGCCTTATTTGGCAAACAATATTTTAGCCTGCCAGAACTGCACAGAAATGCAATAAAAACCATTTACCATTGATATGACCTCAGAGAAGTTAAATAAAATATCTAAACTATATGGATGGTAGAAATGCAACTTGGAAAATGCATTTTGTTTTTGTGTCTATAGTAGCTGTGGGCAGATGAGTAAATGCTTTAGAATATGGTTCCTGCAGTTATCCACAATATAAATATTTATAGGCTAAGAACAAAAATATTGTTATAGTTGTCTTGACATTGAAAACAGCTACATTACTGTGGTATAGTATGCTCAAAACATATTACAATGGGAAGAAAATGCTCTGGGGAGAGCATCACTGTGTACTAAGATATTGTGGAGTTCAGTGGGGCATGCACACCTTACCTTTATTAATTTAATAAGGTGAAACAAATACATTATCCTGTGTGAAACTATATTAGAGAGGAGGGGAGCAAATACTGGAAAATTAATCCCAACACTTATAAATACTTCCTTTAAAAAAAAACCCAGTATTACTATGACAAAAATGTTGCATTGTTCCACCAACACATTTTACATAAATGGCTTTCTCAGTATTCTAGCAGTGTAATCCTAAACAGAGTTATACCCTTCTCATCCCACTCACTTCAGTACATTTATAAGGGTGTATCGCTGTTTAGAATTGCAGTGTAATTCTCCTTTCCTTCCACTGGCCATGTGAAAGAACCATCTGTAGCATCTGAATGGAAACTATTCCCTACAGTTCACTTTTTGCTATCGTATGGGATTAGGCAGAAGGAAAATGCCATTTCCCTACTCTATGCTTTCAAAGGGGCCATTGGTGTGATATATGTCATCTTTTTCATTGTATCCCCCAAATCATCACCTACATTGCTTGGCTCTTTAATGACAACACAACTGGCGTTGGCCATTGTTGCCTTTGTGTCTTTCAACTTCACAGTGTTTGCTGTGCTTTCATTTCTCCTCAGTCCTCAGCACAGTCTTGGCTTATCAACCTCTCCATTGGCAGATTAGCTCCATTATTTAATATGTGATTAAAACTGGTTTTGTGCATTTGGCCAAGTTCTGCACTTGGATACGTATCCACAGCTCCAGCAGAAGGAGAAGCATCTGGTATGTTATGAACAGAACAAGGACAGATCTTTCTAAAGAACAATTTATTTGTTTACTGGTGTAGTGGGGGGAGCATGTCAGGATGCACGGATAAGAACTTCATCTGCATACATGAACCCTAACATGAAAGATGGGTTCCTGTAGAAAGGAGCTTTGTGGCCCCTCATGCTTAGAACTTTCTATCAGATGATGTCTAGGTACTGACTTTCTGTCTTCCTTAAAATCTCTGCTCAGAATTATACTTTTTAAAGCCTTCCCTTCATTTTCCTTCATATTCATTCCTAACCACAACAAAACTCCAAGCATAGATGTTTCCATGTGCTTACCTGCAACCTTTTGTCCATCTATCCTTCCTCCAAGGACTTCAGGGCAGACTATGTCATTCTCTCCTCCCTAGCTTAAATTCACAAAACTCCTGTGAGTTAGGTTAGGCTGAGAGACTGACTGGCCCGAAGCCAACCAGCAAATTTCACGGAAGAGTGGGGATTAGAACCCAGATCTCTACATCCTAGTCTGACTCACTATTACATCACACACCCTTTCACCATATCATTCAGATCCTTTCTTTTGTTCTCTCCCATGGTCAACCCAGATCATGCAATCTGTTAACATAGTTGGTTCTATTTCCATGGAATCCTCCTAAAATATTGCACAGAGAAAGGCTTATACGGACCAGGCTCACTGTGGCTATAGCTACCACCTAACAGGAATTTGTGTGATCATAGTAACACAGTTTTGAGCTAACACAGGAAGTGACCCCAGGGGAAAGTGATGTTATGAAAGGCACTTATTTTTATATACTGACTGACTGTATGAACTGGTCTTCTGTCTTGACAAATACGGAAACAGAAAAAAAAAGAACTGAATGTTCCTGGAGAGAATGACTCACCTGGAGGAATCTTGGTGGGGGTTCTGTCTGAGAATTATAATTTTTGGACTTGAATTTATGTTAAATGTCCACCACCCCATTTCTGAATAGTTATGAAAGCTTACTCTTTGAACAGACACCTGTGGTGTCTGATTGAGAAAGTAATTGGCTGATGACAGCTGTAGCAGAAGGCTTTATTTTTCTCTAATTCCTCATTCACTCAAACATAACCTAGGCCTTCAACATCTCCTGCCAATCCCTTCTGTCATCCTTTTCAAGGAATGACTGACTGCAGTGCATGAAGGTCACTTGGTGATCGTGGAGGTAATGGATAAAGGAGTAATGGAGCAGGACAGTCTGGCACTCCTAGATTTGCCTTTTTTCACAAACACAGATCCTTTAGCTTGAAACCCAGCTGGGTGTACAGGGGGTACCGGAAAGAGCTGCTGTACAGCATAACTGATAATAGCTTCTGACACGATTTACCAACAGTGGAACTAAATTTCACAAGATGTGAACAGAAGGTGAAAAACTGAAGCATAGTCAGGATTCAGCTAAATGATATAAAAAGTGAAGAGATGAGGGAGACAAACAGCAGTCTAGGATTGAAAATGGGAGATTCACACTGAGTCAGAGTCATGGGTGCATAATGAAAGTTGCTGAAGCTATCCTGGCTTCCCATTCCAGAAGCCTTGTTCATGTGCTACACTGAATGCATGTACCTACCACCTATGTGTCCTTAAAAAGGTAAGAGTAGTCCCCAGTGCAAGCAACAATTGTTTCCGACTCTGGGATGACATTGCTTTCACAATGTTTTCACGGCAGGCTTTTTACGGGGTGGTTTGCAATTGCCTTCCCCAGTCATCTACACTTTCCCCCCAGCAAGCTGGGTACTCATTTTACTGACCTCGGAAGGATGGAAGGCTGAGTCAACCTGAGCCGGCTACCTGAAACCTGCTTCCACCGGGATCAAACTCAGGTTGTGAGCAGAGAGTTCAGACTGCAGTACTGCAGCTTTACCACTCTGTGCCATAGGGCTGTATGTGTGTCCTTACATCTGTTTATAAGAAAGAGCTAATGCCTATTCACTTTACAAATGAACCAGGGACCAGTGCTTGGATAAATAAGCTGTACATGTATTGAACATAACATTAGAATTACTCAATATACCTATAAAGGCAATGAAGTGTAGATGGTACGCAGATTGTAGATGGGTTCTCTGTAACATGTGAACAGGTCGGTGTAAGAAGGTGCTGGGAAGTAATGCATCCCTCTTTTGTATCTAGTGTAGTTTGGAAGCTGGTTTCACTTTATCTGCTATTTATACTGTAAAATATTTTTTATTGTAATACCCACTTTGTGTAGTTATCCACACGGGTCTGTCTTCAGAAGCAGATAGCAAGTGAGGTACTATGACTTAAGTAGGCCTTTCATTGCTTAGACCTGCTTTTGAATAAAAAGCAGGAAAAAACATAATTTAAAACACATAGCCTTATTTTCCTTGCAACCAGTCTCAAGGAAATTTACAGAATTAATTTAAAAACAAATCACTTAAACACATGAAATTGCTGTATACTGGATCAGACCATTGGTCTACGAAAGCCAGTATGAATGGCAGCTGCTTTCCAGGTTTGGGGTTAAGGTGCACTGCTTGGAAGCAGTGACCATAATGCTGACTTCACCATTTGTATCAATAGGGAGTTGCCCCAAAAGACCCACAAAACCACATAAAACTAAAAGGGGTAAATTCTCTGAGATGAGGAGGCACGTGAAGAGGAAACTGAAAGGAAAGGTAAACAGGGCCAAAACCCTTGGGGAAGCTTGGAGGCTATTTAAAACTACAATCCTAGAAGCTCAGATAAAATATATTCCACAAGACAGGAAAGGCACAAATAGGTATTAAAAAAGGCTGCAAGGTTAACAAACAAAGTAACAGAAGCTGTAAAAGGTAAGAAGTATTCCTTTAAGCGATGGAAAGCTAGCCCAAATGAAGTTAATAAAAGGGAACACAGGCTGTGGCAAATAACATGCAAGTCTGTGAGCAGGCAGGCAGAAAGGGACTATGAGGAGCATATTGCAAAAATCATAAAGACCAACAATAAAAATTTCTTCAAATACATTAGAAGCAGGAAACCAGCCAGGGAGGCAGTGGGGCCCTTGGATGACCAAGGGGTAAAAGGATTACTGAAGGAGGATAGGGAAATGGCTGAGAAGCTGAATGCATTTTTTGCCTTCATCTTCCCTGTGGAAGATAAGTGTTTGCCCACTCCAGAACTGTTGATTTTGGGAGGGGTGTTGAAAGACCTGAGTCAGATTGAGGTGATGAGAGAAGAGGTCCTATGACTGATAGGCAATTTAAAAAATGATAAGTTACCAGGCCTGGATGGCATACATCCAAGAGTTCTGAAAGAACTTAAAGGTGAACTTGTGGATCTCCTGACAAAAATATGTAATCTTTCATTGAAACCTGCCTCCGTTCCTGAGGACTGGAAGGTAGCAAGTGTCACCCCCATCTTTAAAAAGGGTTCCAGAGGAGATCAAGAAAATTTCAGGTCAGTCAGTCTGACTTCAATACCAGGAAAGTTGGTAGAAACCATTATCAAAGAGAGGATAAGTAGGCACATTGATGAACACAAGTTATTGAGGAAGACTCAGCATGGGTTCTGTAAGGAAAGATCTTGTCTCACTAACCTGTTACAGTTCTTTGAGCGGGTAAACAAACATGTGGACAATGGGGACCCAATAGATGTTGTTTACCTTGACTTCCAGAAAGCTTTTGATAAAGTTCCTCATCAAAGGCTCCTAAGTAAGCTCAAGAGTCATGGGGTAAAAGGACAAATCCACTTGTGGATAAAAAACTGGCTGATTAATAGGAAACAGAGAGTGAGTATAAATGGGCAATTTTCTCAGTGGAGGGTAATAAGCAGTGGGTACCACAGGGATCAGTACTGGGTCTGATGCTTTTGAACTTGTTCATTAATTATTTGGAATTGGGAGTAAGCATTGAAGTGGCTAAATTTGCGGATGACACTAAATTGTTAAGGGTGGTGAGAACCAGAGAGGATTGTGAGGCACTCCAACGGGATCTGTTAGGCTGGGCAAGTGGGTGTCAACATGGCAAATGAGGTTTAACATGACCAAGTGCAAAGTAATGCACACTGAAGCCAAAAATCCGAACTATGAATACAAGTTGATGGGGTGTAAACTGGTGAAGAATGACCAAGAGAGAGATCTTGGGATTGTGGTAGACAACTTCCTGAAGATGTCAAGACAGTGTGCAACTGCAATAAAAAAGGCCAAAGCTATGCTGGGAATTATTAAGAAGGGAACTGAAAACAAATCAGCCAGTATCATAAAGGTTCCTCCAGGACAGAAAGACAAGGTGCCAGGGCTACAACATATTTAAGCTTCGCTGGAATCACGAAGTTTGGGACATTGGTAATATCTGTTTGACACTCTGTTTGATCATTGATTTTGCTCAATCACAGCCAATTTGCGGAGCAAATTCAAAAGAGAAACCTATAGACTGAAGTTTTGGATAGCCTTCTTCCAAGAAGATTGGAAATTGTCTTGTAGGACTAAAGCTTTCAAAACCCTTGGGTTATATGCTAATTTTAACCAATAGTTGATGGAGGCAAGATTTATATTGGCTTCCACCTTAACTAAACCTGACTTGAGATGTAGACTGGCATCAGACACATAACTAGGTACCTGAAATAAAGCTCTCAAAAATATTCATTGGATTTTTTTTTAAAGGAGCAAAATGGGAAGAGGAGGGTCCAAGTATTGTCCATACATTAATTGGGACAATGTATTTGCCTGAAATAACTGGAGGGCTGCTGGCACATACATGCCTCCTTTGGTATGCGCAAATTTAAAAATGCCTTGTGCAGATTTTTGACCAATTGTTGCAGCATAGTCATGGTGAGCAGTTCTACTCCCAGAAGAACATATCATTACCCCTAAGTATTTTTAAAAAGATACTTGTTCCAGCTTATGGCCATTGATGTTCCAAGATGTTACTTTCTGACTTTTGCTGAATGATGTGGTTTTTTTGGGGTGGTGGTGGTGGTATAATTAATCTCTAGTAGAGTCTCTTTACAGTAACAGTTGAATGCCTTAAGTGCTCTTTTCCCACTGGGATTCTGGATAATAAAATTGTATCACTGGCAAATAGCAAAGTCAGGATTTTCCTATTAGCTAAGATGGGGGAGTGGTATCAGTGGAGCTTATGCTACTAACCAAATTGTTAATGTATAGGTTGAACAACACATGCCAGAACACATCCCTGTCTTCCTCCTTTAGCTGTAGTTTCCAAGTCACATCTAACTCTAAGGGATGTGTTTGAATATAGGGTTCTTATTAAATACAAATGTCTACGATCCATATTTGTGGCTGTCAGTTTCTCCCACAACTAACCCCTAGATATAGAGGTGAAAGCTGATCTCAAGTCAAGGAAGGTAGGTGAAACCCTTCCTGACATACCCTGCAGAGCTATTCCATGACATGATTAAGGGAACATGAGAGAAAAAGTTTGGATGTAGACAAAACAAGGCTTGATCGGAAGGTAAGGGAGAGAGAGATGATCCTGCTCGTCTCTTGCTGCTTGTCAAGCCAATGAGGGCACAGTGTAAAAAAAAAAAACAATCAGAGCTCAAGGGTGAACACCCAGCCAATGTCAATAGCACTAGGAGGGACTATGTTCTTTCTGCACTTCAGTAGCAATGATCTCTGCATGGGCCCTATTCATTAGTGGATCATACAGTCCTCAAGAATATCTTTTATTAGCACAAGCCAAAATTAGCAAACCAATGAGCCAACATTGACATGCCAACAAAGTTCTCCAGAATGCTTCTGAGGTTGGATGTTTGAACAAAGAGTTTATGATCTTAGGGCCTTGCCTTGCCAGCATCCTTGTGTGAAACTGAGCAAGGTTTTTTTTAAGTAAAAAAATTAGCTGATTGTGGATCATAATAAACCAAGTATGCAGATTTGAAGTGATGCTGATGTCAGGTTGCACCTTTAGCCTTCTGGGAATAAACAGCAAAATATGGAGGTATCCCACTTAAAATACAAAAAGCACCAGTTGTTGAAATGTTTCTCTAACACAGAGGTGTCAAATATGCAGCCTGAGGGCTGAATCAGGCCCCCAGTGGGCCACTATCAGGTCAGTGAGCAACTCACTGTCGTCTACTTCCTTGTCTCTCTCTTGCTTCTTTCTGCATCACAGCTTGCTTTGCCAGGCTTGCTCAATCACACAGGAGCTACAGAACAAAGCCTCTATTTTCTCCATTGTGGACATTGCACACGAAGCGACTTATGTACAAAAGCTCACAACACTCAGCTATTTCATGTTTTCCCCCAGGGCTTAGGCTCAAAGCATTGAGCATGAGATTTCTGTAATAAATGTCAATAAATCAAAAGTAGGTTTGCAACTTAACAAATACATACCTGAACGAGCAAGAGGTGTCAGTTATCAGAATCGATTAATAAACTTCACTTTTCAAAACCTTTAATGGCATAAACTGTTAAATATAAACAAAATATTGCAAGAATGCTAATCTTTTAAGCATATTTTAAGTTTTAAAAAATATATATTTGTGTTTGTCTGTGCCCTTTATAAAGTTCACATATCTCCTATCTGGCATTACATTTTATGACACACATGGCCCAGCTCAACAAGGTCTCATTTATGTCAATTCGGCCTTCATAACAAATGAGTCGGCACCCCTGCTCTATCACTAAACAGAAGGTACAGGACCCTTAAAAAGGCTGAGAATAGGGCTACTCAAACATCTGGCAGTTTAACTAACTGCCCCTTTACTGGTAGTGATCATGCAGCAGATTAATCCATGAGCTGCAGCTGTTTGCATGTATTGACAAGAACAGGCTATTTGTAGTCACCAGAAGCTGACTCTCAGCTGAGAGTTAGCTTCTGAGCTCTTGCTGGGGAAATTTTGCTGTACCTATTTCAAGGGGCTATGTGTGGAATCAGGAGACGACTTCCAACTGATTAACAGGAAGTCAAGCGGGTTTCATTTCTCCCAGTCTCGGACTTGCTGAGATACAACAAAGTGGGGTGGGATCTGATTTCCCTTCTCTTCTCCCCACCACATCCTTGGGCTGCAGAGAAAAGACAAATCAGCTCTTTCTCTTCTCCTTTTTGCAAAGCAGAGAATAAAAACATTGCTCCTGACATTTCCCAGATTGGAAGGGCAGGAAGAGTGATGAGCTCTTTTTCTTCACCCTTTTGCAACTTCACTGTGTAGCTATTTTGCTGAGTGGTCAGGGTCACAACCCAGCTCCAGAATCAGCTTTTGACCAACAAGCAGCTGCATACTTAGTGTTTGGCAGCTCTTCAAGTTACTCGGTGCAATCTGAACATATCCCTGATTAGCCCACAGTCTGATCATGGATACTGAACAAGGTAAAGTAATCTGCTGAATGGATTCACTGAGAAATATGTGGCATTGGTAGCTGAGAACAGTGGAAAAATGGACATTAACAATGCTGAAGACTGGGGAGTGCAGGAGGTTAGGTTTGCTAGATTCTCCAGGCTCAAAAATCTTGAAACTGATGGGTTAGGTTCTGGTGATATTCCATGGGATGTGACCCTGAATAGCAGTACTTACTCTAATATAGCCTTGTCCGTTAGAAAGTCCAACTCTAATATAGCCTTGTCATTAGAAAGTCCTTGGATTCTATGACCCATATTCCACATGTACTTCACTCCAGCCGCAGTGGAGCTCACTTTCTAGTACTTAAGTTTGCACAAGGGCCCACTGAAAGCCATTGATGTTGCATAAATGTTAGTACTAGTGGCAGAGGAAGCAACATCCACTGAGGCCAAAGAAAAGCCCATGTAGAACACAGTCATAGGACCCAAGCTTTGGTATATGTGGAGAATTTTTTTTTCTTGAGAGAAGAAGCATTCATCCAGCAAGCTTCTACCTGTAGTCTTTGATCCAGGATCCATTTCACCAACTCATCAGCTGCTTGAGGGACTGTAGTCTTCCTCCATCTTAGTTTCCAGTGTTACATAACCTGTGTGTGATGTAGTCAGTGTCTAATGATATGCAACAATTTGCACCTGTACATTATAGTACTTTGATGAAGATGAGAACTATCATTTCACAAAGTTTCTGAACTGCTTATTATGTCATTAGTATGATCTGACTTTATAGTTTTAATTCATTCATGGATAAGAATGTCTGCATTTTGTCCCCCTCAAAGGCTGAAAGACCACTCATGCCTTTCAAACTTCTCAGAGATCTTTGGGCTTAAAATGTACACAAGTTAGGTTAGGGTTGCCAAGTCCAATTAAATAAATATCTGGGGACTTTAGCAAAGAAGCCAGGAGACTTTGGGGGTGGAGCCAGAAGCAAGGTTGTGACAAGCATAACTGTACTCCAAAGGGAGTTCTGGCCATCACATTTAAAGAGACTGCATACCTTTTAAATTCCTTCCCTCCGTTGGAAATAATCAAGGATAGGGGCACCTTCTTTTGGGGCTCATAGAATTGGACTCCCTAGTTCAATCTTTTTGAAATTTGGAGGGTATTTTAGGGAGAGGCACTGGATGCTATGCTGAAAATTTGGTGCCTCAACATCAAAAAGCAATCCCACAAGCCCCAGATACCTGTGGATCAAATCTTCATCATACCCTATGGGAATCAGTCTGCATATGAAATAATGGAGTGCCTAGCAGACATCCCCCCCCCTGCTTTCTGATGACTCTGAAGTGGGGGGAAGGCCTCCAAACTGGGAGATCCCCTCCCCCCACCTGGGGATTGGCAACCCTAAATTAGGCCTATAATACTCATTTAGGTATACTGACCTATATGGCTTCTATGTAGCATTCTGAGATCCACAGAGGAATTTTCCAGCTTCCTACTCTGGCATGTTGAGATGTTTCCCTGTTAATTTCTTTTTAAATCACAACCAAGTGCTCAGAACTAAAAATAAAAAATCACAGAGACATGCATTCTACTTAAGCAAGTCAGCATTGATCCCAACCATGTATATGTAAGCACATCTCTGACAAAAGTTATTACCTTTTGTAGCTCACTGTAACAAATCTAAGTTCCAGCCAACCAACTGCTGAGCTACCTCCTGATGAGGACACAGCGTGCCAGAAAATCAGGTGCAAGATTTGATAATTACATGATGATACAGCTTTCTCTTCTATGAAAAGGAACAGAGAAAGCAGGTTCTATGCAAGTAAGGGCACTGTGCAGATGCACCTTTTAAAGCTAGCAAACAAGATGGAGGATGGGCTTAAATCATTTTTCACTTAGGCAGGAAGGTTAGATGGAGCAAAAAGTGTCATTCCATGGCAGGGAGTGAGATGGTACATTTGCTAGCAGTTATTTTTGCTATCCATGGTTTGTCTTCAAATCAATTTCATTCCAACTAATGAGTGGAAAAATTCACAAATGTGAATATAGAAATACATAATAGACCAAAACTAGATTCCCCCCACAGTGGGAGAAATGACAGCCTTAAAAGGAAATGAATGGTGTCAGGTCTTCTTGGTGCGGGCTTGGGCTATTGCATGATAATTGTGTGGTGACTGACAGTTTATGATGGGAACTGGTGGACTGTGTTTCACATTGTGAGCCTTTAATGCTTTTCAGAAGAAAATGGGTTAGCTATTTTACATGTAAAATGAAACATATTTTATAATGGAATAGTGTAATCTCAGTAAGACAGACCACTTTCCTGATGACTATCGACATGCCCCTGCAAGGAAGTTTCACAACACTTTCAAACTATACATTTTCTACAATGTATAAGGTATGTTTCTCAAGGAGTCATGGTTCAGCAGTGGGACACATGTTTTGCATGAAGAAAATTCAGTGCATATTATCTCCAGTTAAAAGATTTGGGGTACTGAAATAATCTCTCTCTGCCTGAGACACTGGAAGCCAGATACCAGTCATAACAGACAGTCCCTGAACTGGAATGTTAAGAGTGCCTATTGCCATGAATTCAATCTCTTGGTTATTATGTGATTGATGAAACCTCATAGGGTCCAGCTTGACTTATTATTACTTTGCTCATGCATGCTTTTGCCTGTTCTGTCTGTACCTTACTAAGTAATTGCTTCTGCCCTGAGAAAGCATGCATGATGGTACCCAGTTCACCCTGTGTTCTTATTCTCAGTGAATGCAATTTTTTTCCTTCTTGCCCAGGATGTTCAGGGGGGGGGGGGGGGCGGGGCTGCAATTGGTAGATTTTGGGGATTAGCATTTTGAATGTATAACTGATGGACCTAAACCTATATCTGGGGAGACTGAGGCCACAAGCCTCAGTTTCAGCAAGAGAAGTCTTGCCTTTTGTACCAGACTATTATCATGCAATAAATCTACTCTGCCAAATCCTGAGAGGTGATTATTGATGAGGACTGTGCATAACTTGACCACTTCATATGTTCATGTCAGAATAGCATCAACCAATATATCTAATTCTCAAGATGGCTGCATCTGTGAATTGTTAAATCCGGAGACTGGGACCCTGAACAGACAAGACAGACCTTTCTATAAACCTGAGAAAAGTCCCATGTTTGCTGGGAAAGTCCCAGGTTTGTAGACAATTCTGAAAACTAAATAAAAATCTACTGAAGGGAGTTAAGAGTGGAAGCAGAAAACTGCACAATATTTCCAAACCTTGGTTTTGGTCAGAAAAAGGCAGGAGGAGGGGGAAAGGCCCTTTCAGGGGTGTTTTGGCCTTTGAGGGGAACTCACTGGTGCCTACCAGCACTAGGTGACTTGATACCACTACTTTTCATCAGCAGCCATCCCATGAAAGCCAGTGCAGTGTAGTGTTTAGAATTTCAGATTAGGAGCTAGAAAATCCAGGTTTGAGTCCCCAGTCTCCTGTGCAAGTTCACTGAATGACTTTGGGCTAATCACCCACTCTCAGCCTAACCTACCTCACAAGGCTGTTGTGAGGATAAAATGGAGGAGAGGAGAAAGATGTAAGCTGCCTTGGTTCCTCATTGAGAAGAAAGGTGGGATATATATGAAATAAATAGTATACATGAAAGTGTATGTTTTGGTATAGTGGTTAAGTGCACACTCTTATCTGGGAGAACCAGATTTGATTCCCCACTTCTCCCCATGCACCTGCTGATGCGACCTTGGGTCAGCCACAAGTTCTGGCAGAGCTGTTCCTTTGAAAAGCAGTTTCTGTCAGAGCTCTCTCAGCCCCACCTACCTCCCAGGATGTCTATTGTGGAGAGGGAAAGGGAAAGGAGATTGTAAACTGCTCTGAGATTGTTTTGGGTAGTGAAGGGTGGAGTATAAATCCAATCTCCTCCTCTTCCTCTAAAAGGTAGGTTGGTGTGTGGGTGGGAAGGAGAGAAGGAAACAGGGAAGGTTGAGAATAGGGTGGCTGCCAGGAGGAGAGGAAGTGTGGGTGAGGGGAAATTTGGTGTCCCACATAACTTCTTGCAGGTTTCCCACCATGCAATTTGGCCTTGCTTGGGTGGCACCACATAACTTGGCCCAGCCTGGTGGCTGGCATTGTGCAACTGGGGCAAACTATTTTTGGGGAGAGGCTGCTAGAGGGAAGGAAAGAGGCAAAGCTGAAGATCTAAAGGCAGATAAACATAAGTTGGCTGGTGGGTGGGAAAGGGGGGCTATGAGGACTTTCAGGAAACGGAAGGAGAAAATAGTGGGAGAGATGAAATGCCATG
Source organism: Heteronotia binoei (assembly GCF_032191835.1). Taxonomy (NCBI): domain Eukaryota; kingdom Metazoa; phylum Chordata; class Lepidosauria; order Squamata; family Gekkonidae; genus Heteronotia; species Heteronotia binoei. Next base: position 51,350,145 of record NC_083224.1, read on the forward strand.
CCTCCTGCAAGTCCTTCCAGGTCCCTTATTTGTTGTCATCTAGCATTAATTTACACAGTATTTCATTCCCATAATATTAGCCCATAGGCTAGCAATATGGGATACACCTTTTAGAAATTATGTCAATGAGAAAATGGCATTACAGAACTGGTATTTTAGTTGGAACAGTGGAGAGATGCATATCCATCCTGCTCCACCATGATACTTTCCTTTGTCTTGCTGTAAAGCAGTGATTAACACCCCAAAAGCCATACAGTCTGCTAGGGTGCCTGTCTCTGGAACTGCTCGTTGCTGATGAGAACCAAAAATTCAACATCTAAATAATGAATTAATTCCCCACTCCCCGAATCCTGTTTCATTCAAATTCACAAGAGGGACCTAGTCTCCCACCCACAAGATGTTGTTTGTATTTTTGCTTTGGGTTTGTTTTCTTAACAAGATGGAACATTTAGACATATGGCTATCGATTGTGTGAAGAATGGGGAAGACGGATGGGAGTAATGATACAGAGAACAGTTCTGCTAAAAGCACAGCACGTGGAGTCAGGGAAGGCAGACTTCAAAGTGCATAATTCACAGAGCATTAATATTAATGATAAACCCAGTCTAACCCCATGAAAAATAATTAGAAACAAAACCACTTTATCGAGCTCCTTGAGAAGCGTTGTGCTATTCGCAAGACAAACTCGAAGAAGAATCTTTCTGGCTTCTCTGCTCTTATGCCTTTGACTGTTACAGCCATTTTAACATGTAAGATCTTACACTGGGGATCTTGAATTGCTGTGACTTTAACAATGCTTTCTAGAAACCTTAGGAATTGTTGCCACCTCTGATTTCAAGAGCTAGCTGAGAACAGCTGGTGTCCACTGGACTCCTGCAGCTGAATATAGTCTCTGTTCATATCATACCCCTGGCATATGTATTGCTCATGGGAATTGCCTTACTGTGCTTGCATAGTTTTCTGCATATTTTAGTTCAGTTCAGTGGTATTGAAGTTGCTGCTGTCTGCAAGGTGCTCTGGAAATGTTCTCTTAGTAAAATGGTATATAATAATAATAATAATAAATTTTATTTATATCTTGCCCTCCCCGCCGAGGCAGGCTCAGGGTGGCTAAAAACATTTCATAAAATTATACAGAGTTTAAAATCACATTAACTTTAAAACATTCCAGTTAACCAAGTATTATACAGATTTCCAGGTGCTAATTCCATTTATAAATGATAATAGCGAAAGTCACCCAACAGCGGTCTCTCAGCCAGCAAAGGCCATCCTGAAAAGGGTGGTCTTGCAGGCCCTGCGGAACTGATCAAGGCACCGCAGGGCTCGCACTTCTTCCGGGAGCTGGTTCCATAGGTGTGGAGCTGTGATGGAGAAGGCCCGTGTACGGGTGTTTTGGAGTTTGGTCTCCTTTGGTCCAGGGATAGTCAGCTGGTTCTTCCCTGCTGACCTCAGTGATCTCTGGGGTTCGTATGGGGAGAGACGGTCCCTCAGGTAGGCAGGTCCTCGGCCATATAGGGCTTTAAAGGTAATAACCAGCACTTTGTAACGAACCCGGTAGGTAACTGGCAACCAGTGCAGTTCGCATAGCCCCGGCTGTATGTGCTCCCACTTCGGGAGCCCCAATATCAACCTAGCCTCTGCGTTCTGCACCAGCTGCCGCATTCGGCACAGAGGCAGCCCCATGTAGAGGGCATTACAGTAATCCAATCTTGAGGTGACCGTTGCATGGATCACTGTTGCTAGGTCCCGGAGCTCCAGGAAGGGAGCCAACTGCTTTGCCCGCTTCAGATGGAAAAACGCCGACTTAGCAGTGGCTGCTATCTGGGCCTCCATTGATAGTGAAGGCTCCAGTAGAACTCCCAAACTCTTGACCTGGTGCGCCGCTTTCAGAGGCACACTGTCAAAAACTGGGAGAGGTATTTCCCTTCCCAGGGCGCCGCGACCCACGCAAAGGACCTCTGTCTTCATTGGGTTCAGCTTCAGCCCACTCAGCCTAAGCCAAGTTGCCACGACCTGCAATGCCAGGTCCAAATTATTAATTTTGCTGCCATTTTTCATAGTTGGAGCTGCTGCACTTGATTCTTTTTGTTTTAGATTTTTAAAAGTAGCCTTTGAAATACAGGACAAGGTATATACTCCCTTCTCCAAAGCAATTTTAGTGTCAAGGCTGTACTACTGTACATAACAATGATGTTTCTAAAATGCTTATATGCTTGCACCATGGGAAGGATGGCCTATAGGGAGAGAAGGTACAAGCAATGCTGGAAGGGCTGTTTCAGAAGAGTTTTTGTTCCTGGAAAGGTACCATAAATTAACAAGTTCTTGGATGTATTTCCCCAGGAAGCTCTACTAGGTCATCCATGTAGCAAACTGAAAACCAGATACAGACTACTAGATAGGGTAACCTTCTGCAGTTAACAAGATCTAGAATCATTGCTGTATATACAGAGAAATACTTCTTGGAAACTGATCATTATTAAGAGCATAAGAGTAGCCATGGTTAATCAAGTCCATATAGCCCAGCATCTAGTTTCCAACAGTGGATAGAGATATGACATAGCGAGTCAAAGCCTGCAGACAAGAGGCACCACCAACTGATTACTTCCCATCATTCTATCTCTGAATTTAGTGACCCCATTTGTCTGACGTGTCCAGCCCCTTTGGTAACTAGGTTAATCTTGTGCTCTGCATGAGCTATACTAGACTGTTGGAGGTAAAACATTATGAAACTTGTTTCTTACTAGGATTGCCAGGTCCGACTCAAGAACTATCTGGGGACTTTGGGGGTGGATCCAGGAGCAAGGGTGCAACAAGCACAATGAACTCTGAATTGAGTTCCAGCCATCACATTTAAAGGGACTGTATACCTTTTAAATGCCTTCCCTCCATTGGAAATAATGAAGGATAGGGGCACCTACTTTGGGGGCTCATAGAATTGGACCCCCTAGTCCAATCTTTTTGAAACTTTGGGGAATGTTTTGAGGAGAGACACCAGATGCCATGCTGAAAATTTGGTGTATATACCTCAAAAACAGTCCCCCCTCAGAGCCCCAAATACCCAATTTCCATTATACCCTATGGGAATCCATCTCTATAGGGAATAATGGATTGCCCAGCAGACATTTCCCTCCCCCACTCCACTTTCTGATGACCTTGAATTGGGGGGAAGCCCTCCAATCCCCTGCCTCCACTTGGGGATTTATGCAAACAACAAAAAAATCTCTGTGATATGAATAAACTACCAAACTTTTAAATACTTTTAAAACATGTTTATATACTTTTTAAATATAAAACTGCTTCATACTTAATATGTTTAACACAAAAGTTCACATTGACAACTATAAAAAACAATTAAATCCTTATAAACAGAGCCTATAGTGATTAACTGACACAGCATACAAATAACTAGTTAATAATATAATAGAAGTGTTTCGTGTTTCCCACTTCATCAGTATTATGATATCTTCCACTTGTGCTGTAAATTACAAGGGAGTAAGCCAAGTTTCTTTCACCAGAAGCATAGCAAAGCCTTCATTGCTGACCACAAAACTCTCCATACAAATTGGATACAAACCCTGAGGCTTCATAAAGGCACCACCTTGAAAATACAAATAACAAAACTCTAATTCAGGTTGTTTATGAACTAATATGATACATTTCAAAGACCCAGGTGTGAAACCAAAACTTTATCTCCAAACAATTTAGCTGTTACAGGGAGCATACACTCTTAACACTCACCCATTGTTGCAATATATTTCTTTTCATGTGGAGCAAGTTACTTACAGTATAGATCTGGTTCCAAACCTTCACTTCTATGTATGGCATAATGCTTTCCAATAAATTTAGCTTTTGCAGCAATGAGACCAAGTATGTATAAGGAGTAAGTTATTTTTCATTTAAAGTAGGACCAACGTCTTTCTTTATTGCTGGCAAATAGGCTCTAAAGATACTGCCTACTGTTGGTCCTTTTCAAGTGAATGTACCCCATAATTGCCTACAGCTGGCTATGCAGTCTCATGGCCCCAAAGGTACACAGACCTTAATCAGGGTTGCCAACTTATTTATAACACTTTAATGTGATTTCTCCAGTTCTTTTAAGACAACCTATCCAATTTGCATGGAGAGTTTTGTGGCCAGCAATGGAGTAGAAGGCTTTGCTATGCTTCTGGTGAAAGGAACTGGCTTACTCCCTTGTAAATATACAGCACAAGTGGAAGATATCATAATACTGATGAAGTGGGAAACACAAAACGCGTCTATTATATTATTAACTAGTTATTTGTATGCTGTATCAGTTAATCACTATGGGCTCTGTCTATAAGGATTTAATTGTTTTTTATGGTTGTCAATGTGAACTTTTGTGTTAAACATATTAAGTATGAAGCAGTTTTATATTTAAAAAGTATATAAGCATATTTAAAAAGGATTAAAAAGTTTGGTAGTTTATTCAGATCACAGAGATTTTGTTGTTGTTTGCAGATATCCTCAGTGTGACCCACCTGGGGATTGGCAGCCCTATTTCTTACCCAGATTGCTGTAAAATACTCCTTGTAAAATAGGCCGATTTTACATTATAAGTCATCTAAATCAATGGCTATCACCACATTTTGTGGTGCTACATGATTATTCAAGCATATAGTGGGTTCCATGAACTTGAATTGTCCAAGAATCTAGCACCACTTCACAAAGCTGTCAAGAGAATGGCTTGATCTAAACATAACCTTTTTTCATATGTATGCACTTGCTGGTGTAATTCCAAGTGTCTGTTCTGTTTTAATCTCTCAGTGTGCAAAACTGCAAAGGCTTTGACATTGCTGTGAGGATATCAGAGGTGATGCAAAGCAATGGTCTGACGTGTTTCAGATAGCTGCATCATTTTAAAATAACTTAATTCAATCCACTTTTTCCTCTGGATTGTAAAATGGCTAGTGTGACCTTTACTAACAAACCAATGAGCAAGTGGCTAGCTGAAAATGCCAGTTCTATGTGTGAATGCATGAATGAAGCAATCAATAAATGCTCATTCAACTGTGTGGCCTTTGGGCAAGAAACCTTCTTGAATTGCTCTGTACCTTATTCTCCCTGCTTGCCCTTTACTGAGTTAAGAACTGAAGTCAGCACAGCCTCATTTATCTGGATTACTGCAGGACTGCAAAACCATTCAGACCGTCATACATTTACATGAACGTAAGTAGTTCTTTCATACAGCAATGCTGATATGAGTATGAGATTGGGAATTAAGAGTTTTAAATAAATGAGGTTTTGGTGATGAGACTACTGCTGCATATCATTTTTGGAAATCAGGTTTCAGTATTTCAGCCATTATTTCAACCATTTTTCTGATTGAATTTAAATTTTAGAATATTTCAGTAAATGGTAATTTGACCACCAATAATGACAAATTAATAATTTCCAATTGGTGGTTCATTGGTGATTCATTAAGAGCAGTGAAGTGATGTGTTGGTAACAGTAGTTCATATCTAGCTATTTGTATAAGATTTGTGCAAATGCACTGGTCTTGCAGCCTATCACATCCTATTGAAGAGGAGTTGACATCTATGGAGGAGATGAGAGGACACATGAATCTACCTTATACTGAGTTGGACCACTGGTGTATTAGGGTCAATATTGTCTAGAAATGGCTCCCCAGAGTCTCAGGTAAAAGTATTTCACCTGCTCTGGTGGGGACTAAATCTGGGACCTGCTCTATCAATGAGCCACTGCCCCACCCCAATCTGAGAGGTGACAAGCTATAGGACTGCACAGGGTCTTCCAATTACTTCATACCAATGATTTCATTCAGCTACCATAAGAGACTGGAAGAGAAAAAAGGCTCCAGTCTGTAGTACCTCTTCTGTCCCTTTTCCTTATTGTCATGAAGTACTGGGAAGATCTAACACAGTGACTCTTACTCACCATCAGGGCTTTTTTTGTAGAAAAAGTCAGCAGGAACTCATTTTCATGCTAGGCCACACCCTCTGATGTCACATTGTTTCACATAGGACTTTTTGTAGAAAAGGTCCAGCAGGAGCTTATTTGCATATTAGGCCACACCCCCTGATGCAAAGCCAGCTGGAACTGCGTTCCTGTACGTTCCTGCTCAAAGAAAGCCCTGCTCACCACATTTGCATTTTGTGAGCAGAGGGAGGAAATGACATAATTGTCCTAGAAAGTGCCAGCAATTTATTCCAAACTGTCACATCCTATCCCAGGGGTGTCAAACATGCAGCCCGAGGGCTGAATCAGGCTCCCAGAATGCTCCTATCAGGCCCCCGAGCAACTGGCTCTTGTCTGCTTCCTTCTCCCTCTCTCTTGCTTCCTTCTGCATTTCAACTTACCTTGCAAGGCTTGCTCAATCACACAGGAGCTACAGAGCAAAACCTCAGTTTTCTCCATTGGCTGGGGCTCCTCACCCTCCTAGTCCCCTGGGGAAGGAAGGAAAAAGCTAAAGCTTCCTTTGCCCAGTTCCCTGGATCCCATGGGAGAAATACAAAGAAAGCACCATTAAGACTAACAAGTGCTGATGTTTTCGTGTTTTATTTTAAGTTTTAAAAAAATCTTTAGTCATGCTTGTCTGTGTCCATTAAAAAGTTTATATCTCTGCTACCTAATTTTAAATATTTTTTTTATTTGATTTATATCCCGCCCTACCACACCAAAGCGGGCTCAGGGCGGCTTACAGCATAAAAATTCTAACAATAAAATTCAGAATTAAAATACAATAGTAATTACATAGTAAAAACATTAATATCGATACATCAGTCCATATCAGTGTGCTATCTATAAACTTTCTTCAGTATTTCGGTGCCGGTCAGTTATAAGCCAACCAGAAGAGAACTGTCTTACAGGCCCTGCGGAACTGTCCAATATCCCGCAGGGCCTTGACCTCTTCCGGTAACTGGTTCCACCAGCAAGGGGCTGTAATTGAGAAGGCCCTGTCCCTGGTTGACTTCAACCGGGCCTCCCTTGGCCCGGGGATTGCAAGCAGATTTCGAGAGCCAGATCACAGTACTCTCTGGAGGACATATGGGAAGAGACGGTCCCTAAGGTAGGCAGGTCCTAGGCCATATAGGGCTTTAAAGGTAATAACTAGCACCTTGTACTGGACTCGGTATATAATTGGCAGCCAGTGCAGTCCCTGGAGGCCCGGCTGAATGTGCTCCCGTCTAGGGAGCCCTAATAACAGCCGCATTCTGCACTAGCTGCAACTTCCGGGTTTGGCACAGGGGCAGCCCCATGTAGAGGGCATTGCAGTAATCCAACCTTGAGGTGACCGTTGCATGGATCACTGTTGCCAGATCGTCCTGCTCCAGGAAGGGAGCCAACTGCCTCGCCCGCCGAAAATGAAAAAATGCAGACTTGGCAGTGGCTGCTACCTGGGCCTCCATAGTTAAGGCAGGCTCAAGTAGTACCCCCAAGCTCTTGACCCTGTGCGCCACCGTCAGTGGCACACCATCAAGAGCTGGAAGGGGAATTTCCCCTCCCAGACCACGGCGACCCAAGCAAAGGACCTCTGTCTTCGCTGGATTTAGTTTCAACCTACTCAGCCTGAGCCATCTAGCCACGGCTTGTAATGCCCAGTCCAGGTTTTCTGGGACACAGTCAGGCCAGCCGTCCATGAGTAGATAGAGCTGGGTGTCATTAGCGTACTGGTGGCAACCCAGCCCATACCTCTGGGCAATCTGGGCAAGGGGGCGCATGTAGACATTGAACAACATTGGGAAAAGAACTGCCCCCTGAGGCACCCCACAATCAAGCGTGTGCCTCTGGGACAACTCACCCCCAATCGCCACCCTTTTTCCCCGACCATCAAGGAACGAGGAGAGCCATTGTAGGGCCAACCCCTGAATCCCCACGTCGGCAAGATGGCAAGTCAGTAGCTGGTGGTCAACCATATCGAACACTGCCGATAGGTCTAACAACACCAGCACCGCCGAGCCTCCTTGATCCAGATGCCGCTGGAGATCTTCCATCAGAGCGACCAGCACTGTCTCCGTCCCGTGACCCAGATGAAGACTGGACTGATGGGGGTCGAGGATGGAAGCATCCTCCAGAAAACTCTGCAACTGCAACGCCACTGCCCTCTCAATGAGTTTACCCAAAAAGGGTAAATTCGAGACCGGCCAATAGTGTGTCAATTCGGCCGGATCTAATGTTGGTTTTTTCAATACAGGGCAGACCACAGCCTCTTTCAGAGGTGCTGGAAAATGCCCTTCCATCAGGGATCTGTTTATGATATCCTGTACAGGATATCTAAGCTCCCTCTGGCAAGCTTTAATAAGCCAGGAGGGGCAGGGGTCCAGATTACAAGTCGTAGGGCGAGCAGACATGAGAATCCTGTCAACTTCCTCCAGACTGAGAGCATTGAAACCATCCAGGACACACTCCAAAGACAGGCACGGAGTCTCAGGTTCACATACTGTCTCCAATATGGCGGGGAAGTCATGGTGGAGCGACGCGACCTTATCTGCAAAAAAGTTTGCAAAAGCCTCACAGCCAATCTCCAATTCATTAAAATTTGGTCTGCCTTGTGGCAGAGTTGTAAGGGTCCGAATTGTATTGAACAGTTGTGCCGGGCGCGAAGTTGCAGATGCAATCTTAGCCACAAAGTATGTTTTCTTTGTGGCCTTGACTGCCATCTCATAGGACTTCATAACTTCTCTATAAGATGTTCTAGTCGCTTCGTCTCGAGTACGCCGCCATTGCCTCTCTAGTCGTCTGAGTCCAATCTTTAATTGCCGCAACTCCTGGTTATACCAGGGTGCCAGCTTCGGGCGGGGGCGCAGAGGACGCCTAGGTGCGATCTCATCGATGGCCCTGGAGAGCCTATCATTCCAAGACTCTACCAGGTCATCTAAGGAATTGCCAGGAAGCCAGGGATCCTGTAGAGCCATCAGGAATCGTTCCGGATCCATCTGACTCCACGGGTGAGCTAAAATACGCTCGCCGCCTAAACAGGCTTGGGGTGGGACATCCACAGGAGCCTTGAGGGCATAGTGGTCCGACCATGGCACTGCCTCAGCAGTAACATCGTCCACTGAAACTCCTGCCATGAAGATCAAGTCTAACATGTGCCCCGCCTGGTGAGTGGGCGTTGTAACAATTTGGGAGAGTCCTAGTGTTGCCATGGATGACACCAGGTCCATCGCCTGACAGGAGGTCGCGTCATCGGCATGGACATTGAAGTCACCCAGGATCAAGAGCCTTGGCTGCTCCAATGCCCAGCCTGCTGTGGCCTCCAGTAGGGACAGTAAGGCGCCAGCCAGTGCGTTAGGCGGTCGGTACACCAGCCAGATCTCCCCAACGTCCCATGCCAGACCGGCACATTCAATACCCTCGATCTCCGGGGCCGGGAGAGCCCGGAAGGAGTAAGCCTCTCGTATGAATAGAGCCACTCCTTGCCCCCGCCTGCTAGTCCATGACTGGTAAAAGACCGAGTATCCTGGGGGCGCCATCTGGGAGAGAGCTACAGTCTCCCCATCATGCACCCAGGTCTCGGTCACACTTGCCAGGTCCATATCCTGGTTCAGACAGGAACTCTCGAAGGGTAGAGGTTTTATTATTTATGGACCTGGCATTGGATAACACCAGTGACGGAGGCGAGTATTTTAACCTGGCTCCACTACCTGTCACCGTTGGGATGGGATGCAGGCTGGAAGGGGGCCGAGCCTTGTCGTGTCTTGGCCTCCTTCCTTTATAATTCTGCCTGTTCCCACTGTCATACCTTCCCCTCCCCAGGAGTACTGGAAATAGGTGCACACATGGTCTGGCCCGACACAGCCCAGCCCAGCCCGGCCTGACAAGGTCTCCTTTATGTCAGATCTGGCCCTCATAACAAATGAGTTTGACACCCCTGTCCTATCCTGCTGTGCATGGGCATGATCCACATTACACATGAATTATGAAAGATGGTTCGATCCAACCCACTGCCTTTATACAAGCAATCTCATGAATGCATGGAAGTTTGGATAACAGACACAGACCAGATACCATTTCCGCTCCATGTCCTGACTGCACATCAACTGTGTCAGGTGTCTACCTGTGTTGTCTTTCACGTCCTCACAGGAAATTTAACTGTGGTCCATACTGTTGCTCAATCTACAAAATGTGGTGAATATGTCCTTGACAACTCAGTTGTGTGCTGAATCACTAGGACTTATTCTTTATTGCTGCTAATGGAGTTATATCCTTTGGTCATTCATGTTGTGAAAAAAAATCCCAGTATCAATTGATTCAGTCGCACATCAACACTTGAGCAGCTATTTCCAGATACCCACAGGCTCATAGAAGTGTTACACACAAATGTTAGGCTGAAGAAATGTCACCTCTTCTTGGGAAGAAAAAAATCAGATTCGATGGAGTTATTTTTAAGGATATGCAAGGTTGAAACTTGCTTACCTGAGACTTACTTTGCATTATTTTTGACATCTGCTGCCAAGTTTCATTGCTATTTAAATAGGCCTTTTCAGTGCTTCTATTGTTTTATGAGTTGTTATAGCTCCAGAATAGAAGGGAATGTAAAACCAACGTCTTTGGGTACATTGAAGGTTTAGTGTATCTTCTAAAATACAATGAGGGCATTAAAATATAGTGTTGTGCAGGCGATATGAACCTAGTGAGATCCAGTGTGGAAAAGTAATCCTGGTGTCGGACTTTGGTACTGGAAACTCAGGTTCAAACCTGTACCTAGTTATGAAGTGGATTAGGTAATCCTGGACAAGTCACTAACCTCACTTGAAAGACTGTTGGGAGGTTAAAATAATTCCAAGCATGATGCCCTCTGCTCCTTTGAGGAAGGATAGGATCCAGATCTGACTAATAAATAAAACTCACATAGCAAGGGCAGGCTTTAAAATGTAGTTTTGCCAAGATGTAGTTTAAGCTAAATCAACCAACCCTAAATCAGACTTTTCCCTGCAGCCACTGTGGCCGGACCTGCCTGTCCCGCATTGGTCTTGTCAGCCACCAGCGAGCCTGCAGCAGACGTGGACTATTGCACCCTTCTTAAATCTTCGTTCGCGAAGCCAAGCTGAGAGAGAGAGAGTTTAAGCTAAAGTCCATTAGTATGTAGCATAACAATATGATTATATGCCTCAGCTCAATCATGAAATATAGGAAGTAATTTTCAAGAAAAGCATGCCTTTGAATATTTGCAGTGCATTTTCCCTTCCTAACTCTTCTGATGTTGGACCAAAATCTCAGAAATCAATTTGGCTCCCTTTTTAAATTTGGCTTTGAGGGGTTCTTTCAAAAATTCAGTTATTATTGATGACATTTAATGCATGTAGATGTTTTTGAGCTTCATGGAAGGACAGAAATAGGGCTTTATGAGTAGGCAACTGCCTGAGTTGTCTTGTCATAGGCTATTTGCTCAACTATCCTTGCAGACAACAGTACAAATAATTAATCTTCACATGTAAAGCAGGCAACACTGGCCTGCATGATCAGAAATACAGAAACATACATTTTCAATGAGCAAGATTGACAACATTCAAGAAATGATGTACAGGTGAATGTTTTTGATACCATCAATACCATACAAATAATCAAACAGCCATATATTAGCAAGTATCAAATTCACCTTAACTCAATATTCGTTTTTCTGTTCCTGTTAGTAAACAGGGATACTGTTATAAAACAGCGATAAATGGTGGATGCAAATTATGCACTGAAGTCATGAAATGGGCTGCAAACACAATGAAATAATAGGATAGAAAATATGAACAAATGGAGGTTGGATGATAAAGATACTCCTCATCTGGAATGCTGTTTTGTGATTAATAATAATAATAATACTTCAGCATGCCAACACATTTTCCCTGAAAAAGCATCCATCGGCATTCTTTTCCTAAAACTACTGGGCCAATCCAGCTGTAAGCTCAGCACAGTCAACCCACAACTGTGTCAATCAACTGTAGAGCAAGCAACAATACATTTGAACATATGAAGTTGCCTTAAAGTGAGTCCAATCATTGGTCTGTCAAGGTCAATATTGTCTATTCATGACTGCAGTGACTCTCCAGAGGCATTTCACATCACCTATTATCTGATCCCTTCATGGAGATTCTGGGGATCAGCCCTGGGACCTTCTGTAGCAGAAGCAAACGCTCTAGAACTGAGGTGTAGCCCCTCTCATCCATCTCCCATGCCGTACCTTACAAAATTGCTGACTGGCATTATCATCTATTATCTAGCTGCTGGATTGGACTGGGAAATCACACAAATAATTTACAATCCAGCTAGGGATACCCATGAAGAAGCCTCCTTCAATGTATGTAGGGCCCCTGGCTAGATTCAGATGACTGAATCTATTAGCATCCATAAACAAGAATCTTAATAAATAAATTAGGATAGCTGTAGAATGCCAAGTTGAATCATCCATATACTATTGCATATCTGAAAAGGTTGGGATTTTTTTCAAAGTTTGTGTAGAACTGTTAAAAAATAGAATCAATATTTTCATTCCAATATTATCAAAAGGAAAACATTTTTCTTTTGGGAGAATTTTTGAACAAATTCATATTTGATTGCCAAATATTACTTTTTCCTGACAAAGTTTAACCAGTGATTCTGAGTAAGTTTCTCTTTGCAACTTGCACTTTTGAAACCTGGTGTTTTATAGATCAAATGAGGCACGTTTGCAGAGGGGCACATTTTGGCTTCTGAAAACTGAAAATATGGCAGATTTTCTTTTTAAAAAATCAAATTAACCTTTCAAACATGTTTTTCCCCCCTGTTGAAACATTTTCACTACCCTACAGTCTAAATCCTTTGTTTTCAGTTGCCAGGCTGTAAACAGCAGGATTTGTATTATGTCTTACAACTTTGTCCCATAGGAGAGTAAATTTAAGCAGATGAATCACAAATCACTCTCTGAAAACCACACAGAGTGGTAGCTGGTGGGATGGCAGAGCCTTGAATGGAGTTCCACCATGGATGGCTTTCTCATCCCATAGAATCAAAGAACTGCACACATTGGCTATTCATCAAGCTCATTTCAGAGACTGGTGCCTAAGCTTTCAACACACAATCAGGTGCCAATGAGTGATATTTAATAAGCAGTTATAGCCAAGAAAACCATGTGTGTTTTTTGGAGATGACGATAAAACCCTGCATGTCCCCAAAGAAGGCAATGTTGGGTAGGAGGTGAACAAACAAACAGCAGCTTTGTATAGACAAACTTCTCATTTTCAAACACAAGCACAATATAGTCAGGCAAGAAGGCACTTATACCTGCTTATGCAACAGTTTAATGCTAAGTGTTCATATGGCTGTTCTACTGAGGAAGCTGTTGTGATCTCTACCACATATGTAGATCTCAACTCAGACCTTGAATGCTGCATTGAACGGCTGAAATGATACCTCAGGGGGCAAGAACCTTCAGTGGGGTCTTTTAACAAAGTGGAGAGGAAGTTATAAGAGTGTCAAATGAAGGCACATCCTCTGCCCAAATGACTCGTGCATGTAGACAAGCCAAGAGTCTGGATCATTGTAGCTGCTAGCTAAAACTGAAAACATTTTTGCTGAATCACAACCATCTCAGGTCTTCTCAGTGGGCCAGTTGCTGAAGTTTAAGCAATGGTAGATGCCAAGGGCTGCAAGCTGTAGCTGGCAAGCCAGCAGAAGAATTGGGGATGGGTGGATGGGATTGTCTCTTTGGTGTCATCACTTCCAGTAGAAAACCTGAAATGACTGATTTAATTTATTTGTTTAAAACATTTATTAGCCACCTTTCTACCTTACAGAAACTCAAGGTAGCTTACAATTAAAACAGCAATAAAACACAATAGAATACAAAAACCACACATTTGAAAGAAATAATATAAAACTGCCATTAGGCAGTCTTGAAATTAATCAAATTCCATCATGAATAAAACTGTCTTCAGTAGGCTCCTTAAAAAGAGCTTTAGGACCAGGAGGCATCTGGAGATCTCCTGCTATTACAATTGATCTTCAGGCCACATAGATCAGTTTCCCTGAAGAAAATGGCTGCTTTAGATGGTGGACTCTGTGGCATTATACCTTGCCAAGGAATCTCCCCTCCCCAAACCCTCCCACCCCCAGTCTCTACCCCCAAAATCTCCAGGTATTTCCCAACCCAGATCTGGCAACTCTATCCTAAAGGTCCACAGTGAAGGGGCCGGATGCCCATTCCTGAGGAGATTGTTCCATGATCATAGACTGCCAGTGATACACACCAGATAAGCCTCTTTGGTCAAGGGGACAGTCAAGAGGATCTTTCCCTGTTATCTTAGTATCTGGGCAGAAACATATAGGAGAAAATGGTTCTTCAGATATTTCAGCCTCAGCCATGAAAGGCTTTAAAAAGTCAAAGCTGTCACCATGAATTGGGCTCAGAAGCAGATTAGAAACCAGTGCAATCGCTGTAATAACAGGGTCACGTGATCCCGATAACTGGCTGCAGCCAGCGATCTAGCCACAGCTTCCTGCACTAACCACTACATCTTGGATTTTGATTAAAATCTCACATGCCAAAATCATTTGTGTGAATAAAAATTTCCTAGGCTGTGCCTTATAGTTTCCGAGTTAGGGGGGTGAAAATAAGGGAAACATAGTATACTTGCATTATGCATTGTAGAATGAGGAAATAAAATGTAGCAAAGATCACACTTAATATTATATTTTAGACACCTATGAGAATACATACTACATAAAGCATGTTTTACAAAATAGTCTTTTTTCTGTTTTTTTGCTAGCAACATATTCACATACAGTTTAGTCATATAAGAGCTTCCTTACAATGTCACTTTCTACAGACAATATGCATATAGAATTTAAGCGCTGTTCAGTCATGGTAGACTGAAATTTGTTCTTTATAAAGGAAGGCTTTGAGAAATTTCTTTCTGCTTCACAACTTGTGATAAGCATTGTCAAGTACAGCTTAAGTGCAGTAGTAATATTAGAGGGCATTGCAGGTGTTGCTCATAAATAAGATGAAGAACTTCTGCACATTGCATTTTAGATGGTGTATTTTCTTCTGTGTTCTGGGATTTCCTAAGGTATAAATATTCTTTGAATTGATAACACTAATTTACAAATTTGTGGTTAATATCACCTTTGTGATATGATATTATAAGTTTAATATTGTCCTCATCATTTTCAGAATTATTCACCAGTTCTGAGAGGAATTTGAACCTTTTTGCAATCTACTCATATGGGTCAATCCTCTTGCCTAACTGAATTACCAAGCAGTCATAGAGCTGATTTAGAACTTCTATCCTAAATTTGTCAGCTCCTTTCAAAGAAGCCCTACCACTTGTTCCATCTGAAAAATCTTTGTAACAATGCATTTGGAAGCATCAGGATAACTTGAGGTGATATCTTCATATAAACCTTTTGCTTCTGATTCATAGCTTGCAATACGGTCAGCTGAATTTTCTCAGAGTCAGGGCTTTTTTCATAGAAAAAGCCCAGCTGGAACTCATTTGCATATTAGGCCACAAATCCCTGACATCACCATTGTTTCTCACAGGGCTTTTTGTAGAAAAGGCCCAGCAGGAATCATTTGCACATTAGGCCACACCCCTTGACACCAATCCAGCCGGAACTGCGTTCCTGTGAGTTCCTGCTCAAAAAAAGCCCTGCTCAGAGTTATTTAATAAATGAAAGTAAAGATAATAGCAGAAGATAACCTTGAAATACATCAAAACCAGATCTGGAATTTCTTGTTTGTTTTGTTGAAACACTCAAAAATGTCTTCCCAAACAACCGCTAAAATAGCATACTCCAACTTTACCAACTTGTGGTGTAAATTCTTTGCATCTTGTTTACATTCAGGCTTCTCTTCTAAGTCTTCAAAGATATGTTTGAGAGTTTGTAAAATACCCATATATCCATTTTTAACTGCCTGGACTGCTTCATATTGTGCAGACCATCTAGTTACACTTAAGTTTTTAGGGAAAAATCTAGATTACCCTGTGTGTTTAAAATTTCCCAACTTTGTAGAGATCCAGTAAAGAAAACATACAGCTCCCACAAAATGCCAAAATAGTCAACAACTTCAAGCACAGTAGACACTGCCTTTATTCCAACAAGACTGAGTGAATGGACTGCACCTGGTACATAGACTTCATACCTGTTAATGTTTTTAAAAAGTGCTTGCAGCCCTTTCTCCCAACCCTTCATGTTAGATGCTTCATCGTAGGACTGACTATGGTTATTTTCAAGTGAAAGCTTTCATTCATCCAGGACTTGTATTTTGTTCAACAAGGTCATGGATGAATGGTTTTCTATTGGCATAAATGTTAAAAATCTCTCACAGGATTTCCCATTATAGTAAGTATCAAACCACAATTACCAGTTGGTCAACATGTGTCAGATCGGGCATAGAGTCAACAATAATAGAGTAGTATTTGTTGTCTAGGTTGTTGATTTGATTCACAATTTCATCTTGCATGTTTCCCCATGATTTCTGTCAATTCTTCATACACAGTATTGGATAGGTAAGTAATATTTACTTTTTCATTTTTATTTTTCTCAAGATGTTCATGTAAAAATGGGTTGAACTCTGCAATAAGTTCTATGGCCCCCATAAAGTTTCCATTATTTGGTAAGCCCCACTTCTCCTCATGACCTCACAAATGCCAAATCTTTTTCACTTAAAAATTTTATAACAGCTACAGCTCTTTTCAGTACTTCAAAAGAGTACTTTATGTTTTTTTTTTCATCTGTTCCTCAAGTTGCTGATCCACCGTGTTTTTATTTGACTTTCTTGTTATCCAACACACAACATCACCCTCTTATGTTCCATGCTGTCTTCGTGGTTATGCAGAGTTCTGAGTACATTCAGCCAATCAGAAAACTCATCTGTTGTAAGTAACATTTGGCATTTAAAAAAGAGTTTGCAAGCAAAACAGTATTTATAACCTTTGATCTTTGAGTAAACTAACCAGGATTTCATTACAGTCTGACCATTTTTCAATCTTTTCCAAAGTATTTGTTTGACAGACTTCTGTTTTGTTCTTTGTAAACTCTGCTGGATTCAGTTATACATCAACTGGGTTTTTGTTTTGAAAAAAAAAATGATGCTTGCATTAAACAATTCTGTATGAAATTAACTGTTATGGGCCAGTTTGTGAGGTCACTGTATTCTTTGAAATCACTGGATTTGTTTCCTGTTTCCTGTTTCTGCTCTGTCTCTTCTTGTTCCATGGTACTTTCATGTTGACCACTGTGATAGTCATCTGTATCAAAAGTGTCAACCAGGGGTTGAGTATTGCTCGGAAGAGCTCCCATGGTTTGTGCACTTTCACTGACTTCACTGGTGCTTGCTTGGTTTGTTTCAGCTGTAGGTGTTTGACAAAGTTTGACGTAACATGGTAAAATAGTTTGATAGTTTTTGACATTTAGAAATTTTGTCAAAATGCTTTTCCTTGCGTCTGCATTTTTTGTATTCACTTTGGTACTTTCTTGAACTCATTGCCATTGCTCTTGGGGTCTTGACCTGTACTATTACAGCCATAAAGTTGTTATTGTTATTAGTTCTACTGCAACTACATGTATTTAACACACCTAAGGAGAAACATAAAAGAGGCATGGTGAACCAGCTGAAGTTGGATGAAAGCACTCCTTAACCACAATAACAATCTGATTTTCTAAGGTGGCTAATATGTCAAGAAACACTCCCAAGCTATGAACTTGACTTTTCAAGGGGAGTATAATGTCATCTAAGACAGGGGAGATATGAAGTCCCTGGGCTGCCTTTCTACTCACCTAGAGTACCTCTGTCTTGTCATAATTTTCAGTTTGTTCATCCTCATCCAGTTCATTACTGACTTCAAACATTGATTTAGAACATCTAAATTCCTCAGAATTATGTGGGGGAAAAGATAGAGTTGGGTATCATCCACATTAGTGACACCTCAGTTCAAACCTCCTGATGTGATGTGTTGTCTTGATGCAATGACGTCATTTCTGGTTTTGTGCCAGAAGTTACATTGTGTTGACTGAAGAGCCCACCCATTTCCCCCTCACTAGCCTGTCAAGCAGTGGCAGGGAATGAAGGAAGGGCTGGGCTGAGAGGTCTCCCACTATATACCTCATTTTGACAGCCTCTGGAAATAGTCATAGGAATTTCCTTCCCTGTGTAAGCCAAAATGCCGTCAAAAGAGGTTGGGGAATTGACGGGTGGACACCTTTGGCTTAAAAAGGATCTAGAATTTATGTATACAGGATTCTATTTCCAGAAATTATTGCTAAATTTACCAAGGACACTAATTAAGTAAAACAATTAAAAATGTATTACTGAAAAATATAGAACACACATACAAGGTAATGGATACATACAATTCACATACAGTCCTAATAAAAATAGAGAGAAATGCATAGAGGTATCATAAGGATGGACAAACAGGGTGATAATTACTGATCATAGTCTTCAAGGAAGGCTCCAATGGCAACAAACGAGGACTATGGGGAAGGGGACCCTCAAATGGCCAAGAATCGGGGATGTATCTAAACAGCAGGAATTGGGTACTGCTAGATGCACACCTGTGGGGAGTTGGGACTGTGGTTATAAGGACTACCTTGAGCCCTTAGGGGGTAGGAGGTACAGGGGCGGATGACATCATCAAATACAACAGGTTTCCCATTATCCCTAAGGTTCCATTTTTGCATTGACTGGAATGTGTACATTATGTCCTTAAGGCATGTCTATGGGCATGCCCTGAGCACTAGTTGCTACAGATGGTCATGTTTCCTGGGAGAAAATGGCCACCAGGCTGACACTCCAAACCAGGGAGTCTGCATCTGCATACTGCTCCTCCCCTTGCAATGGGTTTGGAGAAGCCAACCTAGTGTGCCTTCTCCTCTTTTTAATCTAGAGCCTTTGTGGCTCTGAGTGGCCCGGTGTCAGCCTGGCCCCTTTTTAGGGCCTGCTTGGAGTCCCTCCCTGGCTGGAGGACTCCTCCTATACAAAGTTAAAAATAGAACAATCCAGGTTTGTGCACAATCAGCATAGGCTGTCACTTACTCTGAAGTCCGTCCCTCAACAAGCCTTTTGCTTGCTTGAAGGGGGAGGGGCCATCGCAGTCTTGTGCTACACAATCCATTATACATGTCCAAATATCCCTCAGGTTTGGTCGGTCCTACTCGGAGCTTGGGCCGACTTATGCAGATGGACCCGATTACTTGCAATGCATGATGGTACAACATATTTATCAACAATATTTTACAAACATAACCATAAAAATTGATGCCTCAGTTTTAATTAGCATTTGCACCCAATTGAACCACTGTGCTTGGGTGCCTGTCATTTACCCCTGGGTACATTTGGACACCCAGACCTAACAATGTATCTGGCTGGATGGGCTGCTGGCATGTTGGAAGGAATACCCATGCGGAGGCTATCTTCTCCGAACCCATTGGCGAGTGCAGGGGCCTGCCCCTCGTTTCTGCCATTGATGGTCTTGTGCTGGGCTCCCTCGGGGTCCTGATACAGGTTCAGACTCCCCAGTTCGGCTGATAGACTGGCCCTCCCAGGGCTGGCCCACCTTCCCTTGTAAAAAATAGACTTGAAAATACATATACATATCCATGTCTAGTTGGAAATACCATTTTAGTGACATCTCCTGCCTGGGAGATGGCAACTGTCAACAGGACAAGTCGCATATTTTACCAAGTGCTGCCTCCCACTGGCGGCTGAGGCGGCATACAAGGGATGGAGGAGGGAATGTAAGCAAGGGTTTGGATAGGAGGGACTATGTAAATTACCCTTTCCATTGAACCAGGACTTCCATGCCTTTGTGTGTGTTTTGACCTCACCAGAAACACATATTGGTATTTGCAAAACACAATCTACAATAATAGTTTGGTGGTGGATTGGGAAAACACACAGTATTGCTCAGGCACTGTAACTGACAAGCACTTCCCGTTGCGTGGCTTGGCTTGGCCGAGACGGACCCAACCATTCTTCTCCCTCCTGGGACTCGTGTGCCCGGTCCAAACTCCAGATACTCTTATGTTGGCATCTGAAGAGGATCTGTTCTGACACACCGAGACCCTGGACGGGGGAAATTTTTAGCTGGAGCCACCGTGCTCCGAGGGACAAGTATCAGTGCCTGTCCTCTTTTAACCCTCAGGGCCGTTGGTACAGCCCTACCTTCTTTGGTAAAAAGACAGACTCAAAACATATAACTACAAGCTGGGGAAAGAACTCTATTTCCCATCTTCCTTTACATTCGGAGTTTCTGTGGCATTTCAGAGGCAGGCCCTAACTATAATTTGATGCCCCCTTCAAATTCCAGGTCACCATTTAGGGAAGATTCAGAAGAAATTGACCTTTCCAGACACAGGTATAATGAGGCAGTGGAACCACACTGCTATCCAGTGAGAGCAAGAAGATCTCCTGGTTATTTGAAAGCAGGGCTTTTTTTTTTGTAGAAAAAGCCCAGCAGGAACTCATTTGCATATTATTCCACATCCCCTGATGCCAAGCCAGCCAGAACTGCATTCCTTTGCATTCCTGCTCAAAAAAAGCCCTGTTTGAAAAGACTATTAGGGTGATTACTAAAGAAGAGAAAACAAACTTAAAGGGGGAGGGATATAGTAAAATGGACAGTAAAAGAGTTAACTGGAACCAATTATAGGTTGGAGGAAAACTCCACCCCCTGGACTGTTCTCTTTTCTTGCTTTCAATTTCTGTGTTAGCCTGAAGTTAGTTGCAATAAATTAGTTGTACTACATTCAGCAACTCAGGTTAGTACAGTGATTTATTTCAATTCCATGGTGAGATCACAAAAGAATGCTCACAGCAAACAGAACATAAGATCAAACCATTAAAAACCCAACCAGTAAAAACCCAGAGCATATTCTGGCAATCCAAAAGATCCTCATAACAGTCTTCAGGCTAGAAATAGTAAGAACTGTTAAAAGATGAAATCCTCCCAACTTCCCAGCACTCAAGGACTATTAAAAGGGATAACTACAACTGTTAAGACATATGACTATGTTCTGCCATGTAGATAGAATTGCCAAGCTCCAGGTGGTAGCTGGTGATCTCCTGGGATTACAACTAATTTCCAAATGACAGATCAGTTCACCTGGAGAAAATGGCAGCTTTGGAATCTGGAATCTATGGCATTATACCCCACTGAGACCCCTCCCCTCCCCAAATCCTGCCCTCCTCTCTCCCCAAAAATCCCCAAGTATTTCCTAACCTGGAGCTGGCAATGTTACATGTTGGACAGAGGGAGTCTAAAGTGCTCAAAAGCCAAACCTGCAACAATTCCCCCCCTAAATGATTTATATACATTATGGCATACCGTTTGAAGTGATGGATATAGAAGTTATTGCAAACATAAAGATGGAGAACAAGGATATATAAGTCATTGCAAACAAAGATGGACAACAAAGTTGTGGCACCTTTAAGACCAGTGGGGTTTTATTTAAGGTGTGAGCTTTTGTGTGCATGCACATTTCCTCAGACAGTGTGTGCACATGAAAGCTCACTTCCTGAATAAAATGTTGTTGGTCTTAAAGGTGAATTGGACTCTAACTTTGTTCTATTGCTTCAGACTAACTTGGCTACCCACCTCGATAAAGATGGAGAAGAAATTCCAGAGACAGAAACCATTCTCTGCCAGCCTGTTCATTTGTACAGGGCATTCTGAAGCACTAAGACTTTTGCTCCTTAACCCCTGTATTCTTTGGGGGCCAATGACTCAGGTTCTGAGATTTATAGCTTTATTTGTTGCACTTTTTTGTGTCTTGTGTAATTATCCTAAACTACAACAGGAACTCAGCCACCTCTCCCCCTGGAGAGATAAGTCTGTTCAATCGTGCTCCCATGATTAATGGATCCATTCATTCCCTTGACAACACGTTCAGGCAAACCTCATTAATTCCCATCTCTTAGGCATCGACAACCTCACCAGTCCCCTTTGAGTTAGTCCCAGGCAAGACACGCATGCCAGTTTGGAAGGAAGGGGAACTTGTTTGCCTAGAATGATTTCCTTCTCTTGTTTGATCATGCTTGTGATTTTTCAGATAGTGATATCCGTCAGTATTTTCCTTGAGGTCACATCACTTCTCCTGGGTTTCCCACTAGTCTGTAAGTCCATTTTATTGGGCATTGACAATATACAGACTGTAGTAAGATGCAATGTAATAAGATGATAACCACTGCCTTACTAAATAAATCCAAATTCAGTCTAGCTTAGCTTCCTTTTCCATCAGTGGCCATCCAAAGCTCATAAACAACTAATCACAGCAATGGGCATCCTTTCTCCAAGATCTGATAGTCTAATGTCTAGTGCCTCTGAACATGGAGATGAAAGCTGGAGATGGAACATGAAAGATGGAGAATAAACTGGGACTTACTTTTGAGCAGACCTGTTTTGGATTGCCCCCTAAGTGGTACAGAAACTACATAATAGGGTCCTGCTTACAATAAGCTATACACAGACATATAACTGATCATTTATCCTAATCGTAAAAAGGTCCTACTTACAATAAGCTATACACAGACATATAGCTAATCATTTATCCAGCATGTTTGTAAAACCAGTTTTATGCAGTGCAAACCTATTATTATTTTTTGCATGACTTTAACTTTTTAATTACATTTTTATGAATATTTTGACCTACTGTGCCATGAGCTCTGTCCTAAGGGGGAAGGTGATTTAAAAATTAAATGAAATAAATAAATATTACACATGCAGAAAAATCTTCTTGCATAGTTCAGTTTTGAATCATTTTCAGAAGCAAGGAGAGTGGCAGCTTTCCTGACCTCCTCTGGCAGGCCATTCCACAAAGAGCCACAATGAAGAAAGCACACATATGGGCAGTTGTTGATTTTGCCATTTGCAAGTTGGCACATGCAGAAGCCCCTGCAGCCTTTGGCAAAGTTGTCATGGTGCAGCATAGGGAGAGAGGCAGTCACATAAATAAGAGGGGCCAAGGCCATTAAGGGCTTTGCAGGTAATAGCCAATAACTTAAGTTGAGCCTGGTAACAGATAGTCAGCTAGGAATCTGAGCATGTGCGCAAAAAATAAAAACAACAGCCAAAATTCTTTTCCCTCTCTTTTCCTAGTCCCTCCTTTCTCCAACCTCAGTTCAGAAGATCATCACTTCATGTATGAAATCTTGATTTAGGAAAATTAACTCAATTCTTTCCATAACAACCTAGCTTTGAAAGATAATCTGCAGTCAAAACAAAGAAATCTTTTTAGTGACTTTTTAGTGTTGGGGGGCACAGTGAGAGGGCTTCTAGTGTCTTGGCCCCACTGGTGGACCTCCTGATGGCACTTGGGTTTTTTTGACCACTGTGTGACACAGAGTGTTGGACTGGATGGGCCATTGGCCTGATCCAACATGTCTTCTCTTATGTTCTTATGACTGTGATGACCCCCTTTCCTTTCCCTCCTTCAGAGCCAAAATTTCCCCTCTATTTCTTTCTGCCTTTCTGATTGACCAGCCCTAATGGTCTTTTTTTTTCTTTTCTGAAGAACTCTGGCTGCCCCACCTTGTCTCAGACTGATATTTTACTGCTGGCTCAGCTCAGGAACTTGAAAAAAAGGGTTGAGGCCACTCATTAACTTAGACCACTGAAAATGGCTCTTGGTTTTGAAATTCAAAATTAACAAAATATTTTATCCAACATAGAGGGGAAAGGTCAGGTGAATCAGGGGTTGAAATTTTTGAGATAACTCAATATAGATAACCAGTATGTGTACAGTCTTTCGTTTTTATGGTTCAGACTAGTAAGAGTTTCTTAAGCTATCCACAGTTACTTAAATCTTTATGTAAATAGGCTTTTGTTTCAGTGTTTTCCAAACACTCCAGTACACTTTTTTTTGAGTATTCACTGCCTCTTTTAGTTTCCAGAAAGCTGGTACACTCTTTCTAGTGTTCAAACCCCTTCTCTTGAAACACCAGACCAGGGATGTCTGCACTCTTCAGAGCTAACTCCTTGCTTGATTTGGTAGGGAATTTTCTGCTCACTGTAGAAGATCTATCCCTTTTCCATGGCTTGTATGGGAGCCTTCACCTAACTTCCCAAACTTCCTTGTCAACTTCCCCCCAATCGTCCATCTGTGAAAAACTGCTCTTACCTAGGGTTGAAATCAGACTCAACAGTCAAGGCAGAAATCTGACTGACTTTCTCCTCACCATGCCACTCTCTCAAGACTGTCACTGCTCAGCTGATGCTAACCAATCAGATTGCTTGGAGTAACCTGTTACTCAAGGTTCTCTGCCTCCATGAAGAATTAATCTTTCACAGTCCTTTACCTGTTTGTACAGCACTTTTAAAACCTTAGTAGTGCAGTCCTTCACAGTGCTATCAAGAAATAAAAATAAGATAATTCAAAAGCTATGATGTTCTTCACAGAAGGACTATTAAAACAAAGTCAATGGAGACTGGATTGGCTTGTATCTATTTCAGCATCTCTTGTCTCCTGGCAAAGTTCTCCATCAGTGTTACCAAAACACTTTTCAGTATTAGATAAGAAGTTGGACAGATATCCAGATACATCTCTCTTATTCCAGAAAACTTGAATCAACAGGATCCCAACACAGAATTTTCATACTGCAGTTAGTAACCACCCTGTAGTAAAATACTTTAGTGGTAGAACTAGTGGCTGCTTCTGATACAATATCATTTGAGCCAATTCACTGGCCTGGGGTGCTGCCTGTTTGAGGATTTTTTTTTAAAGTAGTGTATGTGGGTTGCTTGGCAAGAAAGCAAGGTAAAGTTGAATGGCTGCCAGGCATTGAAATGGCTGTTGCTCAGGCAGTTGAAATCACCATTAACGCTGCTGCAGCTAAAGTTAGTCTGTAAGTATTGGTGATTTACAAGTCTTTTGCTCATCAAACAGATGTTGAGAATGGTTTCCCTAGCAAGCGTGTGGAAATACTACTTTTTAAAAATGTCATCCTCAGTTAGAGTTCTGAAAAGTGATTTACTTACACTGGAAACTGCAGAACAACAAATACAGATGAAGTCCTTTTAGCCACAGGTTTGAGAAATAGTTAACTCTGTAAATCATATGTGACAACTGCACTCAAGTCTGATCTGGTAGTTGTATATGTGTGTTTTATTTTTGGACACAGTGATTGACCTGCAGCTTGCATGCTGCTGTTACCTGCATGCATTGCAAGTGCATTTGTTCACTGGAAAGGACCATGAGAGTCAAATTGGGTGCTAGCCAGCAATCGTGTCTCCATCGCTTTTGTATACACATGCATGTACATGTGTTTAACTTAAGGGAGCCTTGGCAAGCAGCAGATGTGAGCAGAGGAATGGCAAAAGGATGTTTAAACTTTTAGCTTATAGCTCAGAGGTGTCAAACTCATTTGAGGGACAGATCTGACATACATGCTACTTTGTTGGACTGGGCCATGTGTGCCATAAAATGTAATGCCAGGTCCTGGAGATAAAAACCTTATAAATGACACAGGCAAAATCAATTAAGGATATTATATTTTACTCAAAATACACACAAAAGCAATTGATTTACTGAGGAATCCACAAAAGGCCTGATAAATGTATTTAACTGCATGCAAGGCTAGGTTTTCCCCAAGGGATAACTTAAAAGTGGGGTATCTTACATTTCCATACAAATTAGTTATTTTTGTATCTAAAGCACCTCTAGAAGATAAGCCATCTTCCCTGCAAGTAAATAAGATAGTTTTTAGCACCCATCCCTTGTATGCCTAGCCTCAGCAGCCAAGCATGGCTATCATCCATCTCTCACTCTATATTTCCTCTCTGCCCCTGTCCTACCCCTGAGGATCTCAAGGAGGTACACCCCCCTCCACTGCCCCATCCCCACCACTAATCCTGTGAGGTGGGTCAGGCTGAGCAACTGGCCCTAGGTGATCCAGATGACAGGGTCCTAGCTCAGGATGGGGAGGTATGGACTTGGCTCTTCCAGATCTCCCCACCTCCAGTTCTTATCCCTTCTGTGGTTTCCACAGAAACATAAGAGAACATGAGAACATAAGAGAGGCCATGTTAGATCAGACCAATGGCCCATCCAGTCCAACACTCTGTGTCACACAGCGGCCAAAAACCAGGTGCCATCAGGAGGTCCACCAGCAGAGCCAGACTTCAGAAGCCCTCCTACTGTTGCCCAGGGCCATCTTAACAGCATTATGGGCCCCAGGCAAAGCAGTGTACTGGGCCCCTACGACAACTACTCACAAGAATAAAAATATAAATGGTCGATAAGTACTGCAACATTCACAGATTAGAATGGGGCTCCTATGCTCGTGGGGCCTATGGGCAAGTGCCCATCAGGCCCATGCTTTAAGACAGCCCTGCTGTCCCCCCCCCCCTCCCCAAGCACCAAGAGCATAGAGCATCACTGCCCCAGACAGAGTGTTCCATCTATACCTTATGGCTAGTAGCCACTGGTGGACTTCTGTTCTATATGTTTATCTAATGCTCACTTGAATCTGTCTATGCTTGTAGCTGCTACCGCTTCTTGTGGCAGTGGATTCCAGTGTTAATTACTCTTTGGTTGAAGAAGTACTTCCTTCTATCTGTTCTAAACCTACTGCAGATTAATTTAATTGAATGTCTACGAATTCTTTTTTTGCGAGAAAGGGAGAAAAGTACTTCTTTCTCTACCTTCTCTGTTCCATGCATAATTTTGTAAATCACTATCATGCCATCCCTCAGTCATCATTTCTTCAAGTTAAAGTGTCCTAACCTCTTTAACTTTTCTTCACAGGTAAATGTTCCATTCCCTTTATTATTTTAGTTGCCCTTTCCTGTGCTTTTTCCAGTGCTATAATGTCTTTCTTGAGGTGTGGTGACCAGAACTGTACACAGTATTCCAAATGAGACTGCACCATCAATTTATACAGGGTCATTTTGGTACTGGCTGATTTGTTTTCAATTCTTTTCCTAATAATTCCCAGCATAGCAGTGGCCTTTTTAAAATTGCCATTGCACAATGGGTTGACATTTTCAGTGGGTTATCTACCACAACTCCAAGATCCCTCTACTGGTCATTCTCTGCCAGTTCAGATACCATCAACATGTATTTATAGTTAGGATTTTTGGCTCCAAAGTGCATTACTTTGCACTTGTCCACACTCATTTGTCATGTTGACACCCATTCCCCCAGCCTCAACAGATCCCTCAGGAGTGTCTCACAATCCTTCCTGGTTCTCACTGCCCTGAACAACTTAATGTCATCCACAAATTTAGCCACTTTACTGCTTATTCCAAAATCAAATAATTAACGAACAAGTTAAAAATAACTGGACCCAGTACTGAGCCCTCTTGTACCCCACTGCTTATCACCCTTCACTGTGAAAACTGCCCATTTATACTCACTCCCTGTTTACTATTAATTAACCAGTTTTTAATTCACGAGAGGACTTGTCCCATTATCCCACAACTACTGAGTTTACTTAGGAGCTTTTGATGAGGAACTTTATCAAAAGCTTTCTGGAAGCTGAGGTCTGACAGAGAGGCTGTTTCCATAAGCTCCAAGAGGTGCTTTTAGTCTTCTAGCAACCCCTTTCCCCCTTACAGGTTGAGAACAAGTGGGGAGAGAAGGGTAAGAAGGTCACCATCCTCTACCTGTCCCAGCACTAACTCTGCCAGACAGCTCTGTGGCTGTTCATATGTGTGATTGTGACAGCAGTGCCCCTTTTTCCCTTCACTCTTTTGCTAGCTTCCAGAGGGGACATTTTCCCCTCTGAGTGGCATACACAAAATGACCCAGTTGCATCATAATGTATATGCTGGCCCTTCTCCTCCTCTCTCCCCTGCCAGCCCTGTCCCTTTGTCAGCAAACTGCCACTCTAAATGCCTACTCTTGCCAGTCCCCCTCATGGTTGCCATTTGGTATGCATTGCAGGCCATTCAGCTACACTCCCCCATGTAGTGGCTTCACCCAGGGGTGGAATTCTAGCAGAAGCTTCTTTGCATATTAGGCCACACACCCCCTGATGTAGCCAAACCTCCAAAAGCTTACAAAAAGAGAGAGCCTTGTAAGCTCTTGAAGGATTGGCTACATCAGGGGTTTATGGCCTAATATGCAAAGGAGCTCGTGCTAGAATTCTACCCCTGGCGTCACCAATCGTCTCTGAGCTGCGATCGGAGGAGGCAAGAGGGTAAAAAACATAGTGACTCCTTTTTCTCTGCCTTCACTGCCATCCACCCTCACTATTTTATCTCAGCCTCATAGTGCTGCACCCTAGCAATTTCCGTTCTATTTCTTGCCAGCTTTAACCACACACATCACATCATGTGCACCTGCTCACCTTCTCCCCCTCCCTGAGCAGACTCCCACCTTCCCTCCCTTGCTCCAGTTGCTTGCAGACCAGGTGAGAGACCTGGATGGGCTGGTTCCAGCCCCCACACCATATGACACCCCTGTTCTAGCTGTTGATGTGCTCAAAATCCCTGGCCCAACTATTTTTTTCACCTATAGGGGAAAATATGGGTATCTCATTTAAGCAGACCCCAAAATGCAAAAAGAAATACCATCTGGAAAGTCTGTTGTATTTTAAGATATTAGCCCTGAATTTTATTTCCCAGGCTGGGTTCAAGCAAGAATCTGAGGTTAGAACAGTACCCAGACTTATAAAATGATAAAGAGGAAATAATTCTAGTAAAAAGAATGGTGTTACTCTTGAGTGTTTCTCCAATCTATAAAGGTGTTGATTGAGCTGGAATTGCTAAGCAGAGATAAATGGAAATGAAGCAGAAAGGTTTATTCAAAATAGAGGCTGCAGCAGGAGGCATTGCTGTGAAATTGACTTGGTCTTTTTTTGCATCTTCTGGTGGTAATGAGCGCCTTTAAAAGTCTAATTAACATATTTTGGTCCCCCTCTTGCACTTAAGAGAAAGGATAAGTTGATAAAAAAATATTAGATGTGAGACTTCAGAGGCACTGCTAGATCTCTTGAGGAGTTGCTGTAAGACTGTAGTAAGAACTGGTTTTGCAATGAGGAGTTAACACTGGACATTTGGAAATAATGAGTTATCCTTGGACAATTCCTGCACACACTGACATGGTATTTCTGGGGATTTAAGACAGAACTATGGACCACTTCCATATCATCAATATATGAAAAAGAAGAAGAGCAGGTTTTTATAGCCTGCTTTTCTCTATTTTAAGGAGTCTCAAAGCAGCTTACAATAACATAGAGAGGGAGCAGGGCCAGTTTCAAAATATTGGCAGTCCTACCTCCTTAATCTGGCCATTGTCTGTGCAACCCTAAAGTCTTCAAGAGCCACTGGACTAGTTGTGCTCCTTCCCATGCACTGAGAATTCTCAGTATAGTTGATGATTTGAATCTCTTCATAGTTTGTCTAACAATTTGTGCTTGGCATGGGTCCCGTGTGAATAAATTAAAACAAGCAGAAGGAAAAACTGATAAACTTACAGTGTGGATGTGTTGATGAAGTAAAACAAGTGGCAGATGTATATAACATCACCATGCTCCTACTACATGAAAAAAATTCTGTGCTGTATGAGTTGCACAGTCAAATATACAGAACAGTCTCTGAGCTGTGCTTGGTTGGCAGCAATGCAAGTGGTTTACTGGACAGAGTTGAACAGCATCATGCAAGCAAAATGTTGGTGTCTGGTTCTAGAAATCCAAACCCACCCACTCCTGCTGCTGATTCCTGCACTTCTGCAGTGTCTGTTTAGTGCTAATTATACAGTGTGGTTCATGTTGGCTGAGGTTCTAAGGCTAATTTAAAATAAAAAATAAAGATTTCTCTTTACAACTTTAACCACCGTCTTTTAAAATGTTAGCATAGACAACACTTTAAAAATAACCGAGCATACACAAACTTGATCGCTTCCTTTAAAGCCAGATCAGTAAACAGATACAGACATATGTTCCCATGCTGTCTCATATTTTATATGGGAATCAGAGGGCACATTCATATTGCAAGTGTAAACTAATGTGAAACAGGACTGAATCCATTTCATCTGGCATGACATCCTGCAGCAAATCCTGTGAGCCATACATCAGCTGTAAAAGTGAAGCTGAAAGGAGTCACATTAGTCCAAAACAAAATCACCAAGTGAAAGCCTTGTAATTCCTTTTATTAGGACAAAGAAATGAAAAGAAACTGGCAGCAAGTCTACTCAGAATACTACTGTCTATACAATGAAGCTTGTTCCCAGGTAAGTATTCTTAGGACTGCACTGTAAAATGTTTTGCATAGCAGTCCCTAAACTAGATATAGAGGATATACCCATAAATTGGTGGTGGAAAGTGCCTTCAAGTTGTAGCTGAATTATGGCAACTTCTTGGGGTTTTTAAGGCAAGAGATGTTCAGAGCTGGTATGCCATTGCCTGACTCTGTGTAGTGCCCCTGGATTTCCTTGGCAATCTCCCATCCAAATACTAACCAGGGCCAGCCCTGCTTAGCTTCCAAGATCTGGTGAGAGTGGGCTAGCCTGGGTGACATAGGCGTAAACTACGTGGGAGCTGGGGGGCTGCAGCTCCCCTGGATTTTCTTGCCTGGGGCTAAGCCCCCGCTGGGCAACCAACACAGGACTTGGGGCTTCAAAGGCATGAATGGGGTGATAAAGGCTACGTGTGATTTTCCGTCTGAGCTTCAAAGTCAGTGAATGACTTTATGAATGACTTTACAACCCAACCTCAGCTCCTTAGAAATGCTAATTGAGCTTCTCCCGCCAGAGACTAGGTGTCAATATGCATATTAACCAGTGTTGGTAAGCTCTAAGTTGATAAATCAATACATTGGCAGACCGGAGTCAAGGGGTGAGGAGATCATAGCTTTCGCAGCACACATGAGATACGGACCTCTCTGAAATCCATCCAGCTGATCTAGAGTGTTGAAGGACTCTTGATATTGTAAGGTAATTGGGAGATCTGCAAAACTTTTCACTTGTATCTTTGGATTCTCTGGATTAATTACTAAAGTACTGATACCCAGCACATATCAATCCTTATAAGTTTGGTGTCTGTTGAAAAATAAAGCCTGGCTGGTGGCTACACCAACTTTTAATGTACCAAAAGTCAGACTGCAGGCTCTCTTTGGTGGATTCAAAATACTTGCTTGGTTCCAATTTACATTTGGGGGGAAAGTGAGATTGAGTGTGGGTGGACATAAAGATCAAAGGCCTTTAAGAACAAAATATGAAGCCAGTGGCACCTTTAAGAACTAACCAGCTTTTGTGTGCATGTACACTGTTTCATTTAGATCGCACACACACTTATTTTATTTGACATGAGCCTTTTTTTGCTATTAATCATTGATCTTATTTATTGTTTTGCTGCTGTTGGCTTATGATGTGAGCCATCCTGAGCCCATTTTGTGAGTAGGGTAGGATATGTTGAATACATGAAATTAAATTAAAGTTTGTTTTCTGAGTATAAGTGAAAACTGAATGATTTAGGTATCAACAGCAGCTGTAAACTGTAGCATATACTGAACCCAACATATACTGAATTTGGGATTAACTCTCCCCTTATGTCACATTTCCCAAAGAGAAATGACTTCTCTTTGAGCTGTTAGAGCCAGTTTGGTGTAGTGGTTAAGTGTGTGGACTCTTATCTGGGAGAACCGGGTGTGATTCCCCCCCTCCTCCACTTGCATCTGCTGGAATGGCCATGGGTTAACCATAGCTATGGCAGAGGTTGTCCTTGAAAGGGCAGCTGCTGTGAGAGTCCTCTCAGCTGCACCCACCTCACAGAGTGTCTGTTGTGGAGGAGGAAGATAAAGGAGATTGTAAGCTGCTCTGAGTCTCTGATTCAGAGAGAAGGGCGGGGTATAAATCTGCAATTCTTCTTCTTCACCATCTAGGCATAGGGTTGCCAATCCCCAGTTGGGGGCAGGGGATCCCCCAGTTTGGAGGCCCTCCTCGTGCTTCTGAGTCATCAGAAAACAGCAAGGGGAAGGGAAATGTTCCTCTAAAGCTTTTCTGTATTGCCTTTTACTGTCAAATTTGTGACCATTAGTTTGTCCTATGCACATGATATGTATATTTGCAGATCTTAAAGTGACTATTGTAAAAGTGAATTTCAAAAACAGGACACAGCGAGAGACCTCTGAGATACCACTATAACCACTGGCCAACTGCCACCTTTTTCTGGGTTTGGCCCAGTCCATGGGCATTGTTGGGAGGGTGCTCCCTAAATTTATGGGGAGGGAGCTTCTCCATAAATTCATAGGTAGTGATAATGGAGGCTCCTTCCTATGATGTCACTGGATCAAATGTCTCTGGCTGGGCCACAAATGTCTCTGGCTGGGCCCAGCCCCACCCCCCAGGAAATTGAAAATTCTACGCCCCTGCTGGGTGATCTAGGTCAGGGCACTCATAAACTACTAGTTCTGTAACAGTGTAAAATATGGAAGAATGTCTCAAAATTGTAAATTCTATCAAGGTTATAGGGAGCAAAAAAGGATGAGAACTCTTTTGTTAGGGATCCTGAGTCTCTCTCTAAAACTATAATTCCATATGTTTTTTAACCATATCAATTAAAGTACATCTGGAAACTGACTGAAATGTCCAGTATTATATCTAGTAATATAGGGTTGACAGTCTCCAGTTGGAGGCAGGAGATCCCTTGGTTTGGAGGCTCTTCCCCACTTCAGGGTTATCAAAAAGCGGGGCGGGGAGAGAATGTCCATGGGCATTCCATTATACCCAATGGAGGCTGTTTCCCATAGGGTATAATGGAGAATCAATTGGTGATATCTGAACAGCATCTGATGCTCTCCTAAAAAACAAAAAACCCCCCAAAACTCTCCCAAGTTTCAAAAAGATTGGGCCAGGAGATCCAATTCTATGAGCTCCCAAAGAAGGTGCCTCTATCCTCCATTATTTCCAACGAAGGGAAGGCATTTAAAAGGAGCACAGTCCCTTTAATGTGACAGCCAGATAGGGTTGCCAATTCCCTTGCTTCCCATAACAGGGGACTTTCGCGCGCGCAAAGCGTGTGCACAACGTGATGACATCACCCGGAAGTGACGTCATCAAAATGGCAGCACCTGTGTAGGGCCGCTCTAGGTGTTTCCTGGAAAACTGTATGGTTTTCCCAGACACTAGCCATTTAGGAGGTAAATATCATACCTATTGTACCATAGAGTTTTTACCTCCCAAATTGCTAGAGCGTCTGGGAAAACCATAGAATTTTCCAGGAAACGCCTAGAGTGGCCCCTGCAGGGCACCGCCATTCTGATGATATCACTTCCGGGTGACGTCATGATGCCAGTGATGCAGTGGGAGGTTCCCCCCACCAGCCCAATGTGGGCCAGCAGGTTGGGAACCTCCCAGGCGGGGGATTCCCCGCCCAGACCAGGGGCTTGGCAGCCCTAGGGCCACAACTCACTTTGGAGTTCAATTGTGCTTGTCACAACCTTGCTCCTGGCTCCCCCCCTAAAGTCTCCTGACCAGTGTTCCTTCTAAGCTGAGTTAGTGTGAGCTAGCTCACTTTTTTTAGCCTCTGGCTCATATATTTTTGTTTTCGCTATGGAAAAATGGCCCCAGAGCAAACTAATTTATGCAGTAGCTCACAACTTTAATGCCAGTAGCTCATGAAGTAGAAGTGTTCCTCACAAGATGCCACAGCTTAGAGGGAGCATTGCTCCTGAGTCTCACTCCACTCCAAAAGTTCCCAGATATTTTCCTGAGTGAGGCCTGGCAGCCTTACAGTAATACCATATTCCACATGCAAAGACCAAACCATAAACTTTTCCTCTCATGCATATCTCCTATGAGCAATTGATTGTTCAAGCTGGGTTTGCTACTTTCTTTTCTGGCCAGGCCAGCTGCATTTTCAGAGCTGCATGACAGGCAGGTACCTAGCAAGGAAAACTCTTTCACACCAATAATAGCTTTAATTGACCAAGTTAACTTATGAATCTCAGATAGCTATTAAAGGCACATGAGCTGTGCCATAAAAAATAGTTGGCAACCCTGTTTTATAGTATCTCATGCTTAAATCATGGCCTGTTTTCCCCACAAGTGGGATTTAAAACCACCCAGAAAGAAATTTTTGATTGGTGAAAGTGCAGGGTAGGGAAGAGTTAACTCCCCTTTTCCCAGCACCATAGCCCTGATTCATATTGCTCCCCATCCAGCTGATTTTATATGTTATATGTTGAGGGATCCAGTCACAGATCCCTGACATCATGTGTAGTTTGAGCCTATGAAAGCTAGGAATAGAATACCACCCTTCTTAATCACTGCTGCCTTTGCAAGCTGTGCTAATTCTCCAAACATCTGGGAGATGACCGGAAGTGAAAATTAGAAACGTGTCTATCAGGAAGACTGTGGATATACCAAAATCTGTCAGTCGATCTGAAGGAGAAGATATGAGTAACAGTATATGAGAAACAAGGAAGGTGATAAAAATTTGTCTAGGACTCTGTTGTACCTAACAATATCGTGTTCTTTGTGATCTCTGCATCATGCTGATGGGCCTGCATAGAGCCAAGATTCCAAAGTCTCTATAATCTCATAGAGTCCACCCTCCAAAGCAGCTGTTTTCTCCAGGTGAATAGATCTTTATAGTCTGTAGATAGGGTTGCCAGACCCTGCCCCCCAGTGGAGGCTGAGGTCCACTGCTGACAGGCCCCACCTCCAATCAGCCAGTCAGTAGGGGGAATTTATTTGTTGTTCAGTGGCACAGTCGAGTCCAACTCTTTGCAACCCCATGGACAAAGTCATGCCAGGCCCTCCTGTCTTCTACCATCCTACAAAGTCTGCTCAAATTCATGTTTGTTACATCAGTAACGCTGTCCAGCCATCTCATCTTTTGCCGTCCCCTTCTTCTTTTGCCTTCTGTCTTTCCCAGCATCAGGATCTTCTCTAGTGAGTGCTCCCATCTCATTTGGTGACCAAAGTATTTGAGCTTCAGCTTCAGCATCTGACCTTCCAGGGAACAGTCTGGGTTCATTTCCCTTAGGATTGACTGATTTGATCTTCTTGCTGTCCAAGGGGCTCTCAAGATTCTTCTCCAGCACCACAGCTCAAAAGCATCTATTCTTCTGTGCTCAGCCTTCCTTATGGTCCAGCTCTCACAGACATACATTACTACTGGAAATACCATCGCTTTGATTATATGGACTTTTGTTGGCAGGGTGAAGTCTCTACTTTTTATTATACTGCCCAGGTTCACCATAGCTGTCCTCCCAAGGAGCAAAAGTCTTTTAATTTCATGGCTACAGTCACCATCTGCAGTGATCTTGGATCCCAGAAATGTGAAGTCTGTCACTACTTCCATGTCTTCCCCTTCTATTTGCCAAGGTGTGATGGGGCCAGATGCCATGATCTTAGTTTTTTTGATGTTGAGTTTCAAGCCTACTTTTGTGCTCTCCTCTTTCACCCTCAACAAGAGGTTCTTTAGGTCCTCTTCACTTTCTGACATTAGAGTAGTGTCATCTGCATATCTGAGGTTGTTGATGTTTTTCCTGGCAATCTTAATTCCGGTTTGTGCTTCATCCAGGCCAGCATTCCACATGATGTACTCTGCATATAAATTAAATAAGCAGGGTGACAATATACATCCTTGTTGAACTCCTTTTCCTATTCTAAACCAATCAGTTGTTTCATATAGTTGTTGTTCTGATAG
Organism: Heteronotia binoei; assembly: GCF_032191835.1. Taxonomy (NCBI): domain Eukaryota; kingdom Metazoa; phylum Chordata; class Lepidosauria; order Squamata; family Gekkonidae; genus Heteronotia; species Heteronotia binoei. The sequence continues at coordinate 51,385,693 of NC_083224.1, forward strand.
TTGTTTCTTGACCCTTATACAGGTTTCTCAGGAGACATGTGAGGTGGTCTGGTACTCCCATCTCTTTAAGAACCTGCCACAGTTTGTTGCGATCCACAAAATCAAAGGCTTCAGCATAGTCAATGAAGCAGAAAAAGACTTTTTCTGATACTCCAGTGCTTTCTCCATAAACCATCAAATTTTGGCAATTTGATCTCTAGTTCCTCTACCTCTCCGAAACCCAACTTGAACTTCTGGTAGTTCCCAATCTACATACTGCTGAAGCCTAGTTTGTAGGATCTTTAACATGACCTTGCTGGCATGTGAAATGAGTGCAATGGTGTGATAGTCTGAACATTCCTTGGTATTACCCTTCTTTGGGATTGGAATATATGACAGAGTAGTAGTGGAAGCGTCCCTCAGGGCCAATCTGGTCAGACCAGTCTCAGTTGTTGCTCTAATGAAGACACTCACAAAGGCAGCCGGTTCAACAAAGTTGTATTAGGGTCAGGCAGATATCATAGTCAAGAATCAGTCCAAGAATCATACACTTACGATCAGTCCAGCCAGGCAAAGGTACAGATACACAGTCCAAATAGAATAGTCAAGTCACAGTCCTTAATCATCAATCCCTTATCAGTCCAACAGCATGCCACGCTCTATCCGTCTGTTCTACACCACACTGAACAGACGTTAGGCTACTGTATTTGTATTCCCCTTAACCAATCACATTCTTCATTGGTTAATGACATTCACATACTATCACATGCTTTCACTTAAACACCTGTATGCAAGGGTTACACAATCCTTTGGCAGTTCCAATATTCCTTAAAGATATAGGATACTGACAATATAAACTGATCTTTTCCAATCCTGTGGCCACTGTTGCGTTTTCCAAATTTGTTGACATAATGTGTGCATCACTTTAACAGCAGCATCTTTTAGGACTCTGAATAGCTCAACTTACCCCCACCCTCTCAAAAAAAAAAGGGAGATCCATCCAACAGGCAGCAATGTGCCTATGTCACTTCCCATGTGACCCAGAAGTGATCCAGGATGTTGGGGTTGACACTCAGGTATTTGGGCAAATTTAGAAGCCAAATTTACCATAGAGTTTTTGCCCAAATACCAGAGCATTGCCCAGACATCCCAGACGTGATAAAGTCACTTCCAGATAGTGATGCAGGCACATTGCTGTATATCGGCTTGTCCTCCTTGCTGTTCCCAGTAATTCCTCCCCTCCCTTGCTGGTTGTCAAGAAGGACTTGGCAACCCTATCTGGAGATCAGTTGTAATTCCTGGAGATGTCTCGGTCCTGCCTAGAGGTTGGTAGCCCTCCATTAAAATGATCAGTGCCAACTTTCGCTCAATGTGATGTTGATTTATTTTTCCCTCCTCATATGTTTCTGGTTCCATTAAGTATTCCTGAATCCAGTGTACCTGCTACACGTGCTCTTTATTTAAGACATGTATCCTGCTCCATTTCTAAAGAAAAGTCCAAGGTGGCTGACAGATATTAGACAAAAGTGCTTTAAAACAGGACCAATAAAATTAAAATGATGTGGAACAATAAAGCATTACATGTTAAATAAAAACAGCAACACAAAAACCATAATGTAAGTGTAATCAAGTGCAGTACTGCAATACTCGTAAAATGCAGTTAAACCCACCTGGTTACATAGCAGTACGGCTGCCAGGTCCAACTCAGGAAATATCTGGGGATTTCAGGGGTACAGCCAGGAGACTTTGGGAGTGGAGCCAAGAACAAGGCTGTGACAAGCACACTTGAACTCCAAAGGGAGCTCTGGTCGTCACATTTAAAGGGACTGCACTCTTTTAAAATGTCTTTCCTTCATTAGAAACAATGGAGGACGGAGGCACCTTCTTTCGGGGCTCATAGAATTGGACCCCCAGATCCAATATGTTTGAAACTTTTTAAAAAGGAGAACCACCAGATGCTAAGCTGAAGATTTGATGCCTCTACCTCAAAAAACAGCCCTCCCAGAGCCCCAGATACCCACAGTGATTCTCCATGGGAACTGGTCTCCATAGGGTATAATGGAGTGCCCAGAGGCACTCCCCCCTGTTTTCTGATAACCCTGAAGTGGGGGGAGGGCCTCCAAACCAGGGGATCCCTTGCCTTGAACTGGGGATTGGCAGTTGTATGACAGCAGCCAAACAGACAGAAATATATGGAATAGCAATTATATGTATTATGTTATAACATTTATTTTAATATGATGCAACATTTTACAGCAGTGGAACATTTATTGTATTTTAATGTTGGTTCCTGATTCTCTCCCCTCATTTTATGTATTGTTTCTATCTCACCGTCATACCTCAAATGCTGAACATTTTCTTTAGTATATAAAGTTTTTTTTTAAGCCAAGTGTTAACTTTTATGCCTCAGCTTAGAAATATGGTTTACCAAATCAGATGTAACTGGAATATTTACATGGGGAACCACACACATTTATACAAGTGTCCACCAATTCACATCTAAAGATGGAGGGATCTCTCACACTCCCCTTTAACAAAAATGAAGTACATGGTTAAAGGGAGCTAACCCTTGGTCCCTCTCATTCATTAGCTTGTCAATTTATTGTGTAATACAAGTAAGGTTGCCAGCCTCCAAGTGTGGGCTAGAAATCTCTCAGAATTACAGCTGTTCTCCAGGCTATATAAATCACTTGTTTATTTACTATTAATTTTTCTAAAACATTTATTCCACTTCTCTTGGAGAAAATGACTACTTTAGAAGGTAGACTGTACAACATTATACTCTGCTGAGTTCCCTTCCCTTCCTAACGCACACCCTTCCAGACTCCACTTGCAAATCTCCAGGTGTTTCCAATCTCCTACCCCCCCCCATACAACCAAGGACTGCATTCTTTAAGACTACCACAGGAGATGGTGATACCATGCATTCCACACTGCTGCAAGACAGAACAAGATGAAGTTATTGCTATTAAATATAACATATTTAATGCTATTAAATAACATGCTATTAAATAAAATAAATGAGAGACCTAGATATAACACTCTGTTCTGTGTTGCTTCCAAGCATTTTTCTGCAAGCTCAAATTCCAGTAATAAGCTGAACTAAAAGAAAAATGTTGAAAGCAATACAGTAAGAAAAGTGTGGAAGGGGGCAAGTTTTAAATTCCCTTTGGCCTGTGTGCACTATTTCCCTTTAAAAATATATACACTCTGCTAGTACTTTAAACATCAGTGGGTAAGACATACATATTCATACTGATCATCAACTATTTATTTATTTAGAGAGTTTATATGCTTCTTCTCTAAAGACCTGCTCCAGATGAGAAGTAACAAAAATGATTGCAAGAAAAGTCAAAGCAAGAAAGGATAAGCAATTACCAGCATTAAAATCAGCAGTAAAAAAATAAATCTTGCTAGGGCTATAAAAAAGCATAAAACAATATTTAGATGCATTGAAAGATAATTTTAGCAGGGAACATAAAATAGAAACAGCTCCAGATAGAAAGAGAACATACAGCTAACATCTTTAAAAAATGGCAAACTATGGCTTAGTATATGAAATGCTATGGCTTAGTATTTGAAAGACAGGAAAGTAGACACTTGGTGAGCCTCAAGGGGGCATTCCACATACGGGGTGCCACCACTGAAAAAGCCTTGTCTATGATCATAACTCTCATCTTTGAGGCAGGGGCAAAGAAAACAGGGCTTTGGAGGAGGATTCTAACTGGAGGGCTGGACAGTATTTATTTAAGAAATATATATATTTGCTTCCTCTCCAGGGACCACTTGTATATACAAAAGGTATCAAAATTATCAATCATAATCAATTTTAAAAACAAGCCATAAACTAACCCTTAAAAATAAGCCAGGGTCTGCAGCAGCATGAAACAGCAAACTAAAAAGTATTCAACAGTCTTCAGGCTAGAAGCAGATAACAGAAATAACTTTAAAAGATGAAATGCCTTAGTTAAAAGCATGGGTAAAAAAGAGTTTTGGCTGGCATGTAAAAAACAGTATAATGCATGCCAAGCTGGCTCAACTATCCAGACTCTAAGCTATTTATGGTCATAAAAGTATCAGTATTTCGGATAGTGCCAAGAAACAAACTACTAGCCTGTCCAAATCTTTCAGCCAAGGGTTACTATGATGTCATTGCACTGTATTTTCTAACTTTTCCCCCAAACTCTATGGTTGAACCACAGAGTTTGGGGTGAATGCTAGGGTACAGCTGCCTATGTGATAATGTTACTTTCAGATTGCACTGGGTTGAATGACATCATGACACTGCCTCAGGCTGGCAACCATGCCCAAGGCAAAATGACAATGTTAGCTAGGGCTTTTGTTGTAGAAAAAGCCCAGCAGGAACTCATTTGCATATTAAGCCATACCCCCTGACATCACCATTGTTTTACACAGGGCTTTTTTGTAGAAAACCTCCAGCAGGGCCACACTCCCTGATACCAAGCCAGCCAGAAGTACATTCCTTTGCAATCCTGCTAAAAAAAAAAAAAGGCCCTGATAGCTAAATAGTAAAGTTACAAGGAACAGGAAACATTCCTGGAAGGTATGATTGCAGAAGAAAGATGTTTGGAACTTAAAGGCTTGCCTGTGATCAGCTGGGGAAAGTAAACTGCATAGAGGTTTGAATTAGGCTTCCCAAACCTCCTGCTCTGGCGGGAGACTTCTGAGTTCGCAGCCTCATCTCCCGCTCTTCAAAACTCTGGAAGCGGGGGTGGGGGGTGGAGGGGGGGGAGAACATACCTTTAGGCTTCATGTTGTAGAGCTCCTGAGCCGTTTGCAAAATGTCTGCCCCTTTAAGGCTGGGCAGGAGGCAGGAAGCAGAAAGGGCTTCTGAGAACGGCCCCTCCCTTTCTTTTGCTTTCGTTTTCACAGGAAGTAGAGTTGTCCGGAGGAAGATCTGGTAAGTGTGTGTGTGAGAGGGAGGGGCAGGGGATTCCTTAGTTTGGAGGCCCTCCCCCCCTTTAGAAAGCATGGGGGGGAGGGAAATGTCTACTAGGCACTCTATTATTCCCTATGGAGAACGATTCCCATAGGGAATAATAGGAAATTGATCCATGGGTATTGGGGGCTCTGGGGGGGCTATTTTTTGAGGTAGAGGCACCAAATTTTTCGTATAGCATCTAGTGCCTCTCCCCAAAATACCCCCCAAGTTTCAAAACGATTGGACCAGAGGGTCCAATTCTATGAGCCCCAAAAGATGGTGCCCCTATCCTTAATTATTTCCTATGGAAGAAAGGCATTTTAAAAGGTGTGCTGTCTCTTTAAATGTGATGGCAAGAACTCCCTTGGAGTTCAATTATGCTTGTCACATCCTTGTTCTTGGCTCCACCCCCAAAGTCTCCTGGCTCCACCCCCAAAGTCCCCAGATTTTTCTTTAATTGGACTTGGCAACCCTAGTTTGAATGGAAGTTGAAAGAGTTCTGTGGAGAGTGAGGTAAGAAGTTGAAAGAGTTCTGTGGAGAGTGAGGTAAAGGAGGAGGTATAAGGAAGAAAGTGGAGAAATACCATCAAAGGTTCTGGAATGGCTTGGTTAAGAGAAAAACCATGGAAAGTATATTTAGTGAATATCAGTCTAACAAATGCAGCTATTACTTAATATGGATGTAATCAAGTTTATAAAATTTTAAATACACATGATGGATGACCAGGATCTTCATCAGCATCAGCATCTTCTTCATCCTCTTCTTCTTCATAGAATCATAGAGTTGGAAGGGACCTCCAGGGTCATCTAGTCCAACCTACCGCACAATGCAGGAAATTCACAAACATCTCCCCCTAAATTCACAGGATCTTCATTGCTGTCAGATGGCCATCTAGCCTCTGTTTAAAAACCTCCAAGGAAGGAGAGCCCACCACCTCCCAAGGAAGCCTGTTCCACTGAGGAATCACTCTAACAGTCAGAAAGTTCTTCCTAATGTTGAGCCGGAAACTCTTTTGATTTAATTTCAACCCATTGGTTCTGGTTCTACCTTCTTCCATTCAACTTCCATTCACAGAAAACAATTTCACACCATCCTTTATGTGACAGCCTTTCAAGAACTTGAAGATAGTGATCATATCACCTCTTAGCCTCTTCCTATACAGCAGGGGTCCTCAACCTACGGCCCGCGGGACAGATGCGGCCCGCTGAGGACGTTTATGCGGCCCGCCGGGTCATGGCAAAATCAGACCGGGTAGAACGACAGGGCCCCGCTTCGCCCTTGGAAGACTATCTGCCCAGTAACAACAAATGCGCAGTAGCAAACCTCCTCGATCTATTGGCTGTGCAAATCGACGAAGGGACAGGAACAACCCTCCCCCCTCCCGCCTCGCAACTTTTGCAGAGGGAGGGAGGACTCCGGAAAAGCCAAGCAAGACCCCTCCTGCGTTGAGGCCGCCACCCTTCTTCACTCCGCTGCAGGAAGCAAAACGCGCTTATATGGGAACGTGCTCTTGCAATTCCGGGGGCTTTACTTCTGAGTAAATCTGCAGAGGGCTGCCCCCTCCCTTCCCACGCTCAGACTTCAGCCCGATCTCTGCCCTTACTGATTTGGAACTGGTAAGGAATTGCAGACGGCGCTTTTGAATGGAGCGCAGCCAGTGTGGGGGAAGGTTTTGCTCCCCCCCCCTGGGGCTGAGCCAGCAGAAATAAACAGCTCCCCCTCCAATGAGTGTTTTGGGGCGGGCTAGTTGTTCAGGGAGCCTTGCTCCCCAGTAAACCCGAAAGCAGCTCTCCCTTCACATTAAGCAAGTCCTCCGCTTCCTCCCGTTGAGACCAGCGGTGGGGGGAGGGTGATTAACAGTGCATGCCGAGCTCGTCTACTCAGAAGTAAGTCCCACTAGGTTCAGAGGGACTTTCTTCCGGGTAAGCATGCCTTTAAGACTGCGATCGTTTACTAGCGAGTAATCCCCATTGCATTTAGTGGGGATTTGCTTATGACTCTGAGCACACGTGCCTAGGCACGGGGGTCTTTGGTGGTTTTAGTGCTGCTGCTGCTATTTTATTATTATTATTATTCGAGAAGGCATACGAAGAGCCTCCGGGTGCCACTTAACATTTGGGAGGCTTGAAAACTTGCAAGGGGGTTAATGAAAAATGGCAAGGCGAGTTGTGCAGATGTGCATCCCGCGTGCAAAGTTATCTTTGCTGGGGGGGGGCAGTGGAAATGGCGCTTCCCCTGCTCAGTAATTCCTAGAAAGTGCCGCCTGTCAATCAGGTGCACCCTCGAGGGAAAGGCGGGGCTGCAGGCGAAACTTCGTAGGAGGAGGGTGGCGGCTCTGGGCACTGTCCTCGCTTCCTTTGGGGGTGGAGGGGAGAAAGGGGCTGGCGGTTTGGAGGTTGTTTTATTCACACTGCTGCCGTTTTGTTGGGGCACCCACCGATACCTGGGTATGTGGCCAGGTGCCTGGGTGTTGCTGCCCAGGGGCTTGGCTTGAACCAGCCTAACCATGGCCCTGGCCCAGGTAGTTGGTTAGAACAAGCCGCATAGGAATTTGTTCATAGTTTTTGTTTTTACTATAGTCCGGCCCTCCAACAGTCTGAGGGACAGTGAACTGGCCCCCTATTTAAAAAGGTTGAGGACCCCTGCTATACAGGCTAAACATGCCCAGATCCTTCAGCTTTTCCTCATAGGACTTGGTCTCCTGACCCCTCACCATTTTTGTCACCCTCCTCTGGACCCGTTCCAGCTTGTCTATATCCTTCTTAAAATGCGGTGCCCAAAACTGAACACAATACTCCAGGTGAGGTCTTGCCAGAGCTTACGAGGTCTTCTTCTGGTGCTACAAATATAATCAGGAAAACCATGCTAGGGAAACAGTATGCTGTTTTACTCAGTCTAATTCAGCCTCCCCAAAGCTACTGTCAGTAAGTTCCACAGGAGAAAAATGGTCTTTCCTCCCACCTTCACAGTACTTTGGGGGAGGAGTATTTAGTCTGAGGAAATGGCACAGAAGGAAAGGGTTAAATGTTCCTCCTCCAGTATCATGCAAGGGTTTTTTTTTTAATTTCAAGAAGTCCTGAATATGGATCTCCCATATTCTGTCTGTTTCTAGGGGGAGGGGGATACATTTGATCAGGGAAAATAGCTTGGGAAGGAATTTGCCTACCAGTTCCCCAGTGTTGTAGCCTGGATCCACACTGTCACTTACAGCTGCTTTTTGAACTGATCATAGATTCCCCACTAATTTCACTTTAATTAAGCCCTTAAAAACCTAGCAAAAGTTTGTTGACTGAGAAATTAGTTCCATCTGGTTCAGAAGGGGAATTGGATACTACCACTGTGTCTGTAGCACTCCTTAGAAAATGAGAAGCTGAAGCCCTGATCCCAGACCACCTGTTCCAATCCCTCTCTGGTGTAATCAACAAATATCAGATACCATGTCCTCTCTGTAAAACTTTAGTCACAGTTGTGCCTCAGAGATCTAAGCTTCCATACATCATGGGGAGGTTTTTTGTTTGGATAGCTTAGTCCTTGTCTCAGCAGAAGATAATGTTTGTCTTACTCATTATAACCTCCCCCCCACACACAGTGTTTCCTCTAGTCGTAGATCTTCAATAAATCTGTTATCTCCAAAGCATTTACCATCTCTTACAAAAAAAATTAAAAGATAGTGTTTCCATAGAAACCTTCTTGAAATCTAACATCCAGTTCTCCTACTCATTCCTTTTACAGAGGAACTTTATTTTAGTCTATGTGTACATTATCAGGTTTGACCAAACCTATCTGTCTCTGTACTGCATGTTCTTTATTTGTCGTGCTTTTATGCATTAAAGTTGCAACTTAATTTAACCATCACTGTAATCATATTTAGCAGAAAGCAATCTGCTTCACCACTTCTGAATATTCATTAGATGTCTCATTCATTCATTGGACATTTTCCTTCATAAGATGGCTATTTAAACTGAAATCCTCATTAGTTCTAGATGTGCCTGAAGACTTTTCACAGAATACTGTTGTTATGTCTTGTTGCCTCACTCCATACTGTAGTGCCTCAGGGGGTTAAGAAACAGTAGACCACTTAAGTGGTGGTGGATCTAAACGGGGTACTGAGTAATTACTGTGCCAGCTTCTTTTCTCTAATGTACTTTACCATTCAAATTTTAGATAAATTGGCCAGAAAGACTCAGGCATTTCCATTAGGTGAGATAAAATTAAGTAGAACACTCACAAACTAGAACATACATTTCACTTTAACAAGAAGTGTGGCCTATCAACAGAACTCCTGGCAGAAGATGAAGCATGAAATCCAGAGAACATAGTTTCTGTTAACTCAGATTCTCCGATGCTTTTATGAGTAATGTAAGGGTGAAGTGGACATATGGTAAAGCCTTCTTTCGATAGAATTATATGGTAAGTATTAAATAGTCTGGATGGGAGCATTAGACAACTGTGCCTTCATGTGGTCCCTGGCTGCCTTGTACAATGCAGGCAACATGGCCCTGCTCAGCATGGTGCTAGAAGAAGACTGCAGATTTATACCCCCACCCTTCTCTCTGAATCAGATGCTGAGTAATCGAGTCTCCACAGCTCACTATGTCTGCAGTTTTCTTCCAGAACAATGCTGGTCAGAAAAGCTACATAACTTCAATACAAATTGGTTGGTCTTAAAGGTGAAACTTGACTCCTGCTTTGTTCAACTGCTTCAGACCAACATGGCTGCCCGCTTGGATCTATCAGCATCCATAGGGTAGCGTTAGGAACCTGCAGCTGGAAGAAGGTCTGCTCAAGCTTATTAGACTGTTTGGGATGAATTAAAAGTTATGAACCATAAGGGAGAGCAGAAGCCTTGAAAAGTTCCTCATCCACACCTGAATAGCAAAGAGAGGCGGTAGTATAGTTAGCCGTATTTTATTTAGTTTAAAATGATCATGTGTAAATTTACATGTAAGAATGTAAATTAGGATATGTAAATTTCGCCATCATTTTGAAAACTCTTGGAAGGAACAGCAAAGGATCCATGGAAGGGTGGCCATGTATGATTGGTGTCATACATGGCCACCCTACCACAGAACCTTTGCTGTTACTTCCAGTTGGGTTAATGCATCGCAGGGGGAAGGGGGCAGAAGTAGATCTCAGTGCCAAAAACAGGGGTCCGCTGCAACAGTGGGATCCCTATCCAGTGGTCCATTTTTGTTTATGAGAAAGACAAGTCCATGTTTTTTTTTTTTTAAAGCCTGACTTTCCTCATCATATTGCTCAAGATGACAGAAGAGATATCTTGAGGAACTTTGTCTGAGTAAGCAAATGCTTGAGGAGAAAGGATTCATCAAAGGCAAGCTGCTGTCCTTCCTCAGAAGTGGATAGGAGATGCAAGGCAGTGAAAGGTGCACTCACCCTGTCCCATGGGTCATTGCTGAGGAAGGATGGTAGCTTCCCATTAATGCACCGCCCTCATAAAACATCTGTCACTGGAGAAGCAGTAATGCTTCTTGTTTGTCTGTGCAGGCATTTACAGAAATAGATCTGCAGTGAAAGACTTTGTGGATGGCTCAACCTCAGGATCTGGTTTGTCATATTTGGCGATCAGAAGAATTTCTCACTCCAGCCCCTCTCACTCAAACTATTGAATGACTTGTCTTGTTTTTTGTTTCCCTTCCCTATAGCTTGTGGTTAGAGTTTCCAGCTCTAGGTTGGAAAAATTCCTGGAGATTTGAGAGTAGAGCCTGGGGAGGCAGAGTTTCTGGGAGGGGAGAGACATCAGGTGGATTTAATGCCATAGAATCCACCCTCTGAATCTGCCATTTTCTCCAGGGAAACTTACCTGTGTAGTCTGGAGATCAGTTGTAGCTGCAGGAGTTTTCCATGTCTCACCTGGAGGCTGGCAGCCTTTCTGCAATCACTTGTTATGCAGGCAAATTCCTGTGGGTTAATTGCTTTCTGACTATCCTCTCTGCGGTGGTTTGGGATTGTGAGTCTTGATTTGTACAATACAAGTGTGTACATAGTCCTACAATGTGGCAAATGGTTAGATTAGACTTACTTCTGATGTCCTTCAGATCTGTGATTATTTGATTCATTGTTACGAAGATGTTGCAGGAATGAGGCCCTGCAAGGAACTCAGTTTCTATTGGGAATACATTTCAAAAAGAAAGACCTTAATAAATATTATGGTCAAGTTGAAATTACTTGGAATCTGAACTCATAGCTTGGTTGGCAAAAATACTAAGATCTGTCACATAGAACAAAACATTCAACTGGCAAGCTGTGTTTATCAAAAATGTTTTTACAGCTCCATGAATTTTACATAACACATACCCAACATAAGCTTTGCACAAATACTAGGTGAGTAGTAAGATTAATATTCAAAGTAAATCAAATATGTATTTCATTTTTTGATTGTATTTGCTAATTCAGGTTCAGAATGTACATTCCATTTGCAAGGCCTCAGAGATGGTGTTAGCAAAGGGATTGTTTTCATTAATGAATTTGGAATGCATAATCAGATAATTCAGCATCTGATATTTATTCATCTGATGAACTAATACTTGCTAATGAGGGGTTTGTTTATTCAAAAAATTGTAACTCATGATGGCTAGTTACATAGTCCAGGACATGGATTAATCAAGGTATCCAAAGTTAGATGTCAGTTTTAAGAGATAACTAATTAAAACTAATGAAGACTCTCTTTGTATGTGTCCAAAAAATTAAGCTCACTTGAAGCAATCTTCTTCATAGAATGTGTGCAAATAAACTATTGGCAAACCAATTCCACACTGCACTGCACAACAAGCTCCCTGCATTATTTTTTGAAGCTCAGTAGTTGCATTTGGGATTTGACCTGCTTATGCTGTTGATTCTGATATATTGGTATATGGAGAGACAGGAAGCAATATTCATGAAAGAATATGTGCCAAATCTATTACAGCAAAAAGTATCCCACCTATTTCTGGTCTGAACTGTTGCAAACAAATTAGAAAATGGAAATGTTTGACCTTGATATCCTTACATTGGAGTTAGATGAAGGGGCAGAACTGGATGATATATTGTAGTAAATTTAGTTTATGATATGCATATGAAATCACTGTTTTTGCTTTTGCAAATGTGTCAGAAACAGTTGGTATTTGGCAATGTGTAACTCCAGCTCTTGTTTTCAAGAGTCTTTTCTTGTAAACCGGTCTGTTCATAGGGACATGAGAGCCAAGGTGGTGGTGTGGCCATAGATGACCTGGATTAAAAAATGCTACCTTGGACCAGTCACTCTCTCACAGCTTGATCTCTGGCCTCTGGAGATCTCCTGCTATTACCTATATGAGATCTCTTGCTATTACCTATATGACCAAGATAATTTCCCTTGGAGAAAATGGCTGCTTTGGAGGGTGGACACTATGGCATTATACCCTACTGAGGTCTCTCCCCAAATCCTGCTCTCCCCAGATTCCACTCCCCCCCCTCCAAATCTGCAGGTGTTTCCCAACCCAAAGCTGGCAACCCTACCCAGAGGGCTGTTGTGAGAATAAAACAGAGGAAGGGAGAACTATGCCGCCCTTAGCCTCTTAGCATAAAAGACTAAAAGTCTAAATACATTGTCAAGTCTGTGGTAGAATCTTAATGACATGGATCTGGTTATGATCAACATGCCAGTCAGCAGGAGTTGGATTTGAACCATTGTCTGTAGTAAGATTATGCACATTGACTATGAAAGCAAAGTTAGCAAACCTAAAGTTTATTTGTCTGACATATATATGCTATATCATTGCACATTCACAAAATATGAGATTGCTGGGATGTTATGATGTTGCAGAAATCTGCTATGAATTTTTATTAGGCCAACTGATGGTCCTCTAGTTCAGAGTTGTTCAATCTTTGCAGATCTAGGACTCATCTATAACCCAGGGTAATGGCATGCTATGTACTCAGCTGCAAGCAGTTAATATCATAGTCAAATGACTGAAAAGAGGGGAGCCTGAGCTATTACTGCACTGGAAACAAGCCCAGGACAGTGGGAAGCAGACCAGGAAAGTTGGGGACAGGAAACACAAGCCAAGGACCAGGAGGTATATCTTAAAGAAGAGCTAGAACCTTGGTGGCCTCACCTTGTTATCCTGCTGGACCTCCTGATGGCACCTGAGATTTTTTGGCCACTGTGTGACGCAGAGCATTGGACTGGATGGGCCATTGGCCTGATCCAACATGGCTTCTCTTATGTTCTCTTGCTAGATTTAATGCGTTGCCTTCGGCGATTTTAACTGGGAGATTTAACAGTACACCTTTTGCTAATAGACTATGCCCTTGTGCAAGTGGGTCCATTGAAATAGTGTCTCATGTGCTATTAGAATGTTGTTATTATATCATTATATTTGGCACAGCATTCTGTCGTTAATTCTTGATAGTATCTTCGAGTTTCCTGATTCACATAAACCACTGTATCTACTAAACAACACTGACAGAAACATAACTGATGCTGTAGCAAAGTTTTTGAGGCTGCTGTTCTTACATGCAGTAATGTACTGTAATTTAAAACTTGTATTTGATAGATTGATTTTCTATTTTTGCATGGATTTTAGACTCTTCTAGAACCTTTTTTTTGTGTTGACACCTGCTGGCATGTTTTATCTAGTTGTATGCATATGTTTGTGTATATATATGTGTACATCTGTATTTTCTTTTTTATCCCTCCTTCAATGCCTATGAAGGTAACTTGAACTGGGTTTCTTCTCTGCTTCCTTTCTACCCAAATAAGGTCTCTGAGGTAGTGAACACCAAAACATTAACATATTTAAACATTCAAACAACATTTAAAATAAAGCATGTATAAAACAATTCATGAAAAAAATATATAAACACACATAACACCAAAATCAGGGAGGACAGCCCATAACAGTTATTAAGGGGGGAGAGTACCCCATACAAACAAAAATGTCTTCATCTACTGATGGAAGACAAAAAATAGAGGGAGACAGATTACTCTTCCTGGGGAGAATGTTTCAGAATTTTGATGCCACAACTGCAAAGGCCCTTTTTCGCCTCAGATGATAGGAGCATCTGAAGCAGTGCCTTTGAAGATCATCGGAGTGGAGGTTCATATATGCCCCCCCAGTCGGAAGAACAAGACAAACACGATATATTGGGTAAAGAAACAGGGCAACTTTATTGAACAAACACGGCATGGGGCAAACTAAAACTACCGGATGGGCCAAGGGAAACCCGTTTCCTGGAGGATGCTTCTGTCCTTGACTCCCATCAGTCGGGCTTCCGCCCGGGTCATGGGACGGAGACAGTGCTAGTCGCCCTGGTGGATGATCTCCAGCGGCATCTGGATCGAGGCGGCTCGGCGGTACTGATGTTGTTAGACCTGTCGGCAGCGTTCGATACGGTCGACCATCGGTTGCTGACTTGCCGTCTCGCCGACGTGGGGATTCAGGGGTTGGCTTTACAATGGCTTACCTCTTTCCTCAAAGGTCGGGGACAAAGAGTGGCGATTGGGGGTGAATTGTCCCAGAGGTACCCGTTGGATTGCGGGGTTCCTCAGGGAGCAGTTCTATCCCCGATGTTGTTTAACATCTATATGCGCCCTCTTACCCAGATTGCCCGGAGATATGGGCTGGGCTGCCACCAGTACACTGATGACACCCAGCTCTATCTACTTATGGACGGCCAGCCTGCCTGTGTCCCAGAAAACCTGGACCTGGCATTGCAGGCCGTGTCTAGATGGCTCAGGCTGAGTAGGCTGAAGCTAAATCCGACGAAGACAGAGGTCCTTTGCCTGGGTCGCCGTGGTCCGGGGAGGGAGATTCCCTTACCGGCCCTCAACAGTGTGCCTCTGTCAGCGGCGCACAGGGTTAGGAGCCTGGGGGTGCTACTGGAGCCTACCCTAACTATGGAGGCCCAGATAGCAGCCACTGCCAAGTCCGCATTCTTTCATCTTAGGCGGGCAAGGCAGCTGGCCCCTTTCCTGGAGGACGGCGACCTGGCAACAGTGATCCATGCAACGGTCACCTCGAGGCTGGACTACTGCAATGCCCTCTACATGGGGCTGCCCCTGTGTCGAACCCGGAAGTTGCAGCTAGTGCAGAATGCCGCTGCCCGGCTGTTGTTAGGGCTCCCTAGACGGGAGCACATTCAGCCGGGGCTTCGGGAACTGCACTGGCTGCCGATAACATACCGAGTTTGGTACAAGGTACTGGTTATGACCTTTAAAGCCCTTTATGGTCTGGGACCTGCCTACCTTAGGGACCGTCTCTCCCCACATGTTCCCCAGAGAGTGCTGAGGTCGGGATCTCAGAACCTCCTTGTAATCCCTGGGCCAAAGGAGGCCCGTCTGAAAGCGACCAGGGACAGGGCCTTCTCGATTGCAGCTCCCTGTTGGTGGAATCAGCTCCCGGAGGAGGTGAGGGCCCTGCGGAACCTGGAGCAGTTCCGCAGGGCCTGTAAAACAACCCTCTTCCGGTTGGCATATAATTAATTGTGATCAGAATGCCGAATACTAAATCTCAAACATCAGATTACTGAATATTGGAAATTGAAGGACTGATTTAAGGAAAATGTAGCATAGTGTATACCGATGTGAGTTTTATGTATTTTTAGGTTTTTATGTTTTTATTGTATAATTTTAATCATATTTAAACCGATTTGTGTTAGCTTTTACTGTTGCAAGCCGCCCTGAGCCCACCTCGGTGGGGTAGGGCGGGATATAAATCGAATAAAATAAATAAATAAAAGACCCTTCCCTGTCTGAATGGGTGAGCCACCCAGCCCCTGGCCGTAGCCAGTTAGTACTGGCAACTGCCAGGCCGGCGAAGGCCAGGCCGTGGGCTCCTGCCGCCCACCCAGGAGCAGCCTGCCAGAGGAGGGAACCCTAGAGCAGGCACCACAGCAGAGAGCCGTACAGCCCAGCTGCCATCCAATCCTGCTACTTCCCCTGAAACAGGGAAAACTGAGGGTGCTCACCGGTTACCTACATAGCCCCAATCAAACTCCTGCCTTTAAAGTTACCAAAATCCCGACCTCTACACAACAGTACAAGGTAGGCGAAACACATCCCAACCAAGGCCAATCAATTGAGATGAAAAAATTCCTACCTGGCCCCAAACATGGTGACCGGAGAAGCCTGTACTATTGGGAAGGTGGGCCGAAAGCGCCCGTGAAACTGCGCCACGGGAGGCGTGGCTGGGCTAATAAAGCCCCAGTCCACGCTCCCCGAAGATCCCCAGATGGGCTGAGGTCCGTTTGCCTCGGCTCCATCCGAGGCGGCAAACGCGGTCCGCGCCCTATTCCGCCGAACGTCGGCGCAGGCAGGAAGGGGCCGGATTACTATCACAAGACGTAAAGAAGCAGAAGAAGAAGACTGCAGATTTATACCCCACCCTTCTCTCTGAATCAGAGACTCAGAGTGGCTTACAATCACCTATATCTTCTCCCCCCACAACAGACACCTTGTGAGGTGGGTGGGGATGAGAGGGCTCTCACAGCAGCTGCCCTTTCAAGGATAACTCCTGCAATAGCTATGGCTAATCCAAGGCCGTTCCAGCAGGTGCAAGTGGAGGAGTGGGGAATCAAACCCAGTTCTCCCAGATAAGAGTCCACACACTTAACCACTACACCAAACTGGCTCTCTGGTAAAGATAGTCACTAGCTTAGATGGCCTTTATTTATTTAAAACATTTATTAGCTACCTTTCTACCTAGAAGGAAAGAAGATATTAGATTTATACCTTGCCCTTCACTTGGAGTCTCAGAGCAGCTCACAATCTCCTTTCCCTTCCCCTTCCAACAACAGACACCCTATCAGGTAGGTGGGGCTGAGAGAGCTCTGATAGAAACTTCTCTTGAGAGAACAGCTATTTCAAGAACTGTGACTGACCCAAAGTCATTCAGCAGGTGCATGTGGAGGAGTTGTGTATCTCAGCTTACAATGTAGATAAAATACATAAAATACTATACATAAAATACATTAAAATGCATTAAAATGTAGCAAAGCTGTTCACTTAGTCTCCTTTTGCTGATTCTGCAATGAAGAGATATCATATCTTCTTATCTTATGCCAGAAGCATGTTTGGCCCCTGGTATCCAGGAGGTGTATCCTCGATCATCTGATTACCACTGGACTTGTTCCTATCTGTTTTGGTCTATAACTGTCACTGGCCCCCTTCATTTCCCCAGCTGCTGGGCTGAGCAAGAACAAATTGCCTTTCAGATTCAAATGACAAGTTCTATAAATACAGATTTTTCTACAAAAAGACTTTGAAAAGGGTTAAAGGTTGTTTAGCTTATAAAGAACTTGATTTTGGTCTGACATTGTGGATCATAATAATCTTATTTTTACTTTCAAGTTGTTCAGTAGCTGGGGTGCCTGTGGGGGGGGGGGCGGGACAGCTTCAGCACTTCTTAACCATGCATGCCATTCTCTCTTCCTCCCATTCGGTCTCCTCCAGACCTTTAATGAGAGACACAAAGGTTTTCTAATGAAGAAGTTCAGCACAGACAAGAATAGCTCACCAAGCTCCACATGGCAATTACAGCTTCCGTGTCAAGATCAATAATTTAAAGAAATGTGGCATGAGTTGACACTTTTGCATGGAGGTAAATGAGTTTTAGGAGTAGGGAAAAAATGGCTTGCACCATGAATGGATGCAGTGAAGAGCTGGATCATAGATATATCAGGTACTCTTGAGTACCCTTAGGTTACTGGGTTATATGTAAAAATAGAAAATGTTGTCTCAATTATTATTACTATTTTGAAGATACTGTTCTGGGGTACAGAATTCCATTCTGGTTTGTATATATGTCTACTACAGTTAGGCTTACCATTTGTCTGGTGGCAGCAGGCAAACTCCCACCCTCAGGCTCCATCCTGGATAATTTGAGGACCATGAAAAATGAAGTAGCTTTAATTGTGACATTCTAGGGCCTTTGTGGTAAAGTCCATAGAAATTGGGACTATTCCTAGAGCATCACTCAGAAGTGATGTCACATTTCCTACCATACACCATCTTCCTCTTCAGTGCCCACACTGCTACTGAACCTAAGAATTAGGATTCATTAGAGATGTGAAGACCTAAGAAAAAAACAGGAATCCATCATACCAGAGAGTTTCTGTGGAATATTAGCAGGGCAGAAAAGGAGGGCCATGTGAGGAAACATGAGGGCCAAGGGAGGCAGTGATCCTTAAGAGAAGGAACTGATACACCAGTGCCTATATGCCAATGCCAGAACTCTCTGAGATGAGTTTGCTTGGTTGCTTGGTGCTAAATGAAACGAAAAATATAGTGGGATTTTCAGAAACATGGTAGAATGGGGGAAATCACTGGGATGCTTATCCGTGGATATAAACTCTGTAGACAAGACAGGGAGGGATATGTTGGTAGCATAGTTTCCCCATGCATCAAAGAGAGCATAGATGCAAACAAGCTAGGAAGCATTAGGAGGAAAAACTCCCCCCAGTGTCACTATGGGTGATGGTACTGGGTCATAAGGGTTACTTAAAAGTGAGAATGTACCCTCTGATCAAAATCAATAGCAGATCTTGAGATAGCGAGGGAAACAAGGGAGGAGACCAAAGGGGGAGAACCTTCTAATACTGGGTGACTTCAACTACCCTCAAATTGCTTGGGCAAATCTATGCTGAAGTCATACCATAGAAACAATCTTTCTAGATGTCATAAATGATTGTGCATTAGAGCAGTTTGTCACAGAGCCAATTACAGCTGTGACAACAATGAACTTGGTTCTGAACAAGGTTTGAGACAAGGTGCAAGAGGTAAATATTGTACCAGCTGGGAACAGTAACCACACTGCTATTAAGTTTAGCATGCAAGTCAACAGAAAGTTGCCCTCCAAATCCAAAACAGTCACTTTTGGTTTCAAAAGAGGGAGCTTTGCTAAAATAAGGGGACTGTAAAAAGGAAGTTAGGTGGACCACTAATCTGATCCAGACGGTTCTACTTATATGTTATTTTCCATCTTGAGACTTGGTCACAATTATGCAGTAGAGAAAATATGGCATAGTATGTAATTCGGGCTGTATAAGAAGTGCATAGATCTCTACAAGGTGAGTGACTAATTGAGGATGGGATATGGTTTGTCTGTTTTATGTTATGGCTATGAAATTTACCTTTTACCACAACTCCAAAAAAGAAACAGAACAAGAAATTAGGTTTTGTCTAGTGCTTCACTTCTGCAGCATTTCCTTGTATTTGAATTTGCTCCCATACTATCTTGGGACATGTATTTGTATGGAGTTTTATCCTATATGTGTGAACTCCCTTTATCAGAATTGTGGGACAGGTGTTTTTTGTTTTTGTTTTAAATTTTGCAGAGTCACACTTACATGCAACTGGATAAATTTGATTCCTTTGCCAGAAATGTGGGGATGGAGTTTAAAACTGATTTGTAAAGTGGCTGGGCTGTGGGATCATGAAGTTGCTAGGTTAAATTAGCAGATTTAATTAATACAGAATGTAGGTGAAGGTCACAAATTCACCACTTAAAAGACTCAGGGAAGAGGGAGAGCACAAATTCTTTCTCAAGACCAATTGCATAAAAGCTTCTTCCTCTTGATTTAATTCTTTATTTTTAACATTAGTTAATTGCCCTTGCACTTATAAGTCCTCATATTATAAATGCATCTTCCTAGGAGTATATGTATACAAGCCAGTGCAAAAAGAAAAAAAAAAAGATTGCTCCTTCTTAGGGCTGCCAACTCCAGATTGAGAAATTACTGCACATTTTTTGGGGGGGAGGGGGGGAGATCCTGGGGAGGGGAGGGACATCAGTGGAGTGTATTGTCATAGACTCCATCCTCCAAAACAGTCATTGCCTCTAGGACAACTAATCTCTGTAGTCTGGAGATGTTATGATCTTTAAAAACTAGGGAAGACTACAAACACTGAGGGATCACAAAAATAACATACACCTCTTCAAAATTAGCCCTTAGCATGTCAGAAAACAAATACAAAAAGATGCATTTAGGTTTAATTTTGAAAGGATTTCTTTCAACTGTCTTTTGTTTTACATTTGCAATATGCAGGTGTACATTTCCTAAGATCCCCGAATCGCAGGGTTCCAGATGTGCACAACTAAGGAACTTCAAAGGAAAAAAAACCACCACATCCACGGTCTACATGGATACTGAAGAAAACTGGAAATAATCTAAAACACATTCCACAAAACACTTTCCCACATCACTTTAGGTACACACTTTTAGGAAAGACTGCACCCAACACAAGTTTGGGAAACTACAGATAGGACTAAGGGAAATGCAGAAAGGGGACAAACAGACAACAGTGTTGTGCAGAAGTTCCTAGAAAAATCTCTGCAGTTTGAGAGATAAGGTAGAGTGAGAGCTCCCATCTGGAAGCAACCATAGTTATTGGAGCTGGATTGGCTCTAACATGAGTACAACAATAAATCTGGATTGTGCTCTAACATCTAGAAAGGTCCAAAGGGCATACTTCATAATTAGGGTTGCCAAGTCCAATTCAAGAAATATCTGGTGACTTTGGGGGTAGAGCCAGGAGACTTTGGGGCTGGAGTCAGGAGATATTGGGGTGCAACCAGGAGCAAGGGTGTGACAAGCATAATTGAACTTCAAAGGGAGTTCTGGCCATCACATTTAAAGGGACTGCGCACCTTTTAAATGCCTTCCTTCCATAGAAAACAATGAAGGTTGGGGCACCTTCTTTTGGGGCTCATAGAATTGGACCCCCCAGTCCAATCTTTTTGAAACTTGGGGGATATTTTGGGGAGAGGCACTGGATGCTATACTGAAATTTTGGTGCCTCTACTTCAAAAAACAGCCCCCCCCAGAGCCCCAGATACCCGTGGATCAATTCTCCATTATTTTCTATGGGAATAAGTCTCCATAGGGAATAATAGAGTTCCCAGCAAACATTTCTCTCCCCTCCTCCTGCTTTCTGATGACCCTGAAGCAGGGGGAGGGCCTCCAAACTGGGGGGTCCCCTGCCCCCACCTGGGGATTGGCAACCCTATTCATAATGCTCACTGGGGATCTGCTTTTCTGTAGTGTTCTGACAAAATAGGTGATAAGAACAGGAAGCTTGCTCAGTCCTCTCCCTTCCCACCTTCCAGCGCTTCATTAAAATGTTTCTGTTGTGGAGGGTGTATATAAGATTTCTCCCTGCTTTTTGATGTTGCTACTGCTTTCTGTTTTTATTAGTGATTTATTGGCTCCTTTCTTTTTTCTCTTATTGCCTGATGAAGCTGTTGTTGGATTTTATGTGGATGTGTTTCATTATTTGATTTTATTATAGTGTATTTGTACACATTTATAGTTGCTAGCTGCCTTGGATGCTTTGTGTTTAGCAGAAAGGTGGGATATGAATACCCTACATAAAAAATGAAAATGAACCGATTGCTTCTGGCTCTTCCCTCATTAGTCCTACCAAACAAATATTCTTTGCTTTGTACCTTTCTTTTTATATAAATATATATATATATACGAAGAATACAGAGCCATCAATCATGCCTCCCTTAATCTTTTCTTGAAGGAAAACATGCTCTGTTCTTTTCATCCTTTACTCAAATGTCGTTTGTTATACTATCTCTAACTTTCTTTTGCTTTTAAAAGAATAGGCATTTTCTCTTTACACAGAAAAAGCCATGCTATGTACTGCTTATATGAGAAGAAACACAATAAGCAGAAACACCATTTGATAATTAAGCTATAATTAAGTTTGTGCTGAAGACCGGAGACACTCTTATAATTAAAATGCTGGCGGCAGCAAAAACAGTGATTACATGTTCAAATGCAGCAAGGGTTTCATGCAATCTCAGAGTCCGGTTGTCCTGAGTTTATGGACAATTCAACCTTGGCTTTTGGGAGGACTGATTTGTACACAGAAAAGCTCAGGTAAAGTAGCCTAGCTTCCAGTAACCCTGTCTGCAACTAAGAAAAACACATTTTTCATCTATCAGTTCAGCATGCAGACAGAGGCCAGGCCTTTTCCCTCAAGAAAAAGAAAACAGGACATGATGTGAAGGCTCATTTAAGTCCCATGATTTCAATAAATGTGGCTAACTGACTTTTGGCTCAAAACCTTTACAGCTCGTGTCACAGAATGTATGAAGATCAGTGGGGCCATTTAAACCAGATTGCAATGTCCAGAAAGGTTGCTGGATTTAGGACTAGACCCTACTGTGGGAGGTGCAGCTCCCCATGGTCCCACCCCTGCTGATGGAGGCCTACAGGCCCTTATTCAGGCCCTTACCCAGCACCCCAACTCCAGATGCAGGTGGAAGACAGCAGGTTTCACAGACTCAGGGTGAGACCAGAGAGGCCTGCAGAAAGGCAAGCCGCAACAGAAAGGCAAGCCAGCCAAGAACAGTGAACCCAGGTTTGGGAGGCCTGAGGAAAAGCAGAGGTGGGGACTGAGGGATGGCAAGCTATCCCAACCAAGCCCTGGCATAACTAATAGGGCAGCTGAGGGGAGGAGCTTTCCAGCAGCCCAGTAGGAGGGATGGGGGTGGAGCAAATGTCCACTATCCCTCAAAGAGAGACTGGGTCTGCCAAGGGAAGGGGTAGGGCTATTTGGACTTTAAAAGGCAGGTTCCTGAGGAAGACCCAAGAAGACTACACTGATGCAGTGAAAGCTGTGGTTCACTCCTGGGGGAAAGGTGGGGGGGTGCAACCCCCTTCCCCATTCTGAGGCCTGGGCAGACTTACTGGAAACACACAGAAAGATGGCTGAAGGCAAGCCAGTGGCGCTGGAGAGTAGGGTTCCCAACCCCCCCCGCCCTGCCGGGGGACCCCTGGATTAGGAGCCTTTCCCCCCCAATCTCCAAGAACGTGGAAGCGGGAGGGGTGGGGGTGGGGAAACGGTGTGGCCTCCCTTTGCGAGGTGCATGCTGGGACTCGTAGTCCTTGCATCCTCTCCGGCTGCTACAGGCATCTCCTCGGGGAGTCTGGCTGGCGGAGGGGGGGGGAGCTCCGCCCCCAGAGGACCATGTGCGTTTCTACCTCCAGAGGCTTCAGTCGCTGATTGAAAGGCTTCCTCTTGCGATGGGGTGTCTGTGTTACTTTGAAAAAGTTGGCAGCAACTCATGAGTAGGGAGGCCGATCCCCCTTCAGTGTTGCCAGAAATGGGGGGGGGGGAGTCTGCTGAGTACTTCATTATTCTCTATGTGGAGATCGATTCTCATAGGGTATAATGGGGAATTGATCTGGAGGTTTTGAGGGCTCTGGGGGCGCTGTTTTTTGAGGTAGAGGCACCAAATTTTCAATATAGTATCTAGTGACTCTCTCCAAAGTATCTGCCAAGTTTCAAAACGATTGGACCATGGGGTCCAATTCTATGAGCCCCAAAAGAAGGTGCCCCTATCCTTCATTATTTCCTATGGAAGGAAGACATTTAAAAAGGTGTGCAGTCCCTTTAAATGTGATGGCCAGAACTCCCTTGGAGTTCAATTATGCTTGTCACACCCTTGTTCTTGGCTCTGCCCCGATGTCTCCTGTCTCCACCCCCAAAGTTTCCTGGCTCCACCCCCAAAGTCCCCAGATATTTCTTGAATTGGACTTGGCAACCCTTCTGGAGAGGGAGGAGCCTCACATGCAATGTACTCTTCCTTTAAGGCTTTTCCTATCTTGGAGTTACTTCCAGAGACACCTAGGTCACTAACTGAAGGTCACCATGGATTCCTGCTGGGTTCCTATGCTTTTCTATGGGAAGTGTATTCATGAAACTGCGTGAATTACATAGAACAAAGAAAAGGTTGTAATATCTTTTAAACGTTCAGATTGTTTGTAGTGTAAGATTTTGTGGGCTGGAGTACTTAATCAGACATTTAAGATGAGACCACCGTACTCAGAAATACATGAAGGCAAATCCTATATTAGTTCTCGTCCCCACTTCCTCCACTCTTTTCCTAGTCTCCCATTGCCTCTCTCCACCTCCTTGTTGTCTATTTCTCCTTCCCCAGTCTTCCTGCCACCTGCATCCCTCATCACTGGGAGCAGGGGGGCTTGGAACAGAAAGTATGTTGTGTGTGCTTTCAGCTCCAAGACTCTTGGTGCTCCCTCTAGCTTGTGGGGGGGGGGGCTTGGGATATGCTTTCTCTGTAATCCCCCACCCCCATTGTCATGTGCTGGACTTGGTTTCTCTCCTCCCCCACTGCTGAGTTGATTGGGTGGCTCCAAGCATTATTGCTGCCTTCTCTTTTCCCTAGCGTCACACCTGCTGCTTCTCCTCCCATGCCATGTCTTTGTCCTCCTACTGCTGCTTTTTTTTGCCCTCAGATATTTTTAAATCCCTGTTATAATGTCAACTAGGGGTGTGCATTCGGTTTGGCCAAATCAAAGAAACCGCCGAATCACCCCTGATTCGGAAGTATATGGCACAGTATACTTCCGAATCCAATTGAGACCCATTATACGGGAGCCATATACGGCTCCCTGTATACTTCCAAATAGATATTCAGAAGTATCCGAAAGTCCATGGAAAAGGCGGGAAAGGAGCTTCTGCAGCTTCAGGGGAGCTGCTTGCCTTCTTTCCCGCCTTTGGAAGCCTTTTCCCGCCTCTCCCATAGCCTACCTGGGATCAGGGAGGGGGGGAGGAGCCCCAGCAGCCAATCCAAAGCATGCATTTGCAAAATGCATTGCAAATGCATGCTTTGCAGGGGTGTTGTGTAGCTGATGGCTGGGCTAATCCCCCAGCCATCAGCAACATTATTGTTCTTTTGTTCTTTTGTTTACTTGGGTATCCAAGTAAATAGTATTCTCTGGCCAATCACAGAGCAGTGCTATTTTTTGAAATTGCTCTGTGTAGGGCCAGAGAACCTTTTTAAGGAGTCTGCCTGGCTGGACTCCATTCCATTGCTGTTGTGTTGGTGTGAGCTTGGATTTCTTGGGGTTAGGGTGGGGGGGAGGGGTTGGTAAAGTTCCTATATTGTTAAAAGTCACGTTTTTTACTGTTTTAAAAGGATTCTGTGTTTGATTTGCTGCTGCTGTGTTGTGCTGTTGTTGTTCCTTTTTTCTTCTGGTTCTGGTTCTTGGGGGGGGGGGGGGCTGTTTGGCCTAATTTTCATTGTTAAAAAGGTCACTTTTTAACAGTTGAGTTTGTTGGCTTTTTCTCGGTGATCTGTTTGGATCTATTCTCTGTTGCTGTTGGTCCCATTTCCTGGTTCTGTTTTTTTTTTTGGGGGGGGCGTGTTGTTGACTGATTTGGCCTGAGGTTTTTGTTGAAAAGGTCACTTTTTTAACAGTTGAGTTTGTTGGCCTTTTCTCAGTGATCTGTTTGGATCTATTCTCTGTTGCTGCTGGTCCCTTTTCCTGGTTCTGGTTTTTTTTGGGGGGGAGGGTTAAAAGTTAAGTTTCTTTCTGTCACGTTTTGGTTTTTTAAAATTACCTCTGGTTGCTGTGGGGGTTGGTGTGTGGGCTGTGTGAGGTGGGTCACTTTCATGTTTTTATAGAGTTATTTTTGGAGTCTGAGGGTGCTTTAGGTTTGGCTAGGGCCAATAAATAGGATGCCCCACTAATAAGGGTGTTTTTAGGGATTGTGTTTTTTGAAATTAAAAAAAAAATCCAGTTTAGGGCTTTAACTTCTTTCAAAATTCAACTAGGCCAGATAGGGGTGATTTTAAAAGATTTTAGGTTTCTCATAAAAGGCAGCGTGATTACTAAGCCACATCAGACTCAGTAGGCAAAAACAGACTGAATATCCCTGGGCCAAAAGAAGTTAAACTTCAAAGCACCCGCACCCGGGCCTTTTCAGCCGCGGCCCCACAACTCTGGAACCAGCTCCCAGAGGAGGTGCGGGTCCTGCTGAGCTTAGACCAGTTCCGCAGGGCCTGCAAGACCGCCCTCTTCAAACAGGCGTTCACCAATGACTGAGCTAATGTTTACTGCTAAATTAATAATGTTTACCGCCAATGTTAGTTTTAGGAATGTTTTGATACTGATTGATTGGTTTTAATGTGAACTTAATGTTTTATTATTGTACTGTTTCACTTTTAAATGTTGTTAGCCGCCCTGAGCCTGCTCCGGCGGGGGAGGGCGGGATATAAATAAAATTTTACATTACATTACATTACTCCCTTTTAAAGAGACTAGGGTTGCAGTGCATCTTGCTTTCAGACACTGAAAGCTGGTGCATCCTTAGATTTCCATAGGGTAAACCACAGCTTCTCTCAAGTTATAGGGGACACCTGATTTCTAGTTTGCAAGGAAATCAGGTTTGTCCCAGGATCTAGTTAGGAGAAGTTTAACTAGGAGGATATAACAAGGATTGCCTTCATCTCAAGGTAGCCTTTTAAAAACTGTAGCCAGGTAGAGGCAGGATCACCTAGTCTCCTAAACTTTACCAGACTACTACTACCCCAACCCAAAGAAGGACATGTTAGGGACCAAAAAAACAAACAAACAAGTTTTGGTGGGAGAGTTTTTAAAAAGAAGTCAGGGCACCTGTTGGTTCAGGGTACAGTGCAGTGAGCTAGGTTTGTAAAAAAAAACCCCACTCTCAGTTCAGCTTGTGTGAGACTGGCCAAGGGTGACATGAGTGGCAGGCAGCAGAAGAGGGGCCCTGGGGGCAAGGCCAAGGAGAAGACTAGAGGGGTGGAGGGGAGGGGGAGGACCCAGTTTTCCCCCCACCTGTGCGTAGGGCCACTCCACAGCTGCCTTCCAGCACTCCGACCTCTGGCCAGAGTGTGATGAACAAGGTCCACCTTGGGATGCCCCCGGCAGAGGTTCCATTAGGTGCTGGCACTGAGCAGGGGTCTGCTGCTCAGGCAGTCTCTCCTCCAGCTGATGTCGCTTGGCCTCAGCAGCCGGAGGAGGGGCAGCAAGAGCAGCTCTCTTTGGAGATGAGCTTTGGGGACAGTTTTCTGTCCAAAATGATCACCCCAAGGAGGGTGCAGAGTGTCGTGCAGGAGCTGGAGGAGAAGCTGGTTGAGGAGGACCAGCCCCCTTCTTTAGTTCCTTCGGGCACCAGCAGTCCTTCAGGGGATGGCCAGGAGAGGAGGCCGCATGGGGTGGAGAGGGAAGAGATGGAGACACACGAGGTGCCTCCATCTCCCCCCACTTCCCCCCGGCAGCCAGCCCCTCCTGCCACCCTGAGACACAATGTGTCTGCCACCCTCACAGGAGGTGGCGTCGAACACCCAAGCTGCCGATCAGCTTGGGCATCCGTACACCTCCGAAGTCTGGAAGCATTTCCAACTTATGGAGGATCCACGCTATGTGCAGTGTCAGCTGTGCAGGGCCCAGATCAGTCGTGGGCGGGACCCTGCCCACCTGACTCCGGGGGGGATGTGGAACCACCTGTGGAGGCACCACCCGGCGGTGCTTCTTAAGGGGGAGAAGCAGGCTGGTGTTGGGGTGCCCAAGCGGCCAACACCACCCAGCCAGGAAGTCTGTCCCATCGTGACTACCTCCAGAGCTCTCCAGGAGAGTTTCGTAACAGTGCAGGGATGCCAGGCATCTCTGCCTGAGATGTTTGGTGGGGGTTGCACCTGTATGCCAAGAGGGGGAATCAGGTATGGCAGGAGGGTGATCGCCTGGAACCTTGCCAGGTCAGTCGACCATGGGCTTCCATTTTCAGTGGTTGAGAATCCTGGAGTGCTAGGGTTGCTCAAGTACCTGGCGCCCTGGTACAAAGTTCCTGCTAGAACCACCATTAGCATGACCATTGTGCAATCTGTTTTCAGGGTGACCAGATCTGTGGTGAAGGCGCATTTGTCCCGTGCTGCCAGGGGGACTGTTAATTTCACCTCAGATATCTGGAGCTCCCAACATGCGTTTGAGGGGTATCTCTCCCTGACTGCACATTGATGGCAACCCAGAAAGCTGCAGGGTGGGGGTGGCAGTAGCGACAGGCAGGGTCAGGGCCGCCAGGCCAGCTATCGCTGGGCCTTGCTGCATGCTGAAGCAGTCAACGTGCCGCACATGGCGGACACTCTCAGAGCCATCCTCTCGCGGCAGTTAGAGGGCTGGGTAGGCAGCGGGGATGTCGCCACGGGCTTTGTGGTGACTGATGGTGGCTCCAACATCAAGGTGGCTGTCTAGTGTCAGGGCCTAAAACACCGTCCTTGCATGGCCCACCTTCTCCACCTCGTTGTTAAAGATGCATTGGGCCAGACGAAAAGCCAGGATCGTCGGTATCTAGCCACGACCCATGAGTACTGACTTCTGCTTCAGAAATGTTGGCACATCACGGGTCACTTCTCATGCAGCAATACGGACTCATATCTGCTGCGTGAGAAACAGACACTGACAGGCGTACCAGGGCACCGCCTGATTGGTGACGTCAGCACACGCTGGAACTCCACCTGTATGCTGGAGCACATGGTGGAGCAGAGAGCAGCCCTGGATGAGAACCGTCTCACCCAAGGGGATTGGGTGGTCATTTCTCAGACTGTGGAGGTTCTTGGGCCCTTCAAGACCTACCCAGAAATGCTCTCGTCTGACATGGCGAGCATCGCACTGGTCGTCCCCATGGTCCACATGGCCCTTGAGGACCTGACCTCATTTCTAATGCCAGCTCAAGGACATGCAGACGTTCTTCCAGTGGTGCCCACCCTGGTTGTTAGGCTGCAGGAAGGGCTTGAGGCCCACTTTCAGACTTTCACCCAGGATAAGGTCTACATGATGGCGACCATGTTAGACCCGCGCCTTAAGGGCACAGTCACTGAGTGGGCCAACGAGCTTGATCGCTGGTGAAACAAGCTCTCCCAGAAGGCTGAGCGTTGCAGAGTCAGGGTGGGCCCAGTGCCGGTAACTGAGGAGGAGGGGGGTGGAAGCAGCTCATCTGCCACTTCTTCTGCTGTTCATCCCAACCTCCCCATCTAGGCAGTGTTTCCCTCCAGATTCATGCCACAAAGAGTCCCGAGATGACACTCATCAGGTGGCTCATTGGCCCCTCTGGGAGCGGTAGGCCCCTGAGAGCGGAGATGGGTGCTGCGATGGTGAGGGACTATCTTTTGGAGCCCAACAAGTCACAGGAAATGTCTCCTTTGGACTACTGGGTCATGAAGGAGGGGGTCTGGCTGGCCCTCTCCTCCGTGGCCAAGGCGTTTCTCTCATGCTCACCGACGAGTGTGCAGAGTGAGCACATCTTTTCGCATATGGGCGACATTGTCTGCCCACATCGCAATCGCCTGCAACCCTGGACAGTTGAGCAGTTGGTCTTCCTGAAGGTCAACTTGCCTCTGTTCGGCTCCCCAAACGTAGACTTTGAGAGTGAATGAAGTGAGCACCTACTTGTGCCTGCATCCTCTCTTGGCCCACGCTTGGAAGGTGGTTGTGAAACACTCTCCCACTAAACATAGAGTCCAAAGACAGCCCAAAAACTCACTCACAAATTGACTGGCAGTGCACCCCCCTCCACCCCTCATCCATCCCCAAACCAAAAGTGAATGCTGGTTTAAAATCTGCAAAGCAATCCAAATTTCCTCCGTCCCTATCCACACATGCCTAATAATACTGAAAGGGCCATTGCCGCCCCCAGCTGTAACCGACAGCACCCACAGGCCCAGCCAGTATAACCCTTTTTTTTTTCAGGGGCAGGAGGAAGAAAGAGGGAGGTGCCAGTGATGATGACAGGCAGCCAGCAGCCATACCAATGCTGAGGTCCCTCTAATGGGACAGTGATAGCTGGTGTGTTGCTGCTGAGCTGAGAGAGAAGGAATGGTTCCCTTCTTCTCACACAATCTGAAGCCCTCCCAGTGATCTTCCTCATTTGGGGTTTAACTCTGGCTCACCTCCTCGTGGTGCACCCTGGGTAACACAAAAGATCCTGGAACAGCCAACCATCCATCACTCAAGGTAAGTCTAAATGCTTCTTGCTTTGTGTCAGATACAGAATGATGTGAAGCTAGGTGTGGTCCATTGCTTCTCTTGTTTGAGAGTTGTGTTGTTTGGGGCAGGGCTAGAGAGCTGGCATCTGTAGATTGCACATTCTGTGGCAGGGAAGCTGGCATCTGGGTAAGAGACCCAGAACCAGCATGCTTGTTGTGCATGGCCAGCTCTCCCCGCATTGTTTGGGGCAGGGCTGGAGAGCTGGCATCTGTAGATTGTGTGTTCTGTGGCAGGGAAACTGGCACCTGGGTGAGAGACCCAGAACCAGCAGGCTTGTTGTGCTTGGCCAGCTCTCCCTGTGTTGTTTGGGGCAGGGCTGGAGAGCTGGCATCTGGGTTTGCTGCAGCCAGGTCTGCAGAGCAGACCTTGAACAGATTGTGTTTTGTGTGGCAGTGATGTTGGCAACTGGGTTTATATTGGTTCAGGCCAGCAGGGTTCATAGAGTAGACAGATGGATGTAGTGCATTTGGGTCCTATAGAGATTCTCTGGTGTGAAGTTAGGTTTGGCTTTGGGTGCCCCTGGAATGGGACCCCCTGGCCCAATGTTTTTGGGACTTGGGGGGTTTGTAGGGGAGAGTCCCCTGAAGGTCCCCTGCAGATTTGGGGGCTCTCCTGCAAAACCCCTCCCCTCCAGGTGTCTTCCAATATACCCTATTTTGCCATTGATTTCATAGAGTATAATGGGGCTGTATATTCGGAAACAGCTGCACATCTACCGTATATGAGGCTATTCCGAGTACCTGTATTCGAAAATATACAGTATTCCAAATTTTTTGGCTCCGTATATTTCCGAGTCTGATTAATTCTGAATTTTTTTTTTGCACACCCCTAATACCAACCACAATCATGTGAGATATTGGATAGCATTCTGTTGCTTAAGCTGCAAAGTCTGCCTTAGCAGAGACAGTTTGTCCACTTCTAGATTAATTTCTTG
Organism: Heteronotia binoei; assembly: GCF_032191835.1. Classification (NCBI taxonomy): domain Eukaryota; kingdom Metazoa; phylum Chordata; class Lepidosauria; order Squamata; family Gekkonidae; genus Heteronotia; species Heteronotia binoei. The sequence continues at coordinate 51,416,350 of NC_083224.1, forward strand.
TAAGTTTTCTGCAAGTTTGAAGGTCCCTCTAGATTTGAAAAACAAATTTCCCTCCACTGTGCAGATTTTTTGATCTGTACTTTGGGGCCATACTCAAAATTATATGCACAGAGCAGACGTGCAGATATAATTGAGGATAGTACTGTTTACCTAGGTAACAAGGTACTTATTACATTACTCAATGTGTAACAAGCAATTTAATACCAGTAGTGGGTAAGAAAGTCTTATGTCTGTTTAAGCCCTGATTAAATCTTTTGATAAATTCCAACTCAGCAGTTTCTTACTGGATTTTCCCTTTGAAGTTATTTTGTTAAATAAAGGTGACTTTCAGGTCAGCAACAGAATGTACCAGTAGACTGAAGTGTTCTGCCAAAAGCTTCTGATTGTTGCCTCTATTTATGTCAAATTTATGTCCATTTATATTTTTGTGTGGAGTCTGACCTGGTTTTCTATTTAGACAGGAGAAGGACATTGCTCACAAATGATGGCATATATCACACTGGATGAAGAGCAGGTAAATGAGTGTTTGACATTATTAAGTCCTGTCATAGTGTTTGAGTGGATAATGGAGACAAAGTTGGCTTCAATGTCTGTTGCATGGTCTGAGTCCTGGGCTAATGTCTCAGTTATATGGTCTATTGTATAGTTGGTCTTATGTCCCACTGAAACCGCTAGGACAACTTATCTCTAATGAAGAGAGTTGACATGAAACTTTCTATTGGGTATGGCTTGTGCTTATGATTGGAAGAGATGTTTCCAGCTATATTTTCATTAATCTACTGTTTAATGTCTTCATGCAGAAATCCTGGTTTGTTCAGTAGCACCACCCCTGTTAATCCCCTGCATATAGCTAATATGACTATGGAGAACTCTAAGTAAATCATTTTATGATTAAAGTTTAAAAGAATGCAAACCTGGAATGAATGCCTTTGATTCCTTAGCTTTTGAATGATAGAAACAAGAACAATTATTTTGGTCTTCTCCTGCAATTGCAATGTGTATTTATTGTATTTAAAATACTTACGTATTGGGCCCTCATCTAGAGACCCCAGGTCAGCCAAGTCTCATCAGACCCTGGAAGTTGAGCATGGTTGGCCCTGGTTAGTATCTGGGCGAGACACCACCAAGAAAGTCCAGGGTTGCAGGTGAGGGCAGATCCCCTTTCTTTGTCTCTTGCCTTCAAAAGTTCATGAGGGTCAAAGTGAGTTATGTTCTACTTTGAAAGCCAGGTTTCAAAGGGTGAAACTGAAATTATTCTCGTCAATATATGACAGTGAACACATATTTTACCTCTTTTAGGCTAGCTCTGTGACTTACCGTATATTACATTTATCAAACAAATTCAACAATGATGTTGTGTGTATAATCTATTGGTATTTCCCTTGATTCCATGTTCATGTTAGATGAATCTCAAATACTCAGATCTCTGAGTGAGACAGAGGTTCCTGGATATCAAAAAACAAACTCTTTGTTCCGGTATTACCTGCTCCCCTCTGAAGCGTAACATCGAGTAATGGGCTTACAGCAGCCTATCTTTCACAGGTAGCAGACCCATCATTACGATGAGCTTTCATGCTCACACACTTTGATGCTTTGCTGTCAGCAGTTCTTCATGGCAGATTTGCGAATGGCCCTTACCCCAAAAGGTCTTGTCCCTAAGCAAGATAGCGCACATCTTGCTCAGTTGTGAATTTTATGATAAAATACAGGATGTTTTAATTAGCCTTCTTTTATATAACAGACAGCGGCCCCGTGGCACAGAGTGGTAAAGCAGCAGTACTACAGTACTGCAATACTGTGGTCTGAACTCTCTGCTAATGACCTAAGTTCAATTCCGGCGGAAGCTGGAATCAGGTAGCCAGCCCAAGGCTAACTCAGCCTTCCATCCTTCCGAGGTCAGTAAACTGAGTACCCAGCTTGCTGGGGAGAAAGTGTAAAAGACTGGGGAAGGCAATGGCAAAACCACCCCGTAAAAAGTCTGCCATGAAAACGTTGTGAAAGCAATGTCACCCCAGTGTCAGAAACGACTGTTGCTTGCACAGGGGACCTTTCGTTTTTTCCCTATATAACAGACACAGCTACTTAGAAGAGAGACTGGTCTTTCCTTTTGTCAGATCAGTGCCCTCATACTACTTTATCAGTAGCAAGGTACCCTCTCGACTGCTGTGAGGGTTAGAGAATGTAAGGTTAAAACTCTGGTGGGTTGACTGTTTTCTGTATATAAGAAAATCTGTGATTTATGTTGTTTGTTAATCTATGCAAATAAAGGTGTTGACTGGCTGACTGACACACAGAGTATGTTTTTAAACCGGCGGTCCCTCTAGCTATCGCTTTGATATCAGATGTGCCTCAAATACCAGGTGACAATATTTACCTCAGTGCAGTGGAAAGCTTCAACCTCCCATTTCCACACATTAAGCTTCTATTAAAGGAATGGGTCATTTTACTTCTGGCCAGGTGAAAAGTCTGTATAGTCAAAGCAATGGTATTCCCAGTAGTAATGTATGGCTGTGAGAGCTGGACCATAAGGAAGGCCGAGCACAGAAGAATAGACGCTTTTGAGCTGTGGTGCTGGAGAAGAATCTTGAGAGTCCCTTGGACTGCAAGAAGATCAAATCAGTCAGTTCTAAGTGAAATGATCCCTGACTGGAAGGTCAGATGCTGAAGCTGAAGCTCAAATACTTTGGCCACGAAATGAGTAGGGAGCACTCACTGGAGAAGACCCTGATGCTGGAAAAGACAAAAGGCAAAAGAAGAAGGGGACGGCAAAAGATGAGATGACTGGACAGCGTTACTGATGTAACTAACATGAATTTGAGCGGATTTCAGAGGATGGTGGAAGACAGGAGGGCCTGGTGTAACTTGGTCCATGGGGTCACAAAGTATTGGAGTCAACTGTGTGACTGAACAAAGGTGGCAACCCTAACACACACACATCTATAAAGTCAGTTCATTTAACATGTATTTTGATATAAATGTGTTCCGTTGGTGTGTAAGCTGCCTGCTATCATATGAGGGCAATATGGTCCTTAATCTTAGGCAAAGAGCTCTACAAGGTTTAACCCTGTTGGAATCTAACCTGTCAAATATTCTAACAAATTCAATCAAAGTGAAGGTGAATTGAATGAGGTGGAAGAATAGACTTCTGATTACAGGTTGGGTATCAAGATCACATTCTGGAAGGCACTCCTTGCAAATACAAAAAAAGAAGCAAAGAGTGGAGGTAGAGTCGTTTCAGTTTGCATGGCATTTTTAATGTGAAGAAAAATATCTTGCACTATAATTTGTTGGCATGTTCCATTCAACCTACTCAACATTTACTACTTAACAGGTCTTAAAGCAAAGTTTCCCCCCAGCAATTGGTAAACCGACCTTTAGCCTGTTCTTTTATCAAGCAATATGACAAGAGAAGCAGAGTCATGACCTGTAGAAATGAAGAGAGGCAAGATGGTTTGCCCCCCAAGGTCAGAATAAAGAGTCGGACACAATACATTGGAATAAAAATTGGGCCACTTTATTAACTTAACAGAATAAACAGCAAGGGCACCCCACCAGTGGCCTGGCCAGGGCTAGGGGTCACTGCGACCACTCCCCTGCCATTAACAGCCCCAGCCCCCCAGCCAGAGACCCAGCCCCCCCAGCCGGAGCTGAGCGACTCAGCTCCCTCCAGGCAGACCCAGCAGGGAGACCCGCACCAGAGGGCCCAAACCCAGATGCACGTCTCGCTGGGCACCCTCTAGCCGAGCCTCCTGGACAGTCTGCATTCTCCAAACCCGGGTCTCCAAACCCAAGGTTGATCATGCCAGACCCCAAATTCTCCAAAAGGGGGATGCTTCGCAGTCCTCCCCTAGCTGCATAGTGTCCTAAACCCCCAAAACCTGCCAACTAAAGTGACCACCTATTTAAAGGCACCATCCCTAAGCCAATTCCAAAATCCACTGAAATGCTATGCAGAGTAGGCAAAAAACACACCCCAGCAACAGCCAAACAGCCGGAGCGTAAAACATTCCTACCCGGCTCCTCAAATGAGGCAACCAGCAAAGCCTACATAACATACAGGGCGGGCGGGAGGGCCGATCACCAATGAAGTGCTCCAAAGGGAGTGTGGAGCTAGCTGTTAACATGGCTATGCTCCGCCCCCAAGCTTGTGCGCCCAAACGGGCGAACTCAGTCTCTTCCTCCCAGGGAGGCAAATGGAGCAAAAGCAGCCTAGCAGCTACCGCTGCAGGCTGCACGCTCTAGATCCTTCTAAAAAAAAAAAAATGTCTCTACTCTTCCACAAGGTTTTTAGACCCCTTCCTTCAGAGAAGCACTGTTCAGGAATTGAGAATACTTGTTTGGTTACATTTATATGAAGAGACTCGAGAACTCAGTGTATCATCACTGGAAACTTAAAACAGAAAGTATTCTGAGAAATTAGAAAAGTTAAAGAATATCTTGAGAAAATAACATTCAAGTTAGATCCTCACACTGTTCTTTACATTGTGTTGATAATAATAGATCTGTTGTGTCCACGTACACTGCTTAATTCGCCAGATGAGTGAACCTTACCTTTGGGTTCACATAGGCTTCAATTAGCAACCAAACACCTGGAAGCAATTTTGTTTTATATTTAGACAAGGGAATATGTTTTAAGACTCTCTAGGTTCCAATCTATGTTCTACATTAAAGTAGGACAGGTAAGTTATGAACCTCAAAGCTGGGTATCCAGATTAGCCGTGAAATAATTCCATGACAACTGAAGAAGGTTCATACAAATGTCTGTAAATATATGTGTGTTCACACTAATTTGTACTTGATGTCTAGACCTGCTAAGGGCAGCCTTTCACCCAACACTAAAGCCAACACAGTAGGAACAGTTTATTTGGTACAGGTATTGCAACTTACCATTTTACAGCTCCACACATTTTTTGGAAGGCCCGCTTCGTAGATCTTGTGAGCAATGTCTTATTTGAAGGTTAATCTAAAACCGCCTGTCAGCAAAACCATAGGTCTAGGCAGCCCCATTTGTACACAGATCAAGTTTGAGCAGTTAGGAAGCAGCCTCAAAAGCTGGGTGCTCATTTTCTTGCTTTTCATAAAATTTTTAGGCTTGGCTGTTCATTTTTCATCTAAAATGAAAATAATCTTGATTAATTGTGCTATTTTTCGTTTTATTTTCTTGTAGCATGTACCTAGGCTGCATTACCCCAATTTAGATTCCAGGAGATGTGCTTTAGTTGTTTATTTTGCTTGTGAAGATATTCTAGGAGTTCTTTGGAGAGACTAGGATGTGTTTACTGAACAAAAAATATGTCTGTTTCTGGGGAAATTATTTTCCCCCTTTTGTTATTTCATTAGAATAGTTCTAAAGGAAAAGGGCACACAGCATCAAAGATATGCTAAACAGCATCATAACAAGCTAAAATATAATTCCAGGATTCCCTCATCTACCTAGTTAGATGTAGTCTAGGTAGTTCAACCCACTTATTCCCCCACCCCCTGCACTGTATTCATCCTACTTGCCCAGAAGACGCAGATTTACTACTAACTTGGGGAAGTTGGGACTTTAGCCCCAAATGTGGTTTTGCCAGAGAATAATGACTAAAGTGTTGCAGTTGCTGAATCCCGATTCTGTCATTGACTGTTTCTGGTTTGTTTCTTCCTGGTATGAGGGGTGACTCCCACAATGGGAAAAGAAATTTTATGATAAGTTGTGTACTGCATTGTGGTCCCTGAATTTACAACACAGCATTGCCTCACGCGCACAGGGGAACCGCGGGAGACCACTTCCCAAAACTGCCATTTTCTCAAAGGGACCTGATCTCTGAAGATAGGGTTGCCGGGTGAAGCAGACAAGCTGGCAAGGGACTTACCATGAGGCTCTGGGAGAGGGGAGGGGGGAAGTGTGAGTTCCAGTTGTCACATATAAAGGGGCCACATTCCTTTTAAATGCCTTTCCTCCATTGGAAATAACAGAAGATGGGGGCAGCTTCTTTTGGGGCTCATAGAATTGGACCCCATAGTCCAATATTTTTGAAACTTGGGTGTGGGGTATGAGTTTTGCTGAAAATCTGCCTCAAAAAATAGCTCCCACTCAGCAGAGGTCAACATGACTTCTATGTGCAATACACACACATGTATATATGTGTACATAGAAGCCCCAGATAGCCCCAGATACCTACAGATCTATTCTTCATTATACCCTATGAAGACTGGTCTCCATGGCAGGGTTGCCAAGTCTGACTCAAGAAATGTCTGGGGACTTTGGCGGTGGAGCCAGGGGACTTTGGGGGTGGAGCTGGAAGTAAGTATCATGAGCCCTGAGGAGGGGGAGCTGGAATGGGCCCGGTGAGGACACACCTTCCACATTCCAGGCACCCACGCCGGCTGCTGACAATCAGTCTCCTCCAAGCTCTCCCCCTCCCATCTCAAGAATGTGCACGCTTCTTCAACAGACCCTGACAGAAAACAGACGCGCCGCATGCCAATGCTTCAGATCTCTTTGCCCTGATTACTAGAGAAAATATGGCCACCCAGGAAGCAGGCTAATTGATGTGCCCATATAACTCACACCCGGGACTTGGCAACCTCGTGGAAGCAACAAGTCAATTCCTTGGCTTGCATCCACGCTCCTTCCTGATTCCAGTTCCTGAGCGGTTGGAATTCCTTGGCACCCTGATTAAGTGGACAATTAATGTAAATAAAGAAATACAGATGGAAACTTGGGAATATTTGTGGAAGAATTCTATAAAGCTTTCGACGTGTCATAGTATTAAAGAGAACTGTTTTAAAATGATGTATAGATGGTATATGACTCCTAAAAAGTTGGTGAAGATGAACAATAAGATGCCAGACAGATGTTGGAAATGTAAAAAACATGAAGGTTCTTTCTACCATATGTGGTGGACTTGTGAAAGAGCAAAAAAATATTGGCAGATGATTCAACAAGAAATTTCTAGGATCTTGGGATACGAATTCAAGAAAGTTGCAGAGCCTTTTCTGTTGGGATTACAAATGGAAAAATTTCCAAAAGAAGATAGAACTATAATTTGGTACTTGCTTTCAGCTGCTAGGACATTGTATGTGCAGTTGTGGAAGCAAGAAAAAATACCAGAAAAATGGGATTGGATTGTAAAAGTTATGACATGGAGTGAAATGGACAAATTAACAAGAATTTTAAGAGACTATGACTTAGAAGTTTTTAAGATGGAGTGGAAAAAGTTTAGAAGATATGTAGAAAAAGAGTGGAAAATAAAAGGGCATTGGACAGTTTTTGATAATGATTAAGTCTTAGAAGGAAGAAGAATATTAATTTTTGTTTCTATTAGTTAAGGGTACCTTTAAATATTAGTATTTTAAGTAAATAACACCAGCGGGGGTCAAGTAATGGGGGGAGGGGTGGTTAGAAAGTAATATATGGGATAGATAAAAAGAAGTTATTAATGATGTAAGAAATGGATATTGTGACCATATGTTACTAAATAAAATTGTTTTAACACAAAAGATGGCTGACTTTGTTCCGTGTCCCAAGCCACCCATGGCTCCTGAAACAGCCCAGCTCTACCTCCAGCACATATTTCGCCTGCACGGGCTCCCAGCACACTTGATCTCAGACTGAGGCCCCAGTTCACCTCCCGATTCTGGCAAGCTCTGCACTCCAGCTTAGGCACCCAGGTGCATTTGTCCTCCACGTACCATCCGCAAACGGATGGAAAGACCAAACGCACCAGCGTCACGCTGGAACAGTACCTGTGTTGCTACACCAGCTACCAGCAGGATGACTGGGCCACCTTGCTACCCCGGCCGAGTTTGCCTACAACAATGCCGTGCACACATCCATGCAACAGACCCCGTTTGTGGCCACCTATGGGTACCACCCTCACTTCTTCCCCGCAGTCCTGCCCCCCACAGCAGTCCCTGCTGCTGATACGCACCTGCAGGAATGCCGGGCTCTCCAGGATTTGCTCCAAGAGCAGTTCCAACATACTAAAGAGGCCTACAAGACAGCCACCGACCGAAAGTGACAGGTGGGGCCACCACTGAAGCCCGGGGACAACGTCTGGCTCTCCAGCCGGTACCAGCGTTGGCCTGGCCGGTCTCACAAGCTGGACCCTCACTTTGCGGGGCCTTACCTGATCACGGACCAAATCAACTCCATTGCTTTCTGGCTACAGCTTCCAACCACCCTCCGCATCCACCCAGTCTTCCACCGGTCCCTCCTTGTTCCTGCTATACCACCAAATCCCATCTGGCTGCCTCCACTCATCCTGGTCGATGATGAGGAAGAATATGAAGTCCACCAGCTCCTGGATTCCCGAATCCACCGTGGGGACCTCCAGTACCTCGTGGACTGGTTCCATTCCTGGGAACCCACGGACAACTTGCATGCCCCCGACCTTGTGCAACAGTTCCACATGGCCTACCCTGACTGGCCTGGCCCATCTGTGGAGGGGGGTCCTGCAGGGGGGGGATAGTGCTATGAGCCCTGAGGAGGGGGAGCTGGAAGGGTTAACAGACCAGGAAGAACCAACAGCTGGTCCGTCAATCACACCCTCCACATTCCAAGCTCTCCCCCTCCCATCTCAAGAATGCGCGCACGTCTTCGACAGACACTGACAGAAAACAGATGCACCGCACACCAGTGCTTCAGATCTCTTAGCCCTGATTGCTAGAGGAAATATGACCACCCAGGAAGCAGGCTGATTGATGTGCCCATATAACTCATGCCCCGGACTTGGCAACCCCGTGGAAGCAATAAGTCAATTTCCTGGCTTGCATCCATGCTCCTTCCTGATTCTAGCTCCTGACTGGTTGGAATTCCTTGGCACCCTGACCCTTTGGCTTTGGACACTGACTTCTCCTTTTAGTTTGTGATTTTGCTGTGGTGACTTGGCTCCTGACTGACTCCTTGAACTTTGACTTCGGACCGGCTTTAGACTCCCTCCTGCCTGTGTCCTGAGATGTGACAGTAAGGATGTGACAAGCACAATTTAACTCCAAAGGGAGTTCTGGTCATCACATTTAAAGGAACCATGTTCCTTTTAAATGACTTCCTTAAGTTGGTTAAATTTGGGGTGATAGGGGCACCTTCTTTTGGGGTTCATAGAATTGGACCCCCTGGCCCTATCTTTCTGAAACCTGGAGGGTGTTTTGAGGAGAGGTACTGGATGCTATGCTCTGCTTCAAAAAACAGCCCCCCTAGAGCCCCAGATACTCACAAATCAATTCTCTGTTATACCCTAAGGGAATCGGTCTCCATTGGGTATAATGGGGTGCCCAGCAGACATTCCCTCCACACTTTCTGATAACTCTGAAGTGAGAGGAGGGCCTCCAAACCGGGGAATCCCCTTACCCCACTTGGGGATTGGCAATGGAGTATCCATTCCCCCTCCCCTTTCTGATAGCTCTGGGGATTGGCAAGCCTATCTGAAGATCAGGTGAAATTTCTAGAAAACCCCAGCCCTCACCTGGAGATTGGCAGCCCTACTGGGTATTGTGCCACATGGTACCTGTGAGTAAGGCCTGGAAAAGATGCACTATTCACTACACACAAAATTTTAAAAATAACATGAAAATTAACTGTATGCTAAATTTAAAATGTAGTCAATCTGTTAGTGCCAGATTATTGCCTCACATTCCTAACTGATATGTGCAGTAGGTAGCACAAGTTAAGTGTGCATAAAATTTTTAGAAGAAGCTATCAAGTATATGGACGAGCAGACAGCCCTGAGGTTTCAAAATGCAGCCCTGAGAATGAGTCCCCAAACTTGAGTTTTCAACTTGAGATTTTGAGGACCTGAGAATGAGGTCCTACAGTCTTCATTGCTCCTTCTCTCCCCACTATTGTTTCCCCTGCTAATGCACCTCCTTGTGCCACCAGGTGCCATATTGGAAAGCTACAGCAACCCAAATGCCACCATTTTTAAAAAAATGTTATCTGTACTTGCACAGGTGTTGCTGTTCTGTTTTTTGTTTTGTTTTTTAAGTTTCCAAATTAGTTTTACAGTTTTAATTTTTAATTTTTTTCCTGCTAGATTTTCCTGTGGGTTTGCAGAAATATTTACCTTAGCCCTGTGTGCCCCCCAGTGGAGTTTTTTGATTCACACATAAGGGGGGGGGGGATATTTGGTTTTTAGAACCATGATGTTGCCATGGTATAAGCTGTAATTGCTGTGTACATGTGACTTAGCTTTCCCCTCAGTTCTCTAAGGGTCCTCGGCCATACATCACACTGGTTTCAAAAACATGCTGTGCATAAGGGTTACCAGGTAAGTTAAAAAATGATGGAACACTATAGAATTCAATAGATCATAATAGATTTATATCCCACCTTCCCCATAAGCAGGCTACTGTTGTAGTGGCTTGAAATAAAGATCCTTTCCAAATGGGATGGTCCCTAAATAAGGGACGTATGGTAACCATTCTAGGTACAAATTGAAGGCTCCCAGTTCTTCAGATAACCACATGGGCAGCAAGAATGCATGCTACCAAACTAATGTAGGAACAGACCCTTGTTATCCATGGCTTGCAGCAAGTGTAATTTCCTTCCTGAGTCTGTGCATTTTCTGTGCAAATAAACCATGAATATCTTCTTATACAATCCCAGCAATTCCTGCTCAGGTATTTCTAAATACAACATGTAAATAAAGCAATGTTCCCTTAATTGCATGAAGCCCTTGTGTCAGGCAATCCACATTTTGCAACTGATATGAAAGTGCAAAGAGAGACCTTGGAAGCTGTTAAATAAACACTGTTATTGGCTCCCACTGTGTCTGGGCAATATTCTCACATTATCTTTTTATGTAAACAGAAACATATGTCAGCCAGCACATCTCCTGCCTGACCTACAGATCTTTCTCTCCCTTCAATTTTTTGTTTCAACTCTACAGGTTTCCCTGAGCAATTATTTTCGTAGCACAGCTTCGTAGCACAACTCTTTTGATACAAACATTTGCTATATGGAATTGTTTCATTTCTTTGAAGTCATTTCACTTGTGACCTCTTGTCATAAAAGATTGTGCCCAGCACCACATGGGAGAAAGAGAGTAAGGGCTACAGCTGTGGCATCACCTGGTTCCAGAGAAACTGCTGAAGGATGCAAATAAAATGTAACAGGAGCTGGGCACCAGGGGAAATATATGCCAGAGAGAAATTGTGCCCATCAGATCTCTTCCAGTCCTAATTCCCATTCTAGGCCACATCCCATTTTGGGGATAGATTTTATGTATTACTTTTAAATCATATTGTATACTATAGTAAGAAGATGAAGAAGAAGATATTGGATTTATATCCCGCCCTCCACTCCGAAGAGTCTCAGAGCGGCTCACAATCTCCTTTACCTTCCTCCCCCACAACAGACACCCTGTGAGGTGGGTGGGGCTGGAGAGGGCTCTCACAGCAGCTGCCCTTTCAAGGACAACCTCTGCCAGAGCTATGGCTGACCCAAGGCCATGCTAGCAGGTGCAAGTGGAGGAGTGGGGAATCAAACCCGGTTCTCCCAGATAAGAGTCCGCACACTTAACCACTACACCAAACTGGCTCTGGTAAGGGGAGAGATAGCTCATAAAGTTTGAAGTTAAAATATTATTTTCAAAGATGAAAACTTTCTTGAACAATGCTGAAACCAGAATGACGGTTTTCACATCCATTCTCCTTCATTGTGTCTCTAAATTGCTGTATGGTAGGAGTTTCGACACATGCTGACTCAGAAGAAGCAGGGCCTTTTTTGTAAGAAAATCCCAGCAGGAACTCATTTGCATATTAGGCCACACCCCCTGGCATCACCATTATTTTGCACAGGGCTTTTTGGTAGGGAAAAAAAAGCAGGAACTCATTTGCATATTAGGCCACACACCCCTGACACCAAGCCAGACAGAACTGTGTTCCTGTGCGTTCCTGCTCAAAAAAAGTCCCGAGAAGAAGTCATTTGGATATTTTGACTAAAGAGTCACCAATATGCAGAGGGAGCCCAAATCTATTTCTTTTTTTCAACTGTCATGGGTAAGGCAGTGGATATTGTAAACAGGATTTGGTAATGGCTTTATTTTCTCATTAGATGCCGATTCCATCCAAAACAACCTCCTCAGATTCTATCAAGGACATTGTACCAATTATATAGTTGCTGGGGAAGGCAAAGGCGAAATCAGAACTGCCTCCCTTGAAAACAAAGTGAAAATAGCGAAAGTACTCACCAGCCGGGACGATACCGATACCGAGGACGGCGAGGGCCGCGGCCGGGAAACGCCGGGCGCAGGCGGAGGGCCGCGGAGGGCCGCGGCGGGAAAGTGCTGGGTGCAGCGGAGTGGAGTCGGAGTGTGGAGCGCCGAGGTCGGTGAGCAGGCGGCGCCGAGGTCTGAGAGCAGTCGGCGGAGCGTGCCACCGGAGGAGAGAAGTGCCGACCGGGGAGCTGGGGAGCTGGAGGACGCCGGAGAGAGGTTGGAGGCTGCGGCATTTGTGCAGCGGCGGCAGCGGCGTCCGGGAGTTCAAGACGGGGCGAGGTGCCGGCAGGATGACGGCCCTTCCCCCCCCCTTCTCCCACTACGAAGACCGGAGGCCTGTGGACTGGAGTGCTGGGGAGTGGAATGAGTGGACGCCGACGAGAGGCTAGAGGTAGTGGCGACGGCGAGAGAGAACTGTGGGACAGGGCGAGGTACCAAGGCAGCGGGTCTGCCGGTGGGACGACGGCCCTGGCTTCTTCCCCTCTCTTCCTTCCCCCCCCTCCTCCCATTGTTAGAACGGAAGGTCTCCGGGCCTTCTGGATGGCGTGTTGCGCGCCACCTTCATGTGAGATCAACGCCTAAGACTCAGATCAAGATACCCGCACCTTACAGACATTATTGCACTTTAAATTAAGATCATTTGCACTCCATTGTCACCAGCACTTTAAAACACCTGGACTTAAAACCAGCAGCACTTTAGCCAAATAAGGACTTTTAAGACCATTTGCACTTTATTGTCCCCGCACTTTATTTGGTACAAACTGTTCCCTCCTACCCATTGGATCCTATCTCCCAAATTATTAAGATTGGTGTAATTTATTGGTTATTTAAACTGTTAAGACTGGATTAATTATTGGTTATTTAAATTGTTTTATTGACTAGCTAATTTAATGGAACTATTCATGGCAAATTAATTGGATAGGGGATAATGATTGAAGAGTTTTAATTAAGAAGCCAATTGGAAATATAATTTATTATTGTTAGCTAGTGGATTGGATGGGTTACGTGGGGGGTAAATTAAATAACTATTAGATTAAGTAATTATTAGATTAAGTAACTATCAGATTAAGTAACTATTAGAATATTAGTGGGTAATTTATTTATTGATAGGCCAATTGGAGGTGGGAGGGTTGAGAGGAGACACAGTCAGTGGAGGAGCTGGTGGCACCAGTGAGAGATGATTGGTCTGGGGATTCCGGTACTCCTGGGGAGGGGAAGGTATGACGGTGGGAACAGGCAGAAATGGAAGGGAAGGAGATCGAGACGAGATAGTGCTCGACCACCTTCCAGCCTGCGTCCCATCCCGATGGTGACAGGTAGGGGGGCAAGGCGAGATTACTCGCCTCCGTCACTGGTGTTATGTAATGCCAGGTCCATTAATAATAAGACCTCTATCCTTCGGGAATTCCTGCTCGAACAGGACACGGACCTGGCATGCGTGACCGAGACCTGGGTCCGCGATGGGGAGACCGTAGCTCTCTCCCAGATCGCGCCCCCGGGATACTCGGTCTTTCACCAGTCGCGGACTAGCGGGCGGGGGGGGAGGGGTGGCCCTGTTCATTCGAGAGGTTTACTCCTTCCGGGCCCTCCCGGCTCCGGAGATCAAGGGCATTGAATGTGCCGGCCTGGCGTGGGATGTTAGGGAGGGGTTGGCGATCTGGCTGGTGTACCGACCGCCTAACGCACCGGCCAGCGCCTTACTATCACTGATGGAGGCCGCAACAGGATGGGCATTGAGGCACCCGAGACTTTTGATTCTGGGTGACTTCAATGTCCATGCCGATGACGTGACCTCCAATCAGGCGATGGACCTAGTGTCTTCCATGGCGACACTAGGACTCTCCCAAGTAGTTACGACACCCACTCACCAGGCCGGTCACATGTTAGACTTGATCTTCGCGTCGGGAGTTCTAGTGGACGATCTTGCTTCTATAGCGGTGCCATGGTCGGATCACTATGCCCTCAAGGCTCGTGTGGACATCCCACCCCAACCCCGTTTAGGCGGCGAGCTTATTTTAGCTCGCCCGCGGAGCCTGATGGACCCGGAACGGTTCCTGACGGCTCTGCGGGATCCCTGCCCCCCTGGCGATTCCCTCGATGACCTGGTGGAGTCCTGGAATAATAGGCTCACCGGAGCCATCGATGAGATCGCGCCTAGGCGTCCTCTGCGCCCTCACGCAAGGCCGACACCCTGGTATAACCAGGGGCTGCGTCGGCTGAAACGGGGACTCAGACGACTAGAGAGGCAATGGCGGCGTACTCGAGACGAAGCGACTCGAACATCTTATAGAGAGGTTATGAAGTCCTATGAGATGGCAGTCAAGGCCGCAAAGAAAACTTACTTTGCGGCGGAGATTGCGTCCGCAATTTCGCGCCCGGCACAACTGTTCAATACAATCCGGACCCTTACAACGCTGCCACAGGGCAGACCAAATTTTAATGAATTGGAAATTGGCTGTGAGGCTTTTGCGGATTTTTTTGCGGATAAAATCGCATCGCTCCGTTCCGACTTTCCTGCCATATTAGATACAGTTAGCGAACCTGAGGCTCCGTGCCTGTCTTCGGATCGCGTCCTGGACGGCTTCGGCGCGCTCAGCCTGGAAGAAGTTGACAGGATCCTCCTATCTGCACGCCCAACAACTTGTAAATTGGACCCATGCCCCTCCTGGCTTATTAAGACCTGCCGGAGGGAGCTAAGATATCCTATACGGGATATCATAAATAGATCCCTACTGGAGGGGCATTTTCCATCAGCGCTCAGAGAGGCGGTGGTCCATCCCCTCTTGAAGAAAACATCGTTAGATCCGACCGAATTGGCACACTATCGGCCGGTATCGAATTTGCCCTTTTTGGGCAAACTTATCGAGAGGGCAGTGGCGTTGCAGCTACAGAGCTTCCTGGAGGACGCTTCTGTCCTTGACCCCTACCAGTCTGGTTTTCGCCCGGGCCACGGGACGGAGACGGTGCTGGTCGCCCTGGTGGATGACCTTCAGCGGCATCTGGATCAAGGCGGCTCGGCGGTGCTGATGTTGTTGGACCTATCGGCAGCGTTCGATATGGTCGACCATCGGCTTCTGGCGCGCCGCCTTGCCGACGCAGGGATTCAGGGGTTGGCCTTGCAATGGTTTTCCTCTTTCCTTGACGGTCGGGGACAAAGGGTGGCGATTGGGGAGGAACTGTCCCGGAGACACACGCTTGATTGCGGGGTGCCTCAAGGGGCGGTGCTCTCCCCGATGTTATTCAACATCTACATGCGCCCCCTTGCCCAGATTGCCCGAAGGTACGGGCTCGGGTGTCATCAATATGCTGATGACACCCAGCTCTATCTGCTTATGGATGGCCGGCCCGCCTGCGCCCCAGAAAATCTGGACCGAGCGTTACAGGCAGTGGCTAGGTGGTTTAGGCTGAGCGGGCTGAAGCTGAATCCGGCGAAGACAGAGGTCCTGTGCCTTGGTCGCTGCGGCCCGGGAAGGGAAATCCCCCTGCCAGTTTTTGACGGCGCGCCACTAACAGCGTCGGGCAGGGTTAAGAGCCTGGGGGTGCTGTTGGAGCCTTCACTGACAATGGAGGCCCAGATAGCAGCCACTGCCAAGTCCGCGTTTTTTCACCTTCGGCGGGCGAAGCAGTTGGCCCCCTTCCTGGAACGTGACGACCTGGCAACAGTGATTCATGCTACGGTCACCTCGAGGTTAGACTACTGTAATGCCCTCTACATGGGGCTACCCTTGTGCCGGACCCGGAAACTGCAGTTGGTGCAGAACGCTGCTGCCCGGCTGTTATTAGGGCTCCCAAGACGGGAGCACATTCGGCCGGGGCTCCGGGATCTGCACTGGCTGCCAGTAATATTCCGAGTCCGGTACAAGGTGTTGGTTATTACCTTTAAAGCCCTATATGGCCTAGGACCTGTCTACCTTAGGGACCGTCTTTCCCCACACGTTCCCCAGAGAGTACTACGCTCGGGTTCACAAAACCTGTTGGTAGTCCCCGGGCCAAAGGAGGCCCGTCTAAAATCCACCAGGGATCGGGCCTTCTCAGTAACGGCACCTTATTGGTGGAACCAGCTGCCGGAGGAGGTGCGGGCCCTGCGGGACCTAGGGCAGTTCCGCAGGGCCTGTAAGACAGCCCTCTTCCGGCAGGCCTATAATACTGACTGACAAGGAAATCTTTTGGATGGAACAAAATGCATCTGTAGACCGCCGGTTTTTATCTATCTTGCTTTTATCAATTTATGGTTTTAATTTTACTTGTAAGTGTTTTAAATTGTAGTATTTGAATTATCATGTTGTAAGCCGCCCTGAGACACTTCGGTGCGAAGGGCGGGGTATAAATCCCAATATAAATATAAATAAATAAATAAATCTTTTCTCATTTCTTTCTCATTTTCTGTTCACCCAATGACAATAGGCTTTGGATTGCCAAAAGGAAGACTGTCAAAACAGGATGTCCATGTACAGAATACCAGATTTTTGAGAACAAATACCAAAGGAAGTCAGTCACCTTTGCCTTGCTTGTAAGTGTCCAGAGGCATTTGAATATCTGGCCTAGGAAGCAGAATGCTGGACTGGAAGAAGCTTGATCTGATCCAGCAAGGCAATTCTTGTATTCTAACCTTCTGTCCAATCTTTGTACCCTTTTTCCCTAGGGCCTTTTCAGTGGGCCTAGGAGTTTTCCTATAACTGCTATTATTGCAGCTGGATTTTATAATGTAGCAAGAGAGGACAGCTCATCTTGCGCTTTACTTGGATTGAGTAAGTATTACCTGCAGAGGAGGGTAGGGGGGGAGGATTTACTGGGGTAGGATATACTAGCAACACATTCTTTTAGTATAGTGCATCTTTTCCCCCAGGTGTGATGAAAGTGGCAGCAACAGGAAATGCAGAACCATTTGGATGTTCCCTGAGACAGTGGTTAAACTTGCATGACCCTACCTTCTGTTTCATTCACAGGGCTGAAACCCTCAATAGACTTCAAGCTCCTGAATTTTCCCACCTTAAAACTTAAGCTGGCAGGGAATCAGCTAGTATGTATTTCTCACCTTGCAGATATTGTCTGTTCTGCAGCAACAGTTAGAGATCTCAAATAGAGGTCTCAACCCAGATCATAGATCCCCCTTATTTATTTTACACTAGGGATGGGCACAAACTGCATTTTTGTGGTTTGCTGCATAGTTCATGGGTGAACCATGAACCTGTATGAACCATGAAGCCATACGAACCTGGAGATGGTTTGCAAACCAATCCAATTTATATTGGTTCATGAGCCATTTAAAGTTTAAACCCCTGTTTTCTGCTGCCCACAGCTTTTTGCAGGGAGCAGAAATCAGGGGGGCATTTAAACCAGCATTTTTGTGTGAAGAGTAGAAAGCAGGGTTTTAAACCCCCGCTTTCTACTCTTCATGAGCTGCCATGAATTGCATCAAAATTTGTAAAAGTTTGTAGTAGTTCTTCAGTTTGAGAACACTGCTTTGTGAACCATGAGCCAACCAAAATTCATGACAAACTTTAGCTTGTCAGCTGGTTCATGACATCCCTATATTACACATTATATAGATAGAAGAGGGAGAAGGAGAAGAACTATGGGCAAGTGGCCTCCAAAATAACTAAGGATAGAATATGTATAGTCATGCCAGTTGGATGCCCTGTTTGTTTACTCATAGTCCCTTGCTTTTTCCTGTGTGCTTGGAGATCATTAGCACATTTTGTTGCTGATTCAAATAATCTATTTGGGAATAAAGTGAATAATAGCATTAATAATAACAATAATAACAAATAATAATTAATAATTGCATACTAATTGTATGTCAGCAGAGCATTTTGAGCTTCCAGTTTCCAAGGGAAGGATTTTTGTTTGTTTGTTTGCCAGCTGGAACTGTTCTTTGTGTACTGGTGTGACATATTTAAAAAGAAGGAAGTTTCAGATGGAGAAGTGACTGTAAAACTGGCACTGTACATATTCGTGCCTGTTCCCTGCATGTCACCTTTATTCCAGTGTACTACAAGCAAAGCTTATTTATGGCTGTCATTACTGCCTGGGGAAGAATTGCACTCTGTTCTGTTATGCCTTACACATCACATTCAAACTGCTAAGATCTTTGCAACAGGTGATACTGTTTGAAGTAGGAAAAAACATGAGTTGCTTGTCAAGTGTCAGGCTGAGTTGCAGCTGAAGCAGTGCAGATGGTCTTGGAGTCTTGTGCAGATGATCATTTTCCTTTACACTAAAGGTATCATTTTTATTCAGCTGTTGCATAGGATCCAGATGTGTTTTATCCAAGGTACCATCATTTTAGACTGAGTACTCTTGTAGCCCTTGGGAGAAAAAGCATCATCATTAAGATTTCTACCTTCCCCTAATGTCTTGCTATTGAATCTTACTTGTTCTCTGGTATGGAAGTTATCCCTTCAATAATCTCCCTTTGCTGACTGAAACACCAAGTTTTGGCCTGAGAAGCTTTGGAAGACAGCTTAGTATATAATAATGAAGGCTACCAATGATGTTATTGTGAAACCTAAGAATATTAGGGTTTTTAAAATTTAGATAATATACATACACATACATGCTACATAAATATTTTTATATACATAATATTTCCTAGTACTAAACTGGACAACTCAATTCTTCCAGGATTACAATGGTTAATTTCTTTTTAAAAAAAACCCAAAACCCTGGGGGTTCAGGGCCTGACATCTGGTCAGCTTCCATCTCTATTGTATTGCTCTTTTGGTAGTGAGGTCTTACCATTAACTACTTGTGAATGAGTGATGATATCAAGGAAGTGGAGCTGTTTACAGTATGCACTACTTCCCTTAATAGCTGTATTAGTATGAGGAACAAAAAAGCCCTGATTGCTCCAGAAAAGGCAGAGTTGAGATTCCAAAGCTCATGAAAGCAAGGATGTATAAATGTTTATTTGAGTGTGTGGAGGGTGAGATCCTATATCCTTTACACCAGGCTATGTATCAGGGTGTGTGGAGGGTGAGATCCTATATTCTTTACTCTAGGCCATGTATTGGGAACAACTGGTAAAAACATCTCTGACCACTACTACCACCTGTTTATCCAACAGGAGGCCCAGGTCCAACAGTATTCTCAAACTGTGAACCTGTGCTCTGTTTGAGATATAGCTGAATGTCATCCAAATATTGATTGGAATTCCACCTAAATATCTGGATGATTTCTCCCACATTGATGTTGAAAAACATGAGGGACAAGATAGAATCATGTGGGACCCTAACGGCCAGTATCCAAGGGGAGGAACAGCAGTCCCTCAGTACTATGCCCTGAAAGCTACATTTGAAGTAGGTCTGAAACCAATGGAGTACAATTCCTCCAATCCCAATGCCAAACAGTGGTCCAGAAGAATACTATAATAAATTGTGTCAAAAGCCTCCAAGAGATCCAGTGCAAGTCATCCATTAGAGTGACCGAGACCTTCACTCCCATAACTAGAACTGAAACCAAAGCGGAACAAATCTAAAGAAACATCTTCATCCAGAAATCTCTGAAGTTATCCACTATCACTAATTCAACCATCTCACTAAAGGTTTCTGTACCTCACTTTTCTCTATCTAAAAGGAGTCTAAAAACAACTTACAATTGCTTTACTTTCCCATCCCTACAACAGACACCCTGTGAGGGAGGTAGGGCTGAGAGAATTCTGAGAAAACTATGACTGGTCCAATGTCACCCAGCAAGCTTTGTGTGGAGACATGGGGAATCAAGCCTAGTTTTCCAGAATAGATTCCACTGCTCTTAACTGCTGGGATAGGCTTTAAAATGAGCTCCAGGCCATGTTTGGTCAAATCTCTCCCAAGTCTTTCTCCACCATCATTCTAGCCATATTACCTGTCTATTAATTGTCCACAGCTTCTCAGTGAACCAAAGGGCTGCTCAGATTCTTAGACCTGAGATAGGGTGCCTAACTGCAATTGGGTCAATTACCCAGGCCAGTTCCCCCTTCTAGCGGGTAATCAGGGCATTGACATGAGTGTGCACTATATCAGTAGGAAAATTCCCTAATGTCATCTGAAAACAGGCCAGATGCATCAGGCTATAGGGCTGGATCATCTTAGCTGATCTTTCACCCTGTGATGCATGATATCCCTCTAAGTCTAAATCCTAGGAAGCCGTGATCTGTCCATGACAAACCAATGATTTTCAGTCTTCCAACAATCAAATCATATTCTTCCTGCCTGAAGCAGATCATCTGATCAAGCATGTGACCTGCCCAGAGGTCTGTTATTACCTGACACAGGCCCATGGCTGTCAGGGACACCATGAAATCCTGAGTCATTCCCAACAAGGTAGCCTCAGCATGGATGCTGAAGTTCCCCAAAACAACCAATTTAGGAATATTCAGCACCACCTCCAAGACCATGTCCACCTGTTCAGGCAAGGGAGATGATTGGACAGTTGGGTGGATAGTACACCAACAGAACCCCAATCCTGTCTTCCACGCCCAACCCTAAACATGGAACTTTCATCACCTTTTGTAGCTTGGTCTTTGTAGCGGCCCCGTAGCGCAGAGTGGTAAAGCAGCAGTACTGCAGTACTGTGATCTGAACTCTCTGTGCTCACAACTTGAGTTCGATTCCAGTGGAAGCTGGATTCAGGTAGCTGACCCAAGGTTGACTCAGCCTTCCATCCTTCTGAGGTCAGTAAAATGAGTACCCAGCTTGCTGGGGGGGGGGAGTGTAAAAGACTGGGGAAGGCAATAGCAAACCACCCCGTAAAAAGTCTGCCGTGAAAACGTTGTGAAAGCAATGTCACTCCAGAGTTGGAAGCAACTGGTGCTTGCACAGGGGACCTTTCCTTTCCTTTACCCACAAGGCTGATGTTTGTTGCCGTATAATTTATGAAACAACCTTAAATGTAGAGATGTCTTTGAAAAAGGGGCTTGAAAATGTGAAATAAATATAACTCCCTTGATTCCAGGGCCATGCTGTGTTTAGTTTTAACCAGTCTAGGAGCTGGTTGGGACAGTGAGAGTTCAGAAAGCTTTATTGACTTGAGCAATGGCAAATTCAAGATGCGTGAAATGAAATTCTGAAGTATTAAAGTAGAAATGGCATAAAATGAGATTACAGTGAGCGATAAAGTATAAAATGAAAATACACATTTAACATAAATTGCAATACATATCAATAACTATGAACATTACATAAAAGTATAACATAAATGTTCTGGAAAACCAGATTCAAGCAGACACTAAATGTGAACTACACAGTAATAACTGATTACAAAATGGAATTAGGAATGCTGTTGTAGACACCACTGAGTTGATTTAGTCACAGAACAACAAAAGGACAAAGATTGCTGCTGTTCAAATAACAAATGAAAATAAGGGTGAGCATGGGAGATGAAAACTAACCTTTTATTTCTTCAGATGTGTGATTTACTCAGTCACATCAGCAACTGTAAATTTCCCCTATTGCTAACTGTGTAGCTGCTATTTGTTGGTGTTAGGGTTTGTGGGGTGCATGCCATGGTCCTGACCCAAATAATCCTTTCTCTGGCTTCTATGAATGGAAATTTAATTTAGTTGAATGCTGAATAAGATGGCAGTCTGGGTTAGATAGGCCGTGATACTAACACATCCATGGATTGAAGATAAATGTATCTTATCATTTTGTTTAAAAACCTTGTAATGAAAAGGCAGGGTTGTAGCTTGGGGATGCTGCTAACTCCTGGCCACCAGTTGGAGCCTCAGTTCTTATCCTTGGCATGTAGCACTTTTTATCAGATTTTGCTGCTATGCCAGTTTACACCTTTCCTCAAAAAGCATGTCTTGGAAAAAAGTCTGGGAAATGCGCAGCTGGGCTACTGTCGGGGACCAGATCCAGGAATCCTATCACTCTGGTGCTGGAGATCTTGATAATGGCTTTCATGAACTCTGTCACCTTGTAGGCAAAGCTAGCCACTGTCTTGCCCTCCCTTTTACTGTCCTATCTCCATTTTGTGTACAAACCATCCCATCTGTCTCTTGTGGGTGGCCCAGGACCAATTTCACAGGGAGTTTGGTTTGTCTCAGATATTTATAATTAGATTTGCCAACTTCCTTGTGAAGACTACAGAGATCAATTCCCATGGAGAAAATGGCTGCTTTGGAGGGTGAACTCTATGGCATTGTACCCCACTGAAGTCCTGCCCTCCCCCACAACTTTACCTCCAAGGTTCCAGGTATTGCCTAACCCAGAGCTGACAACCATATTTATAGTACTGTTCAACAGGCTATCAAGACATATTTTATTTTTGATTTGTCTTTTTTCCTCTTTGAATATGAAGCTTGTAGAAGTTCTGTAGGTCTAATAATATTATAATAATGTAAGCTGTGTTGAGGACATATTTAAAAATAGCACATCAGTGATTAAATGAATGAAAGCTTAGCCTCAGTTTCACTAATTTTAAAGTTTGGTTGCAGCCCATTACAAGCAGCTTGAAAGGAGAAATGAAGTAATATTATTTTATGAGAAGAGCCAGGCTTAGAAAATAAGAATATGCATAGTTGCTCTAGTCCAGACCCTTGAATCCAGAGCTGATATGGCCTTGAAGATCCTGCATGTAGATTCCCCGGTGTTTCTCCATAAAGAGAGCAGATGAATTTTTGCAAAGAACATGCATATGGATTTGCTGGCTCCCCCTACTCAAACAAATGTGGCAGGACTCTATGCATCCTCCATCACAGTTCTGTGCTCTCTTTTGATTGATGGACTTGCAGAGGAGATGTAGAAGTATATATGTATGTTTAAAAAAAACCCATCTCACATACGTAGATACATTTGGGTTCATTGAGTTTGTTTTGAAAGCTTATATCCCATCTTCCCAACAATAGGTTCTCAAGGTGGTTAAGAATATGGTGGAACTGAGATAGCAAAAAGGGGAATAAATTAAAACAGAATTTAAGCTGGGGATACTGAATGAGATTTATAATCTTAACAAAAAGTGTCAAGTTCAGAACCAGAAATTAGGCTAAGTCCTAACAATGACTGCCTGTTTGTTTCTGGGCACAACTCATAATGCTGGTTCTTACAATTAAAGCCCTAAATGGCTTTGGACAAGGGTACATGAAGGACTGCCTCCTCCCATACAGTCCAGCCTACCATACTGTCTAGCCCTTGCCTTCAGAGGTAAGATGGGTGATGACCAGAGATGGGTTTTTTTAGTGATGGTGCCTCACCTGCGGAATGACCTCCCCCTTGAGGCTCTCTGGTGCCTACACTACTCACTTTCAGGCACCAGGCTAAAACATTGCTTTTCCCCCAGGCTTTTAATTAAGGAATTAGGCTGGATCATTTTTATAAGATATTCCAAGTCCCTCAGACATTTATGCCCAACATGAAGAAGGACTAATATGGGGAGAATCTTCCTTAAGCTAGATGAGATGAACTTCAAGTTCCTTGTAGACCTACACTTGTTCAAACATGGGAAATGTAGGCTGTGATCAAACAAGCTGTTTGATCTGATGTCATTGCTGTTACCCAGTGGATTTATATTGCATGTTCAAACAGCATTGTCAGTATCCCATTCCTCAGTCATGCCCCCACCCTGTTCTCACTCCCACTCTGATTGCACCCCCCAAACTTTAATCCAAGCCACTTCATAATTTTGCTCTGGCAGGAAAGCTCTATGAGAGAGAAAAAGGTGAAGGATGCACTTACACAGTGCCACAGAAATATACAGAGTCCTATGAAATCAGTGGGAAAGAGAGTAAGATCAGGTGGAAAAGGGAGTGATTTCTGATGGAGAAATGCTGTTGTATAGGAACCAATGATCACAGTACTTGGCGGAGGGATTGTGGAGCTGTCAAAAAAGAACCAGTGCTTCAGATACGCACTTATGTGCATGCACGAAAGGTTTTTGTAAAGGGATGCAGCCTGACTGTCTGCTCTGTGGTTACTATGCAGCAGTAATCTGAATGGTCGACCATGGGGTGAACATATAACGCAGCAGGTTAAGGGTTGGTATTTAGACAAAAGTCTCTAGAATAAAAAAATAAGGATCAAATTAGAGGCACGGCCAAAGCACGCTAAGCCTCTCATCTGACTGCAACCATAGAGTTTGACTCTACAATGCCTTTGCATGTTTCCCTTTTCCCTTCCTGATGCCACAGAGTAGTACAGTCTGCCCATGCAACAGATTTTAGCCAGTGAGTGATTTGTTTGTTTAGCAGATGTGGGAGAGATTACATTTGCTGAATGTAGTAAGCTTGGCTTTGAGACGCATTTGCTGCTACTGTTTTTCACAACAGCAAAATGACCTTTTCCCTATCATGTTCATTTGTGTTCTTCTGTGCCTGGAATGTGCATTTGAGGCTGCTTTCTGCCCCTGTGCTGTTCAATTTGCGTCCTTTCTGGCCCCTTGAGGTCTGAATCCAAGAAATGCAGGTCTGGATTATAAAACAACTGTTTGAACAAAACACCTCCAAGTTGATCCAAATTAGATAAAACATCATGGGAGGCAACACATTTGTACAGAGTACAGAATTGCTCCCTGACTGTTCCCAGTACTTAACTATTAGATGTTTCTACATTGCATCCATTTCTACATAAGCTTGATATTAAGCCAAGGAAATGATGAATAATGGAACAGAGTGTTTTTAGCCTTTAGTACAGTTTCTCTCCCACTCCATCTCCTACATACATTAGAGAAGCCACATGTTAGCTGATGGGCAAGTGGCAATAACACAAATGACAGCGAGGCATCTCATTGCTTAGGCAGGTAGAGTGCCAGTACAGATAGGCACAGGATAGAGAGGTACAAGTCCTGCTAGTCAGAAGATTTTGATAAGCACAGTAGCTTACAGACAGGCAGAAAAGCACAAAATTCCTTTCATGGCTCATCTGCAGCTAAAGCTGCAGCAACAAATAGTTATTTCCTTTGTTGACTCTAAAATGTGAAGAATGTATCTTTGGGAAGGTGCACCTAGAGTGCAGCCCTTGGTTCATAAAGCCAGTGCCTTTTTTATTTCTTGATTTTACCTATTTGGAGTTGAGAGAGCCCCATAGACATGAGGAATGGTAATTCCACAGAGCCAAGGGCCCAGTTATTGTAAGCAGGTAAACATTTTTGTTGTTTTGGAAATTCTGGGTTTTTATGATATTTAGCAAAGGGAATGAATTGTCACATGGAAAGTGTCTGAAGTGGTTTTGTGCATTCCATGGACTTTTGCTGAACTTCCACTGCCTCATTTTCCCATGCCGTCTTCTACTAGGCTGCTAACCTTGTCATTCCCTTTTGCATTTGCTTGTCTCGTTGAGCTTCATGTGGCCAGGCAAGAACAATGCTGGGGCCACATCATGACTCATACAGTTGTGGATAGAAGGTCTAGCCCATATTTTGTCTACAAAAACCCTCCCTGTAAATACTGAAGCTGTTTCATCAGTAAAAATGTACAAACAGATAGTTTTATTGTCCTCTGCCTAAAGAATATTTCCTAAAAATCAGTTGATTGGGAGTCAGAATAGCTATCATCTTTCACCATCACCTGTACTAATGAGTTCATGAGAACTCTAAAATCTCAAAATGATGAAAGAGAATAGTTATATCAATACCTTTCCACTCTTCTACAATGTGTGTGTGTGTGTGTTATTTCCATACATCTTTGTTTCATGCATGTGTTAGTATCACAGCCTTATTCTCCATTGTAGTATAAAGAATATTTTCTTCTGGCACAAGTCAAGCCCAGGAGTTTCAGCAGAGATTTGCATGTGCCAAATTTGATCGTAACATTTTATGAATGGTGGTATCCTTCACTAAGGATGCTTGCTTCCATTAAAAGAGAACATTGGTGGGATGTATTTGATTATCCTGCCTTGCATTTGTCTGCCAAACAATTCTAATTGGATGCTCAAGAATCAGTATATTCAAGGCATTTGATTGTATGGCTCATTTTTCTGCTAAACAACTGTTTGTAACAGCCATGAGGTGGAGAAATTTTTGATTCTGATAATGAGAGATTAGCTTCAGGTGTTGAACAACTTCTGTATAAATAAATTATAGAACATATGAACAAACCACTGCAAAAGCTGGATTTATTTATTACCATGAAGAAATCCAGGACTGGCTGAGTCAAGAATTCTGCCTAGGTAGGCAGAGATTCAGAAGCCTCAAAGGTTTTCTTGTTAACATTAAAAGTAACATCATGTTGTTACATTAACAGCTTTTAGCATTGGCTTAGCATCTGATTTTGTATTCTGTCAGAGCTTTAGAAATTGTTGACTCCCATGTGCAGCTTTGTTGAGGCTGCTGAGGTAAACTGGACAGAGGCTATACTTCAATTACATGAAGTATTTTAGTCACAGGAAGTAGCTGTTTAAGCTTAGCAATATGTGACAATATTAAGCCAGTCCTGCTCTGATCTTGTCAGCATTTGGAGGCTAAGAGGATTGGCCCTGGTTAATGCTTGGATGGGAGACCACCAAGGATGTCCAGGGTTGCTACACAGAGGCAGGCAAGGCAAACCATCTTGTGCTTTGAAAACCCTAGTCACCATAAGACTGCTGCAACTTGACATCAGTTTCCTGCATCACCATCATGGGTTAAGTGAAGTGCCTAGGCTGATGTTGGTGTATGGTTGTTATCAGGGGTCATTTTGTAGAAAAATAGGTGGTGGAGCTCATCCAGAGATTGTTATGCAGCTGCAATACTATTCAATGGGCAAGTAGGTGGAACTCTCAGAAGGAGGAGGTGGAACTCTCTGAAAGGTGAGCTCCCACTGATTTTGAGGCCTGGTTGTTATAGCCACTGTTGCTGTTTGGTGATGTTATTTCTGTACATTTTAATGGTTTTTACCTTACTGGGTCAATATCCAGTATTATGAGCCATTTTGAACATTCCTTGGAAATGCATGGTAGACCTCTGAAGTAGTCTGTTTCACTTGTGGAGAGTTCTCACTGTGAGGAAATTTCTCCTAGGGTTGCCAATTCACACTTGTGAAATACCTGGAGATTTGGCGGGTGGATCCTAGGAAGGGCAGGGTTTGGGCCATAATGCCATAGAGTCTACCTTCCAGAGTAGCCATTTTCTCCAGGGAAACTGATCTTTGTTATCTGGAGATCAGCTGAAGTCCCAGGAGATTTCCAGCCATGTTGTATCTGCCGTGGATATAGTTTGTGGTGTTTGTGGTTTTTAGCATGTTGCATTAGAAATATGTTACTTTACCTTTAAGAGGTTTGTGTAATGGCAGCTGTAAATGAGATGTTTGCCTTTTTAAACATGTTAGTTGCACCATTAGGGTGCGCAAGAAGCCTCATACTGAGCTGTAGCCAATGTGAAATTGCTGTTGGAGATGCTCTGCATTCCCTTTAACTATTCTCTTTCATCATTTTGAGATTTTAGAGTTCTCATGAACTCATTAGTACAGGTGATGGTGAAAGATGATAGCTATTCTGACTCCCAATCAACTGAATCTATATGTAAGTATGATATTTTTCACTGGAAAAGGGTTGGTGGTGTCTGAATGTCCTTCTGATATTTTTGTATAATATTTTCTTTTGTTAGTGCTCCCAGGTCTGATGAAGACTGGAAAGAAACAAGTACTTAATCGATTGGCTTGTCACCACACTACTTTGGGACTTGAATGTACATGTTTTGGACATTTGGACTGATTTCTATATATTTCTTAGTAAATTGGTCACTAGTTTGCATTTTTTGTTGAACTACCTGGAGGCTGGCAACCCTAGTTTCTCCTAACATTTAAGTGAAATCTCTTTTGCATCTTCCCCCTATTAGTTGTATGGCTGCTCTCCAGAGTAAGAGACTCTCACCGATTCCTCACTAGTCGCTCCACCCCTTGGCTTTTTCTTTCCTCAGACTAAGTGACCAATTCCCCTGTGCAACTGCATTTTGACTTGCAGCTCCCTCCAATTTCCCTCACAGCTTCTGGATCCCCAAAAAACAAGACCAAGTCACCATGAGTCAAAATGTGGCCATGCAGCGACTAGTGGGAAATCAATCACTTGCTCTGAGGAAAGCAGAAGCTTGGGGGCGGAGCGACTGCTAGTGAGAAATCAGTAAAAGTCTAATTTGTCTTCTACATGACAGCTTTTCAGATATTTGAAGACAGCAATCATATCTCCCCTTAGTCTTTTTTTTTCCAGGCTAAGTGTCACGATCCCCTCTGACCAGCAGCCCAGTGATTCTGACCAGGCCAGTGACTTTGATTTATTATACACTTTGAAACTTTTTTACTTCGTTGTGTACTTCGATGGGAGTGTAAGGCTGCTTAGGATTGCACTATAAGGCTGCAAACCTAAGAACACTTTTCTGGGAGTAAGCCTCATTGAATCAAATAAGACCTCCTATTAAGTAGATCAGCTTCCTGTGAAGAGTTATGCCTTTCTGGATTTTTTTAAAGTCAATAGGCTTAGAAAGACACCTAAATCCTTTCATGATGGACTGCTGCCCAGCCATGTTACCCCTATCCTAAACTTGTGCCTTTGATTTTTGTGTACCTAAATGTAAGATTTTTCATTCATGTCTATTGAACTTCCTTTTGTTGGTGTTGGCCTGGTGTTTTAACCTGTTAAAATCATTTATCTTGACTCTGTTTTGTTCAGTGTAAGCTGTTCCTCCTGGCTTCATGTTGTCTGAAAATATCAGAAGGATCCTCTCTATGCATTCATCCAATGAGCTGACAAAAATATTGAACTGCTCAAAACCTAAGACAGAGCTCTGTGGCATTCCTCTTGAGACCACTCTCAAGGTTGATGCAAAGCCATTAATGCACACTTACAAAGAACAGTTGTTCAACCACCTATGAATCCACCTAACTGGAGTATTTTCAGCTCACATTTCACCATCTTTTCCACAAGGATATTGCAAGAAACTTTGTCAGCATTTGACTGAAATCCAGACACACTATGTCTGTAGCATTGCTAAAGACTGCCAGGCAAGTAACTGTAAAAAAAAAAAAGTGGCGGGGAAGGAAAGATTGGTCTGTTATCATTTATTCCTGATAAACATATTCTGGCTCTTGATCTCTCCCTCCCCCCGCTTTTGCTTCAATCTCTGTGGTCCATCATTTTGAGTAGACCTTGAACTTGGAAAATTGGCCAAGAAAGTGGCCTAACTGTACATCCCATCCCTAAACCATACATCCCAAATGTATCCCCATACCTAAACATTCCCTCCCTGATTTCTGCATCTCATACAATAATCATAGGCTCTCATATGAGACCCGTATTCCTAGTGCTTTATTTCTGCTGTCATTTAAATGTATGTTCAAAAAGAACTGCCCTGTCATTAAATCTACTATCTTCTGGGGACTTAATATTACTGTGTTTTCTCTGTGGTCTTTGTACTCATTAGTTACTGCTGAGCTTCCCAGTTCAGCAGGGTACTGAAAATAGCATCCAAGTCTTCTCTCCAGGTATGTGTTCCTTATGTTTCTACTTTGGACATACGGTGGCTCCTGTGTGTGAGTTCAGCTCCAACTGGTAGTGGCTTTGGCATGCCATATGCTTTGCAGTCTGTCTAGCAAACAAGTTACAAATGTGCACATGCTGGTAGAATGGTTTTGCATTCTGTGCATGCTCCCAGGCCTTTTGTCTCTCTGCCAAGTGGCACAGGGTCTTCAGTGCTGCATTGTTCCATCAACGCTGTTCAGAGACACTGGACCATTCCAAAGTACTTTGCCCATAATGTGCATGACTGCTAGATGTTGGTGTCAGCTTGTCATGCTGATAGGGCCCTGAAAGCACGATGCTTTTCACAGCTTTGTATTCTGGATGCACGGTATTCATGATCACATGTACCTTCTCACAGTATACTTAGTACTCTAGCGTTTCTACCACTGACAGCATTTTCTTGATCATTGTCCTACTGATCTGGTAGAATCTTTCAGTTGAAACCTGTCCAGTGATGAGGAGGCTGCTGCATGTTACAAATGATCCATAGCTCCCAGCAAGTTTCCAACATTTTTTTACCATAACATGACAACTCCCTGCTTTTCTTCCTGTGATTTTATCTTAGAAAATAGTTCCACTGTGTGGAAAGCCACTTTGTATGCATAATGTGTCATACGGAGTAGCCTCCATCTGTTGACTTCCATTGTCACTGACTGTGTGATTTACTTATTCCTTAGCATATATTTGTGTTTTCTATTAGCACATTTGTGAAATATAGTTTGATACAGTTGCATGTAATGTTGCTGAAATAAAGGATGGGTACTACATACAATGTGTTTTATTTTATTGGTGGCCTTCTTTCTTCCACTAGAATCTCATGGCTGAGTCTCCCACCAGTCAATATAAAGAAGTTAACAAATCAACAGATCACATGCAAACACATGTTTAAAGGGGCTAGGACTGGGTACAACTCATGTTCAGTGTATGCAATTCCACATTAGCCTTTGTCCTGGTCTCATTCTTGGCTCTCGAGTTTGTGTGGGACAGGCAGCAAGCAGGAAACATGCAGCCCCACTTCGGAGATGCCAATGCAGATTGCTCCCCAAGGACGGAATAAAGAGTCAGACACAGAGTATTGGTATAAAATTGGGCCACTTTATTCAATATTCTAATAAACAGCAAAGGTACCCCACCAGCGGCCTGGCCAGGGCTAGGGGTCACCACGACCACTCCCCTGCCATTAACAGGCGAGAGACCCAGCCCCCCAGCCAGAGCTGAGTGTTACTGAGCTCCCTGCAGGCAGGCCCAGCAGGGAGGCACGCATCAGAGGGCCCAAACCCAGATGCACGTCTCGCCAGAAAGGCACCCTCTAGCCGAGCCTCCCGAACAGTCTGCATTCTCCAAACCTGGGTCTTCAAACCTGAAGGCTGATCATGCCAGACCCCAAATTCCCCAAAAGGGGGATGCTTCACAGTCCTCCCCTAGCTGCATAGTGCCCTAAACCCCCAAAACCTGCCACTACTAAGGCCAAGTCTTTACTTAGGGCTTAGTGCCCACCGGGAGGCCCAAAGCCACCCGCAACCCTTGCTGCACATCTCTCAGGAAAAGCATATTACCCTTTCCCGAGAGATGGACTCCATCCCCTCTGTAGAGGTCAGGAAATTTCAACAAAATGTCTGGATGGGGCAAATAGTGGCCCAACCCCTTTTCCAGCACCTTCCTGATCTCCTTATTAGCCTTATACCGGGCCCTTTCTATAGCTGCAGGGTCCCAAGCACAACGCCACACAAGGCGGGGCAGCATGGCTGACCAAATTATGGTGGTCCCAGGCCATCGCTCCCAAATGTGCTGGAAATCATCCCGGGCCTGCAAAACTAAGGCCTTGCCCTTTAAAAGTCTTCAATCTGCCGCACAGCCCGTTCGTAAGACTTCCTGGTGCTGGGAGCAATGGCTAGACCTATTGCTCTGCAGGCCTCGGCTCTCCAATCAGCAATAGCTCCTGGGGCATTGGCACCAGCTCTCTGTTGGCATCGGGGGCCAGCTGATGAAACCTCTCCATCTGTTTACGAGATAGAGCATCAGCCACCCCGTTACTCACCCCAAGAACATGCTTGGTTAAAAACAAAATGTTAAGCCGCAAACAGCGCAGAGTGAAGGCCCTCATCAATCTCATAACCTGGCCAGATTTGGATGAAAGGGAATTAAAGATGTGGACCACCGCCATATTATCACACCAAAAATGGACAGTGTGATTGGCCATATCCTTCCCCCACAGCCAAACTGCGACTAAAATAGGAAAGAACTCGAGAAACGTAAGATCCCGGTTCACACCAACCTTTACCCAGGAGTTTTATTTATTTATTTCTATTTCTATCCCACCCTACCCCACCGAAGTGGAGTCAGGCCAACTATCCGCGCACCAATGTCCATGGAAATAGACTCCAAAACCCAAGGAACCAGCATAATCAGACATGACCTGAAGCTCAGCTTGGAGCCTCATGTCATCCCTCCAAAAGGAGACTCCATTAAAGGACTCCAAAAATTCCTGCCAAACCCTCAAATCATCCCTCATGCTGCAGGTGACCCTAGTTCTATGCTGAGGCAAGCGCAACCCTGCCATAGCATCGCACAGCCTTCTAAGAAAAGCCCTCCCAGGAGCAACCACTTTGCAAGCAAAGTTGAGGTGCCCAACTAGCTGCTGCAACTCTAACAAAGTAACCTTTCTTTTAAGAAGAGAGGAGCCTTCAGCTCCACTATTTTCTGAAGAGGCACCCTAGACAACTGCACAGTAGTGTCAATCTCAGTCCCCAAAAAGGTCAATCTCTGGGTCGGACCTTCAGTTTTCTCAGGCGCTAAAGGAACCCCAAGCTCCGCCGCCAGCTCAACAAAGCCAGACAGCAACTGCCCACAATGCCCAGTCCCCTCGGGACCCACAAAAAGATAGTCATCCAAATAATGAACAACATCCTGCAAACCCACTTTCTCCCGCACAGCCCATTCCAAAAATGTGCTGAAACACTCGAAAGCTGAACATGACAAAGAGCAGCCCATTGGCAATGCTCTATCCATGTAAAAATGACCCTCAAAAGAAAACTCTAGAAGTTCAAAATCATCGGGATGGACAGGTAAAAGGCAAAACACAGACTTAATGTCACATTTCGCCAATTCTGCCCCCACCCCACAACGCCTCACCATGGCAGTAGCCTGGTCAAAGCTGGTGTACTTAACAGAGCATAAGTGCTGTTATGAGTGCTGTAGTGAGTAAATATGATGGAAGGGGAAAGGGGGACTGCTTGAGTCTTAACTGCTTTATGACTTGCAGCAGAATGTGGTGGCCAAATTTAGAAGTGGTAAAATAGACTGCACAATAGACTGTTAGCTGTGATGTGTGTATGTGCACCCATTTAAATGTTCCTGCATGTCCAAAACTCTCTGCAAAAGGAAAACCAGCACAGTAGGATGAAAACTACTCTAGACTGACACCAAGATCTTACTAGATCTTACTTACAGAGAGCTCCACACTGCAAAAACAAGGACTGGGGAATTTGGGGGAAGTGTGTCATTTCTTGTGCTGCTACATTTTTATTCATATATATGCTAAGCAGATTGGGGCTGACTGAGATGCATCTTACCTCATAGCTGAAAAGCAATCTGTGCCCTTCTATTGTTTGCATGCAACTGTGCCAGTGCTTTTGGACTAAGCTTGGATATATGAAGTGCTGATGTGAGAAAGTCCATCAGAACTGCACCATAAATAAACATGGCAATTAAAACAGACACACAAATAAACCACTGGGTTATAAACAGTGTCCTGCCAAGCCAATGCTGCATTGTTGTAATAGCTCTAAAGTACATTATACCCCGACACCTGTTTCATCATGTAATCTCATACTACAAAGAAGCCAGAAAACCTCAATATCTTATGGGGAGAATCCAGCCATCAAGCTCTTATATGATCAGGAAATTAAAAGAATGCATGCGCATATGGACATAGTACCATATGGAAATATTCTGTCCTTTTTTGTGAATGCTGAAACAGATAATAGTTGGACAACATAGAAAAGGTGGGAAAGGGGGTAAGTCTAAAAATTGGTTATCATAGCTGCCTTCTGCAATCTATTCAGTTCCCTCTATGCTGTTCCTACCTATAGTACATTTAGAGAATGTAAATAAACTTAAATTAATAGTTACTCTAAAATAAACAAACATATTATGAGGGGGGGGGGTGAGGTTCTGTCATTGTTCTGGAATTGAACAAATTTGCCTTGGCTGTACCACAGACATCAAGTATTCATGCTAAATGATGAGTCTGATGTAGCATTTCTTGTGGGTAATCTGATTTCCCCAATGTTGTTATGTAATATCAAGCAACAGGTAAAATGCATGTTTTATCTGAATATGTTTAGGTTTTGTTAGTTGGCTTTAGTTAGCTTATGGTAAACTCCAGCATAGAAAAGGCAATATTTTACCTCAGTTAACTTTTCTGCTTTTGCAACAAGGCTGGTCTTTCATGTTAAGTATGGATTTACATTCCACAAGAATTAAATTTCAAATGAAACTGCCCTACAATGAGTCAGATCAAACTCAGTATCATCTCCTTCAATTAGTAGTGGTTCTCCAAGGTCTCAGGCAAAGGTCTTTCACACAGGGTTACCTGCTCTGCATTGGGAAATACCTGGAGATTTTGGGAATGGAGTCTGAGGATAGCAGGGTTTGGGGAGGGACTTCAGTGAGGTGTAATGCTATAAAGTCCATCTTCTAACAGCCATTTTCTGCAGGCAAATTGATATCTGCCACTTGGAAATCAGTTGTAATAACAGGAGATCTCCAGCCATTATCTGGCAACTGGCAAGCCTACTTTCACATCACCCACTACATGGTTCTTTGGCTGGAGATGACAGAAATTGAACCTGGGACCTTCTTCAAGCAAAACAATTGCTCTGCCACTGAACTATAGTCCTTCCCTCCAAAGACGGTATAACGGAGAAAACTTGATGTAAGAGCAGGCTGATGAACTTTGTTCTCCTAGGAGGAGACTCAGTGATCCTTTTAAGCCGAAAGAAATGCCTAAGAGGCTGTACCTGTCTTGCATAGAAAAAAAGCTGTAGCTCTAATTGAATGAAAGCCCACTAGCAGAGAATGAGTATGAGCTGTTTGAGATTTATGTCTCTCAGTTCCTCTTTACTGAGAACATCATTTTCTACTCTGCACACCTTCACTACATGGCTGCCTGGAAACTCTGTCTTTCAGTGAAGCCTTGAAGCGATGATTTCTGACAACATGAATCAGTCATTTCGGGTGGCACCTTGCAGAAGAGGCACCAGTTTCCTGCCTCCAACCTCTCTCTCTCTTTCTCTGTGCCATTTCAAAAACTGAAGTGTTTTTTTTGTGTGTGTGTGTGTGTGTGTTAGAGAGAGTGAGAGAGAGATTTGATTTTTTGCTTCAGGCATAAAATGTTTTAAGGCCTAAACTGCTGCATCCTATTCCTTGTGGTTGTTAAATTTAAACTCATCTCACTACCTATTTTAGGGTAACTTGATGGACCATGATTTATTGCATGATGATGATCATGATATAGGTGCAGGTGTTGGAAATGGAATAAAATGAATTCTGAATTCCCAAATCCAGTTTCAGAATGTTTTCTTCCTCTTCTATTTCTTTATAGTTTTTTGTTGGCATATACTTCCAGTTCTTCTTGTTATTCTAGAATTACCACTCTGGTAGTAGGAACTATTCATTGATGTCCAGTGT
Source organism: Heteronotia binoei (assembly GCF_032191835.1). Lineage (NCBI taxonomy): Eukaryota > Metazoa > Chordata > Lepidosauria > Squamata > Gekkonidae > Heteronotia > Heteronotia binoei. The sequence goes on from NC_083224.1 coordinate 51,451,646, forward strand.
TCTGTGCCATTTTGTCCTGCAGGAGTTCTCCTCCCGTGTGTCCTTGGTCCTGCTTATTCAAAATATATTGAAGCATGCTGAGGTACTTTGCTTTATTGCTTCTTTGCATATTTAAGGTTCTGCTGTGATACTAAAAAAAAGGATCTGGATATGAACCTGGATGAAATTAATTCTTGTATACAGTATTTAATTTGTTTGACAGTTATGAAGAAAAAGGGGTTTGCAATCACCTTTTATGTGGTTTTTTGTGTTGTCAATTTTATTTATTTAAAACATTTTTATGCCAGCTTTGCACCTAATCAGGATTCCCAAGGTAGTACACGTAAAAGCATCAACACATTTGGACAACTAAAAGCAAAATTTTAAATGATAAAAAATGATTCAATAAAAATAGAACCAAAACCAGACTTAACATAACAGACTTAACATAACAGTTATTGGGAGTATGCCAAACAAAACAAAAAAGGTATATATTTCTGGTGGAAGACTCTGGGAGAAGGAGACTGAAAAATCTCCCTAGGGAGGGAGTTCCAAAGTTTTGAAGTCTGTGAAGATGTATACTTTGCCAGAAGTAGATTATTAGCACAGAGCTGTAGTAAGAGGAAAGCTATAACAATTTGGGGGTCCACTTTTTCCCTATATGTTCTAAGTAAGAAAGCAGTAACATGTGAAGTGATGCAGAGTCTGAACAATTTATGAATCTGACTTGGGTTTACCATCTATTCTCAAGTCAGCAACATAACCTTTTATCACAGCAAGCCCTTAACAGCTACAGACTAAAGTGGATTGAGTTAATTAAATTAATTATTCCAGCCTTTTTGTTTCCTGATTCTATTCATTCATTTATTTCATTTCTCTTCCTCTTGTCTGCCTTTGTAACAAAGGTATGCCTGCAAACCAGAACTGGAAGCCATCATTTAGTTATGGTTTCCAGTGCTGATCTGTAGACAGCTTTTCATGGCTGATCTGGAGCAGCACTTCCTCAGCTCCCATCAATTAATACCCCTCTTTTATCAGATATTTATTGATGACATTTTCATCATTTGGCACATGGGAAAGAAGCCCTGGAGAAATTTCACCAGGCCTTCAGCAACTTCTACCCCACCAGCAACCTGACCATGAATCAATCTGCACAAGAAGTATATTTGCTAGACACCACTGTTCATAACAATCACCATATACTGGAAGCCTACTGATTGCCGAACATATCTACATGTCTCTGGCCACCATCCTAAGCACACCAAATAATTCATCTTCTACAGTCAAACTCTGTGCTACAGCCACATCTGTTCTGATCCCTTAGCCAGAAATTCTCATCCACAGGATCTGCAACAGACATTTTTGGAATTACAGTACTCACCTGATATACAATACTCACCTGATCAATAAAGCCAGGGATAGTGTGCTACAAGGTAGGCCGAAATGAAGTGACGACAAAATACCACTGATGGTCACATACAGCTCTCATCTCAAATTGGTTCAACCCATCATGTAGCCTATGCTGGGCAATGGTACTCCTCTCTCACTGGCAGTGGGAGGCAGACCTTTTCTTGCCTTCTTAACTTGAATCAACTTCTCACCCACAACAGTGCCCTTCGTAATATGGACACAGATTCTGAGACCAAGGCCTGCAACAAAGATGTCAACTCTGTCCCCATTAGGATTGTCAGCCTCCAGGTGAGGTCTGGAGATCTCCCATTTTTACAACTGATCTCCTGGCAGAGACCAGCTCCCCTGGAGAAAATGTCTGTTTTGATGGGTAAATTCTATGGCAATGTACTATGCTGAGGCCCCTCCCCTCCCCAAACTGCACCCTCTCCCGCATCCACCCCCAAAGACTCCATCGCAGACCTGGCAACCCTAGTGCCCATATTCACTCTGGCAATACAATCACTTATTTTAGTGGATATTTAAAATATGCTTTGAAGGAGTAAGAGTAAAAACTTGAAACCTCACTCAAACTGACATTGATGATGTCCTTTTACTGTATGCCATGTTCTCCAGAATGCATCCTGGCAGCAGATTCTAATTAATTTATGGCTCTCAAGGCACCCTTCTCTGAGACCATTTACCAAAATAGCTTCTAATGTTTCCTGAGTTTTCTCCACACTGATGTTAAGCTAATTGCTCTGTGATGGCTCAGTGATCCCAGGCGCTGTTGTGTTTACTGCTTTGCCATCCTGAGGAATTCCACTTCATTGGAATTCATGTTACAATGATACTGCTTACTTCATTTGTCTCACACTTTTAAATGTATGTTTGCTCTTCAAAGATAATAGACATGTGCCCTATTTTTCATCACTGTGTTAAAAGGAAGTTGGTCAATTTGTAGGTTATTTGCTATCTGTAATCATGTTTAATTGGAAGTTTTAAAACTATTAGGGGATATCTTTCCACGAACTTAGAGCTTGAAAACTTCAAGTGGAACAGGATATGTGATTACTCAAACAAACCTTTTTTCTTCTTGCTCATGTCTATTGGAGGCTGACATCTCAGAGGAAGGACATTACTGTCACTTTTGAGCACTCTCAGCCTTGGAGTAAAAGTGTCTGTTCTCCTGATTTGCAAGCAATATGAGCCTATTCTCTGGTTAGAAATAATGTGATATGGTTAAAGTTCTGAAATCTTAAGTGCTGAAAGTTGGTGAGGAAATCTAAGAAATTACTAAGGATATTACCAGTGTTTCTGCAAACCATATTTGTTACTTTCAGAGTACATGATAAGCTGACTCCCTGGGGCAGACCAGAGATTTCAGGCCAATTGTATGTTACTTTCTTCTTATGCATCTGAGTAGAGGAATAACGAGGTGGTGGAGGCTGTTCAATCACTTTCTTCCAGCTGGTTTTGTGCTTGAGATTTGGTTCCATCCCTCCTTTATCTGTGGAAACCAAACACTAGTTTTCAAAATTGCTATGCTTTCTCATTATTTGTTGACATAATATAAAACCATAGTTTATCTTAAGCATGGTTAGTTCATGAAACCAGGATTTCAGTGGTGGCACTGGTGAACAAGCCAGGAGTAGGCCACAACATCTAAAACAGAGCTACACCCTCCTAAGCCCATTGAATAAAATGAATTTAGAAGGGTGTAGCTGTTTAGGATTACACTGTTAGTGTAGTAACCCATGTTCAAATGACCACACTAACCATATACAAAACCTTTCATGGTCTTCGCCTCTGTTATTTGCAATACCACCTCTTCCCCTATGTTCCTCCATGACAACTGTTTTGCCATTGATTTCAATGACCCATAAAAAACAATAGTGGGAACTGAACCCCCTAGTCCAATCTTCTTGAAACTCCGGGGTCCTGTGGGGGAGAGGCTCCTGCAGCCTTGCAAATTTGGTGCCTCTTCTTCAAACCTCTTCCCTCCATTCACCATTCATTATACCCTATTTTGTCATTGACTTCAATGGCCCATAAGGTATAATGGAGCTGAATAGCTGCCAAATTTCAACTGCTTTTTGGGACTGTTGTATTTGGCACTGGCAGCTGAATCAGATCAGAGAATCTAATTCGGCACCGAATACAGCCAAATCAGCTGTTTGGGGGGTTGTATATGGTTCAGCTGAATCAAATGCATACCCCTAGTGCAAACCATGAACACTGTTCAGTTTGTGCCTATCCCTAGTCTATACCACTATGTATAGCTTATTAAAGTAGATTCCTACTACAAAGTTTTTGTGTGTCATGTCAATGCTTATACTATGCTTCAGTTCTTTCAGGTAGTTACAGACTTCTGCAATCCTAATGCATTGCCCCATTTTGTTGATCATACTGGCTCACTATTTGTAATCCATCTTTAGTCCCTGTGAAAAAGGTGGACTACAAATAATGTAAATAAATAAAATTAAAAAATAGTTATTAAATGTGGTTTCTTTTGGTGTATGAACAAAAGCTATGTAATATTCAGGGTAACTGTGTTATTGAATGGCAGTCCTTTTGCTGTAAGCATCTTGTATTTTCATACATACTATAATTCCTTATCCTTATGTTCCACAAACTTTCCATGATCATGGAAAGTGTTCTGTAATTCTTCTGGGGTTGTCTCCTTACTTCTGTAGCACCTTCGGCACAGTCAGTTTCTTATCCTCTGAATAATTTAAAAAAATCCAGTCCTGACATTTATTCTTATTTTTGGAAGCACATTCTGAGAAGGGTAGATGCCAGGAAACCTCCTCTTCCAGCCACAAATTCAAAATAAAAAGGCTTTTAAAATTACAAGTTGATATATTTAAGCTCCTTATCGAATGCCGAAGCTTGAGGTTTCTAGAAAGTGACATCATTTGTGGTCATTACATACTCTTCTCCATCCTGTTTTATTGCTATTTTTAAAGGCAATCTAAAGGAAGTTTTCTTACTGATGGTTATAATAAAGCTCTTCTGATTGATGAACTGACATTAGAACTAGGTTTGAACTAGTTTACAATCTGTAAGTCTTTATTCTAAAAGAAATGAGATAAATTCATAGTGAAAAGAGTACTTTAAAAAATATGGCTAATTGTCCTTTTAAAGAAGTATCAGACATTTTCTGTTGGTATACAGACAAAGAGGAAATTGTTTTGGACTCATAGTTGAGTATCTCTCCTATAACTTAACTGCCTTATTTTTTGGAGAGAGGGGGCATAATTCCTTGTGCCATCACTTGCTTATCACACCTTTTTCCCATTGTGGATTCATATCTCATGGTCACTTGCAGGCATTATATTGAAAAGCATAGCAAATAATACTTTGGGAATGAAGGAACTGGAGGGAAATGCAAGGCTCACACTGGGGCAAAACCAGCTTACTCCTGATGGATCAACAATCCTGTGCAGGTCTACTCAGAATCCTACACAAGTCTTTACAGTGAGGCTTACTCCCCAGAAAGTGTTCTTAATAGTGCACTACAAGCATCCAGGAAATTTAATATACTTCTTTTGCATTAGCTAGCCAGATGCTTCTAGGAAACACAAGGCATGAAAGCAGTAGCCTCCTGCCATACCCACTTTGTTCCACAGGCAAGCAACTGATATTTAAGTGTATCACTTCTGAACATTCAGGTTCCATTTAGTTACTGTGGCTAACTCATTTGCACTGGACCTCATTTTGTCGCTCATCCTTCATACAGTTTGGAGGGCTCCATTTGGATTTTTTAGTAACCTGCTTGGTTTTCATAATTCTAAATAGTTTGAAGTCATCTGCAAAATAGGATATCTTTTCTATTCCACCAAAAGCATAGTCCCCAAAGTAAGCGTAGCTCAAAAAAGTCAATTGACAGGGTGCAGAGACAAATTTAAGGAACTTCCCAGTGCACTAAAGTATTCCATTCAGGGAACCTGTATATGTAGAAGTGTGCCTCCTTACATTAGAAGAGTCATGAGAAAAAAGTTGAGTTATACTGTGTCTATATGCATCCAAATTCTGGTGAAGAGCTGCTTTTGGCCCAAACACACAAATTTCTTTGTTAAATAAATTTGCCCTTGCATCCTTTCTGCTTCATCTCTCACTCTTGGCTGCAAATAACTACTGAAATAGCATTCAGATCCACTGAGGTGGTTGTGAGTGACTTTCTGTCTTCCACCCTGAAAACTCTCAATTTATTCTTACCTTCTGCTTCCCGTTGTTCCACTTAATCCAAAAATGAAAACCATGTAATGCCATTAATTAAGCCGAACTGAAATGACACAAAACAGTGTGCAAACTCCTCAGGTCCCTGGGGTCATTGATCCATAAGAGGGCCTGCCTTCCATTTGGTGGTACTAAATGTATTCAGGAGTGTTTCACAGGACAGTTTGTCAATCTTTTCAGAAATCCATATATATAACGCCTGTTCAATTGTTCCTATCTACATGCTTAATAATTCTAGCTGCAGTAATGCTTTCCACCAGTTTACCCAGGAGAAATGAAAGGCAAACTGATCTGTAATTCCCGGGCTCTCCCAGGATGCCTACAAATAGAGTTCCTCCAAATAGCTGTGGTTGTCCCCCTCCCCACCGCAAGAGGGGAGCTCCATACTGGAAAAGATATTCTATGAAAGAGATACCAGCAAGCCTGCTGTTTATAAATCCTTGGTTGGAAAGCACCATTAAGAAACCATATTTTAAAAAGAATTGGAAATAGCGAATTGGAATCTTCTAATATATACACTACCCAGGGCTCATTTGTGATGATTCTCACTGGTACTGAGCATTCTCCCAAGTCCTGATCCTTTTATGCCCTGCTCAGGCAAAGAAAGAGAGAGGGGATCCTCAGAAATAACTTAGTGAGGATCTGTAGAGGGAGGGGGGAACTGGTGGAAATCAATGAAACAACATTAAAAACACTGACAGTACCACTAGTCAAATGCCCATCATTGTGATGATGAGTGGGAATAACTCTGTATGCTGCAGGGGATATGGTGCATATTTACATATGCAGTACATCTGTATGTATCCTTTGTGCACAGAATAGGTTTGCCAGGTCCCCTTGGCCACTGATGAGGAATGGGAGGGGGATAGAGTTGTCAGATCCTGGCTGGGGAACTCCTGGCAATCTGGTGATGGAGCCTGGATTACAGGGAGTACAGGGATTCAGTGGGATACAATGCCATAGAGCAGGGGTGGCCAACGGTAGCTCTCCAGATGTTTTTTGCCTACAACTCCCATCAGCCCCACCCAGCATGGCCAATGGCTGGGACTGATGGGAGTTGTAGGGAAAACATCTGGAGAGCTACCGTTGGCCACCCCTGCCATAGAGTTCCCCCTCCAAAGCTTCCATTTTCTCAAAATGGATTTCTATAGTCTGGAGATGAGTTGGAATTCCAGGAGAGCCCCAGGTCCCACCCAGAGGATGGCATCCCCAGCGTAGAAATATATTCTTCTCCATCCAGTGAAATCAAGGGCAGTGGGTGAGATGCCCAAGTGTTGTGTGCTAGAGCAGATTTTGTCATATCACAATTCTGTCCCATGGTGTAATATTCTTTTTCTCACTGGGGACATGGAGAGGTGAGGTTGATACTTTTCTCTGGTAGTTTTCTGTCCTCTGGGACAAGAAATAAGCTTTGTTTCATTTCTCCCAACCATGTCCCACTTTGTCAAATAGGAGCATTGAGTCCCAAACTTGATTCTGTCTGCAACCTGTGCCTTCAGTTTCTATGCCTTGGCCATTAAGGAAGAAGTTACGGTAGCTATTGTTCAGACCCTGATGCTGGGTGAAGACAAAATGGAACAGTACAATTACTTTCATCATCTTGGATAGGATTGTGCTGTTGTTGTTATCTATCCTAATGAGGGTTGGCAACCTCCAGGTGGGATCTGGAGATCTCCCATTTTTACAACTAATCTCCAGCTGGCAGAGGTCAGCTCCCCTGCAGAAAACAGCTGCTTTGAAGCGTGGACTCCAGGGCATTGTACCATGCTGAGGCCCCTCCTCTCCCCAACCCCCCCTTCTCCTGGATCTTCCCCCAAAGTCTCCAGGTATTTTTCCAATACAGACCTGGCAACCCTAAGACAACCAGTTATTTTCTGTGTATAATAAGGTACATTTGTCCTCGCTGAATTTCTTTTTTATTCCAGTTAGATCTATGGTGTGTTTAAAAAGAAGTACCCCCTTTGTCCTTTCTGGACCTTTTCTATACATGAGATCAAAAGAGGACAAAGAAAGCTTACAGGTCATTAAACATGGATAATTAATGCTTGGGGAAACAAATCCCTATTCTTACCAATCTTACCAATGAAAGCTATTTAATCCTGAACCTCTAACACTGAAAACCACAATCCTCTTCTGTGTGTGGTTGAAGCTGAAATGTCACCTACGGCTATGCAAGTTATTACAGCCTTAGCAGTCAGCTGCTGGGGACCTCGTGAATGAGAGCACAAATACTAGGTCTAAGTGACATTATGTGCAGCTAGCATTTTGAGCTGCTTTTTTAAAAGTTGCATTTTTAATTATTTTCCTATTTTAAGTTTAAAGGTTAATAAGCTTCTTTAGAATGCACATTGAGTAAAGTCCAGTTTGCCAGATACATTTAATTTGATTATTGGAACTAGGCTGCAAATCCAGGATAACTAGTAGGCATTTTCTCCATTTTTCATGACCCCCTGCTGCTGCCTCCCTTTTTAGGATCTGTTGTGCCTTCTCTCTCTTTCCAACAGTTTTTCAGGAGTGCAGACTTCCTGGACTACACCCCTTTCAGTAGCTTTTCTCCCCCTTCAAAGGGTTCTGCCTTACTTCCTCTGTTAGTCCTGTCCATCCCTCCCCTCCCACCCCTGTTTATTTGCCCCCCCCGGACATTTTCAAAAGATCTCAATGGAACTAAATACTCAGTTCTCTTAAAATTCAGTAGAGACTTGGAAAAGCAGGTTGCTTGTTGACTTTGAAGACCCAGACCTTGATGTTGAAAAAAATCTATTATTTAGTATTCTGCAGTGTTTGCCCCCCCAGTCGGAAGAACGAGACAACACGGTGTGTGGGTTTAAAACAGGGCAACTTTATTAAAACCAACAGCATGGGGCAACCTAACTGACCGGACCGGCGAAGGGTACTCCACAACCCTTCCCGGACCCGGTGGGCGAACCACCCCGCCCCCAGCAGCAGCCGAAAGACTAGCTGCTGCCAGGCCGGCCTGGTCGGGTGTAACCTCCAAATGTCGCAGCCGCCCTTACCGGAACGGCTCGCTAAACGAGGTAACCCTGTGGCGAGAAGGACAGCAGAGGGCCGTTTTAACCCAGCTGCCGTCCATCATCCGCCACTTCCCTTACGGGGAAAACCACGGGTGGTCACCAAAACAAACCTGCCTTCAAATCCCGCCCAAATAAAGTTACCTAACGAGAAGCCCAGCCTCAAGACAACAGTACAAGGTAGGCGAAAAACATCCCAACTCAGGCCAATCAGATGGGATGAAAAAATTCCTACCTGGCCCCGAAACAACGGCGACCGGAGGAGCCTGTACTATTGCAGGGTGGGAGGGAGGGCCGAAAACGGCCAGCGAAGTGCGTGGCCGGGGGCGCGGTCTGGCTAAAAAGCCCCATAACCACGCCCCCAAAGCTTCCCCGGATGACGGAGCCGTTTGCCTCGCTCCATCCGGGGAGGCAAACTCGGCCCCCGCCCTAAAGCCAGCTGAAGCAGGCACGGGCGGGAAGGGGCCGGATTGCCCCCCCAGTCGGAAGAACGAGACAACACGGTGTGTGGGTTTAAAACAGGGCAACTTTATTAAAACCAACAGCATGGGGCAACCTAACTGACCGGACCGGCGAAGGGTACTCCACAACCCTTCCCGGACCCGGTGGGCGAACCACCCCGCCCCCAGCAGCAGCCGAAAGACTAGCTGCTGCCAGGCCGGCCTGGTCGGGTGTAACCTCCAAATGTCGCAGCCGCCCTTACCGGAACGGCTCGCTAAACGAGGTAACCCTGTGGCGAGAAGGACAGCAGAGGGCCGTTTTAACCCAGCTGCCGTCCATCATCCGCCACTTCCCTTACGGGGAAAACCACGGGTGGTCACCAAAACAAACCTGCCTTCAAATCCCGCCACCACAATGCCAAGCCTCAGCTTAGGCACTTGTGCCCACCGGCAGGCCTAAAGCCAGCCGAAGCCCCAGCTGTAGGTCCCGAAGAAAGGCCCTGTTGCCAGCCGCGGACAGGTGGACGCCATCTGGTCGATACAGGTCCGCCATATAAGACCTAATGCCCGGGTGGGGAAGGTAAATACCAAGGCCCCCGGCGAGCGCCCTCCGCATCGCCCTGTTAGCCTTGCGCCGAGCCCTCTCGACGCCGGCCGGGTTCAAAGCCGACCTCCACACCCGCCGTGGGAGGATGGCGGACCACACTATCAACACCTCGGGCCACCTGCTCCGCACCACCTGGAGGTCCTCGATCGCCTGGTGAGACAGGGCCCTCCCCTGCACCAGGCCCAGATCGTTGCCCCCAAGGTGAATCACCAGTATCTGAGGCGGGAGACCTTCCCCCTCCCGGAACAAAAGCGGCAAGAGGCCGTCCCAACGTAGGCCACGGCGCCCCTGCCATTCCAACACTGCCCGCTCGCTGAGGCCCAACTGAGAACCAAAGGGGGACCGCCGAGCAAAATGGGCAGCCCAGAATATCATGCTGTGGCCGGCGATCAAGATCCTTGTCCTCTCGCCGCTCGCCACAGCACCTGAAACAAGAAAGGTAACAATGTGAGAAAAACAACCAACCCCTCAATGGGTAATGGGGCGAACATAGCCCTTGTAAGCCGTGGACCTCCACCGTCCCACCTTCTGAATCGCGGGCCCCGGGTAGCCCATGGCTGCTGCCGTTGATGCCGCCCCAATGCGGAAGGAATGAGTCCCAAAATGGACTCCCCCGAGGCCAAGCCTATCCAGGGCCCGGCTGGTTATAGACCAAAACTGAAATTTGGTCAATGGGGACCCATCCTCGTGCCGAAATAGAGGCCCCGCATCATCGCCCCGAACAGCGATATAATCCCTGAAGGCCGCCACCGGGCAGATATCCGTGTCATCACACCCACCCAGTGAGATGCTCGTACCACGCTGTTTTTGATCCGTCTTTGACCTGCGTATTGAAATGACCACACAGTCAGCCTGCATTTTTACGTCACCCAACTGCAGGGCCCGCTGAGAGCGGTCCTGCCGGGAGCTGACCACCAGCTCGCTCACTCTGAGCGCCCCAAAAAATGCCATCATGGACGCTGCCTGAAAAAGGGTCGCCTCAAAATTGGAAAAACAAACTGCAGGCCAGGCTGACCTGAGGCCCTTCAAAACCGTAGGAGAAAAGGGTTGCCTGTTGTCGGGTCGCGGACCTTGCTCCCGCGCCCAACCCTCCAGCATTTTCCTCAATCTAAAATCATCGGTGCGATCGGGTAAACCCCTACTTTTTGCATGAAAAGCGAGGGCGGCCAACTTGGCCCTGATCGTTTTAACAACAAGACCCTTACCTCTCAAGTGAACACAAAACTGCATGAGGTGGGCCACCGGGACCGGCCACCGGTTGGCCAACCCCACCAGCTCCCTAAAGGACCGGAACTGGTGTACCGAAAGATCGTAGGCCTTCCGGGTAGAAGGCGCCAGTGCCAGCATCATTGCTCTGTTGGCCTCGAGTCTCCAAGCCGCCACATCTCTGGGGGCATCCGAGCCGGCAGGAGATCGGCCTCTGGTGCAAGAAGGCGGAAGCGCTCCATCTGCCGACGAGACAGAGCATCCGCCACCCCATTGCAAACTCCGGGCACATGCTTAGCACAAAACAAAACATTTAACCTTAAACAGCTTAACACAAAGGCCCTCACAAGGCGCATAACCGGGACTGACTTGGAAGACAACGTGTTGATCACGTGTACCACAGCTAAATTGTCACACCAGAAGTGGACCACCCGGTTTGCCAAAGCAGGGCCCCATAACCTAATTGCAACTACTATAGGAAAAAATTCCAAGAAAGTTAAATTCCTGCAGAGGCCGCTAGCAAGCCATTCGGTGGGCCACACCTCCGCACACCAGTGGCCCCGAAAGTAAACACCGAAGCCGACCGCCCCGGAGGCATCGGATGTGACTTGGAGTTCAGCTTCCAGTTTCAACTCCTCGCGCCAAAAGGACACCCCGTTGAAATTGGCCAGAAAACGCTCCCAGACCTGCAAGTCAAGCCGCATGCCCTGAGTAACCCTCACTCGATGGTGGGGGCGGCGCAAACCCGACATAGCGTCGCAAAGGCGCCGCAAAAATGCTCTCCCCGGGGCGACCACCTTGCAGGCGAAGTTCAAGTGGCCCACAAGAGTCTGGAGCTCAAGGAGAGACAGCTTACGTTGGCCCTTGGCGGCGGCCAACATCTGCTTCAGCCTATTAATTTTGTCAGCAGGTAACCTGGAAGCCTGATCAACCGAATCCAACTCAATGCCCAAGAAGGTTAATCTGGTCACCGGGCCTTCGGTCTTTTCAGGGGCAAGCGGTAGACCCAGCTCAGCCGCCAAGCCCTGGAAGGACTGGAGCAAGTGGGCGCATTGGCCCGTCCCTTGGCGGCCTACAAACAAAAAATCGTCCAAATAATGGACCGTAGAGGCGGAACCGGATCGTGCTCGCAAGGCCCATTCAATGAAAGTGCTAAAACGCTCAAAAGCTGAGCAGGAGATAGAACATCCCATTGGCAGGGCTCGATCCATATAAAACTTCCCCTCAAAGGTGAAACCCAGGAGCTCGAAGTCTTGCGGGTGTACCGGCAAAAGGCGAAATGCTGACTTAATGTCGCATTTCGCCATTTCGGCCCCCGGGCCACAACTTCGCACGATCGCGACAGCCTGATCAAATGAGGTGTATCTCACTGAACAGAGGGATTCAGGTATGGCGTCATTAACCGAGCCGCCCTTAGGATAGGAGAGGTGGTGAATCAACCGAAACTCCCCAGGTGCCTTCTTAGGCACTACCCCCAACGGGGATACCCTCAAATTGGGAACTGGGGGGCTGTCGAAAGGGCCTAAAACACGGCCCTCCTTGCATTCCTTCAGGATCTTTTCACGAACCACCGTTTCCATACCTTTGACCGACTGCAAGTTCCTGGCCATACAGGGGCCCCTGGGACCCTGAAAAGGGATGCGGAAACCATAACAAAACCCATCTAACAAATAAACTCGGTCGCGGGAGCGCGGGTAACCAACTAACAACTTCTTAAGGACCGTCACCTTGATGGGGCTGGGGCCCTTTTCCAACTGCTTGGGAGCTGCTATTACTCCCGGTCCGCTTGGCGCCGGCTCGGGGCTTTGTTTTGTTACATGAGACCAGGGAATGGGACCCGCCACACAGGGGGCACTCGTGCCTGTATTTACACGGCTTCCTGTTACAACCCCCTTGGGACGAGAAATCCCAACACACCAGCCGGGGTTGAACCGGCTGCCCCGCCGACGCGCGGGTACCAGATGCGGATACATGCCTGTTAACGAGGTGGCCACTATCAGACCTATCCCCAGAGTTGGGCTTGGCCGGTGACATAAGCTGGAGCCACAACTGCTGGTGAATGTGGTCCCATGGGATGGTAGGGTTCAATGCCGCCCTCATCCGGAACTCCTCGTCATACTGCAACCATGCAGCGCCGGAGAAGTCCGTGTAGGCCTTAAAAATTATATCCAGGTATTGAAAAAGAGGTGCGGCCCGTAAAGGCTGCGCCCGCGCGACAACCCCGGCATAGATTAAGAAACCGGGCAACCAATTGGACCAGTTACGCTCAACCTTGCGGCGTTTGATCCTCTCTTTGTCCTTCTCGTCTAAATCTTCTTTTTCTTTCTTTTCTAACTCCCGATAGAGAAGGGCAAAGACATCAACGTATTCACCCCGGAGAATTTTTTCCCGGGTGGCCGGCGTGAGGTGATCACCCAAAGGCATAGCGGTGTCACCAAAAGGGCGGCAATGGAAGGGGACTGATCCCAACAAATTTGGTGGGCAGCCCCACCCCCCCCACTGAGGAACCGTCCAACCCGGTGCAGGGATGCTACCCCATTGAAAACCCCACGGCAAGGAACCCGAGGGGGGCGGTTGCCCACCGGAACCAAGAGGGGCTGAAGGAGTAGGCGTAGACCCTGCTCCGAGTGGAGGGGTCCAAGGCAAAATCTGTCCCTGACCCGAAGAGCCAGCTGCAGCTGCTGCGTTGAAAGCAAACATAGGACCAACAGAAGACCCCTGGCCAAGGTTGGCCAGAGGGAGTGCCGGGCTTGTCGGACCCCAGGGGTTCAAACCCCCCCACGGCCAAGAGCCAGGAACGCACGGGAGGCCTTGCTTACCGTCTGGCACCACACCTGCAGGAGCCCCAGCCGGGACGGCGCCACCAACATCCTCCGGGCGAGCAGGCACTTCTGGATGATTACCTTCATCTGCATCCGAACTGTCGTCCTGAGGTTCTGGTCCCGCTCCACCTGATGGCCCAGGCAGGGCCGCCATCTCCTGCAAAGATGAGAGACGAGCCAGGACCTCCTGCTCGAAGGCCCTGGTGGACGTCCTAGCTGCCTTACGGCCCCGCCCAGGGAGGGATTGCACATCCACTCCATGGTGCCTTTCTAAAGCCTCAAGGCTGGCTACAATAGCCTGCCTAGTTTGGGCCTCCTGTTCAACTCCAGGGGGCCCACTGGGAATGGGCCTTTTCTGGCCAGCCTTTAAGGGCTGCTTGCCCTTAGATTTCCCTTGCCCCTTAGGCATAATGATTCCCAGGCACTGGCAAAAAGCCTCTAGCAGGACCCAGCAGCACCTGTGTACCAGGCTGATAATTGTAGAGAGGAAGAGAAACAAGCAACCCCGACCACCAGCCCCCAGAGGGAAGAGTCCTAGGCTCCAATTACACCCAAAACTCCCTGGAATGCAAGCTATAACGGCAGCAGACCAAAAACAGGAAGGGGTGGGTGGGTGGGGGAAAAACGAAACCTGGCGCGGCCGATAGCCGCGCGTGCGAAGCCCGCCCGTCAGCTGTTCAGCGGCGAAACGGGTCCCAATTGCGGCGAAGAAAAAAGCGGCCGTCACAGGGAAGCCCTCGTCGACTGCAGCGGCTCACACGCCAACCCGACGACGCTGCAAGGCCCAGCCGCGCCCCGACGGAGGTAAGCCGAACGCTGCTTCCCACCCGAAAACGGCCAGCGAAGTGCGTGGCCGGGGGCGCGGTCTGGCTAAAAAGCCCCATAACCACGCCCCCAAAGCTTCCCCGGATGACGGAGCCGTTTGCCTCGCTCCATCCGGGGAGGCAAACTCGGCCCCCGCCCTAAAGCCAGCTGAAGCAGGCACGGGCGGGAAGGGGCCGGATTTACATAGGAAAGAAAATAATCAATGCCCTTGTTTCTTGCTTTGTATCTCACACAAACCTACCTATAAGAGACTTTATTAGTGAATGGATTATGAAGATCTTCAGATCTCATTTAAAATAATTTATGGCAGTTATGTAGAACTATGCTGGTCTCCAGTCATTTTCACTTTTTAGAGAATATCTCATGATAAAGCTAAATATCTTAAGATAAACCTAATGCTGATACCTCAAGGGTCCACAACAAAGCCATTCTCCCATTTGTGCTCAAATTCTACCCTTGGATCTTGCAATAGATGTCTAGTTGTCTAGTAATCATAACAGTGATCATATTTAGGGTTGCTAGGTCCAACTCAGAAAATATCTGGGGACTTTGGGGATAGAACCAGGAGACTTTCCCATTCCCTAAAATAAATAAAAATACAGCAGTGCAGTTCCCCTGAATACAGTCTTCATTTTCTTGTCCCCAGCAGCTAAACTTCCACTAAGTGAAAGTGAACACACACACTCTCACAAAGCAGGCAAAATAAACCCAGTTAGCAAGTGCTCACTTTTGTGATCTCACTGAGACAATTTACTCATGTTGCTGAATATAACAATCTGCTGTATTTCAATTTACTCATGTTGCTGAATATAACTATCTGCTGTATTTCAGCCAATTTCGTCAGTCTAATAGGAAAATGAAAGAACAGCCTAGGGTGTGGAGTTTTCCTCCGAACAAACAGAGGGGCTGAGAGCAACATGGCTCTGTCTGCTCACCGTATCCCACCCCTGCAGCTTTCCTGCTGAGATTTAAAGGCACACACGCATTCAGAAACACAAACAGTTACAAGCCTCTTCTAAACCAGCCAAGGTTTGAAGGCACATGGTGGCTGTTGGGGGTGAGACTCCCCCCCCCCCACAGGCCAGCTGGCTGGCAGCAGGGAGAAGCCTGAAAAATTGGGGGATCTCCTTCCCGGACCTGAGAACTGGTAAGCAGAAGCGGTGCTGGGGTTTTTTGCCACCCCAGGCTGCTGCCCCACCTGCACCCAGGCAGGGTTTGGTGAGGAGAGAGACCCCAGCAAGTTATAATGCCATACAGTCCACTCTCCAAGGCAGCCATTTTCTCCAGGGGAACTGATTTATGTAGTCTGGAGATCAGTTGTAATTCTGGGATAACTCCAGGCCTCACCTGGAGATTGGTGACTCTAATTGGGTATGGCTACATAAATGTCCTCCCTCTATAGTCTTTGGAGCCAAAGCAAGTTCAATGCTTGGGAGTTCTGTAAATAAAACCCTTAGCATTTCTTGCATTCAAATATCAGGTACACACAGTCTGGTTCCAATTGGGATTGTACTGCTAGGGCATGGGGCGGGGAAGGGGGGTTAAGCATCCCCCAATGGCATTTTCCTGGCTGGAAATGCCCCCATGGAGCCACTATTTCTTGAGTGTAACAAACATACTGATACCAATACCTGCATATTTTATCCAATAGGCAAAAGTGATTCCTTAAGGTTGGTTCAGGTTTGGAAAATGGCAAAGGGAGAGGCTTAACTGTGCATTTGTGTCACAGTTCTGATTCAAGTCCTCCCCCCAACCCAAAGCTGAAAAGAAAAAAATTCTGGGAGTATGGTCCATGGACTTCTCCAGCTCTTAGATTATTTGGCCCTTAGACTGAATCTGCATACAATATTGGAAACACTCTCCTACGTTTTTCCTGTTATTTGTATGAATATGTGAAAACAGAAAGGCAGCAATTGATGCACTTGGTAAAATAATGGTCTGTTTTAAATATTCTTTAATTGTGTTTTTGAATCAATGCAAGACGTTTGATTTACAATCTCATTTCAACCATCCTGTGGTTTGCAAGGGTTTAGAATCCACGTTTCCTACATGAAATTGACTTCTGCATAGGAAACTGCTGTAATATGAAGCACCCTTTTGCATGCCTGCCCAGTCCACAAAATTCCAGAGACAGCTTCTGACTGGTTATCAACCTCCTCTGCTGAATGCAGTCAAGAGCTCTTGTATGTTATTTTTGCTTCCACCGAAATAAGCATCACTTCTGTTCTTACAAGTTTCTTATAATCCTTTTTTGTGAATCTTACTAAAATATTTGCTTTGGAGTTTCTCCATTATTCTGTCTCTTTTCAATGCCCCCACAATCTTTTGAGATAGCTGTAGATTATTGCTGTGACCCCCTTCATCTTATTTTGGCAACTGTGAAGTTGTCTCACGCACTGCATATTTGAGTCTCCTAATGCTGCTCCGTTTATTTATCCCACTCAATTATTTTATCCAGTTCTTTTAGTCTCTCCTCTTTCCACTTGGATCCTTTCCAGGGCCTGATGACTTTGTAGAACATGATCTTCCAAGAAAGACTGAAATTAACCTCTCTCTGCAATTTTGTTCCTGATATAATTTGTGCATATCTTGCCCCAGGCTCTGTGGTGAGCCTTTTCTACTGAAGCTGCCTGGAGGAATATGATGACCATATCCCAGATTCCCCATTTCCAGGCAGGCTGATTTTCTAACCTAAGAACAGTTATGTTTTTGACTCCTGCTTCAGCTGAGGATGAAAAAGTGGGGTTTCTCCCACCAGCCAGCTTGTCCATGGTGGAGAGAAGACCCCAAAACTGGGGGATCCCCTGCTGGGACATGGGGGCTGGCAACCCTACCCAGTACTCGGGGTCAACATCAATGGATACTAGGAGTTCTGTTCAATGGGAGCCTCTGAGCCAGGCAATGGTTTGGCCTCTTAGTGAAGCAAGAAGCTGGACTAGATCAACCACAGGGATGATCCAGCAGGGCTCTCTTCATAGTCAGCAAACACAAGATTTAGGTTCAGTCCTGTGCACACCTACAAATGTAGGATTGTAGCCTTGGGGCTCAATCTTAAACAGGTTTGCTCAAAAGCAAGTCCTGTCAAGTTCAGTGTAATTTCCTTCCAAGTTGACATACCCAGGTGCATTACAGTGCAAACTTAAACAGAGTTAAACCCTTCTAAGTGCCATGATCTGAATAGTCCCATGCTAGCCTGATGTCACCATATCTCAGAGGCTAAGCAAGGTCAGCCCTGGCTAGTATTTGGAAGGAAGACCTCCAACGAATACCAGGTTCATGACCAGTGTTCCCTCTAAGCTGAGTTAGCGTGAGCTAGCTCACAGATTTTTAGCCTCCACCTCACACATTTTTGTCTTAGCTTTGGAAGGATGACCCAAGAGCACACTAATTTATGCAGTAGCTCACAATTTTAATGCCAGTAGCTCAGAACTTTAATGCCAGTAACTCACAAGGTAGAATTTTTGCTCACAAGACTCTGCAGCTTAGAGAGAACATTGGTCATGATGTGGAGGCAGACAATGGCAAATCACCTCTGAATGTCTCTTTCCTTGAAAACCCTCTGAGATCACCATAAGTCAGATGTGACTTGATTAGGGTTGCCAGTCCCCAGATGGGGGCAGGGGATCCCCTGGTATGAGGCCCTCCTCCCACTTCAGGGTCATCAGAAAGCAGGGAAGGGGGAGGGAAATGTCTGCTGTGCACTCCATTTTCCCCTATGGAGACCAATTTCCATAGGGTATAATGGAGAATTGATCCAAGGGTATCTGGGGCTCTGGGGGGCTGTTTTGTTTTTTAGATAGAGGCACCAAATTTTCAGCATAGCATCCAGTGCCTCTCCCCAAAATACCCTCAAAGTTTCAAAAGGATTGGACCATCGGTCTGATTCTATGAGCCCCAAAAGAAGGTGCCCCTATCCTTCATTATTTCCAATGGAGAGAAGTATTTAAAAGTTGTATGGTCCCTTTAAATGTTATGGCCAGAACTCCTGTTGGAGTTCAGTTATGCTTGTCACAACCTTGATCCTGGTTCCATCCCAAATGTATCCTGACTTCACCCCCAAAGTCTCCTGGTTCCACCCCCAATGTCCCCAGATATTTCTTTAATTGGATTTGGCAACCCTAAACTTGATGGCATTTTCCACCACAATGCACACTGAAATTAATGGGCTTAGAAGAATGCAACTGTGTAGGGCTGAACTATAAAACACCCATAGCTTTTGAAACATTTGAGTATGGTGAATAAAGAACCAACTGCTGACAGTAGGACACAATAACCAGTGGTGTCACAGTTACCAGTGTGGAGGGGCCCTTGATTTTGATCAGGAATGCAGCATGAGGTGAAGATGGATTGAAGGTTTTTGTAACAGTGAGGCCTGTTTGAGCTGTTGTGAGGGCTCAGAATGTTTGGTTGCTCAGGAAGCTTAAACAGCCCAACTTCTGTGCAGCCTAACTTCTGTGAGGGAAGTGAAAGTTGTTTTTTTTTGTTGGGATTAGAACCTCATGCAGGGGATGCTTGGAGCACTAACATTCGAGGAGCTCACAAGCAGGGAATCTGAATGAAGGGTAGAGAGTGGGCAATTCACAAAGAAATAGTAACCTGAAAGGAGGTTTGAGTGAGAATGAAGTCTGAGGAAAGGGGCAGAGAAGACAGGAGTCTGGATTCAAGAAAAAGGTCCTAATCATCCAGAGGTCTCAAAGAAAAAAAGGTCCTGAAGAGAAGGAGAGGCTGCATGTGGAGAGAGGAATGGTAGGACAATTGGTCAAGAGACAAGGTAGCTAAATGAAACAAAATTGACAATGTGCTAAAAACTGGAAACTATTATAGGTTTTTAAAAATCACAGTAAGGCCCTGTTCACACAGCATGTTGAGTCCATATTAAACTGACCCAGTTCTGTTCCGAATGTCTTTGTTCCGGATATTATCGATCAGACTGCCATACTGCAATTCACTCCCCGGTGAAACCATCTTCTGCCATCCACACAACAGCACCATGCAGTTCTTTTTTTCTCCACTTTTATGTGCATTATGCACATGCACACATTATGCACACATGTGCATGTGCACAGGTTAAAACAATATGTGGTTATACAGCTATGCGCATTTCGCTAAGTACTAAAAAAAAATGGCGACCGTAAACCGGATGTCTGAGGCTCTTTTTGCTCTGGGATAGCCTTCAGGCATCCGGAAGTTTGTCAAGAACTATCCAGACAGGGAAACCATGAGGTGAAATCGGAGAACTCAAAAAACACCGCAAAGGAGCAGGTAACAAAATACTCCGGTTCTGAGAAGGATTGCGGGGGGGCTACTACGAGTTAATACCGGGAGGCAGATGTTGCTGTCTAATCAGCCACTTTTAACATGAAACAGCAGCGACAACTGATTATACTGTGCATCTGAACAGCAGGTGAATTGGCTGTCTAGGGAGGTGGTGAGCTCCTCCCTCACTGGCAGTCTTCAAACAGTGGTTGGATGAACGCTTGTCAGGCTGCTTTGGTTGATCCTGCATTGAGCAGGAGGCTGGACTACATGGCTTGTATGGCACCTTCCAGCTCTATGATTCTAGATGGTAGATATAAAGAGACAAGAAAAATATAAGACTTGGTAAAACTATAGCCTAGAGGCAAGTAGGGTTGTGCACCACTTTTTGGTTCTTTGAAAAGAAAGGAGAATTCATTGGGAGAAAATAAAAGTCTTAAGAAAACTCCACCTCCTATCTTCCAGAGGTGTCAAAGATGTGACCAGTGGGACTAATCTGGCCTCCAGAGGGCTCTGATCAGGCCCACCAGCAACTGGCCCTTATCTGCTTCCTTCTCCCTCACCTGTTTCCTTCAGTCACCATTTTGTATTTCTTCCCAGCAGTAAGCCAGACAGTAAAGCAGCCTCTCCTGGCTCTTTCCCTCTTCCCCTCCCTTTCCCCAAACATTTTATTTGGGGAAGATATGAGCTTCTTGCCTTGCTACAGAGAGTTTTGTTGGGTTTGTTATGGGTGCAACAGGCTTCACCTATTTGCACTGCAATCATGCTCTCCAGTCTTTTGTCACGTTCTCAGGGTGCAGGCAGGCAGGAGTTCAAACCCAGTCCAAGGTCAAAGTCCAGGAAGTTAAGCAGGAGCCAAGTCACCAATGCAGAATCACAAACCGGAATCAAAAGTCAATATCCAAAAGGTCAGAGTGCCAAGGAAATCAAGCAGGTCAGGATCAGGAAGGAGCGTGGATGCAAGCCAGAGAATAGATTTGTTGCTTCCACAAGGTTACCAGGTCCTAGGTGGGAGCTATAGGGGAGTCTCAATCAGCCTGCTCCCTGGGTGGGAGTGACTCTGCTAGAACTCAGGGCTGAGAGATCTGAAGCATCATGTCTTCGCTCTGAAAGTTCTTTCCGGAGCTTGCTTCAAACTCTTGAGATGGGAGGAGGAGAGCTTGGAGGAGATTGATCGTCAGCAACTGACACTGGTGACTGGAGAGTGATTGATGGCCCAGTTGCTGTTTGTTCAGCTGAGGAACTGGCTGGCAACTCTTCCAGTTCTGTTAACCCTTCCAGCTCCTCCTCATCAGGGCTCATAACACTATCCCCCCCGCAGGACCGCCCCCCCCCAGACAAGCCAGGCCGGTCAGGGTAGACCATGAGGAACTGCTGCACAAGGTCAGGGGCGTGTAGGTTGTCCGTGGGTTTCCATGAACGGTTCTCGGGGCCATAGCCTTCCCAGTCCACGAGGTACTGGAGGTCCCCGTGGTGGATTTGGGAGTCCAGGGGCTGGTGGACCTTGACCAGGACAGGAGGCGGCGGCACTGGAGGTGGCAGTTGGATGGGATCCGGTGGTGTAGCAGGAACAAGGAGGGACTGGTGGAAGACTGGGTGGATGCGGAGGGTAGCCAGCAGATGTAGCCAGAAAGCAACGGGGTTGATTTGGTCTGTGTTCAGGTAAGGCCCCGCGAAGCGAGGGTCCAGCTTGCGAGACTGGCCAGGCCAACGCAGGTAATGGGTGGAGAGCCAGATGTAGTCCCTGGGCTTCAGTGGGGGCCCCACCTGTTGCTTTTGGACAGTGGCTATCTTGTAGGTCTCTTTAGCCTGTTGGAGTTGCTCTCGGAGCAAGTCCTGGAGAGCCCGAATTTCCTGCAGGTGCGCATCAGCAGCAGGGACTGCTGTGGGGGGCAGGACTGCGGGGAAGAAGTGAGGGTGGTACCCATAGGTGGCAGCAAATGGGATCTGTTGCTGGATGCATGTACGGCGTTGTTGTAGGCAAACTTGGCCAGGGGTAGCAAGGCGGCCCAGTCATCCTGCTGGTAGCTGGTGTAACAATGCAGGTATTGTGCTAGCGTGGCGTTGGCGTTGGTGCGTTCGGTCTGCCCATCTGTTTGGGGATGGTACACTGAGGACAAATGCACCTTGGTGCCAAAGCTGGAGTGCAGGGCTTGCCAGAATCAGGAGGTGAACTGGGGACCTTGGTCTGAGATCAAGTGTGCCGGGAGCCCATACAGGCAAAAGGTATGCTGGAGATAGAGCTGGGCTGTTTCAGGAAATGGGAAACGGGGGTGGCTTGGAACATGGAACAAGTGAGCCATCTTGGTGAAGAGATCCACCATCACCAAGATGCAAGTGTGCCTCTTGGACCTGGGGAGCTCGGTGATAAAGTTCAGGGAGATGATGTCTTAGGGTCCTGCAGGCGTGGGATGGGGATGCAAAAACCCTGGGGGCTTGGCCAGTACATCCTTGGCCCACCGGCAGACCTCACAGGAACCAACATAACGGGCCACATTGGCACGGACACAAGGCCACCAGAACTCCTGCATGAGCAGGGTGGCTGAAGTGCCCCGCTGGAGGGGAGTCATTGTCAAGCATGCGGGTTCAATGACGAGTCGAAGTTGATACAAAGACTACGTTTATTGATAGACCGATACTTTGGTGTAACAGGTTCTTGAGAGTAATGCTGCCAATACATTGATACAATACTTTTAAGGCTTACTTCAAAAGGATTCCAAGGGATGGGGGTGAGGGGTAGCACTCACACATAAACTATCATAAATGTCTACGTTCCCATAGTGTTATCAGGACTTCGTCCTTGCTTTCCCCAGATGTCTCGTACTCCCTTACAGGAATGTATGGGAAGGTGCTGATTACTTGGTTTCAGTTGTCACTACTTCTAATTTTAAGCCATAAAGCAAGATGGGAGGAAGGGAAAGAATAACAAGCTAACAAAGTCGGATCCTCCATGATACTTCACAGACCAGGTTTAGGCAGGACCCTATAACAATCAATTATCAATGGAATTTCACCATGCTTGACAGTCATGGGTCAGATGGAGCACGTCAGCCTGGAGGGGTCCTGGAGGCATGTGTAGGCACCCATGGTGCAGGAGGAGACCTTGGCAGGTAGAGAGGTCCCCCGCCGGGCCATCTTGCACTTCCAGGAGGCATTGCTGAGCCCAGGGGTCTTGGGTCTGACTGACCTGGATGTCTGTTGTCTTTCCCTGCAGACAAGTCTTCTGTCTCCACCCCAAAGTTCTCAGATATTTTCTGAGTTAGACATGGCAACCTTAGGAAAGTGGTTTTTTAAGATTGCACTGTTATTGCCTTAAAGGTAAGAGATAGAATTGTGTTGTGCTCAGAACAGAGTTGTGCCAGAAACAGATTGTGCATCTGTGTTACTTGCCAAGGTTACTACATAGATAAAATAGTCCCTCTTATAGATCTAGAATTATGTTTTTAAGTATGAATGGCTTCTTTCAAAGATTGTGGTGAAGGTTGCTAAGCTACAGGTTGGCTATAGAAAATACTGAATCAAATTTAACTGGACAGCAAAAGCAAAATTATAAAGATGTCACAGACCTGCTTTCATGAAGAACATAGAACACAGCTTTTTATGTAGGGTATTACAACTTCTGACTAAAATATCATTCCCTACCATAGAAGTAGCTAGTTTTCGCTAGACCCCTAAATGGCTGTTTCTTCCCCAATAATGGCTCTTTGGGGCTATATCATTAAAGAGAATGAACTCTCAGTTCAAGATCTGTTACTCCTACTCTCTGCACGTGTTGTCTTTCCCTTGTCATAAGTGCTCTTTCTTTTTCAATAGCTTTCCTCTTCAGTAATGTTACTTAAGCATTTAGGCACATTGAGTTATAGTTCAGCTTGCTGAATTTTAGCAGTGTAGAGCTTTTAACCACACAAAAAGTTATTGTACTGGTAAAACACAGAGACAAAAAGCATCAACAAATACAAGCAATTTAGGAAAGAAAACAGCAGAAGAGTCTAATTCTAATTTATCTGCAGTGGCTCTGCATTGATTGTAGTTTGCTGAGCCAGCCCTAAAGGATTTTAAAAGTTACTTAGTTAAGAATCAGCATCCATATAGACACAATTGGATTGGAGCAATGATGGACACAATTTTCTCCAGACAGGTGAAGTTTCCTTCAAAAAAGAGCAAACAAACTCTGCTTTTTTAAAAAGGGCACTATTAGAAATGGAATTTTCCTTTGGAGCTCTTTGTTAATCAGTGCCTTGTGTGTGTGTGTGTGTGTGTGTGTGTGTGCACGCACATGCGTGTGTGCACGTGCGCGCCTGCCTGTCTTGAAGATTTAGGAACCACTCAGTGGGAAAGATATCTTTGAAAGTGGCCCTTACAAGTGATTTATTAATTATGGCAGATGGACACAAAGATGTTCCTCAGCTGTCAGCATTTAATTGGGCATTTATTTGTATGAAATTCTACATTGCTACAGAAGAAACTGAGAGCAAAGGCAACATGAATGGGAAAAACTCCTTCCCCACAATACATTTGCAGTTCTCTGACATGTGATAATACTGTGCATGCTCTCATGTTAATCCTAGTAGATAGCATAGAAACAAAAATATATCCCAAAAGGCATGCATTGTGGCATGCATTCAGTAGCAAGTACTTCAACTGTGTTGAGAGGTGACTTGTAATATTCCTTTGTCAGGGAAAAAGCAAAGAGTATTGGTAGGTATGGAACAATCGTGTAACATGTGTGACAGGATTTTGCGATGGTTTAGTGTACAGAATCATTGTAAGCATGCTTAATTGGACTCAGAATGAACTCTTGTTGATTTTCAAAAGACTTACTCCCTCATATCTATTCTCAAGATTGTTACTGAAGGCAAGTCATCGCCTTCAGATTTGCCACTTCAGACTATCTGATATGCCTCCCAACTATGAGTGAAGATTCACCATCAAAATTTCAGAAGGGCTTCCAAAGAATAAGCTCATAGGT
Source organism: Heteronotia binoei (assembly GCF_032191835.1). Lineage (NCBI taxonomy): Eukaryota > Metazoa > Chordata > Lepidosauria > Squamata > Gekkonidae > Heteronotia > Heteronotia binoei. The sequence goes on from NC_083224.1 coordinate 51,476,410, forward strand.
TTTGATATCCTACTTGGGCATCCTGTCTGAGTATCATTGTGCTTACTTATTTTATATTTAGGGCTAATGTAAACACTAGACCTGCAGGGGATTCCATCTTCATCCTTCTCATTGCTCACTCATCACTCTTACACTGTAACACAGCAGATTTAAGCAGAGCTCTGTTGTGGCTGCTTGCTGGGCAGCCTCTGTGTGAGAGTCATAGCTGGCATTATCAGTAGATGCTTCTTGTTTGTTGGCAGACTTCCCAGTCAATATCTAGGTAATTAAAATGCTCTTGTGATTAAAGCTCTAGCTTTCTCACATCTCTCTAATTTCCAGTCTATGGTGTCTAAATGCCCCGCAGGTATGTCATTCTAGGCAAAAGCCACCTGAGTCCTGAAATTGTCCTTATCTTCACTTTCCAGTGGACTTACTGCATTCAACCGTGATTCTTAGCTACCTTGCTGACCTGCCCTTGTTTTTGCTGGAAAGGATATATCCTGCTCTTTGGTGTTTTGAGTTGCTTCTTCAGCATCCTTGTTTAGATCCTGGAACAGGTCTCTGATTTAGACACAGATCTCATTCTAGTATAAACAGAAGATTAGATTTCCCCAAACAAAGTTACTCCAGATAGATAGTGTATCTTAGAGATGAGGTGTGGGACAATATGGCTGAAATTGTTTTTGGTGGGATGGCAGAGTGAACCAAAAGCAATTTTGGCTGGCCTGGATGTATGTGGGTAAGCAGCTAAGGTGTATGAAGACAGCAAATGCTGATAGATCTTGCCCATGCAGGCAGAACTCATTATAGGACATGTCTGATCAGCTTCTATTTCTGATGCATCAGGAAGAGATATTTGTGTGGAGCCCTACATGAAAACCGCCATATTGACAGTCTCCATTTATTCCAATAAAGCTACAGTTAGAATGCCAGAGTTAATAGGGCATCCTGATAATCTTATCAGGTCTCTGAAAGATCTTTTGTCACATTTCCTCTAATTCCTCTCACAAATGTCCAACTTATTCCCCTTCACAAACTTGAGCCAGTAGACAATTACTTGTTGAGCTTATCCATGGGAGGAGGAGGAGGAAGAAGAAAAGAAGATGACATTGGATTTATATTCCACCCCCCACTCTGAATCAGAGTTTCAGAGCGACTCACAATCTTCTTTATCTTCCTCCCCCACAACAAACACCCTGTGAGGTGGGTGGGGCTGAGAGAGCTCTCCCAGAAGCTGCCTTTTCAAGGACAGCTCCTATGCGAGCTATGGCTGACCCAAGGCCATTCCAGCAGCTGCAAGTGGAGGAGTGAGGAATCAAACTCGGTTCTCCCAGATAAGAGTTCGCACACGTAACCACTACACCAAACTAGATCTCTTCAGCATCCTTGGTCTAGATTATGTAGAAACTAGCAGTAAAGCCCACTGTAGCGAGAAATACTACCCAAGGTCATTCCAGCAGGTACAGGTGAAAAAGTAGGGAATCAAATCCAATTCTCCCAGATTAGAGTCCAGGCAGTTAACCACTACATCAAACTTGCTCTCTAAACATTAAAGGCCATTCTAAGGATGTAGCATACTTGTTATATTCATTTATATTAATTATAAATAAATATATAGTGTTATTTTTAATTATATTAATTTATTAAAACATTTATTAACCCCCCTTTTTCTCATAATTCAGAGTGGCTTACAATAATAATAAAAATATTTCCTTTTCCATTTCTTTTATTTGAAAAAGCATGTGGGATGGGGGGTGGGACAAGGATTGGGCTTTTGTGACTTTTTAAAAAATGGTCAAGTTTTCCCCTAACATGATGATGGCCACGGGTCAAACCCATGGCTGCTGTGACATCTAGTTTGGCCTTGAGTCACCACACTTGTTCAAGTGTGCTCATCTGTAAGTTGCAAAACTACTTTTGATTTATTGACATTCATTACAGAGATCTCATGATCAATACTTTGAGCCAAAGCCCCAGAGGAAAACATCTAGGCCGTTTTCCCACTGAGCTTACCTCGGAGCGACGTCCCTCTTCACCGCGCAGTGTCTGCGCGGATTTCCCACCAAATGCTCCGCGGCTGCTCCAAGGAACCAGGAAGTTCCTGACCTTTTGCGTCGCAAATGGAAACCGCTAAAAACCAGTTTATGTTAGCGATGCAAAAGCCACGACTCTACTTGGTTCCTCGGAGCAGCTGGTGGGAAATCCGTGCAGACGCTGCGTGGTGAAGAGGGACGTCGCTCCGAGGTAAGCTCAGTGGGAAAACGGCCCTAGTTTGGCCTTGAGTCACCACCTACCATGGAGTTTAGTGCCCTGTCTTATGCTCTCAGAGCTTTTGCAGCCTCTTATTCTCCAGTCATTCTATTTAATAAGAGCCCTCAAACAGGGCTTTTCTAAATAGGATTCTCCAGGGCCTAGTAAAGCAGGGATGATCCTGAAGTAGAGGAACATTTTAAAAGGAAATGGAAATGGTTTGGAAGGAAAGAGTCAGAATAATTGATCATACATAATGATGCTCCTGCTGCTTTTAGTTTATAATAAAGTTGAAGTACCTTCTTATAACAAGTGTGGGTTCCTTTTGTACTATTGTTGGGGGAGGGATCTGCATAGTCTTTTGCATTAGTATCCCTGCTGTGTTTAACTGTTTTTAACTGCAGTTTGAAACAAACTTGCATTTTATAGTAAGCAATATTGCTGGGCTTCTCTTGCCTAGGTAGGCAAGGAACAGATATGGGGAGCTCAATAAACCTTGTACACTTTATCTGCGAACAATGCTGTTATCTTCATATTCCCACAGATTAGAAACAGAGCCAAAGAAGAGGCTTGGGAAGAGAATCAATTCACTGCACAAGCACCCCAATCAGCTGTTTGGGACACCACAGTCTGAAGAGGGAAGAAGCGTCCAAGAAGTGCCTGGTATCACTGCCTAGACCTGCTGTACCACTGCCCAAGCACAAGCCAAGTTCCAGTAGCATTGGCAGTACTGCTGATGCTTGTTGTTCCAAGCTACACTGCAGTGGTTTTTCCAGCACAATTTGGACTTATCTTCCTCACAACCATCAGGAGCACAGGTTGGGGAGGCAGTGGCCATACATTGAGTGCATTGAGTGCTGTGCATTGAATGCACAGCAGCCAAGAAGGTCTGAGCGCCTGCTCCGGCTGCAACGCCACTGAGGATGTTCTCCGCAGCTGAGAACGAAACATCTGGAAGGAAAACTTTCTCCAGTAGAACACGGCACTTGATCCCGAAAGATTCTACAAACCTTAATGATGTTACCAGCCGTGAAAACCTGAAATCTTTGATTATGGCCATTCTTTTCCCAACCAGATACAGGCTCTTCTTGGGATGGCAAAATATTTTGAGCTAGCCCTGTCTGGAAAGAGAATGACCAATGACACAGAAGCCATAAAAGATCTGTCCATTGTCAGGTCTGAAAGCTAGAAACCGTCTTGACCTTCTTGGAGGCTTTTACATATGTTGCAATCACAGTTGATAATTACCCTTTGAGTAGATTATAGTAGTCATATTTGTCTTGCCATACCATAACCCAAGACCTTTGCTGACAAATAAGCTCCTAATTTGAGACCTGCAACAAGATGCCTGAAGGACCACCTCCCCCTTCATGACCCTGTTGAAGAATAAAAATCTTGATCCAAGTGCCTCCACTGTCAGAGGCAAGATGGGTGGCTGCCCAAGACAGCACTTTCTCTGTAGTGGCACCCAAATTGTGGAACTTCTCCACAGCTGTTGGTCTGGTGTTCATTCTCTTTAGTTTTAGGTACCAGGGCCAGACTTTTCTGTTTTTACATAGGATTGTGGTTAATTGTTGTGTGTGGTGTGTTTTATTAATTTTATGCTATATATATTGGCAATGTTCTGATTTTATTGTTTGGTTAATGAAATGATTTCATACTGATAATATGTGATATTATTTTCAAGCTTTCTGAGAAGTTTATGGCTATCCCATCCGCACCCAGTCAGGACTCTCACTGCCATACCCCCCCTCAGACCCCCTCGCCACCCCTCGACTCAGGACCCGACAGCCCCCTGACCAGGGCACCCATCTGTGAAGTGGAATGCCTGGGAGTCAGCCTGGGGCTTACAGCAAAGAAGAGGTGGCCAGAGGGAAGGCAGGCCTCAGTGAAGTGGTTGGGACTGGAGACTCCCTGAGGAAGGCCCGTACCCAGCCTCAGGAGCATGCCAAGCAACCCCTGACCCCCAGGCAGCGAGGAGGGGGTGGAGGAGCAGGGCCAGGTGCAGGGAGCCAACAAGGCGTGCCTTCAGTGGTGACGCCCTAAAGTTGCAGAAACGAGAGCCTCCCAGGGAGCATTCTGGTGGGAGGGGGGCAGAGGGCAGCAGCTGGCCAGCCAAGCACCAAGGCAGAGCATCCTGGGAGGGGCTAGATGGATGAGCAAATGAGGGAGAGGGGATGGAGATAAAAAGAGGCAGCCAGAACTGAGGGGGGCCAATGAGGAAGAAAGGTGGAGCTGGTCCCAGAGCACAGGCAAGCACCGAGAGAGGGAGATACGGTGCCATGGCTAGGACCAAGCTGACGAAGGTGACAGGGTGCAGTCAACCTGGCCTTCCCACAGTATCTGAGCCCTGCCCCCAGCTGCTGCTTAGAGCAGCGGGAGGGGGGCAGGGGCAATAGTTGCTCCAGGGGTGGGCCCAAGCAAGGAGGTGGGGTGTCACAATGGCCCAGAGTTGAGGGAGAAATCTTGTAAAGAAGAAAAGTTATTTAAACACAATAGGCCTTTAGCCACCTTGTCAGTGTCCCCGCTCCCACTCAAGCCATAAATCGCATATTGTCAGGTCCATAATTGCTCATATTTCAGAAGCTCTGTTCAAAATAAGTAGGAAAGGAATTGTGGCATACTCCCTATTCCTTTGAAGTGAGAAATTTCATGGGATGAAAGACCAATGAACACTTAAGGTGCCTTTGCAATAATTGCTTTATTTACAAATGTACAAGCAGAGCATGGTGAAGGCAAATACTCTCACATAAGCAGAAAGCACAGCTTGTATCAGATTCCCAGACAGCAATTTGTTCGGCTCTTCCAAGCTGTATCTTCCATTCCAGAGAGCTGAAATGGTCTCTCTCTTTCCAATTTAAAGCTGCCAATGTCTTCCCCACTCCGATTTTTCTCCGTCTGATGGACTATCTCATTCAAAATATTCGGGAGAACTGCCCAGCTGTCAGTTTTCCCCCTAATAATCGCTATCTCCCACTGATGAACTGTACCACAAAGGAATGGAGGGCTTCTTTGAATGGAAAAGTTTGAATATACCTTTGTGGAGGCAGAATTTTGTTTTGCAGACTTATTTCTATCCATCTGGTTTTCACATTAAAAAAAAATCTATTAATGGGAAAAGAGGGTTTTAGCTTGTGGGCAGCAAATTCATAAAAACCCTACCAGAAACAGGAAAACCATTTTGTGGAATATGACAAAGCGTGATTTAATTTAATTTGTTGTATGCATTCTGAAGTTTTGGAAAATAAGGGTCTATCCATTAAGCATTAGTGAACATTAAACATTTTCATACTCCGGAAGTAATAGTTGAAAATGGACCACTTCGCTACCTTTAGCCCTAAACTGGATAGCCCAGGCTAGCCTGATCTAATCAGATCTCAGAACTTATGCAGCGTTGGCACTGGCTAGTATTTGGTTGGAAGACCTCCAAGGAATACCAGGGTCATGATGATGACACGTAATGGCAAACCACCTCTGAATGTCCCTTGTCTTGAAAAGCCGGTGGTCATAAGTCAGCTGTTGACAACCATGCACAACGGGGGGGAGAGGGTCAGGGTATTAGTTACACATTTGAAATAATTACTTGGTATGGAGTGAAAACTGTGCAGGTTCAGGTGTTGAATAACTTAAAAAAAACTTGCTTATTCCTCTCTTGTTCAGCCACCTCTCTTGCAAGGCAAAGTCATCTATTGAAACATTTGCTCTGTCAAGGCAGCTGTGCTTTTGCTGAGTCCAAATTGTATCTGCAGTAGGAAGGGAAATAGCACTGTATTTCCATCTTCCTCAGAGACTAGAGTCTTTCCAAAGTCTTTGTCGCAGTGATCACAGGAATTTATATCGTGTGTGTGTGTGTGTGTTTGTGTGCCAGAGTACTTTTAACTGGTTAATTTCAAAGTGTGAGCTGATGGATTGGTGTGATTAGTTTATTAATTCTATAATCACAGATAAAAGTGTGCTTTTTCATTGCATTTAGGTGACATAGCCTCTATGGAAGGGGTTCAGCACAGATAAGGAGAGCCAGTTTGGTGTAGTGGTTAAGTGTGCGGACTCTTATCTGGGAGAACCGGGTTTGATTCCCCACTCCTGCACCTGCTGGAATGGCCTTGGGTCAGCCATAGCTCTGGCAGAAGTTGTCCTTGAAAGGGCAGCTGCTGTGAGAGCCCTCTCCAGCCCCACCCACCTCACAGGGTGTTTGTTGTGGGGGAGGAAGGTAAAGGAGATTGTGAGCCGCTCTGAGACTCTTCGGAGTGGAGGGCGGGATATAAATCCAATATCTAAATCCAAATCCAATATCTATATTGTAAGCAGCCTATGTTTCCCAATATAGGTGTAAGCATTCATAGACTAATTGCCTGAGATGGAAGAAATGGAGGGCTGCATGTTCCTATCTGTATTGCCAGATGGGTGGAAAGAAACATCCTCATCCAAGCTTTGCATTGTGGACAATATTAGTACCAGATGGCACACATCAGGATGTGCATTGGATTTCTGAATGTACATCTATATCCAATATGCATGTGAGCTCTACTTCCACAAGAGAGTTTGTGTACAAAACCCACTTGTTTCCAAGCAAGAATCTCCTTTTCTGGATTAACAGTGCAGTCCTAAACTGAACTGAAATTCATTGAAGATTGCACTGAAAGTCATATCAGTTTGTCTTCTTGATTTAGGAATTCTATTTAAGATAATTCTATCACCTCCCCTTTGCATCCAGTGTTATTTAGTTCATGGTGACTGTAATAAAGATGCAGTATCCCCTAAAGATCACCTGTATTTGGTTGGTTGTTGGAAATTCGTAATTGACCAAGATAGATAGTAAAAAGATGTTTCTAGTTGCCCAGATGTCTCTCTTCCATTGGTTAAACAACTGGCCAGCTACAGCAACCTTTTTACTAATTCACAGTTATATTAACTGTTAACTCCTGTTGGAAGACATCAGTTTGATGGCAGGGGTTGTAAATGTTCAGTCTCCTTGGAAGTATGTCCTACGGAGGTCTATTCCAGTGGGAATCTTCCAAGAAAGCATGCTTTGGACAGGCCATGGCAGGTCTTCAGCACCCTGCTGACTTTAAGTCCTATTGATGTCAGTGTGGTGATAATAGAAAGCCCAATATGGTGTAGTGGTGAAGAGCAACAGACTCTAAACTGGAGACCCAGATTTGCTTCCCTACTCCTCCACATGAAGCCTGCTGAGTGACTTTGGGCTCTCTCAGAACTGGCTTAGTAATAGGAAGCAGAGAGTCAGTATAAATGGGCAGTCTTCGCAGTGGAGGACGGTAAGCAGTGGGGTGCCGCAGGGCTCGGTACTGGGTCCCATGCTCTTTAACTTGTTCATAAATGATTTAGAGTTGGGAGTGAGCAGTGAAGTGGCCAAGTTTGCGGATGACACTAAATTGTTCAGGGTGGTGAGAACCAGAGAGGATTGTGAGGAACTCCAAAGGGATCTGTTGAGGCTGGGTGAGTGGGCGTCAACGTGGCAGATGCGGTTCAATGTGGCCAAGTGCAAAGTAATGCACATTGGGGCCAAGAATCCCAGCTACAAATACAAGTTGATGGGGTGTGAACTGGCAGAGACTGACCAAAAGAGAGATCTTGAGGTCGTGGTAGATAACTCACTGAAAATGTCAAGACAGTGTGCGTCTGCAATAAAAAAGGCCAACGCCATGCTGGGAATTATTAGGAAGGGAAATGAAAACAAATCAGCCAGTATCATAATGCCCCTGTATAAATCGATGGTGCGGTCTCATTTGGAGTACTGTGTGCAGTTCTGGTCGCCGCACCTCAAAAAGGATATTATAGCATTGGAGAAAGTCCAGAGAAGGGCAACTAGAATGATTAAAGGGCTGGAGCACTTTCCCTATGAAGAAAGGTTGAAACGCTTGGGACTCTTTAGCTTGGAGAAACGTCGACTGCGGGGTGACATGATAGAGGTTTACAAGATAATGCATGGGATGGAGAAAGTAGAGAAAGAAGTACTTTTCTCCCTTTCTCACAATACAAGAACTCGTGGGCATTCGATGAAATTGCTGAGCAGAAAGGTTAAAACGGATAAAAGGAAGTACTTCTTCACCCAAAGGGTGATTAACATGTGGAATTCACTGCCACAGGAGGTGGTGGCGGCCACAAGTATAGCCACCTTCAAGAGGGGTTTAGATAAAAATATGGAGCACAGGTCCATTAGTGGCTATTAGCCACAGTGTATGTGTGTATATAAAATTTTTTGCCACTGTGTGACACAGAGTGTTGGACTTGATGGGCCGTTGGCCTGATCCAACATGGCTTCTCTTATGTTCTTATGTTCTAGAACTCTTTCAGCCCCTCCTCCCTCACAAGGTTGTGGAGAGAGGAAGGGAAGGATATTGTAAGCCAATCTGAGACTCCTTCGGATAAATGCCAGCTCTTCTTCTCCTTCTCCTTGGTCTGTTCAGTACTATAGCCACCGCGACAGACTGACTTTGTAGTTAGACTATATTTTGGGGGGAAGTTCCTTGGAGGCTAATTCTGGGTTCCTCAGAGAAAAGATCATTAATAGCAGACTGCCTTCTTACTTGAGAGACAGCTTGCCCTTTATTACAAATCTTCAGCAATGAGCATCTGCCAGCAGAAATCTATTATGTTCTCAGGTGTGCTCTCTGTTCGTGTGAAATGTACAGGCCTGGCTAGACACTGCATGAATTGGTGATGAGCCCTACAGCATTTCTCTAAGTACTTTGCAGTATGTGGGGGGTTTAATGGCAGGCAAATCGACACAGAAAGCAGACTGCTTAAAAAGCACTGTTATGCAGTGTAGCAGAGTAGTGGAGGGGGAAGGCTGTGAAAATCTTGTGTAAAAGTATTTTAAAAGCTCTTTGACTATTCTACTGCCTTTGCACATTTGCTCTCTTATTCTCACTCACGCAAACACAAATAGATACAAGCCATCCCACTCATTCTAGGAATTTCTCCTCTCTAGCAATATAAAATTGGGACAGTTGTGTGTGTGAGTACTTGATGTTCCATCCACTGAGGGGTACCCAGTTAAGTATTTTTCTGAGGAAAGCAATTACTCCATTTTCTGGGAACACAGTAATGACCTTTTTAGACCAGCGTTTCTTGGGTAGGGACTATCTCTAAGGCAGAATGTGGATGACTGGGGTAGGGGCAGACTCTGTCCCCTTAATTTGATTGCTTGGTAGATAGTAAGCCTTTCTCCCTTTCAGTCCCTTGGAGGAACTCTGAGTAAATTTTTCCTCTAGCCAGAAGTGGAGGTGGATTCCTCCTTCCCTCTTCATAGGCAACAATGTGGCAAATGAAGTTTGGCATTGGTAAGTGTAAAATGATGCACATTGGGACAAAAAAAAAAATCTTCACTTCAAGTATAGTACTAATGGGGTCTCATGTTGCTGAGACTGAAAGGGGAAATTATCTTGGGGTTGCAGTGGATAGCTCAATTAAAGTGTCAACCCAGTGTGCTGCAGCAGTGAAAAAGGCAAAATCTATATCAGGATTACTAGGAAAGTGATTGTGAATAAAACAGCCAATATTGTCTATTGTATATGCTCCTGTATATGTCTATGGTGTGGCCTTGGAATATTGTGTATAGTTTTGGTCACCTTTGCAGAGTTGGAAAAAGTACAGAGGAGGACAGCCAAAATTATTAAGGGGTTGGAGCATCTTCCCTATGAGGAAAGGCTGAAGAGTTTGAACATTTTAGTTTAGAAAAGAGATTACTGTGGTGGGGGGGGCAATGATAGATGTTTATCAAATTTTGCATGGGGTGGAGAGCATCGACAAAGAGCTATTTTTTCTCCTTCTCCCCAGATACTTGAAATTGAGGGCATCCAATGAAGCTGATCATCAGTAGGTTCAAGACAGACCAAAGGAAATAGTACTATACACAAAGAGTGATTGTGGAATTCACTGCCAGAAGGTGTAGTGATGGCCACAGAAATAAACAGTTTTAAAAGGGATTAGATAGATTCATGAAGGGTGTCTATCTCTGCCCCTTTATGACACACAGCTTACTGTGGAGAATCCAGGAAGTCAAGACTTTAAGCTTAGCTTTGGATTCTGTGCCTGCGGTACGCACCATTCTTCTTCTCCAGTGTATTTATTCTGAAGCTCAGTATAAATACACTAGGCTCTGTGCTGCCTTCTGAGAAGGCAGCCCAGCTGGGCTTGCCGTGTGTGCAGGGAGTCAGTGGCTCCCGGCAGGCGCAACTCAGTGCTGCCTCCTCTTGCCGCCCAGTTGAAACCAAGCAGTGGGAGAGAACAGCCCAGTTGGTCTTGCTGTGGGTGCAGGAAGCTGATGGCTTCTGGCAGGCACAGCTTGGTGCAGCCTTCTTGTGCCACCCAGTTCAAACTGGGCAGCAAGAGAAGGCAATCCAGCAGGGAGTCTTTTTTTTTTACAAGCAGTATGAGGTCTCCTATTGATAGACTCATGCTGCTTGATTTTTTTTTCAAGTCACGTTAGCCTTTATTGGCATAAAATATATAAATATGTATATCAAAGCAAATTGTTTAAAAAAAAGATAAAATGGAATGATTGCATACATATACATCAGGAAAAGCATAAACGTAAACTATTTCTATGAGATCCTCAGGTGTGCCTTTAAAACAGAATAAAGAAACTTAGCCACTTTCTCAGTGACACTAGATGAAGTAACGTTCAAAAGATTATAGACCTTAAGTGCATCACAACAATCAACCATGCTAACTAAAGGAGGATGTAAATACTTGTGATGAAGATCTGTATACAAATTACAATAAAGAAGAATATGAGTAACTGACTCCACGCATTTTTGCTTACAGAGACAGTATCTGACTGAGTAGGCTGTCTTGTTAAATCTGCCATAAAGAATGGCAGAGGGCATGGCGTTGCATCTGGCAAGGGAAAAAGCTCTATGCTGCTGTGGCACCTGCAAGACAGATAGATATGAGGCCATTTTCCCAATACTAAGAGAGATCTCAAAACTCAGTGGGGAACAAGTTTGCTTAGCCAGACTGTGTAGGTCTTGGCGCTCAATATCTCGCAACCTGTTTTTAATTTGTTGGACTGCGGTGGTGAAGGACAGCATGGACAATAGTTCTAGGGATAAACCCATTGCTTTTATTTTCCTCTCAATTTGTGCTGACCAATTTGACAAATTAAATTCAGAGAGCATTTGAGAGATATAGCTCCTGGGTTCAGAGTTGTAGTGCAAGCGTAGCCAGAATTTGAAGGTCATGAGCCATGCACTAGTAACCATTAAAGACATGCCAGTTTCTAAGTAGATAACTGCTTATGGGACACATTTTGGCATGCCCAGAATTTTACGCAAGAATTTGGATTGGACACGTTCGATAGCACCTTCATAAAATCCAATCCAGATTGGGATGCCATACAGTAGTTGTGAAATCACTTAGGCTTTGAATATTTTTATGGCAGCTGGCACAAATTGGTTACCTGTGCCATTAAAAAAAAGCGTGCTATGGCAGATGCACTGATGTTATCTATCTTCACGGCATATTTGCGATGGGTAGACCAAGTCACACTATATTGAAAATAAACACCTTAGTATTTAAAATACTTGACTTGCTCTATCTCTTTACCATCAATAACTCATTTGTAAAGTCTCCACTTTTTTGAGAAAACTAAGATTTTGGACTTCTCATAATTGAGCTAGAGCTTATTACTAATTAAATACAGAACACAACGGGACAACAGACATCTTAAGCCCACTCTAGAGCAGGACAACAAGACAAATTTAAATGTAGGTAGGGGTGGCCTACAAGGGACAGGGTGGGGGGAAATCCAAGGGAAGCTGTATGCTCTTGATTTAGCTTCAGCTTGAAAGCAAAGCAAGAGAAAAACCACCACAAGTGAAGAAAGGGAAAAACCGCCACAAAACCACTCTTACAAAACCTAGGAAAAGAATGAATGAAAAGAAAATGGATTGCTGAAGGGAGGAAAAAAAATGCAGAATGAAAAAGATAACCCAATGGACATGCACAGTGAAAGTGAGGCAACCCCTCCCCCATGCATAAAGGGGTAATGGCCACTAGCCATGGTGACTTAGGAGAACTTTTCAGTAAACTTTTCAGTAAACCTCTGAATCACAGAGTGGGGAGGCAACATCAGGGAAAGGCCTCAGCCTCTATGCTCTGTTGTTGGCCCTCCAGAGGAACTGATTGGCCACTGTATGAGATGGGATGCTGGATTGGATGGACTATTGGTCTGATCAGGGCTCTTCTTTTGTTATGTTCTTAATTTCCTACAAGCAGAAGCCCTGAAAATTATGCAGCAATTTTAATTTTAACATGTCTGTTCTAACTTCTGTTTTCCTGATGCTTCTGTTCTTTGTGTCACCAGCAAATACTTAGATACAGCTGTGGATTAGAAATTTGGTTTAAACCCCATTTTTGCCTCTGCTCCACTTGAACAGGTTATGCTTCAGCTTGCTATTTAAGAACTTAGGATCCATCTTATTCCACCTAGAAAACTAGGGCAACTTAATGACTGACCTAAAATGTTGACCTAGAACTGCCACCAAGACTGGACAACAGTGGAATGACAGGGGACCCTTATTTCCATCTTTGTGTGTATTGTGAGCTCTACTTATGCTCATATTGGCTGTACAGCATATGCCCCTATTCTTTGCAGGCCATGGTAAACCTCAGCATATGGCATGCCGGGAGACATTCAAAAATTAGTGGTACAGCAAAATAAGAGCCCAAACAAACAAAATGCCCTTCACTGTTGCCAGCTGTGGAGACGCCAATGGAATTTTGCATAGCATTTATCATAAGCATGCTGTATATGACTTAGCCACCAATCCTTGAAAAAGCATTCAATGAAACTTTTCAAAAACAAGAGACCTAAGGACTGCAATCTATAATTGTCCTTTTTGTTTTCTAGCTTGCAAGTGGAAAGGCCGGAAAATGCAAAGAGTTATTGTCATTCCCTGGTCTGCCATTTGAAATATTCACAATAGTGAATTTACTCCCCCCTTCCCCTCATTTATTTCCCCCTTCCTCCCTATTTACATGCCTTAAATATAGGAAAACAGTAGTTTTTTGTGCCCCCCCCCCCACATGCTGAATTGTGGCTTTTCATTTCAGCTTGTGAGTTTTTACCCATCTCTAAAAATCAACCCAAAAAGCAGAAGCAGTGACAAACACTCCACTGTAGCGGGGCCCGTCTGTTGCCTGCCTCTTTACATAGTCTTTCACTACTTGCTAACAACTTATTGAGTGCCTCAGATTTTCTGGTGTGGTGACCTTATGCATGATTCAAGCTGCCAGCGGCACAATAATGTGCTGTGCAGCAGCGGCGGCAGCAGCTTTGGCCCAGCTCTTTCTCTGTCCTAGTTTCCTTGTGCATGTGTATTCCAGACTCCTCTACAAAATCCAGGTCTGGTTTTGGGGCCTGCCTTCTTTTTTGTGTGTGCATCTTTGCCTTTTTCTTCCTCTCTCTCCCTCCCAACCTCTCTGCGCTGTACTCTCAGGGGGATCTCATCACTGCTGCAGCATCACTAACAACCTCAATCCAGGAGGCTGGGAAAGAGAGGCGGAAGGGGGAGAAAAAAGCTGAATGAATGGGCATCGCATCAGTGATCATTATGGGGAGAACAGCGGCTGCTGCATAGAGAGGAGGAATTGTTTTTAAAGAACGGGAGGAAGAGGCAAAGGAAATGAAACAAGCGCTGCCAGGACAATGAAACCGGGTTTCATCGGAAGGCTTTCTCTGGACAAGTAATCAATGCAAGAGAAGGTAGCGCCTGCTGGAGCATCGGCTACTGTATCTTCCATTGACGCTCAGGTGAGTCCAGCGCTCTCTTTATTCTTATTCTGGCATGCTGCTGGAAGAAAAAAGAAGCCATGTATGGAGATGACAAATGGCACAGTCGTGTCTGGCGGTGTTGCTTCTGGCAATAAAGCGTGACCTGTAGAAATGCTACAGCTGTTACGACCATCTCTGGAGAGAAGGGGGTGGGGTGAGCGATAAGCCTGCGGTGAGGTTTCAGAAGACTAGCCCACCCCTCTTCTTTACCTCTTTTGTGGAACACCTCCAGATGCTGGTGATTCATATAGACAACTTAGCTTCCTGTTTGTTTCCATTGTTAGTTAGCCCTGGGCACTGTTGATAGTTTTATTTTGAGGAGGAGGAGGGGGTTGCTCTTCAGTTCTTTAGACCTTGCAACGCACCTGCTTGATCTTTCAGACTGCCTTTCATTAGGCTGTGTATGAATTGCCATCAAATGGTGAGGGGGGAATGCTACAAAATATGGGGGAATGGGAGCCATTTAATTGGATTGTATTTGGCAGCAGGATTTGAGCGTTTTGTGTTGGTATTGATTTTCTGCGTCATGGAGTCAGATACCATGGTGATGGGCAGCAGTGTAAAACCAGAGATGGGTGGGTGGTTTATGTTCAGGCCCACTAACTTAGTCCCAAATAACACCCTGCCTGATAGGGAGCCACAAATGTGGGCGATGCGCTTTCCCCCCTTTCTTCCTTTGGAACATGGTAGAAAGTGAATAACTCAGACTGGATTTTGGCATTGTTAAGAATAGCTCAGAGGAGGGAGCTTTCTGAGCAGCCCTGATAGAGGTAGACAGATACCTGTCTGGGTATAGAAACAATTGTTTTTTGAGAGAACATGTGCTCCAGTGCAAGAGAAAACTTAAGGATTTTTGCCAGCTCACATGGCTGAGACTCATGTTTGAAGCCTCCGTTGTACTCTATCAGTTTCCTCTGTTGTGCCTTGCAGTCTTTCTGTAAATCGTGTGGAGGCTCTGCAACCTAAACCAAAAGCGTGAGTGAACGTGATGAAGTTGAAAACTGAAATATGTATGTATATCTATATGATGTCTTTGCCTAAGAAAAACAGGGCTGATGTGTAGCAGCTGAGAGGGGAGATTTGACAGCTGTGGTGTGCCATACGCCTGGGTGTGGGGAGTGTGCGTGCACAATGACTAGCTGAGCATGTGGTGGCTCACTCGTGTGTAGAAATGTGATGAGCAGTGGTGTATGTGGGGTGTGTGCATGTGTGTGTGTCTGCGTGAGGAGAGTGTTGAAAGCAGCCCTACTGCAAAGAGGGGAGTGTTCATGCATGCGTGGTCCCTGGATAGGGCAAATCTTTGTCAGTCAGTAGCAATCCCATGCCTTGTAGCAGCAGAGTGGGAGGGTGAATCAAAGCAGTGGATGGGGCAGATGCTCATAAATATATTTCACAGGCGTTTTCCTTTTAAATTTAGCAGGCATGTGGGAAGGTAGGGGAGAGGGCTGCCTGACAAAATCTGACGAAACATGAAAGTGTGGCTTGTGTTTTCAGATATCCTATTGGTAGTAGAAAAGGGTAATCAATGGAGAACAAGAGGAGGGGAGTACAGATAGCTGTGGGCTTCCTTTCTAGCAAGGCTTGCTTGCCTTGTGATGACCTTGGAAATGCTTGCCAGCTATGGAGACTTCAGTGTAGATTCTCAAACATGAAACCATATGGATATGGGAGGTTGGAAGGGTGTGAGAAGGAACTTCAGAGCAGCTAGGGAAAGCAGTTCTCGTTAAAGGTTAGAGAGTGGGCGTAAAAAAAAGAAATCCCAGAGCAGAAATGAACCATGCAACTTCTTTGTTGACAATCCATTTTTCCTCCTTGCGTTTAGGGATCTTGTTCTTACCAGTTTCATTACATATGGTAGCTCTCACTGTGCCTTACAGTATGTCATGGGATCACACCATTATGGCCCGAACTTGCATGCTAAAGCAACTAACAGTTGGAGCATAAAATGACCCAGCTAATCCCTATTTTGTTTCTGTCCCTGATGGTACTTTGTTTTCAGTTTCCCACTGAGAATTTGCAGCAAAGAGGAACATGTGCAGTGGCCTAAAAAGATCAGCAGGGGGTGCTGTGGGGTAAAGTGCTATTTTCATCAAAAAGCGATTGTGTGGGGGATGTGAGGACTGAGACACCTGCAGCCCTTTGCAGACAATGGTATTGAATCTCAGTCTATATTGGGTAATCTCTCACTGTCTGCTTAATCTTGGGGCAACACAGATCGAGGATTCCGGTGCTTTGCAGCACCTCTGTTTTCCTGCGTTACAAAATACCTCAATCTGCAAAATACCTGTTTGTGTAGCATCTCCTGTAACTGGTTGGTGATGAATACCATTGCCAAAAAGCAAAAACTCAACTGATATGGAAGTCAAAATGACTCAGGAGGTACAGATGTGTGGCAAATGTAAACTCAAACAATGTGTTTATTTTAGAGCATCACACAACAACTCAGGCTTCTATATAAACAAAATCTGTGCAAGAAAGGGGTGTGTGCAGGCAAGGAAGCAAGGGTGCCCAAAGAGCCTTTCAGGTAAGTAGCCGTGTTGATCTGCAGTAGGACAGCTAGATTGGAGTTCAGCAGCACCTTAGAGACTAACAAAATCCTTGGGCTGTGAGCTGCTGAGTCAGAGCTTCCTTCGTCAGATCCAGGTAGGAGTGGAAATCCTAGAGTCCTTATATCCCTGTTGGAAGGCAGGAAGGGTGTCGCAAAGAAGGGAGTCGGGAGGATGCAGAGGTGCCATGCAAGTGGCAATCAGCTTGATTACAGGGGGGGGGGTGTGCAGGGAGGAATGCCTTAGGGGCAGAAAATGAGCACCTGTAGACAGGAAAGAATCCTATTTTGGGGAGAGGGGATGTCCCTAGTTTTGAATTTGTGAATGAACTCAAGTTCAAAAAACCACCTTATTTGAACTTAGTAATTACTAGGGATGAGAGAGTCCAAGCTGAGGCTGGCGCATGGTGAAGGAGCTCACATTCATGTTGTCCCACCACAAAGCTGCTGCAGGTGGTTCAAATAATGATGCCAGGTCAAGCCATTGCAGGTGCACTCAGCCATCTAGCAATGCAATAATTATATTTTTGTATTTACATATACAAGGTATTACGTTACTCAACTGTAGGATAGGTTTGTTATTACTTTGTTAAATCTTTCCTCCCAGAGTAGCATTTTAGACTTAAAGAAACCCATCAAGATTGGTTAGATTAAAAGGTAGTGACTTAGCTGTGGGGATCCAGTGAGCTTCAGAAATGAATATGGATTTGAACCTGCATTTCCCATATGTCAACCCAGCATTCTAGCCACTGTGCCACTGTGCCCTTGAGATGGGCTTGGATTTAGCCACCACAGTAAAGTTCCCCAACCAGTTAATCAAATAGGAATGTCTTTTGTAGTCTATGAATAAGCTTTACGCACCTGAATAACATGGACTTTGTGGGGAAACATCCACAGAAAAATGCATGAAGTATTTAACTTTTACCCTTACCACATTTGCTTCTACATTTAATCTCATGATCCACATCAAAGGTACAACGTGGGCTGGCTAACTTCATGGCATCTGTACCACAAAAGGAGTCAAAAGCCCATTGGTGCTTGGCCCCAAATAATAATTCCTCAACCTTGATAAAAGACTAAATGAAAATAGCATATCATCTCATGACTAAGATTCTTGAAGTTCAAGAGAGTGAAAGTCTTAAACTTGACTAGCAGTGAAATGATGTTTACTACAGTTGTTATTTTAAAACTTTTAAAAAATAATCTGAATAATGCCAGGCACTGCACAGTATATAGATATGACATTGTAGCTCTCCAGAAGGCTTTTTACAAGGTGTGGGGAGGGGATGCCTGTCTTTAGAAATTCCACTAAAAGTGGAGACAACCAAAATACATGACACCTATATCGTGCTTTTGGTAAAGACAAGTGATCATGGCCAACAGCTATAGCCAACTGTTTTGAGAACATAACACCTTCTTTTGGGTCTTGTTGATAATGCGTGTGAAGCAAGAGGCCTTCACCACATCTGGAACCTGCTGATGTAAATGAGCAACATGCCATTAACTGCAGTGGAATTATGCAGTTATGGAAAGGAATAGATCATTTGTCCTTTAATGCTGCAAGTACATTTTGTGCTGAACATACCAAGCCCTTTGTGTCTCTGTAGTGGAGCCTTTAAATGGAACAAATTGGCAGAGGAATTGTAAGTGAAATTCACTTCCTGTGTGGAGGACTAGCAAAAATGCTTGCAACTGCGCCTCATATGTCTGCTAAGGTTAAAGTGTGAGCAGAATCTCAGAAATAAGAGATGCTTTGGAGGTTTCTTGTCTGTTGTGTTCAGTGCTGTTAAAATCTGGAATAAAGGGAGGAAATCTCTCCAAAAATAAGGAACATTTGGCAAGGCCTACACAACATAAGGACAGAAATGGAACTTTTACATCAAAGCATTTTGAATTGTGTGCCTATCTTACAAATGTGTGAAGCAGGGGCAGGAGGGAGGGGTCAAACCAGTTGAGATGCTCTTCTGAGCTCAACTTTAAAAAAAAACAGCCACTAGGGGAACCCCCAGTGCTTGTTCAGATTATTTTTCAGATTGGGAATGGGATGATGGATTTGAGATTTCCCCAGCCCTGTTTGTTAAATCTTAAATCCCCTCTCCCCCCTAGAGCTTCCATGTATCCTTTTGGGGAAAACATACAGCTGCAGTGGCTTTTATTTAAGACAAGCAGGATTGATTGTGTACTCTTGTAACTAAATAGAAATGGTTTACTTTTCTGCCTCATAGTCATAGGTTTCTGCTGACTTTATGAGGGCATGTTGGCTAGTCTGACATTTCAGATGTGAGTTACAGGGTGTGGCAAAGACAAAGGCTTTCATTGCAGCACAGGTAGACTTTAACAGAGTCCAAATTAGTGCTGGATATGTTCACTGTTAATTTGAATATCTCTAGTTTTGAAAAGCAGAATATTTTAAGAGTGCTTGTTTTGATTACCTATAGCAGGGGTGGCCAACAATAGCTCTCCAGAAGTTTTTTGCCTACAACTTCCATCAGCCCCAGCCATTGGCCATGCTGGCTGGGGCTGATAGGAGATGTAGGCAAAAAACATCTGGAGAGCTACCGTTGGCCATCCCTGACCTATAGCAATGGCCATCAACCCAGGAGGGGAATCACCTTTTTATTTAATGCAAAGGGATTTGTGCCTTTGACATGCACATGTGGTATATGCACCCTTTTAATAGTTCATAATGCTGTTCGCAGTCAATGTGTGTGATCTCAAACATGGGGATGGGGAAGTACATGATGGCACCCTTCCATGTAGGTGAGCTATTCCCAGGTCTCGTGCTTCACAAACACAATTCATTCTGTGTTACAACAGTGGTTTTATATGTTGGCACAGTACCATATTGAGGGAAGATGGCTGTTCCCTGGTTCATCTTTTTCCACATTGCTATGACAGCACAATGTCCTAGGAAGCATGTGACTGTAGGTGACTGGATAGGGATGCATCCTAAGATGTCCTTCCACATCTGGAAGATGCCTTTTCGCTTTCAAAAAGGGCACTTAAAAACCTCACACCAGAATGTTGCTTGGAAAAAACAGAACCTAACTTCAAAGATATTCCTCCTCTTCTGCAAGCTCTCATCTGTTACAACATTATGCAAACTCTTCTGTGAGAGCTTGCACAAACATTAGCAGAACGGTCCTAGTATCTGTTTCCCTTCCTCTCATGGTGTTTTGAATCCAACCCATAACTCTTGGTGTGGCCCATCCTGCATACCTATTACCCAATGCCAAGGTCCATAAAATCCAGGCAGTTTTCCTGGGTAAATGAATGTTTAGTCCAGTAAGTGGCTGTGATTGAGCAAACCCATTCAGATACTGGTCCATCCAGTTTGATGCATATCGGCAAAGGTTAATTCTCCGTGCATTGTGCTTTACTCCTCACAACACCAAGAACAGCAAAATTGCTTTATTTTCCAGCCAGTGGCAATTGTGCAGCAGGTTTGGAAGTAAGCACTCCATGCATTCTTTAAATTGCCTGCAATCAGGCATTTTCTGAACACTGAGGGAGGCAAGGGTTACACTGATTTTTTTAAGCTTGTTTTCCTTGAGGACAAATAGCCAAAGTTCATCTCTCTTATGGGTGTTAGTCAGCTGTCTCAAGATGCAAGAACTGATACTAGATTTTAGAGTATCTCTTTAGCTCTTTCACACTCCTTTAAGAAACTCACAGAAACTAGTGCCTCTTTCATAGATAGCTGAACCCAGGAATCCTTTATTACAGATCATGTTGTGTCCATCCTCTTAAAATTACACTAACATTATTTTTGAATCCAGTTCAAAGTCCTGCCCTTTCATCCATAAATTGATTCTAACAGGACTTGAGAAACACATTTTCCCCATCATCTTCTCTACCTCCTCATTATTCTAGTTTTCAAAAGCTGTTTCTGTCAATTTCACTGTCTAAAAATGTGGAAGTTTTGACAAACCACACTCGCCTTCTCCCTTGTATTTAATTTTGCATTTGTAGACAGAGACCTTCCTTTACTGAAAGGCAAGGCATGGAATTGGCATCCTAGATCTGAACCTGGTACTTTCTAGAAGACAAATTTCTTTTTTCCTGACACAGAAAATATCAAAAAGCAAGGCTACTCTCTACCTTAGGCAAGTGTTGCCTAGAAGCACCTAATATTCTGATTAATTGAAGTTTATTCAGAAGTATGCTTTAATTTCAATGAACCTTCACCTCGGGGAAGTCTTCATAGAGTTGCAGTCTCACTCTCCAACCACCCCCATGACTTTCCATTTGCACAATATCTTCTTAACCACTACACCAAATTGAGACCCAGTGGTGTAGTGGTTAAGTGCAGATACTTTTATGTGAGAAAAGCAGGTTTGATTCCCCACTCCTTCACATGCAACTGCTGATGTGACCTTGAGTCAGTCACAGGTTCTTGCAGAGCTGTTCCTCTCAAGAGCAGTTTCTGCCAGAGCTCTCTCAGCTCCACTTACCTCACAGGGTATCTGTTGTGGGGAGGGGAAGGAGATTGTAAACCACTCTGAGACTCCTTCAGGTAGTGAAGGTGGGGTATAAATCCAATATCTTCCTCCTCTTCTTCTTTGCTGCCACCTTAGAACTTGAATTCAAAACAACCATTCAAACAGAACAAATTTTACAATAAAAAGAAAACTTGCAGGAAAACCAATAGAGACAATTTTCCCTAATTAAAATAAAGAAGAAAAAAGTAATAATTTGCACATTTCATTTTCAGCACCCAAGTTGTGTACTAATTGTATAAATTTAGGAGTTTTAATGCAAAATTCCATATTCAGAGGCCTTTAGGTGTAATCCTAATGGAAATCCACATTTCACTTCATAGGATATTCATAGAAAACACACTATTATGCTGTAAGAGCTATTCTGTATCATCTTCAAATGGTATGCTAATAAATGATTCGCATTTGGCTGGGTGTTGCTGGGAATTCAATCCTTCCTGAAACCAAATGGTGTCATTTTGCTGTGTGTTATTTGCGTTTCATGGTTTGTAAATGGTTTTTTTTAAAAAAGCTTTATTTTTAAACTCAGCTGGATGGCTCTGTAGATAACATCTCTTGTTGCTGGAATTGAAAGCATATGAGGAAAGTCTCATAAATGTCATGTATGGCTTTGCATGGTATATTAAAAAGAACAATTAGGAGGCCTAAGACATATGCAAGCTCTTTCTCACTCAGAGAATGTTAGATTCTTAGGGAATGTTAGATTCACAGCTGTAAAAGGACCAACAATCACATTTTTGCCTTGCCCAAAGAACTGGGCAAATTACAGAAGGGTCATTCCATGTTGCCATCACAACACACCTGTGAGCAAACTGAGGTTGATTAATTATCTCCAGTTCACCCAGCAAGCTTCACAGCTGAATGGGGATGAGTCACATGATTCAACATACCATCCACTACTCCACACAGGCTGAAACTGTAGGAGACATGTGGCTGCCACTGAAAACAGCAGCCTGACATTTTTTCCTCTCTCTCCAAGTAATAGAAGATGGAATTGCTATTTCTGACAGTAGCCACAGGTAATCTCTAACATTTTACAGCCTGAATTGCCTATTTAAATGTTTGTGATGACAAGAATTTCAGCATTGAGGATTATTGTAGGTGAGATTTAGGCCCTATTAGTGTGTTAAACCCTTGCATGGGTGTCTGGTGGCATGTGTCCCAGATGGCCCTGGAGACAGGGCACTTCTTTTTTGTCCCCTCTCAGCCACAGGTGACTGAGGAATTGGAGGCTGTATTATTTGAATCTGGCCCAGAGTTTTGTTTTTGTAACCATTGTTAAAATGGCCTGCAAGGTGCCTTAGGAACAGTTTTCACAGACTCGGCCCAGTGGTCCAATGGTTGTTAGTAGTGGTTCAAAGACTCAGGAGGAAGTTGTTTCAAGCCCTTCTATTTCTGATGTTTTAACTGAAGAAATGGGAATTACACCTGTGATCTTACACATATTAATGCTGTTTCCTATAACAAGCAACAAAAAATCAAGATCTATCTATGTTCAGCATAGGTTCTATTTAACTTTATCAATATGGAGGGGAAATCATTGTAAAACTAGGGCATAGGGGTGTTTTGTAAAGTGTGTTTTGGTGAATGTAGCGGTTGGGGGAGGGGGCTGCAAAGTAGATTGAAAATGCTCATGAAACTTTAGATTTAGGGGGAAACCTAGGATAAACAAATGGTAAACAACATGCAAAAAAAAAGTTAAGGAAGGAATTGTGCAACTTTCATGTTCCCTTTCATAAAAGAATTTTCTGTGGTCAAACATTTAATGTAGCCCCGTGGAAAATTCATCAGCCATCATTTTTCAATCTGTTTTGGCAACTAGGGTGACACACCCAGAGAATTTTCTTCTGCAAATAATTTAAAAATTCACCAATGTGAACCCATTTGCTGCTCCTTTTTGCAAGATGGTGATGGACATCAGGGTAGATTGATTTAAATTAAGGGAATTTAAATTGAGTTTCCTGTACTGAAATTCATAACTTTTATTTAAAGCAAGCATGGACCTTAAAGAACCAAGCTAGACATTATATACTATATGCAATTTTACTGCCTTTTTGAAAAGAAAAGTTGCCTTAGGAGGCAGAGATCATGAAGGAGGACTGAGGAGCAACGGGAGAGGGGCCTTTTTCTGCTCAAAACTACCTCCATCTCAAGCTGCCTCTTGTTCATGATTACAACCTCTGCCTGTAATGTCTAGTTAGGTTTTAATTGTTGCTATAACAATTAAAGCATATTGGTTAGCCAACTGAATAGAGTTTCATTGTTCCTAAGAGAATTATTTAAAGCCTTTGATCATGCAGCCTTTTTCATGACAGAATTATATGTGCCTAGAGCCCTGGCTTGTGTTACTGAGTCTTGGGTAGATCACTTGAGATGCATTTGTTTGTCACAGCTGTTTCTCCCTGTGTTCTTGGTCCATTATAATTTTAAGCAAGATGCTTATGGAAGAAGTCACTGAGTTCTGTTGGAATATTATCTCCCTCTCCAGGTTTCTCCACTGGCATACTGGGTACACAGGAAAGCCAAGATATTCTGCTAGTATATTTTCTAAACAGTGTCACTGCCCAAGCTGGTAAAGTTGATCATGGATTCTCAGCTCTTAATCGGGGGGGGGGGGGGGGACTTCAGTATTGGTACGAAGGCTGCTTCATTTATTTATTTATTTTCTTCAATTTATATCCCACCCTCCCTGCATGCAGGCTCAGTGTGTGTTACAAAGTCACACGGGAATATCATGACAATACACAATATCAAATTCAGGCAATATAAAATTCAGTGGATTAAAATTTAAAATTTTATACTAGAAAAAACAAAGCAAAACCATCAAGAATGGCTCAAGACTTCTTGTCTGCCATATTACAGGATTATCCCAGAATGTTAACATGTTCCCCAGAGAGCACTTCAATCAGGTTCTCAAAATATTTTGGCTGTCCCTGGGCTAAAGAGGCTAGGCTTAATTCCGCCAGAGCAAGAGCCTTCTCAGTTGCAGCAGCAATATTTTGGAACACCCTCCCAGAAGCCATCAGAATGGAGTTGTTCCGCCAGGCTTTTAGCTGAGGTCGCAGGCGTCTATTCTTGATTTGGTTGGCCTCCCCGGCCAACACTGTCATCTGTACTAGGAATTGGAACAAAAACTGCCATCCCTATGAGATATCATGATGTGAGATGGCTAGGTTGGGCAATATGTGATGTCATGGTAATCTGAGTGCTGTTGAGTTGTCTGTTTTAAAATGTTTTAATTGTATTTTATTGTTATATGTTGTACTCCACCCTGAGCCCTACGGGGAATGGGCAGAATAGAAATTTACTAAAATAAATAAATCAGGGCCCTGCGGGACTTATCACAGTTCCGCAGGGCCTGCAAGACTGAACTGTTTTGGATGGCATATAACATCTAACAGGAGAGGGCTGCCACTGCATCTGGATCTGTCGCGTTTCAGTACTAACTGCCTAGGATCTGTACGTGTTGCCTGAAAAGATGAAGTAGCACCATGGCAATTTTATTTGATTGTTTTATTGTTTTAATAATGCTTATTGTTTGTTGTGTATTTTATGTTGTTAGCCACTTTAAGTCTACATAGAATGGGTGGGATATAAATATAACATAAATAAATAACAGTCTCACACACATGTAGACATCTGTCTACATATGTCAGGTTACACAGCTCAGCAGCTAAATGGTGATCCATGGGGTGGTTGAAGTCTCTACAGGTCCGTTTTAATTTCTGGTGGGGTTTAGACTTCAAGGTCCCTGGGTCTTCTGCAGGAATTGGGGGCCAGATAGATTAGTATGCCCTGGAAGGCTGATGGATCTTATGGCTCTGAGGGAGTTTTCAGTTGGAATGGCTTGTACTTATAATCTTGTACTTGATCTATAGAATGTGGAGATAACCCAGCTGTGGACACACATTCTTTGAGCCTTATCCTACAGAACAGAGTCCGCTTAACTCATTTTCATGCTGGGGAAGCTTGGGCAATCAAGTCTCATTGAAGTGGAGGAAAAGTCTGAGCAAGGCTGGCAGGTAGAACCTGGGCAGGACAGGACCACATTTTTGGACTTACTCTATGGCACTGATGACAGCTAAGAATATACTTTTCTTTCACTGCTGCCTGTGTGCGGTACTGACTGGTAGAACTGTTCAAAGTGATATCGGACTTGTACAAAAGCCCTCAAAGTGATTATGTTTGTCAGTTTTAACTTGTTGGTTCAACATTAAAACATACAAAGTTCTCGAATCCATGCAGGCTTGGATACCATTTTAGATATAATACAGTTAATTCCCCTGATACTTTCTAACTTATTTGATTCTCTCTATGTCCTATTTGATGTACAATGTGACACTACCACCAACTTGTCCCTCCCTATCTTGCCTATAGAGCTTATATCCAGGAATGACTGTATCCCATAATTTTTTCCCCATTCCACCATGTTTCTGAGATACCTACTATCAGGGCTCACTTTGTAGCAGGAGCTCCTTTGCATATTGGGCCATGCACCCGTGATGTAGCCAATCCTCCAAAAGCTTACAGGGCTCTTCTTACAGGGCCTACTGTAAGCTCTTGGAGGATTAGTTACATCAGGGGTGTGTAGTCTAATATGCAAAGGAGCTCCTGCTACAAAGTGAGCCCTGCCTACTATATCTAAATTGTCATTGAACACCAAGCACTCCAGCTCCCCCATCTTGGCTCAGAGACTTGTAGCATTGCCATATAGACACCTATAATGTGTTTTCCCCTCCAGTAACCCTTGCCTCCTCCAGTTGCCATTGTGCTCTCACTCTCAAGTTCTATTACGCTCCTTTCAATATTACCATGAATGTTTGTGCAATCATCCCTTTGGCCTGACTTGTCCCAAACTAAAGGCTCCCCAGCTACATTTGGCTTTCTCCCCAGGATTAAGTTTCAGGTTGCTCTGAAACCTTTTTGATATTAGTTGCCAGCAGCCTGGTTCCCTTTTGGTTCAAGAGTGCTAACATTTTGGCCTGTCTCTTTTGTATTTGCTGGCAGCAGTTCAGGTATATGTTAGGCATTATCAAATAGCACAGAGGATATGAAAACACATTTGTTTTTGGAAAAAAATAAGGCAGTAGAAAGTGCATAAAGTTTTGTTTTGCAAAGACTGTTTGCTAGTTAGGATTATAACTAAGAAGGACACAAAAGGAACTGGTGTGCCAAAAAAGCCCAAGTGGAGTAGAAGAGTGGGCAAGGGAGGGAGCCCTTCTGTCTTCACCAGCTCCATGGGAACACCACCCCAAAGGTAAAAGTGGTGGAAGTCCCTTTCACATTAGCATCTCCAAATGGAAACATGCATGATTCTCAGGGAGATGAGCTGGTCTCTTTGCTGGAGATGGAGGGGGGAGAAGGTATATACACAGTACTGAGAAAACCCTTTTGTGGAGGAAACAGGCAAGAGGTCTTGTCAGAACAGAGGTACAGTTTGTTCAAACAAGGGTTTGTTCTGGTTGCATCTGGACCATGAATGGCAAATGAAGGAACTTAAGGCACTTTGGTTCTGCTTTCTCTTTAAGTTGTAACCAAAAGTGCATAAAAGCCCTTTGAAGGGTGGAGTGAAAAGAGGGGAAGGGAAACTCATCATTCTTATAGACACTTCGCATGTTATTATCTAGATGAAAATATCAAGTAGCTTTTAATTAATTTTGAAAGGGCATGTTTTGAGGAAAATATCCCCAAAAAAGGACTTAAAAA
Source organism: Heteronotia binoei (assembly GCF_032191835.1). Taxonomy (NCBI): domain Eukaryota; kingdom Metazoa; phylum Chordata; class Lepidosauria; order Squamata; family Gekkonidae; genus Heteronotia; species Heteronotia binoei. Next base: position 51,503,192 of record NC_083224.1, read on the forward strand.
AAAATAAGGTCACAGATATCTGGAAGGGTATCAGGAAGAACTGCATAATCATGGCCCCTTTAAAGAGAAAGCCCATAAATATTTTGGCCTGTCTATAGGCTACTACAGACACAAGGTGCTGCTGCTGATGTAACCAGCCAGAAGTGTTAGTGCACTTCAGTGCCCATTTTCAGACGTATCTGAAATGATGACTGCAAGGCTTTAAAACAAAAAAGGCAAAAACCATAAACCGACTGGTCCAGATCCTAACCTTAGAATGATTTCGCTCCATCAGAGAAAAAAGTGGAAACAAAATAATCCTCAATGCCTTTTAGATACTATCAGGTTTGCTGACAAGATTGAGATTGAATAGGGAGAAGGATGACATAAAAGTTCAAAACTTTTCTGGTGCCAGCCCTCCAAGCCTGGTACTCAGGAGTGTGATTCAAAGTAATGCTTTTGTTGTCAGAAAGATTGGCACTGGAAGAACTATGTAGAGAATTTTCTCAGTGAAGTGCTTGTCTTGGCTCATGAGACCCTAGAGCTGGGGTGTCAAACATGCGGCCCAGGAGCTGAATCAGGCCCCTGGAAGGCTCATATCAGACCTCGAGCAACTGGCTGTCATCTGCTTCCTTCTCCGTCTCTCCTGCTTCCTTCTGCATCACAGCTTGCTTTGTAAGGTTTGCTCAGTTGCACAGAAGCTACATTGGTTTCTCCATTGGCTGAGGTTTCTCCTTTTGGGAGGAAGGGGGGGAGAGGCAGAGCTTGTTTTTCCAGGCTCTTTCAATCACACAACAAAGCTACTGAGCCAAGCCTCTCTTTCTTCTATTGGCTGAGGCTCCTCCCCCTCCTGGTCCCCTGTGTTAAGCCAAATGCCCTCCAAACGAAGTTGGGGAATTAGTTAGGTGGGCACCTGGCTCACTAGGAATCTTTTACCAATGTATACAAGAATACACGTCCAGAAAAGTGATGCTTAAATATTTGGGACTCTAATTTAGTAAAACCAATTACAATTTATTGAGAAAAATATAGTCTTCCATACAAGTTTAAAACACATATACAATCACACATTCACACAGTCCTAGGAAATATAGATAGATGGATGGGGGAACATATAAGGGTAGACACACAGGGTAATATTTACCATCGTAGTCTTTGAGGAAGGTTCCAATGGCGACATAAGAGGACAGGGGAAATGGACCCAAAACTGTGGCCAGAATTGGGGATGGATCTAGACAGCGGAACTGGGATACTGTTAGATGCACACATGAGTGGAGTTGGGTCAGAGGTTAAATAGGCTCCCTTGGCCCCCTTAGGGGATGGGAGGTGACGGGGAGGAGAGATGGGAGGCTCTGTGATGACCATGAAGGCTGGACATTAGCAGAGCCAATGGTGAGTCCTTTGGTGACATCCAATTGGGTGTCATCTTTAACCAATGAACTTCACCTTAGTCCTGTGAACCTGGAAATTTCCAAGTTGCAATATGGCCTAAGGCGGCTCCAAGGTGTTAGACTGGGGTAAGAATGGGAATGGCTGGATACTTAAGGTTAAATGGGATTATCTGAAAAGGTGATAATAGAGAATCAAATACTGGCCTAGGTATCACCCGGGTAAGACAAAAGACTTGGTTGATGGAGGAGATGGTCTTCCTCTTTTCTCATCATCTTCTGAGCAGCCGTCTTTGTTCTGGGTTTCGTTAGACAAACAGGAACATTAGTTGAGCTGTTAATCAATTCATGGGGCAGATGGGTTGCTTGCGAGCCAAGGGTGACACAGGGTGTGTACGTGAGCCTTCCACTATGAGGGAATGAAGTCCAGCCTGGCAGGAAGATGGACTCTGGTGGTGTTAGCCCTTGGTTCATGGAAAACAGGCTAGAAACTGCTTGCCTGTACAGTTCATGGTGGTGTGGCTTCTGCCACTGCAGTGGCCAAGACTGGGCACACAAGGAGTAGCTGGCAGCTCATTTGTAGAATGCTGCTGCAAAGCTGAGGCTTATAGTATCCACATAAGCCTTAGAAACTGTAAGCAAAGTCCACTTCTTAGAGCAGATGTGTGAGAGTCAAAACTCCAGGCACCCTGGCAACCATACTGGTGATCACGATGTCCATATGTATGAAAAGTAGGGGGCTTTTTCCTCACACCTGTGGAAGGAAGGAAAGAACCAGAGTTTCCTTTGCCCAGTTCCCTTGATCCCATGGAAGAAATACAAAGAAAGCACCTTTAAAACCAAAGAGTGCTAACATTTTAAGCATGTTTTTAAAGTTTTTAAAAAATATATATTTATTTTGTTTGTCTGTGTTCTTTACAAAATTTATATATCTGCTATCCTAATCTTAAATAGGTACACACATGGCCTGGCCCGGCCCAACCCAACATGGCCTGGACCAACAAGGTCTCATTTATGTCCGATCCAGCCCTCATGAGTTTGACACCCTTGCCCTAGAGTGTTCCAAGCATGCCAGAAGTGGCATTATGTCCAGAAAGCACACATTGAAGAGTGAGATCCTGTTATGGATCCTATACAGTAAAAGAAACAATGAGGGAGGTGAATCACCTTGTTTCCTTTCAAGACTCAGACCTCCTTCTTGGATTGTATCCTATAAATATGCTCAAATCTTACTTTGTTGGGGAAGGTCGGCGGTGAATCCTGCGGTTTTGGAAGCCCAGGTGTGGAGAGAATGCTGTCAAAGTACCCTCATGTCATGTAACGTAAGAACTTGTCTTAGCCATTGTAACCCTGTTTTAATTCTGCTACAATGATGCTGAAAATCTTTTTGTATTTTGGAGAGAAGCTTTTATCTCTTTACTTTTGTCATTATCTTTTATCAAGTGCTGTGTGAGTTTTGGAATACTATGATGGATTTGTACACTATGTAAAGGCAATTCATCCTTGTACCATTGGGGTTAAAACAGCATACCAAGGATTTTGTGGGGGGTCGGGTGGGAGAAGACCTAACCATGTATTTCTACTGAGAGGGGAAGGTGTTAGGAAAGGAGGAAATGTACGTTTAGAATAACACAGTCCTATCTGTGGGAAGGGGGGAATTTTTGCAGGCTTCTCCCCACTGCCAACCAGCTGGCCGGTAGAGGGAAGCTCTGCCCCAACAGCCATGGCAGGCTTAAAAGAACCTTGCTGGTGTTTTGGACCGTGAGCCTTTAAATCTCAGCTGAAAGAAAGCTGCATGGGCAGGGTGAGCAAGCAGAGGCACGTGGCTCTTCCTGGTGAGTGTGTGAACCATGTGAAGTCGGTGCCATCCCTCTGTTTGTTTTGCATTGCTTTCAGAAATTGTGTGTATAATAAAATGGAGTTAACTAGAACCTGATTGTGGAATGGGGGAAAACTCCACCCCCTAGGCTGCTCTCCTTTCATTTTCCTGTTAGTCTGCAGAAGTTGACTGAAATACAGCAGATGACTCCATTCAGCAACTCCCATGAGTAAATTGCCCCAGTGAGGTCACAAAAGTGTGTGCTTGCAAAGTATTTATTTTGGTTGCTTTTGTGTATGTGTGTTTGTGTGTGGTTACTTTTATTTAGTGGAAGTGCAGCTGTGAGGGGGGGATGAGGAAATGAAGACTGTATTTATTTATTTAGTCAGTTTAAGGAATGGAAAAGTCTCCAGCCTCCACCCCCAAAGTTCCCAGATATTCTCTGAGTTGGACCTGGCAACCCTAAATCCTAAGGTTACATCCCAGGAAGGAAGGGGATAGGCTTGTGTTGGTTGATGGAGTTGGAAAAGGAAATAGAATGCCGGTCTCAATTTAACTCCGTTCTCTAGATTTAAGTAACCACAGAACTGACTATGTTATGAATTAAATAAATAGATAGAATTAGACAGTTACAAAGAGCTGCAATTGTAAATTACTTGATTTCTGCTTGTATATATGCCTGGACACCAAGCACTATGGAATGGATCTAGGCTAAATTTTCTGAGATTTCCTGCCTCCCCTCTCCAGTAGTAGCTCATTGATCTCCACAAAATAGTGTCCGGCGGGGGTGGGGGGGGAGCGTGGAGTATGAGACCTTGAGGAATGGCATGGGCGGGGGGGGGGGGGGGGCTAAAGTGAGAAGGAGGAATAATCTAAAATTGCCAATTTAGTCTGGATCCAGTCTTATGGGTCAAACAAGACATGAGAAAGGATATCTGTGGTTGGGATCTCTAGTTTAATTGAAAATCTAATTAGTAGCCTTACAGGGTTGCTTTGAACTTCAGAGAAGGATTCCTGGAGAAGATGTCTAATGCCTTCCTTCTGTGCCTTTTCTTTAACTTTAATCAGTCCTCTCATGTAGAAAAGACAGGTAGAGCATCTGTCCCTGCAAAGCGAAGTTAAATGTTGAAAGGGGTGATTTTAAATCAGGGAAGAGGCAGGTAAGGAAAAGGTTAACCATGCCCATCATCAATACCCCTTCCTCACTCTTCAAAGCAGCTTCATGGAGCTAATTAGTTAAAGAAATGAGGGGGATCTTAGGGAGCAATCCTTAGCAGGTCTATCAGAACTAATTCCCATTTTATACAATGGGGCTCACTCCCAGGAAAGTGTTCTCAGGATTGTATTGTAAGTGCACAGAGCCTTCCAGATACAGATAGTTGGGATAAAATAGTGTTTCTAGATCAGATCAAATAAAATATCCCTCTTGTTTGTTTAGTAGAGATGTAAGCATTTGAACATGAGAACTCAACACATTGTGGTGGCAAGTGCTGTAAAGTCACAGCCAATTTATGATGACTCCTAGGGTTTCCAAGGCAAGAGACAAACAGAGGTTGTGCGCCGTTGCTTGCCTCTGAATAGCAGCCCTGAACTTCTTTCGTGGTCTACCATCAGAGTACTAATCAAGTCCAACCTTCTTAGCTGCTGAGATCTAATGCAATCAAGCTAGCCTGGACCATCCAAGTTAAGGTAAACACATTGTAGTTGAGTTAAACACAGGGCATTAAACATGAGTTCCTTAAAGAGGCAAGTGGGTTATCCCTATCACCCTGTACTCTGGATCCTAGTGTGTGACAGGACTTGACAGTTCATGATTCATGTAAACACCTTATATTTGGCCTACTGTGTTATATTTTCTTTTGGATTCTACTTTAAAAAATAATTTGTTTGATCAAGGTCATGGATTCAATTTGAAAAGGTAACATGTTTGTTTACATTAAAGTTTGATTATACTGTAAATTCGGCCCTGCCCTGGCCAAGCCACGCAGTGGCTTCAGGCTGCGGGCTCGCCCCCTTTGCCTCCCTGGAGGATGAAGGCTGCCCAGATTCCCGGAAATACAGGAACTGGAGGAGGGCGGAGCGTCGGGGCTATATCAGTCCCAGCCCCGCCCTCCATGGCACAGTTTTTGCACGGCTGTCAGCCCACCCACCCTTTAGTAGTACAGGCTCTGGCCGGTCGCCTTGTTGGAGGCCAGGTAAGAATTTTTTCACTTTCACTTGATTGTCTGTTGGTGGAGTGTTTTTCGCCTACCTTGTACTGCAATTAGGAGGTGGAAGGTTAGGAAAGTTGATAGGTTTAAAGTTTATTGGCCACTTGGCAGAAGGAGGATGGGGTTACTGTTATCGGTGACCACCCAGGGCTATGCACCACTTGGGTGCAGGCAATCTGCAGGAGCAGCAGATGGGCTATATGCCTCAGTGCCGCATAATGCAGATCATAATGATGGCTCCATCCAGGACCGGCTCTTTCGGGTGATCAAGGCTGAGAACAGGGTGAGGGCATTTGGCCCAGCCAGCCCAGCATTAGCCACATTATGTTGGCTCATGCCGGGGGCAGGGTGGCTCGCCCATTTCTGGACAGGGAAGGGTCATGGGATGACCCTGGGGCTTGTCCAGCTTAGGTAGCCCTTGCCATACAAGATAAGTCACAGTTATGTTAATAAAGTGGCCCGTTTACCCATATACATGTGTCAGCCTCTTTATTTCGACTGGGGGGGGGGGAATTAGATTTTAAAAAAACACTAATTAAAGTAAACAAACATTTTCTGAAAAATAAAACATTTTAAAATCTACCCTGATTCACATATATATGGTAATAGATCCAGATCATTGCACTGAATTGTCTTGATAGATGTACCCCCTGAATGATACCTTGGCCTACACATGCAACATCTAAGAGCAAATTTGTTGTTGTTATTTCCTTTGTCTGTACTTTTGGCAGCAAGGCTTCTAATGTAGACGTCCCAAAATGAAGCAAAGCAGGTTTATGAATTCTACCATCTGGTAATTTAGTATGATATGTATGAGAAAAGCGTAAACCTCTTTTTTTCACCACTACCATGCTACAAGTCATGAACTCTAGAGGAAGTTGTCTTTGCTCAGATGCATCACTTCTTCACGGTTTAAAACATAATATTTACTTATATCCTTCTCTTCCTACTCAGAGTTGGCTTATTCAGGATGAGACCTAAAATAATAATAACAAAGCAACAGCTTTGGAAGAAACCTGTTTCCACTGTAGGTTTTGTGCTCACATACTTATTGTGTGTACAAATTCTAGAGAGTTTACAGGCATGGAGATACATTCTCCGCTATCACAGTGTTGCAAATATTCAATATCATAGAGTGCACCTCTAATTTCTTTTCTAATTAGCAGTTCCACACTGGGGAACCAATAGTCACAGGGAAAATATGTAGCTTTTCCTATTTCATAACCTTTTACCTTCAATATCCCTTCTACATTTTTAATTTAGCAGTTATGGTCCACATCTGGTACTAGGCAGTATTGGATTAACATCCAGGTCACATCCTTACTTCCCTTCCGGTGACGAAGCTGTAACACAGGATTTCAAAGCCATTACATTTGTCTCACCACCTGCGATAACGGTGCCTTGACATTTATGTAGTGGTTTCTGAAAGTAATGAATTATATCCCTCTGAGGCACAGTGAACAGACGGATGTGTATGAATTACATACCTCTGTATTTGTGAATTGAGTAGGACAAAGTGTACAGAACAGTTACAATATGGCATCACTAATATCGGCAACTATATGAATTACACAGAGCAGCAACAAAACCAGTCTCTTAAATTTTGTAGCAGGATGCGATGAGTTTGCATGATTTTGACCCAAGTACAATTGAAATACTAACAGCAATCCTGTGTTATAAGTAGCTGGGGGAACCTGTCTTTTTCTGGCTAAAGGACTCAAGGTGCTTGAGCCAATTTGTTATAGGCAAGGGTTGCCAAGTCCCTTGCAGCCTCTGGCTGTACCATAGAGCTTCCCCTCCCAAATGGCTAGAGCGTCCAGAAAAACCATAGAGTTTTCCCAGAAACGCCTAGAGTGGCTGTCACGCGATGTCACCAGTGTGATGATGTCATTTCTGGGTAACGTCATGGTGCCAGTGATGTCGGGGGAGGTTCCCCCTGCCAGCCCAATGTGGGCTGGTGGGTTGGGAACCTCCCGGGCAGGGGAATCCCTACCCGGACTGGGGGCTTGGCAGCCCTAGTTCTAGCTCATCGTCATTTGAAAATTGTTGATGAAAACATTGTTACTGGTTATTGTTGTTTATTCACATATAGGTGTATGCTAAGGCTGTCAGTTAATTAAACAAATGGCAGTGCTGGCCTAAACCAAATGCTGGATAAATTGTGCTGTGGAGATTGAGGGAATCAAAGTAGGCCTCCAAACACACGCACACAGATTGGGGGGGGGGCACAATCAAACAAAATAGAAACCCCGGAGTAGGTAAAATGTTCTGTCCAAAGGCAGATGTTGCAAGGGATCTTTCTCTAATGACAAGGGTGAGTGAAAACAGTACAAAAAGATGTTGAATCTGCTGTCTCTTTCCCTTTTTCTAAAGATTACTGTTGCTTTTTGAGACATTTGAATCTATGTAATTATATACACTTTTCCTAATACCTTGCTTTCTCTAAAATCTATGAGTGATATATGCTTCTTTTCCTTGTTTCTCCCATCTTGTTCTGTTGAACTGAGTGAATATTATATGTTCTGGTGTTTGTTATTTGTTCAGTAAATACAGATGTAAAAATGCACCTGGAAACATTCTTCATGTCATGACTGCTGTAGTTCCAGCCTTCCACTCACAAACACTTCTGGGATTCCTGTCCACATTTAGTGTTGGAAATGGCTGTTCTGCACAGTCTTGCAGTGGGTAAAGGAGTGCTGAAGGATTCTGTTGGTTAGAAAAACAGGAAGGGAGAAGCAGAGGCAAATGACAAGTCATAACAAAAAACCTAGCTGTAGCGTAAAGCCAAAACAAAAAAAATAGCCCTTGCAGAACCTTTTGATGATTATTGCCCCCCCACTCAGAAGAACGAGACAACACGGTATATTGGGTAATAAACAGGGCAACTTTATTGAACAAGAACAGCCTGGGGCAAACTAACTACTGCCGGACAGGCCAAGGGAAACACCCCAGACCCTTCCCTGTCCGGAAGGGCGAGCCACCCAGCCCCCAACAGCAGCCCGTTAAACCGGCTGCTGCCAGGCTGGCGCAGGCAGGGTATACCCCCAAATGGCACTGCCGCCCACCCAGGAACGGCCTGCCATAGGAGGGAACCCTATAGCGGGCAAGACAGCAGACAGCTGTACAGCCCCGCTGCCATCCGATCCCACTACTTCCCTTAAAACCGGGAAAACCATTGGTGCACACTGAAAACCTGGAAACCTAGTTAAACTCCTGCCAATAAAGCTACCAAACCTAACCCAACCTTAAGGCAAACAGTACAAGGTAGGCGAAAAACATCCTAACCATGGCCAATCAGTTAGGATGAAAAAATTCCTACCTGGCCCCGTAAACTCGGCGACCGGAGAAGCATGTACTATTGCAGGGTGGGAGGGTGGGCCAAAATCACCAGCGAAGTGCGTGGCTCTGGGCATGGCTGGGCTTATAAAAGCCCCCAAACCACGCCCGCAACGTCCCCGGATGGAAGAGGACCATTTGCCTCGGCTCCATCCGGGGAGGCAAACGCGGCCCCCGCCCTATGCCGCCGGACGTCGGTGCGTGCGGGAAGGGGCCGGATTATGCACAGAATTGCTACTGGAAAAACACAAATCCTGCTGTGTTGATCCCTGTGTTACCTACCCTCACAATTTCTATTTTTTTGTACTTCAGGATCCTCTGGCCTTCCAAGGTCAGAGGCTTGGATGAATCTATCCATTTTTTTATATAAAGATTGGGTCTCCTGATTAAGGCATATATTTCTTTAGGCGCTTTCCAGATGAAGTAGCTTAGTGTCCTGAAATCTCCAGGGGCACTTTAATCAAGGATCTTTTCAGTGGCCCTCCCAAGCTTTCACATTGCAGCCACAACTAATGGCCCAGCTTCACAGGATAACATCCAAGCCTCTTAGAATCTCCCTCATAAAGACGACTTGCTTCACTCAAGAGCTCAGGAAGGGCCTTTAGCCTGTCTCCTGACCACCATCAGTAGATGCGAGTCATACCTGCCACTCAGTTCAATCACTTGCAACTAGACCCATATCCCCATTACATCCTCTAGATACTCTTATATGGTACGAGTATACAATAAAAAAAACTGAACTGTCTTGTGGCAATTCCGATCCTATTCACCAGTGCATTCTCCAGTTCTAAAGCTGCATCAATCACAGTGCAACCAATATTTCACTGATAGGCAGTCAGATCTTGAAGCTTTGACCCAATACCATCACAGATCCTAGTTCTGCACCAGTTTTGATTAAAATGTTGCTTCACCTCTTCATGTCCAGATAAATCCATGCAGACAACATGTGGTTCATTGGCTGAGCAACAGCTCTCCCAGGATTGTTCTAAGACGGCTTGTCTTAAATAAATTCAAGGTGTTTGGCAGATTCAGGGTAATTCAAATCAAGAACTTACAAATATGTCTGAATACCCAAATTTCACAGTTTTGTTCCTTCTTTCTTCTGTTGGTAAGTCAGCTGCAATTGTGGTTACTGCTAGACAGCGGTATAAGTCTATATGCCACTACCCCACCAGACTACTCCTTGGATTTACTGTCCAGCATAGCAGCATTAGCAGGAAAGGCTCTTCTTGCCTCCCTGAACAAAGTGGTATCCTGGGAGATATTTATAGTCACCATAATGTTATTCCCCTGCCAAGCTATTACTGAAATAGGCTATGAGTATATCATAGGAGATGGAATTTTTAATGGCACAGTGGTTGTGTTTTTTCCCCCATCCTATGAATTGGAAGCTACACTTCCTTACTAATGAGTTGTTTAATCCAATTAATATTTCTGCCAAGCTGGCTCAAGAAAGGAGAGTGCAGTTCTAAGGAGAGCTATCACCTTCTAAGCTCATCGACTTCAGTGGATGCAAAAGGCTGTAACTCTGTTTAGGATTGTGCTATTAGCTCAGAACTACATGTTTGGCAGCAAAGATGGGATTCCTAACTCTGGAGTGGGGAAGGTGTCCTCACCACTTGCCCTACCCATTACTTTTCCTTTGCAGATCTTCTCTGTTGCCAGTTTCTCCACGACCAGAGTTTTGGGATACATTTGCTAGTCAGCGAGGGAAATGCAGCAATGGGAAAGGGGTTGCAGAGGGAAAGTGGTAGGCTATCTGCTACCTTGCCTTTTAGCAGCAAATATGAGAATCTCTGTGTTTACCACCAAATGTACCATTCTTTCCTTTCAAGCTAGAGGAAGTGGGGGTATATTCCCATATTCTGATGTCTTGGTCATGTCAACTTGGCTTTAAAGGAAGACCACAAAATATTCTAAGGCTATTTAGCCAAGAAAAAAGGCAAGTAAAGGGAGACAAGACTGAGGTTTATAAAATTATGCATGGTGTGGAGAAGTTTCTCCCTCCCTCATAATGCTAGAAGCCAGAGTCATCCACTGAAGACGAAGGGTGGGAGATTCAGGACACACAAAAGGAAGTAGACAGCCAGGCCGGCAACAGACTCTAATCTGGAGAACTGGGTTTGTTTCCCCATTCCTCGACATGAAGCCTGTTGGGTGACCCTGGGCCAGTCACAGTTCTCTCTGCCCCACCTACCCTCTCCATCCCCTGCCAGTGTGACCACCCTACCTCCAAAAGATGACTCAGGTTTGAGGAATGTTAGCATATCTGTGTTTTCAGATAAATATTTGGATGTGCAACTCTAATTTGTAGCTTGTTGCAACAACATAATCTTCAACTAATTCACCAACTCTTCCTTGAACAGTAGGATCTGGGCATATATATCCATACCCTAGACACTTCCAGATTAGATTACTGTTACACAACCTTCAGGTGGTAGCTGGTGATCTCCTGAGATTACAACTGAAGGTGAACTCTAAGGCATTATACCCCATTGAAATTTCTCCCGTCCCCAGACTCTGCTCTCCTCATGCTCTACCCCACCCCCCCATCTCCAAGTATCTCCCAGCCTGGAGCTGGCAACCCTAGCAATGCATTCTATGTGCCTTTAACAATGGTTCAGAAACTTTAGAATGCAGAAGGCTTCTGTCAGGTACTAATTACTGGGAACACAACCTTCCAGAGCTGCCAATTTCTGTGCCCAGTTCTAAGGGCTGCTTCTTTTTCAAGCTCCGATTGGTTTGGGACCAGAGCTTTTAAATTCTTTATCAGCAGTTCTGCTTTCTGTGTTGTCAGGATTGGAGCTAAGGTATGGGTATGCTAAGCTCAGCGGCATTCTGTTTAAGGCACTGTTTTTGGAATGTCTTTCTGGCACCAGGTTTATTGGTATTTTACTATCGCATTAAGACCTGGTTGTTCACACAGCAATTATTCTGTGAGTTCATAGTTTGGTAGTGGGTTTTGGTTTTAGATATGTTGTTTTGTTTGTTCTTACTGTTGTAGTTGATATTTACTTCTCTCTCTCTCTCTCTCTCTCTCTCTCTCTCTCTCTCTCTCTCTCAGGTAGGTTTGTCACAAACAAGTAACTAATTAGTTGTACAGAATTGTCTTTAAACTCTTAAGAATTTCTTGACTATTTTAGCTTAAATAAACAAGCATAAGCTTCTTTGTCTCACAGACACTTAAACTGATAGGCAGGAATATTCACACAAGTTCCAATATGCCTTCTTTTCCACTTGACAGGGATCATCCCATGTTACTAGGAGCTATTCCCCTCAGGTTTGAATGGGAATCCTTCCTGATCCTCCTACTCTCTTAGCCTTCCTTCCCGGTCAACTGTCAGTTCTTAACTGTCTTAACTGTTATTCCTAACTGCCAAACCTGACTGCCACTCTCAGCTGTAGAATTCTGTTTGCTTCTCCTGTCACTCAAGGTTCTCAGACTGGGTTAAAGCTCTAAGCATTTACTGTTCACACACAGAAATATCATTTTCTTACAGTTTCACATTCTGTTCTTTATTTGGGGGTTCTTCAGGTGGCAACCCACTGGGGTCAGAAGGAATCATTTCACTGTTACCTAACAACAATGGAGCACATTTGCCAATCACTTGTTGGTCACTCTAAATATTTGAGAAATACGTCCTGTAGTTATGTTGCATCCATAAAATGGCTCCTCTCTATAATCTGGAGTGAAGTTTAGCTAGCATTAGTCATACAGTATCCAAGAAAAAAAGAGGGAATTGTGCATCCTTTCATACTGTGTCCTTTTTTTAGAAAAAAGATAATGTTCTTTTTAAAGATAAACCTTTGAAACAGTGAGCTTATCATTTCCTGTGCTCTTGTCAGCAGCTGGGGATAGCATTCAATAAATATGACATAGTTGTAGTAGAGGAGGAGTTTGGTAAGAAAGACTAACTTGAATGGCATGGGTGCAATGTAGGTGCTGAACTATCCCCTTCTTGAATATTGCTTCTGCCATACGCTTGGTAAATTATTTAAGCAAGCAAGCTTCTCACTCTCTCAACCTTTGTTTCCCTATCTGCTATTGGGAGTGATAACAATGCTGTTGTAAGGATTAGAAGAGTATATGTGAGTAATTTGAAGGCTTTGGGACTCTGGGGCTGGACCATGTGTTCATAAAATGTAATGCTGGGTACATTTTAAACTGTATAAAGGATACAAACACACACACACACAACTTAAAATACAAGCATGCTTAAAACTCTTGCAGTGTTTTGTTTAAAATGGAAAGGTGGGAGAATAGTGGGATTTGGCAATGTAATTTTTAGAACATCAAGAAAAAGCATAAGGATCATGGCAGAAACCAAAATATAAAATGCTCTGGACACAGGAAAATACGAAATGGCTGGGCATTGCAGGCTTCTCTCCCCCCCATCCCAGGTCTACTTAGACTGGCAATGGCTCTCCAGTGTAATATTCCCCTTTTGCTGTGGGTTCCCAGGTTAGAGTACTCACTAGGCACAAGTTCTCAGGTCCATTCAACAGAGACAAGCTGGCTCAAAGCACCAACCCTTTATTTGTAAGGACACAATTTCAGGAAACAACGGCTTCAGCTGGCCATAGAAATGCTGGAAAGTGAAACTGAGCTTCACTTCATTGAAATACATTGCAGCACAGACAAAATTGTAAGGAAAACATGGACTGGATTTTCCATTAAGGTCTCTGGGCTATCTATCTGGGCACAGAGATCCCAACGGAAAATCCAGTCCACATTTTCCTTGCAACTTTGCAAGCCCAGAAGACCTTTCTGCTGAAGCCAGCAGAGACAAGGCAGAAGGAGCTAGGAACTTTGGCAGCTTTGGAGCTTCAAAGGGTGAGGACAGGAGGGGGAGGAGAGGAGGGAGAAAAGAGCCTCAGGCCTAATTAAAGTCCTGGGTGGAATGGTTCTGGCTCACAGAACGGACATTTGACACACCTGCTCTAAAGCTCTGTATAAATTATAATTAAAGGAGGACTATAAATAACATACATTTTTAAAATTCCTTTCATCTTCACCTTGAAATACCTATCCTTGAGGAGACTATTTGCAGATTGTGAGCAAAACATTTTGATCAAGGCCGGATAATTACTAAGTTCAGGGGCATTTTAAAAATTCATAAGCATGCATCCTTGTGGGATCTTTAAGACAAAAGTGCAGCTATATACAATGCTATATATGGGAAGAGATGGCTTAATAGTCAAGGCATGACTACATCTCTGGCAGCTGTGGGTTTGTTTCTATTCTCACTCTAGAATTCTGCCTTTAATCAATGCTGCAGCTATCACATATCCAAGCCACCAGGATAAATACACCATCTTGGTCCTAAGAGGTACTCATGGTCTTAGATTAAGATCTACAAATCCACATAAATCTGTGCCATTGAGCCCCCAGTATGGGGGTGGGGGGGATGGGATAAAAATATTCTTTATGAATAACTCTTCCCCTGTACCTAATACTTTTGTTGAGGTTCAGATCCATGTTTTCAATGGGAACTTGGGAATGTAATTCAGGTCAGAGTAGAAACAAATGGACCAAAAGTGATAGATGGGAGGAAAGGAGTACTCCTCCCTGATTATTGCTTCACGCCTGTCAATTATTTCCTTTCCTAATGTTGCTTTGCAGTAAGATATAGCAACTGAATTTTCAAGATATAAGAAAGTAGCAGAATGATCATTCTGCCCTAAGACAATTTCTCACAACACAGATAGGAAACATCATGCTTAACACCTTACAAACTGTGAGTAGTTCTTATAAACACAATTATACTACCTTCATTATCATTATATGTTTCACTGAATCTCAAGAGAAGGGGCAGTGTTTTGCCAAAGATTTTTTAAAAAATGGCAGTGATTCTTTAGGAATTGGAAACAATGAACAAAAATGTTTTTTTTTTAAAAAGGAAAAAGTGATAATTAACAACACAGCTGATAGCTATCAACAAAAAACCAAACAATTCCTTATACAGCTGCAGATCAGTATAACAAGAAAACCAATTGTTACACAGCCTAGTGAGTGACAGCAAACAGGTCCTCCCTGAAACCATTCAGTAGCTCTCCTGCTTCGCTTCCCTGGTCTGGCTCTCAAGGCTGAACTTCTCTTACCATAGGAGGTTTTGCACCTGCATTCCTAATCTGCCATCACAAACTTTGGAAGGGATAACATATCTCAGGCCCTCCCAGTATTGACAAATTAGCTTCTATTTCCGGTGCCTCTTGAAGAAGTGTTACCAACTTCCAGGTGGTGGCTGGAGATCTGGGATTACAACTGATCAGAAAATTGCTGCTTTGGAAGGTAGACTCTAGCATTATACCCCATTGAAATCTCTTCCCTCCCCAAACTCTGCTTTCTTCAGACTCTACCCCCAAAATCTCCAGTTATTTTCCAACCTGGAGCTAGCAACCCTACTCTTAAAGGTATATGGCCCCTGGCATTCAAGCAGGGGAAGACATATTTCCACTACAGGCAGTATCAGATTTCTGGTGAGATACCTAAAAATGTTTTATCACTTTTTTAAAAAATGTGGAGTTGGTGTTTTGGTTTTTTTAACCGGTTCTTGATTATATCTATCTGGAAGAAACAAGAGGGATTTTAGTAGACAGATCTGCACCTGATATTGTGTAGTATTTGGAATCTTTTTGCATAGAATCAGCAGCAGGAATCAGGCAGTGGTGTGGCAAAATTACATGAGCATAACTATACTGATATATTTCCTTGCAAATACCATCAGGAAACATGTGGCATGTAAAAATGGCTTGGCTTTGAGTCTCTCTTTTGCTCACTGTGTTATGTATGAAATGGAAGAGAAATGGAAAATATCCTGTAGCTAAAAGAGGTTTACATTCTTGCAACAGAACAGTTTAAACCACGGACATGAACATGTCCTAACAGGGAAGTGTATTCCATATCTTGCCCTTTTCAGAGCATCACCCACACCCTTCCGCAGCAGTTCTCTTGCTGAATCCCATAAGGTGGTAGAATAACAGAACAGAACATATAGCATATGAAATCTTTCCTTTGTTATCCTGCCTTTGCCTCCTAATTTGGTTTGACAGGGACTGACCTGCACCCAACATGTGTAAAAACCTGCTAATTTCTCCTACTTTGTCTATTCATTTTTCTTGTCCCAGTTGCAAAAAGATGCAGAAAGCAATGCTTTAGCTGAAGTTTGGATGTTTATCTTATTTTCTATTGAAGAATCAGCCTTGCACAGATTAATGACCGCTCCTCTTCTCCCCATCTGTGATGATTCCATTTTATCTCTCTGTGTTCCAGACTCAGAAGGTCCAGACTCAGAAGGTCCATCCTGCCAACTTGTACCAAGTGGTGGGTCCTCTTAGCTGGTATTGTCTTATGACACCCCCCATCCAGTGTTCATAAATGCAACTGATTAATAAGAAGTTACTTTGATTTCCTGCACATTTCCCAGATAAATGTAGATTCTTTGTCATGACAAAGAGACAGCATTTCTTTTACAATAAATGACTAAGCTTTAGAACATTTAATCATGGAGCTGACTAGAAGGGAGATAGGCTGTGACTTCATTCTGAATAGTAGCCAGGTTCGGATGTCAGTGTCGTCGTACCACTTGGGGGCAATGACCACTCAACTTATATGTAAATGGAATGCAGCCCAGACAGTTCAACGTGCTTACTTTAATTTCAGAAGAGAATTTATCAAAATGAGCGAATTAATCCAAAGCAAGAACCGGGAGTGTCAGATAATTTCCAAACTTCTGGAAAAGGTTTAAAGCATTACAATAAAAGCTAGTGTTAAATGTGTGCCACAGATTAGGAAAGACACAAATGAGTCCAAGAGGGTGCCCATGTGCTTAAGAAACAAAATCAAGGATGCTAGGAAAGGCAAGCAGCCTTCCTTTTGAACAGTACAAGACTTGCTTGCCCAAATGAGGGAAGTAAAAAGGACCACCAAAACAAATGTAAGTTCATTAAGGCCAGTTAAAAGTAAAAAAAAAAAAAAGATTGGGATTTGAGCAACTCATTTCTACAAGCATTAAAACAAACACACGTTTAATTAGATCAGAAGCAGCCAGCCAGGGGGGTGATTGGCCTGTTAGATGAAAAGTATGTAAAAGGAATATTGAAATAATAGGTGATTACAGGGAGCTAAGGGAACCCTTTGTACTGGTTTTCACTTCCAAAAATGTTTTTGGATCAGTAGATATGGGTCAAATAAAGATAACAGAAGATGTTCCAGAGCTAATTAACATATTCCAAATGGATAAATCAGTGGAAATGGTACATCCAAAAACCCTTAAAGAACTCAGATATGATGTTGTTCATCTTCTAACAAAAATATGCAATTCATCACTGAAATGAAGAATGAAAAAAAGTACTATTTTACCCAATACAAAATTGATTTATGGAATGTGCTGTGCTAAAGACCACTGGTTTAGATGACTTCAGATCCATGAAGGACAGGGGTATCAAAGCCGTGATTGCTGGATGGAATTTCCATGTTTGTGTTGCTCTAGATACAGGTTTTTGTGGGGCAAACAACTCAAAAAAGCTGTTGCTTTCTTGTCCCGTGAGCTTTCTTGAAGTGTTTGGCTGGTGTTGCAAATGAGACACTAGATGAAATGGACCTTTGGTCTGATCCAGAGGATTTTTATGTTCTTAATTCAGAACATGGATAGAAATCCTGGATAGCAGCTCTAAAGAAATATGTTGTTCCCATGCAGTCCAGACTGCCTTCCCACATCCAGAAGCACATGTCTTTCAGAAATGAGTGCTGGCATTTTAGGCATTGCTAGGAGAAAATAAAATCCAGATGGCTCCAAGTGCTAACAGAAGGTGGTTGTAGAACCAAAGGTGAAAGTTGGGACTGGACCAGATGGTCCAGAGCTTTCAGCTGCAGAGACTCCCAAATATATTTTTAGATCAGGCAGCTTCTTAAATTAAGGCGGTGTCATGGAGATGTTCTTTATAAATCTGCATGGTCGACTGCTTAAGCAGTGCTGGATCACACAGCATCTTGCAGCAGTATAGAACCCCAAAGGCACAATAGCTCACATAAACAAGATGCTCTTTTTCAGCCCCAATCAGAGACTGACATCACAATTATGCTTTTCAGGCATTATAATGGAGGTCCACATAATTAAGTGTGCACTTTCTATGAATTTATTCCTTGGCTATGTTACTTTGTTTTACACCTAACCAAGAGTTGAGGGATGTAGTCTTGACACTACTATGATTATACCCTTTGTACAGATGCTTGTTCCTTGCATACACTGTAAGTGGCAAGCAGAATTCTTTCTTCACTTGTAGAACAGCTTTAAAAGGCTAGAGTTGGACTAAAGGATATAATTTTTTAGCTGTTCTTTGACAGAGGTGATAATTCTCTTTAGGTATTTCTTTAAAGGGCAAACCTTATACCTTGCCTAGACATGGGCAATCAAGAGCTGTTTCACTTAGCATGGTACAGATGACAGCCCTCACACAATCACAGAATGTGTGGGGAGGGCCAGCAGGCATGCTAGCTTTAACTCCTGCCTCCATATGATTGCCTGGGTGTCTGAAAGTGGCTGCATGAACTCCCCCCCTCCCCCCATGATCAGCAACATTTGAAAAGCATTGTCACTGATCACGGGAAGGGGGCATACACACTTACTCCTTATGGTTGTACCCTGCAGATGACCAGACAATTATGATGATGCAGGTGATGAGGCTGGCACTCTTGCACACACTCTGCCTCTCTGTGCATTCAGTAAAAGCATGGGGCCGTCATCTGCGGTCACTGGAGCTGAATGTTCAATGGACTTTGTCCTACATACACAAAATATTAACTATAGAAATGCTGCCTCCACACGTGCAGAACTGCATTAACCTTTCCCTATAGCAATCTGCCCCTTTACCAATTTTTCAAAGAGAAAATTACTAATATGACATTTAAAAAAAAAAAAGAATTTAATGGGGGGGGGGGGGGGGTTCTTACTGACTGATGTTGGAATCTTTTGAACAACTTGACCAAACTGGCTGCCAAACTGTCTGGGTCAAGAGCTGTTCATACATGCACATTTTTGCACAGCCCCACCTCAATATAGAAATTAACTGGTCTTGATGTGTTTAATCTGTAACTATGATAAAACAATTCCAGAATCCAAACTGATATCTAGACCATACTAGAAATATTCTCACAGGCATGTATGTGTCCAATACAGGTCATTTAAATTATGCTTTCTGCTGTGCAAACATAAAAAAGGAAGAGAACTGATCCATGAACTTTAATATTCAGGACTGATAATAAACATTTCCTTTAATTTAAAAAGAGAATTTCACCTACAGCAGAGCTACAAAAGCTACCACAAAAGATAAAGACACAAAATATATCTACTACATTGACTACACAGCCACAAAACTACCCAACTGGGTGCTTGAGCTGAATGGCAAGCAGTGAGGGTAAAACAAGACTTGATTTGCAAGCAAGCATTTTGAGGTGGTGAAATAACTGTACAAGTGTGTGTGTGTGAGTGAGAGAGGGTTGTGTGTTATGTGCCATCAATTCACTTCTGACTTACAGTAGCCATGTGAATTATGACCTCAGTCTAAAACATCTTATATCACTGTTTTTTTAAAATTTTGTTGTTTTGTTATATGGTTTTAATCTGTAGATTTTTAGCTATTTAATCTGTGTTGTTATCCGCCTTGAGCCCACTTGCAGGAAAGGGCTAAATATAAGCCAACTAAAATAAAATAAATAAATAATCATTTACGGCCAGAGTCAGAGTTCCTGGTGCCCTAGGCCTCACCCCCACGCCAGGCAGACCAGGGAAGGTGAGAGTGGCGGGGTGGCATTTGGTCTCCCCGGAGCTTACCTTCCCTTGCAAGGAGAGTGGGCTCCAAGGAGAGCACACACTGCTGTGCCATCCCACTACTCATCCCACTACCCAGGTCTGAGCAGACCCAGGAAGGTAAGTGTAAAGTACTGGGGTCGGCGCAGTAAGAGACCAGAGTCGGAGAGTGATTTCAGCAAGCTTTACTTCAGGAACACACACACACTGAGCTCTGTTCAAACTTCCCGCTCCTTTATACAATTCTTGCCCCCTTCTGATTGGTCCTTAACTATCTACATGGATTGGCTATTTACAGGGCCCTAAGGGCCTATCAGGGTACAGTATGAGCCTGGATGTTGATTGGCTACTTATGTTTCAATCCTTCCCCTGATTGGGCACGCTTAGGCCTTCTCTGGAACCCTGGTGTGGAGTTCAAGCTCTGGCTTGTTCGGCTTCCCTCCAAAAGTAACAGTTCCCTCCAAAAGTAACAGTTCTCTCATTTGAGCCTAGGACACAACAGTAAGAGTGATGTGGGGAGGGGGCACCTGACAGCACCCCTGTAGGCCAGGTGGCACCCAAGGTGGCCGCCTACTTGGCCTACTCCTACGCACTGGCTCTGTTATCCTTAACAGCCTTGATCAGGTCTTGCAGACTGAAGGCCGTGGCTGCCTACTGTTTTCAATTAATCTCATGCTGGGTCTTCCTTTTTCCCTGCTGCCTTCAGATTTTCCTGGCATTATTGTCTTTTCCAGTGACTCTTGTTTTCTCATAATGTAACCATAATGTGATAGCCTCAGTTTAGTCATTTTAATTTCTAGGTAGAGTTCAGTCTTGATTTGATCCAGAATCCACTTAACTGCCTTTTGGATGATCTGCAGTATCCATAAAACTCCTCCAACAGCATGTTTCAAATGAATGAATTTTCTTCCTGTCAGCTTTCTTCGCTGTCCAGCTTGCACATCCATACACACTAATGGGGAATACCATAGTATGAATTATTTTGAAAAACAGGTATTCAAGTTCTCAATGGGAGCACTACTTGAAAGGCCAGAATCCACAGACAGGCTAACAGAAGAGACTTTTTATCACAGGGAAGATGCAAAGCAGTGAGCAAAAGTATGTTTTCACATATGAGGCTTAAATTTCTTTTGAGCCTTTCTCAAACTGCATATCTCTGGTTGTTCACTGTATGGGAGAGAGAGGAAGAACTCTGAAGAGCCATTTGTACTGTGACGGTACATTCTGTTGAGTGTGGCTTTTACATTCACATTACAAACCCAGTTGAAACAAGTTCTGCTTTAAGCTTCATGGGTGAAAAGATCCAAAGACTGCCTTTGTGAAGAATAGATTGTAGAGCAATGGCAAATTTAGCAAGTGTGGAAAATCGCTAGTATGTATAGCAAATGGCAAAGTGGTCATGTTGGTTTGTTAGAAAAAATCCAAAAGGAACAGGAGAGAAATACCCATGAATAGGACCATCTAATTCACCACAAATTAGCAAGCCTTAAAGCTCACCAAAACTTTTCTTCAGGTTAGATGTTAAGCAAAACACAAAAAAGGGGGGAATTGTTGGGCAAGAGGGAAAGCCTAAGACTGTGAGTACCACCACGTCCTACAGAATCATTTTTGTTTTTCTCCCTTTTTATTTTTCTTAACATCTAATACAATTCCAAAAGAACTCAAAAACTTCCTCACTACTTTATGATGTTTTACAGTACACACTTGTAATAGTATTCACTTGTAATAGTATTACCCTACTATATCGTGTATATGAGAGCCAGCTTGGTGTAGTGGTTAAGTGTGCAGACTCTTATCTGGGAGAACCGGATTTGATTCCCCACTCCTCTACATGCAGCTGCTGGAGTGACCTTGGGCCAATCATAACTCTCTCAGACCTGTTCTTGGAGAGCTCTCTCAGCCCCACCTACCTTAGAGGGTGTCTGTTGTGGGGAGGGGAAGGGAAAGGAGATTGTAAGCCACTTTTTTTTTGTAAGCCACTCTGAGACTCCTTCAGGTAGTGAAGGGTGAGGTATTAATCTAATCTCTTCTCTTCTGTTGCTTTTGGATGCACAGGACTCTAGTTATTAAATGGAGCGCCGCTTCTCCTAATCTCATGGTGATTTTCAATTATTTGTGCTCCAGATTTTGTTTGCCATCATTTCACCAACGCAATCATTTGCAATAATACAGCCATGATCTGCATGTTGAACAAAGGTTGCTTTATATTATGGCTGCAAGCTTTAGTCAGTGTATTAGGAAACTAAGATTCAGTTGTAACTGCCTTTTGATCAATGGAAAGAAGTGAAACCATGGGTGTTAATTTTTGTTCAGGCTAGCTTTGTTGCAATAACACTTTAACAGGGAATGACAAATGTTAACTGGTACAGTTTAATAAGCAAAAGATCTTATATTCTCATTGGTAACCCTCAAAGGCATCTATGCTGAAGTGTTAGTGATATGCAGATATATTGAATTTTAGTTTATTAACTGGTTCATTAGTGAAAAGGCAGACAACTGAACTGCAAAAAATTCATGGATCATTGACATCTATGGTTCACATAGGCAGGGTTGAAGCAATAACTAACTAGGTTTCTCTAGGCTGTGCAGAAATCAATGGTCAATTTTTGAAAAGGAGTGCAATTATTGAATGAGACTGCATGATAAAAAGGTCTGTGCTGCATGATGAAACCTTCATCAGGCTCCACCTACAAAATATCCCAAGCCAAAACTGACAACCCTACTTTAATGGGATATAATGCCATAGAGTCTACCTTCAAAAGTGGCCATTTTCTCCAGGTGAACTGATATCAGCTGTAATACTAAGAGATCTCCAGCTAGAGAATGGCATCAAACTTTGCTAAATGGAGCAGTGAAATATAAGTCTGTGTCCCTTTTGTCTGCTTGTGGCCTGCATGTTACAATATGGAATATTCAAAGGGTGCTTATGTTGGATCTTGTCTATCTTGTATTAGTCCAAAGTAAGATGGGTGTTAGAGATTCCTTCCAATGCTACAGTTTTACAATTTGACAGTTCCTTATGGACAATTGTCATCTCTTTGAAGGTATGAAAGTTTATACTATCATAATTTAGCCCCCAATATTCTTTCATTCACTCTTGTAGGAGGTGCTGACACTTGTAATAATAACCTTGTACAGCTTTGGGAAGACAAGAAAAATGTTTGACAGGCTTGCTCCTAGCCTTTAGTAATTTTTAAAAAAATCTGTGCCAGGGTATTTGGGGAAAAACATGCAGTGTGACTACTGATTGCTAATGTGTGGACTGATTAATGGCCTCATAGTAATCCATTCATAAATCTAGATACTAAGTGACAGTTTATCGATTTTCTTCCCAAATCTTTCTTCATGCCCTGAAATCCATGTTTTAGCTCATTGGGCTGCACCTAATTTAGTCCACACAGACTGTAACTAAACCCAGTTTGATTCAGTGCACTTACAGTTAAATCACAAAACAATGCCCAAATCAATCTTCTCCCCCCAAGAGCATGTTCACAACAATGAGCTGTTCCTTTTCTCCACACGAGTAGACCTCAGCTGTTCCTGGCTGTGCATTTGCATGGATTACATTTAACATATAAAATAAAGCAACCAAACAGAAATATGGCTGGTGGCAATTCCCATGAGTATGGTGATAATTTTTCCACCTGCTGAGATCATGGTCACTGCTGTTGGCTCTGTCCATGGCTGCCTGGTTCACCCACTGCATCTTACATTCTGCACTGGATACAGCTAGATTTGGAATAGATTGTTTGGAAAGTTGATAATGGGCAATTGTATGGAGACTGTCTAGAGTTCCTTGGAGGAAGGATGTAATGGAAATGTGATAGATTCATCTAAGTAAGTGTTTGCCTGAGGATGCTGAGAAAGGCTTAGGTGCAGCAAGCTGTATTTAGGAATCCATTGCTGTTAACCAGTGGGAGATCAAACACACTTTAGTTTTATGTCTTGGAATCTCTTTCCATTTTTGAAGAGAGACCTCTGTGCTGCCAGTAGTGCACTCTCTGGGATTGCTCCAAGCAAGTTCTTTTCAGGATCACTTATGTTGCATCCTTCAGGGCCACTGCTTTATCCTGCCTGCTGCCCCTGAGTGAGACCTAACAAGCCATTTATTTAGCTTCATCTTTCTTGTTTGATCTCTGCTTGATGCCTCCCAGGCTCCTTTGCTGCTGCCTTTACTTGAGCAGTATCCAGAATTTTTTGTTTGAATAGAAATTTCCTTTGTGGGTAATGAACAAAACTGTGCAGTATTCTGTGGGATCGGTGCTCTTCTCAGACACCCAGTAGTTTCAGAGGAACCCCCAGTGTTACTTGTGACAGATGGTAATTGACTCTTGACCAGCTTAGTTGATACCTACAGCCAACTTGTAGGGGCCTTTTTGATGTTCCCTTATGAGTTTGCTCAGAAATACCAGATATATTCTGCAGGTTACTAGCTGTTCCCCAAGTGAAGCTGCTAGCTGCCCCCCACAGTGAAGACCTGCGGAACTGTTGTCTTCCTGCAATTTTAAAGATGGGTCAATGTGCCAGAAGTGTAGAGGTTGCCCTTTAATTGCTTGGCTCCTTTACAATGCCAATTCCAAGGGTTAAATAACCCCTTGTAGACAGCTGTAGTCCAGCTGCGTCAGTCCTTATCAATTCCTCTTGCTGCCATCCAGGTGCTAGGGCTGCTTTCCCAGCCTGAGGACTTTTCCAAGTACTGTTGCAGGACCCTTTCTTCAGGGTTAAGCCAAAGGGCAGGCAGTTCTGGGTTGGGAAATTCCTGCAGATTTGGGGGCTGAAGCTTGGAGAGGGTGGGGTTTGAGGAGGGGATGAACCTCAGCAGGCCATTAGTCTACCCTCCAAAGAAGCCACTTTCTCCAGGAAACAGATTTCTGCAATCTGGAAATCATGTTTGCATGTTTACAAAAGGCTTTGGTCCTAGTCAAGACACCTTTAGGACCAGGGATTACCAGTAGGTTGTTGTCTGCAGAGTGTAAAGCTCTCCCAGGGACATACTAGTGAAAATGGTTCCGCAGATACATTGGTCCCAGACTGCTCAGAGCCTTATAGGTCAATACCAAGACCTTAAACCTGATTTAGTACTCCACTGGAAGCCACATTCTGGATCAGCTGGAGTTTCTGGGTCAGCCTCAAGGGTAGGCCAGCGTAGAGTGAGTTACAGTAGTCAAGCCTGGAGGTGACCATTGTATGGACTACCATGGCCTGGTCAGGGCACAACAAGAAAGGAGCCGGCTGCTGGGGTTGGCAAACATGGAAGAATGCCAGCCTGGCAATGTGTGCAACTTGTGTCTCCATAGTTAAGGAGGCATCCAAGATCATGCTCAAGTTCTTGATGGATGGTGCTGGTATTAGTGGTGCCCTATCAAAAGCTGGAAGCCTGGACTCCAGTCCTGAAGCCCCTCACACACACACCCAGCCACAGAACCTCTGTCTTTGTTGGATTCAGTCTCAACCTGCTTTTTTAACCATCCCACAACAGGATGGACATCGGCATTTCTACAATAGAGGAGGAAAAGAAATTATCATCACTGACGTATGTAGAATCATACATGAAATAGCCTCATGTCAGTAGAAAGAGATTTGATGCTCTCTTGTAAATGAGATCATGAGGAAATCTGAACAGTTCATCCATTAAGAACATAAGAGAAGCCATGCTGGATCAGGCCAATGGCCCATCCAATCCAACACTCTGTGTCACACAGTGGCCAAAAAAAAAAAAACCACACCCGCAAGTGCCATCAGAAGGTTCACAAGCGGATCTGGAAGCCCTTTCACTTTGCTCCCCCCAAGCACCAAGAATACAGAGCATCACTGCCTCAGACAGTTTCAATAATATACTGTGGCTAATAGCCACTGATGGACCTCTGCTCCATATTTTTATCCAATCCCCTCTTGAAGCTGGCTATGCTTGTAGCCGCCACCACCTCCTGTTGCAGTGAATTCCACATGTTAATCACCCTTTGGGTGAAGAAGTACTTCCTTTTATCAATTCTAACCTGACTGCTCAGCAATTCCATTGAATGCCCACGAGTTCTTGTATTGTGAGAAAGGGAGGAAAGTACTTCTTTCTCTACTTTCTCCATCCCATGCATAATCTTGTAAACTTCTATCATGTCACCCCACAGTCGACATTTCTCCCAGCTAAAGAGCCCCAAGCGTTTCAACCTTTCTTCATTGGCAAAATGATCTCCAGTGGCTTGATTCTGTGCCACAGTTCAACCAGTTAAAGGCATCTACATATCAGGAAGCACTCTTGTCCAAAATCCGCACTGCAGTTTTTAAAAACCAAACAAACTTGCTAAGATCTTAAAGTTTGGAAGGAATTCAGAGCAGAAATCACCAGATGGCTGTGAAGTTAATTTTTAGATGCTAATTTTATATCCCTAGTTGAAGAACATACGGGTGCAAAGCTGTGTAGACTCACCTGTGAGTAAGCATTATTGGACTGAGTAGACATGACTAGGATGGAGCTAAGCATTTGGTGGGGAAGGGCTTTTTGGCAAAAGACTTGCAGACATCTTTTTAAAGCTTTATTCTAAATTCCAAGAATGTAATAGGTCTTATTTCTTGGTAGGCAGGCTTACAATTGCATCTCTAACGCAACCAAGCTGCTATAGTGACTCCTTAACATGCTTTGGTGACTCTAGCAATAGTCCATGGTTTTCAACACATTGTAGAACTCTTAGATCTCATATTTGTAATGGCACCTTAAGAGACATAGTTTACAAACTGCTAACTTAATATACTCTTTCCTGTCTGTGCACTGATTTGATGGTATACATGCTTGTGAAAGAGCTTATGGTTTCACTGTTAGCACTTAACTGATGATCAAAGAATAAAATGTTCTGATTTCACTTATACTAATATAACAATGGTGCCCCTTAAACTTCATACTGCTTCTGCGCTAGTAACATTCTGTTGGCCCAGTTGTCAATGTCCTTTCCTTCAGTGATCAAGAAAAGGAAGATCATCAAGACTGCAGTAGAACAGGGAGCATGCAGTATTACTTCTAACAGCCATCTCTTTACATATAAAAGACTAAAACCTACAAGAGTTGTTTATGCCGCCATTGCGTTCAGGCCTACATAGATGCCCCCATTAGCTATCTTGTAAGAAGAAGAAGAAACTTCCATCAGATCTGGGGAGCAAACTTGATAATATGGACCCAGCATTGTCATAATTTATCTAGGGAAATCAGAATTTATATAGCATTTAAAAGCAAAAAAATAAAAATAAAAAACCCTTCTAAAAATAGCATACCCCTCCTCTTTGCCATCAAGTCACAACTGACTTACGGTGAACCTGTAGAACTTTTGAGGTGGTTTGCCCTTGCATGCCTCTGCATAGTGACTCTGGTATTCCTTGGTGGTCTTCCATCCAAATTCTGCACATGGTCAACTGTGTTTGCCTTCTGAGATCTGATCAGATCAAGCTAATCTGGGTTATCCAGGCACACACCCCATTACAAGTAGGAAAAAAAAAAACAAGTTTTATGCACTACCTGGAACATTTTGTGAAAGTTTTCAAACTTTGATGACTTCAAGAGTCCTTTTGGTTTCAAGCCACTGCCAAGGGTTTCTGTATTTGGGGGAAGCAAATGGCAGTCTGCCATGACTCTAAAGCACATGTTGTTCCAGAACAAAGAACCAAAGAAAGCCAGAAACTCACATCATAGTCAGAATCTGTTCCAGCTGGAATCTCCCCAGACAAAAGAGAATTCCCTCAGGATCTATTAAGAAATGTTTCTTTTATATCTGACACATGGTAGCAGTGACAGAAAATATATCTAACACAAAACAATAGTATGAGAGCTTTCATGTTCTCCAGAGTTCCTCATCAGGCTGGATATTTTTTAAAAAGCACAGGGTGGGGGACAAATAAGCTATGACCTTAAGGCCTCTTTGTCAGTATTTTGTATAGAATGTCATGCTGATTTCAGTAGCTGAGGGGCATTCATCGTGTGTCATAAGAACATAAGAGAAGCCGTGTTGGATCAGGCCAAGGGCCCATCCCGTCCAACACTCTGTGTCACACAGTGGCCAAAAAACCAAGTGCAATCAGGAGGTCCACTAGTGGGGCCAGGACGCTAGAGGCCCTGCCACTGTTGCCCCTCACCCCAAGCATCAGGAAGACTGAGAAAGGATTGTAACAGTAACCACTGAAGGAGAGAACTGGAAAAGAATCCTTTCAGGGTGGAGGGAAAGGCTCCTTATTTCATAATTGAACAACTGGCCATTCAGAAAAGAGTAAAAAAATGCATCTTTCATATTTCTTGCAAAAATACAGAGAGGTGACCTCACCTGGTGATGAGGCCTAGGATACACATTCTGACTTTCTGAGTGTGAGATATTTCCAAACATAGGAAACTGAACACATGCATTCAAACAGATGGATTGAGAAAGGAGCTGGTTAGGGTAAGTTGACCAAACTTTAGAAATCCAACAGGATAAATCATTTCTACCATAGAGGCCACCATAGTCAGACAGAAGGAAAAGGAAGAAGAAGATATTGGATTTATACCCCCCCCCTCCACTCCGAAGAGTCTCAGAGCAGCTCACAATCTCCTTTACCTTCCTCCCCCACAACAGACACCCTGTGAGGTGGGTGGGGCTGAGAGGGCTCTCACAGTAGCTGCCCTTTCAAGGACAACCTCTGCCAGAGCTATGGCTGACCCAAGGCCATGCTAGCAGGTGCAAGCGGAGGAGATAAGAGTCTGCACACTTAACCACTACACCAAACTGACTCTCCATCAAGGAAAACAGTTTTGTATCTTTACTCTTTAAGATTTTGCTGCTAATTTACTTGTCCCCAAGGACCTGAAAATATCTGTAGCTCTCTGCTGGACAGCTCCCTTGGTCCATTCTTGTTTCCAATGCCCAGCCAGCTCCTTTTTAATGTCTTCTTGAATCAGTATTCCTAATGGCCAAACTTGATGTTTTCAGTGTTATAAAGTTTTTAGGCTAATATCCACACATGCTGGCAGTCTCACCTCTTGTGACCCCTAACCCTGTTCACAAGCTACAATGTACACTTGATTGTTCTTTTTGTGTGGATTGATTAATTTTCATGTTACGGTCAACACATGTACAACTGAACATGTGATACAAACCTAATATTTATCCAAGTACTGGTCCCTTCTTTCATTTATAAAGTGAATGGTCACTGGCTCTTTTTCACACACAGATATATGCACATAAAGGCAGGAGGTACAGTAACATTTCTTTTATTTACTACAGAATTTTTCTATCTCCACATTTTTTTTACTATGTCTTAGAGAGCAAAAATTAAAGTTACATGTGCTGTTGTAACATAGGCTGCAGCAATCTGCACTCTTTTCCAAGTATTGGGTATACTTGCTATTTTTTCCTATAGAAAATGTATCTGTTTAATTCATTTGTACCCCAACTTTCTTTGCAATGGGGATCCCAAGTGGCTCATATCATTGGTATTTGTGCTTTTAAATGCCATAAACATGCCAAACTGTACAATTTTATTTGCTATACATCGATGTAATGTATGTTGTTCAGTCAGTAAAATAAGATTAGATTTGATAGGAAAGTATCAGTATATTCTAATAGTCAACTGTGGCCAGTCTGTGGATAATTAAGGCTGTGGATCTGGACCATAGAGATAGAAAACAGGTTTTCCTGCAAACTTCGAGGATCCCCTTCCAGGTTTGCAAAAATAAATCTGGAAAATGGGAGGAAGTAACCCTCCCTCCCCAACAAGAGCATTGTCTGCACATGCACAAAGTTCCAGTACTCCACCTCCACCCCACCCCCCACCCCTCTGCTGAGGCATCAAAGCTGCTGGGTGGACAGGAAACTGAACATTCCTCCATTAGCCTGCTGCTTGAGGGTGGGAGGACCAAGAGTAATGTCCAGGGATGTTTGTGCAACTCCAGGTGACAGGCTCCAGGCATCCTCCTCCATCATCACTGTGCCTGGCACAGATCCCAGAGGCTCTGTTGTCACTGGCACAGCCAGTGCAGCTCAGCATCTTGCTGCTGGCCCTAACAAAGCTGGGACTGGCCTAGCCATGATTGGATATGAAAAAAGAGGCCTTTCCACAAGGCCATCCATTAATTATGGCCTTGACTCTTACTGCTGGGGAGGCAGGACAGTTGTTGTAGGATCTGGCTGTGGCCCAGCCTTGGAGCAGCTCCAAGAAAACTCTGGGAAACCGTGACAGAAGGAAGGATAGGGGAAGAAGCAAGGGTGGGATGCCCCCCCATTTACTTCTTACATTTCAATTTCCCCCCAATTTTCTGATTTTTCCAGGAAAAAAACAGAACACCCCCCCCCCGCTTCAAAATGTCTGGGCTTCAGATTTTTTACAGATCTAGTGAGCTACTGTTCTAAAAACCGCCAAGTCTTCTCTATCATTTTTCTTTCCCCTTCTTTACAAATAAAGACCATTCTTCATGCTGCTGGAATCCAAAATTATCTTAGTCAGGATATTTGCCTTTTTGGATGAAACTTCTTGCAAATAGTACCTGAAATACCTAACTTTGCATTTTAACTAAATTTAGCAGGCAATATACTTCCTTGCCAAAGTCTAAGTCTGATCAAGGTTGTGTTTTCCCCTTTGCCTTTTGGTGTCTGTACTTTAGATCTGAAAGCAAGCTGGGCTGTGTGTCTTTACAAAGCCTTTTCCTCATGTTTTTAAGCAGTGTTCCCTCTAAGCTGCCGAGTCTTGTGAGCAAAAATTCTGCTTTGTGAGCTACTGTATAAATTAGTGTGCTCTGGGGTCATCCTTCTTGAGCTAAGACAAAAATGTGTGAGCTGGAGGCTTAAAATCTGTGAGCTAGCTCACACTAACTCAGCTTAGAGGGAGCACTGGTTTTAAGGTGTTATACGGTGCTATATGTCTTTAGGGGTCCTGGGCTAATAAGAGTTCTATACTGGGCTATTATAGTATTGATGGTTCTATTTTCAACCCCTTTCCTAATAATTTCCAGGGATGGAGATTATCAAACTATCTCCTATAATCCCAAGATCTCTTCTCCTCTCAGTCTTGGCCAATTCATACCCTGTCAGCATATATTTAAAAAGTCATTTTTTTTTTTTGTTCTAATACAAATTTGCCATTTCATTCGCCATACTGTTGGCAATTCACCCAATTTGGAGAGTTCTTTTTAACCTATTCTCAATCTACCATGATCTTCACCATCCTGAATGATTTAGTGTTTGCAAACTTGGATACTATACTGCTCACCCCCAGTTCTAAATAATTTATAAACAAATTAAATAGCACCTGCTCCAATATAACACAGATACAGTTAGAACTAGATCTGAATTCCTCGATACATTGATTGGTGTTCACAGATTCCTACATTCAATGAAATGGACCTTTCTCTGATAAGTTAGGACGCAATAAACTATTTAGTCTTCAGGTGTGATAATACTTTTTTACCAGAAATGAAATATACAAAAAAAAAACCAGTTGGGACTTGGCCATATATTATTCTTTCTTAAAAGAGGGTTGCATATTACTTATTTGTGGATCCTCATTGATGTCCATATTCATAGAACAGTTGCCACTGTGTGTTCCTTGAACATTATAAGCATGAACAAGCACATAGTCAACTTCAAACCTTCATAATCTGGTTTGACTATCATGTCATAAACTACAGCTCTGAGGAGAAAGTTATAATTGCTTTCCACAAACATGGAGAAAATGGTAAAGGTGTTTTCTATTGTTCACATAATCAGGTTTCACCTTCATGCTATTCCTGAAATTACAACTCAGCCATTTCACAGAGCCTAGTTAGAGAAATGTCAGGGTATACAACAAACAGGAAAGGAATAGAGGGGTGAAACCAAGAATTAGTAATGCACAATGAAATCCTTTCAAATGGAAAATACTAGAAAACTTCATTTTGCCTTGTGGCCAGAAACTGATAGGAGAAAGGTTTCAAAAAGTCTTTACTTGCTGTTTCCTTTGCTACTATAAAATTCACTCATCAAGGTAGAATGGAAGCTTTGATATATCTTTTCTTCACTACTTCAGTACTAAAGAAGCCTGGTGGGGTAAAAATGTCCTGGATCTCTGATGATGAAAATAATATATGTCTTAATTAATGTTCCTTCTAAGCTGAGTTAGTGTGAGCTAGCTCACAGATTTTAGCCTCCAGCTCACACATTTTTGTCTTAGCTCAGGAAGGATGACCCCAGAGCTCAATAATTTATGCAGCAGCTTGCAATTTTAATGCCAGTTGCTCACAACTTAATGCCAGTAGCTCACAAAAAAGAATTTTTGCTTACAAGACTCTGCAGCTTAGAGGGAACATTGGTCTTAATGTAGGCAGGGATAGGAACCTTGACTTTGATGCTGGCTGCCACAAAGCTGGGATTCTGACTGTTTCAATCTCTCCCTCACTTAGGAGGGAAAGATAAGATCTGACTCTATTTTCTTCCCATCAGACTTGAAGAAAGTGAGTCCCCAACTAGCAGTTCACCCTGTCCAGCTCAATTAGGAGGGGCTTCTTTACTGCCACTATCTTTTCAATATCACATTAGTGTCCGCTCCCGTCCATTGTGACTTTTCTGTGTTCAGTTTCAAAGAGACAACCCCATTCCTTTGTCATTGTTCAAAAAAGTAAAGAACACTGCTGTGAAGTAACACGGTAGGATATTCTGAGTTCACCATACTTCCATCCTCCTGTCTAAGACTTGAAGAAGATGTGTTCAGAAGGTCTCCTCTAGAAATAACACGATGTTAATCTGTCAAGTAGTGTGAAAGTTGGCCTAGAAACTACAATTCCTTGGTGCTTTCCCCATGTATATCTTTTGTTATTATTTGTCTTTGTATTATAAAATCATCAATGCAAACATAAGCCAGAAAAAAGGAACAGATTCTTGCCTCTAGGAGACTTAACATCTGCTTTTGGCAGGGGTAGGAGGTGTGGAATGAGGCTTGTGGAATGGTATCCCCCCCCCACCACTGCAACCCACTGAGCATGCTAGATTTCTGCTTTAGGGGAGCAAGGGAACCTCACAAACCCTTTGAGGGGTGAAGTGGGGCCAGCAAAAATCACCCTCTACATCACCAAAGGAAGTCTTCTTCCACTAGCATAAGCAGGGCTTTTTTGGTAGACAAAGCCCAGCAGAAACTCATTTGCATATTAGGTCATACCCCCTGATGTTTCACACAGGGGTCTTTTGCAGAGAAAGCCATGCGGGATCTCATCTGCATATTAGGCCACACCCTCTTATGCCAAGCCAGTCGGAACTGTTTTCCTGTATGTTCCTGCTCAAAAAAAAGCAAAAAAGCCCTGAGCATAAGTACTGTGACACTAGTGGGCCAGCACTTTGGATCCATCCCATTTATGTTTCCTACAAAGGGGCAGGTTTGTGTGGTTTCTCTGTTACAGCTCTGAATGTCAGTACAATGGCTTGGCAGTGGTGCTTCCAGAAGGTAGTTTCCCTGCTTCAGTCCCTTGGAAGCAGCCATTCACGCCACTTCCCATGCCACCAGAAATGTTCACTGATTTTCTTTTAAAACAGCAAGTGAACATCATTATGTAGATATAATGTTATAACAATCTGTCTGACAGGTTCTTTAGAGAGCCAGTTTAGTGTAATGGCTAAGTATGCAGACTCTTATCTAGGAGAACTGGGTTCGATTCTCCACTCCTCCACCTACATCTGCTGGAGTGACCTTGGGTCAGTCATAACTCTGTCAGAGCTGTTCTGTCAAAAGCAGTTCTTGAAAGAGTTCTTTCAGTTCCACCTACCTCATAGGGTGTCTGTTGTAGTGAGGGGAGGGGGAAGGAGATTGTAAGCTGCTTTGAGACTCCAAGTGAAGGGTGGAGTATAAATCCAATTATTTCTTCTTCTTCCCAGATTTCTTTTTTTTTTTTTAAGTTTCTAGCTCCCTTTGTTGGACAGATATGCTTCTCCCATTATAACTTCATAAAGAAAGGGGATAAAGACATGATTTTTTAAAAAAATGAAAGCTGGGAATTTACAGACCCAGATTATAACAACATGTTATCTATATAATGATATTCAGTTGTCAGTTTAGCAGCCCCCCCTCCCCCCAAAAAAGATAGTCTGCTGGTGAGGGGAGGAAATGGCAGCTGTGTGGGAACTGGCAAAATCTGAACTTTCTCACCCACGAGGCACTCATTCAGGCTTTGTTGAGCTCTGTCCTGAAAGAAAGATGGGAGAAAAGTCAAGGGAACCCAACGAGGTGCATACATATACCACAGTGCTATGGAGAATCAAGGAGGGTGGGGGGAAACTGCTTCCCAGAAACATTGAACCCAAAGCAGATAACTCATGAGGAAATGGTCATGTTTGGTACTGGAAAATGTGGATTTATCTTGCATTTGAAATATACTGTGTCCCTGTGCTGCCTCCTGATATGAGTACAAATCAAAAGAATGGGTATCAGTGAATAGCTGTGCAGTTTGGTCTGCAGGTTTTTTCAGTGTGCAGCTCTATTTTTTTGCACTTTGGAGAAATACCATATGATGACTAGGAGTGGGGAGATGTTGAAGGTAGCGTTTGTTAATTGACAGATTGCCAAAACATCTTGCTATCCAATATGCTGGATGTCTTTAAAATGTCTTGGTGGATCCTGAGCCATTTTGAAAATCTAGCCTGTCATTTTTTTTTTAAGGATTAATGATGTAAAATATCATTTCAGACTCATTAATACATTTGAGATGTTGGATGAGATGCAAAGCATTCCTGGAATCCTCTTAAAAACGTCAGCTGCCAAAATGAAAGAGAGGCGCATTTCAACAGTTATTTTTATTGGCGTAGTGGATTTAAGTCCTTCGTTAATAAGTCTGGACAGGGAGATTGCCTTGCTTAACAGCAAATAAATGTAAGGCTGAGAGGAACAGAAGTGACATATTTGAGATGACTGTGAGCAAATGAAGATACCAATGAAAGCTGAGTTGGATCGTTATTTGCTTCAGCCCAAGTGCAGGCATATAGGAGTCAATTGTTTGCTACAGCTTGGAGAATGCAAGCGGGATGAATATACCTCAGCCACTGCTCCTGAAAACATTCTGTAACATTTTTATTCCTGTCATAGCTTTCCCTTTTAAGAAGCATTTTAAACATTTCTATCAAATTTTATGTTCATAGGGGTTCATAGACTATTGGATCATTACCTCCCAGAGGTCACAGTGATGGCCGCAAACATAGGGTGCAGTCAGACGTTACATTAAAAGCAGATGCATTGCATTCCAATTTGAACCGCCCAATTTTGAATCGGCACATTTCCGATCAGGTGACCACTCCCGAAAGACAGCAGTCCCACACTGGTCCCGTATTTGAATGATCAGACATCGCAGACCTGTATTGTTTCTTCCTGTGGGCATGTGCTTGAAATAACAAGTTCCGGCAAAACCTGGAGCGGAGGGAGAAGCAAACACATGCACACACTTTGGGGGGGATGAAGAGATCCCAATTGCCTTTTTCTTCCGCTCCTCCCAACATGCGCACACACATACACACCCCACACACCTTCTGGGGGGGGGGGTATTTTGCAATCTCTTTGTTGATATGGTTGCTCTAGAACTCAAGACATTTGTAGATGGATGGTGAGGGGAAAGGACTTGGGTTCGGACCTTGGGCAGCGAGGAGGGCTTTCTTGCTTTCCATGCCTCCTGCAACCCTTCTCCCCCTCCCGTTATTAGTGTTATTGTTGATTACTAATCACTTTCCAAGAAAGAAAAGCAGCCCTTTCCAAAACTTTTTTAAAAAGAGAGAGAGTTGAATCTGGATGATGCTCTTTTATTACAGGGCAAGCTGAAGGATGCAGTTAAACTTTTGGAAGAGAGTGTGTGGGGAAGCCGGAGCATTTTCTGGAGAATGACAATTTCAGTGCATGTGTTTGAAAAAAAAGAAAAGCCTGAGGTAGTTGCAATGCATTTTGTGCAGTTGAAAAACAGCTGTTGTGGGAAGGGATCCTCGAGAGGGGAGTGGGGAGAGAATCCTGGCCAGACGCATTCAAACTGCCGATCAGCAGAGAACTACTTTCAGGGAGAAGTGGGACTTGACACATGAATTTGTCTGTTAATAATGGCGCCAGAAACGGTCGCAGTTTGAGGGAAGTGCAAACCGGCTGCATCGCAGATGAGCCGTTCAGACAGAAATAACCCGATTGTATGCCGCACCAAGCTGGAAGGACCGGACTTTCTCTGGGGTCAAATTGCAGCGAAATCAATCTGGGGCAAGTCAGGATGACTACGAGTTGCTGTCGAGTAACAGATGTGGAAGTCTGGACGTGCTCAGAAAATCCGAATGGGAAACATGCCTATGTCGGAACTAAAGGAGCATCTGAACGCACCCACAGATGACTTTAGAAGGGGGTTAAATAGATTATTGGAAGATAGGTCCATCAATGACTACTAACCATGGTGAGTAAAGGGAATTTCCATATACAGAGGCAGAATATCTCTGAATGCAAGGGCTAGGAGGCAACAACAAAGAGAGGCCTTGGCTTCTATGCCTTGTTTGTTAACCCTTCAAGTCAGATGGCTGGACACTGTGTGAGACATAGTGCTTGACTAGATGCATCATTGGTCTGATCCAGGAGAGCTCTAATCTTTATATATGTTTAGAGCTCTTATGTTTATGAATAAATATCATCTCATCACCTCTGACTTTAATGTCTGTAAGGATGCTAAGTGTATAGGCATCACATAACACTGATCATATGCAGATTTAGATAGACATCTCTATATAAACCGATGTAGTATAATAATTAAGAGTGTAAGAGAATATGATCCGGGAGATCAAGGTTTGAATCCCTACTTGACCATGGAAGTTCACTGGTTGACTTTGGGCTAGTCACTCTTTCTCAGCCTACCTATTTTACAGATTTTTGTTCATCTCAGTATGCTAAAGTGGGGTATGCAAAAATAACCACATTGGATTGATGTAAAAAGTACTAGTTTTTGGCTCCTGCTTTTAAAATAAACATATTTCTTTTTCAATAAAAACAAACCTTTAGTTAATATGGCAGCTGTAAAATTATTTACCACAGCTCCCATGAAGATCATATACAAATCCTTAAGATTATTTACAAATCCTCAAGAATGGCTAATCCAGAAACATGGAATTATTTTATTCTTCCAACATTTGGAAGCATTATTGTTTTGGATTGTCTTGTCAGCCATGTACACATGTAGTTCTTAATTCTCCTTGGCGACATCCTGTGGAAATGAGTTCCACAATCTAATTACAAAAAAAGAAGTGTTTCTTCTGACTAGCATAGAAGGCATTTGGAGAAATCTGTAATTGTCCAATTAAATGACTACTGTAACACAGGGGATGGCGCCTTTCCAAATCCCCTTGTGGGAGGATCATGTGGCTGGTTACAAGCAAGCAACCTATCTGTCTCAGTACAATATTTCCTCAGTCTGAAAACAGCATGAAGATTCAATTTGTTTCTTGTGCCTGAGATCATTTGGCTAAGCAGTTTTTAATTTTGTTAAGTAAATATAATGTAACAGCAGCAGAGGTACACGCCAAAAGGCCTCTGGGCATTGTAGAGAGGACTCAGCTCAACAGAAAAAAGGCACACTTCTCTGAAAATCCTTTCTGTAGTTTTCTGTAAACTGTAGGTTTGAGCAGGCTCACACCGTACTAAAACTCAGTGCTGAGGTATGAGGGCAAATGGGCAGGCTTGTAGTTTCACGCTTCATCTAGTCTCACCAAGCATATGCTAAACCACACCGCTGTGTGCTAACAACACTGAAATCATTTTGAGGCAATTTCTGAATGGCTGTTAACAGCCTCTGTCATAAGATGCTCTCGTCTCCTGCTCCTAATTAGTGGATCAGACAGTAATTTGTAATCCTTTGGAATAGGAAGATTTCAATGTCTAGTGCTGTAAATCGGTCTGGATTTGAACTGCTGAAACACAGAGGCAGTGGTTGCCCTCCTGGGTGCCAGTTCTCGATAGAATGAATCATAGGGCACACAGATGGCAAGCCAGATGTAGCCTTTCTGTCTCCACAGAAGAGCTGGCACTTGCCGTAACTGCAGTTTCTCTGCAGATTCTCTAAGTAACTTGTATGTGCCGTTATCATGTGGGGTCTCCCCCCTCAAAATTATGCCTATAATTAGTGCTGTCCTATGTAAAATAAGTGTGAGCCAAATCCTGCATCCTTCAGATATATTGATCATTCCAGTACTGGGAAGCTGTAAATGTACAAGAAAACAAAAAGAGGCTTTTGGCAAAACTCAGGGCAGATCTACAATATAAAAAGGTTTTTAATGTTGTAAGCTGCCTAGAGTCTGCTTGCAGGATAGGGCAGGGTATAAATAGAAAAAAAATAATAAATTAAACCTATATTGTATTAACTTTATACTAAAAAAAAAGTTGTAGGTAGCAGAAAAAGAGGAAGACCAAACATGAGATGGACTGTCCCAGTCAAAGAAGCCATGGCCTCCAGTTTGCAAGACCTGAGAGTGGCTGTTAACAATTGGACATTTGGGAGGATATTAATTCGTAGGGCCACCATAACACAGCAGTGACTTGAC
This sequence comes from Heteronotia binoei, assembly GCF_032191835.1. Classification (NCBI taxonomy): domain Eukaryota; kingdom Metazoa; phylum Chordata; class Lepidosauria; order Squamata; family Gekkonidae; genus Heteronotia; species Heteronotia binoei. Next base: position 51,541,244 of record NC_083224.1, read on the forward strand.
AGCTGTTCACACACAGACATACAGCAAGTGTCATTGCTCCCCTCCGCCAAGAATTCAAGGAATCACAGTTTTATGAAGGCACTGCATTTTTTGTAGTAATTCTGTAGAATTTCATTTTCCAGGCTGGGGGGGTGAGACCATAGAAGAATCATCAAAGAAGTATCATCAAAGAAGAAGCTGCATGTCAGTTTGGATGGCAACATATAGATGAACTTGTAGTTCATGTCATGAGCGATTATAAATATAAATTTCATGGTTGCTGTCTGCTTCATGTTTTCCATTGATACGGTTTTAGTATGTGAAGCAGTTAGGGATGGATTATTGATGTTATTGTTTTTATTAGTTCAATTTCTTTCTAGAGAATTCTTAGTTCTGAGGAATACATAAACTCTCCTGATACTCCCCAGCCCATGAACACAGATCTCTTGACAAAATGGGAGTGTTAGCTAGGACTTTTTTTGTAGAAAAAGCCCAGCAGGAACTCATTTGCATATTAGGCCACACCCCCTGATGTCAAGTCAGCCAGAATTGCATTTCTGTGTGTTCCTGCTTAAAAAAAAAAGCCCTGGTGTTAGCCCTCTCAGAAAGAGAGAGAGGTGCCCGTTTAGCATTGAGAACATTGATTACCCATAACAGTGTCCAAGATACATTCCAGTTCTGTGAGAAGAGAGAAAGAGCATCTTTCCCTTAGCCAACCAGCCTCAGGGAAGGTCAGAAAAGAGGAGTAATGTAACAAGAACTATCTTGAAAGAAAACAATTGTCTTGGGTCCTGAATTGTCAGGAGGCTGGTAGCCATATAAATATTTTAAATAAATTAAATACATACTTTGTGAGCAAAAATGTATTTAATTATTTTATTTAACATATTTATATGCCTGCCTCTTGTGTGAGATAAGAAAAATAAATTATTATCATGCCATCAACTATTTTTAAACTGTCATATGAAAGAGACAATATTTTTATATTTGTTATTACATTTCATCCTTCCCCTGACAAGCTCAGAGTGGCATTTTAGCCTCATAACTCTCCTCAAAGGCAAGCTAGACTGAAGGTCAGCATTTTTACTGGTAAAGAGAAGCCCTGGTGAAAATAATTCAGATTGCAAAAATGAGATTTTATTACAAAAATGAATCTCTTTGGTGAAGGCATTTAGTTGGGATTGGGCAGCTGTATCCAGGTTATGTGTGTGTACCCTGAGAACAGACAAGGGACACGTAATTTTCTTTTTCTGATGGTTTGATTCTGGAATGCTCTCCCCATGGATATTTGCCAGGTTCGTGCCAGCTTGGTGCCATCTAATGATTTTCTTTATACAATTTTCCTTTTCAAATTACTTTCCCCCTCTCTCTCTTTTCACCTTAACATGATAATCTGACCCTAATGTTGTCTAACTTGAATGTGACATTGTTAGTTCAAATTTCACCACCTTTTTGAGGTGAGACTCACTTCTAAATTTAATATTTTTTCGGGAACTACTTCTACATTTATTCTAGTTTCCAGGATCCACTTGTAAAGTACGGTAATTTCATGCTACCTTTCCCTGTCCAGCATAAAACACAAGAATCTGAAGTTAGTTAACACTGAACATGTTGTTGTTGTTTTTTTAAAAAAAAAATCATATTCAGTATTTATAAACATAGAGCATTACTAGACAACAGAACATAAGAACATAAGAGAAGCCATGTTGGATCAGGCCAACGGCCCGTCAAGTCCAACACTCTGTGTCACACAGTGGCAAAAAAATTTATATACACACATACACTGTGGCTAATAGCCACTGATGGACCTGTGCTCCATATTTTTATCTAAACCCTTCTTGAAGGTGGCTATACTTGTGGCCGCCACCACCTCCTGTGGCAGTGAATTCCACATGTTAATCACCCTTTGGGTGAAGAAGTACTTCCTTTTATCCGTTTTAACCTGTCTGCTCAGCAATTTCATCGAATGCCCACGAGTTCTTGTATTGTGAGAAAGGGAGAAAAGTACTTCTTTCTCTACTTTCTCCATCCCATGCATTATCTTGTAAACCTCTATCATGTCACCCTGCAGTCGACGTTTCTCCAAGCTAAAGAGTCCCAAGCGTTTCAACCTTTCTTCATAGGGAAAGTGCTCCAGCCCTTTAATCATTCTAGTTGCCCTTCTCTGGACTTTCTCCAGTGCTATAATATCCTTTTTTGAGGTGCGGCGACCAGAACTGCACACAGTACTCCAAATGAGACCGCACCATCGATTTATTCAGGGGCATTATGATACTGGCTGATTTGTTTTCAATTCCCTTCCTAATAATTCCCAGCATGGCGTTGGCCTTTTTTATTGCAAACGCACACTGTCTTGACATTTTCAGTGAGTTATCTACCACGACCCCAAGATCTCTCTCTTGGTCAGTCTCTGCCAGTTCGCACCCCATCAACTTGTATTTGTAGCTGGGATTCTTGGCCCCAATGTGCATTACTTTGCACTTGGCCACATTGAACCGCATCTGCCATCTGCATCTGAAACAGGCTTTCAGACATTATGCAAATACAAACCCAAATTTGCCTTTGAGCTTCCTATATACTTCTCTCCTCCACATGTGATAGAATTGCCACTAGGCTTTCTATTAACCTCTTGTTAGCCCACAAACCCCCTCCAAGGCCTCAGTCCCTCCCACCTTGATAACTTGAGGAGGAGGAAAAAACAGAGGGGAATGAACAATGATGGTGATGCTCTAGGAATTTCCCCAAACTGTATGATAAAGGCCATAGAGATTGGAATGATTCCTAGAGTGTCACCTGGAATTAACATCACCACAGCCCAAACCTCCACCCAGTAGGGATGTCACATCTTCTGTGATGCTATAAGTATTTCCCCAATCTCTATGGTCTTTACAATAAAGTTTGAGAAAATTCCTAGAGTGATATCACATACCTAACACTACCTCCAAATCTTCTGGTATTTGTTGGCACAGAGCTGACAACTCTAGTTGTCATCCATTTTTGGGTTTCATCTGCAGTTTGTGAACCACAGCATTAACTGGTCTTTTATTACTGTTTTAGTTGTTTTGATTGTTGCTTTAACAGTTTTTCATATTTATTAATATACTGCTTATTTCTATATGATAGTATAAATGCTATCTGCCAAAATAGAATTTTATAAAAACCTGAACAACTTTGTAGGCCATATCTCATTGGATAACCATTTACAAAGTGTACACCTTTTCTTCTCTTTCTTTCCTTTTTGCTTTGCTTTTTATGAGGGTGAAGTGTTAATTCCGGTATCCAATGTGTAACCACACCAGGATAATTTCTTCTTTACAGCATTTTGATAAAGGTCTAAAAACTAATTCCTTTGGGGGGAGAACACCAGAAAAAAGGAGGAAATTAAACATCACAAAGAGGGTAGAAAGATATTGAAACCAGCTCTCTATTGTATATAAATGAGCTCATTATCTTCATTGCTGTGTAATTGCCACACAATGGACAAGCCTAAAAGCAAACTGACCAGTGCCAAATGAAGCTGTTAAAGTCATCCAAGTGTTACTCATTCTCAGATGGAAAACCATGACTTATAAACTAATACGGTTACTAAATCAGATTTCCAAAAATAATGAGAATTGTTAAGGTGCATTGTTTTGAAATAAAGGGCATGGATTATGTACTATAAAATTGTGATGGTCTATAAGAATGTGCATTTGACCACTGCCTATAAAACAGTAACTAAGTAAAAGAATCTGACAAAGGGACCTTTAACTATCAAAAAGCTTATATTTTTACAGTCTTGGCCTAAAAGGTGTTTCTGAATTCCAATCTAGCTATTCTACTGCAGGTCAACATGCTCTGAAACTAGGGTTTCATGTCCAAACCCAAACCTGAAGCCAGCTGTACCCTCTCTCAAGTCTGTCGAGAGCCACCATGGCCCTCCAACCGAAGATTCTGACTCGACTTCCTCAAGACCCTGATCGAAAGCAGGGCTTTTTTTGAGCAGGAACACACAGGTACGCAGTTCTGCCTGGCTTGGTGGCAGAGGGCATGGCCTAATATGCAAATGAATCCCTGCTGGGCTTTTTCTACAAAAAAAGCCCTGATCAAAACTAAATATCATGATTCGTGACAAAACAAATCACAGGGCATGCTGATAATATGAATCTACGGGTGATTGCAGATGGCTGACTCAGGGCAGCATCAAGCCACCCCAAAGAGACCCAGCCAGAAAAGGAGCATACTAGAAGCCTCCAGACAGCATGCAGCCCACCCCCAAACAGGGACGGGCTGTGTGCATCCTGGAGGAGCTTCTGGAGTGCTTGCATGCCTCTTGGTTGCTCCCCAGGTGCTTCCCGGTCTTCCAGATGTCTGGGGAAATGCCTCAAAGCTGCCTCAGAAATTAGGCACCACTTTGTAAGTGGTGCCTTTCTGAGGCGGCTTCGATCCGGCCTTGGGCAGGCTGTGGTTGGGAAAGGGACAGCAGGCAGATGTGTATGTGTGTAGACACACTTTTTTGATCTGCCTGCCTCCCCAGGGTGGCTTAAAATACCCATCTGTTATAGTTTAGTTTAGTTTATTAGATTTATACCCCGCCCTCCCTGCCAAGGCAGGCTCAGGGCAGCTATCATTATCATCCTACACGTCACATTCAGGTCAAAGCCTGGTGCTATTGCTCTACCTACAACTACAGAAAAATAGAGGAGCAAGGTCTACAAACCAGTCCAGAGTCAAATATTCAAAGCTCCATTTCAAGGGTCAGGGGCCCAGTTCCCCAGGTCCCAGTGGTGGATCCCCCGTTTTTACAGGCTTCTCCCCGCCCCCAGCCAGCTGGTCGGTGGGGGAAGCCCTGCCCCCCACAATCACCATGTAGTTTTAGAGCTCCTGCAGGTCCCTTTTTAAAATATGTACCTTTAAGGCTGAGCAGGAAACAGGAAGGGCTTCAGAGAACGCCCCCCCCTTTGTTTTGCTTTCGTTTTCAGAGCAAGTAAAGTTCTGCAGGAACAAGACCAGGTAAGAAAGCGGGGGGGGGGGAGGAGGGAGGGAAATGCCTACTGGGCACTCTATTATTCCCTATGCAAATAGCAAGCCTTTATTGGCATAAAACAGATTTAGCGGTAAAATAGCAATATAAATAATATAAAATCCTAGATTATAAAGTACATAGGGAGCTAAAATACATAAAATAAGTAAAATATATATGAGTCGAGTTTAGCCAAATTAAATAATTAAAAGATAAAATGTGGTCATTCCAGAACCATTCTCTGTCATATTTCCATGGCCTGTTGGAGAAATCTAGCCACCATTTAGATTCACTTCTTATGCTATTATTCCCTATGGAGAACGATTCCCATAGGGAATAATGGGGAATTGATCCACGGGTATTGGGGGCTCTGTGGGGGCTATGTTTTGAGGTAGAGGCACCAGACTTTTAGTATAGCATCTAGTGCCTCTCCCCAAAATACCCCCCAAGTTTCAAAACGATTGGACCAGGGGGTCCAATTCTATGAGCCCCAAAAGATGGTGCTCCTATCCATTATTTCCTATGGAAGAAAGGCATTTAAAAAGGTGTGCTGTCCCTTTAAATGTGATGGCCAGAACTCCCTTGGAGTTCAATTATACTTGTCACACCCTTGTTCCTGGCTCTGCCCCAATGTCTCCTGGCTCCACCCCCAAAGTCTCCTGGCTCCACCCTCAGAGTCCCTAGATATTTCTTGAATTGGACTTGGCAACCCTACTTGGGAACAGGTGCAGGATACAAAGGTTTGGGTCTCAGGCTTCAGGATCAAGTACAGATTACCAGAGACAAGGTACAAGGCAGCAGGGTCAGGGTAAAGCTCTTTTTGCTAAACAGGTCAGCACATAGAGGAATGTCAAGCAGAGTTGCTTCCACACTGAATCTGGCTTTGCATGTTCTATTTATCTGCACCTTTTCCTGACTGATCCTCTGGGGCCTAGGTGTCCCTCCTTACAGTCACTTCATCTTCTACAGGTGCAGGTCTTTTACTGTTTCCCTATCAGCTTGCCAGTCCTGCTCCTGCAAGGACTCCGCTCCAGAAACTAATGCTGACTGTTGCTGAGCAGCCAAGCAGGTGCTCTGTTGCCTCTTCTGAGCCACCAAGAACTCTCTTCTTATATGCTTTACTGACTCAGAGTGGAGGGTCGAGCAGCCTGTCTATGACTGGGAAGCGTTCTTGCTTCCCGATTCTTCCCCCATTGGGTCTGCTGCCAGATCAGTCTGCTCAGGTGGGGATTCTGTTGGGTGGGGCATGATCCTTCAGATTCCTCCTCCTCCAAAGACGTGGCAGCTGGCTGGCCCAGAACACTGCTTTAATAAAATAATTGGCCTTTCTGTCCAGCTATTATTTGTTTGTTTCTTTGTTTTACTTATATCCTGCTTTTCTCCTCTATGAGGACAGAGGAGAAAACCAGCTTACATAATTCTCCTTTCCTCCATTTTATCTTCACCACAACTCAGTGAGGTAGGTTAAACTGAGAGTGTGTTACTGGCCCAAAATCACCCAGCAAGCTGCCACTGCAGGGTAGGGATTTGAACCTGGGTTTCTCAGATCCTAGTCCTCCACATTAACTGCTACACCATGCTGACTGGCATAACTTTTCAGAGGATACAGCTAGGAGACTCAAAATTGGCTGCCAGTTTCAGAATGTTTGTGGGAGTTCCAAGGCCCAAATGGAAAGCCATGGGAAAATCCTGGCCCAGGTGAAACAAACCATCACCAACCTGTTCTGTTTGCAGTGGAAACTAAGAGTCTCTGCTTGTGGCAGAGGCATCATTCAGAAAATAATGCTACATGTTTGAAAACTGGCCATCAATTCCAGAATGATGATGTAAGCAGTGCCAAAAAATGAAGCAAACTGGAACACCTTGAACCAGGTTTTCTTCAGAGAGCCAGTTTGGTGTAGTAGTAAAGTGTGCAGACTCTTATCTGGGAGAACTGGGTTTGATTCCCCCCTCCTCCACTTGCAGCTGCTGGAATGGCCTTGGGTCAGCGTTAGCTCTCACAGAGGTTGTCCTTGAAGGCAGCTGCTATGAGAGCTTTCTCAGCCCCACCCACCTCACAGGGTGTCTGTTGTGGAGGAAGAAGATAAACCCAGTAAGCTGCTCTGAGACTCTGATTCAGAGAGAAGGGTGGGGTATAAATCTACAGTCGTCTTCTTCATGACAGGCAGCATGCAATTTTAACCAAACTGTCTTGTATCTCTAATACTCAGACCTCCAACCCACCATGGAAGGTTGCTGGGTGACATACTCTGTCAGACCTACTTCACAGGGATGGGACAGTGGCTCAGTGGTAGAGCATCTGCTTGGTAAGCAGAAGGCCCCAGGTCCAATCCCTGGCATCTCCAACTAAAAAGGGTCCAGCAAATAGGCATGAAAACCTCAGCTTGAGACCCTGGAGAGCCACTACCAGTCTGAGTAGACAATACTGAAGGACCAAGGGTCTGATTCAGTATAAGACAGCTTCATATGTTCATAGGGTTGTTGTGACTATAAAATGGAGGACAAGCAAACAATGCAGCTCTGGGTCTCTACTGAGGAGAAAGACTGTGTATGTTATTTGTTATAAATCTAATTTTAATTATATTTAAAAGATTACATCATTTGTCATATAGCAAAGTAACCTTTACGAAGGGCTGTTAGATCTTCCACCAGTACTAGGGTTGCCAGGTTCCCCCCATGGCTGCCGGCAGGGGATGGAAATGTAGGGTTGCCAGATTCAGGTTGGGAAACTCCTGAAGGTTTGGGGATGGAGCCTGAGCAGGACAGGACCTCAGTGGGATACAATGCCATAGAGTCCACCTTCCAAAGCAGCCATTTTCTGTGAGGGAACTGATCTCTGTATTCTGAAGATGAGCTGTAATTCCAGGGCCCTGGAGAGTATCTTTGTCTGGAGGCCCTTGGCAAGGTTGCCAGCCTACAGGTGGTGACTGCAGTTCTCCCAGAATTGCAGCTGATCTCCAGACTATAGAGATCAACCCTCCAAAGACTCTTCCCCCAAGTCTCCAGGAATTTTTCAACTTGCAGATGGCAACCTTAGCCCTTGGCAGCTCTCTGTAGCCCTTATCACAAACCCACTCAGTGGACATGCCAGGGGCTGGATCTGAGACTTTGTTTTCTGTCTGTCACTGAACCATGCCCCATCCCCAACTGTTCATGTTTCATGATGTTGTGCTGATACTGCTATAAGTATGCCCCTGCTAAGCATTTGTGTGGTAGTAGCACATTGAATCTTATGACTTGATGATTACATGCTACAATCCTCTTCTATCCATTTTTGAAACATTTGACTGTCATGGCTGCCCCAGAAGAACCATCAAAATTATAATTGGGTGAAGAACCATTGAAATTGTAATTGGGTGAAGAGGCTATTAATTTTCTGTTAGTGATCCTTAACCACCTAAGTGAACTATGTGTCTCACACTTCTCTTGAGAAAACACTGACTAATAAACCAATATATGACTAGAGTAGGAATGCCTAAGCAGGACAGATTTTGCATATATGATTCTGAAATGAGTTATTTGACAGTTTCATAGGAAGGTATTTAATTTGATAGAATTATTATGCCATTTTATGTTCTGAATGCATACTGAGAAATTCTCTGGGTAGATTTACAAAAGCATTTGCCTGGTGACTTTACATGAGGCATAAGAAAGCATTATCAAAGAGGGAATACTATGGTCTCCAGAGGAGAACCATGTAGCTAGGTCACCTTTTCCCCAGACTGCAGCTGCTGTGTCGTCAAGATTCAGGAGGCCCCATGAAGTCTTTCACAGACATTGTGGTTAGAAACTGTATTTATGTTTATAGTTATTTCCCCTTTTGTAACAAAGTTTCCTGTTCCATTATTAAAACCCCGTGGCTAATTTATGAGAATCAATTTCTTTGTAATCCACTTTATTTCCTTCTGCCCTTTCTTTTGGATCATGTAAGTGCTGCCTCTATTATGCCCTTGGTATCTATAGTCATTTCAAGGAGTCTCTCTTCATGCCTCCTGAGAATGCAGTGCCGAACCGACCCACAGCACATAGGATTTATCCCTTCCTGCTAATGAGCCCAGAGAAGAGACCATCGGAATTGGGCCAGAGTGCTCAAGGGAAACATTTTATTTTTAAACTGAAGAAGAGGTAGAGAATGAGCACTGCAGTGCATAACCCATGCATTGGTATAGGATGTACATATCTGTGTGTGATTGCTCTTACGTATTTAGTCTTCAAAGAGAAAATGAAAGTTCAGTTAGTAGGTGTGAATATGCTTTTGAAATACATAGTAATATCTGCTAAAATTGACAGAGAGGTATGTCTGGAAAGGTATTCCAAATGGCCAGGCTTCTAGAGTTTTGCATCAAAGTTTTAGAATCTAAGCCTGCACAAATATTTCAGTTTCCTAGGGATTAGCATCAAATTACTAAACACACTTGTAAGTACCTATAGGTCTGGACATGTTCTATCCATGGTCAATAAAATTTTCTTTTAAAAAACAATGTGGCAAATCTAGCTGTTCCTAAATCAAACTGAAACCTGGTTAAGCCTTTCCAGATAAAAATAAAGACTATTTAACTGGCTACACTCCTTATTTTCCTAATCGCAGTACAAATAAAGAGCATGGATGAGAACAAGCATATATGAGCCCATGATATGGTTTTTAAATGATTAAAGTGGACTGATGGGTCCAAGGGCCAGCAAAAGGTGATGAGCTGTCTTATTAGTCCCTGGGGAGGGGGGGGAGGAACCAAAAGAGGTAAAACTGGGGCTGAGTATCTCCTTATGAATGAAGCCAATCCATTAGGTCATGAGTTTGGTAGTAAAAGGGAAGGTTTTCTAGTAGTTCGTTCTCATCAACAATACATACTCCAGATCAAATAGTGCATTCAGGCACTAAATGAAAAGGGAATATTGGTTTAATTTTTAAATTTTGGGGGCAAAAATGGTAACCTTGCTACAGCCATATGTTCTGAGCTCTAAGAACTCTTACCATTCATTAACTGAGGAGTAGAATTGAGAAGTAGAAGTGGAAGACAGGAGGGCCTGGCGTGACATTGTCCATGGGGTGGCATAGAGTCAGACTTGACTGTGTGACTGAACAACAAAAGAATTGATAAAGAGGTGGTAGTAGTAGTGGTAGTAGTAGTAGTAGTAGTGGGCAGAAGCATGGAGCAGAAGCGTGCAAGTGAGGTGTTTTGGCGGTGTAAACCTGCCAAACCAGCCCAAGCTGCTTCTGGTTTTTAAAAGAACAAACTACCCAGAATGCATGTGTGTATGAGCGTACATATGTGCATGACCACTAAAATGTATGGGAAAAAAGAAAACCAAACTACACCAAGGGAATGGTGTGCTACAGCCATCTGACCGTGCCATGGCACCTCACAGATGGGACGACGACAGGTTTTGAAGGAGTGTATAGGTGGTTCAGAATGGTTCTTTCTGAGCTGGCCCAGTTTGGAATTCCTCCCATCTGCCCCAGACTTCCTGTCTGTTATCAGCCACTGTGTATGTTCCTTCTCCCCATTTAGCTTAACTTAATGCTGCTGTTCTGCTGCAGTATTCCCGGAATGGGCCCTTGCTTAGGAGTATGCAATTGGCAGTCTCCATCTGGCCTGCACCAAAGTCCCAGATATTCGTATCATCCTGATGAGTCTTCCTGGATGATACACTGTGAAAATACATTCCTTACAGTGACATTTTATTTTTATAAAATCTTAAAATTCAAAATAACACCCTATTAAAATTTGATACTTCCCTGGATTTAGTTGCTATATGTCTACTATTGTTTAATTAATTTAGATAGTGGCTAATAAGCCTTTTGTTGGGAATAGAGCACCATAAAGGTTTATGCCAGGAGTTATCCCAAGCGGCTGTTTTATTTGCTTTGCTTTCTTCTAGGGGAGTTCTGAATGTTTTCAGGTGAGACTTTCTGACTGAGTGGGGGGACTGTGAGTTGGGAATCAAACTGTGCTTAGGAAAAAAACTCTTCTATTTATCTGTCTTTTTTCTATTAAGAGCCTCTAAACAGCCCAGATTGGCTGCAGTTTTGATGCCACCTACCCACCCCAAATGAGTTCTTCATTTTTAGAGTAGTGACGTTGTCACAAACCCAGTCGGATGTCATTGTCATAGTGGGCAAATGAAGTTAATTCAGAGTGAAGGCAATGCAGTCCAAATTAGCTTGTTTGTTTACTGTTCTTTGTGTTGTTGGAACATATGCAGATTTGACTGTTCTTAGGATAAAGAAGATTGGTTTAAGTAAAAATGGCATTGACCTAGGAACCAACTAGGCTGTAACTAGACTCCTCCTGAATGGTTGCAAGGTAGTGGACTGTGGCAGAATTGCAAAACAACAATTTGCAAAGCAAGTTCTGAGTTTTAGCTCAGACCTTCTCTGCTTCTGAAACTGCAGTGTCCTTTGCTCTCCGTTGCCACTGAATTATCCATCACAATCAGATCTGAAAAGGCTTTTAGTCTGTTTGTCCCCATATTTCCTGTACTGAAGGTATCCCTGATGTCATGTTAACTTGCATCTTCATACCAATAGATAGCATCACATGACTGACAGTATTTAAAATCCAATAAACAAATCCTGTGTTTAGTGTAACATACTATACTTTGAACTGGACTATCCGTACAGAAAAATGAAGAAGCCATAGAATTCTGAGCAAGTAGTATGTTGCCTCACCTGGATAGCCTAGCTTAACCCAATCTTACCATATATCAGAACAGGGTTGGCCCTGGCTAGTATTTGGATGGGAGACCTTCATGGAATACCAGGGTTATCACACAGAGCCAGGCAATAGAAAACCACCCCTGCATGTCTTTTGCCAAAAGTTAACTGTCACTTGACGGCAAAATATATATCAGGGGTGGCCAACGGTAGCTCTCCAGATGTTTTTTGCCTACAACTCCCATCAGCCCCAGCTAGCATGGCCAATGGCTGGGGCTGATGGGAGTTGTAGGCAAAAAACATGTAGAGAGCTACAGTTGGCCACCCCTGATATATATAGGGAATGGTTTGTGCCACCTTGACTGCATGTGGCTAATGCAATTTGTAATGCCTTCTGTGTGAAAACAAAATTTCCATTAAGTAGAAAATCATATTAGGGAGAAGGTTCTAATTGACTCTTCTGTGTTCTGTGAGAGTGTTTTTGTGTGTATGGCACTTTTTGTCATAGGGGAGCATTTGGAGAAAGTTGGGCTAAAAGTACTATAAATATGTTGAAAATGTGATCATCAAACTGAGATCATAAGTGGTACTTTCTGTTCTACCACCTCATGTTTCCACTGTCTCATTTTGCTGCATGTTTAGACCAGGCCTCAGGGATCTAATATCCAGTGGTTTCCTGCTAAGGAAGAGCAGAATAGTACAGAATCTACCACACTATAACTAGAGACCAGTTCTGACTCAGTTACTTGCAGGCCTGTACCTTTAGTACCCTTCACCAGAGGCCAGATAGTACATTTTGGGTCAAGATCAGAGTTTCTCCAAAAGACAGTCACAAATTATCACAGGTTTATTTGGATGACATCTTTGGTATCCTTTGAAAAGCACAGGAAGAGGTGATGCATGAGTCTCTTGCCACCTATATAAATAAACCTTCAGCACAAATGCAGTGTTCCTCTGAAGAGTAAAAGCTAGAGAACCAAAGGTGAGGAATATTAACAAATCACAGGCTGACTGGTTGCCACATGGATATTCTGAATCTAAAGTTGAGAGGATGTGTATTCATCCCACGCAATGCAATTTGTCATTAAACACCATGATGGGTTTAACTGCCATCTCTTACCATGCTGTGATCCATGCCTGAATTATGGCCTATGTACTCACTTTTTAAAAGAAGAAGTGTTTGGGGGCTAATTCATGAAACTATTGCTGTCCCATGTCTTCAAATATAGCTGTTTTTCAGCAGAATCCTATGAGTACATTCATAGGCATTTTATTCACAATCAATCCTGCTGTGTTCTGTGGGGATAATCTTCATAGGAATATAGCTTTGGTTGCCTCTAATTATACATTAAATTCCAATTCATGCATACAAACTGCAGTAATGATTGCTTAAAACACAAATTACCAAAATTTTGCCTAAAATTAAATCTTAAACTAACATAGAGGTTGTTCCTCTGGTGAAAATCTGAAGCATTTTCAGGGAAACAACAAAGAGGAACTGGAGCTATCGTTAGGTGTTTTCAGAAGGGATGCCTTAAGATGGAGGATTGTTTGCTGCATTAACGAATGGCAAAGGTTACCTTGAGTTCCACAAAGTAAAAAGGCAGCAGCTTACAAATATTTTAGATAAATAAATAAGAGTTTCAGATTAATGGGAAAAATCTCAAGAGAGTTTTTGGATAGTTATAGTTCTTCAATATGGCTGGTGGCTTCCCATGTTAGTAGGGTGATTTTCTCCAAACTTTTTCAATTAAACTTATCTTAAGATGTGTAAATGTGTGACAAAAGTAATTGAAATTCTGCTGGATGCTTCTTTCAGATGACCTCTACATGGCTGCATTTCAAGTGGCCACCTGTGTGTTATACTTAAGACCCTTTTAAATTTAATAACAGGGCTAAGTTATTGGAGCAGTAAAAGGGTGTGTGTGGGGGGGGGGGATGAAACTGAAGGATAGTGCAGCCAAGATAAAGTCCGCTAGGAAAATCTATTGAAGTTCAGTATAGTGCATCTATTTGCATAATAGAGTTCCACCAAATAAAAGATGTTGTTCAATAAAGTCCACTTTCCAGAATGATCAATATATTTGAAGGGCTTACACCAAAACCAGTGGAATCACCCACAGTGTGCAGTTTAACAGATGTTTGCAATTCTCTGTTCTGTACTAGACTGTCAAACATGGTTGCTGAAAGAATAAGTTTATGAACTTCTCAGATTTCCTTCAAGCTCAATTTTCTTTGGAGGCTTGATATGAATTTCTGAAGCTGCAAAAATTCACTTCTCTGATCAAAGCAAGGACATTTGTATTATTTCCTGGAAATTTTTCACATTACTGCACCCCAAATTTACCACTGCCTTTTGTGCATGTATTTGACCGTAAAGAAAAAAAGATAGGACACATGCAGGGAAGCAAGGTTCATCTTATTTTTCTTTTCTTCAAATACAATTACTAGAGTTATTTTCAAAGACGTTCAGATAGCATTTGCAAGATGAAATAAGAGAACAGAGCAAAATGTCTATATGTTAATTGGAGAAATCAGGGCTTTTTTTGAGCAGGAATGCCGTTCCGGCTGGTTTGATGTCAGGAGGTGTGGCCTAATATGCAAATGAATTCTTGCTGGGCATTTTTTACAAAAAAGCCCTGTGTGAAACAGTGGTGATGTCAGGGAGCCTAATATGCAAATGATTCCTTTTTTAGTAGAAAAAGCCCTGGGAGAAATACATAATAAAACCACATTTGGGGGCTCTATGGGTACTGTCTCATGTGTGTCCCGCATAAAACCACACCTACATGGTTTGGTCATTTAAGTGTTTCTGGAATGTTATTTTTAAAACAACTCCCTTGTATCTAAGGTTAACAATTAAATGGATCTCTGACCTTAATATCTTTTTTGAATAAAACTAAAGGGAGGTAAGCTTAAATAAGGAGAAGTTGAACTTGATGAATAACACAGGTTTTTTTAAAAAATCTATGAAATATATTTTTAAAAATTCCCCTCAACGTATTTTGCCTCTTGACAGCCAGTAAGCACTCAGATTTAGTATGTCTTTTTCTTATACAAACTAACTTTTCCTGCACACCTGTGGAAGGGGAAATATTCTGAGAATGCAAAAAAACCTGGTGTTGTCTTTGGATGGCTTACTGTTTAAGCATTGGACCATTAAGTTTGCTATAAGAAGAAGTTGTACATTCTTCATGAGATATCTAAGAGCCAGAGCCAGCATGTATTTAGTGTCCTTCTAGTAGGTTCTTTTTTGGAAAACCCATGTTGATCTTATGGGTAGGATCCAGCCAGCTTTTCCTCTCAATCTCTCCCAATACCCCTCCTTATTGTAGCCCCCATTCTAAATGGATTTTGTCCATTCAGGTCTCCCAACAAAC
This sequence comes from Heteronotia binoei, assembly GCF_032191835.1. Lineage (NCBI taxonomy): Eukaryota > Metazoa > Chordata > Lepidosauria > Squamata > Gekkonidae > Heteronotia > Heteronotia binoei. The sequence goes on from NC_083224.1 coordinate 51,556,260, forward strand.
ACTTTTTATTGACCAAAGGGATCCTCTCCTCCTTTTCACCAGTGAAAAACCTGATTATAGATAGCACTTTATTTTTATACCACATTTCTACACCACTGTCTGAAACTTCCCAGGCAAATAATTTTTAATGGGACTCCCTAAATAAGAAAATTGGAGATTTTCCTCAGGTTGCTGCAAGCCATCCTTCTGTGGTTAAACAATGTTTTCATATTCCTTTCACTATTAATATAATTTCTGTTTCCTGAATTAAAGAGAATTTGGAACCAATTAAGAACTTAGTATCCACATTCTAGACAAGGTTTGTAGACATGCTTGTAGAGCTGTGTACAAGCACTTCTACACACTTTTCGAAAGGTCACGAAGAAATGGATACTGGGATACATATTTTTCATGAAAATGTTGACCAGTCATGACAAAACATTGTGGAATCTCAGCATTATGGAATCTCAGCAACTTGACCACAACAACAGACACATCATTTCAGGTTTGGACAGGGAAAGAGATTTCTCCAAAGCATGTAAGTTTCTAAGTAGCATTCAAAATTCAAATATGCCAGAGTATTTAAGACCAGTGTTATCAATGCAAATCAGTTACCCTTCTTCTTTAAAAAAGCAAAATAATTTGTAATTTTAAAATGCAAACGTAAGCCATTTTGAATGTGTATAATAGAACATTTCTTGCATAGAGTCAAGGCTGGCCTCAGGGCATTTGGCCTGAGTTACCTCTGGAAGTGACACCTGCATGCTCTAAGGTGCAGGTACTGCACCACTGCACTCACTCATTTCCCTTACCACTCCTTAGGCAGCCACCTAGGGCTGCCTAATGGATGGGCCAGCCCTGCATAGAACTAGTGTGTACTTCTGAGGAATGGTTATGTATGCCCTGATATATTGGAAAGGGGAGTGGGAAGGGAATGATCCTCTGCTTTAACTAAGTGTGTGTTCTTGCATGACAAGGTCTTGAATAATAATGGAATTGTTGAAACCTTCATTGACTTTTGCCCCAAATCTATTGATGAACCAGGTACATAGAAAGCTTGTGGGAGGTCTAGGATTCAGTGTAGTGACTGGGTAGTGGCCTGCCCATTCCTTGCATGTGCTTAGTGTAGTACTTTGGGCAGATGTTTATTGCTATTAATGACTTCTTAGCTACAGTGAATATTTCAATATAACTGTTCACTTGAACAGTGAGGAACATACCATATCAGTAGCTGAAAATATAATCCTTTGCTTCCAGTGCATTACACTTTTTCTTGTGCACAGTGGCACAGAAAATGCAGGCAAGCTAGCAGAATCACTTTCCTCAATTAACAGAGGCAAACAACCAGCTAGCTGAAATGTAAAAGCAACCCTCCCTCTTGAAGTGGTGATACTTCTTAGTGTTGATTCTGGGATTATTTGAGACTTGTAATGCTTTGAAGGAACAAAATCTATGTCTCAGGAAATGTATTCAGGAAAGCACACAAAAGCAGCTACATATTCTAAGAGGACCATAGCTATATCTCAGATAAATCAGGACTCTTCAGGAATTTGTTCTCAAATGAGAGATGAAGCTGATTTAGTAACTATTCTCAAAGACCTTAGTAGACATTTATTCTCATACAGCAGTTGCTGACATAGGGTTAAAGCTTCGAGTACTTTTGAATGAGTTGTGGAAGGAGGAATACACAGGAAGGATGATTTGGGCTGATTTGGAGAGATATAACCATTTAATCTCTCATTCTAGCAAACACTGAGTCATGTGACTGCTCTTGAGCATTGAATTCCACAAAATAGAGTGCCCAAGGTGGAGACCATAGGTACGACCCATAACAGTCATACTTATACTGGAGAGCCAGTTTGGTGTAATGGTTAAGTGTGTGGACTCTTATCTGGGAGAACCGGGTTTGATTCCCCACTCCTCCACTTGCACCTGCTAGCATGGCCTTGGGTCCACCATAGCTCTGGCAGAGGTTGTCCTTGAAAGGGCAGCTGCTGTGAGAACCCTCTCCAGCCCCACCCACCTCACAGGGTGTCTGTTGTGGGGGAGGAAGGTAAAGGAGATTGTGAGCTGCTCTGAGACTCTTCGGAGTGGAGGGCGGGATAGAAATCCATTATCTTCTTCTTCATCTTCTTATACATGCCTTGTGTTTTGTCTCAAGTCCTGTGTCTCCATTTTCCATTCTGGATTGGGACTGTGGTGTACATGCAGAATGAGCTTCAATGCTCTGTACTGTTAACCCAAATTGAAATAGCCCAGGAAAGAGACTGTTATCTCCATTACAGAAGTCCATATGGCTTCCCTCTCCCTAGACTGTTTCAGTTTTACACATGCTATGGTATGTTAACATTTGGTAATGATAACTTTTGGTATGTTGACATTTGATAATGTTTGTTTTGTGTCATCAGATCACTTCTGATTTATGGTGACTCTATGAATTAATGACCTCCCAAACACACTAATCATTAACAGCCTTGCTCAGGTTTTGCAGACTGAGGCCCTTGGCTCCCTTTATTGAGTCAATCCATCTCATAGCATCCATTTCTATCTTTAATAACCAAATACTAATGGAACTGAATGTATTAGCAGTTGAAATATCGACTGGACTTAGTAGAAAGAACCCTGCGTAAAGTTGAATGTAGAGGAATTACCCAAGAATAGCTGTTAGAATAGAAGTGCAATCTTTAAGTTAGGATATTAAGAATTAAGTTCATCATTGTCATTAAAAAGTTCTAGAGCAGACAGGCATAGAACACCAGGAAGAAAAAAAATGAAATTCTGGAAGAATGCTTTAACTATATTTATTCCTGTGTACCAAACATATATTTTGCTTTCATCACTGGATCTATCCATAATATAACTTTAGTATATATTTATTTAAATAATATATTTTAAACTCAGTGCAATTCTAAGCAGAGATAAATAAAAGGGATGCAAAGCATTTCCACCTCTGTTGTAGATGGAATAATTGTACCATGAGTTTACTACTTTACTTCTGCAGCATTCTACTTCTGAAGAATGCCATATAAGACCCAGTTTGGTATCATCAGTGGGATTAAGTGTTGAATGCATCTATTTTTTAAATTTAGTTAAACAAGACCAAGAACTGAAGATGTTTCTCTGAGAAGAACAAAATACATTCAGCTGTCGTTTCTATGGCAATCCTGTAGGAGGCTGGGTTGTACAGTATTAAACTCCTATTGCATGACAAGATGGAAATTTCCCAGTGCTCAACTTTTTCCTCAGCTAATGAAACTTCTAATATTTGTGCACAGAGTATGAAAAAGGAGAATTCTCGTGACTCTTCATTTACCTGCTTAGGATTCTGAACATCAGTTTGTGCCTAGCAGGGGCTCCTGTGATAATTATTCTAGAAGAGTAGCCATGTTAGTCTGTTGCAACAGAAATAAATAGGATACTTTGTTCATTGTAGGATTGCCAACCTCCAGGTGGTGGCTGGAGATCTCCCACTCTTACAACTGATCTCCACGTGGCAGAGAAAATGACCACTTTGGAAGGTGGACTGTATGACATTATATCCCATTGAAACCCCACCTTCCTCAGGCTTTACACTCAAAAAATCTCAAGGTGTTTCCCAACCCAGAGCTGGCAACCTTAGTTCTTAGAGGCTGTTTTGTTTTCAGGGGGTGGTGGTCTGAAGGAAAGAAAGGTTTACTACCCTGTGCTCGTGTGAGAAAATTAGTACTGCTCAGAATGGATTGTAGATTATGCATGATGCATTAAACTGGGTTGACCAGAGAACTGTACACAACAACTGATTGTGTTCTGTAGTTATCTCTTTGGGGCCTGTCTTAAAGTAGGCTGTTCCTAGTCTTTTCAGGCTGTTTCTTGACTTCACTAGGTGGGTGTTGTAACCCCAAGAATACTTGATGTAAACCCTTCAGCTGTCAATTGGAGCAAATATGTTTATAGCATAGTTTTTGGTTGTTATGGTCCTTCAGCTGGTTGCAGCTCTTTCCTGAATAATTTTTTACATTATGTGTCTGCCTGGCTAGAACCCACTGCACGCATTTGACACAGTAGCAGTAGAAAAGGGGAAGAGTCCAGTAGCATCTTAAAGAGTAAAAAATGCAACAGGGTATGAGCTTTCAGGAGTCACTTCAGATACAAAAGCTCATACCTTGCCACAATCTGTTTCGTCTTTAAGGTGCCACTAGGTTCTTGCTCTTTTCTACTGCTGTAGACAGACTAACACAGCTACTTATCTTGATTGTGTCATGGGTGCTGGGGACCCTTCAGAGGAAGTTGAGTCTGATGAGGAAACTGTGCCCCTGCCACCTGCACCAGTGCCCCTGCCTCCTGCTGGAGAAGATCCCAGCCCCCCTGCCTCGCCCTCTCGGGTGGCTCGTGTGCGTGACCGCCTCCGGCAGGACCTCAGGGATCGGAGGAGGGCGGCACGCTCACAAGCAAGACGCTCCCTGAGCCCTGAGTTCTGAGAGGATTCTGGCCCTTCTAAGAGCAAGGATGCTTGAGTGGTAACAGGATCCTGGCTGCCTCCCTGAGCCAGCAATTAGCCCAAACGGGCAACAGCCAGCAGAGGGCTATATAGCTGTGGGCTTTGGGAGGAAGCTTTGTGGAAGCAACTAGTCATCTCCCTGACATTCTAGCATCCACTCCGGCTTGACTTTGGTTCCTGACTCCCTGACTTTGGCTTTGGACTTCTGGACTCCCTGACCTCGGCTTCTGGACCTCAGACCTGCGATACTTCTACAGTGATTCGGATTTGGCGCCTCGGACCCTCCTGCTTACTGGCTACAGACCTCGGACTGCCTCTGGACTTTGCCTGACCCGGCCCCAGCCGGGACAGATTGCTTCCACCCACAAACACCCACTCCACAGGATGGATGCTGAAGCAAGTGAAACCACAGAACTACTGGCTGCGCTCCAAGCCCAGGTACAGCAGCTAACACAGGCAGTAGTGCACTTGCAGCAACAACCTGCGGCCAGTGCTCCAGCCAAGTGCCCAGTTCCCCCACCTGACAGATTTGGGGGTGCCGTGGAAGAATTTCCTGCCTTCTTAGCACAGTGTCGGCTGTACTTTGAACTGAGAGCACGGGACTTCCTCAATGACAAAACCAAGGTGTGTTTCGTCATCAGTCTGTTAAAGGGGCAGGCGGCCAAATGGGCCACACCCTTACTGGTCGCGTCCTCTCCCCTACTGACTGATTACCAGGGGTTTGAGGCCCACTGTTTTATAGATGCCGCCTTTGTGAAGCAACACCAGATCCCTGTGCAGACAAAAGGGATTCCGTCGCTGGTGGAGGCTATTGACGGGCGCCTCCTCCGTTCTGGCCCCGTCACCCAGGAGACCTGTCCCATCACCTTCCACGTCCAGCAGCACCAAGAACAGCTGCGGTTTGATGTCGCCCGCATGCCTCGCTTCCCGCTGATTCTAGGCCTTTCCTGGCTGAAGCTGCACAACCCCATCGTGGACTGGGCCCAGCAGGAACTACGCTTCCGAGACCCATGCCCCCATCTGACTCCTCCCACCACTCTAGCAGCTGGCATCCCGAGTGGTGGTCCTCAGCTCCCTCAGAAGTATGTGGACTTTGCTGATGTCTTCGAAGAGACAGGAGCTGATCAGCTTCCCCCTCACCGGCCCTACGACTGTGCCATTGATTTGGTACCTGGGGCACCACTCCCGGTGGGGCGTCTGTACCCAATGTCGGAGCCGGAGTTGGCAGCTCTGCGAGACTTCCTGGACAAGAACCTGAAACGCGGATTCATCCGACCCTCAACCTCTCCCCTATCTGCTCCAGTGCTCTTCGTGAAGAAGAAAAGTGGGGAGCTCCGGCTGTGCAATGACTACCGGGCCCTGAACAAGATCACCATCCGCGACCGGTACCCTCTACCACTGATCCCGGAACTCTTGGATCGCCTAAAGGGGGCCCAAATCTACACCAAGCTGGACCTCCGTGGAGCGTACAATTTGGTGCGCATACGGCCCGGAGACGAATGGAAGACCGCGTTTGGGACCCGATACGGGCAGTACGAGCACCTGGTAATGCCCTTCGGACTGACCAATGCCCCCGCTGTCTTCCAGAGGTTCATGAATGACATATTCCGGGACCTGCTCGACCGCTTCGCGATCATATACCTGGATGACATCCTAATTTACTCCCGCAATCCTGCCCAGCACGCCGAGCACGTCCGCCAGGTCCTGCAGCGCCTACGAGCCCATGGTCTCTACGCCAAGCTGGAGAAGTGCGACTTCGACCTGCGCTCCGTCGAGTTCCTTGGGCACATCGTGTCACCGCAGGGGATCCTCATGGACCCGAAAAAAGTAGAAGCGGTCCTGACCTGGCAGGCTCCTCAGAATCGCAAAGACCTGCAGCGGTTCCTCGGTTTTGCCAACTACTATCGGCAATTCATCCCGGCCTACGCATCCCTGACCACACCCCTGACTCAACTACTCCGCCCCAAAGAACCCTTCCACTGGTCCCCAGAGGCCGATAACGCCTTCTCCACCCTGAAGACTCGCTTTGCCACCGGGCCACTCCTGAGATACCCCGACCCCCAGCTTCCCTTTACGGTGGAAGCTGATGCCTCCAACGTGGCCCTGGGAGCAGTGCTGTCCCAGCGCGAGGAGCCGTCCCAGCCACTACAGCCCTGCGCCTATTACTCGCGGCAGCTCACTGCTGCAGAGAGGAACTATACCATCTGGGAGAGGGAGTTGCTCGCGATCAAGGCGGCGTTTGAGGTTTGGCGACATTACCTCGAAGGGGCTCGCCACCCTGTTCAAGTGCTCACCGATCACCGGAACTTGGAACACCTCCAGACCACCCGCCGTCTCAACCAGCGCCAGATCCGGTGGTCCCTATTCTTCTCTCGCTTCGACTTCCGGATCTCCTACATCCCCCATACCCAGAACCGGAAAGCAGACGCGCTCTCCCGGAAACCGGAATACGCCCCTGCCTCAACTGAGACCGCGCCCGCTGCTCCAATCCTGCCGCCCTCAGTATTTGCAGCCACCTCCACTTCACCAGCACTCGTGGAGGACATTCGGGCTAGCCAGGCCAATGATCCCTGGGTCCAGCAACACCTCCAGGCTCTCCAAGATGACCCAACAGGGGAGTTCACGACTCGAGGCGGCCTCTTGCTACACCGCGAACGCCTCTATGTGCCGCCCGGGCCCTTGCGGGCAGAAGTGCTACGCCTGACCCACGACTCGTTACCCGCCGGGCACTTTGGACAGCATAAGACCACCCACTTGCTGACAAGGGAATTCTGGTGGCCACGAGTTCGCGCTGATGTTGCCCGCTATGTCAGCTCCTGTGACGTCTGCCGACGGGCCAAAGACATCCCAGCCAAACCCTCAGGGTTGCTGCAGCCCTTGCCCACATCTTCAGGACCCTGGGATACCATCTCGATGGACTTCATCACGGAACTTCCACGCTCCAAGGGTCAGACTTGTATCTGGGTGGTCGTCGACCTATTTACCAAGATGGCCCACTTTGTTCCGTGCCCGAAACTCCCCACAGCTCAGGAGACGGCCCAGCTTTACCTGCAACACATCTTTCGTCTGCATGGACTCCCAGCCCATCTGATCTCCGATCGGGGCCCTCAGTTCTCCTCTCGGTTCTGGCAAGCCCTCCATTCCAGCCTGGGTACTCGAGTGCACCTGTCCTCGGCCTACCACCCACAGACAGATGGCCAGACAGAGCGCACCAATGCCACGCTAGAGCAATATCTCCGCTGCTACACCTGTTACCAGCAGGATGACTGGACCACTCTATTGCCCCTAGCGGAGTTTGCATACAACAACGCGGTCCATTCATCCACCCAAATGACCCCGTTTGCTGCAACCTACGGGTACCACCCTCGGTTCTTCCCAGCGATCCTACCACCCACGAATGTCCCCGCCATCGATGCCTACCTGCAAGAACTCCGTGCCAGCCAAGACTTGCTCCGAGAGCAGCTACAGCAAGCCAAGGAGGCATATAAACGGGCTGCGGACCGAAAGAGGCAAGAAGGCCCTCCAGTGCAGCCGGGGGATCAGGTGTGGCTCTCAACTCGCTACCTGCGCCGGCCTGGTCGGTCTCACAAGCTGGATGCACGGTTCATTGGACCCTACCCCGTCGTTGAACAAATAAACCCCGTCGCCTTCAGGCTCCAGTTGCCACCCCACCTCCGCATTCACCCCGTGTTTCATCGCTCCCTCCTTGTTCCGGCTGCACCCCCTGACCCAGCTCGGACTCCTTCCCCACCGCCGCCACCACCAGTGTTGGTGGATGACGAGGAAGAATATGAGGTGCGCCAGATCCTGGACTCCCGGTACCATCGTGGAGGCCTCCAGTACCTGGTGGACTGGGAGGGATACGGCCCAGAAGACCGGTCTTGGGAGCCCGAGGACAATCTTCATGCCCCGGACTTGGTGCACCAGTTCCACAACGACCACCCCGACCTTCCAGGTCCCTCGACGGAGGGGGGCCCTGGGGGGGGGGATAGTGTCATGGGTGCTGGGGACCCTTCAGAGGAAGTTGAGTCTGATGAGGAAACTGTGCCCCTGCCACCTGCACCAGTGCCCCTGCCTCCTGCTGGAGAAGATCCCAGCCCCCCTGCCTCGCCCTCTCGGGTGGCTCGTGTGCGTGACCGCCTCCGGCAGGACCTCAGGGATCGGAGGAGGGCGGCACGCTCACAAGCAAGACGCTCCCTGAGCCCTGAGTTCTGAGAGGATTCTGGCCCTTCTAAGAGCAAGGATGCTTGAGTGGTAACAGGATCCTGGCTGCCTCCCTGAGCCAGCAATTAGCCCAAACGGGCAACAGCCAGCAGAGGGCTATATAGCTGTGGGCTTTGGGAGGAAGCTTTGTGGAAGCAACTAGTCATCTCCCTGACATTCTAGCATCCACTCCGGCTTGACTTTGGTTCCTGACTCCCTGACTTTGGCTTTGGACTTCTGGACTCCCTGACCTCGGCTTCTGGACCTCAGACCTGCGATACTTCTACAGTGATTCGGATTTGGCGCCTCGGACCCTCCTGCTTACTGGCTACAGACCTCGGACTGCCTCTGGACTTTGCCTGACCCGGCCCCAGCCGTGACAGATTGACATAGTAGACTCTGATCCATAAAAGCTTATGTTAGAATAAAAAATAGGTAGTGTTTAAGGTGTCTTTTGAGAGGGAGGGAGGGAAAGCAGCATAGTATAGTCTGATCTCATCAGATCCTGGCTGCTGAGCAGGGTCACTACTTGGATGGGAAACTGCCAAAGAAGACTTTGCAGAGGAAGGCAGTGGAAAACCACCTCCGGATCATACTTACCTTGAAAACCCTTTGCTGGGGTCACCATTAGTCACTTGCAACTTGATGGCACGTGTATACACAATACTCCTCATTGTAACTGCCATAAAGCCATATTTGATAGCCTTCAGGATTTTAAAATTTTTTCATGGCCATAACAGTGTAAGTTGTGTCTATTCACTGAGATAGAAGCCTGTTTGTAGCAATCAAAATGAGTAGAATGAATGCATGTGAGAAGATAGGGATCATGGTAGTAAGCCTTTGCTCCTGGTCAACACACATTCATTCTAATGTCTTCAAGAGCCGACAAGTGTACAGCTCCCTCTATGTGGTTGGGAAATGGCATGCGTATGCTTGTGCCTAGGGTTTTTTTTTTTTTGTAGCAGGAACTCCTTTGCATATTAAGCCACACACCCTTGATGTAGCCAATCGTCCAAGAGCTTACAGGGCCTATTGTAAACTGCAGGAGGATTGGCTACATCGGGGGTGGGGGGGGGTGGCCTAATATACAAAGGAGTCCCTGCTACAAAAAAAAAGCCCTTCTTGTGTCTATGCACATGAGGCCAATACATATGTTCAAATGAATGGGCTGCTGTGACCACAGTTCTTCCCTACACACATTCATTCTGTCTTCAGAAAGGGACTAATAAGGACTTAAATGTTTCTTTCATAAGGACTTAATGTGTGTTATATGGAAGAAATTACCTCACAGCAGTCTTTAGTGTTATTTGGGATTCATCAACATGAAGCTAACTAAGCATATCCTGAGAGTTTTTTCCTCAGTCAGCTCCCACTTCAGTGTAAAAGCAAACGGAGGGGGAGGGAGGACTCCTAGATTAAGGGAAAGAGTTTTCACATCAGAGCGTATGACTTGGAGAGGACTGAGCCTTTGTGCATGTCTTATAGAAATCACCCTCTGCTCTGCCTCAGAATACTTTTGATTGAAGATAGTTTATTCATGATTCATAACCTCAGTTGAGCACAAATGTATGACATCTATATTCTGGGATCGCTATCTTTAGCCTGCATCTGCTGGAGTTCACCCTCTTGCTTTTGGAAAGAAACTGTAGAAATGGATGCAGATGTCTTTATTTTTTTATAGCTGGAATGAAGAAGTAAAATTTATTTATATTTTAATTTATAGTCTGCATTTCTACCAGAAAACACTCTCAAAGAAGTTTAAAGATAGTAATCATATCAATAAAACAATGACTAAAAGTAATCATTATGATGTAATGCTAAAAAGCCTTAAAACAGCACTAATATAAAACAGCACTAACCTTAAAAGCACTGAAAGAATTAGGTAAGTTTGCCCTATGGTTAGAGGCAAGAGGGTTAGAGGCACAGACATTGTGGGGTGGGGGTCAGCATCGGGGCCATAATGATGTCACTTCTGAGGAAAACTATGAAATGATGGCAGGTTAAACCACAGAGTTTCTAGTGATTCTTAGAGCTGCCTGCTATCATTTCTGGGATTTCCCCAGAACAGATGTCATAACACCTGCAATGGCACCAGGTATTTTTTCTATTCTCCCAAAAAGGTAATTGGATCAAACAACAGGGGATTTCTGCCCCAACCAGAGGAATGGCATTCCTAGTTTGCCCTAATCTTATTAAAATTCAGTGGTGCAGATCTCATAGCTTTTCTAGGAATGGGAGTTCCTAATGCAGTTGTCACCACTATAAAAAAAACCCCTCCCTTTCTAGCAAAAGGGTAGCCACAACACTGATAGCACTGGCATCTGAAGCAACATGTTTCCTAATGAGTTTAGTTCATGAGGTTGAGATGTAGGATATATTGCAAAGCCCTGACCTGGAGGCCCAGGTCACAAAGATGATTCAGCTGGTGCTTTACCATCTTCACCAGGTTAAACAGTTGGCCCTGTACCTGTCACCCTCTGACCAAGCTATGGTGATCCATGCAGTGGTCACCTCCAGGCTAGATTACTGCAACTTGCTCAACATAGTGCTTCCAGCTTGATCTGGAAAATGCAACTGGTCCAGAATGCAACTGTGAGGGTCCTTACAGGGACACCTTTCAGAGTGCATATCCAACCAGTGCTCTATCAGCTGCACTGGCTCCAGACTGAGGACTGGATCAAGTTCTGATCTTGACCTTTAAAACCCTTAACAGTGGGGGACCAGCATACTTTCAAAACTGCCTTTCCTGGTATGCCCCCCCCCCATAGAGCACTAGAGTGATCAAAATCTGCTGGTGGTCCCCAGCCCCAAACCCATCTTTCTGCCCTCAACCAGGACCAGGGCCTTTTCAGCCCTGGCTCCAGCCAGGTAGAACACTCTTTCAGGAGAGATCAGAGCCCTGTGGGATCTGGCACAATTCCTCAGAGCCTGCAAAACAGAGTGTTTCCACTAGACCTATGGTTGATCTCAGAAGCTAATCAGGGTCATCCCTGGCTGGTATTTGGATAGAACAGGAGTGGTCAATGGTAGCTCTGCAGATTTTTTTTGCCTACAACTCCCATCAACCCCAGCCAACATGGCCAATGGCTGGGGCTGATGGGAGTTGTAGGCAAAAAACATCTGGAGAACTACCATTGGCCACCCCTGGGATAGAAGACCTCCAAGAAATAACAGGGTCATTATACAGAGACAGGCTGTGGCAAACCACCTGTTAGTCTTTTGCCTTGAAGAATCGCCGTAAGACATTTGTGACTTGATGGCAAAAAAACAAACAAAAAAAGCATTGGAAAAGACATGCCTTAAAGTGACTCAGATGCAGGTTGCTTAGAGTTTTCAGCATCAAAATGAATTCTTTGAATTTAGGTTGCCACTGTTTCCCTTGAGGTTAATCTGGAAAATGCAACTGATTGCCACTGATTGCCACTGTTTAAAAGGTAGCCCTTCATAGAGCACATTACAGTAACTGTGGATAGTACCTAAGCACAAATTACAGAAACTAGGTGCAACTGACATAGCATTTGAAGGGGAAGGGGGATGCTTTTCTTGCCACAGCTGGAGATTTAAACTTATGGCTGGTCCCAGGAGTTCTCCCGGTTCCAGGCTGTGAACTTTTTCTTAAGTATGTGTATTACCCTTATACCAAGCAGGCATTCTCCTTTGCCCCATCCGAATAATCTTGTGAATAAATGCTGATTTATCCTTGAACTACTGTTTTAAGCTGGTTCCAGATGTCATGAGCTCATTCACACTACAAATTGCTCTTGCAACTTTAACAGAAAAGTTGCAAAAATGTGAAAGTGTTCTAGTCTGAAACTCCTTTTGAAATCTCTAAATAGATTTCTCTTGATCCCCAACCTTGAAATATAGATTGACCCTGGTATTAGGGTGGTTGGAATGGAGGATAACTGTATTTACCTGAGTTCCTTTGCCATATTATTCAAATATGCAGAATAATGAAGACAGCTTGCCTTCATGATGCAACGTAAATGAGGTGTGTGTGTGTATGGGGGGGATACATGGATAGAACAGGCAATGATAATGTGACTACAGAAGGTAGGTAGTTCAGTTTGATCTTAAGTGAGGGGATACTGGGCAACAGTATGCTGCAAGACACATTGATAGATTCCCCAACAGAGTAAGATGCTATTTGCTATGAAATCAGAGCTGCAATCATACTAGAATTGCCACCTTAAGAGTGTCCTGGCTTTCTGAGAGCAGCTTCACATGATAGTTTTGCATTCAGGAACTGATTACAGGGGTATCAAGTCAGTGATAAAATACACACATCTATATAAGCTGCAGCATTTCCCTTTAAATTACATGCAAGCAGGATCACTGATCCTTTTGATGCTCCCATAGCTTCTTGAAGGTGAGAGCTGCAATTGCCCTTCACAACATTTATTTCAGTATGAGGTTTTGCATAAACCCTTCTTGGAGGCTCCAAATGTGACTTCAATTTATGGCACAAGGCTCCCTTTCATCCCATCATTGGTATTTATTTAAATTATGTATATACTGTTTTCCTTGAAAATTATCCCAAGGGTAATTTCCAAGACAATAAATACAATAAAGCAGTAAAAAGAATTTAAACACAACATTCTGGATCTCACAGATGATTTCCATGGGTGAAATAATTTATTATTTTATTTACTTCATTTGCAACCTGCCTTTCTTGAAATAAAAACTGCTCATGGTAAAATATTCAATACAACAAGAATATTACAAAGATAGAAAGGAATGCAAAAGATTTATGTGATCTGAAGAGAAACCAGAGTATGAATGCAATGCAGTAAAAGCAAGTTGATACATACAATAAACATAGTGGTAGACTATTACATTACAAAAACTATTCTATTCCATTAGAAAAACACCCTCCAGAACTGTTCCATTATACTATACTCCTAATCCCTTTTATTTTAATTTATTAATGCTTTTCTGAACATGTCTGCTTTGCACATGCTATGGATTGACAGAAGTATAGGAGCCTTTCAGAAGCAAGCCATTCTACCATATGGGAACTACAACAGAAAATACATAATCTTAAACATTTGCAAGTTGGCACCCTTAGAAGGCTTTGCTCAAATGAGTGAAGCTTTTGTGATGGAGCATAGTGGGAGAGGAAGTTCTGCGGGTATTTGGGTCCAAGGGCTTTGTAAGTGATAACCAATACCTTGAACTGAATTGTGTAACTGATCAGCAATTAATGGAGTGACTGCAGAGTAGGTTCCACCGAACCATGGAAAGTAACTGAGCTGTGCTCTTCTATACAAACTGGAGTTTCCAGGTTGACTTTGAGCAGAACCATGTAGAGTGCTCTAGAGTAATCTAGCCTTGAGATAACCATGCCATAAATCTACATGGCCACATAAGCCAAATCAAAGTAAGAAGCCATCTTCCAGGCTAAGCAAATCTGGAAGAATGCCTTTTTTGCAGCTTCATTAACTTGGTTCTTCAGTAGTAATATTGGGTTCAGTATAACCTCTAGCCTATTAACTCAATCAGCAAGTGTCAACAGAGGTCATAATGTCCCTGTATAAATCGATGGTGCGGTCTCATTTGGAATACTGTGTACAATTCTGGTCACCGCACCTCAAAAAAGATATAGCATTGGAAAAAGTGCAGAAAAGGGCAACTAGAATGATTAAAGGGTTGGAACACTTTCCCTATGAAAAAAGGTTAAAACGCTTGGGGCTCTTTAGCTTGGAGAAACGTCGACTGTGGGGTGACATGATAGAGGTTTACAAGATTATGCATGGAATAGAGAAGGTAGAGAAAGAAGTACTTTTCTCCCTTTCTCACAATACAAGAACTCGTGGGCATGCAATTAAATTGCTGAGCAGTCAGGTTAGAAATGATAAAAGGAAGTACTTCTTCACCCAAAGGGTGATTAACATGAGGAATTCACTGCCACAGGATGTGGTGGCAGCTACAAGCATAGACAGCTTCAAGAGGGGAATGGATAAGTATATGGAGCAGAGGTCCATCAGTGGCTATTAGCCACAGCTTATTGTTGGAACTGTCTGTCTGGGGCAGTGATGCTCTGTATTCTGGTGCTTGGGAGGGGCACAATGGAAGGGCTTCTACTCCCACTGGTGGGCCTCTAGATGGAACTTCGTGGCGGGGGGTTGGCCATTGTGTGACACAGAGTGTTGGACTGGATGGGCCATTGGCCTGATCCAACATGGCTTCTCTTATGTTCTTATGAGGTATTTTCTCTGATTCCTTCCTCCTATTGTGGACCATTTACCTTCAATGTTTTCAGGGGGTGTTTTGGGCTTGAGCGGGATGGAAATCTATTTCTGCCTCTGGAAATCCTCAGTGGATCCAAGCCAACAACTCCTAAACAGCAATTAGTCCAATACAATATTAAAACTAAATTAAAACAGCAATATGACATTAAAAGGAATAGCAGACTACTTGGCAGTCCATGTGGATGTGCACTGGAAATGTATCTGTAATTCTCCCCCTCCCCAGCACCACACACACACCAAAATATTGTGTAGATACATTCCGATTCCTCTGTCAATGGCACATACGTTGGCGCTTTGGAAATTAATATCAGATACTTTAATCTGTCAGACCCATTTACTTATTTATTTATTGGATTTCTATCCTGCCCTCCCCGCCGAAGCAGGCTCAGGGTGGCTCAATGACACCAAAATTTCCTCCCTGTAAATTTCATTTCATAAGAATGTTAAGAATTCATTGTTGAGGATTCCCTCTTTTTCACAGAGTTACAATTTTCAAAGTTCCTAATAGTTTTTTTTTAAAAAAAAAACAAAGACATGAAACCACTTCATGTTTCTAACATGGGCTTGTTCTTATTTTCTGTGTTCTCAAGAGGTTTATAGTTGATGTTACAGCTGAGGGTACTTTGAGAAACTGGACATTGCTCTCACTCTTCAACTGCCCCAGAGACACTTGATGATATAGAAACATCTACTACTCTTACTAATAGCCTGATTATGTCAGCTGCTCTAAACAAAACACATTCTTTTAACAGGTTGTCCCCTCTTGTGGCTGAGGACCAAATGGGTCATTCAGCAGAAGAGCCATCTGAATGGCTGCCAGCAAGCTGAGCAGCCAGAGAAGAACTCCAGTGCCCATTGTCCTGGCAACTGTTTGCAGGGCTACCTGCCATCAGCCACAGACAAGATGTCTGTTTCTTCCACACCACTGAACAACACTGAACCAAAGGGGCCAAACCAAAACTCACCACAGATTAATAGGTGTTTATGTGAAAAAGCATTCACAGTCAAAAGGTGAATATTTTCATAGAATCCTCTTGTGGGAGAGGCATGCAGCAAAACAGGAGATTTACTCATGGGCCTTCAAAGATAGTTGATAGGCTGCCTTTTGCTTGGCGGGCCAAGCCATGCAGGCCTTTTGATAGAGATATCCCACCTGTAGTCCTGTTAGTTTGAAATGGAAAAGGGTTTTTTTGTACAAACTTTCCAGTTTTGTATCTCTCATCAAATAAGTCTGGCATAGCTAAGCTTCCCCTATTCTGTATTGCCAATGAGGACAGGGAATGAAATGATAGGGAGGTGGTAGTGATGTCCCTGCCTCTGTTCAATCCACCAGAGTCTTCATGGATTAGATGAAGCGCTATGACTTGTTGAAATATTTGCAAATGTAAATTCATATGCACCAAATGCTATTTTATATTAAGGAGAGAGGGTTTTTCTACCCTGCTTTTCTCTACCTGAAGGAGTCTCAAAGCGGCTTACAATTGCCTTCCCTTTCTCTCCCCACAGCAGCTGTGATTGGCCGAAAGTCATGCAGTGGGCTTCATGTGGAGGAGTGGTGAATCAAACCCAGTTCTGTATATTACAGCCCTATACTCTACACTTCTAAGCACTACACCACACTGGTTCTCATATTATTAGCTGCGGTTCTGTGCCTGTTATCATTGCAGCCTCCAAGTGGGGCCTTGAGATTCACTTTACAGAGGTCAGTTTTCCTGCTCTATGTCATTGTACCCTGCTAAGGTCCCTTCCCTGGCCTTTACCTGGATGGCCCAATGAGGCCCAGTTTTGTCAGATCACAGAAACTAAGCAGGGTCAATCCTGGATGAGATGGACCACCAAGAAAGTCCAGGGTTGCTACACTGAGGCAGGCAATAGCAAACCACCTCTGACCATTTTTTGCCTTGAAAGCCATAAGTCTGCTGCAACTTGATGGCACTTTCCACCACCAAGGTCCCTGCCCTCTCCAAATCCTGACCACCTCAGGTTCCACTCCCAAATCTCCAGAAATGTCCTGATCTGAAGCTGACAACCCTAGTGCCTGATGTTGTATGTGTCAACCTGCAATTCATCTAAATACTTCTGTTGTCCATTAAAGCTTATTAAGATAAATGCTGTGTTGTCAGCATTGAGTCACCAGAAGTTACTCTAATTATTTGGCATCTTTTCTAACACATTCAAAGCATCCATTGGTCAAAGAAAAAGTTCTTTTGAGGCAGTTTTGCATCAAATAGGTGCTGCAAAGAAAGAATAAAGCAGTTTTTTTTCAAGTGGGGAGACAGGTCTTTCTAGGTGTGTATTGAACACCAAACTCTAAAGAAAGAAATTGAGTTTTGAGTCCCTATTCTAAGCCTAATACTTTAGTCTAGAGAGGATACATGCATAAAATGTCACATAGGAAAAAGCAGTGAAGGTGCTAATTGTATACACCCAATATTGTTTCTAGGTATGACAGCTAGGTGTTCAGGCATAAGACAAGGACCAGTCCAAAACAAAATGGTTCTTTTACTGCTTGCTTTTATTGTTCCTACAGTCTCTTGTGGACTCATTTGGGAACCTGCAAATATCTCATCTGGGCATGGAGCAAAAAACCAAACAAAACCCTCTTCTGATGCATCACTCTTCCATTGCACAGACTGTGTCTGCTTCAGCCCTGAACTCCCATTAGTTTTAAATGGAAGAATTGATTTGAACATACTTGAATGTACAAAAATAACTTGTCAGGTTCACCATATGGAGCACAAGATCCCAGTAAAGCATTCAGAGAGCAGCAGGCACTCATAGCCCCCACCTCAAACAGCTGTTCGTTGGCCTCTGATTCTTTGTCTGATGCTTCCTTCTCTTGCTGCCTGTCTTGCCTCAGTGCTCCAAACATGCAAACAGCCAAACTCCATCTGGACCATTAGCAACTAAGACAGGCTGTGCCATGAACTATTAGAAATACAAGGTGCTGCCTCAGATTTGCTGATGGACACCATAGATAGTGCCTGAAGCAAACTTTCTTAACAGATCATACAATTAAACCAGCATGCTACAGTAATTGCCAGTCTGCTGGTCTTTTTCTCCAATAGTCTGGCCTTTCTTGCTTCCTTACCTTGCACCCAGCTCGGCCAGATTTTGCAAAGCAGTAGTTAGGGTGTTTCAACAAGATAAAATAACCTTTCCGTATCTTAATTTATCTCTCTACATGTTTTTCATTCATTTCTGTCTCCCTTTACCTAATTTTTCACACACACACCTTTATTTCAGTTCTTGGTCTCAAGACCTTCTCGTCTTTATCATGCTTGGTGACAGAATGTAATTAACAATAGTATAGTAGCCAACTTTTGCTAATATTATAAACTGGAGTTGCTGACCACTGTACATTGCACTAGTCTTGCTAGGCTTCCAAACCCTTCCCCCTCCCCCTTCCCTGGACTGTGATTCCATGCTTGACATCAGCTGGCATTGCCGCAATGGCACTGGGTTTGCTGGGCATTCTACATTGCACTAGTTCTGCTGGGCCTCCAACCCCTCCCCCCACCCCACCTCCTTACTTGGACTGTGATTCTGTGCCTGCCTCTGTGTTGGCTCTTAGCTTTTGGGATCTAATGAAATCAGGCTATCCTGGGGTTATCCAGATCAGGACTAAGCTGAGAGTAATGTGACTTGCCCAAAGTCACTCAGAAAGCCTCCATGGCACGAGTGGGGATTTGAGCCTGGATTCTCCAGATCCTAGTTTGACACTTTAACCACCACACCATGCTGGCTCTTGTAATGGAATAGTGTGTTGGAATTTTAATTGTTTTTACTGGCATGATTATAGATGTGATTATAGGCATGATTTAATTGTTTTACTTGCATGATTATAGATGTGAAGTTGAATTTAAAAAAATTCACGGTCTGCATTTCTTTTTTGGCCATTGAAACTTGCTTTCAATGGCACATTTAAGACCAAACTTTATTCTGCTGCTTCAGACCAACACATCTACCCACCTGAATCTAATAGGAGAATTAGTTTTGATCTTAAATCTGAAAATACAGAACACTGTAAAACTATATTGTCAATGTATATTTTATATATTCCAATAATCCTGTTCAAGATCTTTGCTGTGAATGTACTAAGATGGGATGAGAGCTTCAAAATGTCTCAGTCACTCCCTCTGTTCTCTAGGTACTGTTTTATAATATCCTAGTCCTGAGCTTCTGACAGAATGCAGTGTCCCCTAGGGTAAATCTACCACCAGTTTTCATTTTAAAATGGACTTCAGCAACATCCTAAGGTTCATGATCTGTATCTGATAAACCAGTATTTGTCCTGCTGTGCTGTTGTGTCCTTATAGCTATGTAGGTGCAGGAAAGGGGGGGGGGGGGCGGATATTCTGGTAACAGTCACAGAGGGCAGTTTCATAAGAAATGTATAACTTAGCTGTCCACTTAGGACCATCACAGTAGGTTTAAAAGAGAAGAGTTAGATTTATACCCCAGCCTTCACTTGGAGTCTCAGAACAGTTTACAATCTCTTTCCCTTTCTCTCCCACAAGATATATTCTATGAGGTAGATGGGGCTGAGAGAGCTTTTGAGAACTGCTCTTGAAAGAGCAGCTCTTTCAAGAACTATGACTGATTCAAAGTCAACCAGCAGCTGCATGTGAAGGAGTGGGGAATCAAACTTGGTTCTCCAGATTAGAGTCTACCACTCTTAACCATTACAACATGCTGGCTTAAAATAGAGAGAAAAACCAAAAATGCAATTTTCCCATGCATTCTCTCCAAGAACATGTCATTTGGCCAGTGATCAGATACATATTGCCTGTGTCTTTGCTTCTGTAACTATAGGGCAACTAACAATTGCAGCAGAGGCAGAAATAAAGCGACTGTATCCTGCGGCTCACAGAATTTCTCCCTTCTTTGAGAATATTGTGCAGAGTTACTCCAGTTTGACTTAGACATAACTCTGCATAGGATTGCATTGTCGATATCATAACTCCTGAAGTTCTTGCACAGCTGCTCCCTTCAGTTATGCTGCAGAAGTCTGAATATGAACCCCTTTAAAGAAGAAATATTAACATAGGTAGCTGTCATGATTTGGTATTTACGTAAGATGCCACAGGACTTCCATTTTATTTTATTACAGTACTCTTACACAGCTGACCCTCTGGAATGATTTAAAACTATTGTTCAGTAAAAATACAAGTGTTGTGAACTGAATTGCACATGTTTCATTGTCTTCAGCTTGATGCGGGATGATGATGTTGAAGCATATGATAGTTCTCATTCTGCATATCTGAAACTAGCATGGTAGAGAAGCATGCCATTAAGTCAAGGATGCTTTTCACCTTTTTAAATGGGGCCATCTCATGCTGGACTCTTCCAGCAGTATTAGAATGTGAATGTCATGGCATATGTAAGCTGGACAGCAATTTATAATGGATCTGTTTACAATCTGCCCTGCGTTTGACCTTGAGCTCACAGTAATTGGGATGTTTAAATTCTGTTTGTGCCTCTGAGAGAATAATGGGCTCACTTGGCCCTGGTTTTACAGTCATGTTGAACTCTATTATCTCCCATTAATATCAACAAAAGAAAAGAGGCATGATTTTGGGGTGAATGCATTAAAAATATTTCTCTGAGGTGTCCTTAGGATTTTCCTGCTCTCCAGGACAGTGAAGAAACTAGTAAGAGGTCATGAGCCAGGGTTGATAGCTGAGAACCTAAGATGTGGTCCCCCACCCCCAAATTTTGGAATGTGCTTGAGCCAGACTTCTTGTCATAATTCATGTTATCTCCTGGCTGTCTGAAAACCAACCTGATATAGTAATTAGAGCTAGGCCTGGGAAGATCCAAATTTATGGTGGCTTCTGCTCACTATGAAAAAACTCAATGGCTGACTTTGAACCAGTCATTCTCTGTCTATCTCACAAATTGTTGTGGAGAGGAAATGGTGTGTGTGTGTGTGGGGGGGTATGTACACTTGGGGATCTTTGGAGGAGGGTGGGATGAAAATGTACTGAATGTACTAAATAAAAAATCTGTTTATGTCTCCTCCTCCTGAAAAGAATGGTTCTGCTGTTGCTGCCCCCTCCCAATTAGATTGGTTATGCTAAGTTTGCTTCCATAAAGGGTGTGTATTTGTGTTTTGGAGCCCCTATAGAGGGCCAGTCTGCCATAACTGGCATTTATGCTGTGGGTTCCTTCCCATGTTTTGTGCCTCATGCTAACATCTGCTGGGAGAAATCAGTGGGGAGAAGGGGAAGTGAAGGTTAGTTGATAGGGCCTTCTCCCCATAGCAAAAAACTCCATTTGGCAGGTCCATTTTAGGAAATCCCTGGAAATTTCTGGACAGAGCTCACAAAGAGAGGGCAGGGTTTGGGAAGGGGCAGAGTATAATGCTAGAGTCTACCCTCTAAATCAGCCATTTTCTGCCAGGGAACTGATCTCTATTGTCTGGGGATCAGGTGTAATTCTTGGAGATCTCTTGCCCCCCCCCTTGGGGGTTGGCAACCCTATATTTGACTAGAATGTGCCTCAGTTGCCTGTTTCTGTCTCCTTCATATTCCTCTCCATCTATTTTGTTGTCTGTCTGCCTGCTTCCTGTCTTGTCTCTGAATCTCTGTCCTTTAGCTTATCTACCTCCCACAACCTCTTCTCCATCATCCACCAGTGCTTGTGAGAAGTTCTAGTTGCAACCAAACTGACAATTTTCCCTCACAGGAGCTAAACAACAATCTCTTTAACTACCTGAGCAATTGAACATTTTGTGCCACCGCAGCACTTTGGCAGGGAACTGTCAGAGATTTCACTGCAACGAGCTCAATAAAATATGGATTATTCTGATTTCTATAATACACCCAATGCTCAAAGGTCTTTGGGTTTGCCAACATAATAATCCATATTAAAAATGAGCCTATGTGCAAGAAGATAAAAGATAAAATTGAAACATGAGTAACCAGTAGTGAGTAATGACCACAGGTCTATGCCAATTTAAAATGGTAGGCCTCACATGGTTTCCTGAAGGTCAGCTAACATTGATTTTGACAGATTGGCCCTCTATAGGGGCTCCAAAAACTTTGGCTGCCTATGAAGATTTTTTTTTTGCCACTTTTCCCCGGAGTCAGACTTTTGAGGCTATTAAAAGGTAGTACAGAGATTACAACAGCTGGTTTATCTGTGCAAATGCTGATTATTGTATGTGCAATGTAATGCATGTCTGGCTTTGCTGAAGATTGCAGTTGCTTCTTTCAAGATTTTTAAAAACATTATATTTACAGAAGCTGCCGTTGCAGCCTTCCATGCTCTCCCAGTCATACAGTCACTTAGATATTTGCAGATATGCACTGACTGTCATGATATCTACATCACCCCCCCCCCCCCCCCAATATTCTGGTTACATAATCCATGAAAGAGAACAAGAGAGAGGTGATGAAATCAGGTCCAAGTAGTTTCATATTTGCATGTTATGTTTGACTGAACTGAATTTTTGACAGATCACTAGTTTTTCAGTTGATTAATGAGCTCAGAAAATGGAGAAATTATAGTGGAGATGAAAAAAGAGGTGAGGACAGAAATAAGTTGAATTCTGGAGGGGAAGTTGTGTATGTTACATGCAGCAAAACCAGAAAAGCCATATTTCATTGCCTTTTGACCTCAGAGTTTAACAACTTTCAATGGTGATGGACAAACTGCATTGGAGTTGGGTTGAAAAGGACCTGCGGATTGGGGGGTGGGGAGGGGGTTTTGGGGGGAGGGGAGGGACCTCATCAGGGTACAATGCCATAGAGTCTACCCTTCAAAGTAGCCATTTTCTCCAGGAGAACTGAACTCTATTGTCTGATGATAAGCTGTAATAGTGGGAGATCACCAGATCCACCTGGAGGTTAGGATACAACAGAAGAGAAAAATCACAGAAAGGAAATAAAACAAAACAAAAATACCGTTATAAATAACTATGAAATACATGTAGCTATATTGTCATATATCATTCATATTATTTCACTCATATTTCACAATCTATATTCATAAATAAATAAATTCATATATCAATAAAGACCAAAAATGTCCAATGGTCAACCAATCAGTCCAATACTAATACAATTCTCAATGGAAATAAAGAGCTTTGTGCCAAAGAGAAACTTATCCTTGTAACATAATTGGTTCAAATGTTTTTATATTCGTTGACCATGGCAGTTTTCATACAATGAGCAGTAGACAGATGAAAGGATACCCTGGTTCCATCCAGAATGGGTGTGTCCTTTCATCAGTCTGGTGGATTGTCTGGTTGACAACTGGTCTTACTTTTGGACTTTATTGAGATAGGGAGGTTGGCAACTCTATACTACATGCATCTGATAAAGTTGGCTGTTGTTCCACAAAAGCTTATGAAGGAACAATAAAGATGTTAGTTATTAAGGCACCTTTAGTTTTTAATGGATTTTGTTCCTTTTAGCAGTTTTTTAGTTCTTTGAATCTTAAACCTATTTGTATTCTCCACTTCATGCTAACTGAGCACATCTGCTTGTCAATGTTTGCTTAGGGCTTTGATCATTTATCTTAATTACTCTGTTCTGGAGAAGTGGGTCCTGTAAAGTGAGAGAAGCTCATAACTGACAGTGAAGAAAATTCACACTGAACTAGACAAGAAAATCCTATCTTTAAATCTCACTGATATATTAGCATCAGTCTCAGAGAAAACAGTAGACAGACTATGTTATATTTTCAAAATGGAGGAGGTATATGTGTTCTAAATGAAATAACTATGTGTTTATTATATACCAGGTTATTGAGACCCTTGCTAACATGTTATCATGTAGGGATGCCAGTTCTGTGTTGAGAGGGGAGGGATTTCAGTGGGGTATAGTGCCATACAGTCCACCCTTCAAAGTAGCCATTTTTTCCAAGTGAGCTAAATCCTGTTGCTCAGAGATCAGTTGTAATCCCAGGAGACCTCCAAACATCACTTGGAGATTGGCAACACTATCATATGGGATATATGACTTCAAATCTGAAATGGAAACTATTTCTAAACTCTTTTGGGTTTAATTAAGTTTCTTCTCACAGCCAACTCTGCTAAAATTTGCATGTTAAAATGGTAAAGGTTTTAGGAAATCCTGAAGAGTCAAGGGGTGGAGTTTGGTGATGTCACACTGGCTGGCTACTAATAGTAGTATTTGCACACACCATTATGATATGATGCTTATGCATGTGTGAAGTCACAATCACGTGGCTTTGAAAAGATGGACTAGTTACCAATTACATTTTAAAAACATGGAGATTTACTCTGTACTAAATGTAAAATGTGTTGGAACTGTTAGTACAAGATTACTGCCTCTCATTTCAATTTTACACATGTAGCAATTACCACAAGCAAACATGCATATATATGTTTGAAGAGTAGCTGAGTGTGTGGCTGAGATTCCAACCTGATGCTCTGATAATGAGCCCTGAAGTCCCAGCCTCAGGGTCAGAGCCTGCAATCTGGTGATCCTCTCAGAGGGAAGCTTCCATCAGCTAATTTTGGCAGTGTTATTTAGGTTCTGTAATGAACTCCTGTACCTTCTGCTGCTGGCAGGAAAGAGGATGAACTGCCATACCAGAGGTTTTTCCCTCTCCTTAACAGCAGGAACAGTGTGCCTTAGAACTCTGTGCTGACATTATTTTTGATGGGCTACAAGCTGTGCCAAGTGTTTCAATTCTGTTTAGACACACATGCACACACACACACACACACAGTGCAGGAGAGGCAGGCAGAGGACTGACATTGGTTGAAGGTTCAATTACAGCAGCATGACTTAGGCTGTGATCAGGGCCAGCCCTTTCACTAGGCAGCCCAGCTGGCTGCTTGGGGCGCAGCCCTGGCAAGGGTCCCAGTGCAAGCCCCGGGAGGGTGCTGGAATGGCCCTCCCACCCATCCTCATCTCCATAGCAAGGGAAATACCTGCAAAAGCAGCTGCAGGGGAGCTGCATGCCTGTGCTGTAGAGCGTACCACGGGGTTGCCCGTCACTCTTCCGGCTGCATCAGATTCAGGGGTGGAGCTAGGGCAGCCTCAAAGCATGCTTTGTGGCAAAGGTGCACAGCTGCTCCCCCCCACCCCCGCTTTTGGAGGGGAGCCAGGGCACCCTGCCTAGGTGCTGTTCCACCTCGTACCCTTTGTGTGATTATTTTAGCTCTTCAAAAGTTGCCAATACAGATTTACCACAGGATCTTTGTGCTTTTAAAACATATAATCTCCTTATTTATTTTTTTCAAGAACGGCCATTTTGTATGCCATGTAATCCCAATGGAAGCAAGATTGCGGATAGGAGCCAGTAGTTAATGCTGAGATACTATGCATTACATCCTTCTCTATATATCCCAGTCAAATGGTATTTGTGTGTGTGTGTGTGTGTTAAATGCCATCAAGTCACAGCTGGAGGTGACCCCAGCGAGGGGCTTTCAAGGCAAGTGAGAAGCAGAGATGATTTGTCATTGCCTTCCTTTGTGGTTTTCCTTGGAGATCTCCCATTCAGGTACTAACCAGGGCTGACCCAGCTTAGCTTTCAAGATCTGACAAGTTCGGACTATACCATGTGACCTTCCATCAAATGGTATTGTGAAGTCTAAAATATCTGGTCCCATGAAGCCAGTAGGGAAGCTAACAATAGGCTATGCCCTACTGTTTTTTTTAAAAAAAATATGTAAATACATTTCCTTTATTTTAACAGCAATCTACATTGTGCTTATTTCACAGTTGTTTCATTCTCTTTTCCTGATCCTGGCCTTGCAAATGGTGGTGGCTATTAATCACTGCAATCCAGCATTGGGCACATTCAAGTGCCCTGGCTTGCTGCATAGGCACAATGGCGGAAACTATCAAAAAATCTGAAGCAATTATCAGCATCTGGTTGCAGAGTAAACACTTACTGCCTTTTTAGGAAGATGCATTCCTGCACGAGGAAGCAGCCCATGGTCTGGTCCATAATTCCTTAGTTTCTATTTCCAGTCAAGGCCTTTGGAACAATGCACACTTTTCTGTTTTCATGAGTCAAATGCCTGAGGATGGGATCTGCTCTCTCATTCCCTGTATTTTGATTCATGTGGACCTGAAAGTGCATTGAAAGCTAAAGGTCCACAGGCCATACATAATGATGGCTGATGTTTTATTTCTGGAGTGTTTTCTATATCTCATTGCAGATATTCCTTGGAAAGGAATTAACTCATTTTAATGTAAGAGCTTGCTTTCATTGCAACACAAAGTATTTCAGTACATGTTCGCATCACATCCCATCTCTACCTGTGGCTTCCAAGAAGTGTTCAGTGATGGCTCAGAAAAAGGTCCATGTCAAAAAGGGCCAAAAGTCATCTGGTCTGGCCATCTTACTAACAGCAGCAGCATCCAGTTAGCTGTCAGGGACCACAATGAAGATCGCAGTATGCCACAAACAGAACACAGAAACACAGCAGAAAGACACCTGCAGAACCAAATGTATTTCTTTATATGGCTAATTATTTATGACACAACTGTAAGTTATCTTTAATGTGGTTTCCAATGGCAGTTCAGTCCTAAACTGTGAGCTCCGGAGTGCATCAACAACCTGTACACCACCAGTGTAGCAAGTCAGTATTCTGCGCTCTCTCATCAGAAAGAAATGCCAATAAAGACCAAGGCCAAGGAACTGAGAGCATAGTGACTGCACTGAAGTCCATAGCAACACCACCTATGGGAGTGAATTGGGGATTTACTTTTCCTTGGATGTATTGTGTGTTTTTGTCTTGATCTAGATGACCAGACTAGATGGATATCAGATTTCAGAAGCTAAGCAGAGTCAGTCC
This sequence comes from Heteronotia binoei, assembly GCF_032191835.1. Lineage (NCBI taxonomy): Eukaryota > Metazoa > Chordata > Lepidosauria > Squamata > Gekkonidae > Heteronotia > Heteronotia binoei. The sequence continues at coordinate 51,582,955 of NC_083224.1, forward strand.
TGGTCAGTATTTAGGCTGGACAGAGGTAGGCAATGGCAAACCACCTCTGCTAGTAGGTATGACTCTCTTTAGTAGGAATGAAACCACAAGTAATGTTCTAAAGCAACAGCACTATCATTTCACTGAGTGTGCAAAGCCAGCTCATGTTATTTTATCACACATTTCAAAGTTGTGTGACTCAAGAGACTGGTGTAAATGAGAGACAGCTTTGATTCAACAAAACCAAGAAAATGCCCCATTGTATTCCATTTGTGATAAACCAAAGTGGCTACTGGGCCAGCCTCTGCCAGTGAAATTATTGTGTCAATGTCTGTTGAGAAAGGAATAGCATGCTTTGGGTAAATACAGAACTCTTTATTAGAGGAAAATTTGCATACATAATAGAAAGTATCCCATTTCTTGTTTGATGGCTGTCAAGAAAATACAGCATAACATCTTCCTTGCAAAATAGTTTTGTCAAGGTTTGTGGATGCAAATACATAGCTTTGTGCAGGATCAACCTTTGCTATTTCTTTTTTGCGAGATGGGGCCAGCTTAAAGCATTGCTAACTGGCTTTTCCCCTCACGTCTGCCTTTAGTTTACTCCACTGTGTCTCCTTGATATGCTGTTTTGTCCAACCATGTCTGACTCTCTCCTTTGCTTTCTTTCCCCTTAGTTGATTTTACTCACATTTGATCTCAGCTGTCCTTGAATTATCTCTATAGGAGAGTTTTCCTCTCTTTCTCACTCTTCTCTCTCCTCCCAACAAGAAAAAAAGAGATACATTTTGTGCTTTCCCATCCATCAAGAACAATTCTCTTTTCATCTGCTTCTTGGGCTTCACCTTTCTAATCCAGCTGTCTCTTGCTTTACAAATTCCTTACATAAGCTGTACAGGCCTTATTCCATTCATTGTCACAAAGTGATAGGGAGGCTGGAGCTGAACATTTGGGTGCATGATGATTAAAAGCAAATAAAGCTACACTGGGGAGGCTTTTCTTGTTTTCTTTTCTTTTATTTAAGGGCTAGCTCAGAAAGTAACTAAGCTCATTCCTGAATTTCCAGCAATCTTGACATGCTTGGAAGGTAATGTTCAGACACTGCAAAGAACCTTTGTGTGATCTCCACCAAGCCTTAGACCCTGTACCTTAGCATCTACCACAAGCCCAACTTCTGCTGTGTGATGGATAAACAAAGCTCATCATAGCTTAACTTGCCAGTTCTCAAGTTTATTTTGAAACATTCCAAAGGAATAACATTAAGATTGGTGAATACTCCTGCTGAAAAAAGAAAATCCCAATCAAAATTCTGTGTTAAGGAAAGAATTGTGCAACGTCTACCAAGTATGTACATTAGACATCCATGCATACCCTGCATGATTTCATGTATTTTTTAAACACTTGTAATAAGGGCAAGGAGCTACAATACTACTGATTGGGGTTGCCAGCCCCCACATCCCAATGTGGATCCCCCAGTTTCAGGGGCTTCTCCCCACCATTGACCAGCTGGCCAATGGGGTGAACCCCTTCCCAAAACAGGGGCATTGCTGTGTGATGTCCTGATGCAATGACATACCCCAGAAGTGATGCCATCATATTAGGGATGTCATGTAAGGGATGTCTAATTTAACCACAGAGTCTGCCCAAAAACCAGAGTGTCCCTAACACAACATCCCAACATGATGATGGCAGTTCTGAGTGACATCATTGTGACATCCCCCCACCCCCAGAATGCCCCCATCCCCTGGTGAACTGGCGAGGGGACCTGGTAACCCTGTCACTGATGCTGTGCCTCTTGACCACTGGGAAACCTACTGATTTTCCCAGGTATTGCCTGCATTTTAAAGCCTAAGAACTTGGTTTGAGATCCAGGATTCAAAGGAAGGTGATTTCTACATCCAGTACCAAATTACATTCTCTCGCCACCCCCATTTCTGCAAAATTACAGTGTACATCTAGCCTTTGTTGACTTGAGATGAAACTTCCTCGAACCTGTGTCTTTCTGCACTATCCATTGCTAACATTCTGATGACTCAGACTTTTTCTTCTACTCACACACTACTGGAGGGGTGGGAAGCTGTTGCTCAGCAGGAGGCCATCTTTTGTGCATGCAGAACATCCCAGATTCAATCGCTGGAATCTCCAGTTGTTTTTTTTAAAAAAATCAAGTGGTAGATGCTGTAAAAGTCCTCAACTTGAGGCCCTGGAGATCCACTGACAGTCAGAGTAGACAATATTGACCTTGATTGGACTCACACTCTGATTTACTGTAAGGCAACTGCTACTATCCTCCTCATTCACATAACCAAGTTTCTGCATGACAAGCAGATGGATGTTTGGAAATTACTGGGTTCTCTTTAAGCAGGAACATTCATGGAGAGAAACCCAGTTGCTGGATGATCATTCTTATGGTGAGTCCCTGGCTGTGGCTTCTGCATAACAGTGTGGGGCTAATGGGGAAATAGCATTCTTTAATGTGTCCCAAAACTAGGACTAACACAGAAAAAAGGAGGCATGCAGAACTGATGGTTTTTAGCATTTTTGTGGCTTGCTTTGAGAAGCTGGGATTGTTGCTGTGATGGTCTCTGGTTTCAGGAAGTGGTTATAATTATGCAAACAAGGTGTTTGTCTGTTCCATAGTCTACGGTTGACTTGTTCCCACTTAGCACAATATGAATGCAACAAGGTTTTCTGGAGAGAAGTGACAAAATTGCATGTCTGGTAATATATTATAATTGGAAGTTTTGCCCATAATGAGTGAAGGCGTAGTCTTCATATCCCATATGGAAATACACTGCAATGCAATCTCTTATATTTCTGTGTGGATGGTAGATTTCCTTGTTCAGTAACACTCAGTACAGCTGCTTCTTAGGATGTATATTTACTCTGTTTACAAGGATCCCTGTTCAGCAGAGAGGCTCGCTCTCAAGTTTGTACCTTTCCACTATAGCTCACTGCAGATAACTGACAAAAAGAACCACACCCAAAACCTAAGCCCTAGGTATGAATCGTTCTTTTCTATGCATGTGGTTATGGGTGAGATATTAAATTATAAACACAGCAGCAGTGTTTACAGAATTGTCAACATACATTACTGATAAGAGTTCATTCATGCATTAGGCTTGTGATTGGTACTTTTAATTTGCTATATGTACTATCACTCTGCCTGTGGCTAGCTGGTTGCTGCCCTGTACAGGTGCTGTGCTCAGAAACTGTCATGTACAGATTTCAGCTGCTTGCATACCTCTTGACCTTTGAGGTAAATTGCTTTGGTATACAAAAAACCCTTAGTTTTGTATGTGATGGTGGTTGCTGTACTGGCTGAATGTGGACTCCGAAACCAATGCTTGCAGCAATTTCAAGCAGTCGTGATGAGTGTAATGGTGGAGTGTAAGGGTTATGCTTTATGTCAGAGGAGGAGGTACTGCACTCCTGCCCTCTACCAGAGCTGGAGAAACTGTACGGTCATGCTACAAACAGATGTCAGAGGTCATTATCATAAATTGTTACAATAAGGCTAATGATTATATCACCATAGATCCTGACTGTGCTGAAATCCCAATATGAAGAAGGTTCCAAAATTTACTACTGAACCGATATGGAAAACAGCCTATGATTCTGAAAGTGACCCGAGTTGGAATCCGTTATAAGATGGTGGTTCTTACAGAGTCAGGTTGGCTACCACCTACCAAAAGAGCCACAGGACTACTGTATGCCTTATGTGCCATGATCTTGCTAAACATATACATAAAGTAGACATCTATTAACATGTACTATTACCAGAATACCTCCAGGAATGTAAGATTGTGTCTCCCTGCCATCTCTGAACCTTAACCAGCCCTTATATATCTGGAGAAAGGGGAAGAGTTTCCTTGTCTGCCTTCGCATTATCTCACTCAGCAGGAGAGAGTGAGTTTGCCAAGGGGCCTGGAGAAGAGCAAGTTGGCTGTGTGAGTAAAACCACCACCACCCCTCCATGGCCATCTTGCTCTTTTCCCAGGTGGCTGCTGTGGTTGTGGCAGTATAGGTTTTACTCTTTGTTCTCTGCTGCCAGCTTTTCTCCTACTGGTGGTTGCTTGGGTGAGAGCACAGAAGCTGAAGAGAAGAGAAGATGGGCCTTTTATTTCCGTCTCTGGCATGAGACCTGCAGCTCAGGGCCACTGCAGTCAGCTGTGACTTGATGGCACTTCCCACCACTACATATTCAAGAGGGAGGTCTGTGGAGTAGCTCAGGGACACTCACTCCTAACCCATCCTTCAGTCTCTTCAGTGCCAGTTATTTCAAGATAGGAACCCACTTGCCAACCATAAGCCTTGATCACTTTTCTGGAATATGCTATATTGGGCTACAGTGCTCTGAAGAGCCACTGAGGGCATATCAAACAGTCACATGTGAGCCACTGAGTATTACTGTTTATATGGATTGTGTGGATTAGTTGATAGATGGTGTAAATGATGAAAACTTGGGTGAACAAGAGCCTAAGTGCATCTGGATGAAGTATTTTCAAAGTTATAGACAACATGCCTTATTTCATTTCCTTAAAATTAATAGAGTAATTCCTGTAATGTACAGTAAAGTCTCAAGAATCACCTATAGAATCTCCATTGCAAATTGCAATATGTCAAAGGCTGTGAGGTTCATACTCTTGTAATTTTATGAATCAATAGACCTTTCAGATCAGATGCTGACAGGCAAGCAGAATTCAGATGTACTCTTTAAGGGTTATTGGAGGGGGGAAGAAAGGGGAATTTAAAGGACTGAACTTTATAGCCCTTACTGAGTACAAGGGAGGGGGGGACTCCTTATCAGAATTCCACCTTGACTGCTGGTTATACTGATATGCTGAATTGCTCTTTGGAGAAACTGTTTTCAATTGATGGCCCTCGAAGCACATAGACTTTTCACCAGCTGCAACATCCAATAACATTTTCCCCCTCCAAACTATTGCTTGGAGGGGAAATAATCATAGCTTGCCTTTGTTGAAAACATTACTTTGTATCAATTTCATTGCTGTAGAAATGTTTTTTTGTAGGAGCAAGATATTCCTTTAAGAAAGATAATTTTTTTTTCAGGAAGTGTTTTATTAGTGCACAAGGAATGGGTTTCTTTTCTTTCTTTCTTGTTCAAAAGAACACCATCTGCAATGATACACATATTAGTTTGTGCAATCAGAATAGCAGTGAGAACAGGAGGCACGGCCCTTTAGCAAGCTTCCCTGTGCAAGTCCTAACACTTCAGCAACTCCCATTCATTTTGGTAGTATTTCTACAAGAGAATTCCTCAATTACTCCAACAGCAATTCAGTAAATGGCTTCTCTTGGAACCTTCTACTCCTGTCCAAAGTCTGTCGAGTTTTCTCTTCTAAAACCTCCAGAGAAAGAAACTATACAACTTCCGAATGCATCTGGTTCCACTTTCCAAAGTTTCTTTGGAGAGTTTCCTCACAGACCTCCATCTTGAATATGTGGCAGTGGAAAGTGCCATCAAGTCACAGCTGTCTAATGGCAACCTCATAGGGTTTTCAAGGCAAGAGACGTTCAGAGGTGGTTTGCCATTGCCTGCTTCTGCATAGCAATCCTGCTCTTCTTTAATGGTCTCCCATCCAAGTACCAGCCCAGGCCGACGCTGCTTATTTTCTAAGATCTAATGAGATTGGGCCACTCTGGGCCATCCAGGTCAGGGCTCCCTGAATATACTGTTCTACAAATTGGTTGCATTGCTTCTTAACTATTTCTCAAGGGTCCCTGGTAAAAACCTTTTGTTCTTTTTCTTTTCAGCTTTTAAGAGATTAAAAATATCTTCCTGTGCCTTCAGTCTTTTATCATACATCACACCTACCAAGCCCTTTATCACTGCAAATGTTCTCCTCTATACATTTTCCCCAGTTTGTCCTCATTTTAAAATGTGTGGCCCTCAAAACTGCATAGGATTTCCAGTTAGTAAAAACAATAGATTATCTTGACACCGTAATAATTAAGGGCTAAATCCAAAGGTCCTTTTCTGCTGAAGTAGGTAGCTCATTTCTGCCTGCAGGATAGCAGGGAATATGCTGATTCCCCCTCTTAGTGCAAACCACTAAGGTCCCCAGAATGCTATTCCTGGGGGGTGGGGCACACTCAGGAACAGCATGTGAGTAAAATGATGGATTATAGCAGGGGGGAGAATTGTTGAAAATTATCCCTTCTGGACCAGCAAAGTTTTATTCAAGATATGAGCTTTCATGTGCATACACACTTCCTCAGACACACACTTTGAATAAAATCTTATTATTCTTAAAGGTGCCACAGGACTCAAGCCTTGTTCTGCTGCTTCAGACCAACATGGCCGTCCACATGGCCGTCCACCTCCATGGGATTTAGTCTCAGCAGGGGTAGAATTCTAGCAAGAACTCCTTTGCATATTAGGCCACACCTTCCTGATGTAGCCAGTCCTCCAAGAGCTTACAAAAAAGTGCCTTGTAAGCTCTTGGAGGATTGGCTACATCAGGGGTGTGTGGCCTAATATGCAAAGGAGCTCCTGCTAGAATTCCACTCCCGAGTCTCAGTATTCTGGTGTCACAGACAAACTGGAGTTTATCATCATTCTCTCTCTCTCCCCTCCCCCCACCTTTCTCAAGATTTAAATTTCCTGATTTAGGATGTATTCATCTAATCTTACCGTGTATGTATGTGTGTGTGTGTGCATTAGCCCACAAAGGTTTGTGTGGCTTAGTTCTAATGGATTACTCAAGAAATTTTGCATGCTCAGTATGGCTCTGAGTTTGTGTTTATTTGAACAGCCATACAGCAAGCTGCTTTACAGGTGACTTTTAAAGTCAGTTTGTGATATGGCATAAGGATCTATTGTTCAATTTAAAAACAAATATTGGAAAAATTCCACTGAATATGCATGGCTCCTTATGCATTCGGAAAACAGTTATTTGAATCCCAGCCAACCTTGGTTCCAGTACCACGAGCTTTGCTGCAAGAGACTAATGTGCTATCCTTTTGGAATCTGTTCAGTCTGTACTGAGTAGAGCAGAGTTGTTAGTATAGAGCAGCAGTGTTGCCTCAAGAAATGGATATCAAAGCATACATCATTAGAATCATTTCAGTTAAAGGACAAACAACAGTTTGTGTTCTTTTCATTAGCCTTCTGATTTCTCAACCATTAGGCTATCTCATGTCTTCACGTTTTTAATCATAGGCATGGAGTCAATAGTACACTGCCGGTGTTCTTCCACTACTGTGCACGAACAGTCATTGGTGCAACCACCCACTATATTGTAACACTATTTTGCACTGTGTGGAGCAGCATTGTCCCCTGCCTAGCAGTATGGATGGCAGCCTCCAGGTGGACCTGGAGACCCCCCCCCCAGAAGTATAGCTTATCTCCCCTGGAGAAAACAGGTGCTTTAGAAGGGGGGACCCTGTGGCACTGAACCCCCACTGAGGTCCCTGTCATCCCTTAGTTCCACACCTAAATCTCCAGGAGTTTTCCAGCCTGGATCAGACAACTCTAGCCCCATTCCCAGCTGGTGGCCAGGGAAGACCTGGTAACCCTACATAGCAGATGCACAAAGAAGGGTGGATTTCCTAAATCAAATTGGAAACCAAGCAGCAAGTGTTACTGTAGTATTTCCATCTCTGTGTTAAATTCCACACTCTGTAACCAAACTCAGCCCTGAACCTCAAAGCTGTCTTTTATTGGCAGTAGCCAATATACTTGATAGGGTCACCACCAGGACTTCCGCCTAAGGAACTGTGGGCCATGGTTTTATTTATTTGTTTTGAAGCCACAGTTACAGCAGACAGAATCAGCTTGTGCAGTCACTCAAAGCTATACTGAAGGCAAGGAATTCATGAAGGGGATTTTCTTATCACCTCATTATTCCTTCAACTGGATTTCAATATTTGACAACACTGCCAGTTAGTACAGTTTTGCAAAAACAGAAGAGTGGAGTGAATGCTGTCTGAGCTTTCTGAGGCCCTAGGTATAGAATGGATTCAGTTTGCGCATGGGTTGTTCAGAAGAATATTGATCACAGGGCATGGGTATCATGGGTGAAACTAGGAAGGGGGGAGAGTATAAAGAAAGTATGTAGTGAGAAACAAGGGAGAATGAGATGTTTAATCTCTAGTAACTTGTTTTTGACTCCTTTGCTTCTTCTGGATGCCATTCTGGATGGGAACAAAATCTGTAGGTGTTGTATTACACATCCCCCTCTGTGCCTGATTCATAGACGGAATGTGGGTCTGTCATAGCTCATAGCTGTAGTCATTGTCTCAAAAGTGGAAATGCTTTGTGCATTTTTTCCTGGGAGGTTTTCGGGGTGTTGATCAGGGATGCAAATGTTGAGGAACATTAATCCCATTTCTGAACCACTGCTAGTTGGAAAGGCTAATAAAATCTGCATTGTCTGAACCAGTTATAAAGCCAATGGCCTTCCCCTATTCTTTATCTCCAGTATTTCACATTTGAAGTTATGCTGCCTCTGAACATGTGGCTTCCATTTAATTATCATGGCTAACAGCTGTTGATGCTCTGACCTGAATAGCCTAGGCCAGTTTGATCTTTTCAGACCTCAGAAGCTAAGCAGAGTTGGCTTTGGTCAGTATTAGATGGGAAGCTATTTAAGAATGCCAGGGTTGCTATGCAGAGGTAGGGACCACCCCTGAATATCTCTTGCCTTGAAAACTCTGTGGGGTTGCCATAAGTCAGCTGAAACTCGAAGGGGGGAGGAAAGCTGTTGATAAGTCTGTCCTAGTGAATCTGCCTGTTCTTTCAGGACATCTAAAATAATGTGTCACTATAGTTTGTGATGCTGAATTCAATCAGTTAATTACAGAATATATTAAAATAATCAGATTTCAAACCTAGTGCCAATTAATTTAAAGGGGTGAGCCTCAATTCTAGTACTTGGAAAGGTGGGGGTGGGGGGTGGGAATCTGTCTTCACATTGTTCCCTTCTGTAATGACACTTCCCCTGGCACTTCAGTCAGCATGATGTAGTGCTTAACAGTGGCAGATTCTAATATGGAGAACCGGGTTTGATTCCCCATTCTTCCACGTGAAGCCTGCTGGGTGACCTTGGGTCAGTCACAGTTCTTTCAGAACTCTCCTAGCCCCTCTTATCTCGCAAGAAGAAGTGAAAGGCGATTGTAAGCCACTCTGAGATTCCTTAAGGAACAGAAAAGTGGGGTATAAAAACTGACTCTTCTTTATCAGAGGAACCTCCTGAAAATGTGGTTAAGAGAAACCCTCCCTGATTCTAATCCATAGGGACTGCTACTGTTTTAAGTATGGTATAAGAGATAGAAGATATTGTTCAAAGATATAAAACATCTTCAGCACCAGTGAAATGTGTCCAAGTATTAAAATGAATATAATTGGCATTTATGACAAGTTAGAAATGGCTAGATATGTCCCCTCTTACAAATGGCACAGTTTTATATCGATATTGGCTACCTAAGGATATCTTAGGCTGATTCCCACTAACCTTGCTGCGGTCTCATGCTCCTTTTTCCTGTAGTGCTTCTGCTCAATTTTACACACACTTCTGCGAAGCTGCAGCTTGCCCTGCCTCTTTTTCAAGCTCTCTCCGCAGCTGTAGGATTCTCTGAAAACCAGATTTTAAGCCACTGAGAGTGGTATTTCTTCCTGATTTTGCACATGCTGCTGCGAAGCTGTGACTTGCTCCGCCTCTTTCCCAAGTTCTCTCTGTGGCTTAACAGTGACCCGTTCTGCAGTAGCAGTTGCTCTGTCCCCAGGCTTCTGCTTTCCCCAGTTCAAGAAATTGATTCCCTACCAGTTGCTGCACAGCTGCATTTTGACCCACAGCTCCCTCCAGTTCCCCCTGTGTCTTCCTGATCTTGTTTTTGTAGAAATCGGGAAGATGCAGGGAGAATTGGAGGGAGCTGCAGGTCAAAATGCAGCCATGCAGCAACTGGTGGGGAATCGATCACTTGATCCAGGGAAAGAAGAAGCCCAGGGGGTGGAGCAACTGCTACTGCGGAATGGGTAAGTGTCTTTTACTGGCCTAATGAGTTTGTCCAGAGTAACATTTAAAACTTGGTCTGTGTTTGCACCAAATTCTGGTGCCCTGGAACTCTAATAAAGCATGAAACAAAATTCTGAATATTACATTCTCCCAGTCATTCCTCATATCAATATGACATTAACAGTGGAATCCTAAACTGAAGTCAATGGACTCTAGAAGGTGTAATTCTGCTTCCAATTGCACCATAAAAAAATTTCCACATGTGGGGCAATAACTTTCTTGATATGTAACAGCTATGGCTTTTGAATTAACATGTGCTATATTTGAGCCATAGGTTACATTGTTTGTTTGTTTTTGCATATGGCCAAGCTAAGAGGCCTTGAAAAACTTTTATCAGAGCAGGATGCAAAAAAACTGGTCCAGGTTGAGTTTGGCATGTGTTGTCAGCATGAATTAAACCACCCAAGTAAATGGAACTGACAGTTTGAACAGAATACATAATTAACACATCCCTGTTGGTGCAACACAAAAAAGGTTTGTGAGGACAGCCTCTAATACATGTTTTTGAGCCAACCAGTCTTTAAAACAGTGAATAAAAGTTGACCATGCCTTCTACAGATGCGGTTTATCCTTTAATATTACTACCTCTACCTTGCTATCTTTAATAGTACTACCTCTAACCTCTAACATTACTACCTCTATTACTACATGGAATCTCATATACTCTTCTAATCATGGACTCCTGCATTTTTGTAACTGGAATTGTCTCATGTCAATTACCAAGAGAAAAAGAAAGCCCCAGGCCATACTGCTGGTATTACACAGGAATTAGCATAATCAAGTAAGCAACAGGCTTCCTCAGGAGGTGGTGGACTCTCCTTCCTTGGAGGTTTTTAGACAGAGGCTAGATGGCCATCTGACAGCAATGAGGATCCTGTGAATTTAGGGGGAGGTATTTGTGAGTTTACTGCATTGTGCAGGGGGTTGGACTAGATGACCCTTCCAGCTCTATGATTCTATAATTCTATGATCTTTTGGGAGACCCTTTGGTATTTGGGCAAAAATTCCACAGTAAAAACAGCTTCTACTATAGAGTTTTTGCCCAAATACCAGTGCATCACTTGGAAGTCTGTGGTGTGGCGACTTCACTTCCTGTGTGTCACCAGCAATGTGGTCTAGGCAGGGCTTTTTTTGTAGCAGGAACTCCTTTGCATATTAGGCCACACCTCCCTGATATAGCCAAGCCTCCTGGAGCTTACAGTAGGCCCTGTACTAAGAGCCCTGTAAGCTCTTGGAGGATTGGCTACCTCAGGGGGTGTGGCCTAATATGCAGAGGAGTTCCTGCTGCAAAAAAAGACCTGGGTCTAGGCCTTCCTATTTCTGTTGGTAAATTCCCGCCCCCCCAGCCAGCTGATCGGCAGCTAGGGGGGAGGGCCTGATGTCAGGGGACCCCCGTCTACCCCAGGAGGTCTGGCAGCCCTATTTCAGGCTTCAGTATCCAGGTATTTCCCAACCCAGGGTTGGCAGCTGTGCTGAGGAATGGGGAAACTCATCCCAATCTGCCTGATTGCAAGAAGGTCCCCTGTTTTTTTCAATGATTCTTCATAGCAGGGAAAATAGTATTGCTGAGCATGCTAAATAGTATCAAAGTTATCAATGTTTACAATAGGCTTTGTTGTTTTATTTTTAAAGATCATTAAACAAATGGATTTGTTACCACGTTGATCCACAAAGAGGCTGAACTGAATATAGCTGAGTACAACTATAAATACAGCAATTCCAAAGTAGCAAGTGTTTAACTTTGCAACTTACGTAAGGCCCTCTTGAAATAGCTGTGCATGTAAAATGCTTCTTTGTAAAATATATCTATATATATAACAAGCATTATTAGCTTTTGATAGACACTGCACAGATGCTGCTTCTGGGTTTTTGTGTTTTTGTTTTGTTTTGTTTTGATTGTTTGTTTGTTTGTTTGTTTATTTTGCGGAAAAGAACCACCACTACCACCCCTCAAACAAGACTGATCAGAAATCCTTTATGGTTCATCATTACACTTCACGCTAAAGGAATCACGTGCCATCATGTTTTGTACTCCCAAAAGAATTGTTCCTCATTTCGCAGTCTTGGGATTTTGATAGGTATTTCTCTAGCTCCTGATTGCTGTCATCAATGTAATCATTCCTTGATTGGTAATGGGAGCACCCAGTGCAAAGGAGCTTTCAGCCTCAAACAGATTCTCCTTGCTGGGAACTTCCGACTCCTGCAGTAATCACACATGGATATTTTCCTCTTAATTGCAATCACTTGATTTGTTTCTCTGTGTTTTCGCTTTCTCCATCTCTCTTATACATTTTTTTTATTATTATTTGGATGACACATGCTTGGTTCTAAGCACTTAATTACCCTCTTGGGACACATTTCATTTATTCATTAACACAAAAAGTGGAGCCGTCGATTCACTTTATTTCTCTGCGCTTTCTCTTTTTAAAATACTGAAACAAATTAAATCGGCATGCGATCAGCCAGCCTACGCATCCGGAGTTGCAGCCTCTTTTACTGTTTGATGGCATGGATGCACTGGTGCCGCACTGGGATAAGTCTGCTCAGCAGAAGGAAAAGGTTGTAGAGTGTAGTTAGGACATGTTTATATTTTTGGCAGATGGAAGCTCCTTGAAAATTGGAAGGGTAATCATGCCAGTGGTTTGAGCCAAGCATGCATGCTGCTGACTTGAGGAGAGAAAGCCAGTTGGATTCAGCAAGACAGATGTCAAATGCTCTGGTGCGGAGCCTGCTGTTTTCTGCGGATGGAGCTGGCCCAAATCCTGTTCTATACCACCTCTATCCTGCCCAAGAGAGGGCAACTGTGCTACAAGACTGAATGACAGCAGGTAGCCCACAAAAGGTGGGATGATCAGTCCACATGCTGCTTTGTCACCTTATGTTCTGTTGTATGACTCAAGAGGCAACCGAGAGTGGGAGAGTCAGAAAGCAGAGAAATAGGCAGGAGGAGTGGGAATTAAGCAAATGGAGGCCTGGACAGGAATCTCTCTGGCATCATCACACACCATTTTTACTAATCATTTACACTTCTAGATCACATGAAGCTGCTCTATGCTGAATCACCAATCCATCAAGGTCAGTATTGTCTACTCAGACTGGCAGGTGATCTCCAGGATGTCCAGCTGAGGTCTTTTGTATCACCTACAACCTGATCTTTACTGGAGATGCTGGAGTTTCAACCTGGGATCTTCTGAATGCCAAGCAGATGCTCTGCTGAGCCATGGCCCTTCCCCTATAGAACCACTTAATAATGCTTTTCCTAGACTGTAATCCACCATGCTGCAGGCTTGTGGGGGTATGTGCTGAAGGGAAGAGCAACTGCCTGTTTGAAGATCTCCATAACACATACCTACAAAAACCTCTCTGTGCAGAAAAGCTCTTTGGTCATTTATTTGCTTTGTCAACCGTGTATCGAAATAAAATATCAGAATGTAATTATATTTTGTTCATGCAAATATTTGCATGAACAAAATATAATTACATTCTGATATTTTATTTCGATACACGGTTGACAAAGCAAATAAATGACCAAAGAGCTTTTCTGCACAGAGAGGTTTTTGTAGGTATGTGTTATATACCTCCTGACATATATATACCTCCTGACATATTTACTTATATGTGCAAGGAATTATTTAGTGAATAAGGTTTCATGTGTTTGAATTCCCTTTCTTTATTCTGATACGGTATGGTACAGAAAGAGATATACCATCCAATTGTTTTAGTTGCCCCTAAGTGAATACTGCAGTTGAACAAGATTTTTATTGCCAAAATTATCCCTGAAAGTTTATTTAGTTTTACATTTCTGCTTTGCCATTCACCTCACTAGGGCCCCTCTGAGGCAGTTAACAACCATAAAAAACACAACTTTGCCTTCCCAATACTGGGCTTATATCTTACCTAAGTCACAGTGTTTTCATTAGTATTAGAAGCTAGCAGTCCTAGGAGAGCTGGTATTAAAGTGTTCCAGAATACAAAGTCACCACTTCAGTCTTCTTGAGGAAAATTAAATTGTAAAGGGTGTCCTATTCAAAAGCAGTGTTCTCCATAATCCCTTACTAATCAGAAGTGAATAAGTGGCTGTCACATCTTCAGTATGAAAAGCAATCTGGATGTGAATTGGAGAAAAACAGGAGCAACTGAAATATTAGTGGAACTGGTTGTATAGATACAAAGAAGAAAGAAGTTGGAAACTAACAGTTCAATCTTAAACCTGTACACTGGTGCATCACTACTGCTGCCACAGCACCAGAGCCAGACTGTACCCTACATGTCTCCATTGAGAACAGAAGTTTTAATAAGGCTCAATTCCAGGGAACTGAAGATGAAGCAACTGTAGACAATAGCAACACCAGCCACATTTACCAAATATCAATCATGGATTGGCATGCCAACAACACTCTTGTGTCAGCCATACAGGAAATGAAGCAGTGCTAATTCTGTCACACCTCTTTGATGTCACACTGCCTCCTCCCACATATAGAGCACAACAAGAATATAAGAAACCCAGCACCCTCTGCTACACAGATGAATGTGCTTGATCCTTGTAGGGTTTTGAAGGTGAGACAGCATAACCAAATAAGCAGACAGAAAAAGACATACCATAAATCTTACTTTCCAAATGGCATAGGCCATAAAGCATTTGGAATTTTCACCATTAGACCCTATTGATAGGCCTCTAATAATGTTTCACTTCTCTTGATTCCAACCCTTTCGTTTATCATCATCCCATGTAGCCTAGCCATGAGATGCAGGAGGCACCGTTTAGTGACATTTCTATATAAAACCAAAAGTTTACAGGATAAACACAGTGGCCATTCTCAACAGGCTGTAACTGGTGACAACACAATTTACTTAGTTATATTGAATAATTTAACACTTGCTCTGGCTAAGAAAGATGTCAGGTCTATTTGACCCCTGGTTAATAACTCTGTGCTGAGCATCATTTGTTTTTTCATTCCAGGAACTGACAATAGATGAACTCACTGCAGTCTGACTAGAAATAAGCTTGGGTAAAACAGATTATTTTCAAAATTAATTTTAAACAATTTATGGTTACTATGAGCTCATTTGGCCTTCTTGTATTTCTGCTGATGTCATAGGAAGCATGGTAGAGTTTAACCAATTCTGATTACGGGCCGTTTACTGTCTACCCATTCCTGTTTCTAAAACTTCCCTGGAGGTGCCAGCAGTAGTAGGAATGGCTTGTGAGGAGACTGACCTGATGTGTAAGCCAAATTGACCTCAATGTGAGATAGGGGAATTAGAGTGGTGGCCAACTATGGCTCAGCAGGATACAGAACCTATGTATACAGGAGATGACCTCCCGAACTTCCCTCCAAAGAATGAGGAGACTATTTAGTAAAATATAAATGGTTTTTATTATAGAAATCAGTCAAGCATACAAGGAAATAAATTCATTCAACACTCATACAGACCTAAGAAAATTAGAAGGAAATTGATAGAGGTAACATGAAAAGGAAACACGGACAAGGTGATACTTTACCTATCATAGTCTTCAGTTGAAGCTCCAATAGCAATGAAAAAAGGGGAGCAAGACACAGCCAGCATATCTGAAACTGATTAGGTTTGGGGAGTGAGTCTATACAGCAGGGTAGGGATACTGTCAGATGCACACCTGAGGAGCCAGGGGTCAGGTGGGCTATGACGCTGGGACATGTGGTATGTGATCTCAGAAAAGGGAAGGCTCCATGGTGACGTTTGGAAAGTATCAGGGGCTAATGGGCTTAGCATAACTGAACAAACTTATCTAATGTGACGGTATAGGGCCAAATCATTATCTAAAGTGACACTCAACCTACACTATGGTGTTTGTCTCTGGGTCGGGCTTGGTCTTTGTTTTTGACTCAACTTGGCTGGCACAGTCTTTTGTGTGATGTTCAGTTTAGAATGGCTGGCAGGATGCACACAGAGATAAGCTTGACTGCTTTATGGAAATGTCCAGGTTGCACATCGAGTACATGGGTCTCCCGCTTCACTCTTATGGTGTCCTGAAGGTGCAGGAAGATGATCACAAATGCTGTTAGCCCTTGTAATGGCTTCCACCAGGAGGACTGAAAACCACATAGCTGGACAGCTCATGGTGGCCGTGTGACCTCTTGTTCCGCAGAACCAGGGACTTGTGCATGATAGCAGACTGGGTTAGGGCCTGTCTGTGGGAGCACTGCCTTGCGGACTGAGGCCCAAACAGCTCACATAGGCCTGGCAGGAAACTGGCAGCTTGGCCTATGCCTGAGTGTAGATGTGTGTGAGAACTAGAAGTCCAGGCATCCAGGCAGCTAGACCGGAAAACACAATGTTCATATAGAATGGAGAGGGGGCTTTGGCTCACAAATGTCCTTGTCATAAACCTACCCTGAATTTGTGTGTGCTTACATGTGTGTTTGTGTGCATGTAAATTATGTTCCTCTTTGTTGTGCCACCACCCCAGGTTAAGAACCCAGCCTCCCATGTTACCAATTACTTGGGGAACACTGGTAGAAGCTGCTTCTGAGCAAGTACAAGGGGCAGAGTTTCCCAGTTACTCCAGCTCTCCCCCTGTATGTGCATGTCTAGGGGTGTGTTCAGATGTACCATTAGTGGTGACACAGCTCTGTCTCGCTGATGGATTAAATATGTTCCTTCAGACATCCACATCTGGCAATTGAGTGTCGTCCGGGGTCATCCCGGCTTGCTGCGAATCAGTGCCACGTTAATTTGATAGCGCAGAAAGCCTGGCCCTTTTTCGCAGAAGCAGCACACGATCGTTTTTTTCCTGTTTGGACAGCTCATGTGCGCTACTGCCCCTTGGAATGTTTACCGCCCCTCCCACCTTTTTTTTAAAAAAAGTCCCAGCAGACGTGCACATTGCCAGATCATCCGGGAATCTGAGGTGACGCTTCTGCTTCTTCGATCAACACAGGATCAGAAGGGGGGGGGGGGCGGAAACATTATCCCACTATTCAGAACAGGAAAAAAAATCTTTTTTTTTCATTGTGGAGGATTTCCAGATATCATTGTCACTGCCAATTTCTAGGAAAGTAGTTCCTGGCAGTTCCCTGGTTTGAATGGGCAACGTTCATTCCGGAAACTTTCCGCCGTTCCCCACCTCCCGCCTCTGAAGCAATGTTTGATTTCCCACCTCCAAACAGTTGGGCTCATGTTCAATGGACCCCCCTCCCAGGAATCACCATCTGATCACACATGCTCCAAGAAAAGAGCGTGATAGTATTGGATGTCTGATCGCTCAACAACAGGATGAGTCGCATTCTTGGATGCTCGTCTGATCGGCCCTGCATCGAATTAATATTCAGCGGTTCAAATTTGAGCGCCACACACCCGCTTTTAATGTGATGTGTGACCGCACCTTAAGCGTATCTAAGTGTGATTGAGTAATCTAAGTTCACAGGGAAGAATCTGAATCAATGTTAGCTCTCTTAAACAGGAAAATACATTATTGCTATAGATTATGCTAGAGCAAAAGTCATTGGAAATACTATCATGCCTTACAACTTAATAAAAAGAATAGGGAAATAGAACACTTGGCTAAATTTACAATACAAAAGGTTTAGCTCTGACACACGCACACGCACACACACAGAGCTATCTGTGGAACAAGCACACATCCTGACCTCATTCTGGGGAATCTCATCTCCAGCATTTGAACAAGACTAATAGATAGATCAACTGTTTAACTCTCCCTGCCTATGTTGGCCGGAAGCCTCTCCCATTTCAGTTTTAGGGAACTTGCCCCACATAGGAAAGTATACCCCAATATCCCAATCAACCTAGGCTGAATATAGACAATCTATTTAGGCCAACACAGGAACTACCCACAGTCAGATTCAAATGCACAAATCTTGGTCCCTCCTCACTCGTGCCCTTTTGTCATTCTCCAGCACCTCTCTGCCACCTTAAAAAGCTACCACTTACTAAGTGGTAGCAAATCTCTAAAGTGCTTCCCTGTCACCTTTCCCGGCCATCTGAATGGCCACAGAGTGCCAAGGAAGTCCTTCCCATGCGCTTGAGCAGTCTGACTGCTCCTCCAGAGCATGCACGGCCCATCCCTCTTCAGGCAGTGGGGGGTGCGCTATCTGACTGCCCCAGGCTGCCAAGGACTATGCCAGCTTTTTTTCTGAGTTGGGAGGCTGCCACCACAAGCTGCCCATCTGTACCAAGCCCTAGAGTGTATGTCCTGCACATCTCAGTACCCATATATTTTACAACAACTTTCCCTGGCAGGTGAGCAAGTGGTCATTTCTCTGTGGAAATCCATCTCTGCACTCTCTCTGAGCTCTTTGTGCATTTTATGGTTTTCTTCTTTGGGAGTATAAATGGCTTTCAGGATCCCAAGAGCTGCGTGATGCACTTCAAAGCACCTAACATCTCCAGATCACAACAGTCCTTACTAATGCTGCGAGGACTACAACTGACGGCGTATGAATCTGTTCATTACTGTTTCATGTGATTAGCCATTCACAGCAAGCCCAATATCATAGCTTTCCTCCCCATCCCTTTTAAAAACTTTTTCAAAGTTTAGAAACATCTTTCCTTGATCTGTGACAGAAATCAAAGCAAATGCTTGCAGCAGCTTTTAAACCTGATTATTCAGCAAGAATAAATGGAAAGGATTGGAAGCCCAAGGCGAACATTTAGATGAGTTTGGGAGAGAATTATCTTCTGAACCCCTGCAAGGCATTTACATTTATCAGAGAGGCCATGCTGCATTGTTTCCTTGCCCTCTTTCTCCCTGTGGCACTGCAAGTCAAAAAGGTAAGTCTCATGGTGGCATTTACCTCTACATCAAGTGCCTCCAGACCCTTTTAGTCTGCTTCTTTGTCACTGCAAGGGAAGGACACAGTAACCCACATGCTCTGTGTTGCAAAGCCCATAAGCGAGTCCATATGACTGGTGAAGTCTTACATGGACATTGCAGTCCTAAGCAGTCTGCTTAGCAGCTGAAGTCTGCTGTTGAAATGCCTCACTGAGAGCATTTGTACTGCTGAAAATGTTCCAGACAGAATGCAATTGGCCACACAGATGCAGTGCCCTTCATATCGTTCACTCTAGTTTTGTTTTTCTGCAGGGGAAAACTCTTTGCTTTATGTACAGACATAATTTCACACTCACAGTCCAGGATTACATTTTTCCAGGTTATGTTGAAAGCCAAGCTATACTATACATGGGAGATTTAAGGTTGCACCTTGAGATGTTTATGTTTTGACTTTGACTAAATGCTGTTGTGGTGGAGCTTCGAATTTGGTTGTAGCAATTGTATGCGCGGAGGAGTTAATCAGTCCCACCTATGTATATTCACAGTCTAAATTACTTTCCAACTGCCACTTACCCTTCGATTCTCAAGCCATGTAATTGTTTCCCACACACACCTGGGTGGGGAGAGTATGGGGTTGCCAACCCTAGGTTGGGAAATTCCTGCAGATTTAGGAATGGAGCCTGGGAAGAGCACAGTTTGTGGAGATATGAGACCTCAGTGGAGTATAATGCCAGAGTCTCCTATCCAAAGTGGCCATTTTCTCCAGGAGAACTGATCTCTGTCATCTGGAGATGAATTGTAATTCCAGGAGATCTCCAGGACCCACCAGGAGGTTGGCAAGCCTATGAGAACACAGATCCAGGTGGGCAGCCGTGTTGGTCTGAAGCAGTAGAACTAAGTAGGAGTCAAGTATCACCTTTAAGACCAACAAAATTTTATTCCGAATGTAAGCTTTCGTATGCATGCATACTTCTTCAGACAATGGAATGGGATACAGTGAGCAGAGCTACTTATAGCTGATAGTCAGTGGTTTAGAATGCAGAGTGGTATAAAGTTAGAATCCAGTGGCAAAGCAGTGAAATTAACAAATTGAGCTTTTTTCCCCATCTTCCCGTCAGTGGCACGAAAGGTGCTATGTCCTTCAGCTGAAACGTAGGCTGAGTCCCAGCCGGCGACCAGCACCGCGCACCTCTTGCCTGTCATGGCCTCCATCTCCGAGCTCGACTGCATCTACTCCGTGCTCATTCTGCATGATGATTAAGTCACCATCATGGAGGATAAGATCAATGCTCTTATCAAAGCAGCAGGAGTGAACGTTGAACCATTCTGGCCAGGCCTGTTTGTAAAGGCCTTGGTCAACATAGACATTGGAAGTCTCATCTGCAACGTTGGCATGGATGGTGGTGCTCCAGCTGCTGTGGCCCCGGCTGGAGGAGGGGCCTCTGCGAGTGGTGCTGCTCCTGCTGAAGAGAAGAAAGAAGAGTCTGAAGACTCCGATGATGACATGGGTTTTGGTCTCTTTGACTAAGCTGGTTTTTGTACTCTTTTACAATAAAGATACAAATATCTAAGTGGAAAAGAAACCCCCAGAAGTTAACAAATTGAAAGAACATTTGGTCTAGAGAGCATTTGTGTGGGAAACCAATGAAACAGTAACATGTCAGAATGGGAGAATCTTGCTAGCAGCAGAGTAATTAACAGACATTTATTGCCTCATTTTCCCATTCTGACATGTTACGGTTTTATTGATTTCCCACACAAATGCTATCCAGACCAAATGTTCTTTCAGTTTGTTAATTTCACTGTTTTGCCATTGGGTTCTAACTTTATACCACTTAGCATTCTAAACCACGGAGTACCAGCTATAAGTAGCTCTGCTCACTGTACCCCATTCCATTTTCTGATGAAGTGTGCACGCATACGAAAGCTTACATTCTAAATAAAACTTTGTTGATCTTAAAGGTGCTATTTGACTCCTACTTTGTTCTATGAGAACACAATTTAGATCAGGGCCATGATTTCCCTGCTGCAATCAAACATACCACCTCATAGCTGCTTTTGAGAAAAAATGAAAGTAGAAGGAGATCCAGTCATAGATTACCTGCTTTTGTTTTTGGTGGAACTTGTTAAAACCAAGCGAGCATCCATGACTAGTTTTTCCCAGTGTAAACAAGGGTCGGTTCTTCTAGTTTGGCCGGATGAATATGCTATCATTCCTTGGGACAGAAAGATGCTGAGAAGCCCTGCCATCTATTTTCTTAGTTGAAAACATGAAGACAAAGATCCATGGTGGTGGGTGAAAAGTTCGTGATTCTGATTTTGGCACCTGGAGACTCGCTGTCAAACCTGGCTTCTGTTGACAACCTGATGTGTTAAAAGCCCTTTATTCTTTGCTGTTCTGATGGAAGAAACATACACTGCCTAGTTCAATGAGTTTAAATTGGATAATTTAAAACAAGTTTTTTGGCAACTTTTTGGAGACTCAGAAGTGCAAATAACTGAAGCTATATTTCTTCATCTGGTGATCTTCAGCCTCCCGTTCACAGTCCTGGGCAGCCAGGGCATAGAACTTGATATTCATTAGCAAATGGGCTACTTCACTATGTAGTTTCCCACATGATAATGGAGCTCTATAAACATCAAGCAAACGCAGTAACTTCCAGTGTTGCCAGTCCCAGGGCTCAGATGCTGCACCATCTCATTATCTCCATGTAGCTAAATTGTAGCTTTGCAGAGAGGGGATGGTGGTTTGTATCAGGAAAATGGCAAAAGAGAAAACATCCCCCCATGTTGTTGCCTCAGTGTGGAGCTGCTGATGAGTAAAAACACTATAAAACATGGGAGATCCCCATCACTGCTCTCCTATCTCACATCTAGTTTGCCTTTAGACATGTGACTAAATTCTGGTCCATGGATGCAGCTTCTCTCTTGCTTTGGGAATATGACAGAAGGCTAAAATCAGCAAGTAGAGGCCTAGTACAGATTGGTGCAGAGATGCCCAGTGGTTTTTAGAAGCTATGAGAACACAGCACAGTAGATTTTGATTAATCTTGTGTTAGATCCCAATGCTTTGGGTTGAAGGCTGCCAGTCTCCAGGTAAGATCTCTTGTGATTACAGCTCATCTCCAGATGACAAAGAACACTTACCCTGGAGAAAATGGCTGCTTTGGAGGCTGGCCTCTTTGGCATTGTAGCTTTCTGAAGTCTCTCCCCTGCCCTCTCCAAGTTCCTCCTCCCCAAATCTCTGGGAATTTCCCAACTCAAAGTTGGCAGCTCCACTTGGATTGGTCCAGAGGCTGAGGCCAGTGAAAAGGATGTGCATTTAAGGATCACCAAGAATGAGGAGGAGAAACAAAGCACACAATGACATAACCAGATACATTGTGCTTCATTCCAAGTCATTTGGTTTAGTTATTTAAACTGTTTATGAGTTCATCTTTCTTGATGCGTTAGGAGTTGGATCCATGGTGTGAAGGAACCAGATAACAAAATACAATAGATATCAATACCCTATTAAGAGCCAGAAAATATTTTAATTTTGCCCAGTCTCAACCTTGCCTCAAAACTCTGCTGAACAACTCCATTTTACAGCCTCACCAACAATCCAGCAATGTGAAAGCCTTCTTCATTTGTTCTGGGAGGCACCTACTCTATATGCAGCATAACATCAGAGACATCTTTTTAGTCCCAGTACTCTCTGGAAATGAATAATTTATCTGAACATCTATTTATTAGAATAATTACTAATTATTCAGTCACTTGCTTTTTAACTGATTGATTCCTTAACTAAAACTTCAGCATCAATGCCTTCTTGAGATATTAAAAGGAAATATGATAGCTGAGAATTTAATAAGCAGAAGAAAAGAAAAACTTGTTACGGGTACTGGATGTGTGTGGAAGGTGGCATGCATTAGGGAATTATCCAATAAGTGTCCACAACAGTCAGCCTAAAACATCCTTTCATTCATGGCAGAAGTGCTGGTAGTGCTTTTGAGATAACACTTTCACGTTTTCCCAAGCACAGCTTGAGGCACCATGAGAACTTGAAATCACCATGACCAAACACCATGGTGAAACAAGTAATATGTGAACTGGGACAATGAATAACCTACCATAATTGTCTTCAAATTTCTCCAGAGCTGTTGAGCGAGCATAGCTGAATGGAGTATCTGCAATGCAGAATTAAATGTTTTCACATTCTCTTTCCCCAGAGAACCCTGGGAACTGTAGTTCTGTTAGGAAAATTAACAGCTTAATGGAGTATTTTCAGCTCTCTGACCAAAGGAATTAAGTATACTGATCAAAATAGGAACACTGCATAGATATATTCTCATGTAATTGTCCTAATTTGTATGTAACTCTAATTCATACACTACTCCAGTTTTGCTTGAATCCTTTTTGGTACTATCTTCCTGGTGAATTGTTTAAAAGAAGATGTGACCAGGGAAATCACTTCTGTAGGTTCATAATGGTGTTTCTGTCTCTATTTTTCAGTGTCAATTGATTGCGAAAACCCATGACTTGCATTAATTGAATAGATAAGGGTGGCTGGCAAGTGTGAAGTAATAGAAATCTCTGTCCACCTGATCACATTTACTGCGGACCCTTTCTTTGTGGCACGCTGCATTTGGGAACTGATGCTTTCAAAGCTTGAGAATTGCATAAGCTGTTTGCCTATATTAGCTTGGATCTGAAGGTAAATAAAAGTAAATCATGCCTGGAATGAAGTAGGACTTGAAAGAAGGAAAGCACATATGCTGTGTCTTTCCAAAGAAGTCAACATGATACCTGGGGGGGGGGGGGGGGGTATGAGGGAATTTCGAAGATGACGGTTTGTAAGCTAAGGGGACTGTTCTGATTTAAACACCACAGTAGTGTTAAAAAGATACTACTGGGGTAGGGGGGATTAACAAAAAAATGATATTGCATTCCTTTTCATTTCAAGGCAAAGATTTTTATTTGAGCATATATGACTTGATTTTCAAATGACATAAAACATAGAGTTGTTTATTTCTTTATTTTAGTCCCCAGTAATAGGGCTCTATATTTGGTAAAGGTGAGCAAGCAGTCAACAGCTTCTATCGTATCACCAAGATAGGTCAGTATACCAAGTGGGACTAAAACTCTCATACATACAGGTTTTTGTAATGACTGTTCAACAGAAGACAGTTGCTTAGTGTGGTGCTCATTATTGTTCATGAAAAACACCAGCACATTCCTTCTGCACCAAGTATACTCACACCCAATAGACAATTTTTGCCCAAAAGTGGGAGAGAAATGTGTGCACAGAAGACTTCATCCTTGCTATCTAGGACAAATTCATATATAGAGGTTTTGTACAACATAGATGTCTACAACATAGATTTGATTTTCTGGAAAGGCAGCATCACATTTGCTCCAAACAAGCAAACACACACACAAGCGTCTCAGTCATAGTGGAGTTCCCTTTCATTAAACCAGGACAGGTTAGTGACATGCATGAGGGGTTCCCCTCATCGGGAAGGTTAGTGACATGCATGAGGGGTTCCCCTCATCAGGAAGGTTAGTGACATGCATGAGGGGTTCCCCTCATTGGGAAGGTTAGTGACATGCATGAGGGGTTCCCTGTTGCCCATTCCTGATGTATGATATCACAGTGGAGCCTTTAATGCTAACATTGGTCACAAAAAACTGTGATGGATGTTATCTCTGAGCTCCTGTCTCCTCTGTTGGGAAAATTGGCCATCAGAGATTCAGTGATATTTTCATAACCTCCTAAATAGGGATTTTCCCAGCTTTATTTGCATGGAAAGCCTCCAAGCCAATCTCTAGCCAAAGAGAGAGGTCCGGATTGTCCCATTTTCCCCTGGACCCCTGAACTGCAGGTTTTCATTGCCACATCTTTTAAAGCAGAATGTGTCCCCATAGGTGATGATTGACTTGACAATCATACTATCAATGCATTCCTCAAGTCATTGCCATGCTAAATCCCTCAAGATGTAATCATTTTTCTAATATTTATGCAGGACAAACTAAGGGCTTGGTCAAAATCTGTGGCTCTTATACACTGATATATATGCTGTTCTCTGTAAGAGAAGTAAGATAAACCTTTGTAATTGGAGTCCTCATGTGTACAGCAGTAGCAGCCTAGAAAATATATACAACCCTCCTGCAAGTTTCCACTTAACTCTATGCTGAATTCTTACACTGATGCTTGACCATAGTTTCAGAGATTTGTTTTGCTCGCTATATTCTCACCATACCTATACTCAATTTTCCTGTGCTTTCTAAGGGTCATTTCTCATGTTATGCAGAAGTTTGACTCAGTATAGGTCTGTTTGCATATGCAGCCTTTGGAATTACAATGAAACCCACTGCATTCCCATAAGCCACCAGTTCCATTTGCCCTAGTTTTGCCATGGGTTAAGTCACAAAATAAATCATAACACCTTGGGGTCTGCGTCTCATATTGCATTTCTTTATTTCACAGGTTCTATTGCATATAGCAACTGTAGACCAGGGATTAATGTTATTGATTCCAAGTGACTGCTGCGGAAGGGAGCTGTGTTGGTCTGCAGCTGGTTCAAGTCCGGTAGCACCTTAGAGACCAACAAGATTTTCAGGGAATGAACTTTCAAGAGTCAAAGCTTTGTTTGACAGATACTTGATGAAGGGAGCTTTGACTTTCAAAAGCTCATGCTGAAAATAGTGTTGGTCTCTATGTTGCTCCTGGATTCAAATCTATATGCAGAAAGAGACTTGAATGAGCTCAGATTATGGGAAGCACTGAAATCCAAGGTGCTGAACGGGGCATGGACCTGTACTCTCAGTTTTCTGTTTACTTGGGATTGTCCTTTTAAAAGGATAAAGAAAGACTTAGGCCTAATTCCTTTTCTCGCTCAAATGTAAATCAGGCATAACTTTCTTGTCAGCACTGGAGTCACAGTTATTATTAATATTATACAGCAGTGCAGAGGAGCACCAACTGAGATCAAAGCTGTATCATTTCTCAATTAGACTTTCCACCAGGGATAACTTGTCACATCTCCTGCCACTGCTCCTGTCTATGAAATCCTATTAAGCTCTTGGTCTCAGTGATATCTTGAGGCCACAATTTCCAGAGGTTAATTACGTACTGTGGCAAAAGAAGAAAACACAATGTTTCCAGTGTTATGGAAATGTTGTTTTAACCATAGCAAAGTTTCACTTATGGGGTTCTGCCCAGGTTTACAAGCAGACACAGAGTCACTTCTCACCTGAAAGATTATGGGGCATGCAGACCAATGGTGATGTTTTGGGTGCCTGCCAGGATATTCTATACCCATGTCTGAGTATTTAGCCATGCTTTTCATATTTTAGAGTGAGGCACAAGTTGCACCCATTTTAAGCTTCTACTTGCAGATCTGGGATGTACACCCACACTGGTCCTGTTAACTGCTTTAGACCTGCAGCAGTCAGCAGGGGAGCTGGCAGAGGCCCCATATGGCTTGCCAGCATTAGGCATGTCAGCATGCCTGATAGTCATAAAACTCTCAATCTGGAAACACACTCTTAATAAAAGTATATCTGAACTAATGAAGGAGGTGTTCCTTGAATCTTGCTATGTTTTGTAATACACTAGGAATAAGGCCTGTTGTGAGGGGAAAGAGACTCCGGGTGAGTACCTCCCCCTTGCTGTCTTCCCACCAATGCTCTCTCTAAGGAGTCCTGTGAGCTAAAATTCTATTTTGTAAGCTACTGGGATCAATGCTGTGAGCTACTGCATAAATTAGTTTGCTCTGGGGCTATTTTTCCTGAGCTAAGACAAAAAATGTGTGAGCTGGAGCTAGATTCCAGTAACCCTGTTTAGAGGGAATATTGCTTCCCACCCACCTAAGTGAAGACACTCACACACACACACACACCCAAAGTTGATGTCTGTCATCTCGAGAGCAGTTGTAATTCTGAATGATCTCCAGCACTCACCTGGAGATTGGCAACACTGGTTCTGCAGGAGCAAATGGCTGGTATGGAGGGTGGAGTCTATGGCATTGTACCTATCTGAGTTCCCACCCCTCTTCAAACCCTACCCATTCAAGGGTCCACCTCTCAAATCTCCAGAAATTTCCCAACCTGGAGTTGGCAACTGCTAAGTCACGCTGGCAGTCATACGGGGGGCTTCTGCTGAACAGGAGCAAGCATCCAGGCCTAGTTAAGTCATGCCAGTCTGAAGAATAATTTTGGGGGATGCAGCGGGGCATGATGACAGTCACACAGACAGTAAAGCTCAGCATTTCTTTTGTTTGCAGTGTGCATTGTTGCTGCCTTTTCCTGTCATATTCAGCCTTGTGGCATTTAGCATCAGTGTGAGCTTGTGGCATGATCTGGGGGGGGGGGGGGGTTGGGGGAGGGGGCCTGGTCATGTTATGGCCTGGCCATGTTACCATAGAGTAGGGGAATTGATCTGACTTCAGCTTTACATCTCCTCCTCCCTCCTTGCAGCCTCTACCTAGGAAAAGTACAGTTTTTCTCCAGTGATCTGAGTGATCTCCAGCCCTCAACAGTGGTTCCCCAGAAGAAAATGGCTGGCTTGGGGGGTGGCATGTATGACATTGTACCTGTCTGAGGTCCCAGTCCTCCTCAAACTCACCCTCTCCAGGCCACCCCTCAAACCACCAGAAATTTGCCTACCTGGAGTTGGTAATTGCTAAGTCACAGTGGCTGTCATAGTGGGGCTGCTGCTGAACATGAGCAAGCAGCCAGATTTAGTTATGCCAGCCAGATGGCAACAAGTCACCCAGAGGGTGTTGCTAGGCCTAAGATAGCCAACCTCCAAGTGGTGTCTGAAGATCTCCTGGGATCACAACTGAACTCCAGACAACAGATCGCTCTTCCTATCCTGGAGAAAAGAACTGCTTTGGAAAATGAACTGTATGCCATTCTATTCACTTGAGGCCTCTCCCTTTACTGACAGAAGATGGTTACCTAGCAACAACCTCTGATTAGGGGTGAGGCTGAGGGAAGGAGGGAGAAAGGGAGTAACAGGTAAGAGCCATGGCCTGCGAGGAAATGCTCCCAGCAGGGCCAGGCCTTGCCACCTAGTCACATTACAATGGCAGCAGTTCCTGGCTATTTCCTGGCCTTTGGAGGCTGCATGTTGTATGGTAGGCTTGATCTTCAAACGTGGCAGAATGAGGTCATAGTAAGAGGGGGCATGGCTAAGAGCCAAGGAGGTAGAATAGACTTACTGCTTCAGACTACAGGTCCCTTAAATTAATAACTCCCTGTAAATGGAAAATTAGCACAGCTTATGAAGGCCTGCACTAGAAGCTTTGTTCCAGAAGAGGTAGAGTTTTTCTTAAAAAAAATTGCAATGAGCTTTTACATGGAGGAGCATTAAAATGTGACCTCTCTGCACTATAGTCTGAAGTTGCATAGCCCATTCTTCCATCTACTATCTCACTTGTACACAAGTCCTGAGTTCCAAAAGATTAAAAAATAATTACAGTTTCCTTGAAATGTTTCTGCATTAGGTAGCCAGTATGAATATCCCCACAGTAGAATCCAATCATTTCAATCAGGCAAGTCAGAAATTCTTGGCTGGAATAACTTTGTCTCTCTCCCTCTGTTATCCTGTTTTTCTAGATGCTGTGGCATTGCTTCCCAGCATGCACTACAGGGAAAACCTGGATTTGTAACGTCTACACAGTTAAGCTCACCAAAAGTCACTGTTCTGACTCTCATTTAGATGACAGACCCCACATACTCCATATTGAGAAGCCAGGAGGAGGCAGAGAAGCTCTCCAGCTTCAAGTCTTCCATCAGAGCTTTTCTGTCACTTAGAAGTCTGCATTCTGGTTTTCTCCTTCTGTTTTCAGAGCACATTATACTGCAATACATTGATATCATATCAAATGCACCCGGATTCAGTGTTCAGCAGAATAAAGAGGAAGACGAAAAAGGCTTCATAAGGAAGAGCTGTAGCAGACAGCAACTTTTTGTTGTCCTCTTTCTAAAAATGTTTTGATTGTGTGGTACCCAGAATATCACATCATGTTAGTCATTTATTTATCTAAATATAACCTAAGACTGCCAAACCCCCAGTCCAGGCGGGGGTTCCCCCATCCAGGAGGTTCCCAACCTGCCGGCCCATATTAGGCTGGCAGGGGGAACCTCCCCTTATGTTGCCAGCATGATGATGTCACCTGGAAGTGGTGTCATCGCACCAGCAACGGCATGCAGTGGCCACTCTAGGCATTTGGGAGGGAAAACTATGGCACAGGAGACTTGGCAACCCAGTTACTTTGTTTTTATAAAGCTGAGTCCTGTCCACACAAACTCCGGTCACAACTTCATAGGAAAAAAATAGCAATAAAATATTTTAAAATTACAAATCCAATCCCTGCTTCAACAATAATCCCTGGTGTCTTGTGAACAAAAATTCTACTTTGTGAGCTACTGGCATTAAAGTTGTGAGCTACTGTAAAAAATTAGTCTGCTGTGGAGCCATTTTTCCTGAGCTAAGACAAAAATGCATGAGCCAGAGGCTAAAAAACTGTGAGCTAGCTCACACTCAGTTTAGAGGGAAATCTGATCCTAATGTACTATGCCAGCGTTAGCCACTTTCATTTGCACATATTCAGTGCTCACCAAGTTTCAGATACCAAGGGATGACCATACTTGGAAAAACGTATTTAAGAGTATGGTGGCTGCTTCCATCTATCAGACAGTAATATCTCACATTTCCAAGAAAACTCAGAGTGAGTAAAAGGTAGGTTTAAATGGTGCTGGAAAGTGCCATCAAGTTGCAGCCAACTTATGGTGACCCCACAGGACATTGAGAGGCGGTGTGCCATTGCCTGTTTCTGTGCAACAACCTTGGTATTCCTTGGTGGTCTCCCATCCAAATACTAATCAGGGCCAACCCTGCTTAACTACCAAGATCAGATGAGATCCGGCTAGCCTGGGTTATCCAGGTCAGGGCAAGGTTTAAATACCCAGACAAAAGAAAATCCCAAAACTAATTTATAGTAATTATACAAACATTAGAATTGTGCCCAAATTAACAGCATAGCTTATGATTTTGTAGTTAGGTATCTACAGGATTGTCCTAGAGAATATATATTGTTCATTAGATAATGTACAAAATCCTTCAGATGAAATCAGATTCTCCAGCATCTCTTGGAGATGCACAAACAGTAAATGCATATACTGATTTGTTTAGGCTTCTGGTTTACACACGTGCTCCATGCCTTCCTGTCAGTGTGAACATATACTAGCATTTTTTACACATCATTTTCTGTAAATCCCAACATAAATAGATGAGCTCCAAAGCAGGGATGCTTTGATTTCCAGATCTTTGAGCCTGTCGGTCACCCTTCTCTGAGAGCAGCCTGTCCAGTCTACTATTTTAAGGCATGTTTTGTCGCTGCAGGGTGGCATGACCAGCCATCAGCCATGTAATATACTCAGTAACCATGGCAACTAGCAGGGATTTGTCCTGCTGCAAGCCTAAACTGGCCAAACTTTGTCTTCCCATAACCAGTTTGGCATACTAGATTTTTTGCAGTGCAAACAGATGCCCTTAACTATCTTTTTTAATCTGATTCAAATAGCCCTTATTTAGTCTTTGGGACCAAACAACTTTGTATTTTAAGAGATGTTCCTGTTTCCCTTACAGTCAGCTAAACAGACCACAGATATGTAATGTATTATTATTATTAGCCTTTTATGTGTTTTAATAAACATTGTTTTATTTATATTGCAAGCTGCCGAGTTCTGCTAGGTAGAAAGACAGCTAATAAACGTTTTAAATATAAAGAAATAAAATCCTAAGGAGCAAGGTACTGCTGCTGTTCTGTGTTCTGTTCTTCTTTCTGCCCATTATTAAGGCAGATGATTTGTGTGTACAGATAGACTTGAGTATTAACAGGATCTTTGGGTGTATGTACAATACTTTGTACACAAGGATTCACTGTATTTCCCCCTTTGGCAACACCACCACACTCCCAAGGCTATGGGCTGGCTTTTCATGCTCCCCCCCTATACTGGGAATGAATGAAGATTCAACCTAGGACTTTTCTGCAGTCTCCTTTTCATTGCTTGTGTGCCCATATTGCTTCTTTTTTATTTCCCACATGTGTTTTGCTCCCTCTAGTGGTGGCTTTGATATTACATCACTGAATCTCCAGCATATTTTCCTCCACTTTAAATGCACGGGGAAATACTCTGAAGATACAATGATGTTATATTGAAGCAACTACTAGAAGGAGCAAAACGCATGCGGAAAAGGAAAAAAAATGAAAACATATGGGCACAAGTGCTAAAGAGTGCAGAAAATAATGGCTGGAATGGAGATCAGTTTTTTGCATAGAATCAAGAAAAAACCAGTATCATATAATGGTGGGAGTGTTGGAGCAGGATTTGGAAGACCCAGGTTTAAATCTTTACTCTGCCATGCTAGCTTGCTAGTGCTCTTGGACCAGTTGTATATTGTCAGTCACACCTACCTCATGGGGTCATCATGAGGTCAAAGTGAAGAAGGGGATAATGTTCTCTTTGAGGAGAAAAGTGGAATGTAAATGAAGTAAATAAATACATTGAATGAATTGTCCATTAGTGCAATGATATATTATTTTTCCTTCCAAAAAGAGAAAGTTACAGCATCTCTTGAGAATAGTGAAGTAGGTCAATGGGAAGAGATAGAGCCTCTTGGGACAAAAGAACCAGGGAAAATTAGCACAGAACTGAATGGCCCACTTTTGCAGCACAGGCAATGTCATGTTTAAAGTTACATGTAATAATACAAAAGATTTCATGCAGACATTTCCACTCAAGAAACTATGGAGTAATTTGGACTCTGAAAAGAAATTAGCTCCATCATGGAATTTTGCAGCTAGTGGCTAATATTTGGGGAGATGAGGTTTTATTCCATGGAAAAGAAAATGGCGTGCAATTTCATCCAACATCTGAACTGACATTTCCAAAGGAAAATATGAATGAACTCCTAGAAATTGATTTTGGAAATAAATTGGCATATGGGTCTAATACTTCAGACTGAAACCAACAGGCATAATTTCTTAATGTTCCAAGAGTTGCATATGTTCAGTGAACAGCCTTTGCATAGCAGATTGTCAGGTGCCTTTTCCTAGTGCCTGGCAGGAATATAGAAATATGTTTGTATAAGACACAGGATCTTGCTGTATTTGTGTTGCATTAGCCAAAACTGTGCCCATATTGCCTGATCAAATCAAAAGTAAATGAGTAATAAATCTAAAATTGAAATTTATTGAAAAAACAGGACATACAATGGACTGAGCTCATCATCAGTAAACACTTAGCACTGGCAAAGAACCCATGGGTGTCATGTTTTGCCAGTAGATTTGAAAACATTAGTGTCAGGTCAGAGGTTTCCTTGCCTGCAGAAGTTTTATCTGTCCCTCTTAGACATGGGTCTTGAATATTCCAGCAAGACTATCTCTTAAATTGTACAACATGGATTCATACACCCCTCACCAATGTTCCCTCTAAGCTCCACAGTGTTGTGAGCAAAAATTCTACCTTGTGAGTGAAAAAAGCTAGTAGCATTAAAGTTTTAAGTGATTCTACATTTGACTATTGCATAATTATTTTAGAAGATTATTTCTATAACCATAATTCTTTTAAAGTACCTTTGAACTATATTTTAATAATAATTTAAATTCTATGAAAGAAAACAGAATCAAGTCAAATTTTGTTACAGAAAATGTTGTCCTCTATGTTGGTAGACCAGGCCTTTGGCAAATAGGTCTACCTGCCCCCTTTCTATTATATTGGGAGACCTGGCATCTGGAGAAGCAGTCACCTACTTCTTTGCACTGTAGTGGCAGACCTGGTCTCCAGAGAACAGGTCTACCCACCTCAACTCACTATATTGGTAGACCTGGCTTTAGACTGTCACCCTGAACTGAGACTCAGAAAACATACCAGCACATGACAGGAGGATTCTTGCAGTCTACTTTAAAAACAAAACGAAGTGAAATATGGCAGCCAGCATTACAGGTCAAGTATAACAATCACTGACAGAACCCTTGCTAACCTAAAAACAAAACAAAACAGGAAGTTGTTCAAATGTTATCAATCTGCAACAAACTACATATTTATTCAAAGCAGGAGTCAAAACAGCTATGTATGGCTCTGCTCAGCTATGTATGACTTTGCTCACTGTGCTGGATTCCTCGTTTGATGAAGTGTGCTTAAGAGCACACAAAAGCTTGTTTTCTAGATAAGAATTGGTTGGTCTTAAAGGTGAAACTTGACTCCTGCTTTGTTCAACTGCTTCAGACCAACATGGCTGCCTGCTTGGACCTATCTACATATTTATTCAGATATTTATATTCCATTTTTCCCTGTGACTCAAGGCAGCTTACAAATAACACTGGAAAGCAAAACAGGGGTGTGTAAAAAAAAACAACCTTTCCCCCCAGGCCCTTTGTAGCCTATGGGGACCATTATAGTCAATGGACTTCATAGGCTATAATGGAGAATTAACCTGGGGGTATCTGGGACTGGTGGGGGGGGGGACTGTTTTTTTAGGTGGAGACACCAAATGTGCAGCATAATTGCTGGTGTCTCTCCTCACTCCCCCCCCCCCATATTTAAAAAAGATTGGAACAGGGGGTCCAGTTCTATGGGCCCCAGAAGGAGGTGCCCTCCATCCTCCATTGTTTCCAATGGATGGGGAAAATGCCTTCTCAGTTGTGGGTTGTAACAGTTCTCCTGTGCTGCTGGCTAAAACTTTGAGTGCCAGCGCGCCCCCTAGCACAGCTTAGAGGGAACTTTTCCTCTCACTAGTTTCTTTTTATTGTTATATTAGCCTGCTGTCAATAAGATGTTCTTGAGGAGATTAGCTCTGCTTCCAGTCCCTGAGACTGCAGGGATCTTTCCTATTTGCCCTGTTCTGAGATCACTAACATTTCAGCACAGGCAGGGGTCTTAAGAGGGCTTTTGAAACATGCAAAAAGAGGAACAAATCAAAGAGTATAAGAAACTCATGGAGAAACAAAATGGGGGGAAGGGCTCCTAACTTTCTATCACCTCTGTATATCTCTGGTTTATTTGTTTAAGACATTTATATCACACCTTTCCCCTACCTGGATAGCCCAGGCTAGTTCAATCTCATGAGATCTTAGAAAATAAGCAGAATAGGTCAGTATTTGAATACAAGGAATACCAGGGGCACAACGCAGAGGCAGGCAATGGCCAACCACCTCTGAATATCTCTTGCCTTGAAAACCCTGCAGGGCTGCCATAAATCAGCTGTAACTTGATGGCAAGGAAAAAATCACACCTGTCCCCATGGCTCAGGGCAGTTCTAAACTCAGGGCTGGATTCATTCATATCTGAATAATGTGAATAACATAATGGACCGCAATTAACCAAGCATGGTAGGGAATGGATCTTTTTCAGCTTTGGCACAAGCCGCTTTTTTGTAGAGAAAGAGGGGGATTAGCTGCCAGGTTGCTAGTCTGATTAGCTTCAAGGGAGCTGAACTAATTCACGATGCTAATTTAGCTTCAGGTAATGTTAACAAGACTTTCTGTAGTCAGGTGCACATTGACAGCACTTCCTTTGAAATTAGAGTTCACTTCTTATGCTAAAAATATTTTCTGACTCTGGAAAGTCTAGGTTTTGTAATCTTACAGGGTTGATTGTTTTGTAGGCACTGATGGGCTGTGAAGCAAGGGATGCATGTTTCATTAGTAACTAAAACAAACAATTTCCAGGCAACAAGAATGCTGATAGTTACTGGGAAATCCACATTTCATGAGGCTGACACTCAAATAGGCATGTTTACAAGACATAATTATCCACCCCTTACATCTGTTTATAGTGGGACAAAGTTCCATTCATCTTTCAGATATTACAAGACTCCTGTTTATATATGAAGTCAGGTTTATAGACCTTATAGGCAGAAAGTTGGATTTCTGATACAACCCATTTGACTACTTTTCTTTGATCAAACTGTCATAGCTACAGTTGCCAGGTTCCCCCATGCCAATAGGGATGGGGGGAGCAAGGGATTGGAAACCCCTGGAGATTTTGGGGGTGGAGCCTGTGGAGGACAGGAACCCCAGTGGGGTACATTGCCAAAGTGTCCACCCTCCAAAGCATCCATTTTTCCAAGGGAGATGAGCTGTAATTCCAGGGGATCCCGAGGTCACACTTGGAAACAGGCATCTCGGGTCACAGCCTTTTAAAAGGATGAACCAAAATACCAAACCATAATGCACATCACAAAATAATGTGCAAGTTTTCAGACTTCCCCAGCATTCTTTGGGTGTTCAGTGGCAAAAAAAAAAAAAAACCAAGGGAGATAACATGATGTTTCAGGGCATTGCAAAATAATCCCTTCAAAGTTTCTGGACTTGAAATAAAATGAAATGAAGACTTGATGGATTGATTTGATTTCCTGGCAAATAGTTGTGGGCAGCATTAGGGTTGGTGGGACAGAGAAAGAGAAAAAAGCGGGCATACACTCTTTGAACACAGCAAATCCTCCAGTTACTAGTCAGAGTACATAGATCCCTTGTAAGGTGGACATCCTGTTCGCCTTTACTGATTTTTGTTAGATAATTTCTTAGCTGATTTCTTCAGTGTTGCTACATCATAAGTGAATAAGATATGGTTCCAAAATTCAGCTGCCACTGTATGCTTGCACAGTGATCTTCAGATAGCAGTGTGACCTGCTGCCATCAGTTAGTAGCTATACTGGCCTCCAACTACATGCAGCTGTTTCAGTGTCATTCTTACATATTGCTTGCAACTCACTCCTATCACGAGATGAGCTGCTAAGTACTCCATAGACTACTGACTGTAAGTGCTATGCAAGGACAGGGTCCAGCAAAACTTAGGCACTGCTTAGTCTCAGTGAGAGAGGTTTAAGCATGAGCTTCAGTTTGTCTGGATCACACTTAGTATATTAACAGTGGAATCCTAAGAACACTTGTCTTGGAGTAGGCCCCATTGAACAGACCTGAATGGAATTCTGAGTAGATTTGTTTAGGATTGCTCTCCAAATAGTGGAAACACTTATAGTGCAATCCTATGTATGTTTATTCAGAAATCAATCCCAATTTATTCAATAGGACTAATGTCTAGGTAAGTGTTCTCATAATCAGCATCATTGTTTCTTAGAAAAATGCCTTGGCATAGTTTTCATTTGAAGACCATGATAACTCAGGAAAGAAAAGGAAAATCCAAATGGACACACTGGAAATGGACAAAGTTTCTGCTGCTACAAAGTTTCTGTAGTCTGTTTCAGCAGACTCTCCCAGTGTTTCAAAATCATAAGCAAAATCATAAGCAAACCCAGTACAACATCTCATATAAAAATAATGTGATCACCATCTTACATTTTACTCATTTTGTCCCCTTCCTAGTGCCAGAGCTTTCAAACTAGGTGTCTTCTTGTACTTTGAGACTTTATCCTGCTTTTATAAAGTTAGAATCTTTCAGTCTGTGAAACTTTGAGATTCTGGTTTGCTCTAGAGGTGGAGCTTTAAAGTAAATAATAACAAGGGCAGTTGGTTTGGGGATTTTGGATCCCGGATATAGCTTTCAAATGGAACTTGTTCTACTTCTACAAGAAACGAGTGTTCACATATTTTGACACAGGCAGAATAGCAGCAGAATAAATATAATAGCATTTCTGATCTTGATGATCTGACAAATTTCAGCAAGTATTTTTTCGTCTTTCTTTGTTATCAAAGCAAAGCATCTTTGCTTTGCTGTTTGTGAATCATAACAATATGACTTCTTTTTCATGAGACCAAGGGCAAGCTGAGTGATATTGGTTGAGTTGTGATGGAAGAAGTTCAAGTGAATTTAATAATAAATAGGACAGTTCCCTTGTTTGCCCATTCTGCATGTGTGTGTGTAAGAGAGAGAGAAAGAGTGGAGCATGCCATCATGTGCCATCTGCATCTGTGCACCAATTATCTCTGCCTGCAGGCACATTTTCTTGCCACAGATGCTTTTATATTCCTGTAATCTAAAGTAGAATGCAGGGGAAAAAATGGGGATGGGAGTGTAATCATATGGAGAAAAGCAATAAAAAATTCCATCAGTCTGCAAAATTCCTTGCCTTGGGAAAGTTTGGAAGCAACCCCAGGAGCTGTTTATTGAAAACGGTTTATTTGATGGTTATATTATAGCCAGCATTATAAAAGCAAAAATAAACAAGGTACATTTCATGCATCATCACTTGAACAAAAGGACTGATCTGTAAGGAATCCTTAATCCCATTCCCCCTCCTTTTTTTTTGCATTAGAATGGCTTCTTGGGCAGAGTGAGGATGAAAATCTATTTCGAAGTCCCCTGTGTAGTGACAGTTTTAGAGTGATATTATTGGGGGTGGGACTAGCACTGGCGCCTGATTAAAGGAATGTCTGTTGATATGTGTTAGGAGTTCAGCAGTGCCATCCTGAGCTGATTAACCAGTTAAGTAATCTATGCAAGTTTGCATGCACATAAAAGCAATAGTTCTGCAGAAAAAATAATTTCTTTCTGTATTATGCATGCAAACGTTGCAGGAGGAAACATCTTGGACGAAGCATTCCTTCTTACAGAAGAAAGAAGCAGAAATGCCTGTTTAAGTTGCCATGTCTCCTCTATGGGTTTCCTAATTACTTATAATTTTTATTAAAAATAGCTGATTTGTATAAATACTTAACTGTTTAAAAAAGAGGAGTCATTTTAGTTGCTCTAGAGGGTTTTAATCAATTCATATGATGCAACATCAGACTGTGTGGCTGGTATGTATTTTTGTGTCTTTTTGTGGGGTTTTTTTTGTGTGTGTGTCTTTTCAACAATGCAATGCACAAATTTCTTGGTGTTGTTACCCCTCCCTACTTTCCCAATTCTTCATCATTTTTCATTGACCATTTATTGATTACTATTCACTTATATGTTATTTCCCAAAGAAGTAGTGCTGGCCACAGAAAGAGCTTTTTCAGAAAGCCCATCAGATCAGACTATTGTTGTTATGCTTTTTTACAGTGATGACTATTACTACAATTATTATAAATTGTCACAGTCAGATATGTGGCTGGTAGATGGTGTTCTGCAATTTGAAATCTAGTCAAGTTCTTGGGGATTGCAGATGTACATTCACAGGATTTTTGCTGCTCCAAGCAACATTGCTTTCTGGAGCTGAGCTGGTATTATTTGCTCAATGCCCAGAATGTCCAGGTGTTTCTTGAGACTTCTAGGCACTGCTCCAAGGACTTCAATGACAACTGGCATGATGGTAATCTTCTTCTCCTAGAGGCGCTCTAACTCTGTTCATAGATTGTTGATATTTCATAATCTTCTCCTCTTCTTTCTTTTCTATTCTGCTGTCTCCTGGGATTGCAGTGTCAGTTATTTAAACTCTGTTTCTCATTCCCTCTCCCATCCCCATAATCGTGGTATCAGGGGTGTTGTGCTCCAAGTGTTTATCTGTTACAAGTAGTCTGTTACAGATAGTTACAACAATACATACCAGCCACACTTAGGGCTTCAGTAGCCTGATGTTACATCACCCAAACAGTCTTTGTTTCATCATTCTCTATGATCGTGTCTGCTTTCTGCTGCCATGAATTTCTGGCTGATGGTAAGCCATATTGCTTGCAAAGATTCCAGTGCAACATAACTGCAACTCTATAATGATATTTTTAATAGGAATTTTACTGCAGGCACTGACTATGCCATCGACTATTTCATCTTGTCTTGCAAAGTTGACATTTGCTGTTATTACTCTGAATCTTGACTTTCATACTATTTGTTTCAAGTGCCTGCTCTTGCGCAGCTAGAATGAGTCTTTCTTCAAGTGCCAATTTTGGAGCCATTTCTGGTTATTTTCACTATCAGTGTTGTTATCTGTGTCTTTCAAATATCAAAGTGAGTTTAGATTTCATAAATCTGCCTTGTAAACTGAAACTAGAAATTTTTCTTTGCTTTTCTTGGTGTAGTCATTCAGTGCTCATTTTTCTTCTTCAAGTGCTTGTTTAACTTTCAAGAGACCCCTTCCACCTAATTTTCTTGCTGAGTGAAGATGATTATAAATGCTGATTCAGTGATATTTGTCCTGCTCAGAAAGCAGCATCAATTGTTGCTTGGATAGACGATTTTCAGACCACGGAACATCACTTTTGACACTACTGGTCATATAATATATTAATACATAATAATTAAATTTTGGAGATGGAGAAAACTCGGTTTTTGATAGGAGAATCTCTAATCCAGATGCTCACTTTTGTATCACAGAATTTGCACGATTCCACAAAATATTTGGAGTACAGAATATTTAGGGTACAGAATTGATTTCTATGCTTATCTCTGCTCATTGGTTCCCTTAAAGATTCTCTGTCTACTAGGTGAGTTATATACCTCCCATTTAGTGAAGGGGATTCTCCACAGATTCTCTTTCTGGATCTGGCATAGTATTCACAGATTAGAAGTGTACACTGACACTAATCTGGAGATGAGAAAGCCAAAATTATTCCTACCCTAAGCATCAAATTTTTTGATGGGAATGGGCTTTCTGTGCATATGAAGTACATAAATACTTTAATCTTCTTTTCTTGAAAGACCATGCTCTCCTTTTCCTTTACTCCAAAGAGACACTGAGTTCAGGGTCAAAAAAAGAAAGTAGTTTGAAAGCATATGGTAGGATTAGCACTATCTCTGCCTACAAGCAATACATGTATTACTTCGCTGTCTGTGCCATTAGCTTCATTAGAGAATCCAAAGTGGTGGATTAAATCTAGTGAGCTGTGCAATGAACCTCATTGCTGGAGTCAGTTTTAAGGATTATAGTGAATTATGTAGATTGGAATCAAACTTCAACTCTGACAAGACCCATCATCTCCAGGGGAAAATGTTGCTGTAACTTTGCTAGTCAGAAGGTTTTCTCTGATCTAATTAGATGTTCAAACAGAGGCATGTTAGCCTCCCAGCTATTTCATTCCATATTTACTGTTCTGTTGAGTCAGGTTTGCAGAGACTATGTAAGCAACCAGCCAGGGTTTGCAGGGCAGATACAGATGTGCCTTTTTCACTACTCTACTGTCCTACGCCAGTAAAAATGGAGAATCTGAACCACAGAAAGATCACTTGAAATTATTTCACCGGAAAAGGACAAGCTGCTATAAATTGGATCAGAATCCAATTTCTATGCATTTTGGGGTGAGATATAATCATGGGTAAAAGTATTAAAATAAGAGGACCAAAGAATGTGTGAGGAAAACAGAAATTGAGTGACCTGTCTCATGTAACACAGTACAGTTTTTTTCCTCCAGAGTACAAACTTTGGTGAGTCAATGCCCACTTTGTCAGATAAAAGTAAGAATGATCCATCAGTCTTGATATCCAGGTCAGAAGGTGATAGGGGTGTTACCAAGAAGGAGCCAGGATGCAGTACGACAACATTAAACATGATCAGCTTGATTATATCAAGGAGATATGTGTAGACATGGAAAGTGCACAAAATTAGCATCTGTAATAAGAAAACATCTTATGTCCCTATTAGGGATGGGCATGGACCAGATGAGGATCTAAAGTTTGTCATGAAATTCGGCTGGTTCTGTTAGTGAAGTGGTATTTGCAAACTGAAGAACCACTACAAACTTCCATGAATATTGATGCAGTTTGTGGTAGTTTGTGAAGAGCAGAAAGCAGGGATTAAATGGCTCAAACCCTGCTTTCTGCTCCCTGTGGCTATTCAAATAGCTCATGAACCAAGACAAATAGGTTCAGTTCATGAACTGGCATATTGGTTCAGCCATGAACTGATGTGCCTATCCCTAGTTCCTATTTAGCCCTGGATTTGGGGGTCCATTGTCCTAACTTGTTAATAAATTCTAGTTTCTTAATCTCCCTTTGTTGAGAGGGAAGGTGGCATGGTATAGCCCAGTCTTGTCAGATCTTGGAAACTAAGCTGATCAGTACTTAGAAGGAAGGCCACCAAGGAATATTCTGCAGAGGAAGGAACTTGCAAACTACCTCTGCTTCTCACTTGCCTTGAAAGCCCCTTGTCTGGGTTGACTGTGACTTGACAGCACTTTGCCCCCCCAAGTTGGAATGAAGAGTCGGACACAAGGTATCGGTACAACTAAGGGCCACTTTATTAAGTATAGTAATAAACGGCAAGGGCAACAAGAACTGTGGCCTGATCAGGACCAGGGGTCTCAACAGACTGCTCCCCTGCCATTAGCGGGTGAGAGACCCACCCCCCAGCCGAAGCTGTGTGGCACAGCTCCCACCAGGCCAGCCCAGCAAGGAGGCAAGCCCCAGAGGGCCCGACCACCAGACACACATCGCAATGGAAGGCACCCTCTAGTCGAGCCTCCAGGACGGTCCATTCTCACACCCCAGGTCATCAAACCCTAAGGTTGATCCTGCCAGAAACCTAACTCCCCAAAAGGGGGATGTTTTCTGGTCCTCCCCTAGCCTCATAAAACCATAAACTCATTAACAACCTGCCAAACTAAAGTGACCAACCTATTTAACAGCACCTCCCTATAGCTAAATCCACAATCCACTGACCTGCT
The DNA here is from genome assembly GCF_032191835.1 of Heteronotia binoei. Lineage (NCBI taxonomy): Eukaryota > Metazoa > Chordata > Lepidosauria > Squamata > Gekkonidae > Heteronotia > Heteronotia binoei. The sequence goes on from NC_083224.1 coordinate 51,624,273, forward strand.
ATGTAGGGTAGGCAAAAAAACACCCCAGAAAACTGCCAATCAGTTGGGGAGCAAAAAATTCCTACCCAGCCCCCCAAACCATGAGGCAACCAGCACTTGCCTACATAACAAACAGGGCAGGAGGGAGGGCCAATCTCAGCCTGGTGACTGAGGTAGGGGGCAGATGGTGCTGCTGCTATCAAAGCAAGCCCCACCCCTTCAAAAGCATGCCCAAATGGGCTGCAAAAGTCCTCCCTTTCCTCCCAGGGAGGCAAAGACATTCCAGCAGCCTAGCAGCGTGCTGCTGGCTGCTAGAAATGAATTGCCCCCCAAGTCGGAATGAATAGTCGAACATAAGGTATCGGTACAACTAAGGGCCACTTTATTAAGTATAATAATAAATGGCAAGGGCAACAAGAACTGTGGCCTGGTCAGGGCCAGGGGTCTAAACAGACCGCTCCCCTGCCATTAGCGGGTGAGAGACCCAACCCCCCCCAGCCGGAGCTGTGTGGCACCGCTCCTGCCAGGCCGGCCCAGCAAGGAGGCAAAGTCTGCTGTTTCCTTCTTGTATCCCAACGCCTTGCTAGCAAAAGCCAGAGCAGACAGGCATCCCTTAATGGATCGCATGGCCAATCCTTTACCTTTTAGAGAAACAGAGTAGTGGAGCAACTGCCCCACCGGGAGGGGCCAAACAATGCGATACCCTACCTCAGCCCTAAAGTCCTCAAACTGCCGCACAGCTCGTTCGTAAGACTTCCTGGTGCTAGGTTCAATGGCTAGGCCTATCGCTCTGCAGGTCTCAACTCTCCAATCAGCCATAGCTCCTGGGGCATTGGCGCCGGCTCTTGATCAGCATCTGGAGCCAGCTGACAAAACCGCTCCATCTGTTTACGAGAGAGAGCATCAGCTACCCCGTTATCTACCCCAGGAACATGCTTGGCTAAAAACAGTATGTTAAGCTGCAGACAGCGCAGAGTGAAGGCCCTCACCAATTTCATAACCCTTTGAGATTTGGATGAAAGGGAATTAATGACATGGACCACTGCCATATTATCGCACCAAAAATGAATTGTGTGATTGGCCATATAATTCCCCCACAGCCAAACTGCAGCAAAAATGGGGGGAAACTCGAGAAACGGTAAATCTCTGTTCAAACCTGCCTGAGCCCATGACTCTGGCATGCATCCACGCACCAATGTCCATGGAAATAAACCCCAAAACCTAAAGACCCAGCAGCATCAGACATGACCTGAAGCTCCGCCTCAAGCCTCATGTCGTCTCTCCAAAAAGAAATCCCATTAAAGGACTCCACAAATTCTTGCCATACCTTTAAATCCTCCCTCATGCTGCTGGTAACCCGTGTTCTATGTTGGGGCAGGCGGAGGCCTGCCATAGCATCACATAGCCTATGAAGAAAAGCTCGTCCGGGAGCAACCACTTTGCAAGCAAAGTTAAGATGCCCAACCAGCTGCTGGAGCTCAAGCAACGTGACCTTTTTCTTAAGAAGAAATTAATCCTACTCCTCAAATCTTCCACTTTTTGAATAGGAATTCTGGACAATTGTGCCAGGGTATCCAGCTCAATCCCTAAAAAAAAGAAGTTTTTGGGCCGGACCTTCCTTTTTATCCTGCGCCAACGGAACCCCAGTTCTGCAGCCACCTCAATGAAGCCAGACAGCAGCTGTGCGCAACGTCCATTCCCTGCAGGACCCACAAAGAGGTAATCATCCAAATAATGAACAACATCCTGAGATCCAACTTTTTCACGAACAGCCCATTCCAAGAACGTGCTGAAACACTCAAAAGACACACATGAGACAGAACAGTCCATTGGCGAAGCTCTATCCATGTAAAATTGCCCCTCAAAGGAAAATCCTAAAAGCTCAAAATCAGCCAGATGGACAGGTAGAAGGCAAAACGCAGACTTAATATCACATTTAGCCATCTCTGCGCCCTTTCCACAGTGTCGTACAACGCCCACGGCCCGATCAAAGGTGGTATACCTAACTGAGCATAAATGCTCAGGAGTCCCATCATTAACTGATGCACCCTTGGGGTAGGAAAGGTAGTGAATCAAACGAAATTCACCAGGCGCCTTCTTTGGCATCACTCCCAAGGGGGAAACCCTAAGGTTAGGCACTGGAGGATTAAGAAATGGGCCCAAAATCCTGCCCTGTGCTAACTCCTTGGCAATCTTATCCTTAACTACATGCTCTAAACCTTTTACAGAACTATGGTTCCCAGACTGAAATGCAACCTGGGGACCCTGAAAAGGAATTCTAAAACCGAATGTGAAACCATTGAACAAGTAAACCCTATCAGCCCTTTGCGGGTACCTAAACAGCCACTGCTCAAGAGGTCCCACCTTTATCGGACTGGGCCTCTTTTCCAGCTTGGTAAGTACTTCCACCCCCATCTTGTCTCTTTTGGCCCTTACATGGCCAGGCTCTGGGGCAGTCACTAAAGGGGTGCAAGCCACCATACATGGTGCATTCATGCTTGAACTGACAAGCTTTCCTGCTGCACACTCCTTGGGAGCCAAACTCCCAACAAAGCAAGCGGGGTTGAACCGCCTGCCCCGCAGAACTGCGGCAAGAGGATGACAAAGCAGAAGAAGTAGCTGATGTCCTAGCAACCAAATGACCGCTGTCAGAATGGTCACCCAAATTTGGTTGCGCCAGGGACATGACCTGAAGCCACAACTGCTGGTGGATGCGATCCCACTGAAGGGAAGGGTACAAAGTGGCCCTCATCCTGAATTCTTCATCATATTGAATCCAGGAGGGCCCACTAAACATCATGTACCCCTTATAAATGATATCCATATACTGGATGAGCACAGTCGCCCACCAAGGCTGGGTGAGTGCAACCATGCCAGCATATATAAAAAACCCAGGCAGCCAATTGGCCCAAGTCCAGTCCACTTTGCGCTTCTTCAATTTCTCTTTTTCTTTGTCATCCAACTCCTCTTTATCTTTCTTCTCCAACTCACAGAAAAGGAGGGAGAAAATGTCAACATACCCTTTAGGATCTTATCCTTTGCTGTAGGCAACAGATGATCACCTAAAGGTAACGCTACATCCCCAAAAGGCATGGCAGTAAATGGGACTGGCCCATATGCAGCATCAAACTGAGGGGAACAGCCCCATCCCCCCGAAAAGGGGCATGGCATCCCTTGGTGACCGGCTGCAGGCCAGGGTCCATAGGGGCCAAACTGGCCCATTGGCCATGACCAAGCTTGCTGCGGACCAGTGCCCATGGAGGGAGAGGTACCTGAAGTCCCAACAGTAGCACTTGGCATCGCCTGAGAAGCAGCGGCTCAAGGACCCCATGGCCAAGCCATGTCTGAGTATAACTGTGTAGTGCCCCCAGCCTTACCCCCAGATCCAATTGGCACCAGTGCTGACCCTGCTCCGGCATCCACTGGAAACAAAGCTGCACCTCCATCTGCTCTGCCGGTGCCCTTGACTCCTCCAGTGCCAAATCCTGCAGACCTGCCCTCAAGGATGGACAACCTAGTTAATATATCAGCCTGCAATGCCACCTTAGAGGTTTTTCCCAAGCCCAAGCCTGACCTCTGCAAGGAAGGAATGCCCGCCACCTTTTCCAATGCTGAAAGCCTTTGCAGAATAGCTGTATTAAGCCCCTCATCGCCCTCCTTATCGGAAGAAGATGAAAGGGGGGCTGGCCTTTTTGGTGAGGCCTTAGGGGCCTTGGGTGCCAGCTGTTTGCCTTTAGGCTTCCCAGACCCTTTCTTCCCAGACATTGTGCAAACCGAGATAAAAATAAAAACTAACAAAATACCCCTAAAAAATGGTTACCCTTGAATTCACTGAAACTGACCTAAAATGGCTGCCGCTCTAAAATGCCACCGGGCACCACTTAAAATGGCTGCCTACACTTTCACAAAGAACAACCACCAGAATCTGGTACTGGATGCCTATATGAAACTGCCTTATACTGAAACAGACCCCCAAAATGGCCTCCACTCCACTGCTTCCAAAATGGTCACTGTTCTTATGAAGAAGAAGCAAATATGGCCGACCCAGCCTGAAGCAGCCCAGAAAACAAAATTTTGGCCCTGTACAAAATCCCCCTCCCCTTGGCCAAGCTAAAAGGGAAAGGTACGCAGAAAAACACCACCACCCTGAGAACCCTCAAATCCTTAGTCGGCATGGGGAGGGGGGTAGAAAGGGAAGAAATAACAGGCCATGAAATGGAGCTCCTCTTCCAAAACGCCACCAGTCCAATGCTGAGAAACAGCCAGCCGCGGGGCCTTATCAGAGGCCTGATCACAGCAGCTGAACTTGAGACAAGCCCCTACAGCCTCCGTCCAGGCCGCTCTTCAGGAGCACGCCTTATCTACGATCCGATCAGGCATCAGAGGAGCTAGCAAACGTGCTGCTCAGCCTCCCAGCCCTGAAACTGACAAACACAGCAGAGCTGCCAAAGGAGCCCCGATCTCAGCCTGGAGACTGAGGTAGGGGGCAGATGGTGCTGCTGTTATCACAGCAAACCCCACCCCTTCAAAAGCATGCCCAAATGGGCTGCAAAAGTCCTCCCTTTCCTCCCAGGGAGGCAAAGACGTTCCAGCAGCCTAGCAGCGTACTGCTGGCTGCTAGAAACGAATTATGCACGCACAGTCTCCCTGTGTTGGTCTCAAAGATTCTACTGGACTCAAATTTTGTCCTGCTACTACAGACTAACATGGCTATCCACTAGTGCTATTACCTGTATGTGGTGTTGAGCATGCGCAATCATGAGACCTATCCTTGTGTCATTCCAGATGTAGAATATTAAACTATCAAAGATTTCAGGTTTTCACGGCTGGTAACATCATTAGGGTTTGTAGAATCTTTCGGGATCAAGTGCCGTGTTCTACTGGAGAAAGTTTTCCTTCCAGACGTTTCGTTCTCAGCTGCGGAGAACATCCTCAGTGGTGTTGCAGCCGGAGCAGGCGCTCAGACCTTCTTGGCTGCTGTGCATTGAGTGGGGCCAGGGCTGCTGGAGAGCTGCTATTTGTAGGCTGGAGGGGGTGTGATGAAAGGGCAATTGGTTTGTGGATGTGCCCATTGTTTGGTGGGGCTTCCTGGAAGGGTAGTGATAAGGAAACTGGCTGTTGAAAGTGACCATTGTTCTGTGTTAATTGCTGGGAAGGTTGGAAGGGGTTTGAAGATAAGGAAGATGGTTGTTGACTGTGTTGATTGTTCTGTGGAATTTGCTGGTTGTTCTGAGACTTTCTGCAATTTATAGTCTGTAGGGTGTTTTGCAGAGCTGGGTACCAAGATTGGTGGATGAAAATGCCTTCTTCCTTTCTGTTAAAATTGTGCTGGTGTTTGTAAATCTCAATAGCTTCTCTGTTCAGGCGGGTATGATGATGTGAGACCGTAGAAAGGACTTCAGTTCTTTCAAAGTGGATGACGTGGTCTCCTTCTTGAAGTGCATGTTCAGCTACAGCTGATTTTTCTGGCTGAAACAAGCGACAGTGTCTCTTGTGTTCGGTGAGACGGGTGTTGATACTGCGTTGGGTAGTGCCAATGTAGACTGCACCACAGGAGCAGGGTATTTTGTAGACTCCAGGGGTCGAAAGTGGATCTCTCATATCTTTGGCCAAGCGCAGCATGTGGCGGATCTGTTGTGTGGGCTTGAAGACTGTGTCAACATTATGGCGTTTGAGAATTTTGCCAATGTGGTCGGTGACAGATTTTATGTAGGGCAGGAAGGCTGTACCCACATTTGTGTGTGGCTCGGGATTTGGTGTGGATGGTCTCCTGGGATGGAGGGCTCTTCTAATTTCTTGTTGGGAGTATCCATTGGCCTGCAGTGACTATTTGAGGTGGTGTAGTTCCTGTTGGAGTTGGCTTGGTTCACAGATGCGTGATGCACGGTGAATGAGGGTTTTTACAACTGTACGTTTTTGGCGAGGATGATGATTGGAATTCTTGTTTAGATAGCGATCGGTGTGTGTGGGTTTCCTGAATACAGTGTGGCCGAGTTTTCCGTCGTCTTTACTGGTAATGAGAACGTCAAGAAAGGCAAGTTGACCATTGTTTTCTTTCTCCACGTTGAACTGGATACGAGGATGGACTGAATTCAGATGAAGGAGAAAGAATATTAAACTGTTTCCCAGTTGTTGCATCATTTTTGCTGCTAGCCTCAAAATATGCTTTAAATCAGTAGCTTCCACTTTCTGCTCAATGGTCCCTTTTTGGTGCATAAGAACTCCAGCTGCAGATGATCTATATGGGGTCATTGCTTCTTGAGGGAAGCAGGAATGAGTCAAGACAGGGATGGAAACTTTATGCAGTTTGTGTGTAGGCACTTTTTGGTTGAATGAGATCAGTGGGTGGTAATCTGCTGAAAGAGAACAGTAGATTGGAGTCAATTTGATCATAGTGAGCAGCTGAGCTGTTTAAATAATCAGAATTTATTGTTACTGGGAGATTATTTGGGTGAATGTGTGTATGTGGGGATAGGGGCATGTGTTAGTCTATGTAGAGTCTACCGGGCTTTCTGAAAGTTTTGATCAGGAGTTGTTATTGGGGCAGTAATTTTGGATTAGAAATCTTCATCTAGTATTGCCATGTGCCTTTCTTTGAGCTCTTGTTTTTTTCCTCCCCACCCTCCATCTTGAACCTGGGACTAGTTCCTTTTGGCACATCTTACCAGGCCAATAAACAAGTTTGTGGCCATTTCCAAGACAGAAGATGGAAACTTCTGCACCTAACCCCATCACACTAGCTGAAGCAGAATAGAAGCTTCATCGCACCAGTTACTGGCCATCAGAAAATTAATCAAGGTCACTTAATGATTAATCAATATGACCTTAGCCACAGAAGGAATCTGCCATATTAGTGTTTCCCATTGAAAGGTTTTCTTATCTTGAGATGATTCCATACTCACTTTTCTCCAGGGCAGACTTCTGTTTCTGGGCGGAGCAAACTGGCGATTTCGCACCAATTGCTCTGCGCCACCACAGTGTAAACCTGTTTTTTCTGGTTTACACTGCAGCGGGGCAAATCATGGGTTTGCCCCACGCAAAATGCCGGCGTGGAGCAACTGGTGCAAAATTGCCAGTTTGCTCCACCCAAAAATGGAAGCCTGCTCCGGAGAAAGGTGAGTGTGGCATCAGCCTTGGACTAACTTCACTGTGATTTAATTTAGACTATTTGATCTGACTGCCACAGCTCCATTTGGATATCTCCTTCCTCTTACCTCGAAGTTTTACTGGAACTCCAACCCTCCCCCCTCCCATTCCTTTCCTTCATCCATCCAATTTACACATCACAAACTTGCCTCTTCCTTTTTTTTTTTTGTCTCACAAGAAAAGAATATTTTTTAAGGACTCAGCTGACTACTATTAATTGGAGCCGGAATCTGTCCCAGGGCTCCCTTTTGGCTGGTTCTATTGACCCATCTATTGAGATGTATGTCTGCTTCTCTTCTGTTTAGGATTGTTGCTGGATTATTTGTTGCCCAAATGTTTAGATTCCTGACTTGAAAATCAGATGTTTGTTTACATCTTCAAAGATAGCTGTAGCCAACTTTGTTTTCTGTCTCACTTTACCCCTTTGGCCTCTTGCCTTTCTCCTCGAGTGTAGTAACTTGCAAAGTGTTTGGGTGATTGAAATGATTGGCTCTTTAGGTGGACTTCAAATAGTGAGTATTGAAAGTGAGTGTTTGATTGCTTGATATTGCTAATTTCCTGGGCTTTTTGGTAGAAAAAGCCCAGCAGGAACATATTTGCATATTAGGCCACACCCCCTTATGCCAAGCCAGCTGGCATTCCTGTGTGTTCCTCCAAAAAAAAAGCCCTGTTAATTTCTGAGCCCAATATTTGTACTGTTCCCTTCAATCAAATTTACTTCTGCTTTTCACTATATCCAGATTCTCATTGTTCCTTCCATGCTTATAGAGTCCAGTTCTGTGAACCTCCATTATTTCCAAAGGATGGAAGGCATTTAAAATATGTGTTGTTCCTTTAAATGTGATTGCCAGCACTCCTTTTGGAGTTCAATCATGCTTATCGCAACTTGGCACCTGGTTCCACTCCCCCCAAAGTACCCAGATATTTTTTTGAATTGGACCCAGCAACTCTATCTGGGGTGATCAAGTGCTGAGGCCAGTTGGGTTGCCAATTTTGGCTTGGGAAATTCTTGGAGATTTGGGGGTGGAGCCTGAGGAAGGCAGGGTTTAAAAAAGGGAGGAACCTCATAGGGATATAACGCCATACAATCCACCCTCCAGAGCAGCCATTTTCTCTAGGGTAGTCTCTAAATCAGTTGCAATTCGAGATGTCCAGACCCCACCTAAATGTTGGCAATCCTAGTAGGCTTCCCAATCTCCAGGTCCCTGCAGGGTATCCCCGGTTTTACAGGCTCCACCCTGCCCCCAGCCAACTGGCCGGTGTGGGAAGCCCTACCCCTACAGCCACAATGTACCTTTAGATCTATGGCAGGTTTAGAAACCTGCAAACAAGTCCCATTTTAAAATGTGTGTGTGCGCCTTTAAACTTAAGCAGGAAGCAAGAAGTACTTCATGGGGAAGGGTCAGCAGCAGAGCCTCCTGAGAGCACAGTCCCTCAATTTGTTTTGCTTTCATTTCAGAGCAAGTAAGTGTGTGAGAGTGTGTGTGAAAGAGAGCATCATAGTCCCTGTACTTTTCAGATGTCCTTGTGGAGGAACCAGAGCCAGTAAGTGTGTGTGAGAGAGAGAGAGAAAGAGAGAGCACACACATCCCCTGTACTTTTCAGAAGTCTTTGTAGAGGAACCAGAGCCAGTAAGAAGGTGTGTGTCTCTGTGCTTGTTTTGCATTGTTTTCAGAGTCTTTGTATAGGAACCTGTTTATGGGATGGAAGAAGACTCCACCCCTCTCTCTTTTTATTTGCCAGTGTTAGCCTGAAGAACAGCAGTTCCTGGGAGTAAAGCCCCAGTGGGATCAAAAAAATGTGAGCTTGCAAACTCTGCATTTTGGCTGCTTTTTGTGTGTTTACACTTTCATTTACTAGAATTGCAGTTATTGGGGGATGAGGAAATGATGACTATTCAGGTGATCTTCCCTGCTGTATTTTTATGCATTTATTTTGGGAATGGGAAAGTCTGGCTCTGTCCAAAGTCTCCTGGCTCCATCCCCTAAGTCCCTAGATATTTTCTGAATTAGACTTGGCAACCCTAAATCCTAGAGACAGGGCAGGGAAAGAGTGTTTAACCAAATTGCTTCCCAGACAGCTTTTACCCTCACAGTAGATGTTACAGGAAAAGGGTTGTTGTTGTTATTAATTGAATTTATAAGCTGCCCTCCACTGAAGAGTTCAGGGTGGCGTAAAAAGGTAAAGGTAGTCCCCTGTGCAAGCACCAGTCATTTCCAGCTCTGGGGTGACGTCGTATTGCAGTGTCTTCATGGAAAAACATATAAAATCCTATTTAAATATAATAAATAGGAACATAAGTAATTACAGATCAAATCAGTAATATCCTCCAAACATGATAGTATAGCATGGGTAGATCACAGACTGGGCATGGGGAGGCCATAACAGAATGGAAATACCACCATTGCTGTCCTCAGCTGTAGGCCTGATGGAACATCTCTGTTTTATACCCTCTCTGGAAATGAGTTAGGTCCCGCAGGGCACAGATGTCACTAGGTAGAGAATCCCACCAGGCCAGGGCTAAAAAGGTCCAGGCTCTAGCTGAAAACAGCTGGATGTCTTTTGGGCCAGGGATCTCTGGTAGATTTTGATCACCCAAGCATAAAGCTCTTTCAGGGACATACCAGAAGAGGTGGTACCATAGGTATAGTGGTCCAGGTCATTAAGGGCTTTAAAAGTCAGAACCAAAACCCTGAAGTAGATCCAGTACTCAATTTGGCGTCAGTGCAACAAGCAGAGCACACAGTTTGAATACGTCATCAGGGCACCCATAAGTACGCATACTGCTGCATTCTAGACAAGCTGTAACATCCAGATTGACTTTAAGGGTAGCCTTGCATAGATCGAATTGCAGTAATCCAGCCTTGATATTAATGATGCATGAATCACTGTGGCAAGGTCAGAGCTAGAGCAGCGGGGGGCTAGCTGCCTGACCTGGCAAAGTTGAAAAAATGCCAGCCTAGAACATGTGCAACCTGGGCCTCCATGGTTAACAGGAGTCCAGGAGCATGCCCAAGCTCTTGATGGTTAGCACCAGGATCAGCAGCACACCATCAAGGGCTGGTTGTTGGCACCCCAACCACGGGTCCCACCACCACCACAGGACCCCTGTCTTTAATGGATTCATCTTCAACCATCCAGTCATGGCCTCTAATCCTGAAGCCAAATTGGTGTGATGGTGCCCATCTGCCCAACAACAGATATATTTGGGTGTCATTAGTGTACTGGTGACAACCCAGCCTGAAACTGGATGAGGGGGTGCATATAGATGTTAAACAGCATAGGAGAGATTATTGCCCCTTGAGGCACTCCACACACCAAGGGGTAGCAGGGTGATACCCTTTCTTCCAGTGTCACCCTCTGTTCCTTACCCTGGAGAAATAAAGTGAGCCACTTTAAGGCTACTCCACAAACTCCTATGTCATTGAGGCAGTGTGCCAACAGGTAGCAGTTGACCATATTGAACACCCCTATTAGGTCTAACAACAGCAGCAGCACTGACAGCAAACGAGCTGTCTGTGAAGATCATCTGTAAGGGTGACAAGCATGGTCTCCATCCCATGAACAGGGTTGAAGCTGGATTCGAATGGGTCTAGGGCTGATGTGTCCTCCAGGAAACTCTGAAGCTACTTGGCCATCTTACCCAGAGGGGATTGCATAAACATATGGAGTAGAGGTCCATCAGTGGCTATTAGCCACAAGTATAGATGGAACTCTCTCTCTGGGACAAGCAATGCTCTGTATTCTTGATGCTTGGAGGGGCAACAGTGGGAGGGCTTCTAATGTCCTGGCCCCACTAGTGGACCTCCTGATGGCATCTGGGTTTTTTGGCCACTTTGTGACAGAATGTTGGACTGGATAGGCCAGAAAAGTTTTGGCTTTTATTTGGCAAAGTAAAAGGCCAAGGATCAAGCTAAAAGTCCTGCAGGAAGCTAAATCAAGAGGAGGAATGGCCTTACCGGACTGGACATTATATTATAAGGCAGCGTGTCTAGCCTGGGCTAGAGAATGGCTTTTGCTGGATAATAAAAGACTCTTAGTTTTGGAAGGTGCTGGATTAATTAAGGGCTGGCACTCATATATTTGGTACCATCCACCGCAGAGAAATAGTGACTTTTTAAGACATGGAATACGTAAGGCAATTTATAAGGTTTGGATCGAAATTAAAAAGAGAGTATATTTACATACCCCATTTTGGCTATCCCCGGTGGAAGCGGTTACTCACCCGAATATTTATGATTGGGGAAAGTCGTATAATTATGCTACATTACTAGATAGAGATAATAACTTAATACTTGATGAAAACATAGTTCCGGATTGGTGGGTGAGGTGTCAGGTCAAATCGATGTTCCAGGAAGATAGAGGTCGGGGGTTCTCGAAAGACTCAGAGATAAATGAATTTGATAATATAATTTACGAACCTCAGAAGCTTATTTCTAAAATTTATGAGTGGCTTTTAAAATATGAGATGCAGAAAGAAGTAGTTAAAGAAAGTTGGATAAGGTGGTTGCAGGACTTTGGCTACACGATTGAGTTAGAGGAGTGGGAAAAAATTTGGAAAAATAATATCGGGTTGACTAAAGCAATAGTTTTAAAAGAGAATTTATATAAAATGATGTACAGGTGGTACATTACCCCAGAAAGATTAGCTAAAATAAACCCAAGGTACAACAACAAATGCTGGAAATGTAAAAAAATTAAGGGGACACTTTATCATATCTGGTGGACTTGTGAATTCGCCAAAAAATTTTGGACTTATGTAAATATATGGATTCATAAGGTTTTTCGTAAGAAAAGGATTAAGCATGTCCCAGAACTTTATCTTTTGAGTATTTGTAAAGAAAATCTGCCCTGGGGGGAAAAAAAGCTACTGTTGCATATGATAACTGCAGCAAGAATACTTTATGCGAAGTACTGGAAGCTTCCTCAAATTCCGGATAAGGAAGAATTTTTAGCTAAGGTATTAGATATTGCCGAAATGGACATTTTGACAGTAAGATTAAGAGATGGTAACTGGGAAGAATGTATGAAATCTTGGGAACCATTGTATCTTTGGGCTGAAAGTATTGGAATGATGGTAAGACATTGATACTGTGATCTGATAGAACCTGTTTAACTCCTTATTTATGTGGGTGGAATGGTGGGGGTTATTGTATGTTCTTCACTGGGATTGTGTTGTTACATGTTTTGTCGGGTTTAAGTGGTGTTGTATGTAATTTTTTTTTTTTTATGTGTTTTGAATAAACTTAAAAAAAAAAAAAAAAAATTGGTGCTAATCTCATCTCATTTCCGGTGGTGACGGCATTTCTCCAGATTCCTACAATGTAGACTGCACGTCAGTTAAAAGCCAGCCAGAAGAGAGCAGTCTTGCAGACCTTGTGGAAATGAACAAGGTCCCACAAGGCCCTCACCTCCTCTGGCAGTTGGTTCCACCAGTGGGGGGCTGCAACTGAGAAGGCCCTCTCTCTGATGGTCTTTAGTTTATAATAATAATAATAATAATAATAATAATAATAATAATAATAATAATAATAATAATAACTTTTTATTTCTATCCCGCCCTCCCCGCCAAGGCAGGCTCAGGGCAGCTCACAACATAAAATATATTATACAACAATTATACTTATAAAATCATAGTTAAAACAGATTACAAATTATTAAAATTAACATTAACAATAAAGTGCTATAACATTAGATCTTCAATAGAATTCAGTAACTAAAAGCATTTTCAACGGCACTTCCTGGCTTGTCGTTAGTTGAAGGCTATTTTGAAGAGGTGGGTCTTACAGGCCCTACGGAATTGATCTAAGCATCGTAGGGCCCGTACCTCCTCCGGGAGTTGATTCCACAGCAGTGGAACAGCAATAGAGAAGGCCCGATCCCGGGTGGCCTTCAATCTGGCCTCCCTTGGCCCAGGGATATTCAGCTGGTTTTTTCCAGCTGACCTCAGCGCTCTTTGGGGCTCATATGGGGAGAGACGGTCCCTCAGGTAGGCAGGTCCTCGGCCATATAGGGCTTTAAAGGTGATAACCAGCACCTTGTAACGAACTCGGTATACCACTGGCAGCCAGTGCAGTCCGCATAGCCCCGGCTGTATGTGCTCCCACCTTGGGAGCCCCAACAGTAGCCTAGCCGCTGCGTTCTGCACCAACTGCAGCCGCCGAGTTCGGCACAAGGGCAGCCCCATGTAGAGGGTGTTGCAGTAATCCAGTCTCGAGGTGACCGTAGCATGGATCACCATTGCTAAGTCACGGCGCTCCAGGAAGGGGGCCAACTGCTTCGCCCGTCGAAGATGAAAGAACGCAGACTTGGCAGTGGCCGCTATCTGTGCCTCCATTGATAATGAAGGCTCCAGAAGAACCCCCAAGCTCCTGACCTTATGGGCTGCTTTCAACAGCACACCATCAAAAGCCGGCAAGGGGATTTCCCTTCCCAGAGCGCCGCGACCCAAGCAAAGGACCTCTGTCTTCGTTGGATTCAGCTTCAGCCCGCTCAGTCTGAGCCAACCTGCCACGGCTTGCAATGCTAGGTCCAGGTTTTCTGGGACGGAGTCAGGTCGGCCGTCCATTAGTAGATAGAGCTGGGTGTCACCTGCGTATTGATGGCACCCAAGCCCAAACCTCTGAGCAATCTAGTTTGGCCTCCTTCGGCCTGGGGATTACTAATACATTTTGCAATCCAGATCGGCATACCCTCTGGGGAACGTGTGGGGAGAGAGAGTCCCTAAGGTAGGCAGGACCTAGGCCATATAGGGCTTTAAAGGTAATAACCAGCGTCTTGTACCGAATCCGGTACACTATTGGCAGCCAATGCAGTTCCCGCAGCCCCAGCTGTATGTGCTCCCATCTGGGAAGCCCCAATAGCAGCCTGGCCGCCACGTTCTGCACAAGCTATAGTTTCTGGGTTTGGCACAGGGGCAGCCCCAAGTAGAGGGCATTACAGTAGTCCAGCCTCAAGGTGACCATAGCATGGATCACTGTTGCCAGGTCATTGTGCTCCAGGAAGGGGGCCAACTGCCTCACCTGCCTTAGATAGAAGAAGGTGGATTGGCAGTGGCTGCTATCTGGGCCTCTATTGTCAGGGCAGGCTCCAGCACCACCCCCAAACTCCTGACCTTGTGCGCCATTGTCAGTGGTGCACCATCAAATGCTGGTAAGGGAATTTCCCTGCCCAGACCACCATGACTCAGGCAAAAAGCCTCTGTCTTCACTGGATTCAACTTCAATCAACTCAGCGTGAGCCAACCTGCCATAGCTTGCAGTGCCAGATCCAGATTTTCTGGGACACAGTGAGGCCGACCATCCATCAGTAGATAGAGCTGGGTGTCATCAGCATACTGGTGGCAATCCAACCCATACCTCCAGACAATCTGGGCAAAGGGGCACATATAGATGCTAAACAACATCAGGGAGAGCACCGCCCCCTGAGGCACCCCACAATTAAGCGCGTGCCTCCAGGACAATTCTCCCCCAATCACCACCCTTTGTCCCTGACCATCAAGGAAAGATGGTATCAAATGCAGCCGATAGGTCTAACAGCATCAGTACCGCCGAGCCATCTTGATCCAGATGCTGCTGGAGGTCATCCACCAGGGTGACCAGCACTGTCTCTGTCCCATAACCTGGGCAAAAGCCGCACTGGTGGGAGTCTAAAACAGAAGCGTCATCCAGAAAACTCTGCAACTGTAATGCTACTGCCCTCTCAATGATTTTACCCAAAATGGGTAAATTCGAGACCGACCAGTAGTGTCCCAATTTGGCTGGATCTAAAGTACGTTTTTTCAGGAGAGGACAAACTACTGCCTCTTTAAGATCTCTTTACAATATCCCGTATAGGATATCTAAGCTCCCTCTGGCAAGCTTTAATTAGCCAGGAGGGGCAAGGGTCCAGATCACAAGTTGTTGGGCGTACAGTGGAGAGGATTCTGTCAACTTCCTCCAGGCTGAGTGTATCAAAGCTTTCCAAAACTGGTGCAGAAGACAGGCACGGGGCCTCGAGTTCACATACTGTTTCCAAAGTGGTGGGTAGGTCGCGGCAGAGCAACGAGATCTTATCTGCAAAGAAATTCACAAAAGCCTCACAGCCGATCTTCAGTTCCCTGGAATTTGGCCTGCCTTGCAGCAGTGTTGTAAGGGTCTGAATTGTACTAAACAATTGTGCTGGGTGCAAAGTTGCAGACGCTATCTTGGCTGCAGAGTAAGTTTTTTTTGTGGCTTTGACTGACGAAATGATGAATTTGAAACGGCAGTAATTAGCCAGATCTGCAGAATCTGAAAATGGCTTTTTCAAGAGTTACCACAACCTCTTTTAGTCCACCAGGAGTGTTGTCACCACTCTTCCTTGTCCACCTCATGGCTGCCCATCACCTCTACCTTTTCCATGTCATCTAGAGAGCTGTTGGGCTATTGTTGCATATCTTTGTGAGCAATGTGTAGCACTGGCCCAAACAAATGAGATAATTAGAAATAATTTTGTTCTTTTTTGCAGGGTCTGGATCAGTGCCTGTCCTTTATATTATGAATCAGTGTACTAGAATAATTCTAGTGTATTAGTCTAGTAAAGCAAAAAGACCACATCAGGAGTCTGGTGGCACTTTGATGAACAAGAGTTTATTCTGGCATAATCTCTGGGGAGCAAACCCTGCTAGTTGTGCTGATTTGTATTTCTAATCTTAACAGTTATTACTAAATATTACATTGCAATACATTGTAAAGTAATTTGATTGTTGTTATCATGCATTATTTATATAGACCCATCAGTGTACAGGACGATTTACTGAGTAATATAGTCTCTACTTTATACATAATTGTGGTGGTCTGTAATGAGAAACAGCTTGTAACTATTGGGCCATAGATGGTAATGCAGCCAAGAAACTCACTAATGACCATGTGTATATGAGTCTTTGGTATAAGCAAAATAGCACCAGTGATATGTTACTAATCTTATGAAATGTCTTAATAACATTTAATGAATATGCTGTGGAAGGTTTTCTGCTTTTTAAGCAAATTATGGTTGACTCTGGTAGAGTGAGCAAAGCCATCATCAGCAAGCAGAAAGAGTGTTCACTCTAGAAATAACTCAGTAAAGCATTGGTTGGGTCCTGTATTAGAACACACTTTTATTTTTGGCATTCCATTTTATTGTGTGTATTGAAATTTTCTTTATGCCATACTTAGCAGTTAAATAAAGCTCAGTTCAGGTAAAAAGCCCCCACAGGAGGTGGTGGTGGCTGCAAGCATAGACAACTTCAAGAGGGGTTTAGATAAACATATGGAGCAGAGGCCCATCAGTGGCTATTAGCCTCAGCGTATTACTGGAACTCTCTGTCTGGGGCAGTATTGCTCTGTATTCTTGGTGCTTGGGAAGGCTTCTAGTGTCCTGGCCCCACTGATGGACCTCCTGATGGCACCTGTTTTTTTTTTTTGTCACTGTGTGACACAGAGGCCCTTTTCACACTTACCAGTGGAAACCGGAAGGGAGTCGGTATTGTGCCACCTTGCAGTAATCTGAGACAGGGATGGGAGTTTTCAGACATGTTTTTTTCCCCGGTAGGGTTCCGTGATTGAAGCGAGCCATTTCACACTGTTTTCGCTTTTATCTCGCTTCCACAAGCGCCAGCCGTTTTCGCGCCCTTTTTCACCCGCCGGCGTGCGATCTCCCGCTTTTTTTTTTTTAATGTCTTTTAAGATAGGGATGGCTGGGCTCCATTGAGATGCCAGAGATCGCCACCGCTGAAACTTGGTAACAGGTGCCCCATTGGATACACAGTTCAAGCGGGAGATCAGGGCACCAGGCGTTGGTCTGTCACCTGTTGCTATCACTTCCATGCCCACACGGGAGTCAGGGGAATGTGATTGGTTTGTAGAAGAAGAAGAAGATGAAGAAGATATTGGATTTATATCCCGCCCTCCACTCCGAAGAGTCTCAGAGCGGCTCACAATCTCCTTTACCTTCCTCCCCCACAACAAACACCCTGTGAGGTGGGTGGGGCTGGAGAGGGCTCTCACAGCAGCTGCCCTTTCAAGGACAACCTCTGCCAGAGCTATGGCTGACCCAAGGCCATTCCAGCAGGTGCAAGTGGAGGAGTGGGGAATCAAACCCAGTTCTCCCAGATAAGAGTCCAGACACTTAACCACTACACCAAACTGGCTCTCTGAGGCACATTTCTCTGTAGGTTTCTCTGAGGCACATTTTTTGAGTGGGGGGGGGGGGCTGTTGCCACTTGGAGACGGGTTGCCCATAGGTCAGCAGGTTTCAGCGGGAGAACAGACCAACATTGATTGGTGAGACAGATGTTGCTAACCCAGCCTGATGTGCACCCATCCATGCCCACAGGCTATTGGCTGGAAAGTGACTTGTGCCAAGCTGCAGCAGGTATAAATGTCAGGAGGGGAAGCCACAGATTTCTGTGGGTTGTAGTTGGTGAATGGTTTGTGTGGAAGGCTATTGTTCCATCAGTTCTATTGTTCTAATAGTCATGGTTTCCATCATAACAGTACTGAGACTTTTGAATTTCATCATCTCCCCATACTGCTAGGAGATCCAGAATCTCCTGCTCACTGCAAGCTACACCTCTTGACCCACTCATCCTCACAATTCCTGACAAACCACTCACCAACCTATTAAACCAGACAATCCAACAAGCCCCCCCCCCCAAAAAAAAGTGTCTCAGAGAAACCTACAAACCAATCACATTCCCCTGACTCCCATGTGGGCATGGAAGTGATAGCAACAGGTGACAGACCAACGCCTGGTGCCCTGATCTCCCGCTTGAACTGTGTATCCAATGGGGCACCTGTTACCAAGTTTCAGTGGCGGCAATCTCTGGCATCTCAATGGAGCCCAGCCATCCCTATGGTGTTGCTGTTGTGATACGTCGCTATAGCAATCTTAAAAGACGTTCAAAAAAAAAAAAAGCCTGAGAACACGCGCCGGCAGGCAAAAAAGACTGCGAAAACAGCTCCCGGATTAGATACTGGACATTTCACACAGCGCCCCATACCGATTCCAACCCGGAAGGAGGGGATGAAAACTGGAAGAAGCTGCTCTTTGTTAGTAACAACTCAGGCATGCCTCACTACCGGGACAGCCACGGGACTGTGTGAAAAGGTGACAGTATTCCGGTAGCAGCCAGTTACTGAGTCGGGTCTGTCTGAAATGCCAGCAGAAACCCGTTACTGTTAAGTAACTGACCAGCTTCCATACCAGAATACATAGGCTGTGTGAAAAAGCTCAGAGTGTTTGACTGGATTGGCCACTGGCTTGATCCAACATGGCTTCTCTTATCTTCTTAAAACAGTCAGGAGCCTAGGAATCCATCATTCATAGATGAGTCACACTCCCCCCTAAGAATGCAGGTTCACCATTTGGGAGGTTCTGTCTCATGATGGGAGACAGATAATGTCTCAAGGTGGGAGACTATTTTTTTCCTTTTTACTGATGGATGAAGTGCTCCTTTCACTCATTTCTTCCTACTAGTATACCTGCTGTCATCCTTGCTCAGCATGGGGAGCTTATGATATTAAAGTTATATGACTATATTTCCAATTTGATTATTGATGACTAGATAGTCTTACAATACTTTTAAACAGCATATATCTGTATTTCTTAGTTTTATTATTCTGGGCTTTCAGATAATTTTAGAATTTTTAGTTTAGAACTATATGGCCTTTGCTGGTTTTTAATTACACGGTTGTGCTGGTGTCTTTATGTTTCTGTCATTCCTATTTCAAGCCACCTCAAGAACCACAAACGTGGCTGAGAGAGCAGGGTATAAATATTTAAAGTAAACATAAATAAGTAGCAAGACATTAGAGATCCATGTCTCTTTTGTCTCTTCGCACATCTTTAAGTAACAGCCAAGGAGAGGGGAATTTGGATTGGGACTGTAGTCCCCTCATACTTTTTTCCTGATGTAAATTGCTACCTGTTCTCTGAGCCACCTGGGCACCTGTACATTTTCCTTGTCAAGGAAATAGCAGCTTTTGGGGATATTACACTGGGAAAGCAGCATGAGAAAGGATTAAGTGATCTGATCTAATTCAGGAGTCTCCATGATTAAACACTAGGTTTCACAGATCTTGAACATCTCTAGTTGGACCCTTATAGGATGTAAAGAGATGTGACAAACATGATGACTCTTTTGAAAGACAAATTGTTTCCATGGCCCCAATTCAGATTGGGGCCATGCACAGAGAGGAGAGAGGCTTTTAACTGTTTTCACCAGATTTTACTAATTGCAACCAAGCTCCATGTGCTGTCAGCATTTTTAAAGGGAAAAAAGAACAGGTGTTCTTAAAACTCACCCTTTTCCCTTTCAAGCACTCATAGGCAGGGAGACTGGATTAAATTAGTGGAGCAGGTGGGTTTTGCAGGGTTCAAGTCTTCCCAGTGTGACCCTAATCTGACTTGTGGCTGCATGCGTACACATTTCATTTTTAACAGGCAGGTGAAGATATTTGATCTGTTTCTGCTTTTTGGCTGCTGCCCAGCATGTGGGATGTGCAGTGTTAGTTTTTTGGCAATTCACTGTACTTCAACTCTAGTACTACTGTTTTAGTGAATTAAAGGTCACATGTGTGCACATATACACACAATGAAAACAGTTCTTGAACAACAAAGGACAATTAACCCTCTAACACACACAACACATCCATTGTATGAAACTATTCAAATTAAGGAGGATACATATTCTCTTCTTCCCCTCGCACACATTTGTGGTAAATTTAAAATTTCCATCTCCACTTAGTTTCATTTATGATTGCATGCTCAAGTCACAACCTGGTGTGTTCCTGTTTTTACTTTTAACATTCCCAAAGGGAAGACAAGGAAGTTTGACCACTAGACTTTTCATCTATCCTTTCTTCCCTGACAACTGTAACCAGCAGGTCTCTAGAAGTGGAAGGGGAAAAGATAAAAGGACCTGGAAAGGAAGCTGTGCTGGCTTGTTTCCTGCTACGTTGGGGTTTAAAAGGCATCTTATGATTCTGGATTGTCCTGTAGCTTTCTTACTGAAGGTGTCCTGTAATATATGGTTAGTTGGGGGTGTTTTACAGGAGAAAGAAAGTTAATTCCATCCATTTTCTCATACATCTCAGTCATTACATATACATCTTAGGTAGAAGTGGAATGTACCAGGAATGGTGAAAGTGAACATAAGGACATAAGAGAAGCCATGTTGGATCAGACCAGTGGCCCATCCAGTCTAACACTCCGTGTCACACAGTGGCCAAAAAACCAGGTGCCATCAGGAGGTCCATTAGTGGGGCCAGGACACTAGAAGCTCTCCCACTGTTGCCCCCTGAGCAGCAAGAATACAGAGCATCACTGCCCCAGACAGAGAGTTCCAACAATACAGTGTGGCTAATATGTTTATCCAATCCTCTCTTGAAGCTGGCTATGCTTGTAACTGCCACCACCTCCTATGGCAGTGAATTCCATGTGTTAATCATCCTTTGGGTGAAGAAGTACTTCCTTTAATCCATTCTAACCCAACTGCTCAGCAATTTAATCGAGTGTCCACGAGTGCTTATATTGTGAGAAGGAGGGAAAACTAATTCTTTCTCTACCTTCTCTATCCGATGCATAATCTTGTAAACCTCTATCATGTCACCCCTCAGTTGACATTTCTCCAAGCTAAAGAGACCCAAGCATTTTAAGTGTCTGCAATCACTATGGACTGAACTGTAAAGCAGCTGTGCAACCCTTCCACAGCTCTACCTTTCATCTTACTGCTTTATGTGTTAGCAAATAAGGATGTCAAGCAGAAATTGTTGCTGGATAGCAAAAGTCCTGGGTGTCCATCCAGTTGTGGTCCAGGAAAGATATTGGTGATCCCTTTTTATCTACTGCTTGGCTACAGCACATCCAGTAAGATTAAATAAGAGACATCCTGGGTGCCTTTTTTTTTGTTAACATTGTCAGTCTTTTTTAGAGCTAAGCTATAAATTGCTAGCCTTGGTTCAACATTCAAGGTCTGTTACTCTCCGTGTCCCTGAATTGTAGCTCTCAAAGGCAGTTCCAGAGAGAATGAATAGTTTGCATTTTAATTGTGCCCCTCATCTCCTATCCAGAGACTTCAGAAGGCTTTATAGATATGTTAAGCTTCATAGGCAGTCTGTGCCAGCTTTTAATAAAATCATCCGTCTTGCAGGTGGGAAAATCAAAGTGATCTTTCTGTGGACTTAGAAGCAGGCAGTGCTGGAGGCCAAAACTAGATTATACAGCAGATGTCAAAAAACAGCAGTCCTACGTTTCCTTCTCCCTTCACCCTGGTAACGTCTAAGACCCTCAGCTCTGTGGCAGGATGTCTTTGTGCTGAGTATCCTAACCTCTGCTGAAGTGGGTTAGGGAAGTTCAAAGGAATATCACATATACACTTTGTATTATTAGATGATGTTGTAGGGGAGAGGGAAGGAAAAGCAGAGTTATCCTCTTGGGCAACAGATACATATCAGTCGTTCTACTGAGTTCCAACCTAATGCATTGGTGAAGTACTGAGATTCCCCTCTTCCCTTTGTGCTGGCACTGACTTTCCCATATGTCTCCATCTCTCAACTTCTTTAGCTGCATAGTAAACCACCCTTGCTGGATTCCTGCTCCTTTGTTTAGTGATGACTGGCAAGTGTTGAATCACCTTCAGTAGAAAGATCTATGAAAGCTTTACAGAGGTTAAGCTTGCCTTCATCTATTGTTATTTTCACTGTCGTTATTGTTTCCATTATTTGGAAGTTCCAGCTGGTAGACAGCACAGCTGCTTTGCAGTCAAATAATGTCAGCTACAAGGAAAATGTATTACACCATTTCTCTGTGGTCTGCGTTGATTTCCAGTTTGATGACTGGTGCAATTCAAGATCTTGAGATTGATTGCTAAAGTACTACATTGTTTGGGAAAGGTTTAAGAAGTCACCTTTCCCACCACACCCTGTCTCAAGGTTCATCAGCCAGAATGGTCTCACAGTTGGCCCTACAATTCTGCCTTTAAAGACTGGCTGACTTACTTGGGGAAGGGAAATAAAGCTTTTGGCTGCAGTCATATGACAGGCTTGGTGTGATCTGGCCACACCTCTATTTTATCTGGTGTTAGTTGTTCCAGAGAGGTTTGTCCAAACATGCCACCCTTAACTCTCTTCACTTTGCACTCACTCCTTGGCTGACCATTCAGACGGTTGCTGTGCGGTAACCAGAGTGGGCAGTCCAGGGACATCCTTTTTTTTGTTTATATTTCATGCATGCACATAAGCATGTATCAAAAGCTCTGGCTCCTTTTTGACCACTCTGCAATCCCTCCACCAAGTACTGCAGCCTCTCTTAAGCTCCTTTGCATTGTCTCTCTTCCTTGGAATACATGAAGGGAGGTGTAAGCATCATACAGATTTATATGAGAGTAGCTCCACTGACTTCAGTACATTTACTCTTGTGTCAGTCATGGGATGCTCTCAAACAGCAACCCTTTTTCTGCTAACACAGTTTGCATGGGGGAAAGTGGGATGGGGAGTAGGGTTGCCAGGGTACCCCGGCTCCCTACCGATATGGGACCCTAACTAGGTACTATTTCCATGGCTTTTCAACCCCAAGAAACAGGAGGGGAGTTGGGAGGAATTGTCATTCAAAAACAACTTCCCTGGGTGTTCCCAATCCTGACAGAGTGTTGGGTGCAGAACACACAAGCAGTGCTTGACAGCCCAAGAGTGATTATGTGCTTATCTTTGCATCACTACCTGATCAAAAAGGGGAGATGGCAGAAATGGACAAGATGGTTCACACTTCCCAACTGGCTTGAGTTTCACAACAGGGGAGTTCAGACATCCAGAAATGTGAGCTGAAAGTACTGACATCCATAAAGACCAGACTTTCCCTGGTGCCTAATAACTGATTCAATGGCAGGTCAGAATGGGGTGCCAACAACTTGGAAATGGGAGGCAGATGTCACTATCTGATCTATAATGGTTTAACTGTTTTATCTAACTTTTAACTTAATTTATGAATGTAACTTAACTATATTCTAACTGTTTTTATAGTAATGATTGTATTTTACTGTAATCATGGTATACACCATGTCCTGTGAGCCACCCTGAGCCTGCCTTCAGTGGGGGAGGGCGGGATATAAAAATAAATTTATTATTATTAAATAATTACCACTGATTTTCATAAACTCTCTATTAAAGACCAGTAGGGTTTCTATTCTTAAAGCTGCTACTATGTAATATTATTTATTCATGACCTTTACTTATTATGATATAGTCCATGAGGCTTGATCTTATCATTAGGCTGCATTCTCTTATTTGAAAACCATCTATGTCACGTGGCAAATGGGGGGTGGGGGTACTATCTTTTACATGCTTTAGTTAGTCTGTTTCTTCCAGGTGGCTATTTTTATACCTCATGAAGAGTAGCACATGAGACAACTAGATAACTGTCCTAGAAGTCATAAATAAAGTGAGCTACCCTGGTCCACAACTGCAAATCAGTACCTTAAACAAAAGATACAATATCACAATAATTAGAAGCTTATCATAAAATAAATCATCAGTAGTTTTGATATTGTCCAACAATGTATCCTGGGATACAATGTTGTAGTGTCTAATCAGTTGCCAGATGGCAACTGGCAGACGTCTGGGGTGGGGACATGGGGGGGGGGAATGCCTGTCATTAGGGCAATAGCATGTTGTTACTTCAGACAAAACATAGTTTTCCCATTGGTTTTTAGAGTGGACAGAAGTGGCAACATGATATCTCCCAACAGCAGTATTTTTACATTTATTTTCTCCTGCCAGCTGCAGGAGTGGCAGCAGGAAATGGGGGCCAGGGGCAGGGAATCCCTTGCCAGTGATTGGAAGCTGGCAAGCCTGATGTCTAACAATGTATTCATGTAATGTAGTGGCCAAGAGATTGCACTAAGAATCAGAAAATCATAAGATTTGTCTCTGCCGCAAACTCTCTAGATGGCTTTGGGCAAGGTATTTTCCTTCAGTGCTCCCTCTGCTATGTGCAGAGCAAGGGAAAACCTTCACCTATCATGCAGGCTTGTTATAAAGCAATTCATGTAAAACAGTTGAAATTGCTATGGAAATGGTATGTATTATTATTCTGATCCTCAGATATTGAATCTAGGGGACAAAAGGAAACTTTATCCCACCAGCAGTTTTTCAGATGATCTGTTCTAGTGGCTTGCATCCAAAGTTCCCTTTTTGCTTGCAGTGGGCATTTCCATTTACAGAAGAGGGGAAGGCAGTTTTCATGGATTCCACTCTCACTTTAGTTTGACCCCCCATCATGTTTTTGAGGGTTCACTGACTCACTGGGGGATATTTTGGAGAAGCATAATTGACTGCAGTGGGAAGGCACATCTCTGTTCACATTGCATAGGATCCAAGTCAGTATTTGGGAAAAAAATAGGGTACAGTATACAGTACAACTTGTGAAATCTGGGTTACCAATCTTCAGGTGTGGGCTGAAGGTCTACTGGAATTACAAATGATGTCCAGACTCTAGTAGTCAGTTCTTCTGGATAAAATGACAGATTTGAAGGGTGGACTCCATGGCATCACATCCCTGCTGAGCTTTTTTCCTTCCCAAACTCCACCCTTCCCAGGCTCTAACCGCCAAACCTCCAGGAATTTCTCAACCCAGAACTGGTAATCTTACGATGAACAGATCCTTTTTAGAGTCTACTTTTAGGCTGCTGCAAATAAAATTATTACAGATATAAAATTCATGAGTGGCTGGTGAAAAACAGAATCTCACTGCTGCCTGGACACTGCACTACTCCACTATTGTCTTTCCTCTCTTTTTAATTATTTGGGATCTATTTGTACCGGTACACTCCTTCACTACTTAATGCCCATGAGCAAAAGCTGTAGTCCTGAATCCCAGAGTGTTGCCACTCCTTCTATTAATGCAGCTTCATCATCATTTATCTCTCATTCTGAAGAACCCTTTGTACTGATGGGTCCTCATTTTGACAGGCCAGAGTTCAAGAGCTTTTGCTCTTTTATCTCTTAAGTGTACCACACATGTTTTCTGTTCTCAGGAATTTAACATTTTGCCCCAGTGTTATGAATCATGCAGGATTGCTGAAAGCAAGGATTCCAGAGGTTCGGTATTCTGTGAACATTCATGACTTTCAACGACATCCACACCAGGTAATGAAGAAGGAGGGAGAGTGCAGCAAAATCTTTGGGGAAGTGAGCAATAATCCTTGATCAGCGGGACTTTGCTGTTGCTTAGTATTACAAAAAAATGTGCAACTATTCTAATAGGAGGCCTGAATCGGTTTAATAGTCTCCCCTACAAATGAGGGCAGAAAGAGTGCATTTTGGGAAAAGTCTTTCCCTAAGAGGTTTAAGAGTAAATTGCTTTTCTGGGTGTGTTATTTTTAAGCAACAGGAAACTTTTCTAGGTTATTCAGGGCAACATCACCAAAACAGAACTGCGATGTTGTGAAGGGATAGATGTTTCATTTCAGTGTCCAATAGGCGTTAAAGCAAAGGTGGAAGGTGTGGGTCAAACTTAAAAAATCAGTGTGCAATATGGACTTGCTTTCAGCTCTATAGCAGCTGGGCAAGTTTATCAGGAAGATTATTAACTTTCCCTGCATAAGAGAAATTGGGGACAGAAGCGGCTGGCAGAGGGTGGGGGATGACTAAATCTAGGGCAAATGCACATTGAGAAAAGAAAAGCTCCTCCAGTCTTGGTTAATTTTAAAAGGCTCCACACAAATGGGTGACAGATGTAAGGTCTCCATGACAACCCCCACAGCTGGCTAGAAAGGAATTAAAGGGCAACACACTTCAATGAAGTGTCAGTGCTCTTGCATTAATCTAGCACTCCTAATGTGGGTAATTACAGATGCAAAGAAATCATGTTCCCAATCTAGATGCATTCTGTTATTCAACTCTCTGCAACTCATGCAGAAATATTTTATTCTGGAGGCCTCTGTGTTGCACCAAAACTTAGATTCCTTTGAAATCCTTGGAATGGACATGCCTCCTCTGTTGACCCCCAGGAATTTCACTGATGATACCCCGTTTTGTGAATGCTCTATTAAAGTATTATGCTGTTGGATGAGGAGGAGGACAGCTTATCATGTCTGCACATGGGGCTTTTGTTTTCTTGGGTGTTGCTTAGTAAACTGGTGGTTTGCAAAGAACATGCTGGGTACTGTACCAAGCAAATTAACATCGCTAGGTATAGAACAATTAGTGGGTATTACAAAAAGCTATCTGCAGATACACTTAACAGACCTTCTACTATGAAACTGCTTTCAAATCAGAACTAGTTTATAGGACACCTTTGGAAACCATCCTGTAGAAGTTTATGCTTTTTCAAAGTCTTGAAATTCTGATCATGAAATCGTGGGAGCAATTTCACTTGGTACAAAGTTTGGTACTTTTAAGACCGACAAAGTTTTATTCAAGTTATAAACTTTTGGGTGCATGATTCTTCAGAAGTGTGCATACATGCAAAAGCTTATACCTTGAATCAAACTTTGTTGGTCTTAAAGGTGATACCAGACTCAAACTTTGTTCTGCTGCTTCAGACCTATGTAACTACCTACCTGAATCTAACACACCTTCAGTTATTGGAAGTCTCAAAGAAGCATACAGAACTTGAAAACTATTGCATCTTGATACTATTTTTGTATAACACCACCACAGTAGGACTTTCCGTATCTTTTCCCATTACATCATCATATTCTAGATAACTGTAGCTTTTATAGAAAGCCCTGTATATCATATGTAATCATGAAGGTTTCAAGAAATAATGGGAACATAGCATAAAGAGAATTCTGAGATATCCCTAGATTACTAAAGTTGATTCTTTTTGTAGGGACCTATTGTATATGATCACCAGATTCACATGAAAAAACTTTTCCTGGACTGGACTGCTTCAGGCTGAAGCTGGATAGCCATATGGATGAATGTGTTCCTGTGGGGGGGGGGGGAATTCCTTGTACATGCAAAACTTTATTGTCAGGAAAAAGACTAGGTTGAGCCATTTTCACTGAACCATTCTAGCTACTGTTTGTTTAAGCAATTAATTTTCCATCTGCAAGGTTGCTTACAATCAAAATCAACCAACGTATTATATATATTTAAATCATAAAATATCACCAAAGGAAATATGTTCATGCCCATTAGCCTCTGATAATCAGCTGGCTACCATGTTTTTCCCAAGTCTCTAAGTTGTTTTTGAATGCATCCTCACACTCCATTACACTAATCCAGCCACATGGTTACAGGAGCATGGATAAGTGTGGCCAGATCAGTTGAGTCCAACATGAGGGAGTTGATGAACCAAATGCAATTGATAAAAAAGCATATCTGTCAACAATACTAAGCTGTTTGTTAAACAACAGAGCTGGATTGAGAGCCTGATATACAAACCTTTTCCAGTTTGCATCACAAACATCTTGCCTGCGCTGAGCTTTAGTTTTCACTGTTGTAGTTACTTGATCGCAGCATCAAGATACTAGTTCGGAACATCTAGGGTTTTATATAAGTCTCTAACAATGTTTCTCAGCATGATTTTACCAGTAAGGAGAGGGGATCTAATAAGCAGGTGGTGGCTTTCATAATGCCAAGAATCTTATTATAATCTGTAGATGAGATCAGTTTTCAATCTGTCCTGTTGCCAGGGCATATAATGGGGGATGGGGAATGGGCCTACTGGGAGCAAGGAGTTTCATTGCATATTTCAGTGATGTGCCCTCCCTTGTGACTTCCAACATGACTCAGAAGTGACCTAGACACACCAGAGACATTGGGATGTTTTTGCCCCAAAACCAGAGAATCACCTTGAAGTGCATATGTCACTTCCCAGTCATGTTGAAATCATGTAGGCATTTCACTGAAATGTCAGGTGTTCTTTCCTTTTTTTTTGGAGGGGTAATTCTCCCCTATCAGCCAGTTGATCAGTGGCGAAGAGGTGGGGCCTAGCAGTGGGGGATGCCCACCTCCATCAGGGGGTCTGGCACCCCTAGTCATGACAACAAACTGGTTGATTCTGATATCTCACGTACTGGATGCACAGGGCTTCCAAGTTGGATTGGAAGAGATATTAGGAAAGATTCTCACAGAACCAGCTAAAGCCAAATTTATCTACTGATGGGCTGGACCGAGATATTATCAGATCATGACCTGAAAGAGTTGACCTGACACAAATGACAAAATGGTAGCAAACCAAAAAGCCTCCACTGCCATCACCCACAGCCTCATAGGTCTGCAAACGGCATCCATGACATGTTCTATCTGCTTCATCCTACATTGGGGAGAAAACTGCTAGCTTGCTAGCAACTGAAGAATACTGTCCAGATTCAGTTTGTTTTTTTCTCTGCTTGTAGGTACTTTGCCTGGGGGCATAGCCAAAAATGTGAACTCCTGTGCATGAGCCAGAGATAGAGCCGTAGGGCTCTTAGCCTTGGCTCAAAGCCTATGTTAGCCAGCCCAGTTAGTTAGGATCTGCCAAATGTGTGTTTGTTGTCTTTGTTTATTCAAATTGTACTTAAATTTGATTTTTTGGAAATTTCTGTATTCAGTCTCATTGGGTGGGAAAGGCTCAGAAATACCCAGATGAATAAACAGGAAAACTTGTTTATGTCTGCCTCAGGAATATCAATAGTGTAAGGCTCACCAAGGAGAGTTGATACCCCACCCACCCAACCCTCCAGTTCAGAGTTGGTGAAGGACTGTAAATACAGCTGGTGCCAACTGGAACAGAATTACATTCATCAATTCACCCAGCCAAGTTTCGGTCCAGCAGGCTAGACCTATATTTTCTTCCAACAGAAGATCATGAATAATAGAAATCTTATTTTTCACAGAGATGGCACTGCACATTACCAAGGTCAAAGGAGAGGGGGAAAGAGTCTCTCAATCCATACTTCTCTCAATGCGATGCACAACTCATCAGCATTCCCACACCACTCCCAATAACATACTTCCCAGACTCATACACCATCCTGATGTTGCAAAATAAAATCTGGTGGTATTTTGTTCATCCAC
The DNA here is from genome assembly GCF_032191835.1 of Heteronotia binoei. Classification (NCBI taxonomy): domain Eukaryota; kingdom Metazoa; phylum Chordata; class Lepidosauria; order Squamata; family Gekkonidae; genus Heteronotia; species Heteronotia binoei. The sequence goes on from NC_083224.1 coordinate 51,653,402, forward strand.
AACAACAGTCTCCCCCAATCACCACCTTGCCTGCACCTAAGCACCATTCTAATATCTTTCCACCCCCTAAACCTAAGAGAATTCCACTGGAGACCAGAATTCTGTGTAAGGAGACAAAGCCCTCTCGTGCTTCCTGAGGGCACTGTCTTTGGCAGAAGTCACAGAGAAAAAGTGTGGCCTGACCTGGAGGCTCTGCTTCTCAGCCAATCAACAAGAGCAGCAGATGGTGACATTCCAGTTGTGGGGGCATGGTTCCACTTTTCCTGCTGGGCAGCAATGTCAAAGCCAGCCACTTTCCCAACTAATAAGCAGCCCACTGAAAGAAAACCACAAAGATTGGGGGAAGGGAACACATGGCAAATGTTTCCTCCTTTCCTTGACATTGTTTTTAAAGAGTCTGAGCATCCTTTTAAGATTACTGAAATTTAGGTAGGGGCAGTGCATGTACTAGTAGCCTAATATTGCTGTAAAGGTGCCTAATATTGTACAAGTATGCTTTTATACCCCTCACTATATGCATAAATGCTGGTCTGTGCATATCGAGGTGCTGGATTATACCTTTTCATGGCTCTGTGGACTGGCAGTAGCTTCCCAAAAGGAAGGAACTAGAACCCAAGAATACAAATACTATATAGAAGAAAATGTTATAATAACTTTAAGCATGCCCTTCAGTCATCTGATAATCTTTGCTCCTTGTCTTTCCTTCATCTTTAGTTTCCATCCCCCATCCCCAGTCACAGATCCATTGCTTTTCAGATGATAGTTGCCTAACATCTTTTCCTCTTCCCTAGATGATAGCCTTTTTATTTACATAGTGTTAACTTGTTTCCCCTTAGGCATCTTTCTTATGGAGTATCTGTGTTAAAATTTCTGAGTCTTACCTCATAAGTCATCACTCTTCAGTTCCTGAATCTATGAAGCTTCTCTTTCAATTTTTTCTATTACTTCTTCGACTGTGATATCAGTTTTATTGCCATCATAAAATACAAGGATGAAACCTGCATATAGTATTCTATGTGTGCCCCTGCTGTGCCAGGGTAACAACGGCATCATATGCTGTCTTGTCCAACAGGTAATCCTTCTACCTATATATGTCACCTAGATTTCACTCAAGTTTTCATGAAAGGAAAATGAGATTGTGCTCCGTTGCCTCTTTATTGTCAGCAATTACTGCTAAGCATTTCTCTTTTTGACTGCTTTGTATATCACAATCCCACAATGCCTTTGGCTGGTCCTATGCCAGTCTTCCCCCCCCCACCACCCGAGGTAAAAACTACTGTAATTTCTTTTATGAGCTACTTTGATGGCAGCTGACTCAATTCAGGTGATTTTTTTTCCTAAAGAGATCACATATCCTTCAAGCTAATGTTGTCTGTATTTTGAAATATTCAAAAAAACTTATCTTGCATTATGTTCCATATTGCCCTTAAAATAACCCCTAATCCTTTAATGTCCAAGAGGGTATGATTTTTTTTTTTGCCAGCCAAGAATTCATCAGGTAAAGGACAGCTCTAGTCAGCACACTGCTAGATTACACTACAGCACAACAACTTTACAAACCCAGCTTCCCAGTGTTTAATCCTTGGCTTTTCCACAGAATCCTGGGAATTGCAGTTTAGTGAAGGTAATGGGAATTATCAGTTCAAGAACCCTGTGACTCTTCACAGAACTACATTTCTTTAGGAAATAAAATCCCTGATTAGACAGGCTTTACTCTTCTCTCTCTTGCAAAGGAAGTTCTATAGGCACCATTGCTATGCTCACTCCTGATACCTGAACTTTTGGTAGTGATCAGAATTATACTAGACTTTGTGACAAAAGGTTTTCTGGAGTTATCCCATCTTCCAGTGTTAGTTAGTTAGTTAGTTAGTTAGTTAGTTAGTTAGTTAGTTTATTCCATTTTTATCCCACCCTCCCCACCTAGGCGGGCTCAGGGTGGCTTACATGGTCATGCAAGTACATGAGTGTAGACATACAGTATGACATAAAAACCATTCAACAGTTTTAAAAGATTGCCATTTCAGTGCTATGATCTTAAGTTTCAGATTGATGTTGATGTTTTCAGTAGGGCAGATTTTAGATAGTCCTCCCTGCAATTGCTGTAAAATAGATTGCAAGAGGTGGTCCATATGTTACCTAAGAGCTGTAGTGGCCGATGGTCTGGCTTACAAATGCTTGTTGGAAGAGTGCTGTCCTACAGGTCCTGCGGAACTGTATGAGCTCTCGCAGGGCCCTATTGAATCAGGAACAAGAGTGTGGTGCAAAGCAAAAATGGAAAAATGCATTTTGTGAGCAGCTTTATTATATACATTACATATATGAGCAACTCAGAAATTTAACAACAGCAACAACTTGTGTGACTGTTATGTCCAGGAGTGGGGGGATCCTTGGATGTAACTGGGAACCTCTGTCAGGCAGGCCCCACATGGACTACTTTCCTTTAAAAAGATGCTGCTGCCCCAGCAACTCATCAAAGGCAACATGGGCTCTCTGAGGGGGGAACAGAGGCAGGGTTTGGACATGGAGACAGTCAAAGCAGTTCCTCACTTCTCACGGGGAGAGGGCCTTACAAGAGATTGGGTGGCCAAGGGGCAGGTATAGCTTGCTGCACTGCCTCCACAGAGGTTGGGAAGGAGGTTGAGGGGGAAATGGCTGGTTTCTGTCACATGCAGGGCAGGAACTGGGAGGAGGAGGAGGTACAAGGTACCTAGGATTGCCAAGTCCCCTCTGCTCTCCGGCGGGGGACTTCCGCGCGTGTGTATGACGTCACCCAGAAGTGACATCATCATGCTGGCGCCGGTGCTTGCAGACTCTCTAGGCATTTTCGAGAAAACTCTATGGTTTTCCTGGGCGCTCTAGCCATTTGGGAGGGAATAACTCTATGGTACCTATTGTACCATAGAGTTTTCCCTCCCAGAAGGCTAGAGTGTCTGGGAAAACCATAGAGTTTTCCCAGAAATACCTAGAGTGGCCACAGTGCAACGTTGCCAATGTAGGCTGGCAGGTTGGGAACCTCCCAGGCGGGGGAATCCCTGCCTAGACCAGGGGCTTGGCAGCCCTAAAGGTACCTGAGAACTCCATCCTCACTTTAATGTGAAGCCTTGTGGGCCCCTGAGGAGCCACACTGAGGGATGAATGAGGTATGGAGATTTCCCTGTCTCAAATGTATTCATTTGGTAGGTAACAGAATTTGAGTTCTGTGCTAATCCAAGCTGCATCCTCGAATTTATGCCCAGCAGTAGAGATAAAATGGACCCTTGGGGAATCTCATACATAAACTCCCAACTAGCTGAAGCTGCCTCTCCTGTGGGAACTCATTGCTTCCTGACACAAGAAAAGAATGGAATCAATTGAAGGGTGCACCTTTTATCCAAACATTCATTTCAATCAATCCACCAAAATGTCATGGTCAACCATATAAAAAGTCTGTGCATTGACAGTGATGGATTGCCCTTATTCAACTGTAGCTGAACATCATTAACCAAGGCCAATAGTACTGTTTTAGTCCTGAAACCCGGCCTGAAGCCAGATTGAAATGGGTCAAGGACAGATGTTTCATCTAGAAATTCCGGTGGTTGCTGTGCCACAACCTGTTAAATCACCTTCACTAGAATCAGACACAGGTTCATAATTGCCCACATCCATCTTATCCAAAGAGGAATTTCTAAGAAAGAGTCTACTCTCAGCTTCTTTTAACTGTGAAGAAAAATCCCTTGTAAGAGGGACATATTAATAATCTTACCCAAGCAAGTTGTGACTTTCTCCTGATATGATTTTAATAGCCAGGATAGGCAAGGATCCAGTTTTGCAGGAAATGGCTTTCCCAGCTCTAAGCATTCAATTGACATAGATCAGGGAAAATAGTCTGAAACTATTCATAGAATTATGGCAAGAGGTTGGCACTGATACCCAGCACAGGCAGAGATATAAAATTTCTGGAAACTTTGAATCCATGAAGAAAATAACCTTTTTAGGGAGGAGGGTTTGAGGAGGCAGGGGCTTTTTTTGGGGGGGATAACATTTATACAATCAAACCTAGACTTCTTTTACTGATGGAACAACATAAAATGCATCATTTATAACATAGTTAGTATATAACATAGTTAGCATATAAAAACAACCTCCCACAACTGAGATTATTTTACACAGATGGTTCTGAAGTTATAACATAATCTCACAATTAAAAAGTAAGCATAAAGTGCATTGATAGCTTGTAAATTGGGTCACACTGGGGGAAGGAACCTCATACCTTCACTTGCTTTGGGTCTAGGGTTGCCAATCCTCAGGTGGGGGCAGGGGATCCCCTGGTTTGGAGGCCCTCCCCCTGCTTCAGGGTCATCAGAAAGCGGGGGGGTGGGGGTGGAATGCCTCCTGGGCACTCCATTATACTCTATGGAAATCAATTCCCATAGGGTATAATGGAGAATTGATCTGTGGGTATCTGGGGCTCTGGGGGGCTGTTTTTTGAGCTAGAGGCACCAAATTTTCAACATAACATCTGGGGCCTCTCCCCGCAAGTTTCAAAATATCGGACCAGGGGGTCCAATTCTATGAGCCCCAAAAGAAGGTGCTCCTATGCTTCATTATTTCCAATTGGAGGGAAGGCATTTTAAATGTGTGTGGTTCTTTTAAATGAGATTTCCAGCACTCTCCTCAGAGTTCAATTGTGCTTGTTACACCCTTACTCCTAGCTCCACCCCCAAAGTCTCCAGGTATTTCTTGAATCAGACCTGGCAACCCTATTTGGAACAGAGGGCAGATAGCACAGTACTTTGCTGAAGTGAAAGAACTGCAGTGCCCAATATGGGCATGTATCAGTGGCCATTCTGGGCATTGCTGCTCATTCACTACCTATGTCTTTTCATGGTGTTACCTCAGCCATCAAACTTTTAGTTACTGGATTGCTCTTTCCTCTGTCATGAGTCAATAGTACCAAGCACTTTCGTCCGCCACCTCCTGAACCTTCACTAGTCCAGTGTTAAAATTGTATTGTGTCTGTCGTTAGCATCCTTGAGAGTCCATTTGGTGTAGTGGTTAAGTGCACAGACTCTAATCTGGGAGAACCTGGTTTGATTCCCCACTCATCCACATACAGCCGGCTGGATGACACTGGGTTAGCCACAGTTCTTGAAGAGCTGTTATCTCAAGAGCAGTTCTCTGAGAGCTCTCTCAGCCCCACCTACCTCACAGGATGTCTGTTGTGGGGAGAGAAACAGAAGGCGATTGTAAACTACTTTGAGACTCAAAGTGAAGGGTGAGGTATAAATCCAATCTCCTCCTCCTCTTCCTTCACCTCCTCTTCTTCTTTTTCTTCTTCAGCAAGTGGATCAATGGAGCTGTTCATTATGGCTTGTGACCTATCAACATACTTGGGCTAAAATTTGTTAATGTCACTAGTCCTTTATTACAGCATGCATGAAAATATTGCCACAGTGGGATGCTTTCTTAGTTAACGATAAAAAGCCTCCCACAGAGAGAAAAAATGATACACTGAATGATTAAATTTTGCTTTATTGGTATTTGTCCTCATAAAATTAAACTCTAACTTATGTCCTGCATGCTCGTTCTGCCAATATAAAGCCGACTTAAAATTCATATTAATAGGATCTCTCCCTGTGATTCTGCGGCCTGGGGAAGCAGGGGGTAGATAGCTTTAAAACAAATATGTTGCCCATGGCTACATTGACAGACATTCTGTTCGGTGTGTCTCTGAGGACACAGCTCGACTACAAAATCTGCAATTCATAGAGGTCTGCTGCAAAGGGAGTAGAATGTATTCTGCTCTTTGATACACAATGCAGTGCATTTTCTACATTGTGATTAATCTGATATCTGAACATTGGGCATGAATAAAAAAATTCTTTTTTAATGTTTTCTGTCCATATTGACACACTGACTCAGCCAGAGAAACAGACGACTAATATGGAGACACTTAAACACAAGGATAGAAATTGAGAATGGAATACCAGATTATAAATGCAAATTATCATATCTGTCCCCATATAGTTCAAAACTATAAAAAATGGGCCCATGAGAGTACACAGAAAGGGACCCAGAGAAAGAAATAGTGTTTTGCAATCTCCACCAAGCCTGAATCTATCTGGGCTGCTGTAAAACAAAAGAATGCTTACTATATATGATTTTGAGCTCTGGGTTGGGAAATTCTTGGAGATTTTGGGGTGCAGCCTGAAAGGGGTGGAGCTTGGGGGGAGGGGGGGAGTTCAGCAGGGATGATGCCATAAAGTCCAGTCTTCAAAGTGGCCATTTTCTCCAGAGGAACTGGTCTCTGTGGTAGGGAGATGTGATTCTGAAAGAACTTCAGGCCTCACCAGGAGGTTGGCAATGCTACTCAATTAGCATTTGAAGCTAAACATATTTTAAGTCTGCACTTAACAGTCTTGATGAGGTCTGAACATGAGGGGACCTGGTTTCCTCTCTGCCACCATATTCTGCAGTCAAGACCCTTGCCCTTGTGAGAAGGCAAATCTTTCTGATGGAACTAGTGATCCCACTGGGACTGTACCTGGGTGAGGAAGTCCTACTGGGCTTGGAGGGAAAAGCTTACCAAGTAAGCCCCTCATAGAAGCTACAGAGTATTTCTTATGGGAAGAAGGAAGCAAAGTGATTTCCTTCCTGGGAAACTCCCTTAAACCAAGGGTTACCTGGAATGCACTATGTTAGCCAGCTCTCACTACTCATCTCCTTAGAACATACAGACCTACTTATAAGGTATCTTTTGAGCACAGTACTAGGCCTCATAACAAAGTAACAAGATGGAAACACTGGAAAATATTTTATAACAAACTGTGTAGTACCCCTGTGATCTGGCACGTAGGGATATTGTGGGGGGGGGGGGGGGGGGGCTTAGAATCCAAATCGGATGGAAAAAGCAGACAAAGACAAATACAGGGAAGAGTACACAATATCACAACATACAGGTTTTCAAATAAAAAGCAATACAGTTGATCTAACAGGTTACCTAGGGTATAGCAGGTTCCTCTGAGTACATGCAGAATTGTTTGCAGTACTGACATGATTAACCCTACCCATCATTCTGGGGGTCTCACCAGATTTCATGCTGGAGATAAAGAGCAGATCCAAAATTCCCAGATATTTATGGGTAATGGAATCTGACCGAGGCCAAGATTGACTAGTTGGTTAGTAAATCCAGTGCAAATCCTAATCTCTGAGGTCTTTGCCCTGACCTGGAAAACCCAGGCTAGCCTGATCTCATCAAATCTCAGCTGCTAAGCAAGGTTGGCCTTGGCTAGTATTTGAAAGGATGACCTCCAAGGAATTCCAGGGTCGTGACTCAGAGGCAGGCCACCTCTGAAATCTCTTGCCTTAAAAATAAGTCTAGCTTGCCACCTAGTGGTGCATAATGCTAAAAGAGCTAGAACTTCTGCCTGCCAGACAATCTTTGGATCCCCTGGCTATTCTAAACATGATGCCATTAGTCTGAGGTCTCTGGCTCTAATGCACCTCCAAGTATCTGTTAATGGCTCTAAATTTTCATGATAAATGTGTGTGTGTGTGGGGGGGGTTTCTCATCTCAACCAGTTCTTCTGTTGTCTCAAAAAGATTAAGTTAAGCAGGATGGCCCAGTGTGGAATGGAAATGAAGGGTCCAAGATTCCAGATTTGTGTACTCTTGAGCCCTAGTAAGTTCATAGGGTTTCTGTCATAGTCTCAAGTTATCTAAATTTAAAGCCCTACATGGCCAGGGACCTGCTTACCTCTGGGACTGCCTTCCCCCATATGAGCCCCAGAGAGCACTAAGATCAAGTTCCCAAAATCTCCTTGTGATCCCGAGCCAAAAGATGCTCGGCTGGCTACCACCAGAGCTAGAGCCTTTTTGGTAGCAGCCCTCTGCCCTGTGGAACGCTCTCCCCAAAAATATCAGGGGTCTGCAGAACTTGCCACAATTCTGCAGGGCATGTAAAACACAATTGTTTAAACCGGCCTTTAATAACTAACGGGGAAACAACCACTACACCACAGCAAATATGACACCCTCAGCTGTTTCCAAAAGGGAAGCCTGAAGCCCCTCTTTTCCCCTTATAGCATTTGGAACTGATATCTAAACCCACCCCAGTAAAAACATAGAGCAGCTAACAATATTTAACATTATTGTATGCAGCGCTAAATATGAACTAATAATACTGATGCCATCTTGGATTTTAGGATTGTAACAGTAAATGTATTGTATGTGTATGAAATGATTTTAATGATTTTATTGTATTCTATTTTAACATTATGTATTTTAACGGTTGTTAGCTGCTCTGAGCCCAATAGGGGAGGGCAGGATATAAATATAACGAATGAATGAATGCACCACAGTCATATACAGTGCTACAGAAGTTTCCACTGTTTATATAATTTTGAATGAAAGCCTATTCCAGCTTCTATTCTAGCCAGTTCACAACTGACTGCTAGAAAGAAAACTCAAATTTAACTTTTTTTTACCATATAAAGGAGGTTGGTAGGAGAGGTTGAAAAGTTGACTCAAAGCCAAAATGCATGGTCTTTGTGACATAAACTGGGACCTGGGTGCCAGCACAGCTAGTTGTCTTGCATAGCATTGGGGCAACTCACCTTGAAAGCTTTGTGTTACTCCACTCGGTTCCAAATGCTATAAGGGAAAAGAGGGGCTTCAGGCTTCCCTTTTGGAAACAGCTGAAGGTGTCATGTTTGCCCTTTCTATAGACTCCACATGATCTGAGATGGACATGTAGACACTGAGGAAGGGGAAAATAGCCCCCCCCCCCTGAAAATGGGAAGTGATGTTCTTGACCTATAACAGAGCTGACATGAGTGTGATTGTGTTTTAAATGCTGGGCATATCTCAGAAAGTGTACTATGGAAGTGAAAGGCTCAGAAAAGGACAGCCAAAATGATCCAGTCACTGGATTGTCTTCCTTTGGCAGAAAAGTTCAAGTGTACAAGGCTTTTTTTGTGGGGGAGCATGATAGATGTTTCGGAAGTTATGCAGAATATGAAGAAAATTGGTAAGGTTTTCTCCCCTTTCCATGATAACAGAATCATTCTGGATAGACAAAGCAAAGAGCTTCTTCATGCAGCACAGGTGATTATGAAATTCACTGGTACAAGATGTAGTCATGGCCATTAGGTTAGATAGTTTTAAAAGTGAAACTAGCGGGTGCCAGCCTCTAGGTGGAACCTGGGGATCCCCTGGAATTAAAGCTCATCTTCAGACTATAGAGATCAGCTGCCCTAGAGAAAATTGATGTTTTGGAGGGTGGACTCCAAAACATCAATTGTCCCCCACTGTGGTCCCTGTCCTCACCCAGTTCCATCCCTAAATTTCCAGGAGTTTCCCAACATGGATCCGTCAACCCTATCCCCCATCCCCTGCCAGGGGGGACCCAACAACCCTAAAATAGACTAACTCATGGAAGGTATGTCCACTAAAAGGCTACTAATCAGTCGGTGGAGCTTTGGCCTCTCTACCCTGCTTTTTCAGTCCTCCATGGGCATCTGTTTTGCCAGTGTGGGGAAACAGAATTGTGAGCTAAATAAACCAACAATCTAATCAAAGAGAGCTCAGGATATATTGTTATCACATAATGTATGTCTTGTGTGCAAGAGATGGACAATGGATGTGTTTTCAGTTTATCTCCAAAGAAAGAAGCCCAGGTAATTAAAAAAGCAGTTATAGTCTATCTTCTGCTTCTGGAGAGTGTTTCTATTTTCTTACAAATAATTCAGCCAAAAATGGGGGGGGGGGCGCTACTCAGTAATGATTTTGTAACGTCATACAGCTCAAGGGTTGTCTAGTAAATTGCTTTCCCTTTTCATGACTGGCACTTGCGTACGTTTCATTTTGCAAGAGTTATACTCAAAGGCATGTCACCCACCATGACAAAGGGGTTGCAGAAGAGGATTTAATAATACATTGTTCTTGAAACATTCCTTTCAACAAGACAGTTGTTGTTTTCCCAAGTATGTGTAGCTTCCTGAGTGACACAAGTAAATTGATTCCTTTTGATGTGTGTTTTTCAGGGCACCACATGGTTAATTAAGTGCAAATTAATTAAAATCTTTCAAAACAATTGACATACCAGACTTGTATTCCAGGGGACCCTGTGTGTTAAATTCATATAAATTTATTTAGAGCAAAGAAAACCACTATTGCATATATTGAACGCTGTCTATGTTATCCTTTGTAATATATATATATTACATATATATATTATATTAATATATATATTAGAATTTTGAAAGATATTATGACTGCAGCAGCTTCATGCACCTTTTTGACCAAAGAGTTCAATCGTATGCTTAATTTAAAATTCATTTTAATTAGTTGGGATACATGTGAGTTTTAAGTATTCTTTCCTTTGGAATGCATGTGTGAGTTTTAAGCATTCTTCCCTGAAAATAAGGATGGAAATAGACGTTATGGGTGATGCAGAGTGCCACTAAAAATGGTACCCGTGTGTCTAACTCTCTGTTGATTCTACCTAACATCTGGTGAAATACTATATATGGCATGATACCATCATGCTGCTAGTTTCCTCACATCTATCAATATCAACCTATGACATGTAGTGTGGGCAAGGGAAACACAGAACTGACAGCAGTGGGGAGCTTCACTAGATGATATGGGGGATCAGCAGGAAATAGGCACAAGGCTGCTATTTTCTGCAGCATTGCCATATTTTCCATATCATTTTGTTGTACCCTAAGTGTAAGCACCACTCAGATCAAAGAGATGTTAAATTCATGAGAATATTCTCCTTTCTTGTAGGAATTTTAGAGAACCTTTTCAGTATACACCTGCCTAGACACAGAAATTATCACTGGAGCCAGAATACATGTTGCTATTGCTGCTGTTTTAATTATTGGTTCTTTTAAATATTGTCATGGATGTATATTGTTTTTAAGTTTTTCTGTAACTCACTTTGAGACTTCCACTAGACAGATAGTTGAGCTATATGTATAATAATGGAAAACTTATTTTTATAATATATTTTTACCAAACAGGTAGTTGATTCTGGGGTTGTTACAGAAGAGGAACATAGCATATCTAAATGGCCACCAGTGTCATCCAAAGAAGCATTGATCTTGATAAGACACTTGAAACCAGGGAAAGGTCCAGGGATAGAGTTAATACCAGCTGAAATATTCAAGAGTGACCCACAGTGGTGGAGTACTTTATTAACACCAGAATCAACTTAATAGGTAGAACCTCGAAACATTAACAACATATTCTTATTGTTCCTATATTTAAGAAAGGTGAATGAACAGATCCAAGTACTTACCATCCAGTTAGCCTGTTACCAGTGATTAGTAAATTATTTTAATTGACTAGATATACTCAGAATCAGTTCTGGGAATAGAGCATGCAGGATTCAGTCAGGGAGCCTCAGCCATTGATCACTATATTATTCTAGGCCACTTAGCAGAAAAATGTACTCACTGTGCTGGGGGGAAGTTATGTGTGGCCTTCTTGGATTTGAAATCTGCATGTAATTCGATCCCCAGGACATGTCTACACCAAAAACTTAGGAAAACCATGACCAATCGTAGATTGCTGTGGCTGATACAGTCCTTGTATGATAACCCAACAGCCCAGGTCAGATATGGGCAACTCTTAAACAAGATCAGTTCCACCTGCTAAAGCTTGGGGCTCTAGAAATACCTATTTTAATATACATGGATGATGCAGTTTTGCTATCACAATCTCCTATTGAGCTTCCAAGGCTAATACAGTCCTTCTTTAACTGTTGTCAAGAACAAGATCTAACAATCAATTGTAAAGGCAAAGATATTAGTCTTTACAAGAGAGAGATGAGTTCTACCATATTTTTCGCTCCATAAGACACATAAGGGGGGGAAGTGTTTGTGTCTTATGGAGCGAATACTGCAAAAAAGAGTGCACGTTGGGGACCTTAATGATGCTGTGGGGAAGCCTGCAGCCAGACCAGAAAGCAAGGACTACATGGAAGGAGAGCGGGTCCAGGCAGGAAACTTACAATTCCATGGTGGCAGCATGGAGAAGCGGGTCCTGGCCAAGAAGGAGGAGATCGTACAGAGGAGGAGGGAAGGCTGCAAGTGAAGAGTGAGTGCTGTTGCTGGCTGTGTTATTGCCGCGCTGATTGGAGAAGAGTTCGTGTTATTGCCGCGCTGATTGGAGAAGAGTTCGTGTTATTGCCACGCTGATTGGAGAAGAGTTCATGTTATTGCCACGCTGATTGGAGAGGAGTGCTGTTGCTGGCTGTGTTATTGCCGTGCTGATTGGAGAAGAGTTTGTGTTATTGCCGCGCTGATTGGAGAAGAGTGCTGTTGCTGGCTGTGTTATTGCCGCGCTGACTGGAGAAGAGTTTGCGTTTCCTCCTCTACAAACTAGGTGCATCTTATGGTCAGGTGCGTCTTATGGAGCGAAAAAATGGTAATTTATAAATGGATATTAGATGGTAATGAATAAGAACAAGTCATGTCCTTTAAATATCTGGGGGTAACATTCAACACACATCTAACTTGGAAACCCCAATGCAAGTCTGTGATGGCATCAGCAGCTTGCCCTAGTGCAGTAATAAAGCATTTTTTCTAAAGGGAACATGGACAGTATCTTCTTTCAGCAATTACAGCTTTTGATGCTAAAATACTGTCTCAGTTACTATATGGTGCAGTGATCTGGGTCCATAAGATAAATGAGACTATAGATCAGCCATTAATACAATTTCAACACCAAATCTGTGGGATACCAAAATTTGTGGCTGGTACCATGCGTAAATTAGAACTTGGTCAGCATTCTATCAAAGCTAGAGCCTGGATATTGCCATTAAATTTGAAACTCAAAGTTTTCAGAGAAGAAGAGCTTATTATATTATATGAACTCCGATAACTTCTCCAGTTCATGGAATCAGGCTATACCAGAAAGGTGTCCAGAGAACGTAATTTTGGCATTAGGATACACTTTAGCTCATAAGACTATTAAGCAGCTGATTATGGAGACTGATAATAATAGTACCATCTGCCAAGCTAGATGTATTTGTTCTCCTCTCTATATGGGTATCCCACCACTCTTTGCAATATCTGTTCAGTCTCACAATTCCAAGGTATAGATGAGCAATTATGCTCACAAGATTAAATGTGCTGCCATCTGCAATTGACATAAGTTTGGGATATCAAACATAAGACATACGTTTGGGATATCATTCTCAGATAGATGCTGTGGTTGTGGTTTAAGCAAGGCAGAAACTGTGACCTATGTTCTGTTTGAATCTTCATGGTATAATGAGGCTAGAGAGAAATGAATTAAACCTCTCATGCAACAGTGGAATGATTCTCCTTCAGATATTTTAGTTACTAAATTTTTAATAGATTGTAGATTAGAAAATATTCCTCTTTTAGCTGAATTTCTTGTTCAGGCCATGAAAGCTCGGACAGCCTTTAATAGGACGTCCTCCTTTATATGACATGCCTTTGCTCTCTCTGGCTTGAATTCTTCCTTTCTTCCTCTTATTACCAGCTGAGTCTGACAGATACTACTCAAGACCTGTAGGGAGTAGAGATTGTTGTTGCTGCTGTTGTTACTAGTATCTGGGAGACTCAGGTTTCAATCCCCACTTATGCCATGGAAGCTGGGTGACCTTGGGCCAGTCACTTTCTCTCAGCCTAGCCTATCTCACAGGGTTGTTGTGATGATAAAATGGTGGAGAGGAGAATGGAGTAAGTCACTTTGAGTCCTCATGGGGAGAAAGGCAAGGTATAAATGAAATCAATCAATAAAATAATAGTAATTAATCTTTCTGCAGCATAGCAGTATTCCTCATCACCATTAACTCCCAGCTTTCTCCTGTGGAGAAGGGTCAATTAGAAATGCTGAAGTAAACAGAATAATGGTCAAATACAGTCAACAATGTAATTATTCTGGAGTGGGCCACAAACAGAGACTGTAAAGGAGCTGTGGGTCTCCACTTCCATTTGTACCTTCAAAATAATAAATTTATGCTCAATATCTGAGTGATCATATTATAGTTGTACAGGAGAAAATGACCACTATTTTTCCAGGGTAAGTCCTTAAGAAAAAGCACATTACTTTATGCCACTATATTACTTATTTATCATTTATTATATTTGTGAGTGCAACCATGGATGACTGGCAGCCATGTTACTTGAAGTAAGATATAAAGTGACCCATAGACTTGCCCTGGGCACCCAATGAACTGCATGGTGGCATAAGAATCTGAGCCTAGATCTTCCAGCAAGCGGGTAAAGAATTAGTACAGTTGAATAACTGCAGAGTGGGTAGGAGGCCATGCTTGGCTATCTGATATAGAACAGGGGACTGGACAGGTCTATATACCCTTATTTCACTTGTGTTTTAATTCTATTTTTCTTTATTTACACCTCAGAATTCATTTCTACTTCAGAATTCAAATTTTGGGATTTTCATATCAATATGATAGTTGAAAGCAGAACCTAGTTCATCTACAAGACAAAATAAACTTCTGGATCTCTTCTGTGCTTGGCCGCTCCCTTCCCTTCTCCTGTCACTTTCTAGTTTACTTGGTCCAATTAATTTGACATACTCTTTTGATGCCCTTTGTTAGTCAATTAATTGGAGAGGTGTTTTGACAGCTGAAAAACAAGGTGATGCCTTTTTGATGTTTGAGGAAGGGTCCAAAGCAGAATGATTAAAATGAAATCAGGTTTGGTTTGTGTGTGTGTTTAAATTAACAAGACTGGATAAAGAAAAAGGCAATGGGAACCCAGCTGCTAAGGGAGAGGACAGACCATAAATGTAATGTAGGAATACACTTTGGAATGTCTTGATAGGATATGCAGTAGCACAGTGATAGGCGTTCATTTGACATCTGTTCAGCTTCCCTTAGAGAATAAGAGTAGAAAATAATTGTTCAGTTTCTACAAGGTTTACTGGCATCGTATAACATGTACATTCTGTGCTGGGTTAGCCCCTTTCTGCTCTCAACACAGACGAGTTAGAATAATATGCAAACCCAGATTTTCTCCCAAGAACTTCCAGCAAATAGAGCATCAGCAAATGCACTGCTTGAAAGGTTGAAATGCAACAATAGTTTTCTAGTGGTTTGAACAGCACCATTACCCATTCCATCCATTTATTTTGACTGCAGGGATTTTGTGAAAGCAGGAGAATGTCTTCTTCCAAATGAGAAGGGAGAAAGAACAGATTTTCTGCAAGATTGGCAAAAGATAATTAGGAGCTTTGGTTCTATAATCTGATGTTCCATCACCCTGTGATCACTTTGCATGAACATCTGTCTGCTCCTTGAACTGTTCCAGATTTGTTGAATTCCTCCCTACCCACCAGCACCCAAACAGACACATGCCTCAGCTGCATCTCTACATTGAATACATATCTTCTGTGCATGCAGTGGGAAGGGTGCAATTGAGATTTGTGAGGGAAGGCAGGTCAGTCCTAGTTAAGAAGAGCGACAGAAGGAAAAGGAGAGGAATTAATTTCTCTTTTCTTTGTTCTTTCTTGTGACATCTTTCTGTTGAGCGCTAATAATGTTTTAGATCTGTGTTCTTAAAGGAGCTCTGGTTCCTAGCGACCAAATGGTGGTCCTTCAGGTATGTTGGTCCCAACCTGTACAGGGCTTTGAACAAGGGACAAAAACACTATAGACCGGGGGGGGGGGTTAGCAGGAACACACAGGAATGCATTTCTGGCTGGACCGGCACCAGAGGGTGTGGCCTAATATGAAAATGAGTTCCTGCTATAGACTAATGTGGCTATTATTCATATCTCTTATGTATTCTACAGCCATTCAGATCATAACAAAAGCTAGTCTGAATTTGATTTAAGGCTTATTCTGAAATCTCTTTGGTCAAGGCTCAGCCATAAAACATGCAAAGTGAGAATAAAGAAGACAATGCCCATTACTGTGCTCATACTGTAGTTATTCAGTGGTAAAGAAAAATAATCAGCCTATACCATTTTAAGAATATGAGCTTCAAAGCAGAAGGCATGCATCTCTAGACTTGAGCCCTGGTACTTGCCATTTTTATTGGAGAAGAAACAGTTCCTTTGTTCCTCATACAAATTGTCTCTTACACAAACACATAACCTACCCACAGCAAGAAGTAGATACATAATGGTCCTATGAGTCTGTGAATGCAAGAGAGGTCTTCCTTCTAGGTCCTTTTGGAAGGAGAATATGAAAAATCATCCTCAAGCTGTAGAATATTTCAATTAGACTAAACAAAATGTCACAAAACACTACACAAACATTCTAATTCCATGAATTCCTCACCAGGCTGGCTGTTTAACACCCAGCCTGATAAAGAGTTCTAGATAGGGTTGCCAGCCTCCAGGTGGGGCCTGGAGACCTACTGCTTTTACAACTGATCAGCTCCACTGGAGGAAATGGCTGCTTTTAAGAGTAGGCTCTATGGCATTGTGCCATGCTGAGGCTCCTCCCCTCCCTAAACCCCACTCTCTCCTGAATCTACCCCCAAAGTCTCCAGATATTTTCCAACACAGACCTGGCAACCGTAGTTCTAGAGAACTCAAAAGCTGGCACACTATTTTCAGACATTTTTATTGGTCTTTGTAGAAGCCCTAATTAGGACTGGTCCTAATTTTTCTGTAAACCAGCACTGCTATCTCCAACCTCCGTTAGTCTGCTGAATGTGGATATGGTCTCTTCTGTCCCAAACCTTGAAGGATCCTAGTATGTTATACCTCTAGGTTTCTCTAGTTTGGAGATTTGTTGCAACCTACTTGGTCATAGATAACAGCCCAGTTAATGATTACTGGTTATCATGTTTAGCAGCAGGATACTGTCAGCATATCCAATTCCATTATATATGCAGTAAACTGCAAGACTAATTCTTCCTAACATACCACTAAGCAAAGTTAGCAAAGTCTAAAGCCTTTCTCCGATCTAAGGAACCTTCTTTCAAATTAAGTGCCACTTAAGCTGAATCAAGACTCCTAATGTTGGCGGAAGTCTTTAGATTTTGCTGAGCAGAGTAGTAGGATACATGCTATTATGTTCAAAGCCAGAAGGTTAAAGAAATAAATTGCACAGTACATCTTCCAATGATCCTTAGGAGAGGAAAAGGAACCATGGTCAACATATTTCCTTCTATATCACTGACCTAGTGGCAGATGTGTTGCCATTTTAGTACTACCAAAGGGCTTGTCCTAGAAGAATGAAAACTATTTAATGTCAAGGAGGGTGTTGGCTTGTAAAATTTTTATTTTTCCTTCACAGATGCAAATTACATGCTGAATCCAATTAAATTTTACAGCCATCTAACAATTTAATTCATCTTTAATGTCCTTTGCAAAAGCCACAGGTCTTATAAATATTTTATTTCTCACCAGGCAGGAATGCTTTGGAATAATTAAGGAGAACACTGATTTTCTTTTCCACCAAATAAATGCAAGTTCAGCTCAATCTTTCTTACGTTATTATTGGTGCAACTAAAAGAACCAAAGAGCACGCAGCTGCCTTCTGGGTTCAATGTGCCTTCTCATTTAATTTGTATAAATTGCTTCTTTACAGAGGGAAAGAATTTTATTGGGCACTGCTACATTTGAAGAGTGTGGCACTTATGAGAAACTCATGGCCCGTTCTTTTTAGAGCAAATCAAAGCAGCTTCCTTTCTTCTTGGTCGTTTTGAGGATATGCATGTATCATTGATGGCTTGCTGTGTGGAGTGTGCTTAGTTGACACTTCCCCCTCTGCTTTGCTTTAGAAAGCTCATTTTCAAAACCCCATACTGATCGTGACATATAAGGGGGGAAATCCAAATAGTGGCAACTGCAGAAATTCAATATATGCATGTCAGAGTTGGTGGGCAAATGTCCCAGTTTACCAAAGGTTCATTCACACAGAAGTCTTAACACAGCTTCCATGTGGTAAAAGGCCTCCAGGCAGGAGGTTTTTTGTAGAAAAAGCCCAGCAGGTACTCATTTGCATATTAGGCCACACCCCATGACATCACCATTGTTTCACATGAGCTTTTTGGTAGAAAAGGCCCAACAGGAACTCATTAACATATTAGGCCACATCCCCTGACACCAAGTCAGCTGGAGCTGACACCAAGCCAGCTGGAACTGCGTTCCTGTGTGTTCCTGCTAAAAAAAAAAAGCCCTGCCTCCAGGTAACATAGAACTGTAAGCTATCCATTCTGCCAGCTACTACAACTAACTGCCAACTCTCAGAAAGCCAGTTTGGTATAGTGGTTAAGTGTGCAGACTCTTATCTGGGAGAACCGGGTTTGATTTCCCACTCCTTCATTTGCACCTGCTGATGTGACCCTGAGTCAGTCACAAGTTTTCACAGAGCTTTTATTCTCAAAAGAGCCATTTCTGTTAGAGCTCTTTCACCTCCCCCTACCTCACAAGGTGTCTGTTGTGGGGAGGGGAAGGGAAAGGAGATTGTAAGCTGCTTTGAAAGTCCTTCAGGTAGTGAATGGCAGGATATAAATCCAGTCTCCTCCTCCTCCTTCTTTTATTTTCCTTTGACATCTGAGAGCCCCAAAAGCCTGAGAGGCACCACTGGGCAAAGTGCTCCTCATTATCTGTTTATGTCTTCTAAGACCCAGGTGATACGTGGGTCTGAACTTCTGTATATTCAGTATTAGTTGTGGGTGTGTCTTCACATTGCTGTTTATTGGTTTCTTTGCCTGCTGGTGGGAAACACGTGCTTGGGAGATGGAATGGGATCAGACATTGTGCCACATTTCATAGTATGTAGGGTAGAAGGAGATATGGTAGTGGGAGAAGAGCAGGCCAGGGAAGGGGAATGGTCAGTTGCATGTTGTTGCCCTTTCTGATTCTTTCCCCAGCCAAAGCAGTGTAACCATATCAACATCCCACCAGGCTATATAGTCCTGCTGCTAAATGCCAGGTCAATCACAGGAAAAACATCAGTCACCCAAGATTTAGTCCTGGATGACAGCACTGACCTGCCATGTATCACTGAGACATGGAGGGGTTAACCTCTTCTAGTCATGCCTCCCAGGGGATACTTGGTGATATATCCACATAAATCTGATAGATGGTGGGATGGTAAGGTGGGTGTTGCTGTAGTCTATAAAGATCTGTCCCCCTAGCATAGTGGCTCATCCAGGGCACTAACAGTTTTAAGGATGTTTATCTAATGTTGGGACTGAGAGACAAGATTAGGATTCTGTGAATGTACTGCTTATCCTTCTCAGTCTCCCTGACTGAGTGGACAGAGGTGGATGGTGTTGGGGATGGTGTTGCAGGCCCTTAGGACAACCAGCCTTAAACATTCAAGCTGAGGTTGTCTTGTCAGGAGCAACTCAAGAGTTCAAGGTTTCCATGATAACCATGAGCCTGTCTCAGATAATAACTGGTCGTACACATGTTATAATAAGTACTTCACTGACAGCATTGGGCCCATTGGTAACTACCCCAAGGCCTTGATATGAGTTTGATGCATATACAATTAGCAGATGAGCAAAGCTGCAGGATTTATTTCATAAAATATACATACCTTTTTCTATCCACTCAGCCCATTGTGGTCCACTCACTCATCATTTTGTACAGCAATGGAATGGCTATTTCACTTACTGGGATAATAACTGGTCGTGTGGCGTAGTGGCTAAGAGTGCCAGACTCTAATCTGGAGAACCAGGTTTGATTCCCACTCTTCCACATGAAGACTGCTGGGTAACTTTGGGCCAGTTACAGTTCTTTCAGAACTCTCAGCCCCAGCTGTTGTGGGGGGGGGGGAGGCAATTGTAAATTGCTTTGAGACTACTTAAGGTGAAGAAAAGCAGAGTATAAAAACCAACTCTTCTTCATCATGCAGGTCACACTCTTGCTCTGATATTTTGTTCTGGGCAGGACACATTTTTTTCTGAGGGTGGAGAAGCTCACAATGGTTCCTTTGTCACTATTTGCTTGGATGGGTTTGGACACCTCTTGAAGAAACAGGTTCATAGGCTGGGGGCACTCTTGGACCCAGTCCAACTGCTGGATAAGCAAGTGACAGCTGTCAGCAAGAGCACCTTTTACCAACTTCAACAAGTTAGCCAGTTATGGGCTTTCCTCGCCAGAAAAGATCTGACCAGTGGTTGCATCTAGAGTAGATTACTGCAATATGCTTTATGTGGGACTACCCTTGAAAGTGTTTGGAAACTTCAGTTGAAACAGAATACTGAAGCCAAGATGTTGATTGGAGTGAACTCCTCTTGCTACAGGAGAGCACTTCCTATGATTTCAAGTCAAGCAAAGAATGTAGTTGTGGCTGATGTCCCAAGATTTAAGCTATGAGCATTAATTAGCAGGCATTCTGCTGGCTGTGCCCTTGCTCTCAGATGAGAACAAAATGAGGCCTAGCTGATCAGGCTCCCATAGCAACCCAGGCCCCAGGAGTTTGACATCCCTAGCCCACCACCCTCTTAGTAGCCCTACTCAAGGCTCCCTCCCTATGTCTTCACCCAGAAAAGAGGATCAAGGAAGTTGCAGAATTTCATGGCAACTTCTGTGTCTTTCTGGAGTTTCTGGAAAGGAAAAGGAAAGGTCCCCTGTGCAAACACCAGTCGTTTCCGACTCTGAGTGACGTTGCATCATGATGTTTTCACAGCAGCCTTTTTATGGGATGGTTTGCCATTGCCTTCCCCAGTCATCTACGCTTTCCCCCCAGCAAGTTGGGTACTCATTTTACCAACCTTGGAAAGATGGAAGGCTGAGTCAACCTTGAGTGGCTACCTGAATCCAGCTTCCGCCGGAATCAAACTCAGGTCATGAGCAGAGAGTTCAGACTGCAGTACTACAGGTTTACCACTCTGCAGCATGGGGCTTCTAGAAGAAGGTAAATGCTTTCACAAGAGAGGTTAAGCAAGCAATGCTGGAAAAGCACAAGGAGGAACTCTTCATAGGTGGTTATAGCAGCTGTAGCAACCAAAGGCTGCTTCAGTCACCTGGAGGATCCTTTTTCTGACTAGGTAGAAATTATATTTAGGGCTCCTTTAAGAACACATTCTATGAAATGGCAGTAATGTTATTTTTGTTATATGCCACCTCAAGTTTCATGTTATAGATGGAACTACTATTTGATGTAAAAAGAATGGAAAGGAGGAAGAGTTTAGAAAGTAGGACAAGTCATAATTGCACTGTGTCCCATTCTGCCTTTGGCCAGCACTTCAAGGCCACCCCAGGGCTTCTCAATCACTTTCTTTTACTAGTTTATATACAGCCAGCCTTCATGATGGCCACTGTAGGAGATCTCTACAGAATCAGCAACTACCTTAGCATGTCAAAACAAACCATTTCTCTCTCTCCTGACTTCAACCTACATAGCTGAGATATTCATTTATTTAGAGCATTCCTATGCCACCTCTTCACAGTCCTGTTTGTGGTGGATTACAATTAAAAACCACAGTATAAATCACAGGCCATGTTAAAAAAAAACATTAAAAATACAAGCTGTTAGACCTAAGCAGTATAAGAACTATCCAAACAATAGAGCAGACCATTAAAAAAGCTGATAAGATAAACTTCTCCATTTAAAAAACCTCAGTTAAAAGCCTAGGGGGTGCGGTCACACTCACCATTAAATCCACCTGCAACGCGCCTCTATTATAATCCGCGCAACCAATTTTCCGATCAGACAACAGCCAGGCTCCCGTTCTATCCCATGTGGGTCCCGTCGCTGGTCGATCAGAGTGCTCTACTGGACCTCGTTTCATGAGATGTCAATTTGCATTAGCGCAGGCGCAGTGATGCCCGCTATCTGCACTATCGAGCAGATCCAGTGTCTCCTCCCTTCTCCACGAGAGACCTCGCACACCCACCATGACCTCGTTCTCAAGGGGGGGGATGCACGTCACTTTTAAATGGGTCAGATCACGAACAGTTTTGCTAGTCCATTGGCACTACTTTTCCAGCACGAGCACTACGCGTGCAGAAAAAAACCCCAGGAATTCAAATCAGTTCACATCTAGCTCACATCTAGTGAGTTTTGTTTCCAGACATAGGGGCAGGTAAATGATTTATCGAGCCAACATTCGCTCGCTCATTCACTGGCGCAGTGATATCACTTGCAGGAGGCTTTGGGAGGGAAGCGGTGGTGCGCTTCCGATGAGTCACCAACGATGGAGCGTTCAAACAGAGAAATTCCGCTCAGGAACCGTCAGAAGAATTTTGTTCCGGATTTAAAGCAGTATCAAATTAGTCTGCACCCCAGTTGTCTCAACACGGGACTCGAACGAGCCAACCACCATTCGCAGATGCTGACATTTGGACAACCGCTTAAAATCCAACATGCTTCCAGACTCCACTCATGCCCGTAGTGGGATTTTCTGAACGTCTGACCTCACCCTAGATGTGGTTTAGCCTGGCACCATAAAGGAAGTAAAGTAAGTGTCAGGTGGGCCTCAAGGGAGAGTGCATTCAAAAGGCAAAGTGCCACCACAGAAAATGTCTCTAATCACCACCACCCACCTCACTTCTGAAGATGGGGGTACAGAGAGAAGGGCTTGAGAGGCAGGTCTTAACTAACAGGCTAGATAATATGGGAGAAGATAGCTCTTTGGTACCCTTGCTCTAAGCCATTTAGGGCCTTCAATATGCCATCTTTCCAGAATACTCCATAGCTAATTCTTTGCTTTGTCTGTTTTAAAAGGCATCTTATGGTTGTCTCTGAGACTTAAACTATAATTCCCCTTAAAAGCATTATTGCTCTGTAATATATTCCTGCACGCTTAAATCTTTCAGACTCAAAGAATCACAACATCAGAACTTTTAATTAGACTTCTACCTGCTGAATGTATTTTAGCATCTGAATTACCCTACATATGTTAGCAGGAAGTCTTGCAAAGTAATGTGCTATGGAACTTCCAGTAAGACACTGGCCTATCTAAAATATGCTCAGAGCTTTTCAGATTTTTGAACATGAGAGAAGCGGCAACAGTAACACCCTTCTCATTCCACTGAAGTCAAAGGGTATAACTTTGTTAAGGATTGCACCCTTAGTCAGGTGCACCAGCACTGTTCAAGGACTGAGATAAGATGGATGAGATATGGGGCAAGAAGTCAGAATGATTACAGATATACCACTGTTCCACATAGCATCATTTTCCTTTGGAAGTCCCATTGTTGCTGCAGCCCAGTGATAACTGGGCTTCTAGATGGCAGGTATCCCAGCATCCCCCCCTACACACCACACATCCATTCCCTGGCAATTCTCCACCCCACAATCATGGGGCAGTTTCAAGGCTTGTTTAATCAGTAATTGCAGTACATTACTAGGTCAATTTTCTTTTTCTGCCCTAAAAATTGAAAAACTCTGAGATGATGTTCAGGTGCGGGGGGAATGGTCACTACAGGGACGTGGTAAGAGAAAATGGCTGTTGTATGGTTAGGACTAAGAAACTCTGGACTGTCTTGTCCAGATGGCATCCATCCAGGCATTGCTGTGATCTTTCCCAAAACTCCATAGTAAAGTAGGTTTGGAAATATCAGTGAAAGGCTGAAGGAAACCCATCCTTCTATGGGAAAGAAGGGGGGGGGGTTGATTCCCAACAGCATCAAACAAGGGTCTGAATGCTATTTATCGGCTATTTATTATGACCTGCAATGTACAGTTCAGGGCTAAATTGCACTCATCCTTTACATTATGAGGCAGGCTGCAATACCAGAACATTTATCAAGCCCCTGGGGGCAGCAATTAGGATGGTGAGTTCCACTGGGACTCTTGGGGCACAATTTGTGCTATCCAGACACATACTAATGCCATAGCTAGGCTTTCTTCAAGAATGCTATAGGCTTAAAGCATGAAGAGCTCACATGTTTGCAAGATCAACTTTTACAAACAATCTAGTTAGTAAAATATGATTTTCCTCAGGCATAAACATATCACTCAAGCTATGAAATCATCCTCTAATGGGGAATAAACAAAGTTTGTGAATGAGTCTTAAGAATATAATGTGGTACATCAATCCATATTCAACACTGATTTAGAATATTTAGACAATGTATAGACCATTGTCACTGTTTAAAATGTTCACTCTATCTCTTTGTCTCTGTAAATCTAATCTGGCTGGGGTGCCCCCCCCCCCCCAAAGAAACCTACAGATCAGGGAGTTTAGGCCATACCCTTGCAGGTAAATTGCTTAATCAGGAAAACATCCACAGACACTGAGAATCATTATTTTCTCAAGTCCCTGATCTCATCAGGCGACACTTGAGGTAAAACCATAGTGAAAGATAAATTCAAAGTAATAAAAACAGCTCAGCTGTATAATACCAATAAGAATGCTGCAGATCAACATGCTAATACAGCTGTCTGTCTGACTGGTAAGATCAGGATGTTTAGTCTTGTCAACAATTACGAGAGTAAATGCCTTCTTTGGAGGGGGAGGAATCTCCCAGTGAGGAATGAGGTGATTCAAAATAATTGTACTCCTTTAATTAGTATGTGTTGGCAAACCCAATCCAGAAGAGATGAAATGGTACTCGAAGACAAGCTGCTCAGTTCTGCAAAAGAAGAAAAACCTAGATTTTTGGTAACCTAGATCAGGGGTCCCCAACCTCCAGGCAATGGACCAGTACCAGTCCATGACCTGTTAGCAACCAGGCCGCAGAGCGAAGCAGAGGTGCTGCACCTCCCCTTTCACCCACCTGGCGTGGGTGGGGAGGCAGCCTTTTAGTGAGGCAGAGCAGCCCTGCCACCCTTTCCACCCACCTGGAATCCTGGTGGACAAAAGAGGCAGCATGGTCTTGCTTTGAAGCACCACCTCTTCCATCTACCTGGGTCCTGAGCAGGTTGAAGGGGCAATGTGGCAGTGGCCTTCACCAACACCTCATTTAAAAACCACCATGCAGAGTAGGGACAGGGCTGGGGGAGGGGTAACCTGGGGTGGCAAAAAAACCAGCACCAGCACCCCCACCGGTCCATGGAAAAATTGTCTTCCACAAAACCGGTCCCTGGTGCCAAAAAGGTTGGGTGCCACTGACCTAGATGGTGGGTTTGAGGATGGTATTGTCACAGAAGACCAAGGGTTATTAGCTGTCTTCTTACTTTGGTCAGTAAGAATGGCAGCTGCTTCGGCTCATGCTTTCTCTGTGGCTGTACCTGTGCTGTGAAATAGGCTTTGTTATGAGGAAGTCCTCAACCTCAGTCAGGTTTCAGAGGCCTTCACCAGCCCTTGGATAAAAGCCCTTGAATTGCTTCCTTTTATTTGTATTTAGTTGTGATATTGCATTTGCTTTTATATTAATATTAATGCATGTTGTGTACAAAGACCTGTTGACTGGGAGAAAAGCCAGGCATTAATATTTTAAAAGTAAGGAGCATAGAATAAGGTGGTTATAATTCTATTGTTGCTACTATTACTTCTATTATGAAGCTGTAAAAATGTCGCCTGAGGTCTTCTGTATTTGCATGGTGGCTTTACAGTCCCCTGTTACCTGCCAAAATACTACCTCTGAAGGCCAAGTGATCCTTTTGAGCTGCATTCCATTTTCACTTGAAGGAAAAATGGACAACAAGACATAGTCCAGAACAGGGAAGATGCAGAGTCATCCTTTGATCACCAGCTACTGAAAGCAGTGTTGATCTCTTGATAGGAGGCTGCAAAGGAATGGCATCTGTTATGTGTCTCCAGGGCAGGTTGACTGATTACACTTGATGTGTGGTAGCATCATGTTTATGGCAAGATGGAATAAGACATTTTCCCACAAGAATGATGATATGACACAAATTACACAGAATGTAAAGAGGAAGAAAATGGACAAGGCACAATATGGTTGTTATTTTTGCATCAGAGCATGGATGTGAATACATGCATCAAGAATATGATAACACTGGGTGAACATCTGTAAAGGAATAATTGAGTGTGTGTCTCGTTAACAAGATGTTTCCATGGGGTTTTGTGACTTGATTCTGTGTGTGTACTCACTCATTTTTGTCAAGAGAATGATATAACATTTATGATGGGAAAGCATGCTGTGCTGGTTAAGACAGAAAAGAATGCTCCACTGGATTCAGTCCACAAGCTGAGAATAGTTTTGCAGAACAGTTTCATAGATAAAAAGTAATTTTTGAGGAATGGTACATTAGATTACATTGGCCAACTCTGTGTTGGCAGGATCTTTATAAAATATTATGCTACTTATCTGGACAAGTTCTAGTTAAGAATGAGTCTAAGATGGAGTGTTATTTTCATCTGTGTACAAAGAAAGACACCAAATACTGTTTGCCTTTGATTGTGGAAAAATTTGGAAAAAGAGGAATCATTTCAGTCGTTAATGTGTTTCTGAAAATGAGTCATATGCATCTTGCCACTGTATCCAAAAAGTTAATTGAAAGTTCTGGTGTCTGTTGTTGGAAGCAGAGAACCATATGCTGTAAAAAGACATGAATTGTTTTTTATAGTTCAAAAAAGATTAGAATAGCATAAAACCCCAACTGTTCCAGTCTTGCCATCAGACAGCATAAATAAATCAAAACCATTCCTATGGAAATGGGGAGTAGGGGTAGTGAAATAGTCTGATTACAGAAAATATAGATTCAATCTACATTTTGATATTATGGTTGAAGATAACTGCTACCTAGTGATCTGATTAATACAGAGTAGCTTGCCAGTATCTTTTGCATTTCCATTTCAGACACAAATAGCCTTGGCATTCCAGAATGTTGGTCCTTCATCTCCCAAAGAGAAATCTCATTTCATCATTGCTTTGCATTTATCTTTCCTATTATTATTTGCAAAGCTATCTTCTGTGCCAGAAAACTAAGTGTATGTCTAACACACAGGAAAATACTGCAGCCCAGACCAATCCTACCCTCATCCGGGCCATAACAAGAGCTTAGGTATTGGGCACCCAATCAAGATTTTTGCTAGAGCCTGGCTTATAAGACTTTCTAAGAGGTATGCACTGTCAGTTGGGTGCCACTTCAGAAATTTTAACTCATTGTATCATTTGAAATGTTGTGGGGGGAGACTTTAATCTAGGGCAAAAAAGTCTACACCATATAATCCTAGGCTATTAGTCCATCTAGGCCAGTATTTACTCTGAGTAGGGATGCCAGCCCCCCCCCAAGTGGGGGTCCCCCACTCCGAGGTCCCACATCTCTGCTGCCAATCAGGTGGCTGGCAGGGGGCGGGGGCTTACTTCAGAAAAGGAAATCTCACCTGACATTTCAGCGACATGACTTTCAGCATGACCCAAAAGTAACATAGACATGACAGGGATGCCAAGGTGATGCTCTGGTTTTGGGGCAAAAAAAGGCTAATTCCCTGATGTGCCTATATCACTTCCGGATCATACTGGAAGTCACATCGGGCACATCACTGAAATGTCGCGTAAGACACTCTGCTCTAGTAAGCCCACTCTGCTCTAGTAAGCTGCCTAAAGGAACCTGGCAACCCTAACTCTGAGAGGCAGCACTTTTGCAAGGCCCCAGGCAAGGCCTTCTCTCAGTTCTTCTGCCTGAGATCCTTTTCCCTAAAGATGCCACAGTTTGGACTCAGGACTTCTACATGTAAATTGTATGTTTGACCATTGAGCTACAGTTTCCCTGCCACCCCATTCCATCATTGGAAAGCAAACTTTGTAGGGTCTGCAGAGAACTGTTTGATTTGTCAAAGTAGATGGAAGTTCTAAGTAGCTATACTGCTACAAAGAAAAGTTCAATCCTATGCACACACACACACAAACACAGAAACAGTCACAGGAGGATGAGCAGCATATTTCCATATCGTTAAATTTTATAAAATCGAAAACACTGAACTTTATTAAGACCAACCAAAATGGCACAAAACAGTGCACAAGCTTTGAGTCATCCAGAACTCTTCATGAAAATGGATGTTAAAAGTGAGAAGGGAGGGAAGCATTTCAGTCAATTAAGAGACCTATTTCTTCCATTTGGTACTACTATGTCTTTCATTTGGTACTGAGATATTGATTAGCTATTTGATTTTATGTTTGCAATAATATGTGTCATGATTCTCACCTTCTCACAAGACCAGTGGTGTCTGATACCAGCTCCACTCTGTGGCCTGACTTATCATAAGTCCACTCTGTGGCCTGGCTCATCATAAGTCTGCTTTCATAGTTGTACAATCATGGCTTGAAACCACAGGAGTAAGAACATGGCTCCATGCTAGAGCACCTGCTTTGGATGTGAAAGGTATGAGATTCAATCTCTGATATCTTTATAGTTGAAAGGATCAATTAGTAGCTGGTGTGAAAGACTTGAAAGCCACTGCCAATTAGTAGACCAGGGGCTCCAACCCTTTCCAGCCTTTTGGGATTTGGGGCACATTTGGGATTTTGACACAGAACTGTGGGTACAATTACAAAATGGCTGCTGAAAGAGGCAGAGCCAAAACAAAATGGCTGCCACAGAAGGTGGCATCAACCACAAAATGTCAGGGTGTGAGGTCATGCATAACTGTATTACTAACTCTTCAACATTTCAGGCAGAAGCTCTGTTTGACAAGATGCCTTTTAAAATGAACACTCTATTTTTAAAATACTATCTTGCAAACATACAACTTACCTTCAGTCACACAGTGAAGACCCTTATGCTGTGGTGGGAAATGCTGCCAAAGCAACTTTTTAAAAATCTGCAGAGCCAATGAGATCTCCATTGGCCAATCAGAAGCCCTGTTTGGCAAAAGCCCCACTTGGCCTTGTCTACTTTCTAAAAATACTTGGTGGGCATCAGGCAAGGTACTGGCACCATATTGGAGACCCCTGAAGTTAACAATACTGATCTTGATGGGCCAGAGATGTGATTCAATGAAAGGCAACTTTATGTATTCAAGGAATTCAGTGCCACGACTCCTTCCACCCCTATAACATTCAACCTAGATAAACATTCTGGATAACTGAGAAGCTTGCACACCATTTTGTGTTGTTTGGATTGGTCTTAATCAAACATATTGCATGGGTTTTGTTTTTCAAGTTGATTTGTCCAGAGTACTTTTGCAACATTATTCTAACTATCAAGATATCCCAATGACAATATTTCTTGCAGGCCTTATATAGCGTTGATGTTACAGCTCTGTCTTTCTGACAGCAAACATCAGTACATGCAGTCAGGTGAGGGATTTCTTCTTTTGGTTTCCATTTCTTTTTTGAAGTATGTTTAATTGTTAGCAGTTTCTTATAAACTGAAATATCCTAATCACAATTGCAGTGCTATCATTGAGGATTGACTCAGACATGCAAGAGAAGAGCCGCAAGAATCTTCTGAAGGCTGAAGAGGAAGTCACATGGAGAAACTTATGGAAATTGAACAGTTTATCGGATCAAAAGAGGGTTAAGAGATTCAGACTTGATTACGGGCATCAGTACTAAAGGACTCTTGATTCTAACAATGAACTGCATAGTGAAAGTCAAGGGCTCCTGCTCATATCAAAAACACAGCATACCTTTTAAGGACGAGAGAGAGAAGTTGTAGCATTTGATACATAAGGATAGCAGAGAAACTCGGAAGAAAGTTTTCCTCAGTAGCAGCAAAAAAAAAAAAGAGGTCAAATGGCAACCTGAGCAAACTATTTCATATCTTAAATTAAATGAGTAAAATGAAAGCAATGTTTTCCTTTCAGCCATGACATGGAAGAAAATTCCCCCAAAGATAAACAGATTTGCACTAGCAACATGAAAGTTACTTTACACTGAAAGTTTTTACAAATGACCTGTCAGGCTAGAACATGCTTGCAAAATCACAGAGGTTATTCGAGAAGTACTTTGCTGTTGGCCTCAGGGTATCTAGCTGGGATCTGATGGACTGGAAAGCTTCAGCTTGAAGGAAATGCAAACTCCCTTCCATCTAGCACTCAACTCATTGCTTTTTAAAAGCAGCAGAGTGCTCGTTTATCTCAGAGACTATGAATATGCAAGATGGTAAACCTCCTTGGTTCCTAGTGGAATCAGCTGAGAATAGAAAGGCAGGGTGGAGGGTTTTCTGAAGGCAGCTGGGCTCCTGACAGGATCTGAGTCCATCTGTACAATCACATCAAATTCCCTCACTCAGCAGTTGCTATGGTGCAGAAGGCTGCTGCGAAGCCCCTTGAAATGCTGCTGTCTGTTAACACCTGTAATCATAGTGACTGCTACAGAAAGATGCTCACTCTGTTGACAAGGTGCGAATATCTCACATTTCCTTCTCTATGAGGAGTAAGGCATTGGCTAACCTAACCTAGGTAAGTTCTCTGGGCTGCTACTGAAACTATTTATACATCATACACAGCTGTACTTTAAGACAGTTTGGAAATGTGTGCAAAATGCCCTAGCCCACAGCTGGAGAGATGTACACTTGCAGCAGTTGTGTTGGCTTTCATTCTCAGAGGATGCCTCTCCACATTTGAACTCCTCTACATTCCCATATACACTTATTGAGGTTTATAAGAGAGGCCCTGATTATTTCAACTGTGGGACAATGTACTATATTGACGATCCACAATCCAGTTTCCTGACAAATACTTGAACCTTAAGAACAACCACACAGGGAAAAGCCTGGAGACCAAGCCTTATGAGGAAAGGCTGAGGGATTTGGGAATGTTCAATCTGGAGAAGAAGAGGATAAGGGGGGACACGACTGCTCTCTTGAAGTATTTGAAGGGCTGTCGCTTAGAAGAGGGCAGGGAGCTTTTCCTGTCAGCAGCAAAGGTGAGGGCTTGCAATAATGTTTTTTTATTAAGGAAGAGAGGTCCTGGTTGAGTATTTAGAAAAACGTTTTTACAGTAAGAGTAAAACTGGCTGATCCTGCATTGAGCAGGAGGTTGGACTAGATGGCTCTGTGGCCCCTTCAAACTCTATGATTCCATAATTTTATGGACCCTTCACAGGATGGGTCAGTGAGTCCAACCTTCTCCCCCATGCTGTTTCCTGGATAGAAATGAGACAATATTGTATTGCATTTTATTCATTTATACCCCCACCTTTCTCCCTAATGGAGACCCAAAGCAGCTGACGTCATTTCTCCTCTCCTCCATTTTATCCTCACAACAACCCTGTGAAGTTGGTGAGGCTGACAGTGTACAACTGGCCCAAGGTCACCCAGTGAGGTTCCATGGCACGAGTAGGAATTCAAACCCGGACCTTCCAGATCCTGGCCTGGCACTCTTAATCACTACACCACATCTGACCCCTATTTGCATAGCTGCTTTTTAAAGTTAAGGTACTTGTCTGGAGATCCAACACCAGGTTCTGCACCCAACCACCCCCACAATGTGCTGTTTGGACACAAGAAGATCAAGGTATCTATGCAAAGGAACTGAGCCATTTCTGCTACTTCTCCAACACTGTGGGATTTTCTCCCTACTGAAGAACATAAGTGTACCTCATAATTACTTTACAGGTGTAAGTCTTACTCCTGCCAACAAACCACTGAGAACCACAATAACACTGCTAGTTCTTTTAACTGTCATTTTCTAGCGGTTCTTACTGCTATGTGTTACATTGCAGCAGAGTTTACTGTTTCATTTAGATTTTTATAAATTTCCTGTTTCAGGCTTTGTTGTTGAGCCCACCTCATTGAAAATGGGAAGTCAGGATGCAAATTACTAAATGAACTGGGAAAATGTTGCACAAGCAAAATTGTGTCATTTATCATATAAACAAAGTCTGATCATACTAATGCCAGAACCCCTCTGCTGTTGCACTATTTTGATTGGTCTTTGATTATCTGATTCTTCTCTAAAATACCTAATTCTTGCCTCAAGCAGTCTTGTCCAAACAATGTTCCAACACTTCCTGATATCCTTCAGACTATTATGACTTTTCAAGTATTTATGCTCCTTTGCTTCTTGAACATTAAGATCTTGTATTTCTTTTTTTGCAACAAACATATTTGAACAGAAAAGCATACACAATGTTGTGATTGTATGAGGCTTGCTAGGATAATGCAGTGGGGAATGGTAAATAATAGCCATTTAAGTCCCACAGTTTGGCAGTTGTATTCTTGAGGTCTCTTCTGATTCTTAAAAATTCGGGAGGGAGATCCGGAAAGACCTGAATCTTTAACCCCTGATAGTCCAAGCCTCCCCTCTCCCTGGCCTCTGCAAAGACTCTTTGTCTCATTCGATAGTCCTTAAACTGCACCAAAATATCTCTAGTATAAGACAAATTGTCTTCACATACCTTGCCGACACGATATACTTTTTGAATGAGTGGGAGAACTTTGGCCTCCAGGTGAGTTGCTTCAGCAAGCCAATTTGCCATAAATACATATAAGTCCATTTCAGCTTCCACATCAGATTTAAAACCTCTAAACTTTAAACACAGCTCCCGGTTACGAAAGTCCATTATTAAAACCCATTCCCTCGTCCATGCATCTGCTGTTATTTCAGATATTCTCCCTTCACACTCTTGAGCTCTTTTTAAAGCTTCTTGTGCTGTCTGGGTAACTTGTTTATAAGAATCCTCTAGTTCATCCAGATGCTGACACAACGGTTGTAACACAGAGGTTATGTCCTCTCGTATTTCTTGTCTTAACTTAGACATTGCCTGTGTCAATAAATTCAATGTGAGAGGACATTCTCCAGCTGGTTCCTTGTATTTCTCCAACCTTGTGCGGGAGGTGGATGGCAATTCCAAGAAGTCAGTTAAAAGCTGAACACTTTTTTCCTTCTGTTTACACTTTTTCACCCCTTTAGGAGACATCTCTCAAAGATTCAAAAAATATAGTTTAAAGGGGTAAAAAGAATATAACTTTGGAGCCAACTGGGCAAGCGTTAGGCAAAGGCTCTTGACCGGATATTGGTCAAAGCCACTCCCCGGAAATGGTAAATAATAGTTTAGAGATCTTGAGGGGAATTGAGCTTGTCTACTATCAGTATCAGGAAGCTGGGTTTAGGTAGCCGGCTCAAGATTTACTCAGCCTTCCATCCTTCCAAGGTCGATAAAATGAGTACCCAGCTTGCTGAGGGTAAAGTGTAGATGACTGGGAAAGGCAATTGCAAACCACCCCATAAAAAAGTCTGCCGTGAAAACTTCATGATGTGATGTCACCTCAGAGTCAGAAACAACTGGTGATTGCACAGGAGACTACCTTTACTATCAGTATTGCATATAGTTTGCTAACTTGTCATAAAGATATACTCACACACAAGCAGGGAACCACAAGGACGTGTGGAGGACATTTTCTCATTTCTTCCCCTGGCAGCCCCAATAACCTCTTCCTGTTTCTTGCTTATTTCTCTCCTTCCCAACAGCCAGCCAATCTACCTTTATCTGTCCTTGCCATCTTCAGCTTTTCCTCCCTCTGGTAGCCTCTCCCTGGGTAAAGTCTAGCCATGTTGCACAGTAGCCACTGCTGCCAGGTCCAGATGAGTTGTGTGGGTAGTGAGTCTTTGATGGTCTCTACTGAGACTGACCATGGCAAGCAGTCCTCTGTCAGAGGATATAATAGTGGAGGAGGTAGGATATTTTCCAAGGCTGTTTTGTTATACTAGTTTATCTCTGCTCCTTCCCCTACCCAATGGCTTTGCTTTACAGAATCCAAGATGTGGAAAGGTGAGCAATATTGTTGTAGTTGCCTAGCAGTCCCCAAATGGCCACTGAAATCCCAGAATATAGTCTTAGTGGGTATTTCTTAAAGCTACAGATATTGTTTCTATTATTTAGGTATTTAGGAATATGGGGGATTTGGGGGAGTTTTAATCTCCCAAGGTTCTGCTAGTTGGTTTGTTTTAATTTTAGATATTTCTGGAAACCTGGGGCTTCCTTAAGGTTTGTAGAGGAATCCCACCTGTCTGTCTCTGGCTCCATTTTTTGGATTTTTTAAATCCACACTCTATGGCCCATTTCAGAATTAGATAAATAATACATATATAGCATTATGAGTCATTATAGCATGCTGTGAGAACATCACAATAATAATCCTCAGGAGTATAGCATACTTAATACATGGTCATTAACTACTGTTGAATTCCCACTGTGGGGGACATGCTTCTAGCTTCTGAATACCTGTGGTTCAATTGAATTCATGGGAAGTTTTGGATGTTCTGCATTCAGCTTCATCTCTTCTTTCTTAAAGTAATTATTAAGAGGAAGAATGGTGTTCAAAGTGCCTAATCAAGATGCCTACTGCCTGGACATTGTGTTACAATCAACACATTTGGGTTGAAATTAGTGATGTGAAAATCAACCTATACAATGATCATTAGACACTCAGATGAAATGTTCTGAGGAAGGCTCCATGCTTATTGTGGCAGGCAATGTGAGTATAATACTGCTTTCCACAGCAAGTATACAAAACATAGATGTAATTCTCATATTCCTAAATACCTATGTCTTCCCACCTTCTGATGAGACCAGTACACTTTAGACTTGTCATCCCTATTGTAATTGTTTTCTGTCAGAAATTCTATTGTATCTTGCAGCAAATTGTGGATCCACCCTTTTCCAGGGATGTGCATACATATATGAAGACATACACATTTAAGGTTCTAAAGCAGATTCCATAAAAGAGTGTTTGAATAAACTTGTTTTAGAAATGTATGTGCAATATCTGCTTGCCTCCTCTTGTAGATTCTTTGTTTTGATTTGTTTCATGGGTGATTCCCCACTCCTTCACATGTACTTGCTGATGTGACCTTTTGAG
Source organism: Heteronotia binoei (assembly GCF_032191835.1). Classification (NCBI taxonomy): domain Eukaryota; kingdom Metazoa; phylum Chordata; class Lepidosauria; order Squamata; family Gekkonidae; genus Heteronotia; species Heteronotia binoei. The sequence goes on from NC_083224.1 coordinate 51,687,963, forward strand.
CTTAAGACCATTGGTCAAAGAAGCTAAGAAATAAAAGGAAAGACTGACATGACCTTGAGTCAGTCACAAGTTCTCGCAGAGCTGTTCCTCTCAAGAGCAGTTTCTGTCAGAGCTCTTTCAGCTACACTTACCAGAGAGGGGAAGGGAATGAAGATGATAAGCCTCTCTGAAACTCCTTTGGGTAGTGAAGGGAAGGTTATAAATCCAATCTCTTCTCTTCTTCTTGATGGTAAGACATTGAGCTGCTCTTTCCATCCCAAGCGTGTGTGCATGGAAATAATTCCTATTGATTTTAATAGAGTTTAGCAGTGAATTTCCACATTATCAAAAGCTCACTGCTAGGGATGTACATTTGGGTCTACTTATGCCAAAACTCTAGCCAAAAATACTTTACTGGTATTTTTCAGGTAGATTTCAGCATCCCAAATGTATCCAGGTTTTCTTGGGAAATCCCCCAAAATTCCCAAAATTATTGGGCCAAAAGCAGCAAAGAGTTGGGAGCAGACTGCTCCCACCTCTCCTCACTCACCTCGCTGTTTGTTGGATTTCTGCTGCAGCCCCTCTAAAGTTTAAACAGGACCCTTCAAGCTTTGATGCTATGTTGCTATGGACTGTATTCTATAAAAACAGTTCAGACAGAAGAAAGAAGTCATAATGACCTTGTGCTGTATTAGAGACATATGAAAGTGAGATAGAATAATGGAAAAGCTTGGTTGGTGCTCTGCTTCTTCTTAATTAGGCACAAATGTTTTATTCTTCTTTTAGGACTCTGCAGATGTTTATTTAGAGATCTTGCATTTTCTGTATTGAAATCAGAAGTAATTATATTGACCTGGGTTTCCAGAGTAAATCCCAACATCCAAAATTGCAAAGAGACACTATTACTGCCATTCACATAAAGAATTATACAATTCATTACATGTTGCACCATTTTCATAATCACTGACAGAACCGTAACTGGAATAACATCATGTGGAAGTAAGGTGACGAAATTCTGAACTATATATTGTGACATCTATTTTATCAGTATACGGAAGCCTTCTGTCAACATAATTAGCACAACAGGTCACAAGAACATAAATTATTTTGCATTCATTATGAAGACAAAAATATAAACCGTCTGACAGCTTTCCTCACTGAATCTTAGGATAAATATTCACAGCCCTTCTATGCACTGAGAGCTGTCCAGCATGCTGATGGGCTCTATGAATAGCATTAAGGTTCCCTCATACTAAAATTAGTGCAAAAACACAGTCTCACGGGAATTTGAAATCTGATGAATGCCTAGCTTTTTCATTCATTTTGATTAAGTTATAAATTATTTCAAATGATTATCATGGATTATCAGCTGAGTAGTCTTGGTGAATTATTATCTCTGAGGTGATACAGTGCATAGATCTATTACATAGTTGTTCTGAGAGTAATTGTGATAAGAAGAATAAAGCTCTTCAGCAGTAGTCCAGAGACAGTCACAAATTCTTTGGAAATGAATTTACCAAATTAACTGTAACTTACGTAGGTAAAACTGATTTTCTGCTGATCATGACCTTTGTATATCAGAATGATGTCATTAGAACAAAAGTTGAACATCACGTGAAATTTGATTTCCAGGCTTAAAGACAGGATTTTGAGATCATGAAATCTCAATTTTTTGCAGGAAGCCTTGCAAGAAGTATGAATTAGCAATAATTGAATGTCATGATAAATTCATATTTAATGGATGCATAAGCTATGAATTACTTCTTTGGGGAGGGGAACCCCAGTTCTCAGCTGTATATAGAAAGCTGTTGCAAAGCTGTTAAGTGCAGTTTATGGTTAAAGAGTTAAATTTTTTTACTTAAAAACAACTATTCACTTATTTTTATGTTTTCTCCTATTTTCACTGCTTGGCTAATGGGTTTGTCTATAGTGTAGAATTACAGTCAGCCTTTCAATAAATATCTGATGACAAAGGCAGAGTCAAGGTCGTGTCTTCTGGAATTTTGCTTGCTGCTTGCGCTTTGTAATATATTACCCAGCAGCTTGGAAATAATATTGTATTTTTGCTGCTTCTCTTCTTTAGAAGACTAATGAAGAGAGTCTAATCAGCGCCATGAGAAAAAAAGAATTGACAACAGTGGGTTCTGATAGATGCATAGGCAGACACTTCACCAGGGGAAGGTGGTGGTGGGGGGGACAACATATTCTGAATCACTGGGAAGGGGTGTTCTGAGCTATGCAATACAGTTTTATTTGGAAACAGGCAGCAATGACGCACATGATTTATTCCAATATTGTACGATATTGTGAAATGTCTTGCTTACCACCTCTGTTGACAAAAGGATGGTGTGTCATCATCATGCTGTCCTGGTAGCTGCATGCTGTTAAGAGTTCAGGTCATAATGCGAAGCTTCAAAGGCCCTTGCCAAAAATTCCAAGCTCATCTTGAACTTGGGCTGCCTCAGTCTCTTCTTCATAATTAGGCAATGCTGTTACAGCAGTGAAAGCAAAGAGGAGCCTTGCTTTTGCTGAGTCCCACATATGCCTGGGAGGAAAGGTGGCCTGGTGAATCCCAATCTCATCATATCTTGGAAGCTAAGCAGGATTGGTACTTGTAAGTGAGACCAAGGAAGACTTTGCAGAGGAAGGGATTGGCAAACCACCTCTGCTTCTCACTCACCTTGAAAGCTTTTTACTGAGGTCACTGTAAGTCAGCTGCAACCTGATGATACTTTACACACACACAGGCACATGGAAATGTGATATCTGTTTCAAAATCACCACCACCAACATAAATGACATAAGATACATACATCTTTGCCTAATGTCATGCAACAAAATGTATAATATTAATGTAATTTCTGAGGAAAAGCTATTTTAGTGGGGAATATGATATGAATGACATCTAGTGAACAGATATTATATGCCCCTAGGAGAATGGGGGTGGGGGGACATGGCAGTATGCCAGTGAGATGCTTTAAAACATTACTATGTGTAATGCATTTTTCACAAGAGCCAGATTTCAAGGCTCCAGAAGAAATTTAACTGAAATTTGAGTTTTCTAAATGATTGTATTACCCAGCATGTAGATGGCCAAATAGAATTGATCCAAGATGTCATTCTAATACACTTAGGACATATAAATTATGTGGAAAAACATGTAAGTAGCCCAAGGCGGTGGGCGGGAGGGGGGCTATGGTTCACTGATAAAGATTCTGCTGTACATGTGAAAGGCTATTAGTAAATGACATGAAATATGTCTGAGATCCTGGAGAGCCACTGCTGACCTGACTAGATTGTTACTGACCTTGCTGGTCTAATGGTCTGATTCCATATAAGGCAGCTTCATGCTATCATGTATGTGCTCATATTTATAAAAACAAAGCTGTATTTGTCAGATGGTACTAGAACCCACCAGTGTGTAAGAACATTGGAAAATATTGAAGGCCCTATACAGTCATAACAGACTGAAGGTCCCTTGGGGGGAAATGTGGAATGATTGAACAAGACATTTCCTCCCTAAAGGAATTCCACTAGATCTGAGAGAGAAATGATGTTTTAGCTGCAAATGTAAAAGATGGAACATTCTAAAGAAATGTCTAGCAAATGAAAACACTAGAGCAAACAAAAATGAAATGTTTTAACACTATTGATAAAAGGTGAGAAGTTCAGAGCTGTAAATGTTAGTTTTGCAACAGTATAGATAAAGGAAAATAAGCCCAACAAGAGAGCAGAAATCTGGTCTACCTAGACTTCAGACCTCAAAAATAAATCTTTGAAATGCTTTGGTCCAAAATCTGGGGATAGAGCAACAGGAATTCAGGAGACCTTTGGGGCTGCAGTGGAAGGATGAAGGCAGAAAAGTCATCATCTGCAGATGAAAATCCTTTCATCCACAGAAAAACTCTGGTGGGTCCAAGCCAAAAACTGTAAAGTTCATGGTGTAGCATACAGAATGGAATGCCCATCATCAAAACCTCTATGTAAACAGTATGTGCAGTGTACATGTTGTAACAACTGACAATCCAAAAAAAGGAGTGCCACAAATGAGCAAACTCTTTCCATTCTTGTACATTCCCTAATCTCATTTAAAACATGGTAAAAACCTACTGTAGTCCATGTATTCCCATGACAGAAAGTAGCCATGGACTGAGCCAAAACGAACCTCGTTTTGCCACTTCCATTCTCATTGTTGGCTATATTTATGCATGGAGGAAGACAGTTAGCAAAACATGCCTTCTGTTTGTCCTATTTGTCTGTGTCATTGCATTTTATCCCACCCTTCATTCAGGGAGCTCATGATGGGCATTCATGGTTCTCCCCTCTTCAAGTTTATCTGGTATTATTTAATACTAGCTTGATACCCATGCTTTGCTGTCAGTGAATTTCTTTGCTACATCTCTAAGTTGTTTCCTCCTTGTAGCATTGGTGTATCTTACATGATGTCTGCCAGGAGTTTTCTTGAGGGCAGTAGGAAATTATGGCTGTGAAGGAGTGGGGAGTTGGCCTGAGAGAGCAGTGTGTGGTGGACATTTTGGATGTTCATGTGAGAGGTTCACTTCCAGATGGGCCCTCAAGATATCATGCACCGTTTCCCTGTGATCATTTGAAAGCTCAGTTTCCATCCTGGCTTTTATGTAAAATCCCTAGTGAATTTTTAGAGGAATACTGGGAGGTGCATTTTACCTCAGCGCACATTCAATGACTCCCAATAGAAAATGCATACTGTTTAGAATGCTGTGGGTGAGGACCCATCAGGCAACATATGCAAATGACCTCTGTGTTCCAAAAGTTTTGGGGTGAGGGGATGAGGTATGGAATGTTGTCAGCAGTTTCCTATATCTGTAACTCAGAGCAGCCAGGCTCCACAGGAAGATTGGCAAGCCTAGTGAGCTTTAGAATATTGGGGGTGATGTCCAATCAGGCTGGTTACACAAATAACCTTTTGCTCTAACTGCCTCTGTGAGTGGGGGAAGAGGCAGCAGCCTCCAAGCCACAGTGTATCCTTATGGAGAAACATATTTTACTCCTTTTTACCCCCTTAGTGGGCAAATGTCTTAAAATCCTTTCTTAGTGGCTGTCTACATCATGAAAGGAATGTTCTCCCCAAATTTCAAGTTTCCAGGCCCAGGGGTTTTGGCTGGGGCTTGATTTGTAGGTCAGGAGAGTTGTCTTTATAGAGAGAGAGATTGGCAAGAGTGAGAAAAAATTAATTCCAGGGCCAATTTTGGTACATTAAATATCCTACTCCTGAGGCCATTGAATTCTACATAATAAGCTTTTAAAGAGAATGAGGGAGCAATCCTAAGCAAGTCTCCACAGAAATAAGTACTATTTTATTCACTAGGCTTACTCCCAGGATAGTGTTCTTTGGCTTGCCGCCACAGAGTAAGCAAGCAGAAGTTCTGTATGAGGAGCTTCTTCCCTAATTTCAGGATGATCTGCCACCAGTGCATTTTCACTTGCCACAAATAGCCCATTAGTAATGTCTGAAGCGTGAGGCCAGTGTGGATCTGTTACATTATTTATCTGGCATGCCAAACAATATTGCAACTAAATCATCTTTAATAGATTCCAGCTTGCTTTTTTAAAAACAAAGCACAACTGGAATGGATATGTACAATATTTCCATGGGTGCCAAACTTCCATCAAACCATGCTCTGCATTCTCTCCCCACTGTTTTTTTTTAATTGATGGGAGTGCCCAGCAACACTGAAATAATTCTAATGGTTTACACAGATATCCCGCAGAGTTTGGCATTGATGGTTGCTTGTTTGTTTAGTTTGAGAACTTCCTGTCATTAAAGCAGTTTTCCCGGACACAAAAGCCCAAGTGGAATTGTCTGTGAAGGCAAGAATGGTTACTCTGGGTGGAGGAGTGAACAGTAACCTTAAATCTCAATAACTTTACAAAGGATTGTGAAAAGTTGCCTGGAGAGAAGAGAGGCAGGAAAATACAGTAGACTACAGGAAAAAAATACAGTGGGCAGCTAGTCTTGAATCCTTCAGCACTGTTTCAATCATCCTGCTGTCTGACTTTGCTCCACTGCAGTGCTCACTTCCTCTACCACTAGCTCTTACACATGCAAAAAGGCCTCCTTGAAAGCACAGTTCTTCTGTGGATGTGCTAGCAGCAACAAAGTGAGAACTGCAAAAAGCCAGTGGTTAGAGTGTTAGACCAAGATCTGGGAGACCAAAATTCAAATCCCCACTCCGCCATGGAAGCTGGCTGGGTGACCTTGGGCCAGTCTCTCGGCTTAAATTACCTCATAGGGTGGTTGTGAGGATAAAATGAAGGTGAGGAGAACAATGTCAGCCACTTTGGGTCCCCATGGAGGGGGGGAGGAAGGCAGAGTATAAACAAAGTAAATAATAAAAAAGTGGAGAAAAGCTCCTGCAGTGGCTGGAGAGAAATGCAAGGGAAATGATGTCATGGGATCAAAGCCCTAGATTTTTGCATTATACCAGAATGGTTTCTAAATTCCTTAATATCTCCATAACATGTTGCAAGAGGCCAACTGACACATTAAATACACCACTTGGACACCACAAGGACTTGCAGCTGTATGAAAGCTCCCTTTGGCAACTCCATTCAGAAACATGGGGCAGGGCAGTTTAGGTCAGGACCATGGAAAGGAAGGAATCCTCCCAATCACACAGTTTTCCAGGCCTGAAACAACCGGGTGGGGCAGTTATTTGTGCAATGGGAAGTTGTATGTGGTAGCATTCAGTGCAGCTCCCTGATGAGGCAAGAAAAATTGGTTTTCTACCCCACCCTTCACTATCTGAAGGAGTCTTGGAGCAGCTTCCAATCTCCTTCCCTTCCTATCCCCACAACAGACGCCCTGTGTGGTAGGTGTGGCTGAGAGAGGTCTGGGAGAATGGTGACTGATGCAAGGTCACACAGCTGGCTTCATGTGGAGGAGTGGGGAGTCAAAGGCTGCAGTCATGATCTGGCTGTGCCTCTATTTGTGGTGGTTTATAGTTGTAGGCAGTTTTGATCTGGAATGACTAATTGGCTGTGGTGATTGACAATGCCAGGCACAATTATGAATTTATGTGAACATCACTACCTGATCAGGGGGAAAGGAGATGGAAATGGAAGGTACAGACTTCCCAAATGGCATGACTTCACAAGAGGGAAGTTCAGACAGCTGGAAATGCAGAGTGGAAGCACTGGAATCCGTAAATACCAGACTTGTCCTGGTGCCTGACTATTCTGCTTCCAAAGTGAGGCAAAATGGGATGCCAACAACTAGGGCACAGAAGGCAGATGATGTCTACTTTTTCAATCCACAAAGGTAACACAACTATATCAGTGCAAACTGCTCTCATGACTGCAGCCAAGCCTGGGTCTCCAGATTAGAATCCACTGCCCTTAACCACTACACCAAACTGGCTATCACAATAATAATCAGCAAAGAAACGGGCCATTCCAGATCAGAAAAATGATGCAAGGGGGTGAGGGAGGAGAGCACCACAGGACGGATTTGAATCAAGTCTCAGCAGTGTTTTCTAACTGAGTTCCTAAGGAGAACTCACCACTGCAAGTCTTCATGGGGGATCATATGGTATATGTAAGGTGTCATTTGAACCTGAGCTACCATTCCCAGATCATCAGAAGTTTCACAGAGAGCAATTTATTAAAGAACTTTGCATCAGTTAGCAACACAGAGGAAGAAATGTTAGTCACACAGGATGGAATTTAAATATAAACCACTCTGTATAATCTAATAATATGCTTTGTCTCTCAAAGGTACTGAAATTAATGCAAATGGAAGTTTGTATTCATTCCTCTCGGAAGTCTGTTGGAGAGTTGACTGTTGAGTTGAAATGTCATCAGAGAAGAGCATCATGCAAAGACCATTTAGGGCAGGGCTGAGTGACTGGTTCAGCATGGTCCAGCACTGCAAATATTCCGTATGCTTGATGATGACTGTATCTTATTTGCATAATTTGATCATCTGAATTTGGCAAATTTTGCATGCCATTTGCATTAGCATCGAGGATGGCCATGTCACAGTTGTTGTAAACATTACTAACGTTCTGACATGGTTTACAGAACTGTTAGCAAAAAAAAGTGAGGGGAAATTTAATCCAGTTCCCCCAAAAGATAATGGGTTTTTTTAAAAACAAGATATAAAAGCCAAGATTAAGATCCTATTTAATGGCCTGTAGGCTTTTGAACTAGCAGCATTGTGATTTTATCCCGCTTTCAAGTTTATTTTGGTAGCTATGAGGATTAGGAAGTCCCTCCCCCCTTTAATGACGACTTAGAATTGAGTTTACCAAGCTAAAGTGTAATAGCAATGGCTTCTAGGCCAAATTGTATACCTCTGGCATAAGGAATATCTTAAATGTGGAACAATGACATGTGCTACATTGAAGGGTTCATAACCTTGTGCCTTTGACTGTGCTGACAGTGTGATGCTGAAGATATTGTTTGGGCTCTGACGGGGGTTGCATAGAATATCGTGCCTGTACTGAATACTTTTTCTTGCCATAGTGAAGGAGATGCTGATGAATGGAACACAGCAAAAGCTTATCAAGTACTGGGGGAAATGAAAACCATGTTGTGTTTTCTGCTATGTAGAAATAAAGATTGTGGAGTCTGCCAGACATCTTTTGCAGCCATGCTGAAGATAGTATCTCAAGAATGCTTTGTTGTATTAACCCAACATAAATACCACCCACTGGCTCTGTGCTTATAATAACTTACATGAATTGTAGTGGCCACTCCAAACTTTGTATCAGTAGAAACTTAACTTGCTTTAACCGCACTTTCTATACATGTCAAGGTAGCCAAGCCATGATAAGTAGTTTTCCTGAACACATTCTTTGCATATTTAAAATGATTAAATTCCAGAATAGCAATCCAGGCACACAGTGAATGTGCCTGGAATTATGTGTATTCCAGTTCAAATGCCATGTCTAGCCATACTTTTGGTAACACCAGTGGCTTAGGTGGCCAATACATCCTGAAGAGCCCAGGCAGCGGCATCATCATTGTGTTTTCTCAACACTGGGTATTTTTTTAATGGAATCTTCCAGTTCAATTTGTGCATGTTTTCTGGTACAATCAAGAGAACAAAACATTTAACATACTGTTCATCTATATCCAAACAGCGGCAATGCCAGCCAAACTTCCTCCTTGCTGAACCACCTATAAGAAAGAATTGTCCTTCCTCTGCCCTTGCTCAACAAAACCTGCAGGAAGACTTGAGATCACAAAAGGAACTACTGTACAGTTTATTATTTTATTGCATTTTATTTGTTAGTAGGGACTAAGATGAGGACTGTTTGACACCAAGCCCTGTAACCAGACAGGGCAACCCTATCAACATAGCAAAACTTGCCCTGACCTGGATAGCACAGACAAAATGAATCTCATCAGATCTCAGAAGCTAAGCAGAGCCCCAATCCTGGCAAGTACTTGAAAGGGAGACCTCCTTAGAATACCAGGAGTGGAAGGCCCAGGCAGGCTGTATCCAGCCACTCTCTGAACATCCTCTATGTCCCAGTAGAGGTCACCAGAAGTCTCCATGACTTCCAGGCACACGAACACACACACATACACACACATACAAAGCAAAACTTTGCTAATTGGCCACCACCAAGAACTGCAAGCGTATCCAAACAGACAGTTGTTTTGTACTTTGCTTTATTTCTGTTTATTTTAAAAGTTTTGTAACTATCATCTGACCCTGGTAACCCAGGATGAAAACTAAACAGCAGAATTGTTCAATTATGGAAAACTTCCCTAGCATTGTTTAATGTTATAATACTTTGCTTTGATAAGGATTCATTTTAGAATCAGTTAACTAATTTGTTTATGCAATTAGCGTAAGAATCAAACACTCTGATTATTAAAACAGTGTCTTCTGTTGGTCTAAGGTTTTATGTTGGAATGAGGAGCGCAGGAACTCCCATCCCCACTGTGTTCGTTGGAGAGGGAATAAATTTGGCTTCCCAGTTGCATCGAGAGAGAGAGAGTTGTTCTAAAAAACCCCTTTTATTTATTTAATTTCAATACCAAATGTAAATTCATAAAAACAAATAAGAATCTAGTATGCAGCATACAATATTAATTCACATTTCAATACTTAAACATTGTGCACACTAGTTCTGTAAAGGATATCCTTGGATGCTCTCATCAAGACCCAGAAAAGAGGATAGTTGCCCAGAACAATGCAGAAAAAGATTAATCCCAGATATTAAGTATTTTTTCCATCCCTAGGAGCCAGTATAATTGGCAATCAGCTCTGTGCCAAGCATCTGACATATACCTGGCATACATGACAAAGCTCAGCCCTTTCTGTCTCTTAGGGTTAGGAAGGTCAAGGAAAGTCAGGGGAAGCTAGGGTGACCCAGAGAGTCCAGGACGCTAGGTTCTGGTACTCTATTTAGAATCTGATAGTGTATAAACATTCCAAAAGGCAAAAAACATGTACCACATTATCTGTACTAGAAGGTCACATCACCAGAAGCATCCTAAAGTCTCCTGGGAAACAGAATCAAAGTTTCAACTATACTATAGAAGCTAATTACTATAGAAAATGAAGTAACAGGTTTAACAGAGGACTGGCACTCAGTCCAGCCCTAATTCTACAACACTTAACTCCTGTTTGACAATATTTGACCTGCCAGTTACCCAAACCATTTTTGGCCAGTCAGATTCCCAACCCTCGAAAGAAATTTTCAAGAGGGAATGATTCCTGGCTGTTACCTCTCTTTTGACTAGAATACAAGCCGAGAGAGGTCACTATAATGGATAACACACACAAAAAAAAGCAAGCTGGTGACTAATAATAATAATAATAATAATAATAATAATAATAATAATAGATTTTATTTGTATCCCGCCCTCCCCGCCTAGGCGGCTCAGGGCGGCTGACAACATTTTATACATTTACAGTAATGAATAAAAACTTTAAATTTAACAATAAAAGATTAAACATTATAAAAACCAGTTAGTATATTTAAAATACATAATTTAAATTGATTTAAATTAATCTGGCAGCGATAGTGATATTCTGACGCTGGTTCTGCCAGTTTAAATAGTTCCATAGTAATGTAGGTCCCTAAGCAGGACCATGCTGGCGGATCCTTTATTCACAACAATTCAGCAGTCGATGTCGATGTATGCTCGTTTAAAAAGGACGGTCTTGCAGGCCCTGTGGAACTGGTCAAGGTTCCGCAGGGCTCGCACTTCCTCCGGAAGCTGATTCCACAGGGCAGGGGCCGCAGCTGAAAAGGCCCGTGCTCTGGTGTTCTGGAGCCTGACCTCTCTTGGCCCAGGGATAGTCATTTTATTTTTTCTGACTGGCCTCAGTGCCCTCTGGGGTTCATATGGGGAGAGACGGTCCCTCAGGTAGGCTGGTCCTCGGCCATATAAGGCTTTAAAGGTAATGACCAACACTTTGTACTGGACTCGGTATGTAACTGGCAGCCAGTGCAGTCCGCGCAGCCCCGGTCGTATGTGCTCCCATTTCGGGAGCCCCAACAGTAGCCTGGCCGACGCGTTCTGCACTAGCTGCAACTTCCGGGTCCGGCACAAAGGTAACCCCAAGTAGAGGGCATTACAGTAGTCCAATCTTGAGGTGACAGTTGCATGGATCACTGTTGCGAGGTCGCGACGCTCCAGGAAAGGGGCCAACTGCCTTGCCCGCTTCAGGTGGAAGAATGCTGACTTGGCAGTGGCTGCTATCTGGGCCTCCATTGATAATGAAGGCTCCAGTAAAACACCCAAACTCTTTACCTGGCGTGCTGATTGTTTAATGTATATAGAAATCAGTCCAAATGTCCAAAACATGTATATTCAAGTCCCAAAGTAGTGTGGTGACAAGCCAATTGATTAAGTGCATGTTTCTTTCCAGTCTTCATCAGACCTGGGGCCACTAACAAAAGAAAATATTATATAAAAATATCAGGACATTCAGACACCACCAACCATCTTCCAGTGAAAAAATATATCATACTTACATAATGATTCAATACAGCAGGGCTTTGGGGATTCATTAAATGTACTTTCAAAGCCTCTATGTGGATGTCCCCTAGTTGCTGGTTCTGCCCCTCATATGTAGAAGATTAGGCAGCCAATGTGGTGTTAGTGGTTAAGAGTGTCAGATGAGTTTCTGGGAGACCTGGGTTTCATTCCCCGCTCATGCCATAGATTAGAAATTGACAGGGCAGCATTAGGCCAGTCACATTTTCTAAGCCTAACTTACCTCACAGGGTTGTTGTGAGGATAAAATGGAGGAGAGGAGAACAATATAAGTCTCTTGGATCCCTATTGGGGAGAAAAATGGGGTACAAATGAATGAAGTAAATAATCTTGCTGATATTTTTGTAGTTTAGTTTTATAGCAAATTTTTATCTAAGTAGGATATAAATACACATTGTTTCCACTGCACATTCTAAGTGAACTTTTAAAATGGTCAAGGAAATTTCTAAGGTTTGAAAGTCCAAATTTTCTATATGTTGCAAATTCTAGGGCTGCATTTCATTTTATGGTTTATTATCTTTATTATTTTTGAGAGCCAGTTTGGTGTAGTGGTTAAGAGCACGGACTCTAATCTGTTCTTCCACATGCAGCTGCTGGTGTGACTGCGAATCAGTCACAAGTTCTCTCAGAGCTCTCCCAGCCCCACCTACCTCACAGGGTGTCTGTTGTGGGGAGGGGAAGGGAAAGGAGATTGTAAGCCACTCTGAGACTCCTCCAGGTAGTAAAGAGCAAGGTATAAATCCAATCCAATCTCTCTTTATTTACTTGGCTGTTAGATTTTAATGCAATGGTTTTATTTTGTTTTGTGTTTATTGTTGTATTGTGTTGTATTTTAGCTTGAAATTGTCTCAAACGTGCAGAAAGAATGGTATTAAGGTTGCCAAGTCCAATTCAAGAAATATCTGGGGACTTTGGGGTGGAGCCAGGAGATTTTGGGGGTGGGGCCAGGAGACATTGGGGGCGGAGCCAGGAACAAGGGTGTGACAAGCATAATTGAACTCCAAGAGAGTTCTGGCCATCACATTTAAAGGGATAGCACACCTTTTTAAATGTCTTCCTTCTATAGGAAATAAAGGATAGGGGCACCTTCTTTTGGGGCTCATAGAATTGGACCCCCTGGTCCAATCGTTTTGAAACTTGGGGGGGTACTTTGGGGAGTATACTATACTGAAAATTTGGTGTCTGTATCTCAAAAAACAGCTCCCCCAGAGCCCCCAAAACCTCCAGATCAATTCCCTATTATACCCTATGAGAATCGATCTCCACATAGGGAATAATGAAGTGCTCAGCAGAGATTTCCCTCCCCCCCTCACCCCGTTTCTGGCGAGTCTGAAGCAGGGGATTGGCCTGTCTACTCATGAGTTGCTGCCAACTTCTTCACAGCAACACAGACACACCATCGGAGGTGCAAAGGCACATGGTCCTCTGGGGGCAGAGCTTCCCCCCGCTGGCCAGCTGACTGGGGGGCGGGAAGGAGCCTGGGAAAGCGGAAGAACTCCCGCTGGGACCTGGGGATTGGCAAGCCTAAATGGTATATAAACATATTGAATGAATAAATAAATGAAATAATACAACTAGTGCTGATGCAGATGTCTATATCCATCACCAATGTGTGGAATATGAATTATACTCATCTCCAGCTGTCCTCCTCTGCCAATTTCAGGGTCTGCACTTTCAGACCCAATAATTCTGATACAAGTTCCTCTGAATTTGCCCTTAAAGCATTAAAAGTCTTCATTAGGACTGGTGGTGTCATCATGCTTTCACAATGAATTGTTTACAAAAGGTCTCATAAGAAGTCAAACTGTTTGCAGCCTTGTTGGTCCAGAAATAAAATCCAAAAATCTAAGAACACAATCCATACAATACCTTCTGTTAGAACCAAATCAACAACCCATAACACAGTTATATGACAGTGGGTTGGTCCTAATAAAATATATGACTTGAGCTGTGCTCTCCTAGGAAACCCCTTTCCTAGCCTGAAATCCTGTAGTTTGTGGGACTGTGACATTGTAGTTCAGAAAGCAGCCTGTTTAGAGGAAAGGGAGGAGTGAGCAAAAAAAAACAACCTGTATTTTTTGGGTTTGGGTATACTGAATCTGAAAAATATTAGTATTCCTCAGTATTCCCAAATCCCAATACTAGTGTGGTATACTGACCCATGATGGTCAATGATCCCAATAGGGTATAATGGAGACTTGATCTGGGACTCTGTGGGGCAATTTTTTGAGGCAGAAGCACCAAATTTGCAGCATAACTTCTAGTATCTCTCCTCAACCCCACCCCCAAGTTTTAAAAAGATTAGACCAGGGAGTCCAATTCTATGGTCCCCAAAGGAGGTGCTCTCATCCTCCTTTGGTTTCAGTGGAGGGGGGAGGGCATTTAAAGGGATTGCAGTCCCTTTAAATGCCTTCTTCAAACCACATGACTCCACAGCTTGGAGGAGGCATTTAAAGGGACTGTGATCAATGTTCCCTCTAAGCTGCAGAGTCTTGTGAGCAAAAAAATCTACTTTGTGAGCTACTGGTATTACAGTTGTGAGCTACTGGCATTAAAGTTGTGAGCTATTGCATAAATTAGTGTGTTCTGGGGTCATCCTTCCTGACTGAAGACAAAAATCTGTGAGCTAGCTCATGCTAACTCAGCTTAGAGGGAACACTGACTGTGATCCTGTTAAATGCTCTTTAAGTTTATCTATCTGGCAGTCCTGAAAATCCTGAATATATTTGGGGTTTTCAGGGCTTAGCCATTTTGGATAGATGAACAATATCCAAAATCTATATCCAGCTGAATCAATATCTAAAAATACCAATAAGGCATTTTCTGGATATTTTTTTTCTTTCCTGGATTTAGCTGAATGCACACCCCCAAAATATGGGAGGCTATTCCTGTTTCTCAGGCCAGAACTGGACATCACTGCCGTTGTGGGACTGCTGATGAAAACAGCAGTTGTGTCTTTCCTCCATCTCTCCACCAGTGTCTAGAAGCACTTAATGTGATGTGACAGCAACATAATGCAAGACCGCCCAACTGTGAAAGTGGTAACCGAAGAATAAGAATGGGGGCACCCTCTGAGTAGTTTCAATACTGATTATCTCGTATTCTATATTGTATTTGTATCCCTAGGTAAAAGGAGGTAACAAGACACACAGGTCTGCTGTTGTAACCACAGCCCTGTGCTTACTGTAACATCTAGCTCCAGAGCAGCTACTGTTACTTCTTTCTGTTTTTCCTTTTGTTATTTAAATACATCGAATGAATGCTAAAAGATCCCAAGAGAACTGTAGAAACTGCACTTTTACTGTGTTGCCAAGCAGATGGGGAGAACATGTTGAAGAGGCCACAAATACAATCCTGCAGTTATTAACTACTTTTTTCTATTCCCAAAATGCAGATTGAATCATGGTGCTTGAAACTAATATCGCGTCATCAAAAACAGTAGATTTCATCTTCAGTTCTGTCAAAAAAACATTCCCCCTTTAGCATTACACCAAAGGCTGTTTGCCAGTAGGACTGATGGTGAAAACAAATGACTGATATAAGCAAGCCACTTAAGAATGCACAGCATAGGTGCTGTAAATAGATGAAGAGGTGGCTCACCATTGACTTTGGCCAGGTGGTAATCTCAGTCTTACTCCACTTTCAGTTCTTCACATCTTCAATTTCTCATGAATCTGAATGTAAGAGTTCTCATGCTGTTATCAAACTAAGCTACTGGCAAGATTCCACCCCCCCATCCCCCACCCCAGGAACTAGTCACAAGTAAAGTGTTCATGAGACAGCCTTCTGTTGTTTCTCACCAAGAGCTGGCATTCAGAGGTATAAGATGATGACATGCTAAAGGAAATCCCTAGAAAGTGGTGGACATAACTTGGAGGTTGTAGTGAATAAGCCAAAAGAATCTGGGAAAGTGATGAGTTTGACATGATCCATGGTTTAGGACTAGTATTGTGTCTGACCATCTGTTTCTACTGTGCTTTTTGCTAGTGGAGCAGGTGGATTTTCCAAGGTCTGCCAAACTTGACAGACAAGTGAAATGAGCTCTGAAAAATGAGCATGATGGGACCTTTACTCTCATTGTGTTGCTGTTAAGCCATATCATGCATGTAATGATGTTCTCTATAATGTGACTGCCACACTGGCAGCTGCGAGAGGGCATAATTGTTCTGGATGACTTGTGCCTAAGAACAACTGCAATAGTTCAGATCAACAATTCATAGAGCTCAGGACTGTGCCTCCCATTCTGGTCACTGCTAATCAGCTTGTTACTTCATCATGTCTTGGGCAACAGGCTCATGTTTGCAATCTGTCCTGATAATGCAAAAACTACGATTCTTTCACCCACAACAAAAGGGGTAGCGGGTGCAGGCTGCCATTTCCCCCTGCTCCTCCCCACTTCTCTCCTCCAAGCTTGGAAAGATAACCTTTAAATGTCACCTATTGGTGCTGCTTAACAGAAAAATACAGTGCCAAATGCCAACCTAGGTCTGTGGGCAGCTTGCTTGGTTTCTTGATGAAGATAAATGAACACCATTACGTCAGAGGTGTAGCTGCAATGGAGCCTTAATGAAAAGTCAGGTAGAAGGTAATGTTGTTACCGCCTGGGTTTGTCACCAGCAAATTATGGAATAGTTAGACAGCCTCCTTTTCTTACCTGTCTTTACCAGTCAAGAAGAAAAGGAGCTCCAGAGTGTCGAGGACTTCTCTATTTTGTAGACAGTCCCAACGAATAAATTAGGCAGCAATGAACTTGAAAGGAAACAAGGAGTCGTCTAGATTTCCTTCTGCCTATCTCCCCACCACCACCCTCTGTTCGTATCCAGGCAATGAGCTCATCTGTGGATGAAGGATGTTTGAAAGGTTTCCTATCCACCCCCTTGTTCCCAAAAAAGCAATACAGGTGTGATTTTCCAAACTGGAAAATGCCACCATATGCTATTTTTCCCCATAATTGTAGAAGGCTGCTGATTCTGAGCAGAGTCCTATTTGTTGCCATGCAAATATATCTTGTGCCCATCACAGTGCAAAGTTGGCTCTCTTGATTATTGCGAAGTAGTTTTTCTTGACTGGCTTCAGAAAGGAACAGGAAGGAAGGCTTAACAAAAGGAAGAGGGTGATTCTTGATGGTCTGGAATCTTTCATCAACCTTTGGAATGTATCACCCATCAGAGACAGAAGACACAAAAACTCAGAATTGGGATAGATGCACTGAGAGAGAGAGAGAGCTGGGGCTTTTAAGATGGAATTGGCTAACTCAGGCATCCTTGAAGTGCAGTTTAGAACAGGGATCTGTTGCTGAATTTGTGGTTGTACGATCTACCCTAGGGATATATTTGCTTTCTGTTTTCTGACTGTATCTGTACCTACCTTATGAATGTATTTGCTTCCACTATTTTCTGATTGTATCTGACAAAGGGAACTTTGAGTCTCAGAAGACCTTGGAGTTTCCTCGTGGAAATCTTGTTGATCTTTAAGGTGCTGCTGGACTTGAATCTTGCTCTTCAATTTGCTGATTGTATAGTTGTAAATAAACAAGTATTACCAAGGTCCCAGAAGTTTCCAAAGATCTCTCTCCCAAAATGTAAGGCAGAGGGATCAGCCTCAAACTGTAACCTGTTCCACATCAGAATCCAGACCCACCCGGGTCCTATTTGTGGCACCACAAGGGGGGGTAGGGGGCGGGTAGCAGGACAGCCATGGCTAGCTGGAAGGGGTGGGATAGAGTCAAGCATGAGACGCTGGGGCCCACCTGACCCGACGCTGGCCCTATTAGTTGGCTCTGGGGTGCTTATGGGGATGAGGGCACCCAATGGCTATTTAGGGTGCTGTGCCACCCCCACTCTCTCTCTTTGGCCATTGGACAGCTTGGCCCAACCTCCCAGCCCTTTATTCAGGTGTTTTGTAGGGGTTTCATGTGGTTCTGTTTGCTTTCTTTCTTGTCACAACTTGGCAGTATCAGCATGGGGCTGGATCCATTCTCAGGAAAACTGGCCTGCGTGCCCATTTCCTGAGGGTGGGGATCCCTATAAGGGACCTTGGTGTGAGGGGCAACTGATATGCCCAGCTCGGGGGCATGTCCAAGGGTTATTGTCATGTTCAGGTGACAGGAGAGACCACCTCTGGGCTTCTGCCCTAGTAGGATCCAGAATCTGCCATCCCAAGGTGACCAGCGGATCATTGACTGGCAGGTGGGTAGGTTGATGAGCAGGATCCTTATATCATGCTGTGCCAAAGCTTACTACAGCTGTAACCAATAAAGTTGTAGCCAATTTTATTCCACTCTTTCTGAAAAAATGGTGTGTATGCGTGTTATTTCAATGGAAACTGTAAATTAGATTAGAATTTGTGGGTATAGTAGAACTTTTGTCCTGGGTGCCCACCTTGGCCCCTCCCCTTGACTCAGAAGTTGCAGTTCTTACCCAGAGCCTTAAAACCTCCATTACAGAGCTAGCTGCTGATGCTCCAGTAACAAAAGGACTTCCCAGGATGCAGTTGTTCTCTTGGTCTGGGATAAGTTGACTAGATCCCAACACATGACCCCAGGAGCCAGTCACACAGACTCAGGTTCTACAAAGCCTTATCTCGCAAGCTGATTCCCTAGCCTGTTCGGCTCTCAACTCACACCAAAGCAAGTGAAATTAAGACTGTTAAGGGCCTGGAAGGGGAACCTAGAAAACCAGGGTTTATGCCTATAAGCTCTCTGCATATGTTCCAGTGAACGTACGTAGGTTGATAGCAAACTTTGCCGTAATGATCGAACTTCCCTCCACCCCCACATGTTCATTGTATAATCTCAGAAGGGGACTACATGCTTTTTGCAAATAAATCTTAAATCCTTTTGGACCATTCATTTCTGCAGCTTTCTGCGTTGGTGTTTGTAAAGATGTGCAACGTGCAACCACTGATGTAGAGAGAAACAGGCCGAGAGGCAGGGGGCTGAGGAGTGGAAGGAGAAGCATCTTTGTCATTGTGAGCAACAGAAAATGCTGGAGAGGCTGAACGTGAAGTAATGAGAGGATAGGGGGCATGTTATCTCTTTCTCTTTAATACACATATTTGTTCTTTTGCTGTGCTCCTAGTTGGACATTCATGACATGAACAGATTTTTTTTATCAGCACAGATGTATAGAAAGAACAAACAGCTGACACCCCTAGTTAGTATACATGTCGTTCTTTCTCTTTCCTGCTGTCATCCAGCCTTTCTTGCTACGTCTTCCAGCCATGGACCACACAATGTGATGGGTGTGAAAACAGGAGAGGACAGTGCCCCATCTAGTTGCATCATCCCATAAAGTCAGGTGAGATGGGTGAAAGGGAGCGACAAGGGACCAGAGTTCTAGCATCCAGGACAGGGAGGAAAAAGCTTTCTTTTAATTTGCTGCCATATTTAATATTTGGAGTGGAGGCTGAGGGAATGAATATTTGTGTACTAAAATTCTTACTGACTGCAAAATGAACATTTATTGTTTCAGAATTTCAGTGAGGAGAAAGTGATTTGTTAAAATAAATCAGAAGTTGTCATCCCTGAAATGGTATCTGGCAGTTCAAATGGAAAATTAAACTCTCCTGATTTGTATATTATTATGCCTGGGATTTATGATAAAGCTACGGCAAAAAGTGGTGCTGAAGACTGAAATAGGTTACACTGACTTCCCATGGATTAGTTTGTCTAATTTAGAGTAGGTTTATCAGATTGAGTACTGTTATCCCACTCTCCTTTGTAGGAATGAAAGTTTTGCAAAGACATTCCCTCTAGAAGAAACTTCACTCCTTGGGGGGAGGACTCTCCTCTGGAAGGAACAGCAAAAAGCTTTCCTAGTTGCCCCCAGTCAGAATAATGAGGCAGACACAAATTCTGAGAGTAAAGGGCCACTTTATTTAGTTTAATATAAACGGCAAGGGCAACTGTGGGACAGGACAAACCAGCCGTCCACCTCCTTGTCCAGGATTTGGGCGAGCGCCAAAGCCCCAGGTGTGAGCCCGTCATACAGGCTCCCAACGGCTGGACCGGCCCACTGATCCCCCTCACCAGAGCTCCACCCAAACCATACAGCCTGGGCTGTGGAATACTCCCATTGTGAGGGGATCCCCTGGCCACCTGGATGCAGGGACTGAGCTGTAAAGCTCAAAGGTCGATCCAGAGAGGCTGATCACCACTAACGGTGTGGTGCCTAGGGTGCTCACCATTCCCAACATAACTAACACCCAACTAACAACGGCCACCACCAGGGCCAAGCCTCTGCTTATGCCCCAGTGCTCATTAAACCATCCAGTGCCTTTAACAGCCCTTGATGTATGTCTTCCAAAAATAGTTCGTTGCCCTTTACAGACAGGTACACCCCGTCTGGTCTATACAGTTCCACAATGTTGGAACGAATAGCCGGGTGCGGAATATAAATTCCCAGACCCTTCTCCAGTGCTATCCTGATGGCCCTATTGGCTTTCTTACAAGCCCTCTCCAACCCCGCAGGGTCCCATGCCACCCGCCACTCACGGCGCGACAGCATGGCTGACCACAGAATGGTTACACCCGGCCATCTGGCACAGATCAGGGACAGGTCAGCCTGGGCCTGCAGCGAAAGGGCCTTCCCTTTCCACAATCCCAGGTCATTCCCACCAAGGTGGATCACCAGAATATGAGGTGGAGGACTCCGCCTCCTTTCAAAAAGAAGTGGCAATAGCCCCAGCCACCTCATGCCGCGGCGACCCTGCCACTCAATAATGGCCCTCTCACTCAGGCCCAGCTGCAACCCCACCATCGTCCTTCCAGCCTGATGAGCTGTCCAAAAGACTATACTGTGGCCGTAGATCAGTATCTTCCACCTCTCCTCATGGGTCACAGGACCTATAATAAAACATAGTCAATAACAATTCATAACCTGAAATTTAACGATTAACAAGAAGGTGAAGAGGGGGGGAAGGAGGAGGGTGCTGCAGCTTAAATAACAAGGCTTCCCTTTTACTGCAGAGGCAAGGGCCACACATATGTTTGGTAACCCCTGGACTTCCACTGCCCCACTCTTCGAATGTCCTTGCTCCCATAACCTAAGGCAGCTGCAGTAGACGCTGCCACAATCCTGAAGGAATGGGTGCCAAATTTAACTTCCCCCAAACCTAACATCACCAGTGCACGACAAGTGATGGTCCAAAATTGGTACTTTGTCAGAGGAGTGGTATGCTCATGATGAAACAAAGGGCCAGACCTCTCCCTCCACAGCTCTGTATAATTTTTAAAGGCCAATACCAGGCACAGCTCCTTCTCAGAGCAAGGGCCTAAGAGCACAACACATCCCCTCTGCCTTTGGTCGGTTTTAGACCGTCTAACCCATATGGCCACCTGTTTGCCTTTGAACTTGATGTCTCTCCTCTGCAGGGACCAAGCTGATGCATCATTACAGAACATAGCCACTAACTCCGATACCCGCAATGCCCCCCAAAAGGCTGTCAGCACTGCTGCGTGAAACAGCGCTTCCTCAAAGGCCAAAGCACAGATGGCGCCCCATGTGATATATAGCCCTTTAAGTATCAAGGGGGAAATGGGCTGCCTCCGGTCGGCCCTTGGGCTGTCCTCAGGGACCATCCCTCTAACATTTTTTGGATCCTAAAATCCCTTGTGGCTTTTTGGAACCCCTGGGTCTTGCTTATGAACACCAGCCCTGCCAGCTGTCCCCTAATATTTTTTACCGTCAGGCCCCTTTTCTTTTGCGCAATGCAAAAATCCATCAGATGATCCACCGGGATTGGCCAGCTATCTAAAAGCCCAGACTCACGGCTAAAGACATTGAACTGGCTCGCTGACCGGTCGTACAACTTCCCAGTACTGGGCGCTATAGCAAGTTGGATTGCCCTACCAGCTTCAGCCCTCCAATCCTCCACAGTTCCGCAGGGATACGCACCAGAAACAGGTTGGCCTCTGGGGCGAGCTGGCGGAATTGCTCCATCTGTTGGCAAGACAAGGCGTCCGCCACTCCATTACAAATGCTTGGGACATGCTTTGCCAAAAACAGTACATTCAACTAAAGACAACAAAGCGTAAAAACCCGCACCAGGCTCATAACCTGCGGGGACCTCAAGGTCAGGTTGTTTATCACGTGGACCACCGCCATGTTGTCACACCAAAAATGCACTGTTTTATTGGCCAATGAATGTCCCCATAAAAAGAGGGTAATGACAATAGGAAAAAACTCCAAGAAGGTCAGGTTTCGGCACAAGTCCAACGCCAACCACTCTGGAGGCCAGGGCTCGGCACACCAGTGCCCTCAAAAGAAGATCCCAGAACCTATAGTGCCGGCAGCGTCCGATGTAATCTGGAGCTCCGCCTCCAGTTTCATGTCCTCCTGCCAGAATGAAGCACCATTAAAGGTCAGCAAAAACTCCTCCCAGACCTTCAGGTCGCTGCGCATGCCCTTGGTTATTCGCATGTGATGGTGAGGCATCTGGAGGTCTGCCATGGCATCGCAGAAATGCTGCAGAAATGCCTGCCCAGGGGCTAAAACTTTGCGTGCAAAGTTCAAATGGCCCACCAACTGTTGCAATTCAAGAAGGGTGACCTTCTGCTTTATCTTCACTGCCCACACTCTACTCAAAATGACCTGCAATTACTCCACTGGCATCTGGGAGGCCTGGCTCCCTGTATCAAGTTCAATACCTAAGAAGGTAAGAACCATAGCTGGACCTTCTGTTTTTTCCGGGGCCAAAGGAACCCCCAGGGCATTGGACAGCTTAATAAAAGTGTTCAACAAAAATGCACACTGCCCGGATCCCGCCGGCGCCACCAGGAGAAAATCATCTAAGTAATGTGCTGTATCGTGCTGACCTGCCTTGACCCTAAGCGCCCACTCCAGGAAAGTACTGAACCGCTATAAAGCAGCACAGGATACCGAACACCCCATCGGGAGCACCCTATCCATATAGTAGCTGCCCTCAAAAGCGAACCCTAACAGCTCAAAATCCTCAGGGTAGACAGGGAGAAGGCAAAATGCTGACTTAATGTCCCATTTCGCCATCTCCACACCCAAGCCACACCGCCGAATGATGCCCACCGCCCGGTCAAAGGAAGTATACAACTCCACCGGGATGGCATTGTTCACTGATCTGCCACATGGGTAGGATAGGTGATGAATGAGGCAGAACTCACTCTCTGTTTTCTTGGGGACCATGACCAATGGTGACACATGAAGGTTAGGGACTGGGGGGTGTTGAAACGGGCCTAGCACCCGCCCTTCCGCACATTTCTTCTTAATCTTGGCATGAGCAATGTGCTCCAAACCATTAACAGAACACAAATTAGAACAGGAAAATGGAGCCCAAGGGCCCTGGAAAGGGATTCTGAACCCTTTGGTAAAGCACTCCCACAAGTAACAGGGCGTTAGCCTTGTTAGGGTAGTCATGCAACAGGACCTTAAGGACCCTCAGCCAAATGGGGCTGGGTCCCTTTTCCAGTCTGCATTGCTGGCCCGCCTCCACCAAACCGCTTGCTGGCCCCTTTGGGCTTGGCCCTGTTACACAAGGTGAAAGCATGGGGGCCCCCGCACAATGGACATTCATGCTTGTATTTTCAAGCTTTTCTGGTACAAACACCCTATGAGGTAAACTCCCAACAAAGCAGCCGTGGCTGAACCGACTGCCCGCCCATGGGCGGGTGCCAGAAGAATGCAGGGCTTTATGAACAAGATGGTCACTATCAGATCTATCACCCCTATTTTGGTTTTGCCAGGACCAACTGTTGGTTGATCTGATCCCAGGGGAGGCCAGGGTTAACTGCAGCCCTCATATGAAATTCCTCATTGTATTGAAGCCCATCCTTGAGTTGCTACTGAAGCTGCAGATCAGGGAAAGAAACACTGTGAAAAGGCATCAGATGTTTTACAAAGTAGATTAAAGCAAGGACGGTTGTGAAACTCACCCCTTTAACATTTTTCTGATGTGAAAATTCAACGCATTCCTGCTCTTTGGTGCATTGTCATTTTAGAAGTTCCATCAGGACATTGACAGCCTGTGAGTTGGAAAGATATCAGATGGTAGAGGAAGAGATGAGGGTTCATAGAACACGAGTGAATTTAAATTATGCTTTTTGGTTCTTCTTTTCCTGTAACTCAGATTAAGATCAAAAGTTCTTTGAAGTTAAACCCATCATTTGCTAAAGAATCACAGGGCAGCCTCAGACTTTTCACTGCCTGTGCTGACAAACCTAGATTGCCTCTTTTCCCTGTCAATCTTCTCCATCCCTGTCCCATCACCCATCTCTTCTGTCCAACATCTTCTGAACCTGTCCATTTTTTCCCCCTCCATTAGCAGTAAAAAGCATCCACCAAACATGCACATGCTAGACACTGCTGTAAGCTGATGTGGTCTTACCTAATGCTGAAATAGTGACCACCTAGTTCAAAGCTGAGACATGGAAAGAAAGGTACACAGCTCAGTCTCTTAGCTACTGTGCTCTACTAGCTCTCAGACTATCTGTGTGAGCTAGGTACGCATCTTCTTATGGTTTTGATAGATGGTGCTGTCAAGGCCAAATGAATGATCAAGCCCGATTTATTGTTAAAGGCCTTTGCTTCCATTTTGCACCTTGAGCCATGCTAGTGTCTGGTGTTTTTTTCTTTTTCTTCTCAACTCTCTGGGGATGTTTTTAACTATTATTGGAAGCCATCCTGGATGAGTTTCAGAAAACTGCCAAACCTGCCCATCTTTACAAATATTTGGGAAGCCTCAAATCAGATTATTTAAAATGTGACTTGTACCAGCTCCCTAAAACAGAAGTTTGAGAATCCCTGACAGAGATGTCTGTGAATGCATCTCTTAGCCATCTGTGCCAGCTGATATCTCCTGCTAAAACCAATCCTATGCTGTGCTCTTTAATGTGGGGGTAATGTGACCCAGGCCATGCCTTATCTTTTCCTCCCTTGTCCTTTTTGCAACCTATGAATAAACATCTAGCCACCTGTTGGATTTCAGCTGCTCACACTGGGCAGCTAATAAGTGCAAGCTCATGGGCACAGATGTCCTCCCCGCAAACTGCCAAGAGCTGAAGCAGAAACTCATTCCTAAACTGGACTGCTAGTCTGCCTGTTCCACTTTGTTGGTCTTTCTAATCAGCACTTGACAAGCTCTGCTATCTTAACTGGCAGCAAGCCCTGAATCTGCTCTGTGACATTGGCCAGACTTATGCTAAAGAAATACCTTGTCAGTCAGTTGCAGCCCACTCTGCTGACCAGCTCCCACCCCAACACAGTGGTTACAATGCCAGGGTAGCAAAGCTCAGTTCTTGTTTCCACTCCACATTTTCTACCGGGCTACAATTTACAGATGTACCTTCCAGAATTAAAACTGTGTTTTTGCCAGAGAGGAAGAATCAATGGAAAGGACAGATTGACTGAGCAATTCTAGTTTCGTCAGCCAAATGAGCTGTTTTTAGAATGGCTCAGCATGCTGTTGAAATGGAAGCATTTGAAACAGCAGCCCTTAATGTACCACTGCGTCTCTATCTGGTTTCTGATTCTTTACCATGCAAAGCAAAGCTAACACTTGCGTTGTGGAAATAATGTCCATTCATGGTTGCTCATGTGTGGCAATAGGAGTCCAGCAGTGAAATTCCCCCAAGTCACCTTTGAGTAACTAATGGTGCATACCGGTGAGGATTTGTTGTCAATTCATGCTTTGCAATTATAGCTGGCATTGCTGGATACAGGATTGATTGAGGAACCTAGCCTGCCATAACTCTGGCACATACACCTACTTGTTTAACAGAATCACTGGGACCCTTTTTGGTTTTATTTATTTATTTATTTGAGCATTTATACCTCACTTTTCCAGGGTGACCTACAACAATAGTTTGGAAACAAGGTATTAAGTGGAGCGCTGCTGCTGAAATGCCAGTAGCTATGCTACATTAAGAGTATTGCATTAATTGTAATGGTTCAGTAATGCTCTCTCTTTGGGTTAGAATATCACCATAGGAAAGAGATGCTATCTGGAGAAAGCATATGCCAGAGCTCTTCTGTTTCCTTTCTCAGGTCCAAGTACTCTCCATATTTAAAATCAGGAAGCAGTTTGTCTCCACTTCAAGGTACATGTTGATCCTGTGAAATAGTTTACTTCCTGGCTCACATGGCTTGGATCCCACAACAAATTTCCATTCAAAGAATGAGGGTTGCTCCGTCCCCCTGAAAACCTCCAAGTCTGCACTCATGCTGTTCCTAGAGAGGTTCCCTGTTCCTCAGGAGCACCATTTTGGAGAGGGGGAGATGAGGACTTTCCAGTTCCGTTATGGAACTTCCTTATATCCAAGGAAATTTACCATGGGATCCCAAGGTAATTTCTCTCCCTGATGTGATATTTGCTCTTCTTCTGTCTTCTTCCAGGAAGACATCTAGGTGTACAGCTGAGAAGCTTACTACTTGTCTTGAGCTATCTCTTTGCTTTCTAATAATGTGACCCAAGAGCCTCTTGGCTTCTTGGCAGTATTGTGGAATGAACTGTCATCATCACGAGTCATCCAGATAATGTATGATTTCAAAAATGGGTCTAGGTGGGGAAAGATTGATGATCATCACTATGTTTAAGCCCATTAGCATGTAACATCAGGTGCCAAAATTTGCTTCCCTGGCAATGTTTTCTGGGCCCTCCTGCCAGGACTGTAACTTGGCTTCAACTTTTACTATGGAGCTTTATTGCAACATTCATTTGTGTGTGCAGATAAATGGACCTGTTGTAATTTCACCTTGGCAGATTCCTGATGTTGTTACGAATGCCCCTGGTTGGAACGAAGACTTCTGGCAGTTCTGTGTTGGTCTTGAAAATGCTTTCCTTAGATAGAAAATTCTATTGATAGAATTTCTGGCTGCTGATGGCATATCCACCTTTACCCGTGTGCAATACTCACTTGCAGAGTAATTGTTCAGAGGATGGGTTATAGCTGTGAAGGTTGGTTTTGGCTCATTCACACACATAAGTGAGTGAAGGCATCAAGTGATGAACGTATATATGTGAGTGATTCCTAAATTAAAAAACTAATGTTTTCTAAGAACCAAGTTGCATAGAATTATAGAGTTGGAAGGGACCTCCAGGGTCATCTAGTCCAACCCCCTGCATAATGCAGGAAACTCACAAATACCGCTCCCTAAATTCACAGGATCTTCATTGCTGTCAGATGGCCATCCAGCCTCTGTTTAAAAACCTCCAAGGAAGGAGAGCCCACCACCTCCTGAGGAAGCCTGTTCCACTGACGAACCACTCTAACGGTCAGGAAGTTCTTCCTAATGTTGAGCCAGAAACTCCTTTGATTTAATTTCAACCCATTGGTTCTGGTTCTACCTTCTGAGGCCACATGATATGTTTGGCCATGTTTTTGCCCTGTTGTGGGGTTGTACGTTTATGGAACACTGCACATATTCAGTGCATCTGCAGACCTCACAATGGGGCAAATAATGCCTCTATTCCCCCCCCCCCCCGAGCCTTTTGAGCCTGAAAAATAGTGTAGGGGAGGCTGTAGTCCCTCCTCTTCCACTGCTGTGGCCTCAATCCAGTTTGGGCCCTGTAGCACTTGGGTATGTATCCTGCAGCTGCCATAAGCTGTGGGGAAAGGGAGTTGTGTTGGGGGAACCCTGACCAACTTGTGGCCAAACATATCACATTATTTGGTCCTAAGTGGCTGCAGTTTCTCAGCGTCTTGCTTAGTAGCTGACATCATTCTCTCTCAGAGACTGACCAACCTTTGACCCAGTCAAATGGAATTTCAAACTTTTTCTGACAAAATGAGCAAAATTGGCAGCTTTCTTACTTTCCATACTATGCTGAATTTGCTATGATTATTTATCTATATTTATTTGCAATAGTCCGCCTTTCTCACTGAGACTCAAAAAAGATTGCATAGCGCAAGTAAAGTACAGTCAACAAGATGGAAGAGCCCCAATGAACAGTGCAAAAAGGTTTGAGATGAAGATATCTGAAACAGAGCTGAAGCAATCTTGGAACAAAGCATAAGTATTTAAACAGCTCTAACTTGAAAAGGCATTTCCATTTCTCACAGAAGAGTGGTACCCTTCTCAAGAATCCAGGCAGGGGTGGAATGGTCATTATTACTTTTACGTTCCCAGTGGATTTAAGTATGAATTTCATGACAGAAATGATATACTTTTACCAAGTGATCAAATGCCATTGAGTTCAGAGGGAACGTGCTACTTTTCTTGAGTGGAGAATACAGTTCTTTAACTGGAGAGCTGCCTAAAGAACATTAACCTAGTGACATACTGACCACATGTTGGAGTTTTGATCTCTTTTCATTCTGCTCCCTCCAGTTGTCTCTGAGTAACAGAGACAACTGAATTGATGTCTAGTCAATAATGCCTTACAGAGCCAATCACAGCAATGATACCAAATAGGGTGTTACTAGCTGTTATGAAGATTCAGGCTTGAAGCATCCAACCTCAAAGCTATAACTAGCTCAGAGCATCACTGGGGTGGGGGGCAACAGAAAAGATTCAGCCTGTGCATCATGATTGAAAGGATGGGCAAAGAAAATAGCTCTGTAAATATAAGCTACAGTCAGTGAGATCCATCTGGATACTAGTAGGTTACATGAAAAACTCTGTCTCTTTCCAAACTGTATTTTGTTACATCCATTCACAAGTGGGAAGCAATTGCTGAAAATAAAATTTCAGTGAGGGGGTATGCCACAATGACGTCAGGGGCTTTCCAAAAGTGAAAGCTATGGTTGTGTTCTAGACATAACACCAAACTATGGTTTAGTCTGCTTTAGTGACAAATCAAAATTTGCTATTATATCTGAACTGGCAAACTATGGTTTGTAGTTGCCCTCCCCACCAGATGAGGATTAAAAGATTAGCTTCCATCAGTGGTTAGCAGTTGTGGTTTGGAGGGCAAGCTTCAAATATTAATTAAAATGGAAGTCATTAAAGTGCAATCCCAAATAGATTTGCACCCTTCTAAACCCATTGATTTCAGTGGACTTAGAAGCATGCAGCTCTACTTAGGGTGTCACTGTAACTGTCTCACAACATTTGAGAGAAGGAGGAAGAGGAAGAGGGAACATGCAAATCTAAAGCTAGTGCAGATAGCACCAAGTCTTGGTTTGCAGCAGGGCTTTTTTGTAGAAAAAGTCCAGCAGGGAATCATTGGCATATTAGGCCACACCCCCAATGTCACCATTGTTTTGTGCAGGGCTTTTTTGTAGAAAAAGCCTGGCAGGAACTTATTTGCATATTAAGCCGCACCCCAATGCCAAGCCAGCCGGAACCGCATTCCTGTCCATTCCTGCTCAAAAAAAGCCCTAGTTTGCAGTTATATCTGACCCACAAGTCAGTGATACAGTTTAGATGTTATGGCTGAATCATAAATTGGCTATTATGGAAACAAATCTGAGGAAGGGCTCGTGTGTTCCCTCCCTCACTGTTGCTCTTCCCTCATATTTGGGTCAATAATGAAATAAATTCTCAGTAAACCATAGTTTATTGTTACATCCCAAACTCAACCTGTGGTTTGTACTTGTCCCTCCAAAACAAGCTTTCAAAATATGTTTCAATCCTGGTTCAATGGAATGAGACCATAGTTTGGACACAAATCTAGTATTTCATTATTAAAAAACATCTATGAGAGGAGTGTGGAGACAGCAATGGTTTTCAATGGTTTGTTTTATATCAGCCAGACTCTGAACCAGGACCATATGTTTGTCAAGGAAAAAAAAACCTTGAAGGCAACAGAATCATACAATTCAGAGCTCAGGAGTCTAAGGGATCTCCAAATGATCTGCTCATACCATAATTTCCCCTTTTTGTGCTGTAAATGTGCTAGCCCAATCAAAGGTAGGAATGTTCATTCAGCAATTCTGTACAAAACCTTTCCTATATAAATATATTTAATATAACTAATCAAATTGCTAAAACTGATGGCACCCAGCAATATTAATTTCATTTCATTTATATCCCGCCCTACCCCACCAAAGCGGGCTCAGGGTGGCTCACAACATAAAAAACAACTGGCTGCTATTCTGATGTATCTCTTTCTTTGTTTATTGTTGCATAAAATGAGAGAAGCAGAAGGGGGGAGAGTGTCTTAGCCAGTCATGTAGCTGACAGGGACATCTTCCAACCAGAAAAGTTTGTAGATATTTGAACCAAACAGGGTAATTTCCATAGAAGCTTCTGGGCATTGTCCACAAACCACTGCATTTCCCCTACAGTTCTAGGAAGAGTTTTCTTATATAAGGAGTAGATTTCTCTTAGACTCTGTCCCATTCTCTGCTCTGCTGTGGAGCTATCCCTGCCTATCTGTTAAGGACAACATGTTTTTCATGACACTTTCTGAAGGCAGGCATAGTAGACTGCGAGGGCAGGGAATATAGAGTGAGGCAAGGCCCTTGATTAAAGGGATTCCACCCTTACTTTGGACTTAGTTGTTTTAATAGGCAATCCCTTTAGTGACTAACAATGCAATCCCAAGGAGAATTACTCCAGTCTAAGCCTATTCATTTCAATGGGCTTAGACTAGAGTAACTCTCTTTAGGATTGCACTGTAAGTGTCTGGGGACCTGAAACTTGGAAAGTCTCATAAAAGCACCTGAGTGTAGCCATGCTATTGAATGCCCAAGAATAAGGAAAGGTGGGCTGGAATTGTGCAGTCTCCCCCAGATCAAGTGCCATATTTGTTCTCAAGAACAAAAAAAAAAAAACCCTTTCAATGCTAAATTCTGAGGTATGCCTAATGCAATCATATTCCTTGCTGGAAGGGAGACTTTGTCAAGGCAATGTGAGCAATTTTCAGACATAGACAGGTAGGCAACCCTTAAGTATTGCTAATTTGATCCAGTCATTGATAAAGGCAGCCTAACAATTGTATGGGCTATCAGGAAGATGCTTAAACCCACCATTCACTTCCCATTTTTTGTCAATATACTGAACCCATCCAACAACCCATACCATCTTGATGCCAGGTTTTTCCCTACTACTCTTCCTGCCAGATTTTGACAGCAGTTACCTTGAAACTGCGTAGTTAGATTCAAACTTCATATCTTGGACCAATCAGGTTCCTGGGAAATTGGGTTCCTGTATCTAACTATGAGCTCCTTCTCCTTAAAAAAACCCATCCCTATTCAGTGGAAAGTGTGCCAGGTTTTCCATTACTTGAACATCCCTGTATCTGTGTTACAGGCTCCTCTCCAGGCCTCAAGCTCAGGATTTCAGCTTGTCCCATCCCTAAAACTTCCCAGTTTCCTCCCTTGTCCTTATCCAGTATACCCTGGTGTGCTTGTGTGATTACTTAGAGAACTATTTCTCAGGTGCTTAGTGTAGGTTCTTTACATTTTTACATCTTTTATTTTATTTTGCAGACAATAAAGCTTTTTTTAAAAAAAATCACTCTCTCTTCATAATTTTATTGTGGGTACCCCTACTGAGATCCACACTGGTATACAAAGACTAAGATCCTTAGTCCTTTCTAGAACCTTTTTAAAGCTAATTTCCTCTTCTTTGGGTTCAGTTTGAGTAACAGTAGTGCCAATTCATGCCTCCCTGTGTGTAAATGAGTATTTTAATTGCTTGTAAAACAGAGATACTTTCTCCTGTCTGCCTGAAAATTGGCAGGGGGAGATCCCTTGGGTTAGAAGTACAATCCGTGAAAAATGGGGCAGGGAGAGGAAGTTGTATTGTTTTAATTAATGATCTCACAGACATTATCCCAATAGCTGTCAGTGATGCATGTGCAACCACAATCGACACCATGTGCCAGTGGGAGGAAGGAATGCCATTGTCCTTGCAGCAGATTCTTGTTCATTGCACATGCTGAGAGAAACAGTATCCCTGCCACAAGAGGGGTATCTGGAGGAAAGAATGATAAATAGACCTGTAAAGTCTGGGAGAAAACAGGATGGATATACTGTATTTCTATAATCTTCTTACGCTATAATCTTAGAGTTCACTGCCTTGGGTTTGTTTTAATGGAATCTAATGTTTGCTTTAACAGACTAATGTCCCTTATTCTTGTAGAATTTAGTCTTCCTTGTGATAATCCCTCTTTTATTACTGTCTTTCTTGTGCTGTATGGGCTTGTTGGGCTTTGTGACCCATCTATAAATATGGAATGCTACTATTTAAAATAGTTCTTGGATTTGACTGGAGGACTCTATTATTGGGCTGATTATTCAGGTAATCCTATGGACAGAAGAGCACAATGAAAACAAAGGGCAATATTGCAATCACTCAGGGATAAGCGTATCATAAATGGTCAGAGCTGGGAGAGACACAAAATTTCAGGGGTCCAGTTCATCCTGTGCAATCAGGGAGTCAGACTAGATGCTTCTACAGGACAGTAACAGTATACCTGTTCTAATCATACATACATTGTTCTAAATGTGAAATGGGACTCCAAGTGTGGGAAGGGAGAGAATCTTTCTCTGAGGAGTCATGGTGGCTCTTGGCAGCCTTGTTTGTGTAATGGTTAAATGTACAGACTCTTATCTGAGAGAACTGGGTTTGATTCCCCACTCCTCCACAAGGATTTGCTGATGTGACCTTGGGTCAGCCACAAGTTCTCTCAAAGCTGTTCTGCTCAAGAGCAGTTCTTGGAGAGCTCTCTCAGCCCCATCTACCTCACAGGCTGTCTGTTGTGGGGAAGGGAAGGGAAAGGAGCTTGTAGGCCACTTTGAATTCCTTTGGGTAGTGAAGGATGGGTTATAAATCCAATCTCCTCCTTCTCCTCTTCTTCGTCTTTTCCTCAGAATCTCTGAACTACTTCCTGAATTTTTTCCTTGCATATCAGTGGAAATTCTGCCATAGGAATCAATTAGGGTTGCCAGCCTCCAGATGGGGTCTGAAGATCTCCCACTTTTACAACTGATCTCCAGCTGGCAGAGATCAACTTCCCTGGAGAAAATGGCTGCTTTGAAGAGTAGACACAACATCATTGTATCTTGCTGAGGCCCCTCCCCTCCCCAAGCCCTGCCCCTCTCCTGCATCCACCCCCAATGTCTCCAGGTATTTTCCAACACAGACCTAGCAACCCTAGAATCAATAGTGTGTGGAGGATTATATAATAGGATTATATAAACTCCCAGAAAGTATTTCTTAAGGCTGGTGGCCATGTACTCTATTTAAACTTTAAGCTTTGAAATTAGGCTTGCCAGTCCTCAGGTCTGGGTGGGGGTTCCCCCAGCTTTTCAGCCTCTCCTACCCACCAGCGAGCTGGCCAGCAGGGGGAAACCCCACCCCAACAGCCACCATGTGCCTTCAAAGATTTAGAAGAGGCTTACAGCTGTTTGTGTTTCTGAATGCGTGTGTGCCTTTAAATCTCAAAATGAAAGCTGCAGGAGGGCGGGGCAAGCAGACAGAGCCAAGTTGCTCTCAGTTCCTCTGTTTTCAGCAAAACTCCACATCCTAGGCTGTTGTTTCATTTTCCTATTAGTCTGAAGAAGTTGGTTGACATACAGCAGATGGTAATATTCAGCAATGTGAATAAATTGTCCCAGTGAGATCACAAAATTGTGTGCTTGCTAACTGTTTCTTATGGCTTCTTTGGCTGTGTGTACTCACTTTCATTTAGTGAAAGTTTAGCTGCTGGGGGATGAGGAAATGAAGAGTGTGTTCAGGGGAACTGCATTGCTGTATTTTTATTTACTTTAGGGAATGGGAAACTCCTTGCTCCACCCCCAAAGTCCCCAGATATTTTCTGAGTTGGACCTAGCAATCTTATTTGAAATTGTATAGACTGCATTCCTGCTGAGTGAGTCTCAGCCCAATAATTTATGTGCCTCTCAGTGGTTGGTGATGGCAAGCAGTTGCTGAAGATTGATGACTGGTGGATCATTGGAAAAAAGAAGAAGGTAAAGAGAAGAGGAGAGAGCAACAAGAAGAAGTGCTTTTGACCTAGGCCCCTGTGACTTAGTTTGAATGAACAGAAAGAACTGAACTCACTTGATCTGATATTTATTTACTCTGATACTGATGAGAGGGGCCACAGTTAGCCAGTTTGGGAGTGTCCTAACCCAAAACAGACTAGGATGGACTTTTTTCTTCCCTCTTTGACTCCCCAGTCACATTTACAAATAGGTTTGTTCCCTTGATGTCAGAAACACTCCCTGCTTATGTTGTAGTTTGCTCTTACCAAGCAGCAACAAGAAAGGTATGAAGGACTTGAAGGTAAAATGTATTGGAAGAATTCAGATTAATGTAATAGATACTATGCAAAAATGAAAAAAAATCAAATGTCCCTAATAATCAAGGAATATCTTTATAATAAATAATTTCCAATTGAAAATAAGCTAATGGGGGGACCTTACTTTTACCTGCAAATGTCACGCTCAGTCCCCTTCCTTTGCCTCAGCTTACATTCTACTGGATCACTATCAGGCAGCAGATTGTTCATTGACCTGTTTGAACATAGGCAAGCTAATCTGGATGCACCTGTTTACATTACTACACTTTCTTTCATCTGCCCTCCTCCACCCAGTCTGCCACTGCTGCTGCCTCTATTTTTATAAAAGGTTCATAGTTAAAAGTAAAAATAGCCATCTGATTTTTTATTTAAACTTACTACTTAGGTGCCAGTGTGTTTTCAGTGCCTGCTCCAAAGTCAGTGTGATGCTCTAGGATTCGCAGTAAAAACTCTAAGGTACCATAGAGTTTTACTGCAAATCCTAGAGCATCACTGGCGTGATGTGCCCAGCATCAGCACTTCTGGATGATGTCATCATGTAGGGCATGTCGCTTGGTGATGGGGGCAGGGATTCTCATGGCAACCTGCTCCATGCCGGCAGGTTGGGGTCCTTACAGCCTGGGCCATCCAGGTCAGGGTTGTTTTAGCTCCTAGACAAACTTTTGAGAACTTTGGTTGACCCCGTTGATCGGAGAGCTGATCCTTTTGCAATGCAGCTCATTGCTCCATGTTCACTTCTCACATACTATCATACTGCAGTTCCTGCAACAGACTGTGGCTGGCCAATGGCTTTCTACAGCCCTGGAGTTTGATGTTTTTGCTCCGGCTGGGTCCGGGGCTGTTCTGCCAGTCTGTCAGGCAAGCCTGGACCTCTTGTTTCAGGAACCTCCCATTCTTTGGGAGTATGGGGGTGAAGGGAGTCCCCTTTCATATTTTAGATCACTCTGGGTTCTCTATTTGTACATGCTGGATCCAGCATCTCATCACCTGGCAACGGTCCTTTCCTAGCAACAGAGGAAAAAAGCAAGGGGGGGGGAGAGCAAGGGGAGAGGGCTGCAGCTGAGGAAGAGAAAGAGTAGGAGGCTTTCACTGGAGGCATCACTGTGGATCCAAAGGTATGTCTGACTTGCTGCTAAAGCTGCATACATTTCTGTTCTTATGCTGTGCTTGGTTAAATGAATGCTGAACTGTATTGAATGCAGGGAATGCACTGCATAAGTATGCCCTTTTCCTTGATAGTGAAGGAATGTACCTGTGGTCACGGGGTAGGCTTTAGTTCCCTAAGAATAAACCCACCTCTAGGACTCTCCGTGTATCCCAGTGTGGGCCTCAGTGCTCAGGATTGGATAAGGTGGTGCTTTGTAGGTTGTTCCCTAGCACAAGGGATATGTGATGCCTTTCTAAAATCTTGCACAAACCAGCAAACAAGTAGAAATGGGAGCTGTTCGACTTTTGAAATAATAACTCTAGAGCATGAAACAGACCAGGCCTGCCAAGGACCAGAGCCATTACTCTTAAGACAGGTTGTTGGGAAAAGAGGATGTTGAACAGAGGAGAAAAATGCAACTTCCCCAGTTCCCTGAAGAATCAACTTCTGCACTGCTCAGCAAGAAATAGAGGGAATGGAATCCTTTCATCCACCCGGGGATCCTGCTGGGGGTGAGGGGGGGAAAGTCCCCTTGAAAACTGGCTGACTGCTAAAGAGGATCAAGCACAAAACAGAGGGGAGAAGCTGCATCCTGGCAATAACTGGTTTTGCCAAAGCACAGGCTGAACTGAAAACTGCAGTGATGATGAAGTGTTTGAATCAGTGCAGTGACAACACAGGAGACAGCAGCATATCCTCTGCTGAAGCTCAGTGTAGGAGAGGGACAGTGCTTAGCAGGCGTGCAGAATTCTGCTGGTGTCGCTTGGCTAACTGTCTTGTGAGAAGACCTTGACATGAGATAGCCAAGAAGGT
Organism: Heteronotia binoei; assembly: GCF_032191835.1. Lineage (NCBI taxonomy): Eukaryota > Metazoa > Chordata > Lepidosauria > Squamata > Gekkonidae > Heteronotia > Heteronotia binoei. The sequence goes on from NC_083224.1 coordinate 51,724,069, forward strand.
AGACTTAGGACTGTGCCAGGTATTCACACATCTCAGTTTGAGGGCTGAAAATGTAGTTGTGGGAGGGGCAAAATATTCCTCAAGCTACTTAAACTGAGAAAAGAGACCATTACCTTTGATGCTTAGATTCCCTTGTCTTCTCTGGCTTAGCTGCCTCTGTTTTTTACCTATTAGGGCTTCTTTCTCCATGTTCTGATCCCAGCCATCCAGTGATCACATGATAACTTCACATCACTACATACACAACCAGATTTAGGTATGTGAATCACCTCTTATCCTCTTTCTGCACAGGCGAACACTTTATGCCACTTTTGTCCTTGCCAAAAGAACAGGGCAGTTTTTTGCGGCTGCTAAAAGTGCTACCTTGGGGCTTGGAGCATCACTCTTCAGCTGTGTTACATTCATCAAAGCCTAAGAACTTATCTAAAATTTGGCTGTTATCTATTAAGCAAAATGATGTGGGTTCTTTGGTCATTGACTTATGGTATATTTCATTCAAACAAAGCCAAGGTCTTAATACACAGACTGTATCCAATCCAGTTGTCATCTTTGAGGATAAGATGTGCTCTGTTTGTGCCTGCAGCTCTGTATTGAAATCTCCTGTCCAATCACTCCATCTCCTTTAACAGCAGATTGTGCCTACTGATCTTAATATATGTAGTACTTTAATAAACAAAAAGATAAATCCCTGCCTCAAGGACCTTACAGTCATATCTGTCTCTTTAAAATACACAAGGGGGACCTGCAAGAACAAACTGAGGTAAATCCGCAAACTGAGCACTATGGCATTTGTATTTGAGGTTAGCTACTGAGACAGTGCCGAATGAAACACTACTGAGCAATCCTAACACCCGGTGCTACTCCTTTCTGGATTCCAGTAAGCTGTACCACTCATGCGTTCCTGTTTCAAGATAGGATGCAGCCACCCCAAACAGATGTGATATACTGTGGTGCTAGAACAGTAGGAGGGGGGGGAGGTTTCAGTGCTGGTTGAGAAATTCGCAGTGCTGAATATAATAGCCCCTGTCAAACTGTTAGAAGCTCTCCTACCTTGATGGGGGTTAATTTGGATAAAAGTTAGCACTTCAATCCTAATTAAGCACTTTAAAGTAACTCTTTTGCTGCAAGAGGCTACAGTGACCCTAAGAGCTTGAAGGACTTGGACAGGGTAGTTATTGGGACAGAGGAATACATGGCTGATGACTCACTTCCTCCAGTTTCAGTTCCCTCTCTGCATTAGGTGCTGGACTGCAAGGAAGCAATAGACAAACCATCTACTTCCCAGGCCTCCAGCTTGTGCCTGTGCTCTGCTGTCAGGCTGCCAGGGCTCAATGACAGCAAGAGGGTTGGTAGGGATGCCAGCTCCCAAATGGAGCCTGGGGAGTCTCCTGGAATTACAGCTCATCCCCAGACTATAGAGATCAATTCCCTTGGAGAAAATGGACAGTTTGGAAGGTGGACTAAGAACATAAGAGAAGCCACGTTGGATCAGGCCACTCTGTATCACACAGTGGCCAAAAAAAAACAGGTGCTATCAGGAGGTCCATCAGTGGGGCCAGGACACTAGAAGCCCTCCCACTGTGCCTCCCCCCCAAGCACCAAGATTACAGAGCATCACTGCCCCAGAAAGAGAGTTCCAACAATATGCTGTGGCTAATAACCACTTATGGACCTCAGCTCAATGACCTCTGCTCTATGAAGCCCACTCCCCTCCCCAAACCCCACCCTGCACCCCCAAAATCGTCAAGTATTTCTCAGCCTGTATCTGGCAACCCTACTCTCCAAACACCTACTGTACATAATTAACTGATACTTTACAACTATTTAAAACAAATAATTGGAATAAAAACATCATAAAGCAACAAGGAATACTCTATGATGATATGATACAGTCTGCAGGGTCGAAGCAGACTTTATTATTATTTTTTTTTTAAGATCAGATTTCTCAGTTAAAAGCCTGGGAGAAGCAAAATGTTTTGGCCAGGCATCTAAAAGACAGTAAGGCAAATGTCAGTCAAACTGCCAGGGGGGGAAGAGGGCATTTCAAAGGTGAGGTGTCGCCACTGAAAATGTCCTGTCTCTTGTCACCACCTACTTCATTTCTGAGGGCACAGAGAGCAGGGCTTTGGGGGAAAGAACCTGCAAGCTGAACAGTCACTGGCACACATGACCATGTTTGAAACCACATGTGATTACTCTTTACAACAAGCACCTAAATCTCTACTTGTTACGAGAGTAAAAATAGCTAGTGCAAATGCTCTTCAATGTACTTCTTTAGGCTAATTTGATCTTTGGTGAATTGAAAACCAGACCTTTGAACCCAGCTGTAAATCTTGTCCCTTCCCAGTAAAATTTCTTTCACACACAGAGTGAGAGATACACACACACACACACTGCTGCCACCAGATCTGAAACGGTACTTGGGTATTAACTCCAGATGCAAACTATCTTGTTCAAAGTGGTCCTCAGAATGCCAAGCCTCGGTTCCTTCCCAAATGAGGTTTACCTTTCAGCAGGATGTGGTGGGTTTGATGAAGAATCCACGTGGGGGCCTTTGAGATAATGATTAAATATTTCTACAGCCATCAGCAGACGCTGCAGCTACACTTGCTTACTGGAATGAACATTGAAAGGCTTATTAATCCTCAGGTTTCAGGTCATAAGATGAGAACCAGCTGTGCCAGGAAGAAATCTGCTCCATGCTTGAGGCTCTGCAATTAGGTGATTACAGGAGCTTTATGTCTCCTGGGAAGCATACAGCATTGGCCACAGTCAGAGCCAGAGAGCAGGTCATGTGGAGGAGATGGGCCACTAACTGTAGACTAGCCGACCCATTGTTGATGGGGAGTATGCTGGTTTGGAGGGTTTGGAGGCCACCTTGCTTTATTGCTGCATGAATCTTGTTGCTGACATTGCAGTTGTGATAGCGCCATAATAAATTGGAGTAATAATGAAATGTAATTACAGTTATGATTATTACTTTATAATTAGAATGTTTGTTATAAAATGGCAGTAGGGACAGACTGCTAATAGTGCCGGTGGATTAATTCCCAGCGTCTTTGTGCTGCCCAACATTTCCGGAGAGCCTTTTTTGGCCCTTCTGAGTTGTAATGATGCTGGCTTGCATGGCCTTTTGCCAACAGCCAAAACCCACTGCACTTCCCGCTGCCCAGCTAACCATTCCACTCCCAGAGCTTTTTAAATATTTCAAATAGGACTGCAATGTTTAGTTGAAAAATTGGTTCAATTAATCTTTTTTTAAAAAATTGTGATTGATTAAAAATATGCCTTTTATTAATCAGTCAACATTCTTTTTTAAAAAAGCTTTTTTCTTTCTAACAAAGAACCATGAATTGCAGCTTACAATCTTAGCATTTCCCTTTTGTACAAGGCAGAAGGTAGAAAGCTTCTCTTAGGATGGCACCTGTCATCTGTGCTTTATGTATGAGGAAATATCTCTTCTGCAAAGGTGTTTTTGTGTGACATGTGTACATACCTGAAAATGAGGAAACAATACTTCTTTTCCCCTAGAATTTTTGTTTTATTTCAATGCAAATTTATGGGTATTTACATATATAAAACTTTATTGCATTAGCTCATAGCCCCAGCAAATGACACTGGGAGAAAACTACAACTCAGACAATATAAACAATACAGACCATCTTGGTGTGAATTAATATGCTTATTTAAACAGCTGATTAATTGACTACATTTTTATTCCCCTTTTCATCAGGTTGCAGGTCTAATATCAAGAGAACAAGGAAGTGGTTGTGTGTTCATTATCTTGCTCAGATGCTGCTCAATGTGTGTGACTGGGGGACAGCTGAATGATAATTTATCCAAAGCCAAACAGTGCAATTCAGTCTTGGGGAACTCCATCACCTTGCACAAATTCATGCTCTGTTTGTAGAACTCCTGCAAGAAGAAGAAAAATGAATTCAATGGATCTCCTATCAGGAGAAGAGAGAAGTGGTGAGATCAGTTCCAAGAACCCCTTCCTCTCCAGGTATAATATAGTGGATTCTTAGGCATTGAAGAGGTGAGGTAGTAGTGATAACAAGCTCTTTATTAAGTACAGCATGGTGGGTGGCTGCACTAACGCAACTGGTGAATGGGGCACACTGGGCCAAATATATAACTGCTAGCACGTTATTGGATCATTCAAACCAGCAGGGGGGCTGTGATTGGAGCTGGGCAGTTTGGATTTGGATCTTATTGCCCATTGTTCCTAAGTCCCCAAGCTCAGTCCTTCAGGCTCTGATGAGCCATGCAGGAACACCATTTGGTAACACATTCACATACATAACACCAGGCTTCTGAGGTGCAGGGACTAGGATGCAAATGGGGACCAGGGGACCAGATGAGTAAAAAGGTCTAGAGGCCAAGACAAAAGGCCATAGAATAATAGGTGTTCTAATTCCACAATCTTCAGTTTTGCATAAACTATAATTTAGTTATTCTGCAACACCCACTGCCAAATCCTTTTAAATGGATGCCAGCAATTGAACCTTCCCCATGCCAAGCAGAGGCTCTGCCACTGAACCATGGTCACTCCCCAACTCTCATAAATTCCTTTCCATGCACGCGCACGCACACACACACCATTTTTAAAGATTAAGAATAAAGCATGGACCATTGTGTCTGGTTATTTGGGATACCTTTAAGTTTATTCTGTCTGAAGATGTAGATAGGATCCTTGGAGGTTTGAGGCTTATCACCTGCTTGTATGACCCTTGCTGCTTCTGGTGAATTAAATGTTCCAGGGAGATGGGGAGGTCTGGTTGACTGAGTCCCAGCGTTAGTTAATGCACTTTGTGTTGCACTCACTTCTAAAGAAGCCCATCCTGGACCCAGGAGTTCTGAATAACTATCAACCAGTCTCAAATGGGAGGGGCAGCAAATACAGTAGAAGACAGAGTCAGGATACAGGTTGATCTTGACAGTCTAGAAAGCTGGGCTAAAACAAATAAAATGAATTTTAATGGGGATAAATGAAAAGTTCTTCATTTAGGTAGGAAAAATCCAATGCATAATGGTAGGATGGGGGAGACTTGTCTTGGCAGTAGTATGTGTGAAAACAATCTAGGGGTCTTAGCATGAGTCAGCAGTGTGATGCAGTAGCTAGACAGTCTAATGCAATTTTGAGTTGTATCAACAGAAATATAGTTTCCAAGTCACATGAAATAATGGCGTCACTTTCCTCTGCTCTGGTCAGACCTCACCAGCAGAATTGTGTTCAGTTTTGGGCAACACAATTTATGAAGGATATACACAAGCTGGAACGTGTCCAGAGAAGAGCAATGAAGATGGTGAGGGGCTTGGAGACCAAGTTGTATGAAGAAGGGTTGAAAGAGTTTGGTATGTTTAGCCTGGAGAGGAGACAACTGAGAGGTGATATGGTCACCATCTTTAAGTACTTGAAGGGTTGTCATATAAAGAATGGTGTGGAACCCCATTTCTGTTGCCCCAGAAGGTCAGACCAGAACCAGCAGGTTGAAATTAAAAGAGTTTCCAGCTAAACATTAGGAAGAACTTCCTGACAGAGTGGCTCCTCAATGGAACAGGCTTCTGTGGGAGGTGGTGGACCTCTCCTTCTTTGGAACTTTTTAACTTTGGAACTTTGGAACAGCAATGCTGATTCTATGAATTTAGGCAGATTATGGGAAGGAGGGCAGGAAGGGTTGCATCAGTGCTTAGTTTTTATGGCCCTTTCTTGCATGCCTGGGGAAATGCTGATTTCCACTTTGGGGTCAGAAAGCAATTTTCTCCAGATCAGTTTGGCCAGGGATCTTGGAGGTTTTTTGTTATCTTCTGGACATGGAGCAGGGGGTACTGGATGTGTACATGTTGTGGGGGAGGTATTTGTGAATTTCTTGCATTGTGTTGGGGGTTGGACTAGATGACCTTGGAGGTACCTTCCAACTCTATGATTCTTTTGCAAGGTGATTTAATTGGTGGAAGTTGGGCAACTTCAAGCCCTCCTGGATTAGGCAAATTGTTTAGTTCTAGGTATAATTTAAGGTGCTTCTGCTAACAAATCCCTATATGTAGGGCTGTCGACCTCCAGTTGACACCTGGAGATCTCCCATTATTACACTTGATATCCAGATGACCAAGATCAGTTTCTCTGGAGAAAATGGCTGCTTTGGAGGGTGGAATCTATGGGATTGTACCCTGCTGAGGTCCATCCCCTCCCTAAGCCCTAGCCTCCACCCTCAAAATCTCCCAGTACTTCCCAATCCAGAGCTGTCAACCCTACCAATATGGTTTGAGATTAACATAATTGAAGGACTCAGATTAAACAGCTGGCAACCCAGAAGGGAGCCTTCTTAGTAGTGACACCAAAATTCTAGAACTCGCTTCCCAGGGAAATTTGCCTTTCCCCTTCGATTGCTATCTTCCCCCAGTGAGTGAAGACCTTTGTTTGTTTGTTTCATTTGGCATTCCCTCAGTAATCCTGCCTTCTTCCGCAATGTTTTAACTGTTCTTTTTATCTTTTGTATTTCTTTTGAAATCTGATTTTAAATCGTGTTAATGGTGTATTTTTGTGTTAGTTTTAATGGCTTTTAAGATGAGATTTTAATTTGTATGTTTTAATTTGTTAGTCCCCTTGGTGGCCATATGAAGGAAGAAAAATGAACTGCCACTTGAAACACTAACATCATAAATTACTTTACATGCTTTGCAGGAGGACAGATCATTCTAATGATATTTTGGTGTTACTGTTCTAACCCATCTTTCCTTCAGGAAGCTCAGGGCAGGGTGCCTGGTTTTCCCTTGCCTATTTTATCCTCACAGTACTATGAGCCTGGTTAGGCTGAGAGGGTGTAAGTGGCCAAGGTCATCTGTGAATTTCCTGTGAAGCCAATCCCTGCCCAAAAGATACCTAAATCACAGCACAGTTGTGATCACTCACTCAATCTCCAAGTGCAACAATCACTTTTTGGCCTTAATGGGAACTTAATGGAGTATAACTAGAGTGAGCATCTTAAATATTCTGTCATCTGAGGTCATTGTCAAGCCGCTTAGTGTGGGTTCACCCCCCCCCTTTATTTACTGTTAGGCTTGCAAGGTCAGCAAAAGCCCGCAGGCCATCTCTCTCTTTCTTTCTTGCTCACAACAAAGATTATTTTAGCGCCTTGCAAGCTTTTTCCAAGCAACGCAAGAAGAGGTAGAGATTCTGCCTGCTCTTTGCCCAAAGCTGCTTTCTAAACCGCAGGGTTTTTGCTTCTTTTTCTTCTTCTTCAAAAAAGTGGGTTTATTTTGATATAGATGAAAGCACTCTGAATGCTATGTGCTTTTGTCTGGTGTACTATTTCTCTCTATTTGGACAGGCTAGAGAAACAAACACAACTTGGCACACACAGCAGCAGATTGTCTTCTTCCTCACTACCAAACTGGTTTTCAGTATCCTTCTTTCAGAAATGAAGACAGAAATTGGTATGTTGCAAAAACAAATAGATGTGGCTATTTGGGAATGAGGTGGCCTCAGAAAAGCTGTCATGGCATGAGTCAGGATGAGACCATCAGATTCACTCACTACTGTTCACAACAGCATTTGGCTTCAGCATATAGTTTACTGTGATTAAAGCTCCTTTTAAGCTTTGGAAATAGAAACATCCCCCGATCATCAGTGAGGTCAGTACTGTGAATGTAATACTTCTGTTCTCTAGTGTGTCAATGTTAGCATAGTAGGGAAATTTACTTTTTTTAAAAAAAGAAGAGATTATCAAAATGGAGCTTGCTAGCATCCTGTAATTATTGTGTAATGCACTTGCTGGATAGCCTGCACTTGGTATTATTGTGAGCTGTATTTTCTGAACCTCACATTTTGTTCATGATTGAAAATAGTTTTGGCCACTATAGTGCATTTTTGTTAACTGTAGTCTTTAAATATTGCATATTGTGTTTGGGACTGAAAACAGTTTGGCTACTATAGGCATTTCCTCAAATTTTTATAAATCTAGTGTTTTGATGTGATATACCATATCTGGGCATGTGCAATATGTTTTAACATCCACTTAATTATGAATTAAGGTGTTTCTCATTCTGGCCTTCCACAATACTCCCAATTTTCAAATTAGAAACCACTAGTACTTTCGTACTTTATAATGTGCGGTCATAGAGTTTTGTCCTCCCCTTCCTCGTGTTATTCCTGTTGTCGATAGGGAAATTCACTATTATAACAGCTTGAAATAAGATTACTGCTTACTTGAATCATCTAGACCAAGTTTCTCTACAAGAGACTTTTTATTGTTGTTGTTGTTGCTGTATTACTGCATTTGCCCTGTCTTTGTTGGTTACTCTCCTGGATAATATTGGCTGATTTATGAAGTGGAGTTACCAGATTTCCCCAGCGACTGACAGGGGTTGGGAAGGTAGGATTGCCAGCTCCAGGTGGGGGAACTCCTGACAATTTGGGGAGGTATCCTGGGGAGGACAGGGACCTCAGTGGGGTACAATGTGATAGAGTCCACGCGCCCCCCCCAAAAAAAATAATCTTTTTTTTTTTAGGGAAATGAATCTCTGTAATCTGGAGGTCTTGTAATTCTGGGAGTTCCTCAAGTCCCACCTGGAGGCCAGCATCCCTATTTATGAAGAGATGCTTAGATGCATCTCTTCATAAATAGGGAACTGAAACAAATATTCATAACTATTCAGAAATCCCTCCATTTTCCAATTGAACTTCTCTTTTGTTTTGCCTGGAAAATTTTGAAATAATAACAAATCACATTTTATATATTCAGAATCTGAATGCTTTAGGCTTCAGCTATGTAATCTCATACACTGATAACTATTAAAGCTGATTGCCATTACATAGTATCAATCAGATGCCATCATATACTAAATACCACTTCATGCCTAATAGATCTGATGTTAAATAATACAGCATGGCAAATACTGACAAATATGAAACACCCATAGCTTTCTGTCTGGTTTTTCTCAGAGAACCCTGGATAAAGATTATCTGGGGTTCCTCAGCAGCAACAGCTGAAAGACAGATTGCCCACTTTTACTGATCTTCTATGGCAATGCTTAGCTAGAGGAGAGTGTTGTGCATGTGAATCTTTCCACATAGGTTCTTTGCCTTAGGTTCAATGCTGTTAAGAAGCAAAATTTTCCATTTCCACACAGCATTGTGATGCATTTGTGTGCCTCTTGGGGTTTCCCTGGCTTTTTTCCTGATCTTTCTCAGACCTGCTTTGCTGTAAAGTTTTGGGAAAGATTTCAGCAAAGCCCAGATGGCTGCCATGTGGGTTGTGTTTTCCCAGTTCTGCCTAGAGGGAAGTCATTTTCCCACCCTTGTCTAGTGTCTGGCCCTTGTTCTGGTGCCTGGCTCCACCACTGGGGGAGTTTTTTTTTAAATTAGCAATTGAATATTGTTGTAATGTTATAACAATATATACATCAGGCTCTCTGAATTCCCAGTTTTCATCTGTAGCCCTTTTTGTTGCAGAGAAATAAGGGGAAAGGCATATTTCTGTGACAAAATGGGCTAGATGCTTAATTTTTTTAAAATTGAAACTGGGAATTCAATGATTCTCATAAACTGAGAAGGCCCTGAAGGCATGCAGGATGGCCTCAGTCCATGGAATGGGGTAGGGAAACTGTGGAGAAATCTTGAATGTGGGAGCCCCATTGCTGCTCTGACATATTGGCACAGCAGCATTGGGGAACCCTCACATGACTGTTCTCACATGCAAAACACCTTTGTGTTCTTGGACATGCTCTTTGTTCTGAGTAATTGATGGTAATATCCAATATGGCCTCATATGAACTGTGTGAACCCTAGAACTCTGCAACTCACAGGAATTCTGTGGCAGACCTGCAGAGGTTCCCTGGCATATATCAACATGGAAAATGTTCCCTGAAGTTTTGAAATGACTGCACCCTGCTATTGTGCTTCAGCTATCTAAATTGCCAAATCCTCGGCACCATTCAAATACAGCAAATTAACATCTTCTGACAAATACTAAAATTAAATACAGGGGGTGTCATGTATCTCACATTTGGAGAGTACTCAAGCAGTCGGAGAGTGCAGAGAACATTTGACAGCAAAATCTTCAGAGAAGGATTTTGGAGAAAATTGTAAATCTTAAGGAGGGGATTGAGTCCCTTTCAGCTCTATTGCTCTGAATTTTAAAACAGCCAAGCGAACACAGTAGGGCTAGGCACGTTCTCTTTATATAGAGCTGCTTTCTCATTTGGATGGGTCCCTGTTCTATAGCATCCTTGGCAAAATGGAGAATCTAGCCCTAATGAAAGCTAGTGGTTTAAAAAAATGCTCCTTGACATCAGATGGAAGCTGAACATGTAAGTGATATAGACAGCAAGTTGCAATGTTAGCAATTTCTTATGTGGCTGCTAAATCCACACCACATTTTACAAGAGATCCCTTTATGATGGTATCAGGAAGTTCAGGCAGCTGTCTATGTATGCTTGTGTACTATATAATTGCATCGCTATATTAAAAAAAGACATTGATGCTGTTAGGTTTGGCATTTGCTTAATAAGTTTACAATATTGAAGTTGAACGGTGCATTTGTAAAAATTTTGTTGCAAAATTCGACACGATGCTGTATACTTTGTAAATTAAAGTTACATTTCAGGGAATAACCCTCCCAATTTTAATTCCAGGAAAAGAAACTAAGCATACTTAAAATTTAATCTTAAATTGCTGAATTTGTAACAAAATTTATATTTTGAAACATGACAGGGGATCCATCAAAGATTAATGATATCTCAGTGGTGAATAAAATCTCAACATGCTATGACACCAGTAGTGTCCCATCTGACGAGACTGGCAATCCCGACAATGGCACATATAAGGCTCATAGGTGTTCATGCACCATTCCCGCTCATATCGTTCAGGGGAATATTCTTGGTAGCAACTCCTGTAATGATGGTGCTTGTTGGCCAAATTGTGCTTATGCGGAACAATAGGCATCCTATGTGCATGCTGGAAATCCCCTTCAGAAGATGTATCAGGATCCAATTCCTCTGATATCACTGGGGAGTCATCCTCTGGGCCAGGTTCATTATGTGTTGTAGACCCCTGACCTTCATTAACTTGAGCCTCTGACTGCAGTATCTGTACTGGTGACTCGTTAAGGATCGAAATAATGGCAGTATCAGGTACCCATAGATATAGAGTGAAGAATCATGACCCACTGAATCTATATCAATAGAAATGTTATTCTTACACCATACATGCATGTTTTTGAATATCTGCTTGTAATCCATGACCCCTCAAAAAAATTCAGTGCAAGAAACATTTCAGAGGCACCAGATTAAAGCTCATCTTGCATTAACCTTCTGAAGTGTGACTTTTAATAATTGTCATTATAAGTCATGGGAGGTCTTATGACTATTCTAGGGAGAGCATACAATGGTTAGAATAAAATTTCCACATTTGTGTTCCACTAGGATTGGAAATGTAATATAGAAAAGGCATTTTGATACTGGTTTGGGCAGGTTTTGTAGCATTTTTGAAATTATCTGACTCAATGCCAGGATGACCTATCCGCCTCTTGTAGGTGATCATCTCTGTGGCCTTCATATTTCTAAGGTATATGATCAACAAGCACCAGAGCTGTTCCTTCCTCCCACATGGAAGCAATTAATTAGCTAATGGTTATTCAGCCCATTGAAGATATGTCCTAAGCATACACAGTATAGCAGGAAGGAAGAATAAGAACATAAGAGAAGCCATGTTGGATCAGGCCAATGGCCGATCCAGTCCAACAGACAGACAGACAGACAGACAGACACACTGTGGCTAATAGCCACTGATGGGCCTCTGCTCCATATTTTTATCTAACCCCCTCTTGAAGTTGTCTATGCTTGTAGCCACCACCACCTCCTGTGGCAGTGAATTCCACATGTTAATCACCCTTTGGGTGAAGAAGTACTTCCTTTTATCCGTTTTAACCTGACTGCTCAGCAATTTCATCGTATGCCCATGAGTTCTTGTATTGTGAGAAAGGGAGAAAAGTACTTCTTTCTCTACTTTCTCCATCCCATGCATTATCTTGTAAACCTCTATCATGTCACCCCGCAGTTGACGTTTCTCCAAGCTAAAGAGCCCCAAGCGTTTTAACCTTTCTTCATAGGGAAAGTGTTCCAACCCTTTAATCATTCTAGTTGCCCTTTTCTGGACTTTTTCCAATGCTATAATATCCTTCTTGAGGTGCGGTGACCAGAATTGCACAGTTTTCCAAATGAGACTGCACCATCGATTTATACAGGGGCATTATGATACTGGCTGATTTGTTTTCAATTCCCTTCCTAAAATTCCCAGCATAGCGTTGGCCTTTTTTATTGCAATCGCACACTGTCTTGACATTTTCAGTGAGTTATCTACCACAACCCTAAGACCTCTCTCTTGGTCAGTCTCTGCCAGTTCACACCCCATCAACTTGTATTTGTAGCTGTGATTCTTGGCCCCAATGTGCATTACTTTGCACTTGGCCACATTGAACCTCATCTGCCACGTTGACATCCACTCACTCAGCCTCAACAGATCCCTTTGGAGTTCCTCACAATCCTCTCTGGTTCTCAATTCCTGAACAATTTAGTGTCATCTGCAAACTTGGCCACTTCACTGCTCACTCCCAACTCCAAATCATTTATGAACAAGTTAAAGAGCATGGGACCCAGTACTGAGCCCTGCAGCACCCCACTGCTTACCGTCCTCCACTGTGAAGACTGCCCATTTATACTCACTCACTGCTTCCTATTAATTAGCCAGTTTTTGATCCACAAGAGGACCTGTCCTTTTACTCCATGACTCTCAAGCTTTCTAAGGAGCCTTTGATGAGGAACTGACTGGCCTGTAATTTCCTGGATTTCCTCTGGAACCCTGTAATTTCCTGGATTTCCTCTGGAACCCTTTTTAAAGATGGTGGTGACGTTTGCTACCTTCCAGTCCGCAGGAACAGAGGCAGATTTCAATGAAAGATTACATATTTTTGTCAGAAAACCCACAAGTTCAACTTTGAGTTCTTTCGGAACTCTTGGATGTATGCCATCCCGACCTGGTGACTTATTAGTTTTTAATTTGTCTATCATTTGTAGGACCTCCTCTCTTGTCACCTCAATCTGACTCAGGTCTTTCAGCACCCCTTCCAAAATTAGTGGTTCTGGAGCGGGCAAACACTTCTCATCTTCCACAGTGAAGACGGAGCCAAAAAATGCATTCAGCTTCTCAGCCATTTCCCTATCCTCCTTCAGTAATCCTTTTACCCCTTGGTCATCCAAGGGCCCCACTGCCTCCCTGGTTGGAATGTTGCCTATACCACCATTCTTTTCCACTTGTTCCAATGGCTAGGAACAGAACATCATATATTCGCACCATATTCTTATGCAGAGAGTTGCTAATGGTGTGTCTCATATGCAACCTAGCAGGAGAGCTGTAGGGGAGCACACAGGTTTAAATTTAGAGGGTTGCTTTCCCAGATTCTGATATACTCACTGACTGATTGATATAGACACATGAGTGCACCCGTGTGAATCAGAAAGCCAGATGAAATAGACACTCGGTTTGATCTAAATCCTTGGATGCACTGAGCACAGATAAAACTCGACAGGGTGTGAGGGCGTGAGGAGGTTATAGCAAGATGTGCCCACATCCTGGCCATTTTGTCAGCTGTGGATTCTATACTTTGCCCGTTCAAGAGAAACACTTGCAGCCTCCAGCCTGCCATGCTAACAGGATTTTTTAACCAAGCCTATTACCCTATTTTGCACACAGTCATCTGATCACCATGAACAACTGCAAGTTTTATGTGTGTGACGAGGCTATTTCATCTTTCACAGGTTGAGTTTGGTTTTTTAATTGCAGCCTGCTAGCCCACAGGTTGATTGTTTTTTTTTAAAAAAAAATCCCCTGAAGTCATTGATTGCACATGAATAGCAGTATCCTGAGCATCCAGTAGCCATGGACTAAACCACATGTGAAAAGAAAAAAATTGCACAATAGCTATGATGTGGGAGGTTCTTCAAACCGAGTGGACTCCCTGGTTTGCAGAAAAGTCTTATGTTGAGGATACAAACCCCCCAACTTATAGAAACATCATGTACATGTCAACTAATGCCAGAATCAAGCAGCATCAAATGCTTCACCAAAATGCAAATGCAGTGGTGGCCACCAGCCCCATCTGACCACCCCACTTACACTGATTTCTGCTCCCTTGCTGTGCTGGTGGCAGAGGTGAGCAAGCAGGCAGGAGGAGTGGGGGGAGGGAGACAGTTGGGGAGGGAAGCTAAAGTCTTTGGGTAGGTGCAGGGGTCCAGATGGAGGAGGCAGTTGGGGGAGGCCAGAGCTGAGGGCAACAAGTACAGGGGAAAGGGGACTGATCCCCCAGAGGGTCCTCTGTTGTCCAAGGGATGCTGAGAACTGGCTGTCTGGCCAACAAAAAGTAGTGAAATGTTCATTAGGGATGGAAGAGGCAGAAGATGAAAGCTACAGTTGCTGGCCACCATTGAATTCAAAACCTGGTGTCCTATTCTACATAGCAACTGTCTTGAGAATTGTACCTTCTGTCCTCAGTGAACAAAATGGGGACTGCAGCATTACATTTCACCATCCTACTAATCTCACAACCATGTGCATCCCTGCAAGTTCACAATTGGCCTTTGCCAGGGCTCACTTTGTAGCAGGAGTTCCTTTGCATATTAGGCCACGCCTCCCTGATGTAGCCAGTCCTCCAAGTGCTTACAGTAGGTCCTGTAAGGAGAGCCCTGTAAGCTCTTAGAGGATTGGGAGGTGTGGCCTAATATGCAAAGCAGCTTCTGCTACAAAGTGAGCCCTGGCCTTTGCTTCTACAAGGAGAAATTTTGTGCCCTCTTACTTTAGGCTGAACAGCTCTTTAGCATTCTAGTTGTTGTTGCTCAGACTTTTAAACATGCTTCTTACAGCATTATTTCATTCTGACAACAACAGCTGTAGTGTGATTAAAGCAATGAGATATGCCAGCAATGACATACCAGAAGCAGTGGATGTAATCAACACATACTTAAGGAGAGCGCTGTACAAGTTAGAGCAAATAGCAGATTCTGGGATGCTTCATCTGAAAGCAGGGGGCCTTTGTCAGTGAAACAGTGGCCTTTCTGAAATGCTGCATAGTGTTCCAGTGAACTGATCTTGAATGCCTCTGAATGTATTAATCATTTCAGCGTGGGTAGAGAAAAGCTCGCCATCCCTGCAGTAGCCAGGTATAACTGTTGGGGAAAAAATCTGAATAATTCTCAGGTCTACAGAATTCAAGGATGAATTGCAAATAAGTAGTCAAGTTGTTGTATGTTCAGCTGGTGAATAAACTTAGCAGAATTAAAGGATTAATGTACAAAATGTATGAATGCCAGTGTCTGGTAGCTACAGTGGAGTGAGCAATATGAATCAGACAAATCTAAGCCAGTTGAAATTCTCTTTTTATTTCTATTCCAGACCAGATCTAAAACTCCCCTTTGTCATTTCATTGTGCAAGAAAGAGTGACAAAAAAGAGTGTTGAAATTGTTTTAAAGGGACATGGGTGTGAATTCTGATTGTTTGGTGGCCAAAAGGATACATCTGTAGATATTTGATCTGGGACTGGTGTGTTTAAGGGACCAATCATTTCCATCTGTACCTGCCCATCTTTCTTAGAGGCAAGGTAAATTGCTCAGGGTCCAGCATGGGGGTGGGGGCAGGTTGGAGCTAATTCATTTTACTAGAGTCCATAAGTTCCAAGGGGAGCAACTTGGTCTTCAAACCTGTTGGCATTATATGTTTCCAAAATAGAATTCTGCTTTAAAACATATGCTTTCCCAAAAGATCATGAAACTCATAAGACAGTATGTCTAGGATGAGACCAGGAAGGATGTCCAGTTGTAACTTTGTATTAGACCTGAGAAAAATTATACTTGGCCCTGAGATGGTAAGTAGAGGTGGAGCCTTCTCTGTAGTGACTCCACAACCCTAGAACTCTTTTCTTTAAGATGCTCCTCTGGTACCCAGCATTTTGTATTGTAGGCATCAGGTAAAACAGGATTCTGTTTGATTTTAGTTTCTTGTGTGGTGCCTGGTTTGTTCCAGGGGTGGTCTTAGGGGCTGCCCTGAGCCCCACATGGGAGGCACTGAGCTTCCCAATAACCCTGCTACTGCTGTTTGGCTGCTATCTTTTCTGCCACCACTATACTACTGCAACCAAATAAAAAAAACACTCTGTGAAAAATACTATTTCAAAGTATAATTCATACAAGGAAAAAAGTGCATTTCAGCAACCTCATTATTTTACATTCTGCTGTGCATAATTATGCACATATATACAACAGTGTACAAATAGTCCAAATAATGAATAAGTCCAAATCATAAGTCCAAAAATTGCTGCAACGGACTGCTAGCAAAGTAAAGTCTGTTTCGGATGACCAGGTCCTTCCTCCGGGAAGCGTTTTGCAAAACTTGTGGTATATGTGTAGAAAATGTTCACAATGTTCAGTTCTTTCACAAATTAATGTACAAAATCGGAACGCTGCTGCCTCCATCTGGTCAGGTGCTTTCTCTCTTTCCTTTGAGAGGTAGGACCGGGGTGGGGCCAGTGGGCCTAGCCATGCAGGTTCTTTTTCCATTCCTCACTCCTTTTAGGAGGTGGGGCCAGGGCAGACTGGCAGACAGGGCCTCATCCTGAACATCTGTACGGGACCCCAAACTCACTAAGACTGTCTCCAGTTTTCACTGTTTTTGTTCCTCCTCTTCCCGTTGCTACCTGCTGAACATTATTATAACTTCATTATTTCTATTAATTGATGTCTTGATTGACATGTTATTGCTTTATTGTTACAGGCGTAGATGGCTTTCAAAGGATATTAGACAGATATATGGAGGATAGGTCTATCAGTGGTTATTAGTCATGGTGACTAAAGGGAATCTCCACATGCAGAGGCAGCAAACCTCTGAATACTAGTGAAAGGAGGCAACATCAAGGGAAGGCCTCAGCCTCTATGCCTTGTTGTTGGATCTGCAGAAGAACCAATTGACCAGTATGTGAGACAGGATGCTAGACTAGATGAACTACTGATCTGATCCAGTAGGGTTTTTCTCATGTTCTTATAAGATAGCCTTCCATTCATTGGCCATATGGGTAGACCCAGACATTCTCATTTCTCTCAAATTCATCACTATCACTCTCCATCACTCAGCAAACCAATGCTATCTCCTCCAGTTATTCAGCAGGGTGCAAGCAAATCCCCTCCGTTTGGTTGTTACAAACCAAACAAGTAGATAAGGCTAAAGCACTTAAGCAAACAAGCACATAAAAAGTGCATTTTACAGTTGAAGATAGACACTTGAAACGGCTATCCATAATTAGCCTTTTTTTGAGCTCTGACCAAACTGCAGTTCACATTAAAAGGCAATGTTTTCTTTAGCTGCTATTCCGTAGCTTTACCTGCCTTTTTGTGGATGATATGGTTAAAAACAGTGCCATTCTAGTTATGAAATGCGCAAAGTTGTCTGCACTTTCAATCTATAAGGATATGGTCACTCTTCAGCAGAATACCACACCTAATATACTATGGCTGCGGTCGCACACACTAAATAATGCACTTTCAATCCACTTTCAATGCACTTTCCAACTGGATTTTACTGTGTGAACTGGGAAAATCCAATTGGAAAGTGCTCTGAAAGAGGACTAAAAGTGCATTATCTAGTGTGTGTGATCGCAGCCTATAAAGGCTTTTCAAATACAATATAAACCAGTGCAGAGTACTCCCACCTCACACTTGTCTTATTCCAAAAACTATGTAAAACAGAATTGTTCAGGAGGGCATTTTTATAAAGGTAGTTGGGCTGCCATCTCAAAGTGCATTCCTGGCTCTATGCATGTTAATTCTGGTGATGGAGAAGAAAAAGAAGCTGAAAACGGGCTTAAAGAGTAAGTAGTTATCAGTGGGCAATTTCCCACACAGCTTACTGAGGAGCGAAGTCCCTCCTCACCGCGCAGCATCTGCTCGGATTTCCCACCAACTGCTCCATGGATTCAGGAAGTGCCACACCTTTTGCGTCTCAAATGGAATCGCTAAAACCCTAGTTTACATTAGCAATGCAAAAGGTGCAGCACTTCCTGAATCTGTGGAGCAGTTGGTGGGAAATCCGAGCAGACACTGTGCGGTGAGGAGGGACTTCGCTCCTCGGTAAACTGTGTGGGAAATCGCCCAGTGTTTCTTCTTTGCCTTCAGGCATAAATTAGCCCCTGTCATTACATGTGAAACTGGAAATAATCTAGGTATGAATGAGTTAATTTTCTTCTTTCTTTTTTTGGCTCACTACACTATTCCAAGGAAATCAATGCAACTTGAGTTCAAGCCCATTGGAGTAAAGGAATCCAATGTATCATTCCTAGTAATATTAATTAAGGAGTAATCAAGTTGACAGAGATTTATTCATGATTGGTTTCCTTAAAACTAGTTTAACACAACTGAGAAACTGAAAATTGACCTCCTTGTTCATACACGGTTCCAAAATGATCATTAATTACAACATTAACCAGCATGAATGACCAAACAAGAATGCTCAGCTTGACTTCATCTCTGATTACTGACATGGCCTAGTCAATAATGCCCTCCCTGGATCAGAGACACCCTTGATCAGAAAGGGCTCAGAAAAATGACCAGGATATAACCAGGTTGTGGCAGCCAGGTACGCACAGTGATGTCATTTTTTGATCCTTGGATATTGGCTCTTCCTGTTATGGCAAATCAAAATTCACCAAGCAGTGGATTTTCACCATGTAATAAGGAACAGGTCTAATGACAGGTTAGTTTTAGGGTTGCCAAGCTCCAGGAGGCAGCTGGAGATTACCCGCTATTACAGTTGATCTCCAGATGACCAAGACCCTGGAGAAAATGGCTGCTTTGGAGGATGGACTCTATGGCATCATACCCCACTGAGGTCTGTCCCCTCCCCAAACTCTGCCCTGCTCAGGCTCCACCCCAAAAATCTCCACACAGCCCTATTTTACCCTACTTGTGATGTGTTGTTGCAATAGTAATCCCACTCTAGGAACCAGGCACCTTAAAATGGCATACAAAGTCCTTCCTGATGTCTACAATAATCTTATGAGGTAGGTTAGGAAGAGAAAATGTGCAATTGCACATTGATGGCAGAGAATTCTGAAATGGTTTCTTTCCAGTATGTCCAAATGTCTGGTACACACTCTTTTAAATTTGTATCACAGGTTAGATATATATTTTCTTAGGAATAACCCATATTTCCCCATCAGAGATTGTTATAAAATGTCATTTTCTGGATATTTGGTCCAATTCTTTTTTTTTTCCTATTACCCCTTTATTAGGTCCAATTCCTTAATTTTTCCCATTACCCTTAACTGACCTGTTCTACCAGTGTTAGTGTGCTGTACTATTTAGAGTGACGGACTAGGATCTGGGAGACACATGAGCAAATCCCTACTCAACCGTGGAAGCTTCCTGGGTGACCTGGGGCCAGTCACACACTCTCAGCCTCACTTACCTCACAGGGTTGTTATTAGATAAAATGGAGGTGATGCAAATGATGTAAGCTGCTTTGGATCCCCATTGGGGAGAAAGGTGGGATTTAAATGAAGTAAATAAATATAAATAACTAAACCCCAGAACTCTTTACTTTCCACATTTTTCTATGACTATCAGAAATCCAGTTTTTAATTCTCCCCAACTGGTAGACAAAGACTTCTTTCTCATCTTAGTCTCTATGTATCATGTATCACTGACAAGGGAATGAGCCTCCTGCTTACATGGAAACAATGTCTGTCATGGATGAGAGCAGAAGGGGATTATATTTATGGAGACTGACCAATGTTGGTGGTGGCACCAAGACTGGGAAAAATGTCATCCTGCCAAGTAGGCATAGTTTCACAGCCAGGAGTGAAAACATGCATCTCATTGTTGGCTGAGTAGGGTCTGGTGTGCTGATGCTGCCAAAATCTGAGACCCAGATTGATTAAGACTGTTTACACATATGGAAGAGGAGACTTGAAAAGGAGCTGCCCCTTCTGTGCATATGTGCGTGCCGTGGTGGGAGAAGTGCTACTATATAAGGACAGCATCCTCATCAGGCACACACCCATTTGAATCTCCCTACAGGAAAAAGAGATCAGATGCTCAAGATCTGTAATTTCCAAGTGGGTTAGCAATCTTTCTCAATTTCATTTCTTTTGATTAGTCTTCACCCTACTCTTGTAATCTATATATACTCTAGTGTTGTGCCTGTAGAGTAAAGCTTCTTTTAGTTTAAGATAAAGTTATTGCCTTGATTCCTATCTATGTACCTCACTGTGACTCACCTTATGAAAGCAGCCCCAGTTTGAATGCTCCTCCTGGTACCAAACAGGAGAGGGAACAGGGATCAGGAGGTGGTAGTAGTCTACCACAGGGAAAGGCTCTGAACCCTACTCATGATGGAGTTGGGGAGCAGCAACAGATTCCTATTGGGACAAGTAGGCTCCCTCACAAAAATGACTCTCTCCCTAGCTCCTGAGTCCTGTTGAGCCTCACTTGATTGGTTAAGAACTGTTTGCCTGAACAAGGAGAGAGGGGAGCCAGTCAGGCACTGGACCAGAAGCATCACAGTTTGCTTTTGGGGAAATCACACCTTGGTAGTAGTATGCTTTTGCTAGCCCTACAGTAGCAGCAATGTAACATACAGCAAATACACATCTTACCAGTAGTTTAATGTTATAAATGTGGGGTTCAAGATGACAGAACAGCCTATAATTCCTTGCCAAATACAACACATAAAACCAGACAAAAGGGAATACACTAAAATAAGTGGTATCCAAGATCTTATTTGGACAGACAGGCAGATGATAGATAGACAGACAGACAGACGCTTTCAGCACCTAAAAAGTTTGAGGGAGGGAAATTTCTTATAATTCAGTGAACTATCAAGATTGTTCATGTTCAGCATAAAGAGACAACTGAAGCACTGCACAAATTTATTGGAGGGAAATCTTATAATTAATTTCATTGTTATCTCGACTTAGCTAACTACAGC
Source organism: Heteronotia binoei (assembly GCF_032191835.1). NCBI lineage: Eukaryota > Metazoa > Chordata > Lepidosauria > Squamata > Gekkonidae > Heteronotia > Heteronotia binoei. The sequence goes on from NC_083224.1 coordinate 51,745,098, forward strand.
TGCCATATTTAACCTAGCAAATTTGGGATGAACTGCTCTCACCAAATGATCAAGCTGTGCAAGACCGTCAAAATGTTTAGAGAGTCTTCAGTGCATCATTTCTATTTTTAAATACAGAATTGTAAAATAGGCTGTTAAAGACTAGTGGTCATTCTAGTTTTATTGAGAGAGTATATTGTCTTTCAAATGTCAGTGCTGTGTACAAGAACTGCTGGGAAAGATGGACTCAAATTGACATTCATTCATGTGAAGTTTATTTTATTTATTACCTTTTATCTTCCACCCTTCCTTTAAAGATCTTCAGATGGCATAGATGGAATGAGTCCTGTGAGATAGGCTAGGCTGAAAGATCAGCCCAATGTCACTTAAGTTTTATGGCAGCCTTGGGAGTGGAACCCAACTCTTCCTGGTTCTAGACCAACTCTCTGTCAGTGGTGCCACCATCAGCACAGAGAACTTTCCATAGGGGATCTAAACTATTTAGTCAAAATGTACTGTTGTTCATTGACATTTTGTTTCTTAGGAAGCAATCTCCCCACAAAACAACAACGATAACAAAACACCATGGGTATGTTCCATCCATTTTAATTTCACTTGATATGGACAGAGTTCCTGAAATACTGTGCATGTAAATCTAAATTACTAAATGTAAATTTCTAAATCACACCCAACATGACAGTCCTGGCTAGAGACTTTCAAGTAGAGGTGCTTTGCCATTGCCTTCCTCTTCAGGGTCTTCCTTGGAGGTGTCCCTTCCAAGTACCAACCCTGTTTAGCTTCCAAGATCTGACAAGATCAGGCTATACCATGCTGCCTTCCCTCCCCTGAAATAGTAACCATCCATTTAAAAAGTAAACAAATAGCAACCCTACTTACAATATGCCAGTGCAAAACAACAACAACTTCTTTCTGGATCCACAGGCCTGCTCTCTGTCACATTATATTTAATCTAGACTGTACCAAGCAATTCTTTCCAAAGCATTTTGTCATGACCTAGGCTACAGGGCCAATCCAAACCAGTCCCCCCTGTCCAAAGCATTCTTTTCTAACTGGCATTGGCACCAACCAAGCTGAATTGAGCACTGGGTAAACCAGTGCCTTCCTTACCCTCTCTTATTTCTGTTATCCACAACACAGCAAAGCTAGACAAATTATGTAAAAGGTGCTCAGGCTCAGCTAGAATTGGCAGCTGTTTGGAAGAGGACTGTGGGGAAATTTACACCGAGTCTGGCCTAACACTAAGGGCTACACTGTCCATCTGCTCCTGCATTTGACAGGCTCACTTGGACTGCAGCAGTGCTGATGCTTCAGGGTAGGACGCAGAGCAAGGAATGAAACCAGGAGCATTTGTCATTGTTGGAGTTTGTTAACCCTTTTTTGTTGTCTTGTGCTGAGGGAGAGAAAACAAAAGATCACAGCACTTCAAAAATATATGGTACTCTTGTTATATGTATGGCTATATATTAGTTAAAGAAATTAATTAATTTCAAGCATTTGTATTCCACCTTGTGCCCAAGATAAGAAACAATATTGTTTCCTACAGTCACCATTCAGATACTTCAGGGAAGCTCAGCTTCACATCCTGAAGGAAACAGCCCTTCCTTCTTGGTTGCCACCCAGATCAGATTTTGTGTTCAGATCAGAGTAGCTCTCATTGCTAAAAGATTGAAAAAAATGAAATGAAAAGGGCCAATTCATTTCATTCATTTGGATAATAAAAACAAATGTGAAAAAGCCTCAGTGGACAAATATCATTCACTGAGTCTTTGCCATGAAGCTTTCCAGCCTGATGTAGAGAATTCAAGAAGATCAGAGGGAAGGGGACAGACTTCTCTCTTCATCTTGCACTTACTATGCTGCAGGCTGTGGCTGCTTGGGCAGCAATGGCAGCTGGTTTGTCAGCAAACAAGCAGGTAGCTTAGTGAGAAGAGCATCTTGGAAATGAAATTTTTGAGATGCTTGACAATGCCCTTAAGGTTTTCTTAAATTGTTCCACAGAGTATACTTTATTACTGCAAAAGTCAGGTGGGTTGGTAAGTTGTACAAGGAATTAAAGAAACATTACCATGCAAAACCAACTAACTCTATGGAAATTGACCAAATTACAAGATTTTCAAAGATTAGGGCCATATGGAATGCAAGCAGACATAAGTTTTTCCCAACTTAATCATGATGTATCATCAAAGGATAAGCTGTCAGGGTTCAAGCCAACTATGTGTATCAACTCCCTATCCCCAAGAAATTTACAGATCCTTTTAGAATCAGGATCAAGATCCTGAGTAATAGAGGAAAAAATAACAGTCAGAGAGAGAAATGAAGCAAGAGTGATCATCATATTTTCTAATTGCTCAAGAAAAAAATGAGGCATTGCTTGCGATGTGAGCGAGCATTGGTGGCAGCAGCTTTCCCCTTACCTGGAGAGTAGCATGTACAGGTTGCTGAAAGCCTTCCTAGACCCCTGGGGGAAAATTCCATCAAGGATCCCTCTTCATAAAGAATATTCAGAGAAACACAATATGAAGAAAGATTCAGGTGGGGAACCATGTTGTTCTGAAGCAGCAGAAGGAAGAGACAGGGGAAAGAGGTGTGTGTACTGTGAGAAATGTAAAATAAGGCCCACTGAACTCAGAGGAATGTACTCCTTTTCCATTACTCCATCTCAGCATGCTGAGAAAGTCAGAGATCCTCAAATACAAATATGTACGCACCGGAGAAATGAAGGAAGGAACTCGCTAAAGCTTAAGAGAACGCAGCAGGAAAATGTCACAGTAGGAATACAGATTCTCTTAACTATTCATTTAACCAGAAAATGTAGCAAATACACTTACTCCAGTCAACTTGCTATGATTTCAATTCAAGCAAAGGGTTAAAGTGAGTCCTTGGTAGCTACAGATGTAGGGACTTGATCAGCTCACCCTCTGTCAGTGTTTGAATGGCAGTCTCAAGAGAAAGCTGGATCTAGTACATAATGAACAGTATTTATATGAGCATCCATTGCCTGCACAGAATATATGCTTGTTGGATGGAAGTGGCAGGAAATGTATTTGCTAAGAGAAGAGAAGTATTTGATTACAAGGCTAATTTGCTTCTTTTTCCTGTCAATGAAGATCATATATATTCAGCAAGAATTTGCATTAGTTTAGCTTCCCATCCTTTGGAAAATATGCAGCTGTGGTGCTGATCACATTCCATGGTGACCTTGGGGCAACTTCCTTGGTTGGGTTGAAGGGCAAAGGTGCTGGGGACCACCAAAAGGCAGGGGGGAAGGGGTTTTCACTGGCACCAGACATGAGATGATTCTGATAAAAGATGTCTATAACTTCTCATTCAGGACCCTGGACAGCCACTTATTTATACCAATTCCTGCAGAGAAATGCTGAGAGGTCTGTAGGGCACTGTTTCCCATTTGCAGGGTCAGGATCTGGTACTGGACCACGGAAGCCTTACTACCAGGTCACAAGGAAAGCCAAAGCTAGTCCCGCCCCCAGCAAAGCATGACCTCTGTTCTGCTTCCTTCCTCCCCCCGCCATCTCTGTGTTGTGCAGAGAAAAGCTTGCCTTGAAGACTGACACAGTCTGCAAAGCCTGAGCTCTGTTTGACTTCCTTCCTTTCCCCATCTCTGTGTTGTGCAGAGAGGAGCTGGGCTGCCTCTCCTTCCTTCTCCCCTCTCCCAGTGTTTGAGAGAAAAGCTGGCGTCCAATGGCACTTTAGATCCATGAAGTGTTCTTCAAGGTATGAGCTTTCATGTGCCTTGCAGTATGTTCTTTTGGGGAGATTTCCCAGGAGGCCTGGGCGGCAAAGAAGGGGTGTGTGTTTTTTTCAGCTGGGAGGGGCGGGGAGTGGGCATTCCAGTAGTTAATTTTTTACCTTCTTTCTTTTTCCATCTGCAAGGGATGCTCTGTCTGTATTCTTGGTGCTGGGGGTGAGGGGAAGCAACAGTGGGAGGGCTTCTAGTGCCCTGGCCCCACTGGTGGACATTCTGGTGCTTTTGGGGCATTGTATGAGAGAATTTTGGACTGGATGGTCCACTGGTCTGATCAAACATGGCTTCTCTTATGTTCTCTCTTTCCATGTCTTTCCTTTCCTTCCATTTCATTCTTTCCCTTTCTTTCTTTCTTTCTTTCTTTCTTTCTTTCTTTCTTTCTTTCTTTCTTTCTTTCTTTCTTTCTTTCTTTCTTTCTTTCTTTCTTTCCTTCCTTCCTTCCTTCCTTCCTTCCTTCCTTCCTTCCTTCCTTCTGTTTTTACCGGATGAAACTTTTCTGTTTATCATACTGTTGTTGCAAACATAGGAGTGCTGTCAATGAAAAATTGGCATCCCCAGTTGTAGCCAGCTGGCCTTTCTTTGAGATTTCTGAGTAAGTGAGTGATAATTAGAGGTGTGGGGCAGAAAGAGATTATTGGAGATTACTGCTGTATATCTCAACAGCACTGGAAGTGATGGTACTATGAACTTGGTACCATTTTACTGGTCCTGCTTTTAACAGCTGTCTGACACCAAAATCAAACTCCTCCTGTAGATATCAAAAAGGATGAAAGAAGTTCACTGGCTAAATATCTGCACAACAGGTTGCTTTTAAAGGCATGGGAAACACCAAGCAAGCTTGGTTGTAGCTTGAGGCAGGGTTCCAGTAGTAGCAGCTGAAGGAAGGGCCTACTAAATGTGTTAGCATATTTTGAGGTACAGCAGCTGCCAGGGCCCAGTGTGGGTGGTACATAGTGCTGGCATTCCTGATGGCAATGGCAACAGCACTTCCAACTGCATACACTAGCCAGTGCTGTTGAGGAAGGGGTGTGTAGGTAGTGCAGGCAATTGAACATGGGCATTAGGAGTGCTTGCAAGCTGGAGAAGAACACACAAACAGATAGGTGCATGCAGGCATGAGGGTGGAAAGAGAGGACCCTGGGAATGTATGAAAAAATTGCAGACCACCCACCTTCCACCCCCATTTTGGCTCAGCATGAGTTTCAGAGAGATTTTTCTGAAAATGAAGTTATTTCAGAAGAAGAGGCAGGTTTGGGGGAGTGCCCTGGAAGTGACATCACAGGAAAAGGTAGAGTTTTGGTTTTGGTGGAAGTGACATCACTTGACCCTTGACCTGGAAGTGACACCTCAGGAAATTACATAATTCCTGGCTCCACCCCCAAAGTCTCCTGGCTCCACCCCCGGATTTTAGTGGGCCATGAAGGAGAAGTGTAAAAATAACCAGGCCACAGGAAAGAAAAGTTTGGGAAACCCTGCTGTAGGGCATATGTAAATAGCCCATGAAAAAAACCTACGAGACACTTCCTCCAAACAAAAGAGATATTCAAAATATGGGAGGAACTGAATGGAGATAGTGTAAGTTTAGACCTAACTAGGAAGTCAAAACAAACTCAGAAAAAATCCACAAAAGCAAAAAAGGAAACACAATTATAAATGCATCCGCTAAGTATATAGTCCCTATCAATCTAAATACCTTGTTACTGGCAGAATAAACATCAGGATTCAGCCCTCATTGTTCCTCCAATGATGACCAGGAACATAATAAAGACCAGGTCTCCTCTTATGGTTTATTGTGTAGGTGTCAAGTCATCCTGCTGGCTGAATTCCAACAGGAAACTGGGGTTTCATCCTCTTTGCTGGTCATGAGAAGACTCACAGGCCAATCTAAAGGTATGAGAGAAACCACTTATAGGTTGTTTCGCTGTCTGGTGCAGTTTATTGTGTTATTCCCTGGAGTGTCTCTGTCCTTCTTTCCTGGATGTAATATCTGCCTCCCATTGAGCCTTCCTGCCAGTTGGCTGCACTCGGGGAGGGGGGGGGGGGTTGCAGCAAAGTATTTTTTTATTAACTCAAAGGAAAAGGGGGTGACTGGCATGTCATCATGGATGCCCACAATATGCTAGCGTCATTCTTGGTTTAAAACAACATAATGGACATTAGCAGCAGGATGTCTTTGGCATGTGGATAAGAAGAGCATTCTGTATTGCATAGACCTCTCCACTGAATTTTAGCTAGCAAGGCTGCCCACAGTGACTAGATCAGCTTTAATCTGATAATAGTACTTCTGAAGATTACTCCTCCGTTTGTGATTTAGCCAATATGCTGGTAAGAAAAAATACATCCAGCAGTGCCACTCCAAACAATTCTATATTAAACCAAGGCATGCCATTATCCCATAGCATTTTGAATAGAAGCTAAATGAATCTGGGTGTTCCACAATGCATTCTTCCATCAATGAAATAAACTATGTTAGAAATTTGCAAAGGAGAAATTGTTTTTTTTCAGTTTATTGGCTATTAAACCATAATTTTGCTGACCTAACTTTGTAGGCCTTCCCTTGTATACTCTGACATGCCCCCTGAACATAAAGGGTTGCAAATAATCCATTTCTCTGTGTATTTGTTTTGATGTTTGGGTGGGTAGGTGTTGCTTTATATTGACTTGAATTGTTTATTGGTGTTTTTATGCTCTTTTGTTGCCATTTTTATTTCAATATGATCTTTTTTATTTTTAACCTGGCTGTGTAAATATGTGGGCTAGGGTTGCCAACCCCCAGGTGGGGGCAGGAGATCCCCCTTTTTGGAGACTTTCCCCCCGCTTCAGGGTCATCAGAAAGCTGGGAACTCTATTATTCCCTATGGAAATTTATTCCCATAGAAAATCATGGAGAATTGATCTGCGGGTATCTGGGGCTCTGGGGGGCTGTTGTTTGGGGTAGAGGCACCATATTTTCAGTATAGAATCTAGTGCCTCTCCCCAAAATACCCCCCAAGTTTCAAAAAGATTGGACCAGGGGGTCCAATTCTATCAGCCCCAAAAGAAGGTGCCCCTATCCTTCATTATTTCCTATGGAAGGAAGGAATTGAAAAGGTGTGCCGTCCCTTTAAATGTGATGGCCAGAACTCCCTTTGGAGTTCAATTATGTTTGTCACAGCTTTGATCTTGGCTCCACCCCTAATGTCTCCTGGCTCCACCCCCAAAGTCTCCTGGCTCAAACCCCAAAGTCCCCAGATATTTCTTGAATTGGACTTGGCAACCCTAATGTGGGCTAGTATAAGTGACCTGTGATCTGAGATTTACAGGTCCTAGATTTGATTCCCATCTCTTGTCATGGGCTTGCTTCATGACCACAAGCTAATCACTTTGGTGTATACATACAAACAAGACCCTATTTTCCTGCAGGAACTTTTATGTATACAGAATTGTGCAGAGAACTGGGTTGTATATGAATACAGACTGCAGTGTACCTCAATTCATTTATTAGATAGTGCCTGGATTTCCACTTAGTCCACATAATAATAATACATAATATATTTTATTTATATCCCGCCCTCCCCGCCGAGGCAGGCTCAGGGCGGCTAACAACATCGGTTAATATAACAAGTTATACAGTAAATTAGACAATAGATAACAAATTGATTAAAATTCTAAAAACAGTAAAACAATAAAATTAACATCGTGGTGCTATTCCGACAGATAATAAGTCATTTAAGCAGACTCTCAGGTTTTAGTCGGTGAAGGCTTCGCCAAAGAGGATGGTCTTGCAGGCCCTGTGGAATCGGTCAGAGTCCCACAAGGCCCGCACTTCCTCCGGGAGCTGGTTCCATAAGTGTGGAGCTACAATGGAGAAAGCCCAAGTACGGGTACTCTGCAGCTTTACTTCCTTCAGCCCGGGAATAGTTAGCAGGTCCTTCCCTGCTGACCTCAGTGCTCTCTGGGGTTCATATGGGGAAAGACTGTCCCTCAGGTAGGCAGGTCCTCGGCCATATAGGGCTTTAAAGGTAATAACCAGCACTTTGTAACAAATCCGGTATGTAACTGGCAGCCATTGCAGTCCGCGCAGCCCTGACTGTATGTGCTCCCATTTTGGGAGCCCCAATAACAGCCTAGCCGCTGCGTTCTGCACCAGCTGCAGCTTCCGGGTTCGGCACAGAGGCAGCCCCATGTAGAGGGCATTACAGTAATCCAGTCTCGAGGTGACCGTTGCATGAATCACTGTTGCTAGGTCCCGGCGCTCTAGGAAGGGGGCCAACTGCCTTGCCCGCCTCAGATGAAAGAAGGCTGACTTAGCAGTGGCTGCTATCTGGGCCTCCATTGATAATGAGGGCTCCAGTAGGACTCCCAGGCTCTTGACCCGGTGCGCCACCTTCAGCGGCACCCCATCAAAAACCGGGAGAGGTATTTCCCTCCCCAGAGCGCCCCGGGCCACGCAAAGGACTTCTGTCTTCGCTGGATTCAGCTTCAGCCCACTCAGCCTTAACCAGGTTGCCACGGCCTGCTGTGCCAGGTCTAAATTCCTCGGGGCGCAGCCAGGCCAGTCATCCATCAGCAGATAGAGCTGGGTGTCATCTGCATATTGTTGACACCCTAGCCCATACCTCCGGGCAATCTGGGCAAGGGGGCGCATATAGATATTAAATAGCATCGGTGAGAGAACCGCTCCCTGAGGCACCCCACAATCTAGTGTGCGCCTCTGGGACAGCTCACCCCCGATTGCCACCCTTTGTCCCCAATCCTCGAGGAAGGAGGAGAGCCATTGTAAGGCCAACCCCCTAACCCCTACGTTGGCGAGGCAGCGGGTAAGTAGCTGATGGTCGACCGTGTCAAACGCGGCCAACAGGTCTAACAGCATCAGCACCGCCACGCCACCTCGATCTAGATGCCGTTGGAGGTCATCTGCCAAGGCAACCAGCACTGTCTCCGTCCCGTGACCCGGGCAAAAGCCGGACTGGCAAGGGTCTAGGATGGAAGCGTCATCCAGAAAATCCTGCAACTGCAACGCCACTGCCCTCTCAATAATTTTACCTAAAAACGGTAAATTAGAGACCGGTCGGTAGTTTGCCAATTCGGCCGGGTCTGCTGTACTTTTTTTCAGGAGGGGGCGAACCATGGCCTTTTTCAAGGATGTTGGAAAGCGTCCCTCCAAGAGGGATCTATTTATGATGTCCCGTAAAGGACATCTAAGCTCCCTCTGGCAAGATTTAATTAGCCAGGAGGGACATGGGTCCAGATCGCAAGTTGTTGGGCGTGCAGAGGAGAGAATTCTGTCAACTTCCTCCAGGCTGAGTGGGTTGAAGTGATCCAGAACTAAACTGGAAGACAGGCACGGAGTCTCCAGTTCGCATACTGTATCCAATGTGATGGGCAGGTCCTGGCGGAGCGACGTGATTTTGTCTGCAAAAAAATTCGCAAAAGCCTCACAGCCTATTTCTAATTCTCTAACATTTGGTCTGCCTTGAGGCAGTGTGGTAAGATGTCCAGTTATTCTAAACAATTGTGCTGAGCGCGAATTTGCAGACGCAATCCTGGCCGCGAAGTAATCTTTCTTCGCGGCCTTGACTGCCATCTCATAAGACTTCATAAACGTTCTATAGGATGTTCTCGTCGCTTCATCATGAGTGCGCCGCCACTGTCCCTCTAGTCGTCTGAGCCCTTGTTTCAGCTGTCGTAGCTTCAAGGTGTACCATGGAGCCAGCCTCACACGAGGGCGCAGAGGGCGTCGAGGTGCGATCTCGTTGATCGCCCTGGATAGCCGATCTTGCCAGGCATCAACCAGGGCGTCAAGGGAACCGCCAGTGGGCCAGGGATCCCGTAGGGCCATTTGGAACCGTTCCGGGTCCATCAGGCTCCACGGGCGAGCCAAAATAGGCTCTCCGCTTTTACAGGGTTGGGGCAGCATCTCCACACGGGCCTTGAGGGCTAGGTGATCCGACCATGGCACCGCCTCTGTCGCGATATCGTTCACCCGAATCCCGGACGCAAAGATCAAGTCTAGCATGTGCCCTGCCTGATGCGTAGGGGTCGTAACAAATTGAGAGAGTCCTAGTGTCGCCATGAAAGACACCAGGTCCAACGCCCGATTGGAGGCTGCGTCATCGGTGTGGACATTGAAGTCACCCAGGACCATAAGCCCCGGGTACTCCAACGCCCAGCCTGCCACAGCCTCCATCAGGGATGGTAAGGTGCTGGCTGGTGCGTTAGGCGGACGGTACACCAGCCAGATCACCAACCCCTCTCCGACATCCCACGCTAGGCCGGCACACTCAATACCATCGATCTTTGGGGCCGGGAGAGCCCGGAAGGAGTAACCCTCCCGTATGAACAACGCCACGCCTCCCCCCCGCCCACTAGTCCGCGATTGGTGAAAGACCGAGTAACCGGGGGGGTCATCTGGGAGAGAGCCACCGTCTCCCCCTCTCGCACCCAGGTCTCGGTCACGCAAGCCAGGTCCACGTCCTGCCAGGTCCACATGGATCACTGTCACTCATTTATATTGCCAGTACAAACCCACAAGAGTCTAATGTGCATAAATGTGTTTGTCCAGATCTTAGAAGGGTTTTCAGATTAGTAGTTCTTTAAGATTCAGCTCTTTAAGAAAAATAACTCCTCCCACAATAAATATGCCTGCCAAGTCACAACCCAGAGATTTCCCCTCTAGGGCTTTTTTGTATCAGGAACTCCTTTGCACATTAGGCCACACACTCCTAATGCAGCCAATCCTCCAAGAGCTTACAGGGCTCTTAGTACAGGGCCTGCTGTAAGCTCCAGGGGGATTGGCTACATCAGGGTGTGTGGCCTAATATGCAAAGGAGTTCCTGCTACGAAAAAAGCCCTGTCCCTCTCTAAATCTATTGCAGAATAGGACAACCACAGCTTTTACCCTGTGCATTTGCCTATGCTTTCATCCTTTCTTTGTCTTCTGTCTGGCATACCTAGAATCCTGCTCATTACAACAAACAGGACAGAGAAACCAGATCTACCTCCTAATTTGGCAGTATTTGTAAAGGCAAAAAGGGAGGGGTCCTCTGGGATATAACTGAGCAATTCTGCCAGTGGATAATGGTGTTTTGCAACAGTGGTCTATCCAAGCATATTAGCTACTGCAAGAGATTTTGGATGACTCAAATATGGCTGTGTTGTTGCAGAGGAAACCATCACAGATGCTAAAAGAATAGTCCACATAGTTGTCCCATGTGCCACAATTAAAGTCTAAGTGACATCTGCACATTTTTCTATTGTCTCACAAAATCCACTTCAATAAAGGTCTGATAAGAAAGTGAAACGCAACTTTTCAGGGCACCTCGTTCACTCCTCACTGACATACACAGCACATTAAAAGAATGATTCTCAAAAGAAGACAACTGTTACACTAATTAAAAGAGGTTGGTTAAAGGAGTGATAGGTGATTACTCATCTTGTTAAATGGAGACACCTGCAGAGCATATATTGCTGTTAGAAAGATGGCTTCCCATACAAATGCAGGAAGATTCTTCCAGAGCAAATGCTGATACAACTACAATAGAAATAATTATAGTACAATGCAAATTGCTGCAACTCATCACAAAAGACCAAGGCAAATAATGTAATGCAGACTCAACACAATGTTGGCAATTAAGAAATTGCAGCACATAATCAATCAATCAATATAACCCAGATCTGTGGCTACAACTTTCCCAAGATATGGAACCTTGAAACCCATTTAAATTGATGAAAATAGAAAGCAGATAGAAAGCAAATCAGTGCAAAGCAAGCTGGTACAAGAGAGACGAGAATCAAGGCCATTTTTCTCTGTACCTGAAAGAAGTTTGCTCCATCAAAGAACATTCTGACTAAGCAAGGCTGAGGTTCAGTATATTTAGACTCATAGGCATGTGATGGCCTCAATGCCAATCCATCCTTCAGCTTATGTATAACATATAACAAAAGCTTCTGGTATTTTGTGATATGTTATACATGAAGGAGTTGCCTTATATTGAGAGGCAGAGCAGAGCAGTGGTCTATCATGACCAGGATCCAGCTAAACTATTAGCTTCAGGGTTTCAATGAAAAAGTCTTTCCCAGCTCTGCTGTTTGAAATTCTGTAACTGGAGTTGCCAAGTCCATAACAATATATGAAGGGTTCCATTTCCTCCCTTTCGTGTAGGCTTCCAAAAACAGAAGAACCCCATTGATCTTTGTTACATTAAATGGTTGTGTGTGAACTGAAGATAAAGTTGTCTGATTTTAACTCTCATTCTTGTTGCAGTAGCAGCATCTCTTGGCTAGCCTTGATGGGCTTTTTGCCTGCACCTCAGTCAATAGGAGCTGCTGGGCCGCAGTCACACTCACTATTAAATCCATCCCTAACCTGTCACTATTATACCCCGCAGCTTTTTTACAACAAATTTCCTGATCAGACATCCCTCCATCCTTCAGTTCTAAGCAGCGTTGGTCCCATTGTTGGTTGATCAGAGGTCTCAAACGGACCTCATTTTTTGAGACGGCATTCCACACGCGTGCAAGCACAGTACCGTGGGATATTGTGCTTGTTTTTTTTTTAAAGGTGCCAGAAAAGGTGGGCGATCTGCCCCCCCCCCATTTAAACACCCGGAAAGGAAGGGGAAGCCCAGGAGTTCTCTTCTGTCTCTCTGCCTGGCGGGGAGACAGCAAAGGTGGGTCATCTTCCTCCCCCTCCCCCATTTAAACACCCCACCGTGGTGTTTAAATTGTGGAGGGAGCATGGCAACTCTCTTTGCTGTCTCTCCACCTAGCGGGGAGACAGCAAAGGTGGGGGATCTCCCCCCCCCCATTTAAACACCCCACCATGGTGTTTAAATGGGAGGGGCATGGCAACTCTCTTTGCTGTCTCTCCGCCTGGCGGGGAGACGGCAAAGGTAGGTCATCCTCCTACCCTGGCAGGGAGACTGCAAAGGTGGGCGATCTGCCTCCCCCCTTCCTCATTTAGGAAAGGTCCCCTGTGCAAGCACCAGTCGTTTTCAACTCTGGGGTGACGCTGCTTTCACAAAGTTTTCACGGCAGACCTTTTACGGGGTGGTTTGCCATTGCCTTCCCCGGTCATTACACTTTCCCCCCCAGCAAGCTGGGTACATATTTTACCGACCTCGGAAGGTTGGAAGGCTGAGTCAACAATCGCTGGCGCAATGATATCATTTGGAGTGGGCTCTCGCAGGGAAGCGGATGTGCACTTGCGACGAGTCACCTACAATGGAGCGTTCAAACATAGAAAGTACGCGCAGGAGTCGTCGGAAGCATTCTTATTCCGGATTTAATGTACTATCAAAAAAGTCTGCGTCTCAGTTGTGGCAGTTCGGGACATGAACGAGCCAACGACCATTGCCAGATGCTGTTGTTTGGACAACCACATAAAATCCGACATGCATCTGGCTTTCATCCATGCCCATCTTGTCAGTTTATATGCGTCTGACCTCGGCCCTGGTGTTTTTCATAAGATCAGCAGCAACCAAACTGGGCAAGAAGCTCAGTGCAGAAAGATAAGTGCCAGCCATATTCCTAAGTGCAAAACATCTTCCTCATCTGCAATAAATTATCTCATACTTCATTCTGGTTTCTGAAACCTCTAGGGCTTCCTTCACAAACTGTTGGGCTAATTTGCCTTTTACCGGTACAACAGGTCCCAGAGGTATATAGGCCAGTGGAAACAAGCAATGTGACTCTTCTTGGGAAATAGGTTCATTTTGATCGCTTTTTGTAAAATGTCCCAATTCTCAGGGAGCTGCTATTGCTAGTGGCATTAAGAGAAGGATGGAGATGCTTAATGTGAATGTATATAGCTCAAAGGTATGATTATTAAACTAAGGTTTATTATTTTCATGTATATTTGAGGTTTTTGCAGTGACAAAAACTTGGAGCATGTAGACATTAGCACAAAATTAATGTTCCAGATACATTTTTTTAAAAAAAGAGAATACCCCTAATACACATTGCAGCAAAATTAATGTTCTCTGTGCCTTTTTCTTTTTTCTTTCCTTTTTCTTTCCTTTTTTTTTTCTTTTTCTTTTGAAGGAACAAGCCCTGCTTTTGTGTACAGTACAACTTGGCAAAATACAGGTCAAAATTTAGGCCTTCTGTTGTTAAAAAAAAATGCTTAAATTGATCTGTTGGAAATCTCTATATAAAGCAAATAGATGATTTGGTAATCTTGGTTTTGCTCTATTGTTCTATGCATCAGATCAGTGGAGAGAAAGTCTGTGACCCTGTCCAGAGATGCTTGGTGCAATTGCTACACTCAAGTAGTTCTATGACAGCGGCTCTTTAGTTGTAGAGACCCACTTGCATCTGTAAGCAAAAGCAAGTCACCAATCACATTTGAGTACAGAATCAAATATTGATGCATTGCAGAGTTCAAAGGCAGATTGCCTGCCTGGGTTTTGCTCACCTCTACATCTGCTTTATTTTTGTGCAGGAGAATATAGTCTAGAAATTGTACATTGATAAATACATATTGTGAGGACTCAGAACGTAGCACAGAATTTGGTTTTCCCAGGATACTTTGGTTTGATGCATGAACAGAAGGCAAACCCTATCCTTGGCCATTCTTTCTTCATGAGGTTGGTGGGTGCTATGTCAGTTTACAGGCACAGAACAACTTCTTCAAACCTATGAAACATTCTTCTTGGATTGGGGTACAGAAATATTTCATCTCAGTGCTACTACTCTCAGTCCCAAGGCAAAGGCAGCCTCGCTCACACACAGCGAGTTAGATTCCAAAACAATTTCATCAATATTGCAGTAAAGCTGAGCAAAAGCCAGCTGCATGATTTTGAATTTTAGGTGGCGCTCTGGTTTTGTTGCTTTTTTTTTCAGTGTGCCTCTCAAAAATGTCCATTAATTTTTAAGAGGGTTAGGAACCAGAACACAAAAGAAACACCTAAAGAACCTGGGCTCACTGGAAACTGTGCAATGTTTTCTGTTGAAGCTGCAGCATGTCCATGTGCATGCCCCTTTTGACAAACCCATGGCTCAGACTCTACTCTTAATGAATCTGCCTTGAAATTTTAGAGTTTTCTTTCAAAAGCGTACTGTGTTTTTGATTTAAAAATTCAAAAGACACAACAATTTGAACTAACCCTATATTATGTCCTATGCAAGCACCAAAAAACCTACCTCCCACTTTATAGAGGAAAATGCTGTTCATTTCAGATACAGTTGATGACCTTGGGAAAACCATTTTAATTACTTTTCAAACCAGACAAAGATTTAACATGTAGATTTAATTGCAGCTGGGAGCCAGAAACAGAAAATAAGCAGATGGAATCCACAAGATTCCCTCAGTGCTCTGTATATCTAGGTAGCAGATAGGATGGGGATCAAAGGACTAATTAGTTGTAAATGGCTTCCCATACGCATTCCAGAGTAATTATCATCTCATTTTGAAGTTTAACCTCTGGCTGTAGCAAGCCTAACATAACACAGAATGACTGGACTTTTAGAGGGATATTATATTAAAAATTAATATATAGCATCCTTCATAGCTCTTCTACAGACACCTTTGTCAGCTCTAGCAGTCCTTGGGCTTTGTTTTCTTTTGTTGTCTTGTAGACTGTTTCATATTTCTGAATGATTCCTGTTAATGAGTCATGCCTTTGGATGCCATAATTCTGGATGGCCTCCTGGAAGGTGCCGCCAAGAAACAGAGGGACTTCCACTTTTAATTGGGCAATGCACAGGCTGTCATCCTAGGGAGGAGAACAATTATGGCTTCAGAAGCCCTGCAGGACTTGGCTGTTTCTGCTTCCCCTGCAGACAGAGATAGATATCAGGCTGTGCTGCTCTACATAACTCTTGTGTTCCAGTCACAATTAGATAGCCCAGTGTCGGCCTGAGCTTGGATTTCAGCAGCACTGTTTTGTCGGAACAGGCTTCCAAAGCTGTCCCCAGTGACCTCCCTGTGATCCAAGTCACAGGCTTGAAAAAACAGAGGAAGCAAGTGCCATTTTTCAGAGCTCAGGCACAGCAATGGTGCCCTGTGCTTGTGCTCTCGTTCTCTCTCTCTCTCCCCTCTCATAATCAATAGTGAAGTCATTCAAGAGGGACAATATTTGCCTTAGAGCAGATTTAGTAAATAGTTCTGCACTTTATTGTGCTAATGGCTCCCACTGGGAGAGACAAGGACAGGATCAGCTGTGACCTTTCTGCAGGGGCTGCTTGTGCAGCATTTTCTATTGTGATGTCTCTGAGGGGAAGCTGGGGCTGAAGACACCATGGCCTCCTACATTGCCTGTTCAGATCTTATCCATCCTCCTTACCATGGCATTCCCTGTCTGATTACCATCCCTGTTTGATTATCTCCTTACCATGGCTTTCCATGTTTGAATACCATGGCATTTCATGTTTGATTCCTCCTTCTACAGCATATTGAGACATATTCATGGTTCTTGTAAAATATGATAGGGTGTGTGAATACACCAGATTCCATGGCTTTCTAGCAGGGTCATGAATAATTAGTTGATTAATCAACCAAAAAAGTGAGTTGATGGATCTACATTTCATCAATATGGGGCAATCTGAATCTACAGAATGTGTATTTATTTTTGAGCGATTGCTTTGGTTCTAAATGGAAGAATCAGACCAAGAGTCCACCTGATCCAGAATCTTGGTGGCAAAGTTTGGGAGATGAGAATATGTTTTTGATGGCCTTGATTGCACATGAGACAAGTGTCAGATTGCCTTGCCTTGCCATTGTCTGACTCAAGGTACACTTGAACAGCCTTGAAACTGCATGGTAGCTGTGATTGTGGAGTTTTGTTGTCTTCAGCCTTATAGCTGCTTTTCCATTTAAGCAGTAAGCGAAATTGATTCTTCCTCAGCATCATGGATAGTTGGTTCAGGTAATTAAATTACCAGCACTGGGGTGAACTACAACCCCCATAAGGCTGTGCAAAAAACTAGCACAGACTGCAAAGAACACCAAATGTTGCAACTATTTTTAAAACACCATGTTTTTTTACAATCACTGTTTGCTCATGACTACTTCAATCACTTATTCTCCAAATAATTTGAAATGACAACAGGTCTGCAGGTAGGGAAACATAGAGTTGGAAAGGAACCCAGAGGTCAATGCAGGAAATTCACAGCTACCTCCCTCTCCCTCAGTTGAATTCTTACTAGACTGAGGACATGTATATGCAAAATGCTGCAGGTGTATTTACTTGACTGTTTGAATGCATGGAGTTCAAAGAGGCTTGAGTTGCTCATGAACAGAGGAAATACTCAACAACAATAACAAATCAGCTCACAACCAGAAGCAGAATGTGAGCTGAACTGGTGGTGGTTCAAGCATCCCTACTTTTAACGGTGGGCAGCCAGGAGCTTGAAGGTTTGTCACTCTGTTAGGAATTTAAAAAAAAAAGAAAATACTGAAAATATACCTTGTTTATTTAATGGCACATCTTATTCAGTATCTGAAATGGTTCTATTTATTTCTGGTTTATTCTGTTACATTTCTGTCCCTCCACTGTGCCTTAGCAGAGCCCTCTGACCAGCACCAGTATAAAGGTGTTGATGATAATATGCAGGTTAATTTACATTTAGTTGGCTAAAGGGCAAGTGAATTAATATGCTTTAGTTGATTAATCACATGACTGCCTTATTTTGCAATATGGCATTTATTTACTCAGTTTTATAGCCTGCCACATCCTGAAGGCTCTGGGCAGTTAACAGATGGAATCAGAATAAACAACACTGTAAAAGAGAATAAAATTAAAACCTTTAAAATTCATTAAAAGAACATACCTGTAAAACCAGGTTTAACTATGATTCTCAAAAACCCCAAGCAAATTTGTCTGAATAATTTTTCTGGAACGTATTCGGATGGACTCTGGAAAGTTTGCACAGAATCTGCTGTCTTTGTCTGAACTTAAGTTTTGGCTTTCATTTTTTACATAATTTTTACTCATGGCTCTTTTCCTTGACCCAGGAAATCTCATTCATAAGATTACATTTTCTGCACCCTGGGTTCTGAAGGGAGTTTTCTAGCAAAGCTGTTTCAGAAGGAGGCAGACTTGCAAAGGTATAGAATAGTAAAACAGAAATCAAGTTGCACCTTTAGACTGACCAAGTTTATTTCAATATGCTCTTTCCCGAGTCAAATGCACGTTATTACAACAGATCCTTTGTACTGTTGTTCAAGCATTTTACATTGATTATTTTATTCTTTCTACCATTGCACACACATACACACAGTTAATTGCAGTTCTCCAAACATACAAACATAATTTTCCAATTCCTTCACTAACTGTCAGGCAGATAATGATCACCAAGACCCAACATTCCTGCTGGTCTTCACAACATAGTCAACAGCTCTTTTGCTGCTTTTCTTTGGCTGCTTTCAATTTATCCATCACCAGAAGTTGTACACTGGGACCAGACCTCTGACGGGGGCACAGTTCTGCTAGATGCTTCTTTGCCCTATGCATTGGAGAGGTTCCTGTGAAATGAGGCTTTGTCATCATCAAACCAGAACAAACAAGAAAATTCTATACAACTGTGGACACCTTAAAAACTTATCTACCTATTGCAGTAGTGGCCAGACTTTTTGGACAAAATTGTTGCATGTTGGATTCAGAGTACTGAAATAGTGCCACTGTAGTGTGAACTGTGTCATGCATTAAGCTTTCAGTGCCTTTGTATGGTTTCACCCCTTGTCTACCAAACCAGGGAGTAGGCAGAAACATGAGAGAGGCAGGTAGGAGTACGGATCTCACCCTGTGCCAGAAGCATGGATAATCTTGTGTCATAGTGCCGTAACCCCCTTCTGTGTGTCCTGTTGATAGTATCAGTGCCGCAGAAAAATCACTCATACTATCTGGTGGTTATGCAGCCAATTGATGGCAAAACTACTGTGATGCTGCTTGCAAAACAAAATAGTGTGTGATCACATAAGCTGTTGGGTTCTGGCTACTTCCTATACACATGGTAGCTGTGCGAATATTGCTGTTTGGTGACTGTTTGGCTCCTCTCATCCAATGCTTATGCCTGAAAGTCTCACAACTCTTGGGCCATAATGCAATACAATATCAAGATGTCTTGATAGGCTAATTCAGTTGCTTTGTTAGTTATTTATTTTCTGTCATAGCTCGTTCAAGCAGCTCTAATTGTGAAATATTTGAGAACAGCAGGGCAATTTGTTTGTATTCCTGCTGTAAAATGAGTTCAGTTTTTCTTCCACCTGTAAAAGAAGTCAAGATGAAAAGTTACAGAGGTCTTTTTTGAAGCCACAAAGGAAGGCCAAAAGTCCCTAAAGTGCTCCTTGGCTGCAGGACTTCTGTCTTATATTTTATTTCCTCCAAGACTCTCTGGATTGAAATGTGTCTCCTGGGCTATTAAAGTTTCATGGCACTGCCACCAGCTTGCTTGTTTAATTTACAAACACTTGACACTGAAGAAAGTCTAAAGAAAGAATCCAATTGGGAGTACTTGCTTCACTGGAGTAAGGTCAAGGAGGAGACAGAAGTCAGGTAAAGTGTGACTTTGGAAGTCCTTCAGAAAGGCCAGTTTTATGGTCCACTCATGTTTCCATTGTAAGAAGTGAACACAAATATGCATTTACCAATGCTACATGTGCACATGTAATCACTTAGTAAACCGGTTATCACTCTTTTGTTGAGTGCAAGGGGACAGTTCCAGTTGCAAAAATTTTACAGATTTCCTTTGCCCTGGAGACCCTTACATCCACACTGTCCCTGAGGAAAAGCCTTTGGTTAAGGGGGGAATAGAGAAGAGCTATCCCACAAGACGAGCTCTGCTTGCAGTCTTTGGATCAAACCGGTTTGCTGCTGAGTGGAGAGCAGAATCTTTCACAGGGGTAACCTTCTTAGTGAAAACAAATTGGTGTCTTGTGGTGACTAAAAGAGCAACATATTTTATTCCAGTCAAAGGTTTTGTAGATTAGAGTTCACTTCCTTGGATACCCTTTCCTACTCTTGTACCTTCAAATCAAGCCTACACAAGCCCATACAAATTGGCTTCCATATTCCATCACACATTTTAGCACACATCTGCCCCTTTCTACCTTGGTTTCAGACAAGCTCCCTCCCAGTCTGATTGTCTATGGCCACTGTCACACTCACCATTAAATTCTTCCCTAATCCGTCGCTATTATACCCCGCAGCTTTTTTACAATGAATTTCCTGATCAGACATCCCTCCATCCTTCAGTTCTAAGCAGCATTGGTTCCATCACTGGTTGATCAGAGGTCTCAACCGGACCTCATTTTTTGAGATGGCATTCCACACTTGCGCAAGCGCAGTACATGGGATATTGTGCTTGGCTTAAAAAAAAAAAAAAAAGTGCCAGAAAAGGTGGGCGATCTGCCCCACCCCCTCCATTTAAACACCCAGAAAGGAAGGGGAAGCCCAGGAGCTCTCTTTGCTGTCTCTCTGCCTGGCAGGGAGACAGCAAAGGTGGGTGATCTTCCTCCCCCCCATTTAAACACCCCACCGTGGTGTTTAAATGGGGGGGAGCATGGCAACTCTCTTTGCTGTCTCTCCGCCTGGCGGGGGGACAGCAAAGGTGGGTGATCTTCCTCCCCCCCATTTAAACACCCCAACGTGGTGTTTAAATGGGGGGGAGCACAGCAACTCTCTTTTCTGTCTCTCCGCCTGGTGGGGAGACAGCAAAGGTGGGTGATCTTCCTCCTCCCTCCATTTAAACACCCCAACGTGGTGTTTAAATGGGGGGGAGCACGGCAACTCTCTTTGCTGTCTCTCCGCCTGGTGGGGAGACAGCAAAGGTGGGTCATCTTCCTCCCCCCATTTAAACACCCCGCTGTGGTGTTTAAATGTGGGGGGGGGGGAGCACAGCAACTCTCTTTGCTGTCTCTCCGCCTGCATCTGGCTTTCGTCCATGCCCATCTCGTCAGTTTATGTGCGTCTGACCTTGGCCTATATTCACTTTCCTACAAAAGCTTTGGAGTGCTCACCCCTTGACTAGATGATGCAGATTTATAGGTGACTTCAATGTACCACTTGGGTAATCATCATCTACAGTGAGTTTCTGATCTGGTTAATACTTCCAAGATAGGCATAACTGGCTAATGTAAGATTTAGCAACAGTTCTATGTTCAAGACATGCCTGGTTGCACAGACAGAGGCTAAGAGTGAAAAGATAAAACAATGTAGGAACAGGGGGTAGATAATGACCAACCATGAAAAAGGGGCAGTGAACGTAGTAGCGGCTTAAGGATCAAGGCTTCTGGCTGGCTCCATATGTATACCTCACTATGACCACAGGTCTTGTCTTGAGGGCCAGTGTGGTGTAGTGGTTAGACTAGGCGTCTCAGGTCTCCACTCTGCCATGCAAGCTTGCTGGGTGACAATGGGCCAGCTGCACACTTTTAGCATAATCTACCTCACAGGGTTGATTTGAGGATAAAATGAACAATGTAAGCCACTTTGGGAGAGAAAGAATTATAAGTTATGTAAACAAACAAATAGATATTAGTCCAGAGGTTTTGGCTTTTGGTTTAGTAACTTACAAATCTTTTTCTGATGCGCTTCTGCTTACCAGCTATTCTCAGGCCTGTTTGTTTTGTTTCAGGGCTTTTTTCGTAGCAGGAACTCCTTTGCATATTAGGCCACACTCTCCTGATGTTGCCAGTCCTCCAAGAGTTTACAGTAGGCCTTGTACTAGGAGCCCTGTAAGCTCTTGGAGAATTGGCTACATCAGGGGTATGTGGCCTAATATGCAAAAGAGTTCCTGCTACAAAAAAGCCCTGCTTTTTATGTTTGACTTTCTCCATCTGGCAAGTGCAGTATAACAGGCAATGACAAGATACCATAGCCATACAGTTTACTTTGATCCTCCTTTATATTTAAATATGCTAATTAATATCATTTTTGAAAGAAAATATGTAATAGTTGCTGAGGATTGGTAACATGCTTTTCTAAAGAACTTGTTTCACAAGAATATTCTTGTTGGTTTTTTGAGGTTTCTCTGACAAGGACATTAGATTGGCTTCCACCAGGATGTTTCCACATACAGAAGGATTCCTGTCCACAGAGCACAACATTCTCGCCTCTATCTACAGCTCAAAATGCACCCCAAGAAGGAGTATTTCTGGTGGCATTTGGAAATGTAGCAGTGGAGGGGGGAAGGCAAGAAAGTCATGTTCCATAGGCAGGAATCCTTCCATCTGCAGAAACATTCTGGTGGTTAGTTCTAAGCTGTTACAGTAACAGAGGGTGTGATCACACAAGATATTTGGCCCAACCTAATCATGCCTTCCCTCCACATTCAATGTGCAGATCTGCTCCCCAAGTCTCACCCATACTTACCTCATTTTAGGATGGACTAGGACCAGATTTAATAGCTACTGGGAACTTCCCGGTAGTAAATCTCTAAAACGCATACAGGGTGCATTTCCTGGCTGTCTGAATGGCCAGGGCACACGATGCACCTGCCCCGCATGCACAGAAGCAGTATGAATGCTCCTCTTACCCATGTCCAGCCCATGCAGCAGGGCAGGGGCTGTGTGATTGCCACAGCACACATCAAAGAGAACCAGCTTTTTCAAAGCCAGGATACTACCATTCCAAATCCCCAGTGTGACCCATACAGAGACTTGGTATGCATTCACACACCCTGAATAATGCACTTTCAATCCAGCTTTCAGTGCATTTCAACAGCTGTTTGCAAGTGGATGTTGCTGTAAAAACCAGAGGCAACGTGCATTGAAAGTGGCTTGAAAGTGCATTATTTGGAATATGTGAAAGAACCCTTGGGTAGAAATTATCAATGATATCTATCTTGCAGTCATGCAGCACAGCCAAGACCTTTGAGTCCTGGAGATGCTCAGAGCTCTTTTTTAATTCCATGACAGTGAACACTTCAGCTAAGGCTCATCCTACACTTTTAATGCTGGTTTTATCTTTGTTATATTCATCCCATGCCAAATAGTAACTAAGTGAACAAATACTGAAATTGGAGAGGCTTTAGAGTGGGCGTTAAAGGAAGTAGTAGAGTTTGGCAGTTAACGTAACCCAGACACAATTGCTCATATGCATTGCCTTGACGATTATTAATTAAACTTAATTATAGCACAGCTATATTTGAGATGCTGCAGCTTGCAAAGACAAGAATTACAGACAATGGGGCTCATCCCTCCACTGCCTCTATGGAACTATTTAAATTAAGAAATCTCCAAGGTGAGTAGAAGGATGGATCCTCGTATTCTCCCTCTTTAAAATGTAGCTAAGCCTTGCCAGTTCTGTCCATATGGGAAGCTATTGCTGATGGGCTGCCAGAGGGCATTGACAGCCTCTCCTAACGATGCTGGTGATGGATGCCAGTGGCATTATTGATGGATGCCAGCAGTATCTGTGATGGATGTGGGTGGCACACCAGAGAGATGTTGATGGCAGTATTGATGAATGTTGGTGATAATGTGCCACTGGCACTGATAAAGGATGCCATGGTATTGGTGGGTGCTGGTTTGGGAGGAGGATATGTAATCGACAATGATGGATGACCATGCCTTTGCTAATGGAAGCTGGTAGCATTAATGATGAATGCTGGTGCTTTGGATCATCAACATCCATAGCATTAGTGGTGGCCAGTAGCTGTGCTGTTAATAGATGAGGAGTCATTGTTTTATTGAAGAGTACCAAAGCTGTTGTTCACAAATATTGGTGGCATATATTATAGGTACTGGATTTGTTCCTCCAGAAGTTAGTGGCTATAGTGACAAATGTCAAGGTTTTTATTAAAGGATACCAGAAGTACTGCCCAAAATTAATTTGCTAGTGGATATTAGTACCATTGATGACCTCCCATAGCCAATTGAAATAGCAGTCATTGGCGATCAGCATCAAAATCACTGCACTTCATTGCCATAAAAAATACCATTATTACTGTTAAGTTTGCATCTGTTCTGAGACACTGGGTGTGATCATATGAGCAGTTTGGCCTGACATACACACATCCCCTCTGGATTAAATGGGCACTATCACACACAGAGACATCTAGCTCCCATGCCCCATTCATCTATACCATGCGCTAAAACAACTTCCATGCTGGTGCGCCATGGAAGTGCATGAGTGGTGTGATCATTACACTCCATTTCTGGCATATCCTTTCCCCTCTCCAAATCCTACTCTGTGCACTTCAGTGCCCCCATAGAACTGGCCAGGAGTATGTCACACTCACCTGCTTCTACACACAAACAGTGGGAATTTGAGAAAAAACCCAACCCAGCCATGGGTCCATGTTTGCAGCACATTAGAAGAAGAAGAAGATATTGGATTTATATCCTGCCCTCCACTCCGAAGAGTCTCAGAGCGGCTCACAATCTCCTTTACCTTCCTCCCCCACAACAAACACCCTGTGAGGTGGGTGGGGCTGGAGAGGGCTCTCACAGCAGCTGCCCTTTCAAGGACAACCTCTGCCAGAGCTATGGCTGACCCAAGGCCATGCCATGCTAGCAGGTGCAAGTGGAGGAGTGGGGAATCAAACCCGGTTCTCCCAGATAAGAGTCCGCACACTTAACCACTACACCAAACTGGCTCTCCATTAGCTATGTGGATGACCAACCATGGGCCTGTGACACTATGATGCCAGCTTAGGGAACGCGATCTGGTTGACATACACCATTCCAAACTCACATGACTTATTTAAAGCTGAGATACTGCCATGGCCACACCCATTGTTATTTAAAGCTGAGATACTGCCATGACCACACCCATCTGACCACATCCATTGTTAAGCCTGCTTCAAATATTACAGGTTTTTTTCCATAGGTATATTCATTATTGTCTTGCTTTCAGAAACTTTCTGGGAGAGCATTTGAAAGTTGGGGTGCTGCTACATAAAAGGGTCTGTCTACCACCTTTGAAGGGGGCACAAAACATTGCATCTTCTGAAGCCCTTAGCTGATGGGCAAGTTATCTATGTAGGGAAAGACAAAAATCCAGCAATGTGCAAAGTCCAGCACAAATGTATGTCTCTTAATGAAAACTCTGAACTGAATTAGGTACTGCTGTACTGATAAACATTTGTTCAGCATTCACATGTAACTGTAAATGTGTGTGTTGCTACCCAGGGATTGCCTTGGATTTAGGAGAGTATTTCCACCTGTGGAGCATGATGCCTCCTCCCTCCTGTGGGTTTGGTGGGGGGCATTTTGAACTGTTTTCAGGGAGGTGGGCAGTGGTGCTCTGTGAGTGGAAAATCTTTGCTCCCGTAGAAAGATTGTTAACTTTGATCCTGATGAAAGGAAAGAGTGATCTCATTGGCTACTTAGAGATCGATTGCAATAGTTCTTGAAGCCCTTGTGGTATACAGTTTACCTAATCTAGGGCCTTCTCGGTGGCAGCACCGGAATTGTGGAATGCTCTCCCTGAGGCCATAAGGGCCCTGCGGGATCTTTCCACTTTCCACAGGGCCTGTAAGACCGAATTGTTCTGACAGGCCTTTGATATCTAACTGGGAGAGAACTGCCACCCGACATCATTATAGAGTACTATGTGATCACCGTCAGAAAAGAAGTACTCGTTTATATTGTAGTGATACAGCACCACAAAATGGTTTTAAAATCTTAAATTGTAATTATGTTTTATTGGTTTTAACTTGTGAATATGAATGTTGTCAGCCGCCCTGAGTCCGCTTGTGGAGGGGGCGGGATAGAAATTTAAAGTAATAAATAAATAATCAGATGCATGGAATGCAGCTATGCAGAGGTAATAATTTCTAGTCTTTTGTTGGAATGTTGACAATCTCTTCCCCAATTCAGTCAGCCCCAAAAGAAGTTTATGGCAAGAACGTTCTTTTTATCACTCCTTTTTCTTTCTCGTGTTTCCACCTTTCTGAAGATGATGCATCAATTTCCTGGAATGACATACAATTATGAAAAAAGAACAGACAGAACAAACACTTCTACATTTACGAGAACAATGTGTTGTTGTTGTTTTTCAAGAAGTGGGTGGCCGTGAAGAAATCCATGATTGGTGAACTTCATTTTGGGACTTCAGCAATCATTTATTTATGTTACTGTAAAATTTGAGAGTTAATACAACATATTAACATTGTATCTGTTCTATACAGATTGCAAAAATCCCCTGAAAACCACTGAAAACAAACTGTGTGTTTTAAGTGCCTTATTAAAATGGTAAAGTCAGGAATTAGAATTCTGATCCCCATCAGATGCCTTGATAGGGCCACTTATTATTTCAGATATGTTCACATTAAAGCTTTTGTTTCTGGGTATTTTAATTCTCCTTGGAAGATAATAAAATCAATGAGCAGAAACACATCATAGACAAGAGAACATAGGTAGGAGTTTTCCCTGATGTAAGCATAAGTGCAATGACTTAGCAGAAGAAATACAGCTGATGTCAGCAGGGCTTTTCTGCCCTTAAGGAACAATGTGCTTAGAACCAGAAAGCAAATGAGTTTCCATAGGAGCAAAAAGAACAGGCCTGCAGTGTGGAGGTCAGCACAATCATTAACCTCTGAGAACAACCTTTCCTAAAGATTTCTGCTGCACCCTTAAAAGAAGGCACACCAGCCCTTTGGCAATATGTACAAACAAAGATGCCCTGAAGTTTTGAGCAATGCCAGTTGATCCACAGTCTTCAGTCAGCATAAGCACACAACATCAAACTAAAAGAGAGTGAGAGAAATGGAACTTTTTTTAAAATGTGTTTTCCTCTTGAAACCCTAGATCTTCATGAGGACCAAGTCTGTAATCCAGAGGGACAAGAGGAGTCAGCACTGAACTGGGCCTGTACGTGAAGCATAGGGAGATGTGAGAGGCACAGTATGGCCCCGGTCTGCATTTCAGCTGTTTCTCCAGAAACTGCAAAATAATCATTGGGTTTATTGACCTAGGAGCATGATTCTTGCTTAGTTCCACATTTGACTCCCAGAAAAGTTTTGTTTGCTGAAACAGGGAGAGAGAGAAGCCACCTTAGAGAATTTTAAAGGGAGGAGACACAGATCAGTGGTAGAACACACGCTTTGTATGCACATGTCAAAGGTTCCATTCCCACCACATCCATATCAAAGGATCCCAAGTAGCAAGGGACTTAAGGCCACCTACCTGAAATCTTGGCCAGCTTCAGCCAATGAGAGGAAACAATACTAGACTACAAGGATCATTGGTAAGACTCTATAGGGAAATGTGAGCCTCTAGGAAGACGGGAGGAGCCAGAAGCCCTAACCAGAAGTATATAAGGGAAGCAGAAACACAGGAAAGGAACCCGGTGAGGGAAAGCTATTCTGTTTGTATGTTATTTAAAAACTTACAGTCTCTGGTGTTACTATGACAGACTCAGTAGAAGGTAGCAGTTTAGAGGCATTTGAAATTGGAAAAATATGGAAGAAGAATATGCAAGTTTCCTGGTTTGCTCTCTGCCCTCACACTGCGACTAAGGGGGAGGTTTGTGAAAACAAGGCTAAAGTTGATCATCAACTGACTGACTTAGCAGCTCTTTCTTCATCTTGCGGGGAGGGGTGGGGGTAGAATCATGTAAATCACCAGGGGAAAATACGAAGTAATATGAAAAATTGCTATAGCAACGTCTTGCCTTTTACTGACCTACTTTATGACAAAGGAAATGTCCCACAGTCACTGAATGCTTTAGAGGCTGAAGCCTGTCTGAAAGCAAATCATTCCTTTGTTTATGATGATTAAGTTTGATTAGCTAAGAGAAAACTCCTCACAGATTTCACTGCTTTCCTCTCTGTGGAGGCCCCATGACAGTGAGATGGGTAAGTCTCTTCAGTGAGCATATTTCTCTGTAATCTGTGGTGAAGTTCCACCTGTCCTGTTAAATCCTCAACAGATTAGTGTTCCACTTGGCTTGACAGGGCATGGTTGCTAACAATGTGCTTTTTTTATTCGGGTCCAGACCTTATAATGGCCAGGACTCATCACATATTTGTGGAGCAAGCCAAGAGTCTGAGGTGCAAGGTTGTTGAAAGAGAGAAATTACTTGGATGTACAAGACTGGAAGAAGTTGACTTGCTCACTCACATGTTACTGCCTCAAGTTTCCTTCCAGACTTGTCCAAGCATATGAATGGAGAATGAGTAACAGACTGGTGCAAAAGGATGGAACCCTTTGTCCTTATTAGGGTTTGTAGAATCTTTCGGGATCAAGTGCTGTGTTGTACTGGAGAAAGTTTTCCTTCCAGACGTTTCGTTCTCAGCTGCGGAGAACATCCTCAGTGGCGTTGCAGCCGGAGCAGGCGCTCAGACCTTCTTGGCTGCTATGCATTGAGCACTCAATGCATAGCAGCCAAGAAGGTCTGAGCGCCTGCTCCAGCTGCAACGCCACTGAGGATGTTCTCCGCAGCTGAGAACGAAATGTCTGGAAGGAAAACTTTCTTCAGTAGAACACGGCACTTGATCCCGAAAGATTCTACAAACCCTAATGATGTTACCAGCCGTGAAAACCTGAAACCTTTGTCCTTACATTCTGGTCTCTGGATCAAACTAGATGTAGTTCTGGAAGACTTTTAAAATGTTTTAATTTTTTTTTAATTCAATTTTTAAAATGTAACAGATGTTTTGAATGACCCTGATTCAGACTGGGGTCCCAAGGAAGGCAGAGAAGAGGATTAACTCTTACCTGGCAGGATTTTGCTAACCAAAACAACCTGTCCTACACATTCTATTATTAGTTCTCAAAAGGGGAAAAGACAGGTAAAAAAGTGGATGCCTGTCTTTTTTTTTCTTACAGGCTTGGGTTTGATTGGTGAAACCATCCAAGGGGAAAGTTAAACCCTTCTCCCCTTGCACTGTGTCTCCAGTCCAGTTTGGGGCCCTGTATGGGTGCTATTTCCATTTCAACTAGTTTGGCTTTCAGCATAGGATTATATTGAATGCATGAAGCTGCCTGGAGGAAGCCAGTTTTCAAGGCGGTAGTAGTGTGTAGGCGCTCCAATTTTTACATGTTTCTTCTAGGGCTGCACTGTTTATTAATGATGAATCAAATTTGACTTGATTAAAATGGTCCCCTTGATTAAATGAGCAGCAGATTGTTTTTAAAAATTAAATAAAATTAAGAGAGGGGCTGAGAGCCAGCAGCAGAGTGCCTGGACCCAGGTTTAATCCACAGTATCTCCAGTTAAAAGGACTGGGTAGTCTATGGTGTGGGAGACTGCGGTTTGACATCCTGCAGATATTCTGCCAGCCAGACTAGACCTTCCTGACCTCAATTAGATCATTGGTCTGACTCAGTAGCAGACAACGTCATGTGTTCATGGGAAAACATTTTAAATACAGAATTCCTTAATACTTAAGTAGCAGCTACAATGTTATAAACGAGTACTGTGCCTGTGCAGGCTACCCACTGAAGATGATTCTAGTGTCCATCTGAATGCAAGACATTCCCCTCCACTGATGATGACAGTTATGTTTTTCCCTTACTTTCCTTCTGCCTCCCTTTGCTGCCATGAGAGCAGGAAACATCCAGAATAATGTCAGTGTTACTAATTCTATTGAAGAACTGATGGCTGCCATAAAATGACCATTACATTGCAAAGAATATCCTGCAGGTGCAAAAGAAGAAAATCATGCAGCATCCATGAACGGTTTGTCATTGCAAGAATGGTCTTACAAAACAATTCCTGTCTTAACTCTGCTAAGACAAGTAGAGGCAGACACATAGCATGTTGAATCTTTTGATCTGTTTTGTATTTCTTTTCTGTGCAGAAAATGTTGTGACTTAACCCCCCACTAGCCTGAATGTGTGTGCCCAAAGAAACTGACTTCAGTGAGTTGGCTTCCCGTGTCCATTCAGCATCCCTATTCAGCCCTGTAGAGCTTTAGTCTAGAGCCCTGTTGTCTAAAGCCCCATTCTGTGGACCATCCTTATATGCACTGTTACAGTCTCTTTCCTTCACCAAGAAGTGATATTAACTTTTCCTAGGTTCTAGTTCTCTCTTCATATTGCTAGTTCTGTAAGATTAATTCTGTTCCAGAACGGTAACCTGTCACTGGCTGGCCCATACTCATACTGTGCCTTTCGTGGGTAACCTCAGTCATTTGGGTCAGTTTGTGCTCAATTCAGGCAAAATCGCCCTGTTACCATTCCCTCTGTATCTCCAGATGTGAAACATCAGTACTTTATGAACCTCTCTCTTGCCAGTTCACCATCATACATCTTTTAGCTTTGTATTTCTGTGTGGCTTGTTTTCATATTTCTGTGTGTGCTTATTTGACCTACTTTGCATGTTAGCATTCTCTTTACTGAACAGATGACATCTCATGGATAACTTCAGGAAGGGGGGGGAAGAACCATTTCTATTTAGGGAGAATCAAATTGATTGTGCAGCTTCTGCCAATTTTGATGGGGATTTGTTCCCCCAGGATTTTATTTTATTCCCAGGGACATTTGCATTAAAATAGGTTCTCTTTCTGAAGAGTTCATCTGCTTCTGTAGCTTATTCAACACCTGAAGTCAAAAGCCTCTGTCACATCGCAACCACTTATTTTCCCCCAGCAGCCAGCTGTGGCAACACAAAAGGGACTGATGGCTTGTGACAGGTGATAAGCATCACAAGCAGATACAGAAACAAATTAAAGAATCTTGACTCTCTTTTTTTACCTGAGAAGACTGCAGATAAATGGAATTCAGAGCATTTTATCAGAGGTGACTGGGGTATGACCAAGTTAAGAGCTGCTTTACATTTTATGGAGCTATGTTTGAGTTTCCTGCAGTGAATACATAAAGAATGGCAGCCAGTGGTGTGCCAGTCAGTGGCATGCCAATCAGTGGCAGTTGAAAGCATGTGGTGGAGACCCTTAATTGGCCCAAGCCCTCCAACCACAGTTCCAGTGAGAATTTAGGGACACACATTTGGGACACACAGTTTAATTTTTCCACACTTTATTTAGAGAAGCAAGGGCCTCTACCACTCTGAAAATCCTCTTTAAGATAAACAAAATGAGCAGAATGGCACATACACACGCACTGTTCCTAGCTTGCCCGGCAATGAATTCAACTTGTAAGCATACACAGAAACAATGGCTACTGAAGCTGCTCTCATTGTTGAGAATTTCACTGCTGCAGACCGAAACAGAAAGACCAAAGATATGGGGAGAAAGCAAAAAGCCTCAGAAGCACCCTACAAATCATGGCAGAGAATGGAGAAATCACTGTCCTTCTCAGTGAAGCTGGCTTTCTGACCACCCTTTCCTCCCTCAATAAGAGCAGGGCATCACTGCAAGAAGATGGGCATTTTAAAAATATTTTGAAAGCAGTTACTGGTTTTAAAATGTTCACAACCAGTTGGATAGAGGTGTGAAGTACTTAGCTAACCAACTAGTCCTTCCAGGAAGGGCTGTTGACTATAGCACTACTAATTGTAGCTTTGGGCTGTAACTTCTAACAGCAGAAAACTAATCAATCAGCCTAGCACAACTCTGGAGAGAGTGACATCCACTTCTCTTACAACACAAACACCCACTGGTTCATCTTTGTTCTTTCTCACTAGTACTGGGAGGGAACTGGGAAAGGCTACCTGTTGCCTTTGGTCAGCCTGTATCACTCCAAGCGCCAATGTTTCATTTTATTTATTTGCAGCAACCACTGTTGCCTATCCCCTGCAGGGTGATTGTAAAAGCCATTGCAATTCTTTTTGTTCCTAAACACATTACATGCTTCAAAGCAGCATTTATCTCAAAAGACGTAGAAAGGGGCATTATTTTATTTTTGTTTTTGACTTGACAATATGGCATCAAGGCAACTGCAAGAACTCTCTTGGGCTTTTCAGTCTGTCTGAAGGGCAGAGCGAGGGAAACGACAAAGCAATGAGAAAAGAAGGTACTGTTGAAACTAACCAGCAGTTTCATGGTTTTTGTCTGAGCTGTCTCATTCACACAAGACACATTTTCCTTGTGTTCTTGCACAGCTCCTATTAATTGCAAGCTGGGCACTATGCATTTGTTTGTTTATTTAGAACAAATTTATGCCACCTCTCCAGGAACCTGCTCAAGATGCACTACCAGGACAAAGCATCAAATCCAAAGACACACCAAAGGAGAAATTCAATGAAATCATATGTTTGAAATACCAAGAAGCAGCCCTCAGAATCAAAGAGGGCTCAGGGAAGTTCTGGAAGAAATTGCTTGAGGGGTTTTCCTGTTTTCTTTTGCAATCAAGAGAAAATACCCCAAATGCTGAGGGAAATTTCACATAGGGAGATAATGAGCAGCGGAGAGAAGCTGGAGGAAGACCTGTTGTATAATGAATTGTTATAAGTAGAAACTTTCTATTTTTATCACTATGATTAGATTCTGAACTCTTTGAATCATCATTAATGTAACACCCTAGAAACAAGCTACAGCCTGAGCTGAAGGCTACATTAAGTGTTCCCAGCTAATTCGGGGAGGATTTGAAATAGTGCATGTAGGCAGACTGACGTCATGTAAGCCGCAGTTGTAATTTTTTTAAAAAAAAACTCCTGAAATTGGGAGAATTGCAATTTTGTGATCAACAAATCTTTTGTTCTTTATCTGGTTATGTATTAATATATGACTCAGTTAATAGATTTGTCTATATTTAGAAGGATGCATGTATCTGGAGGTACCGGAAATGCACAGTTTAGTTTAGTTTGTTTGATTTCTATCCCACTCCATTTCCTACAAGCAGGACTTTGGGTGATTTACAACATGCAGTATACAACAATACATAATGCATCGTTCAGGGGGTTGGACTAGATGATCCTGGGGGGCCCTTCCAACTCTATAATTCTATGATTCTACATAACATGCAGTTAGAACTGAACACTATTTGGCAATTAATCTATTAGATGGCACCATATATTAATCCCACAGTACAGCTGGATGACTGGCATGCAATCTGTATTCTAGCCACAGGGAGGGATCTTAAACAGGAGAGGATAAAGGAGCGGGGAAAGAACCCAGGGGGCTTCTGTTCTTTCTAACAGTTGCTGTCCTCAGCCATATGCCTGGTGGAACACAGTGAAGAGAAAGAACTGATCTACATATGCAGAATGAGATGATAGACTGAGGTGGTAGAACTCTGGACTCTACCACATTATTCTGCAAGTGAGACCACCCACTGGCACCACCTTTTGATAGTGCCATTTTTTTTGGCGGGGGGGGGGCAGAATATGTTCATCAGGCCTCTGTTGCAGAGGTCGAATCATCAGTGTGAGGCCTGAAGCTTGATAACTCCCACAGCTTTGTTCTTTCCCATGGCTTTGTTCTTTCATTTTGACATTTATATTAAAAGGCTGGATGCGAGCTGCAGCTTCAGAGCTGACTTGGAGTTGGCTCGTTAATATTCGAGGTATATCTGTCCTTAACTAATGAAGTACCTTAGTCTTTTGCAGTCTGAGATAGAAAGGTTTTAATCTAATATAATAAAGAAAGAGGGGGAAATATTTTAAAAGCTCTTCTATATATACTTTAAAAACCCTGTAAATTAGCACATCATTAAGTGATCAGTGTTAACTCTTCCTTCCTGAGGTGCTGGTTAACCATCTACAAGAAGTTTTGTGTTGCAGAGAAGCATTCAGAACCACAGCTCATCCTTTCCTTCAGTCTGTTGTGGTATACTTCAGAACACTGCCAGCTCAGTTGTGATGTGTATAAATTCTCTAAATCTGAAAAAATTCAATTGCTTATTACAATTATACCTCATTCCCTGCGTTCAGAAGGGCATGTTGGGCCCCAACCAGCTTTTACAGCAGGGGTGCCCAAACTTGCTTAATGCAAGAGCCACATAGAATAAATGTCAGATGTTTGAGAGCTGCAAGACATGAACGTCAGGTGTTTTTGAGAGCCACAAGGAGGGAAGGGAGGATGGAAAAATTGATAGGAAGGTGAAAATAAAGCAAATAGATGGGGGAGGGAGAGGTGGAAAGAGAGCAACTTTAAATTTAAATGCCTTCTCCAGGCTGCTGGCTGGCTTGGCTTGGAGAAGTGATTTAAAGAGACAAATGCTTTCTGCAAGCTGGCCAACAGGGTGGGGTGGGGCTTCAAGAGCCACACAATATGTGTAAAAGAGCCACATGTGGCTCTGGAGCTGCAGCTTGGCCACCCCTGTTTTACAGGATATAAATGTGTTAATATATCCAGTGTATCATATGTATTATCAACCATATCACTTGGAAGTGATCAATTCTGTAGTTGATGGCATCATCTAAACAGAATGTAATTCAAGTAGACCACAGTCTGTACCCTATAATAATAATAATAATTTTTAATTTATATACCGCCCTCCCCACCGAAGCAGGCTCATATGCCCCATGTTCACTTAAACAAAACCAGGTATGCTATAGCAGGGTGTTGGGATAGGACCAATTACTGAACAGCAGTGTTTAGAATAGCCCATGTCCAATTTCCACAGTTCAGAAATAGTTAAAAGGGAGAGCCATCCATTTATGCCTGATACGGTACAGGAAGATCCAAATATCATGCACACCCTTATAGAATCATTGTGCCAGTAAGGCACATGTGGTGCTATGTGGTACAGCGCAGGTTGAAAAGATAGTTATGGATCAAGTAGATTAAACACATCAATATTTCACAAACTGGATCCATGCAAAACTACTTTAAACTACTATAACATTGTTGTTATTGCTGCTGCTGCTGTTAAGCACCGGCAATGGAGTTTTAGTTATAACCATTTAATCTTTAGTTAAGATGAACTACTGGCAGGAGTTCAGCGCCCTACAGCTTCTTGTGCTCTAGAGAATATTTAGCTTAACAGTTTATTCAGACCTACTATCTCATCTTAAACTATTGCAATCATCTCTTGAGAGTTAGGAGGCTGAGAAACACTGCATAGAATGATTTAAATATTTATTCCCATGAACGTTTTATGTAGTAGAATGTAGACTGACAGAATGCCCTTAACCTCGGTGAACTTTTTTCTCCACTGGGCAGGAGATGTGTGTGGGCTTATTATATTACTTCTCAGTCTTCTTTCCCGAGCTTTGTAGCATTGCAGTATATTATGTTATGGCTGTGTGATGAAACAGTCATAGGGTGCGTTCACACACACTAAATAATGCACTTTGCAACTGGATTTTTTCTGTGTAAGAATAGCAAAATCCACTTGCAGAAAGTCACCACGTGAAAGCACCCATACAATCATCTCCTTCCCCCCTCCCATTCCAGTTGTCAGCCACTAGCAAGAAATCAGAATGTCTTGGTTGGTTTTGTAGACTAGACTAGACTATCTCTTTTGATGCATCAATTAACAGAAGATTTCCTGTTGCCTTGCCTTTTGAAGCCTTTCTATTGCTCTTGTTACTGGATAGGACATTTTGGAGAAGTTTTTCCAGGTGCTTGACACCTAGTCTAGGACCAGACATCCATCAACTGCTACTGTGTTTTGCAAGGCACGACCCCCTGGAGCTCCAGATATTGTCTAAATCCTTTCAGTTTATTTCCCCTTCATTTTGAAAAGTCAGCTACAGTTGCAACAGCAATGCTGTTAACTATATTGCATAATGAGTGTGGTTTATTCATGCTTGGTATTTTCACTTCTCTGTGGGTTTGATCCTTCAACATTACCTTGCAGAAAAGTGAAAAGTCAACTGATGCCATGTGTACCATATAAATGGTAATCCTGTGACATGAGTATAGAAGTGACCAGGGCAACAGAGTAATAGAAAGCACATGCTATAGGGTTGGGTTTGTCTTCCAAGAGAGGAAGGGGACACATAGCAAGCAGGGCTTGCCAGAATCATGAATTCCAAAAACCCAATAGAGACCACTATAATCAGATGGTTCATACTTCAGATTTGTACTTTCTCCCAACAGCTTCTGAGGAGAGCTACCAGGCATGCTGTTGAAGAATTATCATGCTACTTATACATAGCAATCTGTGAATGCCAGCTGGCTTGCATGTTGTGTTCAGGATTTGGCCTTTCATGATTCAAGGTATCCCCCTCTTTCAAGCATCTTGCCACAGTTGGAGACTGAGATTAATTGCAGAAAAGACACCAAGGTATGATCCTTGTGCAGATGATGTGAGGATCAGGCACAATTAATGCATGCAAGTAAGAGCCTGCTTGTGCCTACTGCTTTTGACCTCCATATATTGGTGGGATATTCTGCATTTATATAAGGGTCATAGGCTCTTTACAGAAGACATGCTCAGTGTTTGGAGGCTTGAAATGGGGCCAGTAGCCATGAGCAATTGCTACCATCAAACATTGATGATCCCTGAAAACCCTGTTGTTCCTACTGGGTGTGTCCCAATATCAGACATACAGTGGCCCAATATCAAGGACTTCAGCAGATTCTCTTACAGTCTGGAATAGATGGCCAAGTATAGCTTTACAGGCTACCACTCAAGACCACTAGATAAAGACTCAGCAAGCCAGGCACACCCTCATGTTTTTCACAGGAGTCTTCCAACTTGCAAGCAGTCAGGAGATACTTGAGGTGCTCAGATGGCCACTTCTGAGTACCATGCTTTGCTAAACATTCTTCTGAAGTCTCCACTCTGCTGTTGTAGCAGCTTCTCAAATGCAACCACTGTGGCCATCCAAATAGTCTTTTCCTCCCTTTGAAGCAGCCACCAGTCAGGGACAGGCCTGCTTCATCATCAAACATGTGTGCCACCTGAAAATTAAAATTAACTTGATGCGTTGTGGCATAAATGTTTGTGTACCAGAGCCTAAATAGCATATATATATTTATATATATACTTTACCAGCAGTTACAAGCTTATAAATTATCAGTTAGAGTTCATAAGGTTTCTAGATGGATGCCTGTTTTTCTGACAAGGAATGTGTTAACTATGGCACTCCCGCTATTAAGCGTGAAAATTAGAGAAAGCCAGGAACTTTAGACTGACATGACTGAATAATTTTTGACACTACTGGACCTAGAAAATTTCAAATATACAAGATTGGTCCCAAGAAGAAGGATTTGAGATCCAAAATAGCTTGCAAAGCAGACTGGTTTTTCATTGGACCATTTTCTTAAACATTGCACTGAATGTAATATAGTGGGTTTGAGCCACATAAGGACCGTAGGAGCATTGTGGTACTTATGAGGTTTTAACTTTGTGCGTGACTGAGACGCTGTGTACTGTTGATACTCTTTTTGTATTTTGACATTTATTATTCATAACAAGTCAGAATTGTGTTTTCACATGGAAAGTTTTTTCTTTGTTGTGGCCCAACAATTGTGAAGCGGTTAATGAAAAAACAGCTTTTTCCTCATTGAGCCAATGCTCAATTCTAAAAAGCTACACATCAAAATTACCTCCATTAACTTTTTCTTGGAATCAGGGCTGGCCCTAAGGCATGTGGCACCCCAGGCAGATTCACTGTCTGCCGCCCCGCACCACTGGGGGTCCTAGGCATGTGCACCCATGCACACCCCAGGCTGGCCACCCCTGCTACCCCTACCCCCCTACCCTTCCTTTCCCTTCTGCGGCACCCTCCCCCCCCCCGGCCTGGCATGCTCAGAGGAGCACCACTAGAATTGACCCTACCCATTTCAATGCAGGCATCTGAGCATTCTCTCTTAAGAGAGCACTTGACAAGGCTTCGCTCCCCCCCTCCTTTCCAGAACCGAAAGTGAAGGGGGAGTGAAGCCTTGTCAAGAACTCTCTTAAGAGAGAAGACTCAGATGCCCGGGCCTCATCAAAGTGGGTAGGGCCAATTCTAGCGGCACTCCTCTGAGCGCGCTGGTGGGGCAGTGGAGCACAGTGCTGCGTTGTGGTGCTGCAGTGCTGCAGAAGGGAGGGGAGGAGGAGGAGGTGGGGACAGTGGCAGCAGCAGAGGGGAAAGAAATTAGGCATTTGTCTTGGGTACCAGAAGGGGGGGGAGAGCCCAATTCAGCACCTCCCTCCCGGTGCCCTAGACAAATGCCTAATTGCCTAGTGGGCCAGCCGGCCCTGCTTGGATTGCATATTGTTGTTCCATGGTGCAGCAATTCAAAAGGAAGGGAGAGAGGGGGGAAAGTTTCTTTCTGCACTCAGAGCTTGGTACCAGCTGTTAAGCAAATTCCCAGTGTCTTTTGTTCTTGCAGGAGGCAGTGGAGCCTTGTAATTGCTCAAGCAAGAGAAAAACAAACAAATAAAGAAAATTCCTTTTAACTTTTAAATGCACTCTGGGCACCCATGACCTTATTGGGATATTTGGTTAATATAGAAGAGTTTTGCCCAGTCATAGAATTGTGACACTGAATGTAGTAAATAAATCTCCCAAGAAGTATATTGCAAAAAAGATAAACTTACATTTATTCAAGTAGATCTAGTTAACATTCAGGTTGCTGTCAAAAGAAGAGAAAGTAATCTAAAGGGTGCGATCACACGTCACATTAAAAGCGGGTGTGTAGCGCTCAAATTTGAACCGCTGAATATTGATTCGATGCAGGGCCGTTCAGACGAGCATCCAAGAATGCGACTCATTCTGTTGTTGAGCGATCAGACATCCAATACTATCATGCTCTTTTCTTGGCGCATGCATGATCAGATGGTGATTTCTGGGAGGGGGGGTCCATTGAACATGCACCCACCTGTTTGGAGGTGGGAAATCAAACATTGCTTCAGAGGCGGGGGGGAAGGGGGAAAAGTTTCCGGAATTAACATTGCCTATTCAAACCAGAAAACTGCCAGGAATTACTTTCTTAGAAATTGGCAGTGACAATGATATCTGGAAATCCTCCACATTGAAAAAAAAAGATTTTTTTTCCTGTTAGGATAATGCCCCTCCCCCCCCGTCTGATTCTGTGTTGATTGGAGAAGCAGAAGCGTCACCTCAGATTCCTGGATGATCTGGCAATGCGCATGTCTTCTGGGGCTTTTTTTTTTAAAGGTGGGAGGGGGTGGTAAACATTCCAAGGGGCAGTATTGCGCATGAGCTGTCCAAACAGGGGAAAGTCGATCTTGTGCTGCTTTTTTGAAAAAGGGCCAAACTTTCTGCACTGTCTAATTAATGCAGCATTGATCCACAGCAAGCCAAGATGACCCTCGATGATGCTCAATTGCCAGATGTGGATGTCTGGACGAACAGATTTAATCCGTCAGCGAGACGGAGCTGTGTCGCCACTAATGGTACATCTGACTGCACCCTAAAGAGTACTTTCTGTATAACAAATGACCTGCTTGTCTAGCATCATGTGGGGGAGTATGATGGGCATTGTATCCAGGGCTTTTTTTAAAAAAAAAAAAAAAGAGGTGCTGGAACTCTCAAGGGAAATGTAGGAGAAACACATGGGTGCCCCTCATGAACTTTTAAACAATTTTTGAGAATTTTGTTTCCATGAAGAGATTCCAGAATTCCATTCCCTCGGAAAAAAAATACCAGATTGTATCTACAGGAGAGACTAGAAAAGACAAATATCTCTATGGTAGGTGATGTGAAATGAGTGAGAAGACAAAGCAAGGGAGAGAGGAGAGGTCAAAGGGCAGATCCCAGGTTAAGACAAAGAAAGGTATCCCATTCAAGGCAATAGCACCTATGCACACTTAATGTAGTGCCCCTCAATTTCCATGCTGAGTAACTCATTCCAACAAAAAGTTTCCAAAGTACATGTGTGAAGTGGTTGTGTTTTAACCTCTTTGATTAGTCCTTCTGTGTCCATGGGACCTCTCAATAATTCAGGAGACTTTCTATACCTGACATCTAAGCAGGGGTGGCCAAGGGTAGCTCTCCAGATGTTTTTTGCCTACAACTCCCATCAGCCCCAGTCATTGGCCATGCTGACTGGGGCTGATGGGAGTTGTAGGCAAAAAACATCTGGAGAGCTACCCTTGGCCACCCCTGAATATAGACATTTTATATTCTTTCTGGGTACCTGAATTCAGGTGGTTTACATTCTCTTTCCTTATTTCTACCCTTTATGTTACAGTTGAGTTCACATACATTTTGTGTAGGAGAGTCCCCATTTCTGATTGCTAAAATCCAAACACAAGAGTATTCTTGGAAATAAAAGCATTAACCTTGGTAGACCCAATTTGTCATCACTATTTGTTGAAGCTGTGAAGGTGATGTTTCTTCGTTAAGAGGCTTTTCGTTATACCAGTTTCTAAATTAATTCTAAGCCCCATTCCAATGAATGCCTTCCTTTAGTTCACTCTTTCACTCCTCGCCCTTTTCTTCCTACATGCTATTGACAAATGATTACTATGTTTGAAGAATGTATAATATCTCATAATTCTAATAACCATTCTGAAATGGAAATGGCTGTTAGCAGTGACAGACAGGACAGAGGATAGGACTATAACCCTTCAGATGTTCACAGAATTGTCAATGAACTGCAAAATAGAATGCTGATATCTTGGAGTCAAAATGTAGAAGGCAAAAGAAGTTTCAAGGTACAGATAGACCCAAAGATCAAATCTTTTCTCTTCATCAGACATCATCTGGAGAGTATTTGGCACCCAATAAGGCTGATTTATTTTTTTTTAATTCCTTTCATCAGGAATAACTAGTGTGTGACAGCAGAGGCTGTTCACAGACCTTGATAAATTTATAAAGCTGTAGGGATCATGAATTTGAGAAAATTAATTTTATGCTTTTCATCCTTCCAAATTTAAAAAAGGAAATGGAGGAAAAGGCTTTTTCTCTTTCGTGGTTCTTTTTGAATGCATCAAAGATTGCTAAAGGGAATTGAAATGTAATGAAAACAACTTAATCTGTCTGGGAGGGGTGCCATTGTATGGGAAGCCTGCATCCCCTTCTGTCCTACTGAAAAGCCTGCCAAAAGAATAGGGGAAGGACATGTCATGAAACAGAGTCTCGAGAAGAAGGTTAACTAAGGCCTAGAAGAGTGTTTCCCAGACTGCAGCCCACTGATCTCCACAAAATGCTGCTTGTGGAGAATAGGGGGCCATAAGGAACTACACTGGGAAGGGAAAGTTGCAATGGGAATGGGGAATCAGCGGAAACTGCCAATTAAATCTGGATCCAAGCCCAAATCCCCTGTTTTGGTAATTCTCACCCCCTCTCCTGAATTGTGCAAATAATATATGATGTTATGGCTGCTGGTGGATTGTACGTTTGTTAGACGAATGACAATTAATCAATGGGAGCAGCTAATTGTTAGGAAATGGTCTCCAGATGGCTCTATAGCAGGGGTGGTCAATGGTAGCTCTCCAGATGTTTTTTGCCTATAAGTCCCATCAGCCCCAGCCATTGGCTATGCTGGCTGGGGCTGCTGGGAGTTGTAGGTAAAAAACATCTGGAGAGTTACTGTTGGCCACCCCTGCTCTATAGTACTATGTTCAAAAGCTCATCAGAGCTTGGAGAAGTTAACATATCTACTCTCAGCTGACAAAGTGCGGGCGGGGTGGGTGTGTGAGATAAAGGAAGAGAGAGAGATGTTAGCTAATGCTAGCTATATCCTGGAAAAATCCTTACTGCAGTAGGGTCCATACTCATTCTGCCCAGCACCTTATCAGCATCTTATCATCTAGATGCTTGAATACTATTTTGATAATTCTGTAATTTTACAGATTTTGTAATTATTACAAATTATTACTAGTCTGGGTGTGGTTTGTTTAATGTTTCTGTAAGGTTTTAATGTTGTA
Source organism: Heteronotia binoei (assembly GCF_032191835.1). NCBI lineage: Eukaryota > Metazoa > Chordata > Lepidosauria > Squamata > Gekkonidae > Heteronotia > Heteronotia binoei. The sequence goes on from NC_083224.1 coordinate 51,786,350, forward strand.
AGTCGCCTAGAGCCTACTTGCGGGATAGGGCAGGGTATAAATTGAAGGAAAGGAAAGGTCCCCTGTGTAAGCCAAAATGCCCTCAAAACGAGGTTGGGGAATTAGTCAGGTAGGCACCTGGCTCACTCGGGATCTTTTCCCATTGTATACAAGATACACGTCCGGAGAATAATGCTTAAAATAATGGGGACTCTAATTTAGTAAAATCAATTATAATTTATTGGAAATATATATATAGACTTCCATACAGGATAAAATGTTCATACAATCACACATACAGTCCTAGGAAATATAGATAGATGGATAGGGGAACAAAAAGGGTAGACACACAGGGTAATATTTACCTATCGTAGTCTTCAAGGAAGGCTCCAATTGGCGACGAGTGAGGGCGCGGGTAAGGGACCCGAAACTTGGCCTTAGAATCGGGGATGGATCTATGCAGCGGAAGGTAGGATACTGATAGAAGCACACCTGTGGGTAGCTAGTCCACAGGTTATAAGGACTCTCTTGAGCCCTCAGGGGATGGGAGGTACGAGGGAGGAGAAAGGGGAGGCTCTGCAGTGGTCATAAGGGCTGGACTACTGCAGTAGCCAATAGAAAGTTCATTGGTGGCACCTAATTGGGTGCTTGCTCTTGACCAATGGACTTGGCTGGATCCTGTGTACCTGAGAAAACTTTCAGGTTGAAAAGGACTCTGGGGCGGCTCCAAAGTAACAGTTGGGAAGAAGAATAGAGGTGACTACTGGGTGGGGGACACTTAAGATTAGATGGGCTTGTGACAATAGAGAGTCAAATGTTGGCCTAGGTAACACCCGACTTAGACAAAGGACTTGGCTCTTGGCTGGAGATGGTCTTCCTCTTCTTCTGTGCACTAGTCTTTGTCCAGGGTTCCGTTGGACAAAGATAGTGACTGCTGGGTGATTATCCAATTCTTTGGGTAGATGGGTTGCTTGCAGGCCAAAGGTGACATCTGGTGTGTACGTGAGCCTTCTGTTACGACGAAATGGAGTCAAGTCTGACGGGAAGATGGCTGCGTGTGGTGTTAGCCCTCCACAGTGGATTCCATGGTCAGCGCTTCATAACCGTTCGCCTGGATAGCTCCTTGGCGGCGGAGTCTCTTCCGCTCCTTGACTGGCATACGGAATGACGGGAAGGCGTCCGTTATGCTAGTAGGCACTCTGTACCGGTTTAGAGTGCCTATATAACTTGTGGCTGCTTGTATACATAAATCCTTTATATCCCTGGATAGGTTTGCCCACACTCTCTAGCCAGACGTGTGTGAGTTACTTCTCCAGGTGCCCTGGCAACCATGCTGGTGACTACGATGTTCAGAAAGGGGGCTTTTCCTCATACCTGTGCAAACACCAGTCGTTTCTGACTCTGGGGTGACATTGCTTTCACAACGTTTTCATGGCAGACTTTTTACGGGGTGGTTTGCCATTGCCTTCCCCAGTCATCTACGTTTTCCCCCCAGCAAGCTGAGTACTCATTTTACTGACCTTGGAAGGATGGAAGCCTGAGTCAACTTCAAGCTGGCTACCTGAAAACCCAGCTTCCGCCGGGGATTGAACTCAGGCAATGAGCAGTGCTTAGGACTGCAGTACTGCAGCTTTAACACTCTGCACCATGCGGCTCTTTCATAAATTGAAAAATTAAATTACCGTATTTTTCAGTCCATTAGATGCTCCGGACCATTAGACGCAGGTGCCTGGCTGGGAGACAAGCGGCGAGATCGCTCCCTCCGCCCCCACCGCAAATCCAGCACTTCACAGGGAGCGATCTCGCCGCTTGTCTCCCAGCCAGGCACGCAGGCGCGGGGGAAGCACGCCGCCCCTTCCACAGCCGGTGCTCGCGAAGCGCTGGGTTTGCGGAGGGGGTGGGTGCTTCCTCCGTGCCTGTCTGCCTGGCTTCAGCTGATGCTTACAGCAAGCGCCAGGATCGCTCCCTCCACCCTCCGATCCCAGCGCTTGCTTTAAGCATCAGCTGAAGCCAGGCAGACAGGCACGGAGGAAGCACCCACCCCCTCCGCAAACCCAGCGCTTCACGAGCGCCGGCTGTGGAGGGGGCGGCGTGCTTTCTCCGGGCCTGTCTGCCTGGCTTCAGCTCTGATGCTTAAAGCAAGCGCTGGGATCGGAGGGTGGAGGGAGCGATCCTGGCGCTTGCTGTAAGAGTCAGAGCTGGAGCCAGGCAGGCAGGCACGGGGGAAGCGCCGGGATCAGAGGCGGAGGCAGCGGATCGCCCCCCCCCCCCCCCCCCGGAGGAAGGTACGTACCTTCGCTCCATAAGATGCACACACTTTCCCCCCCACTTTTTTTTGGGGGGGGAGTGCGTCTTATGGTGCGAAAAATACGGTAAATTAAACAGTCAAAAAGTGGAAGAGACAGAGAACAAAACAGAGATTGAAAGTGAAATACCTTGGAGAGGCAGGATCCCTCTCACTGTGGTTCTGATATAGAGTAGTGGACGTGCTGCTTTCTAGAGTGCCAGGAAGACTACTTTCCAAGACCTTATACTGTACATTGATTACTCACATCTGTAACTTGGACAAACTCCCAGTTTCCTCCTACAATCACTCATTGAACCTGGGTACCACTGCTTCTGGGCCCTCTCATCACTCAGGGAAGTGGGCCAAGCGTAGCACTCTCTTTCACACACACACACACACACACTCACACACACATTTGTGTGGTTCCAGAACTAGCTCATGTATTACTGTAGGTGGAGTATGTTAAGGTTATGAATGTGATTAATCAATATAAAGTATAAGTTCTCTGACCATAAGTAGACTTGCCAGCCTCCAGGTGGAACATGGAGATCTCCCACTATTCCACCCCACAAATCTCCAGGTATTTCCCAACCCAGAGCTGGCAACCCTACTCAGAAGTCATGGACCGTCATAAAAGAGTCTTCAGGGCATAATCCTGAACTGAGCCTGCCTTCACACATGATTATGACCACTCATTTAATGCTAGCTATATGGAAAAGTCCTTACTGCAGTAGGTCCATACTCGTTCTGCCCAGACTCTATTGCCTTGCCAATGAAGGATCCAGAAGTAGCTCTAAGCATCTTAAGAAAGGCCACTTCAGACTGCACAGACTGCAAAACTTCAAAAGATGACTGGTTAAGTATTCCTGTTTTTCAATACAGTTCTTTTTTGTTAACCCTACTAACTGCAAGATACAAGTCACAACCACACAACATACGTGTTGATGGTAAATGGGGAGCACTTGCAATGAAACTATAAATTTCCAGTATTTACAGGAGCAAAGTCATTGATATTAAAATAGCACTACTATAAATTTCCTGTATTTATAGGAGCAAAGTCATTGATATTAAAATGGCTCTAGAGAAGGAGGCATATAGAAGTAGCCTTTGATAGAAGATTTAGTGGTTCACAAGAAGAAGCTAAATTTTGCTTGCAAATAGGAGAAGAGAATAGAAAGTGACACGGAACCAGATCCCCTGCTGGGTTGAACGGGAGAGTAACAGCCTCTTTCTATTAGCTTTCCCCCCAGAGTGCTCTAAGACACCTCCAGCTCCACTGCTGAGCTGAAGTGTGAGGCGGCTTGACAACCCAGCTTCCCTCCCAACTGTCATTCAGTTGCTCTCTGCTCACACCAGTGCTCCATGTGTGTGATTGTGTTGGGACAGCCAGAACATGCATGCTGAGCAGCCAGCAGAAGGTGCAAATTGAAATGGAGAGCAGATGGAAGTACTTTAACTAACAGCTTACCCTTTTTGAAAAGTGGCTTGTTACGCTCCTATTTCTTAGGCCCTTGGTAGTCCAGTGGAACTAATTTAAACTAGTGTTGATCTTCCTCTGTCTTGGTGAGCAGAAGCACACAAAACCCCAAGGTGGACGAGTCAAGTATGTGCATTGCCATTTTGCATGTAAAAACCTGTTCACACAAGCTATAAATATTTTCTGAGATGGTAACCAATTCAGGCAGCAGATAGGCGGGAGTTGCTCATCCTAAAAAAGAAAACCCCTCCTGCAGTATATAAAACACAGCATGTTAGGGGAGAAGGCTAAATGGACTGCTTCTCTGCAGCAAAGTAGTTGTCTATATTTAGGAAGTGTTTCCCTGGGAGAGGATTCAAATGTACAGTCTCTCTCCTCTCCCTTCGACTTGCAGCCTAAAATGGAGCAATCATAAAAACTTCTTTACTTGGTTCTGTAAAATATAAACTGTTTTTTTTATCAGGGGATGCTTGATATGCACTGGGGAAATGTAAGGAGTCCTTTGCATAATGATGTAAGATTAGATTTCCATGTGGGTCCAGGCTTTCTCCAGAATACCAGAATGTCTAAGATGCATGAGTTCCATGCTGGGATGCATGGGAAAGGAAGAACTCACTATCATTTGAGCTTCTTTGTCCTGTGTTTGGAGAGTAATACCATTCAATATATTGTTTCTGCTACAGCTCTTAGATTGCCATATACTTCTGTACATTTTCTGTTTCCTTAAAGCAACTGAAATGATGGGGGGAACATGTGCATTGTTTCGTTTCTATGTATTGGGAATTTTTTTTCTGCATAAGAAATGCCCACAGTGAGTTCTACCAGTGGTCTCTCTCTAGCCCAGCATTATGTCTGCCCACAGAATGCAGTGGTTGGCTGCTGTTTCAACAAGGCTCACAAAAACAGCAGTGCCCATCCCCCAACCCCATTGTTAGTGCTCAGAATCTTATAGCCAGGTAACATCTTGGAAATTGTCTCATTTTCATAAATAGATTTGACTTCTGCATCAAATCCTCTATACAGCATTTTCAGACAAAAGATCCAGCTTTAATCCCAAGCTGCAAAACTGGAACAAGTTTTATTATTCTACAACATATTATATCACTATTTCATTTACTTCTCTCAAATAAAAGTCAATATGTTGCATCACATTTTCCACCTCCCCTCCTCCCTTTCAAGACTTCCCCAGTGTTACTTACAATATAAAAGCAATAAAGGTAATTTAACATTTTTTAAAAAACTGTTTAAAAAGAAAAAAGGAACTTATACTTCTTTATGGTTATTACCTCATTCGATTAATGATCCAATATATTACTAAATTAAGTCATATTATCTCTTATTATAATCTTTTAAGAAAGAACAAAATATTTTCTCATACTCTCATTTTAACTATCTTTCTTGTCTCAATAAATTAAAAATAGCTAATAAACAAGTTATCCATTATCAAATATCACCAAGTGTCCTTTCACTCTCCAGTGTTCTTCCACATAGTTCTGAAACGTTCCCCATTTATTATTAAATTTTTCCATATCAATTTCCTTTAGTGTTCTTGTTAATTTGTCCATTTAATAATAATAATATTTTATTTATATCCCGCCCTCCCCGCCGAAGCAGGCTCAGGGCGGCTAACAACATGGATCCATACAATAAATTATACAACAGGTTTTTAAATCACATTCACTTAAAAACATTCCAATTAAAATTAACATTCCTAGTGCTACTCTGTTAGGTGTAAATACTATGGCGGAATCATTTAAGGCGAATCATCAATCGTTCAGTCAGGTAAAGGCCATCCCAAAAAGGACGGTCTTGCAGGCCTTGCGGAATTGTTCGAGGCTCCGCAGGGCCCATTTCACTCCAGTGCATAGTTTTCATAATCCAATCCCATTTTTCTGGAATTTTATTTTGCTTCCACAACTGCGCATACAATGTCCATGCAGCTGAAAGCACGTACCAAAGTAATGTTTTGTCTTGCTTCAGAAAATTTTCTATTTGTAATCCCAACAAAAAGATTTCTGGTGCCTTCTTCACTTTGTATCCCAAAATCTTTGACATTTCTTGCTGGATCATTTGCCAATATTGTACAGCCCTTTCACAAGTCCACCACATATGGTAGAAGGACCCTTCATGTTTTTTACATTTCCAACATCGATCAGATTATTTGTTTTCGACAGTTTTTTTGGTGTCATATACCATCTATACAACATTTTGTAACAATTTTCTTTTATGTTATTACATGTTGATATTTTCATAGAGTTCTTCCACAAATACTACCATTGCTCCATCTGAATTTCCTTGTTTATATTAACTGCCCACTTTATCATTTGAGATTTTACCACTTCTTCCTCTGTAGACCATTTCAGTAACAGTTTATATACTCTTGAGATCAATTTTACGTCCTCACCAAACAGCATTTTCTCCATTTCTGTTTGTTCTTGTCTTATTCCTTCATTCCTAATATCCTGCTTCAGCAGACTTTTAATTTGTAACCATTGAAACCAATTAAATTTATAATCCAATTCTTCCACTGATTTTAATTCTGCTTTGCCTCCTTGTATTTTTAACAATTGTTTATATGGTAACCATTTCTCTTCCTCAATATCCGAATATAACTATTACTTCCATTGGCACAATCCACAGCGGTTTCCTCTCATCTCCATATTTTTGGTATTTCAACCAAGTTTTAAGCAAACTACTTCTTACATAATGATGTGAGAAAAAACCATCTATTTTACTTTCCCCATAGCACAAATATGCATGACAACCAAAAACCTTTCCATGGCCTTCTAATGTTAATAATTTTCTGTTTAATAACACTATCCAATCCTTAATGCATACCAAACAAACTGCATCATGATATAGTCTTAAATCCGGTACTTGGAAGCCTCCCCTTTCTTTAGCGTCTGTCAGGATCTTCATCTTAATTCTTGGTTTCTTGCCAGCCCATATAAATTCCGAAAGTTTCCTCTGCCATTTATGAAATTGTTTATCTTCTTTCACTATTGGTATAGTTTGAAACAAGAACATTATTCTTGGTAATACATTCATTTTTATTGCCGATATTCTACCCAGGATAGACAAATTCAACTTATTCCATTTTTGTAAGTCCACCTCAATTTTCCGCCAAAGCTTTTCATAGCTGTTTTTAAATAAGTCAATATTCTTTGTTGTAATTTCTACTCCTAAATACTTTACTTTAGAGGCCACTTTACAGTTTGTTAAATTTTGTAATTCCATCTGCTTAGATTTTGACATATTTTTACACAATTTTTTTGTTTTCTCTTTATTTACATAAAAGCCTGCCAGTTCACCATATTCTTTTATTTTTTGGAGCAGCAACGGTGTAACTTGAGTTGGGTTTTCATTTATAAACATTACATCATCTGCAAACGCTCTGTATTTGTAAGAAAAGCCTTTTAATTTCAAACCCTCTATCCCCTTATCTTCTTGAACTCGCAAAAGCAGTATTTCCAGCATCATTATAAATATCAAAGGGGATAGAGGGCACCCTTGTTCCTTTACAAATTGCTATTTTCTCTGTCAAATCTGCATTTATACAAAGTCTTGCTTGTTGGTCAGTATATATTGCCTTTACTATTCTAACAAAGTCTTCACCCAATCCCAATTTCTCCATTACTGCAAACATAAAGTCCCAATGAACATTGTCAAAAGTTTTCTCTGCATCAGCGAAAAGCAAGCTTCTTTTTCAGGATGTTTTTCATAATATATTCTATTACATCTATTACAGTTCTGATATTTTCTCTTAATTGCCTTCTGGGGAGAAACCCTGCTTGTTCTTCTTTAACAAAACTATTCAAATGCTGCTTCAGGCGTCCCACTAAAATTCTAGCATATATTTTGTAGTCATTATTTAGCAATGAAATTGGTCTATAGTTTTTTACATTAATCACATCTCTGTCTTCTTTTGGTATCAACGAGATTTCTGCTTCCTTCCAAGTATTAGGTATCTTCCCATCTATTCTTATAATGTTCATCAATTTCTGAAGTTTTGGAAGTAGAATTTCTTTAAAAACTTTATAATATCTTGCTGCAAAACCGTCAGGACCCGGAGCCTTCCCTGGCTTCATTGAGTTAATTGCCACTTCCTTACCAATTGGGTCGTTTAAGATCTTTTTCATATTGTCAGGGGTTTAACATTAATTTCCTGTAAATAGGCATCAATTTTTTTTTTATGCTCATAAAAAATGCTCATCATTTTTTCTTCTAATTCTTTACTGCTGCCCATCTTTCTATCCTTGCTTTGAAAAAAATCTTGAAAGAAGAGCATGGTAACAGGACTCAGAAGCTGTGACACCCCTTCAGTCAGCATGTGACCAGTTATGGAACATGACCCGCCAGTTGAACATCATTAATAACTCTTGTAAGACCAATGGACACATCATACTGTGACAAGCCAGCTTTCAATGTGATAAGCATGTATCTGGAAGGCTTTGCACTCTCAGTACATTTCTTTGCTTCACAGAGGTCATGGCTCAGTTTAACACTATGTGAGTGCAGAGTCCAGTGGATGACTTGTTTTGCTTTTCCAGCTTCATTTTTAAATTCCAGAATTAGTTATTGTTCTGCTCTCTGAGACCTTCAGTGTACATGTGCTGTACAGAAACTCCTGAATCTTTGGTGTATCCCAGGTAGTCTCTGATAATGGCCAAGCCCAGCCCTCAGCTTCACTATATTACCTCTTGACATTTCTGCATACATTCCTGACACAGCACTTCTCGAATGGTGGACTTTGCCACATAAGACAGTGTACTTCATCACGTTCTGATAAAAGTTTCTGCCTTGGCTCATTATGCATTTCTATTTCTTTCCTTTGCCCTTTCCTCAAATGTTTATGATTTGTGCCCTGGGGAGAGCTCAGCTCTGAGGCAGCAGCTGCTTCCCAGCAGGGCTGCTCTTTGCACCTAGCCATGCGACTCAGTTTGACAGGCACCCAGGCAGCTTAACCTGTTGGCTGAGGGTCAGCAACTAAGCCAGGGACTCAAGAAGGGATTAGATGCCAAAGATCCTCCAATTTGCAGCATGCTGGCCTTTAGCCAGCTCTGCCTCTGTTACATCCTTTTTAACAGCTACTTGCTTAACTTACACTAGCCAGATTTTAAAGCATGACTCTGCTGAAGAGAGAGAGAGATATTTTTTCCTGCGACTGTAGCATGCCCACCCTGCAACAATCCCCATATCAGGAATTTCCATGATTGACTGGGCTGCTAGGCTTCTATCTAACCTACCTAAGACAGGAAGGGAGGCAACATAACGAGAAAAATAATAGCTGTCTGCATGTCCCTATAACAAGTAGATATAATAAGATATTATAATCCATCCTTCACTACTCACCCTTATATAGGCACCCCAAACAAATTAATCCTAATTCTATCTGTTGAACATGGGGTTTTTTTTCTGGTTAAAAAAGCAGTAGCAAGTAAGATGTACTGTGTCAAATCACTTCCTATTTATTTGCTGCCTTTATATACTCCCTTCCTGCCAAGGCATTCAAGGCAGTTGGCAATGTAAAATATTGAAACACAAAATTAAAGGTACATAAAAGCAGCAGATGGCCATCTCCAGAAACCAATGGCAGGAGCTCTCTGGACAGAACTTTTTTTTTGTAGTATGATCCTTGCCATATTACAATTGATGACTATCCAAACCAAGTGAAGTCTACCAGTGACACAATGCGGCTTGCCAGCTGGTTGACAGATCTCCACCATCTCTTTTGCAGACCCAACTGCACTTGAGTAGCACCCACAGGAAGTTCATTAAGCATCTGATATGCCATCTATTATTTGGGTTGGTTGACAAGGCTTACCAGAGCTAAGGGAAGAACCATGACGCAGGGAATTTGACACACCTGTCAAGGGCTTGAGCCTTATAAAGAGCTAAATGTTTCAGAGCAGAGAGGGGCTAAGAAAGGAAGAAATGCTGCCTGTTTTCTCTGGTGGACACCTCTTAGAGTCAACTGACTGGCAAGGAGCTCCATAGTTGCTTTCTGAAACTGCTGCCAGGTGGTGATGTTTGTGCCTGCTCCTCACTGCTGCTCTGCTGCTATGGTCCTTCTGTCCATCCCTCTGAGATTTGGTAGGGAAACATCCCTTAGTAAGGGGTATGATCCCTACAAAAGCCATCCAAACTGAGAGAAAAGTGGAAAAATGACTGCTGACATTTTGTTTTGACTTTGTATCTACTAAGGATGTGAAATGGTATAGTATAGCCCAATCTCATCAGATCTCAGAAGTAAGCAGGATTGATACATGGATGGGAGACCACTAAGGAAGACTTTGCAGAGGAAGGCAATGGCAAACCTTCTCTGCTTAATCACTTGACTTGAAAACCCTATGGGGTCATCATAAATCAGCTGTGACTTGATGGCACTTTACACACATACACTATCATCACATCATGAGAAGACAAGAGTCACTAGAAAAGGCAGTAATGCTAGGGAGAGTTGAAGGCATCAGGAAAAGAGGAAGACACAACATGAGATGGATAGGATGCTTAGGAGGTCATTATTTCATAGTGTCCACCATAATTCGGAAGCAGCTTATGGCATATAGCACATAACATACCCAGATTGTGGCACACTTTCTTCTGTTTGTCTCAAGGCATGATCTCTTTGTTGAGGGATGCAGTCCCTGAAAATGTAATTGATACTGGATGGGGGAAAAATGATTGCATAGCCAGAGATGTGAATCCCACTGTAATTTCCATTTATCTTTGTTTGAAAACAAATGAGACTTTAAAACCTTTGTGTGTTTTTTCTGAATTCATTTGGAAATGATAGCTCATTTCTCCTAGAGGAGTGATTTATCTTGGTCCCTACCCTTGCACCAGGTTAGTTATTTTCCAGGGCCACAAATTCTGCAAGCCCTGATGTAGAGCCAGGCAATTAGGGTTGCCGGGTCCTACCTTGTCACCAGTGAGGGACTTCGAGGGGTGTTCCTGGAGGGGGCATCCCAGTGTGACAGCATCACATAGAAGTGACATCATCATATTAGGGATGCAGCCCCATGGAAGGCACTGTCTGCTCCCCACATGCCTGAACTCCAAGAGGTGAATTTGCCACTTGGAATTCAAGCACACATGGGCCCCACTTGCAAAAAGTGCAAGCAGGGACCATGCACCTAGAGCTTTTTTTGAGCAGGAATGACTTGGCATCAGGGGGTGTGGCCTAATATGCAAATGAGCTCCTGGGTGTGAGTTCCTGCTGGGATTTTTCTACACAAAAGCCCTGAGTGAAACAATGGTGATGTCAGGAATTCATATGCAAATGAGTTCCTGCTCGGCTTTTTCTACAAAAAAAGCCCTGTAACCTGAGACATTACTGAGTCCATGCTGGGTCTTCCTCTTTACCTGCTGTCTTCAATTTAGCAATGAAGTACAGTTTATAACAAAAACATTACATATTGTCTCTGCAATTCTCTATAACAGGAAAAATGCTCAGATGGCTCAAGGACTGTTATAGAGAATTGCAGAGACCTTAGGTCCCATGAGAGTTTTGAAAAATTGTGTCTTCATTGATGTTTGGATTTTTTAAATAATCCCATGCCTGAGGAAATTATTGGAACAGGAAGTGAAAGTTAACAGTCCTGTTGCAGATTGGGATTCATGGGATTAATGGAAATTGTCTATCTACTGTGAATTTCGAGTTTGAACATAATTATTGAAGTTTTACATCAAATACTGAATTGTATGTATGGCTGTTTTGCCTGGGAATATTGAATTTGTAATGTTTTTGTGATAAATTGTATTTCATAGTAATTTGAGTCGCAATAACCTTTTTAGGTGAGTTTTTGCCTTGAGCTTTTTGTGACTTCTCTCCTTCTATTGCATTCAGTTTGGCAATGGCATCTATACTATATTAGCCACTTAAATCTGCAGACTGGGGCCACATGAAAGCTAAACAGATTTTTCAGCAAACTTGGGGTGCTCCCCAGGTTTGCAGAAAAATCTGAAATCTTTCTTTTTAAAAAACCTATGTGGCGGGGAGTAATTCCCCCAAAGTAAAGTAGCATTTTACTTGTGCTTGTGAACTTACCTCACTGGGCTTGGCAACAGTGGTGATGGTGCAGCCCAAAAGCCCCACTGAGCCTGCTGGCAGTGGCTGCACAGCCCAGGAGCTTCATGGGGCATGCCACCACCAGCATGCAACTCATAAATTGCACTGGGTCTGAAAGCAGCTGCATCACCAGAGAGTCCCTCTGGTGTCAGCAGTGGTGGCCACACAGTCCAGTGATGCCCCTGAGTTGTGCTAGGCCTGATGCAAAAGTGAGGGAGGGAATCCCCTCACAAATGTCGCAGGCCCATATGTGAGTGGCTCCTGGAAATTTTAATTTAATTTTTCAATCCATACCCCGCCCTGTCCCTCATGCAAGAGTGCTGAAAGTTGTCCTTGATGAGCCCGCCCAGAGCAGATCCGGGTGAACCATTGAGACTGGGGGGTGGCCGAGGGGTGAGGCCATCCAGAGCAGCTCTGAACAAGCTGCCAAGACCGGAGAGACGGTGAGCCTGTTGGCTGCTAGGGAGCCCAGGAGCCACACTGGACCCTGCAGGCAAGTGGGGGGGATGGGATTTCCTTGCAAGTATTGTGGGTTCCCACTTGTGTGTTCTATTACCATCTAACAGCATCCAGATATTCTATCACTACAAAATACAACAATCCCTTTTAAAAACTATGCTCAGCTAAGGAAAGCTAACAAGGGAAACTGACTAAAGAGTATGGGCACAATTTGCTTAAATGTTCTTCCCAAGCCCATGGAAATGAATGGGAAGTACACAAGCTGTAATATGACTTCACAGTCACTAGCAGAACGAATTTCAGTACTGCGTGAAGAATTGTCTTTCCCCCTGTGATGTGCTTCATAGCTTGTAAAGCATATGCCTTGTCCTACATCAGGCCTACATAACGTGACCCTGGAAGATAGCCAAGCTGGACAGATGGCCCCATCAAGATCATTTCCTGCTTCTGATGATGGTGGCCAAGAAACCAAAGCTTCTAAAGAAAGCAGGCATAAAAATGCAATAATGCACCTGGTTATCTTGACTATTTCCGCAAGGATGAAAGAATCCCTTTGCTGCAGGGTAGGAGCTAATTGCCTGCAGCAATCAGGAAGGAAGATTTGATGGCTATTATCTTAGCATGAATAGCCACAAATGCTCTTACTAATGTGGGATTGTGCGCAGAGGACTCTGCGTTCTTTCTCTCCTATATGCATATGTATGGGCAGATCCATATGGATGTTCCAGAGCCCAAACACATGATTGATGTTCCTGAATTGTCCTTGACCTTTCTGCTTGTCCAATCAGCCTTGTTGTGGGGAAAATCATGGCCCATTGCTATGCTGCCCTGACTGCCTACTCCACCGAGTCACTTGCCTCATCTCTATGCAGGTTCTTGTTTGCACTCTTATCATTACCATCGCAGTGAATCGCAGAGCGTCTCACAGCTGCTTGCTTCTAAACTCTGGAGTGCCTAATGTACAATAGCATGATGAGGAATGGAAAAGGAGCCAAGCCAAAGCAGTTGGCAAGCCAGAATATATAAGAATGCAAATAATGTTGCCTTTCATATTTCTGCAAGCAGTTATCAAGGCACAACTCTGATAGATATGACTCTAATATGAGGCTGGATCCAGGTTTGCAAAACCTATAGGCAAAACAACCTCTTAATGTCAAGAACAAATCCATAAGGGGAAGCAAGAAATATATATTTGATCTGTTCATAAATATTGTTGTTGTTTGGCTTGATTTCTTGGGTTTTTGTTTACTTAGTCCAATTTATTTTTGTTTGACTTTATCAGCTTAAATCTTCAGTGTTTTGCACTTAACTGGGTATGAATCAGGCTTTCTTTCTTATAGACTGTTTCCATCTGTATCCCAAACTAGCTCTTATTAAACTAGCTCTCGTTCTGTTTTCTTGCAGAGAAAGATTAATCTATGTTGATTTGTGATAATTCTAGAATTCTTGTCTATTTCCAAGATTATTGTGATGCACTTAGAAAGATGCAACTCCATTTAGGATGGCGCTATGTGTATAGAATTCTAGCCTGAAGGATAGATTTGATGGAAGGATGAAGTATAAATGGGTGTTGCAGGGAAGCAGTTGAGTTTGTGTTGGTGTACATATGTAGGTGTATGAATGTGATACTAAACATCTCCCTTCACAGTGAATCTTCTGGATTTCTCTAGCACGCTCTCTTTCTCTATTATAACTGATTTGAATCCATGGCTTTATATGTTCCTAGGCAAATTGCTAAACATTTTCACATTCCTAGCCTATTAAAATAAGTAGATTTTACATGAGAACAACTGAAAACATAGAATTCAATTAACTATGCTAGAGACATCCAGATTTACTGTAAGATTCTGAGGGGAGATAGTACCAACACGGAGCAACATAAACATATGTCATCTTTTGAACTGACTGTGCCAGTTCCTGAGTCTCTCATGGAGTCCTAACATTCATTCACTCACTCATGGAACCCTAATATTCATTCATTCATTCATTTATTCATTCATTCATTCATTCTCTCCATGACATTAGTATGTATTAGACAGTTGGGTACAAAGATCCTGAAAAATCATTTGTCTATCAGTCACTAATCTAGCTGTCTTTCTTTATTGGTTCTAGGAACATCTCCCAAGAAACTGGACTGACAGAATCTTAGCATTCTCCTCCTGAAGCAATGCTCTAGGAAATACTAGCACCATGAAGGGTTTAGGAGATAACAGAAGCCGCCATCTCTCTGATAATCTGGACTCCCCCCAAGAATCTCTTTATGCCACCCAGGACAGGAATCCTTATCTCCTTAGCCCCACAGATTCCTATACCATGGATCCTCGGTTCCCCACTCCAAACTCCCTTCATAGTGACTGTCTCCTTCCACTCAACAACCAGATTTCCAACAGTAGCACATTTCCACGGATCCATTACAACTCCCACTTTGAGGTGCCTGATGAGAACCCATTTCCAAGCCATGCGCAAGCCACCAAGATCAACAGGCTCCCTGCCAACCTTCTAGACCAGTTTGAGAAACAACTTCCCATCCACAGAGATGGCTTCAGCACCCTCCAGTTCCAGCGAAGCTCCGATTCCAAACAGCGAAGTGAGAGCCCTGGAAGGATCCGGCATTTGGTTCACTCAGTCCAAAAGCTTTTTGCTAAGTCACAATCACTGGAAGGTGCCTCCAAAGGTAGCATCAATGGCAAGAAAGGCACAGAGGACTCAAAGCAGAACCGCAGGAGCAAGAGTAAGGACAGGGCAAAAACTACTGAAACCAAGCGCAGGACCAGATCCAACATATCAGGATGGTGGAGCTCAGATGACAATCTAGACAGTGACACATGCAGTTATCGTAACCCTATGGGCCTCATGACACTTGGCCGGCAGCCAGATCACAGCCAGCCTAGGTACTTCATGCACGCTTACAACACGATTAGTGAACACATGCTGAAATCCTCCAAGAGCAATAATGACCTCAAGGTCACCCCTTGTACCAACATGCCCATCAACAGTGAGTCCAACTACATCAAAAGAGGTTCCTGGTCCACACTCACACTCAGTCATGCCCGGGAGATGTGCCAAAAGGCTTCCGCTACCATTGACCGAGCTCTGCTGAAATCCAAGTCCTGCCATCAAGATTTAGCCTATCAGTACTTGCAGGTCAGTGCCATGGCTGGGGTCATCTTCCAGTTGTATGCATGTTTTGTATAGGACACTATTTCATTGTGGTCAAGACTGTTGTTTGCAGGAAAATCAGGATTAAATTATTCATTCTAGGTATATATCAGTTTAAACTATTCTACCCTGTTCTTGCCTGGTTAGAAATAGGTCAGGTCAAGAAATTTATAGTAGAAACAGATTTATTAGGGTTAGAATCTTGAAAAGGTCATCTAGTCTGATTTTAGCTGAACACAGATTGTTATCAGTTTTATCACAGATTATTAGCAGCTACTACTAAATCCTAACATGAAACATATGGGAGACAGTGAATTTATTGTTGAATCTGTATATACTGTTGATCCCAATGGAAAAAGACTGAGCCACAATTAACATATGATTCGTTGATTCTAATGGTGTTTAATAATAACTGGATGAATTGTGCTGATTAAAATAACAAGAAAAATTAAGCGTAAACTAGAGGCGCAAAAATGTGTGCAGAAATCAAGGGATAAACCAAAGCAGAATGGGGGCAGAACCAATGACAAAAACCCATGAGGAAAAGTCCCAAGTGAAACAGTATTTTTGTAAGATGGGCATCAGTGTTTTTGTAAGATGGGCAAGAACAGAGATCAAGTCATTTAGGTTGCACAGACAGCTTTCTGACATTCCATTATAGTGACTGGACAGGGTTAAACAGATGCTGCCTTGAACAGATGGGCTAATGTTCATACACATAAAACTCTAACGATCAATAGGGTGACCAATGTCGTAGCCAGGTTGCCCTCACAAACTCAGTTTGGTCTGGAAAATATCTGTGACCCTTCCCTAATGAATACCTCTGCCTCCTTAGGCAGCCCTGTTCCTTCTCAGTCTGAAAATCAATGAGCCTATGGCAACTGGAAATAACTCTCTAGAAAGAAAACCTTTATAAAGTTTGGCTGTCAGTGTAATTTTGTTGGGGAGTTTCAGTCTTCAAAACTTAGGAGGTGAACAAACATTTAACAGGACTCTAAGACCCTTTTTCTCAACAATGGTGGAATCTCAGAGTCCTTATACACAATGACTTTTTAAACAGAAAATGTGCTGGAGGGGGGAATCAAACACTATATTGTCATTATGTGAGTGTCCCTATTTCTGTACACAATACAATAAATGACTCTGTCCACGCAAAATGGAAAGGTATGTTATTTAACAAAGGTCAGTTATTTGAAGGAGAAGGAAGAAGATGTACTGTTATGAACAGACAGCATTGTTGGGGGGGGACCTACTAGTTTGTGTGTGCTATGGTTGCCCCACACTAGCCATTTACATGAATGAGCAAACAATGTCCAGTCCACAGTGAATTGTTAGTGTGAAAATAACCATAAATCTCATTCCAGCATTCTTTTTGTAGTCCTTGTGCCCCACCTCCCTTTTGCAGACCTCATTTATGGCAATTTTTGTCTAAATCTGAGAACACAATTGTAGTGCCACTCTGAATGGACAAAGTACTGTAAAGAATTCTCAAAACTACAGATCTTTTATTTCTCTGTTCTATAACCATTTCCCTTATTTGCTTAATTAGCTACCTCCTATTCACTCGAGGCTGAAGCATTCCTGATTTGATCCCTAATCGCCAGGCTTTGTTTGTAGAGGAGACAGTTTAATACTGCTTTATCTTTGCAGCCAATGGAATGGCTCATTAATTATCTTTCTTAATTTGATTAGTTATATTCTTACAAAATGACTATAAAAATAAAAGAACAATTAATGAGCAGTAGCTTCAGCCACAAAGGGAAAAACAATAAAATATCTTCTCCTCTACCAGAAAAACAAGAGCCTTAATTAAGGCTTGGTTCAGCCACCATGAATGAACATGAAATATCCAGTTCAAATCCCACTTCTGGAAATTTTAATAGGAGATCTTCCCCCACCCCCAGCAAATCACCATCTCAGTCTTCCTCCATATCTCTCGTTTCAGTATGAAGATTACAGGGTTCTTCTAAGGATTACTAAGAAAATTTATAGGAAATGCATGAACACTGTACATTAAAATGTAATTCTTGTTGTTTAGTCCTGATGTGGCTTTTCTTCATCAGCCTATTTAAAGAGAATTGGCTATTTCCAAAAGAACATCAAACCGTTATGCCAATAAAGGCAGTTGACCAAATTCTTGAAGTACATAAAAATATTGTTTATTATCTTTTTACTCTATCCTCCCTCCAGGTAGTTCAGGGTTGCATTTGTGCCCCCCCCCCGCCCCCCGCAATCATAACAACCTTGAGAAGCAAGCTGGGACAGTAAATGGTTACAAAGCTCTTGCTGTACCACAGTGTTAACATCCCATGTCTGTCTCTCTCTAGAATAAGAGCTTCAATAATAGAACGGAGTCCATTTATATTATATAATTCTGCCTGTGATTTCAAGGGTGACCAGTATCTCTATATGCTACTTGCCCAATATACTTGTGTGTGTAAAGTGCTGTCAAGTCGTAGCCAAGCTAACTTATGGTGACCCCAGCAAGGAGCTTTGAAAGCAAGAGACGAGAAGAGGTAGTTTGCCATTGCCTTCCTCTGCAGAGTCTTCCTTGGTAGCCTCCCTTCCAAGTACCACCCCTGCTTAACTTCCAAGATCTGACCAGATCAGGCCATACAATGCTACCTTTCCTCCCCCAATGTTTTACAAAGGGCTGTACACAAAAAGCAAATGGATTTGCCTCCAGTCTATTCCATTGTGGGCAAAGAATCATAGCTAATGCAATTGTCACGCTAAGACATTTTAGCAGGACAAGGAAATAAAACACAGTTTTGTTCTGGGTACCAATAATGTCCTAGTTCCAGTGCCTTGTTGTATCCCAATACATGCAAAACAGAGTTTTAATCCTTAGTCCAGCAGTTCCTCATTCCAGTAGTCCTTTTAAGCCTCGTCCCATATCCAACACTGTCTGCATGCATATTTGTGCACAGTAAAGTGTTAGAGTATCAGTGTAGTCCTGTATATTTTTCTTCCTCAGTGGAAGTCACTGGTTTGTAATCCAGAACAGACCAGCTAGACTTCCTGAACATTCAAGATCACCAGTTTTGGGGAATTAGATATAAATCTTTTGCTTTGCCAAGGAATCAGATGAAAGCATTTGAGGCATACTGTGGTTCCTGTTAAAGGAAAATTTAAGGAACTCTTTGCAGGTCTGCCTTCCTTTGAAATTAATGCAGGAGATCTTCATGAAAATTTGATTATTTTGCAATGACAGACTGAGAAACTGCTTTAGGGGAGCAACAGGAAGCACAGTCCATGTCAGCTGCCAGACATTTCAGCAGCAGGGTCCAGTTGCCATATTTCATAGAATCATAGAATTGGAAGGGACCTTCAGGATCATCTAGTCCAATCCCCTGCACAATGCATGTAATTTACAAGCACCTCCCCCCAAACACCCCCAGTGACCCCTGTTCCATGCCCAGAAGGTGGCAAAAAACCTCCAAGATCTCTAGTCAAATTGGCCTGGAGAAAAGCTGCTTCGTGGCCCCAGAGTGTCAACTAGCATTTCCCTGAGTGTGTAAGAAATATATTTGCTATACTGCTGGGTTGCCTTGCCATTACTAAGAGAGGGTGAACTTTAGCTTTCAGCCCAGTAGAATCATATAACCTGAGGAGCCAATGGGCTGACTCAGTCATAGCTCCTTAATATGGACAACTTGCAGGTTGAACTACTCAACAGACTATCTGAAATACTATTGTACCTCCTGCCTGCCGCTGGCTATCAGCCCTGACACCAAGTAGCATCATTAGAGGACATTAGAATCCAGCATGCACACAAAATACAATTTTTCTCAGCTCTCTCTTTTTTCTAACTCATGCAGGAAGAATAGAAGATACTCTTCCCCAGGCAATATCACCTAAAGCCTTGTCCCTGCCTTCCAATTTTAAAAAAGTCATTTGCATTTCATTAGGCTGAGCAGACACACTGAAGGGATCCTTGCTCACTGGGCACTGGACAGTTCACCTTCAGTTCATTTTGCTTGGGGCCAATCTCTCTACTTACAGATGCAGTGTGATGATTTCGATATGTTTCCCAAGCCCACAACAGTGTTGTCTTGTCAAGTTTTTCCAGTTCTGGTACTCTTCTGAATTCTGTCAGACATTGGACGCATTGTGCATGTGAATCTTAGTTTTTGTATGGAGAGACACATTTGTACCTTCTACAATGGTGTATCCTGTGGTGGTTATCCTGGACCATATTTTATTCATTTATAGATAAAGCTTTTAGACTGCCTTCCCCTGTGCACACAAGGCTCAGGGTGGTGAACAATAAACACATTCATAAATTGATAAAAACAGTTCAAAGCAGTGGAATAACACACAGTTCAAACATTACCAGATGGCACTAAAAACGTCAGATTGTGCCACTGTGTTGTGAGGGAGACAGAAAACATGGGGAGGGCAATTGCCAGACAAGGTGGAGCCCACCACTGTCCTCAACCAAAACCCTGGTGGAACATCTCTGCCTTGCAAGCCCTGTGGAACTGCATTAGGTCCTGCAGGACATGGATGTTATTTAACAGAGAGTTCCACCAGGTTGGGGCCAAAGCTGAAAAGACCCTGGCTCTGGTCAAGGATAGCCAGATGTCTTTCAGGCTGGGGATCACCAGGAGGTTCTCTGCAGAGCATAGTGCTCTTCAAGGGGTATGCCAGAGGTGGTCCCAAAAATGCATGAGTTCCAGACCATTTTAGGGCCTTAAAATTTAATACCAGAACCTTGAACCTGATCCAGTACTCCACCTGGAGTGGGTGCAGCTGGCACAGCACTGGTTGTATATGAGCTGTCCATGGTGTTCCAGTAAGGACCTGTGCTGCCACATTCTGGACCAGCTGCAGTTTCCCTCTTTGAATGTTCTTTTTGCTATTCCTTCAATTGTATGATCATGGAATTCTTATGGGACTGGAAATAGGGAAATGCCTTGCTGCAGAATTTTCTCTATTTTACCAAGTGGAGACATGGAAGGGGTAAAGTTCTTTTTTATATCCAGTGGAAGTAAGTTCTGTAGCACCAGAGTGGGGGAGTACACAGCCTTCAGATACTTAGAAATCTTGTTTGTTTTTTAGGGGAAGCAGTCCATAGGGATTTCCTACCACCACCTATAATCCAAAATGAGGGAGTCCTCAAATGCTGTACCATGTAAATTACCAAATGATTTGGGAGGGATGTTCATTATCTTTAGAACTGTATTGTTCTGGAATCTGTACAAAAAGCCATACAACTGCCAGGTGGTAAAACCTTGAAGCAACACTGATGAGCAGCAGCATCCTGCCAAGACAGAATATGGTGTTCCAGGATATAATGGGCACAAAGAAAGGGACATGTCCCCTACTGACTCGTCTCCTCTACCAAGGACATGTGCAGAAACCAAATCGACACCATCATGTCTGCTCTAACATTTCATTGCTTTTGGATTTGCAACTTGTGCCACACGTGCATCCCACCATAGTGGCTGGGAAAATAGGACAGTGACTGAAATGGCATTTCTCTGCTTCCCAAGGGACTCTGTGTCCTGAGCAGTCATCTAGAAACTAGTGACATGGACACAGTGATATGGTTGTGTATTTCAAGAATAGTGATTAAAACTAGAAATGGGTAGGAGGGGCATTGGCAAGACTTGAGGCTCACACAGCTCAACCATGCCAGAGGTCAAGGGTATTTAGGTTTCCAAACTTCCAAAATTATAAGCCAGGCATCAGAAGCCAATTGCAAATGCTTTGAATTCTGAAATTTGACTTATTTTTATGCTTTGTCTTTTGCCAGCCTACTTGACTTCCAGTAGCTAGCAATTATCCAGCAACCCCAACCCACCCCCACCCCAAAAAATGGTGCAGACTGGAAATCTAAAAAGTATAAGCTGCAGTTTGACACAGTTTTTGCACTTGGAACTAGTTATGAAACATAAACTGTAATCAGTGAGAAATGTGGTGCTGACTATTCCATGAGAGATACTTGGATGCTGGGGAACTGTGAAAGGTGATTCAAGATGGAATTTAGCTGCAAAAATCAGTCTGGAGGGGTTGGTGATATAGACCAAGGCCAAGGCACTGCATCATTTCTCAATCAAAAAGAACATACCCAGCTGCCTCCAGCCCCCAAAGGGGCACAAGACAGATTAGGGGTCCCCCCCCACCAGAGCTTAAAGGAGCCCTGGGGGTGAGGGATGTTCAGCCAGGGAGAAGTTTCAGAGAGTGCTGCTATCAAACTCCTAGTGAGGACTGCAGTTCTCACTGAAAAACGATTGATTTCTAGACTAGAACAGTACCCCTGGAGAAAATGGCAGCTTTGGACTATGGCATCGCATCCCTGCTGAATTCCCTCCCCTCCCCAGACTCTGCTTTCTGCTACTAAATTATACAAAGTGTCCCTGGTGTTACATGGAATTTAGCCATTTAAATCCTAATTCATGCCAGTTTGGTGTAGTGGCTAAGTGCATGGACTCTTATTTGGGAGAACTGGGTTTGATTCCTCACTCCTCCACTTGCACCTGCTGGAATGGCCTTGGGTCAGCCATAGCTCTTGTAGAAGTTGTCCTTGAAAGGGCAGCTTCCAGGAGAGCTCTCTCAGCTCCACCTACCTTGCGGGGTGTCTGTTGTGGGGGAGGAAGGTAAAAGAGATTGTAAGCTGCTCTGAGATTCAGAGCGGAGGGTGGGGTATAAATCCAATACTTTCTTCTGCTACTAAGCTTAGAAGGAGGCTCTAGGTATAAGTGAAGCTGATATGGGGCTGTGATGCTGGTCTAGGCTTTCCCTTTTAAGTTCCCCAGCCAGGAACCTGGCAACCCTACCACCATCACCTGAAATGCTGTTGAGAAGAAATGGGGGAGGAGATTGGGGCATATGTTGGCCCTGGTTTAACCATTGAGTCTTTGTAAATCCTAGAGTATCCTGTGACATAGGGTTGCCAGCCCCCAGGTGGGAGCAGGGGATTCCCTGATTTTGTGGGCTCCTGCCCACTGCTGGCCAGTGGGGAAAGCCCTGCCCCCAATAGCCACCACCCAGCATGGCATCCTGTGATGTCATCATGCCATGGACATCACACAGTAACACTCTGGTATTTTGAGCAAAACTATAGCTTTTTGCCCAAAATACCAGACCTCTGCCATTCAATGCCCCCAATGTGATGATGTCACTTCTGCGTGAAAGCAACATGCTGGGGTTGTCGGATGCTGCCATGCTGCCATGTTGCCTTGCCCCCTGCTCCCAGAAAGCTCCCAGACACACACATCCCACTAGTGAGAAGGTAGGACCTGGTAACCCCACTGTGACATCGCTTCTGTTTTTTACTAAAAGTAGTTTTAGAGAGCCAGCACGACACCGGGACACGAGGCCCCTTATTGCTCTCAGAGGGTTCCTGTTATGGCCTGGCTACCCTCCTCGGCTCTGAAGTGGTAACTCTGTTTCTGGGGTGACTACTGGGGAGGGGGGGGGGTGTTCACAAAGTTGATTGCCTATAGAGAAACCAAGCCAAGCAGGGACTGGAGACTGGACTAGAGCCTACCTATCTGACTTGTTGGGTTTCCGGACTCATGCAGGTCCAACTGCATGATGCACAAGGAGTTGTTGTTTGCTGCACTGCAGAAACTTAAGTGTAGCCATCAGTCCATGGTAGTTTTCTCAGTGGGGCAAATAATGTCTCTTCAAGGCCATTTCTGGGCTGGAAAACATCATGGAAGGTTTAGGTTCCTACTCCCCATGGTCCTGATCCAAATGGGGCCCACACATCCATGGGACTTCAGTTCTGAGTACAAACTCCCAGGGCACATCTGATCTATAGTATAAGAATTGGCCTTCAGTCAGTGGGTGCTCTCAGATAAGAGCCCGACATGAGTTAGGGCTGCTAACAACTAGAATAGACCAGGAGTTCTCCTGGAATAACAGTTGCTTTCCAAAACTGCAGAAATTTCACAACCTGGAGTTGGCAGCTCCTAGTCATGAGCGCTTAGGAATTTGGCCCTGAGTTAATTATACAGGAATTCTGTCTTGTTTTTTGCCCTTTCAAACTGACTTACCATAGCCCAGGAAACCCTCTTAACCATGCACCAGAAATTTCCAGCTACAGACATGGAGGACATACATGAAAATGCAATATGATTGAAAGATGCTCTTTCTAGTCTGTTTGCCACTGGTTAGGCTGGAAACAATCTCTAGAACCAGACTGTTCCCATGCCAACCCCTCAGAAAGAAGCAGCTGAACCCAGTAATGCTCTAGACAGCAAAGTGATGGGGCTCCATCTTCCAGCATTACTTGTAATGTTGCAGGAAAAGGAACAATACTCAGAGATACTTAGCAAACCTAGTCTTGTGATATTGTCTGTCTGTCTGTCAGATCTAACTAAATGGATGCAAGGATGATTTTTCATGAAACCAGTGAACAGGAGACTCCCCTAAAGAGGGTTACCAGTCTCCAGGTGGTGGCTGAAGAGCTCCTGGAATTACAACTGATCTCTGGGTTACAGTGATTGTTTCGCTGGAGTAAATGGCTGCTTTAGAAGGTGAACCCTATGGCATTATACCACACTAAGGTCCCTCCCCAAGCTCCTCCTCTCAAAATCTTCAAGTATTTCCCAATCCAGAATTGAGAACCCTGGCAACCCTGCAATGAACTGAGAGCCTCTTTAGCTGCTCTCAAACTCCTTGCTTTGGTGGAGGGAAAGTGAGCTGTTCCTTCCCTGGAGTGGGAAGCATTCTTCATCCTAGCTTTGGGAGGGAAGTGAGAAATGAATCAAAAGCCTATGAGCTTTACCGCAACCAGAGGTGTCAGATGCAATTACTCTGTCAAACAAGTGCAAAACATTTCATACAAGTCTCACAAGGAGTAGCCAGTGGGTGTTCACTTTGGGGCTCGAGTGACGCAGGCATGTGGCTTGATCAGCAAGCCTCAATTCCTTGTTGTCCTCTGGGGATGAGATAACTTTGATGGGACCAACTAAAGCTGCGACCGCTTGAGCCAATGAGAACTCCCAGCCAGCACCTGTTTTATTTATGAACTCTCCCAAGTGGAGATTAAACAGAAGGGAGATTTTATCAAAATAGTGTTTTTTTTCTCATTTGGAGCTTGTGATTGCTCAGGCCCTCTCAGCAGAAGGGGGGGTGGTATTAGGCAGTCCCCGCTGCCCTGATAACCGAATCAGCAAGAACATGCCTATGGCATGACTGGAACCCCTGTTACCCTGGTGTGCTTACAACCCAGCCATGTCTGTTTCCCTTCACACACACACACACACACAAACACACACACCCCTTGATGAATATTTCTTCCAAAGTAGCCAGCCAATCAGAAACAAAGCAATGCCCATTTACAGCACAATCCTAAACAAAGTTACAGACTTCAATAGATTTAAAAGTGTATGATCTGTTTAGGATTGCAGCGTTAGCTCAGTTATCTGCCACCTGCTTAGAACCATGGTTCAGCCACACTGTATGCAAGCAAGGGAAAGAGGAAAGTCTGAAGTAAGACTGACTAAGGTAGAATTGAACCATATGGAAAGAAAGAGCAACGCTTTCCCAATCCATCCAGTTAAGCAGAAGACTGGGGGAGGGGGGGATGAAATAAACTGTGAGGGTTGATGGGGGCAGCTTTGTATCTTTCTTTCCTTCTACTGTTGTACCTACCAGTGTTGCTACCCGAACTTGAATTTTACCTTTTTCACCATTTCTTGGAACTGGAGGATGCATATTCAGGGGCAAGGGGCAGAATCCAGCTAAGCTGTTTTATTCATAGTATGCATGCTTGAACTGGCTCGGTGTACACCGCATGGAGTAGCTGCTGCATACAGCATGCATCTAACTGAATTTTTTTAGTTGTACATGGACCATGAAGTTGAGGAATATGGAAGCTGCAGGGTGTGTTATAAGGCTGCATGGCTGAGTATTGTAGAAAAGAGTCCTTAAAGACTAACAAAATTTCTGGTATGATATGAGCTTTTGTGACTTACTCCTCACTTCTTCAGATACAATTGAAGTTGTCAGATTCCACAGCACACCTGGACACTTCCAGTTTTGAAAGTACTTTGCACATGCCCAGGAGCATCCCTCTGAGTGAGTTTTGGTAAATAGAAGCTGACAACCCAAGAGCCAATTTGGTGTAGTGATTAAGAGGGGAGTCTGTAATCTGGGAGAACTGGGTTTGACTCCCCACTCCTTCACATGCACCTGCTAGTGTGACCTTGATTCATCCACAAACTCTCTCAGAGTTGTTCTCTCAAGACCAGCTTCTCAGAGCTCTCTCAGTTCCACATACCTCAAAGGATATCTGTTGTGGGGAGAGGAAGGGAAAGGAGATTGTAAACTGCTCTGAGACTCCAAGTGAAGGACAGGATATAAATCCAATCTCCTCCTCCTCCTCCTCCCCCTCCTCCACCAAACTGTAGTTGCAAGTGTGTATGTGTGCTTTGTGAAGGATCAACTGAAGAAGCATAGGCCGTTTTCGCACTCACGTTTTACTGGCGCCACGACCATCCTGACGCCGGCGAATCTGCATGGCTTTCGCACCAGAAGCTCCGGCGCTCCCAGAAGCGCCGGCTACTTCCGTCGCTAAGCCAGCGCAAACGGAAATCGCAAAGATGCAGGAAAACGTTTGCGCTGGCTTAGCGACGGAAAGCGCCGGCGCTTCTGGGAGCGCCGGCGCTTCTGTTGCGAAATCCATGCAGATTCGCCGGCGTTAGGAGGGTCGTGGCGCCAGTAAAACGTGAGTGCGAAAACACCCATAGTGGTTACTTAGCACCAGCATCTGGTTTTCAACCAGACATCACAGATTAACTGGAAGGTGATGCCAGAGATGTTGGAGGGGGGGGGCACATAGGCAAAAAACAGATGCCACAACTGGTCCATTGAGTGGGTTTGTCTTGCCCTTTTTTCTTCACTTTTTTCCAGCCCTTTTGTAATTTAATTATTTCTTCCTTAATTATTGCTTCTGATCCTGATTATCATGCTTTATTGATCTTTCATGTGTAGGCCACTGAAAGATCTGTCTGTCAGATTCTTTTCATTCTTGACCTTTCCTCTGTATTCACAGTGGATTATTACAGGAAGGCAGCCATTTCCTTGCTTAAAAGCAGAGCTTCATTAACTGTTATGCTAAACACACCACAGAGTAGGGACCCAGCTCAATTAGGGCCCCTGCTGCTGAAGTTTAATTATTTAGGGTTCCCCAGTGTGAGAAGTATGCTCTCCTTTTTCCCAGCACCAAGTTTCTTTGAAATTCCTTGTAACTCAGAATGTACCGCTGGTTCCCTCATCATAAAGCTGGGCAGCAATGACCATGGCCTCAGCTTGAGGTAAATGTAAACCAATGGTAGTTTGGCCAGTGGGGTGAATGAAGTATTTGGTGCTCTGCAGAGCGTTTGGTATACCAGGAAGAAGACAATGAACAAAAAATGAGTGGAAATGACTGGATAATATAGTGTATGATTGCCTCTGCTTGATGCCAGTAGATGTGAGATGGCATCTGTCTGTGCATCAGATATACCTCTCTCTGACCACCTCACCCTCCCCATTCTTTAATCTGTCCATGTTTAACAATCTGTTTTGTTTCTAAAAAGTTAACCTCAGGTTAAGCCTTGCCGTTTAGAGCCACAGACCTGCAGTCAATTTCATCTCCCTCTCTCTCCCTCCCTCTCCCTCTCCCTCTCCCTCCCTCCCTCTCTCTATCTGTCTGTCTGTCTGTCTGTCTGTCTGTCTGTCTGTCTATCTATCTATCTATCTATCTATCTATCTATCTATCTATCTATCTATCTGTTATCATCTATTTATCACCTCTCTCTCGTCTGTATGTCTGTCTGGCTATCATCTGCCTGCCTGCCTGCCTGCCTACACACCCAGCCTCCCACTCACTTTGCTGGTCTCTCAAGCATGCAAGACTTAACATGGCTACATAATCACAGCTACTTATAGAGGGTTAATACCTACAAAGAGAAACAGAGAGAACTTTCACAGTATAGTATGTAGAGTGCTGGACTGTGATCTGAGAGATCACTGTTCAGATCTCCACTCTGCCATGAAATTTTCTGGACCAGTCACTCAGTCACAGTCCAACCTAGCTCACAAGGTTGTTGTAAGCGGGGAAAGTGAGAAAGCATTACACCGCCATGAGCTGCTTGGTAGAAGGGTAGGATAAAAATGAGTAGATGGTCTAAGCTGCCCTCACTAGTATAGCAGAGGAGGAAAGACTGTGGCTTTGTGGAAGAGCCTCTGCTTGGCATGCAGAAAGTCCCAAGTTCATCCCCCAACATCTCCAGTTGAAAGGACTTGGCAGGTGGTGATGTGAAAGACCTCTGCTTGAGACCCTGGAGAGCTGCTGCCAGTCTGAGTAGACGATATTACTGACCATGATGGGCCAAGACCCTGATTCAGTATAAGGCAGCTTTATGTATGTTCACGTGAGTGAATTTTCTCACACTCCCTGAAGTGTAGATCAATATATTTAAGTCCCTTGGACCTTTTTAACAGCAAAGTCACAATATCTGGACTGAAGAGGTCCAAGAAAGTAAGGCGCATTCAGCCTTTTTGTGCTAAAAACAGAGCACCAGTGCAAGTTGTTATGTGTGTGTAAAGTGCTATCAAGTTACAGCTGACTTGGGTGACTCCTTAGGATATTCAAGGCATGAGTCAAACAGAGGTAGTGTGCCATTGCTTGCCTCTCTGTAGCAACTCTGGTGATCTCCCTTCCAACTGTCAGTCAGGGCCAAACCTGCTTAGTTTACAAGATCTGACAAAATTGGGCTAGCCTGGGCAATCCAGTTCAGAGAATAAGTTGCCATGGCTCCCCACCCCCAAAGAATTCTAGGAATTGTTAGCATTGTGAAGTTCTGAGAATTTTGTTATAGATCCCTAGCCCCCGACAGAACTAGAGTTCCCTGGGTTCCTAGGAAGAAGAAATGGCAGCTAGCTACGACGGTTTAAGTCCATTGTGTGAGTACAACTCAATGGGGGGGAACGGTCCCGGAGGCACCCACTAGTATGTGGGGTCCCACAAGGGGCAGTTCTCTCCCCGATGTTATTTAACATCTATATGCGCCCCCTTGCCCAGATTGCCCGGAGGTTTGGACTTGGGTGCCATCAATATGCTGATGACACCCAACTCTACCTGCTAATGGATGGCCGGCCTGGCTCCGTCCCAGAAAGCCTGGACCTAGCACTGCAAGCCGTGGCAGGCTGGCTCAGACTGAGTGGGCTGAAGTTGAATCCAACGAAGACAGAGGTCCTGTGCTTGGGTCGCGGTGCCCTGGGAAGGGAAATCCCCTTGCCAGTCCTTGACGGTGTGCAGCTTAAAGCGGCACACAAGGTCAAGAGCCTGGGGGTTCTTCTGGAGCCTTCATTATCAATGGAGGCACAGATAGCGGCCGCTGCCAAGTCCGCGTTCTTTCATCTTCGTCGGGCGAAGCAGTTGGCCCCCTTCCTAGAGCGCCGCGACCTAGCAACAGTGATCCATGCTACGGTCACCTCGAGACTGGACTACTGCAACGCCCTCTACATGGGGCTGCCCTTGTGCCGAATTCGGCGGCTACAGCTGGTGCAGAACGCAGCGGCTAGGCTGTTGTTGGGGCTCCCAAGGTGGGAGCACATACAGCCGGGGCTGCGCGGACTGCACTGGTTGCCAGTGGCATACCAAGTTCGCTACAAGGTGCTGGTTATTACCTTTAAAGCCCTATATGGCCGAGGACCTACCTACCTAAGGGACCGTCTCTCCCCATATGAGCCCCAGAGGGCACTGAGGTCATCTGGGAAAAACCAGTTGAATATCCCTGGGCCAAGGGAGGCCAGATTGAAAGCCACCCGGGACCGGGCCTTCTCTATTACTGCTCCATTACTGTGGAACCAACTCCCTGAGGAGGTGAGGGCCCTACGATGTTTAGAGGGATTCCGTAGGGCCTGTAAGACCCACCTTTTCAAGATGGCCTTCAACTAGCGAAAAACTGTGACAAATCTAGATATGCTGCTAGAAATGCTTTTATTCCTGAAATGTTTTACTTCTGAAATTTATTGAAACCTGTTTTAACGCCATACTGTTATGTTAATTTTAATATTCTGTAATTGTTTTAACTATTTTATAAGTATAATTGATGTAATGTGTGTTTTATGTTGTGAGCCGCCCTGAGCCTGCCCTGGCGGGGAGGGCGGGATAGAAATAAAAAATTATTAAAAAATTATTTAAAAAATTATTAAAAATAATATAGTTTTCCAGAAACAAAAATTCTGGAAGAAAGGAAACCAAATAACTATCGCCAAACTGGCTGAAAGGACATTTCTTATTTGGGGCTAGCTCTTATTCAATACCACAACAACTTTATAAATAGTAATGGCCATCCTAATTACTGTGAACCACTGGAATTCCAGAGGAACTATTTCACAGCACTAAATCTCAAGTCATAATATTTTAAATTGTCATTCCTTGTTTTTACCAAGATATAAAAGTCCTTCTCTGAATGAATAAGAGTATGTTGTGTTGTGATGTACCAGGAGCCTTGCAAATATGAGACATGTTGCTCACAAAACCAAATAAACAAGAATTCAACACTTTGGGTTCCGTAAGGTTTACATGGAAAAAATATTCGCAGCAAGATAAGAAGCATCAGCTTGGTTTCCATAGCAATTGCACCCCCGCCTTGACACCTGCCCAGATACAGGCAGACATTTTCAGCCTGTTTCCCAGTGCAGCTGTGGGGAAAAAACAAAACAAAATGAAGGACACTTTTTGTAAGGATAAGGGGTACTCATTAGTACATGAACTGTCTTGCATAGTCTGCATTGGTCAAGAACTTTTATCCATTTCTGATTTCTACTTTGATTCCTTTCTGGTATGTTCTGTATGATTTCCAAGGTAAAAGCTTTTAAGAGTCAAAATTGCCAAGGTATAAGCTTTTGAGAACTTTGTGTGACTCAAAAGCTGCCTTAAATTCTTGTTTTAGCTATGTAGCGAGCTCTGAAAGGTGTGACTGTATATATGTACCCTTCATTCTTCCTTCAAAGAACTTAGCATAGTTCACAGGATGCTCACAAGCAATGTATAATTGTCTAGAGGTGGCAGGCAGCATGATCAACATTATGACCATACAAACTGGAAGTGATGATGCCACATAGTTGCTGATGTAGCCTGGGCTTCCCCCCTGCTCCTAGTAAGTCCCTCAACTGGCCAGCTGATAAGTGGCAGAGGGCAAGGTTTGGAGGGACTAAAAACCCTCCCTCACCCAGACACTGCTGAGCCAGGCAGCCCAATCAGGAGCTATGGAGAAAGGAGCAAGGGTGTGATAAGCCAAATCTGGGAATGCGCTGCCAACAGTGGCCTCAGAGCCTGGCAGGCCCTGCACAGTGCCTCAGAACAGAAATGCTTAGGCAGCAGCCTGCACCCAGGAACAGGCCAGAGG
This sequence comes from Heteronotia binoei, assembly GCF_032191835.1. Lineage (NCBI taxonomy): Eukaryota > Metazoa > Chordata > Lepidosauria > Squamata > Gekkonidae > Heteronotia > Heteronotia binoei. The sequence continues at coordinate 51,817,144 of NC_083224.1, forward strand.
AGGAGGCTAGCAGAAGTTTGGACAGAGGAGTCTCTTAAAACCTCAGCGGAAGGGGGGTTAGGAGAGGGGAGGGCCCAGCCAGGGAGGCCATTGATCCAGATTCCCTTCAATCACTGTGGGCCTGTATCTGAGGACCAGACATTGGGGAAGTTATGGTGGCCAACCTCCAGGTGATAGCTGAAGATCTCCTGCTATGATAGTAGATCTCCAGAGAACAGAGATTAGTTGGAGAAAATGGCATTATACTCCCATTAAAATCCTTCCCCTCTCCAAACCCCACCTTGCTCTGGCTTCCCCCCCAAATCTCCTAGTATTTCTCAACCCAGAGTTGACAGACCTAGGGAGAGTCTACGGTCAGCCCCCTGGCAATCTTCTATTAGGCTGGCCTAGGGAGAGCTGAAGAGGAAGTGCTACTATGCTATGCTTTTGCAGCGAAAGGACTGGCACAAGGCCAGAGAGACGGGGCTCAGGGTGCTATACTGAGGCCCTGGTCAGTGGCGTCACTGGGGTGGGTTGCACCCTGGGGCCAAGTGCGTGGGTTGCACCCTGGGGCCAAGTCGGTTGCACCCTGGGGCCAAGTGTGCCGGACTCGGAGGGAAGAGCAGCAGTCCTCGTGCGCTGCCCAGAGGTGCTAAATCCCTCGCGTTCGAACAAAGGAAGCCTCCGCCTGGAGAAGCCGAAAGATTTGGGGACGGTAACCATCCCGAAACTTGAGGAGAGGCGCTGCTCGTCCTGCAAACTACTTCTTCCATCAGTCCGTCCCTCCCAAGGCGCTGGCGGCGGCGCGGGCTTGTGCAAGACCAGTTGCTAGCCGAGAGCGGCGGCTGGGGGAGCTCAGCGCACCTGGCGAGAACCAGCGAGAAAGAAGCCCGCTTCGGGTCCTCGTCGCCTGCCCCCTCCTCCCCCGCCGCCAGCAGCAGCGCCTGCGGTGCGGAGTCTTCAGCACTGGCGCTCATGCGCACTGCCGGCAATGCTCCTGCGCTACCCCTCACCCGCTCCTCCTCTTGCTGCTGCGAGCGCGCCCGATGCCGCCTGTTTTCCTCCTGCGTGAGGGACTCCCTCGCTCTCTGCCTGCCTGCCCCCTTCCCTTCCCTCCTGCGCCCCGCGCGTCTAAAGCCTCCTTTCCCTCGCTGGTTGGCTCGCAACGTCCTCCCTTCCCTGGTTTGCCTGCTCGCCCTCTGATGCCTGCCTGCGGAGAGCTGCGCTTTCCTCTTCCCTCCCGGCCTTCTCTCGCTTCGCCACTGCCTTGAAAGAGCCTCCCCGCGTCTCCCGCCAATAAAGACTGTGATTGCTTGCCGCCTGCTGCCTTCAAAGAGCCCTAGGGGGCCAATGAGAATGCTCTAGGGGGGGCCAATGGCCCCCTTGGCCCTGCCCTAGTGACGCCTCTGGCCCTGGTCCTAGTCTTCTTGATGAAAGAATGCTGGAGAGCACGCCCGGCCTGGACACCAGCATGCAGGATCTGGAGCCTAACAAGAATAAATTGCTGTGTGGTCACACTTGCAATACTAGGTATGATTATGGGCAGTCTTTCTCAAAACAATGACTGATCAAAGAAAGTGGCTGCTGAGGACTTTGGGTCGGGATTTTAGTGCAGGATTTAGCCTCTGATGTCTCATGAAGTTATTTTCTGAGAGTTAGTATGGTGTAGTGGTTAAAGAGTAATGGACTCTAATCCAGATTGATTCCTCACTCTTCACATGAAGCCTGCTGGGTGACCTTGGGCCAGTCACAAGCCTCTCAGTACTCTCTCAACCCTTCCTCTCTCAACCCTTCCTACCTCATAAGGTGACTGTTGTGGAGGGAGGAAGGTAAAAGGGATTGTAAGCCACTTTGACACTCCTTAGGGTAGAGAAAAGTAGAGGTATAAAAACCTTATCTTCTCTTTCTTCGACTTTTTTATCGCTTCCCATGCTTTGCAACACTGTGAGATAGTCCAGTACTTTGGAATGGAGTGTCTTCAATATGCTGATGTCACTCAACTGTATGTTTCATAACAGAAAGCCCCCAAAAGCTGTTGTCTCAGACAGGGGTATGCTCTGTTAGCCATAGTCAAATGGGCAATGGTTGGTGTCTGACAGGTTGCTTTGCTGTATTTCTTTACCATATTCTATTCTAAGCATTCTTTGGCTTTCCATGCATGCATGTTCTCACAAGGCCTAATCAAATTCTACTACTCCTCCCCCTTCCTTGCTGCATAACTGCTTTGTTCAGCAGGCAATTGTTTAAAGAAACAATTAGATCACCCACAAATCATATAAATCAGTCATTAACAAATAGTGTGTTTAAGTACAATCCTGCCCTTTGGTGCTTGCTTTAGTAGTCCTTAGCAGCTGCCTGTCAGTTTGAATTGGCAATGCCTTTGCCCAGGTGCAATTGTGCGAAAACCTGATACAAACCAATTCAGCACACTTCACAGCTGTGTGTCACCAACCAAACAGACTGGGTGATTGTCTCGCATCTGATCAACACCTTTAAATGTAGTAAGTTTAATTGTTGATGGCATCATCATGAAATTGATAGCAACCCTGCTCTTAAAAACATATTGGAATCTTCCATTGGTTCAATCTGTGCTGGCTCCCATTCATGAAACAGCTAGTATACTGAACAATCCTAAGCAGTTCCATTCAGAAGTAAGTCCCTTTTTTTTCAATGGTGCTTACTCCCAGGAAAGTGTTCTCAGTGCCAGTGTGATGGTTGGAATGTCAGACTGGCTTCTAGGAAACCCACATTCAAATCTCCGTTCATCCATGAAATTCACTGGGTGACTTTTGACTAGTCACTCTCTGTCTAACTTACCTCACAGAGTTTTTGTGAGGGCAAAATTTGGGGAGAACCCCATCTGCTGCCCTGAACTTCTTGAAAGAAGGGCAGGGTGAAAATGCACTGATATGTAGCCTTTCCTGAAATAGTTAAAAATGCACCCAGTGACTGGTAGAAAGCTATGTAAAACTGAATTGTTTAGGCAGGTGGGTAGAGGTGAAGTTTTGTTGTTACTGTCTCTGGGTTTATTCTGGTTTTGTATAGCTTTATTATTAATAATATTTTTTGTTTTAATTAGTACACAGCTTTGAGTCCCTCTTCTGGGAGAACAGCTGGGTGTGTGTGTGTGTGTGTGTATATACAGTGTAGACCTACAACAGTGTAATGTACTGAGTTGTGAGACGGGTTGAAGGCAACATGCTTTATTCAGTGGTACATTACAAGAGAGAGAACACGCGGGCCGGGTCCCGCTTATATACATTTCCCGGAACTGCCCCCCAGTCTGACCAGTCCAATCCTGGTCAGTCAAACTTCCCGCCACAGATCTTGATGGGCGGGGCATCTGGCGAGCTACATCCAGGGACCCGTGGGTCGCCTCTGTAGCGATCGCCATGCAGTACATCAGCTTGTGTTTCAAGACATAACACTCCTCCCCCCCTAGTTCAGGACACATAGTCTTGTAAGTAAGCGGGGGCCTTGCGTTCCCTGGTTGACCTCCTTGGGGTTACTTGTGGAATAGGAGCGGTCACTGGGGCTGCCGGGGCCGCAGCTGCTGCAGCGGATGGGGCGGCGGTTTCCCCGCTTGGGAGTAACGCCGGCCTATGGTTGTCTGCGCCCTGCTGCTCTTCTGGTGTCCCTACTCTTGGGGTTTCATCCCCGCTCCAGTGTGGCCCTTCTGCCCGATCGGTCAGAGCGGTCGGCAGGGGCGGGGTAGCTCTCAGTGGCGGTGCGGCTGCTGGTTCCTCCTCGTTCCGGACTGCAGCCGGCTCTTCCGGCAAGGTGCGGCGGCGCATCTGATCTATATGCCTCCGCAGAATTTGGCCCCCCTCCGTTGAGACGTCATAGTGGCAGGACCCCATCATGCGCAGCACCTGACCAGCTACCCACTCAGGTCACTAGCATAGTTCCTTGCGTATACCAGATCCCCCGGAAAGAACCCCCTAGCCACTTCCCTGATCTCGAGAGAGCTGCGGAGATCGGTGGCCCGGTCAGGATACAACTGGTCCAGCCTTGTGATCAGCTTCCTTCCCATTAACAACTCTGCTGGGCTCACCCCTGTGATTGGGTTGGGGGTGATTCTATTGTCAAATAGGAAGGCGGCCAGGCGGTGGTCCCAGTCCCCCTGTACTATGCATCCCAGGGCGTCTTTAGTGGTGCGTACCATCTGCTCTGCTTGACCGTTGGTGGCCGGATGGAAGGGGGCGGACTGTATGTGTTTTATTAGGTATCTCTGCAAGAACTCCCAGAATTCCCGGGAGGTGAACTTGGTCCCATTATCCAAGACGATGGTGTCAGGAATCCCGTGTGTGCAAAGGACCCTGCGCAACGCTCGGACCGCCGCTGCCGTTGAGGTGGAGGCTACCGGGATAACTTCCAACCACTTGGTGTAAGCGTCCACCAGAATGAAGAATGTTTGGCCCTGAAATGGCCCCGCGAAGTCAATATGTAACCTAGACCATGGCCTCCTATTGGCTTCCCAGTGGTGGAGCGGGGCACTGGGCGTTTCGGGCCGGGACTCCTGGCAGGCTTGGCACCTTCGAACCCACCCCTTGATCTCTTCGTCCATTCCCGGCCACCATACATAACTGTACGCTAGGGCCTTCATCCGTACAATCCCGGGATGAGTCTCGTGTAGGGCCTCCAGCACTCGTTTTTGCAATGGGGGGGCTATCACCCTGCTTCCCCAGAGAAGACACCCCTTGTGCGAGGAGAGTTCTTCCCTGCAAGATGTGAATGCCCTGAATTCTTCGGCCTGTTTTCCCTTGGGCCATCCCCTCCCTTTCAAGAACCCGCGCGAGTATTTTGTCCTGCCCGTGGCCTTTGCTACCTCGGCAGCGTGTAGGGGTCTCTCCGGTAGTGTTTCAATGAGCATCACATGGTTGGCTGGGGCGGGGCCATATCCATGGAGGGCAGCGAAAGGTGACTGAGGGCGTCCACGTGACCCATCGCCTTGCCCGGGCAGTGGACCAGAGCATATGAGTAAGATTTCAGGAACTGATTCCACCGCAGGACACGCTGCGACAGAATCTGGGGTGTCTGGCAGTCTGGGGCGAGGAGTCCCAGGAGCGGCTTGTAGTCCGTGGTGATTGTAAAACATCTACCGTACAGGTAGTCATTAAATTTATGCACCCCCGCCATGATTGCCAAGGCCTCCTTATCAATCTGGGCATAGTTGAGCTCTGCGGGGGTCAGGGTTCTGGAGTAATATGCTATCGGGACCTCCCTCCCGTCCGGGAGTTGGTGGCCCAAAACGGCGCCCACCCCATATGGTGACGCATCGCACGCTAAGACCACCAGCAGGGCTTCATCAAAATGGTGGAGCACGTTATTGGATACGAGGAGCTCCTTGACAGCCTGAAAAGCGGCTGCCTGCTTCTTTCCCCAGACCCACAGGGCGTTTTTATCTAAGAGCCTATGTAGGGGTTCTGCTAAGGCCACTTTGTGGGGCAAGAACGAATGATAAAAATGTAATAACCCCAAGAAACTTTGTAGCTCCACCCTGCACGTGGGGGCCGGGGCCTCCACAATGGCCTTGGTTTTGTCCACCGTCAGATGGATCCCTGCAGCATCTACCGCAAACCCCAAGAACTCCACTCTCGGCACCCGAGAGAACATTTTTCCCGCTTGACTTTAAGTCCGGCAGCCTGGAACCTGCGGAGGACCTCTCGCAGCCAGTTGCTGAACTCCTCTACGTCTGGTGCGGCGATCAGAACATCGTTGAAAAACAGTTGCACCCCGGGGATCCCTTTGAGGAGAGAATCCATCAGGCTCTGAAAGACCCCCGGAGCCACACTCACCCCAAATTGCAACCGCCGCACCCTGAAAGCCCTGTGGGTCACTATGGTCTGGGCTTCCACCGTATATTGATCTATTTAAAAATAATTATGAAAAACTGTGGTGTAAGATGGACAAAGATTTGATGAAATGGAATAGGCTTAACTTGTCCTTACTGGGCAGGATAGCTGCAATCAAGATGAATATTTTGCCAAGAATAATGTATTTGTTTCAAACTATCCCGATTGTAAAAGATGTCAAACAATTTAACAAATGGCAAAGGAAGATTTCTGACTTTATTTGGGCCGGAAATAAACCAAGGATTAAGATGAAGATTTTAATAGATGCTAAAGAGAGAGGGGGTTTTCAACTCCCAGATTTAAGATTGTATCATGACGCAGTTTGTTTGACATGGATCAAAGATTGGATAATGCTGTTAGATAAAAAACCTTTATGGTTAGAAGCTCATGGGAATAAATTCAGCTGGCACGCGTACATGTATTATGGGAAGAATAAAATGGACGGTTTTTTCTCTCACCACTATATCAGAAATAGTTTACTAAATACTTGGATAAAATATAAGAAATATGGGGACGAGAGAAAACCGCTATGGATAGTGCCAGCAGAAGTAATAAAAATAACAGCTGAATCCGATGAAGAAAGAGAGATGTCATATAATCAACTGCTCAAGATACAAGGCGACAAAATCGAATTAAAATCCTCAGAAGAGTTAAATAATAAGTACGATTGGTTCCAAATGCAACAAATCAGAAGCTTGATGGAAAATGATATCAAATCGGAGGGAATCAGACGAGAACAAACAGAACTGGAAAGGGTCCTGCTTGGAGACAATGAAAAATTGATATCAAAAGTATATAAATTATTATTGAAATGGTCTACAGAAGAAGAAGTAGTAAAATCTCAAATGGTTAAATGGGCAATCAATGTGAATAGAGAAATACAAATGGATGCATGGGAGCACCTTTGGAAGAACTCAATGAAGATCTCAACTTGTCAGAGTATAAAAGAGAACTGTTTCAAGATGATGTATAGGTGGTATATGACTCCGAAAAAACTGGCTAGGATGAGTAAGAAAATGTCGGATAGATGTTGGAAATGTAAAAAACATGAAGGTTCTTTCTTCCATATGTGGTGGACTTGTGAAAAAGCGAAAGAGTATTTTAAGAAAACTGCAGAGACGTTCTTGCTTGGATTACAATTAGAAAAATTTCCAAAGGAAGACAGGACTCTAATTTGGTACTTGCTATCAGCTGCTAGGACATTGTATGCGCAGCTTTGGAAGCAAGAAAAAATACCAGAGAAATGGGACTGGACTATGAAAGTTTTATCGTGGAGTGAAATGGACAAACTAACTAGAACGCTAAGAGACTATGATTTAGAGATATTCAAAAAGGAGTGGAAGAAATTTAAAGAATATATGGAGAAAGAGTGGAATGTAAAAAGACATTGGACAATTTTTTAGCATTAATGAGGAAAAAAAAATATATATATTGAACTTTGATCAGTTAGTAGTACCTTTAGTATTGAACTTGAATCTATAACTTTGGGGAAGTCAATATTGGAGGGAGGGGGGATTGAAATGCCATATGGGTTAGTACTGAAAATTTATAATTAAGATTTGTAACCATATGTTATCAATAAATTGTTAAAACACAAAGAACCCGCGCGAGTATTTTGTCCTGCCCCGTGGCCTTTGCTACCTCGGCAGCGTGTAGGGGTCTCTCCGGTAGTGTTTCAATGAGCATCACATGGTGGTCACTATGGTCTGGGCTTCCACCGTATCGGCGTCCACTGGGAGCTGCTGGTACGCCTGGGTCAAGTCCAGCTTCCCAAAAATCTTTGACCCCGCTAGGGCTGCCAAAATGTGACTGACTACTGGGACAGGGTAGGGGTTATCTTGTAGTGACTTGTTTATGGTGCACACGTAGTCGGCGCATATGCGTACGTCCCCATTACGCTTCACCGGGGTTACTATCGGGGTTTCCCATGTGGCGTAGGAAACCGGTTTGAGCACTCCCTGGGCTGTGAGACGGTCCAGCTCTGCTTTGATTTTGGGCTTCAGAGCGAACAGAACTCGCCTGGCCTTTAGCCATATCGGCCGCACGTGGGAGTCGAGGGGTAAGGAATATAGGAAGACCCTTGTAGCACCCTAGAGCCCCATCAAACACCTCTGGAAATTCCCTGCACACATGCTCAAACCCTTGCGTTGTGGTGAGCTGGCGTTTGACCACCAGTATATCCAGTTTCCCCCTAAAGCTTTTAAACTCCACCCTCACCGTGGCCCATCCCAGGATTTGTACGGGGTTCTTTTGGAAGTCCTGTAGTATGAAACCAGCCGGTCGCAGCCTAGGCCGGCCACATGGGCACAGTTTTCTTAGGGACTCCTCCGAAATTATGGAGATGGAGGAGCCCGAGTCCAGTTCCATCAGGCAGGGGTTTCCCTCGATCCTGATCGATACCTTGACCTTGTCGGGGGTGTTGCTAGGCAAGCTCATTACCTGCAGGCTGGTTGAGGCGGTCGAGTAGTCCTCGGTCGAGTCTTGGTTTCTGGACTGGCATCTGCGGCCGGCCTTGGCCCTGCAAGCCCGCGCAATGTGGCCCATTTTTCCGCAGTTCCTGCAGTCCACGTTGCGATAGGGGCAGTCCCGACGCTCGTGCGGGTCCCCGCAGCTTGCGCGCTTGGTGCTGGTTGGTTTCTCCGTCACTCGTGGACGCTGGGTCGCCCTCGGTCCCATCCCTGGTGAGCAGCATAGCTGGTACATCTCCTCCTCTGGGTGGCTCTGTGCCATCTCCTCTTGGTGGTCGGACTATCTCCTCATATGTCTTCTCCGTGAGTCTCATGGGAGCCGAGAGACCCTTGGCGATCTCGAATGTGGCCTCTCCGCAGATGCTCAGGAGCACGTCTCTTTTCCAGCTGTCGTCCGTTATCATGTTTGCTCGAAGGTAGCAATCGACCCGCTCTGTGTAGGTCTCCCACCTCTCCGGTTTACCGGGGTTGAACTCTTCGAGGCGACCCGTCGCTCCGCTCGGGTTAGCCATGGTGGCTGTGGCGGCTGGTGCTTCCGTTTCCCTGGATGGCGTGCCTTCTCTGTCTCTGGCCAGCTCCACGAAGGTCCTCTTCGGGAGTTACCTGGCTAGGATCCCATCCTCATCCCGCCCTGAGCCTGCTTCGGCAGGGGAGGGCGGGGTACAAAAAAATTTATTATTATTATTATTATTATCGCCACTGTAATGTACTGAATTGCAAGACGGGTTGAAGGCAACATGCTTTATTCAGTGGTACATTACAAGAGAGGGAACACACGGGCCGGCTCCCGCTTATATACATTTCCCGGAACTGCCCCCCAGTCTGACCAGTCCAATCCTCGTCAGTCAAACTTCCCACCACAGATCTTGATGGGCGGGGCGTCTGGCGAGCTACATCCGGGGACCCGTGGGTCGCCTCTGTAGCGATCACCATGCGGTACATCAGCTTGTGTTTCAAGACATAACAAACAGATATAGAAAACAGCAACCAAAATGAGAAAGAAGTTTGATACCCTCCCCCTTATGAGAAAAGTTTGGCCTGAGCTTTGTACTTTAGAGAAAAGATGTGAGGAAGTTAAGGTTATAATCATGAAATTTTGCATAGTGCAGATGTCACATCTTGACATTTGTCCGTAGTAGACATTTGCTCTGGACAAGCATAGACTCAATGTTGGTGTGAGCACATAGCTGCATCTTCTTTGTACAATATGTAGAGAATCCTATCCCTCATTTGACTCCAGCAGAAGAAAAGAGAAACAGAGTCTTTCTTCTGTGTATGCCCTGCAACCAGAAGGTGAATTTTCCACTCAGCAGCATTTCCCTTTCTGTTAATGCTCTGTTTGTTCTGGTGATCAGGGAATGCCCCTGGCACATTTATGCCAATGAAGAGATCCTGAGCAGTATTGAGAAATCTCTCCCACCCACCCCCAACCCCTGCACACTTCTTGCCAACCACTCTATTACCCTCAGATGGAAATAATAGGTAAACAATAACTTCTTCCAAAATGTACATTTTGTTAGCTGAATAATCCCCATAGCACTCTGTTTTCACACAGTGGATTGGTCAGTCAGGCATTCATTGAAAGCACAGAATTCATAGCAAGGCTTTTAAATAACAGAACACATTGCTCTGCAGCAGAATACTGCAAGACAGTTCAAACCCTTTGGCTAGTATGCAAGGTTATTTCAACCTCCCATAAATGCATTCACAATTGAATATCTGCAGCAAAGTTCATACCATCTAACAGAGGTGAACTGATTTCCACAAATCCAGATAGGAGCTTGAAAATGTTTCATTCAGACCCTGGAACTGCAGTCTTTTGTGACTCTTGCTGAAGATGGAGTCAAACTGGGTGCCAGTCTCACAATAACCAAAAAAATGCTCCTAGAGGAGCACAACCAGGGGCATAGAGTCCTGTTTCTTCTGACTTTGGGTACATTTTCCTGTATTTTTGTGTGAATACTGTCAGAGTAGAATCAACAAGGTGGGTCATGAGTAGGGTGCCAACCTCCAGGTGGGGCCTGGAGAGCTCTCATTTTTACAGTTAATCTCTAGATCATTTCCCTGGGAGAAAATAGCTGCTCTGGAGGCTGGACTCTGTCATTATTCACTACTGAAGTCCCAGCCCTCCCTCCTCAGACTCAGTCCCCCAAATCTGCAGGTATTTCCTAGCCCAGAACTGGCAACCCTCATCATGAGATGTATGATGAAAGTTTCTCAGAAGCTTCTTTCGAATTCCTGAATCCTTAATGTGAATTAAAGCTTGAGCAGACCTAACATTGCAGAGTGATTCTACACTGGGGAAACACCTCAGCTCTATCCATAGCTTGCTGGACTGTGGAATTGTTTTATATGGATCTTGCCCCTGCACATTGCATGAGCTCACCCCAAGAGTGCAGTTTGGCCATATTTTTTCTTCCATCATGATAAGCATTTGAATAACCACTTAGAATACCTGAATTTAACAACATGCAGCATCAAATGGTATGCCTTTGTGGCACAGAGTGTTGCATAAAAATTCAGTTTATCATTATATTCAACCACTTTTCATCTACACATATATAGTAAAGAATCTTAACATTAACAGCTAAATAATTTACGTAAAAATACTGTCAACAAATAGTGACAGGAACAAAAGTGCAAAATATTTATGGTAGTGTTGTAATGTATGCAAGCAGCCTCTAGGGGCAAGGTTGTTCTTTTGCATGCCCTTTATTTTGGTCCTGTGGGGCTCAGGTATGTAATGAATTGTTGAGGGAACTGACTGAGAAGCTGGGTAGGAAAATAGCCAAGCCAGTGAGAATGCTAAACAAGGAACCTTCTTAAGTTGGAACACAGCTAAGGTGTTCTGTTGTTCACGATACTGCAGGTAGCGTAAACCCACAACTTAGGGCCGGGGCAGTTCTCTTCTCAGAGTATTCCCATCTTCTCACATCGTCAGTCTAGGCAACCCAGGGCCTTTTTTGAGCAGGAACGCACAGGAACACAGTTCTGGCTGGCTTGACATCAGAGAGTGTGGCTTAATATGCAAATGAGTTCCTGCTAGGCTTTTTCTACCCCCCCAAAAAAGCCCTCAGCAACCAGGAACTGCAGTGATGTCACTTTAATGGCTCTTTTACATGTAACAGCCTGCTAAGGCCATTAACAGACCAGTTTCAACCCAGGTTCCAGGCCGGCTTCACACCTGAGTAGGTTGTTGCAGTCCCAGCTTTAGGCTGCTGCTGAACACTTCATGCTGAGGCAAGCCTTGAGGTGGCTGGACTCTCCGTGTCCCAGGATGTGGCTGAACTCTTTGTGTCCCAGGAATGCTTCCTGCTGTATTCCTGGGGCAGGATACTGCCTCTCAGGGCTCACTGAGAATACAGTGTAGCCCTTTTGAATTCTGACACAGGGTAGGGGGTTCAACAACAAAAGAGCTGTTTCAGGAAGTGAAGCTAACCACAAAAGTAGCAGGGGAAAACCCTGCTTTTCACTACCCAAAGTAGTAGAGTGTGTAATGTACTGAGTGACGAGACATGTTGAAGGCAACATATTTTATTAGCAAGTACATCACAAGAGAGGGAATGGCGGTCCGGGTCCCAATTATATACATGCCCCGAAACAACCCTCCGTCCGGCCAGGTCCAATCCTGGTCAGTTAAACTTCCCGCCACAGATCTTGATTAGCGGTGCGTATTAGTGAGCTACATCCGGGGACCAGTGGGGTTCCACTGGTCACCTCTGTAGTGTGCGCTGTGGTGTACATAGAGATTTGAATGCAGGACATAACACTCCTCCCCCCCTAGTTCAGGACACAAAGTCTTTCAAGTAGGCCAGTGCCCGGTGTTCCCTGGTCGACCTCCTCAGGGTTGGTTGGGGAGTTGGTGCGGCCGCCGCGGCTGGCGAGGCAGCGGAGTGGCTTACAATCTCCTACCCTTTCCCTCCCCACAACGGACACCCTGTGAGGTAGGTGGGGCTGAGAGAGCTCTCAGGAAAATGTGGTCACCCAGCTGGTTGCATGTGGAGCAATGGGGAAAGAAATTCAGTTCTCCAGATTTGAGTGCCGCTCTTAACCACTACACCATGCTGCCTCTCTGGGAGTGAAATTGTGTACAGTTTTATAGTAACTCTTCAACATTCAAGGCACAAGTTGTGTTTAACAAGAGGCTTTTTAATTTGCACAGGCAATCAGAAACCCTGCTGGGCATAAGCCCCACCTGGCCCTGCCCTCTTTGTAGCAACATCTGGTGGACCCCAGGAAAGGTGTTTGCAGGCACCATACTGGGGATCTCTGGTACTGTGCCTCTAAGATGCAAGGACTCCCAGCCTTACCAGCAGCTCACCTCCTCAACTTCCTGTCTGTGCCACTCAGCCACTTCCTCCTTCCCTTCCTTCTGCTAGTGCCATTTATCATCCTTCTGGCCATTCTCAGCTCCTGCTTCTCTTAACTGACTCTTGAGGATACACAAATCAAGGTGGATGTGGGTTCCCCCCAGAACTCTCAGGCCAGAAAAACTGAAGGGGAAGGTGGGGCTGAAATGCCTTCTCCATGTATGCTGTTTCCCTAATCCAAATCAGGCACCATGTGTGCAAGAGCTGACTTATACAGAGTGTGGGCCCCAGGAAGAGTTGCCAATTCTGCCATGGCCTGGCAACTGGCAGAAGATGGGGGAAGGCAGGTACTTACTGGGAAGGGCAATCTTTGTCACCAAGCAATGTCAGTTGCAGAGCAACTTGGAAGTGCCAGGATCACACCAGGATGATGTTCTAGCACTTCCCCCAAACTCTGTGGAGTTTCTGGGTGAGCGCCAGAGTGTTGTCTTGGTGCAATTCCAGTGCTTCTGGCCTGCATTGGACATGACATCATTGTGCAGTGCCAAAGATCACACACCATTTTGCCAGCCTGCTTCTGGCTGCCCACCAGATGAATGTCAGCAGGCATCGGCAGCAATTACCTGGAGTTTGTACGCCATATGCAGGCACCTGGTAAGCCTTACCCCCAGGTGTGTAAATGGGCCCCTTGAATGTGCATTTGACAGGAAGCTGCAACTAGGCTCTCTGATTAATGTATCTGAAGCTTGTGTTGTCTTTTCATTCTTTAGTTTTTTTAAAGTATCCCCTTAAGAATATTTAGATGTGCACCTAAGAAATGTAGCATGTGAAACAACCCACACTGAGTCCCATAAAATAGTCAGGGGGGGGGGGGTGTCTATAGCCTTCAGAGTGCTTCTGATCACCACCAGTTCCTGATTATACCCAGTTGCTCATCTTCCCCACTCCAGTCATCACACGGCAGCACAGACTGTCACGTTAGGAGCTGCCTTCCCTCTCAAAGCAGGCAGTTTTTCCTGATGTCAAATTAGCAAGTTGAGACGAAGACAGTCCAAAAGAGAGAGAGAGAGAGAGAAATCTCATCTCCAGTCAGACGTGACTCCAAGGCAGCTAGGATTAAAGTGCTTTCAGAAGACTTGTGTCTCCTTCATTAGGAAAGGTCAAAGCCAATCACCCTAGTGGTGATTTGCAGAGAACAAGACATAGGAATGTGACACTGGAGGTTTGGGGGATTTTTTTTTTCCTTCCACAAGAATAGGCAGAAGGCAGAGCTATGCCTAGGACCCTGTGATGAACTTCCACTACTGCCAGTGTCTCATCCCCTCTAGAGGCAGATACACTGCAGGCCACCAGTAACGTGAAGGAAAAGCACTGCCTTGGATTTGTTTCTGTGCACTGACATGGGCCCTGTGGCCAGATCTCACATCTGAAGGCCCAGGAGCAATATGATGGATGGGAAGGGAGGGGGAGAGAGAGAGAGAGAGAGAGAGAATCTGGCAATAATAGCCACAATCTGGAATCAAACAAAATGTGTAGGTGTATAAAACATCCTATGCTGTGCACCCATGCCACAATCTTGAATCAAACAAAATATGTAGATATATAGCATATCCCATGCTGTGCACCCATGCAGGCCTCTATATTTGTGAAGTGTCTCCAGGACAAGAGAGCATTTACTTTTTTTTCCAAAAGCAGAAGCGATTGGGGGGAGCCAAATCAGACTGAGGCCACAGCAGTAAGCTAAAGCTTTCCCCCTGCTCTAGATTTCTACCCTCCTCTCCAGAGCTGCTTTGTGTCTCATGGGGAAAACATGTATATTGTGAGAAAGGGAGAAGTATTACACCTCTGTCCCTCAAACACCATGGTTCCAATCTGATTCATGGCTTCCACAACTCCTACTAGTTTGGTTTTTTTCCTTCCGTGTGGGAGCTCTGACCTCAGACTTTTCTCCATCATATCTAGTTGGCTGTAAGGAATATATCCACAAAAATATAGAAGCCCATGTAAGTATTACAGCTCTCACACTAGGTGATTATTGTGGCTTAGTAGAGCTAACTCAAACAAAGGTTCTTGTTCATGTAGTTTATAGAATTCACTACCACAAGATATGGTAATGACACTGTTTTACAAATGGCTTCAAAAGGGAATTATACAAATTCATCAGTTGTATGGCTGTTGCCTGTGGCAACAAAATGGAACCTCCAGAGGCAGCCTGCATCTGATTATCAAATTTTCTGTTGCCTCCGTGCCCTCCTTGTAAGCTTCACAGAACATCTGGCTGACCACTCTTGGAAACAGTGCCAGACTAGAAGGGCCTTAATTCTGGCTACTAAGGTCTTTAAAGGTGGGGAAGGAGAGCCATTATTGAACCTTCAGCAACTTTAGAAAAGGATTCCAGAGGAGGAGCCATGTTTGTCTTTTGCAGCAAAGGTGCCACAGCTTCTGTTTGGTTTAGAAAGGGAGAATCTTTGAATTGGTAAGTTTTTATTCTTTTTATTTCTGTCTCATATAAGTGGTTGATCAGGTCACCTGATGGCTCCACAAATTAAGAATGGGCATTTGCTGACACTTGAGAGGAGAAACAAACCATGGGTTGGATCTTTGAGCTCAATGATTTCTGTAGGCTCAAAGATTTCTGCTCATTGAGCATGATTATTCTGCTTCCCCCCTCCCCAGCATTCTAAATTGCTCTCCAAAATCATGTTCCATTTCAGGTTGCCGTCAAAAGTGGGGGGATGCAGGAGAATTACACTGTGGAGCAAGAAATTTTGGGGCCTGCAGAAATGTTACTCTGGATTCAAGCCATTCTCTTGCTTGACAAAGACAATGAAATCCCATGTTGGTCCATGCAGAGGGACAAGCTATATTAAAGACATGTTAGTGAAGACTCAGAAACTGGCCCCATGAGCTAGCAAAACAAGACAATTTAATATCATTGTAGAAACTAATTTCACTCTATTTCCCAGCACTGGAGGTAGGGCTAACAAGGATGAACTGCTCTCCTTCAGTTCCTCCAGTTTTCCATTCTTCCACAATATGCCCAGGGCCCATCTTTCTTACCTTGCCATATACCATCACTGTGCTCTGTTTCATTTTGGTTGTTTTTTTCTGCAGGTGCCTCAGGGAGACTGGAATAATACGTTGACGAAGGACAAAGACAATGAAATCCCATGTCGACGCATGCGGAGCGGGAGCTATATCAAAGCCATGGGGGATGACGACAGTGAAGACTCTGAAACCAGCCCCAAGCCATCCCCGAAAACTGCAGCACGAAGGCAGAGTTACCTCAAGGCCACTCAACAGTCACTGAGTGAGCAGAGCACCACCCAGAGGTACTGCCATTAACAGGAAGCTCTGTAGACAGTGGGTTCTACCTGGATTTCTGGTAACAGTTCAGATGAAGCATGAGCTGGGCCCATGAGCTCCTTTCCCGTATTAACTGCAGGGATGGCTAAGGGGAAAGGTATGGGCACTTGTGATATGTAGGCTGCAGTAGCAGCATCCTGTGAATAGAATCCTGAAATGAGGAATGACAAACTTTGCAGGTCATGAAGGGCCCTGTCCTCTACTAGAGTTTCTATTTAACTTCCTGTTTATTAATATCCCATTACAAATTACTCTCAGTTTCCAAGATTTTTCTAGGAGTCATAAGGACTAGAAACATCTTTTTTTATTTCTAAGGAAGGGTGTGTTTAATTTCTTTATCACCCACAGATCCTTTCCTAATAGGGTTGCCAAGTCCAATTCAAGAAATATCTGGGGACTTTGGGGGTGGAGCCAGGAGACTTTGGGGGTGGAGCCAGGAGACATTAGGGGCGGAGCCAGGAGCAAGGGTGTGACAAGCATAAATGAACTCCAAGGGAGTTCTGGCCATCACATTTAAAGGGACGGCACACCTTTTCAATTCCTTCCTTCCATAGGAAATAATGAAGGATAGGGGCACCTTCTTTTGGGGCTCATAGAATTGGACCCCCTGGTCCAATCTTTTTGAAACTTGGGGGGTATTTTGGGGAGAGGCACTAGATGCTATAATGAAGATTTGTTGCCTCTACCCCAAAAAACAGCCCCCCCAGAGCCCCAGATACCTGCAGATCAATTCTCCATGATTTTCTATGGGAATAAATCTCCCTAGGGAATAATAGAGTTCCCAGCAGACATTTCCCTCCCCTCCCCCCGCTTTCTGACGACCCTGAAGCAGGAGGAGGGTCTCCAAACCAGGGGATCCCCTGCCCCCACCTGCGGATTGGCAACCCTATTTCCTAATGGTAGTAAAAATAAGTTTGTCCTAGCAATCTGCATAGCAGGTTTTTTTTTTTAAGTTCTTGTTAGCTCTGAGATAAGTTCCTTTAAACTACAGGTTTTTATTAACTATAGTAAGAAGGGCCATCTTTTTTTTTAGCCACTCCATTCCAAAGAGGCAAGCTGGGAGACTTCTCCGCATTCCCACTCAGTCAGGATGCTCACTGGGTGACGTTGGACCAATCCCTGTCTTGCAGCCTAACCTACCTCACAAAGTTACTGTGAGATAAAACAAATGAGAAGAGATCCATGGATACCACCTAGAGCTCCTTGGGGGAAGCGGAAGATAAAACTCAGTTTCTCATATACATTTAATATATTAATCACACCCTGTGATATCTCAGGTTGGGGTATTCAGTGGGGAAATCAAGAAACAACCCAAGAGAGGGGTTATCAGGAAGAGAGAAAGGCAAGACTGGGTCCCAAAAATACCAGAAGTCCAGGTAGGTTTGAAATCTACCAGTATAAGTCTTCTTGGGGATAAAATGTGCCTCAGACATAGGGAAGTCCTTGGGAGTAAAAGCTTGTTCATGGGTAGTCTAAGAGGAAGGAGAATAAAAGATTAGAATAGGAGGAAGGGAGGGGGAGAGAGCCATCTGGGCAGGAAGCCAGAGAACTGGAAAGGCCTGTGAATTTGGAGGGCAGACAGGATCAGCTCCTCCCATGGGCCAAGGAGGTGGCATTCCTGACCAGGAGAATAATAGTTCCTTCCTCATCTTAGTGCCTTACTACAGTGGCTAAGAGACAATATGTAAAGGCATCTAGGTAGCTAGACCAGATAGAGTTTGCCAGGCCCTCACCTAGTAATCTGAGAGGCATCGTCTGGGGAGGAGCAGGGCTTCTTTTGTAGCAGGAACTTTGCATATTAGGCTACACCCCCTCTGATGTAGCCAGTCCTGTAGGCCCTGTAAGCTCTTAAAGGATTGGCTACATAAGAGTGGTGTGGCCTAATATGCAAAAGAGTTCCTGCTACAAAAAAAAAAAAACCCTGGGAAGGGTTTTTGTGTTACACAGTGACTTCACTTTTGCATGAAAACTTAGACGTGATGTCACTGTTGAACAGTGCTCTAGGAATTCCCCCAGTCTCTGTGGTAAAGACCAGATGACCAGAGCCTTAACAGAAGTAAGTGGAGGCAACGAGGGATAGATGCGTCCCTGACTATAACAGAGCATGTGAACCTGGAACTCTGTTCTTTCAGATGAGCTGTGCAATAAACCACAGCCTTAACAGCTCTCATGGTGTCTGTTTTTTTATTAAAGAGGCTGAAAAATGATCCAGTGCCTGGATGGAGAAACAGCCTCTGGCCCCAAGGACATCACAATATTATAAACTGCCTTGGGGATCAATTTCATGCTGATGCTAACCATCTTAGTCAGCTGCAGCCAAAACAAGGAAGAGTTTTGCAACACTTTAAAGATGAACTCATTTACTGGGTCATCAGCTTTTGAGAGCTAGAGCCCATCTTTTATGCATGTGCCAACTCTATATAGTGACTCTTGTATCTGACAAAGTCAACTGTGACTTGCAAAATCTTATCCCACCATGAACTGGTTCATCTGTAGGGTTTCACAAGGTTCTTCTTTGCCTTGATAGATATCTTTAAAAATAAAATAGCTCACACTGCAGCTGTAATGTCTGGAGCTGTCACGTGTTTCTCCCCAGCTGCAGAAGTTTCCTTCCTGACCAGAACAGCTGGTGCTGAATCAATATAATGTGAAACTAATGTATATGAGAAAAGAAATGGAAATCTTTTTTGGACTGGAGGCTTTGGGAGTTAGGTCAGAGGGATGGAGGAAAGGGAGATGAATAGTTCTGGACTTTGGAAGGAAAAGCATCCTGCAGAAAAGAGGGCTAGTTCAGACTCAAATGGCAAAGAGGCCATGGATGCAATAATGTTCTTTGCATAAATTTTTACAATAAAATTTTAAATTCCCATTAATGTTCCCAGGAGCAGTCGCAGTTTATCCTGTGGCCCTTTAAACCACTCCTTCATCCAAACTGGCATGCGACCGCTGTTTCCTGTCCACAGAGAAGACAAAAATTTAAAGGTCGCTTCTAGTTTCCCCGTTGTATTTATTAGAAGAACAATGAAAAGTTCTACATTTTGCTTCCAGCCTTTGTCCTGTCTTTGCCCTGCCCTTCCACTCCCAGGGCAAGAACATTTCGGCTCTCAAGGAACCTCAGCAAATGCAATAAAGAAGGCTCCAGGAGAGCTTGCCAATGGCCGTGGAAAATGGTCAATAAAGACAGTCCGGGCTTTACTGGTATAAAAATGTGAGCTCTAGCACCATCTGCTGGTCACTCTGGGGGAATCTCTTGGTTTTCTGAAACTTGTTCAGTTCTCCAGAACATTAAGCCAAAAAAGATTCAAAAACCATGCAAATAGAGTTGGGATGATTGTTTATAAAGTTGCATTTTACTAATATCTGGGGAAGTTCTGGTGATTCTGCTAACACAGACAGGTTTTTGTGATTGTACCTTTTGCTGGGATATGGGACATGGTCAGATAAAAGTTGCAGACCAGCCATCAGCCCAAGAGCTCTCTTTTCCTGGATGTTTGCCATAAGACTTCTTCATTATAATAGCTTCACATCTAGATTTAGTTTATGTTTTAAGATGTGAACAGCATAACGCTGATACAACACTGGACACTGGTCACAATACAAAAGCTTGTTGGACTCTGATGCACAGGAACTGCCCTGTTTACTCAGCAGAGTTCTCCACATGTCCAGAGGGGGATCTCTGTTGCATGTATTGACATGTCCATGCCAGAGAATTAGGTAGGGCAGACTCTATGTGCACATTAGAATGGTTGGGTGCACAGTGAAGCCACTAATTCCAGGCAAGGATTGTTATTTGTTGTTTGTTATCCATGAGCACCCAAACAGCCTTGGGGACAGAACCATGTTAAATTAATCAAAGTAATGCATCCATTGCAGTTCAAATAATGCAATTAAGTTTGATCCTTCTGCAGGTTCTGAAAATCCTGACATCTACCTATCACATAATGGCTTTTTCACACGTTACAAAATCTGTATATTGTGGGAAAATGTCTGTATTCATTGGGCATTGGGTACCACCAATTATGTGTTTTGCCAGCCTCCATTTAGATCCAAGGCTCCTCTCAGCTTTGCATCTAGTAACATGGGGTATTAATGCATTTGCACTGGAATCTCTGGTTAAAGGAAGACGATATATAAAGGTTAAAGGATGCAGACCTGCTGGCCCTTTGATGCACCCATCTTATAAATATGAATCTTCCTAACCTGACGGCAAGTCTCCATCTAAAGGAATGTATGACACCTAGCTAAATTTAGCATACTAGATCTAAACAGAAACTTTTAAAAAATTCACTGATAAAACTGGGAATTGGTGACAGACTGGTGACGGACCCAGAATATATTTCAGATGCCTTCTCTTTCTCATTTCCTATGAAGCAACTGGCACAACAAAAACCTTATGAAATTACAGCTTCCAGATGAGAGCACATAACTTCTAGGCAGGGATCAGATGCAGCTTCTCTCTTTTTACAAACTGGACATCAAGAAGCAGGTTCAGCACCCCTCCCCCGCAAACTGGTTTGCTGATCCCTGTGTGTGCGCCAAGTTGTTTCCAGTTTATGATGATTCTACAAATTAATGACCTCCAAAATATCCTGTCATTAACAGCCTTGCTGAAGCCTTGCAAACTAAGGCTTGTGGCATTCCTGACTGAGTCAATCCATCTCATGTTGAGTCTTCTTTTTCTGCTGCCTTCTGCTTTTCTTAGTATTGTTGTCTTTTACAGTGCGTGTTATCTTCTCTAATGTGACCTAATCAAGATAGTCTCAGTTGTTATTTTAACTCCTATGGATGGAGATCAGGCTCGATTTGATCAGAGTTCGGGCTCAATTGGATCTACAGCCCATTTAATTTGTCTTTTTGGTGGTCCATGGTTATCCATACAATGCTCCTCCAATACCACATTTCAAATGAATCAGCTTCCTTCTTGTCACCTTTTTTCATTATCCAACTTTCATTCCCATACATAGTAATGGGGAATACTGTGGTATGAAATGAATTACCTTGATCTTTGTTGCTGGTGATACAACCTTGCACTTAAGGATCCTTTCCGGCTCCTTAATGGCAGCCCTTCCCAGTCTCAGTCTCCTTCTGATAATCCTTAGGGAAGAAAAAACCCTGCTATAGCCACAGGAGGGCTGGCTTGTCTAGCCTTGGCCTGGGGTCTGGGCTTGCTGGCAACGGGGCATTCCCAGCATCACATTGTCCAGCAAATCAGCTTTCCAGCTTTGTCAGTGGGATTTGTTTTACACATATTGGTGTTGAAGTCTTGGAGATATGTTTAGCCAAATGAGTTTGAGGAGGAGCCAAATGAGTTTGAAGAGGCAAGAGTGCCCCTGCAGTTTTTTACTTCAACATGAGAAACATAAATTGCTCAGTGATGGGCAGACAATATATTAATGTGGAGCACTATTGCCACCCTGTGGCCATTTACTGCTCTGGCTAGTGTGTGCATGGCCTTTCTTCAGAACAGCTGAAAGCATGCCATGGGCACATTTTATAGTGTTGTATTCCCACAACTGACTTTCCAGGGACATCAGTCAATCATTTAACTGTGCATTTAAGAAGGAAAAGGTTAGCCATGTTGCTGTTTGCCTTCTTAAGAGCATCTGGCTATATGCTTGCTTCCCCGTAAGAGGGATACAATGCCAAGGGAGCCCTTTTTCCTAAGTACAGTAATATAGGAAGGCCAACAATTGGCCCACATTTGTGGTAGTTGCATTTTGACAAAGCAAAATAGATCAATCTCTTTCTAGAATCCTGAATACTTTAATTTTTAAAGTCCATGCTTTTAGCCCATGTCAGCATAGACAAATGCAAATATTTAAGGTCACACAGTCCTAATTAGGTTTACCCTGAAGTAAGATCCACCAGGCCTTTTCTACACTTGAACCTCTACCTGGGTTCTCTGAGTTCAACTCACATTCATTTACCTTGCAGGAAAATGCTGGGAATCCATATATCCAGGGAAAATCGTGGTGCAAAACTGGAGTAAACTTAGTGTAATGTAGACACAAAATAAAAACACAAGATAAAAGCAAGAGTGAACTCAAGTGTAGTGTGGAAACCAAAAAAACCCTGAGATACAATCAGGGGTGAACTCAAGTGTAGTGTAGAATGTTATTTCGAGGACAGGGCTGAACCAGGATAAAAGTCTAGTGTAGAAAGGACCTAGATTCAATAGGACTTTAGTCTGTGTGCTTATTTCTGGGTACTCTTCCTGGGCACTTTTGAGCCCAATGGAACTTAGCTTTCACGTAACTGCACATAACATCAAGTGGCACGTATGCAATCCTATGCATTCTTGCTTGGGAGTAAACCCCAGCGAACTCAATGGGGCTTGCTTCTGAGTAAATTATTGGGCTATATATTAAAGGAATGAAAGCATTGTGTTTACACAGAAAATGAAATTGGTGTAAAGGTCTTTTGCAGTAGCTGATTGCCAACAAGATCCATGATTACATCTCTTGTCTGGTTAATTGGTCATCCTTTCAGTGTCCCTGTTCTCATTCTACAGAAGTCTGGACCGACTAGACTCTGTTGAGATCCTCTTGCCTCCAAAGTTCCCCAGCTGGGAGGAAGAATACAACCAGATTACAGAAAACCTCAACGAGTCCAGTTCCATCAACCAGGTAAGAGCCAGTAGCAGGGGCAGCTAGGCAACTAAGACCTGTGTTCAAGTGGGATGGTAGCTGGGAGACTGCAGGACAGACTGTTCCCACTAACATGGAAAGAGATAGCTTAATGAGATCACTTTCACACATGACACTTAAACCAATTTTTTTCTGTTGCATGTATTAACGATTGAATTATAAGACTTTCTATCACACATTAAGAACATACACACTTGAGCACTAACAGCGAAAGAGACTCTGTAGCACACCAAACATGAACATTTTTCCAAATATTACTGCAGATGAAAAGGCAATAATTTCTACTGTATATAGTTCACATTTGTCAGCAGCTTTATAGGGTTCTTCTCCTGCATTCTCCTTCAGAATCCCCAACCGCTTCCAGATATGCACCATTTATCTACACATTCCCATAGACCCCCTCACTTGCCCCACATAGGAGATAAAGGGAACTGCAGGCCATTTTTAGAATTATTGATGTATGGATTCGTGTTTATTTTTTGTTAGTTACCTTGGTCATTCATTAGAATGGACATATGGTGATTAGCCTTTGAAATAGGCAAAATTATAAATATGTATGGCTGATAAAGCCCATGTGAAAGGCTGTTATAGCAATGCTTGAATTATGTGGAGGAAGGTAACGAGTCTAAATGAATCATGACCAAATTATGCTCTCTCGTAACTTACTACAAACCATAACAAACTCTAGAAGAATCAGCCTCACTTCTCATTTGCACACTGGGTGTATCCAGTTGTCTACAGACTTCTCAGAGTGGAACTTTCCTGATTTCCCTTCCTGCTGCAGCTCACTGAGGCCCCTGAAATTTTATTCGGGGTAGGGGTGTCAGTGGACCACCAGGAGAAGAGTAGTGGGCAAAGGGGGAAGCTGCAGTGAGAGGAGAAAACAGCAGAAAATGCCACCCCCTCATCTGAAAATAGTAATGTTGTTCTGCTGAGGAATTGAACAGTTGGCCCTAAGTCTTCAAAAGCCCATACCAGGCCCTGTCTTCAAAAGCCTTTTACCCTATTATCTGAAGGATGCACATCCAGTCAAGGCCATTACCCAATTATTCCTCCTTCCATTGGACTGCAACTTCTGCCTCTTTCCTTAAACCATTAAGGAGTGAGTTGTGCAATAGCAAAGAAGAAGAATAAATAAGTTATTATCCTACTGCCAGTTAGTACATCTGGACTATCTGGTACCATCAGCAACATTAGTAGGATTTTGATACAGTGAGTAGTCTTGTGAAAACTTGAATACATGCAGAAAATTATTCCTAAAAATGTTTCTGAAGTGTTTTGAGCCAGACGGTGTTGATAGGTGGCCTTCTCATTTGATTCAGAGGCTTCCAAAAGCTGTTAATCAGGTCAAAATGCCCTTGGGAAAAGTCAACTTGAATCTAATTGCATGCTGGGAGGAGGCAACAAAGAGTAGTGGGTGGTGCTATGGACATAATGGGCAATGCGGAACACAACAAGACCAAATATGAGTGCAGTCTGTATTTGTGGTGTTTGTGCATCTTCCATTTGTCTGTATGTTGGTGTGTTTGCTCTGTAAAAGTACTTTGTGATACTCTTTTGAGATCCTCAGAAAATAGGCTATGTTACATTTCTCCAGTGAGAAATAATAATCATCAATATTCTGGATGTTCCAAATCAAGAATATCAAACTCATTTCACATATGAACGAATTCCTTTAGCCAGTCCTTGAAGAGGAAGGTCTCTGTCAATGGAAATTCTTGGCATCTTGGTCCTAAATATCAGAGTCTCAGAAGCATTTCCCCATTCTTTTTGAACATTTTGCTGAGATTTGGAATAGATCCTAGGAATAAGCATTTTCCTTCAGGGTATTGAACTGGATGTACTTCTTGATCCCAGGCATATCATTCACATTTGTAATAAGGGTGGTTTTTTTCCAGTTATTAGGGCTGTTGAAAAGAGAGCATTGTGAACTCAGTAATATTGATAGTGAGCATTGTGAACATAGTGATTCTCAGATACTGATGCAATCATGTATTGAATCAGCCCACCCATAATTCATAATCAGCCCACCCATAATTCATAATCAGCCCACCCATAATTCAAATTTTGGCAGTGATCCTCTTGAAACTTTCCTAACTATATGCTACCTGTGAACAGAACTGTGATATTTGATTATTTTGGGCCTCCTCATGCCGGAAAGTACTAGATATCCTACTAATACATATTCCCACAATGGTATATGACAACAATAAAGGATACATCCAGATTACCCACAAACAAAAGCTGATTATTTGTATATGTGGTAGATTATAAATACCAGTTTTAAATACCAAAAGTTAGCCTTTATCGTTGTATACAGCATCTCTTACATGCTGACTATTTTTTTTAAAAAATGACAGTCATTTGGATACTTTGAATGGGTGTTTTTCGTCATACCACGTGCACATATCAGCTTTCATTTGTGGATAATTTTACCTCTCATGCAAGCTTTTGAAACAGTTTTACAGGATTTGTGAGCTAATGATGCACTTCTTTCACTGAAAGGAACATGGCAATAGTGGTATATTTAATAGTGGTACATTAAGAAAGCACCAAGAAAATTACAAAAGATCTTGCATTGGCCCTATGCATTAGTTGATATACTAGTGCACTAAGAACACCTACATGTTCCATATGAGATTAGCTTAGTTCGGAGAAAGAAGGAAACCTGATGGAACAATTAGGAGACCCACATACAAAACCAACAAGCATCAGGCTTAAAATCAACAAAAGAAAGCGGTTTTCAACACATTTCATTACTGACCTGTAAGAATACATTGTTAAAAGGGCCTAGATTGAGTCAGAAACAAGAAGATGGGAACAGTCATGCTCATTTTCAGAGTGTCCCCAAACAGAGGATCTGATATCTGGGGATAAGCAACTGCGAACTGAGAAAATAATTACTTGTATAAATTAAAACTTCACCTTTCTTGCATTGGCCACTGTGGAAGACATAATAACAAGTTAGGAAGAAGTCCATCTGGTACCGTAATTCTTGATTTATATGGCAAAGGAGAGCAACTGCTATCTGATATGCGAATTCAGCTTTGAAAGTACTGAAATGTTAAACCACCAGTTTGAGAGCCAGTTTGGTGTAGTGGTTGACTCTTATCTGGAAAAACCAGGTTTGATTCCCCATTCCTCCACATGCACCTGCTGGTGTCACCTTGGGTCAGCCACAAGTTCTCTCAGATCTGTTTTGTTAATGAGCAGTTATGGGAGAGCTCTCTCTCAGCCTCACCCACCTCACAGGGTGCCTGTTGTGGGGAGAAGAAGGGAAAGGAGATTGTAAGCTGCTCTGAGACTCCTTCAGGTAGTGAAGGGCAAGGTATAAATCTAATTTCTTCTTCTCCTCTGTCACTACCACTAGAGGTTTCTCCTAAAACTATTTGAGATCTTAAGCTCATGAAACTGCCTCATATAATCTACTCAGACTGGCAGTGGCTCTCGCGGGTTTCAAGCTAAGGTTTTTTACAACTCTTGCTACCTGAATCTTTTAGCAAGAGATGCCAGGGATTGAAAGCCTGGGACCTTCTTCATGCAGAGCAGAGCCTTTACATCTGAGCCACAAAATTTTACTTTCCTAGCATAATTCTGGACAGATATGTAGACGAATGAGAATATTCCATACAAGTCTTTGGATAGCTGCTCTGCTCTGTGAAATGGAATGGGATAGATGTCTTTGCAGCAGCCAGTCTGTTAAGCCATGTCTTGTTTTACGGGGGCAAATAAATGAAGCTGAAGTCCTGTTCTGCTTTAAGAATGCATTTATCCTGTGTATGGCTGTTTGCAGCCACTGAGATTATGGTACATCTTTTCCTGTACTGGTCTCAGGTGTGTGGTTTGCCTTGAGTAAATCTCCTTAATTCGTTAGCACAGTCTGACAGTCAATATAATAGCTGCACTGTGTCTGTCCTTGCATAGCAGGGTCTAAGAGTTGATCTCAGCAGTAGCTTGGCAGGAGCTAGTTTACCCATGGAAGATGGATCATTTTGCTATGCTTTGCCATTCTAAGCATGGCGATTGTGATTGCACAATAGGTTTGTATTGGGTAGCAGACGTGTAGACACATAGACTAATATGCCTCTCTCCCCTTTCTCAGTCTATTCCTGGATGTTGTTTCCACAAAGATTTTGTACCACTCACCATCATTAGTGGCAACTGGAATTTAAGCTTTTGGTGTAAATTGTGATAGATTGTCTCACCACCTGGTTTCAGAATGAACTTTGTCTCACAGTGTTAAATGTCTCCAAGGATTTCAATGACTGGCCTGTAGAATTTTGTCTTGTCATGCTTCATTAGTTGTCCTAGAAGTTGTGGGTTGTTCTGCTGCTCCATGTAAACATCACAGATGAAACTGTTGTATGGTCATTATTAGTCTGTGGCTCCTGTGAAGTGCTTCTTTACTGAAGCAGTGAGATCTCCATTCCTTGCGCTTTAATCTTCTCCAACTCTTTCTTCCAGATATTTGGACAGTCCTCCTTTATTCCACAGATATTTACACAAGAAGAGCAGGTACTGACCATATTCTACTGCCCTTTATGTGGGTATTCAGCTCTTAGAGCAGTTAAAGTGAGTTGCTTTTTAAGGAAGAATCATGGCTTGATGCCTGAGCTTGCTGAGTGAAGGAAAGAGAATCTGGAATGAGGTGACTGGAAGTAGCAGAGAGACAAAACATCCTCATGGATATTTCAAGGTGGTTTATTGCTGTGAGAGATTCTCTGTTGCCTTTCAGTACTGCAGTGAAGCCTGAGAGTAATTTTTCTGTGATGAAGCCAAACCTGGCTAAAAGTCAGTAGATTGGAATGAGTCTATTGGAAATAAGAGAAGGAAACAATTTCATAGACCCTAGGCATCAAGTCCAGGCACTGGTGAAAGGTCTGGAAGCTAAGAGAGAAGGCAGATAAAGTTAAACGGGCTAATTAAGTGTGACCCTTGCTGCTCTGGTTTGCTTTGTTGAATTAATGATATAGGAATGACTCCTCCAAATGAATTGGTATCAACTGTGCTTGTTTTGGTGATAAATACCAAACTTGCTTAGTTATTTCTAGAGGAAGATAGGATCTCACCAGAAAGGCTATATAGGACAGGTGCTAAGAGGGTCTCTAGGATGGGGAAAGTAATACCCAAGATGCCTAAATCAAATATTTTGTGTTAAATCTTATGGCTTTAGTGAAAAATAATAGAAAAAATTCTTCCTAGTTGCAACTACAATCCATTGCTCAGGGTTAGATTATCAGATGTGGGAGTCTTACTAGGAAACATAACCAAAATCTTGTTTTGAGCATCACAGAGTGATTAATTGGCTGCAAAGTTCTTTTTCCACATCTTGGTACTTTCACCTCCTCATTCATGGAAATTCCATGTACTCATTCTTTGAGGATCTCAAATTACTTTACGGCACCAGGGAACTAGCTCTCAAAGCATTCCTGCATAGAGGAAAGCTTTGGTTTGTGGAAACAGTAGATTACATAGACGAACCCAAGCATCTGACTCTCTTTCATCACCTATTAGCCTCGCATTTCATACCCTTCCTTACCAAATTAATATGTTTGCAAACATGACTAATGCATTCAAATTAAAGAAGCCTCATAAGACATATGGAACCAAAAGTACTTTTGACAGAAAAGATAACTGCTGGTGTCCCTACAGGTGAGAGAGGTGGAGCTGAATGACCAGTATGAGGGCCTGTGTGAATCCACCTACAGTGAAGCAGAGTCAGCAGCTGTGGAGGTGCTGGATCTGCCTCTTCCCAGCTACTTTCGCTCGCGGAGCCACAGCTACCTCCGAGCCATTCAGGCAGGTTGCTCCCAGGAAGAGGACACCGTCTCTGTTCGGTCCATCTCTCCACCCCCAGCCAACAGCATCAGCGGGAGTCGGACGCTTCCCAGCAACAGTAGGCAAAATGGTTTTTCTCTTTTCTTTAAAAAAAATGGTGTGTATCTTTGGGGCTATTGCTTTCAGTCAGCATTGAGAAGAGAATTTTGGCTGGTTAACATTAGTGCTCTCTCTAAACTGAGCTAGCGTGAGCTAGCTCACAGATTTTTAGCCTCTAGCTCACACACTTTTGTCTTCACTCAGGAAGGATGTTCCCAGAGCACATTAATGTATGCAGTAGCTCACAACTTTAATGCCAGTAGCTCACAAAGTAGAATTTTTGCTCACAAGACTCTGAAGCTTAGAGAACATTGGTTAACATTGTTCCAGTGAAACAGTGATTGAATTCTGAGCTGGGTGAGTCAGACCATTGGCTTACCTAGCCCTACTGGCTGTGACTTTTTGAGGTCTCAGAGGTTCACAGCCTGCTTCCTAAGTCCTTTTAACTGGAGATGGTGTGATTTAAACTTGGGACTTCCTGTATGCAAAGCCTGTGCTCTGCTATGAGCTGCTGAGCTTTGCATTCTTCTATAATAGACTTGGGGCTGTGAAGCAGTTCCTCGGTCACACAGAGCAGCAGTCTATTGCCAGGGTGGGAGGAGCTGTTTCCATATAACATTTGGCAGGCATGTATGCATAGATGAGGCATACATGTTGGGGGTGGGGGGGAATTACATTGAACTGAATTGCCTGAGTACCTTTATAGGACATGAATAGAAGGTAAAGGTCTAAATCAGTAGTGTTGCCAACATGCTTGGAGCAAAGGCCTAAATCAGTAGCATTACCAGCCGACCTGGGGGGAAATGCCCTGTCTCTGTAATAGAATTTAATGTGAAACTGGTAGGTGAAGCTATTCATAGTATGGAAGTAAGTGACATCACCTAGTAATTAACATTCTATTATGCCACTAATAAAGAGACAGGATTTTTTTTTCCTCCAGGCAGTCAGCAGCCCTATCCAAAGATCACCAGCACAATGCCTATGGGTGAAAGCGCCATTCTGTTTCCTTGCATTCACTTGCTGCTTCTCCACAGCAAACAGCTAGTCCTGGCTTTCCTCCACAGTGGTGTCAGACATGATTCAGAAGGGCCCAGGATGCATCCTCTTTTTTGACTAGAGGAGCCCTTTATGAGGAGTACCCTTTGGCAACCGCTGCCACCTTTATTTATTTATTTATTTATTTTTAACTTATATCTCGCCCTCTCCGTGAACGGACTCAGGGCAGCTAACGACAACCAGGAGGATGCTTGGCTTGAAACACCCTGACATTTTGTGATTGGACCCTGCCCCTATGGTAGCAACTTTGCAACTGGCCCCACTGGCTCTTATAACAGTCATTTGATTATGGCACCCACCCTTTCTTCTCAAAATCTTAAATGCACCCTCAAGTTCAACAAGATTAGGGACATCTGCCCTAACTGAAAAGAAGTTTGATGGCTAGATTCATGTACAAGGCAGGGCAAGGCAAGACTCTTTTTATGGAGGAGTAAGCAGTTCCATTCACTTCTTTTTGTACTGCATTGCAAACTATTTTGAAACATAATATTGATCTGAAAATGGAGGCAAAAAGCACCACTGTACATGTGTATAAATTGGGCTGTTAGATATTCTGATGAAGATTTTCTGTTTTAAACTCTAGACATTTAAATTAGGCTCCAATCAGTAGTTGTCCCAAATTTCTTCTTTCAGTGTCTTGTCTTCCACTAAGAGCTGATTTCATAGGATTTAGCAATATCAAAAACTGCCTGGTTCAGTGAAAATACTTTAAAGGTATTATCTCCATTTCTAGGTAATTTAAACAACTATACTTTGTTAAATTTCTGTGCTAGAATTGACCTGTTTCCAAGAAACAGTTGGCTGGTTACAATGCTCTGCCAAAATATCTGTTTCCACCCTTATTCAGTGCAATATACTCACTTTCTCCCCAGAATAAGACTTGACTGCATTCACAGCAAGCTGAGCGCTCAGGTCAGGCCTCCCTTTCTGGCCTTAGAAACCATCAGGAGTTATGTGTTTTAACTGTCTTCATTTGGAATAGCAGACCCTTAGTGAGTTGGATTTAATATTCTCCCCTAGATGGGCAGAAAGAGATTGTGTTGTGACGGGACGAGCATGAACCTGACCTGCTCATAGGGCAAGGCTGAAACATGAGTGAAATATCTCAAAGAAAAGGCCACCTCCAGTGCTTCCTTCAAAAATGACAAGATTTTAAAACCTTGCTGGGTTAAACAAAGCTTTATCAAAGTTACTTCTTGACTCTATGCATGTTTCTTGGAAATCAGTGCTACTGAGTTCAATGGGGCTTACTTCCAAGCAAGTGCACTTAAGATTGAAGTCAAGCAATATGATTATATGCATATTATATAATATATATGCATATATTATGTGCATTTTAACATGAAAGGATCTTATTGTATTCAGTTTTCTCCCAGGGAGCCTATTTCTTAGATTGCAATCCTACCTGTGCTTATTTGGGTGTGGACACCAATGAATCCATAGGACTGGTGGGGGGAAAAATATATAAGGATAAAGTGCTTGTGGCAGATCTCCCATTCTGAATAGACTGTTCTGTTCATCCTTGTGTACACAGCACTTGTTTGGTCCAGTCTCCCAAGAACGACAAGAAAACAAGCTATTGTTTGTGATTTGGATGGAATACCAAAGTATGATTTCTTGTGAATAAGGAAGTGATAAATTTGCAAACAGATGGAGAGTGTAATCTCAAAGATGCTCCCAAGCTTGTTCCATAATTCTGGTTTGCTGTTTTGTGAGATGGATTTTAGTCTGTTGTCTTGGGCTTGAAAGCTTTCATTGTGCACAAGAAGGACCATGGCTCATGAGACTACAAGACTTTCGATGGCTGTATAAAAACTATGGTGTGCATCATGATGATGTGTGTTGCAAAAAAGTCAGTTCAGGCTGCAATCAGCATGGGATTCATGGCTCTTAGAGGTTTATGGATTGTTCCATGGAAAATAAATTGCACTTGTCAATGGAATACAAAGCTCACTTCTGTTAAGATTCTTTTCTTCCTCTTTGATAGAATAGGAAAAGGGTTTTCCTCAGGACAAAGAGATCAGGTCCACATCCCCTCTCATTCCTAGAGAGGCTATTATGACAGCTTATTACACATTAGACAGAGTCAGAATGCTTGTATATTGTACTATAATCAAATTTCACGTATTTCATCCCAACAACAGCGAGATCCAAAAACGTCTAAACAGGGGTTTCTACCTTTTTCCAAGCAGAGGATCTGGGGGTTTTTTAAAGAGCTGCATAACAGAGAGAATTTCTACAGGCACAGATTTCCCCACCAACAGTGGGGGAAATGGCACTGGAGGAGGAGGTGTTTAATCATCCTAACAGTGATGTCTGTCTTGTATTAAAAGCCTTGTAGCTCCTAAAAATATTATGGGTCCATTAATCCATTTTCACCTTTGGAAGAGAATTCCAATTTGGCCTGTCAGCAGGAAACAATAAAGGTTGGGTGAAGGAGTCATTGGAACACTAGGATGTGAGGTGTAGCAGCTGCATTCTTTTCAAGTACCATAAAGTTTTTAAAGAGACAGGTGCCAGGTGAAGACAAGGGCTCTTTTCACTTGAAACCAATTTTCTGTGTAGCGCTTATGGCTGCTGAAAATGCAGAGGCATTTGTCATGGCAATGGAGATTTCCATTGCTCAGCCTTTTGTGGCTGCCATTCCTACCCCAACCCCCATCAACACAGGGTTTCTTTCAGACTTTTAAAAAGATCACTATAGCATTCTAACAGTCTGCTCCAATAATGTACTATTTCCCAGCTCTGAGAGGTTTTTTTGTTTTTAAATTACCAGTATGTCTCTTGCCTTTTTCATTACAAATATGCAGGAACACACAGGAATGCAATTCCAGCTGGCTTTGTGTCAGGGGGTGTGGCCTGATATGTAAATAGGTTCCTGCTGGGCTTTTTCTACAAAAAGCCCTGTGTGACACAATGATGGTGTCAGGGGGTGTGCCCTAATATGGAAATGAGTTCCTGCTGGGCTTTTTCTACAAAAAAATATGTAAGGGAAAATATGCAACCTAGACCTTTCCCTGTATATCTCTGCAACAAAATGGGCTGAAGATTTTTTAATGGAACCTGTGGACTGGTATACTGTTGCAGTACTGTTCTAATTTTATAGTGAGCCATCTATTTCCATTTTTTTCAGCCCTCCATAGAGGGAGGTGGGGTAGGAATGGCAGCCAGAGGGACCGAAGTAACAAAAATGGTGCTCATGTTGGCAGAACCTGCAAAAATGGATGCCTTCTTATCCATGCATCTCCAAAAGGCAATTTGACTATGATTGCTCGAAGAAGAGCATACCAGATCACAGCAAAGCAGGGGCAACTACAGAAACAGGATGAATAGACAATGACATCACATGAATTATCCCCCAAACAACATTGCAGTGAGGAAGCCAAAGCAGAGCAAAGCATCCCTGTAGAAATAGCCCCAATAACAACAAAAGCTACAGTGCTGCAGCTTAAGTGAGAGGAGAGAACAGTGTTTGTGATGATGTGGAAGACCCAGGGGATTGTGGGTGCTAGAAAAATGGGGAAAGGAAATAAAACAAACAACTTAAATGAACTTGGTGTGAGGACATAAGGATATATTCACAAAGCAATACTAAGGATGCTGCTGTGAAGTTATTTATGCGATACAGAAAGTGGAGGAAAGTAATTTTAAATACCCCTCCATGCTAGTCGAAGTGGCTTTTTCATTCAGTGTTCCATTTCATTTTTTGTACAGTGTTAGTTGTTAGCCATTTTATGAATAGTATTATTTGTATCATTTACATATAAGAAGCTGAAATATTACAGTTCTGCACTCCCATTTGACCTTTCTTTCTTGCTGACTTTTCCATCCATTTGCATTCCATTCTTTATTTCTCTCTCTCCCGCCCCCCCAAACATCTTCCTTATGAAAACAAAGCCTCCTACTCACTGCAAACTAAAGCCTGTGTTGTGTTGAGCAGGAAAAATTTAATAACCATCAGATACTTGATAAGCCACACAATGTTCCAATTCTTTCTGTAAATTCAGGTATAGGTTGCACACTATATATGGGTTAGCTCAGATTTGACAGCCAGGAAGACAGGTGAATACCTTCCCTTGATCATGCCACAGATGAAGCCATTGTGCCTTGAGAAGGGGGTAAATAGTGAGACCAGCTCATCTAAGTGACTTATTTTTTTTACTGCTACTTTGAATCACTGGCTTTAATAAAGAAACGCAAGGTACTCCTGGCTGTGTTTCCTTGGGGGATGGGGGGGCTGATAGTTTTGTTCAGTTTTCTCCTTTGTGAGGAAAAAAGAGATAATATATGCTGGGTTTCAGGGGACCCTAGCTAAATGGTTATGCTGGGAAAGAAACAACCTCTGGAAAAATGTAGATTTCGCCATTGCTTAATGTGGACCTGCTGCCCTCTAGGCTCTGTGCTTGGGCTGGACTGACCTGCACTATCATTGTGCATATGAATCCAAAGGCCACTGAGCACTAGGAGTATATTGATTATCAATTAATAAATAGCATTGCTTTTACTAGTATAATACTTCTGTACATTAGTGTATCTACTGTCAGCAGTCTCAGGGTGAAATCCAGCCTCTTGGGGAAATGCAGTTGATCCTCGTGAGTGAAAACTAGAGGGACTGATGACTGTGACCATGATTTATTTATTTATTATTTATTATTTATTTATTACTTTACATTTATATCCCGCCCTCTCCGCAAGCGGACTCAGGGCGGCTTACAATATCATAAAAACAATCAATTCCATAAAACATATAAAACCATAATTCACTTATCAATTTAAAACTATTTGCGCTGTCTCAATCCAGTCTGGCGGTCTTGGGTTCTGACTATGATCGCCAGCTTCTGTAGGATGTCCGGTGGCAGCCCATTTTCAATCAACCAGAAAAGCCTGTCTAAACAGTTCGGTCTTACAGGCCCTGCGGAACGCCGACAAATCCCGCAGGGCCCTTATAGCTTCTGGGAGGGTGTTCCAAAGTTCTGGTGCTGCCACCGAGAAAGCCCTGGATCTTGTTGCGCATAGCCTGGCTTCTTTTGGGCCAGGGGCAGACAGCAGATTTTTTGTCCCTGATCGCAGTGCTCTCTGGGGGATATATGGGGAAAGGCAGTCCCGTAGATAGGCAGGTCCCTGACCATGATGAGACTTCCTGGCTGGGAAAGAGCATCTTGGCCCATGAGGGCCTTCAGTAAGGTTAGTTGCTGACTAGTGATACATGATACAGAACTGATACATTATCACACATGAAAGGTATTGTCGGAATTTTATAGCAAGAGTGCCATTTCGGGAGAGGGAAGATTCAGTAGATGGAGGCTAGATTAATGACAACGTTCTGAGGCCTGTACTTTGATCATTCAAGGTGATTTTTTAAAAGTTATGTTTTAAAAGCATTTGCTGTGATTGTTTTTTAATGCAACATCACAAGCAAAGATGCAGGAGCTCCTGAGGAGTAATCACATGGGGGGGAAGATACACATTCCCCCAACTTAACACTTTCTGTTGAGGTTTCATCAGAAGGATGGGAGCCCATGGTGCTTGGAAGGCATAGATAAAGTTGGATATTCTAAGTAGTTTATTTCCCTTATAACATAGGAAGCAACCTGAATAGCCCAACTTAGCCCAAGCTGGTCAGAACTACACTGCTAAACAGAATTGATCTTGGCTAGTATTTGGATGAGAGGAAGAAGACAGGGGTTGCTACTAGGAGAAAGGCAATGGCAAACCACCGCTGAATGCCTCTTGCCTTCAAAACCTTATGGGATCACCCTAGGTTGGGTGTGACTTGACATCTCTGAGCTTATGTGAAGTATTCTCTCACTACTGAACAGCCACAGCTAGCTCTCAAATGAATTAAGATAGAAAGGAGTGCCAAGAAAGCTTGCACTCCAACAATACCTCCTTTGTTCTAAAGCACTGACAAATATCCTTGATTTTGTGCCTTAGGCAGAAAATGGCCGCTCAGTCCTTGTGAGCATTCTGTGTATCTGGACACAAGTCTGTGTGCCACTGATAAAGCATCTGAGGACCTAGCTTGAGAAGCAGTCCAAATGTGTGACAAAATGGGCAAGGAACAACCTATCACTGCTGTACTGCAGCTCAGCAGCCATCTGTGAAAAGCTGAAGTCCCATAATGAGGCCCATTACTAATCGTATCATCCAGCATTGACCCCTCAATGCCTTTCATGGCAGCAATAATTATTTTTCCCCTTCAAGAGTTTCTTCTTCTTTTTGACCTAGATTCCATCTTCCAGAAATAGCTTTCTCTGAAAACAGGGCAGAGGATTATGCAGTTTTTATGTGAACACCCATAAGCAATGCAGTCTTTTAGTTTAATTTTCTCGCCTGGATCTGTGTGGGAGAAAGTGAGGAAGAGAAATATATAGATTATATAGATTATATTGGGGTGTATGAAGAAAAGCTACTTAATTATATTACAGCCACGTACCTGTGAGTTGTATATTTCATCCATGATCTCTGGGTGGGCAAACATGCTCTTCATTTCCTCAGATTACAGCACTGTTATGTAATGTGACCAGACAGGTTCCTTACATCCTTATCAGTAAAGCTGGCAGAGCTGTGCTTTGCTAGTGAGTTTCTAGCCTGAGTGCAATTAGGCAGTTTTTCATATATCTGTTCTTTATGTATAGCCTGAATATTTCTCTTTTCATCTTGCCTATTCAGTTCTTTTGCCAGATTCATTTACAAGGAAGTGCTGTGTAATATATACACAATCTTTTTTTAAAAGTATACAGATAGCAGAATGTATGCTATGACTATGGTCAATTCTCACTTAATGATGGCCCTCAACTGAAGATGTCAACCCTTGAGAGCACAGAGAAGGCATATATACATGCAGGCAGTGATTGAGAGAATCATCCTGTTGTGGCTGATTTGGTAGCCACTGTAATTATGTGATTGTGGGCTACTCCAGGGTTTCCCAAACTTTTCCCCCCTGTGGCCTGGTTATTTTTACACTTCTCCTTTGTGGCCCACTAAAATTTGGGGGTCGAGCAGGGAGACAGGAATTATGTCATTTCCTGTGGTGCCACTTCCAGGTTAAGAGCCAAGTGATGTCACTTCCAGGGCACTCCCCCAAACCTGCCTCTTCTTCTGAAATAACTTCATTTTCAGAAAAATCTCTCTGAAACTCATGCTGAGCCAAAATGGGGTTGGAAAGTGGACAGTCTGCCACTTTTTCATACATTCCCAGGGTCCTCTCTTTCCACCCCCCACACCTGCATGCACCTATCTGTTTGTATGTTCTTTTCCAGCTTGCAAGCACTCCTAATGCCCATGTTCAATTGCCTGTACCACCTACACACCCCTTCATCAACAGCACTGGCCAGTGTATGCAGTTGGGATGGGAGTGCTGTTGCCATTGCCATCAGGAATGCCAGCACTATGTACCACCCACACTGGGCCCTGGCAGCTGCTCTACCTCAAAATATGCTGACACATTTAGTAGGCCCTTCCTTCAGCTGCTACTACTGGGCACTGCCTCAAGCTACAACCAAGCTTGCTTGGTTTCAAGAAAATCTTTTGTCAGCTATTTTTCCTTGGCTGAAACGCTGGGAAATTGCTGTGAAAGGTAGTCGAGAATTGTGCTGCAATTAATGAATGCATTTCAAGTTATATGAAGTTCATATAAGCACATGAAAGCTCATACATTGAAGAACACTTCATGGGTCTAAAGTGTCAGTGGATTTTGGCTTTTCTCTCAAACACTGGGAGGGGGGAGAAGGAAGGAGAGGAAGCCCAGCTCCTCTCTGCACAACACAGAGACGGATGGAAGGGAGCAAAATGGGACTCAGGCTTTGCAGCCTGTATCAGTCTTCAACCCTAGCTTTTCTCTACACAACACAGAGACGGGGGAAGGAAGGAAGAAAAATGGAGCTCAAGCTTTGCAGCCTGTGTCAGTGCACTTTGCAACCGGTTTGAAACTACATTATTTAGCATGTGTGAGAGCACTTACTATGTCCACAAATCTCTATATGTCTAATGATGACCCCTTCGCATGCAGGTTCATGGGGTTCCATCAAAATATGGCTAATACACAGATAATGCTCATGGTATGAAGTGAAATCATGAATTTACTGGGTGACTTGGCTAAAACAGCTGTACTTTCACATCTCTGACATGGGAACAACAATGGCTCACCTGATGGAGTTGTGATTTGAACAAGATCAGGACTGTAAAGTATTTGGGAACATATCTAAATAGTGGAATCACTGATAAACAGGGGGGGAAAGTAACAACATACACTGTAAAACAGGAGATGTAGCCACAGGCTTTAGCTAGCATTAATGTATCCTCATTGCCCCTCAGGATGTTGAAATTTGTTTTTTAAACATTATACAGTCACAAAAGTTGTGTTTTGTTGTTAGAACTTTGCAGAATGTGTGGTTTTAGAATGATTTCTAGTGACACTCCTCCTGCCATATTCTCTTTCTGGCTTGCATTATCAGATGTCTTAGCAATCATTTTGCCACATGCCTGTATTTTGCAGTGAAACTATTTCATGTGCTTTCTGATCCATCTCCACCCTGTGCAGTCATCTGGTCATCTGGTTAACTTATGTTACATAGTTACTTAACCCTAATGGTGCCAAATAAAGGTTTCCAAATACTGCTGTCCAAGTACAGGAGCCAGGGTCTATAGCAGCAATGTTGTTTTCCCTACTAATTTAGGATGCAATTGTTGGGCTCTCATACGTAAGAACATAAGAGAAGCCATGCTGGATCAGGTCAATGGCCCATCTAGCCCAACACTCTGTCACACAGTGGCAGTAAAACAACAACAGTTGCCATCAAGAGGGTCCACCAGTGCAGCCAGGACATTAGAAGCCTTCCCACTGTTGCCTCCACAAGGACCCAGAATACAGAGCATCACTTGCCTCAGAGTTCCAACTATACCTCTTGGCTGACTATTAATAGCTTGGCTGGCCATCCAATGCCAAACAGCCTTAGGAGGGGGTGGGTATTTTCCAAAAGGAATGGGGGGATTGTCTCTTGAAGACCTCTCAGAGGAAAGCAGAAGTCCCAAGGATGCAACTGTACTCTTTATGGTGACCTTTAAAACAACATGGGTTGATCTGTGCCTTCTTCAGAACTCTTGGGGCACATTTGCATGAAGTGGGGAAGCTGAATCATTCAGTGTGTCAAATTTCCACTTCTCATGTACTCTGCACTGACCTACAGGCCTGCTGCTCTAAGGTATTTCCCTAACCAGAGCTAGCAACCCTGTTGTAAGTATTGTGCAAGCTTTTTTAAATTTACTCTTCTCCTAGGACATCTACTGTAACAATGATATAATATTGGTCTGAGTGGAGAGCAGGGGTGGCTGACGCTTTACAGAAGTTGTCTCTTGTTAGAAGTTCATGTGTTCTCTTCAGTTTGGTTTGCCAGTTTGACACCAGCTGGGAATAGTCCACACCCATTCTGATGAGACTGATACTTCCCTTTTACTGGGTCTTGTTTATTTAATGTGTGTTGTGTGTTGGTTTATTCAGCACATTTTTATCCTGCTTTTCCTCAAAGGAGCTCTCCCCTCCTCCATTTTATCCTCACAACAATCCTGTGAGGTACATTAGACTGAGAGTGACTGACTGACCCATGGTTACCCAGTGCTTTTCATGATGCATGGGGATGGAACCACTTGGATGCATGGGGAATAGGCCACTTCTAGTGAACATTTTAAGCACTATGCCACACTGGCTTATGTATACCTATCTCATGGTTGTTTTTCTGGCCTTATTTTGTAATCATTTATTTATTTTCTCCCAGCACCTTATCGATTTTTACCTCCCTCCATCACTTCCAAGATACACTTGATGTAATTGATAAAGTGGGCTGTGACCCAAAAGATTTGTCTCTTTGATGCCCCAGGATCATTGTTTTAGATACCACAGGCTACCATGGTTGCCCTTGAGAATTTGTTGCTTTTCACATTGTGTACAGTCTGTATTTATGGTAGTATTATATCACCCACAGCCTCATACCAGCAGGGGTAAACTGAGAAGAAAATAAAGGCCTGAAAAAGAGTCCCAGTCCCCCCCCACCACCACCACCAAGGGAAGGGCCAGCCTGTCTGCCCTGTCAGTTCCACACTGTGCATGGCCAAGCCAGGGCAGTGTTTTTGCTAAGCCAGGGCACTGTGCACAGCTGGGCTGGGGCATTGCCTTCACTGACATGGCCAGGCTCTGCTCTACTTGGCACTGGCCTGACCCAGTCCTTTTTGGGGAGCAGGTCATCAGCCCATTGGGAAATGTCCCAGCAGCCTTAATGGTTAACCCTTCCTTGAACACTGTGATCGCACATTTTATTCTTAGCATGTTTTTAGATCCTTCCCCAGTACCATCATTCATTGCAGTTACTCGGGAAGCTACCCCCAATCCAGAACATGTATGCCTTACCTTTCAGGGATATGAAAATTTTGCAGTGCTGTTAAATCACAGACACTGTTTCTAACATCACATTAAATCATGCAACGCAGTAATTAAAAAGTATCTATCTAAATGCAACTGTAAATTGGCAGGAAAAGAAATGTGTATATGGGCCAGACTCCATGTACTTTTTAAAGTTATGCTAGACTATAAAAAGGGGCCAGGCAGGAGGTATGGAACTCACAAGGTGCAAGCTGCCCACTCCCTATTAATTATTACAACTCAGAATAGTTACAACCATCTGTGAAAGCAGCAAATAACTATTCTGAGGGTTTATATAACCCAAACTATTTTTTCCTTGCCATCAAGTCACAGCTGACTTACAGTAATCATGCAGGGTTTTCAAAGCAAAAGACATTCAGTTTGCCATTGCCTGCCTCTGTGTAGCACCCCCCTTGACTTCTTTGGAAGTCTCCCATCGACATACTAACTCAGGCTGAACCTGCTTAGCTTCTGAGATCTGATGAAAGCTGACTGGCCTGACTATCCAGTTCAGAACA
The DNA here is from genome assembly GCF_032191835.1 of Heteronotia binoei. NCBI lineage: Eukaryota > Metazoa > Chordata > Lepidosauria > Squamata > Gekkonidae > Heteronotia > Heteronotia binoei. The sequence continues at coordinate 51,857,634 of NC_083224.1, forward strand.
CAACTAATTAGAAACACAATAATATCGGAATCCCTCAGGGCTTTTTCTACAAACAGGAACTTATTTGGATATTCGGCCACACACCCTTATCTCTCACCATTGTTTCACACAAGGCCTTTTTGTAGAAAAAGCCCAGCAGGAACTCACTGGCACATTAGGCCACACCCCTTGACACCAAGCCAGACAGAACTGCATTCCTGTGCATTACTGCTCAAAAAAAGCCCTGGATCAGTCCCTATTCCTTCCACTGCCTAGTACACGTCCCTTCCCCTTTAACAGGTGACAACCCTGGAAGATGCTTATAACAGGCAGAAAACATCAAAATGTGTTTACATTTTTCTTAGTGAGCACTACAGAGCCTTAACATTCTAGTCTGAAGCTGTCCATATTTCAAATTGATGCACTCTATTCTATATTGATAAAAGGATTGCTGGATCCCTACCAGGGGCTCTTATCTTTAATTTTTAACACTAGATCAGATTGATGTATGCATATTTATTCTACTCATGAAGACTAAAGAGTGTCCAAACCATGAGTGCTTGCTTTTGGCCTTTTTTTCTACTGTATTCCAATTTCCATCTCTTAAAAGCCAGACTTTATATATCTCAGCAGAGCACAGTACAATCAGTGGAGTGTAAATAAATCACAAGGCTAACTGGCCATTTGGAATACCAAGCAGTTCAAGGAACACATATGCTTCCTGCCTGACCTAGCTCAAGGAACAAGATGACCTGCCAAGCCATAATGCTTGCCTAATTTTTGGCTACAGCAAGAGGAAAATATTTTTATGACCATCTTTTGCTCTGTGTAATTCATTCCTCCTTCATGGACAGTTTGAAAAAGATTATTATTGTACTGTATACTGTCACTGAGACACTTATATTTTAGGGCATGCTGCCTGTTGTGACCCTAAACCAAGGTTCTCTAATGTGGCTGACACTTTACCTGGTACCTGCCAAGTGTTTTCAGAAAGTGGATGGGGCTAGGGTTGCCAAGTCCCTCCGCCGTTGCAGTGGGGGACTTGTTCTTCGTACACACAAAACACACGTAGCACAATGACATCACCCAGAAGTGACATCATCATGCCAGGGGCATAGCACTAGGAATGCTCTGTGAGTAGCAATAAAACTCTATGGTGCCATAGAGTTTTACCATGATTCCTAGTGTCACACCAGAAACACTCTACAGTTCGTGGTAAAACTCTATGGTACCATAGAGGATTTTAGTGTGAGTCCTAGAGCGTCCCTGGCATACCATCCCCAGTGCGATGACATCACTTCCAGGTGATGTCATCACACCAGGGATGGCGTACACTGATGGGGCTCTTCGGGGGTGGGTATCCCCCTGGCAACAAGCTCCCTGCCGGCGGGTTGGGGCCCTCCCAGGTGGGGGATCCCCCACCCCTGGCAGGAGCTTGACAGCCCTAGATGGGGCTCTTGCCTAGCACAGCTTCTGATTGGCTGCTGAAGATCTGATTGGCTGTACAGATTAAAATAATGTTGCTTTCGTGGAAGCTACCACCACAGTGTTGGTTTTATTTTATCTCTCACTTCTCTTTCCCAGTGTATTGCTTAAACCACTGCTCTTTTTCCCTGTACTTGAACTCTCTCTCTCTCTCTCTGGTAAAATCCTGCCCAAGACCAACACCATCGGGTGTATCACTGTAGCATGCCAAGCAGCCAGGGCAGGTGGATAAGGACCTGTGCAATCTCTCTAATTCAGGTGTGGTGAACCTCCGTCTCGAGGGCCGTATGCAGCCCTCAAGGTCACTTGGTGTGGCCCTCAGGGATTGCTGGGCTGAACCGAGCCATGTGGCAGCCTCTCTGGGGCCTGGCTGGCCAGCGAGGATCGTGGGGCCCAGCCGCACTGTGCAGCAGCCTCCCCAGGGCCTTGCAGGGATCAGAGGGCCCAGATGTACTGTGTGGCAGTCTCCTTAAGGCCTGGCTGGCCAGCCAGAATTGCTGCAGGTCCTGGAAAAGCTACTGTCACAGTTCAGTTTGCACTTGATTATCCCAGATGGTGGGGCCTATTATGCTAATGAGTGTGTGACCTAATGTGCTAATATTAGGGGATGTGGTCTAATATGCTACTGAGTTCCTGCTTGGCTTTTTCTACAAAAAACCCTTGGACCTATGCATTTGCCTAGGGCGGCAGGCCGGGTGTGTGTGTGTGTGCGTGTGCGCCAGATTAGGCTCTCCCCACATGACTTCAAATAGAAAAACAATTATTTGCATTAATTTTGCTGACTTGAATCATTCTCCCTTGGCAGAGCGCTGTTTTTTAAGTTGATAATTTTTATGGCCCACGAATGGTGTTATAAATATCCATACGGCCCTTGGCAGAAAAAAGGTTCCCCACCCCTGCTCTAATTGAACAGCTTTAGTTCTCAGGCACAAACTCAGGGTACTACAAGAACAGAGCTAGGTTCACTAAGCAAAATAAACAAAAGGAAAGTTACTAACCAGGTACTTACCATCTATGGTATTTGTTAGCTGTTAGTGCATCTGCAACTATCTTTAGCATCTATCCTCAAATATTCAGGAGTTTCCCAATGCACAGTTTGCAGCCCTGCCTAGGGGAATGCTGTTTGCCATGTTAGGAAACATTGGTGAATCCCAGAAGTATGCCTGAAGCCCCTAAAAGGGCAAACAGAGGCATCACAGAGCCATTTCAAGCCCCCAAAACAGGCCAGGGGGAGGCTGAAGACCTTTTCCTTATGTGCCACAATCATGATCCAAACCGAGCACCATGTTTCCAGAAACACAGTAGGGAACTCACAAATGCGCAAGGATTCTGTGGGCCTGTAGAGTATCTATGGGAAATTGTAATGGATAGTTAGGCCCTCTGGGTTATTCATCTCAGAGGGCCTAACCCTCTGTGGGGTTGCCAAGTCCAATTCAAGAAATATCTGGGGGCTTTGGGGGCGGAGCCAGGAGACTTTGGGGGTGGAGCCAGGAACAAGGGTGTGACAAGCATAATTGAACTCCAAGGGAGTTCTGGCCATCATATTTAAAGGGACAGCATACCTTTTAAAATGATGATCTGTAACATTAGCCAATCCCAGAGGTTTGAAGGATGCTGTTGGAATGACTGTGTTAGTGGAATCAATGAAGTTCAGAGAAGCGCAGATATCCCTGAGAGGATGTTACTGAGATCTTTCCATGCCTTGTCGACATCAGCAACAGAGTCCTGAAACCAGACCCAGAGTTCGGCTCCAGCAGGAGCTTGTAGGTATGGCTGCCCCCAACTCTGTGTTCGCCAGAAGCCCTGAGTGAGGGAGAGATGCAACTCGTGCACTGAATACTTAGAGATGAGCTGTCCCAAAGCTATTCCTAGTGAGAAACGCCCTCCCGCTGCAAGTCTGAGTCCCAGCGCATCCGGAACTGAAAAGTGGCGGCCAGGTCACCGGAAGGGAGGGGACTAAGCAATAATTCCTCTCTCAAGGAATTGCGGCGGGGCTCAGCCGCTGTCGCTGCAAGCGCCAGCACCAGGAGCAAAAGCCCCAGCAGTGCATTGCAAAAAAACCCCCCAGGACCAAGTGGAGGAGGAGGAGGGGGGGGCAGCCCCACAACAGGCCCAAGTGGGACGCCCCCTCGGGCATTGCACCCCCCACACACTGCTGCAATGCCATCTCTGCCTCCCCCCTCCAGCCGCTCCGGGCAAACAAACAAACAAACAAAAAAACACACCTTCCTTCCTCCTGCATTTGCAAAGCCCTGCCATTGCAAAGGTGCTACCCGCCGAGAAGGGCGCTTCTTCCCCCTCTGCCTCTTTTTTTGCAATGCTCTTTTTTTCTTTCTTGCTGTACCCACCTATTTCCTCAGGCCCCGGGGAGGGCGGGAAAAGGGGGTTGCAAAGCTCGGCCCTGTTGCAAGGAGGAGGAGGCGCGTTTGGCTGCCTCTGCTTTGGGTGGGGGATGGGTTGCGCCAGGAGGATGTCTCCTCCCACCCCCAGGTCAAGGCGAGGCGCTGGCAGCATCGGCCAACCTTCCCTCCCACCCCCACCCCAAGCCTGGAGGCGGGGAAAGAGGCGGCGACGGAAGTGCCGCCTGAATGCCTCCACCATCCCCTTCTCTAATTTTACCTCAGAGGGGAGGGGAGGGGAGTGGAGCCGGTGACCCGCTGCACTGCTGCCGCCTCTTCTCACCTTCACCTTAGCTGCTGCTCCTCTGAGACGGGCTCAGCAGCCTCCGAAGGAGCCGGACTCATGGCTCGCCACACTTCTTGGCACCGTTCCCCCCTCCCCCCGCTTCCATTTTTTTGGAGGGCGGGGGAAGAGGCTGCGAATTCAGGGGTCCCCCGCCAGGGCGGGAAGTTTGGGAAGCCTAACCCTCTGGGTTATTCATTTAGAAAAAGTGCCCCAAAACAAGTGTCAAATAAAATTGCCAAAAGTGATATAGACTATATGTACTTGATGTAACATATTCTAAACAAGCAGAAAATGTTTTAAATTCACATATAGTCATTTAGAAAAAGGAACTGTATATTCAAGAAAAACAAATTCAAACTGCCGTTTCCAAAATGTATAAGGTCATAAGTGAATCTCTTCTTTAAAAAAAATAAATTCAGAGTCAAGATATAAAATTGAATGTCCCAATTTACATATACACACATAGATTTTTGTACCCTGGATCTGCATCAGCATTAATTTTTAATAGAATAATCCACTGTTTCAAGTTTTTATATATATCTATACTGTGATGAATTGTATCTCTCTGACATACTGTGCAGCTTGCTTTTAAACTATACACAAATGACTCTACTTTGTATCTCAGATGGTCTTTTAGCCCTAAGCACAAAACCGCACATAATTATACTTGCATATAATGGGCTTTACTTGAAACCTGCTGTGCAAAATCACTTGCCAACAGCAGAAAGGTCACCTCTAGACTGACTGTCTGGCCACAAGCCCTCAGTATATTTTGTATCATGCAAATGAAAGAAAGAATTAAATTTGTGTAGTTTTCCTTAATGAATTGCTTTTCAAATTATATTGTAGGCAAAAAAATAAACATCACCCTTTAATACTTTTGGTTGGTTCAAAAACATGTAAAGCAAGACGAGAAAACATCTCTCCCCACCCCCCTTTTTCCCCCATAGTAGTCTATGTCAATAATGAAATGCCTTGTTTAACACACTGGAGACATTGGCCCTCAGATAGGTCACCAATCACCATCCTCTTCCTTGGGACCAAAGCAATAAGTTCCTTGGATTTCAGGCTGAGGGAAGATGGTTTCCCTTTATGGAGACCAATGGGCAGGATACAGATGACCATTGTGGTTTGGATATCCTGAGGTAGAGCCATAAGGTTGAATACAACCTTCTTATGACGGGAAAGGTGCAGGACAGAATACATGAGAACAGTGCAGATTATCCAATGCTTCGTGGGTTCACTTAGGCAAGGAGAGCCCAGGAGGGGGATCGTTAAAGTCTTTGCCATAAAATTAGCCTGCATTGTGCTCATTTATCTAGCTGTAAACCCCGCTAAACGTAGTGTGGTTATTTCTTCCATATGGTGTGCTGGAGAATCAAAGAAATACAAGATTGTGAAACTTGTTTATTTTACTTGCTGTGAATCTGTCTTTTTGCTGCCATGTTAAAAATGAATCTAGAGAGAAACCATTGTAGAAACCCATGTATTGGATTGAATCCAGGCCCCCCCCCTTTTTTTTTTGCTCAGTCTCACCCAGTTCTCCTCGTCACTAGTCCTTAGTCCACATGGTTTTTGTCTGTGCTGCTCCCATGAGCCCCAGCATAGCTTTTTTGGTAGTCAGAAGGGACCCGCTCCTTACTTTTTCACCAAAGCAAAGCTGATGGGATCCAACACATTATTTATAATTGCAAGCATGGAATTATACAATTACAAGCATGGAACCTGGTATTTCAGTCTTATCAGTTGTCTTTCCTTTTTAAATATTTTATTCTATTTTTCTAGCACTCACGGTTGCTGAGAAAAGATCGGAAATTTCTGGGTACTGTCTAGTGAAAACTATGACATTTTCCAGAAGCTAAAACTGAATAGAAACTCCATGGCATGTTTTGTTAAAGGAGGGCTCCTTAGGCTTCTGAGTTTAGGTAGAGTGGGAGAATACTTTCTTCCCATGGATTTAGTGATGCCACAAGCATAAATAATTTTAAAAGGGGGCTAGACAGATTCATGGAAGAAAGATCCATCCATGGCTAGTAGTCATGGTGAGTAAAGGGAACTGCCATGTTCAGAGGCAGCAAACCTCTGAATACCAGTGCCAGGAGGCAGGGCTTTTTTGGTAGAACATGCCCAGCCTGAACTCATTTGCATAATAGGCCATGCCCCCTGATGTCATAAGAACATAAGAGAAGCCATGTTGGATCAGGCCAATAGCCCATCGAGTCCAACACTCTGTGTCACACAGTGGCCAAAAAAATTATATATATAAATACACACACTGTGGCTAATAGCCACTGATGGACCTCTGCTCCATATTTTTATCTAACCCCCTCTTGAAGCTGGCTATGCTTGTAGCTGCTACCACCTTCTGTGGCAGTGAATTCCACATGTTAATCACCCTTTGGGTGAAGAAGTACCTCCTTTTATCCATTCTAACCCGACTGCTCAGCAATTTCATCGAATGCCCATGAGTTCTTGTATTGTGAGAAAGGGAGAAAAGTACTTCTTTCTCTACCTTCTTCATTCCATGCATAATCTTGTAAACCTTTGTCATGTCACCCTGCAGTCGACGTTTCTCCAAGGTAAAGAGCCCCAAGCGTTTTAACGTTTCTTCATAGGAAAAGTGTTCCAAACCATTAATCATTCTAGTTGCCCTTTTCTGCACTTTTTCCAATGCTATAATATCCTTTTTGAGGTGCGGTGACCAGAATTGCACACAGTATTCCAAATGAGACTGCACCATCGATTTATACAGGGGCATTATGATACTGATTTGTTTTCAATTCCCTTCCTAATAATTCCCAGCATGGCGTTGGCCTTTTTTATTGCAATCACACAGTCTTGACATTTTCAGTGAGTTATCTACCACGACCTCAAGATCTCTCTCTTGGTCAGTCTCTGCCAGTTCACACCCCATCAACTTGTATTTGTAGCTGGGATTCTTGGACCCAATGTGCATTACTTTGCACTTGGCCACATTGAACCTCATCTGCCACGTTGACGCCCACTCACCCAGCCTCAACAGATCCCTTTGGAGTTCCTCACAATCCTCTCTGGTTCTCACCACCCTGAGCAATTTAGTGTCATCTGCAAACTTGGCCACCTCACTGCTTACTCTCAACTCCAAATAATTTATGAACAAGTTAAAGAGCATGGGACCCAGTACTGAGCCCTGTAGCACTCCACTGTGAAGACTGCCCATTTATACTCACTCTCTGCTTCCTATTAATTAGCCAGTTTTTGATCCACAAGAGGACCTGTCCTTTTACTCCATGACTCTCGAGCTTACTAAGGAGCCTTTGATGAGGAACTTTATCAAAAGCTTTCTGAAAGTCAAGGTAAACAATATCTATCGGGTCTCCTTTGTCCACATGTTTGTTCACCTCCTCAAAGAAGTGTAACAGGTTAGTGAGGCAAGATCCTCCCTTACAGAACCCATGCTGAGTCTTCCTCAATAACTCATGTTCATCAATGTGCCTACTCATTCTGTCCTTGATAATGCTTTCTACCAACTTTCCCGGTATTGAAGTCAGACTGACTAGCCTGTAGTTTCCCGGATCTCCTCTGGAACCCTTTTTAAAGATGGGGGTGACATTTGCTACCTTCCAGTCCTCAGGAACGGATGTCAATGAAAGATTACAGATTTTTGTTAGAAGATCCACAAGTTCAACTTTGAGTTCTTTCAGAACTCTTGGATGTATGCTATCTGGACCTGGTAACTTATGAGTTTTTAATTTGTCTATCAGTTGTAGGACCTCCTCTCTTGTCACCATTGTTTCACACAGGGCTTTTTTGTATCAAAAGGAACTCATTTGCATATTAGCCACACCCCTGACACCAAGCCAGCTGGAACTGCATTCCTGAGTGTTCCTACTAAAAAAAAGCCCTGCCAGGAGGCAATATCAGGGGAAGGTCTCAGCCCCTATGCCCCATTGGTCACCCACCAGAGGAAATTATTGGCCATTATGTAAGATAGGATGCTGAACTAGATGGAGCATTTGATCTCACAGAGCTGTTCTTATGCCTATATAGATGGCTTAAGATGCTGGTAGGGCCCAAACATTATTTCCCTGAGCTCAGGCCATCCTCCCTGATTCCATGTTACAATATTATGAGCCTTATACTGAATCAGACCTTTGGTCCATCAAAGTCAGTATTGTCTTCTCAGACTGGCAGCGGCTCTCCAGGGTCTCAATGATGATGCCTGCTAAGGCCAAGGCATTCTGTGATGAAAGTTTCCCCCCTCTGTGAAAGTGCTGACTAGTCACAGGCAGGTGGTGAGGCTGTACCTGGCTACTTTCCAGCTAAAAGGGAGATGGCCAGCAAGGGTCTTCTTGCCTGTGACCCATTCCAAGAAATTAGAAGTACAAAATTCTCATCCTGTGGAGACCTTTGCCACCTCCAGCTATTTGCCTGAAGTAATCCCTCCAAACCCATCATATTAGCATCCACAGCAGAGTGGCATTTGGAGAGTTAGCTGGTGCCCTCTGTATGCTTGGATGGGATCATGGAGCAGCGTTGGGCAACTGGTTGAAGTTGCAGGAGGAAAACAAAGGGCGAGGGTGTGTATTGCAGCGCCTTCATTTCAAGCAGCGCATCTCTGCGGTGAAATGCATCCCTTGGTTGTATCCGGAGATATACTTAGCCTCTTGAGCGCGCGTCGCACCCCCTCCTCCCGCCATCTGCATCTCCCCCTCCCTGCCAGAGCTCCCGGGGTTCACACACCTGTTAGCCATCTGTCTGCGCATGCAGATCTTTTCCCCTCCCTCCTCCTTTGTAGGAAGCAAGGCCGGCGTATCGCAGCCGAAACACAAGCTGTTAACACCTGCGGGGGTTTCGACCTGCCCCCGCCTCTTCTTCCACGCGAGGCTTCGCTCTCCTCCTCGACACGCGCGCGCCCGCCCGCTCCCTCTCCCACTCCCTCGTTGGCTGGAGCCAAGAGCGAAGCGTCTTGTGAGCATGTGCGGAATACTAGCTGGAACTGGTTTCGCAGCCCTGCCTGAGACGGAGGGCGCTTGTGAGCTGGAGCGGCCGCTGGCTCTGCCTTCCCTACAGCGCTCGGTGCAGCAGCAGTAGCGCCCTCCCCCTTCCCGCCTTTCCTTGGGCAGCTGGGGCAAGGCTTCTTCCACCGTCTGGCGGCGCCGCTGCTCTCTTGGCATCCGCGCTTCTACAGCTGCCGGCGCCCTGCTGCAGCCGCGGCATCTTCCGCTCCCCTCGCCCCTGAGCCCGGCGCGCCCCGAGGGAAAGTGGGCGTGGCGAACCCGGGGCTTTAACCCAGATGCTCCTCCCCTTGGAAGTACATAACAGGAGCGGATGGGGCTGGCTGAGTGAGGGAGGAGGGTGAGTGCGCCTTTTTTTCTCCGCTGCTGCCCGTGCGTCTCTGTCACTTTGTATCTTTTCAGCACCGGTCAGCTCGGCTGCCCTTGCCTGCCTCAGAGCCGGATCGCCACAGGGCAGGCCCAACACCTTCACCACCACAGCAAGCCGGCAGCCAGCTCTGCCGCCCTCTTCCTTCCTCGGCCGGGGAAAGCTGCTGCTTGTTGTTTTCTCAATGAACATGGTGAAACCCGCCTCTGTCCTTCTGCCGCTGTAGTGATTCCTCTCTTCTCCCCCTCCAGAGAGAAAGGAAGAAGAGCCTCCTCTTCGCCCTTCTCCCCACCATCATCTCAACTCTCTCTCTCTCTCTCTCTGTTCTTCCTTTTCTCCGTCGTCCCCCCACCCTCTTTGTGTCTCTCATGGCTTTGTGTCTGGAGCTATTTAAACAATGTGAGTGGACAAGATTTCTGTGGTTTTCATTATGGCATGCACATCTCGGGATGGCTTGTGTGGACGACCCTCTGGCTCTCAAGGTTGTGCTTCTTCTGGGGCTGCTCTTTCCTTTTTCCTTTTTTTTTGTCGTGCTGTCACTTGAATGCATTCATTATGTGACTTCTGCATATAGACATGTAGTTTAATGTGCTAGCTATGCCTTTATGCAAAGGAAAATGTTCATTTCCTGTTGTGAGCAAATTGCCTTGGATATAGAGCTGAGTAAGTGGGTGGGGGTCGGAGTAGCTTGCTTGACTGTAGGAAAGGCTTAGTTTTCTATGCTTCTCCACACCTCCTGCCGATCTAATTGCATTTTCAGATAAATCCTGAGCTTGAGAGTGGCTTGCATCATTTTTGGGGGGGGGGGGCGTGTATGGGAGGGAGAGTGCACAAGTCTCCCCCCTTCCCACCCAGTGCATGGCTCTGTGCTTGATATAAAGGATTGTTGTTCTTTTACTGTGATATATTTAAGCTACTTGTGACCTTCCAGATCATGACAGGATATGGTATCATTTTCCTATATTTATATCCTGTCAAACTTAAAACGTGAGGCTGTGTGTGTTTGCTGCTGCCAGAGTAATGCCATGACACAGATTGGTGGTTAATCAGCTAGACTTTCCTTAACAATGGTGCTATTTTATAACTTGTACCACTTTGGGAGTTCCTGTATTTTGTGTGTGTGTGACTTACAAGTCTCCTGCCACAGATCTGTATAGTCACTACAGTATTCTACCCTAAGGTGAAGTCAGCCAACAAAATCTGCATGAATTTTTTAAAAACTTAAAAGCTACTGGTTAAAAATCTTTCAGAATACATGTTGCCTAAAGGTACAAAGTAGAGGAAACAGTGGCATGAAAATGTGTGTGTAATCTCTGCTTTAGTCTATTAAATTTGATTTCATGGAGATGAAATCTGTAGGTTTATGTGTGTGTTTTAAGATGAGGGGAATATAATGAAGAAAATCAGGTTGTGCAAAAAAGAATACTGCAAACCAATGATTTTTTCCTGTCCAACAGCAAAACTTCATAGTAAGATGATTCTCCAAGCTCAGATTTGTTTACAGGAATGCTGTTGTGCTGTGAAATGTTAATGACTGTTTCAGGGGAGTTGGCTTGGGGAAAAAAGATTAAAATATAGTATATTTATAAACACAGGAAGCTGAGTTGAATCTGTAAAAAATACACACAGCTCTGGCTCCCCATAAGACCTGTCCTTCAGTTTTTTCTTTTTCTCCTTGCCCCAATGTGCTCACAAGTATTTTTCACCCAGTTTGATGTAGTGGTTAAGTGTGCGGACTCTTACCTGGGAGAACCAGGTTCGATTCCCCACTCCTCCACTTGCACCTGCTGGAATGGCCTTGGGCCAGTCATAGCTCTTGTAGGAGTTGTCCTTGAAAGGGCAGCTTCTGGGAGAGCCCTCTCAGCCCCATCCACCTCACAGGGTGTCTGTTGTGGGGGTGGAAGATAAAGGAGATTGTGAGCCGCTCTGAAACTCGGAGTGGAGGGCGGGATATAAATCCGATATCATCATCATCATCTGATGAACTTTTAACTGATAACAAAATTGTCTGGGGCCACAAATTATCCCAAAATAAGCTACCTGCCTTGTTATCTGTGTACAGCAGCAGGAAGGGACAGGAGTGTGCTCATATCCTTCATTTAATGTGCTGACTTATTTCTCCTAGTGCAAGAGACACTAGACTTGCCTTCCCAGCAGTTCTTTTTCATGGCAAGAGCTTGCTTACATGAGCTGGTTTCCATAACAAAGTATCCCCTTGTCAGTTACAATTGAAGATGTTGTGGTGATGCATTGTGTTTACAGAGGAAAGTAAGCCTGAAATGCCTCTTAGGTTGGACTAATGAGTCCTTAATTGGCCAGAATATTGCCTCAGTGATCTCTGCCTAGCTCTGCCTCATGAAAAGTTCTCCTTGGGTAGAGAGGCAATGTGGAATAAAGCTGGCATCTCAGGGTGATTGTACGATCTGTATGAGCATAGACCCAGATTTCAAGGATTTGGTGGCTCTCACTATAAAAAGTGGAATATGCTGCATGCTGGGGTTGACAAATGGTCCTTATTGCACAACAGCCCCATAGAGCAGACTGGCTGTCCCTTGCTTCAGAACAGGTGCTTTGCTTCCAGAAAGTCTCTGATAAAGTGGATTGTCTTTGCTGTGGCCATACTGATTGCTTGCTATGGGAATTCCTGTGGGGAGTTCTGGAACCACTATAGTAAAAAAAAGCAACCCAATGCATGAATCAAGCACATAGATGGGTAGTGAGGTGTGAAACCTGAAGCTGAACATAATGCTTTGCCAGCCTTGTAAACTAAGTGGTGTCAAGCTAAGTCAGCATTTGAATGCAGGTCAGTACTGTAACAGGCTGATAAGGAGTGCTGAAGCTTTCAGAAAGCAATACTGGTATCTTATATCAAATTCTTCCTGGGTACTCTTGTGTCTGGTGGGGCTACTGTTTCTGTTTTAAAAACCTGAGTTACATGGCTCTCCAAAAATTCAGGACAGGGGTATTCTGGCTTGTGTAGGTAATTGTTTTTATGTTTTGTAAGTCTAACTTTTATGAATTGATATGTGGCTTTCCGTTCTTCTGCTAATGGTGTTACCCTTTGTTTGAATAGCTAGTGTGTTTGTCTCAGATGAGAGAGATTTGGGCAGCAAGCTAAAGCAATTTGGGGAAAGATGTAGCAGCAAATCCTGGCCAAGATGAGAAATGTGCCTTGTGTAGATGGTGCCCCTCTTAAAGGTGGTGTTGGGAAGTAATTCTTGAAACAGCATTCATCTGGAGTTAAAGACCTCCTGGCTCACCTCAGTGTGTGTTAGCATTCATTAGAGGGATCGTCTTCAGAAGCACTGCTGTATCTTGGCAACTCAAAGTGCTGTCAGATTGCAGTTGATTTATGGCAATCCTGTAGGTTTTCAAGGCAAAAGACTGAAAGAAGGGTTTCTCCATTGCTTGCCTCTGCCCAGCAACTCTGGACTTTTTTGGTGTCTCCCATCCAAAGACTAACCAAGTTCAACCCTGCTTAGCTTCCAAGATCTGATGAGATCAGGCTAGAATGGCATAAATTGCCACAGGGTGCTTTATCTAACTACTGCTAAAATGTACTCTGGTTATTTTTATATTCATTTTAATTTCTGCCTTTATCAAAGGCCAACATACAGAGTCCTGCAATATTGTTTTCATGCTACCTAGCCTTACCTCTCACATTGAAGAAATAAATTCTTGGTCAAAATGTGAATGTAATTCAGAAGTCTGGTTTCTATTCCATAATAATAATCTGGGGTGTGTCCTTTCTAGCCAAATGTAATGGAAGCACTGACTAACAAAGAAAAAATAATGCAACAAGGAACAGAGGCCTGCCCCCTCCCCTTTCCATTTCTGGCCAGGAGAGGTGACAACTTATTAAGAAATTTGTTTCTCTGTTTACATCTGAACTGATTTTTTTTTTAAAATCAAGGATTACAAAGTATCCCACAACTTGTGACTAACATATATACATATACTAATGGATATTTGAATGTGCCAACAAGATTACTTACCTTAGAGAAGATTTCAACTGTTTTCTTTGTTACATTTTTATAAGATTTGTTGTCAAAACAAAAGCTCTATTTGCTAGTTTGTTCCAAAGATGACAGAGCAGTTATTGCAATGTAGTGGCTCAGGACTTACCTGCACACAACAAGGGAAGATCCGTGAGTGGATTTCATGCTGTTTTAAAAACTGAACACTGAGTCCATTAGATCTGGGCTGTGGTTCAAGGGGGTTAAGCCTTTCCCTTGCACTGTTCTTGCCCTCTTATTTTCTCCCACCACTGCTTTTTATCATGTAGAAAGAGTATATAAATACCATATGGAATATAGGTGTAGGTGTATTTTCTCCTGCAAGGAACATTACAGCTGGTAGGGAAGGGGCCACCTTTCTCCTATATGGTAGTCTCAGTCTTAATTCAACAAGGAAGCAACTGTCTGCATTGAAGAACCTGAGGATCTATGTATCTACTAACCCTGAACCTCACAGCATAATCCTAAACAGAGGTACACCCTTCTAAATCCATTGACTTCAGTGGGCCTAGAAGGATGAAGCTTCATTTAAGATTCATTTAAGAGTCCTCTAGAGATTTTAAAACGAAAAGCCTCTTGCTAATCAGATCTTGCAGCTCTTTCCTACCATTAGTGGATTGACTACAAGGCCATGTAAACAACAGACTGCCACCCTTTTTCATGAAGTTAAATAATAAGGGAACCGATTTTAGGGTAACAGGATGTTACAGTCTGATGGATAAATATTTCCTATACAGACTGGAACATGTTTCTTGAATGTTGGAAAAGGAGCTTTGGTTTGTCAGACAGCAGATGAGGCAGTAAGTCTGTTTGGGCAGTACCACTTAAGCTGTGGATGGGGGCTCGAATGACTATCCTCCATACAGGGGGGGGGGGGATCTGTACCTTCATGAAGTATATTGGTGACAGGGGACTGCTTCTCTCCCCCACAATTTCTAGTTGCTACACAAAGAGGGTGAGCAGGGCATTCAGTCCCATGAGCAGCAGTCTGAGTGATACAGATCAAATAAAACACTGGTTTATCACCATCTATTTGCGTGAACTAGGCCTGGAGTGGGGGGGGGACAGCTCAAAAGGGCTGGCTTGTGTATAAATGGTAAGGCCTGTGAGCTGCAATTCCTTGACTCAGTCATGAAAAAATCTGCAGCTGTCCTCTGACTGCTGATGAATCTGTTGCCCCTCCTTACACTGCCCACACTCAGATTTGTCTTGGTCTTGTGCAAGGGGGATAGTCAGACATGCAAACTATGTGACTGTGTGAACTCTTGGCTAGTTCTTCAGATCATTTTAGTCCAAGATTATTTACCTACTGTCTGTAAAAAGTGTTGAGAAAATGTAAACTAACTTTCCATGCAAGCATCTCCTGCAGCTGAATGATAGCTTTTAAAGGAGAAAATTAATAGCTGTTGTCAGGCGTCAGGAGATACAACTTCACAACTGTTTGTCTCCTGTTATGTTTTATGTTGGCCAAACTACTATACAAACAAAGCAGGCATTTAATATAGCTGTGACAAGGGTGCCTGAAAAGCGTTGTAATGACAGTTTACACATTCTTGCTCCAGAGATGAAAATCTTCAATCAAATTCCATAGAAACTTCTCTGATTACTTTATTCTTTTTTCCCCTATTCATAATAGCAACTCCAGTTTTTATGGGTTGAATCTGTAATTGGATTAACTGTGGTACAACTCACTATAAAGACATGTTTTGAGTAGAATGAAGATTCAAGATAGTGGGTGGCTTTGTTCCACACAATTTCATATTTGGTTGCGAAGATGTTTGGAAAACTTTGTTTACCAGAGCAATTTTGTTAAATCTTTTGTTTTCTGTGATTATTTTCTTCTCAGTCTGGAGGGAGGAAATGAGTGAAGACAGTTCTTGAGGCATAGTAATGGCTTTCCCCAGTTTTCATTGGCTTTTAAAGTTTTTGATGTAAGATTAAGAGTGTGCTTCCTAAAACGGATGGTCTTGTGGACAGGATACTAACAGCTATTTAGATTTTGAGGGGTGGAACATTTTGTGCAGTTAAATTCTGCTTGTTTAAATGTTTTCCTAAACAGTGTTTGTAAATTTGTGAGTTAACGAGGAGACTGGGAATTCTGCCTGACAGTCATGCATTTTTAATGAACGACAGGCACTTGCTCCCAGATGAGCAGCATATTAAATCAATCTTCTCTCCTATCCGGATGGCAGCTTAGGATGTCCAATAGAAGGATCTCTTAGGAAGTAGGACTCTATATGCTACTGACAGTGAATCATGTTTTGAACCATAATAATAATAATTGCCCCAGTACTAAAGTAATTCCAGTGCCCTGACCCCACTGATGGACCTCCTGATGGCGCCTGGTTTTTTGGCCACTGTGTGACACAGAGTTTTGGACTGGATAGGGCATTGGCCTGATCCAACATGGCTTCTCTTATGTTATGTTCCATTGTTTGAAGGGGCTCTTGAAAAACTGAAGCAAAGTATTTAAGAAGGAAACCTGATGGAAGCCAATGATATTATCAAGGGACTAATGTCCCTGTTTAACTAGGTTCATATACTTTGTTTCCATCTTTAGAACTTTGAACTTCATTGTTCTTCGGAATAATGTATGACATATAGGCTTCTTCAAAACTGCAGGTAGTTGTAATATATCCAGTTGCCTCAGGATAATGTCATTAAGAGTGAGAAACGTAAGTTCTGAATATGCTGCAATCTCTGTTTATGTATTACATGAGATATGACAGTATGTGGTGCATAATTTCTTTGGTTCCAGTGGCTTGATCAGATGCTCCTTTGTTTAATTAACAATTCCTTTCAGAGCATCACAGCCCTATTAAACCAAGCAATATCCTTTCTCTCATAATACTACAGGTTCATTGATTCCTGCAGGGCAGATTCCTTAACATTGAGCAAGTACTCATAAATCTGATATTAATCTGTTATTTCCAACTAAAAACTGTTGATGGCTGTTTTTGTGCAGAAGGAAGGAAAATCTGCACTAGTTAACACAATAAGGTTTTGCATACACATGCTATGGTTATGCTGCTTTGCTCTAAGGCCTCAGAAATTCTCTACTGTAATTCCCAACTTATCTAAAAAGAACCATTAACATCTCATGTTGCTGCCACTGCTGGATGAAGCAACACACTTTCAATTCTCCATCAAGTTATGCATAAAACCAGACTGTTCAATGGCCACGATGGGTTGGATTGTGTTGGATAAGTACCGCTACACTTGTCTTGCTGTTTTTGTCCTGCAGTTACATTTCTTAATTTTTCTTTAATGGCCTCTAAATAATTCATTGGCTATTATCAGGAGAAATAACTCAAGAGAACTTCTGTTCCGCCTTCCTGCAAGCTAGCTTTTCAAGGTTGCCTTCTGATGTGATAACTGCAGTGAAGCAGTAATGGGCTTTGAGTCGCACTGTTGTCCATGCTGTGAAACAGAAAGAGGAATTGATGTATCTTTGTCAGTCAAAGTACCTTAGCCTGTCCTGCTGCTGCTTCATACCAAGCAGCTCATACAAGAATGCAGCTACTATCATAACCCTGTTGGTACTCCCTGGGTTAAAACCTGTCAGTTCCCTTAGTGTCACTGGAGAGATGGCAAAAGAACTCACTTAAGATGGATTGATTTGGAAGGGGGGGGAGGACATCAAGACTTTCTCAACTTGTACAAGAAAATAAAACCAGCAATAATGCAGTATAGAATTAAAGCCAAAATTGAAATGGAAGGGCATTTAACTTATTGAATTATATCAGGTTTCCTTTATTATGATTCATATTTTCTCCTGAGGAAACATGCACTCTTACCATGGTTGCTAGTACAAAATGTACTGGCATACAACTAGAGCCTTTATATTGCTTATATTTGCAGGAAAACTTGATTTTAAAAAAAAAAAACCCTGCATGAGAGGTTAAATAAAAGTGTTCCCTGCACAAGTGCAGAGAATGCACCTATTTCCAGCAGATATTATTGGAGCCTGGGAGCCCCGTGGGGCCCGCTGCTGAGTCACACTGGGTATGCCAGAGGGGGTGTCATGCTATGCCTGGTGAGAAAGTGGGAGGGGACTCCCCTTTAGGAAGTATCATGAGCCCATCCTTGTTTCTCCATAATATTGAAACTAAAGTCCTGCTATTTTAGCTGGTAAAAAAGTAAAGGTAGTCCCCTGTGCAAGCACCAGTCCTTTCCAACTCTGGGGTGATGTCACATCATGACATTCTCATGGCAGACTTTTTTACAGGGTGGGTTGCCATTGCCTTCCCCAGACATCTACACTTATGCCCCCCCCCCCCCCCCGCATCAAGCTGGGTACAGAGATGGTATAGTCAGAACCTGAGATCTGAATACTTAGCATAGCTCAGATTGTTACAGGGCATCACAAAACTGAACAGGACATCCCAAGTGGGATCAGTGACATATAGGATGATATTTCCTGTATTGTAGTGCCTGGCACCAGTAAGAAATCCTCCATAATAATTGCAATGCATGGCTAACTG
The DNA here is from genome assembly GCF_032191835.1 of Heteronotia binoei. Classification (NCBI taxonomy): domain Eukaryota; kingdom Metazoa; phylum Chordata; class Lepidosauria; order Squamata; family Gekkonidae; genus Heteronotia; species Heteronotia binoei. The sequence goes on from NC_083224.1 coordinate 51,875,647, forward strand.
CACTTGACCTTTTACAGTCTTTAACAAAACAAAAGCTATTTTCAGCTGGCTTTGACTGATAACAGGGATGTGGCTTCAGTTTGAGGATATGAATGTACCATGTTATGGGTATTACAGTTATATGTCATTGTTAGTCAAGTTACTTTTAAAAAAAATGTTTGTTACTATTGCTTCTTCATTACCTGCCACAGACAAAATGCAATGAGGTAAATTCTGGCAGTGAATTCTGCTTTACCCAGAAATCCAGATTCTGGCACATGTTTGAAAGAAACAATAAAACCTCTTCACACATTATCAAGCTTTTCACAGCTAATAGTGCATATTATGTTCTACAGTACATTTACAGATGCTGTGCCAACATGCTAATTCAGAATTCAAACTCCAGGAAACGTTTTCAATTTTCTAACAGCTTTTATTTCAGCTTCTGTTCACAATCCATCCAGTGTACAGTAGGTGTCACTCTGGCACCCTGAAGCTCTATCCACTGTGAATGGATTATAAGAATTTTTTAAAGGCTTTCCCACATGGCTCCAGGATTCTGTCCAGCTGCAGGTACCAGATCCTCAGTAGCAGTGTAAATTTCCTCCATTCTTCAAGAGCAGCGTGCTTGAAGTTTAAAAACATGCATGTATACGCACAAAGGGAGCATAGTCTAATTGTACAATAATTAGAACAAAGTAGGAGTCCAGTAGCACCTTTAAGACCAGCAAGGTTTTATTCAGAATGTAAGCTTTCATCTGCATGCATACTTCTTCAGACAATGGAATGAGGTACAGTGAGCAGAGCTATATATAGCTGGTGGGCAGTGGTTAAGAATGCAAAGTGATACAAATTAGAATCCAATGGCAAAGCAGTGAAATTAACAAATTGAAAGAACATTTGCTCTGGATAGCATTTGCATGGGAAACCAATAAAATGTAATAAAAGCTGTCTGTTAATTGCTCTATTGCTTACAAGCAATATAAGCCATTTTTTTGCCATTGGATTCTAACTTTGTACCACTTTGCATTCTTAACCACTGCCCACCACCTATATGTAGCTCTGTTCACTGTACCCCATTCCATTGTGTGAAGAAGTATGCATGCAGATGAAAGCTTTTGTTGTTGTTTAGTTGCACAGTCGAGTCTGACTCTTTGTGACCCCATGGACCGAGTCACGCCAGGCCATCCTGTCTTCCACCATTCTCCGAAGTCCTCTCAAAGTCATGTTAGTTACATCAGTAACGCTGTCCAGCCATCCCATCTTTTGCCATCCTCTTCTTCTTTTGCCTTCTGCCTTTCCCAGCATCAGGGTCTTAAAAGTGATACTGGATTCCTACTTTGTTTTCTTGCTTGAGACCAACATGGCTGCCCACCTGGATCTATGTACAATGATTAATTTGCTGTATGTCACAATGTGCTTTTATCCACCTTACTCATCAAGAGCTGGCTTGATTATGTGACACTTGAAAAACAGCCAATTTAGCAATTTTGTTACATGCATATCCACTCATTTTTATAATTCTGGATTTACAGGACTTTCTTACCTCTACTAGTGAACTAACTTTTCCTACTTGTTCTTACAAAAAAAAAAAAGGTCCATGTGCTCATACCTATTGTCAGCTGCTGTTTATTAAAAGATATTTCATTAGGGGAAAAGCACAAAATTGCTTTAAAATTACAAAATACAGCATGTCAGAATTTGTTATATATACTTGTGTCAAAGCACAAGATTTCACTTTACGTTGGAAAAAATGAGGATTAAATACAATTTGGCTCCTGTGCAACATCCATTTCTATGTGGGCAGTCAGTCAGTTATGCCAGTGGCACTTGGCACCATTGCTTTCAGGATGGCTTGTTTTGAGATATTTGTAATTAACTTTTTTTTAACTATCAAGCAACTAATACTGAGCCATATGAACAGGCCTCTTGCCGCTCAGCTATAATTAAAGCTTGTGTTCTCCTTGAGGGTTACCACCTCCCCAGATCTGGTAACTAAGCACTTCACTTGATTAATTTCGTTGCTGCAGTTGCACATACCTGTTGTGTTAGCACTGTTGTCCTATGGGAGCCTAAACAGTCTTCTTTGAATGAAGTTTCTTTTAATGTACAGTAAAAACAGGTGAAACCCAGTGGCACGACAAGGACGGAACAATTATCTCAGGACTTGGTCTCAACAACAACAAAAAGTAACAGGAACATGCCATTAATTTCAGCTTTTGTCATTTATCTCCCACTTGAGGAAAATAATGTATCATCTTACTGTATTAGTTTCTTAGTGTATTAAGTTTCCTAAGCTACATACTCTCAACTAAAGATTCATAACAATACAAAAATATTATGTAACTTTTCTGTTTGGGAAAAGAATACAAAGTTTAACTTTAGGTATTTATTTGCAGTTCCTCTTTTCAAGTGCTGAGAGACTATTGTAGTGTCAGTGTTACATAATGTAATGCAGCTGCAGTTTTCTAAATGCTTTATTGTCATAGTGTAATGGACATTTTTCTGGATCCAGTAACCCGCCAGTCCTTATGTACTAAGTCTTAAATGTACTCGATCCTGAATTCTGTAATGTTTCTTTTTCCTTGAGGAGAAAATTAATGGCCAGGGTTTTCCAACACGATGTTTAAGGTACAGCTTGCTCAAGAAAGCAGTTAAAATATTCATATTATAAAAAGCAAGGGCTCCTTATTGATGCCTACCTTAAGACAAGTGGCAAAGCATGTTCTCCATCCCAACTTTCTTTCAACACAGAGATCCTGTTGGTTTGGTTCTTGGAACAGCAGCCAGAATCTGCATATTATGAAATCATTTAGATTTATTACCAAGTAGTTACTTTAGAGTTTGGCTCGTGAATAAATCCAGTAGTTCCCTATAATGAATCTAAGCAGCACCAAAATTGGCTAAGAGAAATCCCATGTCTTCCCATATTCAGGTTCCCAGTCTGGTCTCTAAAAGCATTCAGTCTAAAGGTGGGGAAACAATTCCACTGTATATTAAGAGATAAAACAGAATGGGCAGTGAACATTCTGTGTTTTTATCAGAGTTCTAGTATATGCCCTAAACAAGCAACTTACTGGAGATGCTGAAAGCGCATCTTTTTTAGGAAGCATGCACATTAAAAGCGTCCTATTTAAAACACTGCATGGCATTTGGTCTCTTGGGTCCTCTTCACCACATGCAGTGTGTTCCACAAACCCATTTGAGTTAGATTAGCCTTTTTATTCTGAGTGCAATCTACAACTCATCTGCTTTTTAAGAGTTCTCTAACATTATCCCTCAGCGAACACAACAGTCAGGTAGCTTGAGGATCACTTGGAACAGGGCTAAATGGAAGTAGCTTTAAAACTACAGCTATTATTTCATAGGAGGAAGCTATATGAGCATATGCCCTGTTCCTTACATTTTAGAGGCTGCCATAAGTCAGTGCAGCGATAGCAGTGAAGAAGAATGCAGCAGCTGTGTTTTTTGCATCCTGTGAAGCTGCACTCCTAAATAGTTTGGGAAATGAACATCACAAGTGCCTGCTGTTTTATCTTTCTGAGCCAGAGAACCAGAAGCCATGACTTTGCACCCTTCAGTTAGTGTGGCAAAGCACTGAATAAATCCTAACTGCCCGGATGTGCTTTTCTTTGTAGTTAACAGAGATGGGTTTACTTAAACAATTATACTTTTTTCCCCAGAAGCTTTAACCTTCTTAGTCTTGTGTTTGAGTCCAGTTCAAGTTGCATCTTAAAGACCAATCAGGTCAAGGTGTCCAGGGTATACAATTCTGAAAGTCAAAGCGCCCTTTGTCAGATACATGACTTGTGTCTGATAAAGAGAGCTCTGAGTTGTGAAAGCTTATGCATTTCGTGTTTGTTGGTCTTAAAAGTGCTATTGCACTGGAACCTAATTCTTCTACTGTGGACCACTTGAAACTATCAGTCCTGTGTGTTAAACTTACAAAGCAAGGATGCATACACCACCTCTTAGCCATGAAGGTGAAAGGAATCAACAATCTCTTGCTTAAGGATTAAAAAAAGTCTCAAGCAGGCCACCGTTTTCAGAATCTATATATTTTTCTCGCACCCTTCCTCCAAGGAGCACGGGGAGGCGTAGCTATCTCCTCCCCACAGCAGGGCAGTAAGACAAGCCCATCTGAAACTGACTGCTGCAAGCCCTGGCCAGAGTCTCCCTCTTTCCCACCCCCGCCGCAACCTGAAACAGAATGGCAGCGTCCCAGTCACTCACTCAGGTGACGCCAAGGGACTGGAGAGCCGTCCTGGAAGCAGCGCCTTCAGGTCATCCGGCCGCCTGGCTCCACAGGTGCCTCCATGTCTCCGGCTTCCCTTCTCAGCAAACCTCGGCCTTGCCGCCGCTGCAGAGGGAGCCCGAGGTCTTTGCTGCCGGCAGTCCAGCGAGGTCAGCGCGGCGCATCGAGCCAACCGGGCTTCCTGCTTCGCCAGCGCAGGGTTCGCTGGCTCCACGCGGCTTCAGCCGGCCCAGCCTGCTGCTGCTGCTGCTGCGCCCCTGCCCGGGGCTGAGCGTGGCTGAAGGCAGGCAGGGCTTGGGCGGGGTGTGGGAATCCCCCGAAGCGGCGGCGGAGGGAGAGCGTTTGTGAGCATGCGGCGGCAGCTGCCAGCGCCTCCCTTTCCTGGGGTGAGGCAGCGACTATGACTCAATCGGCGTCCTGCTGGGAGGAGTAAGAAAAGTTTCCCCTGAGCCTGTGGCGGCGGTGCGCTGCGCTGCGCTGCCGGCTTTGCCTCTTGCTCTCCGCCCACCCCTTGGCTGGCTGGGAGGCCGGGCGGGCAGGCAAGCCAGCCTTTCCCTATGGAAGCTGCTCGGCTGGACCCTGGCCTGGCCTTTCATCCCACGAGGGTAAGGAGGGCGCACGCCTGTGATGTGGGAGCGGGGCTCTCAGGGCTGCCCAGCAACAAACCTCGGCCATTTCTGGGTCACTCCCTATCACTGGGACAACCCTGAGGGAAGGCGCGGGCGGGTGGGGGAGGTTGGGTTAACAGCATAGAAGTGGTGTGGCTGTGTCTCTTCATGAGAGGAAGGCCAGTGGATCGTTAAGGAGCAGGGATCCAAGATGTGGACAAGGTTGGGGGCTCCGCGTGTATACCCCCCACACACAAAAAATGGCTAAAAAACTGAAAGTGGGTATATTGTACGTGGTGGTTCTGGAAGATTGTTACACTTTCGTTGATGGGTTTTTCCAGCGATTCAATGAGATTTCTAAATGCAAACTCCAGGGCTTTTTTTAGCAGGAACGGAGTTCCGGCTGGCTTGTCAGGGGGTGTGGCCTAATACGTAAATGAGATCCTACTGGGCTTTTCCTACGGAAAAGCCCTATGTGAAACAAGGGTGCTGTCAGGGGGTGTGGCCTAATATGCAAATAAGTTCCTGCTGAGCTTTTTCTACCAAAAAAGCCCTGGCAAACTCTATTGTTTCTTTATAGTAGCATAAGTACGTTCTTTCTGAATAAGCGAGGTTTAAGATTTTTAGGATGTTTTGCTTAGCTGGCTGTTATTAGGCTTTTAGTATTTCAGGTAGGAGGGTGTGTTTGGACATGGTTTGAACATGATGTGTTCATATTGTATGACAGTTCTCTGGTGAGCTGTAGTTTATCAAACTTTAGAGGTATGATAACTTAAAATAGTTTAAATACCAATTCTGGGAGCACATCAGATATTGAAAGTAAACTCTCTGTGTGTCCCTTTTTCCCTCCTAAGAATTCATACTGCATAACCCTTTGTAATGACCATACACTTCCCCTCAGAAGGAATTGTGAGGAGTAAGCTGTTGAATCTTTATTTCCTGTAGGATAATAGGAACAGTTCTCTTCTATAATATAAAAGTTATGATTTCTAATAGTATTGCTGCACACAACAGTGCTTTGCTTCAGCGTTTGTGCTAATGAGCTGAATCCAAAGACAGAACTGGGCCAGCCTTTTTCAGTTGCTGACTTCAAGTCAGCAGCTAGCTTTAAAGTAATTTTTTAAAACCTTAGGTGTGGAGACAGCTTTCTTATCTCTTTCTGTTGCTGTCTACCCTCCCCTTGACAAAGAACCCATGAATAGCTCCACAAAATAAGATCAATGTTGTTTCTCTATTCCTTCAGTTCTTTCTTCCCTTTCATCACTGGGTTGAATAAAAAGTTATGGGGCTCATAAAAAGATAATTAACACCATGTCTTGCACATTGCTGCTTCTGATGTTAGCTTTTCCTTGCTGTCACTTTCGAACTGTTCGCTTCTAAGTTGTGCTGCTTTTTATACACTAGGATGTTGCCTTCTAAGCATAGACTATACAATACAGCCAGATGATCTGTTCTTGTAGATCAACACTAGTCACAGCAGGACTGACTGTAATGCACCAGTCCTCTTCCTCTGGATATTTTAGGCTTGATGATGTTGAAATCAGTCTGCTGAATATTATAAATGGGGGAGGGGGGTCTTCCATACCATCTTTTAGTAGAAAGCTGAAATTAACAAGTTTCCCATCACGGGGGAGGGGGAATGTCAGACATTGTAAGGCTTTGTTTGAAGGAAGAGAGAAAGCACTTCTGTGGGTTAAATTTCCAAATCTGAGCCAGTGTATGTACTTTGTTGTCAGTGGGTGTGATGAAGTCTTCTTTTGCCCAACCTCCCTCAAGGCCACTGTGAAGTTACTCAAGCCCACAGGGTGGAGTAGCAAACATCTTAATTACTTGCATGAGGTATGGCTTTTGGTCACAATTAGTGGAACTGAGCCAGGGCATAATCCTGTTTCTGCCTTTTCTGCACTGGTTCTTAAAAGTTTGGAGGGTGACTTGTATCGAGCATCTGTTTCTGTATCATGCACATAAAAGCTCATACCTTGAATAAAACTCTGTTGGTCTTAAAGGTGCTTCTGGACTCAAATTTCGTCCTGCTGCTTCAGACCAACATGGCTACCCACCTGAATTTATGTCCTGCAAGGTATTGGCAGTTTGTCATTAATGTGCATGGTTATTACAAGAATAAGACAGGTTTGCACTAGATTCCTGAACTGCAAAGGCTTATTGCATTGATGAAGGGCTGCATTGCTTATCAGTAATTACAGTTGTATTGCTTTCTTTTAAAAAATATTTATAAAATCATTTGTGTGCACACAGTCTGTCATTTACACAAACTCTTGCCTTCCACAATTACTGTGTATTCTTACATTATTACCACTTCCATTATAGAAATTTGTTTTAATTTATAGATTGCTATGGTTTGTGTTTTTAAGACCCTTTGGACAAAGTCTAAATATAGCAGGCATTGCTGAAATCCATTAGGCATTGCTCATTAAGCTGTCGTGTACTCTCTATAATTTGCTTTCCTATTCTTGTCAGTTACAAGGTCTTGGAGTATCCATAAAGCCTGGTCCACTGCTCTCTAATTGGCCTCCTTCTGTTTGACTGATTCATTCCTGTCACAGACAGTCAGCACAGGAACAATATGTGATGTCACAAACTTGCCATGTCACTGAATGAATCAGACAGGAGGAGTCTGGTTCTGCTGCTAAGCCTGTGTTCACTTTTGACCCTGGGAATTGAAGGATGCTGAAAAACTGCAGAAATGATTCTGTGGATGGAATAGAATTAAATATGACATTAGCCTGAGTTGCAACTCTGTCACTGAAGCTTCCAGGGATCTGGCTGGGTAGGATACTAATACTGCATCATTTGATAAAATAAACATTAGATGCCTTCTCATTTTTGAGGTCATATTTACTAAAGATGGCAGGAAGCCCAAAAAACTAACTACCGTTTACTGATTTCATTAAGTCCTTGTTAAACAGGTAATTCACAAACAAAATAGCTATCTACTAGGCTGTGTTCCAGCTTCAGCATTTGTTACACAGTTGACTTTGGCCTTGGTACAAAGATCTAGCAAACTGGCTAGACTCTCCAAGTTTTCCTTTTCACTTACAGAAGGGCATAGGACACGGTAGAAGCACTTCCGATTTACTTCCTTTCCTTAGCTCTTGAATGAATGTCTCAAAGTCTGCAGCTGTTGTGTTTACCCACATGATGAATTAGATTCTCTGCCAAGACCTGTGTAACGCCTATGATCTCACCACATTGATGTGACTTGTCTTGCTGTACATTTGTATAGGATTACCTAATATGATTTGGGGGGGGGGAGTGGAAGTGGCTTGTGTAATTCTTCAGTTTTTTGTTTGAAGCTAGGAAAGAGAGCTGCAAGGAAAGGGTCCCCCCCCTTATTTTCTCAATACAGTTAGTTTTGGGCTTCCATCTCCTTGTGGTATATCTCAGGCATAGGGTACGTTTATGGAATACACCCAATATATTTGTCCTCCATGCACATTCTTCATGCTGCACTAGTTTTCTTTTTATCCATATTGTGAACAGGAAAGGTTGTAAGACCATAAGCTGTGTGATCTGCATTTCCCAGTGTCTATGCAGAGATAACCTAGAAATTTAAATCCTTAATTTCACTAGGAATCCTTGTTGCATAGCTGATTGTTCAGGAAAGGATCTGACCATAAGTACAAGAAGTAGCAATTTGGATGTTCCCTTGTTTGCCCTTGACAACATTCTACTATATTTTCATATCTTTATAAGTAACAGGTTGCTGTGAAAGTCTGCAGAATGGTTCAAACTACCTTGTATAAGATGCACCAGTCACAGTATGGACAGCAGTTGGCTTTTGGTTACCTTTGTGAAACTCCTTGTTTTCATAAAGGTAACAAGATTAACATAGTTGATGTAAGTGTTATTCCTGTGAACTTGTTGCAATTTTATGTTAACATTAACCAACAATATTCTTTTTCCCTTCTTGCTAAATCTTCAGTACCCAAGAAAGTATTGCTAAAAATCTTCGGCATCATTTGTCATCTGCTCCCTTGAGACCAATAAGGAAGGATATTTACTTTGATCCAAACATAGTTTCTCAATGTGACCACTACTTGATTCTCTGTCAGCAAACAAATTGCATGGGGGGGGGGGGTGTTAGCATTCTAAAATGCTGCCAAATGCTGTGTTGGAACTCTCACAAAGAGAGAAGTTTTGATTTTAATGCAGAAGTATAGGTTCTTGGTGTGAATTCTGACACAGCATTTAGAAATGTTTTTGTTTTGTTTTATTAGAAAGAAAAAGCAATACAAAAATGTTTTGCAATGATCATCTATGCAACTTGTGAGTTAGATGTTCAGCCACCTATTGAGAAATCCTGTCTACTAGAATCCTCTACTTTCAAGTTTCTGAAGCTGTCTGTTGGAACAAAAATATCTGCATGTGCTTACATGGGAATTGTTTCAAAATCTGTGTCTCACATGCTAAGTTGTTAACTTGTTTGTAATGACTGTTGAATGGTAGGTTATTATCTATGAACTACAGGAACCTTTGATGGTCAGGGTTCCTAATACTAGTTGGTATATAGTTTTGGCTATATTTGAGAAACTGGATAAGTTTTGTATTTTACAATGGGGTTGTGCCTATTGCAGTGCAAAAATATCTTCAACTCCAGTTGTAGTGAAAAGTACCATCAAGTTACAGCTGATATATTGCAGCTCCCCAGAGATTTCAAGACAAGAGATGTTCAGGAGTGGTTTGCCATTACTCACTGCATAGTGACCCTGAACTTCCTGGATAGTCTCCCATTCAAATATTAACCAGGGTCAACACTGCTTAGTGCTTCTGAGATCTAATGGAATCAGGCTAGCCTGTGCCATTCAGGTCAGGGCTCTTCAACTCTAGCTTTTCTGAAATAATGCATTACATGGGTAACTTTCTTGTAATCTGTCTCTCCTTACTTCTCACAAAAGATCACAGCAGGGAGTCTGGAAGTGGATTCTGAAGAAAAATAAATAGCTTTGGCTAGAAACTCTTCTTTTATAGATGACATTTCTAAAACTCCTTCGTGTAAAAGAAGGGAGTTGGTAAAGCAGTTCACATGAATCATGACCACCTCTGCCTTCCCACATATGAAGCTATCAATAGTTTAAGAGGCCTCAATTCTACCGTTTTATTTTTACTTTGTCTTTCTTTAAAGAGGATTGCATCTTTAACTGGTTTGTAATATGAAAAAGGCTACTGGTTCTAGAATATTTTTCATTGAGTTTCATTTTAATCAAGGTATGATTTAGGCATAGCTCTTTGAGAAGTTTCTCTTGTGTCTGCAGCTAACTTTTCAATTAAAGGGAAGGGCTAATGGAGTTTTTCCTTTGTATGGCATTCTGTTGTGTGGGTCTTGGTTGTATGTTGGCCATTTTAATAACTATAGTACATCGACTTGTACAAGAACATATAATCAAAATGCTCTTATATGCAAACAGTTAATAATGAAATGCTGGAAGTCAGGATGGCCACTAATCTTAATTTGAGGTATAAGTTTATTGCGTCCATCAGACACCTCAAAATGTGGCTTTTATTTAAAGCAAAGTTCTATTCTCCATGGTAGTATCTGTCAAAATGATGTTTGTAGTGGCTGGATCTCATGGTTTCCGAGATGATCAACAGAAGGTCTAGCCCTTTAGTGATATCTAATAAGATGAATAGAAGGCAATGGTGGGTATTCTATATGTGCATCAGATGTTTCACTTTTAAGGTTTAAAGTGTTTGCTGTATTCTCATATAGCTGGTGATATGTCAGTTTTTTGTTTTGTTTTTGAAAACCACATTCTAGAGCCATGAAGTACTGAATCTCTATTTAGTACTTCTATTCTGTCAGTGAAATACTAAAGGTTAAAAGACTGGGGCACACTTTCTTTCAGACAAAATGATTCTGAGAGGAAAATAGGTTTTTGGAAAATGGGCTGATTTAGCACAGCAAGACTCAGTTTGACAAATGTTTTTCTTGACAATCAGTTTTATAGTCACCAATAATAACTTTTTTTAACCTGCTGTACACAGGACTGAATAAATACTTCAGGTTTCTTGGAGCAAAATGTCTTGAAATTTTGCAGTCCAGACAGTGACCCATTAATGTAAAAAATCTAGGCTTGGGCACTGCCTAATTCTCTCTTTATGGAAGCTTCTTTCAGTAAATCATATAGAAGAACCAAACTGAGCTAGGAATAGCCTTGCTTTACACTGTCATAAACCTGGCACATCTGAATAGGGGAGGAATGGAGCTGCTAGAAAATGGAAGAACTCAAGCAGATCTGGGTAGTGAACAAACATGACAGCTCTCTGCAACACTGACTTCTTCCTTCCTTTGCCCCAGTCAGAGTCAAACAATTACTCTATCATCAGTATTATCTACTCTGACAATAGCCACTCCCCAATTTCTCAAGTGGAGGTCTCTCATACTGCTTACTACCTGTTCGTTTTAACTACAGGTCCTGGGAATTGAATCTGGAACTTTCTGCACATAAAGTAGATGCCCTATGTTTGAGTTATGTCCCTCCTCAAGGATCAGAGGGTAGCCATGCAAAATATTTGTTTATGACTGAATTTTTTTTGTGGGGGGGCTGCTTATTTGATTTGGTCTAAAAAAATCCACCCTTGGTTTTTTGGGGAGTGGCTGTAGTTCTGTGGGATGGCAAACACAATACAGAAAGTCTCAGGTTTGATCCCTTGCATCTCCAGAAATGATGCTTGGAAATATTTTCTTTCTTTTTTGCTAGAGACCCTGAAGAACCGCTGGCAGTCAGAGTAGACAGCACAAACAAGACAGGGCTCATGCTTTGGCTCAGTATAAGCAGCATCATTTGTGTATTTAAGTCTGTATATCTTACCTTTCCACACTTCCTAAGGCAGCTTACAAAATATAAACATACCATAATTAAAACATGTAAATTACTGTACATTCACTGTGGTGACTTGTAAAAGTAGCAGGATATCTTTTCAAAACTGTCTTCTCAGAATGCTTGCAACCACCTCTTGGCGTGCTACACACAGTGGGTTTTGGTGGGACTGGCAGTGATCTCCTGGGATCTATCCTGCGAATGTTTCAGTGACTTGTCAATGTATATATATAGTCAACCATCAAGTTTATGCAACTAATAAAAAATTAGATTTTTAAGTGTACCAATTTGGCATTAAAAACCTAATTGATGCTCATATTACAAGAACCAGTCTCTCTTCAGAAACATGGAATTCATTTACAAAGTTCTTTTGCTGCCTGAGAAGCAGTGGCACACATTTTAGTTGCTGGCATGAACGCTGCATAGCCACCTAGTACTTGATTCCAGGGCCTACAGTGCAGCAGGATCGCAACAGTGATAATGAGAACTTGCTTTTCTAGCTAGATCTGGTTTGCTTAAATCCCAATTTATGTAATTCACACAAGTAACTGTTGAACTGCTGCTGGTGCATCTGATAGGTCCCTTTAAGCCTTAGTCCACAGGTGTCAAACATGCAGCCTGGGGGCCAAATCAGGCCCCCAGAGGGTTCCTATCAGGCCCATGAGCAAGTCTGCTTTCATCTTCCTCTCTCTTGCTTCCTTCTGTGTCACAGCTTGCTTTGCCAGGCTTGCTCAACTGCACAGGAGCTATAGAGCAAAGTCTCTATTTACTCCATTGGCTGAGGCTCATTCTTTGGGGGGGGGGAAGGAGCACTTGCTTTGCCAGGCTCTCTCAATCACACAGCAGAGCTACTGAGCCAAGCTTCTTTTCCTTCTCTTGGCTGAGGCTCTGCCGCTTCCTCATCCCCTGGGGAGAGAGGGAAAGAGCCAGAGCTTCCTTTGCCCAGTTCCCTTGATCACACAGGAGAGATACAAAATCTTTAATTGTGTTCATGTCCTTTATAAAGTTTATATCTCCACTATCTGGTATTACATTTTATGACACACATAGTCCAACCCAACAAGGTCTCATTTATGTCAGATCCGGCCCTCATAACAAATGAGTTTGGCACCCTTACCTTAGTCTCTGTAGCAAACCAGAGTGGTAGCTTATGTTAGTCTGTCATATAAAAATTGCACAAGAGTCTGCTAGCATTTTTAAAGACCATTTCAACATGGCTTGAACAGCAATGGGAATGCCTCTCACCTACTCTGGGTGAACTCATACTATTTGATCCATCTAAAATTTATCTTGCATAGTTACTTTGTATTCAAGATGTACCTTTGTGTGTTTTAACTGGATCTAGCTTTTCATCAGTCTCTCTTGATATCCTCCCCACTACCACCACACCCTTCTGCTAGGTTTTTAGCCAGGCCTAGTAGATGTATACTTCTAATGCATCTCAGGAGAGAGGTGAGCACTGATATTGGAAAGCTCAGGCTGAAACAAATGTTTATTTGTTAAGGTGCTACTGGACTCCTGTGTAATTTTGTATCAGTCCAGAAATTCATGTTTAGACAACTTGCCTATCCCCCAAATATCTTTCTTTTAGGTGCTGGCCAACATTCAGTCCAACTTCTTTAGAGAACAGGAGAATTGCTTTTTTGTTCTTTCAGGCTGCTTTCCCCACTATTCTCTCTTCTCTGGCTTTATATAAAACCATGCCTGGATGATCAGTAAAGGCACTTGCCTTTTTCTCACATTTCTTGCAGAGGACTCAAATAAATGGAAATCAAGGCTTCTTGCTATTCAGTCTTGTTTATTTGACATGTATTTGGCTTTCCCCAGATAGAGCTTTCCCTCCAGATCTACCTCTCCTTTCTGTCAATATATACTAGGTTCTGTATTCTGTCCATACATAGTTGAACTCCACTGCTGTTATTGTCTGGTGTGTTCATACTACTTGGTCTATCTGAAGAGAACTTTGCCTAACAAGTTTGTTTGTTTTTTGCTTAATATGTACAGTGGATGCTGGCTCAGTGGTAGAGCATCTGCTTGGTAAGCAGATAGTCCCAGGTTCAATCCCTGGCATCTCCAACTAAAAAGGGTCCAGGCAAGTAGATGTGAAAAACCTCAGCTTGAGACCCTGGAGAGCCGCTGCCAGTCTGAGTAGACAATACTGACTTTGATGGACCGAGGGTCTGATTCAGTATAAGGCAGCTTCATATGTGCATGCAATTAATAACTACAAAGAAGCTAGAAAGTCAGGTTCAAAAGAAAGTGATAGTATGAATAGCCATTTTAGAACAAGAATATCATAAGATGTGCAAGAATATAAAATTGTCAGAGTGAGTCAGACAGCTACTCAGTCTAGTTCAGCAAGGTCAACTCTACCTAATGGTGACTCTACCAGAGTAAATCTGATATCTGAGAGCAGTGTTCCCTCTATACTGAGTTAGTGTGATCTAGATCAGTTTTTTAGACTCTGGCTCACACATTTTTGTCTTAACTCAGGAAAAATGGCCTCAGAGCAATCTAATTTATGCAGTAGCTCACAACTTTAAAGCCATAGCTCACAAAGTGGAATTTTTGCTCACAAGATTCCACAGTTTATAGGAGGTATTGTCTGAGAGCCTTTAGCTGGGGATGTTGGGGATTGAACTGTCTACCCGCAAAGTTTGTTTAACCTTCCTGTATGTGAATTATGCAATAAATCTGGAATGGGACTTAAAAATAGTTGCTGCTGCCAACACTGTTATACTTTGTTGGATGCATCAAAAATTCCACCGTTCTTTTGTATAGAGAGTCTTGAAAACTGATGAAATACATCAATTGTGTTGCAAACGCTGGTGTGACATTGTTTATAGCCAAACAATACTGGGAGGGCTCTGGCTTTGTTTTTCTGGGACATTTAATATTGACACTCCCACTGTGTTGTGATCCTAAGTGCTTCTAGTTAGTCTCAGACCTGCTGCTGTGCCTTTTTTCCCAAGTAAGCAACAACTGTATCAGTAAGCTATTGGTCAGTCATGGTTCTGTACATATGAAGCTGCCTTATACTGAATAAGGGGGAGGGACGGTGGCTCAGTGGTAGAGCATCTGCTTGGGAAGCAGAAGGTCCCAGGTTCAATCCCCGGCATCTCCAAAAAAGGATCCAGGCAAATAGGTGTGAAAAACCTCAGCTTGAGACCCTGGAGAGCTGCTGCCAGTCTGAGAAGACAATACTGACTTTGATGGACCAAGGGTCTGATTCAGTATAAGGCAGCTTCATATGTTCATATGAATCAAGCCCTTAGTCCGTCAAGGTCAGTATTGTCTTCTCAGATTTGCAATGGTCTCCAAGGTCTTGGGCAGAGAACTTTCATGTCACCTTATACCTGATCCTGTTTTAGTTGGAGATGTTGAGGATTGAACCTGTGACCATCTGCATGCCAAGCAGATGCTTTACTACTGAGCCCCTCCTTGGTTAGGTGGAACTGGGAAAGTTACTTTTTTTCCAGTAAAGTAAATACATCTAAAGTTTTTGAAAAAATGACTTGGAAGTCACAACAATCCTTACAGTACTCATGATTTTTTTGTAGGAGGTTTGTGATGCTAATTGGAGATAGTTTTGTCATGGTCATAGGATGGGAAATTGCCTCTCTGGGAAGTGGGATGCTGCAACCCCAGAGCATTTGCTATAGACAGGCCATGTATGTTTGATGTGCATTCTACTAGCAGTTTGATTTAATTGGCTGTTTATATTGTAAATTTTGCAGTGCAATCCTGTGCAGAGTTACTTTAATCTAAGCCTTTTGACATCAATGGGCTTGGATTGGCAGTACAATCCTATAAAGACTTAGTTCAGGCTGTCTTGGTGAAAGAGCTAAAAAGGAGATTAAATTAAATTTAAAAATTTGACCCAGCACTGGGACATTATCAGTTGTTTGTGTTTGTGCTTATTTAGGATGCTGCTTTAGTTGTGAACTGTAGTTCTACCGCCTTTTGTGGGTGGGTGGGAGAGTGTTAATCATAGAATGGATTTGGAAGGAACTCCACAGTCCAATCCCCTACACAATGTAGGAAATTCACAAGTACCTATACTTACACTGTTGATATAAAAGATACTTCAGGTTTAGCATGCCGGTCAACTGACTAGTCAGGTGTCAATTATTTTTTGTTCTTTGACAACTGTCATTTATAGTCAGAAATTCCATGAGGCCAAGAATGCTACTCTAAGGTCTTTGGAAGCATGGCAGGATAGAAAGGTATTTTGCTGCTTACCATTTTCATGTTGCATCACCTATTAGCAAGAACAAATGGGGGCCCAGTTCCTTCCAAGCATGAAGAATGACTAGGTGCAAATGTCCCAGCCTAGGACTGTCTGTAATTCTAATTTTCCTGCTGCAGTAACTCGGGAGTACCACTTCCGTGTTTCAGCTCTTTTTATTGGTTACTAATGGCTTGGATCCTATGAAGGATTTCTTTTGCCAGTTCCCTCCCCCTTCCTGCTGCAGCCCTCCATGCCTTCCATTCTCTCCTTCCCTCAAGCAGAGTGAGGTTGCAGTGAGGTGAGAAAGTTATGCTTCATGAAAGGAAATCCCTTTCAACTGCAGAACTCCCACATGAGATCTAACCCATAATCTGATCATGATTATCTGGGATAAAAGCCAAAGAAAAGTGGTATTCAGTGAATTGTTTATATTTATCTTACTGACATTACACTTTTTGAAAGTGTAATTGAAATTGTTGTAAAACAATTAACTAAATTGATTTGTAATTGATCAGCAATCCTGATGCTTACACTAAAGTTTCCTTTTTGTTCCAATAAAGTGAGTGCTTTAAAAATGCTTAACCATTATTTAATAGTTCACACTATTAGTCCTTTTTCTGACCTACCCTATGGTTGAGAATTGATTGTTCATATTAGAATATGGCTGTTCAGGGGGTTTTGTTGTAGAAAAAGTCCAGCAGGAACACATTTGTATATTAGGCCACACACCCTGACATCACCATTGTTTCACACAGGGTTTTTTGTAGAAAAAGCCCAGCAGGAAATCATTTGCATATTAGGCCACACCCCTGACACCAAGACAGCCAAAACTGCATTCCTGTGTAGATGGATCCAAGTAGGCAGCCGCGTTGGTCTGAAGTAGTAGAACAAAATAGGAGTCGATTACACCTTTAAGACCAACTTAGTTTTATTCAGAACGTAAGCTTTCGTGTGCTCTCTAAGCACACTTCATCAGACGAGGAATCTGGCACAGTGAGCAGAGCCATACATAGCTGGTAGGCAGTGGCCCAGAATGCAAAATGGTACAGATGAACCAATGATAGTGAAGTAAAATTATCTGGTAAAATGGTACAAATATAAGATTCAATGGCAGAATAGTAAAATTAACAAATTGAGCAAACTCAGATCAAAGGTTTGCTCAGTTTGTTAATTTTACTGTTCTGCCATTGAATCTTATATTTGTATCATTTTACCAGATAATTTTACTTCACTGTCATTAGTTCTTAAATCTGTACAATTTTGCATTCTGGGCCACTGCCTACCAGCTATGTATGGCTCTGTTCACTGTGCCAGTTTCCTCGTCTGATGAAGTGTGCTTAGAGAGCACACGAAAGTTTATGTTCTGAATAAAACTAAGTTGGTCTTAAAGGTGCAATCGACTCCTATTGCGTTCCTGTGTGTTCCTCAAAAAAAGTCCTGTGGCTGTTTACTGTGTGAAGAGTGTTTGGTTCTATACTCATGTCACTGTGGACAGTTGTTTTGATAAGCTGCTCTTTTAAGCACATAGCTCTAAGTATTCCAGTCTAGCAGCTTTATGTAGCCCCTTGATTGAGGAACCATTTGTTGTACCTAGATGCTACCGTGGGCACATGATCATTTGTAAGTACAAAGATCACATTTTGGTCTTTCCAAGGGAACAGACAGACCGACCCTAGGCTTGCAGCAGCCATAATCACTGCAAGTAGATAGCAAGGCCAGTGATCCCTCTGTGGTTATGAATGGGATCATTCACAGAAAAACTGTGTCTTGCTTACTAAAGTGCTGTCTTCAAAAGAAAGCTCTCACACCTCAAATAACCTGATTTTGTTGGTTTTCATTCATCGTGGCAAGTAACTTGCACAACATGTTCCCAATCCCTCTTTCTTTTTTATTTAGTTTTTGCTGCTGTAATCTTTATTCACAGACATGCTCTGACTGAAATCTCTGCCTCAGCTTGTAGCAGAGCATGAGAAATCTTCCCAGACAGGAGTAACAGTTCCAGCAGGCAGCTGTTTAATGAGAATGTGAGGAACCTGTTCCCTAAGCAACCAAGTATGTGGGCTGCTGCTAAGCAACAGCCATCTGGAACCCAGTTTGTATTTCTTGGAATGTACCAGCCATTTGGTCAGCCAGAGGATTAGCATACAGTTGTGGGGGGGGGGGGGGATTTTGAAAAGATAGTTTCACCAGCTTTCTGTAGCTCTCAAATCCACAAGAATTGCAAAGCCCACATGGAATGATTTCCCTCCTCCCACCTATTTAAATCTTCACGAGCCCTATAAGTAATTTTTTCCACAGGGTGTGTGTTTCCTTGACTGCAAATTTCTGGTTGGGCTGGCAAGATTTTATGTGTGTGTGTTTTCAGCCATTTCTGAAAGTTATTTGGTCTCTTTGTTATGTTACTTTCCCCTTTGTTTTAATACTGAAATGAATATAAGGAGAAGTCTGTGAAACAGAGGAGGATACATCTCTGTAATATGCAGTAAGATGCTTATTTTATTAAGCCAGCTTCACACATTCTTTCCAGGTACTTTTCCAGACTTTATCTATCACATTTTTTCATGAGCTTATTTACTAGTTCAGTTTTGATTTAATAAGGCATCTGTCATTAGAAGCACATCCAGGAGTGTCCTGTTTGCGTCTCTGAAAACTTACATTTTCAGATATGCTGCCTTAATAGCTATTGTTTGTCCTAAAATATGCTGTATGAATGTTGTGAAGAGTAAATTTAGTTTAGGTAGCATCCTGCAAGCTGCCATTTTAATAAATTACTTACTAGTACATCTAATAGAATTGAACAAACCAGGAAATTCATTTTCCCCACCCCCTTTTCCGCACTAGAAGGAAGGGGAGAGCAAGAGTGGGCTAGGAAGCCAAAATAGCTCTGGAAAAGGCCTTCCCCCTGCCTTTTAATGACTGAAATCAAGGTTTGAAGACTGGCGGTACAGTTGTTGTTGGCTAGCAACCCTGACTGTGGCCACTGAGACCTTAGAAAGGCATTAATTGATAAGCACTGCTTCTAGGAGGGGGGAGGGGGTGGGTGTTGTAACCTTAAAAAAAAAAATTCAGATTTTTCAGCAAACCTGGGGCTTTTGTCAGGTTTGTCTTGTCTGTTCATGGCTCCAGTTTCTGGATTTAAGTATCCACAGTTGGAGCTATGTTGAGAATTAGATACATTGATTTTCTCATGAACTCTCAGATATTGATCTTTTTTCACTGCTAGAAAAAGGCTGATTAGGATAGTGTGCTGAGGCCACCATGTCAGAGTAATATCACAATCATGCCTAGAGCTTTTCTACTGCACAGCTAATATGCCTTTAAGATTAGATATAGTATTGACCATCAGCACCCTGTGAACCCTTTGCTTTTGTTTGTGGCTGAAAGGGGATTTAAACCTTGGGTCTCATCGGTCTGTGTGTATGTATGTGTTAGTTATATTAATTCTCTCTGTATTATTCCACTTTTCCAGACAGCTGGGAAATTAGTTTTGAGCTAGTGGAAGTGAAATATGGGGAATCTGCTATACAATGAATATCTGGATTTTATCTAAAAATATAGATGGGTTTTGTGTGGAATTTTGCTACCTGCCTTGTAACGTACTGCCATAATTTGCACACTCACACACAACTTGTCCTCCACAGAGACCAGAGTGGCATATGCAGGGCCCGTAGTGTTCTATCTTCATAACCATCCTGTAAAATAGGGAAAGCTGGGAAGGAGTGATTGGCCTGAGGTCATTCACTGAAGCTTCATGGCAGAGTGGGGTTTGAAACTAGGACTTCCAGGTCCTAATCTAACTCCCTAATCATTACATGACCTGGCTGTGCCATGAAGGACCCACCTTTTGCAGGCACTTTGTATTGCCAAACTTTTGTTTCCCAGTCAGTCTTCATAAAGGTTGATATTTTCTTTAATGTAATTTTTAGGGATTATATTGCTCCTGCGGGGGCAATTATTGTGATTGCCAGAGCTGTTACAAAAATCCCTGAGAATTTTGTGCCTTAACAAAACATCTGTGATTCACTTGATGCCATACTTTTGCTCAGTTATGGACAATTGCTTATAAAATACAGTGGCTATTCCTGACTTGGAGAGATCTAGTTTGCTTTGGAATACTCACCTCAAGATTACTTGAATGCTTGAAATATAAATTGTAAGCATTTATGTAACATTTTCAGTGTTCAAAGTGCTTCATGTTGCAGCTTGAATGGACAAATGGAGGGGTGAAAGGGGGAGGCAAGGGTTGGATGAGAGAGAAACATCCTCTTTTTTAAAAGCACACGCAGCACATGTGGGTCACTAGAGTATTATTATGATGTTGGTGTTGGTCACCTTGGAGACACCAGTGTAGCTATTTATAGCTGGGTTTTCAGTGATTTTCTTGCATGTTTTACCTAGAGTTTGACTTGGTAAGTTTCCTGTTCAGGTGAGCTAGAATATCAGATCTCAGCTGCTATTGCACACGATTCTGAATTTTTTGTAATTCTCTGTGTATCGAGGTTTGAGGCACACCCTGTCTGTTCCTGAACCTTGCCTGGTTTTGTTTTGATTTCCTTCAGAAAACAGTATTTGAATATGTAAATTCCGGTTGGGTGGCAGCATCCGCCTACAACAAAAGTAAAAATCCTGTGGCACTTTAACAACCTATTTATTGTAGAATAAGCTTTTCATGGGTCTAAACCCACTTCATCAAATGCAGAATTATGTTTGGAGTATTTATGCAGAGTGAGCTCTTTGTGTTGTGCTGCACAGTCTTTTGGAGTAGATACCCTGCAGTGTGGATAGAAAGAAATCTGTTGGAAGAACTAAAAATGAATGAAATATTTGCTGGAATGTAATTTTGGAAGAGGCAATATGTGTCACAAAAGAGGCTCATTTGTTAGCACAGTCTAAATTTTTCAGAAATTCCATTTTTCTTGAATTTTCCTAGGCATGTGAAAACCGGAGGAATGGTACATGTTACGGCATGAGATGCAGCATATTCTCTTCTAAAGTTTAACAGGGAGAGGTGTGTGGTGTTTAGGGTTTCTTTTTCCTGCTTTGTACTCTGCACCATAACCAAACTTGTGATTCTATATGCTCTCCTTTATTTTAGCTGTTCTAACTTGATGCTCTGAGAGCATTGATTGGATATTTTGTAATTTTTTTAAAAAGTCTGATTGGTAATTTATGTTGAAGGTTAAATGGTGGTAAAAGCTTCTTAGAAGCTAGTTCTACAGTTGAAGGGTCTGAAAGAATTAGTGACTGACAGGGCAACCTCGAAATTCATGACAGAATGGAGATCTAATACTGGAAAGGGGGAGGAGTCTGGCTAGAGTCTAGGAATTAAAAAAAGGCCTACACACAATAAACCTCAGGAATGTCACCAATGAGGAAATGACCTTTCAGTCCAATTTCCTACTTAACTGGAACCCTTAAATTGACTAAGGCAGAAGAAACATTTATTAGCCTTCCCTTAACGTCAGTCAGCTGTTCTCAGTTCAGTGTCAGACTTTAAAAACAACTGCAGCTAAAGCATCATGCAGATGTGGAGCTCATTGCTTTGGCTGGGGTGCAAGGCATACTTCATCAGTATCTCCACACCCATGTGTTTATGGCTGAAACATATCTGACTCTGGCTTTAAAGTGTGCAGTTTCTCTTTCTGGAACGTGTAAAGTGACTTTAACATTCTAATGTAAGGGGGAGTGGATCTATAAAGATATTATTGGCTTTAGAGTCCTTTACATTTAAGTTACAGCTAGCCTTAGTTATGCCTGGAAGATGTTTTCATTGGTATTAAACAAAGTTGGTTTGTATATCAGATCTTGTCACTTGATTTACAAAAAAACACACCAAAATATTAAATTTCTTCCTGGAACACAAATAAATTACTCCAGAAAATACAATATTTTTGTGCTCCCTTCTTGGACCATCATGCTGAGAAAAATGTTGAGTTATGGGCAAGTGCCAGTTTCCTGCCCTGTGGTATTTTGCTTATAGGTACAGTATGCCTTGCTTTCTGGATTATTGCTCCACTTACAGAGTTTTCATTGTATTTCAGCAGATAGAATGGAACTGAGGGTTAAACACTTGCTCCATTTCCAGCAAAAAAGTGAAGGTCTCTTGCTTCAAAACATTCCTTAGCACTAGAATGTCTTTCCCATCCACCAGACTGAAGCAGAGAGAAATGTTCACCCTCTAAAGAATTATTTCAAAGTGAAATGGCTAGTTTTTAGAATGAAGATTGTAGTAAATCATCATTTAGTAAGCTAACCTTCCAAATTTCCAGCGTTTGTAATGCTCACTTGCTAAAGCAATGAAAAGGTTTTCCGCACCCCAAAAAGGAGAAAGACTCTCATACTGATTTTCCTGTTCAAGGCCATTTTGTATATGCTTCTGTGTTCGTGAGTGCTGTTTCATTTTCCATAGAGAGGGGATGATAATGTCTGCCACATTCTTACATTGTAACAAGCGGAATGGATGTGTCATCCACAGACATACAGTGTATGGGATGCTCTTTCCAGCCTTGACTGAAGGCACATAGACCTCTGATATCTATTTGCCTCTCTCTTCCCTTCAAGGAGCATTGCTTCAGCTGCCCCTTAAATGTAATTGCTACTTTTTCTTTTGCCAGGTGAGCAGTTGATTGTTCCTTGAATTCTTATCACTGTTGCTGTTTAACATCAGACTCCCAATAGAGCAAATTGTTGTGTCAGCTAATGTCTGCATCTTTGTAGTAATTTGTTTTTGTTTTGTTTTTCCTATTTACTCAAATTAAAAAGTCTTTTTGTTCTACTAAATATCCCCATTTTTACTAGTGAAGAGGCTGTTTTGTGTTTTTCTTGTTACCATTTGTTTATTCACTGCGCTGCTGGCAATGTGGAGACAAGGCTGTGGTTTGTTTAGCTGATAAACTGGAAGTTTTTAGGGATACAGACCAATGTTTGCATAATGCTGTAGCTTTGTCTTCTGTTATGGTTCAGTCTTGTGGACAGTCATGTGGACAAGCATCTGTAAACACAGTTTGCATTACAAAAACAGATGCATTTCTGGCCTCAGTGGTCGGTCTCAACCACCACCATCCCTGTCTCACACACACACACAGAGGTACACACACTTGTTATCCCATCTGAGGGTTTTAAAAAAAAAGTGACACATGTTTGTTTTCAGACATAAGTTTTTAGCT
This sequence comes from Heteronotia binoei, assembly GCF_032191835.1. Classification (NCBI taxonomy): domain Eukaryota; kingdom Metazoa; phylum Chordata; class Lepidosauria; order Squamata; family Gekkonidae; genus Heteronotia; species Heteronotia binoei. The sequence continues at coordinate 51,898,725 of NC_083224.1, forward strand.
GGTACCATAAATTATCACACCCACCTGTGCTATAATTTCCAGTGGGTGGTAGGTCCAAAATTTGGAATCCAGGTCTTCCTCCCTTTGAAGATATAATGTACCCGAATCCAGCAGGGATGTGCTCACAGCTCCTACTTCCTACTGCCTTCCCAAACCATAGCAGGCAGAGTGCAGCACCTGTTATGAATCTCAGACTAGGGAACTGGTTCAAATCCCAACTCTGTCATGAAACTGACTGAATGACTTTGAATCTGTTATGCTCTGTGTGCCTAACCTACCTCCCAAAGTGATGGTCAGGGTAAAAGAGGGGAGAGAAGCCTTGTAAACCACCTTGACCTCCCTTTGATGAAGGGCAGGATAGAAATGCAAAGCACAGCCAGATGGAGGGGGAAACCTCTATACTCAGTTTTGCCAGGTCCTTAGTAATTTTGGTGTTCTGGATTATGACCATGCCAAAATTTATATTAATCTTGTCCCTTGATTTTAAAAAAATGCAATAATGCTTATGTTCAGAAGACAGGTAAACCACTTATAACAAACTTTTGCTGTGGAAGTACCTCAGTTGTGATACCGAACTCATTATAAGTAAACAAAGCTCAAGTGTCATCAAAAGATAACTGAATATTCACCTGCAGTTGCCCTGACCTGGATAGCCCAGGCAAGCCCCATCTTGCCAGATTTTGAACGCTAAACAGAGTGGATTCTGGCAAGTACTTGAGTGGGAGATCTCCTTGGAATACCAGCAGTCGGGAGCTGGGGGAAGGCTCCATCCAGCCACCTCTCTGAATATCCTCCATGCTCCCAGTAGGGGTCAGTCATCAGAGGTCACCATGACTTCCAGGTGCGCCCTCTCTCTCCCCCTTTCTCTCTCTCTCTCTGTCAGATTTGGAGTTCAAATCTGAACATCCAAGTCTGACATGAATCACTACACTACGTGGGCTCTCATTAAGCTCTGTTATTTTTTCACATGATGAAGTTGATCAAGCATTTCTCAAAGAAGTTGAGATCATTCACTGACTGTAGAGGAAATAAATGTGTGCCTGGTACTTGTGGAACTTGTTGCTTAAAAAAGGAACTTGCTGCTGCAGGGCATTATGGAAATTGTTGAAGTAATTTTGAATAGTACATTTCTTATAGCTTAATCATAAGAAGCACTTAGGAATTTAACAGTGCAGAATTTCTCCAGCTGAAAATCAATGGTCTTGGAGTGGAACAGTTCCATGGGACTGCACTATATTTGTGCCAGTCAAGAATAATGTGATGTGGTGTTTTAATTACATTATTAAGAGGATTTAAAGGCTTGCTTGTTTTGCATTTTTTCCAGCATTTTTTTCCAGTAATACTCTGGTATTAGAGTAATTTGCATGTATTTCAGCTTGAATCAGAATTCTGCATCTGAGCAGAATTATTATTGGAAGCCTTATTCTTTCCCCTGTGTAATTCAGTTTTGGACACTGAAAAACTATAATTCTTCCTCCCCCCCCCCAAAAAAAAATATAACTATAGACACAAAATATGGAAAGCAAAAATAAATTTCATTCCTTGGAAAGGATTGACTGTGTTCTGAAGATTATTTTTTCAGGCGTTCAGAACTACCTATTAAGTAAAGGGCATGTGGTGGCTGCAATTATGTGAAAAGCTACTTTAAAAAATAGGGGGAAAGGCATGTTTATAGTTATAACTTTCTAATTGAAGCATTAGGTTATATCCTAGAAGTGTATTCAGGAAATTCAGTAGCATCTATTTGAAAAATTCTTAATTAGCAAAAAGAGTACCTGCCCGTCTGCGAGGAAACTTGTTCAACCAAGGGTGGAGCTGTCACTCGGTCCTCTGCCGCCTCCTTCACCCTGTGGCTTAGTCTGTTGGTAGCTGGTAGTTTTTGTTGTTAGGTAATTTATGTGTATTGGGATTTTGTGTAAGTTTATTTGTTGTCCATATGTGCATGGTCTAGTTTTGACAATGTGAGCATCCTTGAATCTGTATTAAGTGGAGAAAAGTGGGTTTACAGCATCCTTATGTAATAAGTTCTGTCACTGTTACAGTGCTTTTCAGTACCTCCATATTGGTTCCTCTAAGAAGCAAAATGCATAATCAGCACTAACATGTGAGGCAGGTGACTGCAAATATGTGTCTTCGGTGTTGTGTATAACTTGCTTCTTCTACTTAGGTCCATATAAGTTACACAAACACTGTAGATTTATTTGCTCCAGTGTACAGGTTTCAGAATATTGGTTCTAACTTGGCACAGAATTTGGTGTGTGCATGAATAAGGAGTTCATACAGTCCTCATTAGAATGCTTAGGCTGATAAATATCGGAGAGAGCTGAATAGGAAGAGGTCTTTGAGTGATTATAGCTTCTGGGCAATTCCACCATCCCTTTTAGTAGCTCTTCTTTTGCTCTCAGGGAATCCAAGTGATTTTTTTTTTCTACTAGTGAGCACAAATAGCATCGTAAACAAAGTGTTCCTTTTCTCCTTAGTGTTTTAAATCTGTCATGACACTGGTATTTCTCTGAGTACTTTTTTTTTCTCTTCCCCCCCAACCAGGGCTGTCTTTCCCATCCTTGGTACTGGAATCCAAAGAGAGAAAGAAGCTAGATCAGCTATAAAATTATTGGTGCATTCGAGTTCAGGTCTAAGTTTGGGGAGGGGGGTTATAGCTGTCACTTAAGAGAATCTATTGTGGAGATATATTATATTATTATTTTTCAGAGTATAACCTTTTCTAAAATAATTTGAATGCACCTGATCAAGGGCTTATTAAGGGTGCCACTGGACTATTGTTTCACTTTGCTGTAAGTGACTAACATGGTTACCCCTTTTCAATCATGGAAGAACATTCAGACATCCAGTCTCCCACATGTAGTCTGATACAACACAGATCACACAAGGTCATGTAAAGTAAAGGTAGTCCCCTGTGCAAGCACCAGTCATTTCCGACTCTGGGGTGACGTCACATCACAGCATTTTCACGGCAGACTTTTTTACAGAGTGGTTTTCCATTGCCTTCCCCAGTCATCTACACTTTCCCCCCAGCAAGCTGGGTACTCATTTTACCGACCTTGGAAGGATGGAGGCTGAGTCAGCCTTGAGCCAGCTACCTGAACTCAGCTTTCACCAGGATCAAATTCAGGTTGTGAGCAGAGAGTTCAGACTGCAGTACTGCAGCTTTACCACTCTGCGCCACGGGTTGCTACAAGGTCATGTACTCACTTAACCTCAACATTTTTTAAAAAAGCATACCCACACACATTTATAATGTGTTCAGAGATCATAATACACATCAATGTCTCTAGTTTGTAAGGGTTTTTCCATTCATTTCAAACATGATGATACTTTTATGTGCATCTGTTTTTAGAACTGCCAAACCCCATAATGCGTCAAGGGTATGCCAGTAGCTCACATTCACACTGACCTGTATTTCCACCTGCATGAGGCAAAATGGAAACAATAATGGAGATCATAACCTCTGTCCCTGAATAACTCTGGGGTAACAAAATGTTTCTGTTCATCACCACCACTGTGATGAAAAGAATTTGCTATTGTACGCACAATGCTTAGAGTGAATTTTTCTTTGCTTCTGGCACCATTTTTCAGTTGTTTCCTGGGCATAATGTGTAGCTTTGAGAAGGCTCTTATGTATGGCAACTACTGCTGGAGCTTCCTTTTCCAACAGTAAGACACACATTTCTCTTCTAAAAAGAGAAATCAAGGTAGTGGATATTAGAGTTGGCTGTTTGAAACTTGATACAGGATGTAGGAACTTGAAGGCAGAATGTAGATCAATATGTTTTGTTGGCTGAGGGTGTTCTCAGAGGAAAATAAACACTTCTTATTTTGCAGAGAAATAACATGTAAAAGCAGATTTAGGTCGGTAGCAGTGTTCCCTCTAAGCTGAATTAGCATGAGCTAGCTCACAGATTTTTAGCCTTCCACTCGCACATTTTTGTCTTAGCTCAGGAAGGATGACTCCAGAGCACGCTAATTTATGCAATAGCTCACAACTTTAATGCCAGTAGCTCACGGTAGAATTTTTGCTCACAAGACTCTGCAGCTTAGAGGGAACATAGGTGGGTAGCCATGTTGGCCTGAAGCATCAGAACAAAGTTTGAGTCCAGTGGCATCTTTAAGACCAATTCAAGGTATAAGCTTTCGTATGCAAGCGCTCTTCACAAAAGCTTATACATTGAATAAAATGTTGTTGATGTTAAAAATGCCACTGGACTCAAACTTTATCCAGCGTGTTCCATAGGTGTAATAATGCTGCTAGTCTTGAAGTGAAAATTTAGCTGCTCTCTATTTTTTATAAATTGGCAAAGCAACAAAATTTCATTTGGAGAAACTGACTCTGTCTTATATTATTGTTCATATAGTAACAGCTGCTGCTTTGGATTGTTGTAGAGTCCTCCTTCCGATTTCATCATTCCCAAATCGAAGGGAAGATGAGATTTAAAAAGAAATGCTAATTCTTATTTCATCCTACTTTTTTTTTAATCTCTCAGAATTTTGATGGTTACACTGTGGTTGTCATCACATTCTCTGTAGCTGCTTTCATGTGTAATTGGAAATTAGACATGTCTGGAGCTACATACTGATTACTGTTCCTTCTTTGATGTTGCAACATCATATTTTTAAAAAGCAGCTTTAGCAGTTTTACCCTTATAAAGGCAAGCCTTACCAATTCTGTATCTCATTTTTCTTAGGAAATGGTTGCGTTCCTCAGGCACCACCTGGAAGCAAAAGCTTTGTTGTGGGTTATATATTTCTGTTAGAATAGACATCTGTGAAGATATCTAAACGTTTATTTAATTGATCCTCCTTTGGTAGAGGTGATGGTATGTAGCTGGAAGCCCAGACGGTCCAATTTCAGACAAGCAGAAAAAGTTTTCTCAACAGAGCAGGTGAAGTTTTCTTGAAATGGAATGCTGATATTTTCCCCTATCCGAATTTAGTATGCTAGGCATCCCTTTTTTGTATTGTGAACAATGAATATTATTGAAGAGATTAGCTGTTGCCGTGGAACATTTTAAAAAAAAGTCTTAACCTAATTCTGTTTGTGTGTTCCAAAACTGATCCTTTAAAATCTGTTTAAGGGACTACATCCCCTTAATGCAGATCCACAACACTGTGTTCATATAAGGCAATTTCATATGTGAGGCTCAAATGCCCTTTGGAGTGTGTTTTATGCCTTTTGTGTTCAGTATTGCATGGGGAACATAAAAGAAAAATGGAGGGTTTGTTAATATGAGTTTTACACATTGATGTAAGCCATGTGCAGTGGTGTGCCCAAACTGTAACTGAGAGGAAGTGTTTGTAACACTAGCATTTCTTAATTCTAATGCTTTGAGGTGATACCTCACAGCCTTTGCTACAGTAGTTCCCTGTCCTTTCAGCTCTCTGTGTCATTGATTCTTACTCAGTAATACGTGGGGGGTACATCCTGTTCATTTAAGGTAGAGGCAAATCTCTGTGCCCCTGATTCAAAGGAAATGAGCATTTGCAATGAAGGCTGAGATGCTACAGGGGGACCCAAGATCAAAGCAGGAAGGGTTTGCTTCTGGGCTTCGGTGGCAGTTGAGGATATAAGCATGCAGGGGGTTGGATTCTTCACGATCTGTACCACCAAAGTGTCAGACTTTAAATAGGCGGCCTGTAATATCCCTTTATCTTTGCCCCACTGTAACAAACTGCAGCTCTGTGGGGCTGTTTCAGATTGGGAGAATGGTGGAGACAATCTGGATTGGAATCATACTGCCACATGGTGGTTGTTTGCAAAGGTTTATTTATTTATTTATTCGATTTATATCCCGCCCTACCCCACCAAGGCGGGCTCAGGGCGGCTTACAATACAAAAAGCTAACAAAGATCAGTTTAAAATACATTAATAATTATACAATAAAATACATAAAAATACATAAAGGTTAAAAAAATGCTATGAGTTCTGAGCCCCAGACCTTTATTGTGTATCCTGCTTGCAAAAGGGAAATGGGGAAGTCCACCCATATTAATAGTAGTGTGTGGCTTGTTTAATAGTCATTTAATTAGGAGTTACTCTGATAAGCTCGTGGCAAATTGGTGGCTATGTAGCTGAAGACTAGGATAGCCCATGTTTGTTGATGGACTTTAAGGCAAAATTAAAATAATATTACATGATAAATGATAAGATAATAGAAATTATGGTATAGTGATTAGAGTGTCATTCTTGGATTTGGGAGACCCAGTTTTGAATCTCTGTTTTGCCATGGAAGTTTGCTGAGTGAACCACTCTCAGCCTAACTTACTTTACAGGGTTGTTGTGAGGATAAAATGGACAAGAGATCAATATAAGCCACTTTGGATCCCCATTGGAGAGAAAGGTGTGGTGCAAATGAAATGGATAATGACAGTTGAAACATACACATTAAAAAAAACATTCAGGACTAAAACCATTAAAAGTACTAAGTAATTTCAAAACAAAAAGTGGATGCCCTGACCTGGATAGCCCAGGCAAACCCAATCTTGTCAGATCTCAGAAGCTAAGCAGTACTTGGATGGAAAACCTCCTTGGAATACCATTGCTGGAGGCAGGGGTGGGCTTTATTCAGCCACCTCTTTGAATATCCTCCATGCCTGCAGTAGGGGGTCAGTCACCAGTCACCAGAGATCATCATGACTTCCATGTGTGCACACACACTCTCATACACACACACATATAAAAATATAAAAAATCCCACCAAAAATGAATAACTGGCACTTACATGTAAGTTCCCTAATAATCACTAGATAGGACCAGAGACTTTCACTGTCATGAAAGTCATGGCAACTTGAATGTATACCCTTGACATTCTAGAAAGGAAGATGTTTTTCTGCCCTGTTACTCCTCTTGCTGATGAATGTTGAAGCTTCTTTTGAATTTGCTTAAATTCAGTTCCTTGTGAAATGTGAATATGTGTGCATTAGTGATTGACACGATTTCAGATGACCCCATATTAATTTTGTGAAGTTATTCTTTAATAATCTAAATCTAGTATGGATCCTACTTTCATTCCTGCACCAGGCAAAATGTATCAGCAGAACTCTCCAAAATCTTTCCATAATCATTTACTTATTATTTACCTTGCTGACTACTGGGAGTTTTACTCAGCAAAGAAATTTCATCTCAACATAGCCAAACATAGCTATTGACTGCTAAAGAGTCCTCTTATGGCATCTTTCTTTTTCTAGGTACAAGTACCAGTTTGGTCAAGATACTGAAATTTGTCAGCTGGTGGGTTCAAGCACCAAGAGGTGGCTTTATCTGACCCTGAGAAATAGATCAAAACTGCAGAGATGCACACAACCTTTGTAATCCTATTCACGGTGGCTTGCTTTGCAGTTTTCTAGAGGGATCTTCCTCCTCTTTCTCATTATCTTCCAGTCTGTGTTATCATGATGTTTCTCTCAAATTTGGGTAGCATTGGCTATTTATGTGTGGTTTGGGCTGCTGCGTGCACACTGCTGGCTAAAATGGTATGTTCCGCATCTGTGCTTGCCAGCTTCTCTGAACAGAGTTGCTAATCTGTTCTTTCTCTCTCCTCACTTAATTTTTTTTACTGCTTTCTCTTCATCTCTTTACTTTTCTCCTCTCTCTTCATACTTCCTCACCACTGCTCTCACAGGTTCGGCATGTCTAGTGGGATATAAAAAGACACCGCCACCAGTCCCACCTCGGACCACCTCAAAGCCGTTCATCTCTGTCACAGTGCAGAGCAGCACTGAATCGGCTCAGGACAACTACCTAGACAACCAGGACCACAAGAGTGAGGTCAACAGCCAGTCGGGACTGAGCAATTCTTCAGACAGCTTAGATAGTACCAGACCACCCAGTGTAACCAGAGGCAGCATTGTGACGCCAGCCAGAGAGCCTCCTGAATTACCCCAGAAAAATGCAGCCTTGAAAAGTGACAAGGGAACGCTGACTAACGAAGAGCCAAAGGTGGAGAATATCCCCAAAAGGAAGTTGTCATCTATAGGAATACAAGTATGGAATTGTTTGTTCTCATCAACAGTACAAAATGTCCTTAATATAGTAACTTTAACTTGTGCATACTTGTTCAGCTGCTTGAATGTTTTAATCTATGTAGTACACCTCAGGAGAAGCTCATAAAACAAACTGCTAGGACACTCAAAGGAGAAGCTTACAGGGAAAGATTTGCAAGAGCTTGTTCCATGTACCATATTTTAATTGGACCATCCACACCCACACATAGTTGAATTAAAAAACCTTTGGTTATCCGCTTGTGTTGTGCCCCACAGGAAAAATGGGTAGAAATAATGAAAATGGCTATAAAAATGGTTGTCACAGTGGCATAGGCAGAAGGATTTCGTAGCCTCCCAGGCAGGGGTAGAAGAGCTCTTGTGCATGAGTATGCTCTGTTCAGGCCTTGCATGACTGCTTGTCTTTTCTATACTGCCTTATCCCCTGGCTCAGTAGACTGTAGCCAACTGTGCATCAAGATTCAGTGCAGATGTATGTGCACTCCAGCGCACTGGGTTTGACTAATGTGTCGGAACTCCATGGGTGGCACCAAGGTGCTCATTTTTTCTTTTAGAGAGAGATGGAGGGTTTGGAAAAGGAGGGAAAGAAAATTGTGCATACACTGCAAATTTATACTGGATCTTTATTAGTTTAATTGTCATGGAAATTTTTCCTTTGGTGAGGATGCTAAAATTTTATACTAAAATATATTAACCCCCAGTCGTCCTCCCAAAAACTATAACTCCAAAGCTCTCTATCAGACCAATATCTCTGCTGTTTTTATATGTCTGAAAGGCCAAAAAGGGAACAAGGGGGAATGCATGTTAAAAAATATATATATATAAACAAAAGAAATACATCAACTTGGTCCCATATTCCTGGAGGAAGTTAGAAGTAGGCTTGGGTCTGGAAAGAATGGATGCTGCTGCTTTCATATGTATTGAAGTGGAACTGCTTTGGACTTAAGCGTGGCATCCTTGCCCAAAAAGGTGGATGTTTTTGCTGTGGAGGAAGGAATTGGTTTGAGTAAAATGAGCCATCTAGGTAAAGGCTGCAGAGAAATAGGAAGTTGACTGTGGAGAAGAGAAAAAGCAGAACATCTTTTCCTGGTCCTCATAACAATTTGCAAGTGTGCAAGTCCCCTAGACTGAAGGCTGGGAGAGGCAGGCAGTTCTTTAGGGATTTATCTAGTCTCCATCCATTCTTTTGCAACTATTTGTCCTCTTTTAAATGGAAAAGAGAGTGGGGTTTGAAGGGGCAAGTATGGGTTTAAGGGAATCCTTTGGTGCAGATCACCCCAATGCATTTCCAAGTGCCAGCCCTGCAAGTGTGATCAGTTCTTGGGGGCTGTCCAAAGGCAATGGGACTTTTACCTTTTTTGGCACTTACAGAGAGCCTGCTCACTCTGAGAGACTAACAAGATTTATTGAATGCAAAGTGAACTGATTACTTAAGGGCAGCACTACAACCAACAATGGAAAACTCATTCAGAACATTTTCCTGCCGTGACCAGAGGGCACCCTCACCCAAGAATCTACTAATTTTACTGGAGGGTTTCATTCATGCTGACACCCAACACAGAGGAAAAAAATCTCACCTATGTGTTGGCTTGCATGGAGAGATGTAGATTGGCAGAGGACCTTCCTACCCACCTCTCTATTGGGCTGTGGTAGGTAGATTACATACCATCCCTTTTCACCCCTTTCTCCTCATTGACCCAGATCCTTCAGGATAAGGGAGTCTTCTTGTGAGTCCTTGAAGAGGGTCTTTTTCTCCCTGGATCTCTCTCTGCCATCTGGCATATCTCTGCTTAGGGGGCAAGTTGCGCTGCCTTTGTTATCTCCCTGCCTGGCATTACATGCAGATATGTCTACTCCCTATGTTCGACTTTACCTAAATGTGCCTGTGTCCTTGGGTAACAGATAAACAATATATGCAGCTAAGGGCATCTTGTCTGTTAATATTGAAGCAAGACTTCAAAACAGAGAGAGTAGGACAAAGAATCCAAGATGGCTGTGAACCAGAAGTGGCTCGGGGCTCTAACTCACTTCAGAAATCCCAAATCTGAGTCATTACTGACAGCAGAACTGCTCTTTTTCATTATCCCTCCTCCTTTTTGGCACATTCTAGTCCAAATGTTCTTTGGTTCTTTTTCTTCTAAGGGTAAAGCATAAATTTGAATTGGTTTTCTATCAGAATAGCAATTTTTTAGTTCCTGGAATTCCTATAATTTTATACCCAGTCTAATAGGGAAATAATTGGGAATGCAGACTCTGTTCTTCTCAGTCAAGGGAGCAGCATATAGAAAAAGAAAAGACTATTTGGGCTTTTGCTCTCTGCTGCCAACTTTCCAAAGAGAGCCAGTGTGGTGTAGCGGTTAAGTCTGTGGATTCTTATCTGGGAGAACCAGGTTTGATTCCCCACTACTCCATTTACAGCTGCTGGAATGGTCTTGGGTTAGCCATAGCTATTGCAGGAGTTGTCCTTGAAAGGGCAGCCCCACCCACCTCACAGGGTGTCTGTTGTGGAGGGGAGAAGATATAGGAGATTGTAAGCCGCTCCGAGTCTCTGATTCAGAGAGAAGGACGGGGTATAAATCTGCATTCTTCCTCTTCTTCTTCTATAGTACCTTCTCATAGGAATCAGTCACTTGTCCTGTTCAGCAAAAATGGGATAGAACTTTTTAGTAACAAAGTATCCATGCGCAATAGCTGTGACTGAATAAGATAGCTGTGCTGGAGCTGATGCTTCCAAAGATAAGACTTGGATCCTATGACACTTTCCTTTTTGTTTCACTCTGGCCATTGCAGAAGTTTCTAGAAAAATACAGATCTTGTGCACACTGAGATGCTAGTGGCAGCCAGAGAGAAGCAGGAGGGGAACAATGCCATGGGATCCATCCCCCCAGGTCCTTGTTTGCTCTCTTCTGTGCATACCCTTCCAGGCTGATTATAGATATGGGAGTCTCTTTCAAGTGCTGGATGTGTAGTATTTATTTATTAATTCAGTTTTTATCCTGCTCCTTTTCCCACCAGGCAGGGCTCAGAGTGGCTTCCAGCAATTAAATACAATAAACTCAGCTTCCATTTTCCATCCATATCCATTTTTCTTGGAGTGCATATACCCATTGCGTGTTTTGGGGTTGCTGGGTTTTTTTTAATGCAATAGTCACATTCCCTCTGCAGCAGCACAATGACATTCTTTCTGTTTCCTTAATACACTGAATCCCAGGAGCAAAGATATAATATCCCTTGTGTTGTATCAGTGCAACACTAAAGAGAACATTTAGCTGGTTTTCAGGGCCAAAGGAAAATATGGTAGCATGTTTGAAATTGAAATGCTCTCAACCTGCCTATAAGGCCAGGATGTACCACACTGCCTTGGTCAGAGTTTGCTGGGAGCTCTGGAAGTGCATGCTTTGCCAAGAGCATAGCGCTGCCGGCTGTAATGCTGCTGAAGTCAGGGTGACATTGAAAGCAGGAAGACAGACAGACAGATTCTTCTCTACATGATCTTTAGGCTATATTCCTTCTATTTGTACATTGGTTTTGCCTGCCCCATTCCAAAGACTTGAGTAACATTTTTTCTTTAAAAAAAAAAAAACTTGAAGAGCAACTTTAAAATGTCAGTTGTTTAAACCCTACCCTTATGTCACATTAGTCTAGCCACTAAAAATAGTCCAAATAATATGAGATGAAAGAAAGAGGAAATTTTGCTCATGGCAAATTTTGCCCTGTACCTGCACAGTATTGTACGTTAAGGCCAGGGGTCATTTTGTAGAAAAATAGGTGGTGGCGCTCATCCAGGGATTGTGATGTAGCTGCACATACTATTCAATGGACAAGGAGGTGGAACTCTCAGAAGGAGGTGGAATTCTCAGAAAGGTTCAGGAGCTGTGCTCCTGTGAGCTCCCACTGAATCTGAGGCCTAGGGCAAATAAATGTGTTCCCCTCTAAGCCCCAGTCTCCACACACACACCCCTTTTTCCACAGGGCCACTCATTAAATCAAAAATTTCAACATAGCTGCTTTTAAAAAATATAAGTCAAAATTACTTAGGCTTAAGTTATTGTTGTGGGGGTACAAAAGCTGTCTTTAAAATCTCTGGATAAGAAAATGTCACCTAGGTCACTGTGGCAGCAATGTGCTACCTCCTTGTCTCTTTTCCCCTCCCTCCACAAAGATGTCACAGTACTGAAGCAATGCTAGTCATCTAGTAATTTCCTTGTTTGGGCCCTTTATGATACAGAGAAATTTTTGCTGCCTCTTGGCGTGTGGTGTCTGCATGATCACTCTGTGTGTGTGTGCGTGTGTTTGTATGCATGTTTGCCTCTTTCCTTCTAATGTGAATTCTAGCAGCAAGTTTTTGTGTTTTTGTTTTTTGTTTGTATCTTTTTTTTTTTGTTAATAAGGTTGACTGCCTTCAGCCAGTGGCAAAAGAGGAGCCCCCTCCATCAGCCACCAAATTCCAGTCCATCGGGGTACAGGTAGAGGACGAGTGGCGGTAAGTGGAAGAACCGGGCTCTTTTTTTAATTAAAAAAATCTCTTAAGCTGCAGTATCCTATTGATAGCTTAGATGCCCCATTTCTTTTTCCCCTTCAAATCACTGCTGAACAGCGGGGATTGCAGAACCTTCAACAGCATGTGCTCCTTACTTAAAAAAAAAAAAAAAGTTAACTTAGTAGTGTAAACAAATCATTGGAAGCCAGAAATGAAAGCTCGAACTGGTGATGTAATTATAGACGCTTGCCAGTTTTTGCTTGGATGGCCTATTGCAGTAAGCAGGCAACCTTATAATTTTGTCTGTCTGCATGTGTGGTGTGTGTGTATTTGTGTGTGGAGGGGGACAGGCCAGGGAAATGCAGTTCAGCTGCAGACACAATAAACACAAAAGCGTATTGTTGTCTCTGTGTGCTGTGGAACAAATTTAGCTCTCTGTGAGGGCTGCCTCTTCTGAATTCTCCCTTCCCCCCTCTTCTCTTTGTAGCAACAGCCACTCCCGCAGCATGTCCACCAAGCAGGACACAGATTCTGACACACAAGAACCGAATAACTCTAGCTGTAAATCATCTGAGAGAAGCCTTGCTGATTGTCCACCATGCAACAATTCCAACAGCCTTGATGCCAGTACGAGGCAAACAGCCATGCCCTCCCAGATCAAGAGAAACCTCTCCTATGGAGACAGCAATGACCCAGCCCTAGAGCCTTCCTCTCTTCCTCCTCCTGACCCTTGGCTTGAGACTTCCACCAACACTCCATCAGAACCAACACAGCCAGGAGCTTGCCGAAGGGACGGGTATTGGTTTCAGAAACTGCTGCAAGCAGAGACTGAAAGATTAGAAGGATGGTGTCGTCAGATGGACCAAGAGACCAAAGAGAACAATCTCTCTGAAGAAGGTTAGTATTGATGATGAGCTCTGCAGTGGAGAGCCATGAGTCTTCAGCTGAGGATTTGACAAAAATTCTGGATACTGGGAAGTGAGCTTTATTTTCTGTTGCATGGCATGACCTTGCAGAGAAAAGGATTGGGAACTTTGAACCCCAGTTTATGTATTTTTTTCTTTGAGGATTTGTTTTAATGGCATCCCACAATTTTAACAATAAAGAAGCAACTTCCCCAGATGCGTGCCTCACTTAACTGTTTTCTGGATTGTCATGTTCCTCATGATGTTTAGTTTTCCTCAGAGTCACTCCTATCCACACCCTCTGTGTTTCATACTCTGAAGCAGTTTAACACTGAAATGGAGCCTAAATGAGGTCTGGCTCACACAGGTAGCAGAATGAGAGGGCAGTGTTGACGTGAGGAAATAGTCTGTTACCATTGCAGGCAGCAGCAGAGGTGTCCAAATACATCAGTGCTTTTGTAAGTGGGAGGTTAGTGCATCATACAGTAAGCTAGGCTAGAACTTTTCTTTCTGGTATGCTTACATTCTCGTTTGGTGGGAAGTTGTACATAGGGAATCTTAAAAATGTATTTTAAAACCTCATCTGTAGTCTAATGTGGTGCAGTACATTCTGCCATGACAGAAGTCTATACTTCATTCTGTCTCAACCAGGCCTCACAGTGTTCTTCTGATACCTTTAAATGGAATTGAGGACTGAACAGGGCTAAGGCTCCAGAATCCTTGAGAAAACATAAGTAATGTGATCCCAAACTTTATACACGTTTCTTAGCCTGTGCAATGCACTTGCTTGTACACTTAAAAATAGCTTCCCTGTTTTGTTTTGTTTTAAAAGACTGGTTTCCCATTACTCACTTTGTAAAGTTAGTGATTGTCCTTGGAGAGGGAGGAGTGAATGAGAAGCCATGGATCCCAACTCCATAGTAAGAGCAAGTTGTGCTCAGAGCTCTGAAATATTAATGTTGCCAGTGTCGGGAGGGGGGGGTGGGTTGGCTCTGGAAGGATATAAAAATGAGTCTTCCAAAACTCTCCATTAGACTTCATTAATGCTCTGTTGCAAACAAAGAATCTTGCTGTCGTGTGGCTGTCTGCCATTCGTGATGGTGACTCTCATCCTGGTTGTGGCTGTTGGCAGAAGAACAAGGGCTAACAAAACATGCACAGACAAAAGAGCCGTACGTCATTTTTAATGACTTGTCATTAATGGCTTTGACTGAAAAACACTTTTGTTACTGGTATAAAAAGGGGGGGAAGAATAAGTATGTGTGAAGGACAAAAAGAGGCACTTTCACCTCAGATCTCCTTGTTGATTCAGTTAATGTCTTTCTGCCATGCTTGACTTCTTAAGTGTATTTTTTATTTTTCAGTCTTAGGCAAAGTCCTCAGTGCAGTGGGCAGTGCACAGTTACTAATGTCTCAGAAATTCCAGCAATTCCGTGGCCTCTGTGACCAAAACTTGGTGAGTATACAAACCTCTGAAAGCATTCTAATCTTTGCCGAGTATAGAATGGCATGCTTGACCATTTGCTTGGCTTTTGCCCAGGCATCAGAACAGCACTTATCTCCCCTGCTGGTCTCTTGGATACCAAGAGGTATCTTGGCGTAACGTGACTCAGTAGCAGAGGCCACATGTAAGTGGATAAATAGTCTCTTCCCAAGAAAGGCATGATTCATACTCTCTTTCCCCTGCCCTCACTCCTCCCCATATCCATACTGGGATAATACTAAACTATATTGCCGATGATTTTGGGTGACATTGCATCACGACATTTTCTTGGCAGACTTTTTTATGGGGTGGTTTGCGATTGCCTTCCCCAGTCATCTACACTTTACTCCCAGCAAGCTGGGTACATATTTTACCATCCTCAGAAGGGTGGAAGGCTGAGTCAACCTTGAGCCAGCTACCTGAACCCAGCTTCTGCCAAGAACGAATTCAGGTCATGAGCAGAGCTTGGACTGCAATACTGCAGCTTACCACTCTGTGCCATGGAACTCTTATATTTTAAGGTTTACTGTCCAATATATTGAAAGCACATTGGCCACTTAAATTGCATTATAAGTGTAACGTGTTGGCCAAAGATTGCACTGCTATTGTACTTTTATTACTTGACCTGCTCCCTCCATTCGTACACTTTCATGATTAATGTTAGTTAGCAATCCACTGCATAGTGAAGACTTTTGGATTTGTGGTGCAGCATGGAGACCATCCTCACAGTTTCTATATTTTGTTTCACAAATTAGGAAACTTGGTTTGCCTTAATACATGTATCTTCCTCTGTTACTGTTTACACTTTAATTTCAGAGCCAATTATTTCTTTCTTATAGTTTTCACATTGTTTCAATGCAGTTTAAACAGCTCTACTCTCCCTCACCTATCCTTTGTGTTGTACACATATCAGTAGGAAAAAATAACTGTCCCGTATTACATTTAATGGTAATTTGCATGACAAAGCAATAGAGATAGTCCAGTAGATCTTGAATTGCAGCATATCTTCTTACATTAATTTTTATCTGAATGCTGGTGAATACTTCTGAACAGACTAAAGTGGGAGATCTATGAGGACTCCTGGGCAGTGAGATATACCACTCTCAATTTCCTATTGCTACTTTCTCCTTCCCTCTCCCAAATAAGGGATGACATGGTGTATTCCATGCTTGCATCACTTTCCTGTGTCATGTCATTTCTCTGTACAGCTCTGGATTCCATATATTGCCTGCCATTGAAGCATACCAGCGACTGGGAAAGGGATTTGGTCAGGGTTGCAGATTTGGTGTACGGAATGAGGACACCTGGCCCCCCAAAAGCTCTGTGCAGAACTTTCCTAGTGTTTCTAGATTTGGTGTAATGCCAGCTGAGTGTTTTGAGAACAAAGGTGGTTTCTGAGCCATGTAAGACGTTACTTTCATCACAAGCTCATACAACAATGTATGAAAAAGTAAAATAATCTTGAATTTACTGGATTGCAGTTTTCTGAATTAGTTTGTCCAGGGAGACTATATTCTAAGGCTCAGGTAGAGCTAATTAGGAACTAGGGTCTTCACCAATAATACAAAGGTCCAATTCTCATAACGAAAAACTCCAGAGCAAATATATTTTATAATGTTTTTACTAGGAAATAATGTAAAAAGGGGTATAGTCACACACACATGCAATAAAACACACAATCAAGAACTAAGGGTTGATCAATAGGGAGTTGTAGGATTTGTTTAAGGCACTACCTGTCCAGATGTGCAGAGGTCCACAGATCGATGAAGCAGAAGACATGAATGTGGAAAGTGGCCCAAACAGAGTTTGGGGGTGCAAGTCTGTGGTAGTGTAAGACAAGACACACTGAACTGGCAGACCACATGGCCTTGTATTACCCAATTTGTGTCTCCAGGGAAAGGTATCATGTGATCCATGACGTAGAGGTCAGGTGACTTATGACACTAGTAGATGTGACCTCTGATGTCACAGAAGGGGCAGAACAGGGGAGGCTCCCAGGGGTTTGACAAGATTAGTGAGTCATGGTGGGTCAGAACCAAGTTTTAATGGTTTAATCAATTGAGCTGTGATACCCTGAAGAGGAGTAAGTGTAGAAGACAAAACGTTTATCCAGGTGTCAGATATTACCATAGCAGTAAACAAAGGAAAAGCTGAATTGCAGTAATGAGTCAGGAGCATGGCCACTTAATCAGATGGCCAAGGATTTGAGGAGGAAACAATATTTACCTGTTGAACCCATAATCTTATCAATCAGTTGGGAGGGGGAGAATAGCCAGTACAGGAAACTGCCTCTGTTGAAATCAGAGCCAGGCCCCAGCATGTTCTCTGCTATTTCACAGAGTGTTTCCTTGGCCTGTTTCTGACCATCCATTTTGTTTCCATAGCTTGGGGCCCCCTTAGCTGAAGTGGGATACCCCTAGAGGCAGGCAGTGTCTCCTGGCCACACTAAGAATAGTGTTGCAAGGGAAAAAAGGAACATCTTCCTTTCCAATTGCTTAGGAATCCACACTGTGCAAAACATTGTATTGAAATTAATTTGAAAACCTGCTCTTTTTAATTATTTTTTTTTCAGCAAGTACCAAGTGATAGAATCACTAAGCTCACTGAGAACAATTTTTCCCCAGCATGTTCATAAATTACACTGAATGTATGTACAATCCATGGACAGTGTACACATGAGCTCAAATTTACCTGTCAGTCTTCTTTATCCCTCTTTAACTGTTCTCCACTGGGAAAGCAAAACTCAATAGCCCTTTTTTGGTCTTTCAGCTTAGTGTGTTTATAGCAAGAAGCAAGTTCCTAAGCAACCACGTGACTGTGCCACTTTAGTAAGCCAATTTAATCACAACTTGAAGGTCTGCCTTGTTGGAATAAAATATAATCTTGATGACAATTGTGACAACATTCATAAAAGAATGCAGTACTCTCTTAACCCGACTATTCTGAATTGTGTATGACAACTGCTGGAATACCAAAGTTCCAGAGCGCTAAAATCTTTCTGGCAGGGCTAAGTTGTTGCTCCCAAGGAGCTGTTACATAATCAAGAATGTACATGTCAGTAGCCAAAACAGATCCAGCCTTTTCAATGTGAATTCAAAGTATTTTGCAATTCTTGTCTTGCATCTTCGTTCTAAATTGCAATAGCTACATGTAGTAATATCTAAGTCACTTGATTTTCCTCCTTCACATTTCCTTTTCTGCAGAACCCCAATTCCAATCCCAGGCCCACAGCACAGGACCTTGCTGGTTTCTGGGATCTCTTGCAATTGTCCATCGAAGACATCAGCATGAAATTTGATG
Source organism: Heteronotia binoei (assembly GCF_032191835.1). Taxonomy (NCBI): domain Eukaryota; kingdom Metazoa; phylum Chordata; class Lepidosauria; order Squamata; family Gekkonidae; genus Heteronotia; species Heteronotia binoei. The sequence continues at coordinate 51,916,909 of NC_083224.1, forward strand.
AGTTGTACCATCTAAAGGCTAATGGCTGGCAGTTGGCAGAGACACCGGAGAAGAAGGTGAGCATGGAACTCTTGGAGAAACCAAACACTATGTTCTGATGAAACCTGAAAGCTGGCACTGTTTGGTCACTAGCTTGTTATTGTATATTTTGTATTATAACATGGTGTTTTACAGTTGTCAGCTGCCTTCTTTAAGTGTTCTTTTAAACAAACAAGGCAGGTTACGAACTAATTCAAATGATGATGTAATCTCTTTTTTGTACTTCAGAGAAGTGTACAACACTGATTCCTGTGTCCATTGTGGACCATTAAACAAACCTTTGTGCCCTCAGAAGGGAGAATAACTATTTCCCATTGAAGCAGGGTTCTCAGTGTTAATGGCAATATTTCTGGCTCTGGAAGGGTTTCACTTTAAGAAATATGTGGCACTGCACTAGAACAACAGCCTCTACTTTTTATCTCTCACTGTGCTCTGGATATCAGAACATGACAAGATTGTAGTCTGAGCCAGGCTGTTTTTCCCTGCCATCTTCTCCTGCCAGCACCCACCTCCATATTTTTCTATCTGCTTATTTCATGTATATAGGACTAGAGCAGAAACTCTAAAGGAAAACAAATTGTTTGATTGTATCAGGTAGTCTTCAAGTGGTCGTCTATTCAGGTACACAGGCTGTCCTCCTTTGTTCCTGCTGGCCTTTCCTGCAGAGGGATGCTACCCTGTAAAGGAACTGAAAAGGAAGGTAAAAGTGCTTGCCCCTTCCTTCCCACATTATAGGGGGGGGGGGGTCTGTATCCTCTCTCAAGGGAGCAGGTTGGAAAGTGAGTTTCTGGCCTAGAGCTCAAAAATCTAGAATTTCTTCTGCACTGGCACAGAACCAGTGTGACTGCACAAATGACCACTGGAAGAACCTCAGTTACAGGTAAGCAAAAGCATAAGTGTGTGCTTTATTTATATTTGCTAAATATTAAGCAACATGGCTTGATCCTAACTGGGTCTGCTTGGAAGGAAGACCTATTGGTCTTTATAGTGACTGTGAATTAAGAGCCAGTTTGCTGTTAGTGGTCAAGTGTGTGAACTCAAGCCATGTTGCTTAATGTTCAGCAATTATAAATAAAGCACATTCATGTTTTTGCTTACCTGTAACTGAGGTTCTTCCAGTGGCCATTTGGGAGAACAGGGTTTGATTCCCCAGTCTTCCACATACACCAGCTGATGTGACCTTGCGTCGGCCACAAGTTCTCTAGGGTGTTCTGCTCAAGAGCAGTTCTGGGAGAGCTCTCTCAGCCCCACCTACCTCGCTGAAGAGCCAGTTTGGTGTAGTGGTTAAGTGTGCGGACTCTTATCTGGGAGAATCGGGTTTGATTCCCCACTCCTCCACTTACAGCTGCTGGAATGGCCTTGGGTTAGCCATAGCTGTCACAGGAGTTGTCCTTGAAAGGGCAGCTGCTGTGAGAGCCCTCTCAGCCCCACCCACCTCACAGGGTGTCTGTTGTAGGGGGAGAAGATATAGGAGATTGTAAGCCACTCTGAGTCTCTGATTCAGAGAGAAGGATGGGGTATAAATCTGCAATCGTCTTCTTCACAGTATCTGTTGTGGGGAGGGGAAAGGGAAAGGAGATTGTAAATTGCTCTGAGACTCCTTTGGGCAATAAAGGGCGGGTATAAATCCAATTTCCTCTTCTCCTTTCCAAGTAAGCATTCTCAGTCACAGCTGTAGTTGTTTTCTTATTAGATGTAAACTGATCACATCCCCCAGCAATAATAACACTCCCACAGAAAATCTTGGTTCAGACATAATGCCAAACAATGGTTTGGCTTTATGCTAGTGAGCCTGGAAAGAGAGAACTGGTTCCTTGCACAATCCCCCACCCCAGCCCTGTTCACAAATTAAATTGAATGTTTGTAAAATCCATGTACAATGTACACATGATTTTTCTTTAAACATGTGTTGGGTCATTCTTATTTATTTAAAGCATCTATTAGTGCCTTTCTACCTTGCAGAACTGATGATGACTTACAAAGTAACTAAAACAACAATAATAAAAACACATAAAAGATTGCAATTTAAAATCTCAGTCAGGACTGCCAATGAATAAAAAAACTAAATTAGTCAAATACGGTCCTAAATAAAATTGTCCTAAATAAAACTAAAATAAACATAATTCTTATGATACCTTTAATGCACGTACTGCTCAGTGTGTGTAACAAACTTGCATTTATCCAGGTGTTGGTTTCTGGCTTCAGTTGTAAAGTGAACATACATTGGCTCTTTCTTCTAAACCAGATGTACATGCAGGGTAACGTGAAAGTTGTTTAGCTACTGACTTTCATGAAACCATGGGGCTCTGTTGTGTTCATGGTCTTGCCATAAAAGAGGACACAATTAGACTATGATGCACACAGAGGGATGCGAACTGATTGAGCCCAAGGATCCTTCTGGGATCACTTATATACTGCCCAAAGAATTGTGGCATTATGACTGAACCTCAGACAGTATCATGTTAGTTTGGCAGTTGTTTTTTTTTTTTTTTAAAAATACTGCTGCATCACTGGGAACCTCTTTATAATTGCAGAATTGGTGACTGCAAAAAGTGTGTCCCTTTGAGATAGTACATAGAATTCAAAAGTGCTAGGTTAAATTGCTCCTGTCTCAACCTAATTGTAAACATAATTACAAGGAATGCATTTTGGGCTCAAAATTTTTAAAGTTTGATTCTTTTAATTGATACGAATTCAATGCTACCTATCTCTGAAATAGTGTATTGTGACCTACTGGTATTTAGTTCTTGTGGCTGACTGGCTCATGTTGTTATTTTATATTTTATGTTGATGGTTTGAAAAGTGTGGATTTTTTTTAAAAATGGATTGTATTTAATTTGCATTTTGTCTTTATATGTTTCTTTGGAAACATGCCCTGAATAAATATATTTTAAAGGTAAATTAACTGGCAAGCAAAACCAGGACTGGATCTATATGTTTTTTGAGGGGGGGCAAAATTAAATAATGACACCCCCTTTTGGGCCATTCTATCTTATGGTCCCATAGAATACAATGGACTCCATACCCATTTTGACGTCCCCCCTCCGTCAGCACCCGGGGCAAGCACCCCCCTCTGCCCCCCCCCAGATCCAGCCCTGAGCAAAGTTGTTTGCATACAAATAAATAGAGTAAAATGAAGATGTGTGTACCCATTGTGTAATCTGGTGTTCTTTGTTCTTCTTTAAAGGAAGAGAAGAAAGCACCCCCTCCTGTGCCAAAGAAGCCAGCCAAATCTAAATCTCAGCTAAACAGGGACAAGGCCTCTGATTCAGTGGATAAACAGCGCCAGGAAGCTCGCAAGCGACTGATGGCGGCAAAGCGTGCTGCCTCGGTCCGGCAGAACTCTGCCACAGAGAGTGCGGACAGCATTGAAATCTACGTTCCTGAGGCACAGACCCGTCTTTGAGCAAGGGGAAGAGAGGAGGAAAACGCACTCTTTTTCACATCATTAAAAGGAAAAAAAGGTTCACTAAACTTAGTGTGATTTATTTGGTCTAGAGACACAGAGCCAATCTTTCAAAGGGCTCCCAATTTGGCTTTTTCTCTCTCTTTCTCTCTCCAGCTTTAAGTAATGAAGATTTTGAAAGGAAATTCCCTTTTCCCAATCTGGTTTCTCTCTCTCCCTTGACCCTTCCTGCCCTTTCACACTGGCTGTGGTGTGGTGGAACAGACTCTTGGAAACACAGTCCTTTAGACTTGGAACTGCATCCTTTTTACTTGTTCTATCTAAGGAAAATTATTAGCTTGTTTACATGAAACGGACAAAATGAAACCAAGCCTTGGGCACTTGCCATGCTGTGCTTTTTCTCCTCTCCGCTGTATTTTTTGTCCTCCCCTTCCACACATGGTCTCTCTCTTTCTCTTTCTGTCTGCACCCTATCCCTTGTCGTCCTCCTGCTAGCCTTCCTTCTTCCGTCATCCTTTCTCTGCATGGCGTTGTTTACTGTGTTGGAAGTAAACTCTTCCACAGAGCTCCAGAAGAGAACACCTGTTCAGCGTGTACTGTTGTTGCACTCTGCTAGTGAGCAGCCTTTTGCAGTTTTTTTAATGTATTATTTTTTTTCCTTGATGGTGGGCGGGGTGTGGGAGGCCAAGCAGGGAGGGGGAGGTGACTGGGCTTTGGGGTTCATGTATCTGTAGCTTAACATACACAAAGGGCAAGGTCAATGGGGTGTGTAAACTAGGCTGTCTGTTCATGCCACTTGGAAGCAGGCTTGCAATAAGATAGAGTTGGGCAACACTCCTGTGAAGGATGCCACAAAAGGAAGATGCCCCCTTTCAGGGTGCCCAGTTCATACTACACAGTGGATATGCACACATGCACACATACACTTCTTTCTGCAATTCCCCCTCCCCTACCTGCAAGGGTTTTTGTTCTGTTGGGTTGCTTTGTTTTTTGTTTTTTTGTTTTTGCAAGGGTCACTCTTTAAGAAGGCAGCTGCTACACAAGACAACACTGTCTCCAAAGGGGTATGTAATATTACACCATTGTTGGGTGAAAGATGATGGCTTCAGAAAAAAAAAGGAAAGAAAAAGAAAGAGTAGTTAGCTATTGGGGGGCTGGCAGTTTGCCTGCCTGCCTGTATGTATGTGTACATATGCATATACACGCTTAGTAGGATCTGTATATTTAACACATACACACATATACATACCCATGCGCGCACACACGCATTTGGATGGTGTTTGTAAAAAAAAACAAAAAAGCACCTCAGTGAGAGTGGGTGTATGTACAGCATATATTTTTACATGTACTATAGCTAGATGTGTGTAAAAGTGTGTGCAAAAATATATACCCGTGTATAATCAAATTACTTTTTCCAGTCCCACCCCCTTTGTATCCCATGTTCTGTGGGGAACACTCACTAATTTCACGTTGGCCCTTCTTCTCCCATTTTGGCCTCATGTTGTGGAGCCAGAAGTTAATGACTTCTCCACCTTCTCTCTCAACCCCCCTCTTCCCCACCCCCACCCCCAGTGTGCATTTGTCTCAAAGCTGAACACTCACATTGTGGAAGAATGATAGAAGCTATTTTGTTAATGGTTTCAAATAGTCAAAATGCTGAAAGAATTTTATACCAATGTGTTGGTAATTTTAGGAGGCAATAGAAAATCCTAATTTTGTCATGCACATGTCTGCTGTCTATGCATATACAGATCTCTCCACCTCATGTGCAACCTGTCTTTCTGGTAAAAACTTGCCATAGAGAATGTGGTTTCCAATCAAGGCAGACTTATTTTCCTCTTATTCACCACCCCGCCACATGCTAAATGGTGGTAGAGATTTCTTTGATGACTTTTAAACAAATGGCTAGTAGCCACAGTTCTTTCTATTAAAATCTGAAACACTTGGAATGGAACTGATATTTCTCAGGTTTCCCCCAAGCAGTAATTTTGGAGGGCAGTGGCATCTGCCAAATGTCTGAACCCCATGTATTCCACACAAAATCAGTGAGATGAAATTTTAAAACTCTGTAAATGCAGTTTAAATCAGTTTATGAATTACAGCCAAGATAAATTTTCACCGTGCCGCAGCACTGCTTCACATATGATGTGCTGGTAAACACATTTGCCTCTGTATGTACAATTCTTCTCTCTAGCACATGTACCTGCATGAGGCATGTGTTTGCCACATTCACCCTTTTACAGGTTCTGTGCATGCAAAAGTGTGTTAATGTGTACAACTGAAGAGTGTGAAGCAGCACCAGTTTGCAGCAAAAAAGGACTGAAAGGATAATGGGTTCGATACTGTGTTGTAAAGGAAGTTGGGCTTTGGGGAATATTTCAGAACAGTCTGAGCCATGCTGCACATAGCTAGAAATATGAGTTTCCTCTCCTACCTCAGTGGAGGGGTGAGATCAAAGCAAAAGCAGCTGAAACAATAAAGCTTCCATTCAACATATAGCTCTGAGGCCTTCTCGCTTCTTAAAAATGTAGTAATGAAGCAGGAGTGGTTTTCTGTATTATAGAAGAGCACCGAAAGATGTTTACATGGACATCCTTTGCATGCAATATATTTGAAATGACAATAGCCTGAATATGGTGGTTTTTTTGTATTCCAATCGTTGGAATGCAGTTGGCTCAGATTTCCTGTCCATTGTGTGCGCATGCGCACACACCCTTTGCTTTAAAATACCTCCCATCTCTCTAGGAGACTTAACAGGCTTTGAGAAATAACTTTCATATATGAATTAGTTTTAGTTAGTAGGGTGACAAGGTAGCACATCATCTACCTCTTCTTGCAGAATCCACATTTCACCATCACTGCTACGCCCTCTGTTATAGAAACCTAGTATCCAGGGATGATGATGATGACTGCAGATTTATACCCCGTCCTTCTCTCTGAATCAGAGACTCAGAGCGGCTTACAATCTCCTATATCTTCTGCCCCCATAACAGACATCCTGTGAGGTGGGTGGGGCTGAGAGGGCTCTCACAGCAGCTGCCCTTTCAAGGACAACTCCTGCGATAACTGTGGCTAACCCAAGGCCATTCCAGCAGCCGTAAGTGGAGGAGTGGGGAATCAAACCCGGTTCTCTCAGATAAGAGTCCACACACTTAACCACTACACCAAATTGAAATAATGGCCTTCCAGACACCCAGATCTCAGCAGTCTCTGTAAGGGGACAAAGCAGGTAGCTCAATAGTTGCAAAACCCTTTTAAAAAAAATACCTTCAAAGGATTGTGAACCTACTAAATTTCCTCTATTCCTACATTTCTTGTGTGGTTACTGAATAGCTGGGAATGGATTAAATATAGTTCAAAAATTGCTTGAATGTAACAAGAATACAGCCACTGCCGGCCCATGTATTAGGATCAACTGCAGCTTATCCTGATCAGTTAAGTGCAAAGATATAGCTGTTTCAGACATCCTTAAATCTAACCTTTTCTAACTTTTCCCCCTTGCCACTTCAAGGTATCACTTCCATTGTAGGACAAGTCCACAAAAGAATAGGTTTGTTTCAGTAAAAAGGCTAGGAAGATTGGCGTAACTTCATCTCTTGTAGCAATAGTTGTGGGTGGGGGGGAAGACTGTGGTGTATCTTGCGTTCCTCTCCCTATTGTTTTAAATTCCGTCACTTTCCTGGTTTCAGTGTTTTCAAGAGACAATCTAGAGAGATCTGACACTCAAGTGGCTCTGAACAGCCCCTGCTTGGTTCAACTGTGCTCCCTAGATGCTTCTGTAGTTCTGTTTATCTAATAGTTGTGTGGATTTAAAACAAAGTGTACATAGAATGCTTTGGTTAATAACATTATTATTTTTCATGACCACAAATATGAAAAAAAAAATTGTGACACTTTCCCCTCAGTGATTTAGCTTAGTTCTATGGCAGAAAACTAAATTGTTTAGGCCCATGATTGTTAATTTCATGACACTTTTTTAAAAAAAAAAATGAAAAATGAAGCCTTGTACCTAGCCCCTTGGCCCAACGTTTTGTAATGTGAATTTGCTGCCATTGTAGACTACAGTAAAAACAAAGAGAAGGTGCCTCATGGGTGCCCTGATATCTGTGTCTCTTGCAGTTTGTGATATCCAGTTTCTGCATCCAGCTACAAAAATGGAGAAACTATGTTTTAAAACAACCAAGAGTTGTGGTTAAAGAACAGTATGTTATTTGTTGCCTGTTGAGGCTGCATGGTCATCTTAAAAAAGACACTTGGTGGTGGTAAGAATGTTTTCAAACTCCATATCCACAGTCCAGCATGGTTGGATCTTCTGCTTTTTACACATGGATGCCATGCCAGAATTGAAGCCCAAATCTACTTTGCAGAAAAGAGACTCTTGGGAAAAGATTGTTTCATAAGGAGAGCACTGCTGAGTCAAAGCAATAGGTGGCTCATCTTTCCTGTTTCCATCAGTGGCCAAGCTAATGGCTTTGGGAAGCTCATAGGGTCTGTTCTGGATTTTGGGCTCTTGATTCTTAGTAACTACCCTTCTGAGATATTATAGTAACTATCTCTGCCAACATAGCTCTACAGTGTGAATGAGCTTGTTACTATTGTGGGATTTGTTTTGTCTGCTCTTTTCCCAGTTATCAAGCAATAGGGAATATCTTTCCTTCCCCCCCCCCCAGGAAGCTGGGTTATGTTGTCCCCCCACCACACACTCCAAAGTGTTTAAGGATTGATAAGAGGTTTTCATTGCTTGCTATGCACCAGAACAGAATAGGGCAAAGATCCTTCCTTGGAGCTGCGGTTCAGGTTTAATAAGCACAGGCCAGTTTTAAATAGAATGCAAGCACAGTAAGGCCAAAGGCACTCTTCTGTAGCACTTTGCACTCGCACAAATCCTCCAGTGAAGAGAACATAAGCACAGCCCTGGTGAGATGGATCAGATTATGTCCTTCATTCTCTGTTTCAAACAGTGGACAGCTGGGCACAGTGGCTAAGGCCTTCCTTTGATGTTGCCTCTGAGCACTGCTATTTAGAGATTTGCTGCCTCTGGGCATGGGGGTTCCTTTGTGATTCCGGCCAACCCTCTTTTAAATCCATCTCTGTTCATGACTATCACTGCAGGCACTGACACTCATTTACTTAGTCATTGGGTAAAAAAGTATTTCCGTATGCCTGACCAGAGCTGAGTACCCATAAACATCATTGAGTGTCCCTGAGCTCTAGTATTATGGGAGGAGGAGTTCTCTCTACCCCATATACAATTTGTGGTTTTGTCTAAACTGAAAAGTTCCCAATACCAAACCTTTTGAGACACCGCTGTTCACATCTCTACATTATGAGAACTGTCTATATATTCGTAGTCTCTGCTTCCTATCAGTTTACCAATTTTATTCATAAGACAGTGAAGCAGAGAAATAGCAAGGTGGACACAGACTTACTGGTATGAAGCGAAGTTTACTTTTTGGTACCAAAAGGCGGATCCCAGTTTGGGCAGAACAGCCCCACAAAACTGAGATGCATTTCCCTGAGTGCATACAGTTTTTCTAGCAAGCAAGAAAGTGAGTAGGCCGGCGTAAGCTTATCTGATTTCAAAGATCCCGCCTCACGGATCTCTCCCCAGTAAATTTCCATGATATCATTCCCTTACTTATCTCATTATAGCAAGTTGCCTCTAAGAGGCCGCTTCTCTTCTCTCTCTTGCCAGCTTAGGCATACACCCACTTTACTGGGGCCAGTGTTTTAACAGAATGTTACATCAGACAGTCTAGATTAGAGGCAACTCGTGCTCTTATTCAATATAGCTATTGTTATTAATTATTCAGGGTATTAATTATTCAGGGGCTCTCCTTCATTCCCCCCTTTCGATCTTTTGAAAACTTATTTAGTCTGAAGGAGACTGACTATCCTCAAACAAAGTAATAAAGTACTGTTTCCTTTCCTCTGGAGACATATACATAATGTTAACATTTTTCCCTAAGGGAGTGAGTGCCTTCATGGCATTATTAACACTAGACCTCATTATAGGAATTAAACATAGCAATAACATTAAGCCTCCAAAAGAAATACCAATTAAGAATAGAATACATTTCCAGTCTCCCATAATTTCCCCAAACCATGATATATCCAAATTTTTCCATGTCTGCACTGGTACATGAGCATTTTTACGAATTTCAGATGCTATATTATGTACAGCTTCTCCACTATCATCAATATTTAAACAATTTGAAAGGTTAAATTTCCCACAGGCACCACCTTCTCCAGCCAGCAAATAATCCAGTGCCAACAGATTCTGATATATTGCTGCACGCATCTGGGTCTGCTGTCTAGCTAACAACTCTAATGCCATGGCTGTTTGATTTGTTATAATCTCTACCACAGTTTGCAATCTAATAATTTGACTAAGCATATACACAGGTGTTCAATAACCCCAGGTCCCATCCTGCGCCCACGTGGCTGGGCCATAATATTCAATGATCTGTTGTGGGGGCCATTCATCTCCCCACTGTGTACCTCCAATGTCCAGAGAATGCTTTGATTAACATAATCATCGAACACTGAGGTTCCTAGAGCTGAACCAACATTTGAAGGAAAAAGGAAAAAGCTGGGACATAGTCCCATGCCATCTCCTGGGCAGGAGAGTATAAGCCATTTTACCACAGATCCACTATAACCCTTCAGGAGCCATCTATTGATCAGAGGACTCTGAAGCAGCATTGGAATATTTATGCTGCTAATATTTTCCCATGGCTGAAAATTATCTATAACAGTACCATTCGCTTGTACCCATTTTGGTTTCTCCTTAGTGGAGCTAACTAGCAGGATTCTGCGGCATGGAGAATGCCCAACGTGCTTTCCATTCATCCATAGCACAGCTCGAGAAATGCACAATTATCCATTCACAACTGCCTGCAACTCCCAAATTTTTCTCTCTTCTGGCCTTGACTCCAATCTAGGTTTATTCCATCAAGCCAAGTCTAAAGGCAAAACTTTCATGCCAACCCAAGGCCATCTTTCACTCATCAGCGGACCTTCGCACACCCAAAAGTTTAAAATATTTAGGGAGGCGGGTATCTCTTCAGCCAGGGCCCACAGTTAAGTCGGGCAGCGGAAACTCCCTCTATAGGGTATTGTCCCTCCTGAATCGGGATGTTCAGTTTTTGCCTGATAACATGACACTCCACGTTCTACACAAAGTATTTTTGTATTTTGTTCTATGCAAGCCCCATACACTTCCCTAGATTGAACACGCAGCATGCGTTGTGAACTCTCCCCGTCCCAACATTTAGAACATCTTACATTTGAGAACTACACACATAAGCAAAAGCACAGCAGAAGGACACAGCAATAAAAGCACTTGAAGCATGCATAATTCTTTGGTTACACACTCAACACAAGGAATAATAAGGGAGGCTCAAGAGAGTCAGAATAACTAATGCAAGGAATTATCTAACTCTCTGTTGCTCCAGATGACTTCCCCAAAGCTTCGGCCATGCGTAGACCAGCCAGCTTCCAGGGGTGGCTGGGGCAAGGCTTGCCGATGAAGCTCAGGGGCGCTGGACCTGCTTTCAAACAAGTCCCACCAGCTACAAGCTGCTGACTTTTAACAATCTTTACTGGATGGCTTAAGACCGGATCGAGTCTTTAGTAAGTTTCAGAGTCAATGGCTTTCCTGGGACTGGCTGTACTTTCCAATGATCTGCAGCACATTTTCAGTGGAACCAATGGATCCAGGCTGCCACTTCTTGGACCTTGACAGCTGTAGGGGAACTTAAAAGAACAGTAAAGGGGCCCTTTCATTTAGGCTGTAAAGTCATTGCCCTCCAGCTTTTAACCCACACACTGTCTCCTAGCTGGTAAGCATGTACAGGAGAATAAATTTGATATGGCAAGGTCTCAAACACATATCTATTCACATCTTTTACAGCTTTGCCCAAGGCTTGCAGTTCCTCACAAGTTATAAGGCTCCCTAACTGTGAGGGGTTGCCCCTAACTCCCTAGACTGTAGGGGGTGGTCTTCCATAACTTCTAGGCAGTCATGTTCTGATTCTTCCCCAGGAGTTGGCAACAGAAAAGCTGGGTTCAGAGTTGACACAGTCACTATTTTCACACGGGGATTTTCACACATAAGAGCGTGGTATCTGACCATGCGGGCATTAGTGAACCAATAGTTCCCCTTGTGCTCAAGAAGCATTTGCACATAATCAGGCATTCTCACTTCAAGCTGGCTCCCGAAGGTAAACTTGTCTGCTTCCTTCACAAGTTTTACTACAGCTGCTATTGGATGCATACGGGGTGGGGTGGGGGAGCCACCCTTTAGCCACAGTCTCTTGCTGCTTGGACAGATATGCCCCTGGTCGGGGCTAAGATCCCAGCAATTGAGTTAGAATGCCTGCAGCTATTCTTTCTCGCTCATGCACATACAGAGTAAAGAGTTTTTTTGGTATTTGGTAATCCCAGGACTGGAGCCTTCATGAGCTGGTGTTTTAAGGTTTCAAAGGCATTTTGACCTTGCTCTGTCCATTCAAAAGGTGCTTTTTCTCCCCCCCCCCCCCCCCCCCCCGCTTTGTGGCTTTGTACAAGGGCTTAGCTGTTATAGCAAAATCGGGGTCTCCAATTTTGCAGAACCCTGCTGCTCCCAGGAACTCTCTTAGCTGGCGTCTGGTAGTGGGCACGGGAATGACACACACAATCTCTTTCCATTCTCTGCCTAGCTGCTGTTTGCCCTGGGATATATGGAAGTCCAAAAACTTCATTGTCTCTTGGCATAGCTATGCTTTCTTTCAAGACACTTTATACCCAGCCTCAGTCAGGAGCATTAGCAGGGCAGCAGTGGCATCTTGGCAAGTCTGTAAGTCTTTGGCTCCTATCAGAATATCATCACAGTTCTTTGGTTTCCACCATTCATTCCTTGCCTCCGTACAGCCCCTCTGCGCTAGATATAAAACCCGGAAAAGTCAAGGGGGAGACCGTGGAGGAGCTAGATGTTTGCTCAGTACTGGGAGAGAGTTCAGTGTTGGAGAATTCTAGGGGTGAACTAAGACCTGCTGCTAGTCCTTGATTGTTAGACACAGGCATGGGATAAAGGGGAGCTTGGAACGATCGTTCAGGAAACAACTGCTGGATTGGATTTAAAGTTCGCAGAGATCTTGCTCACCCTTTCACAGCCCCGGCTTCTTCTTTCATCCCTACTTCCTGGTTCCCCTCAAAGGTTTCTGGAGCACTTTTAACTGGCTGCACTTGGCTCTTGCCTTCAGCCTCACCGTCTGCTGCCCCAGCACCTCCTTCAGCTGGCAGCATCGGGAGAGGTGGATACACTGGAACATATGGTGGGGGACTAGCCAAGGAGTCTTCTGATTCGGCATCTAACATTGGGGGCTTTTCCTTCTTTGGAGGGGTCGTTGTTTTTGTTAACATGTCCTGGCACAAAGCCATAACTTGACTTGCAGCTTTGGCAGCAGCCCTCTAAGCCCATTTTTCCTCTGCAACTTTCCTGGCCACCAGTAAGACTTCTGCACCATTGCTGCCCAACTGTCAATGTAGGGGACTGTGTCTTGGGGACTGTGCTACACTCTTGTAAACTTTGTGAACCAAGCCTTGGTCAAAGGTACCCTCGGGTGGCCATTCTACATGTAAGGCCACCCAGTCTTTCTGACATAACGGTTTCAGAGTTCCGGGAGTCAATTTGACTCCATAATCATCACAGAAATGTTCCTTGAAGTTTTTACACATGTACTCTAGCGGGGGTTTTGACTGATTTCCACCCATGATCCCAGACATTTAGACAAGACACTTCTAAGGAAAACAGAAATCAGCAGCTGCCAATAAGGGGTCTGGCAGCCAGGGAGCCTGGGGGTTTTCACTTCCTCTCTCTCGTGACCCAGTGAAGTCGCCCTACTGGGAACTGCACAAGAGAAAGTCCTTCTCGCTTAGAGGCCTCCTCTCATTCACACATGCACACACACCACAGAAATCCTCCCAAATCCTAGCTTCTGTGCTTCAGCTCCACAGCGGAGCCTAATAGACAGAGCTTAAGGGGTGATTAGACCCTTCTCTCCTAAGGAGAGGTAATCAGAATTCCCAGACAGTTCATACTCACAATTCTGAAGGTCTTCCGATTCCCTGGATACATCAGTTCAATCAGGCACAGGATCTTGGTTGGCAAACCAGACACCTTCCCCCCACCGGGGCAGAGAGAGCTGGACTCAATCAAAAATGTGACCGTGGCGCCTAGTTTGATCTTCCTCCCATGAGGGTGGAAGGCGGAGAGTTATGCAGCCACCCCAAGGGGAAGGAAATATCCTACCCCGTTATTTTCCCATTGGCCAATACACCAAAATGAAGCAGAGAAATAACGAGGTCTGCACAGACTTAGTGGTATGAAGCGAGGTTTACTTTTTGGTACCAAAAGGCGGATCCCAGTTTGGGCAGAACAGCCCCACAAAACTGAGATGCATTTCTGAGTGCATACAGTTTTTCTAGCAAGCAAGAAAGCGAGTAGGCTGCCGTAAGCTTATCCGATTTCAAAGATCCCGCCTCACGGATCTCTCCCCAGTAAATTTCCATGACGTCATTTCCTTACTTATCTCATTATAGCAAGTTGCCTCAAAGAGGCCGCTTCTCTTATCTCTCTTGCCAGCTTAGGTATACACCCACTTTACTGGGGCCAGCGTTTTAACAGAATGTTACATCAGAGTCTACATTAGAGGCAACTCGTGCTCTTATTCAATATAGCTATTATTATTTGGGATATTAATTATTTAGGGGCTCTCCTTCAACAGCCTGCCCTCATATACCATGGCTGTTAAGCTTCCTCAAAAATCTTTGGTGAGGTACCTTGTAAATAACCTTTTTAATGTCTATTGGATAAATGTTTCTTCAGATCTAGCAGGAAACTGTAGGGAAGCTGTTGGACTTCTGGATGACAAAGGAATGAAAGTGTTACTTAAGGGAGATGGTGGGGAAATGAAATTGCTTCTTTGCATCTGATTTCACTGTAGAAAATGTATCCTATGCTGGAGCCTGTCTTAGGGGAATGGTGTCTGAAGAATTAGGTCAGATTCAGATGAGAAGTGATAAAGTTCCAGGACTACTAGGCAAACTTAGAACAGGTAAGTCTCTGGGTCCAGATGGCATACACCCAAGTTAAGGAACTCAAGTGGGAAATGGCGGCTCTTCAAACCAGCACATGTAACTTGTCACTAAAACCAACCTCCAAACTGGAGGACTAGAAAGTGGCAATAGTCACATCAGCTGGGGTCCAGGGAATTATAGGCCACTTGCCTAACACCAGGAAAATCAGTAGAAAGAGAATTATTACGCACATGGAGGAACAAAGGAATGCTCAACATGGCTTCTACCAAAGGAAATCTTGCCTTGCCAACCTTTCAGAATTCTTTGATCAAGTTAAGCATGTAGATAAGGGTTATTGTAGGAGCTAATGTTTTTAGCAATCTGCTCCTCAAATTCTTTTGGCTTGCCTTATTATCAACTTACATTTGCTTTGCTTGAACCTGCACTCCTTTCTGTTCACCTCCTTTTGGCAAGTCTCCCACTTTCTAAAAGAAGCCCCCCTCCCTTTTATGACTTCCTTGACTTGGGCCATTAGTCAAGCAAGCATTCTTTTACACGGTGGTACCTTTCCTAACAGGGTATGCATTCTACCTCAGTCTATTAGTATAATGTTAATGATTTCTAGACAGCCTGGAGGGATTTGACTCTTTAGTTCTCTGTTTTAACTTCTAACTCATCCCCTCATTTTTGTGAAGTTCTTTTGAAATCATGAGTTTTTTGGGTTTTTGTTTTTTACTTTGAGGGCAACTTTCCATTGACATGAATGCTGCACTTAATAAGCATTGTGATCACTGTCCCCAAGCAGTACAATTGCATCTTGCAGCAGGTTTCCAGCTTCGCTCAGAACCAAGTCCAGAGTTGCCGCATCTCTAGTCAACTCTATGATGAGTTGTCCTAATATACATTTGTGATGCCTGGAATCCTCTTCTGTTGCATGATTCCAACACATACTGTTCCAGTCAGTGTGAGGGCAGTTAAAGTCACACAGTATTACAGATTCAAGCACACCCCTATTTTTAAGTAACACAGCCCCATATTCCCATAGCAATTCTGGAAAGTAGTTTATTCCCATTTTTTCTAGCTTATTTGACTGTACGGTGTTACATGCAATACTAGCCCCCAACACACACACACCCCATCCTGTCTACAGAGTTTATACCCAGGGATAAAATTCCTACCATATATAAAACTGTCTTTTAGAAACAATCACTCTTAATTTGGAGACTTCTAGCGCTAGCATACATGCATTTTGCTGCCTGCTCTAAGGATCCCTGCCTTCATTGGCCCTTAGGCTTCCTCACACATCCTTCATGTACCAGCCTGCTCTCATTCTCATGTTCTAGTCTACTGGGATGCGTTATCCCAAATGGGAGATGTCCAAGCTTCTGTTAGCCATCCCCATGAATTAGTTTAAAAGCTGCTTTGTTAAGTTATGCACATGCCTAAAGTTGGCTAGGCAGAAATTAGGAGCTGGTAGGAGAGGTGCAGGAGTCATAAAATGGTCAATAATAATAATAAAACTATCTCTGGCAGTTTTAATGCTCAACTTGCTAAATGCCTTTGTTGTAGTTATATTGCATAAAAAATCTTCAGCAGAAAGCATACAAAAAATTAAAAAGTAAACCAGTTCCATTTTGTATAATATAGATTCAAACAAAATTTCTTCCTCCAATGTAGAGAGGAGACATACTTTAAATTCATATTTATCTAACGAAAAGGGATGTGCAAAGTCTTTTGACATTTGTAATTCACAGCCTGTATATGTACAATTCCCTCCCATTAATATGAGAATTGGCAGCTTTAGAGGATTTCATTCATGCATCTTTACTATGCAATTGGCTTGGCTGCTGGCTGGCTTGGCACAATTCTCCCAGTATTGATCACTTCATCTGATCATATAAAATGGCTGGTCCTCCTGCTAATACACAGGGGGCTTTGCAAGAAAATGAGTGACAAGGAACCAAAAGAAGACCTACCTATCTTCCCCGCCCCCCCAAAAAAAATCACAGGTAGACTTGTGCATGTTCCAGAAGCATGTAATTTTGAGAGCACCAGTCAGGGAAAAAGGGGAGGGGGAGGAAAAGCTGGTCTACTCCAGCTCCTGGGAGCTTGGAAAAAAGTATTAGGAAAAGCAATGTTGTTCCTACCTCCCATGAGCCCTTATAGGCGCCATCTTATTTTTCTGCTTGCTTAAATTGGGCTTCAGAGTCTATTGGCCTCACCAGTGAACAGGCTTTTTGGCAAAGGTTTGGGTGATCAAGTCTGTCAAGAAAACTCTGACTCCAAAGGACAAATGTGGCAGAGAAGGGATGCCACTCTGCATGAGCTCAAGAGACTTTTCTGTCTTGCTACTGTAGCAATAGCATGATGCAACTCTCAAGGACAAGCAGCTGTCCACGCAAGCTGGGAATGTAGCTGAAAGGAGTTGCAGATTTTATCTTAAGGAAGGACAAGTAATTCCCAACATCCATCCATGCATCTTGCACACTTGTTATTTGCAAGGGTTGCGTCTTAGAATGTCTAGCTCCCAACACCCCTTTCCCATAGCCAGACATGCTCAAGGCAACTGGCATGATTAAAACAGATAAGGTATCCAAGAAAAGAATGCTGTTAACATTCACATTTAACATTACCTCCCTGCACTAGAATTGCAGGAAGGTGCAGCCTGGCAGTGGAGCCCTCTCTGCTGGCTGAAGCCCAGACTTGCTTCACAAATAAGAGGCAGAAAAGGTACCTCTTTTGTCTGAAACAGAGTGAAAACCTTTAGAAGCCATCAGTTGCCATCATTCTAAAAAAACCCTGTTTGTCATGCTGTCTATTTTGTAATGCTAGTTACCTGGGGCTCCTTGTTTCAACCTGCTACTTTGTCTCCTCCTGTGTCTTTCAAGGGGATTTATTTATAGACCACCTAGCAATTTAAAAAAAAAAAAGTCCCCAAGGCAAATTTACAACACAGGAAGCAAACTATACACTTGATCTTAGCTAAAAGGCTAAGAAGCAATCTGCAGCAAGAACAATAAAACCAAGACATCCCACAGCAGTTTTTAATATGTGCCAACAGTTAATTTCCCCTCTGTAGTGCCATTATTCATTAGTGCAACTCAAAGGCCCTCCAGAAAAGGCAAGTCTTCAGACCCATCCAGAAGGTTTTAGGGAACCAGCTCCAGAGGAAAACTGGCATTTGGGAGGAGAGCAGCCCAAAAGTCCTCTTCTGCTTCCTTCCACTAAGGCTGATTCCTAAAGGAAGGCTTCTGGTTACAAACCTCAAGGCTCAAGTTGGTTGGTAGCGATGGAGGCAGACCTTCTAATACTATTTAGGACTTTTTAACAGTCAAAAACACCTTGTAGTTAAGCCTGGAAAAATACTGCAAGCCAGTGTTGCTGGTGCATAACTGGCTTCCCATGATTGTTCTTGTTAAGAAACCTAGCCATGTTGGGCCAAATGAAACATTCAAATCACTGCAGTAATCAAGTCTGGATATTACTAACAGATCAAGTTTTTCTAAGAAAAGGTCCAGTTGGTGAAAGATGCTATGGGCTACTTCCTGGGGGAGGGGGTTGGGGGGAGGGCACTTGAGAAGCAGACAACTACTAGAGTGACCACCTTCAGCCAGAGAACAGAATCTCTCAAAGAACTACAAAATTTACTTGACTGTCAGTTGCTCACTTCACTCTTTCCTGCCCATAGCCTAAATGGGCCAGCAGGGGTGGGGAGGAGCTAAATACACCCCATTGTGACATGGATGTTGCCTATGGAGAAGTGGACAGGTAGGATTTAAGAACGCCTGTTAAGAATTCATACCAAATTAATTCAGTAGCAACTACCCACATTACATTCAGGGGCCATCTCCTTCCTGATCAAACTGCATATGGGATAGACCATCTCCATTAACAGTTTTCTGGCTGCTTCATTAGACCTTCAATATTGAAATGGGCAATAAATAAACTCTCCATCGCAGCCTACCATGGGCCGAAGGGTGCATGAATTATGCCCACATCACAGCAGACGTGTGGACTACACTGCCGGGAAGGACTCAGATTTCCTGAACAGGCAATGGCAAACTTCTGTTACGTCTATCCCTCCCAGACATTGTACAGCCAAGGAGGAGGGATACAGTGTAAGAGAATAAGAGGGCATTGCTTCTTTTTCAGCAGTGGGGACACTACCAAGGAAGCTGTAAGAAACCCATTTGTATAGGACAAGCAGCTACTAAAGTCAACCAAAGACGCTCCAATTTGAAACGTTTACCAGGTTTCCTGTTTTTTGCTCTAATGCATACTGTATGTGAATCACAGTACCTTTTCCTTTGAGGATTACAATGTGAACACTGCCCCCTTGTGTACCATGTCTTTTCCTAGCTCAAAGAACCAACCACTATGAACCAACTACCAAACACCCCTTTTGCTTCTTTTTTGATATTGCTTCTTACATGAAGAAAGTACTAAAGAAAACTACAGAACAGTTAACAAGAAATTCATTATGACTTGTGGCATTAGTTCTACAGAGGCAACCCCCCCCCCCCCAAATTTAAACATTTCAAGAGTATTGATCTATTTGAAATATACAGGTATTTCAACTAATGACTTCAGTCCTTTGGATCAAACATACAAATTCACCTTTCACTATGTAGACTGTATTTTAAAAAAAACTTTATTGATTAAAAAAATCCAAAAAGTTATTTACAGTAGGGTTTTTTTGCTCCATAAACTACAGTCAAAAGAATATTTTCTATTTTAAACTTTCCATCCCATCTAAAACAGCATCTCCACCACATTCAGACAAAAAAAAAAAAGGTACAGCAGTGTAGCCACTGTGGTCAACAAGGAGCAGTGTATCGTGGGAACTGGATTTGTAAGGCTTCAGCCTTAACATTAAGAACGACAGCTTTTAAACACAGTTACACAGAGACAAACAGTGCAACCCCCTAAGTTACACCTGGTGGCTCCGTTTAAATCAACAGGCTTAGAAAGGTGCAACTCTGCTTTAAGATTGCATTGTGAAGGCTGAAATGGCCAACCATTTGCCCAGCAGCAGCAAATGTAGGTTGCAACAATCTTAGCCTTAAATCCATGTTTTGTTGAAAAAGAAGGCACTCTGAATTATGGGGTTTTTTAAAAAATGAAGTAGTCTTGCACTTCTGGTTCCAGTTCCCCAATGTGCTCACTGCTTGCCTTCCTTATCGCCAAGATACCCATCAACATCAGGTCCATACACCTGGTTTAAAAAAAAATCTGAAAAGTTGCATTCTCCTGGGCTTATTTTTACTATTCATGCAACATAATAATTAGGCTAAGGCCTTCTAAAATTAGTGTTTCTCAAGATAGATATATAGATGTGTATATATATAGATCACTATTTAACTTACATTTACAGTGAAACAGCACTATTTAGCACAGGCGACTTGAATTGTGTTGCCCAGGGTTACTCCATGTTCTGCATACTCATGAGTCTCAAGCCAAAGGCGGTACAAAACAAACAAAAGTTGGACATAACTGCTGAGCAAGCAAACTAGCCACCACAGCTTTCCTCCCCTAAATCCCAAGACATACTTCTCTAATATGCAACTCTGTGCTATCGCTGGGCACAAAATTCTATCAGGGCTGCAGATACATTGTACATTTCAGATTAATTCACATAGAGATTTCAGGGTCAGCTTTAGCCCGCCAGAGGAGTTGTGATTCATCAAGGAAGACCCTGCTCTGTTCAACTTCCCTTCCTGGCCTCTAGAGAGCGCCCTTGCTCCATCAGCAAAGGAGTAACTACATTCAGCATGACGAAAGCAAGGATACAGAACAAGAACTGGGATGCATTTCAGATAGGTAGTTTTTTTGTTTTGTTTTGTCATCGCATCCTTAAAGACACTCAGACTTCCAGGAAATGCCCTCATGCAAGACAGCAGACAGTTCAATAGGGGGGGGGGGGGTGTTAAAGCAACTTCACAGTCAGCAATCTTATTTCCTATTCCCTCCCCCCCCCCCCCAAAAAAATGCCCTCTACTGCTTTTGGTCAGCACTGTCCCACCACAGATCTGTAGTCCCATCTACAGATCTCTAGACATCATATAGGAGAAAACACAGAGGGAAGAAAGCACCATAGAAAAAGGGGGGTTAGTTCCTGCTGCCCCCCACAACAGGTACCTTTCTGCCAGCACTTACAAAATTGTTCAACAGCACCATACCAACATTACTGGCATCAATATTCACAGGGTTATGATTCCCCCCCCCCCACCCCCACAGTGTATGTGCAGGAAAACAATGCCCCTAACAGTTAACATTTCCAGGTCATCACAGGGACTCTCGCTGGATGTGAAAGAAGGAACCAGCCACTGTCAGTCACACCATACAGAGAGTATGTCGCAAAGAAATGCCGCAGTTAAAAAAAAAAAATCACACACATATCCCCCCAAAAAAATCTTCAAAAAATACACATCAGAAAGGCCTGACAAGAGAAACACACGGCAATTCTTTTTCTTTTTTAAAACAATACTTGTTTTTTATGTTCTCTCCATTACCAGAAAGGCCCTTTTTTGTTCTTTTTTCAAAAAGTCAACAAGCGTTGAAAGAAAGAAAATGGCGGAGGGACTGTGCATATTTCCTCCACAGCATAACTAGTCCCAGTAAAAAGCATCAGCCAGCAACAGTGTTCTCTCAGAGCACCTGAGCCCTTACAAGAAGCTTCTGTGCGTGATTCCGGTGTGCATGGCCAAAGATGGTGTCCTCCACATGGCTTCAAGAGGAAGGGACTTGTAGGACTCAAAGTGTTTCTGCCAAGCAGAGGATGCTGCATTGTCTTTGGAGGGAAGAGGGTTTTGTAAGATCAAGTCAAGTGGCTGGCTTAAGAGATGAATCGACAGCACAGCGCCAAAAACAAGGCAGGCTTCTTTGGCCATACTCCTGGTTGAGAGGAAGCCGTCACAGTGTTAACCTCTGGTAGGTGGCCCCTCACTGCAGAGGCCAACCCAAAAAAAAAGAACCTGGAAGAAGAAAGGAGACCCTCCAAGGAGGAACTAGGCCAGAGTGGGCTACTTGGAGTTTTCAGAGAGGACAGCAGAGGGAGACTCCCTCTGCAGCGAGGGAGGGAGCTGCCCATTCAACCTCTCCGAGTCGAGCTCAGCTGCTTTCTGCAAGGCTACTTCCACCAGCAGCTGGAAGCTACTGAAGTCCTCTCCAAAGAGCTCCGGCGGTGTCGGAGGGGGTGTGTTGAAGAGTCCATTTGTGGGACTGGCTGCATCTGCCCTGGTCAGAAGGGCCAGGGTGTTGCCCACTGCACTAAGCTGCGGCTGCTTGGGGTGAGAATCCAGCTCAACCCGCTGGAATGCAGACTGTTTCTCCTGCTCACTTGTCACAACAGTCAAGTTGCCAGCAAGAGGCTGTGCAGCGTGGCAGATCATGGAAGGGCACACCGACATGGACAGCACCTTGGAGGCGGTGGTGGCCGTGGAGGCAGGAGGCACCATCAGCAAGCCAGAGCTGGTGACAGCACCACGGGGCAGCGCTACATCGTTGGCTTTGGCGCCTCGACGGGAAATGGTGAACTGGTTGGGGTCCTTGCCATCCTTCCGCAGCATGTCAGGAAGAAGCCTGCGCCTGGCATTGATGAACCAATTGCAGATCTGCAGGGAGAGAGATACATGTGGCAGGCTTAGAACACAGCGTCATGAGAACCTGCAGCTAAAACACCGGGCTTAAAAAATACAGCTCAAATTCCCAGTTCAGCTGCTGCTTCCCCCACCAATCCCCTATTCTACAAATTAAAAGTAAATGACTTTAGCCTACACAGAAGTTGCGTTTGGTATAAACGAAGAAAATTAAGGGGTTTAAAACAATACCAACACAAAAGTTGTGTGCCCTCCCAAGCTACCTTTTTTTCCTGCTGCTATAAGTTCTGGCACTGTACAAGCAACACTCATCATTTACTTTAGAACACATTAATAACCACTTGGTCACACAATTGCTTTTATTGATTCTCATTACCAGTTTGCTTAAGTTGAGCATACGGAGTTGAGATATGAAGTTGCAGAGCTTTGGCCCACTGGCCCAACTAGCTTAAATGTGCATGTGTATTCTCTCCCCCCCCACTGAAAACTTATCACTACACTATGAATTTGGGGCTTTAAAAAAAAAGTTTGCAAAGTCCCATGTTAAAAATTAATAGCAACCATGGTCAAAGTCAAAATATTTTTGTAAAAATCCAACAGAGTTCTAAACATAGGGTTTAGCATTTTCCTGCAGTGGACAAGAGCATGCAGGTCTGAACTTATGTACAAGGAAGTACCAACAGCTTCCGTTTTGGGAGCAAGATAACAGATTTTCACAAAAATGAACTCACAATGCCGCTCTAGAAGTATCCAATGAATATGCCACTCAAGGAACTTTTATAACATCACAATAGGAGTATGCAGAGAGAGGCAGCTGTGCCTTCCACTTGCAAGAATTAAAAAGGGACACCCCCCACCCCCACTGGTCTTGCCACCTTGTAATGCTGAAAGGGAGAATTCAGGTGACAAGCTGGGATCTGCCCAGCCAGCACAAGGATAAGGCATAGAAGATGTCTTCCAAGATTCCTGGGATTCCTTTTCTCGTGCCGGATCTGTTCAGGGTTGAACAGAAAGTCTGATGGATGTTTCCTTTCTAATACAGTCATTTAGCCTAAAGTCTTGCCCTCCCATCCCAATCTCAATCCCAATCTCTTTAATTTCTAAAAAACTTGATAGTGTGTTTGGCCCCTGTACACCCCATACAGGAAGATGTCCACAATGTTTTAGTTTATATGCAACTTTACCTACAGAATGAAACAGGACATTTAGGCAACAGGTACCTACCACGTGTGTCTAAAAACAAGCATAGACATAACTGATCTACATGACGTGCTCTAACCCTTCCCTCCCCCCCCCCCCTTGATAAGTATTACAGACCAGCTGAGTCCCAGCATCTTTATCTCCGGAGTCTGAAAGCTCCCTAAATATATTGCCCCGTGACACCTGCCTGCCTCTGGCTCTCAGCTCTCCAGGTGTTTCATCCTCTGTAGTATACACAACTTTGGCTGTCCCCTCTGGTAAGCAAGTTTTATGATTCTTCCAGGGTTACTGAAGAAAATTATAGTACCTACTGATCAATCAGATCACTATCAACAGTCTGGTTTACATAATAGGAAAAATTCTGGTAGGATATTTCCCACCCAAGCTTGAGAATCAATAATCAAAGAAGGAAAGCTTTCCCCCCACCACCACCACCCCGGTTCAAAAATTCACACTCACATCCCTGAAAATAGTATTAAAAGCCACCCATTACAGGGCCCAGGCATGTCTTGCTTTAACACTTGGAAAGAAAGCAACACCCCTGACTCACATCAGATCTTTGTACATGAAGATGCTGGTCGGGTTCAGGGTTATCCAGTCTCCAAGATCAGTAATGTATTACTCACTCTACTCCCCCCCCTCCCAGCACAACCATTATTACTTTTTTATTCCAGTATCTTGTATGTGTGCTTTAATGAGTGTATTCTAAATTATAGACATTTTAATAAAACTTATTTGCTTTCATACCTGACCTGGTTCTTGATTCCAATAAAGGGTTTATCAGGGGAAAATCTCCATAAACACTGGTACCTCTTGTAAGCTTTGCCTTTGGTACTAATTTCCCCAATTAAATCA
This sequence comes from Heteronotia binoei, assembly GCF_032191835.1. Classification (NCBI taxonomy): domain Eukaryota; kingdom Metazoa; phylum Chordata; class Lepidosauria; order Squamata; family Gekkonidae; genus Heteronotia; species Heteronotia binoei. Next base: position 51,941,068 of record NC_083224.1, read on the forward strand.
AAAGGTCAGATATTTAATATAGCTGTCTGGGAGTAACGGGTGTATTTCTCAAGCAAACTGACCACCCAGAAGTCAATTTAACTTTTAACTGGTGGCAGAGTGTTTCTTTTTGCCCATGTCCCTTGCTTTTACTCTGGTTTTGGGCTTTCTCCCTTCTCCAGCAAAGGACTCATCCCTTGGCTGGTCAGTGTCAGAAATATTACAGTTCCCTCCTACCTATATAAAAAAGCAGGTTTACCTGAAAGTAAGTTTCTAAGGAAACCTGCGCAGAATTATAGCCAAAGAAATAACGGAACCAAGAAAACAGGTTAGTCACATCTAAAATAAATCCCATTGCTTTCAGTTGGATAGTCACAGCGAACATAAGAACATAAGAGAAGCTATGTTGGATCAGGCCAATGGCCCATCCAGTCCAACACTCTGTGTCACACAGTGGCCAAAAAATATATATATATATACACACAATATACACACACACACACACACACTGTGGCTAATAGCCACTGATGGACCTCTGCTCCATATTTTTATCTAACCCCCTCTTGAAGCTGGCTATGCTTGTAGCCGCCACCACCTCCTGTGGCAGTGAATTCCACATGTTAATCACCCTTTGGGTGAAGAAGTACCTCCTTTTATCCATTCTAACCTGACTGCTCAGCAATTTCATTGAATGCTCATGAGTTCTTGTATTGTGAGAAAGGGAGAAAAGTACTTCTTTCTCTACCTTCTCCTTCCCATGCATAATCTTGTAAACCTCTATCATGTCACCCTGCAATCGACGTTTCTTCCAAGCATTTTAACCTTCGCACAGCATCTTGACATTTTCAGTGAGTTATCTACCATGACCCCAAGATCTCTCTCTTGGTCAGTCTCTGCTAGTTCACACCCCATCTACTTGTATTTGTAGCTCGGGATTCTTGGCCCCAATGTGCATTACTTTGCACTTGGCCACATTGAACCTCATCTGCCACGTTGATACCCACTCACCCAGCCTCAACAGATCCCTTTGGAGTGCCTCACAATCCTCTCTGGTTTTCACCACCCTGAACAATTTAGTGTCATCTGCAAACTTGGCCACTTCACTGCTTACTCTCAACTCCAAATCATTTATGAACAAGTTAAAGAGCATGGGACCCAGTACTGAGCCCTATGGCACTCCACTGCGTACCATCCTCCACTGCGAAGACTGCCCATTTATACTCACTCTCTGCTTCCTATTAATTAGCCGGTTTTTGATCCACAAGAGGACCTGTCCTTTTACTCCATGACTCTCGAGCTTACTAAGGAGCCTTTGATGAGGAACTTTATCAAAAGCTTTCTGGAAATCAAGGTAAACAATATCTATGAGGTCTGCTTTGTCCACATGTTTGTTCACCTCCTCAAAAAAATGTAACAGGTTAGTGAGGCAAGATCTTCCCTTACAGAACCCATGCTGAGTCTTCCTCAATAACTTGTGTTCCTCAACGTGCCTACTCATTCTGTCCTTGATAATGGTTTCTACCAACTTTCCCGGTATTGAAGTCAGACTGACTGGCCTGTAGTTACCCGGATCTCCTCTGGAATCCTTTTTAAAGATCGGCGTGACATTTGCTACCTTCCAGTCCTCAGGAACGGAGGCAGATTTCAATGAAAGATTACATATTTTTGTCAGAAGATCCACAAGTTCAACTTTGAGTTCTTTCAGAACTCTTGGATGTATGCCATCCGGACCTGATGACTTATTAGTTTTTAATTCGTCTATCAGTTGTAGGACCTCCTCTCTTGTCACCTCAATCTGACTCAGGTCTTTCAACACCCCTTCCAATATAAGTGGTTCTGGAGCAGGCAAACACTTCTCATCTTCCACAGTGAAGACGGAGGCAAAAAATGCATTCAGCTTCTCAGCCATTTCCCTGTCCTCCTTCAGTAATCCTTTGGCCCCTTGGTCATCCAAAGGCCCCACTGCCTCCCTGGTTGGTTTCCTACTTTTAATATATTTGAAGAAATTTTTATTGTTGGTCTTTATGTTTTTTGCAATAAGCTCCTCATAGTCCCTTTTTGCCTGCCTGAGCACAGTCTTGCATTTGATTTGCCACTGCCTGTGTTCCCTTGTATTAATCTCACTTGGACTAGCTTTCCACCGCTTAAAGGAGTCCTTGTTAGCTTTTAAAGCTTCCATTACTTTGTTTGTTAACCATGCAGGCCTTCTCTTTACCTGTTTGTACCTTTCCTAACTTGTGGTATATATTTTATCTGAGCTTCTAGGATTGTAGTTTTAAATAGCCTCGAAGCTTCCCCAAGGGTTTTGACTGTATTTATCTTTCCTTTCAGTTTCCTCTTCACATGCCTCCTCATCTCAGAGAATTTACCCCTTTTAAAGCTAAACGTGGTTGTGCTGGTCTTTTGGAGCATTTGCCAGTTTGCAGCCAAAAATGTTTCATCTCTAAACATACTGGAATGCTGCTACTCACAGAATTAAATGGCTGTCAAATGGGATCCCTACCACCAACTCCTTTTGTATTTCATGAAAAACTTGTGGTGGGATTTGATAATGTTCATTACACTTATGTTTCTAAGGAACTCCAAATAGTTCATAAACGTGGTCCAGGTAGTATCCGATCAGAGTAGCTCAAGGTGTTCAAAAGCACCAGAGAGATTACATCTAGTTCTTATTTATAATTTGCATATTTCCTGAACAAACATGCAGACCATAACAGAGAAAGATATTTGCTTGCAATGTTATGTAGAACAAAAGCGGCATGAACAATCATACTAAGTTTGTGAAAGAGGCAGAACCAAACAGACCTTGATCTCCCTCACAGTGTGTCTGCAACAAGTTCACTTACTGCACCATTACATGTTCAGAACTTCCTGCACCGGTGATTACTGGCTAGCATGTCATTGCTCCACTGGATAGAAAGCAAATTCCAGTGCGGTTTCGTTCAGTCATAGTCACAGGAGGAGGACTGAATGGACTGCAGGGTTCAGATAACTTAGAGGACACATAAGCAGAAGCAAAAGTGGATGGCCCTGCTGAGCTACAGGATGGGATCACTAGTCAAAAGTCCAGTAAGAAACCTACAGTAATAGTACATGTGTCATCAGCCACTAAGCAGAAACTATGTATCCTATAATGCAGTCTTTAATTTATTTAATTCAGTTTATCTGCGTTCACCTATGTGCTAGCTATAACACCTGTATGTTATAGCCCTACACTTAGATTTTTCAATTTCAACTGGTTTATTTTTAAAGGAAACTACAGCTAAAATGTTTTAAATATATCTGTTTCTAAATTTTCCACTGGTGAAATAAAAATAATACTTCATGATGGACATAAAATTATTTGGGGGAGGAGAAAATCAGCTGTTCTCCCCCATTTCATTCTTCACGTGCTTTCATTACATTTAATTAATGTATTAGAAGCAGGAAATATAAACAGTACCCCAACTGCTGGTACCACAGCTTTGCCCAGGACCCATAATATAGCCCCTTGCTTCCTGTCAGGGCTGCCTTGAAATTGCATCACACCTGCAGCAGGACTATAAAATTTTGCTTTAAAAGGAACAGTCCCCCCCCCCCCCACACACACACACAAAGACAGCTTCACACAAATCACATTATTTGCTCACAGCAGCCCGGCACAGATGAGCAACTGTATAGCACCTAGCATAGTTGCTGAATACCTGTGTTAGGCAGCACAAGCATGTACAACTGCACTACTCTCAAGAGACTAAAGATTAAAGGAGGAACAGTTCCATTTTTCATTTTACCAGATAGCCAAACTGTACAGCAGCTGCCTAAGAAGCCTGCAGGAATCGCACAGCAACACCACGTGGAGAGAACTACAAGACTTTCAGAAGCACAGCTGCTGTTTAGGCAATTTGTTTCACTACATGTAGTAGGGTGTACAGCATTCCCCCTTCCTTTTGAAAGCCAAGCTGATATGAACGCATGCTTCCAAGAAAACAATTATGGAAATATAAATCATACAGATTGACATATCTTTGTTGCAAATCGGCAGCCCTGTAAAATAGTCCCTCGGGGGGGACATGTGTTGCCACAAATTCATTAAAAAATTTTCCCCACTCACTGTAATTTTTTTTTCATGATATTATGTTTCTACAGTCTCAGTGGCCACTTTTTACAAGTAGATGTTTGTTTTTATACATTTCCATGCTGTTTTATCCTATGTTCCACATTAAAAATATCTGGGTTGCCAAGCACATAGATCAACAGGTAGGACTGGAACTCAAAGCATGGCTATTTATTGGCATTACTGATTGTGGGGAGCATTCTAAACTTCTGTTTGTGGATATGCATTTGCAAAAAGGCTGAAGCCCTGAGGCACTGCTACTCTTGCAAAAATTAAACCTTCGCTACATGTGCAGTATAGCAAAACTGAACTACCCACTCTGCTCACGGCTTCAAGTCCCCCAATAACCCAAGACACTATTCCCATAATCTGTCCAACTTAAAAGTGGGTGAGAAACAGTCAGGTCAGGACATCACTTAGAAGCTTTTGCAATATACCCAACAGGGTGAGAAATGCACTCTCCCCCAAAATAGGCCAGGTCCAAGTTGTCGTGGGTATTTAGATGAGTTAACTCTAGCTTTTCTGTGCCACTCAAAGGAGAACTTGCACATCTCCTACCACTGGAGAACAAGCAAACCAACTGCCATTGCTGCTGCTGTTGAAAGTATTATTCATACTACAATTATTCCTTATCACTGATTTTCATGACGAAGTAAAAGGAGTTTTAAAAAAAAATTCAGTATCTTGTTTATCACATTTTGACCCACCCTTCCTCCAAGGAACTCAGTGGTGCCTGGTCACACAGTCACCCCAACCCTGTGAGATAAGGCTGGCTAGGCTAAGATCACCCAGCAAGCTTCAAGGCTGATTTGAATCAAGGATTCTCAGGTCCTAGCCTACCTCTCTAACCACTATACTATACCACATCTTCCTACCTATTAACGCAGTATCAGTAAACCAATAAAACAATTTCTAAAAAGGGAAATGAATAAGGAAATGGAATGCTGAGTAATTTGCAAAATAGGGGTGGCCTAGTTTTCACTGTACATACACTGGATCTTTCTAACATGCCATCCCCATTTACATATGCACACATGCTATATGTATCTATAAACAATGGCAAACTCTCTCTGAATGGCAAACCACCTCTACAATCCACGATCAAAACAGTCACTAGAGACAGAATGAATGGAGGCACTGTAGATACCACAATAGTCCATTTGGACCTAATTAATGACTGGAGCTAGATTTGCAGCAGCAGGATAAGAATAGAAAGGCAGCCATGTTGGATTGAGCCAAAGGTCTGCTTAATAGAGCAAAATTTCCAGCAGTGTTCAGTCACATGCAGCTGGGAAGCTTCCCCAAGATCCACTTGGCTCTCAAGACTAATAGCCATTGACAAAGGAAGGCCAGCAGCTATCACCACAACTCCTGTCTGAGTCCTATGATCACAGGGAGAAACCCTCAGGACTGTCCTATCAACTAGAGAAGTTTGTCTGGTGGGTACACAACAGGGAGACTTTTCAGGGGTAGGTCCACAATTATGAACAACTTTCTCAGGAAAGGACACCTGCCCCCTCTCAGCCCTGAAGGGATAGCTGAAGACTGTTTTATTCATGACAGCATTTGACTAATTTCAGTTTTTCTGTCTACCAGCAGTTTTCTGTCTACCAGCAGTTATTTTTATGTATTTTATTGTTCTTTTAGACTGCAAGCTGCCTTAAGTCCTTGTCAAGTAGAAAGGTGGCTAATGTTTCAAATAAAATAAATGGTAGTGAATTCCATACTTGAACTGTGTACTGTGAGAAGCTGATATTAAACTTCCACCGTGCTGTGCAGTTCTTACGAGCTCACCATTCCCCACGCTCTACAAAGTACCACAGATAAGAAGTACCCTTGTACTGATTTCTGTTTTCAAGGAATTCAACAAGGAATCCTGCACACATATCTTTCGCTAATCACACAAACACATGAAGACGTCTTAGACTAAATCAGACAGCTGACCTAATCAGTGTCAGCACCATCTACTCAGGCAGCTGGCTCTCCAGGGTCTCTAGATGTCACCTTGCCTGCTACCTGGATCTGTTGAAATGGAGATGCCAGATATTGAACCTGAGACCTTCTGCATGCCAAGCAGATGCTCTACCATGGAGCTGCTGCCTTCATTCCGCTCTCTAAGGTCCAATGATGCTGGCCATTTGAGGCCCATCAGTTATGGGAACAGCTTTTACCTGTCTTTGTCCTTGTGAGAAGGAGCACACAGACCCTCAGTGCTGACTCTTCATGAGGACCTGCTGCTCATTCAGCCGACTGAAAAGTTCTGTGTAACTCCAAGGTTTGCTTGCACTTCCTCCATAACTAGGGCTGCCACTCTTTTTCTGCAGCAGATACAGAACTGCAGGATATGTTTTTTTTCCTGATATGAAGCACAACCATGGAAAACAGCACAGGCTGAATCTCTGCTTATCATGCTGCAGGCGTCGGGGGTGGGGAGGGGAGTTAGTTTGGGTTTTTGGCAAAATATTTACAAAACAATGCCTTGGTTGCAGAAAATAACCAGCCTAACACTTTCTTTTAAATAAGTAAACAAAAAGGGATTCCAGTGGCACTTAATCTAAACAAAATGTTATTGCTGCATAAACTTTTGTCAACTATAGTCAAATCTTCAGGTGCAGTTGATTGGATTTTCACTGTGCATGCACTCTATAGGAAAGGAAAGGTCCCCTGTGCAAGTAGTTTCTGAATCTGGGGTGATGTTGTTTCACAACGTTTTCATGGAAGACTTTTTTACCGGGTGGTTTGCCATTGCCTTCCCCAGTCATCCTCACTTTCCCCCCAGCAAGCTGGATACTCATTTTACCGACCTCGGAAGGATGGAAGGCTGAGTCAACCTGGAGCCAGCTACCTGAACCCAGCTTCCACCGGTGATCAAACTCAGGTCATGAGCAGAGCTTAGGACTGCAGTACTGCAGCTTTAACAATCTGCGCCACGGGGCTCTTTGTACTTTATAGAGGAGGTATAAAAAACAGCATGATCCACTAGTTTTGGTAAACTGGGTAATGTGGAGCTTTGATTCAGAATGCAAGGCCAGGCTGAGGTTGCAGGAAGGGACTGTGCAATCACATATCTTATCCTGAAGGATACCCAGACCATAATCTTTTTAGGGATCTCCTACAGCATCCTCACAAAGAAACCCAGAGGAATTTTCAGAAATAAAGAAGAAACCAATAAGTCACCAGGTCCGGATGGCATACATCCAAGAGTTCTGAAAGAACCTAAAGTGGAACTTCTGGATCTTCTGACAAAAATCTGTAATCTTTCATTGACATCTGCCTCCATTCCTGAGGACTGAAGGTAGCAAATGTCACCCCCATCTTTAAAAAGGGTTCCAGAGGAGATCCGGGTAACTACAGGCCAGTCAGTCTGACTTCAATACCGGGAAAGTTGGTAGAAACCATTATCTAGGACAGAATGAGTAGGCACATTGATGAACACGAGTTATTGAGGAAGACTCAGCATGGGTTCTGTAAGGGAAGATCTTGCCTCACTATCCTGTTACATTTTTTTGAGGGGGTGAACAAACATATGGACAAAGCAGACCCCATAGATATTGTTTACCTTGACTTCCAGAAAGCTTTTGATAAAGTTCCACATCAAAGGCTCCTTAGAAAGCTCGAGAGTCATGGAGTAAAAGGACAGGTCCTCTTGTGGATCAAAAACTGGCTAATTAATAGGAAGCAGAGAGTGAGTATAAATGGACAGTCTTTGCAGTGGAGGATGGTAAGCAGTGGGGTGCCGCAGGGCTCAGTACTGGGTTCCATGCTCTTTAACTTGTTCATAAATGATCTGGAGTTGGGAGTAAGCAGTGAAGTGGCCAAGTTTGCGGATGACACTAAATTGTTCAGGGTGCTAAGAACCAGAGAGGATTGTGAGGAACTCCAAAGGGATCTGTTGAGGCTGGGTGAGTGGGCGTCAACATGGCAGATGAGGTTCAATGTGGCCAAGTGCAAAGTAATGCACATTGGGGCCAGAATCCCAGCTACAAATACAAGTTGATGGGGTGTGAACTGGCAGAGACTGACCAAGAGAGAGATCTTGGGGTCGTGGTAGATAACTCACTGAAAATGTCAAGACAGTGTGCCATTGCAATAAAAAAGGCCAATGCCATGCTGGGTATTATTAGGAAGGGAATTGAAAACAAATCAGCCAGTATCATAATGCCCCTGTATAAATCGATGGTGCGGTCTCATTTGGAATGCTGTGTGCAATTCTGGTCACCGCACCTCAAAAAGGATATTATAGCATTGGAAAAAGTGCAGAAAAGGGCAACTAGAATGATTAAAGGTTTGGAACACTTTCCCTATGAAGAAAGGTTAAAACGCTTGGGGCTCTTTAGCTTGGAGAAACGTCGACTGCGAGGTGACATGATAGAGGTTTACAAGATTATGCATGGGATGGAGAAGGTAGAGAAAGAAGTACTTTTCTCCCTTTCTCACAATACAAGAACTCATGGGCATTCAATGAAATTGCTGAGCAGTCATGTTAGAACGGATAAAAGGAGGTACTTCTTCACCCAAAGGGTGATTAACATGTGGAATTCACTGCCACAGGAAGTGGTGGCGGCTACAGGCATAGCCAGCTTTAAGAGGGGGTTAGATAAAAATATGGAGCAGAGGTCCATCAGTGGCTATTAGCCACAGTGTGTGTGTGTGTGTGTATATAAATTATTGGCCACTGTGTGATACAGATTGTTGGACTGGATGCGCCGTTGGCCAGATCCAACTTGACTTCTCTTATGTTCTTAAGTAAATCTCAGACAGGGTAGTCTCCAAACTGTTACTCATATTACAAGGGTAAATCTTATTTTCCGAGCCTCTGTGTATTTGGGCTGTGATGTAACTGTAGACAGAGTTCAATGAAAAAGGAGTCACCTTCTTCTTTGTATCTCCCATTGATAGAAGCCTCAGTTCCAAGACATACACTGAAGAAACAGAGTGGTGTTCAACATACCATACATGGATCCTACCCCAATAACATATGAACGTCATTTGGAATGGAGAGAATGCACGGAGAGCAGCCAGGGTAGAACCACCAGGTTCCAGGGAGATAGTACGCTGACATGGGAACTTCCTACACAATCCAACATTGTGCAGTTTTCTTCCCCTTATTGCTAAAATGGCCAAAATGAAGTAGAAGGCATTTCACAACAGCTTTCAAAAGCCCCTTAGCAAGGGGACAGAGGGGCTGTTTCTAGCATTGATAGCAAGACTGCAGGGTCAAGTGAGCGGATCACCTTTCATGATTCTTACGTCAATAGGAATTGCCCCCTGCAGCATTCAGACCCTACAGCATGAATAAGGAAATTGCCTCAAACCCCCAAGAAACATTTGCATACAGAATTTTCACAGCCACTTTTCTTTGTTAAGGCCCTTTGAGTTTACTGCAAGATGGAATGATGTGTTGCTTTTGAGATACTAAAAGTGACCTTGAACTACTAGACGATCTTTATAGTAAGCCAATTCTTCCTCTGCACACAAGCAAGGGCTGTAACTTGTTATCAGAACATTTGTGCTAAGAGCAAGCCAAGCAGAACAGACTATGCATTCTTGTGCAGTCAGATCCCAGCTCAGAGGGCCAGGCCTGGTCAGCAGAGAGATGGAAACTATCAAAGGAAGCTCAGAACTCTCTGAGGAATGCTGCCGACTATTCAGCAAGATGGGCACTTTCCCCACTGATCTCCAGTTGTATAATATGAACATGAAGATGGACCTGAGGCATTGTTTGCCCAGCAGATAATTCTAAATGGAGCTTCTGAGCTACTTTTCACAAGAACTATGTTGCAACAAATCAAATATGTCTCTTTTACTTTCCTTTCACTCCATGCTAAGTAAACATCGAGTTTTGTTTTGATTTGGTCCTGAAGATACTAGAAACAAATTAATAAAATACTGGAAGACAAAAGGAAGCCTGTGAGACATGTTAAGACAACTGAGGTGCTTCAGCGGGTCAGAGAACACGCTTCCAGTGACCAGCTTGCACTGCTACTCCACCTTCAAGCTTCTCCTCAAAAATCACCTAAACTTTGGGGCCTTTGGTTTTATCCCTCATTCCAGTCTCTGGTCAAATTCTAAACAATTACATTTTTTACCCACATTCATGTTGCTCTTTGTCTCTGCCTCACTCACTTTCCCAACTGTCTAGTTTGGACAATAAGTTCCTTGGGAGCAAAAGCCTGTCCACTGTCCTACAGTAATTCTATAGAGTACCCTCACTGATGGTCCCATACACATATAGTTCAAATTCTACTCTGTTCAGTAGATATTCCCCCCCTCCTTTCAGTTCCCGTGTCCATCACTCTAAACAGTATCCTACAGGCCTTGTAGTGCCCTCCCTGACTTTTAAGAGACTACTTTGACTGCCTTTCTCACCTTCCCAGCTTTTCCTTCTCATAGAAGCTTGAGCGAGGGGCAAAAGTAGACCAGTCAAGGGCCCAGTGACTAAACAGCAAAGTGGGAAATTCCCAGAAAACCACATGTTGGCCAGGTGAGGATAATGACTGTTCGTTCCATGTTCATGTACTAAGAGAGTAAATAAAGAGCCTCAACTGAATCTGTGGGCAAAAAAAAGCAACTTGAGGCTGGGTTCAGATGGGTGGTTTAAGCTGCACCAGGGATGGCAGGCAAGCAGACCAAAAAAGCATGTCCAAATGCACACTGCTATCCTACTTCTGCCCTCAACCCATCTCCACCTCACCTGGAGCACCTCTGAGGCACCTCCCCAGCTGCCTGGAGAGCCGGGAAGCACCTGGGGAGTGGCGGATGGGACACACAGGCACATGAGCACTCTCCCAGGGTAGGGTAGCCATGGCCTGCCCCTGTTCCTCGGGCTGTCTGGATGCTCCAGGGCACTCCAGTTTCTGCCAGCTCACTTCCAGATCAGCACACTGCCACCCTGAGCCAGCGGTCTGGGCTCAGCCTGAATGTTCCTGGTGGCAGCATGTGGTCCCTCATCTCTCCCCACAAGGAAATAAGGCCTTTAACAAATGGCAGCCTAACACCACAGCCAATTTAGACAACAACCTCCCATGGTCTAAAAAAAATATTCCCCCCTCCCCAGAAAAACTAGTTATTAACCAGGACCCCATTTAACAACAACAACAAAAATCTGTTTGCATAGGTCACTTGTACTGGTAAAAAAAATTCAGGAGGGGAGCTTTTGGATCCAGAGTCTAAATAAATCCTGCATCTCAGATGATTCCCTGGACTGCCATGTTCATTTCAATTTCAAGGACAAAGAGTCCCACTGAAAACTTATACTTTAGGAACTGGCAATGACAAATATCTCTTGGACCTGGTTCATGGGGGTTTTCAGAATTCACACAGATGACAGTGAGTCCAGAGGCTGCTTCTAAGCAGATTTCTGTGTTTGGTTTCAGATACTTCAGTAACAAAACAGTTCTAAGTCTGACAAGTTGTGTCAAATAAGAGTAGTGCCTGTAGTATGAGTCTTTCCTTTAATACACATATAAGCAATAAGTAGGAAGATTAAAGCTACATTTGAGCAAGAGTTCACAATGGAAAAGTGACCAATTCTTAAACATACACAGAAATCCAATGAAGCACATTCTTTTCCTTCAGATTTAGTGGGCAGCACATATGAAGCAACCCTTGGGGGCAGATAAGGCAAAATAAACAATGAAAAACATGAAGAAAGGTTTTGCTAAGGCAATGGAAAGAACCACAGAGAGCCAGAAACACTGATAATTCTGGATCCTATAACAACTTTGAATTTTGTTCAGTCATGTACTAAGTTTTTTCAATAATTTGTTTCTTGTCTTTACAAAAAAAAGCTTTAAAAAGTCAGACAAGGAAATGTTAAGTTCCGCATGTGAACAACATATATGAACCAATTCTGCCACTCTGTATTCTAAATGGAGTTTAGTCTGTGAATCTCCTGTTTTATATAGTCATATTAAAAACAAAAAATGGGCTTATATCCTGCTTTTTAAAAAACCCTGGTTAAAACACTGAACAATTCTGAGTTAGTACTGATACTTTTCACTTTGCATGGATCAACCAAGAACTCTAGAGATTTGCCTGTGGACTCCCAAGGTTCTGGTTCTAAACCTGGCATTGCTTTCCTGTGTGAACTAGACTGTTTGTCAGCTTTTAGCATTTTTGCTGCACCCCAGTGATAAATCAGGAAGGAAACCACATAACATTTAAACTGCAACCCAAAAGCATTTCAATTTCCCTTCAGAAACAGGTACAAAAAAAACTACTACTGGCTTATAAATCTTAGATTAATGACAGTTTCTGTTACTAGTCAAAAAGCAAGTCTGAATGAGACCACAACACTGGTTAAGAAGACCCATGCCTGAAAACAAGGACGCAGACAAAAAACAAAACAGGGTGCTATCTATCAATACAGCATGAAAGAATGTGCATTTTTAACCTCCAAATCTAAATACAAGCATTCAATTTTTAGATTTCTTTCCCCTTGTTGTTGTTTAGTTGCACGGTTGAGTCTGACTCTTTGCGACCCCATGGACAAAGTCATGCCAGGTCCTCCTGTCTTCTACCATCCTCCCAAAAAGCAACACCATAGCCAATCACGATGCTTGATATTTAGTTCCTCTGCAAAGTCTTGGCCAATCCCTTACATACAGAAAGCACTTCACAAAACCTTGGAAGGGGGCAGATACCTAGAAAAGCGTGGCTTTTTTCACAGGCTGCTCAGCCTAGCTCCCACAATGAAGCACACACTTGCCAAAACTTAGATGTGGCCACAGGAAGCACCCCCTCAGCTGAGCTTCATTCTATACAAATAGAGGCAGCTAAATTCAGATCAGGTGTTGAGTGGGTGTCACTGCATACAGTTCAGTGACACATTGTTTACATCCAGATTGGGTATAATAAGTGAATGCTCATTTTATTTCTGATTTTCATTCCTTCTTCCTTCCTCCACCCTCTCCTTGTTGCACAAACACACATAAAAGGATTTGTTATGGTGAGGAAACAAGAAAACACCTTTGGGGAACCATTTTATTTCAGCTTAAAAAAAACCAAACTGAACCATTGGTTTGTTTATGCCCACATTTTGCTATCCTAAATACAGTTCATGCAAAGAAGTCTCTTAAAATGGATTCTTTAAAAGAAAAGAAAAAAGGCAAACTTCAAAGTAAGAGCTATTTACTGCTTCTTACGTTTAACAAAGCTTGGTCCTCCTATAAGGTTAAGGAGTTTAAATTAAGGAAACACACATTGTTCAATTTCTCCTGCTAGACTGGGATCCAAGAGCCTAGAAGTGTAATCCTAAGAAAACTTTTTTAGGAGTAAGCATCACTGAATAACCTGCATAGGCTTACTTCCTAATTTTCATTGAGATCTCAAGAAATCAAATACTTCAGCGGCTTCTGTCTCTCTAGGACTTGTACCTTGGAAGTGGCAGAAACGCTTGAAAGTTTTGTAGGCAAACAGCCTGGAGAGTTTGAGTGAAATCCTAATCCGAGTTACACCCTTTCCTGTGATGTCATTGGTTTTAAAAGGATTTGTCTTTACTTAAACTCACAATGTTAATCTCAACTCTCATGCACGAATCCAGCTAGACCATGCTTTAATTTTTTCATTCTGGGGTACTCTCTGCTCAACTGATCAGCCATAAAACCTGTGGTGGGCTAACCTCTAATCAGGTTCTTCTAGAACATCAGTTATGATCAAGGGAGGAATCCATCATAAACACATCCTGTGGTTAAGATGAAGTATTCCTCTGTTATATATATCAAATGTATGTGCACATAGGCACGGCACTCTAATACCTCTAAAAAGAGATATCAGTATCTGTAACTTTCCCTCCTCTTGATAGATGCTTGAAGTCATTTGAATGCCAACTGTACACTCACCCATGCCAGTTACAATCCTCCACAACTACTTAACTTCCGGATTCATGCAAGACTGGAGCTAATCCCATCAATGGCATAAGTAGCCTAGCATGGCATTGTGAACCAGATTTGGATACTCTGACATTATGTGCAAGTTAAACACAATTTATTTCAATGGATCTTTCCCATGTAAAGCTTGTTTAGGATTGCACTCCCATAAAACCAATGTAGCAGGAAAGGAATGGCTGCAAAACTTGGCCCATAAATCAAATTCCCTGAACAAATGCCTACACTGCATATTGTAGAAACATGTTTTCCCTGAGGTGCAAGATTTTTGTTGTTGTTCTTCAGGGTATTTGGGAGAAATGAATCACCACTGAATACTTAAAACCTAGATTCCTTACACCCTTCAGCTTCAACTAACATCTTAGAACAGATATGAGATCACTAAGTTGCACCATATGAGTGAAAAGAAAATTGGCTAATTGCTTTATAAAAGTGATTTGGAGAATTTCTATTCAGACACCTGTTGCATTAACTAATTATAATAATCTAATTTCAGTGTAAGTCAGCAATGTGCAATGTTGAATGTCTGCTATACAGTCAATGTAATCTTGCAATCCCTGGGATGGACTCGCAAATCATACTTACCTGGAGAACAGAAAGATTTGTCTGTCCGGAGAGACTGAGTTTCTCTTGCTCAGACGGGTATGCGTTGAACCTGTGCTCATACAGCCAATCCCGGAGAATCTTCACCGACTCCTTTGGAAGATTTCCCCTTCGCTTCCTCTTAATAGCCTGTGACAGATCCAGAGATACGATCCCATCTTCTTCCCCAATGTCACTGTCTGACATGGTGGAACTGCTGGCAGATCTGTCCTGATTCAAGCCTGTTAACATGGAGAAAGTTTTGGGGTATGCATTATTACATGGATGCAAAAGATGCCACTGCAGAGAGTGAGACCTTTATAAAATTGACCTTGGTCATTAGCTCAGTGCCACTGTGAAGCAGGGAACATGAATTGCTATTGGACACAGATGAGCAAGAGCTGATGCAAAGTTTCCAGCAAAGGGTGGGTTAAGCCTGACTAAGGCTAGCATTTCATCCAATTGAGCCAACCTCCACAGGACAATCCACTGCAGAGCAACGCTTTGTATTCTAGGGAACTAGAGTTGCCATGTTTTGAAATAAGTAATCCTTTGTAATAAGCGGCAACACTTAAGTTTCTCTTTCTTTCTTTTTTTACAAGCCTGTTCTTTGTGGGAAAGGATAACAAGGGGTTTTTTTTTTAATATCCCCCCAAATATGCTTCATTGCTTTAATGCTACCCCTCTGGACACATCCAGCGCTTGTGCATTGTTCTAAGGGATAAACCTTTTCATTAATCCCCCCCATATGAGCTGTATGTCACTGGAGCTGTTAATTATCTATAATTCATTCATTAAAGTGATTTAGAAAAAGAGGTCAAAAGCCAACTCCTTATCCTGGTGAAATACCCCATCTGTTGGAAAATTAAAATATATTCAAAGAGCATCCAAAAAGATACTTCAAATACTCCTTAGCACAGATCTACATGCAAGTCTCCCTGCCCCCCCCCTACTTTAAAGGGGGAAGGAGCTAATTATAAAACTGGTGAGCAAATGAGTCCGCCAGACTTTCAGTTTGCTTAAGGTTCACTCGCTGCCCTTTTTTCCAGACATGTGGTCGAGTTTGTTTGGAGGAAGGCAATCAAAGATCAACACGTCGGGATCCCGCTCTCTTCCTTCACTCCCTCGGCACCCAGCACGCACAGCACACAAACACCAGGCAAAATCAAGTCCATTGAGATGCAAACCCGACTCCCTTCCCCAGAACAAGAGAAAATGGCAACTGGACCCTCGTCCTGTTCCCGCAGTGCCACAGGGCTCAGGGGGAGTCGCTGGCTACGTGAGGGAAGCCGCCTCCTCCTCCATCCCCTGATGAGTTGCAGACTTGGAACAGCACAGAGGAGGAGCTCTTTCTCTCTCCCCCGCTTCGCCGCCGTTTCCTCCAGGCCCGGGGAGCTGCTGCCCACACAACCAGCTGCACATGGGAAAAGCTCAAGCCTGCCCAAAGCAAGGAAGGGGCGAAAAAATTACAAATATAAAGCAACACAGGAAGGAGCGACAAGCCTCGCCTGGGAAGCACCTTTTCGAGACGCCGCACGTTTGTCCCTACTTTCTACATAAATTTAAAAAATACCCCTTTCAAAAAAAAAAATAATACAACTAGAAGTTAAGTCTGCAACAAGCGGCATTCTCCCGTGTTCATTCCTACACAAAGAGAATACCACCGAAGGCAGATCCAAGCAGGACAGAGGGCAAATGAAAAGGCTTACATTAAATTTTAGGAGACAAATCACGTGTCATAAGTTTGCTACTTAGTAAGAAGCACGAAAATGTGCTTTTAAAAACTGAAGAATTTTTTCCCATCTGCATTACTTTGAGAAGGAGGTCAGATCAGTTTCAAGGGGAGGAAAATAAGGGGCGAGCACAGACAGGCCAGCTTCTCCATCTCCTTTCCCAGACTCTTTCTTTAAATCCCTGCCGCTCTGACTTCACACACAAAACAAACCGGGACTCCATGTTTTCTGCCTTTACATCGCCGCTCTTACCCCTGCGTCTCCTCCTCCGAGCCCTTTCCATGGGGTGATCAAAGGACAAAGCTTTGGATTAGCCAAGCACCCCCACCCCCCAGAAGAGGGGTCCCTCGGCACCCACGGATAGAAGCAATCGGAAGGCCAGAAACGCGCACACAAAAAGTTTCTCTCTGTCTCTCTCTGCCTGAGTGACAGATGCCTAGACAGAGTTCTCTTTGTTCCAAAAGAAACAGGAACTTGCGCGCGCCCCCCCCCCCACACACACGTTACCTCGGTTTTGCTCCAAACACATCGCCTTTCACCCGCCCCCCCCAAGCTGTCATTTTATAAACTCTGCAAACGGGGGGGGGGGGGAACCCCTCCTAAAAATTCACATCAGAAACCGTGAGGTTGGAGGGGCACATATGAGAGAGGGAGGAGTTTGCAAAAGAGAAAATTGGGAAAGTTGCCATTTTGGGATCAAGAGAGAAAAGCGAACATGCAAGTGGGGGGGAGGAGAGGGAAAAAAACACAAAACCTTAGGTAGGGTTTTTAAAACATATATTCATCTTGGGAGGCTGGAGGTGGGGAGGCTCTTCCATTGAGAAAGGAAGGCATGAAGTTGAGTCAGGTTTGCTTTTTTTCCTGCAATGTTGCAATAAATGTGACCGAACAAAAGATTCCGTTCGCGACTCCTCGCCTAGCTCCTTTGGTCCCCCTCCCTCAGCATAGTTGAGTGCCTGGAAGGCATTTCCACCCCCACCCCCTTTTCATCTCCTTCCCTCGCGCTTTTCCCCAAACTTCTTGCAAAGTTTCTAAGGTTTTGCAAGCACCGATCAGGACCACTTGCGCACACACAAACAGCCCCTGTCTCCACGAGGGTGCTCCATTCTCTACGCCCACACGCTCACGAAAACTCCCCCACCCCACCCCCCACCCCCGACTTCGGCTGGCAAAGCAAGTGCTTTCTCAACCTTTCAAAACACTTGGCGCCTTGCAAGAAGTTTTATCCACCGTGGAAAGGGGGCAAAACACACGAACAACGAACTACCCCAAGCAAGCAACTTTCTAGACTCACTTTTTCTGGTCGGCTTCATTCTGTTCCTTGCGGTGTCTCCCACCCCACCCCCTTCACCTCCTGGCTCCGCTCCCGGCTGAGTTTCAATCCAGGTCTTGGCAGAAGGCAGCGTTTGCAGCTGATGCTGGATCCTCGCAGGCCGAGGAGATGGACAACTCTCTTTGTGTGCCGCGGCCGCTCTAGAGGAGGGGACGGGGGGGGGGCTGTTAGATGTGTCTTTAATACCTAACCTGACACACGGACTGACAGCTCGGGCCGCTGGAAACTACCTCTGCGGGTGACGTCAGAGCCCCTCTTCCAGTGACTGCCTCGGCTCCACGCAGCAGAGTGCAGGGCTGGGGCAACCAGTTTTGGGAGAAATCCAATCTCTCCTTTTCCCCCTCCCCCCCCCCCAGATTTGAAATGTGGGGGAGGGGGCACAGGCGGAAGGTGGGTGGTACCAGCCAGGACAGAAAAAAACAAAAACACACCTCCCTTTTCAGGAGAAAGAGTGGCAAGTTGCGGGCAGGCACACTTTTACTCAGTGCCTGGTCACTGGGATCTTCATTTTTTAAGAAAAACCAGACTTCACTGCTTTACTAGAGAAGTCTTTAGGTGAGCAAAGGTTTTCTTGATGTGAAACCAGCAATAAGAAAAATCTAGCCTGTAGCTGATTGAGGAAGGAGTTTATAACATCTTGCATTTAAGAATGTGGGTCCTCTTTTTGTTAATAGTGAAATATTAATTGATTCACCTTATAATTGCAAATCTTCCTTCCATTGAAAAATTCTAGGAAGCCAATGGTGGGCTCCACACTGGGGGGGGAGGGGAGAACAATGTTGAAATACTTTTCAGGGCCCTTTGGAGATTTTTAAAATTTCTGTTCATAAACACAAAGCCAAGCCATTCAAATCAAAGGGAATTGTTTTACAAATGGTCCCACATGCTAGGACATGGCAGTCACAAACCTGAACACAGCAATGTCAACTCTTCTTAGTTGGAAGTATGGACCACTGAGTTTAATAGGACTCACTTCCAGGTAAGTGGAGATATCTTTGAATGGTACTGAAGCTAATCTCAAATATACCTAATTCTATAGTACTTTGTAGAGCATATATAGTACTTCGAAGAGCTCTATTAACACAGCAAGAGATTGTTACTATCCTTGTTATAACAAGAGATTCTGACAGGTGTTAACACCTTGTAATTCATAGTTAAGAATGAAAAAGGGAGGAGGGAAGGAACCAAAAAAGGTCTGCTAATGTATTTATTTTTAAACTAGACTTATATCCACCCAATTCTATGGCATTTGTAATTATAGTAAAATGTGAAATTTGCACTGGAAACATAACAGAACCCCATATTAAATTGGTTTTAAGGGTGATTTGGAATAGAGAAAGGGATGCTTAACGCTTTTCACGCCCATCACTTTTCCTGCTCCAAATTGCCTCCCATTTCCTCCCCCTCTAGAGTACCAAAACACATTTCCAATATCATGAAGGAAAGCAATTCTGAGGTGAATCAGCAATAGAGGGAGAAAAAGTAAAGAACACACATGCCAGTCACTTCACACAAATCATTAAAAGCTGCTTTCTCATCTTTAAAAATGACTTTTATGGTTCTGTTATACAGAATTTGCATACTAGAAGGTGATTTGAATTAGCTATGCTGGTCCAAAGCAAAATCCAAAAACAAAAGAGGAGAAGAATGTAATTTTCAGGCCATGATATTAAGACTCTTTATCCTCCCCTCACCCCACTCCTGGCCACCTTTTATTGTTAATATGCAGCCCAATTAAGAGTTCTGGAGAACTTTAGAAGTTTAGAAAAAAATGTGTAATTTTGGCTGGTCCTAACAACATATAGGACTCTTTTTCCCTCCAGATTTGCTTGTCACACACATGTAGACACTTTGGGGTCTCATTACTCCTCTACAGGAATTGTAATGATTCATCAGACCCTCACAGCCATACCCATCCACAATGCGACCACCAGTCATGTGCTATGGCCGGCAGAACTACCTTGTTTGTCTAGAGTCTCAGGCAAAAGCAAAAGGTTCACCTTGCAGGCAGCA
The DNA here is from genome assembly GCF_032191835.1 of Heteronotia binoei. Lineage (NCBI taxonomy): Eukaryota > Metazoa > Chordata > Lepidosauria > Squamata > Gekkonidae > Heteronotia > Heteronotia binoei. The sequence continues at coordinate 51,960,688 of NC_083224.1, forward strand.
ACACATTAGTATTGGGCTCGCTTTAGGCTTGGCATGTCACAGACTCTACATGTCTGCTGCAATGCTGTTTGGCCCCATTTAAGAGATTAAGATACAGTCTTTTAGAACAACTAGAACTTTGTTTGAAATAAGGCGCAACTCAAAAGATTGAATGCTCAGGGCCAGCCCTGCTACTAGGCAAACTAAGCGATTGTCTAGGGCACCGGCCTTCCAGGGGCACCAAATTGGGCACCAAACTTCAGTTTCATCTAATAATAATAATATTTTATTTTTATCCCGCCCTCCCCACCTCGGCAGGCTCAGGGCGGCTGACAACATTTCATAAAAACATACAATAACAATCAAAACAGTTAAATTTAACAATATAAAACATTGAACTTAACAATTTTAAAAACCAGTCAATACAATTGATACAGTTAATAACTTCATCTGCCAGTACTGATGGAAATTGACGCTAGTTCTGCTAGTACCAGCAGTGCGGTATAGATCTTTAAACCGCATTTGGCGGATCCTTGATTTACGGGCCTCTCTAGCAGTCCGAATGTGCAAGTCTAAAAAGGGAGGTCTTGCAGGCCCTGCGGAACTGGTCAAGGTTCTGCAGGGCCCGCACCTCCTCAGGGAGTTGGTTCCAAAGGGCGGCGGCCGCTATTGAGAAGGCCCGTGCTCTGGTCTTTTGATATCTAATCTCTCTCGGCCCAGGGATAGTCATTAGATTTTTCCCGGTTGACCTCAGTGCTCTCTGGGGTTCATATGGGGAAAGACGGTCCCTCAGGTAGGCGGGTCCTCGGCCATATAAGGCTTTAAAGGCTTTAATCTACTGAAGGAGACAGCCTTGTAAATATGTAGGGAAAAGTTTTATTCACCTGCCTGAAAATATCTGTTTTTAGACACTTTTAGCTTTAAAACAAGAAGAACCATTTTTCACGGATTCCAAAAACATAACCACTCCTGCAGCAAAACCAGCTCTGAATCCCAGTGCACCTTAAAGATTAATACATAACTTGTGACATGAGTTTTCCTAAGAGTCTGTGTTATCCTTTATGGACAGTGAATGTGGTGGGTACAATTCTTGGACCAAGGACATACTACAGGACCATGAGTCTATGAATATAAATAAGGCAAGGCATACCCAATCCTAGAAAGAGGGTGTTCATTCTGTATGATACTACAGTGAGTGGTTGTTTACAAGCCAACATGGGGAGCATCCATAAATATGTTACATATCAAGGGGAAGAGATTAGAGTGGCAGGAAGCAAGAGGATTTTAAAATGTAATTTATGCACTTCAGAGCAAGAAAGCATGTTCAGAACAGGCATAACACTTCTGTACTTTAAAAGGTTCCTGGAAATTTAGGTAACCTTTGTGGCATGGGCAATCTTTTGTTGATTTTTTTTAATCTCATACAATTAACACAACATGTAAATTGCAGTGGTGGAAGAAAGCTTGCAGTTTCACAGGCAAAGGATACCAATTAACTGATTGGATTGTTCAACAAAAATTTCAGAGGCTAGCTCTGTTGGTTGGGAATAGAACAGCTAGATTCAAATCCAGATTAATCTGATGAAGGGGGTGCTCACTCTCAAAAGTTTATACGCCAAAAATCCTGCTGGTAACTGGTGCTATTGGAATCAACTCTTAACTGTTCAAGAAAAAGTGCTGACTCAGTTACTCTGGAACATGCTACTTGTAGTGACTTTAACTCCCTGGTGTCATGTAGTGGTAGAGTGTCAGACTAAGTGTCAGACCTTGTTTCAAATCCCCACACAGAAGCTTGCTGGTTGATCTTGGGCCAATGACACAATGATCTCTCAGTCTAGCATACCACGGCCTAAAGGGTTATTGTGAATATAAAACGGGAGGAGAGGAGAATGTTGTAAGCCACTTTCCACATCATGGACAAAAGTAGGGTATAAAGGAAGTAAATAGATCCATCACTAGTTACTTGGAACAATGAGTGGCCCCAAATGGGGATTCTTATTCCCACCTGCATGAAAGATACATGTAACTTGTTCAAGGGGGTTCTGGGGAGCATCACAATATAGGTGAAACCTGGGCTCAACCATCTTGCTTGCTAAATAGGGGCAGCTGACATTTTGCACTCCACTGGAAGTAAATGTATTCTTTGGCACCCTAAGTACTGTGCTAAAGTCAAGGTTTGTTATCTACCATGAGCTAGCCACTCACATATAACCACCACCAGTAAGCTGAGATTAATATGAATGACATCATGTACTGCTCATGAGTTGTAGCTAGTTTTTGTGGCAAAAAAGCGATTTTTTCACCTTTTCAATGTATAGCTATGTATTTCTACTATGTTTACAAAATAATGGGAAGAATAGATACCATGGATCAAGTAATATAATATAAAACTATGCCTTCATGTTCTTGGGAGGGTGAAAGAAGATTTTACATTCCTAAACCACAGCACTTGAAAACATTGCCTTGAAAGCTATAGACCAGGGGTGGCCAAGGGTAGCTCTCCAGATGTTTTATTGCCTACAACTCCCATCAGCCCCAGCCAGCAGGGCCAATGGCTGGGGCTGATGGGAGTTGTAGGCAAAAAACATCTGGAGAGCTACCCTTGGCCACCCCTGCTATAGACTATAGCATTCATTCAAAGCAATGTTTTCAAGTGCTGTGGTTTAGTAATGTCTCCCCTTAAATCTCCAACAGGTTTCTCATTAGGTTTCATTCCAGTCATATTTCTTAAGAAATTCACCCAACTGTCTTCTTCCATAGATTCCTTCCTTGGAGTCTGTGTTCCATTCTGGCACATTAACATCTCTGTCTTCTCTTCCCACTTATGTTTCCCTTCAAGCCTTTCCAGAAAGCTGCTTAATCTCTCCTTAGTTTCTCTTTCCTTGTCATTTGACACTTTTCTTTCTCTATGAAGTGTTAGTATCCTAATATGCATCTCTAATTTAGATGATAAACACTGAGAGTCTCCATTTTTGGCAGATATGTAGAAATTATATTTTTTTTCTAATAACTAGGGTACTATCAACTACAAATAACACCACATTTCAGATCATTAGCTCAACAGGAAGTGACCTGTAGTGATACTGCTACCCTCATGAATGAATGAAATCCAGGCCATACATCTTTACGGTCACTGTGAAATAGAACTAACAACACTTCATAATGATCAAACTATAAAAATACTAGTGTGCTTCACATCTAAGCTGGTTTGATTTTGCATCTGAAAATATACACACAACATCAGTTCTGTGAAACACAGTCCTCCTCACCTGCAGCTAATGTGTTAAAAACCCTTGATTGTTTCAGGAATGGGATTTGAATCTGAATTCATCGGCCTGCATAAGTGACAAATGATTTGATTGTCTGATTGTGGTAGCTGATGAATCTGAGTTAGGGGGAAGATGGGGCAGGATTAGCTGGAAGGAAAGATTTGAAGAGAGATAAAGGAATCTAGATAAGGAAAGATTGCTGCCTCCCCCCCCCCCCTCCCCATACACATCTCTTTGGCAGGGAGAGTTGAATGGGAGATGACAACAATGCACAGCAGAGGTGAAGTAGATCTCAGGCACTCAATCTTTTCCTCAACAAGTGACCTAAAGAGATTCAAGAGTCTGGCAGAGAAATAAAAGATACTAATTAGAAATGTAGCTGGGACAGCCCTTCACAGTCTGTGGAAACAAACTCCTGATATACAGACAGATCCTATGCATATTTGTATGCACCTAATCCTCACTTGTGTTCAATGGTGCTTACACAGTTCTCTAATCTTATAAACACCTTAGCATGTGGTGCATTAACAATCCTGTGCACACTTACATACATAAGATTGCATGTTTCTCCCCCTATGTTGATCTGGGTTTTTTTTAAAAAATCTTTAAAAGCAGTTTTATCTCCAATGAAAAAGAAACGGATATATGATTCTGCAACCATAAGCATACTAGGCTTTTCACCATATTTTGAGGCAAGTCCAAGACTAGGAGAGGGAGGGGCAATACTGATCTGATCAGTCAAATGCATAATGAATGGGGGAGGGTTGTCAATTCCAGGAAGGCCCAAATGTGGGAAATGGTGGGGGCCAGATGAGGATCCACTCAGGAGTGAGGCCAGAGGGCTTAAGAGGCTCCAAGGCTGAGGGGTAAAAGGGCAGAGAGCCAGCAGAAAATGCAACTATTCCATACAGTTCAGCTGTTTTCCTGAATGTGTTCTAACAATGTAATGCCAAATGCTTAATTCTTTAATAATACACTGCATGTAGGTATAAACTACAATGTTCTTTTCAGTTCTTGCTTGTAATTTCCATGCAAAATAATTTATTACAAAAATGGTAAAGGACAGAATAGATTTCCGATAACAAGAGGTTCTGTGGCACATGAAAGGCTAACATGTTTTTGGAGAGAGGAGTTCATATGATCAAGTCTACTTTTTTAGTTTCTTCTTCCAGAATTGTGGGGAGGGGCGTAGACAGTCTACTAATAGAACATGCTTTGTATTCAAAACATCCCCAACTTCAGAGGATGCCATTTCCAGGTAAGCACATCTGTGGCAGAAGGACTATGAATTATGCATAATTGAGACCTTGAAATTCATCGCTAGTCACAGCATACTTCTTCATAGGCTAAGGGTCTGATTCAGTACAAAGCAACTCCCTGTGTTCAGATGCAATCCTATCTGCACAGTTATATGGAAGTAAATTCCTGTGATGCAGAGTGGTAAAGCTGCAGTACTGCAGTCAGAGCCCTCTGTTCACGACCTGAGTTTGATCCCAGCAGAAGTTGGTTCAAGTAGCCAGCTCCAGGTTGACTCAGCCTTCCATCCTTCCGAGATCAGTAAAATGAGTACCCAGATTGCTGGGGGGGAAAGTGTAGATGACTGGGGAAGGCAATGGCAAAACCACCCCGTAAAAAGTCTGCCGTGAAAACGTTGTGAAAGCAACGTCACCCCAGAGTCAAAATTGGCTGGTGCTTGCACAGGGGACTACCTTTACCTTTTTTTAAAAAAAAAAGTTCCATTAAACCAGAAGGATTTACTTTTGAGTTAACAGTGAGACAGAACATTACTCATTTAGAAGATTTATATGCCACCTCTCTAGAGATCCCAAGCCAGGCTCACAAGGTGTGTGTGTGGTGGGGGAGTGGGAATCCTACACACTAAAATCATTTTGACAAGGCAATATTTAAAAAGCACAAAACAACAAGATCAGCAGCCTGAAATGATATCCATAATACAACCCTCACAGTACAAAAAGATAAAAAAAAAAAACCAGCCTTAAAAGGTGGAATCCTTCATTTAAAAGCCTGGATAAACATAAATGTTTTGGCTTGGCACCTAAGGACTGTAAAATAGGCTTCAGGCATGCCTCAATGAGTAGGCAATTCCAAAAACAAGCTGCCAGAACCTAACAAGCTTACTCTTGGGTTGCTGTTTTCTTCATCTCTGCAGGCTGGAGCACTGAGAGTAGGCACTGGAAAGAATCTTACCTGCCTGGCTGTATAATATGAGTGGAGGCAGTTTTTCACTGGGCCCAGCCCCAAGTCATTTTAGGGCCTTAAAGGTAAGAACCAGCCAGTTGAATTTTGCCTTGAAACAGAGGTCTCCAATGCAGATCTTTTAACACAGGGAGGGGAGGGGCTGTGATAGAGTATCTGTTTGGCATTAAGAGGGTCCCAGCCTCTCTCCAGATAAAAGTTCAGACAAGTAGATGATGTGAAAGGCCCTGGAAAGATACTGCCTGTCTGAGTGGACAATACTAAGCTTGATGGAGCAATAGTCTGGTTCAGTACAAGGCAGCTTACAATGTGCATTCATGTGGGATGACAGGATTCCTGTATTCATCCTATAACGGCAGCCTGATTGCCAGAGTGATTTCAAGTATAGACCATGTAAAATGCATTACCGTAATTTAACCTGGATGCAAATGAAGCACAGATCACTGCGGCCAGACACCACTTCTTGAGGAAGGCCAGAGTTGGTAGATTACTAGGGTTGCCAATCCCCAGGTGGGGGCAGGGGATCCCCCGAATTGGAGGCCCTCCCCCCGCTTCAGGGTCATCAGAAAGCGGGGGGAGGGGAGGGAAATGTCTGCTGGGAACTTTGTTATTCCCTATGGAGACTTATTCCCATAAGGAATAATAAAGAATTGATCTGCGGGTATCTGGGGCTCTGAAGGGGCTGTATTTTGCGATAGAGGCACCAAAATTGCAGCATAGCATCCAGTGCCTCTCCCCAAAATACCTCCCAAGTTTCAAAAAGATTGGACCAGGGGGTCCAATTCTATGAGCCCCAAAAGAATGTGTCCCTATCCTTCCTTATTTCCAATGGAAGGAAGGCATTTAAAAGGTGTGCAGTCCCTTTTATATGTGATGGCCAGAACTCCCTTTGGAGTTCAATTATGCTCGTCGCATCCTTGCTCCTGGCTCCACCCCCAAAGTCCCCAGATATTTCTTGAATTGGACTTGGCAACCTTATATATTACCCGAAGTTGATAAGGCCATTCCATCGAGCATACTGGATTAATAGGGTTACCAAATTTAAGGAGTTCTCCCAGAATTACAACTGATCTGCAGACCTCAGTTACCTTGGAGAATATGGCAGATTCAGAAGGGAGACTCTGTGATATACAATGGAAGTCCTAGAATGGCTGCAGCATGCATGCTCTAAGACGGGGGGGGGGGGGGAACCTCTGTCCCAAGGGCCGTATACAGCCCTCGAGGTCACTTGGTGTGGCCCTCAGGGATTGCTGGGCCAAGCCATGTGGCAGCCTCCCTGGGGCCTGGCTGGCCAGCGAGGATTGTGGGGCCCAGCTGCGCTGTGCAGCAGCCTCCCCAGGGCCAAGCAAAAATCACAGGGCCCAGATGTACTGTGCAGCAACCTCCCTGGGGCCTGGCTGGCCAGCCAGAATTGCTGCAGGGCCTGGAAAAGTTACTGTCACAGTTCAGTTTGCACATGATTATCTCAGATGGTGTGGCCTAATATGCTAATGAGTATGTGACCTAATATGCTAATATTAGGGGATGTGGTCTAATATGCTACGGAGTTCATGCTGGATTTTTTCTACAAAAAAGCTCTGGTCCTATGCATTTGCCTAGGGTAGGGGGGTGTGCGCCAGATTAGGCTCTCCCCACATGACTTCAAATAGAAAAACAATTATTTGCATTAATTTTGCTGACCTGAATTATTCTCCCTTGGCAGGGCACTGTTTTTTAAGTTGATAATTTTTATGGCCCGCGAATGATGTTATAAATATCCATATGGCCCTTGGCAGAAAAAAGGTTCCCCACTCCTGCGCTAAAACTTCTATTTTTCCTATAGAATAATATATAGACCAAGTGGGCAGATAATGTTGCCTGTCAAGACCCTAAAAGCCAGTGGCCAAATGGGGACTGCAAAATGTATGCTGTTGCTGTTGTTTGGTATCCTTCCCAGTGGATTTTTCTCCTAAACACTGAGGGAAAACCACGTGGGCATCCATGTTCGGCTGAAGCAATAGAACAAAACTGAAGTCCAGTAGCACCTTTGAGACCAACAAAGTTTTGTTCAGAATGTAAGCTTTCATGTGCATGTACACTTCATCAGACAATGAAATTAGGTACAGTGAGCAGTGCTACATATAGCTGGTGGGCAGTGTTAAGTATGCATAGTACAAAGTTAGAATCCAATAGCAAAATGCTGAAATGAACAGACTGAAAAAACACAAAGTTTCGTCTGGCTAGCATTTGCATGGCACAACAACAAAGGCAGTAAACATGTCAGAATTGGAGAATGATGGTGAGAGTATGGTGAGAGTATGGTGGAATTGCCTTGTGATAAAGGCAATAAATTCAGAGTCTGTTAATTGCTCTATTGCTCCTCAAGCCTGGGTTAAACTGAGAACATGTTTTTCTCAGAGGTGTTCCTGTCCACCTAATTTACTTTTTTAACATGTAGCATACAATATAAACATCATTACAGTAAAAAAACAAGATGGGTTTAGCATATTTAATGAGATAAAGAGCCAATATCCCTTATTTAAGGTTGTCAATACAAAAAAAGAAATTATTCTGATACACTCTTCTAAAAGACATTGGAATATTTGGATGTATAACCCTACTTGGTGAGAATGGGTCTAACACATATAATGAGATAAGAAACCAACATCCCTGTTCAGTCCCGAGAAGGTGTTTGTTCCAAGTTTCATAATAATTTGTAATTCAGCAATTTCTCTCTCCATTCTGTTTTTGAAGTTCCTTTGCAGTAAAACAGCTACTTTGAGGTCACCCATTTAATGTTCTGGAAGGCCGAAGTATTCTCCCACAGGTTTCTCATTTTGAAATTTTTGATGTCAGATTTGTGTCCATTTATCCTTTGGTGCAGGGTTTGTCTAGTTTGCCTTAGGTAGAGAACGGAAGGGCATTGTTGGCATTTAATGGCATATATAATGTTGGAAGATGAACAAGTGAATGAGCCTGAGATGCTATAGTTAGTGGTTTAGGTCCAGTGATTGTGTTGTTTGGGTATATGTGACAGCAAAGTTGGCATTTGGGTTTATTGCAAGTTCTGTTACCAGTGTCCATGCTCAAATGAGATGTTGTATTGTTGTGGGTAAGGAGTTGTTTGAGATTGGGGGGCTGTCTGTCTGCAAGAAAAGGTTTGCCCCCACACAGTACTTTTGAAAGAGATCTGCCACTGTCCAATAGAGCTTGTAAGTAATTGATTATGCACTGAACTGTTTTAGTTGAGAGTTGTGTGTGACCACTCTTGATGCTCTGTTATTGTCTTTTGGGGGGCTGTCTTGTAACAGGTTTTCCCTGGGTGTCATTCTGACTTTCTTAATCTGTTCCCTGACTTCATCAGGTGGGTACTTTAGTTCCAAAAAGGTTTGTTGTAGATCCCTCAGGTGAGAATCTCTGTCAGTAGGATTGGAACAAATGCGGCTATAGCATAGAGCCTGGCTGTAAACAATGGATTGTTTGGTATGTTTAATATAGTAGCTGGAAGCATGCAGGTATGGAAGCATGTGAACTGGCAGAGACTGACCATGGGGTCATGGTAGATAACTCACTGAAATGTCAAGACAGTGTGCGTTTGCAATAAAAAAGGCCAATGCCATGCTGGGAATTATTAGGAAGGGAATTGAAAACAAATCAGCCAGTATCATAATGCCCCTGTATAAATTGATGGTGCGGTCTCATTTGGAGTACTGTGTGCAGTTATGGTCGCCACACCTCAAAAAGGATATTATAGCATTGGAGAAAGTCCAGAAAAGGGCAACTAGAATGATTAAAGGGCTGGAACACTTTCCCTATGAAGAAAGGTTGAAACGCTTGGGACTCTTTAGCTTGGAGAAACGTCTACTGTGGGGTGACATGATAGAGGTTTACAAGATAATGCATGAGATGGAGAAAGTAGAGAAAGAAGTACTTTTCTCCCTTTCTCACAATACAAGAACTCATGGGCATTCGATGAAATTGCTGAGCAGACAGGTTAAAACGGATAAAAGGAAGTACTTCTTCACCCAAAGGGTGATTAACATGTGGAATTCACTGCCACAGGAGGTGGTGGCGGCCACAAGCATGGCCACCTTCAGGAGGGGTTTAGATAAAAATATGGAGCAGAGGTCCATCAGTGGCTATTAGCCACAGTGTGTGTGTGTGTGTGTGTGTATGTTTGTGTGTGTGTATGTGTGTATATATATATATATATATTGCCGCTGTGTGACACAGAGTGTTGGACTGGATGGGCCATTGGCCTGATCTAACATGGCTTCTCTTATGTTCTTAGGTATGTTTGTCAGTCAATAGGTTTCCAGAATAAGGTGGTGTCTATGCATCTGTTGTGTATTTTTACAGTGGTATCCAGAAAATGTATTTCTTGCATAGATTGGTTCATTGTCAGGTTGATAGTAGGGTGAAAGTCATTGATTGCCTGGTGGAATGCATCCAGGGCTTCTTGACCATGTGTCCAGACAATAAAAATGTCATCATGTAGCACAGGTATGAGTGAGTGGGAATCTAGGAAGCATTGCTACAAGTCAGCCATAAAGATGTTACCATATTGTGGGGTCATTTGGGTGCCCCATGGCTGTAGCATTGATCTGAAGGAACAGTTCATCACCAAATCTGAAGTGGTTGTGGGTGAGAACAAAATAGCAGTTTGGTGACAAAGTCTGCTGTGTTTTTGTTGGAATTTAAAAAGCTGAAGAGGTTTTTTAGCTTGAGTGGAACAAGATAGCAGCCAATTATACCAGCATAAATATTTGGATCAAAGGGCTGTTATAAGATGCAGGAGACATAGACACGCCTACAAGCACTATAAGGTAGAAGAGGATGGGAGGGGGGATATGAGATAGGACAGGAAGTGTAAATTTAAATGCCAGTCAGATGTAGTTATCTCACAAAAAGGGAAGGAGTTAATGAGATATCACAACCCCATACAGCTTCCTTGCAAAGCTCTTCTCTCCTTCAGGCAGCACCCCCAAGCCTCCAAAAATTTTCTAAGAGCTGGCAGCCCTATCCTGTACTAAATCCTTTCCAATAGTGATTTTTGTCTCTTTGTATGTACACATTAAGTTATACATTTCAAAACACATGTCCAAACATGTCACAAAAGTACCCAAATAAAAGTGTTAAGGCATCAAGTACCCAGTTTCCTAACCATAAAATATATTTTCTTGAAACCACAAACTAAATACAACAGCATTTCTGGAAACAAGTTTTATAAAGAACCCCTAGTATCATGAGAATGTCCTTTTTTCCAGATAAAGATTCTATAGGAGTTATATTTGCAGACTCTGTATCTGTAGTTTCAAGGATGTTGCTGATATTAATGTTGCTGCCTCATCAGCCCAGCCTTGCAGAGAATAGCCCCAAGCAACATCACAGTACCTCCCACACCTTGTTCACTTCTGTGTTGTTGAGCTAATTGTAAAACAAAGCTTAACCAACCTCATTCAAATGCTAACTAACAGACTCTGGAAACATAAGAAAACAATTGGCCTGTGGTTCAGAAATCTAATCAAGCTGTACTTTGCAGAGGAAAACCAGCTCATACAGAATTGCCTGCAGGAGTGCTGCCTTCCTTTTATTTATTTATTTGATTTATATCCCGCCCTACCCCACCAAGGCGGGCTCAGGGCGGCCTTTCCTGAGAGCCTTAAAACAATTGCATGACACACCAGCGGTTCAATCAATTTAGCTTTCCCAGCTCACCTTCATGCTGGCAAGATTCACTTCTATAAGATTTCAGCCTGCAAAAACAGCCAAACCAGAAGTGAAGGTAATCTTAATTTGTCCATGGTGTGAAATAGACAATTCTCTTTGGATTTCCCCTGAAAACTAGGGGGGGGGAATGGCATTTAGAGGGGAAGTAGAAAAACCTGTGAAATATAACTGTAATTTGCTTTCTATAAACAGTTTGGCTAAGGCTACCTACCACGTGTTAACAAAACCTACCACGTAGTGTCTTTGTTGTACAACATGATGTGTTAATAAACCCAGAGACATCATTTGATACCTCAGAATGTGCATGCTATAGCCATTCTCTGCATGTCCTTCTTAGTAGGATTGCCAATCTCCAGGTAATGGCTGGAGATCTGATTTCCAGTCACACTACAGAGATCAATTCCCTGGAGAAAATGGCAGCTTTGGAGGGTGGACTCCATGTCATCACATCCCTGCTGAGCTTCCTCTCTCCAAACTCAGCATTTGACAAATGGATGCCAGCCTCAAGGTAAGACCTGGAGATCCCCTGGAATTACAGCTCATCTCCAGACTATAAAGATCAGTTCTCCTAGAGAAAATGGATGCTTTGGATGGTGGGTGGACTCTATGGCATTGTAGCTCATGGAGGTCCCTGCCCTCCCCAGGCTCCACCCCCAAATCTCCTTGAGATTTTGAGATCTCCTTGGAACCAGCAACCCTACCCCCACCTACTCCTTGCTAGCAGCTGGGTGGGGGTGGGGGGAGGAACCTGGCATCCCTACCTGCATAAGCTCCACTCCCAGATCTCTAGAAATTTCCCAACCCAGAGACGACAACCCTACCTTCCAGAGCATTTGTTGCTGTTGCTTCTTCCATTCTTCTCTCATCACAAAGATTTATCGTTTCAGTTTCTTGTATCCTTGTCTTCATTTCAGTTTCTTCTATCCTTGTCTTCCTTTTGGTATTGCCTACCAACTGTTGATCCAACTTCAAAATATTCAGGATGGGTTGCTGTGTTCTTAGTACTCTACTTTCTTGGAGGGTAATCCACATTGAGCAGAGGCTTCTTTTCCTGTATTTAGTCTTCTGTTAATGACCCCCCCCCAAAAAAAATACAAAAGATTGAACTAGGGAAAATATAATGTTACAGCATTCAAGATAACACAATTCTAGTCCAGTGACACCTTTAAGACCAACATGGCTACCCACCTGAATATACCAGCATTCAAGATAGTAGAGATCATGCTAAGACACAAGGCCTCAATGTGTAGTCCTAAATTAATAAAGTATGGGCTATAGGTCACACGGGGAACATGTAGCTCAGGTAAATCCTGATCTCAAATCTTGTTTCAGTATAGTCATGTTGTAGCTGTGTTGTAGCACAGTAGGGTTGCCAAGTTCAGTTCAAGAAATATCTGGGGACTTTGGGGTGGAGCAAGGAGACATTGGGGTGGAGCCAGGAACAAGGCTGTGACAAGCACAGCTGAACTCCAAAGGGAGTTCTGGCCATCGCATTTAAAGGGACCGCACACCTTTTAAATGCCTTCCCTCCACTGGAAATAATGAAGGATAGGGGCACCTTTTTGGGGGGCTCATAGAATTCAATCCTTTTGAAACTTGGAGGGTATTTGAGGAGAGGCATTGGATGCTATGACGCATATTTGGTGCCTCTAACTCAAAAACAGCCCCCCTCCCCAGAGCCCCTGATACAAACAGATCAATTCTCCATTATACTCTATAGCAGGGGTGGCCAAACTGTGGTTCTTTCACAGATATTATTCAGCTCTCGAAGCCCTCACTGCCCTATTGGCCAGCTTGGAAAAGGCATTTATCATTTTGCCAAGCCAACCAGCAGCTTGGAGAATGCATTTAAAGTTGCTTTCTTTCAACTTCTATCACCTTCCTCCTGCTCCCCCATCTCTTTGCTTTCTTTCCACCTTCCCTGTCTTGTAGCTCTCAAACATCTGATGTTTATTCTTTGTGGCTTTTGCAGTTTTGAAGATTGCCAAGGAAGGGGTGCACACCACCTTCCTAGGCAGCTGGTTCCACCTCTGAACTATTCTAACTGTAAAAGTTTTTTCCCTAATATCCAGCCAGTGCCCTTCTGCTTGTAATTTGAGCCCATTGCTTCAGGTCCTACCCTCAGCTGCCAAGTGGAACAGCCCTCCTCTAAATGACAACCTTTCAAATATTTAAAGAGAGCAATCATGTCCCTCCTCAATCTCCTCTTCTCCAGACTGAACATTCCTAAGACCCTCAGCCTTTCCTTCAGCTCACATATTTTTGTCTTAGCTCAGGAAAAATGGCCCCAGTGCAAACTAATGTATGTAGTAGCTCACAACTTTAATGCTGGTAACTCATGAAGTAGAATTTTTGCTCACAAGACTCCACAATTTAGAGCAGGGGTGTCAAACATACAGCCCGGGGATCAAATCAGGCCCTCAGAGGGCTCCTATCAGGCCCCCAAGCAACTGGCTGTCATCTGCTTTTCTCCCTCTCTCTTGCTTCCTTCTGCATAACAGCTTGCTTTGCTCAATCTCACAGAAGCTACAGAGCAAAATCTCTATTTTTCTCCATTGGCTGAGGTTCCTCCCTTGGGGAGGAAGAGGGGGGAGAGATAGCTTGCTTTGCCAGGCTCTCTCAGTCACACAGCAGAGCTTCTGAGCCAAGCCTCTCTTTCTTCTATTGGCTGAAGCTCTCCCCTCCTGATCCCCTGGGGAAGGAAGGAAAGAGCCAGAGCTTCCCTTGCCCAGTTCCCTGGATTTCACAGGAGAGATACAAAGAAAGCACCTTTAAGACCAATGAGTGCTAATGTTTTAAGCATGTTTTAAGTTTAAAAAAAACCTTTAATTTTGTCCCTGTCCTTTATAAAGTTTATATCTCTGCTACCTAATCTTAAATAGGTATACACATGGCCTGCCCCAACATGGCCCGCCCCAACAAGGTCTCATTTATGTCAGATCCGGTCCTCCTAACAAATGAGTTCGACACCTCTGATTTAGAGGGAGTATTGCTTACATGTACTGCTGACTTCAGTGTATTCATCAGAAGTAATCTCCTATATTTGAAGAACTGTGCTTGCACATGAAAGCTTATACCTTGAATCTGGTTGGTCTTAAAGGTGCCACTGAACTCAAACTTTGTTCTGCAGCTTCAGATGTACACAGCTACACACCTGAATCAGTCTCTTATATTGTTGATGAAATGACTACTACATCTTTGTGTTGCCTTTCAAAAAAAATCATGCATTCTTTTAGACTTTTGATCAACTACTGCTAATTATATTTTCAGCTGTCTGGATTACTTCCAGTTTTTTTTTCTTGTTCCTAGTATTCCAAGGACATAGCCTAATACTAGCCAGCCATACCCTGTGCCCATTGAAACGAAACCTTAAGTTCTACAGGATGCCACTAAACAAGCCTCAAGGAAGAAATACACTGCTGTATAAGTTTGGTTGACAATAATGAAAAGTATTAAATGGCACTTAATTCTGGGTTTTTTTAATTCTGCTCTTTAATTTGTAGCTGCTATTTGACAGGCAGGCTAGCAGTTCATAAAAAAGAGTAGCAGCTAGTGGGAAGCACCATGTTGAGAGTCCTGGATTCAATCCCCGCCATCTTCTATAAAAGGATTTTAGGCAGCAGGTATTAGAAAATGCTTTTTCCTGAAACCCTGGATAACGGCTGCCTTGTTCTACTGCTGCCTATTGGGTTAGACCAGAGCTTTTTTTTGAGCAGGAACACACAGGAATGTAGTTCCGGCTGGCTTGGTGTCAGGGGTTTGGCCTACTATGCAAATGAGTTCATGCTGGGCTTTTCCTACAAAAAAAACCCTATGTAGAACAATGGTGATGTCAGGAGTATGGCCTAATATGCAAATGAGATCCTGCTGAGCTTTTTCTACAAAAAACCCTCTGGGTTAGACTATTTTGGTGGTCTGATTTGATGTGGCAATTTCATGTTTATGAACATATCTGACATCCAGAGGGATGCCAACTGCCTATGAGATAAAATGTCCCATCCCTTTAACAGAGGCTTAATGGGGTGTTATTTACCAGGTGATGTTATTAACCTACATGCAGGGCTTTTTTTTAGCAGGAACGCACAGGAACACAGTTCTGGCTGGCTTAGTGTCAGGGGGTATGGCCTAATTTGCAAATAGTTCCTGCTGGGCTTTTTCTACAACAACAGCCCTGCCTACATGCCATGAAAAGCTTCAACTTCCCATTCCTAAACATTATGCCTTTATAAAAGGGAAAGGGCATTTGGCAACCTTTCCTGAGAAGTCTTGCTGGTTTAGAAGAAGTTGGGGGGGGGGGGATTAAAACTCTTGAGTTCCTGGAAGCCTTAATCACAGAGCTATGGTATATTGATTAGGCTCCCCCCTTCACCTTGTGTTTGCTTTGCTCATTTGTTTTGTGTCTACCATCAAACTGGTAGATAACCATTCCCTCCATGTTCCCTGTTTGCTTTCTGATCTCCTGGGGTTAAGGGGATATTAGGTGATAGAGATAGCAGAGTAACCTGTTAATCAGTGACTCTGGGATGAACATGGAAGGGCAAGAGGTAAGAGAATGGAAATGGTGAATGAAATTTCATCTAAGCCATTGCATGGATCCTGTCATTTTCTTGATCTAAGTGTAGAATAGAAAAAACACTATGATTTGTAATGAAATTAGCTGAAAAATGAAGGCATCATAGATGTTGCTGATAAAGTAGTTCTTAAGTTAATTGCAGTAATGTGAATTTGAGGCTTAGACCTTTAAAATATGAGGAACTGATCTCTAGGTTGCCAATGCTAATTTACAAAATTCCTGGAGATTTGGAGACGGTGCCTCGGGAAGGTGGAGTTTGAGGATGGGAAAGGAACTCATTGGGATATGATGCCATAGAGTTCACCCTCCAAAGTGATGATTTCCTCTAGAGATCCCTACCTGGGTGAACCTTTTTAGTGTCTGTCACATTAATGACTCTCAGCCTGGTCATAACCGAGAGAAAAAGTCCCCAGCCTGGTTGAGCCTTTGGGGCTGCATGTTGGGGATCACTGAAGTAGAGTTATCTGCCAGCTGGATCATTGTCGCCACAAATAAAAATGGCCTGCCACATTGAGGGGTATTTGATTTTTTAAAAATACAGCAGCCAGAGACAGCAGTTGTTTGAACTAATACACAATTGACTGTATTTTCTGTGCCTTCTGGAAGGCAATGAGCAAGTTCAATTTTTGTGTGGTCTTTGGGGGTTTGATCCCCCACCCCTTTTTTCCCTAAATTACTGACTCTTGTTTAAATTCTTGATGATTTCCTTTGAAAAAGTGAGGGCAAATAATTAATTTACCAAGTAATATTTTATGCATATGTATGGATTCATCTAATAGGGTTGCCAGTCTCCAGGTGGGACCTGGAGATCTGCTTTGGTGACTGATCTCCAGCTGGCAGAGATCAGCTCCCCTGGAGAAAATGGCTGCTTTGAAGGGTGGACTCTGTGGCATTATTCCATGCTGAGGCCCTCTCCTCCCCAAACTCCACCCTCCCCTGGATGCACTCCCAAAGTCTCCAGGTATTTGGCAACCCTATCATCTTAGTATTTAGAAACCAGAGCCTATCTGTACATGGCCCTGTATTGCTACCTGACACAAATGTGATCATCAAGTTAGCTTTCAGAAGGAGTAACTTCTGAATTCTCCAGAGATTGGTGCCAAAAGTGAATCCGTCACTGGTCAGCTATTTGTTGCTATGTTTTCAGTTGGGTGGCTTTCATTTTCTTGCTTATTTTGAACATGCCTCAGATGCAACTACTTTGTGGCTTGTGAAGTCAGCAAAACATCCTTACACAGGGCACTCTAAAAGAAACCATCTGTAGGATCATGGACTGAAAGATCTCGCTACCCCTCTCTTTTAACATTCAGCCTTATAAGAGTTCTGGAGAATTCAAATGCTTGCACACTATTTTGTGATATTTCAGTTGGTGTTAAAAGATTTTACATGGCTGTTGTATTTATATCATTCACAATGTTTTCTTTCTTGTTGCTGCCAATATTCTAGGCAGCTACATACTTCACATGTAAAATAACAGTTTATGTAAAAATTTGTTTCAGAAATGTAAAAATCATGTTTGGCATTATGGTATATATTGTTCCTGAGACGTTGTAATGTTTCTTGAGATGTCTAATTCAGCAGGGCTGAAAAAAGAATAATAAAATCATCCCCCCTCCACACAAAACTTAAATTGGGAGTGAAAAATTGGCTTAGAATCAGGCATGCAGCCTGACCATATTATTTCCAAACAAAATCCCCCTGAATTAGATAGGGCTTAATCCCAAATAAATATGCTTTCAAATGAAACATGCATAAATTAAATTAAGGGGGTTAAACATTTCAATCAGAATATTTCAGTACTTTTAATTCATTTTAGTGTTTCAGTATTCTAGTTTTCCTCTCATTTTCTCTTGGTTTTAAATAAATACTGCTTTTGACACAGTTCTGCATTTAATACAGGATGGGAATCATCACTGTAGCCAAATGCCCATGAACAAAGAACAAGAAAAGTGAAGGGAGTTTAGAGATTAGGAGTGAAATAGTTCTGTTTGTTACATTTGCTTTAAATTAACAACTCACATTGCAAAGAGGTGGTAATGTGAATTGTTTGTTGACACTGGTTTTGAGAAAATCATGCTGAGACACTTGTTGATAGTTTGAAATAAATGATTCCTTTTAAAGTGCTGGAATGAGACAGCAAGCAACTATTGGCTGGCCAGATAGTTGCATGGAGGACTATATAATGAAACTCTGGAAATAAATACATTGAAACTATCTGTAATCCAATTGTTAGGATGTATCCATTGTAATTATTATTTGTATTACACTGTTAAATGATCAAAATGTTCGACACTTTAATTTATTCAGGTGAGCAGCCGTGTTTGTCTGAAGCAGTAGAACAAAGTTTGAGTCCAGTCACACCTTTAAGATCAACAGTTTTATTCAAGGTATAAACTTTTGTGTACATGCACACTTCAGATACATTCAGAGGGCAAATATGGAACAGAGAACCATGTAATCCACTCTGAGCTGCTTGGAGAAAGAGAAGGATAACCAGATAAGGATTGCACAAAGCTTGCAAAGAGATGGAGGACATAATGTCAGTTTTCTAAGACATCACTAACACAGATGCAGGTAAAGCAACAGTGAAAACCTTTTTATTATTATTTTGGGTAATTCAAAAGCTGACATATATAGAATCCACTTCTGTCTCTGATAAATGGATTTGCAAGGTTTGATGTTTGAAAACTTGCAAATGGTATTTGATCAAAAGTTCAACATGTTACAATGGGGTTGCCATGTTAGGGGAGCAAGGTTGCTAGATCCAGGCTGTAGACTTGGGGATGCAACTACGGGAGGACAGGGACCTCAGTGGGATATAGTGCCATAGAGTCCACCTTCCAAAGAATCAATTTTCTCCAGGGAAACGGATCTCTGTAGTTTGGAGATGAGCTGTAGTTCCAGGGGATCTCCAGGTCCTACAGGGAAGCTGGCATCCTATTCTCAAATCATCAGTAATAGTTTTTAATACAATAATTCATCCAAGTGAAGCCTTCAAACATAGCTTAAAAACACAAACATGAACCATGCAGTACCATTCTGGTACCAAGGTGACTATACTAGAGTAGTTTCATTTACCAGGCATTCTTTTTAGTATTTAAAATTGCTAATTCTTTTGAGGAAAGGGTGGTTATACACATATTTAAACCATTTTAACTTAATTTAAACCATAGTTTCCAAGTTTCTTCCTGTGAAATAGGCCAGTGAGCTACTTCATAATAAGCAATCTGAAGTTTCTTTTGTTAAGCTTGCATAAACCTTTAAGTGGATTTACATCTTGAATCAATTGATTTTAACTTCATTCAGGAAATTAAGCAAATTAGCTATTCAAATTTTAGATATATTGATTGAAACCAGGTTGAGATTAGTACATCCAACATATGGGGAGGTCATGATGTTTAATTACAGATTTTGGCCTAAATTAATTATTAGGAATTGTTTCATATATAAAAGAACACTGGAGTCTGTTATAGATATAATTCCTGCAAATGTAATGGTATTGTGAAAAGGGTTATAATATTGCTGTATTTCAAAATATGAATTACAAAAAAATATTTATTTATTTATTCTTCGTACTTATATCCCGCCCTCCCCGCCGAAGCAGGCTGAGGGCGGCTAACAACAATTTAACATCAGATAGTAAAATAATAAGCAAACAATTAAATTAGTAATCCACTATCAATTAAAAGTTTAAAACAGTTTAAAAATTAAAACAATTTTTGGTGCTAAAGTTGGTACAGTACGTTCAGCGATGCTGGGCATCTACATACTAGTTGGGCTGAAGGCCAATCGAAATAGAGTTGTTTTGCAGGCCTTGCAGAACTGGGCAAAGTCCTGCAAGGCCCTTACCTCTTCTGGGAGTTGTTTCCACCAGTGGGGGGCTGCAATTGAGAAGGCTCTTTCTCTGGTAGCCTTCAATCTCGCCTCCCTCAGCCAGTAAATTCTGCGATCCGGATCAAAGTACCCTCTGGGGAACATGTGGGGAGAGACGGTTCCTAAGGTAGACAGGTCCTCGGCCATATAGGGCTTTAAAGGTAATAAGCAGAACCTTGTAGCGAATCCGGAATACTATTGGCAGCCAGTGCAGTTTCCGCAGACCTGACTGTATGTGTTCCCGTATAGAGATACCCAGTAACAGCCTGGCTGCTGCATTCTGCACTAGCTGCAGCCCCATGTAGAGGGCATTGCAATAGTCTAGTCTTGAGGTGACCATTGCATGAATCACAGTTGCTAAGTCGCTGTGCTCCAGGAAGGGGACGAACTGTCATGCCCGCCTAAGGTGGAAAAAGGCGGATTTCGCAGTGGCTGCTATCTGGGCCTCCATAGCCATTGTGGGCTCCAGTAGCACCCCCAAGCTTCTGACTTTGGGCACCAATATAAATGGTGCCCCATCGCAAGCTGGTAGTGGGATTTCCCTTCCCAGACCACCACAACTCAGACAAAGGGCCTCTGTCTTCATTGAATTCCGCTTCAGACGACTCAGCCTGAGTCACCCTGCCATGGCTTACAGTGCCAGGACTAGGTTTTCTGGGGCAGAGGCAGGCTGCCCATCCATCAGCAAATAGAGATGGGTGTCATTAGCATACTGATGGCAACCCAGTCCAAATCTCCGGACAATCTGGGCAAGGGAGCACATATAGATATTAAACAACATCAGGGAGAGCACCACCCCCTGAGGCACCCCACAATTAAGCGGATGTCTCGGGGACAATTGTCCCCCGATTGCCACCCTTTGTCCCCGACGAAGGAGGAAAGAGAAGAGCCATTGCAAGGCCAACCCCTGAATCTCTGCGTCAGCGAGGCAGTGAACCAGCAACTGATGGTCGACCATGTTGAACGCCGCCGACAGGTCCAGCAACATCAGCACTGCCGACTCGCCTTGGTCCAGATGTCGCTGAAGATCATCCCCTAAGGCGACCAGCACTGTCTCTGTCCCATGGCCTGGGCGAAAACCAGACTGGTGTGGGTCTAGGATGGAAGCATCCTCCAGAAAACTCTAACTGCAGCGCTACTGCCCTCTCAATGATTTTACCCAAAAAGGGTAAATTGGAGACAGGCCGATAATGTGCCAATTTGGCTGGGTCTAATGTTGGTTTTTTCAAGAGGGGATGGACTATCACCTCTTTGAGGGGCCTTGGAAAAAGCCCCTCAGAGAGGAATCTATTTACAATATTCCTCACAGGATATTGAAGCTCCGTCCGGCATGCTTTAATCAGCCAGGATGGGCAAGGGTCCAAATCACATGTTATTGGGCGCACAGTAGAGAGGATTCTGTTGACTTCCTCCAAGCTGAGTGTTGTAAAACTGTCTAGGGCTGATCCGGAAAACAGGCACGGAGCCTTGAGCTCACATACCGTTTCAATTGTGGCGGGGAGGTTGCGGCGGAGCGATGAGACTTTATCTGCGAAGATCTGTTTTCAAATCATATTTTTGAAGGATATTTTTCTAAAACTCAACCTTTAAACCCAAAGTGCCAGAACAAGTCTAAACAGGTCTACTTAGAATTAAGTGTAATGTTATTCAGTGCAGCTTGCTTCCAGGAAAGTGCCCTTAGGGGTTCTTTTTTAATCTTTAAAAAAGCAACATTTAAAAAATAAAATTAGGAAAACAGACTTTACATTAAGCATGCTAGAATTTGTTAAGACTCTCCCCCCCCCCCACCAATCATTTTAGCATTAGAAACAAATTATTGTCTTAAAATTTACAGCGCCTTAAAATAAATCCCGAGCTATCTATCACAAAACAACTTCCACCTAGGAACTGCAAAACCATTTTGAAGCTGTTATTGTCATTTGCCATAGCTTGAAATTTGTTGGACGGTGCCAGTTTTCTAAATCCAGCAACTGAAGGGTCAGTAAACTTAGAAGAGATGGGTGTTAAATTCAGGTGTGTTGTAATAAATTACTGCAAAGCAAGAAAACAGTGAGCTACTTCAACCTTCTTTGAAGGACTCTAGATTACAGCCAAATTTCCACCACCTGAGAGATGCTGCTGTGGGAATGTTAGAGTCTGTAAAAAATGAGCTAGCTAGGTCCAGTTTAAGAGCTACTGGACTGAATAGAGATGGTAAACTGTATTAAAGGATTAACTAGATAATTACAGAATTGATATAAAGTACCATTTGAACCCAATCAGCATAATTTTGGGGATATAGCCTGTGTTACTGAGGAGAGAAAATCTCCCAAGAAAATTTTTTTACCTCAAGACATATTGGCCCCTCCCTCCCCCATGCACCAGCCAATGAGTCAACAGCTCTGGGTACTCAAGGCTTCTGGACAAGGAGGTCAAATTAGGAGGATGTTTGACCAAGGAAGGTTTTTTTTCTTCTCAGGGAAGTAGTCCTTGGGTTGTCACTTTCTCTTCCTAGAGACTTTGTGTCTTTATCAGCTGTAGGACAACCAGAAATTCAATGGATGGTGCTGCTTTGCATAGGGAGAATTATACCTTCAAATTCTGGTCACTGCTCGCTCACCTTCTTTTGACATTCCTCTTATATTTAACCATACTCACACTATGCTGGCCTCTCTTTCACTAGCTACTAATCCATCACTATACAGCTGAAGCTGCCAATTTTTATTCTTACCCTACCTTTAACACCAGAGCTGTGGTAGCAAAATTAAGTGGAAATCTAGAGGAATGTACAATTTATTCCCACATCATCTTTCCTGAGTCAAAACTTAGATATGATAAGGTGAATTCTGCCTCATAAAAATTTGTACTGGAATAAATGTGGGACAAAGTTTGAGTCCAGTGGCATCTTTAAGACCAACAAAGGGGGAAAGTTGAATTTTTGTAATTTTGTGTGTCTGTCTGCACCTGGAAGTCATGTCACCCATGGTAGTGAGCAATTCACACAGGTGCTCTTCGTGAATGAAACCTGTACTGGAGAGATTGAAAGGAAGGGAACCCCTCCCCCCCAAAAAAGTATGGTTTAATGCAGTATCATGCCCAAGACAGCCCCTTCCATTAGAAAAAGAAGACCGCAGATTTATACCCCGCCCTTCTCTCTGAATCAGAGTCTCAGAGAAGCTTACAATCTCCTTTATCTTTCTCCCCCACAACAGACACCCTATGAGGTGGGCTGGGCTGGGTGAGGGCCCTTCAAGGACAACTCCTGCGATAGCTATGGCTGACCCAAGGCCATTCCAGCAGCTGCAAGTGGAGGAATGGGGAATCAAACCCGGTTCTCCCAGATAAGAGTCCGCACACTTAACCACTGCACCAAACTGGCTTTCTATCAGAAAATGTGAAGTGGCCATCCAGATCTGATCCATGGGATCCTCTCTCACAAGCCACCTGAAATAATCTACTAGCTGAGACTGAGTATAATCCTCCTCCTGTTTTAGGATCTTAGAAGCATCTATTCCTCACCCCCATTCTGTGTGTGTGTGTTTCCACCTGGAAGTCATGTTGACCTCTGGTGACTGACCCCTACTGGGGGCCTGGAGGATAATCAGAGAGATGGCTGAATAGAGCCTGCCCCAGTCTCTGGGACTGGATATTTCAAGGTCTCCCATCCAAGTACTAACCACAGTCAACCCTGCTTAGCTTCTGAGATGTGATGAGATTAGACTTGCCTGTGCTATCCAAGTCACAGCAAGATTGACAAGGTTTTATTTAAAGCATAAAAGACCATGTCCAAGCACACTTTTCCAATATGCTACTATTCTGGAACTTTGTTCTGCTGCTTCAAGATCAACATGGCTACCCACCTGAAATAAATGTGGTTACAGGTTAGACTTTAAAGTGCTACTGCACTTCTGTACCTGTAACAATTAAAACAAAGTAACTGAGCAAGTTAAGCTTTTTTGGGGTGATAGTTATTAAGTGAAAGGAAGAGCTTCATTGGGTTGCTGTTAAAGGCATAGGGGCAGGGGACTAGGTTGAAGGTAAGTGAACTTTACTGAAAATAACATCTGGCCTGGCCAGTGGTGGTGGAAGGGAACCGTGGGAGCTTTATTTATGCTCTCTAGAATCTACAATGGAAGAAAAGTTGAATAGAATGAATAGTCTCAACTCCGCTCATTATCAATCAAT
The DNA here is from genome assembly GCF_032191835.1 of Heteronotia binoei. Taxonomy (NCBI): domain Eukaryota; kingdom Metazoa; phylum Chordata; class Lepidosauria; order Squamata; family Gekkonidae; genus Heteronotia; species Heteronotia binoei. Next base: position 51,984,472 of record NC_083224.1, read on the forward strand.
TTCTCATCTGCCTAATACAACTGGGTAGTCTTGGCCAGGGATGGTGGCGAATTTTGTTTTGGCATTCTAAGAATACATACTGTGGTGCTAGTCTGTTACAGACAAAATGACAAGGAGGTTGGGGCACCTTGTAGAGGAAAGGAAAGGTCCCCAGTGCAAGCACCAGTCGTTTCCGACTCTGGGGTGACGCTGCTTTCACAGCGTTTTCACAGCAGACCTTTTTTACGGGGTGGTTTGCCATTGCCTTCCCTGGTCATTACACTTTCCCCCCAGCAAGCTGGGTACTCAGAAGGATGGAAGGCTGAGTCAACCTTGAGTCAGCTATCTGAACCAGCTTCCGCTGGAATCGAACTCAGGTCGTGAGCAGAGACAAACCAACTTATTATGGCATCAGGCTTTGTCAGACAGAGCTCTATATCGGAGATATAAGAACGGAAGAGGTGCTCTGCTGGAGCCCACTGATAGTCCATTATACCTGTTTTACACAGCAGCCAATCAGCTGCCCTGCAGGGCCAACAAAGAGGGAAATAATTGGCATAAACACACTCCATAGAATGGTGGAAGGGAGGGTGACAACTAATGTATAAAATCCAAGACATCAAAGACTGTAGGCCGAGACCTCTGCTCCATATTTTTATCTAACCCCCTCTTGAAGCTGGCTATGCTTGTAGCCGCCACCACCTCCTGTGGCAGTGAATTCCACATGTTAATCACCCTTTGGGTGAAGAAGTACTTCCTTTTATCTGTTTTAACCTGACTGCTTCCATCACTCCATAAATGCTTCCATCACTCCCAACTGTTGATGAATTGGCAAAGTAAGTTGAATAGTATATTAATCAGAGACAATTACTTTCTGAAGTGGACTAACCACTTTGATTCTTTAGTTCTACTGAGCCTAAACTGCTAGAACCAAGACTGTGTATGAATTCTGATTCAGCAGCTTCATGCTAGAATTTCTCATCTCCCCCCACCCCCCACCCCGAACGTCCAGGGAGATTGGATGCTGCATCACTGGGTTTTGAGTGTTTCCATTTTTCATGTATTTGTATCCATTTATTTGCTTGCTTATAGCTTAGGTGATACTTTAAAAAAAAAAAAGGTAAAGGTAAAGGTATCCCCTGTGCGACTTTGGGGTGACGTTGCTTTCACAACGTTTTCACGGCAGACTGAACTCAGGTCATGAGCAGAGAGTTCAGACTGCAGTACTGCAGCTTTACCAGCTTTACCACTCTGCGCCACAGGGCTCAGGTGATGCTTTAGTACTTGTTAAACTTTTTGGTCACTCTGCCACACAAACACAACATGAAAGGAGTAAACTTTCCCCATTCTTTCAGTATACATTTGTATGGGAAATTGACTCTGGACATGTCATGTGTAGTGTATCAGACTAAGATATGAGAAACACATAGGGTTGTCAGCCTCCAGGTTGTGGCTGGAGATTTGTTGCTATTACAGTTGATCTCCAGGCAACAGAGATCAGTTCACCTGGAGAAAATGGCCACCATGGAAGGTGGACTCTATGGGATTATACCTTGTTGGTTCCTCTCCTTCCCAAACCCCACTGTCCTCAGACTCAACCCCTCCAGTCTCCAGGTATTTCCCAACCTGGGGCTGGCAACCCCAGAAACACAGATTAAAAACCCTGTCCTGCCATGGATGTTTGATGGGTGGCCATGGAACAGTTGTTCTCTCTCTGCCCAAGCTACCACACAGGGTTGTTGTTCTGAGGAGAAAATGGAGGAGAGCAGAATGATGTAAGCAGCTTTGGATCCCCAGTGGGGAAAAAAGCAGGGTATCAGTATAAATAAACAGATAAAACATGAACATTCCACAAACTGGACCTTATAAACCCTATCTCTTCGTTACGGGGGAGTGTTCTTCGACTAATTTCCATGAATTGTCTTGATAGGCAGGACCAAGTTAGTTCTTTATTTTGTTTAAGCATCTAGTCCAATTTTGGCAGTGTATAAATGCCTAGTTATGATTGTTAGATTCTATCCGGTAACTACAAGAAGGGTTATTAACTCTATCCTGTAGGGGGTTTTTTTGTTCCTTAATTACTGTAAAAAGAAATGTATGTAATTATCTACCATGTACTTAAATCATTATAAACTACCATAGAGACCACAATTAACAGGATGTGCCTTAACAGCTACTTGGTTTCTTTGTAAACACTAGCTCCTGAAGAGACAGTCTCTTTCAGGCTATGCTTCTAACTTCTTGGGAGGATTATAGAAGCAGATATAAACATCAGATGTTTGAGAGCCACAAGACATGAACATCAGATGTTTGAAAGCTGGGAGGGAAAGAGAGGTGGAAAGAAACAACTTTAACTTTAAATGGATTCTCCAAGTTGCTAGCTGGCTTGGTTTGCAGAAGTGATTTAAATAGAGAAATGCCTTCTCCAAGCTGGCCAACGGGGGGGGGGGGGGGTGGCGGCTTCAAGAGCCACATAATATGTGTGAAAGAGTCACACGTGGCTTCTGAGCTGCAGTTTGGCCACTCCTGGTCTTTGCAATTTTCCCCAAGATGCTTAAGAAAGATTGGGCACATTGTTGCAGGGTGGGGGGGCAGTTAAAAATACAAGGCACAATAAACTAGAGCAGGGATGGGCAAACTTGCTTAATGTAAGAGCCACATAGAATAAACATCAGATGTCAGAAGGAAGGAAATAGATGGAGGGAGGGTGGAAAGAAAGCAACTTTAAATGTATTCTCCAAGCTGGTCAACAGGGCAGTGGGGGCTTCGAGAGCCACACAATATGTGTGAAGGAACCCGTTTGGCCACTCCTGAACTAGAGGAAGGAGTAGACTTGCCAATCCCCAGGTCCCAGCAGGGGTCCCTCACTTTTGCAGGCTCGGCATGTGCCTTCAAACCTCAAAGGCTTAAGAAGATCCTGGGAACAGCTTTTTTCATAAAAAGGTGCTCTGTGCCTTTGAACCTTAGACAAGGCTGTGGGCGGGGCAAGCCTGCAGAACAACCTGCCTGGTGGAAGGGAAGGAGTCCAGAAACTGTGTTGGTTTTATAATTGTCTCAGAGGCCGTTTGCACAAGAAAGGGTAAACTAGAACCTTTAGTTTCCTTGTGTTACTCTTTAGAACTTGGAACCTCATCAACTCAGTAAGTAAATTGCCCTAGTGAGACCACACAAGTGTGGGATTGCAAACTGTTTACTTTGGCTGCTCTCTCTGTGTTTGTGTGTGTGAGAGAGAGATACTGGGGGTTTTTTACTTATTTATTTTAGGGAATGTGAAAGTCTCCTGGCTCCACCCCCGAAGTCCCCAGATATTTTCCGAGACAGACTTAGCAACCCTACCAGAACTCCCTTTGGAGTTCAATTATGCCTGTCAAAACCTTGCTATTGGCTCCACCCCCAAAGTCCCCAGATATTTTTTGAATTGGACTTGGCAACCCTAGGAAGGAGGTATCTTAAATGAAGTCTCTAACACTCTGTAAGCTCACTCTTTATTATGTCTCCACTCCCAACTCTTACTCCTCTGTGACGGTTGCCAACCTCCAGGTGGTCTCTGAAGATCTCCTGCTATTACAACTGATCTCCAGTTGGCCAAGATCAGCTTACCTGGAGAAAATGGCCACTTTGGAAGGTGAACTCTATGGCAATATACCCATTTGGAAGTCCCTCCCCAAACCCCACCCTCCAAATCTCCAGGTATTTCCCAACCTGGAGTTGGCAACTGTGTGTAAACCATTACAGGAGGTAGTTAGCTCAAGGAGCTCTTGACATTCCCACTGGGGAGGAATGAATTAAATAGTTCACTTGATTCCTCCTCCTTATGAGAGGGAATCATGGGTGGAGCCTTGTTGCCCCATTGTCTTTGCTCCATACAAAATCTGGTTGCTGATAAAAATTAGTTGGGCTGTAGCATAATTTTTATCTCTTAGGAAAGATGTGTGGCCTAAACCTTGATTCTAGTGATGCTGGATTGAGACAGCTGGGTATACACAATGCTATCACAGTTTGATGGGATTCAGCTGCTTGGATATTCCTTTAAGTCCTGTGAATTTCAACAAGGTTTAGTCTTGGGTGTGTCTGACTTTTCTTGGATTGCATTATGCATGCTCTCCTCGTGTCTTTAGCTTCAGGGCATAAAGTATTCAGTTCAGGTATGTATAGGGAGGACCATAAAATTGGCCCAGAGAAGAATGTTCCAGAGCCAAGGGAGATTTTTCCAATGTTCACCTTGCCAATGCTTATTGAGCTGTATTATGAAGGAGGCCACATACAGACTGGAAGTATGTTTGTATTGTACTCTTTATACACCATTTTGCTTTCTTGAGATTTGGCCTGACTGACAGTGAACAGATTTACAGGCTGTTTTGGGGTTACCAATCTCTAGGTGTGGGCTGATCTCACAGGATTGCAGCCGGTCTCCAGACTACCAGAATTAGTTTCCCAGGAGAAAACAGGAATTCCCCAAGCCCTACCCCCAAATCTCCAGGAATTTCCTAACACAAAGCTATACCCTTAGCTATTTAATTAGCAGGGATTATGGTACAAGAGCTTCTATAGCACTCGATATTTGTACTTTTTAAAACTGAAAAAAAATAGTCCTTTTTTACCCCATAAAGCAGATTCCCCCCTCAATATAATTATAAGCAAGAGGGCGAGCTTTTTTTATTTATTGGTATTCCTCCTTTATTTATTGGTATTCCTCCTTTATTTTTTTGCCAGGTAGCCAACTATCAATAAGTACCTCCATGGATCATGTTTTTCAAGGTGTGGGTGGTTGTATGCATTTGGGATGAAATGGAGAATAAGAAAGAATCAAGGGAATTTCTTCTCCACAGGTATGTTTGTGCGCTTTGCATATCCTCAGGTGAAAAGGTGTTCTTTTGTGCACATGTGCAGAGAGCAGGCGGCCTACCAGGGTGGAAAAACAACCTGTGAATTGGTTCCCAGTGAGTGTTGGAATGGCTTCATTGCAGTTCTGAAAAAAAAGCAGTAATGGTGAAGGCCCATGTGTTACAGCCTGTAAAGATTTAAACTTAGATTCTAGGAGACCTGAATTCAAGTCTCATCTCTGCAGTTATTTTATAAACCTGGAGAAATGTCTGTCCAAGCTTCCCAGATATACAGTGGGAATAAAATAACAGAGATGGGGTAATGAGAAAACAGTAAGGGCTGCAACAGTGTAGTCCTACAAAGTTATTCCTTTCTAAGCCTGTTGATTCAGTGGATTTAAGGAGGCTATAACTCTGTTTAGGATTGCACTGTAAACCACTTTGCAAGTGAAAAAAGTGCTATATAAACTCTATCTCAGCAAGCCCCCTTAGATTATACTGGATCCGGCATTGGGTGATTGTATGTCATATATGTACAGTGCCAGATGGTCTGGTAATCCAGTGTATCTGCTACCTCCTTTGGCAAAGTCTTTGCAGTTAGACCCTTTGAGAGGGGAAATCAAAGTACCTTATTCCAAGAGACCTACAGAATCAAGGAGCAGCTTAACAAAGGACCAATATGCTCTGTGTGTGTATGGAGGTGCATGTATACAAACTTGTAACATGTATTCTTGTTTTAAATTAGCACTTGGTCTGCTGAATACTTCAAAGCTGTTTCCTCTTTTGCCCATACAGACTCAGGACCATGATGGCAGGGGATCTTCAGGGAGCAGCAAGGGGGGCCTGGATTTGGACAGTGGCAGTAGAAAGCGGGACCCTCTCTTAATTCTAATCATCTTTGTCTTTGGCTCCATGCTTCAGGATACGGGTGAACTCCACATAGTTGAAATTGCCTTTTTTGTCAATGGGGGCTTCTCGATACATCTCATCAACTTCCTCATCTGTGAACCTGTCGCCCATGGTAGTAAGCAATTCACGCAGGTGATCCTCATGAATAAAACCTATATTGGAAGAAAGGAAGGGAAGGGGAAAAAATCCCCCCCCCCCCAAAAAAAGGTCTGGATTAAAGCAGGATCATGTCCAAGACAGCTCCTTCAATGAAAAAATGTGAGGTGGCCATCCTAAGTATCAGATCTGATCAATGGGATACTCCTTCACAAGCCCCCTGAAATAATCTACTGTCTGAGACTGAATCCTTCTCCTCCTCCCAGAAGCATCTACTGCTCACTCCCATTTGAGGTGCTTTTCTAATCCAGGCCATCCTCCATCTTCCCAGGCTGAGCTCATTAACTCATTCCTTGTGTCTTCACTATTCGAAGACCGAGGCCCAGCTGAACAAAACAGCCACATGAAGCTGTGCTTTCATGATCATAGGAACAGATTTGTGGACTACAATTTAGATTTTAGTTCACTGGGAGGTTAAATCCAGAAATCAAATGTCTGTCTCATGATACTCATTGACTCACCCACCCCTACAGGCATGGTTTCCACTTTAAGGAATATTACTATTACTGTTTGTTTTTCCGGGGTTGTATCCTACTACTGCTGTTCCACAAGCAGAAACAGATCTTTCCATTACTTCCCTTTCCTCTGGCATCCCCTTGTAACCTCTAAAAAGATGCTGCTAGGAGGAAAGGATTTCTAACAGGCCAAGAGTGTGGGGGCGGGTAGGGCGGCCAATCCCCAGATGGGGGCAGGGGATCCCCCATTCTGGAGGCCCTCCTCCCACTTCAGGGTCATCAGAAAGCAGGGTGGGGAGGGAAATGTCTACTGGCCACTCCATTATACCCTATGGAGACCGATTCCCATAGGGTATTATGGAGATTGGTCTGTTGGTATCTGTAGGAGCTGTTTTTTGAGGTAGAGGCCCAAATTTGCAGCATAGCATCTGGTGCCTCTCTTCAAAATACTCTCCAAGTTTCAAAACAATTGGACCAGAGGGTCCAATTCTATGAGCCCCAAAAGAAGGTGCCCCCATCCTCCATTATTTCCAATTGAGGAAAGGCATTTAAAAGGCAGTCCCTTTAAATGTGATGGCCAGAACTCCCTTTGGAGTTCAATCATGCTTGTCACACCCTGGCTCCTGGCTCAACCCCAAAAGTCCCCAGGTATTTCTTGAGTCAGAACTGGTAACCCTAAGGGGGGGAAGGGGAGCTACATCAAAGACAGAATTCAGGTCTCTTCCATTTCCATCAACAGAATGACTGTTTTGCAGATAGAGATTGCAGGTAGTTGTGCTGGTCCAAAGCAACCTCCAAAAAGGAAATCCACCTGGTATCTTTGACAGGGGCAGATGGGAAAATTACCCTAGAAAAAGCCCTGCCCCTCCCCAAGGAGGAAGGGAGGGAAAGACATCCTGCCTGCCAAGCTGGCCACCTCTTTCCAAGCTCTGCACAAGACTCAGGTGGGCTGGGAGTCTCCCCTAGGCAGGCCTTGGGGGTTGTCTCCGCCGGGCTGTGCAGGCTTCTGGCATGCTAGATGCCACCTCCCCTGGCCACACGGGAATCCTGCAGGCTGGGTGCTTCCTCATGTGGGCAGGCCTGGTTTTGCTTCCATGCATGGGCCCTTCTTGCCATTTGACTGACCCAGCCCAAGTGGAGAGGGGGGCATCATCATTCCACCAGGAGAAGTCCCAGTGACCATAATGACCAATCCACTCGTGATCTTTTATTAGTGTCAAGGAATTGCTTTTTATATTCTTTTATACTTAAAACAATTTCCAGTTTTAATCACAAATAATAACAGTTTTAATAACTCTATTTTTCTTAGTTAGAAAGTCTTATACAACTTTATACCTGCTAGATTCTAAGCTAGATGCTTAAGCATGTCAGAAGCTAAGTTTCTAAACTCTCAATATTTCTCTTTTCTAAGTTCTATCGACCCAATCTTGCTAAAGATCTTTAACCAAAATGGCTGACCTCCCCAGAGCAGACTTGTTAGCTCTCTTAAGGAAACAGCAAGGAGATGGAAAAATTTTAAGGCCTATATAGCCTTTGCCATGAGAACTTTTCTCTCTTCTCATGAGACCCCTCTTCCTTCACATGCTTATCTCTGATAAATATCTTGCCTACTAATGTCACCCTGACATTATTCTCACCACCTGCTAGTGCAGATGGACTCCCATGTTGGCTAATGTCCATCTTCCTTAGATCTCAAACTAGGCTCAGATAAAGTCCAATGATAAATTTTTTGCTATCAAGAGTTTCCCATCTTCTGTTAAGCAAAACATCCTCAGATCCTTAGTTAAACCCTCTTCTTACCTAGCTTCTCTTCTGCAAGCTTGTAGGCAACAGGTGATTTCAAACACTGTATGAATAGCCTGCAAATTTTAAGGGTTGTTTTCACAAAGGGGCCAACTTAGAATTTTACTGTGACAATTAGGACCAACCAAAAGAAACACAGAATATTGACCAAGTTTTCAAGTTCCCCAGAATGCTTTCTCACACAGACAGCCAAGAGACATGGCAAGAGTCCCAAGAGTAAGTCTGAGAGTTTCTCATGAAACAACAGAATGTTTGCTTATCACTATCACTACCTGCTGAAGCTTAACTTAGTATTTCCAGTTGCTATGGAGAACTGATCTGCATTGACTGTACCTGTGGCTTCCTCATCAAAGCAAGCAAAAGCATTTCGGATAACATCTTCCGGATCAGTGCCATTCAGTTTCTCTCCAAACATGGTTAGGAACATAGTGAAGTTGATGGGCCCAGGTGCTTCGCTCATCATGCCTTCCAGGTACTCATCTGTGGGATTCTTCCCTGAAAGAGTCAGCCAGGGAGAGTTTAGTGTTTCATCTCAGTGGCCTAGTTTGCCTTTTAGTGAAAGCTGTGGTTACTACACTCTGTCCTCATGAGAGGATAAGATAGAGACTCAGAAATTGTAACTGGAGTGAGGTAACCCTATCAGAGTCACATCTGGCAAGGGACAGGAGAGTCCTACTGGACCAAGGACTAAAGCATCCTGCTTCCCACAGTGATCAAACCCAAGAAGTCCAAAAGAAGGATATGAAGGCAAAAGGCTTTCTGCACACCCACTCAGCTAGTGCTACTTAGCAACACAGGCCCTCTCTCATCTTAGGTTCTATTTGCCATCATGGCTAATTGCCTTTGATACATTTATGTTCCACGCCGTCAACTAATCCCACTTTAAAGCCATCTAATCCAATGGCCATTATATTTTCTTGTGGCAGTAAATTCCATACATCAGTTGTGAATTCCATACATCAATGGTGTGAAGAAGAACGGAAGATTCTTTTCACTTACCATGAAGTCTTCCTCCTCTGTGGTCCAAGAGTGGTCCAGTCCTTACTCCTGGGATCATAGCTCCTCCTCTCCAAAGAAGATCCCCCTGCCTTTGGAGGGGAGGAGCTATGATCCCAGGAGTAAGGATTGGACCGCTCCTGGGACCACTGGAGAAGGTTCTGCTCTGTCCTGAATCTGCTGCCCATTGATTTCAGTGGTTACCCTAAGATCTGGTCTAATGAGGGAGAAAAAAAGTCTGTGTTTGTCATTTCATAGCTCTGTGTCCTTGCCATCTTTATTTTTCTAGACTTAAAAAGGACCAAGAAATTTAGCACAGGAGCCCCAACATTGAGAAGACTTGTCAGACCTAGGATTGTCCCTGATTATCAACATTTATTTGCTGATGGTTTTGAGAGATGTATTTAACTTCTGGTGGGGTTTTTTGCTAGATAATAGCTACTGCCTGCTTTTATCATATTAATCCTAACCTGCCTCCAAGGAGTTCAAGATAATACACTACTCTGAGCTTCTTGAATAAAAGCCAGGAATCATGGTAATCCCTCTTTTGGGGAAGGCCTCCCCATAGAGGGTATTATAGTTGTTGGAGTGGTTAAAGTATAGTAGTTAAGAGCACTCAGTGGAGAAGACCCTGATGCTGGGAAAGACAAGTAAAAAGAAGAAGGGGACAGCAAAAGATGAGATGGCTGGACAGCATTACTGATGTAACTAACATGAATTTGAACAGACTGGAGGTTGGTAGAGGAGGGCCTGGCATGACTTGGTCCATGGGGTTGCAAAGAGTCGGACTCGACCGTGAGACTGAACAACAACAACAAAGTTAAGAGCATCAAACTAGAGTCCAGGAAACTCAGGTTGAAAACCCCACTTGGCCATGGACTGGAAGTTTCCTGAGTGACTTTGGGTCACTTGTTCTCTACCTCACAGGATTGTTGTTGTAAGGATAAAAATGGAAGAGGGTCTGCTTCTTTGGATCTCCACTGTGGAGAAAAGCAGAGGATTAATAAATAAATGTCTAGACATCCAAAGAATATTGTATTCTTGCTATGCTGGCAGTTTTTTTTTATCTTTAGACTGTGGTTTGACTCATATGGCTGACCCTGTGGATAAACTACGCTCAACAGTGAGTTTTCTCAATGAATGTGCTTCGGACAGTGCAACTCTCTGCCATCCAGCATCCTCTCTCTGATTGTGGCATATGGAGAAATCACAAGATTATACAATAATCAATTGTAAACGTGAACAAAAATAGGATCCAGTAGCACCTTAGAGACTAACAGAATTTATTTTAGCATATATGCTGTTATGTCAGAGCTCACTTTACGTATCTGATGAAATGAGTTCTGGCTCACAAAAGCTGGAATATATTTTTAAGATGCCATGGGACTACCATTTTATTTTCTGTTGCAGATGAATACAGCTACCCATCTGGAATTATTCACAACTCACAACACTAATACTCCTCCTTAATGTTCACATCAGTATTCATAAATATCCCTGATATGCTAATTCTGGAATTCCCTCCTCCTTTTTTTCTCTCTCTGAAATTCAGTGCAATTTTGAACACATGAAGCTATCTTATCGTAGCCCTATTCATAAGTTACAGTGAGGTTACAGTGAATCCATTTACAGTCCATGTACAATATAAAAAGTATACAGTTGATTTTTTTTTTAAAAAAGTTCATTGAGTTATTCTCATGTTACATTCAATGCATGTAAAACTGATCATGTTATTTAAATACTCTATTTCATTTTTAAACTGAACACACCCAGGCACTTCCTTATAAACAGGTGCACAAACATACCTGCAGGATTTCTGTGCATTCACTGCAACATGTGAACAGGGCTGTTGAGTCAGGCCTTTGGTCCTTCTGGCTTAATAATGTCTACAGAGGCTCTTCCAAGTCTAGAGAAGAGAACAATCCCGAGCACCTCTACTGAGCTACTTGAAGCTGTGACCTTCTACATGCAAAGTAAGTCCTGTGCTCTTGAGGTATACTCTCTCCCCCAACTATTGCAGAACCAGCTGCTCCAGTCTTTTGGCTTCTCTTGAACAAAGACCGGCCTCCTGCATCAGAGCATCTGTCTTTGCTTATGAGATATGCTTTGTTTATAAACTCAAATAACTGACTTTTGTATAAGTGATCAGCATAACAGGAAGTGTTTCCACTGTGTTTACATCAGCTGGCTTGACTGCATCCTAATAGTGCATTTACTTCTTCTCTATGAGGTCTTTTCTAGCCAGAGTATAAACATTACATTCCCCTGCTAAACTAGGGCAATAAAATGCCCCTCTGACCTTGTTCTCACAAACAAAAGTGAATGGGCCCCGGCCCTTTGCTGATGTAGGAAGATAGTTTCCTAGGAGCTTCCTTTTAAACTGCCCATAAACCAGATCCTGGGGATATGATTTAGGGAACTAACATTAGTCAGAATGCTAAGTAGCCAATCAGGAATGGATGCTGAGGAGGATAATCCCCATGGAAGAAATATTGCCAAGTTCATACAACTCATTAACTTAATAAATGGGAGGAGAGGGATTCCAGTGTGGCCCAGGTTGTCACATACCAGCATCCAAGTCCAATTTCTGGATGAACTAGTCCCAGCTTGCTCATTGGCTCCATTTAAAAAAAATCAGAAAAGGCCATTCTTTTATTTACACAAGTGCATAATCAAGTGCCCTCTAGTGGTCATATATAGAAATGCAACCTTTTAAACTTCCTTTAAAAGTCATGACCCGGATAGCTCAGGCAAGCCCTGTGCTGAGCAGGGCCAACTCTGGAAAGTATTTGGATGGGAGACCTCTTTGGAATACCAAGTTTCAAGTTTAACAGCATGTAGGCCATACACTAATTAAAAGAGCTAAGAGTTAATCACAATAAAACAGAAATTTGCCACATCAACAATACAGTTTTTGCAGAGGCTGCTCAGGACTAATCGAATTTCTTGAATATCAGGAACGGTTAAATATTTTGATATCCATTTTCTGAGAAATCTCTCTCAAGTATTGGAATACCAGCAGTCAGGGGGCAGGGGCAGGCTTTATTCAGCCACCTCTCTGAATATTCTCTAGGCCAAGTAGATGTCAGTCACCAGCAGTTGCCATGTTCCAGGTGCACACACATGCATATTAAAAAAATACAAAAAAAGACCCCTCTTTTAAAGCACATATTTTTATGTTTCATGGTGCCATCCCTGTCTCCCAGTTTCTTCCAATTTTCAAAGAGTTTTTTTCCACACACACATTTTTCTCTTATTCTTTCCAATGCTTCTGATTTCAATCAAAACAGGTTGTATTTGTATACCTTGTAATGGCCCATGGGAGAGGTTTAGTAAGTCTACAGAATGCAGGTTAATGTTTGTGATCTTCAGTGGCAGTTGCCACCAGTGTTGGCTTTATTCTCCCTCACTTTCTAACCCCCGTGCATTTTTAAGATTACTCTTCTCCCCAGAACTTGGGCTTCCTCTGTATCTGTGAGTGAGAGAGAGATTTCCTCCTGCCCATTAAACAGAACTTCTGCCTGAAATGTAGAAGAGCTACTACCAGAATTATGCATAACCTCACCTCCCCACCCTGACATTTAGTTATTTGCTTCACCTCCTGTGGCAGCCATTTTGTGGTTGTGTCACAATTTCAAAGGTGCCTGCAGGCTCAAAAATCCTGGAGACACTTGTACTACTGTCTCAGACTAGGTAAAAGGTTCTGGCTTTATCATCTCCAGGTGAGAATCTGAACATTTATTAAGGCTTTTTCCTGTGCTTAGATACACTTTGTGATCTTTGCGAGATACTGGTGGTCAGTTTGTCCTCCATTGTTTTGTACAACAGACAGACTGGAGGGCACTTGGGAAGCAACGTTTGTACAGTGGCCAGATACAAAAGAGAGCTAGTTTCGTTGAACAGTTATGGAGAAGGAATTTGGGTAGCTACAGCTTATCATATTACACTGCTGCAACACATGAAGCTGCCTTGTACCGAGGCAGACCACTGATATGTTAAGGTCAGTACTGTCTCTTCTGACTGGCAGCATCTTTCCAGATCCTCGGGCAAAGATTTTTCCTAACACTACCTAACTTATTAAGTAGAGATAAACCAGGGACCCTCTGCAGGCAAAGTACTACTGAGCCATGACCCCAGAGATGCCCTACCAGAGTTTCCTCTTTTCTCCAACTTTTAAGAAGAAGAAGAAGAATTGCAGATTTATACCCCGCCCTTCTCTCTGAATCAGAGACTCAGAGCGGCTTACAATCTCCTTTATCTTCTCCCCCCACAACAGACACCCTGTGAGGTGGGTGGGGCTGAGAGGGCTCTCACAGCAGCTGCCCTTTCAAGGACAACTCCTGAGATTGCTATGGCTGACCCAAGGCCATTCCAGCAGGTGCAAGTGGAGGAGTGGGAAATCAAACCCAGTTCTTCCGGACAAGAGTCCACACACTTAACCACTACACCAAACTGGCTCTCCCCAGAACTTAAATAAGCAGGAGCTCTGATTCCTTTGCATCTCATCAGTCTACCAGTTTCTGTCTCCTCTCTCCCTCCCCCCCCCCGCCCTGTACTTTTTCAGTTTAGTTAAAGTGTGTCACCTAGGATGCCTGGATGCATATATGACCTGACCTTAGACTTCCTTAATGGCCAGTTGCAGGCTTCATCCAAGCACAATACATAGAATAAATCAGAATTAGGTGTTCTAAAACATCTGGAATGCTTCACATACATTATCTCCATAACCCTTACAACAACCTTGTGAAGTGGGTTGGTATCATTATTCCCACTTTGAAATGATGTGAGAGCTGAGAGTAAAACAGAGCAGCTATGCTTGTATATTTTATGGCCAAGGTGAGAGATTCAAAGCTTAGGAATTCCTGGGTCAGATCATCTTATTGGCTGCTGTGCTGCACCAGCCCATGGCATTGCTTTGTTACCGAGAGATGCCAGCATGTCATGCAGATCCTCCTTGTCAATGAATCCATCACGGTTTTGGTCAATCATATTGAAGGCCTCCTTGAACTCTTGGATTTGCGACTGGTCAAACATGGCAAAGACATTGGAGGTGGCACGCTGAGGGCGCTTCTTGGTGGTCTTCGCTTTGGCTCGCTTACTGGACATCTTGCTGGAAGTTTTTCTGTGCCTGGAAAATAAATGGGTTTACTGGATACAAGAGAAGGCTGGATGAATTAATGCTGCAAGAGCTGGCAATCTGGAATCTCTCCCTCCCCTATGTTTTCATGCAGTGAATCTTTGAAACTTATATGACCCTCAGTTTTACAGGTGCACAATTTATCTGTGTAAGCATTTTCCTGGCTTTGCAGAAAGATAAAAATTTGGTTCCATTAACCAAGTGTATGTTAATGAACCATCCAGTTGTTTTGGGACAGGGAAATTCTGTGGAGAGGGGGGGCAGCAGGAGAGACTTCAAGCATATGTCCAGACCATAGTAGACTTGGTCATTGCCAGTTTAATGAGCTGCATTCATATGCCAAGGATAAAGTTTGGCTTGCTTGTGATGAGAATGAGCCAGGAAGTTTGGCTGCTTTGTGAGTGTGTGAGTTCACTTTAATTTAGTGGAAGTGCAGCACTGGGGAACAAAAACACAAAAAAGTGGATAGGGAAATGAAAACTGTATTCAGAGAAACTTGCACTGCTGTATTGAATTTTTTTTTAATTTGGAATGCAAAAGTCTGCCAGCTCCACCCCCAAAAGTCCCCAGATGTTTCCTGAGTAGGACCTGGCAACCTTAAGCTGGACCAACGTACTATGCTTTGTTTTGTTGCCTTCATATCAGGAGTAAGTAGAAAAGAAAAACTTTCTGGCTTGCTGGAGACACAACCTTGAGCCTGCAGATTTCATTAAAGACACATATGGGTTCAAGTATACTCTTGAGATCTATGGCTGTGTATGTCATCCCAAGCTCCTTGCAAAAAACCCCAAAAACACACATACAAATGTACTAAACAAATAAATTGTCCTCCTTTGCATGTAGTCAGCCTAACATTTTATCATTTCAAATCTTGGGCATTTATTTTTGAATGTTCAGTAATTGATGAGGCTTATCAATACCGCATTTTGAATCTCTTCTCTAAAATTGGAGTGTTACACTTTATAAAATAATTCATGCCATTCATCCCAGCCTGAAGGTGAAAAAAAGATGCAGATTCCAGTTCTTGCCACCCTCTGGGTGGGGCCTGGAATTCCCCCAGAATTACAATTGATCTCCCCAGAATTACAATTGATCTCCAGACTACAGAGCTCAGGCTCCACCCACAAATCCCCACGAATTTCCTCACGTAGAGTTAACAACCTTTCCCAGATCCAGTACGGTCTTGTTGGTAACAATAGCATTCTAATTATCTTGCCAAGGCTTTGTCATGACTACATGCATCAGACAACTGAAAACACTAAAGCACACACGGATGAACTCTGGGAAATGACAAGTACTTCTTTCTTTTAATTTGCAAAGTGATTTACATTCTCAATCAGGTGCACCTTCACAACAACTCTGCAAGGTAGGTCACTATAAGTCTCATTATACAGATGGAAGTCCTGAGTCTGAATATAAAAACAACTCCGCATGGTTATGGATTGGGTTGCCATCTCTGGATTGGGAAATTCCTGGAGATTTTGAGGGTGGAGCCTGGGGACAGCAGTGTTAAGGGAGATGCTCCAGTGAGGTATAATGCCACAGAGTCTACCTTTCAAAGCTAGGATTGTCAAGCTCCAGGTGGTAGCTGAAGATCTGCTATTACAA
This sequence comes from Heteronotia binoei, assembly GCF_032191835.1. NCBI lineage: Eukaryota > Metazoa > Chordata > Lepidosauria > Squamata > Gekkonidae > Heteronotia > Heteronotia binoei. The sequence continues at coordinate 52,000,338 of NC_083224.1, forward strand.
CTGATCTTCAAGTGACAGATCAGTTCACCTGGAGAAAATGGCCACTTTGGAAAGTGGACTCTATACCCCAACTGAAGTTTCTGCACTCCTCAGACTCCACTCCCAAAATCTCCAGGTATTTCTCAACCCAAAGCTGGCAACCCTACCAAAGCAGCCATTTGGAGATAGTTGTAATCCCAGGAGTTCTCCAGCCACCAACTGGAGGTTGGCAACCCTAGAACTCATGGAGGGGAAAGTCCCATGATGGGCCTGCTTTTGAGAACTTTCATGCAACATCTGTGCACCTAGGTCTATAAATGGTAGATGAGTTGCTCAGGAAGTACAGAGATAAGAAACTACAAAGATAAGGAACTCCTCTATTTCTGCCTCACTGGGCACAGAAGACTAGTTTGGAAAAAGAAAGGCAGCCACTCTGCTTGGTGTCCAATTTCTTTAAAAAGAGATGAAAATGTCTTCAGAAATTTGTGACAGTTCTCACCAGGATCCTTTCCTCTGAATGAGCCACCCTCGGTTAGGCAACTGACTATTTGCACAAAGCAGACTCACAAACAAGAACCCAAGCTTCAGGCCTACTCAGGAATAAGCAGGAAATTGGTTATCTGTTCCTAGCAGATTCCTAGCATTCCATTCCCCTCCCCCTGTTCTCTTTGTCTGGCCAGGCCAAGCAGGCATGTGGATCTGGGCTCTTTGATTGAGCCACAGAGAAAGCTGAAGTTGGTTCCTTATTCATTCCTTATTCGTGAATTCAACCAAAAACACTGAAGAGAGTTTTAAAGCTCTGAACCCCAAAATAAGTCCTGGACCACCATATATCATACACCCCCTTGTTCAGGGGACTCTGCCCTTCTAGAAGACATGTGCTGCCTCATGGTCCAATGAGCAGTTCTCATGCCAGTTGCTCCAAAACAATTTGCCCCCAGAACACTTCAACAGACAGACACTGGGGACAGGCTGTACCCCAAAACAATATTTGGACCAGCCCAAGTGACACATCCCCATGCTCGGAACACTGTCCCCTTCAAGAAGACATGCAGTACTGCCCGGTCCAAACACTGGTTCTGGCACCACAACCTTCTATTTGGAATGCCACCTAGAAGCCTGTATTTCAAAGGAGATTTGAATAAGGAACTATTTTGATAGATTGCCCCCTCTATACCCCAAAAAGCAATATGGACCACCACATGCCATACACCCCCATGTTCAGGAGATTCTGCCCTTCTAGAAGACATGTGCTACTTCATGGTTCAATGAGCAGTTCTCATGCCAGCTGCTCCAGAGCAAGGTGCCCCCAGGACACTCAAAGAGGCAGACACTGGGGCCAGGCTGTACCCCAAAACAATCTTTGGACCACCCCAAGTGACACATCCACACAGTCGGCACACAGTCCCTGTTAAGTGCGCTCATTTCTGTACTGCATTTTTCTAGACAAAGAGCAAGTCACTAGCTCTCCATTTCTCTCCCCCCTTATTGGTGAGGATCAAGGAGCCAACACCGCCCCAAGGCAACTTCCATGGCATGTGCTCAACGCCAGGAGGCAAGCGGGGAGAGGGTCTCCGCTGCACATACAGCGACTGTTTATAATCTCAACGGATTTGGGCCCCAGAAGGTCCACTAACCTGATGTATGAAGCACCCACTCACAGAGAGGCGATCTTAGCGCTACCCCCCCCCCCCCTTACACACACGAATGGGGGATGACAGTGACCAGGGCACCTATGAAGCAAGTGGAGGGGATGGTCGAGAGGAGAGAGGCCCTGATCCGATCCCAGACGAGGAAGAGGAGGAAGAACAAAATCCCAACCCCCAGGACTTCCTCCAAATGATGAGGTTGGAGATGGCAGAGATGGCCAGAGGTCTCAGGGAAGAAATGCAGGCAAATAACGCATTCATGACCCAAGAAGTGAGGAGTTAGCTAGACCGGGCACTGCAGCCGCCAGCACCAAGAGTGGGGCAACCACATCAACCCCCTCCATCACAACCGCAACAACCCCAGCAACCTCAGCCCCCGCCACCAAGGGATTACAGCAGAGGCCGCGAGCTGGATGCCACCTTCAAAGGGAGGTGGAAAACTTTTTTGATACAAGCTAACAGCTTCATGTTCTATTGGGGGCACACCTTCCTCGATGAGTTTAGCCAAATGGATTACTTAGGCTCCAAACTAAAAGGGGCTGCCAAGAGATGGTACGTGAGTCTGTACGAAACCCAGAGCCCTGAACTAGATACAGTGGCAGCATTCCTGTGAGCACTGCGAACGCAGTATGAAGCTCCCTTACAAGAGACCCGAGCACTGACGACCCTGAGAGACCTACAGCAAGAATCCAAGGCAGTAAGAGAGTACGTGGCAGAGTTTCGGGTCAGCGCAGCTAAAGTAAGGAGGTGGAACGAGCAGATGAAGATCGAGCAGTTCCAGAGGGGTCTAAGAATTTCTTAGCTATCTTGCCTCCCCCAGCACAACAGCCAAACAGCCAAAGAGAGGAAGTGAATAATTCGTTAATCTCCCCCAGCCCCTTGGGGGGAGCTGTGACCACCCGCTCACAGACAAAGCACGCAAAACCTGAAGAGAAATGGGGGGGGGGGACAGATTGATTAAAGAAGTGGAAAAGAAAGGCAATGCAGTACCCGAGGGAGTAAAAAAGGGGGAGGGGGGCTTCTGGTACAAGGAGAATAAACTGTACATGGCAGAGAGTCTCCGGAAAGAAGTGCTACAGTTCTGTCATGACAACAAACTAACCAGGCATTTTGGATATGTCAAGACCCTGCACATAGTGAATAGGCAATTTTGGTGGCCGTTTATGAAAAGATACATATCTGACTATGTAGCCTCTTGCCCAATTTAATGGCTAAAAGGCGAGGGGGAAAACCACAGGGCTTATTACAACCACTGGAGGCAGCAGCCAGACCATGGTCAGTGGTATCGTTGGATTTCATCGTAGAACTCCCTCCTTCCCAGGGAAAAAACGTAATCTTTATGGTAGTAGACACCTTCTCTAAGCAAGCGCACTTCATCCCCTGATCACAGATACCCATGGCCAAAAAACTAGCCCAGCTATTCTTCCAACACGTGGTGAAATTACACTCTTTTCTGGATAAATTAATTAGTGACAGAGGAGTACAGTTCGTTGCCAACTTCTGGTGGGAGTTCTGTAGGTTAACCAGGATCGAGCAGGGATTGAGCTCCACGTATCACCCTCAGACGGATGAACAGACGGAGAGAGTAAATGTGTTGCTGTAACAATAGTTAAGATGCTTTGTGAACTATCAACAGTCGAACTGGGCAGAGTTGCTCCCTTTTGCAGAGTACGGCTATAACAACAGCATACATAGCTCCACTAAATCCTCCCCCTTTCTGGTAGTGAATGGCTATGAAGGGAAACCCTTTCCACAGTTGCCAGGAGGACCAATACCTGAAACTCCATCAACTTTTGGACAATGGTGGGGAAGGTTGGGGAAAGCTTGGAACAACATCCAAGAAAATCTGGAATTGGCTAAAGAGACTTACAAAAAACATTACGACAAGCATCATTTTCCTGCTTGGGATTTTAAAGTAGGAGAAACAGTATTTCTGTCCACCCAAAACTTGCCATTACCACAAATCTCTAAAAAAACTGGCATACAAGTTTTTGGGACTGTTCCGTATAAAACGTGTGATTAATAAAGTGACTGTCGAACTTGAGTTACCAAAACTGTTTAGTAAGATACACCCAATCTTTCATTGCACCCAATCTTTCATTGCAGCCTCTTTCAGAGAGATCCTGGAGCAACGCCCTGGCACCCAGACCCGAAGCTCCAGAACCTATCCCAGTGGGAGATTAGAATCACCATGAAGTAAAAGAAATCTTAGATGCTAAGCTGAAGTGCGGTGTATTGTATTTTCTGATTAGATGGAAGGATTTTTCAACAGCTCACGATGAATAGGTGATTAGTTCAAATGGGAGAACACCAATGTTGATTAAACAATTCTATGCTAAATATCCAAAGCCCAGAAGGAGGGCTTAGGAGGGGCAGTATGTCAAGCGTGCTCATTTCTGTACTGCATTTTTCTAGACAGAGAGCAGGTCACCAGCTCTCCATTTCTCTCCCCCCTTATTTACTGCCAGAGGGCAAGTAATAAATCCATCTGGCCCTAGGATGTTTATGCTACAGCCTGACTGATGTTACCTTCAAGTCGCCTCTCCCACAGTTTCACACAGACAACCCTTATCTCTTCCCAGAGTAGTGTGAGAATGTTTGATGTTTCCAATAGTCTAAAATTCCTTAGTAATAAAATAGTTGGTTAGCAACCTTTGAACCCGTGACTCAAGTATGCATCTGTATGGTAACCTTTGATGATATCCTATATAGCAACTGTGTAACTGTTTGTACATCATTACTCCCAAGGTTTGTGTCCTTGGTACTGCTCCTGAGTTTCTAATAATAAACCTACTTTTGATTCAAAACAAAAAACTGGTTATTAAGAAATATCGGCGCTTGACAGTCCCCTGCAAGAAGACATGCAGTACTGCCCAGTCCAAACACTGATTCTGGAACCACAAGCTTCTATTTGGCGTGCCACTTAGAAGCCTGTATTTCAAAGGAGATTTGAATAAGGAACTATTTTGATTGATTGCCCCCTCTACACCCCAAAAAGCAATATGGACCACCACATGCCATATACCCCCTTGTTCAGGGAACTCTGCCCTTCTAGAAGACATGTGCTGCTTCATGGTCCAATGAGCGGTTCTCATGCCAGCTGCTCCAGAGCAAGGTGCCCCCAGGACACTCAAAGAGGCAGACACTGGGGCCAGGCTGTACCCCAAAGCAATCTTTGGACCACCCCAAGTGACACATCCCCATGCTCGGAACACTGTCCCCTTCAAGAGGACATGCAGTGCTAACCAGTCCAAACACTGCTTCTGGCACCACAAGCTTCTGTTTGGAGTGCCACCAAGAGGTCTCTATTCAAAGGAGAGTTGAATAAGGAACTATTTTGATTGATTGCCCTCTACACCCCAAAAAGCAATATGGACCACCACATGCCATACACTCCCACGTTCAGGGAACTCGGCCCTTTGAGAGGACATTTGCTGCCTCATGGCCCAATGAAAGGTTCGTGTGCCAGCTAAAAAGCTACATCTATTGCAAATGGCTTCTCATACTGAAATGTCATAGTAAGACTGTTAATCACACATGTGTAAATTTTTTTATCGTTTTGTGTGAAACAGCTACCACTTTTACAGGTATTTATCTTATTTATTCAACATTTTGGATATCATTTCACCAATGTGGCACCTGGGAAGTGCAGGGACTTCACTTGGAAGCAAGTCTTGATGGCACCGAGTAGCACCTGGTGCCTACGAAGGATCTGGTGCACCTCAGAGCCAGGCTCAAAGGTCTGTCCACAAACAGGCATATGAGGAGATTCATACGCAGTACATGTCAGTTGGCCCCACCAGTCCAATACAGGTTCCCCACATGGAGTCTCCACAGGGTACTGTGGGCCTTATCTGAACCCCCATTCGAACCACTAAAATCAGTGGAGCCTCATTTCCTGTCATGGAATGTGGCCTTCCTCGTGGCCATTACCTCAGCATGGAGAGTCTCCGAGCTGGCAGCTCTATCAGCCAGGAAAGAACTGTGCATATTTCAAAAGGAGACCATAACGCTGAGAATGGCTCCATCATTCATTCCCAAGGTCAATTCCTGGTTCCATTGAAACCAACCACTGGTTTTACCATCCTTCTGTCCAAAGCCTAAGCATCCAAAGGAGAGAAGGTGGCACAAGCTAGATGTACGCACTCACTGCCAGCTGATCCAAGGCAACACAAATTGTATTGTTGAGGCATTGTCTATGGAAATGTGAGTGTTCCCTCCTGGATGGGGGAGCGAACATTAATACTCATGACTGACGCACAGCAACAATGTGGTTGGGAAGTGGACATTTCTTCAAAATATTGCTGAAGACAGCTTCTAGGGCTTCCACATTGCCATTTCCTGAGTGGTGGTGTTCCTTCAGTCCAGCATACAGACACCAGCTGCCATTCTTTCCAAATTTGTGAAAGCAAACAAAATGTTGTCCTGTGTTGTAAGTTATGCCAACAGTTTTGTAACTGGAGAAGAGAGGAGATTATTACCTTTTGTGTGTACCAGTACATGTTCTATGCTGCTGTGATGGGAAGAAGGGAGGGAGGGATTCCTACTTTGTTTTTTAAATGACATTTTTAGGGAATATAGTCAAAATCATCATTTCTTTACATTGACATTCGAATGAAATAACATAATATATTAAATGAGTTTGCAACATACTTAACGGTATGCACGAAGAGCTCTGCTGGGAAGTTTCATGGGTCAAAGTGGTTGGTATTTCTGTATGGACCTTTCATGGCAACTGTGATGATCAGCATATGTGGCACTCCATTGACAAATAACCGGGAGCCCAGCTGGCATGCCCCTCTGCATTTTTTTACCGTGATTCTGAAGAGAATATTGAAAAGGTGTGTATATTACACAGGGACTGGAAATCACTATGGTGGGTACTAGTGGCATGCCTTCTAGTGGGAAGAATGGCTGGACATTACATTGTCATCAGTGTGTGATATTCCTATATGTTGTCAGGTAGTGACTGCATCACTAAGATCATGAATATGTCACAGAGAGTATTCCTTTTACCTTGTCCTGTGGTCAGATATGAGGCAATCTTTCTGCTCATCGATGTGTAGTTTTCTTTTGATATAGTGCATCGTACATGGCAAAGATGATGGTTCATGGAATGAATTCAGAGCATCCTGGACTTCCTGGGCATCACTGAGACTACATTCACAAAAGCAAGATTACCAAGTAAAATTACTGTACTCCCCAATAATAGTAATATGAAACATTGCAGAGATAACTGTTTATTGCAAAGACTACCAAAAAGCTTTACATTCCAGGAATGCATACTCACCACAGAACTATATCCAAGGAGTTGCTTTGATATTCCTTTTTTGAGCAATCATGGTTGCTGCAGGTAGAGTACTGCTTGGTATGCCAGAAGTAAGAGAGACGTGAGGTCACCATCTCTTCTTCTGTTCCATAGCAGTCCCATAAACTCTTCCCCTTGAACCTCTCAAATTGCAGCAGCCATTCCATTTTTCCTGTACTACACTTTTTCTCAGAAAAGGCATCATGTATTCGCATTAAGATGTTAACTGCTTCCACACTCCTCAATGTATTTATCTCTTTTTCAAGTTCTGGATACTGTTCAAAGCTCATATGGATTAGATACAGTAAATTGTCAATGGTACAAGTATTTCTAAGGACTACCTTTTGCCTTTTTAAGTAAGCTGTTCCATTCCATGGAGGACAGTCATATTCTTTATGTTTCCCTTTGCAAAGAGACATGAGTGGTGCTTGATAGTACTTTGGAACTTTCTTGGATGCTGATCGTGGGTGTTTTACTCCAAGTTTCCACTTGAGTCAGGGAGTGTGGGATCTCTTTGGGTTTTTTCTTCCTTTTTTGAGCACCTTCTTTTTAATGTGTTTTTCTTTGGATTGTTTTCCTGGAAGATGCCTATTGTAGCCCTACGTAGTCTTCCCTGAATGGTACCTTTTATTATTTCAACAAATTCCGCTGGTCTGCATTGAAGCTTGGAATGTAGAACTTGATTCTTAACTAATCTGAACCAATTTTCAGCATTAGAGTTACTGTCTCTGGTTTGCCGCACTGTTTGGCTTGCAGCATAATTCCAGTCCATCATGGCAGAATTCTAATGTATCTTAACAAGAGTTTCCTCAGTTCTAGGCTGTAGAAGATGTTGGGTTGTAAATCACTGTTGAGTATATCTTCCTCAATGTCTTCTTGTGGTATTAATTTTACAAAGGGAGATTCCTCATCTATGTCCTCTGTTGGTGTTTCTGTTGTGTCATCTTCCAAGTGGAAGTCTTAATCAATCACTGAAAATTTTTGGTTTTTCAAATCCTGCTGTATGTTGCTGACTGCCTTCTTACAATTATGGTGAGGCGTTTTACAAGCTCACCACACTCCTGAATTGTTTTTCCATTTTGTAGCAGTGCAAATGAGTAAAGAAAAAAACTTTTCACTTCTCTGGAAAGCTTTAACTTACTGGCATGTCCAACAATAAGTTTTATCATGTGTGCTGCACAGATGTGTACTACAGTGAAGTTGACCTCACTGTCATGCACCATAACACATTTTTAAGTACTTAGGAAGTGCTACCTCATTGAAAACCTGTGTGACAGCATGTATTAATGCCCAGCTATGGTCACATTCGATGTTTTGAGGCTTCAGATGGTGTCCAGTAACTCGAAACATATCACATGAAAGCAATGCCAGCCAGCAATGGATGATAGGAGTGCTCTGGTCTGAGGAAAGCATCTCTGCTACAGGAATTATACATGAGGAGTACAAGGGTAATTTTGTGCACAAAGCATAGTATAATATTTGGTGCTGAGCTGATCGGGGTATCTTAACGACAGATCCAGTGGCATCAAGGTATAGCTCACATAAACCTCTGATGATCTGATAGCAGGTGAAGCTGTACATCCGTGTACATGTTTAATTCAAAAGGTGAATTGGAAATCACCTGCAAGTATGAATGTTCTGCAGCATCCTACTTCCCCTGGACATTGATGCAGTCTTGGATGGCATCAGGATCTGTCCGTCCATCACCTGAAATTTTTTGCAGCACCGAAGAACTCTTAATGTAATTGTGGTTGCCAGCAATTAATGCATCAGGGTCACAACGATTGATGAGCTGAACTCTCAGTTGACTCGGCGTGTCTCCTTTAAGTTCTTTTCTCAGTGTAATTCTTTCAGGTTTACATGTGTGTCTTTTGTAAAATTGGCCAACTTCATGACATATTTGTCCTTTACAGTAATATTTATTTTGACAGAACTCATTTCGTTTATTGGCATATCCTTAATACTCATGTATAGCATAATGCACCCATTAAATTTGCATTTTGCTTTGCCATACCAAAATGGGCAATTTCTTTTCCTTGAATTCTCCATTTTAATGCAGTTGTATATGAAAGCGAACACACAAGATTTGTTATACTCCTTAATTTTTTCCTCCACACACAAGATTTGTTATACTCCTTAATTTTTTCCTCCAAGACAGTTGCCCAGCCAATCTGTAATCAAGGTTGTGATTTTCCCAAGTATATCTGCCTCTATTCACTTGTACACAAAGTGATGGTAAATGAAGGTAAACATGTGGCTCTAAATTCCCCACTTGCAGAAACAGGTAATTCAGTGTGCAGCATTTGCTGCAAGGTGGAATTTCTGACCACCACCTCTCTATTGCTAAGAATCATTTCACTGTTTTCAGACACAAATAACTGCCATGATCAACAATTCCTTGCTGGTTTTTCTCACTGGAACTGAGCACATCTTTCTTTTCAGAAAACACATACAAACATTCACTGGCACTTTCATGTTCTTTGATACTGTTATAGGAAACCACCACACTTTGAGGATCCACAGCACTACTTGCAGTAAGATTTCGTTGTGCAGCTTCAGCTGTTATCGGAGGAGACCAACCCTTGCATTCGTCATACATGACAGAAGGACATGAATCTTCAGGCTGCTTACAGTCACCATAGGTTTCCTTGGCTTGAACCATTAAAATTGTTTTAACTCTTAGTCGCCTTCGGTCTTCACGCCTAAAATTATATAGCCATTTTCTGAACTGACCAAACCTTTGAGATTAGTTTGCCCCTGCTTGCTAGCAATAGGGCAATCAACAGACAGCTTTTACCACCTCCATTTAAACTAAGGAAGCCAGAGTGACACCCAGATTTATGGAGGACGGTCAATCCCTATTCATTGTTTTGAGGTACAGCCTGGCCCCAGTGTCTACCTCTTTGAGTGTCCTGGGGGCACCTTGCTCTGGAGCAGCTGGCACAAGAACCGCTCATTGGACCATGAAGCAGCACATGTCTTCAAGAAGGGCAGAGTCCCCTGAACGTGGGGGTGTATGGCATGTGGTGGTCCATATTGCTTTTTGGGGTGTAGAGGGGGCAATCTATCAAAATAGTTCCTTATTCAAATCTCCTTTGAAATACAGGCTTCTAGGTGGCACTCCAAATAGAAGGTTGTGGTGCCAGAACCAGTGTTTGGACCAGGCAGTAATGCATGTCTTCTTGAAGGGAACAGTGTCCCAAGCATGGGGATGTGTCACTTGGGCTGGTCCAAATATTGTTTTGGGGTACAGCCTGTCCCCAGTGTCTGTCTGTTGAAGTGTTCTGGGGGCAAATTGTTTTGGAGCAGCTGGCATGAGAACTGCTCATTGGACCATGAGGCAGCACATGTCTTCTAGAAGGGCAGAGTCCCCTGAACAAGGGGGTGTATGATATTTGGTGGTCCAGGACTTATTTTGGGGTTCAGAGCTTTAAAACTCTCTTCAGTGTTTTTGGTTGAATTCACGAATAAGGAATGACTAAGGAACTGCGAATAAGGAACCAACTTCAGCCTCCTAAACCACAGTTTGTTAATCAGGATTAGAGGCACCCATCATGACGAGAAGAGGAAGAATAAGCACAAATTAGATATTCTTCAACAAATATTTCCATCCCACCCTGGAATGGTTAGACTGCAAGATCTATTCAGCCTTCCCAAAGTCCAAACAAAAATGGAAAGCTACTATAATGACATTCAAAGTCTTTTTTTAAAAAAAGTAAAATCTCCTTTAACTCATTTTGATTTGTTTTTACCTACCTTGTTAAGATGATTTACAAATCTACAACAAGGAAAAAAAATTTCCACCGCTTACAATCAAAGAAAAAAATTCTTGCAGAAGTTATTAGGAGAGAAAGTGGATCCCAATTACTCCCATCTCCCCAGCCACATACCTTCTTCTCTAATGAGGTTTGGCAACTGTGGGTTGGGAAATGCCTGGAGATTTGGGGGATGAAGCCAGGGAAGGGAGGCATTTGGGGCAGGGGCAGGACCTCAGTGGGAAGGACAACCTAGAAACATTCTCTCGTACTTAATTTATTGACCCTAAAAATAGTATTGCTCCAAATGAATGCTTTTGGGATTGCTTATGCAGTCACACAGGCTCCAAAGTCACATACACAGAAAGAAAAATCAATACAGCAGGATCTCTTAGATATGCTGAACTCCTCTCCAGGGTTGACAAACAAGAATCAAATTGGAAATAAGGGAATATATAAAGACCAAGTGAGACTTCAGCTTTATGATGCTAATATTTAAAATGCGATAGGGCAAGTTTTTCAGGTGTTATCAGCCAAGGGGGAAAAAGTCACAATGCTCGCAGGTGAGATTTATTTCTGTTTTCAGAACAACAACAGAAAATGCATGCAGGGCTTAGTTTGGCTCATCTCTAGAACATGTGCTAAGGCTCTAGACCTGAAGCAATAATGAAGAGAGTACTTGTAAGCATGGGCGGAGTGCTCTTCTTTCAACTGTGAATAATAACTGTTTTATGGCTCGCATATCTGGGATTAGAAGAAGAAAAGAAGAGATTGATACCCTGCCCTCCACTGGGAGTCTCAGAGCTTCTTGCAATCTCCTTCCCCTCCCTACAACAGACACTGTGAGATAGGTGGAGTTGAGAGAGCTTTGAGAGATCTGTGACTGACCCCAGGTCACCTAGCAACTGTATGCAGAGGAGTAGGGAAGCAAACCGGGTCTCCCCAAATTAGATTCCATGCTCTTAACCACTACCCCAAACGTCTAGGAAGATTCAAGACTGACTAGAGTCTCGACACCTCTTCTTTTGCCAATGAACACCCAGAAGGATGAAGCAAATATTTAGACAGTATTTTAGCAACTTGATCTCACTGATGGAATGCAAATTGGGATTTGTATGCAACAACAGGGGCTATCCCACTTGGTTCCCAGCCCCAGCAAAATACATCTACTACAACCATAAGCAATAAATAAACTGGGATGACCACAGAGGCACACCTGTTATTCCTAGGCAGTCAACCATGTCTTCCTCAGGGCATTCACCTCAGTGTAAAGTTGCCAACCTCCAGGTGGCAGCTGGAGATCCCGTTATTACAACTGATCTCTAAGTGACAGAGATTAGTTCCCCTGGCCACAGTGGGCACTTCAGAAGGTGGGCTATGTCCATTGAAGCTCCTCCCCTATTCAACCCCCACCCTCCTCAGGCTCCATCCATCAAATCTCCAGGTATTCTCCAACCTGGAGCTGGCAACCCTAGTTCCCCTGGAGAAAATGGCAGCTTTGGAGAGTGGGCTGTATGGCATTAAACCCCACTGAAGCTCCTCCCCTCCCCAAACCCTGCCTTCCTCAGGGTACACCCCCCCACACACCCAAATGTACATGTATTTCCCGACCTGGAGCTGGCAACCATCCCTCAGTCTTCGAGAAGACTTTATAAAGTTTTGTGAACATTCTGCAAAACCAGATCCTTATATTGCCTATAGTGGGTATTTGATATGGTTGCTAACCTCTAGGTGGGAACTGGAGTTCTCCCAGAATTACAACTGATTTCCTGAGGATAGAGATCAGTTCCCCTGGAGAAAATTGCCGTTTTTAAGGGTGGACTCTAGTGCAGGGATGTCAAACTTATTTGTTATGAGGGCCACATCTGACATACATGAGACCTTGTTGGGCTGGGTCATGTGTGTCATAAAATGTAATGCCAGGTAGTGGAGACATAAACTTTCTAAAGTACACAGACAAACACAAAGATTTTGTATCTCTCTTGTGTGATCAAGGAAACTGGGCAAAGGAAGCTCTGGATCTTTCCCTCCCTCCCCAGGGGATGAGGAGGGGTTGGAGCCTCATCCAGTATAGAAGGAAAAGGGGCTTGGCTCAGTAGCTCTGCTGTATGATTGAGAGAGCCTGGCAAAGCAAGCTGTCCTTCCTCCCTCCCCAAGGGAGAAGCCTCAGCCAATAGAAAAAATAGAGGCTTTGCTCTGTAGCTTCTGTGTAATTGAGCAAGCCTAGCAAAGCAAGCTGTGACACAGAAGGAAGCAAGAGGGGCAGAAAAAAGCATGGGGTCCAATTCTATGAGCCCCAAAAGAAAGTGCCCCCATCCTGCATTATTTCCAGTGAAGGGAAGGCATTTAAAAAGAATATGGTCTCTTTAAATGTGATGGCCAGAACTCCCTTTGAAGTTCAATTATGCTTGTCACAATTGCTCCTGGTTCCACCCCCCCCCCCAAAGTCCCCAGATATTTCCCCTAGTTTGCATCCTACATGCAATCCTACCCCCCCCCCCCATTTTATTCTTACAGCTCCCAATTTGAGAAAGGCAGCTATGTTAGTCTATCACAGCAAAAGAAAACAGATGCCCAGTGGCACATGAAAGACTAACAAAGCTTATCTCAACATAAGTTTTAGTGAATTGAGCCTCACTTATTTAGCTACCCTATGACACAAATTAGGCTTTAAAAACTGGATCAAGGTCACCCAGCTTCATGGCAGAGTGAGGGTTTGAGTCTTGATCTCGCTATATCTCACACACAAGGCACTACATGACGCTCATTCTCCATCACATCATACAGAAGGCAGGAAAACAGCTGTCACGCATTTGCAAATCTCACTGCACTTCCATACATACAGTTCTTGTTGACTGGCACATGGTTGAGGAAGAAAAAACAATGGTTGTGCTGATTTAAACATGAGCCAGGGGATAGTCATACCTTGCTCTCAAGGAATGGCAAAACAATTTGCAAACAGGTTGGTAGCAATCAAGCATCTGGAAAAAGAGGTGTGGGAACTCTCATGAAAGAAATGAAGGAGAAATACACAAGTGCCCCTCATGAACTTTTAAACATTTTTCAATAATTTTGTTTCCACAAAGAGGCTCCAGAACGCCATTCCACCGTGTTCCCCGTAATAAAGGCCTGCTTACCTTGCCACTGGGTCATACATATGAAGGTGTGTTATACTAAATCAGACCCTTGGGCCATCTAAGTGAGTATTGCCTACTCAGACTGGCAGCAGCTCTCCAGGATCGCAGGCCCTTCTCATCACCTACTGCCTGATCCTTTTAACTAGAGAGGCTGGTGATTGAACCTGGGACCCTTTGCATGCCAAGCAGAGGCTCTTCCGCTGAGCCTCAGCCCCCCCCCCCCAAACATCCGACAAAAGGTTTTTCCGTGCTGGCCAGTCCATGGATACCCCTGATTTCAGCCTCACCATTTAGGTCACCCTTATCCAAAAGTACTGCAAACTGTTCAGCTTTCTTGTCTTGGAACTAGGTTTGCCAACCTCCAGGTGAGGGCTGGACTTTTCCTGGTATTACAGCTGATTTCCAGATTAAGGGAATGGCAGTTTCAGAAGGTGGACTATATGGCATTGTGTCCCTGCTGAGCTCCCTCCAATCCCTAAACCCTGCCCTCTCAGATTTCTCCAGGAATTTCCTGAGCTGGAGTTGGCAACCCTATCTGCAACCCTGTCTCCATAGAAACTTCCCACATTCTAATGTCAGGTGAAAACACTACAAGTTGTCTTTCTAGGAGCAAGAACGTGGCTTAGCGTGGACATTATTCCTGCCCCCAGGAAAGTCAATAAAGTGTAGTAGTGGTGAGTGTGCACCAAACTATGATTGGGAGAACCTGGATTCAAATCTCTATTCAGATCTCTCTTAACCTGAGGAGGAAGGGAAGAACTGTGTACATTCCTCTGAACTCCTTGGAGGAAGGGCACAGTCCAAATCACATGTCCTGCTTATTGGCTTCCTCTGTCAACCTGGTTGGCCCCTGTGGGAAACTGGATGTTGGATGAGCTTCACATTTGGCCCAATCGAGCAAGCCTGTTCTCATCAGCTGCTACTAGATAAGGAAGGGGAGTGTTTGTGTCATCTCCTCCCCCTTGTCCCCTTTCCCCAAGAAACAGTAGAAGCTGTTAACAGTTTCTTTGTAAATAGGGAACAGAAATGTCTCCAGGCTCTTAACTGGCCTTCCCCTGGGGACTGCTATTCTGGGAACACCAGCTCAGAGCTCCCTCCTCCCCCCCCCTCAAAAAAAAAATCCAGAACAACAACACACTGGTTCTTGTTTGTGTCACTCTCACCCCAACTTGCAGAAATCAATACAAGCACAGCTGTGTGCATGTGCAATTCTGTGCTGGTTTTAGGATTCCCAGGTCCAGGCTGGGAAACCCGTAGAGATTTGGAGGTGGAGCCTGGGGAGGACACGGACTGGCCTCAGTGGGGTGCAGTGCCGCAGAGTCTGTCTTCCAAAGCATCCATTTTCTTCAGGGGGATTGGTCTCTGCAGCCTGGAGATGAGCTGTTATTCCAGGAGATCCTCAGGCCCACCTGGAGGCTGGCATCCCCAGCTGATTTTGAAGTTTGCCATGCTTTTTCTAGAGGTGGGAGCCCTCGCTCCCCCACACTGAGCCCTGGTCCAGGAAATTCCCAAACTGCTCTTGATGCTGCTGCCTTCACTGCCCTGCAATACTATAGTTGGGCACTTTCCCTGTGGGGTCCTCACAACACAGGTACAGCTCCTTGTAGTGGAACTTCAGAGAGTGTGGTTATTTTTATTTTTACTCCTTTACAGAGCTGATAAGGGTTTGTCAAGCAGTTTCCCTTGGAAGGGAGGGAGTTGCTTAGCAAGCAAGAAAAAAAAAACCTTAGACAATTATTGTCAAGCTCAAAGGCTGGCTTGTTAGTGAAGACAGGGAGGGAGATGATTAGTTCAAGGCTGAGGTACACCTCCCCTTGCAAAGAGGATAAAAGCCTCTTTGTCCTCCAGCCTACAGCGGGAAGTCACCCAACCTTACATTTGTCACCAGCTGCCTCTTTTCTACTAACCTTATCGCAGACAAAGCTACTGCTGGCCTAGGCAATGCTAGTGTTCCAGACCTTCTGCACTGTGTTCAGTAGCCTTGCATCCTTGCCGTCCCTCTTGAGAAGCAGACTTGGGTCTTTTTTTCAGTGAAGGTTTTGCATATGCAGACACCTCCTATTCAGACTGCATCTGCAGCTGTGCAATTTAATTGTGCACACACGGCTATATGGAGTTGCCTTCTACCAAGTCAGATCACAGGTCTGCTCTAGCTGACTGTGGCTCTGTAGGGTTTCAGACCTGCTCACCTCTGAAACCTTTTAAACTCTAATCTGGAAATGTTGAGGATTGAACCTGGGCCTTTCCCTATGCAAAAGCATTAACTCTGCCAGAGGTCCCAGCCCTCTAGAAATAGTTTCTTTGCAGAGATGTATTCCCTCTTGTCTTGCATTCCCAGGCTGTCTTCCCTTCTGCAGCTTCTGACAACAGTCCCTACATTTCCCGGTCAGTTGCAGATACATCCCTTTTACTGCAACGGGATTTTTCATACCCTTCCAGTGTAGTTATAATATAATACATAATTTAAATGGACTATCCATTTCCTCATCATGTTTACTGATGTGCTCTGAGTTCGTTCCAAACACTGCAGCCGATTTGTCGACAGCATTGATTTGGCCAGCACAATATAACCATACTCTCAGCCATCATAGAATCATAGAGTTGGAAGGGACTATACAGGCCATTTAGTCCAACCCCTTGCTCAATGCAGGATCAGCCTAAAGCATCCCTGACAAGTTTGTCCAGCTGCTGCTTGAAGATTCCCAGTGAGGGGGAGCTCACCACGTCCTTTGGTTGCTGATTCCACTGCTGAGCTACTATTACTGTAAAAAAAAAAAATCCTACTATCCAGCTGGTATCAAAGGTCCCATTTTTGATAGATTGCTGCCATAGTCAGGTACATTTTCCTATAGTAATGGTTCAGTTGTGTACCTTTTTCAGTTGGTCAGAAATATTCAATGCAGCCATGAGCTAATGGTGATATAATAGTATTTGGAACATTCCAATGTTTTTTGGTTGGGTTTGCCAACCTTCAGGTAACACCTGGAGACCTCCCACTATGTCACATTCTCAGGGTGCAGACAGGCAGAAGTCCAAAGCCAGTCCAAGGTCAAAGCCCAGGAAGTCAAGCAGGAGCCAAGTCACCAATGCAGAATCACAAACCGGAATCAGAAGTCAATGTCCAAAAGTCAAAAGGTCAGGAAGGAAATCAGGAAGGCAAGCCAAGGAAATCAAGCAGGTCAGGATCAGGACGGAGCGTGGCTGCAAGCTAGAGAATAGACGTGTTGCTTCCCAAGGTTACCAGGTCCTGGGTGGGAGCTATATGGGATTCTCAATCAACCTGCTCCCTGGGTGGTAGTGACTCTGCTAGAACTCAGGACTGAGATAGCTGAAGCATCAGCGTGCCTCATGTGTTCGCTCTGAAAGTTCTTTCCGGAGCCTGCTTCAAACTCTTGAGATGGGAGGAGGAGAGCTTGGAGAAGATTGATCGTCAACAGCTGACACTAGTGCCTGGAGAGTAATTGATGGGCCAGCTGCTGTTTGCTCAGCTGAGGAACTGGCTGGCAACTCTTCCAGGTCTGTTAACCCTTCCAACTCCTCCTCGTCAGGGCTCATGACACACTATTACAATTGGTCTCCAGGTGACCAAGATCAGTTCCTCCGGAGAAAATTGCTGCTTTGGAGGGTGGACTCCATGGACTCCTGATGAGGTCCCTCCCCTCTTCAAACCCTGCCCCACCCATGCTCCACCCCCAAAATCTCCAGGTATTTCCCAAAACAGAACTGGCAGCCTTATTTTCAGTGGAAAATGGAAACAACCCACAGGGTTATAGTGACCACAATTACTAATATTTCATGCACTATAATTCCAAATTTATAGGTGAAATGCAATACACATATACATTAAATTATGGAACACTCCACAGCCCTTTTTCATGGAACTGTAAGGTAAGTAGTGTCCAAACAATTCATGAAATTTAGTCACAGGATGGTACAACTATTGAGATTTACATGGATACATAATTGTCATAAATTTATATTTACTTGCACTACTCCAGTAATTTCAAGCACAATCCAAATGAAAGACAACTTCCAATCCTTCCTCCTTCAATTATTCTACTGAATTATTCTCCCACATAGGGGAGCCCACATTCACACAGGATCAAATATATGGCATTTTTACTCGCACAGGTCGAATAGTGCTACTGTTGCTTTTTTGGAAAGAGATACGACTTTGATGTCAGTTGTAAATGTACTATATGAAGAATTTATGTGAGTATGTTAGGTGGTAATTTATAGTTAAGGGTTGTAGGGTGAGTAGATGTATAGTAATGGTTTATATTATGTTTCAGTAGAATAATTGAAGGAGGAAGGATTGGAAGTTGTCTTTCATTTGGATTGTGCTTGAAATTACTGGAGTAGTGCAAGTAAATATAAATTTATGACAATTATGTATCCAAGTAAATCTCAATAGCTGTACCATCTTGTGATTGAAAATTTCATGAATTGTTTGGACACTACTTACCTTACAGCTCTGTGAAAAAAGGACTGTGGAGTGTACCTTGCTGGAAGGAACTTTGAAGCAGGATATGAAGTCGACCTCCTGTGACAATGGGACTCTACTTTGTATTGTGAATTTGTAATGTACTGAGATATTTTTGAGTGTTCCATAATTTAATGTATGCATGTATTGCATTTCACCTATAAATTTGGAATTATAGTGCATGAAATATTAGTACTTGTAGTCACTATAACCCTGTGGGTTGTTTCCATTTTGCAATCTAGAGTGACCTCTCTCTGTATCTTTTATTTTCAGTGGAGGCAGTTCATGGTAAATCATGGAGTATGTATGCATGCAAGGCTTTTTTTGAGCAGGAACGCAGTTCCAGCTGGCTTGGTGTCAGGGGGTGTGGCCTAAAATGCAAATGAGTTCCTGTTGGGCTTTTTTTTTTTTTTTTTTACAAAAAAAAGCCCTGCATGCATGTGTGAATGGATCAAACTGCTTGGAACACCTGTGTTTATACCTGGGAAGAAGGCTGCTTTCCAAAATTTTCTAACAGTCCAATCCTATGAATCATTGCACCAGCAAAGCAGTAGATAAGGTCAGGCACTGGAGTCCTGATGCAGTGCCAGATTGATAATGTAGTGATATCACTAACACTAATCTGCAGGATAGAAATGATTTCCTTACACTTCTGCCACATTAGAGCTCATTCCTGCCTTGTGCCACTGGCAGTTTAGCCCTTATGCTTTTGCTATAGTGTCATCCATTCCATGCAAAATTCTTACCATGAATCTGACAAAGCAGCCTTATTCCTCCGTAACATCCTCTCCATTGGGCTTGCCAGTGACACGGAGAGAGCTCAGGCATGCAAAAGGTAGTTGCCATTCCTAGTTGCTGCTGCTTCTTACTCACCTGCCTAGGCGAATGTGCAGCCATTGCCACTTGCTTGCCTTCCCTCACCCTCTTGTTGGCAGCAGCAGGTCAGGGAACCAGTGTCTGGCAGAAGGGAGGTAGCTGTGGAGGCTGCACAATAGCGGACTCCCCCAAGGTTCTGGGGCCTGGCCAACTGCCCAGTGATGCCAACCCTTGGTGCTGGCCTTGCTGATAAGGGAGGAGGTGTAAGATATTGCTCAGCTTTGGCATCACCTCAGCCTCTCGCACAGAGCTGGGTGCTGCTTTTGCTGTGGTGTTGCAAGCGACGGATATCTGTTGCCATAGTTTTGTGAAGGCATAAGACTGGGATGTGAGGCAATTGCACTGTTGTTTATACATCCAAGATAAAAATGAACCCCCCCCCCCCCCCAGAGAGCTGGATTTTGCAAAGAATGCTATTCTGCATGGCACTGAGAGTGTTTTCATCGGTATCTGCAGCTTACTGGTCACATACCTGCTTTGCTCTCACTAATATCTTTGAACCAGATAAATGGTTCCCCAACCCCAGTCTGCAGTGCAATACTAATTCCAATGAAGGAACAAGAACTGAGTCCTAGTTCACACATGCAGGGAAAATTAATTGGCAATGACGGGGCAGAGACCTGTGGTGGAAGAATGGCCTGCACAACTATGGACTGTTGGTGGAGGATCACATTGTGGAATGTTCTCATATGTTAAGCACTCCCTGCAAAAGCAGCACAGCAAGTTTGAAGCTGCAGAAGAACCTTTCTTCCTGCTGTCCTAGTTTTCTATTTGTATAGAAATCTTGTTTTGATGTAATGGACCCTTCCAAACTGGAGTCCATCCCCTACAGTCTGAAGCAGTACAGTCCATTCTGCCAGTTCATTTACCAGCATGTGCAAACTGGATTTGAAGATGCCTAGCAGCTAGCCAGTTTAGTGCCCTTGGGAAATCTCACATCCTTGGTTCAGTAAGGGCCTTGGTTCACTTGTCTAGCCAGAGGTGGGCTCAGTTTTTTGCTGCCTGCATGTTAAAAGTTGTCACACACTCTTCCTCTGCTGGTCTCTTCCTTCCACTTCTGACTCAGGTAGCCCTATATTAATCCTGGCTATAGTGCCAGCATACAAATAGGTATTGCTAGTGCTGCTAGCCAGTATCCCAAACACTCTTGGCTCAGGGTTTAGGATTGTGCTGTAATTCCCAAGAAAGCACCTCCACTAATAACAGGGTTGCCAGCGCCTGGGGTGATGGAGGAGATGTCCTGGGATTACAACTGATTTCCAAGTGACAGAGATTAGTTTCCCTGGAGAAAATGGCTGGTGGACTCCATGACATCATGCTCTGCTGAGGTCCCTCCCCTACCAAACCCCTACCTTCCCCAGGCTCCATCCCCAAATTTCCAGGAATTTCCCAGCTTGGAGTTGACAACTCCAGGCATTCTCAAGGCAGTTGTATGCTCCTCCTTTCCAGTGGAGATCTCTAGACTGGCGGAAGAAAGCTATTCTACATCACAAGTCTGTATGGCCTTTCCACGAACCTCCCTTCTCTGTGCTTAGTGATGCTGGGATATGTTGCATTATGCCCAGGAAGTGCCAGCCTGAAATTTGTCGTATGAGAGATAGTGGGATTTCTTGTCATCTGCAAAGGTGAGTCAAAGACTGCAGCACCCCTTTCTTTGCTTGAACTGTCAGTCCAGTTCTCTGTTTCTGACTTGGGAGTCTCAACTCATTCCTACTTCCTCTACCCTGCACTGCTTGGAGAAGAAATTCAGCATAGTTTAGTGGTCCAAGTGATATTATTGCCCTGGCTGTGGTTCACCTTTCTATGGTCCCACTGTGATGTAGTATTTTATCTAGCTGGACTAGACCAGTGAGGTCTGAGTTCAGATGCATATTTTGTCATGAAGTCTCTTTGGATGACTTTGGGCCGGTCGGTGCCTCTTAGCCTTACCTACCTCGCAGGATTGTTGCTGTGAGGGAGGAGATCAGGTTTGCTGTCCTGAGCTCCTTGGAGGAAGGATGAGAAAAATATGTAATGAATCTCAAAAGATCTGCTCACTTTAAACCCAATCCACCGGGTCTCACTATTACACTTGCAGGTACAAGTTATCCCCCCCACCCCCCACCCAAACAAACAAACATTGAATCTTAGAATCTGGTAACCCTTATGTATTTTCTTAGTACTAAAAGGTCTCTTAGGATGTTTTTCAAACAAATGATCTTCTGTGCTTCTAATACCACTATCAGGGTCACTTTGCACTGGGAATATTCTATGTGGTGTACAGCAGTGATATTAACCAAGCCTGGGGGTTGATATCCTATTTTGGATACACTGGACAGCATATTCTCATACTAACAACACTAGGGTCTTTCTAAGTTAAAAAAAGAGCAATATGAATTGTGCCTAGAAACAATCTGGCAGCCAGTGTAGCTCTTCAACTATGGGGGAAGTGGATCCCAGTTAAGGCCCTGGCTGCTGTATTTCTGGAAGGACAGATGTTTCCAAACCCTTTTCAGAGGCCAATGTGAAGCAGAGGCTAGAGCGGAGGTCGCCAAAGTGTTGCATGGGGGCACCACCTACTGACACCTTTCCTGGTGCCTGCCAATTGTTTTTAGAAAGTGGGTGAGATCAGATGGGGCTTTTGCTCAGCACGACTTCTGATTGGCCATTGGAGATATGATTGGCTGTGCAGATTTTTAAAAACATTGCTTTGGCAGCAGCTGCCACCACAGCACAAGGATCTTCACTGTGTGACTGAAGGTAAGCTGCAGCAGCCATTTTGTAACACCATGCACCACGTAAGCTGCAGCAGGTGTTTTTGTGACACCATGTTGTGTCAAAATTCCAAATGTGCCTGTAGGGTCAAAAAGATAGGGGACTCCTGGGCTACAGTGATGGGCAAGGATCCGGGAGGCCCATGTTTGATTCCCTGATCTGCCATGGAAACTTGCTGAGAGATCTGGGGCCAGTAGCGCACTTTCAGCCTAACCTGCCTCACAGGGCTGCTGTGAGGGAAAAATGGAGGAAAGGAGGACGTGAGCCACTTTGGGTTTCCACTTGGGGGGAAAGGCAGGGTATAAGTAAAGTAAAACGTATTTAAATTGATCTCTGTTAACTTTTTTCTGTTGTAAGCCGCCCTGAGCCCACCTCGGTGGGGAGGGCGGGATATAAATCGAATAAAATAAATAAATAAACAAACAAACAAACAAATAAATGGAAAAAAATAAGAGACAGCTTCTCATAAAAGACAGTGCATCTGAAAAATGTTTGGAAAGCTCTGCGCTTCCTGAATTCTATAAGTGATCCGAATATGGGGAAATGTAGCGAGTTAATTTTTTTGCCAGGAGGGAATGCTGCTGGTGCCCCAGGAGACAATGGTGAAAGGCAGTCTCCAGTACCACAGGTATCATGTAGGTGTTATAAGCAAAGCTGGATCGGATGGCACTTCAACACTAAAGGCTTGACCTTTGGAGTCTGGAGTGAAACTCCATCCAGCCCAGACCATGTACCTCCTCAGTAGTCAAGTGTCCACCTACCCTCTGCATTGTCCAGATTAAGCTCCAGGTTACGTGCTCCTGTGGATGAGGCTAAAGGTGTTTCTAAGTTCCTTATTTGCAAATATAGTCAGCATGGGGGTAGTGGTTAGAATGTCAAAATAGGATTTGGGTGACCCAGAGTCAAATCCCACTCCCTTCCTTGGAAACTTGCTGGGTGCTGCTGGGTTAGTCACGCACACCAGGAAGGAAGGAAGGAAGGAAGGAATTTTAAATGTCATGCACCCCAAAGAAAGCTTTAGACCACCACAAATCTTGTATGCCCAGACTCTGGGGCCTGTGCCCTATAAAGTGATCTTCATCACTATTTGTGGTTATCTCCGCAAGCAACGAATTAGGAACCAGTTTCAACTTCATTCCCATCCAGTCCATTATTGTCCCCAAGCACTTGTGGAAGGAATCCAGGTCTAAGGAAAAGGTGGAACCATCTGTCATCTACATTCCTATAAAATCTCATTGCAAACCATGAAATAGTCATAAATCATGGGTGTACTTATGAGCATATGTAAAATGCATGCTCTTCACCATTGAGCACCTACATGCTCCCCTCCTCTCAAACCCCACATCTAGAACTGATGATCTGGCTTTCCATGTCAAAGAGCATTCTTGAGCTCTCTTTGCATCATAGAATCATACAGTTTGAAGGGACCTCCAGGGTCATCTAGTCCAACCCCCTGTACAATGCAGGAAATTCACAAGTACTCCCACCCCTTTTGAAGGGTATAACTATTTGAAGAGTATTATCAGGTAAAAGTCTTGGGGGAGGGGCAAACCTGTTCCATACAACTTGCTCTCTAACCAGCCCTATGCACCAGTAGTCCAATGGCAAGCCCAGGGTGGCTAGAAGGTCCACTGTCCAGTGCATTCAACCCTACCACGTTCCCAGTCCCCAAGCTGCCTTTTACACCTAGGGGTTGGACCTGGGGCCTTCTCTACCATGGAGCCAGGGCCCCACCCCCGAAGTGGGTACTTCTTCATGGACATTCCCCCTCCCGGTATGGACAGAGCTTCAGAAATGGACCACTTCTCGAGTGCAGGGGGGGACATGTCTGTGCAAGCAATCTGAACGCCCTCCCCCTAACGCCTTTCATTAGGACCAACCAAATGAGACTTAGCAGCCTGCCAGCATTCAAGTTCACTAATCCCCTTCACCAGGCCGGGTGTCACGAAAATATTTAAAATGTGTTAAAAAGAGAAAGGAAAAATTCTCAAGACCCCCCCCCCCCCCCAGGCTGCTAGCAATGTAAGCGTAGGCTGTGTTTCAGACATGAATTTAAGGACCCAGACTGGCACCAAAGATCACCTCTTGACTAGTAATCTGCCGCCCCCTCCCCACCCAAAATGTGGAGCTTTAAACTCTTGTCCTGACATAAACTTTCCTGGCTCGGAGCCCACTTCATTCAGATCAAGTAAATTCCAGAGGCTCTCCTTGTTAGTCTGTCTGCCCCCCCCCCCCGACGGTAGGAGTTACTCTGGACAGCTGCATGCGGCGCCGTAGCAGAGAGATCTAGCACGTAGGGCACTATGGCCCTCTCATCTTTTATTTTCCTGCGAAGGGGAGATGTCTCTCTTTCCCCACCCAAGCGTTCGTTAAGCAGAAGTCAAGGAAGCGCTCTCTTACCTGCCTCAGCCAGAAACCTGCTCGACCCCTTCGAGGTGGACCAAAGGGTTTCCGATTCCCGCAAAGAGGTGAAATTAACTAGCTGTTTGTTTTAATCTCCCTAGTTTGGGAAAGAGCGGGATCAGATGGAAGCAGCGGCCAATGGAGACTAGAGTTTGCCCAAACTGTTCCCTCCCACCCCAAAGGATTTGGCCATACAAGGCAAAAGAATGCTGAGCGCCGAGGGGTGGCAGCAGCCCAGCTGTGGGACGCTGGATTTGGGTCTGTGAGAAGGAAGAGAATGGAGGGGGGGAGCGAGAGGGAGAAGAGAGGATTCTGCCTTATATAGCTGAAACAGCTCGGGAGGCGGCAGGGCGGGGGCCGCGGGGGTCCCGGTGCGCTCTGGGCAGGCAGCCTGGGTTGCCACCGAGAGGCAGCTTCCTTTATAAGGGTACAAGCCGGGCGAAGGACCCGCTTTCATGCTGCCTTGGGTGCAGGAGCTCTAAACAAAGATATAAAAATAAAATGCAAAAAGAAAAGAAAAAGGCAGAGGCTGGTAGGGGCCCTACCGTAGGGCATTGGCATAGTTGGCATTTTTTCCTACGCGCAGTTTTTGACTGCAGGGCTCGGTTGTTCCCTGCTGTTTCTTTATACAGAATTAAAAACAAACAGGTCAAAAAGTTTTTATTCTGAGGAGCGGTTTGCCTTCACTTGACCCTCGCTAATTTTGAGCGAGCACAGGTCCCTGCGCAGACCTCCCCCCTCGTGGCGGAGGGTAGCACTGCAGCCGTGGCGAACTACTGCCACTCGACCAGGGCTGGCCCTGATTAGTTTCTGAGGTCGGACGACATTGGGTTAGTTTCGTTTGCGCTGGTGCTACTAATGTTTTGTTTCTATTTTGACAACAATCCAGCGAGGAGATCAGGCAGCAAGGAAGGGACTTGTCTAAGATCACTCAGTAAATGTTGTGACTGGGACAATTGAGATCTGAACTCAGGCCTCTCCTGGTCAGCTGTCTAACGACTACGTGTAAAGTCTTCCTATTCACCACTTATCTAGGTGGACCTATTGCACCTGCCTGGCCTAGATCTCAATTTAGACTCTGGATTTAGAAAAACCAGGGTTTTCTTTATTACATTTTTATCCTGCCCTATCTCAGCCACTTCCTTTTATCCTCTCAACAATCTTGTAGGATAGGTGACACTCAGAGGAAATAACTGTATTAAAAGTCACTTTACAGTTGAGGTGAGATTTGAACAGGGACTTCCCTTGCCCTGTGGGATTAGACCCCCTTCAATCCAGTTAGGAGGTGGCATGATGTCATCTGGGGTGGAGCTCCACCCTCTCCTCAGGTAAATTTGAGCCAAAAGTCCAGGTCCCCAATACACACATGATGGAGAAATCAGCGGTGACTAAGCTTTTTAAAAAACCTTATGATGCTGTCCTCATTGTACAAGTAAGGTGATGAAGTGAAATAGAAGGGGCAGTGAGAAAAATTTTAAAAATATTCTAGGAACAACCAGGGCTTTTTTGGGAGAAAAAGCCCAGCAGGGACTCATTTGCATATTAGGCCACATCCCTTGACACCAAACCAGCTGGAACTGCGTTCCTGCTCAAAAAAATCCTGGGAACAGCACTTTTTATTTGAACATAAGAGAAGCCATGTTGGATCAAGCCAGTGACCCATCCAGTCCAACATTCTTTGTCACACAGTGGCCAAAAAACCCCCAACAAAACCAAGTGCCATCTAGATGTCCACCAGTGGGGCTAGAAGCCCTTCCACTGTGCCCCTCCCAAACAACAGAATACAGAGCATCACTGCCCCACAGGACCAGATCTACATGTTTTTTGAGGGGGGGCAAAATTAAAAAATGGCGCCCCCTTATGGGCCATTCTATCTTATGCTCTCATAGAATACAATGGGCTCCATACCCAATTTGGCGCCCCTCCTCCGTTGGTGCCCAGGGCAAGCACCTCCCTCTGCCCCCCCCCACTAGATCCGGCCCTGCTGCCCCAGATAGAGAGTTCCAACGATAAACTGTGGCTAACTCATTTGTTCAAATAATCTATAAACACCAGGGCTTTTTTGAGCAGGAACACACAGGAACGCAGTTCTGGCTGGCTTGGTGTCAGGGGGTGAGGTCTGATATACAAATAAGTTCTTGTTGGGCTTTGTCTACAAAAAAGTCCTGTGTGAAACAATGGTCATGTCAGGAGGTGTGGCCTAATATGTAAATGAGCTCCTGCTGGGCTTTTTTTCTACAAAAAAGCCCTGATAAACACAGTCTACTGGCAATTGAGTCCACAGAATCCAGGAGTTAAACGTTTTAAAAGAAACAAAACTGACGCGTGACCAAGTCAGCTGCAAGGCATCAGCCACCCTGCAGGCTCAGATCTGATCACAGGTGGGACCATTGCTGAATAGGGCAAGGGAGAGCCTGTGCCTTTTGCAGTTCAGTCCTGTGGAGATTTATTCAGAAGCAAGTCCCACTGAGTTCATGGACCTAACTTCTAAGTACACATGCAAAATATTGCAACCCAAGGGTTACATGAAAAGGGGAATGTCAGCTGGGCTATTTTGTAATTCAGAAGAATTGTTGTACAGTTGTTTAGTTATCTCCCCCCCCCCCCCCCATTTTACAGTTCTCACTGAGACACCTTTTGGGTCCAGGTAGATGGATGCGAAGGGTTCTCTCTCAGAAAAGCAGATGGCTGCGCTGAATAGCCATTCATACAATTAATCTTGAATAAATTAAATTAGACCTACTTTACTTTTGAAATTATATATATATATATATATATATTTAATACTGCCACCTAATGGTTATCCCATGTACTCCACCTCACACTGGAGGGATTAATCAAAAATATCCTATGAAGACCAGCAATCCAGAGACTCATCATCTGATACTTTGCTTCCTGACCTTTGTTATGGCAATTTATTTACCTTGTGGAACAGAAATACCTAGTTCTTGACCTCTGTGCCCTGTTTGTTGGCCCTCCAAGGAAACAGAATGGTGGACTTTGAAAATGTAGATATAAATATTTTAAAATACAATAAAACATTAAAAGGTACTGGTGCAAGCACCAGTTGTTTCCAACTCTGGGGTGATGTTGCTTTCACAATGTTTTCATGGCATACTTTTTATAGGGTGGTGCACCAAACCAAACAAAAAAGCCTTTACCCACTGATGGAAGACAATGCCAAAGTAATGGGGCATTTATTTATTTATTTATGCCATTCATAGTCTGCTATTCTCACTTGGACTCAAGGCAGGTTACACAGAGTGAGTCAATACAATCAACAAGATGGGGCATTCAGGAAGCAATTCAATACAACTTGGGTTGTAAAACCAATCAGAAATCTAAAAACAGAAGTCTTAACATGACACATCAAATGATACAAAAATTATATAGTGGGATCCTAGTTTCAGTAAGATAAACAGTAGCATAGACCACAGTCCCTAACATGTAACCAGCTCAAATGTCCTTTATTGGGTGACAGTCATATTCTGAATCATGTACCTAATTTGCTGTTCAGCCCTGTCCATAAGTGTGAATGGTTTTCTTCCATTTCATTTTATCTGAAGAAGTGTGCTTGCACATGAAAGCTCATACTTGAATAAAACTTTGTTGGTCTTAAGGGTGCCATTGGACTCTAATATTATCCATGTACCCAACACTATTTTTTTATCCAATTACTGAGTAAGTTGGCAGAAACATTGTGCCATCCAAAGAGTAATTAACGTGAAATTCACTGCCACAGGAAGTAGTGGCAGCTACAAACTTAGACAGCTTCAAGCAGGAATTAGATAAACATATAGAGGTCCATCAGTGGCTATTAGCCGTAAGGTATAGGTGAAAGCAACATCACCCCAGAGTCAAAAATGACTGGTGCTTGCACAGGGGACTACCTTTACCTTTTTATAGATGGAACACTATATCTGGGGCAAGTGATGCTCTGTATTCTTGATGCTTGGGGGGCAACAGTGGGAGGGCTTTTGGAGTCTGGCCCCACTGGTGGACTTCCTGATGGCACCTGGTTTTGGGCTACTGTGTAACACAGATGGACCTGATCCATGGCTTCTCTTATGTTCTTAACTAAGGGCAGATAAACTCCAGGATTGGGCACCAAATCAATAGGTTACCAGTCAATGCCTGTGCAATAAGGAAGTAATATTTTTCCTGAGGGTGTGCTTTGGGGGGCTCCTATCAAGTTCCCATTCTGATGGGCTCCTCTTTTGTCCTGACTTTGTAGATGTTTTTATTGTTCACAGCCCAGCCCAGAAGGATTTTTTTTAAATAAAAAAATTAACTAAACTCACAGTAAAGTTTGGCTTTGCCAGTGCTGCAACTGTTGAACAGTCCAGTGCTTCAGTATTTCACCACAGAGGAGCCTTAAGCACAGCAGTGTTTATAGGATGTCTGCTCCTACTAGGAGACCAGGAGGTTAAACAAATATTGTAAATTCCCCATTGCCTTTTATCTCTAATGGCTGCATCTGAGACCCTAGCAAAAAAAAAAAAAAAAAAAGAGGCTCTCCAGGGGAAGGTGGAATAAGGGACAATTGTAGAAGCCCTGGAAGATTATACGTTTCTGCCACCTTGTGGCAGATGAAGATAAGTAAAAGAGATCTATTGGAAGTGGTTGTGCCTGAGTCCGAAGACAGCCTCAGAGAAAGCAACCTATTGCACACTGGTTTCAGATGCAAATTGGCTCTTCTTGCAACACATTGCTCCTCCACGGCCTATTGAACTGGTTGAATGAGTCCTTTGCCTTCACCTGCCCCAGCCTTCTTCCAAGGGGTTCAAGACAGCTGGTTCTTTTTATCCTGCAAAACACCCTGTGAGGTTGATTATGTGCAAATGTGTGGCCCAAGACCATCCAGTCAGTTTCATATGAGAGCCCTGTAAGCTCTTGGAGGATTGGGTACATCAGGGGTGTGTGGCCTAATATGCAAAGAAGTTCCTGCTACAAAAAAAAAGCCCTGGGTATTTGACCCCCAGCTTAGTCCAACGCTATAACATGCTGGCTCAGCATCAGGGGTGACAACCTCAAACATGTGCTTATGATTAGAGCCATTTCACAACCAAAACAATTGAGCTGAGGCAGTGTCAAGCAATCCTGGCTTTCTGACAATGGCACCTCTATGTTGCAGGTGCTTCACACTTAGATATACTCTTAATAATTACTAATTACTAGTTATATATACTCAATAATTACAAATAATAACAATTAGAGAAGAGAATAGCAAGAGTCCAGTAGCACCTCAAAAGATTAACAAAATTTGTGGCAGAGTATGAGCTCTCATGAGTCACTGTTCACTTCTTCAGCTGTGGATCCCCCTTTTTCCTGTCTTCTCCCCACTATTGAGCTTTCACTGCATTATGTACTCTTATGCCAGGATATACTGAAGACATGGAGGGTCAGGATATACTGACGATATCGGAGTTATGCCAGCACCAAGCCTGCTAGCAACACACTGTTATAACTCTGCACTGTTGTTAGAATAGGGCAGCATCTGGGTTATATTGCGGGTGGAGCCAGGCTTAGTCAGCGCCCAAACTTTCTTCAGTCTGCAGCCAATCACAGTCCTTGTATAAAGAGTCATATAAACCCCAGCCAGGACTTGTAAATCTCAGATGACAGGGTGCATGGCTTAAAGTCATCACTCCCTGTCCCTCTGGTATGCATACTTTGAATGCAGCTGGTGGAAATTGAGGGTACTTTGCACAAATAGCCAAGGGAGAAAATAAACTGATGTAGCACACTATGAACTCTTCTGTGTGTAGAACCCTTGCAGGCACTCCAGGTCAGAAGATGGACATCTAACAAGAGTCTTCTTCACACCTCTGACTGGGTACACAAAGGCAATGCACTCTACACAGCTAAGCATGGGAGGGGCATCTTTTACATAAGAGAAGGACAGGTATAAGTGTTTTAAGCTGTCCCACCTCCTCATCTGTCCTGTGTATTGCCTCAGCAACCCCCTCCTCCTCAACAACTGCTGGCAGTCAGTAGGGACAGGGTGAAAAGGTAGGGACAGGGTGAAAAGGTGGGGGCTACCAATCTGCCAGCAGCAAGTAACTGTTGTGTTCTTAGCTTGCTGCCATTGCTGGTACAACTCCCTATTCATGGAGGGCTCAAGCCCAGTCTCTTCTGACTAGCAGCTGCTGGCTAAACCCTGATGGTGCCTGTTGCCTTGCAGGATCGGAGCCAGCTTTCATCTTCTGGCCTTGATCTTGCATCATTGCAAACTGCTTAAAGAATGGGGGGAGGGTTGTTGTTTTTAAACCTGGACAGTTATCCTTCTCATAAGCACACAGTGATAGGGATTCTGCAGTAAGCTTGATGCTGTTCAAAAAATGTATGGATTCTCTTGCAGTTGCCTGTTTGATTAGAGGTAAGGTAGGGATCAACTTCCACACCATGCTCCAGGCTGACCTCCACTGTCTACAGCATGGGAATAGTTTCAGAGGGTAGCCATGTTAGACTGCTGTAGAACAGCTAGATTCAAGTCCAATAGCACCTTAGAGACTAACAAGCTTCTCTGAGTATGAGCTTTCAAGAATCAAAGCTCCTTTCATCAGGTATCTGACAATCAGTAGAAAGAGGAAAGCCTAGGCCACGTTCCCAGTGTTGCACAGGAAGTGCCATCATCACAGTGACTTCTGGGTGATGCTGTGGTATTGGGCAAAAATTCTGTGGTAGAAGTCAGTTTTGCCATGGAGTTTTTGCACAAATACCAGAGCATCATCCAGAAATTGCTGGTATGAGACGCCCTGTGTGACACCAGCAATGTGGCCTTTGCCTTTCTTTCAATAAGTCCCTCCCCATCCCCTGCTGGTTGCCAAGAGGGACCACCTGGCAACCCTATCCACACCCCAAATCTCCAGGTATGTTCCAACCCAAAGCTGGCAGCCCCACTCCAGGTGGGGCCTGGACATCTCTCAGAATTACAGCTGATCTCCAGATGGCAGGGATCAATTCCCATTGAGAAAATGGCTGTATTGAAGGATGGACTGCATCAGGTTGCCATCTTGCAGGCGGGGCCTGGAGATCTGGAATAACAACTTTTTAGCAGATTTTTAGCAGAGATCAGTTTTCCTGGAGAAAATGACTGCTTGCATGTTTGGTGTAGTGGTTAAGTGTGTGGACTCTTATCTGGGAGAACCGGGTTTGATTCCCCACTCCTCCAATTGCAGCTGCTGGAATGGCCTTGGGTCAGCCATAGCTCTGGCAGAGGTTGTCCTTGAAAGGGCAGCTGCTGCGAGAGCTCTCAGCCCCACCCACCTCACAGGGTGTCTTTTGTGGGGGAGGAAGGTAAAGGAGATTGTGAGCCGCTTTGAGACTCTTCGGAGTGGAGGGCGGGATATAAATCCAGTATCTTCTTCTTCTTCTTGCATGGTGGACTTTATGGCATTATTATACCCCACTGAGGGCCCTCCTCTCCCCAAACTCTGCCTTCCTCAAGCTGTATCACCCAAATTTCCAGGAATTTCCCAAGCCAGAGCTGGGATTTCAGTGGATTTGATGCCACAGAGTCCAACTTCTAAGACAGCCATTCTCACCAGATAAACTGATCTCTGCCACTTGGAGACTACTTTTAATCCAGTTCCTAGCAGATCACCAGCCACCACCTGGAGAGCTGGCTACTAGGCTGGATGCTATGCCATAGCTGTTGCGAGATGCCTGGTACTCCTGTATGCCCAGCTGGGTGCATGATTAGGGAAGTAATCCGGAGAGTCTGAAGTGTTCAATTTTCGTTTGGCTTTTCCCGGTCTGTTTTGGGGCTGATGATCAGCCTGTTGATAGGCAAAAGGTGGGATTTGCCTTTTTGTGGTGCTGAGGGGATCCGAATCTCTTTACTAACTTAGCCAATTCCCCAGGGAACTCTACTTGACAACATACAGTCAGTTAATATACTGTTCAACCTGGGGTTGTGCACTGTACAAATAAGAACATAAGAGGCGCCCTGCTGGGTGCTGCATCACATGGCCACTAAAGCTGATCGAGTGACTGGTTGTCTCTGGAGGATGTTGAGGTTCTGGGGCGAGCCTACCATTTTTAAGCCAGCCTTCTGATTTCCTGTGTGCCTACTGGGAAGACACAGGGTGCCGAAGGTGAGTTGCCATTCACTGTCCCTTCCAGTTGCCCTTCGCTTTCCCTGCCGCAAGTCTGCGCTCGTCGAGCCAAAGGCTCGCAACTGCAACACCAGTTTCGGCATGACCCTCTTCCCTTGCCGTTGTCCGCTTATCTCACGTGATGAGAGGCACGTGGCTAAAGCCGTCCCTATTGGTCAGGCCGTGGGGCCGGCGCTCACGTGAGCGTGCGGGTGGCTTCCGTGCGGTGATCGCGGGGCGCGCGGAGCTTGGGGCCTGGTGGGGGACGATGAGTGGCGGCCGGCGGAAAGAGGACCAGACGTCGCACTCGCAGCAGCACCTGGTGGCCAACGGCGGCGGCGTCCTGCGGGGCTCGCTGTGGAGCAAGGCGCTGCGGAGCGACTCCGCCTGGGAGGACAAGGTGAGGCTCGGCTGGGGCTTGCTCGGCCCGTCGTGCTGTCGTCCTGCGGCTCCCTCCGGATAGACAATGTGATAGGGGCGAGCGTGGGCTGCAGCCCTGAGCGCCCCTCAAGGGGAGGAAGGACGGGTAGGTGGAAGGATCGCCCTGTGGAGGCCCCGTGATTGTCCTGTTATTTGCGAAGTGTCCTGAGAGTGGAAGGGAGACTTGGGAGTCATGTGAGGATAATTAGCCCTGTCGGTCAGCAATAGAACAGCTAGACTCGAATCCCATAATACGTTACTTAGACTCTCTAAGGCTTAGAGACAGCAAGATTTTCAGGGATGAGCTTTCTAGAGTCAGCGCTCCTGTCCTCAGGGAATCCAGAATAGATCTCTTAGTGGAGGAGAGGAGGAGTGGATGGCTGGCCTGTTGATTCACTTTTCTTAACTTAAGCGCTGGCCTGTTTTTTAAAAATGTGGTGCTGCAATATGTAGAGGATTGCATTACTCGATCACTGGTATGAAAGATTTCCAGGGTAATTCAGTGAGTTTGTTGTGGCAAAGCTTTACAAAACACTTCATCATCTGACATCAACCATGGTGGCCTCACTTTGATAGGAATGTAGAATATAAATACGTATGGAGGGGTATTGCCTGCTATTGTTATTCTTTATGTACAGCTAGTATCATATAAAAACATTGCAGATTGTGTTTCATGACCTTTTGACACCAAGCTTAAACTTTTTCTTTTGTTTGAGTATCTATATATCTGCCAACTGAGAATATACTTCTTGTTTCTGAAGAATGAAGGCCACAAAAAGCTTACTCTATGGTTTTTGTGGTGCCGTAACCTTCTTTCTTTAAGGTGGTGTGGTTTGTGTTTATGATGTTGGCTAGTGTGAAACAACTTGTTCATGGGGGTACATTATCAGATTGTGTGATGACTTGGGCAATTGATGTATTTCTCAATAATTTATAATAAAAAGGCTCTGAAGACAAAGGAGTCCAGATGTTTTCAGAGCCTATTTCCCCCCAATCTTACCCAAGGTCAGTAGGTAAAAACAGATTGACCACCCCTGGGCCAAAAGAAGTTAAACTTCGGACTACCTATGCACGGGCCTTCTCTACCGCGGCCCCTTCCTTGTGGAATCAACTCCCAGAGGAGGTGCGGGCCCTGCGGAACCTTGATCAGTTCCGCAGGGCCTGCAAGACCACCCTTTTCAAACAGGCATTCATGAACGGCTGACCAAGTCCACAAAGAAACATCAAAATGGTCCAGTCTGGAGATCCGCCATCATTACACAAACTGACAGGCATAGCGTCGATTAATAACGGTACTGTCAGATCTAACTTAATGTTTTTAGACTTAGTAACTGTTTTAACTAATGTATTAATCGGTTTGGGGTTAATTTAATGTTTTGTTAAATGTATTGTTATTTTGCTGTTGTTAGCCGCCCTGAGCCTGCTTGGCGGGGGAGGGCGGGATATAAATAAAATTTTACTTACTTACTTACTTACTTACAATCTTACAGGATCCACTCTGGAAGGTATGTGTATGAATTATAGGGCTATTCACAAATATAAAATTTTGATCTTGTTTTTTCTCTGCAGGATGAGTTTCTAGATGTGATTTATTGGTTCCGGCAGATCATTGCTGTTATTTTGGGAGTGATCTGGGGCATTGTTCCACTAAAAGGATTTATAGGCATAGCAATGTAAGTTTTTTGTTGTTAAATATTCTACAGCTGGTAACAGTAGTAGGTTAAGCACTTGAGATGACAAGGTGATAGAAATCTTTCTCCATGTACATTGCTGGAAGTCATCAATTCACAAATGGTGAGAGTCTGCAGTCTTCTTGCATTGGATTGTGCATGAAATACAGAAGAGTGAAGGTCAGAGAAGATTATTAATTTTTTTACTCAGTGCAGATAGGAAAAAAGGAAGCCAAAACATTGGAAAGTATTAATACTGAAGATAATATTAAATTCTTACTTAGAACAGAATAAAGATTTCCCCCCCAAAAAAAGTCATTCTGTGTATAGAGAATTTTCAGTTGAAAGCCTACAGCAGCTGGGTTGGATCTAGCCTAAATTTTCCAATGGCAGAATGGAACTTTCCTTCCTCCCAGCTCCATGGCATGCTGCTCCTGGGCTCTGGGGGATCCCAAGGAATGACCGGGAAGGGGGGGGAGGAGGCATGGTTAACAGAAAAGAAGAATCAGTAGAACTTGCCAGTGTAGTCTGGATCAGGGTAAACTCCTGGATGACAGTCACTCTGATGCCTAAAGTGTTTATACATTTCAAGTCTGTGCAGGATTTGTACCCAAAATGGTAGCTTTGGCTGAACATTTATACTGATATATTGGAAACCCATGGTTTCTTCTATCTCTAGCGATAACTAGTTTTAAAAAGCAAAGAGTGCTAACTGGAGTTAGTAAACAAAGTAGCATATGGAGTCCTTGCATGCATTTCAATTCTCTAACTTAGCCAGTTTCACAGCTCTGCAAGAGTGCTTCAGGTGCTTGCTGTAGCTCTTCTTATAGATTCATTTGTCTGGCCATCAGGAAAACCTCCTATGCTTGCCATGTTGAAATGCATTGGAGCTGGGTTCTCAAGCATCTTGTTAAATTCACTGAAGCTTTCACAGGTTATCTTCCTGATGGATCATGGCTTAAGTATTTGAATGCATACTGTCATTTTAAAATGGTGGCTTTCAATTGCTGTTATTTTCTTCCTCTCCAGATTCTGCCTCATAAATGCCGGTGTCCTATACCTCTATTTTAGTAGCTTCCAGCAAATAGATGAAGAGGAGTATGGAGGAACATGGGAGCTAACAAAGGAAGGGTTCATGACATCTTTCGCATTGTTTTTGGTAAATTTATGTTACATGTTCTTAGATGTGAGGCCTTATGTACAGAGCCACAATATAAAATAAGAGGCAGATTATCACTCCATGAAACTTTTAAAAATGTTTAACTAGTGGGAAAAGAAGCAAAGAAGAGGTGAGGGAACAAAAAGATAAGTTGCACTATATGATTGCAGCTTTAGAGAGTTATATGTATTATTTGTCATTGAGTTTGATAGATACATTAGAAGACTCAGGCAGGCAAAACTTTTCTTTACTGGCATCAGTGATGTCCTTGTCTTGTACTACTATGAACAATGAGTCAAGGAAAACGTGGCATTTGACTGTACTCACTGTGCAAAATAACCTAAAATACTAATGACAAGAGTAGGCAAAACAAGTTTTCTGGAGTTTCATAGTGCAGTCCTATGCAGACTGAATCTAGTAGACTTAGACCGAAGTAACAGGATAAGATTACTCTGTCAGTCAGACCCTTGCCAGTCCGGCTTTCACCCGGGTTATGGGACGGAGACAGTACTGGTCGCCCTGGTAGATGATCTCCAATGGCACCTGGATTGGGGCGGTGTGACGGTGCTGATGTTGTTAGATCTGTCGGCCGCGTTCGACACGGTCGACCATCGGCTACTGACCCGCCGCCTCGCCGATATAGGGGTGAGGGGGTCTGCCTTACAATGGCTCTCCTCCTTCCTCGAGGATCGGGGACAAAGGGTGGCAATTGGTGGCGAGCGGTCCCGGAGGCGCACACTGGATTGTGGAGTGCCTCAGGGGGCAGTTCTCTCACCAATGTTATTCAATATCTATATGCGCCCTCTTGCCCAGATTGCCAGGAGATATGGACTTGGGTGCCATCAATATGCAGATGACACCCAACTCTATCTGCTGATGGACGGCCGGCCTGACTGCGTCCCTGAGAATTTAGACCGGGCCTTGCAGGATATGGCAACGTGGTTGAGGGGGAGCGGGCTGAAACTGAATCCAGCGAAGACAGAAGTCCTTTGCCTGGGTCGGGGCGCCCGGGAAGGGGAAATACCTCTTCCGGTCTTCGACGGGGCGCCACTGAAAGTGGCGCACCGGGTTAGGAGTCTGGGAGTTCTACTGGAGCCTTCATTATCAATGGAGGCCCAGATTGCAGCCACTGCCAAGTCAGCCTTTTTCCACCTGAGGCGGGCAAGGCAGCTGGCTCCCTTCCTAGAGCGCCAAGATCTGGCAACGGTCACCTCGAGACTGGATTACTGTAATGCCCTCTACATGGGGCTGCCTCTGTACCGAACCCGGAAGCTGCAGCTGGTGCAGAACGCAGCGGCCAGACTGTTGCTGGGGCTCCCTAAATGGGAGCACATACAGCCTGGACTGTGCGAGCTGCACTGGCTGCCAGTTATATACCGGGTTCGTTACAAAGTGTTGGTCATTACCTTTAAAGCCATATATGGTCGAGGACCTGTCTACCTTAGGGACCATCTTTCCCCATATGAACCCCAGAGAGCACTGAGGTCAGCTGGAAAAAACTTGTTGACCACCCCCGGACCAAGAGAGGTGAAGCTGCAATGCACCCGCAATCGGGCCTTCTCCTCTGTAGCCCCGAACCTATGGAACCAACTTCCAGAGGAAATGCGGGCCCTGCGGGACCTTGAACAGTTCTGAAAGGCCTGCAAGGCCTTCCTCTTCCGACTGGCTTTCGCTGACGAAGAAAGTAATTGCTAATGATTACTGCCATCATAAAAGAACAAATAGCATTAGCACTTTTATCACTTAATTAATTAATTAATTTTAAACTTATCAGAATTTTAATGTTAAATGTAACTTTGTTTTTTGTATAACTGAATGATGTTGTTGGCCGCCCTGAGCCTGCTCCGGCGGGGAGGGCGGGATATAAATAAAATTATCTATCTATCTATCTATCTATCTATCTATCTATCTATCTATCTATCTATCTATCTATCTATCTATCTATCTATCTATCTATCTAGAATATTTGAAGTTCTGGGTACATTCTGGATTTAAACATAGGCACTATCCTTACACACACACAGGCATATATCTTTGTCTCAGTGTATGTTGGAGAAACATATCTAAGAAGCCGTTCTTTCTCATTATTATTATTAGTTTATTTCTATTCCACCCCTTCCCCCTTTTGGGGGTCTCAGAGTGGAGTACAACAATTTAAATTAAGATTACAATAAAATCATAATAAAATCAACTTCAGCAACCAGTAAAGTGCAATAGGTTAGTTCAGCATGATGATATGAAGCGAGATAGTATAGCACCACAATACAGTGGTGCAGCAGGCCATAAGGGCGTAGGGGGAGGCCAACCAATCTAATAGGCGGATAGATGCCCGCTACCTCATCCAAAGACCTGGCGGAACAGCTCTGTTTTACAGGCCCTATGAAAGGCCAACAAGCCAGGTAGGGCCTGGATCTCCATAGGGAGCTGATTCCACCAGGTCGGGGCCAGGACTGAAAAAGCCCTGGCCCTGGTAGAGGCAAGACGGGCATCCCTTGGGCCGGCAACTATCAGAAGATCTCGGGAGGCCAAACAAAGCGACCTCTGGGGTGTATATGGAAGGAGACGGTCCCGCAGGTATGTTGGTCCCAGGCCACATAAGGCTTTAAAAGTCAAAACTAACACCATGAAATGGATCCGGTATTCTATAGGCAGCCAGTGCAGGTCGCGGAGCGCTGGCTGTATGCTCACCCATATAGGTGATGCAGTCAGCAGGTGAGCTGCCGCATTCTGCACCTGCTGCAGTTTCCGGATCAGTTTCAGGGGCAAACCAGCGTAGACCAAGTTACAGTAGTCCAGCCTGGAAGTGGCCATTGCATGGATCACTGTAGCCAGATTTTGGGACGATAGGTATGGTGCTAGCTGCCTGATCTGCCATAGATGGAAGAAGGCAGACCATGCAGCTGTTGTGACCTGGACTTCCATGGAGAGGGAGGCATCCGGAATCACTCCCAGACTCTTCACCTGCTGGGCTGGTACCAAAGCGGCATCGCCCAGGGCTGGGAGCTGGATGCACGAACCCACCCCCCTCAATTCAGGTACAGAACCTCAGTTGGATTTAACTTCAGTCGACTCTGATGTAGCCACCCAGCCACGGCTTCTAATGCCTCTGCCAGCTGTTCAGGGGTGGAAGACAGTCTGCTGTCCATCAACAGGTAGAGCTGGGTGTCATCAGCGTACTGGTGACAACCCAGTCCAAAACCTTGGGCAATCTGGGCAAGAGGGCGCATATAGATGTTAAATAATGTAGGTGAGAGAATAGCTTCCTGCGGCACTCCACATATAAGTGAGTGTCGCAGAGAGATCTGCTCGCCAAGCATCACCCTTTAGCCCCGTCCCCGGAGGAAGGAGGAAAACCATTGTAAGGCCACCCCCCGTACCCCAGCGACGGCAAGGCGGTGGGTCAATAGGTTGTAGTTGACCATGTCAAATGCTGCTGATAAATCAAGAAAAATCAGCAGTGCTGACCCGCCTTGGTCCAGATGCCTTCTAAGGTCGTCTGTGAGGGCAACTAGTACCATCTCCATCCCATGGCCCGGGCGGAAGCCGGACTGGAATGGGTCCAGGGCGGATGTTTCATCCAGGAAAAGCTGCAGCTGCTCCACTACTGCTTTCTCAACTACCTTTCCCAGGAACGGCAGGTTCGAAACTGGGTGGTAGTTAGCTAGGATGCTAGGGTCCAGTGAAGGTTTTTTCAAAAGCGGGCGAATTACAGCCTCCTTTAATCTCTCTGGGAATGTCCCACTTGTCAGGGACAGGTTAACAATATCATCCAGAGAGTCCCTGATATCATCCTGGCAAGCCTTCACAAGCCAGGATGGACAGGGGTCCAGGGGGCAGGTGGTAGACTTCACTGCTGCTAGGATCCTGTCTACATCCTCCAATGCAAGTCAGCTGAAGCGGTCCAATATTGGACCATCCGACGGCCAAGGAGCTTCCAGTTCACATACTGTATCAACCGTGACTGGGAGGTCCTGGTGGAGAGTCAAGATTTTATCTGCAAAATATGTCGCAAAACCCTCAGAGCCAATATCCAATTCCCTTTTTGGTTGCTCGATGGCAAGGTTGTCAAAGACCAAATCATTCTAAATAATTGGGCTGGGCACAACTGCAGACTCTATGGAGGTCGCATAGAAAGTTTTCTTGGCGGACTTCACAGCCTTCTCATAGACGTCATAAGCGTTCTATAAGAGGTTCTGGACTCTTCATCACGAGCATACCGCAACTCTCTCTCTTAACCGTCTAAGCTACCGTTTCATCCTTAGGTCCAAGGAATACCAAGGAGCTGCTTTGGTACGGCAGCAAAGAGGGCGCCAGGGGGCGATGTTGTCAATGGCAGTGGAGAGTCAGGAATGCCAATCCTCCACAAGCTCATCTAACGACCCACCAGGGGGCATCAGATCCCGCAGGGCTTCTTGGAACCATTCTGGGTCCATTTGGCTCTGTGGACGAGCGTAAATCTGCTCGCCACTTAAACAGGGCGGAAGTTGCAAGTCCAGCCAGACTTTCAAGGCATAGTGGTCTGACCATGGAACAGCATTTGCCGCCATCAAATCCACTGATATTCCTGCCCTGAAGATCAAATCTAGCGTGTGACCGGCCTGGTGTGTGGGAACGAATACAAATTGGTTGAGTCCCAGCGTCTCCATGGATGACACCAGGTCCTGTGCCTGCAAGGACGCCGCGTCATCAACGTGGACATTGAAATCCCCCAGAACTAAAAGTCAGGGGAAGTCCAATGCCCAAGTGGACACCGTGTCTAGCAGGGCAGGTAGGCTCTCCGATGGTGCATCAGGCGGTCGGTACACCACCCAGATCGCCACACTGTCCTCAGTTTCCCACATCAGGCCAGTGCACTCTATGCCAGCAATATTCAGATCAGGCAGTGCCCTGAAAGAAAAAGAGTTTCGGATGAGCACAGCAACTCCCCTCCACCCATTTGTCCGAGACTGGTGAAAGACATCAAACCCAGGCGGGGTAAGCTGGTTCAAGGTGACAGTTTCACCATCCCAAACCCAGGTCTCCGTCATACAGGCCAGGTCGATTTGCTGTTCCATAATAAAATCCCGTAACGTGGCGGACTTATTATTAATGGACCTGGCATTAACACCAGTGAAGGAGATGGGTAATTTATCCTAGCCCCGCAACCAGCATGCCT
Source organism: Heteronotia binoei (assembly GCF_032191835.1). NCBI lineage: Eukaryota > Metazoa > Chordata > Lepidosauria > Squamata > Gekkonidae > Heteronotia > Heteronotia binoei. Next base: position 52,041,185 of record NC_083224.1, read on the forward strand.
CGGGATGGGACATCGGTGGGAGGATATCCGAGTTTTTCCATATCTCCGACTCCCTCTCTGTTTTCGCAACCTATTCCCACCATCATACCTTCCCCGCCCTATTACAACTGAAATCCCCGACCCTGACATGGCCTCCTCCATGCAATGCTATACAAGCAGTGTAATTTCTAACAGTTGGAATGCTGACCCCTCTTGCAAAGTTTCTTCTTGACCACGGGACCAAATTGAAGTTTTGTTTTTCAAAAAAGAAGAAAACAGAATAGGAATTTTGTGGGCATGTGGTGCTAGTTAATAATTATTGTATGGCATTGTGTGTCGCATAGCCAGGAGATCCAAAGATTGTCTGACAGCCTTAAGTTTTAGCTCTTTTGTGGCAAGCTTGACTTGTTCTGAAAGCGCTGTGATGAACCCAAGGCCACCTAGCTGGCTTTATGTTTAGGAGTGGGGAATTGAACCCAGTTCTGCAGATTAGAGTCCGCTGCTCTTAACCATTACACCTAACTGGCTCTTAATCAGCATGTGGTGATAAAGAGTAAGACCTCTTGCTGATGCTGCCTTTCTTTTTTTGTGCTCCCTTCTAGGTTGTCTGGATAATCTTCTACACTGCCATCCATTATGATTGACAAAATAAGCCAAATCAGTTGTCATAAGTTATTGAAGAACACTTTAAGAAACGGCTTCTGATGGATTGGGGGGAGGTAAACTAAGCCTGCTTTTATGCCCAAGGTCTGAGGAGATGGGACAAGCTTCATGGCTTCTGAGAAGAGAAATTGAGTCTGTGTTGATTATTTTTTAAAAAGTGTTGCTTTTCTGGAACTTAAAAAAGCCATCACAATATTAAGCAGTTCAAGACTGTTCAATCTGAATTTTTTCTGTGACTTTCTCCACTACAGTGACAACCAGCCTCTCTTTGCTAAAGGGTAAACGTAGTAATTAATTTGTGCCCACTGTGTTGCCCTCTCCAAATGAGATCTGTTCAATTTATGTCTTGTCTTCCATTTGACAGTATACGGTTTTAAAATAGTAGCCGTTATGAGGCTTTTGGCAGGAGGAAAACTCTGTGGAATTTATTATAGAGCACAGAATGTGACAGTTGTCTTTGACTTGTTTTAAGAAAATTAAAGGTCTGACTTCAGTAAACTGATTGTATTAAGTATTACTGTTTATAACCGGGTCATTGGGGTTTCTTAAACTTTGGTTGCTTAGTTCAGTTATAACCAGAATCTTCAGATTATTTCTTAAAACTTTCATATTATAACTCCTGTTGGGGATTGTTAGGTATACTTGGTTTGTTTAACTTTTTAAAAGTCACAATTTTAAGAGCACCTTAACGTTTCAATTAGCCAACTAATTAACTTCTCAGAGCCTACCTCAGAGTTCAGTGGTCTAAATGCACAAAATAACTCAAGACATAATTCAGAACTCAGTTACTTAGGGGTTTCTACAGGTGTTTGGAGTACAAACACAGCTCATTTTTCAGTTTTAATAAATAATTGAAAAATTAATATAAATGAAGGCAGCTAATTCCATGGAGCTATTCCATGATGGGAATAGATTGGGCTACAGTTTTGATTTTTTTGTGATTATAGTTATTGTAGATAGTGATAATGGATTATGGACTATACACTAGTTTAGGCTACTTATGATTCTTATTCATGGATCCCATCCAGGAATATTTTTAAAATATATAAAGACTATCTACATGGGTATCTTCCAGAAGTAGACCTGACTGTTCAAATCTTAATTGAAGATCAGTCGACAGAGGACAGAAGGAGGTTTGCACTAAGACTGCCTTATAATGAGAACCTGATGTGAGTCTTAATATACTGTGGATGGATTCTGCTATTCTTCCTGCTCCTCCATTAAGCCGTTATTTTTTGCTTACTTCACTTTTCAAGGCAACTTTCTAGATACCACAAATACCACCTTGCCCCCTTCCATTGTTCAGTTCTAACATTAGAGGCAAATTCCATCATAGGGGAGGCAAAAGTACTGTAGGTTCTGAGAGCCATCACAGGAGCTTTTCTTGCAGGTCTTTTTTTGCCAACTTACTGAATAGTTTTTCATTCAGACTCCTACTGTATGGATTAGTCTGTCATTCTGCTCTAAAACTTGATTTCTGCTAGTATTCAAATTATATTTCTCAATCAGCATCTGATTTTGTTTACTTAAAGCTACAGTCACCCACCAGTATATTAGATCATTTTATACATGAACATGCTCTAATAAATGTCATGTGGTTATGAAGTTGGTATGGCTTTTTCATTTCTATTAGTGTTCTTTTATATCTGAGTATTAAAGCTTCAGGACTTATCACTTAAGTGGATCTATTGATGTCTGAAAGGATGGAAACACAGATGTGCTTGCTTTGGCATTATGACATCACTTGTCCAAGACCAGGAAATGTAATTCTATTGTGCCTTATAACTGGGTCCTGTAGAGGGAGGAGAGCAAGCTAAGATCATTTAAATAAATTTGCAAGCAGAAAATCTTTGGAAGTATTGCTTTCTGTGGCAAGCACAGGCCTTTGTTTGCACCTAAACTCAACCCAGTGATTTATTTTGAATGCTAAAGAGTTGGCTCCGGAATCAATGAAAGAGGGTTCTGGAGTGTGTGAAGGATATCTTTCCCTCAGGCATGTCTTATAACCTACCTGACCCCATGCATCTGGGGCTGCATGGCTGGAACTGTGATTGGTGAACTAATGAGCCAATAGCAACCCAAGAATGGATTGTATTGTATTTTAAAAATTTGTATCATATCCCACAACCCAAAAACTGGTTCTCAGAATGACTATCAACATACTCAAAATAATTAAAATTACAATGGTCAAATAATCTAAAATGTAAAGCACTCAAAACATCATACAAACAACAAATTAAAGAAGCAGAATGGTTTCAAAATTCAGCTACAGAACAGAAGGAAAACCAAAAAATGTCATCTAACAGTCTAGGGGAGAATAAGTAGGTCTTCACCTGGTGCTGGAAGGACAAAAAAAATCTAGTCTCATGGGAACATCCATTCATCATTTGCCCAGCAACATTCATAGGCATGAATCCCACCATGGAAAAAACCCTCTTCCAAATGGCTGTTTTTCTCATTGTGATGTATTAGTGGCTGAGGCATGCTGAACTTTCAGCACAAGACAGGAGCTTAGCTAAAAGTGCCTGTGTGCCTTGCTTTTATGTTGCTTGCCTGGATAGGACAGCTTTACCAGTATGAACTTCATTTTCTGAAATACAGTCTTTAATGATGGTATGACCATGCATGCAGTGCATTACTTGGGCTAATTCATTATGATGCTGTGTCTGACTGTTAACTTTTAGTCACAGTATGGCGTGTCAGGCATGCTTTCTTGTGGCTAACTCCTTCACTGTCCTAGTAACATGTAGAAATCCATAGAGCATCAGTATTCTGTGTGAAACCGGATGCTGGATTAGATGGGACCAGTAGTCTGATCCAGCAAGCTCTCATTATGGTTTTATTCTTTTGAGGCATGGAGCTGTCTTAGGAAGCTCCCATGTATGAGCAATATGAACTGGAAGTCCAGTATGATTTTATGTTGGGAACTACACTAAGTGCATGGAATTAAGAGCTGTCGTTTCCTGCAGGTGGGAGTTTATTTCAAGAGGTGTATGGAAATTTTCAACAATTTCCTTCTTTCCTCTCACTACAGATACCATAATTGTATCCAGCACTGTTAACAAGTACTGAATGATAGTTAACTGAATTCTACTTGATCTTAAGAATTTTATACTCTGACCTGGGTAGCCCAGGCAAGTCTGATCTCATCAGATCTTGGAAGCTAAGCAGAGCTAACTGGCAAGTACTGGATGGGAGATCTCCTTGGAATACCAGAGCCAGAAAGGCAGGGGGAGGCTTTATTCAGCTACCTCCCTGAATGCCCTCCATGCCCCCAGTAGGGGTCAGTCACCAGAGGTCACCATGACTTCCAGGTGTACACATGCTCATATAATATGTGTGCGTGTGTGTGTATATATATATATTTTCCATTATGTTAAGTCCTGTCCATAATGGTCTTCTTTCAAAATACTGTACTAATGCAAACAAGAAACTGAACAGGCAGTTGTTCTGAACTATACATCTGCCCATGCCAAAATCATGGTTTCTGCCCTCTATGGAAGGTTTGTGGAATCATTGTCCTTGAACTTCCAAATTTTAAGAACATAAGAGAAGCCATGCTGGATCAGGCCAACGGCCCATTTTCTCTCCCAAAGAGCTGGAAACTGTAAAGAGAGGTCTTAGTTTCTGAACTCACAGCTGTAAGAGCTGAATTTTGGTCGTTGGTACATGAATGTGTAAGAATCACAGAAGAATCTTCTGGAAAATTGATCAATTTTCTTGATATCCACAGCAGAAATCTCTTCTGATGTCATTGCCAGATAGTGTCCAAGCTGAGGAGAGGCCTTTACCACAGGGATATATGATCCTTTCTCATTCTCTATAAAGAAAACATAACCAGTTAAAAAAAAGTGAATAATGAAAAGATTACCAATAGGCTGAGGAACAGCCATCTAAGGGGCTGAGCAAGGCTCGTTAAGTGTCCAAGCTGAGGAGAGGCCTTTACCACAGGGATATATGATCCTTTCTCATTCTCTAAAGAAAACATAACCAGTTAAAAAAAAGTGAATAATGAAAAGATTACCAATAGGCTGAGGAACAGCCATCTAAGGGGCTGAGCAAGGCTCGTTAAGTGCTTTGGATGAAAGCAATAGAGTTAATTTTAACAATACTAAATCTTGAAAAGACCCAGTTAAATTAATGCACAAATTTAAAGTGAAAATACACCCCACATACATTGATCTGTAGAAACCAGTGCCACCAGTATTTTCTTTAGATTTTTTTAAAAAGTCTAGATCAAGGATTTCCCATGTGGCCTCCATGGGTGCCATAGTGCACAGACACCTTTCCCGGCATCCATCAAGTGCTCCTGTCCAACAGAGCAGGCTTCTGATTTGCTACTGGAGGTCCAGGTGGAGATGCAGATGAAAATGACTTCATTGCAGCAGCAACTGCCTCCACAATGCTGGTTTTATTCTTTCCCAGTTTTTAAGTTACCCTTCTCTTCTGGGCTTCCTCTATGTGGACTCTGCCTCCAGTGGCAACGATTTGTTACCTTGTGTTAGAGTTCCAAAGGTGCCCACAAGTTCAAAAATGTCAGAGGTCTCCAACAGTCCAAAGTAACTTTTGTGTTCCAAAGAACAATGATTCTCAGCCTTTTGTATCTTACATCCCACCAATCATCTGTCAAAGAACCTTAGTCCTGCCATGACAGAAACAACCCCCCCCACACACACACACACACATCTTTCCATAAAGGACACACAGCCCCAGTCCAGCAAGGGGCTTGCCAGTGGCATCCTTAGCACTCTGCACAAGGATCCAGTAGCAGATACCAAACAGTGCAGATGAAACCAGATTAAGAAGGGAGAGCTGTGTGCAGAAACTAGCTTATGCATATAGAGTTTCTCTAACCCAGTCCCCATGCACACAGCAATTCTTCTCCCTCCCAGCTTTAAAAAAAAAAATTGGCAAGTTAGTATGTTATAACGATTATTGGTATATCAGGTTTCCTGAATCTCCCATTTTCATTTTTAAAAGTCTCCAGCCCAAGGGTATGAATTTAATCACAAATCAAAAAAGCTCCTCTGTGTGTGTAGGAAATGACTGCTGCAGGTATGGGACAGGGAGAATCTTGTAGACATGGAAACCATCCAGGCTTTGCTGTGATTTTCCCCAAAACTTTACAACAAAGCAATGTTGGAGAAAAAGTAGGGAAACCCCAGGAAGTACATGAATGTATTATGATGCTGTGGGGAAGCAGGAACTCCCCACCCCTGCTCCTATCATCATGGGACCTGGAGTGAATAACCGATGTGGAAGTGGCCATGGTGTCCTGTCTGGGGATCAGAAGCATGTTGAATGCACTGGCAGCCATCAGGAATGCGGAGGCTGGGCTTAGAGACTCACGTTGTGATAGCTAAGCTCCAGATGATAAATACTTCTAAGAAATGTGAGGTGGGTAGGGATCAGTAAGTATGTGGGCATCATTTTCTGCTGCATCCATGTAGCTAAAGAAAACTCAGTCTTGTGTGTTTACAGGTGGATTGCTCTACCAATATGTATTGCTTCATAGTGTAATCATTAGCAGCAGGAGCAGCCCGCCCACTAGGTGAGAGCTGTAGAGGCTGTTATTACACCAACTGGGAACAGTGTTACCACAGTGTCATTCAGGACAACAGAAACTTGCTGAGACTGAGAGGGGAAAAGATCTTGGGGTCATAGTGGATAGCTCGATGAAAGTGTCAACCTAGTGTGTTGTAGCAATGAAGAAGGCAAATTCTATGCTATGGTTTATTAGCAAAGGGATTGAGAATTAAACAGCCAATATTGTAATGCCCCTGTATAGATCTATGTGATGACCACAGGAATCAACAGCTTTAAAAGGGGATTAAATACGACAGATCAGGCAGCTAGCACCATACAGTCTATCTGTGATTATTAGCAATGGTGACTGAGGGGAACCAACATGTTGAGAGGCTCTAATCCTCTGAATCCCAGAGCCAGGAACCAACATCAGGGAAAGGCCTCAGCCTCTATTCCCTGTTGTTGGCCCTCCAGAGAAACTGTTTGGTCTCTGTGTGAAACAGGATGCTGGCCTAGATGGACCACTGGTCTGATCCAGTGGGGCTCTTATTATGTTCTTATGTGAACCTAAGAGTTGGAAAAGACTGGTGCTTGCACAGAGGACTACCTTTTTAAGCAGAGTTAGTGGCAGTCTCAAGTGCTACCCCTGGCCTTGGCACCATTGCCTGCTTCTCCACCACCCAGCTCCAACATGCTCCTTCCCTCTGGCTTGGCGGAGGCTTGGGGCATGGTGGCCTGCCTAGCTTGCCATCTTCTCCCACAGTAGGAGGGAAGGAGACAGGAACAGGCAGGCACCAGCTCCACCATGCTCCTTTTCTCTGGCTTCACAGCTTGAGTTGCAGTGGCTTTCCCTGCTTGACCCTTCCACCCTGCCCTGTCCTACCAAGAGCAGGCAAATGACAGTTCTGTTGTGCTCCCTCCTTCTGGCTTCACAGAGGCTTTGAGTACTTGGAGTGCACCCAGGCCGTGGCAGGGCTGTGTGCTTCTGGCAGGTGGGCACTGTTAGTGGCTGGCCTAAGACACCAAAAGCCCTCAGATGGGCCCTGGTTTGCTGATTGTTGAGTTGTGTGCAATCTTTCTGGATCAGTAGGTCTTCAGTTTGGCAGACACATTTCTAACACAACCAGCATAAAATCTTTACCATGGTTACAAACTTGCTTACCTTGGTCAACCAAGCTTGTGAGGTCAAGTTCTAGAGAAGGATACATTGATGAAAATGTCTTAAACCCCTTTCCAAACCTTGGCATTTGTAAGATGAGGCATGAAGGAATCTGAAAGAGAAGAGCCATTTTGAAGACTCTCTGCTAACAGATTTGCAGACGTTGGCTCAAGAAAGACTGGACAACAGACAAGGGTTGCTACATGTGTTTTTGCTGATATTTGAAAGACAGTTCTCTAGCCTAGAAGACTCTATGAAATTTTCATAGACTTGGAAATGCAGTACATATCCGTTTGGATTCAGATTTGAGTTCAGCCACAAGATCCTTCCATGGGCAGGCCACAAATAATAATTTAAAAAATCTTACCCACCTGCCGTTTCCCATCTATATAGTCAGGGTATTGAGAATTTACAGCGGCATTGTTAGACTAAACATAAATGGTATGAAGCACATTACATATTAAAAGTGCTATGGAATTTATGTAAAACAAAAATAATGACAAGACTCTGTCACTGAAGACAGGAATCCTCCCTAGCACAGGCACAATGGTCTATTCTCATTCCCACCCAACACTGTACATTAGCATTATGAAGAACCTGAGATCCGTCTGTTTCTCCCACATCCCAATATAGCTTTCCCTCCTTGCACTGGCCCTCAAGCTTCAGCGAGATCAGAGGGAAGAAATGGGGCTCTGTTGAAGTACATGGGACTCCCTGTGCTTACAGGCACTGCTTCCACCAGGAAGGAGTATCGTCTGCAAAAGGGAGTGATACAACATTACTTATCTCATTACCTACCTCAGCAAATTTCAAGTCATAGGAAAGCAGAGATTCTTCCAGTCATTGCTGCACAGCGGGCATGTTGACCATACTGTCTCTTGCCACAAGAACTTGATAACAATTATACTCAAGTACTTCGTTGCCTGCCCTAGGATTTCACAGCAAAAGAATACAAAGTTGTTTAGAGGCCTATTATGTCTTTTCCCCCCAGACAAATGCATCAGCTAGCATCAAAATCTGTTTAAAAATGAGAGATATATAGGAAGCACCTCTGAGCTCACTTCAAATTCTTAGGCCAAAACTAATCTAGCTGTAGCATGGGAATGCATTTATTGCATCTGAAGAGAAAAGGGCAAGGAGTCTGTTCTATGAAGAACTAGATTCAAGTCCAGGGGCACCTTAGAGACCAACAAGATTTTTGGGGTGGGTGGAGTATGAGCTTTCTAGAGTCAAAGTTCTCTTTGTCAGATACCTTCTTTTCATAATGTCACTCAGCAGGAACTCATTTGCATATTAGGCCATATCCCCTGACATCAAGCCAGCTGGAACTGCATTGCTGTGTATTCCTGCTCAAAAAAAGCCCTGCCGCTCAGTAGATATATGGGCTTCTAACTCCACCTAGTATGTGCCTGCCAGGCCAGAGGGTGCAGAGTCTCTGAACCAGCTTTAGGGCTGCCAAGCCCCCATCTGGGCGGGGATTCCCCCACCCAGGGGGTTCCCAACCCACTGGCCCACATTGGGCCAGCAGGGGAAACCCCCCCGCAAACGTCATCAGCGCAATGACATCACCAGGAAGTGATGTCATCGCGCCAGTGCATGGCAGCTGCTCTGAGCATTTCTGGGGAAACTTTATGGTTTTCCCAGATGCTCTAGCCATTTGGGAGGGAAAACTCTATGGTATAAATAGGTACCATAGAGCTTTCCCATCCCAAATGGCTAGAGCATCCGGGAAAACCATAGAGTTTTCCTGGAAACACCTAGAGCAGCCACGAGTGCCGTTCCCAGTGCCATGACATCACTTCCAGAGAGCGGAGAGGTCTTGGCAACCCTAGCCAGCCTATCCCCACCCAGTCTCAGGCCAATTCACATTCTACACATATTCCCCTCTCATAGACTGTTGACATGTTTGGCCTGGGAGTTCCCTGCAACACAAAGGGGCCCATATTGGATCATGACTACAGCACATGTGGGAAAGAACCTTTTCCTGCCTCCATGCCATTTTCCCTACCTGAAATAGCACCAGGAAATACTATTTGCTGCTCTAGGGAAACTAATGTAACCAGCCACATATGTAAATTTTTGTAACAGAAGAAGGTGATGATGATGATATTGGATTTATATCCCACCCTGCACTCCAGATCTCAGAGTCTCAGAGTGGCTCACAATCTCCTTTACTTTCCTCCCCCACAACAGACACCCTGTGAGGTAGGTGGGGCTGACAGAAGCTGCCATTTCAAGGACAACCTCTGCCAGAGCTATGGCTGACCCAAGGCCATTTCAGCAGGTGCAAGTGGAGGAGTGGGGAATCAAACCCGGTTCTCCCAGATAAGAGTCCACACCCTTAACCACTACACTAAACTGACTCTCTGCTGTGGCTGTTCGAGACTGGGAAAACAGTCTCCTTGAATGTCACAGTCCTGATTCAAGCGAAGTCCCTGTACGCTTGGGAATAAGTTCCAAGCATAGATCTACCAGAGCACGTCTGACTGAAAGGCCATGGTAGCCAAAAGGCAATCAGCCCATCATACATCAGCAATCCATTGCTTCCTTTTATTCATTGCCAGTGCTAGGGCCTCTTTTGAAAGAAATTGGACACAACATTTTGGTTTGCTTTCAAGTCAGTTGCCACAGCTGCAAGGGCTAAGGCTGTTTTCCCACCACCACCCCAGCTTTTAATAAGGAGGATGGGCAGCTTTGCGTGCCAGGCTCATGTCCCCTCCCCCCTGACTTGTCCAAAACTGCTGGGCTCCACCCTTAGGCTCCATCTAGGTACTGGATTTAAAAAAAAACAAATTAATTGCAAGAGTTTTCAGCCTAAGTCATGAATCATGCTTGTGAGACCAAGAGTGGCACTCAAATGACGAGATAAAAAACCCAACACATCAAATTCTTACTTGATTTTGAGCAAGGGCTCTATAGCCAGGACCTCTCCTAGAAGGACATTCAGGAATTCCTCTGGATCTGTAAACCAGATCAGCCATTAGAATAACAAAAACCCTGGTGCAGCACAGTGGCTAAGAATGACCTGTGACTGGGAGGTCCTAGTTTAGATTTCATCTTTGTCACAAGCTCACTAGGTGGCCATCTGCAAGCCAGTCATGGTCAACTCTACTGGCAACATTGGTCCACCTTACAGGAAAAGGATACTGCAGTAAATATATCAGAAGAGCTTTTAACAATGAAATCACAAGGCATTCATTAAAGCAGTAATAGGGTTGCCACCTCCAGGTGACACCTAGAGATCTCCTGCTATTACAATTGATTTTCAGATGACCAAGATCAGTTCCCTTGGAAAAAGTGGCTGCTTTGGATGGTGGACTCTGTGGCATTATACCCTGCTGAGATCATCCATCCCCTACCAAACCCCACCCTCCCCAGGCTCCACCTCCCAAACCTCCAGGTATTTGCCAACCCAGAGCTGGCAACCCTAGAAATATGTCATCCAGGTCAATAGTGTTATGGGTACTGGAGTAAGCTTGGATTCTGGGTACTGTGAGTTACTCTGTTTTATGGAATTGGCCAAAGCAGCATGCTAGAGGAAACCAGAGCTCATGACAAAAGAAATGACAATGTTTCTTATTGATATTACTTCAGTTAACCTTAATGGCTAGGAAATGACTCTGTCCAAGCACCCATTAGGGTTTGAAGAATATGATCCCCCCCCCCCCGGAGTGATTCTACCTGTGTTCCATTAATACATCTGCAATTAAAACAAATGGCACAGAAATGCTAACAGACTCCTCAACCTGTCCTCCAAAAGGAATCCACCCAGGTAAACGCTACCTTTTGAATTTCTCACTGCCCAAGTAAGTGGGAGGGTGTAAAAATATGCAAATTTAAGGGAGGGAGGGGAGTGCAGTGTAGCAAGGTCGCTCTACCCAGCGAAGAGGTCATGCTCTTGTAGCTCACCTTTCTCTTCTGTAACAAAACTGTCAGATTGCAGCAATTTCCTTAAGTTCATCACATTCTCAGCTCCCACATAGCCACACCTGGCAAGGACTGATAGAGTTACAACATTACAAGTACTTAGTAATGCATGTTAAGTAATAGAGGGGGCAGGTCATCTAGTGGAGGATTACAGCTCCCTGGAAGGGTGGAGGCTGAGATCAGTGTACTGGTGGGTAGGTGAGACAATTTGGTATTGGGAGAAAGAAAGAAAGAAAGAGAGAGAGAGAGAGAGAAAGAGAGAAAGAAGTCTGCTATAATATGTTATAATATGCTGTAGTGGCCTGAATAGCCATTAATAGCCTGATCTTATCAGAGTTTGGAAGCTAAGCAGGGTTGGCCATGGTTAGTACTTGGATGGGAGAGCACCAAGGAAGTCCAAGGTTGCTATGCAGAGGAAGACAAAGATAAACCATGAGGTTTTCTTGCGTGGAAAACCTCATGGTTTCAGATCACCATATGTCAGTTGTAAATTTACAGCACACAATGATTATTATAATAATGCTCTGCTCCCTAGATGGCATTGCAGGGTCTGTCATCTCACTGTTAGCTTTACTTGCCTATTTGCTAAGCTAACACTCTTCTAATTTTTGATTACTTACAGCTAGAGATCCAGGTTCAAATCCTGTCCTGTAGCCACAAAGGGGCATTTGGGGGCAATGCCCACCACAGATGATCACTACCCCCACAGAAAAAAATTCCAAAGACTTAAGAAAATTTTAAAAACATATTTTAAAAATAATTTTTTAAAAAAAGCGATATATGTGGGGTTTTCAAAATGACCCTGGGCACAATCAGGGAAGTTTCAGTCTCGTTTTCTTTTTTTCTGGTCAGGAAATAAATAGGTTTTTAAAAATGCAAAATAAAATAAATTAAAATTGCATAAAATACAAAAAAAATTGCAAAATGCAAAAGAGAGAGAGACGGAGATTCCCGCCCCCCCCCCCATGTAAACGAGGAAGCCAGTAGAGTCACGAAGGCTGCAGGTGGGGAGCCATTCTGTCAGCAGCTTCCAACTCTCTTATTGCTCTGTCTCTCTCTCTCTCTTTCCCCTGGCTCCCCAGCCCCACAGGATTTCCCAATGCCCTGCCACCCAAAATTTTCTGGCTACACCCCTATTCAAAACCCTGCTCTGCAATGAAGACTGCCAAGTGATCTTGGGTCCTAGCTTAACATACTTCATAGGGTTGTTGGTTTGCTTTTGTTGTTTTGGTATCTTTGTATTTTTATATGTTCATGTGTGTGTACATACCAACAACCAAAATTCAGCTCTTACAGCTATGAGTTCAGAAACAAGGATCTCTCTCTACAATTTCCAGCTCTTGGGGAGAGGATTTGGAAATTCAGGGACAATGATTCCACAAACCTTCCATAGAGGGCAGAAACCATGATTTTGGCATAGGCAGAAGCTTTATAGTTCAAAACAACTATACTCTGTGTGTGTGTGTGTATGCACACGCACCTGGAAGTCATAGCAAGCTCTGGTGACTGACCCCTACTGGGTGGCCTGGAGGATATTCAGGGAGGTGGCTGAATAAAGCCTGCCCCTGCCCCCCAACTGCTGGTTTTCCAAGGAGGTCTCCCATCCAGGCACTTGCCAGTTGATTAGAGTTAGTCTTGGCTCATAAACTAGGCTTCCCAACCCTCCCGCCCTGGCGGGGGACCCCAGAATTTCCAGCCTCTTCCCCTGCTCCCCAAAAAAACGGAAGGGGGGGAACTGTGCCAAGGAGCCTGGCGAGCCGCCCCATCTCGGAGCGGGCGATGCCGCTGCGCTGCTTCCGCCTCTTCTCCGCTTCACCGTAGCTGCTCCTCCGAGATGGGCTCAGGCTGAGCCCATCTCAGAGGACCAGCTACGGTGAAGCGGAGAAGAGGCGGCAGCTGCGCAGCGGTGTCGCCCGCTTCGCCTCTGAGGTGAAATCAGAGAAGGGGAGGGTGAAGGGAAGGAAGGCATTTAAAAAGTTGTGAGGTCCTTTTAATTGTGATGGACAGAACTCCCTTTGGAGTTCAATTGTGCTTGTCACACCCTTGCTCCTAGCTCCACCCCAGTGTCTCCTGGCTCCACCCCAAAAGTCTCCTGGCTCCACCCCCAAAGTCCCCAGATATTTCTGGAATTGGACTTGGCAACCCTATCATAAACATAGATTAGCAGCAATTTGGGAAACTCATAATCATAACAAATAATCAGATTGGCATTTTGATCAATGCTTTCAGCCTTTCTGTATACTCATTTTCACTGCCCATTGGAAAGATTTCTTGTTCTGTGTATGTTTTATAAAATACATAAGATGATATCTTTTAATGGCCTTATGTATTAGGCAGAATGAACTGCTCCAATGAGGAATAATGGCTTGTATCCAAGCTTGATTTTCTACCTGCTTAAGAGCACTTCCACTTGGCAGGAGGGAGGCATTTTTGCTGTCTTCCTACTACTACTGAAGACCCCTATATTGTACCCAGTGCTGTTTCTACTGGGTTCCCAAGCAGCATTTGTTTATTTATTCATTTGCAAGGGTGTGTGCACTGGACTGCAGCAGAGAAGGGAGATAAGAAGTTTCTGGTAGTCTTGCTCAGTGCCTTTCATAGCATTTCAAGAGATTGGGCCATATTTTCTGAGCCTGATACGGCAAGATTTTTCTACTTCACCTTCCCAGTTCCAGGATATTCAGAATTTATCATTTGTTCTGTTCACTGACCTGGAATAGTAGCTGGTCTGGGTTTACACACACTTGGGGCCAAACTGAACATTGCGGTTATAATGTCTGGGTTCCCTGGACCCAACTCATATTACCTGCAGCCACACAGCAGTTGTGGGGAACAGTTTCTTTTTTAAAAGGAGAGCCCAAACAAGTTTGGAATGGCTTCTGCCCCCACCAGCCATTTCCCACACAAAAACCACTCGGTTTATTTCCTTGATTTTGTCGCTTGTCATGCACAGATACACCACACAAAGCATCAAAACTGGGTAAATGGCTTTTGTAAAATGGCATTGTGTAAATGTCACCTTTTCCCCTCAAAACTAAAAGCACCTCTACTGATCAGTAGCTTTATCTGTACAGTAAATAATACACAGCAGTCCAATACCAAAAACTCAACAGCTCGAAGAATCCAATTCATCAATGCAGTACAGACACTTGAGAAATGTGGTGGAACTCACTGTCTCAATGGTTCCACAATCTCCTGTCTTAGTATTTGCTGTGCTGTTGTATCGTGTACCTCAGCAGAATCAAGGATGCTATCCAAGGCAGAGGAGAAACTGAATAAACTATAAAGAAACACACACAGAATATGTACACTGAAGTATAAAATAGATTGAATCACAATGAATCACAAAACATAGCCTGCTATTATCTAGGCCCAGTCCATGTACTGACTACACTGCGCCATCTCTGAGGCAGTAGCAACCCCAGAGCACAACATACAACTGTAACTCCATCCAGTTAGTCATTTTGCAGGTGATAAGAAAAATGAATATTCTAAAATGGCCAAAGCATTGTTTTTGGAAGAGGCAGCCGACATAGCAAAGTAAAGGAAGGAAAAGACACTGGTTTTGAAAAGAGCAGGACTGGATCCAAGCTGGAGTCAATGAGGAGAGGAAACTCACAACCCACGGAACTAGGCTCCCATTCAGAGTTAGCACACAACAAACCTGAAAAGGGTTGTGTCGAGGTAGCAGGAATTGCATTGTCCCCGGATTCCCTTCATGGCACCTTCCACCTTCAGCAAAATTTCATGTTCCCAAGCTGCTTCACTGTTATTTTCTGCCCAATTCCGAATTAGGTATCTGCCCTCTAGAAAAACAGTATGTACTTGTTTAGGCTTAGGGTTGCCAAGTCCAATTCAAGAAATATCTGGGGACTTTGGGGGTGGAGCCAGGAGCAAGAATGTGACAAGCATAATTGAACTCAAAGGGAGTTCTGGCCATCACATTTAAAGGGATCGCACACCTTTTAAAATCCCTTCCTTCCATAATAAACAATGGATAGGGGCACCTTCTTTCGGGGCTCATAGAATTGGACCCCCAGTCCAATCTTTTTGAAACTTGGGAGAAATTTTGGGGAGAGGCACTGGATGCTATGCTGCAAATTTGCTGCCTCTATCTCAAAAAACAGCCCCCTCCAAAGCCCCAGATACCCACGGATCAATTCTGCATTATTTCCTATGGGAATAAGACTCCATAGGGAATAATAGAGTTCCCGGTAGCCATTTCCCTCCCCTCACTCCGCTTTCTGATGATTCTGAAGTGGGTGGAGGGCCTCCAAACTGGGGGATCCCCTGCCCTCACCTGGGGATTGGCAACCCTACATAAACAGATTCCTATATAAAGACTGTGAAAACAATGCAAAACAAGCACAGAGACACACACTTCTGTGCGTTCTTTCTTTTTTTCTTTCTTTCTCTCTCTCTCTCTCTTTCACACACACACTTAACTGTCTCTGGTGCCTCCACAAGGAGGTCCGACGAGTACTGGGGCTACGCTGCTCTCTTTTACACACACACTTACTTGCTCTGAAACAAACCAAAAAAAATGGAGGGGAGGGGCTCTGCTGCTGACCCTTCCCCATAAAGTACTTCCTGCTTAACTTTAAAGGCACACACAAACATTTTGAAACCGGATCTGTTTGCAGGTTTCTAAACCTGCTGGATATCTACAGGTACATGGTGGCTATGGGGGAGGGGATTCCCTCGCCGGCCAGCTGGCTGGGGGCGGGAGGAAGCCTGTAAAACCAGGGGATCCTTTGCTGGGACCTGGGGATTGGGAAGCCTATTTAGGCTACATCTCCATTAGAAAGAAGGAGCAATCCAACTTTATTAGAATAACTAGTCATCTGGATTTTTGGCCACTGTGTGACAGTGTTGGACTGGATGGGCCACTGGCCTGATCCAGTATGGCTTCTCTTACGTTCTTATATTCTTATATAAAGTCTCCACATTATTTATATTCTTATATAAAGTCACCACTGGATGGGAGCCTAGTCAAACAAGTGTACCTAATTTAAAAAATGGTGGTCAAATGAAGATTTCAGAAAACGGGCTTTGGAATACATTCCACAAGGTTCTATGGAGCTGTAGACCAGCTTAGCCTGAGCTCATCAGAGCTTGGGAGTTAAGCAGGGTTGGTCACAGTCAGTACTTGGAGACCACTAAGGAAGACTGGGATTGCTGTGCAGAGGCAGCCAATGGTAAATCATCTCTGCTTCACAGCACATTCTTCTTCAGTCTCCTCATGATGGGTACTATATTCCAGGGTAGCTCTCCAGATGCTTTTTGCCTACAACTCCCATCAGCCCCAGCCAGCATGGCCAATGGCTGGGATTGATGGGAGTTGTAGGCAAAAAACATCTGGAGAGCTACCATTGGCCATCCCTGCTATAGTCCACTTCTGTTGATCTGACAGGCTTTAGCATCTTTCCACATGATGTTTTAGATCTAAGGGATATGACAAAAATGTCAAGATGTGTTCAGGGGGCACCCTGTTCCCTCCATGTAGCATAGTCTGGTACCAAGGTTGAAAGAGGTTGGGCTGCAGTAGAGACAAGAGGCAACTCCCAATCCAACACATTTCTAATGAGCAGATGTGGTCCCTGAACGTTCTCCTTTTCACAATGTGCCTTTTCATAATTTTACCTCTGTGCCACCCAAAGAAGGAACAAGACATAAAGGGAAACCTAGTAAAAAGTCTGTTAAATGAGTGCAGAAAATACATTCATGTGAGCTGAGGCTGGATCCTAAGGAGAATTTCCCCAAATGGAAGGGGAAGCAATTTCCCCACATTCCCACCTCTTGCCTCAGACCTCTAACTTCATGCTGTTCCTGGGGAGGGGGCGGATATTCCTTGTCTTCCAGGAGTAGCATGGGAGACTGAGGGAGGTGGAAGGTGAAGAAGTTCTGTTCTGCTGACAGAAATCACTTCAGCCAGTAGAAATTTTATGCAGGAGCCAAGCCATTTTTATCATATCAAGGAGGCTATGGTTGGGTTTGAGTGCAGACCTGCCCCTCCCAATAACAGTTAAAGCTGCATCATGGAGAACTCCAAGACAAAGAAGCAAGGCACAAGTTTTTTTCAATAAGATGATTATGACAAAAATGTGAGGTTCTGGAATAAAAGGCAATCCTTTGAAATCAGGAAAATTGTGCAGTAGGACTAGAGATCCCTATGGCAGGTAACAAGGTACAAACAAAGGTGAAATATTAGCCAGTCAAGTAGTCAAGCCCTCTTGCCATTTTTATGAGGTCTTTGCTCAATTTCATTACAGCAGGGAGAAATGGCAATAGTGGAGCTAACCCTGAGAATCTTACTTGCATCCACCTTCAGTCTAGAGAACCTGTTACTAAGAGCAACAATCCTGGGATCCTAATGCAGTGAAAAACATCAGTGTTAAAATGGAAACATTTGTGTCAAGCAAAAATCTATACATTGCTGTGGACTTGTAACTACAGCAATGCTATATTTCATCAGCAATTCTGTAAATATTTTAGAATATGTGTGTCTTAAAGGATGAGGGATACACAGGTGCATAGACAGGAGGTAGCAGAAGACCCAGAGAGTAAGAGCTGTGGAGAGAGGAATGGGAAGAGTCAAGTTATTCTGCCAGAAGCTTCCAGTCACCAGAAGGCCCAAAAAACCACCAAAAACACCCTGAACCAAGTATTACCATGCCCTCACCAGCATTCACCTCAATGAGAACCATTTTCAGATCTTCATTGCCAGGATTCCTGAGCCGTTCCCAGAAGCCTCTCACAATGCCAGCTGTCATTACGCTGCCATATCTCAGGAAGACCACATCATGGAGTTTCAGGAAGCAAATGGAGGTGAAGTGCTGCTCATTGCAAAAAAGGCTGTACCTCTTTTTGGGGCTGTCAATGGCGAGCAAGAGGGCAGCCTGATGGTGATTTAGTGGGTTTATGTGGCTGCTCATCAAGGCTATGACAGGCCTAGATTTCTGGTCAACAATGTGGCCTATGTTGTGTTTCCCCTTGATGAAGCATCCAATAGACCCCAAAGGGATCTTCTTTCTGCCTGCATGGATCTCTTGACTCTCAATGAAGGCCTCCTTCTTCTCCAGCACAAATTCCATGGCTGGCAATAGACCTGCAAAAATGGAAAAACTTGATGGATTAAGGTTGTTTCAAATGAAAAAAATTAATTAATTTTTTTAAAGGTTATTTCAAATGCATGCAAGATTCACTCTAAATCTATATACAACTGTTAGGGTTGTATGGTAGTATTGTAACAATTTAGGCTTGGATCCTATGAACAAGTTCTGTGCTGCAATCACACTTCCTTTTCCCCTATAGAATGGACTAGGGATGGGCACAGAATGCAAAAATGGTGATTTGTTTTGTTTTGTGGTTCATTGGTTTGCCCAATTTGGTAGTTTGGTTCATGTTGTTTTTCTTTTTTAATTTTCTGAACAAACTGTGGTTTGTTGGTTTGTTTGGTTCGGGAGGGCTAGAAAGTGCTGGTGCACCGCAGACATTTTCTGGCATGATGATGTCATCCAGAAGTGACACCATCACACTGGGCACGTTTGCAAGGATGACATGCCTGGCACAATAGCATCACTTGCAGGTGTGAAGTCATTGCACCAGGCACATTGTGGTGGGAGAGGAGGATCCCTTGCCTATAACAACACAAACAAACCTCCCAAAAAACAAGGCACTTCATTTTGCAAGTCATGCATAGTGTGAGTACCTGAACCAATTTGAAATGAACCATGAATCAGCTATTTTAGATTCAAATCACGATTTGTAGTTTGATTCGTACCCATCCCTAGCAGGGACCCTAGTGCAAACAGAAGTGCTAGCAGAAGAGGAAGTGTGCGCCACAGCAAGACCTAAGCATTAGCATTTATATAGGCCTTTTTCTTTTGCTTCTGATCTGGAGAGTCAGGACAGGAGGATGACCCATTAGGGTTATGAACTCTGGGCTGGGAAATTCCTGGAGGTTGGGGGTTGGGGGGGTGGATCACACCAGGCTTTACTATTCTTTGCTTTTCAAACCTCACACAGAAAGGAAGAAAGATTTCTTTGAATTTCTTAAAAAGAAGAAGAATTGCAGATTTATGCCCCACCCTTCTCTCTGAATCAGAGACTCAGAGTGGCTTACAATTTCCAAAATTTTGGATCCAGTGGTACCTTTATGACCAACAAAATTTATTAAAGTTATAAGTTTTTATGTGCAGGCCACTTCCTCAGACACAGAACCCCTGCCGCCCCCCCCCCCCAAAAAAAATTGCCAACCAAATGCCATGAACAAATACAGAATGAATTCCCAGTTCAGACTTGGGGGGAGGAGGAACATATTCTTCAAATAATGATACAAAATAGGAGTCGATTCACCTTTCAGACCAGCTTAGTGCAATTGACTCCTATTTTGTTCTACTACTTCAGACCAACACGGCTGCCTACTTAGATAATGATACAGTTCATCTGAAATGAAACTCATGTACAATGAGAATGCCATCCTTAGCTTATACCCGAAGCTTCATACTACCTCTGTTAAGAACACAGTAAAATCTGTCTGTCCTACTGCCATCCCATAACTTTACAAAGCAAAACTGTGCATACCTGTTCTGGGAAAGGATCTGATTTCTGTTTTGGCAGTTACTGGTAAGAACTTGGGTTGCTGTTTTTATAAATAGCTCCAAGGGTGTGCCCTGCTTCTTCTGGAGCAGGCAAGCCTCCAGGGAGGGTTTTAAAAATACAGACAGCATTGGTTCATCTTACTCCTGACCATATCCTTGGAAATGAGCCCCACATTATCTTTAAAGTACAGCTACTAATCATGTGCATCATACATAGATAGAAGTCAACCTTTGTGACTTTCCTCCCCCACGTTTATTAAAGGTGGAAGCAGAAATGTCCTCTTTCTGCAAACTGGGCCCCAGTGCTGCTTCATTATTACACTCTGGCTACAGGACAGGGGCTAGTTCTATCCTGGCACAAAGGAGGAGGTTCCTCTTGTTGCTTTCCAAGATGGTCATCTGTGCCAGCTCCGAGAGTACATACTCACATCCTAGAGCAACTGGAACAGTGCTGTTGAATAAACTGTCCCCATGGGTGGAATTCTAGCAAGAGCTCATTTGCATAGCCAATCCTCCAAGAGCTTACAAGGCCCTTTATTGTAAACGCTTAGAGGATTGGCTACATCAGGGGGTGTGGCCTAATATGCAAAGGAGCTCCTGCTAGAATTCTACCCCTGACTGTCCCTATTTAGCAGGAAGAGTCCATATTTTCTGTTATCTCTGAAATCACTTTTCCTATTTTGTCCCTGTTTAGCCATTTTAAGGATTCCTTGTAAAATATGGTGTTATGCACTGTCATGTTTACGACTCCTTCCCTAGGATCTCCAACAGTTAAAATCTCTGGCAGCTGGATGCATCTCATCTTTAGCTCATATCTATTGCAAACACCTGCACATGAACACCAAAGTGCTGTGCAGTGCATTGCTGCTGCTGTTTTGAATGCGTGATAACACATTGTGGGATAATTATGTTCATCTAGTGTTTCTTTACCAAATCTTCTTGACCTTTGGGCTGCTGCACAATAAATGAATATGGCATGCCTTAGTACTGTGGTTAATATGAGAACAGGGTACTGTAAGCATCGTATTGTTTCATTATGGGAGGTGCACTGTATCAAAAAAGCGAATTGTTGTTTACAATAGTCTAATTCATCAAGCATCAGAATACTAATGCAATATTGTTCTGGGGACCAGGAAGGAGAGCTTTGTGCTTTATCCAGGCACAGATCATTGCTCAGCAGGAGATGCTGCTTTATCTATTCAGATTATTTTTACAGGTTGCTCTTCCACCCAATAGGTCTTCGAGGTGGCTTTCAGATAGATTAAAATACAAAGCAGTTTCAGGTGTAAATGCCATGTGAAGGTGCCCTAAAGTGAGTAAGGCAACTCATCTGTCAAGGACATCATTATCTACTCTGACTAGCAGCAGCTTCTCAGGGTCTTTCATGTCACCAGCTACCTGATCCCTTCAGGTACCTGGCATTGAACCTGGGACCTGGAAATGTAACCTTATCTGGACTAGGTGGAATTTTTGTTCCCAAAATGCCCTTTGCCCCCACCCAGTGCACATTGATCTTGTCTGGATTAAATTTCAGTTTATCTACCCTCACCAGGCCCTTTATTGTCTTCAGACATTGATTTACTACTATTCTTCACTTTCATTTAGCCTAGAGGATTGCTCCCTATCTTGACATGGATCAATGCCATGGTAACACCAAGGCTAGACTATTGTATCTCACTTTAAATAGGTCTGCCCTTGAGGACAATTCAGAAACTGCAGCTAGTACAGAATGC
Organism: Heteronotia binoei; assembly: GCF_032191835.1. Lineage (NCBI taxonomy): Eukaryota > Metazoa > Chordata > Lepidosauria > Squamata > Gekkonidae > Heteronotia > Heteronotia binoei. Next base: position 52,062,775 of record NC_083224.1, read on the forward strand.
TACAACTTGATAATTATCGGGGGCTAGGCAGAGTATGAGATGACACCTGTTCTGCAGTCACTGCACTGGTTATAGATTCAAAGTACTTCATTACGTACAAGCACTTCGTGGCCTACCACCCACATATCTGCAGGACTGCTTCTCCCATTGTGCTCTGCTTTATCTCTGCAAAGTCTTTTGGTGGTGCAACTCTGAAAATGGGTGAGATTGACAGCTGTTTGCACCCCACCATTCTCTTTTACGGTGGACGACCTGTTTGGCCAGAAAGGCTCCCACATTCCCATCATTCCTCAGAATACTGAAACTTGGGGGGGGTTATAAAGGGATTAAGGTTGTAATTAGTATCTGTGAATTCCTAGGCAGTTCTCATTGTACAGTCACTGTGTGTGGAAAGTGTCATTCCCTAATTTTGTGATCCACTCTTATTACACTGTTAGTAGTATGTAAGATATAACTGTTCTGCTCTTGAGTTCTTTAGCTATTATTCTGCACTGGAAATGGGAAGCTGGATACATGCCTATAGTTATTTAGATGCATGGCATATTGACATTTTCTTTTTTGTTAGTACAATGCTTACACCACAGCAGCTGAAGTGGCAACATAGCACTGGGATGCCTTTTATTCTTGCCTGGGCTTTTGTTGCCAATAATCAAGCAGAAACAGAATTCATCTGTCCCCTGCTTTCCGTTTGACCTAGATGCCTGACACTTTCCTCTTCTGAGTCATCTAATCATCATTTCAAAGGTCTGCATTGAAAAAATAATAATCAGAGACACTTCGCCTTTTGAAAATACCATATTTGCAAAGACAAAGTTATGAGTAATGGGCAACTCCTAAGCTATCTTAACATGGAATGTGACTTCACTGAACTAGTTATGACATAACCATACAGTAAAACCCAACTGTTTCAGTGGAAAAATATGTGCACTGCACTGAAAAAGTTAATTATTGTTTACAATACTCTTAATTCATCATGTTTGATGTTTCTTTACGGTTTCTTGCATAACCTGTATATTAGATAGTTTTAAATGAGGTCATTTGGAATGGGGAATTTGGAGCAGAGTTACTTGCCATGACAAATTAATCCCATTGAAAGACTAAACAAGATGTTACAAGAAGCAAACATAATGTGGGATGTGATGACATTGCATGGTGTGTTTTCTCACCTCACATAATTGGCTGGAGGGGCCACAGTGGCAGCTTCAAGGCCCTTATCAAGTCAAATTCCACCCAAATTAATCAAGGTTATCATCACGGCTTTTTTTTGGTAGCAGGAACTCCTTTGCATATTAGGCCACACACCGCTGATGTGGCCAATCCTCCAAGAGCTTACAATAGGCCCTGTAAGAAGAGCCCTGTAAGCTCTTGGAGGATTGGCTACATCAGGGGGGTATAGCTTAATAAGCAAAGGAGTTCCTGCTACAAAAAAAGCCCTGGTTTTCCCTTTCAGGCTCTTTAACTGAGCAAACCAGAGAGAGTTAACTGGCAGCTCAGGAACCCAGTCTAGCTCTGGGATTTCCTGACAGGATCCCAGGACAGTGCCTGATTCCAAGAACCCTTATCCCATATACCGTGGTTGGTGAGGCATTCTAGGACTGGGGAGATGCAGATTCCAGTGCTTACTCTGCCATGAAGTTCAGTGGGTGATCTTGAGTCACTGACTTTCTCCCAGCCTAACCTATTTGACAAGGTTGCTATGAAAATAAAAGGAACCATGTGCACTGCCTTGAGATCTTTGGAAGGAGGATGAGGTAACAATAGAAGAAAGCTGAGACACAGGCAAACAGCTCTTTAACCCACCTATGTATGAATACAGAGAGGTTCTGTCAGAGTTCTTCCCCTTATGTTTCTAAGGTGTTAGCAAAAAAAAAAAAAAGGGCAAATGAGGGCAGGTGGTTCAGGAGAATAAAGGGAGAGCTCTTCCAAAACCACAGCAGGTGTTCATACTGGAGGGGAGAGGACTTCTAGGGTCTTGGCTTGTGTGGGACTGAGTCACTGTGAGGAGTTAATTGTACTCATTTCTTGTCCTGTTTAAATTAGGCATACTTTAGAAAGCCAGTGCTGTGTAGAATGCCTGACGGACAAGGAGACCTGGATCTGAGACCCACAGCAGTGAAGATCACATGGGCCAGTAACATTATTTTCAACCTAACCTACTTCAGATCACTGTTGTGTGGAATGGTAGAACCAGGATGCTCTGAGCTCCTTGGAAAAGGGCAGGAAAAAAGATGTAGCAGCAGGCTCTGTTCTGTGAAGGGAGATGCAAATGCTCTGCCCACATGTAGGCGCTCCCCCAGGCTATATGAGACGCGATTTAGTTCAGCAGTAGAACACATGCTTCTATGCAGAAGACTCAGACCTTTTTTTTCTTGGGGACCACAGCAGGATGGAGTTCCAGAACCTCTTTGTGGAAACAAATTTTTTTTAAAAAAAATTAAAAGTTCATGAGTGGCACCCATGTGTTTCTCCTTCCTTTCCCTCTTCAGAGTTCAGCACCTCTTTTCCCAGAAAAAAAAAGTCCTGAGAAGATCCCAGGTTTAATCTGTACCAACTTCAGTGGAAAGAGTCTTGGGTAGCAGCTGGTCAGAAGGACTGATCTCAGTCAGAGACCCTGAACAGCTGTTGTTGGTCAAAGTGCTCAGCTGTAAGCTAAACAGACCATTCATTTGACTCAACATAAATTGATTTTTAGATTACCTGAAATGATTCTCCAGAAAGCCTTATTATCATTAGATTTTATCAAGCGGTAAAGTTGGTCCCATTTATTCTGAAAGAAAACTTTCTTTTTGGATGTAATAAGCTCCAGATAGGCTGTTTCACAAGCAATGTAGGCTTTAATTTTTGTTGGGTCTTTGGAGTGACAGGCCTCAATTCAGCATATATTGCTTGTTTGTTCCTTTTATCATAATCTCTGTAAAGATTTATTTTGTAAGCTTTCTTTCTCCCCAGATTTGTCTATTCTGCCATCCTGTTATTATTTATTGAACGATACTGAAGGGGAGGTTAGCGAGGCTGTGGCAAAATTTTTGGCTGACATCCTTAAATTTAAATCTGACCATGTATGAATGCATCTGTAAGCTTGGTTTCATTTTGATTTTATCTCCAATGTTTAAATTTTTATATTCTGTGTATTTTTATTTGCAACTGTTATGCCATGAAAGGTTTGGTATGGTATGGACTCAACATGAAACAGCTCTATATGTCCATTGCTCCCATAGTGGTACATGAGAAAGATTCACACAGCTCCATGCAATCCCCAAAGATTCCAGATTTCAGTGGCTTGCAGACCTATTGTAGGTAGTTGTGAGACTAGGAGACAAGAAGATGAACAAGGTGAGCTGGGAGAGGAGGGTTTCTGGGCCTGCCTCTCCCAGTGGTGGGAAAAGGATAGAAGAGGGAGAAACCAGAAGAAAAATGTGCTTTCAAGTCACAAAGTGCCCTTAGGTTAGAATTAACTCATAGTAACCCCATCCAGAGGGCATTCTAGGCAAGAGACAAGCAGAGTTGGTTTGCCAGTGCCTTCCTCTGCATAGCAATCCCCATTTTCCTTGGTGGTTTCCCATGGAAGTACTAACTGTGGCCAGTCTTGCCAAGTTCTGACCATCTCAGGTTAAGCTGGGCTGTTCAGGCTGTGAGGGAGAAACAAGGGGAAAGTAAGTTGAATTTCTTAACAAATGTTGATTTTAATTATATATTATGAAATGTTAATTTTAAAGTGTAATTTTATATTTTTATGTTGGTTTTATATATGTTGTAAGCCGCCCTGAGCCACTCGGTGGGAAGGGCGGGATATAAATCCCAGATAAATAAAATAAATAAATAAATAAACTTTTTCTGCACAGGCAGCAGAAGCCGTATCAGATTATATTTTTAGGAGCACACCTAATATTTTAAGTTCATACCTTCAAAAATACAGCGAGATTTGCATTCATATATTTATAAATTTAAGCACTGGACAACACACTAATTTGGAAGGTGATCTTGGTAGCAGTTCCTGTATACTCATTGGCAAATTTGGGTTTTACTTCTGCATGCTATGCAAAATGGGCAAGAAATTTTTATACAGCCTGTTGATCAATGTTGCCACATACCATTTATATATCTTAAAAAATAAAAATAGAATATAAATGATTCACTCTTAATCAGTGTGAAACTATTATGTTTCATGTCTGTGAGGGGGAAAGTAGCAAACAGTTCTTTTTTAAGTCAACCCCCAAAGGTAGAATAAGTTTCAAAATGGACTCAACTTTAAAAGTTTGGGAACTACTGATACAGGCAATTTAAAGGCCAGGGAGCTTGACCCAGCCTTGAAAATCTTTAAACTAGGATGGTGATTAAGGGTCAGGATGCTTCTGGGATTTTACCTTTAGATAATATTGTATTGGTTTAGCTAACTTTAACTGAACACCTAATATTTAACCTATTGTATCATGCCCCCTGTGCTCTTTGGCTGGACCAAGCCTGCAATTTGAACAAAGAAGTAAAGATGACAACAATATGCTGCAAATTACAACTTACTGGATAATTTTAAATGTTTTTAAGGTGTGTTACATAACAGTTAACAAACCCAGGGTACAAGGTGTTCCCACCATATAACTACATAGTGTAACTAAGAATGAATGTCTTATCTGCTTCTTCAATGCTTACAGGACTTGGAATGAACAGAACACAGTGCTTTTTGTCCTATATTCTAGTAATTTAATACTGGGATTCTTGCAATTCTAGAATTATTATATTCAAAAAGGAAGTGGACAGAATGGAGTGGGGTGCAGAGGAGAGCAATGAAGATGATTGGGGGCCTGGAGACCAAGCCCTATGAGGAAAGGCTGAGGGACTTGGGAATGTTCAGTCTGGAGGAGGCTGAGGTGGGGGGCAGTATTGCCTCAAGGCCTCTTTTATTGTTCATTTGTGGAAGGTTCTTTGAGACGGTGGATTTTGTGGGGGGTCTTGATGGAGTTTGGGATTTGTTTGTTAAGTTATTGGAACACTATATTTGTAAATTCATTATAATGCAATTTCTAGTAAATTCTGTAAGAAACACACATGAAAAATCCTTTATTATAAGATTTGTGTAGTGTCTTTATCACAGTATTGTGTTTTGTTGGGTAGCTTCTATTATACTGTGCTCCTCTAATTTTCTCTATGTTCTGGAACTAATATGTGGGAAGCAGATTCCAATGTTCTTTCAGTCATGTGATGGTGGTTTAGAGCAGCAACCACCCACTAAAATGAGTAGCTAAGTAGGATTCCTCTTCTTGGAGGGCGTCAAATAAACTGCATTGATGATCATTTTACCCCACGCATGCCCTGGATGTGTGTAAATTCCTGACTCCCTCTTGGCATGATATAGCCTCCCCACCCCCCACAGTGTAACTTATGGCCTGATAGGTTCACAGGTGATGACAGAGCTTTGAACAAGTGTGGGCGGGCTGTACCACTTTAGGCTGCAGACTCAGGATTCCAGCACTAAATAGCCTTTCACATAAAAACATTGCACACCAATAGAACACGAATAGATCTTTTATTGGTTGGAGCTGCTGGTTTCCTGTTTTAGTTATTCGTTTTAATTCATTTATACCCCGCCATTCTCCTCAGGAGGGACCCAAAGAGGGGGACATCCTTTTCCTCTCCTGCACCTTTATCTCCACAGCAATCCCGTGAGGTAAGTGAGGATGAGAGAGTGCGACTAGCCCAAGATCACCCTGCAAACTTCTATGGCACCAGTGGGGATGAGAAGAAGCCGGCTGACGTAGAGACTAGTCCGACCCTCTGAACTTGTTTGGCAGGGAGCATTTCCAAAAGAGTGGCTCCTGAGATCCTCCCCCAGCAGTCCAAAGTCCCATCTCATTGCGCATCCCTCGCACGTGGGAAGCCGACCGGGTGGGGTGTGGGTGACATTCCCCCTGATGCCTACTCGGGTCTTCAGTAAGGGGCGTCCGCGGCTCACGAAGCTGGGGGGCGGTCCCTGGGTGACAAGCCCCGCCCACTAGCCAGCCTCCTATCGGCCGGGGCCTGCCATCGCTCGCCCTCCTTTCCCCAGCCGCTGCTGCGCCGGCTCCCCTCCAGCTCCAGCCCGGGCGGGCGGGCGCTTCAGTCACTTCCGGAGCAGGCGCCCGCCTGGGTGGGCAGAGAGGCGCGAGCAGGATGGCGGCGGCAGTGGCGGCGCCGGGGGCTGCTGCAGGGGCAGCCGAGAAGGAGGCGAGTCAGCAGAGCAGCCTGGGCGCCTACTCGCCCGTGGACTACATGAGCATCACCAGCTTTCCCCGCTTGCCCGAGGAGGAGGCGGCGGCGGCTGGCAGCGTCAGCGCGGCCGAGAGCTGCCTGCGCTCCAGGAAGGAGGAAGATGCGTTCCTGGGAGAGCAGGACACCGGTGAGAGCGGACGCCTGCCTGCCCGCCTCCACCCGACCATCCTTGTGATTCCATCCATGCATCACCTCTCCCTCCCTCTCACCATCCCGGCCGCCTGCCGAGCATCCCTCCGCCAGCCTGCCTGCCTTTCCATAGGTGCATTGCTCTCAGGACGCCCCCCCCACCCCGCCTGCGTCATCCCTTCCTCCTGTCCCCAGGCATTTGGCTCCAGCCCAGCCCCCTTTCCATGATGCGGCCATCCTAGCATCCTTGGCCTCAGAGAGCAGCTGCCCGGCCTCCATCCCTTGGGCTTGCACTCCTCTGGGTGTCCCAGCCCACTGTCCCATGAATCTGTAGCTCGCTGTTCTGCAGCCATCTTTTCCTATTTCCCCTTTCCCTCCATATCAAGAGATCGTGCTCCAAGCATCTTTTGGTGCATGTCTCGTTGTGCTGTTCCTGCCACTTCCTTCCACATTTCTGTCGTTTCCTTTCTCTTGCCTTGCTGGCATTCTCCTCTGTCTCCCATTTCATTTTCAGTTCCTTCTCCCTGCTTTTCACTGTTGGGGCAATAAAGTAAGTGACTTTACTGCTTCTATTTCTCCAAAGCTTGCAGTCTGTAGATGCACCCGCCACCCATATTTTTACTTTTCCAATAAACTAGCTTGCCCCGATCTTCATCATCTTCCAAAGTCTCACTTTCTTTAGCAAAATTCCCAAGTGCTGTTTAAGGGAGCTTTTTGGATCTTATGATTTCCCCTCTCTTTCTTTTGTCCATTGGATAGCAAGGTGAGATGTGCTCAGAGGCTGGTCTTTGGGGTGCTGCCAAGTTAATTACTGAGCCTTATTGATTCCAACCAGAGAATCTGATGCTCTTCTGTTGAATCCTTTTTGTCCCCTAATGCTTGAAAAGCAGGTGGAAATGGTTTGATAGGAAATAAGAGAGCAAAAACTGGACCACTGCAATTCTAACCCCCCCCCTCCCAAATCTTTTATTGCCTTACCAACAACAGGTAGTACCAAAGAATATATTTCTGGACTTCAAGATTCACACACTGCAAGAGCCAGATTAAATTAGACAGGAGCTGTCAAGACCTACACATTTCATAATTTCAGATTCTTTTACAGTTGTTTAACTGAGTACATGTTTATCCTACCCTTACTCCAAGGAGTTTAGGGCATTGTATATGGTTCTGCTTGCCCCTCCAATTTATCCTGACAACAACTTATGGGAAGTAGGTTATGCTAAAAGAGAATGAGTGGCCCAAGGTCAAGTCAGTAAGTTTTGTGGCAAATGGGGTTTGAACCTGGATCTTCCCTGGCATAGTTAAACACTCTTAACCACTCTGTCATGCTGGGTTTCAGAGGTGACGTGCAGACAGTAGAGTTTCTATTTGGTTGTGTGTATCTGGCAAGACTGAAGCAGAATGTCCCTTGTAATATTACAATGGACCCATCCAGCAAAGCTGTCTGAGAGTAGGTTCAGGACTGACAAAAAGAAGTAAAAATTCTTCACCTGCTGTGTAATGATTTGTAAAGCAAGTGCTTGTGTCATCTCCTGTAGCCTATTTTTTTAGAGGTGGAGGTGTGGCTCAGTGGTGGAGCATCCATGGCATACAGAAGATCTCTGGTTCAATCCCATGGCACTTCTAGTGAGAAGGATCAGTTAGTAGGTGATGTGAAAGACCTCTCTCCAAGATCCTGGAGGGCTGCTGCCAAGTGCTGGACCATACTGACCTTGATAGACTAATAATATGGTTTGGTATAAAGCCGCTTTATGTATTCCCCTTCTTTTGTCCAGATCATCTTAGACTCTAATAGAAACAAGTGTTTGTGTGTTTAATATTTTCTTACCCTCCCAGACCTTTGAAACCTGGAAAAAATAAACATTTAATGTCATACCCTTGTGTTTATATGTCAGTGCATCTGTTCTCATGTGCTTATGCATAATTTGGTTTGAATACTAAAGAATTTCCTATTTGAAGTTTGTTTGATTGCCTGTCAGTTAGAAAAGCTGGGAAGCATCTTGCTGGGATCTCAGTATCTTTACCAACTTCTCTGCCTATTATTGCATATGTGGGTCTTCCAGACTTCATAAACACTTGATGTGAACATTTTAACAGTTGCAAATACTGACTATTCCAGCTATGTGGGCTTTTAATAAAACTATATATTTTCCATTTTTATAATGGTTGTTCATTATAATAATACTTTGTATAGTAAATTTCAAACGATCAAAGCATATCACATGCCTTATCTCAGTAATCAGAGTATCCTATGAACAATGCAAGCTTTTTGTTTCTCTGTTGAAATCTAGTCCTCATTTTCCCTTTTCCAAAGATGCTTTCATATCTTAATTTCTCTAATGATTGTAGCCTCAAAACAGAAAATATTTTATGTATCTGTTATCGTGTGTTGGGTGGAACTAGTCCTTTTGATAAAAGGTTTTGTGTAATAATTGCATCTCCCTGCCCCTTGTGCTGGCGTTGACCTTTCTAGTACAGACTGTACTCATTCATGCCACACACAGCAACCTCTCCCAAAGCTGATGTATCTTTGTAAAAGATATGCATCTTTAAAGATGTCTTTAACTTGCTAAGCAACACAAGTTGATTAATAATTGAATTTTGGCCTTTTTGCATTTTTTGTCAACCTTAAAAATTAAAAAATACTCTGCATCTGAAGCATACTATTAGTCTTCATACCATTTTTTGCCAGAGAGTCATGTGTATTTGGAGAAACTTCCACATTTTTACCTCTCCTTGTATACAAGTATCTCTGTTAATAGAGAGGCAGGGCACACTTACTGAGTTCCTACTGCTTTCCATGGCTGTGAACATCCACCATCTGATTATTTCTCTGTTCCCCCAACCACAGTGGCACTGACAAGATCAAGGGAAATTCTCATTTTGTGTGTTTGTATGTGTGCAGAATATTAATGTATACCAGGAATCAGGGCTTTTTTTGTAGCAGGAACTCTTTTGCATATTAGGCCACACACCCCTGATGTAGCCAATCCTCCAAGAGCTTACAGGGCTCTTCTTACAGGGCCTACTGTAAGCTCTTCAATGATTGGCTACATCAGGGGTGTGTGGCTTAATATGCAAAGGAGTTCCTGCTGCAAAAAAAGCCCTGCCAGGAATATATGTTCCATTTTGGAGGGGCAACAAGCTCCATCCTGGGGAAATTGCTGGGGTTTTCCCTTGAAGAGGGCAGTTTCACCAGCACAGATGAAACTTGTAAGACTCTCTTCTGAATTATTTTCTCAGCCATGGCTGAGTGGTCGAGCATTTGCTTGGCACGCAGAAGGTTCAACCCCAAGCATCTCTAGTTTAAAGAATCATGCTGTAGGTGATGCAAAAGACCTCTGCCTGAGATGCTGGAGAACTGCTGCCAGTCCAAGTGTACAGTGCTTGACCTTAAAGAACCAGTGGTCTGATTCAGTATAAGGCAGCTTCACATTTGTCATGTGCACCCAACCTGTCAGCTCCACTAGCATCAAGGTGGTGGTAAAGCAAACAGCAATGGAATAAATGGGTAGGTGATGCAGAAAGGTGGCCTACATACCGTCAAACAATCACCAAACAAGTCATGATGGGACTGGAGCCATATCTGTTTACAGGGAGATGTGGCCCATTGTCCAGGTAGACTTGGATAGAGGAGGAGCTGTGGCTGCTTTCAGTCTGCTTTCAGTGCTGAAGATCCCAGGTTCAATCCCTGGCATCTCCAGTTAAAAGGACCAAGCAGTAGGTAATGTGAAAGGCCTCTGCCCAAGACCCCAGAGAACTGCTGCCAGTCAGAGTAGACAATACTGACCTTGACAGACCAATGGTCTCAATATAAGGCAGCTTACAGTGTTCATCAGAGAAGCATGTCTTCCACACTAGCTGGAGATGTCTAGGGAAACATAACTTATTGTGAGTGGTGATAGCGTGCATGATATGTGGCAGAGGACAACTAAATGTGCTTAAAAATACATGTGTCACTTCAGCTCTAGACAACTGGCAATCAGCACCAGGATCAGCAGAGGTGATGTCTAACCTGCAGGTGACAGTCACCATTCTAGTTATCTGAAAATACACTACGATTGCTGAAGAAAGTGGAGGTCTGGAAATGTTAGCTAGACACAAAGTAGATCTCCAGTGGGTCTTCAGATGTCTAATATTTTTTTTAAAAAATCCAGAGCAGAGGGAGAAATGTGGATTATGGCTGCTGTGCTGAGATGCAGGGGATGTTCCCTCATGCCCCACACAATCACATGTGTAGAGACTAGGGTCAACAGAGGCTTCGTGTGTGGAAATGAGCAAGTGAGCTTTTTTGTAGCCTGGCAAATAACATCCCACTGACCCACTATTTAAGAGACAGACTCCTTTTTCCTCCAGGTAACCCTAGTAAGCCCTGACTACAAATATACTGTACATAACTGGATACTGCAATATCTTTGCTCTACAAGCAATCATTGATTTCCTGGATTGTGTTGTCTATGCAGGAAAATCTAGCTGAGAAAGAATGTGATCATGAAATACCCAATAATGTCTTGAAAGACTGTTTTCTAATTCATGTTCTTGACTAAGCAGAAATAGGTTAAACCAACTTTTGTGGGGTCAGTTTCATTTGTGTGGTAACACCTTGTGCTTCAGAACAATTCTGAAACTATCAATCAATCATTTTATTTATATCCCGCCCTCCCTGCCGAAGCAGGCTCAGGGCGGCTAACAACATTAAATCAATACATTAAGTTATACAATAATGTTTAAAAACAATAACTAGTTTAACAATTTAATTAAAATTCTAAAATTAATAAAATCAACATCCTGGTGCTATTTCAGCAGATGGTAAATTTACTTAGCAGTCTCTCTCTTTAATCGGTGAAGGCCATCCCAAAGAGGATGGTCTTGCAGGCCCTGCGGAACTTCAAAGTCCCGCAGGGCCCGCATTTTTTCCGGGAGCTGATTCCATAGGTGTGGAGCCATAGCAGAGAAGGCCCGCGTGTGGGTACTCTGTAGTTTTACCTCTTTCGGCCCGGGGATGGTCAGCAGGTTTTTCCCTGCTGACCTCAGTGCTCTCTGGGGTTCATATGGGGAAAGACGGTCCCTCAGGTAGGCAGGTCCTCGGCCATATAGGGCTTTAAAGGTAATAACCAGCACTTTGTAACGAATCCGGTATATAACCGGCAACCAGTGCAGCTCGCACAGCCCTGGCTGTATGTGCTCCCACTTTGGGAGCCCCAATAACAGCCTAGCAGCCGTGTTCTGCACCAGCTGCAGCTTCCGGGTTCGGCACAGAGGCACCCCATGTAGAGGGCATTACAGTAATCCAGTCTCTAGGTGACCGTTGCATGAATCACTATTGCCAGGTCCTGACGCTCTAGGAAGGGGGCCAACTGCCTTGCCCGCCTCAAATGAAAAAAGGCTGACTTTTTTCATTTGAGGAACATATGAGCATAGGCTGTTTGTAGAAAAATAGAAAGTTGCATTACTTCCATTACTCACTAGTCCTGTTAATCATCTCAGAAGGTGGAGCCCATAGTTCCCTGTGCTGTACTGATGGAAAATGTGGGATGGTATTCAAGATACACAGTGGAGAAGGGAAAGGTCAGGAAAGAGCATATTTGCTCTCTTGAGTTTCTGGCAATTTTGATATTCTTCCTGGTGGCCAATTTCCAATGTGGAGTTTAAAAAATAATTCACAGTTTTAAAGCGACTGCAATGTGTACTGAGTCCAAATCCCCTTTGCTTTTACTGCACTGATTACCAGCTGATTAGAGAAAGCATGGAGCTGTATCCAGACTAGCATTTCTGTAGGCACAAGGACTTCTACTCATGGAGCAAGATTTTCCGATTCCCTTTCAAGCTGCTGTGGAGGAGGGATGGCAGCGAAATCATGCTCCATGGGTGGAAGTCCTTGGTGTGTGGAAATACTAGCATAGACCCAAGCTGTTATTCCCAATCATTCTCCTTGCTCCCAAAGCAGATCATCAGCACTCTGATACTGTTGGGCAGAAGTACCTTTTAGAGCATAGCTCCATGTTCTCCTTGGATCTGTGTTGTCAAACATGTATTCTGAGTTCCATACTGGGGTGGGAATTTAACCCCAGACCCATGTAGGATTGATTTGTGTAGCAATCATAATGTGCAAGGAGAGGGATCTGAAACAGCTTTGGGGGCTCCACATGTCCTGATGGGGTACACCTAGGTTTCCTGTGTGGGGCCAACAGCTCCCCTAAGGCCATTTCAGGTCAGAGAAAAGGCATGGAGGAAGACTTAAGCTCCCTCCTCACATTCCATGGCCTCAGTCTAAATCAGACACATAGAATTCACAATACATATTAGATCACATGGACCCAAGGAGAAGGAGAAAGCATAACATGTTGTTAGACCCTTATGCACGTCTCTGGCTTGGGGTGTCAATAGGGTTACTAATCCCCAATTGGAGGCAGGGGACCCCCTTGCTTGGAGGCCCTCCCTTGCTTCAAGGTTATCGGAAAGCGGGGGTGGGGGGAGTTGACTGTCCGCTGGCCACTCCATTTTACCCTATGAAGACCAGTTCCCATACGGCATAATGAAGACTCAATCCGTGGGTATCTGGGGCTCTGGGGGACTGTTTCTCAAAGTAAAAGCACTAAATTTTCAGCATAGCATCTGGTGCCTCTCCTCAAAAACTCTCAAGTTTCAAGAAGATTGGACCAGGGGATCGAATTCTATGAGCCCCAAAAGAAGGTGCCCCCATCCTCCATTATCTCCTATGGAAGGAAGGCATTTTAAAGAAACACAGTCCCTTTAAATGTGATGACCAGAGTTCAATTGTGCTTGTCACATCCTTGCTACTGGGTCCACCACCAAAGTCCCCAGATATTTCCTGAGTTGGACCTGGCAACCCTAAGTGCCAGAATCCTGAAGACTTTAGGAAACAGACTGGTTATTCCTAAATTGAATATTAGCGTTGTGAGAGCTTTCAGGCTATCACCCAGTGGTGTCACAGACAAAGCAAAATAATGTTCTAATAAGGAGTAGAGAGCAGAGTAGACTGAAATTCCGATTTACCCCCAAATTAAACTTCTACTACCTTTTATAAAAAGCTTGGAATATGCTGCTTTAGAAGCACAACACTAGCATTTGATTTACGCTGATTTCTTGAACTCAGCTTGAGACTGGTGGTTAATTATGGGTCATAGTTTTCTTTTTAAAATTCTCAATTCAAATATGTTTAGATTTCCAGTGCCTTTTGTTGGTAATCTACCTGCATCTGAATAAGTACTGCTTTGAACAGAACAGTTGTTTATGTCACCTATTTCAATATGTAATTATATGCATCACAACGTGGAACTGTGTACTATATTTATTCAATGTGTTTTAGAGCAGTGAATCCTTAGGACAAAATACAGGTTAAGTGAGCATGTTTCCTTAACTTTGGCTGCATGGGTTCTTCATTTGTTGTGATGATGATCCAGGCTTCAGCAGTTATCAAGCAAGTGCTGCCAAGAAAACGGTGTAAAAACATGGTTCTTTCCAGCTTTGAATAATCATCACATTAGAATGTATTTAAATACAAGGTTCATTTCACTTTCTTTCTGACCCCTATAAGCAGTGGGACCACTCTGGTGCCACCAAGAGTTAGGTAAATATTTGGGTGTCTTTTTATTGTCTAAACAAGGAATGTCTAAACGTGACCATTTTGCATTTTGAATCATGTTCGGGGAGTTCTAAAGGAAATGAACTGAGAGCAAAAGAATGGAATTGTGATTACATACATGGGTGTTAAAGAGATCAGATGCAGTTCATATATTGTGTTGTTCTGCCTTCACTGATCCATATTGACAGAGCAGAGAGGGCAACTGCATAACCAGTTTAGATAAGGACTGTGCTCGGTGAGTTTCCTAGTTTAAGAATTTAGGGACTGCTGGATTAGACGAAAGCAATCCATCCAACATCCATCCATGACAGTAAGCCTAGGAAGATGAAACAGAATATAGTTGTTCCTTTTTGTTTGTTCTCAGCATCGTGAATGCTCCTTGGAGAATAAGGCTAAAATATGAAGCTACCTCTGAATATGAAGCTGCCATTTTTAGCTGCTCTGGTATTGGTAGACCCATCCTTCCTAAATTAGTCACTTGCTTCTGAGAAGTACACCAGCTTGGAGCCATCAGAATATCTATAGGCAATGAATGCTGTCAGATGTGTCCTGTGTGAAAGTGTGCACTGTCAGAACTCATCAGGTTAAAAATAGGGACTTGACAACTAAAAGTCAGCCTTTGTCTCCAGACCATTTCAGTGCTGCAAATACAGAATTAATCTGGAATCATGGGAGCTTTTGAAACTTATAGGGAACATTCAGACTGAAGGAAACAGGCATACAGATGCACAACAGGTTCAAAATATGCAATCTGTGAAGGGCAGCATTCCTCCTAACAATTTCCACTATGCCATAAAGGTCGCTGGATGATCTTGGACTAGCTACTCAGCTAAACTTACTTCACAGGGTTGTTGTGAGAATCAAATGAGTTGGGGAAGAACATGTATGATTTTACCCAGGAAAATTCAATGAGCACACACCCAAAATTAAAAGCTTATACCCAGAATTAAACTTTGTTGGTCTTAAAAATGCCACTGGACTCAAACTTTGTTCTATGGCTTCAGAACAACATAGCTACCAACCTGAATCAGTTCCAAATGGTCACTGTAGCACGCTGATTGCACAATATCCACCAAAGAGAGGATGCAGCCAAAGGCTAGTTCTTAAAATTGTATTAAGCATCTTGCCTCCCTGTACTGAAATTTATACTAGGCATCCCTCAGCTGCTTTTTTCTTCATAACAGTGCACATTCCCAGTATCATAAGAACACATGACAGGCAAGGTCAGGGTGCAAGCAAAAACCATGAGTAGCAAGTACATAGGACGAGTGATGCTCCACATTAGCACATGAAGGTACTTTCCACTGTCAGATCATTGGTATATTATTGTCTCTTCTGAGAGGCAGGGCTTCTCCAGGGTCTCAGACAGAGGTTTCACATGACCTTTACCTGGAGATGCTAGGGACTGGACCTGGGCCCTTCCTCATGCTAAACAAATGTTCTGCCACTGAGCCAAAATCCTCTGCTAGGGTGTAGACTGTCCCACTTCACTATAGCACTGCTTTAAGACTGCCAGGAGTTAATGGGAAGTCTGTGTAAGATGACCCCATAATAGCTGCAACTGAGCCAGAAAATCTGAAAGCACAGGCAGAGAAAGGAGGCAATAGTCTTTGGAGCAGGTGCAACAGGTGTGTCTGCATATGCTTTGGAAGAAGGAAAAACTGAGCCTGTGTCTGTTCAGCATCTCACTCCCCTTTGGTTCTCTCTCTTCCTCCCTCCATCCTTCCTGCATGAAGATCCAGACTCCTTCCTAAAATCAGCTCGCCTTCAGCGTCTGCCTTCATCTTCCTCGGAAATGGGCAGCCAGGACGTCTCACCACTCCGGGAGACCACCAAGGACCCATTCTCTGGGGACTGCAGCTGTCGCCAGGATGGTCTGACTGTGATCATCACCGCCTGCCTAACGTTTGCTACAGGAGTCACGGTGGCCTTAATCATGCAGATCTATTTCGGTGACCCCCAGGTAAGAAGAGATCTTTGATTGTTTGTCGTTTCCCTCTGGATTAGAACGATGGTACTGACATTCACATGAATAAGAGCAGATTCTACTCTTGCAGGGACCACCTAGATTCAAGTCTGGCAGCACCTTAAAGCCCACAAAAATTCCAGGGTACAAGTTTTTAAGGGCCGAAGCTCCCTTCATCTTACTTATTTCCAGGGCACTTTTTTTTTTAGCAGGAATACACTGGAACACAGTTCCACCTGGCTTGGCATTAGGGGGTGTGGCCTAATATACAAATGAGTTCCTGCTGGCTTTTCTCTACAAAAAAGCCCTGTGTGAAACAATGGTGACCTAATAATGTGACCTAATATTCAAATGAGTTGCTATTTAGCCTTTTCTACAAAAAAGGCTCTGCTTATTTCCTACTTGTATCATTCAAAGGGAGCTTTGACTTTCTACAGCTTATACCAAGAGTAGCCAAACTTACTTAATGTAAGAGCCACATAGAATAAACATTAGATCTTTGAGAGCTGCAAGACATGAACATCAGATGTTTGAGAGATACAAAACATGAATGTCAGATGAGGAAGGAAGGAAGGAAGGAAGGAAGGAAGGAAGGAAGGAAGGAAGGAAGGAAGGAAGGAAGGAAGGAAGGAAGGAAGGAAGGAAGGAAGGAAAATAGATGGGCAGAGGGAGGAGGGAGTTAGAAAGAAAACAATTTTAACCTTAGATGCCTTCTCTAAGCTGCCAGCTGGCTTGGATTGGAGAAGTGATTTAAAGAGACAAATGCCTTCTCCAAGCCAGCCGACGGGGCGGTGGGGGCTTCAAGAGCCACACAATATGTGTGAAAGAGCCACATGTGGCTCCTGAGCCACAGTTTGACCACCCCTGGCTTATACCGCCAAAATCTTGTTGGACTTTAATAAGGTGCTACTTGACTCAAATCTAGCTCTTCTACTGCAGACCGACATGGCTACACTCCTATGTTGCATGGAAATTGTACCATCTCCCCCACAAATAACAGTGTAATTGGGAGCATAATCAGGCATTGCCATCCCTACCCTTCAGAGCATCTTCAAAATCAAATAGGGTCTTCTTGCTTACAGTAATTTTTATGGACAGTCATAAGTGCTTTCAACTCTTCTTGGACTGGCATTACTTTGAATGGGTTATGTTGTTTCGCCTAAAGATGTCTCAATTCTTGCCCTCTCTCTTACACACCTTGCATTGGGCAAGTAGTTTCCATGAAGCCCATGAAGGTACATCCTGTAGATATTTTCAAAAGAAACTCCTTCCTCCAAGGAGGCCAGGGCACTCCCATGTTGATCAGAATGTCCATTCAATTTTAAATGGTGTTGTCTTTTTTTCATGAACATTCAGAAGTGTATGAGAAAGATAAAATGAAAATATCACCTGTGAAAACACCATTGGGCCTAATTAAACTGTATACTCAAATGCATGTAATCCAATCCCAGTTTTTTTTTTAAGAGAAAAACAGTTTTTGGAGAGGGCAATGTGGAGTGGAGAAATGGGTTAGTGAATGCTTTAAACCGTTTCATGCTTGTCATTTCTCTGCTCCAACTCTCCCCCACCCCTCCAAGCCATTACCTCCCTGCTCTGTGGGGTTCCAAAACAGGCATTTTAAACTCTATTGTGGAAAAAGCAGCTTGAGGGCAAGTTACAGTGAACAGGGAAAGAAGTTAAGTATCCTTATTAACTTGTGCACTGGTTGGATCCAAATGCATTCATGAGTTTCCCCAACAGGCCCCACCCTGGACATTTCAGAAAATGAAAATGGCATGTTCTAAAGCAGGGGTGGCCAACAGTAGCTCTCCAGATGTTTTTTGCCTACAACTCCCATCAGCCCCAGCCAGCATGGCTGATGGCTGAGGCTGATGGGAGTTGTAGGCAAAAAAAATCTGGAGAGCTACCGTTGGCCACCCCTGTTCTAAAGCAAAGAAATGCCCAGACTGAAATTATATATTTAATTTGGGAGGAGGCACTTTTCAAATTCAACTAATGGTTCAGATATGGAAGGGAGAAGGATGTTGGATTTGCTGGCCACATGAGAGATCAGCATAAATCAGCTGTGACTTGACAGTGTTTTCCACGAGTGAAAAGTACTATCTGATTTGTGTCCTGAGAGCCAGCTGTGGTGTAGTGGTTAAGAGCAGTGGACTCTAACCTGTAGAACTGGGTTTCAGTCCCCCCTCCTCTACATGCAACCAGTTGGGTGACCTTGGGCCAGTCACAGTTCTCTCAGAGCTCTCTTGGCTTCACCTACCTCACAGGTGTCTGTTGTGGGGAGAGGAAGGGAAGGTGATTGTAAGAAGACTGCAGATTTATACCCTGCTCTTCTCTCTGAATCAGAGACTCAGAGCGGCTTACAATCTCCTATATCTTCTCCCCCCACAACAGACACCCTGTGAGGGAGGTGGGGCTGAGAGGGCTCTCACAGCAGCTGCCCTTTCAAGGACAACCTCTACCAGAGCTATGGCTGACCCAAGGCTGCTAGCAGGTGCAAGTGGAGGAGTGGGGAATCAAACCCAGTTCTCTCATATAAGAGTCTGCACACTTAACCACTACACCAAACTGGCTCTCATTGTAAGCCACTCCAAGACTCTTTTGGGTAGTGAAGAGCAGGGTTATAAAAACCAACTCCTCCTCCTCTACCCCCGTTTGGTATAGTGGTTAAGTGCATGGACTCTTATCTGGAAGGACCAGGTTTTATTCTCCTCTCCTTCACATGCAGCTGCTGGAGTGACCTTGGATCAATCATAACTCTCTCAGAGCTGCTGCTCAAGAGCAGTTCTCGGAGAGCTCTCTCAATCCCACATGCCTGACAGGGTGTTGTGGGGAGGAGAAGGGAAAGGAGATTGTAAGCTGCTCTGAGCAGGAACTTCTTAGCATATTCAGCCACACTCCCTGACACCAAACCAGCTGGAACTGTGTTCCTGTGCATTTCTGCTCAAAAAAAAGCCCTGGCTCTGAGACTCTATGTAGGGGTGGGGTATAAATCCAATCTCTTCTCTTCTTCCTTTGATCCCTGCAAGACATCATTTCACCAGGAACTTGGGACCACCACAGGCCAGCTAGGTGGATGGTTTACAAAAATAATATTTTCTTTGTTTAAAAAATGTTTTGTTCCAGCACCTGGAAAATGTATTCTCAGAATGTGGCTTCTTGCAGATATTTCATCAGGGTGCTGTAGTCACCGATGCTGCCCGCTGCACTGCTCTGGGGATCGAGGTACTCAACAAGCAAGGCTCCTCAGTGGATGCAGCCATCGCCTCCGCCTTATGCTCAGGAATTATTAATCCCCACACAGCTGGCATTGGCGGGTAGGTGTTCGCCGTAATCTCCTTTGCTTATAATGTGCCACCTTCTGATGGAAACCTCACTGGAGCTATATTTGGATCTCCGAGTAGATTCCCTTCACTGGTGGGGAAATGGTTTAGCCCTGCAATCTGCTTTCAGTCTCAGCAAGAAAGGCAGACTGTAAATAAAGCAAATGGGTAGGTTAGTAAAGATGTATTTATTGTATAGTGGGTTCTATGCATGGAGGAATCGCTGGATGAGCGATAACAAGCTCTTTAATAGAAGTAGCACAGTATAAGTCTACATTACAAGATCGGGGACAGGGCCAATGGAGCCAAACTTGTATAAATCTCTGGGTTCCCACGCAAGCACATTATTGGGTCATTCAAACCAGTGGGGGCTTGTGATTGGTCCAGGGCTGCAGAGATTTGGATCCTGCAGCCCTTTGTCCCCAAGCTCAGTCTGTATGGCTCCAATGAGTCAGGCAGGAACACCCAAAGTCTTCCCTTGAGTCCACATACATAACAGTATTTTAGTGAGATCCCTCTTATGGCCCTCACTGTTTTGAAAAAACACTTCAGCCATTCTGCGGAAATCAAATCCACATTTTGATGACTGGAGTTCATATGGCAACCTGGAGGTTGACTTTCATGGGCATCTTCTAACAGGGCATTTGGCACTGTAGCCAGCCTCTCTCACCAGCTGGGGCAGCCATGTTGCTCTCTGAGAGTTTTAGGGTTTTTGAAATGGAAAAATCAGTGGTTTCCTCATAATTAACAGAAACATCTGCAACTCTGTCACCAAGCTCAAGTATTTATGTTAATGTTTAAGAACTGTTAGTACAAGAAACATATCAGTAGAACAGGAACAGTTACTCTTAAGTTCTGGATCTTTTACCTACTTAAAATGAATACCTTCTGTAAATAGAGAAACTTACTTCAAGGTATAGTGCTATCCCTTTAAGAATCTTGCCATGCTCATTAGACACAGTGGCTCTGATCACTTAAAAATACAAGTGCCCCTCAAGCTCAAAAATTGGATCCATCCACCAGTGGCATTTTGTGGTTCTAGAATATTTTTTCTCCTATTCTCAAAGTAAGTTATCATTTATTAAATGGAAATAATAAATTATAGGGCTATTTTTTTAAACAATCCCTAGGTAGGGCAAATCCAAACCAGGTGAGGTAGAGCAACCTTTTGCCCCACCTGGTGATTGTTCTCACTGCATCCTGGACTGAAAATCTCACCTGCTGGATTTTATAACTAAACCAATAATTACAGCCTAATGATGCCACTACACATCAACGCCTCAAATGACAAATGACTGTTAATGTGAATTGTAAGAGCTGGTTCACACCAGATAATTTCCTTCCATGCTTTACACAACAGCAGCATTTTATAGGACACTTACATTTATATGGAGTAAAAACCAGAAACATGTTTCTTTGATAGCAAGCATGACTTTGAATGTTACCCAGATGTGCTGAAGGAAGGACATGTGAGTGTTTAATTCCTCTTCTTTTCAGTGCTTCTAAAGAAAACATCCAGACGGGGGCTCCCATTATTTCCAGTCCAATGCTGCCACACACAACCAATGGCATAGGACATTTCCTGAGGAATAGCAGGCACCTTCTGCACCCCCCCCCCAAAAAAAATTCCAAGCTCAGAGACTTGGATGGCCAAGCCTGCTGCCATGGTGGTCCCTATCAGCCACATTCAGATACTCCATCTCTCTCTGTTTCTAGCACCATCTTTAGAAAGCACTGGCTCCTATGTTGTTCCTATTTTTGCTTTTTAAAAGGTGCCTTGTAAAATTTTGTGGTCTGCAGAAACTGAGCTCTGATGGGGTAGGTGGATGCATCCGAGGTTGGATTCTATGATCCATAAGTGGCATATGTTGAAAAACACCGATCTTTCTGATGTTCCCCAGGGCCAGGCCAATGTTTAGTGACTCTAGCCAACTTGGGGGCCCAAGCCCCCTCTGCATTGTGGGAAACAGTACTCCCTTCTTCACTTCCCACCTGCCCCAGATTGAGGTGAGGCAATGTTTGCCCTCCTCAGCACCAGGGCCCTTCAGAGGCCAAGAGAGGCCTGGCTACTTCCATTTTTTGAGGCTCCCAGTATGCAATTGTATGTATAACTCTGGGAATGTGTGAGGCCTCGGCCAAATTAGGGTTGTGTGAAACCGGTCTGTGTTGGGAAATAATTGGAGACAGATCTGGGAGAGGGCAGGGTTTGGGTAGGGTAGGAGTCTCAGCATGGTAAAATGCCATTGAGCCCACCCTTCAAAACAGCCATTTTCTCCAGGGGAGCTGATCTCTGCCAGCTGGAGATCAGTTGTAAAAGCAGGAGATCTCCAGGCCCCACCTGGAGGCTGGCAACCCTAGGCCAAATGCCCCTCCTGCTCTCCCCCTTTGATAAGTCCTGCTAAGCTACCTACCAGCACAGAGGCACACAGTGGCAGTTCCTGAGTCCAAGTTCCTCATCTCCCAACCCCTCCCCCCCTCCCCATACACACTGGACCTAGGGTTGCCAATCCCCAGCTGGACAAACCGGAAACTGCAGTGTACTGATTAGCAAACACTAGAAATAAACCACTGCTTTTTTATGTTGCAAATAAATGCTTAAGCAATTTCTTTCATAATGATGCAATTATATTATTTTCACCACAAATTAAAATTCATTAAATGTCCATAGAAAAATCAAAAATTTATTTCACACCACTCTTGTAGGTAGTACTTTCAAAATCAAAATGTTATTTCACATCACTCTTGTAAGGTAGTACTTTACAGTCCACTGTCTCAGCTCTCCTTTGCTTGGAAGATGTAGACAGTACTACACTTGTATATGATTCCTCCTATGGGTAGCAGATTGAAGTCTGACAGGTGCAGCGGCTACACAGGTCCTAGGTTCAGTTCTGTGTTTTGTTCACCTTCCACTGGCCGCTTTCTTTTAGCTTTGGAACTTTAACATAAATAAAATAATCATTTACCATACAAATCATAACAAAGCATAACAAATATTACTCTGATATAAACCAATCAAGGCTCAGGGCGGCTAACAACATCATTAAATATCCACAATAAAACAATAAAACCATAAAGCAATAAAAACAATTACAGTAAGATCAATTAAAATTAACAATTACACTTTAAATATTGAACAGATTTTAAAAACCGTTTTGGTGCTAAAGTTCCATACCATGATGTTAAGCAGCTCTGTGCTTTAGTTGAAGGCCATTCGAAAAAGTGTTGTTTTACAAGCCTTGCGGAATTGGGCAAGGTCCCGCAAGGCTCTAACATCATCAGGGAGTTGGTTCCACCAGTGGGGGGCAGCAATAGAGAAGGCTTGTCCTCTGGTAGCCCTCAATCTCGCCTCCCTCGGCCCGGGGATTTCTAATAGATTTTGTGATCCAGATCTCAGTACCCTCTGGGGAACATATGGGGAGAGACGGTCCCTAAGGTAGGCAGGTCCTTGGCCATATAGGGCTTTAAAGGTAATAACCAGCACCTTGTAGCGAATCCGGAATACTATTGGCAGCCAGTGCAGTCTCCGCAGCTCCGGCTGCACATGATCCTGAATAGAGAGACTCAGTAACAGCCTGGCTGCAGCATTCTGCACCAGCTGCAGCTTCTGGATTCAAGACATGGGCAGCCCCATGTAGAGGGCATTATGGTAGTCTAGTCTCGAGGTGACCGTAGCATGAATCAGTGTTGCTAAGTCGCTGTGCTCTAGGAAGGGTGCCAGCTGTCGTGCCCGCCTAAGATGGAAAAAGGCAGATCTCGCAGTGGCTGCTATCTGGGCCTCCATAGCCAATGTGGGCTCCAGTAGCACCCCCAAGCTCTTAACTTTAGGTGCCGATATCAGTGGCACCCCATCAAAGGCTGGTAAAGGGATTTCCCTTCCCAGGCCACCACAACTCAGACAAAGGACTTCTGTTTTCGTTGGGTTCAGCTTCAGACGACTCAGCCTGAGTCACCCCGCCACGGCTTGTAACGCTGGGGCCAGTTTTTCTGGGGTGGAGGCAGGCCGGCCATCCATCAGCAGATAAAGTTGAGTGTCGTCTGCATACTGATGGCAACCCAGCCCAAATCTCCTGACAATCTGGGCAAGGGAGCACATGTAGATATTAAACAACATCGGGGAAAGCACCACCCCCTGAGGCACACCACAATTAAGCGGATGCCTCTGGGACGATTGTCCCCCGATCGCCACCCTTTGTCCCGATCACAGAGAAAGGAGGAAAGCCATTGTAAGGCTAACCCCTGAATCCCCGCAATGGCGAGGTGGTGAACCAGCAACTGATGGTCGACCATGTTGAACGCCGCCGACAAGTCCAACAACAACAGCACTGCTGACCCGCCTTGATCCAGTTGTCGCTGGAGATCACCTGCGGAGTGCCCCTAACACCACCCGAGAAGAGGTGGAGGCTCCTGGCACTACCTCTAACCATTTGGAGTAGGAGTCCACAATGAGGAAGAATATATGCCCCTGGAAGGGTCCTGCAAAGTCGAGGTGCAGGCGGGACCAGGGGTTGCGAGTGGACTCCCACTGTTGGGCTCGGGTGCAGGGTGGCACTGGACGTGTCTCCTGGCATGGCTGACATCGGGCCACCCAGGATTCAATGCCGTCATCAATTACTGGCTACCAAACATAGCTGCAGGCCAGCGCTTTCATGTGTACAATCCCCGGATGGGATTCGTGCAGCACTTTTAAGACTTGCTGCTGCAGTACCAAGAGCACCATCACCCTACTGCCCCACAACAGACACTCCTTATGCACAGACAGTTTGTCCCAGCGGGATGCGAATGCAGAAAATTCTGCGCCCACTCATCCTTCTGGCCACCCCCTCCACACCCAGTCCAGAACTCGTGAGAGGCTTTTGTCTTTGGAATAGCAGTGGGCAATGTCCTTTGCATGTACCGGGCGGTACATGCCAGGGCCTGGTCTGGGTCCATGGAGTGCAGCGGCTCAGAGCATCAGAGCATCATCGTGACCCATCGCTTTCCCTGGGCGGTACTTAAGGTCATACTGATAACCCACCAGGAAGATGGACCACCTCAACACTCGCGGTGAAAGCATTTGGGGCGTTTGTCGGTCGGGGGCGAACAGGCCCAGCAGGGGCTTGTGGTCAGTTAAGGTAGTAAAGGGCTGGCCATACAGGTAATCATGGAATTTTTTTACCCCAGCCACGATTGCCAGGCCCTCTTTGTCTATCTGAGCGTAGTTTCGCTCTGGTTTCTGTAATGTCCTGGAATAATATGCTACTGGAACCTCGTGACCATCTGGCAGTCTGTGGGCCAACACGGCATTGACTCCGTAAGGCGAGGCATCGCACGCGAGCATGACAGGGAGCCGCTCATCGAATTGTTTGAAGTTAAAATGTCTTTTACTGCCTGGAAAGCGGCAGCTTGCCAACGACCCCAAACCCACGGTGCCCTTTTGTCCAGCAATCTGTGTAAAGGCTCTGCTACCGCCGCCTTGTGGGGAAGGAAAGCATGGTAGAAATTAAGAATTCCCAAGAACGATTGTAGTTCTGCCTTGTTGGTGGGAGCCAGCGCATCACAAATGGCCTTTATTTTGTCCTGGGCTGGATGAATGCCGCTCGTGTCCACCGTATACCCCAGAAAGTCTATGGTGGGCACCCCCAATACACATTTCTCCCATTTTACCTTTAACCCTGCCCCCTCGAAACGCTGCAACATCGTTTGGAGGCGGTCAGCAAATTCATCCTCGGTGGCTGTTGCAATCAGAACATCGTCAAAGAACAGCTGGACCCTGGGAATGCCTTTAAGAAAGGAGTCCATCAGGTTCTGAAACAGTCCTGGGGCCACGCTGACCCCGAACTGTAAGTGTCTAACTCTGAAAGCCCATCCGGTGTGTCACGATGGTTTGAGCTTCTGCTGTGGTGGCGTCCATGGGGAGCTGTTGGTACGCCTGCACCAAATCTAGTTTTAAAAAAAAAATTGCTCCCGCTAAGGATGCTAACACGTGGCTCACCACCGGGACGGGGTATGCATGGCCTTGCAACGCCTTATTAATCGTGCATTTATACTCAGCGCAGATGCATACGCTGCCATTAGGTTTGATAGGGGTTACTATGAGAGTCTTTCACTTTGCATTGGCGACTGGTTCCAGAACCCCTTGGGCCATGAGGTGGTCGAGCTCCTCTTCGATCTTGGACTTAAGAGCTAGTGGCACATGCCTGCCCTTCAGCCATATGGGCTGCACGTTGGGGTCCAGTTGTAAGGCTACGGGGCCCTGGTGTATGTCCCCAGAGTCCCATCAAAAACCCTGGGGAACTCTTCGCACACCTTTTGAAAATCTCTTCGAATGGGGGTGTAATGGATCCCCATCACTTGGATGCCCAGGACCGACCTAGAAGACTGCACAGATCGCCCTCCACCACGATGAGGGGGAGCTCGCCCTTGAACTTTCCATACCTAATGTGGACCAGGCCCACTCCCCGGACTGCAACCTCCTGCTTTTGAAAGTCCCAGACAAAGAATGAGGTTGGTTTTAACTGAGCTTCCCCCCCAGGGCACATCTCCCTGAAGGTGTGGGCCAAAATGACCATCTGGCCCGCCCCGGAGTCTACCTCCATTTTGCAGGGCTTGCCTTCCATGAACACAGTCACATAAGATTTATCCGGGGAGCGGATGGGCAACTGGCATACCTGGGTCCCCGACATGGTGAGTACCTGGATGTCGTCCACTAGTGCAACCTTGTGGTGGTGGCCATTCTGTTGGCGAGGAAGTTTTCCTGGGTGCAGCACCGCCGACCGGCACACCCAAACTATGTGCCCGGCCTTCTCACATGTATGGCAGGTCATGCTCCTGAACTTGCACATGCACCATTTGTGTGGCTCCCCACAGCTGGCGCAGGTCTTGGGGGTGGTCGATTCCTTTGCTCGTGGCCTTGGCTTTTGTTGGCTTGCCTGGTGCAGCTTGAGGACATCGTTCCCGTCTGAGTTGTCGGATTCCGTGGCCGGTCACAGCTGGTGAGCACTGGTTCCCGGGCAGCAGGCCTTTTCCTTTTGCGCATCCTTGGCTGCGGTGGCTATTTGTAGGGCCTTCTCCAAGGTCAGCTTTGATTCCGTCTCAATTTTCTGACGTGCCTTCACGTCCCTGAGGCCACGAGTGAACTTCATGAGCAGGGCCTCTTTCAGTTTTGTCCCATACTGCGCTTTCCTGCCCAGGTCTCGCAGGGGCGCTAAGAAGATTGCAACAGTCTCATTCGGCTCCTGGAAGCTGTTGAGAAACTGTAGCTTCCAAATGAGAAGAGTAGGCTTCAGGACAAAATGGCCGGTCAGCGTCTCTATGATCTTGTCGAAGGAAGACGCCTCAAGTGTCTCCGGCGCGACCAGGCTCTCTGCTAGCTGTAGCTTGGCGATGCCGCAGTTGCTCAGCAGGATGGCCTTCTTGATTTTGGATTCATCATTCTTGATTTGCTGCACCACGAGGTGGTACTTGCAGCTTTTGACCCAGGCTTTCCAAGTCTTGGACTGTGCTTTGTCGAACTCCAGAATGGAGTTTTGCGATCCGGACACAGCAGCAGCCATGATCGGGCTGGGCGGCGGTGCCTCTTGTGCGCTGGCGCTGGAGCTCAATGCGCTTGGAGGTGCTGGGTTGCCCTGGACCTCACTCATTCGGATCCCACCTTCGTCGCCACTATAATATAGTGGGTTCTATGCATGGCAGAGTCTCAGGGTAAGTGATAACAAGCTCTTTAATAGACCTGATATAGGATAGACTGCATTACAAGACTGAGGATGGGGCCTACCAGCCGAACTTATATACATCTCTGGATTCCCACACTAGCACATCACTGTGTCATTCAAACTGGTGGGGGCTTGTGATTGGTCTAGGGCTGCAGGGATTTGAATCCTGCAGCCCTTTGTTTCCAAGTCCCCAAGCTCAGTCCGCCTGGCTCCAGTGAGCCGGCGGGAATATCCAAAGTCTTCTCTTGAGTCCACATACATAACACATAGGAAAGTTTATTTGCAGGGTTGTAGGACCCACATTGAGTAATAGTCATGTAGGCTAAAGTTAGCAGGGAGGAGGGGGTAGAATCACTCCCTTCCACTTTTTTCATCAGCAGCACTCTGCCAAAAAATGGAAAACCAGGAAGATCTGCAGTTCCTGCATGGTCCTAGAGAGGGCTCCGGCTCTTTGTCTCTTGCACACCTCCATGTAAAGGTCCATGCATGAATACCATTCCTCACACTGCTGAGATCTATACTAAATTATTGATGGAATATTGATTATGTTTTGCTACCCTATCTACCCAAAAATATAATCAGTATCTTGACTTTTAATTTAATGAAAGGGAAGCTGTTGCAGAGGAATGACTACAGCAGAGAATACAGAAATGAAGAGTGGGACTGGGACATAATATTATCTTACAGTGTAATTCTAAGAACACTTTCCTGGGAGTAAGTCCCATTGAGCAGACTTTATTAGAATCCTGAGTAAACCTGCTTAGGGTAACACTGTAAGTATGAGAATGAGGGCATAATAAGAAGGTTCCTGTTTTTGTCTATGAAATGTTGAGGGTATGTAGGTGGTCTAGTGGATAATGTACTGAAATATCCCACATTTTTGGACCACAGGTGCTGAAAGTGTTGGAAATACGCATTCATTTCTCATAATCAGGGTAGTCTGGATGTGCCTTAAGGCAAGATGGGTGTTATCCAGACTTCTGACATCTCCATGTTTACATGATGGTCATCTCTACTGCAGACACTCACCAGAGTACCTGGTGATGTCATAATTTTAAACAGAGTCAAACTAAATATGTGGAACTTTGCTGCCTGTGCTCTGTAATGAATTAAATAAATAAACTTGAGGAAACATTTCTATGCAGATCATCTAAAAAGTGAGTATTGGTCCTGTATTTTGGCATAAGTTGCTTATCCTTAGCATTAAAGAATGTAAACTGTACAGTTTCTGCACTTGCTAGGGCCAAATTTAACTGCCCACTATACCAATCTCTGCTGACTAGAAACCTGGCTCCCTGCCCAGAGCTGTTACCTCCCTTCCTCTATAATGGTGTTTGTTTTAAAAAGGCATTATGCAAGAGCAATTTGAAGTTTTAGATGGCGAGAATACCAGGAAGTTCCAGGGTGTGTTATATAAACAGTGTTACTTGATAATGGTCCATCAGATGGGATTTCAGAAAACTTTTGTTGGAATTGGAAGCCCTAGTTTGGTTCCAAAGCTGCTTAATAAAAATTCATGCTCAGGATTAAAAACAAAAATACAAAAAAAAAATCCCATGAAGGATAAGGCTAACTGAGAGTACATTTAAGTACCAGCTGACTTCATGCACCAATTTGGTCAATTTTAATTAGGGATTAAAATATCAGGTGAACACCTATGGCTTAAGTAGAGAAGTACATATTAAGCTTCTTTCCTGTTCATACTAAGCCCTGTATGGAATTATGATACTCTAAAAATTGTATGAATATGAATGACTGCTCTTGTTTAGGATGGGGGGGGGGCGGTTTTTTCAAAGTGGACCTTCCAGAAATTAGACTTACTTTACCCTGCTGTAGCAGTTATACAGTATGAATGAGTCACACACTCAGGAATAGTTCTTCAGCCAATCCCAAAGGACTAAGGGAGTGGCACAATGAAGAGGGTACTAGTACAGCACAAAGGCTTGGTTCACTCTTGGCCATCAACAGTGTAACATCACAAACCGATTCTAGGATTGCCTGTATTGTGTTGGAAAATATCAGGAGACTTTGGGGGTGGATGCAGGAGAGGGTGGAGTTTGAGGAGGGGCCTCAGCATGGTACAATGCCATAGAGTCCACCCTTCAAAGCAGCCATTTTCTCCAGGGGAGCTGATCTCTGTCAGCTGGAGATCAATTGTAAACGCAGGAGATCTCCAGGCCCCACCTGGAGGCTGGCAACCTCAGCCAATTCACATTTTGTTTGGGGAAACTAAGCATGGAGCTGTAAGCATGTAGCTTTCATACTGGAACTGATTTATGCCTTCACGATACAAGTAGTGGTGACACATATATCTATTGCCAGAAAGAGTGGACCCATGAGGAAAGGTGACAGAATATTTAGAAGAGCAAAGTTCTTTGATTAAAATGTTATGCTAGAGCCATACTTGGTTTTGTCAAGACTAAACTACTGATCATAACCACCAGAGATATAGAACTGGAAGAGATGGAGTGGCACAACTGTCTCCCAAATGAAAATGTGGTGGACTATTTCTTTCAAGTGTCTATATTCTCAGTCAGTACTCCTAACCTAGGTCTGTTCCTCACAGCTATATGTGTATTTTTTAAACAAACAAACAAGACTTTTACCCTGCCTTTCTGCCCTCATAAAGCCACCAGGGCAGCTAGCAAATTAAAACATATAAATTAAAATCTTATCTTAAAAGCCATTAAAATCAACACACAACTTGAAACAATTTTAAACTAGTGCTTAAAATAAGTACAAAGGCTAAAAACAACAGTTAATACATTGTGGAGGAAGGAAGGATCACAAAGGGAATGCCAAGCAAACCAAAAAAGACTTCACCTGTTAGTGGAAGATGGCAACAGAAAGTGACAGGACATCTTCCTGGTTAGAGACTTCCAGAATTGTTGTGCCACTACTGAGAGGGCCCTCTTCTGGGTTGCTACCCATCTAATCTTAGAAGGTACTCAAAGCAGGACCTTTAAAGATGACTGTAGTAGTTGTGTAGGTTCATAAAGGAGTAGCTGATCCTATTTTCTGCCAGCAAACTGGAGGAAGGAAACCTGTCATATGGAAGCCCTGTTTTTGCTGTGCTACAGCACCTCAGCTTCTCCCCATGTGGAAACCACACTGGTGGGTGTACACTGCCACTGAACAGTGAGAGAGATAAACTGACATTCCCAGTCTATAAAAAGGATGGCTACAACTTGCTCATTGGTGGGTACGTTCATTCTCTTCAGAACTGCAAATTCCTCTCATTTGATGTGATGTTATAGAAACATAGGGGAAATATGAGACATATATATGGAGACGGGGAATTGAAGCCTAAACAGATCATTGGTAGTTTATTTGTAGATTATTCTTAAAACTTAAAAGTTCCCAAGATGGTTTATAACACAATAAAATGCTATGAAAATCAATAAATAGCCAGTAAAGTCCAATAAAATGAAGTTAAAACACACTAAAAAGCAATACAATATAGTAAAGATAAAATCCAGGGCAATTTGGGGACAGTTTTAGGATGCTTATAAGTACATGCAGCAAGTTCTTCATACTGGAGCCCAACACAGGAAATTATCCCATAATTGGAAAGACATTCTCAATATGTGTTTCACTCTTGTATGGCTCTGTTGTTGCAGTGGAGGAGTAATGCTGGTTCATGACATCAGGAAGAACGAGAGCCGGGTGATTGATTTCCGAGAGACAGCCCCCTTCAGCATCCAAGAAGAGGGCCTTAGGAAGGCTTGGGAAACAAAGGTGTGAGAGACCCTTTACTGTTTTGGGGTAGGGTAGTAATTGGTAAAAAACTTCATTCATCTTACAAATGTACCTGTCTTGGTTCCTCGTTAGAATATAAACACTGTGAACAGAGGCATATCCCAACTTTGTTGGACCCTTTCCATGTAATCCTAAACAGTTCTATTCAGAATCCTATTGATGTCTTACTCTTGGGAAAGTAGATTATACTGTTGGTGACATTTCTAGTAACTTCAACCCCACTAGGGCATATCTGTATTAAAACTGTATATTCTCCATACATCACCCTTCTTGTTTTCCACTGGAGATTTATGGGGGGGGGGGGGAATTAACATTTTATATCCTGCTTAACTAGTCAAAATGGCACCCTTATGGAGCACTTTACTTTTTTGTTGTGTCTTTCCTTTTTGTTCAGCCGGGTCTCTTGGTTGGGGTTCCAGGCATGATCAAAGGACTTCACGAAGCACATCAGTCTTATGGAAGGTAAGAACATTTTCCATGCTTGTTGGATTCCATGGCCAGTTCCAGTGGAAAGACTGAAGTAAGTCGTCCAGGAAGAACATATCATAACAATGCATGTAAACATTGTATATACAGGTGAACCTATTTTATCCAGGTTAATTACATGGTTGGCAGAAGTAAGATCCATTCACACATTACATTTTAAGGTTATCTATAAAATGATTTACCAGTACACATAAAAATAAAACATGTGAATGTGACAAATGCATTGGTATGTGTGTATTTTATACAGGCAAACCATCAAGGGAACTGAAACTGGTTGTATATACTGTGCCAAGCACAGTGTGGTTGCTGTCTCATGCAAATGTGTGATGGGGTTCAGAAAGCTCCTCAGATCCAAAATCTGGCTTTTGCTAGTCTGTGTCCTTTTCAGATGATGAGTCGATCTTGAGCATTCCGTTACAAGTTATTTGCTGGGTTGCATTTTCAGCCTGCTTTATCTTAACTATCAGATTTTTGCTTGTGGATTGCCAGTCATGCCCATGTTTCCTTGTTTGTCAGGCTGCCATGGATACAGTTGCTGGGCTTTGCTGCAGATGTGGCTGAGGATGGATTCAATGTCACACATGATTTAGGTAAGTGCATTTGTGGAAATGAGGTACAAGACAAAAAAAATGCCATTAGAGCTGATACTCAAAAGGGTCTGGGAAACTGCCAGTGCAAATCTCATCTCAGGGCTAAATTCACTAGGTAACCTTAGACCACATGCTTTCTCTCAGCCTCAGGGCCTAACTGCAGTGTTTCTGGGTCTGCCTGCCCTGAGTCACATCAAACCACATGTGTGATGGGAGTTCCATGATGGGAGCTTTTGAAATTCACAGACATGTGGGGACCCAAATGATACAAATGATCCTAAGGGACCATACACATCTGGGCCATTTGCTTTTTGAGATCTTACCGTCAGGTAGACGATATAGAGTGTTGAAGGCTAGGACAAACAGATTTAAGGACAGTTTCTATCCAAGTGCTGTGGTTAGGTTAAATGCAGGGTTATGAAGGATTATCTGTTTTAGATGTATTTAATGGTTTAAATGGTTTTAATGGTTTTATGAATGTTTAATGGTTTTATGAATGTTTATTTAATGGTTTTAATGGTTTTATGAATGTTTATCCGTTTTAGATGTATTTAAACGGTTTTAATGGTTTAAATGGTTTAATGGTTTCAGATGTATTTAAATGGTTTATGAATATGTGTGTTTGATGTGTTGGTATGTTTGTGGAAGAGCACCTCATTTCGTTGCTCTCTTTTTGTTGAGAACAATGACAATAAATTCATCTATCTATCTATCTATCTATTATGACTACGGTACATAGGGAGAGGAGGCTTAGGCTTTCCTGACTTGAAGGCCCTGGGGAGTTGCTATTTGGCCCAGTGTAATAATGGGCATAGAGGAATAACCACAAACATTGGGGGATGGGAGTGAGAAGGGGGTGAAAACGTCCCTACTGTGTCTTCTATCAGTGGAGTTCCACTGAAAGGGGGACAAGGAGGGGACAGTTACACCACAGCCTTCCCTCTCCTGGCAGCACCCGGGACATGGGCCTATTGTTCCACATATGTCCATTGACTCCAGGAGTTACCTTTCCAGTCATTGACAAAGACTTCAAGAACAGAAAGAAATGCTTAAAAACCCCACCCATGCACCCTCCATGCACCCTTCATGCACAGGTGGTAGCAAGTGGAAAGTGTTTTTAAAAACCTGTAAATAATACTGTCTGATGGAGCACATCTAGTGTTTCAGGGACCAGGGCAATTTCCTTGATATGTGTAGCCACACAGTATATCATATTAGCATATTTCCAGCTTGTATTTTTCAGGGGCAATTTATTTTATGTCCCGGTTAAGTCATTGTTCCTATTTTATCACTATTGTTGCCTTTTGGTCAAAATTTTAGTATGAATTGTAAGAGTTGTTAATTCTTCGGGGTTCAGCTCCTTCCTCCGAGACTGTAGGAATTAAATCTCAGAGTGCTGAGTCTAGCCATTCCAAAATAGGTCACTATGGGCTAAGAATCTTTTAGCTGAAAATGCCATTGTGGGCTTTAGTTCTTTCTTTGGTAAGGCTTCAGCACTGCCAGATCTTTTTGTATTTAAGTACTCCAAATTAAAATATGAGAGGTCTTGATTCATTGGCTGAGGGCTAGCTAGCTGGATTGACTTGTTTTTCTCTGAGGCTGCCATTGTCTCCTGTGGGCGTGATGACATCAAAGTGGAGTGATCCTGCCAGATGTTAAGGCTGATTCACATGTTACAAAGTTTTCATGTTTGCCATTAGAGATTTCACTGGATGTGTTCCTGGATTTTACCACTGGGAACTTGTCCAAGGAGTGCATGAACCTAGTTTGGATTGGGACCACAGCATATGGAGGGAAGGTGCCTTAGCTTTCCTTCAGCATAATTTTCTTGACCCAAAACATACTCAAGCAGCCCAATAGGCAAATAGTGGTGTCTCATTTCAGGTTGGGAAAACACTGTGGGGGAGGTGGAAGTCCTTTCTCAATCCCCAACCTGAATTGAGACTACATGCACATGGGAATTAAATTCCCGATAGGGAACTCCCAGCTCACATCTGACTAAAAGTCCACATGGCAGCCAGACATCATTGTGGATGTTATAATATGTCAATCAGCTCTCAGAGATATTACAAAATTCATGTTCTGGCCTGATGTGAGTGGCAAAGAACAGCTAGTCAACAAGATGGGATAGGGGAGAGATAAAGGCTAATAAAATAGAGGATTTACGACAATACGGGGCTCAGCTTTCCTAGATTTCTGTCCTAAGTTGAACTGGGACTCTTCCATAGCCATTTATACTTCTGTTGGTCTCTCTTTCCTGTTGTCTTAGCTATGGCAATTGAAGAAGTGAGGCAACAGCACAACTACTCAGAAAAATTCAGAAAGACCTTTCTTCCAGATGGACAACCTTTGTTGCCTGGTACGTTTATGAAAAGACCAGACTTGGCTGCTCTTCTAAACTTGCTCGGGTCAAGAGGGGTCTCACTTTTCTACAGTGGAAATGTGACAGAAGAGATCATTTCTGAGGTGAGTCATCTCAATTATTTTCAGTGTGTGTGACTGTTTTATCAGTTGATTCCAGATAGCAGTCATGCCCCCATAGGTGTGTTCTGCTTTGTAAAAAAAATGTCCTGAAAAAGGATGAATCATGAGTTTGGTTCCATTTTAATTAATCTTGTTAAGTATATAATATTAAGCAAGTTTGACCAACCCCTGCTCTATGATTTGAGGACAATTTTACCATAAAGTTTTGCCAAAAAAAGAGCAGCACTGCTCAACATCCCTCCCCTTCCAGGAATGCACCCCCCCCAAATCCCCCTGCCAGTGTGAAGGTAGGACCTGGCAACCCTATTGAATAGCCAAATTCCATTAAAAACATCTACTTTCAATTATAAAATAAATCCATGTATTAGAATCCATGGGCCAAACTAGATGTGACAGCATTCACAGGTCTAACCCGTGGACACTGCTGCCATTTTAAAAGGATTTTAAAATGCTGACTGCAGCATGGCAGGCTAAGATCCTCTTGTGCCCTTCACCCCATCCCCATGGCTGTATAAACACTTGAAAAGATGCAGGAAGGAACAAGAGCGCCTCAGCCTTAGGGTTGCTAGATCCAACTCAGGAAATATCTGGGGACTTTGGGGGTGGAGCTGAGAGATTTTCCCATTCCCTAAAAATAAATGAATAAAAATACAGCAATGCAGTTCCCCTGAATACAGTCTTCATTTCTTCCTCTTCTTTTGCATTCAAATGGTTCCACAGCAGCTGCACTTCCAATAAAATGAAAGTGAACTCACTCACTCACACACACACACACTGTCATACAGCAGCCAAAACAGACAGCTTGCATGCCAACACTTTTTTTATCTCCCTGGGGCAATGGTGTAGATAGTTTTACTCCCCAGAGTTGCTGAATGTAACAATCTGCTGTATTTCAACCAGCTTACAGAGAGAGGACTAGAGGGTGAAGTCTTCCTCTATCCCATAATCAGGTTTTAGTTAACTCTTTACTATTCCCTTCACTACACAAACAGCTTCTTAAAGGAATGCAAAAGGAACAGAGGGACTGGAATCTCTTTGGGTTACTGAGCACTTTGACATTCTTTAACCACACATATTGTCTGGAGTGCTTCAAGAGTGTACTTAAAATGAATGCTCTTCTTTAATGAGGATTTGAAGAACAAAAAGATGACTCTAACCTGCACTGGTTGTAACAAAAGTAGATGTGAGAAGATTTTGATAGATTTCAAATTAATTAATCTAGAACAGTGATTTCCAGACTGTTTTCTGGGTGACTTTGGTTCCTTAGAAGTTTGTCAAGGGATACTTATTGAGGAAAACAGTCATGATGGACAAATATCCCTGAAAGACAACTTGCCAACCATTTCTCATCTTCTTCTGTAATGAACATATTCTAGGGTGTGCTGCAGGGTGTGCCCGCTTCAGTCAGGACAGAGATGAGAAATCACTGCTCTGGCTTATGTGCCCCCTCCAGAATGTGACCCCACATCCCTTGTACTGTGCCAAAGTTGTTTGGCAAGCAGGTTGATGTGGAATGGGTTCTCAAAATATAGATTGAGAAACCACTAATCTGCAATAAAAATGTATGGCCTTATGAATTGTTTTCAGGCAGTTTTGGAAGCTCTGAAGGATAACAAGTAAGTAGGAGTTGTTCAGTTAGCATAAAGGGTTGGATCTAGTCAGCCTTTTCATTCAGTCTCCCATAATTTCCCTCTTAACTACAGCTACCTGACCCACATGTCTTTTGGCCAGGCTGGCCCCATAATCACCAGCATAACCTTTTTGGTAGTCAAGCTTTTTCACCAGTGGAAAACCTGGCTGGATCCCACCCAGAAAGTTTTCAATATTCGTTTGATTAGCATAAGGCATTATTAGCCTACTGCAAACCTGCTCCTGTGATCCTCTGTCTAGGTTCGAAATTTTGGTGGCATCTTGTCGGAAGAAGACTTTAGCAACTACACGGTCTTGATGGAAAATCCAGTCCATACAATATACCAAGGTAAACTATGACATCTGGATTGGTGTTTTGTAAACCCCACATAGTTTGTTCAAAAGGCTCCCAATTTTATGTAGAAAGGGTGGGTTTGCAGAAACAGAGCTTTGTAGTAGAACAAAAGACATGAAGAAGTATTGTGGTATACATTCTGCAAATTAGCTGTTGTCATGCTAAATCAAGTCTGCCTCTAATATGACATATTTGCTTTAGATGGGGTGCTTGGTTGTTTCTGTTAGCAGAGCTGAGAAATAATCTAGTCCCACACTTCAGAGTTGCTTTCAATAAAGTTTACTCCAACAGGACTTGCAAAAAAGACATTAACTGATTGTAAGTCTTTCAACAAGTCAAGGGTCTTCAAGACATAAGCATTAACCCTCCTAATCCTAAAGAACAACAATAAGAGGCTGGCAGGATAAACTACAAGCAAAGCACCCTGAAAAATAGAGAGTGTACACTACAGCTCCCCCTAGAGTTGAAATGAACTGAACAAGGCCAATTATCAATATATACATTAACAAAAAGTGCTAATAAAGTGCTAATATCTCTCCAACAAATCTAAGAGAAATGAAAACCTGTGAAATAATGTGGATGCTTCTTAAATGTAACTTTGGCTTATCAATTTCCCCCTTTTTATCATTCACATATTCTCATACATACCTCTGTCTCAAAACTCAGATTTTTACATAAAACTGGTGAGGCAAAAGTTCTCTTTTGAAGGTCTTTACCCTTACACAGTATCTCATTTAAACTGGGTTGTTCTGTCTTTACAGTCTGACTGTCTTAACCTTTAACTTGCAATTGTATGAATGCTTACTTCTAATGGGAATCCTGTGAGAGTGAATCCAACAGAATTCAGTAAGAGGTTACAACAGGGCTGTTATTCTGATTTATGCTGGTATAGCTCCATTGGACAGAGAGCTTTAACTGATGGAAATAAGTAGGGTTTTATCTCAGATAAGATCCTATCTCAGATATAGACATTATAGAAGAAATACTGCAGAATGCATGTTTCTGTCACTGAGATATTCTTAGAGAATGTGGCTGTGTTTGAATGCTACTATGGGTTGAATTCTACCCTCAAAAAATGAAGTGTGTGGTCCCTGCTGATTTTAAATGGAAAAGACACTCTTGAGAGATGTATGTAGCATAACCTTTCATAATTAATGTGGTATGTGTTGTGTTTAGATTGTACTCTACATTTGTAGGTGCAGTCTTGACTCAGTCATAGAGTATCTGCTTAGCATGCATTCCAGATTCAATCCCCACTACCTCCTGTTAAAAGGATCAAGTAGTTATGTGAAAGACCCATGCCTAGAACCCTGGAGAGCTGCTGTCAGTCAGAACAGACAATACTGATTTCAATAGACCAGTAGTTTGACTAAAAGTATAAGGTAGCTTCATGTGTCTTCATTCATCTGTGTGTACTGTGATATCTGTGCTCAAGTACAAAATATCTCATGAGAAGTTCTGCTTAGATAAAGGAACCTGTACACCCTTGATCTGCCCCCTGCTCTTCTTGCCCAAGAGCAAGAGTCTGCTAAGCTTTTTAACCCTTTTGCCCCAGTTGGGGAGGGTCCTTTCTGAACTATCCCGGACTGGGGGCTGAGTTTTCCCTGATTTCTGCCATAGCCTCTCTGTCCAATTATAAAGTGGCACATGTCTCTGGCATTTATAGCCCAACTCAGCAAAACAGGTATCTGTCTTCCTTCTGGGAACATTGTGATCAACGCCCTGCCCATTTGCCTTCATAAAGGGAACTCATCACCATTGAGCCTGAAATTGGAAACATTTATGGCTTCATTTCCAGGAAAGAGGGTAAGCTATCTGGGGGCCAGTGCCTCTTGTGTGTTAATCAAGGTATTCTGTATTCCTTTATCCTAACAGATCTCTCTGCCATTGCACACATATGAATGCATGAAGCCAGCTTATAGTGACCATTGGCTATCAAGATAATGTCAGCTTTTGAGGTTCTTTCACATTACCTACTACCTGGTCCCTTTTAACTAGAGATGTTGGGAATTGAACTTGAGACCTTCTGCATGTCAAGCAGATGTTCCACCTCTGGGCCACATTTGTTCTGCTTGAGGTTCCTACCCAGCCTGCCCTATTTTTGAAAGCCTAAGCCACCAATGAGTATAGGCACTGTAAAAGTGGTTATCAGCCCCAGCACAGACACTGTAGCACTATCACCACATTCATAATTGGCAAATTGGAGACTCTCCATCCAGAAAGGTTTTCTTCTTTTTTATGTGATAGGTGGGATCTAAAAAGCTGCTTTGGGTTTTGCAAAAAACTTCCATTAACCCAGTGGTAGTTTTAATGTTTTCACCCTTTGAACAGCAGATTGCTTTGTCATACCATAAACTGCTTTTGAAATTGCACCAATTTACCAGGCTACAGAACAACAGCAGAGTGATACTATTTATGGGGGGCGGGGGGGGGGTAGTCTGAAGTCCCCTAGTGGCCTAGTTCCATGGTTCTTTAGATTGTGGCTGAAAGTTGGGGGGAAATTAACTTGTCTGCAGCGTTTCTTTGTTGATGTGCCTTCACAGGTCATCTTGTTCTCAGTCCATCCCCTCCACATGTAGGCCCTGCACTGATCACAGCTCTGAACATCCTTGAAGGTTTCAATATCACCAGCCAGGTAGCCAGGGAAAATATTCTCCACTGGATGGCAGAGGTAAGACACCCTTAGCTATGTATCACTGTGTCTTGGTTTTGGTAGTATTGTAATAGGGCCTTCTGTTCCCAGTGATTCTTATGGGGGGGAAACTTTAAATGATAGCAACTGAGGTCCAAGTAGGGTTGCCTCTGAGAGTCAGTTTGGTGTAGTGGTTAATTGTGTGGACTTTTATCGGGGACGAACAGGTTTGATTTCCTACTCCTCCATATGCACCTGCTGATGTGTCCTTGAGCCAGTCACAAGTTCTTTCAGATCTATTCTCTCAAGAGCAGTTCTAGAGAGAGCTCTTTCAGCTCCACCTACCTGACAGGATATCTGTTGTGGGGAGAAGAAGGGAAAGGAAATTGTAAACTGCTCTGAGACTCCTTCGGGTAGTGAAGGGCAGGGTATAAATCCAATCTCTTCCTCCTCCTCTTCTTCTTTGAAAATTCCTGGAGATTTGAATGTGGAGCTTGGTAAGGGCAGGGTTTAAGGTTGTAGGACCTCAGTGAGGTAGAAATGCCATAGAGTCCCCCCCTCCCCAAACAACCATTTTCTCCAAGGGAACTGATCTCTGTAGCATGGAGATCAGTTGTAATCCCAGGAAATCTCCAGGCCCCACCTTGAGCTTGTCATGTTTAGGTCCAAGTGATACAATCTCCAAAAGTTTTCTTTAACATTAGTAATAGCTTTCAGGAGCTCTGGTTTGGATTGAGGCTATAGTGCTGGGAGGGACAATCTTTCTCTTCTGTTTCTTTGACAGAAATTTCCTTCCCTGAGTTGCTTTTAATCATAGGGAGATTTGGTCATGGATTTTCCATGTCGTTCATAGTTCAGCCTTGATTGTTCTTTCTCTATCACTTGAAATGGTAGTTATATGATTACATTTCCTCAGTCATGGGTTTTGTTTTCCTACAGATTGGAAGTGAAATCAAAGTTACTCAACTGGTTATATGGTACAAAAAAAATGTCACAACGTTCTCTTATAATGGGCTTTCCAACCATTTGTTATAATTAATATATCTTGCAGTTTGTGATATTGTTGTTGATGCCATCTTTCCACCCTATCAAAGTCCAGAAGGCCAGCAAACATTAAAAAAATTAAAACATTTGAACAATTAAAAATACCATTAGAATTATAGAATAATTTCATTAAAACACATAAACAACATTAGAAGAAGGATCAGTAACCACTGCTGGCAGTATGCCAGATAGAGATGGGCAGATGGTACTTGCTCCCTGCCACTCAGCTTTTGCAGCTTTCCTGGGAAACAGAAAGCAGGAGTTCAAAGGGACCCAGAGTTACTTTAAATCCTGCTTTCTGCTCTATGCTTCTGCTCTATGCCATGAACTGCTTTAAAATTTTGTAGAAGTTTGTGATGGTAGACCATTGTGAACTTCAGTTTCTAAACTACGAACAGAGTAAAATTCATGATGAATTTTGCTTCATGGTTTGATTCGTACTCATTCCTAATGCCAGATGAAATAAAAAAGCCTTTACCTACAGGTGAAAGAAACCAATAGAGGAGGAAACCTTTAAGACCAACAAAGTTTTATTCTGGGTATAAGCTTTCATGTGCATGTATACATCTTCAAATAGAGGGTGACATGCTTTTATGTGAGCCATCTCATGCCTTCTTTTTGAATGAGGAAAGGCAGGGTACAAGTGTTTCCATAAATACTTTATTTTGGCAAACCTGATACATAAACACCTCAAAAAATAAGATTCAGCATTTAGTATGATCAATTTGCACAGTTCTATTAGCACCTTAATTAAAGGCTCATTATATTTAATGATTAGTAGTATATTTTAAAATATATTTTATAGGCTGTTAAAAATCAGCCTTTGGTAGAAGAACTGGGTATATATACAGTTTAACAAATAATATACTAAGATATAAAAATGATAATAATTGCTACGTTCACATTGTTGGTGATGAATATTTATATATATTGTCTGAAGAAGTGTGCATGAAAACGAAAGCTTACGTTCTAAATAAAACTAAGTTGGTCTTAAAGGTGCAATCGACTCCTATTTTGTTATATTAAAATGGCTTTGCTCAGAGACAGTATTGTTTTCAGTCAAATGCAAGATTTTTGGACAAGAAAATTTGCTCAGACTCAGTATTGTTTTCAATCAAATGCAAGATTTTTGGACAAGAAAATTGACCTCTTTGTCATCTTTCTTCAGCATCGTTTTGTTTCTCTGTTGTGGCAATCATATATCAGCACCATCATATGTTGGCTAAAAGCTCCTCGTGGCATATCTCTTACACTTTTAATGAATAGAACTCATAATTCCAACTTCCATAAGGCTTCAAAAAGCCGTTCTCAACCATTTTTTTTGTTAGGAAATTATACTTTAGCTAATTATCTGACATACAGTTGGAAATATAGATTTAGTGGATAGCTGTGTTGGTCTGAAGCAATAGAACAAAGTTTGAGTCCAGTGGCACTTTTAGGAACAACAAAGTTTAATTCTCAGTATAAGCTTTTGTGTGCATGCGCATGTGTCAAGCACCTCCCAGAATATAGAAGATGAGGTTAGAAATAAAGGAAATGATATCTTTTTGCCATGAAAGCAGGCACACCTCACTGTTCTTATAATGGAAAGGGAGGCTGTGAGAGCCACTTTCATCTTTTCTTTGTTTTGCCAGTGTTTATTGATCATTTTGGTTTGGATCTTAGACAGCACATATGTGAGAATATTATTTATTCCTGCTGTGTCCCCTCCCCCAGCGGTTCCCTGAGACCTCTGAAATGCTGATGGTGGAGGATGCGGAATTCATATGGACAAAAGGCCACATGGTGAGGAGGGAGAACCAAGAACCTCCTCCTCCATCAGTGAAAAGGAAGAGGGCAGAAAATAATTGCAGGCATGCGCCATAGGACTCAAGCCATTAAAATCACATAATCATTTATAACATGCTAAAAAAAAGATGTATGGGTAGTTATTATCCTGAAAGTTATTATTTCAAAACATAACATTCATGCCATCCGCTCCTGAAGGATTCATCAAGGGCCTGAGAGAAATTAGTTGAGTCAATCCCTCCCCACCTTTAAGGCTTGTGCCCTGAGGGGAAGGCAAGAGAGAATTCCAGTACAATTAGCATGAAACATTTTTTTTACTTCTTATTTTTTCTTTCTACTTTTTAAATAATAAATTGCCTGAGATGGTCTTGACAGAAAGGTCAAATGTAAATGCTTTCAATAAATAATATACAATGGCTACTTTTCAACAAATTTGTCCGTATTATTCTCAGTTATAGCCTAACATCTAAAACAGTATATTAATCTCGTCATAACAGCCAGTTTGCAGATTCTATTAAGCCATTCTGAGTCCAAGGTACTTCCCTCTTTTTCTAATTAGCCGCAATGCATATTTTACCTACTGGAGAGATTAATAATTAGATCCAAGTAAGTCCATCTTATTGAAAGAACACTTAAAATAAAATTGCAAGATGGTTTTGGGATCCAGTTATATTAAATATACTGTAATTTCATATAATTAAATCCATAACTTTAGCTGAACCTTCATGTCATTTTTTTCCTTCCTCTTTGTTTAATGTAGACATTAAAAATAGTACTGGCTCTTGCTAGCAGCTTGGGGGACCCTTTCTATGATGCATCTGTTTCTCATACTTCAGAAGAAATGATGGGGTAAGAATACTAAATTATAATAAATGAAAAGCAGTTAGTTAATTTTTAATATGGATATCTTTTGCATCAGCTAGTTCCAAGATAACCGGGCCATCTTTTGTATTCTCAAAGACCAAACTACTCTCCAGGGAATAGTGAGGGTGTTGGAAATGTCCAATCTGCTCAGGTTGCATCATAAAGTTTTAATCATTGCTTTGAGGTTGGATCTGGGTTGAAATAGAGGGCCCAAAACGAAATTTAACTATGGGAGTTTGTTATCGCCCACCAAATCAAAAGATAGAGGACGATTATAATATGATGGAAGGCTTAAAGATAGTGGCTAGACGTAAAAACTGTGTCGTCATAGGTGATTTTAACTACCCACAGATTGATTGGGTCAATATGTGTTCTGGTCGAGAGAAAGAGATTTAGTTTCTAGATGCTCTCAATGACTGTACTATGGAGCAGATGGTCTCTGAACCTACCGGGGTGGGGCGATCCTGGATTTGGTCCTAAGTAATGCCCAAGACTTGATGAGAGATGTAAAAGTGATCGGACCACTTGGGAGAAGTGACCATAACGTTATTGATTTCACCGTTTGTATAAATAGAGAGTTGCCCCAAAAGACCAGCACAACCACGTTTAACTTTAAAAGGGCTAAATTCTCTGAGATGGAGGCATGTGAAGAGGAAACTGAAAGAAAAGGTAAATACAGTCAAAACCCTTGGGGAAGCTTGGAGGCTATTTAAAACTACAATCCTAGAAGCTCAGATAAAATATATATCACAAGTTAGGAAAGGCCCAAACAGGTATAAGAAAAGGCCTTCATGGTTAACAAACAAAGTAATGGAAGCTGTAAAAGGTAAGAAGGACTCCTTTAAGCAGCGGAAAGCTAGTCCAAATGAGATTAATAAAAGGGAACACAGGATGTGCCAAATCAAATGCAAGACTGTGATCAGGCAGGCAAAAAGGAACTATGAGGAGCATATTGCAAAAAACATAAAGACCAACAATAAAAATTTCTTCAAATATATTAGAAACAGGAAACCAGCCAGGGAGGCAGTGGGGCCCTTGGAGAGCCAGTTTGGTGTAGTGGTTAAGTGTGTGGACTCTTATCTGGGAGAACCGGGTTTGATTCCCCACTCCTCCAGTTGCACCTGCTGGAATGGCCTTGGGTCAGCCGTAGCTCTGGCAGAGGTTGTCCTTGAAAGGGCAGCTGCTGTGAGAGCCCTCTCCAGCCCCACCCACCTCACAGGGTGTTTGTTGTGGGGGAGGAAGGTAAAGGAGATTGTGAGCCGCTCTGAGACTCTTCGGAGTGGAGGGCGGGATATAAATCCAATATCTTCTTCTT
Source organism: Heteronotia binoei (assembly GCF_032191835.1). Taxonomy (NCBI): domain Eukaryota; kingdom Metazoa; phylum Chordata; class Lepidosauria; order Squamata; family Gekkonidae; genus Heteronotia; species Heteronotia binoei. The sequence continues at coordinate 52,106,679 of NC_083224.1, forward strand.
CTTCTTCTTCTTGGATGACCAAGGGGTCAAAGGATTACTGAAGAAGGATAGGGAAATGGCTGAGAAGCTGAATGCATTTTTTGCCTCCGTCTTCACTGTGGAAGATGAGAAGCGTTTGCCTGCTCCAGAACCACTTATTTTGGAAGGGGTGTTGAAAGACCTGAGTCAGATTGAGGTGACAAGAGAGGAAGGCCTACAACTGATAGATGAATTAAAAACTAATAAGTCACCAGGTCCGGATGGCATACATCCAAGGGTTCTGAAAGAACTCAAAGTTGAACTTGTGGTTCTTCTGACAAAAATATGTAATCTTTCATTGAAATCTGCCTCCGTTCCTGAGGACTGGAAGGTAGCAAATGTCACCCCCATCTTTAAAAAGGGTTCCAGAGGAGATCTGGGAAACTACAGGCCAGTCAGTCTGACTTCAATACCAGGAAAGTTGGTAGAAACCATTATCAAGGACAGAATGAGTAGGCACATTGATGAACATGAGTTATTGAGGAAGACTCAGCATGGGTTCTGTAAGGGAAGATCTTGCCTCACTAACCGGTTACATTTCTTTAAGGGGGTGAAAAACATGTGGACAAAGGAGACCTGATAGATATTGTTTACCTTGACTTCCAGAAAGCTTTTGATAAAGTTCCTCATCAAAGGCTCCTTAGTAAGCTCGAGAGTCATGGAGTAAAAGGACAGGTCCTCTTGTGGATCAAAAACTGGCTAATTAATAGGAAGCAGAGAATGAGTATAAATAGGCAGTCTTCGCAGTGGAGGACGGTAAGCAGTGGATTGCCACAAGGCTCAGTACTGGGTCCCATGCTCTTTAACTTGTTCATAAATGATTTAGAGTTGAGAGTAAGCAGTGAAGTGGCCAAGTTTGCAGAGGACACTAAATGGTTCAGGGTGGTGAAAACCAGAGAGGATTGTGAGGAACTCCAAAGGGATCTGTTGAGACTGGGTGAGTGGGTGTCAATGTGGCAGATGAGGTTCAATGTGGCCAAGTGTAAAGTAATGCACATTGGGGCCAAGAATCCCAGCTACAAATACAAGTTGATGGGGTGTGAACTGGCAGAGACTGACCAAGAGAGAGATCTTGTGGTCATGATAGATAACTCACTGAAAATGTCAAGACAGTGTGCGATTGCAATAAAAAAGGCCAACGCCATGCTGGGAATTATTAGGAAGAGAATTGAAAACAAATCAGCCAGTATCATAATGCCCCTGTATAAATCGATGGTGCGGTCTCATTTGGAATACTGTGTACAATTCTGGTCACTGCACCTCAAAAAGGATATTATAGCACTGGAAAAAGTCCAGAAAAGGGCAACTAGAATGATTAAAGGGTTGGAACACTTTCCCTATGAAGAAAGGTTGAAACGCTTGGGGCTCTTTAGCTTGGAGAAATGTTGACTGCGGGCAGTGGTGGGATTCAAATAAATTAACAACAGGTTCTATGTCCTAATGACCATTTTAACTATACCAAAAGATATACCAAAAGGTGGGAAGACAAGCTGGATTCAGCCACCTCTCTGAATATCCTCCAGAGATACACACACACAGACTACATGTATTTGAATTGGAATAATTTCAAGTTTGCTTATCTCAGCTATTTCAATCTGCCAAACAAAGCCACAGAAAGCAACAGTGGAAATCATACGGCTAAAACTGTTGACAAGAACAGAAAGTGTCTGGCTTCCAGTGGTTGAGTACCTAAGTGAACAAGATATTATTCCAAGGCACGCTTTTTATAAGGAGCTGTTATTCTTTTGATTACGTTTTGTTAACAATCGCAAGCTGAGAAACGTATATGGTATTATAACTCATTTGGTGTGTGATAACTGACTCGATTTAGTACTTCTGATTGTATTGTATGGATATGTAATGCTATCCCTTGGTTTGTCAAGAAGAATAAAGATCTTTGGAAATAAAAAAACAAAATAAAAAAAGAACAGGAAGTGTCCATCCATCCATCCATGAGGGCCATGAATGATGTCTGCTAACACCTTTTCTGACATCCACTGAGTGTTTTTTATAAAGTGGGTGGAGTCAGATAGAGTTTTTGCCTAGCAAGACTTCTGAATGGCCACTGGGTATTTGATTGGCTGAATTCAAGGATCTTCGCTGTGTGACTGAAGCTGTGGCAGCCATTTTGTAGCTGGCTCCATTTTGTAGCTGGCTCCATTTTGTAGCTGCCATTTTATGGCAGATATTTTGTGGCTATGCATCAGAATTTCAAAGGTGTCTATAGGCTCAGGGTTGAGGGGGGGCATGATCTATCTAGGTCACCCAGCTAGGGTTGCCAAGTCCAATTCAAGAAATATATGGGGGCTTTGGGGGTGGAGCCAGGAGACTTTGGGGGTGGAGCCAGGAGACATTAGGGGTGGGGCCAAGATCAAGGCTGTGACAAGCATAATTGAACTCCAAAGGGAGTTCTGGCCCTCACATTTAAAGGGACGGCACACCTTTTCAATGCCTTCCTTTCATAGGAAATAATGAAGGATAAGGGCACCTTCTTTTGGGGCTCATAGAATTGGACCCCCTGGTCCAATCTTTTTGAAACTGGGAGGGTATTTTGGGGAAAGGCACTAGATGCTATATTGAAAAATTGGTGCCTCTACCCCAAAAAACAGCCCCCCCCCAGAGCCCCAGATACCCGCAGATCAATTCTCTATGATTTTCTATGGGAATAAATCTCCATAGGGAATAACAGAGTTCCCAGCAGACATTTCCCTCCCCTCCCCACCCCCCCCTGCTTTCTGACGACCCTGAAGCAGGGGGAGGGCCTCTAAACCAGGGGATCCCCTGCCCCCACCTGGGGATTGGCAACCCTAACTACAAGGTAAATCCAGGTGCACTGAGGAAAATAAACAAAATGAAAAGCACTAACTAGGTACTAACAATCCATGGAATATCTGGCCCTTGCTCCTTGTGTGCTCCAGGCGCACATGCAAATATCTTTAGCATCATACCCCTCTGTCATCTTTCAGGGCCAATGCACAAAAGTGAGTCAGCCGAGTCCACCCTCTTCTCTGATTTTACCGGAGGGGACGGGAGGGGAGAGGAGCAGGCCGCTGTGCGCTGCTGCCTCTTTAGCAACCCCAAGTCCGAGTCCTGGCCTGCCTCCACCCTCTTCTCTGCTTTTACCCGAGGGGACGGGAGGGGAGAGGAGCAGGCCGCTGGTACAGTTTTATAAAACTGGTACTATAAGCCTGTAGATACACATTCAGAGGCTCATTTCTCATTTAAGGGCTCCATGCAAGGCTTGTAGATTTGTGTTCATAATATACTGGCACTTCCCAGGGTGATATAGAAAAAATAATTAATATCAACTACCATTTTAAAGAAAATATAACAAGCTAAAAAAAAAAAACCAAAAGGAACCTTCTGAAGGGAAAGTCCTCCAAGCTGCGGCAGCTGAGCGAAGCCTCGGTCTCCCTGCATGCGTGGCCCACAAATCTTGAGCGCTGGAAATCAGCTGCCGAGGAGGGGTCCTGAGGACGGCGAAGGCGATGCACGCAGCTCGCCGCTCTTAACACAGAGCGGAGGCTTCTGAAGGCACACAGAAGCCCCGCCCCCTGCAAACGTGCCAAAAGCGCGCTAGATTGGCCGCTCTCTCCTCGGAGGGGGGAAAATCTCCCCGGCAGCCACGCTGCAATGCGGCGGGCTGCTGGAGGCTCCTTCGTGGATAAAAATTAAAAGCAGGCGCCCGGCCAACAACCGGTTCTACCGAACCGATAGCACATTAGGTATTGGTTCTGCAGAACCGGTGCGAACCGGCTGAATCCCACCACTGACTGCGGGGTGACATGATAGAGGTTTACAAGTAGGGTTGCCAAGTCCAATTTAAAAAATATCTGGAGACTTTGGGGGTGGAGCCAGGAGACATTAGGGGTGGAGCCAAGATCAAGGCTGTGACAAGCATAACTGAACTCCCAAGGGAGTCTGGCCATCACATTTAAAGGGACAGCAAACCTTTTCAATGCCTTCCTTCCATAGGAAATAATGAAGGATAGGGGCGCCTTCTTTTGGGGCTTATAGAATTGGACCCCCTGGTCCAATCTTTTTGAAACTTGTGGGGTATTTTGGGGAGAGGCACTAGATGCTATACTGAAAATTTGGTGCCTCTACCTCAAAAAACAGCCTCCCCAGAGCCCCAGATACCCGTGGATCAATTCTCCATTATTTTCTATGGGAATAAATCTCCCTAGGGAATAATAGAGTTCCCAGCAGACATTTCCCTCCCCTCCCCCCGCTTTCTGATGACCCTGAAACGGGGGGAGGGCCTCCAAATTGGGGGATCCCCTGCCCCCACTTGGAGATTGGCAACCCTAAGCTGACACCATGGCCAGTCCGCCACTGCTGTCACCAGAACCCGGCCATGCATGCCTGTTTGCGCATAGGCCGGTCTATCTGACAGCCACCGGGCTCCCTCTAAAGAAACAAGCCCTGAAGGCGAGCAGGTTGTCGTCATTGCCGCCACACAAAGTAACCTTCCTCCTCACCCCCCACACACAAAGGCTTCTCTCCGTCAGCATCCCTCCCACCCGTACAAAGCTCCCTCTCCACAAACAGAACCGGCCCGTCAGTGAGCAGCCATTTACCTCAGAGAAAGGGTCCATGTCTGCAACAGGCACCGCTATGGCGCTCGCTCTCCCTTCGCTGCGTCCCTCTGAGGCAAGAGTGGCTATCAACCGCCCTTCAGATTTGAATTTCAGCGCCTGCTGCTGCCCAGCCCTGCAACTCGCCTGCGCACCGCCCAGCCCGATCATGTGGGGGGGGGGAAACGAGCGCAACCGAAAGAGAGTCTGGCCTGCCTGGTTCGCCGCGAATGCATGCGCAGTCTTTCCTACAATGTAGGAGCGATCCAAGGCCAGAGGAACAAAGTAGGATTCAGACCAACAGGGCTGCCCACTTGGATTTATTTAGAGGCTGCTCCTCCGAGATGGGCTCAGAAGGACCCGGACTCATGGCTCGCCACGTTCCTTGGCGCCGTTTCCCCCCCCTCTCCCCACTTCCAGATTTTTGGAGAGCGGGGGAAGAGGCTGCAAATCCAGGGGTCCCCCGCCAGGGCAGGAGGGTTGGGAAGCCTTTTTACAAGATTATGCATGGGATGGAGAAGGTAGAGAAAGAAGTACTCTTCTCCCTTTCTCACAATACAAGAACTCGTGGGCATTCGATGAGATTGCTGAGCAGTCGGGTTAAAAATGGATAAAAGGAAGTACTTCTTCATCCAAAGGGTGATTAACATGTGGAATTCACTGCCACAGGAGGTGGTGGCGGCTACAAGCATAGCCAGCTTCAAGAGGGGGTTAGATAAAAATATGGAGCAGAGGTCCATCAGAGGCTATTAGCCACAGTGTGTATGTATGTATATATGTGTATATATATATATATATATATATATATAATTTTTTGGCCACTGTGTGACACAGAGCATTGGACTGGATGGGCCACGGCTTCTCTTATGCCCTTATTTATTTATTTATATTTATTTGGTCAATTTATATTTCGCCCTTTTCCATGCGGGCTCAGGGTGAATCACAGTCATGGTAAAACAGTTAAAATACAACAATAACTTAATAATATACGACTAAAATATAACTCAAAAAATATACACAGGTGGGCAGGCACATATTTCAGGTGAAAACATAGTTTTTCGGCTCATTGTAGTTTTTTAGCCCATTCTGGGAGAGGGCAATAGATGGTATAGACAGTAGAATGAGAGGACGTCTGCTTACCTCAACCGAAGGCCAGGTAAAACAGCTCCATCTTGCAGGCCCTATGAAATGAAACAAATCCGATAGAGCCCGGATCTCCACAGGGAGCTGATTCCACCAGGCCGGGGCCTGGGCTGAAAAAGCCCTGGCCGTGGTCGAGGCAAGCCAGACGTCCCTTGGGCCAAGGATGGCAAGAAGGTGTTTATTGGCCGATCGCAGCAGTCTTTGGGGCTTGTATGGGGAGAGGCGGTCCCACAGGTATATTGATCTCAAGTTGCGTAAGAGCTCTCTCAGCTCCACTGACCTCACAGGGTGTCTGTTGTGGGGAGAGGAAGGGAAAGGAGATTGATGTGACCTTAGGGTTGCCAATCCCCAGGTGGGGGCAGGGGATCCCCCAGTTTGGAGGCCCTCTCCCCGCTTCAAGGTTGTCAGAAAGCGGGGGGAGGGGAGGGAAATGTCTGCTGGGAACTCTGTTATTCCCTATGGAGATTTATTCCCATAGAAAATCATGGAGAATTGATCTGCGGGTATCTGGGGCTCTGGGGGGGGCTGTTCTTTGGGGTAGAGGCACCACATTTTCCGTATAGCATCTAGTGCCTCTCCCCAAAGTACCTCCCAAGTTTCAAAAAGATTGGACCAGGGGATTAAATTCTATGAGCCCCAAAAGAAGGTGCCCCTATTCTTCATTATTTCCTATGAAAGGAAGGAATTGAAAAGGTGTGCCGTCGCTTTAAATGTGACGGCCAGAACTCCCTTTGGAGTTCAATTATGCTTGTCACAGCCTTGATCTTGGCTCCACCCCTAATGTCTCCTGGCTCCATCCCCAAAATCTCCTGGCTCCACCCCCAAAGTCCCCAGATATTTCTTGAATTGGACTTGGCAACCCTATGTGACCTTGAGTCAGTCATAAATTGTCTCAGAGCTGCTCCTCTCAAGAGCACTTTCTGTTAGAGTTCTCTCAGCTCCACTGACCTCACAGGGTGTCTGTTGTGGGTAGAGGAAGGGAAAGGAGACTATAAGCCACGCTGAGTAATCAGCCGGGGATAAATCCAAAGTGCTTATTATTAAATGATTACTTGAGTGTTAGATTTTGGACTGACATGGGAGTACTCTCAGGGGCAAGAGATTGCTGGATGTGTCATAAGAGTAACTGTAGGTGACAGTTTAGATGTGATTATAGGTGGCAGGCCATAACAATAATTATTATTATTATTATTATTATTATTATTATTATTATTATTATTATTATTGTGGTGGTGGTGGTTTTGTTATTTATGTGATGCTAGACATTGTAGAGACTAAGAAAAAAATATAACAGTTTCTTCCTTCAGGCTTTTTTGTCCACATTCTAGTTTGTCATATATTTCATCTTTCAAATTATAACCCAAATACTACCAATAGTAAATTAGAGGTTAATGAGATCTTTGCTGTTCACTCAGGGACCGTTTTCGCACACAGTTTACCATGCAGTCACAATCCTGTTCCCTCCGCAGCATCTGGTCGGATTTCCCACCATCTGCGCCGGAGTTACAGGAAGTGCCGCGGCTTTTGCGTAGCAAACGTAAACTGGGTTTTAGCGGTTTACATTTGCTATGCAAAAGCCACGGCACTTCCTGTAACTTCAGCGCAGATGATGGGAAATCCAACCAGATGCTGCGGAGGGAACAGGATTGTGACTGCGTGGTAAGCTGTGTGCGAAAACGGTCAGGGTCTTTCAATGTGGAACTAACTCCTTCTGAACCTCCATCCTCTCTCTTGATCTTTAAGAAGCACAAGACAATTTTTCATGTGTCTTTGCGGTTGGTGTCCCCTAATATATTTCTCCTTTCCTTTCCAGTTTTATGTTTTGATTTGTCCCTTGTTGCTGCTCAACTTGCTGTGCTATGGGCCATTTTGTTTCTTCTATTAGAGTGAAGCCCAAACACCATCTTGTCTTTCATATGTTAAATCACAAAGTTTGTGAGTCATAATAAGCAGAGTGCCTCAACTTGGGCATTTCTGTTTTTAAAATGCACTATTCTTCTCTCTTTTCTTGATGTAGTCAGTCAACTGCAAACTTGCTGCGTCAACTGATTAATGATTCCCAGTCTTCTGCCCCTGATCATCATGTTCCACATTTCTCTGTAGAAAGTGGTCCCTCTGCTAGCCAGGTCCTTGTAATGGGACCTGATGACTACATTGTGGCCATTGTAAGGTAAGGATCTCTCTCTCTCTCTGCAAATTTAGATGTGGATTTCCATATTTAAGTGCAGTTTATCATAGGGATGACAGATTGACCCCACAAATGGGAAATAATATGATAATGACATCTTGTAGACTACATGTTGAGATCTAATTGGCAGATTGCTATGCCACAGCCATCAGTAGCCATTATGGATCAATGCCTTATGTGGAACAGTATCTTAGATCTTCATTAGGCAGTTGGGTTAGACCTCAGTGGCTCCTGGCAAGGCCAAAATCAAGAGTGTATGTATAGATTTTAGGGTTGCTAACTCTGGGTTGGGAAATTCCTGAGACTGGGGATGGAGCTTGGAGAGGGCAGGGTTTGGGGAGAGGAGGTGTAATGTACTGAGTTGCGAGACGGGTTGAAGGCAACATGCTTTATTCGGTGGTACATTACAAGAAGAGGGAACACACGGGCCGGGTCCCGCTTATATACATTTCCCGGAACTGCCCCCCAGACTGACCAGTCCAATCCCGACCAGTCAAACTTCCCGCCACAGATCTTGACGGGCGAGCTACATCCGGGGACCCGTGGGGTCACCTCTGTAGCAATCGCCATGCGGTACATCAGCTTATGTTTCAAGACATAACTGGAGGGTTATCAGCCAGATAGAATACTATAGAGCCCACCCTCTGAAGTTGCCATTTTCTCCAGGGGAACAAATTTCTGTAGTCTGGATATCAGTTGTAATTCCAGGGAAGCTCTATGGCCCACCTGGAGAATAGCAGCCCTAATGGGTTTTACTGAAGGTCAAAGAAAATGTGAAGGTGGCATCATATTTATTTTGTTATGAGTAATTCTATACATTTATACTCCAATGAAAAAAGTTTTCAAGGTCTCAAACAATGGTATAAAAATTCAATTAACAATGCAGTTAAGGACAATTAAAATAATCTAAAAATAAATAGCAGTAAATAGTGGGTTGAATCCACAACACAAGGATTGCAAGTTATTTCTACATCCCCCCCACCTCCAGCAACTCTTTATCCATGAGAAAGTTTATTCCTAGGGTTGTTCAACTCATGTGAACTATTAGCTGCAGAGGTTGGGAGACAGCAGTCAGGACAGAAGCTGTGTTGCTGGAAGGAGACAAAAAGGCCAATTTTGGCCCTCCCACTAGGGTTGCCAAGTCCCATTCAAGAAATATCTGGGGACTTTGGGGGTGGAGCCAGGAGACTTTGGGGGTAGGGCCAGGATACCCTGGGGGTGGAGTCATGAGCAAGGTTGGAACAAGTACAATTGAACTCCAAAGGGAGTTCTGGCCATCACATTGAAAGGGACTGCACATCTTTTCAATGCCTTCCCTCCATTAGAAATAATGAAGGATAGGGGCACCTTCTTTGGGGGCTCATAGAATTGGCCCCTCTGATCCACTCCTTTTGAAACTTGGAGGGTGTTTTGAGGAAAGGCATCAGATGCTTTGCTGCAAATTTGGTGCCTCTACCTCAAAGAACATCCCCCCCCACAGAGCCCCAGATACCCATGGATCAATTCCCCATTATTCCCTATGGGAATCATTCTCCATAGGGAATAATAGAGTGCCCAGTAGACATTTCCCTGCCCCCCCCCACTTTCTAAAGCGGGGAAAGAGCCTCCAAACCAGGGGATCCCCTGCCCCCTCCCTCCCTCTCTCTCTCTCACACACACACTTACTGGGTCTGGTTCCACCACAACTTTGCTCTGAAAATGAAAGCAAAACAAATGGAGGATCTGTGCTCTGAGGAAACTGCTGCTGACCCTTCCCCATGAAGCGCTTCCTGTTTCCTGCTCAACTTTATTTTTTTTTCCGTTTATAAACTGGTTTTATTTACAAAAAGAAGAAGAAAAGCAACAAGAACATAACATAACAAAATAGCAACATAACAGTCAACAGAATAACATAAACAAATCACACTCCAAACTCCCCAATCATAGGGTCCACCAATTAACAATCTCTATTACTCCAAATTTGCACCTTTATCTTTCACCCAAAGATAAACTGGATTCCATGTCTCGTTACATTTTTGCATATTACCCTCTTGTAATCTTGTGGTCAACGTATCCATCTCTGCGGCTTCTAATAATTTTGCAATAAATTCTTCCCTGTTTGGTATTATAGATGTCTTCCAATATTTAGCATAAAGAATTCTTGCTATGGTGACTATATGTAATAATGGTTTACTGGTGGTCTTAGGAAGATTGTTTCTACAAATACCTAAAAGGTACAATTCTGGTGTATGAGGTAAATTAATTTTGAGGATTTTTTTGATCCATGTGCTAATCAAAGCCCAATATTTTTTAGCATGGTCACATTGCCACCATATGTGATACATGGATCCTTTAATTTTTTTACACTTCCAACATTTGTTGGTATAATCGGGGTATATCTTTGCTAATCGTACCGGGGTAAGGTACCAGCGATATACCATTTTATACAAATTCTCTTTGTAGACCGCAGATCTTGTCAATTTAAGGTTTTGTTTCCATATTTTATCCCACTCTTCTAATTCTATGTTGTAGCCAAAGTCTTTTAACCAAGTTATCCAAGCCTCTTTCACTACTTCATCCTGCATTTTATCTTGAAGCAGCCACTTATACACGTTAGAGATAAGTTTTTGGTTCATTTGCAGTAATCGGTCCAACTCATTTAATTTTGATTTTTTTTTCGGAAAACCTTTCTCTTTGTCCATTTGGTATTTCGACTTTACTTGGCATTGCAACCACCAATCTAATTTACCAATTTCCTCCAATTTCAAGTTATTTTGGTTATCTAATAAGTTTCCATATGCATTAGGGCTTTCCCACCTAAACAGATTCGGGTGTGTGGAGGCCTCTATAGGCGATAACCATAAGGGAGTATATACATACTTACTCCTGATCTCAAGCCACACTCTAAATAAGGATTTTCTTATTTCATGCCTTAGAAAGAGACTGCCTTTACGTGGATTTTGGTACCAAACATAGTTATGCCAGCCTCTCTCTAGTCCTGCTCCTTCGATGGCCAGCAACCTTTTGTTCTCTAAAGTAAGCCAATCTTTAAGCCATACAATACAGCATGCTTTGTGATATAAGTTCCAGTCTGGAAGTGAGAAACCTCCTCTAGATTTGCAATCTTGTAGCACTTTGAGCTTAATTCTGGGCTTCTTGCCCTGCCATATAAATTCCGAGATCATTTTATTAAGCTGATGGAAGAATGTTTTGGGCAAGATAATTGGGGCCATCTGAAAAAGAAACAAAATTCAGGGCAACACATTCATTTTAATCGTTGCAACTCTGCCCAAGAGCGAAATTTGTAAACCTGCCCATCTGCCTAGATCGGATCGGATTTCTTTTAATGTTTTGTCATAATTGTCACGATAAAGGTCTTTTAAGTCATTTGTGAATTGGATTCCTAAATATCTTATTTTCTTTTCGCATTTAAAGTCAGATTTTTTTTCTAGTTGTATAATTTGTTCTTTATTCAATTTTTTTGTCAGGAATTTCATTTTTTGCATATTAACTTTAAAGCCAGATACTTCACTGTATTGTTGTAATCTTTCCTTTGGCAAGATAATTGGGGCCATCTGAAAAAGAAACAAAATTCAGGGCAACACATTCATTTTAATCGTTGCAACTCTGCCCAAGAGCGAAATTTGTAAACCTGCCCATCTGCCTAGATCGGATCGGATTTCTTTTAATGTTTTGTCATAATTGTCACGATAAAGGTCTTTTAAGTCATTTGTGAATTGGATTCCTAAATATCTTATTTTCTTTTCGCATTTAAAGTCAGATTTTTTTTCTAGTTGTATAATTTGTTCTTTATTCAAATTTTTTGTCAGGAATTTCGTTTTTTGCATATTAACTTTAAAGCCAGATACTTCACTGTATTGTTGTAATCTTTCTTTCAGTTGATCTATCGATGACATTGGTTCTTCCAGGATACATAGTAGGTCATCCGCAAAAGCTTGTATCTTAAATTCTTCATTCTTGATTTTAGTACCTTTAATCCTGTTGTCTTCTCTTATTTTTTTGTTAGAAATTCTAGAGTTGCGATAAAGAGTAGTGGAGATAAGGGGCATCCTTGCCTAGTACCTTGTTCTATTTCAATTAGTTCCGTTCTGGTTCCGTTAAAATTTACTCTTGCATTCTGTTTTGTATAGATAGCTCTTACTAGTTGGATAAATTTGTCCCCACATCCCATCGCTACTAACAATTTTAAGATGAAATTCCAATTAACTCTGTCAAATGCTTTTTCAGCATCAATCATTATCCCAGCAAACTGTTTCTCTGGGTGGTCTTTGTAATACTCCATCAAATTTGATAACAATCTCACATTTTGTCTCATTAACCTCCTTGGTACAAACCCAGTTTGATCTTCATGTACCACTGATGTAATTACCTTCTTGAGTCTGTTTGCCAGGATTGTCGCGAAAATTTTGTAATCACTATTTAATAGTGAGATAGGTCTATAACTTTTTATGTTAACAGGGTCGGTTCCTTCTTTATGAATTAGAGAAATAAGCGCTTCTTGCCAAGAGGCCGGGATCTCACTAGTTTCTTGGATTGCCTCTATTACATTCTTGTATGGAATTAACAAAATTTCTTCAAAAGTTTTTAAAAATTCAATAGGAAGCCCATCTGGGCCCGGAGCTTTATTCTGTTTTTGATATTTTATTGCTTCAGCAATTTTGTGAAACGTAATCGGCTTTCCCAGGCTCTCTCGTTGTTCTTTAGATATCCGATTAATTTTAACACTTTCAATATAATCTTCTTGCCTTTGATCTGGGATTTCCTGTCTTTTATATAGTCTTTGGTAGAATTCTTGAATAATTATTTTCATCTGGCTATTTTGAGTTACTTCTTCTTTCTTTTCATTTTCCAAGGACCTTATAATCTTTTTTTCTCTCTCTTTCTTCAATTTGTAAGCTAACCATCTGCTAATTTTATTTGCATTTTCAAAGTGGGTTTGTTTTGCCCATTTCAAGTTCTTCTCCACCTCTTCTGTAAATAATATGTTCAGTTGATGTTGAATAGCAAGGATCTTAAGTCTTATCTCTTTCGTATTTTTCTTCTTTTGTTGTTCCTCTTGCTCCTTCAATTTAACTACTAGTTCACTATAAGATTTCATACGCTCTCTCTTCCTCCTGGCCGAGTATTGTATTGCAATTCCCCTAAAGAATGCTTTAAACGCATCCCAGATTAAATGCATCTTAGTACCTTTGTTAAGATTATGATGAAAAAATTCTTTCATTTCTTTCTTTGCTGTTTCTATAAACCTTGATTCTTTCAAAATTTGTAAGTTAAGAGTCCATCGAAGATTTTTCTGTATTTTTAACAAATTTATCTGGATTGGATTATGGTCTGCATAAGTTCTGGGTAGTATATCCGGTTGGTTAAGGGACAAGATCAAGTCTGCCGATAACCAACACATATCAATCCTTGACTAGCATTTATGTGCTGAGGAGTAGTGCGTGTAATCCTTCGTTTGTGGGTTTTTGGTCCTCCATGCATCCACCAAGTTAAGTTCGTCAGCCATTTTCAAAAAGGTTTTAGGAAAAGTGCTACGGAGTTTCCGTCTTCTTTTTTTTTTTCCCCTCAAACTTTTTGTCTTTTTCTAACTCAAATACTGCGTTATAGTCACCTATAATGCAACAATTTTTTGAATTAAATTCCAATAATTTTTCATGTAGTGTCTTATAAAATCTTTCCAAATTCTCATTCAGTGCATAGATGTTCCCCACTATCATTTTGTCGCCATTAAGTTCTAATTGAATGATTATTATTCTTCCTGACTTATCGGTGTATAAACAGTTTGATTTGATGTGTTTTTGCACATAGATAGCGACTCCTTTTTTCTTCTTCTCTGGATCTGATGAGTAATACAATGTACCCAATTTCCCGTTTTGTAAATATTTAACACCATCTTCCTTAATATGGGTTTCCTGCAGACAGATTATTTGAGAATCTATTTTTTTCAATTGCTGAAAAATCCTTTTTCTTTTTCCTGATTCATTTAAACCATTAACATTGATTGAAGTTATTCGTAATCCCGTCCTTGAGTTCATTTTGATGGTTCAATACTATCTAGAGTTTTCCTTAAGACCTTTTTCTATTGTAGTCTTGTTTTAACTCCTCCTGGAATCTTCTGGGAATCTTCTTTATTTGTTACCTTCAATACTTCTCCTTCTTCTGGGTCCTCTCCCGTTTCTGTTTCTGATTCGCCATTACTAGGATCAACAAATTTTTCCCAGAAGTCCTCCAGCTTGTCAATAGAGGTTATATTATACCTTCTAGTCTGGTATAAGAAGAATATCCCTTCCGGGATAAGCCATTTGAATTGTATAGAGTGTTTCAATAGCCAAGATGTCAGTTTGCGATATTTGAATCTCCGTTGTCTTACTCCCCAAGGTATTTCTCTGAGCACCTTGATGGTTGCATCCTTCCATTTTAATTCGCATTCTCTTGCTTTCTTCAAAATTTTTTCACATGTTGTTATATGGGTAAATTTAACTTGCACTTCCCTTGGTAAGTTAAATTTTCTCGTGTAGTTGGAAGAGACTCTTTTAGCCCAGTCAATGTCTCTCTTTCCCTCTTCTAGTAGATCTTCCTCATCTATAATTAATATGTCTAGGATTTTGTTCATTATGTCCTCCTCTTTTTCTTCCGGAATATTTTGGAAGCGCAGTATGTATGCAGCCTTCTCCATTTCCAGTTTTATTATTCTTTCTTCTAAGTCTGTCATACACGCTTTATTCTCTCGGGCCAAGTTGGTTGTATCCTTCTCCTTTTCTTCTATTTTCTCTACCTTGGCAGATAGGTTATGTAGTTGCTGCGTGTTGACTAACAGTTGTTTTTGAAATTCTTCTACCTGTTTGTTGGTTTTTTCTATTTGTCCCATCAAGTCAACTTTCATAGTCTCCAAAGCTTCCTGATTTTGTTTAAATCCTTCTGTTACAATTTGTTGTAGTTTCTCCAGTGCATCTTGGTTAACAGATACTGAAGTCATTTTCCCCCCACCCCCTGGGGGGGTGCCTTGACCAAACTTCTTCACTTTAGTTTCCATTCCTAACTAGAGTTAACAGTTCCTTTCTCAATTCCCTGTTCCTTATTATATATTGCCCTCTTGTGGCTTCAAATATTCTTTTCTTCAAACTCTCATCAAACTATTAAGTTTTACAATGTCATATATAATATCATATAATGTCAGATAATTTCATAAGCCTATAAATACCAGTGTTATCAAGTTCCAAGTTTTTGTTTCTAATATCTTATTCAATAGTCTAACAATTACTCACCCATTTAATATCTCAACAAACATTTCATTTTAACCATACTAGACACAATTCATCTAATTAATATACCTAAATCAATTCATAACATACCTAAATGAGTTCATTAAATTCATTAAATTATCATTTACTCAACTAACCCAATAATTATTACTATTACAAACAAGAAATTCATTTTAACATCGTTACTCACTTCTACTTATAAATCCACCACTTCACCAATTATTAATATTTTTTCCCTGTTATTGTGTCAATCCTCAGCTAATCCCTCCTGCCAACAGTGGATACCAATTAATTATTAAACAATATTATTTGCAATTCTTACAATTCTTACAAAATATCTGATATGACAACGTGAGTTGCCAGCTTTCTTAACCCCACACTAAACACAGTCCAACTTTAAATAAACACAGTCCAACTCAGTCCAACCTTCCCTCTTCACCGTCTTCTTCTTTCTCCTTCTGCTGCTTTCTTTCTTCTTCCTTCCAACTGCCTCCTTCTTCTGCTTTCACTATGTCTGTTGTCTCTCTCAGGCCGTTGTTATACTGTCTATAAGCCCATCTTCGGCGGGGAAACAGCCGCAGTGCAATCACTGCTAAAAACTGTTTCCTCACCCTTATAAAAATTTATATCCACAACTCTCCATCCTTCTATCTTCTAGCTTCTTTCCCTTAACAACTCAGTCCTCTATTTTCTCTATTTCTCCACGTTTTGGTAAGTTCGTGCAGTCTTTGCTCTATTCTATCTTCTTATTGCCCGAAGACGCCATTCCCCCTTCTTCTACTTCCCTAGTCGCTTGAGCCGCCATTAGACCTCGTCGTCTTCCAGCCTCCACGCCATCCGCTTCATCCCCCATCTCTTTCACTTTCAGTTCTCTCTTTTCCCTTCCTTCCAGATCTTAATTCCTCTTTCTTTCACCAATTCCGCCTTTTCAAACTATTTTCCTCTCTTAGTCTCTCTGCTTTCCCTCTTTTTCTCTTGCTCTCGCTCGCCCCAAACACTCACCGGCTCTTCATATGGTCGCCACCCGTATCCGTCGGCTGCTGTCCACTTCTCTCTCAGACTTTCCAGGCTTCACGGGCTTCAGCTTCCAGCTTAATTTTGGTAGGTTAGTCTTTAAACTTCCTCTTGTACGCATCCTCTCCTCCTCTGCAGCCTCTCCTCCTCTTGTTCTCTGTCAAATGCCACCCTCCCAAGCGTTTGCTTGCTGGCGCCATGCCGGAGCTCTATGCCACCCCCGGTTCTTTTCTCGAGCCTCCCTTCGGCTCCGCGTCCGTGCCTCTGTCTCTGCCCGCGTCTCTGTTTCCTCGTTCTATAGAGACATACCTTTTTGTATTTGAGTCCAGGTATGTTTCCCATTGGAATCAATTTTCTGCTTTCTGTTTCTTTTTATTGGGAGTCTCTTACGGAGATTTTCGCTCACCCCGTCTGCTCCTTACCCGGTGGCCCGGTTAGACACCGAAGTGTTGGAGGGCATCGGCCAAAGGGACAGAATGGGGCTGAAAGAAGAGCCTCCGCTTCTCTTCCAGTCCCCAAAAAGCTCCCCGGACTATGAGGTATCCCCTGATACCTCTTAGGAGACACTTCCCATAGGAAAGCTCTCTCAATTGCCCACCAAAACAGAACTTTTCCCCAGAGCTCGGGAGATTCGTTCTGCTTCACCACGCCATTACACCGGAAGTCCTTCCTGCTCAACTTTAAAGGCACACATTTTTAAAATGGACCTGTTTGCAGGTTTCTAAACCTGCCGGAGGTATATAGTGGTATAAACCTAGAGGTATATGGTGACTGTGGGGGTCTTCCCCCTACCAGCCAGCTGGCTGGAGGTGGGGGGAAGCTTGTAAAACCGGGGGATCCCCCGCTGGGACCTGGGGATTGGGAAGCCTGCCTTCCACTGACAGACTACTGAATCCAGAAAGGAGTCTTGCTGCCACTTTTTGTGCCAATTGAAGCTTCTGAGACTTCTGAGAGCTTATTACAACAATCTAGACTGGAGGATAAACATATGGAGCAGAGGTCCATCCGTGGCTATTAGCCACAGTGTATTGTTGGAACTCCCTATATGGGGCAGTGATGTTCTGTATTCTTGGTGCTTGGGGGGGGGGGGACAGTGGGAGAGCTTCTAGTGTCCTGACCCCACTGATAGACCTCCTGATGGCGCCTAGTTTTTTGACCACTGTGTGTGACACAGAGTGTTGGACTGGATGGGCCATTGGCCTGATCCAACATGGCTTCGCTTATGTTCTTATACTGTAATCAGTTCAGCAAAGTCTAGATAAGATACCAGTTTATGAACTTAATGCAGCTGAAAGCAGGCACTCCTAGCAACAACAACAGCCTGTGTATCCATTAACAAGGCTGGATCCAGGGGATCCAGGGGCATTCCTGCTCTTTACTTGATCCACTATGAAAAGCTTGATCTCATCTAAGTTTGGTAAATCAGCACCAATCAAACATTCTGACTTCCAAACCAGCATCACCTCCATCTTGTGTTGCTAAGCTGCTATTTGCTTACCCTTAGTCAGCTGACACCAGACTCAGTTCATTGACTCAGAATGTACACAGCTGTCTTTAGGGATTGGGAGAATGAGCTATACAGCTGGGTGCCATCAGCATATTGGTGACAACCCACTCTAAATCTCCTGATTATTTTGGCCAAAAGTCTTACAAGTCAATGTGGTACCCCACATTATCAGGTCCTAACTGGTGGATTCTGCCTCCCGTATGCTAACTCATTGTTTCCTGTCAGCAAGAACCAAGTAAAACTAGCAGAGAGCAGTCCCTTTTATCCCAAACATTGGCCCATTATGTGCAAACGTCTTACTTAAGATTTTCAGAGCAGTAAGCCTTTAATCTTTTTTTAAAAAAAATTGTGCCTTTCTTAAGCACCATTCTTTTTCCTCCGATGTATTCATTTTGCTGCTACAATTGGTAAAATGCACTTTCCTAAATCAAGATGGAATGTAATTTGTGACATGGGGAGGTGGGGTGGGCATCCAAAGTTGTGTTTTTTTTAAATCACACAATTGCCCTATTGCAGCTGCGCAGTAGCAATCAGTAAGCACCTTCCATTTAAATCTTCATGGTTCAGGTATTGCACATGGATTTTAGAGTTAATTTGCTGAATGAAAAGGAACAGAAAGGTAGGCAGGCAAAGGGCAGGGGGAAATCCACTACTTAAAATGATCAGGCTTTTTCTGAAAATGACAAGCAGCTGCAAAGCACTGTTTTCCATATTGCTGGGCACCAGGGGATTCTCTGCTGTGTTATTGGTCACCATGAAAAATGGGAAAGAGTCACACAATGTCATAATATGGGGAAACATGTTAAGTGTAGAGAATGCATGGTAGAACCCACTAGCTCTGGGATAGCAAGCTGTGATCATTGGCAATGTGCATGAGTGGGCATGCATGCGTACCTGTGCAGTCAGCTGCAACTCCACCACACTTTGCCCAGGGCTGCGATTTGTATGGGGATGAGTCCTCTGGCAGATGCTCTGGAGAGTTTTTTAGTCTTGTGCCACTAAATTGAAAAAAGGGCAGGTGTTTTTGCCTTAGTGCACCTTCATAGTAATGATAATTTCCTGACTTCCCTTGCAAATGTGTATCATTTTCTCTTTGTGATTCTCTAATTTGATTCTGCACACTGGTTGTGACCCTAGCAGTTTTTAAAAGCCTGTCCTATGTTGCTCCAAATGGATCGATCCCAAGTGATTCTTAAATTTGGGGGTTTGCAGAAGGTCCATGTGGCTCAGCTGCCATTTTGTTAGGCTTCCAGAGGCTGTCAAAATGGTTCCCTCCAAAAAACTTTGGCGGTATGAAAGGTAAAATTGTTTTCAAAGCTTTATACTTCCCATTCCAGTCTCTCTCTCTTTACATCTCATGTCAATTTCATTCTGTACTGACAATCCTCCCCCTTTATTTTGTTTGCACTCAGCACTGATTTTTTTTTTTTTTTTGCACTGTGGATGTTGCCATTCACCTCCTCTCTGATTCCGCTTTCAAATCAATACCAGCAGGGAACTAAATCTCATTCAGCTCTTTTTAACTTTTCACCCTTCAGTGATGAGACTAGCAGTAGTCTCATATCACTAGACTCACACCGCTTGTAAAAAAATAAAAAAAATTAAACAAGGGGGGAATGGATCTTGTGTACCAATGAAGGGGAGAGGATGGTGGAAGGTGCAGAGTCGGCAGAACAACTTCAATGTGGGTGCATAGTGACCTTTGAGGGATGGCATAAGGGTGGCAGGAAATCTGAGGGAATCTGTTCACTTTTGAATTACCTTCAGCTTGGAAGCAAAACAAGGGGAAAATTGGCACAAAAGTACTCTCAGAAAACCCAGAAAAATAGCTACCAGAAAGCGAACTGAGCACTGAAGGGAAGAAAATCAATGGAGAATGACAAAGAAAACCTGATGGACATGCACAGTGAAAGTGAGTGAAGATATCCATGCATAATAGGCAATTGATTGCAGTCAAGCCACAAAATGTCTTGGTATCAGATGCTGATGATAGGTCTAACTGTATCAGCAGTGATGGGTTGCCCTTATTCTAGAAATGCTGAGCAGAAGAAAAGTGTATTAGAGAATTTATTGGGCAGATCAAGAAGTTTGAAGTGACAGATGAATATATGAATCATTTGGTGGTTTTCATTTCTCATTATTTTTCTTTGTTTTTCTCTACAGTTCCTTGAACCGGCCTTTTGGAAGTGGGATTATGACACCTTCAGGAATCCTTTTAAATAGTCAGATGTTGGATTTTTCTTGGGTGAATAACACAGGGAACCATTCCATGGTAATACATTATTAATCTGGTTCATATAATAGAAATAGAAATAACTATATAAGGGTTTAATCCATGATTAGTTTTCTTTAGTGTGACCTATCCAATTTTCTCAAAAAGCAGTTGCAAGGACAGTTTTTAGATTAGAGTCATTATGTTGAGACAGGGGTCTGTGGGTGTTTAACCCTCTCCATTACACAATTCCCCTCAGATAAAATGATTTCCCCATGATGCTTTAAGCTCCAGAATGGAGGAAAAACAAACAGCCTGTCTCTTTCTCTGCCAGGGCTTAAATCAGCTTGGTAGTGTGAGGCTTTCCTGGAGAAGTAGCATGAAGAATGGTTAAGCATACTAGTGCCACATCCCTGATCTAAACTGGGCACCAAGTGGCTGCTTTCTGAGAGCACTGAAGATGCCAGAAGACTCCATCATGGATCTACCATAGCTCATTGAATTAAGCCCTTAACCATGGTACAAAACAATATACGTAGAAAAGAAAGGGTTAGGAGTCTCTGCTATGTGGTTTCAAATTATCTTAATAAGAAAACATTTTTGCCATAGGCTGCATAATATTTGGCTGAGAATTAACTGACATTGAACTTTTGAGCAATTTCACTTTGTGCGGATGTAGCTGTTCCCTCCTTTGTACAGAATAGGAATGTTTTCACATTATATGAAAGTTCTGTTTGTACCAATTCCCTTTCACTTGCCTAGAAGACGTGGCTATGAATGTATGAAAATCTGAAAGACCATAACTATAAGCTCTTTCAGATGACTGTACCACTCAAAACACATGTGTAGGGGTGGTGTTGCTTGCTGTAGTTTTTGACATGCAGTTGTTTTGAAAAAACATGTGGGTTTTGACATGCAGTTGTTCCATAACAGATAATGTTCCAAGTGCATTTGAGATAGAAAATAATACCTTGAACATTTAAATGGCTCCAAACTATTTATTCTAAATAAATGATACTATTCTCTGCGCATAAAATTGTTTTGCACAGGCTACAGGAATTCTAAGGACCAAGAAACATGCAATGTGTGAGATTTGTAATTTGATCTCCCAATTCATTTTTGTAGCTTGTAGGAAGAAGGGGATTTGGATTGAGGCCCCAACAAGTGGATGAAGGTATAATCCTTTCTCCTGTGGCATTCCTGGTAAAAATCCCCCACCAGGCACTGTTAAACCCAGCAGGGAGAAAAAGACTGGTTGAGGATAGGCATATTTATTTTTTCCCCTTTCAGGACTAAGAGCAGGGGTTTTTTTGAACAGGAACGCACAGGATGTAGCTGTTCCCTCCTTCCAGGAATGCACAGTTCCGGCTGGCTTGGTGTCAGGGATGTGGCCTAATATGTAAATGAGTTCCTGTTGGGCTTTTTCTGCAAAAAAAGCCATGTGTGAAACAATGGTGACACCAGGGGGAATGGCCTAATACGCATAAGTTCCTGCTGGGCTTTTTCTACAAAAAAAGCCCTGACTAAGAGCAAGTTGTGGGGAGCCATTTCTTTCAGGAAAACAGTGCATGGGAAAGGCTTAACTCTCCTCCCCCAGCTCCATGTTTTCTAGATAGTTCATCCCCTTCCAAATGTGACTGAAATGCATTGAAAGATTTGATTGTGAATTTCCTGTGAACTTACTAGTTTTGTTTCTGAGCCTTAGCCCTTAGCTTGGAAAGCCCCTTCAGTCAACAGCCATTTTCTCTTGGGCACAGTATATCATTCATCAATGGCCTTGGGTTTCCTGCAGAGAAGATAATTAGATAAAATGTTATATAATAGTGTTTAAGTAGGTGCTTTGAAGTATATCACATTCAATCCAGTTACCTGGAAATCTGGTAAGAATGTTTATTGCCTTGAAAACATGAAGTTAGTGTAAACAGAAGATAGTTCCCTGGAGGGTTAAAAAAATCACAAATCTCTTTAATAACATTTTGGGAATGGGGATTTCTTTTTCCTACAGAGGAATTTTATTCAGCCTGGAAAGAGACCTTTGTCTTTCTTACTACCCACTGTTGTTCGACCATCAGAAGGGATGTGTGGGACTTACCTTTGTCTAGGAGCCAATGGTGGAGATAAAGCACTAAGCAGCATTACACAGGTCAGTTCTGAACACCACAGCATGGCCCCTAAGAAGCAGCACAGAGGGCCCCCCCAACCTTATCAAGCCCATGGACATGGTTGGGATTTTGAGCCACAAATGGCTGCTGTGGGAGATAGGACCAATCTCAAAATGGATGCTATAAGAAGCAGTTACAAAATGTTGGGAAGTTCCAAGTCAAACATCTTCCTGCAAAAGATGCAACTATTTTTGAAAGGGCACTCCCTGTAGAACATAAATGTAAGCCTTCTAAAACATAAAACAAGCCATGCTGGATTAGACCAAAGGCCCATCTAGTCCAACATTCAGTTCAGAGCGGCCAACCAGCTACCTATAGGAAGCCCTCAAACAGGAAGATTGTAATAGCATCATTCTGCTTGTGCTTCTGAAGAACCACCTGTTCTGCTAAGGTGGAGAAAGGCAGTTGTTTAGGGAAAGAAGCAAATGGGTACTAGGAAACACATCAGTGGGCACTAGTGTTGTAATTTCCGTGGTCTGGGCAGGGGAACTCCTGGCATTGACCCTCTGTTCCTTAGTGCCACTCAACAGAGCAATGGGGGGGGGGGAATTTGACATTGTGCCAGGGCTTTTTCCCTGCCAGATCCCACAGGAGCGGAGCTCTGCCTGGGCTGGCCAGGGCTCCAGCTGGCTCAATCTGCAATGCAGCAGATGCTTTCAGGCCTGGCAGTGTGCTCCCAGGTGTTCCCAGGCCTGTGCAGACATATCTTCTCACACAAGGAGGTTGGGTATGCCATGGGAGCATGGCTTTCTGTTATGATCCTCTCCCCATCTGCACAAAACTTTGTTGCTAAGGGTTTCTCAGAACTGTTACTATCTGTGTTTATTTTTAAACAGGTTTTAGTCAATGTTTTAACTTATAACAAGAACTTGAGTGAGAGCCTTTCCTTAGGCCGACTTCATCCTCATCTTCAGTCTAATGTCCTGGAGGTTGACAGTAAGTATGAGAAATGTAGAACACAAATCTTGGGTTTCTGTCCCCCTTTTGTTTTGTTTTACCCATAGAGTAGGGAGGCATTTTTGCAGCAGTTCTGAAATTAGTCTGTAATCTTTGTCACCTGCACCACGGGGGTGGCTCCTAACCATGGGCTGGATTCAGCCAGCTTTTTCACTCAAGCTCAACACTTCCACCAATGGAAAAATGAGAGATATTTCTGTTTTCAACCTTGCAATGCAGACCCTGCTTACATCCTCCCTGTTACTGGAGATCTGTCAAGTCCTGGGAGGCATAATTTTGGTGGGGCAAAATGGGAAATTTTGCTTCTTAATCATCTCTGTGATTGGAAAGAGTAGACCTGACAAGGGACTGCCTGTCAAAGGTCTCCCTTTCATTCCATATATCTGCCTGAACTGGAGAAGGTGACTCTTTGTTAGAAGATTGGGGCTCTGATTCAAAATTCCCACCAATGGGGCATGGCTGGTGAACTATTCCACAGGATCAGGCACGGTTTTGCACCTCGTATTTTGGAAGGCTGGGAGCAAAGCTTGCAGACTATGTGTGTAGCAGTGTATGAGAGGTGATGACAGAGGGGAGAAGGATCTCCTTTGATAGGCTCCAGATTGAAATTTACCAGGCCCTTGAAACAGGCTAAGTGACTCTCCTCATCTTGCCAGCCTTACCTTGTGATTTGTCCCTTTCACAAGCAAATAGGGTTTTTTGGGTTAGCTAAGAGCTATACACAAAACTTCAATTACCATAAGATCAGTCTTACGTCCTTTGAAGTTCATTTCTCTTTGCTCTTCTCTTTTCCCTTTTTTGTTGAGAAATAATTGGGAAACCTGCTTTCTTCCACTTTTGAAATATTTGCTTTGCAACTGTGTACTGAATGTTACTTTTCTAAGACACATAATTTGGGGAAATAGGTTGACGTGGGAAGGGAAAGCAGCACAGTATTGCTTGATCTTGTCAGTTCTCAGAAGCTAATCAGGTTCAGTGGATGGAAGACCACCACGGAAGGCTCTGCAGAAGAGGGCAATGGAAAACTACTTCTGCTTCTCACTTGCCTTGGAAGTCCCTTACTGGGGTTGTCATAAGTCAGTTGTGACTTGATGGCTCTTACACATATAGGTTGATAGGGACCACAATGGACCTGTTCTATACCCCCCTCCACTGAGAATGGAATGTCATGAACACCCCACTTTCTCCAGTGGTCACTGCAACTTCCAGTCAAGAGGATATCTGATACCCTTTAATGGGAACTAATATATGAGAAGGAAGGAGACGTAAAGGCTGTTGTATAGAGAATAACCTCATCTACAATTCCCTGTCAGGTGAGTTTCCTGAAGAAGATGTCAAGTTCTTAAGAAGCCAGGGTCAAGATGTGGAAAGAGTTGAGGTGCTTTCCCTAGTTCATGGAGCCAGAAGAACCAACAACTTCATAATTGGTGTGAAGGACCCAAGAAGTATGGACGCAGAAGGAGCCACAATCTTATAGCAACTCCTGGATGGGTTTGTTAATGAAATGAGGTCCCCCCCCCCCAAAAAAAATACAATGTGCATGTTCCTAAACAGTCCTTTTATCATTCCTTCTGGTGTGGAACAAACAGTGTTTGTTGTGGGATTATACATTGCTAAATAGGCCCCGTCTGCATTTCTGTAACTGAAACAAAGCAGCAAAAAAGGCTGATAAAAACCACAATATAGCCCTTAGATTTTTGGTTTTTTGAATGATTTTGAGTTACAAGAATCTCAGGCATTATTATATTAGGAACACAGGGAACAAGTTTAATTTAGACAGCATTTTGTTTAGGACTGATTCCTGCCATTTAACATAGCACAGAAAGAGATTTCTAAATGAGCATTGGGAACACTCAAGAAGAAAGCCACATATGCTATACCATTGGAGTTTCTCTGCTCTGTAAATGTACATATTTTGTCCTGAGGCAAGGTCTTTTAAGAACCAGTTTTACAGATACAAGTTTAAATAGGGAAGATAACATCTGTGAAGGGTGGCTTCACAGTGGCTGGTGTTTGTGATGTTACAAACCTATCTTCCTCCCCTCTAATTTCTGCAGCCATCTTGCAATTTCAGTTAGTGTTTGTGGAGTTTTTTTCCTTTGTAAGGCAAGGATAAGCACACAGATGTAAACACATATGTGCTACTTAAACACACACACACTTGATAACCTTCCTGACTCATGAAGTTAAGTGATAAACTGATGGATGATGCAGGATTTGACCTCCTCCTATGCTTCAACATCAGGATGAGTTGGGTTCTTATTGCAGGGGAAGAAGCTACTTCGAATGCTCTTTAAATAATATCCCTCTGTGTTCACCCATAAAGGTAGCAAATAGTTTGCCAACAACACTTTGCCAACACTTTAACTTCAGGGTGTTCACTTCAAGGATCAGGCAGATGATCTTTCTTTGTCTGGTACATTTATTTCTAATATATTAGTAACCAATTCTCGTCTTTTGGAATGTTTCTTCCTGAGTAGATGTGAATAAGCAGCAAAGGTTAGCCCCTAGGTATTCTCAAATATTTCCAATGAGTTAAGAGATTTGCATCGACATGTTCCAATAATTTCAAATTCTACCAATGTTTGTATTTATATAATCCTTTTGCCTGTCTGAAGTGGAAGTGGTACTTCCCCTTTTGTGGCATTGAATCAATGAAGTCTTGCTATTGATTTCAACATCTTAATGAGTTTCAACCAGGCCTCATTTTAGGCAGGAGCTCACAGGAGTGGAGCTCTGGAACCTCTAAATTGTATTGTGCTCTTTCTTTCTTACCCCCTTCCCCCAAATTCTTGCTACTCGGCTCCATTGTTCAAGCCCCCTGTGAGAATTTTGCATCATACCACTGTGGCCACACAGGAGAAAGTAATTTAGAAAGTAAGATGGAAGTAAGGTCTATTATGACAATTATAATTCAAGAAGCATTTTAAGGTACAAATAATTTAGTACACCTTCCGGTGATGTCAAGGCTGTGTGGCATATGCAAATGAGTTGTGCTAATGAGCTCCGGCACCTCTTTTTCTACTGAATGACCCTTGGTTTCAACCCAGTACTCCAGCAAACCCTCCCTATGGATCTGGGCTAATTCTAATGCAGAAAGCATTCGGCAGATTCCATGCTACCCTGCACTGAATTATTCCATTGTAGCCTTCCTGTTTGTTCCTTGGTTCCATGGTGCTGCAAGTCCCTTTCAGCTTCTTTTAGAATCTATTGGCAGTACCAAGATGATTCAATCATAAAGCAAGGCCAACCACAACAAAAAATGTAATCTAAGTTAATTTCCTTCTCACCTAAATGTTACAATCTAAAGATAGTTTTTAAACCATTATCTTTGGGAAACAAATGGAAAGAGATGGATTGGTGCTCATCCACCTAGATGATCCACTTTATTTTAATCCAGTGTTCCTTTTTCTTGATCTGGGCTGAAAGAAAAGCTAGTAAAATTATATCACAGCTTTGCTTATATTATTCTTTCAGCTGATATTTTCAAATGTACATTATAAGCAAAAATCTTAAAACATTTTATATTGCCATTTTCTAAGGATTAAAAGTAGCTATAATCTTTCCACCACTCTTTTAGTAAGTTATAATTTTAATTGACTTGTAGCTTTTCTTTCTGATCTTTTCTCACTTCTTTTCGTTAAAAACTTTAAGTGGAGTTTTCACAAAATGCCCTTATCCTGATATAAACCAACAGTTCATGTCTTGTTTATCTAAATTGCCGACAACACATTTTATACAGTGTTAAAAAAGAAATAAGCTATTGATTAATTTAAATAAAGACAAATTAGACCTGGATAGCCCAAGCTAGTCAGATCTCAGAAGCTACGTGGCCCTGGCGAGTATTTGGATAGGAGACCTTCAAGGAATACCAGGGTTGTGATGTGGAGGCAGGCAATGGCAAAACATCTCTGAACATCTCTTGCCTTGAGAATCTTACAAGATCACCATGTCAGCTGTGACTTGACAGTGCTTTCCATCACCAGAGGCAGTTAGACTCTGACCAATTTTGCACTCACCTTACGCCACTCTCATGTTCATCTTCTCAGCAGAGCTTTCTTCCGATTTCCCGCTATCTGCCCCGGGGCTGCAGCAAGGATCGGCATTTTTGCGTAGCAAATAGAAACTGGTTTTTAGCGGTTTCTGTTTGCTGTGCAGAAATGACTATCCTTGCTGCAGCCCTGGGGCAGATAGTAGGAAATCGGAAGAAAGCCACGCTGAGAAGACGAACGTGAGAGCAGCATAAGGTGAGTGCGAAATCAATCAATATTTTTTTAAAAAAATAGGGATATAGCTTATGCAGACATTCCAAAGACTTTTTTGAAGTGATGCAGTTAGTATTAATGAGGCTAAATTAGACTTATTTCATAGAGAGTTGATTTGTGCTTGTGACTAAGATAATTTTGCCAGTGACTGAGGCTTCACTGGGCTGGTTTGTGAAGTATGAGAACAATTAACACTTGTTGAAACACAAGATGGCGGTTCAAACAAACATGGGCCATTGCTGCAGGTTGTTTCCAGGGGGATCACCCAGATCACACTATGCTGCTAGTTTTCATATGCCACAAACCAATTATCAGACGCTCCCCTTACAGTGTATAAAAATATTTCAACCTACAGTTGGATGCCAGATACGGTTCAGATGGAAGACAAAGATAAATGAATTTTGTTCTACGCCATCTAAATCAGGGAAGCTGTGCTCCTCTTGGGATATCTCTTGTTTCCAGGGCTTTTTTTGTAGAAAAAGCCCAGCAGGAACTTATTTGCATATTAGACCACACCCCCTGATGCCCAGCCAGCTAGAACTATGTTCCCGCTCAATAAAAGCTCTGCTTGTTTCTATGAAATATCACAGCACTTTAACATTTTTAAAAATAAATTTCCCCTAAAATGATTTCAAGATGTCAATGCCTAATTTCTGTTGGTTTGCTACATAATATTGTCATACCTATTTCTATTGTACATATTCCATATGTATATCTGCTAACAGTTGTCTTGGTGTTATAGGTCTTATGTCACAATGAACTGGAATCCAGTGAATACTGTTTTATTCACGTGCCAAATTTCATGTCTCAGAAAAGATTTGTATGATACTTTTGTATGATGCAATGGCTAAGCTTCATGAAGGGCATGTGCTGACTTTCTAGCTATATTAAAGCCAGTTCCCAAAGTTCTGTCTACCACACTCTAGCATGGCCAGGGCTTTTTTTGAGCAGGAACACATAGGAACACAGCTCCAGCCAGCTTAATGTCAGAAGGATGTAGTCTAATATGCAAATGAGTTCATGTTGGGCTTTTTCTACAAAAAGACCTAAGTGAAACAACGGTGTAATCAGGGAGTGAATGGCCTAACATGCAAATGAGTTCCTACTGGGCTTTTCCTACCAAAAAAACCCTGAGCATGACCAAGAAACAGAGTCATAGGAATGAAAGAATAGGATACTGAGGTGGTAGAATGGACTCACCACTCCAAACTACAGAGCTCTGGAAATAACAAACCAGCACAGTAAGAAAAGAAAGGGAATAGATAGAAACTTTCCCCATTTTGTGCTTGATTTCTGTTTTCATGGAGTTTCAAAGCTATAACATGAGGTACACATTCATTTTATATGCTCTGACACCAACTCCTACATTCTCCAGTATGTGTGGTTAGATGAAGGGGGGGTGCTGCTAGGGCAAGACAGTTCTAAATAGCAATCTGGAGCATAATACCTGAGGAAACTTCCTTTCTGCCTATAAGGGACAGGTCTTACCTTCTCTCAAGGGTTGTCTCTTAGTTCCTCCTTTTACTTTCTCCCTTATCTGTGAAATGTTTGAAAATAGCCGATGATTAGGAGGGAGGGGACTTGGTCCCAGGATATATTGCCTTACCAGATAATTTAGGCATTACCTTCCATAGTCAACATGAAAAATCCCTTCCCAGGGTCATGACACATGGCAGGGAATACTACTTCTACCATGTATGAAGTCTAAATGCATATGGTGTTTATACACCAGCACTGTTTCCAGCATGCAAGTACTGCAGCACACATTAAGATTAATATACATAGATTACCAGCACAGGGAAGATTTTGTGACAACAACCATCACTAGTAAGTAAGCTAGCCAACAGATTGATGGTAGCAGCATTGATATGTTAGATAGGGCAGAGGTTCCTGGATGGACTCAGGTGACCTATTCCTACAGTTCAAATGATGACATTAAGATATAAATAGTTGTTATGTAAATATATTTAAATACTCAGGATAGATTTAGCTTAGCTTTTATAGAGTTGGCTTTTCAACTTGAATAAGGACTTTCAGGAATAGGTCGGTTCCCACCCTTAGCATTTCTTTATTTCTCACTCAGTCAGGATAACCAAGGTTTATGTATCAGGGTTTTGTGGTTTTTTACAAACTGGGGACCAATGAGACTTACAGGAGAGCAAAATCCAATCCCTCCACCCTCTCTCTTCCAGGATTTTTCTTCTTCCCAATTTCCCACTCTTTCTCCCCGCCTCCAACTTTTCTTCTCTCCATTTCCCCCACACATGCACTTTGTCTGTCTTCCCAGCCTTTTCTGTACTTTGCCCTGCTCTTCTCTTCCTCTCCCAGTTGCTTCTGCCCCTGATTTCACCCAGCATTCTGCTGGGTTGCCTTGGCCCAAGCGTCATTGCTTTGGTTGCTAAGACCCCAGAGTACTGACTGTGATCTTGTAAGATTTTTTTAATAACTCAGGCATTATTCTCTGTTTGTGGGGAATTTTAAAAACCCTACCTGCAAGCTTTCAATTTCTGCCAGATCTGTACCCCCCTCCCCCATGTACATAGCTCCATTGTGTGGCTTTTTAAAATACACATTCTGGGACTGTATTCAGAATAATATATAAAAGTGGAGGACCTGAAAAACTGGTGAAGGGAATTCCATTCCCCTGTCTTGCTCACTGGGCCACCCCCTTGCCAGGCAGTTTACCCACCTGCAGCATCACCACCTCTGCCAGCCTGGCTCATGTAGCTAGGTGATTGCCTAGGGTGCCGGCCTTCTGGGGCACCTAATATGGCACCCTCCATGTGAGTGGGGGGGCATCAGAAGTTAGCCTTGCCTAAGGTGCCAGACAGTCTAGGGCCAGCCCCGAGTGGCTCCCACTCAGGGCTGGCCCTAGACTGTCTGGCACCCTAGGCAAAGCTAACTTCTGGTGCCTCCCACCCCGCAGAGATAACAACACCAAGTCACATGGGGTGCCCATTTTGATGCACCCGGAATGCTGGCACCCTAGGCAATTGTCTAGTTTGCCTAGTGGCAGGGCCGCCCCTGCTCCCACGCCTCCCTTG
Organism: Heteronotia binoei; assembly: GCF_032191835.1. Lineage (NCBI taxonomy): Eukaryota > Metazoa > Chordata > Lepidosauria > Squamata > Gekkonidae > Heteronotia > Heteronotia binoei. Next base: position 52,137,028 of record NC_083224.1, read on the forward strand.
CTGCATCACCAGCCTACAGTGCCTCTGTCTGAGCAGCACATGGGTGAGGACTTCCTTTTTCTTTTGCTCCCTAAAAATGGCAGCAGAGATGTCACAGTGTAGAACTGCAAGACGTCTGTTTTTCTGTCCATATTTTAATTTTTAAAATTATGTTTGGGTTTGTATATAAACTGAAGGCTAACCCAGGCTTGTACCTGACTCCAGTGTGCTGATTTATTGGTCCACACACTGAGGTATTAGATACATGATTATTCTTCTTATGAGCTCAAGGCAGTAATGCTATTACAGAGGGCCATGGGACAGAAAACACTGTTTTAGACCTTCTGATTCCTGCTGTGTGGACATGCAATTGGTCTTCACAGCTAGAGGGCTGGAGATTGCATTACAGTGTTCCAGTGGTCACTGCAGGGATGGTCTAGGCCTTGCCTTTACTAGCTGGGGAAAATGTTTGCCATTTCTCAGGCATGGGAATATTTTGTGTATTCTTCACTATGTACAATAACTCAAAACCATTAGTGCAGGAGCCTTTGCTCAGAGAGAGCCAGTTTGGTGTAGTGGTTAAGTGTGCGGACTCTTATCTGGGAGAATCGGGTTTGATTCCCCACTCCTCCACTTGCACCTGCTAGCATGGCCTTGGGTCAGCCATAGCTCTGGCAGAGGTTGTCCTTGAAAGGGCAGCTGCTGTGAGAGCCCTCTCCAGCCCCACCCACCTCACAGGGTGTCTGTTGTGGGGGGGGGAGGTAAAGGAGATTGTGAGCCGCTCTGAGACTCTTCGGAGTGGAGGGCGGGATATAAATCCAATATCTTCTTCTTCTTCTTCTACTAAAATCATAGTGCTGAAAGGTAACTAAGAGGGAATATTTCTGTGCCTGCTCAATGCTTGGTTATGGCTGAAGAAGGAATTCTCATCTACATTAATGACTCTGAATATAGAATTGGAGGTAGTAGTTGTCAAGGAGTCACCCTCTTGAATCCCTCTTTCTCTCTCCCCCTGTGAGTGTCTGAAAGGGTTTGGTACATGCAGGTGGGGGTATCCCAACTCCTTTAAATAATTCCTTTCTTCCCCATCATTCCTCCTGAACCTCTTCTTTGGTAGCCTGCCAGCAGCTAGAGGCTGTATCTTTCCCCCCCTCCTGTGCCCTAATTCATTAGAGGTGGATGTATGTGAAAGTGTTGTGTGTGTGAGAGAGAGACAGAAAGTGAGGACAAGCCTCCCATCCCTTAGCTTTAGCTGTTTTAGTATTTCTGCATGATAAAATGACTAGCCACATAGGTGAGGGGTGAAAAGTCAGATCACACCAAAAATCTTTAAAAGAAAAAAATATTTAATAATTAAGCATTAATCAGAACACATTTGAAGTTGTTGCAAATTATTAGAAACCCCCCTCCCAACCCCCCCCCCAGAATAATCAGCTAATTCTAAACTAACCAGTATATCAATTCAGCTTTTATCTACTAGAAACAGGTGCAAGCAGAAACTTTGAAAAAGACTGTTTCCTAGCCTTAGCCATGCTTTAACCCTCCCCCGTCCTCAGTTCCTCTTTCTTGGCATGAATTGCCAAACCAGTCCAACAGTTTTAACATTTTGTCTCCAGTTTGGCAATGTCTTTGTGGACCTAATCAAACCCTTGTTCTTGGATAAACACTTCTTGCCAAGTGACTACTAACCATTCATCTCAAAGCCGTGGTAAGCTTTTTTTTTTTTTTAAAGGATGCCTGAGCTGGAAATTACAAACCATCCATCTTAGTTTTGGCCAGATGGCTGTTTGAGTTCCCCAGTAAATCCGTAAATCATCTGTTATCCTAAAACAGTCTTCCTCTAAACGTGAGAATTTCCTTAATTGTCCCACATCTCACAAGCAAGATTGTGTGTGATTTCAAGGCATCGTTCCAGCTATTTCTTCTCAGAAGTTAGTTGATGTTAATAGGAAAAGGGCATGATTTTTATATAAGTGGCATAAAAATGAACAAACCTTCAGTGTTATGCAATTCTTCCATGATATCCCCTCTATTTTATGAGGGTTCCCAGACTACAGCAAGACCCTAGATAATCTTTCTGGGTTGATTCTGTGATCTGCATGTTGTTTTAGCTAATGTCTTTTTATTTCTAGACAAAATGTGTTGTGACCTACTAAATAGTGACCAACATTAGATCCTACTGGTTTTTTCACTGGTGAGAAAGGGAAGAGGGTATCCATTTGCCCACCAAAAAGACTGTGCATGGCATTATGGACTCACACATGGGATGGGGGCTATAATAAGAATAGGAATTAAATGAGGCCAAGTGAAAAATCTGGCCAGATCTAACCCACAAATTGAGAAGAGCAAACAAAATTTCAGCAGACTACATCTCCCTCCCTCATATACTTTCCATCATTGATCAAATGTGTTGACCACATATGTGTACTTTGCTGCCAGAAACCAAAATGTTTAATTCCACCAGAAGGTAAAATGCAAATTAGAAAAATACACAAGTTACATAACATTAACAGAACAAAGTTAATAAATACAAATGTAAAAAGGTCATGTTTATTGTACAGCATCATTTTTATTTGAAAATGATACATTAAAAAAGTATTGTAATCACAACTGTGACTTTAATTGTACAGAAAACAACTGTATCCACACATTTTCCCACCAATAACAAAAGTGCTGAAATAAAGACAATTTTCTTTTCTATTACTTATAAAAGTATGTCTTGCATGCTTTTCAATTTTTGGCTTGTTACAGCTGTAATCCTGAAACCAATTAATCATAGCAGTACACCACTGGAATGAATTGCAGAATTAGTAGTGTGCAGTGGGTTTAAAGGCTGTATGTTTTCAAAATCTCTTTTCTTAAATAAAATGCTCTACCCATGGCACTGATCTAGGGTTTGAAAACATGAGCAAATTTTGAGCTACAAACGGAAGATTTTTCTGTGCCTTTACTTACAGAACTTCTCAAAAATAGATGTTTGCATTTTTTAAAAAAATCAGTAATTCTGTTTAGGCCCACTCATGGGATACATTGTCACATATAAAAACAGGTGGAATACTGGCAAAAACACTTTGGTTTTGTAGGATCTCAGGATCTGCCATGATACACCAGGGTCCAGTTTGGCTGAAGTACGTACCTTCCTCTGACCTTAGACAGAGAGAGGAAAGGGTGGAACACTACCCTATTCTTCCTCTCCTATAGCTCCACTCACTTCAGAACAAGGAGCCAGAGCTGGTCTATCCTCTTCCCTCAAGCCTTTTGAAGGTCCTAGCAGGCCAGTGGCTGCCCTCTACCCAGAAGTGCAATGAGGGCATGGCCAACAGTGACTTCTGTGCAATTTCTGCCTTGTCCCTCCCTTTCCTTGCCCCCCAGGGTGGAGCTTCTGATAGCTGATTGTCAGACAGCTGTCTGTCAAATGGCCAGCTGTCAGTGCCTGCCTAAGTCTTATATCCAAGTAGGCAGCCATGTTGGTCTGAAGTAGTAGAACAAAATAGGAGTCAATTGCACATTTAAGACCAACTTAGTTTTATTCAGAACGTAAGCTTCTGTGTGCATGCACACTTCTTCAGACGAGGAATGAGGTACAGTAAGCAGAGCCACACATAGCCGGTGGGTTTTGAAATAGTGGTACAAAGTTAAAACCCAATAGCAGAATAGTAAAATTAACAAATTCAGAAAACCTTTGATCTGGGTTGCATTAGCGTGGGAAACCATAAAACAGTAACATGTCAGAATGTGAGAATGCCTGTTAATTATTCTATTGCTAATAAATCTAGGTCAAAAAGAGGACATTTCTTTCCCAGAAGTTTTTCATGTCCAACTAATTTACCTTTTAAATGTAACATGAATATATACAATATATATAGATTGCCATTAGGAAAAAATGCATTAAAATACAGTGGAAGATGGGTTTAGTATATGTAATGAGATAAACAGCCAATTTCCCTTGTTTGAGTATGTCAATACAAAAGCATTATTCTGATACACTATCCTAAAAGAGAAATACATTGGAATACTGTGGATATATCACCATACTTGGTGAAAGTGGATTTAGCATATGTAATGAGATAAAAAAAAACCCATCTCTGTTCAGTCCTGGGGAGGGGTTTGTTCCAAGTTTCATAATAGTTTGTAATTCAGCAATTCCCCTCTCCATTTTGTTCTTGAAGTTCTGAGAACTTTGTGAATTTGAGATATTTGTGAATTTCCTACATAATGCAGGGGGTTGTACTAGATGACCCTGGATGTCTTTCCAGCTCTATGATTCCATGATCACATGGCCCATGTGAATGTGGACTTTCCTCAGACATAGCCTCTATACATATGAGAATGGCTTCAGAGCACCAATGTAGAAAAATTGTCTCCTCTGCAGTCTTCCACTGTCTACTCTTTTAGATTGCTCAAGAATATGGATATAGTGTGAGTTCCAAAAAGTGGGCTGACTTGAGGGGAGGTGGCTGATATGGACCTGGACATAAGAACATGTACACAATATTACTTGCTATTCAACAGATATGCTAAGTCAGGGATGTCAAATGTCCAACCTGTGGGCCAGAACCAGCCTGCCCAGGGCTTTAATCAGGCTCATGGGTCTCTTTTCTCCCCTTCCCTCCTCCTATCCTCACCCTCTGAAGCTCCAATGCTGCCAAAGTTCCAAGCTCCTTCTGCTTTGTCTTTGCAGGCTAAAGCAGGAAGCAATTTGGGGCTTGCAAAGTTGCAAAGAAAATGTGGAATGGACTTTCCATTAAGGTCTCTGTGCCCAGATAGCAGAGATCTTAATGGAAAATCCATTCCATGTTTTCCTTGCACCTTTGTCTGTGCTACAATGTATTTTAATGGAGCTCAGTTTCACTTTTCAGTATTTATATGGCCAGTTAGATGTTGTTTCTTGCTGGAGTTGTGTGATCTTGCAAATAAAGGGTTGATGCTTTGAGCCAGCATGTCTCTGCTGAATGGACCTTAGAATTGGTGCCTACTGAGAACTCTAACCTGGGAACCCAGAGTCAAAGAGGGATATTACACTGAAGAGCCATGGAAGGGGGAGAAGCTTGCAATGCCCAGCCATTTCATATTTTCCTAAGCCCACAACATTTTATATTTTTGTTTATATTTTTCATTTCTGCTGTGATCTTTGTGCTTTTTTTTGATATTTTATTTTTAAAATTGCATTGCCAAATCCCACTATTCCCCTATCTTCTGTTTTAAACAAAACATTGCAAAAGTTTCAAGCATGTTTGTATTTTAAGTAAAAAACAATATCTTTAATTGTGTTTCTCTGTATCCTTTACAACGTTTATATCTCCACTACCTGGCATTGCATTTTATGATATGCATCGCCTGGCCCCACAAAGTTCCATTTATATCAGATCCAGTCCTCATAACAAATGAGTTTGATACCCCCCCAGTTCACCAGAGATGAATGGGTGGTGTTTCCCCCATTTTTAATGGATGTTTTTGGTTTGAGTGGGGATACTAATTGTTAAATACTGGGTTCTACATGGAGAAGTTCACCCAAGTACATGCTTTATTGGCAACTACACACTAAAAGCAACATGGTGGGGCTGAGACCCTGCTCATATGCATGCACCCTGGAACACCCCGTTGAGTCCCATACCAAATCACTGTGGTCAAGTTTTGCACCCCGAACCACTCATTTGTTCATTTGCAGAGTTCAAATCCGTCCAGGTGACCTGTGGCTTCCTGTGGTTCCGTGTAAGCGTGCGAAGCAATAAATTCAGTACATAACACTAATATAGCTGGGTGACTGTAAATAAAGAACCAAGTTATATGCCTCTTCTGAATCAATCAACAAAATAGATCAAGGATTTGATTTTGTACTAGGAGAACATTTTTGCTTTTATGCAAGATGAAATGTGGGAGTGTATTGACCTGAGAGCAGACACAGAACTTTCCAGTCTTAGACCATGCATTGCTGAGGGCATCACTGTTCTGCTTTCAGCTGGAAGTGTATTAAAGCTGAGGTTCATACCACTATCACTATTAAAACTGTGCAGTACTCTGTTCCTATACAGTGAGAACCATGATACATTTTCTCAGAAGTCCCATTCAGTGGCTATCAGCAGTATCGCAGCAGATCCTTTAATTCGTAATTTCCTCATCTCATTTCCTTTTTCCCAGCCCCACAATCTTCTCTTTGATTTAACTGGTCACTGTAGAGCACTCAGAGCTGAAAATCATTTTATAAAATGTCAAGCTTTTAAGGAAAATGCCAAATAATGTATGAGTCCATGCAACCCAGGGCTTTGTTTGTAGAAAAAGCCAAAGAGGGACTAATTTGCATATTAGGCCACACCCACTGATACAAAGCTGGCCGAAACGGCATTCCTGTGCATTCCTGCTAAAAAAACCAACAACCCTGCTCTTACTCATTTTTATATAATCAGTGTTTTAACTGAACACTTTCTGATTTCATTTCCTCTCCACAATCTGAGGCTGTTTAAAAATAATGAAGGAAGCCATGATGCAGGGCGTTTTAAAATGCAGTACAATCCATATTATCAACCAGGTCAGCAGTCTGACCACTTACCCTGCCAGGCATATCAGTTTTGCTTTGCCAGTAGACTGGCTGGCACCCAAATTCTTTTTTTAAAAAAATTGGCACAACCCAGGTCTCAAAAAATCTCCTCAAAAACTGCACAAAGTAGATTAGATTGAAAAGCTGTGCCCAAGATCATTCATCACCACCACCACCACCACCAATGCATATAGTTTTCAATGTGGTCTTATCTGTAGATATTCAAATCTGACAAGACAGGACTTTATGCAAACCTGGCAAAAGCTCTAGGTTTGCAGAAAATCCTGAAAGCTTAAAAAAAGTCAACACTATGGGGTTAAAAAAAACCCTCTACAAAATAATAGAAACAGCCTATAGCTTTAAGAAATGAATGCCCTAAGTCCGCGGTCCCCAGCCTTTTTGGCACCAGGGACCAGTTTTGTGGTAGATAATTTTTTCATGGGGGGGGTGGAATGATTTGAGGATGATACGTACCCAGAGCGCAGCTCCCCCTGCCCCCTGACAGAGAAAGTCCCTGCACTTAATGGGGATTCTGGGATCTGTACAGCCCTGCCTGGAAAGAAACTTGAACAAATTGCCAAGCAGGTGAGTCCCGGGCTGTGGTTGGGCAAGGAGGAGCTGCTGCCCACTTCACCCTTGAGTCATTTGTGCAGCTGAAGCATGGTGGGGAACCCATCCCCTCCTCAGATAGGACAGACACTCCTCTGCACAGCAAAGTTGCTCTGAGAAACAACTCAACACTGAGAGTGAAGCAGGAGCCACAAGTAAGGCAGGTCAAGCAAAGAGGAGCTCCTGGGCAGCAGTGCTGAAGTGGTGCATGACAAGACCCTGAGGCTCTGAGCCCCCTCCGATTACAGCTCACTCGCTCTCACACACCCTTGAACTGTGTGGTCACTGCTTACTGGTTGGGTACCATCCTGGTGGTCATGCACATCAGGGGAGGAAGCAGAGCGGTGAAGCCTGCCTGAAGGAGTAGGAAGGAAGAAAGCAGCGCTTGGTAAGAGAGGAAGGCGGCAGGCACATAGGCACCACATGCTCACTCTCTCACTCTCACTCTGCACAGTTGCACTGCTGCTTCTGCCCCTAAGTGTCCTTCTTGTGTGCGCATAAACACAGCAGCAGCCCAGCAAGTTGAATCATCCCAATACTGCCTCCTGGCCACCAGAGGCACCGATGCCTGCCCGACACCTGGAAAGGGGGAAAAAGAGCCAGGCAAGGCTCCATGGCTGGACAGGGCAGCTGGGCTCAGAGATTCATCTGGTTGGCACAGAGATCTCTTCTCCACTCCAAGATCCAACTATGCTGCTTGCCTGCCACTCACCTCCCGTGTGGCCTGGTTCCTGAACAGCCATGTACTGGTCCGCGGCCTGGGGTTTGGGGACCCCTGCCCTAAGTGACCATTGCTGACAGTACTGTCAGCCCTCAAGCCTTGGTTTTGCTCAGTAACAGGTGGAGGAAAGGGGGAGGGGCCCTGTCCATGGTTGTTTTGGCCTCTAAGGCTTCTTGCCAGGTGGCCAGGTGGCATACTAAGCGTGTCCTACCTGGCCTACTGGGTCACACCAGCCCTGGCAGCCATCTCACAAAACCTTGTATGGTGTAGCACTAAAACTTTTGAATTAGCATATGGGAGACCCAGGTATGAATTCCTACTCTGCCATGGAAGCTAACTGGATAACTTTGGGCCAGTACACATTCTCAGTCTAACCTACCTCTAGGGTTGCCAAGTCCAAATCAAGAAATATCTGAGGACTTTGGGGATGGAGCCAGGAGCAAGGTTGTGACAAGCATAATTGAACTCCAAAGGGAGTTCTGGCCATCACATTTAAAGGGACTGCACACCTTTAAAATGCCTTCCCTCCATTGGAAATAATGAATAGGGACATCTTATTTTGAGGCTCATAGAATTGGACCCCTTGGTCCAATCTGTTTGAAACTGGGTGGGGGGGGGTAGGGGGGTTGAAGAGAGGCACTGGATGCTATGCTGAAAATCTGGTGCCTCTACCTCAAAAAACAGGGGCCCCCCAGAGCCCCAGATACCCACAGATAAATTCACCATTATACTCTGGGAATCGATCTCTGTAGGGAATAATGGAAGAAGATATTGAATTTATATCCCGCCCTATACTCTGAATCTCAGAGTCTCAGAGCAGTCACAATCTCCTTTATCTCTCCCCCTCACAACAGACATCCTGTGAGGTAGGTGGGGCTAAGAGAGTTCTTACAGCAGCTGCCCTTTCAAGGACAACTCCTACGAAAGCTATGGCTGACCCAAGGCCATCCAGCAAGTGCAAGTGGAGGAGTGGGGAATCAAACCCGGTTCTCCCAGATAAGAGTCCGCACACTTCACCACTACACCAAACTGGCTCTTGGAGTGGAGTGCCCAGCAGACATTTCCCTCCCCCAACCTGGCTTTCTGATGACTCTGAAGCGGTGGGAGGGCCTCCAAACCGTGGGATTCCCTGCCCCCACCTGGGGATTGGCAGCTCTACCTACCTCACAGGGTTGTTGTGTGGATAAAATGGAATGGAGGAGAATGGTATAAGCTGCTTCGGGTTTCTTATAGGGTTGCCAGCCTTCAGGTGGGGCCTGAAGATCTCCCACTTTTACAACTGATCTTCAGCTGGCAGAGATCCACTCTACGGCATTGTACCATGCTGAAGCCCCTCCCCTCCACAAACCCTGCCTTCTCCTGCCTCCACCCCCAAAATCTCCATGTATTTTCCAACACAGACTTGGCAAGTGGCAACCCTATTTCATTACAGAAAAATGTGTAATACAAATAAAGTGAATTTAAAAGAAGTAGCTGGAGATAATAACGGAAAGCTAAAAGGTAGGTAGGTAGGTCAGTCAGTAGGAAGGCGAGAAAGAAGCAAGGAAAGGTGAGATTATGGGAGCTGCCAGAAAGAAGGAAAGCAAAAATTGTTTGTGGAAGGGGGTACAAGGGAAAGTCTGTTGCTCCCCTGCAAGTCTTTGTGGGTTCTCTACTGTATTACTGGGTCTGTCTTGATGCCTGGCATTATGCACCTGGGCCATAGTTTTCCTGAGTAGAGACTGGCAGGAGGGAAGGCAGGAAAGCTGAAGGGGGACGTATAAAGGTGGGTGGTGGTGGTGAGTAAGAAGGAGAGAAGGAAGTAGAAGGGAGATGCTATGGAGGCTTTCAAGGAAATGAAAGAGACAATAGCTAGGGAGGGAGAAATGAGATTTCCACCCCCCACCCCCAATTCTTTGCAGGTCACCCACTTACAGAATTTTATAGTTAAAAACAGATTTTGAGCTCAGGCTTTTGTGGCCTCAAAGCCACTGGTTCTCAGGTTACACAGAGTTCTACAGCAGGAAGTAAGTAAACGGAGTTACAAAGTATATTGAGTTGGGCTGAACTTGATGCATATACAATGAATTCTAAACAGTTACATTTTTTCTAAATCCATTGAAGTCTTACATAGGTGTAACTCTGTTTAAGATTGCACTGATAGTGTATTTATGGAAACAAAACAGACTTGGTGCATTTTAAAATCAAGCAAACATCTGAACATGGCATGATCTGGATATGGCTAGAACGTGATGATGTTTTGATTACATCTGATCAAGAGCCAGTTTAGCATTGTTTCTAGTCGCAGCTGACCCAAAGAAGTAAAATATGGGATATGGGGGAAGCACCGTGCAAAAATGTAGAGCTTCAGAGTCCCCTGTGATGTTTATTTGAGAGGAGAAAAGCAGATCAGACCAATGAGACAATCGGATCCCAAGCAGGGATGGAGGAAGGCTTGGATCCAGCCATGCCTAAACAAAAATGTACTTAGCACAATTCCGCATGCTTGTTCAAGGAACAGCAAAAAGACCGCAGCAACGCCTGGCACTTCAATATAATTTTTAAACGAAATAACAACGTGCATATCATATGGAGTAATGCAATGGCACAACTGATGGTTTGCATTTTTGTCGTTTTTTAAATTGTGTTAGAAGAAATCCCCGACGCTGCCTTGCTGTTCATGCAGAAATCTCTTCCTCTGAGGATAAACTGACAGACGCTGGGTCGGAACTATCCGCGTTAGGTGGACACAGCTTTCGTTTCTTTGGCGGGGGGGGGGGGAGTACTTTACAGGTGTGGCTGAGACCTGTGGAGGGAGTGGGACTCGCCTGAGGCGAGTGTCCAACGCTACAAAACTCTCCTCGGGTCTTCAGATGGCATATATGGAGCGAGGGGAGAAATGGCTTCACAGCTATCATCGACGGCAGTGGAGAGAAGCAGACACTAGCGTGCATAAACAGCCACACGCGCACATACTCCTTTGAGAGAAGAACACTCGCGCGCTCCTTCCAGTCGAAGAGCGCGCGGAAGAGGTGGGCGGGGAGGAGCTGAAGGAGAGGCGCGCGCGCTCGGCACTTCCAAACCGGGGGCGCGCTCCCGGTCCGAAGCGACGCGCGCAGCCGGCGTGTCACGTGGCCTCCCCGAGGAGGCGGAGCCGCGGCCGGGCTGAGGGTCGGTGTCCTGGACCTTCGGGCTTGCACTGACTTCCCCCTCCCTTCCCCTCCGCCCCGGCTCCCCCCTTCTCCAGCCCCGCAGCCTTTTGTGTTTTCCCGCGCCTGGCGCGGGCGCGTTGAAACGGGAGCAGCGCCGCCAGGTGAGCGCGCGGGTCCGGTTCTGTTTGTCTCCCTCCCCCTCCCCCCCGGTGTGTGTGTTGGTGCTGAGGCGGGGCCGGGTGGGTGGGAGGGCTGCACCGGTGAGGGGGGCCGAGCGACGGTCGAGGAGGGGAGGGGTAAACACGGCCTGGTCAGGGGCGCCCCCGGGCCAGAGGAGGAGGAGGAGGGAAGGGGGCGAGCGGGCCTGGGGCTGCAGCGGTGCTGGCGTGGCCTCTTGGAACCGGGGTGAGGCAGAGTCCTGGAACTCCCTTCTGGAGAGGCTTGCAAGCGGGGCGGGGGGGAGTGCCAGGGCCCAGGCAGGCCTGGCGGTGCTGAGGGTGGCAAGGTAGGAGAGCGGCTACCAGAGGCTCTGGGGGAGGGGAAAGTTGCAGGATGTTGGGTCCTATAGTGTGAGCGGTTGGTTAGGCTGCCTCCCTTGAGATCTGATCCCTCCCCTTGAGATCTAGGGTAGGTTTAGGGAGGACAGGTGGGTAAAGGACAGGATTTGCACAAGTTATAAGAAAATTGGACAATGATTGTTTTAGGTTACAGTTTTAAAAATACTTTCCTGGGAGTGAGCCCCACTGAATAAAATGTTTTTCTTCTCATAAGACCTAGGATTGATCCCATAGTAGCCACCTTTAGGGTATTCTTTTTGTCTTCCAGCCCTGTGCTAAATAACCTGGTACCCACATTGACAGTAAGGCTGATCTCTTCTTGAGATGCCTGAAATGGTCAGTTGGAAGCAGGCCTTATGCTGCTTTCAGAACCCTGAAGACAACTTCTGATTAATTCATCCTGTGACCTTTTTCACTGTTCACCCATGAGAATTAGAACATACTAATTCCAGTTTTATAATTGGGATCGGCTGGGATAATGTTGCATTTTTAAAAATACCCATGGAATGTACTTAGTTGGGTTTTTTTAGTCTCCTGTTTGATGTTAGAAAAAGTAGATAGAATTACTTCTTGTCACATAGACCAGTTGTTTAGGTAGTCCTGGAGTGAAGTAGCATCACTGATATTTCAGCTCTTATGTTAGTATTTTGTTTCATATTTGATGTTTCAGGTACAAAATACGTATTTTAAGAAGCCTTTTGAAGTCTGACAAATTCTGGAAGGCAATTAGTGTACTGTCAAGCTTGTGGATTGATAGTACTTGTGACTTTGATCTTGGAGGTTGTCCCCAGGACCAGTTTATCCTTGGATAACCTCAGGGAAACGCATTGTCCTTGGATGATCCTGTCAAAAGGGGTTCAGAACCCATAAATGTTTGTTTGTTTATAACACTCACTGATAGGTTGTTTATAAAATATTTGCCTGCATAATAAAACAAAATAATTAAAACAACATATGTGCTAAAAACAACTTTTAAAATTAGCAGAATATGTAAATATGTCCATGGTTAGGACACAGATTGTTATTCATTGTCTTTTAAAAGCAATTCATTGTATAATAATTGTTGTCTGATTATGTTATTGAACTATGATTTACAAATCCAGTTAAATATTTGGAGGGTGGGGGTCTGAGATCATATCTAATTAATTGTTCTGTCTATTCTGGGTTTGCAGTCTTACTGTTTTCTGCTTTAAAAAGTGAACTCACAAGGTTACTGTGTGTTAAATTTGGTGAAGGGAATTCTAGCCTTGAAGAGTGTTTGCATTTAAATTTTACGTGCTTTCTCTTCCTTTAAAGAGATTACCTGAAAGCAGTAAATACTCCTCCAATAATTACAGTGCAAGGCCAGGTCCAGAGAGAGTATCTGTTATATTTTTGTTCACCTCTTGTAAATGTAAATTTGTATCTGAAAGGTGGGACCGTTTCATCAGTCAGTGCTCATCAAATTTTTGTCTGAAGTACCTTGAAAACAAATTATGACCAATCAGACCTGTCTGCTTATTGTGTAAAAACAATGCTACTATGAGGAAAATATTGAAATTGTGTTACGTAGATTGTTAAGAAAGAGAGAGATGCAAAATAATTCATGTTTATTCATAAGTACTTATTTTCCTGAAGGTTGCTTAAGTAGCATGCTAGGCATTTTGTTTGCAGGGATGGAATTGTCCTTTGGCAAAGAAGTACTGATCAGTGGGATTGGACATCTTTTGGTTAACTTTTTAGGCTTATGTTTAACCTAGTGTTACCATTGTTCAGATCATAAAATGAACAAGCTAATCAATTTTGTCCTGATATTTAATGTGACTAAAGTATGTACTTACAGTAAAACGAAAATATGTACATTCTGTCATAGAAAAACTTCAGATTCATTTCAGTATAATAGTCCAACTTGTTACTTTCAACAAAAGTGTGCCGAATGGGGCTGAGGTGGAATGCCATATGTCCATGGCAAATCAGAACAGGACTGCTATGGCTCTCAAAATCTAAGACCAGTAATTAGTTGTGGAGTCCTATTTTTGACAGTATCTATTTTATGTGCTAATTTGAATGAAAGCAGGAGATCTGTTTATCACCTTGAGAAGGCAATTTGATTTATACTTTTTGCTTCATTGTGAGCTTCATAGACAAAACTTTAATTTTGTGTACTTATTCAATCTTTCAAAATAAAAAAGGCCACCAAGAGAAACAGAAGTACATCCATAAATATTACAATAAAATCTTAAAATAATATAACAAGCTTAAACTAAAGCTAACATTTGGATTAAAAAGCTTTCTGAAATAAAAGTCTTCAGCTGGCATCGGAATGCTAGTAATGAGCAGGACAACTATTATTATTGTTATTATTAAATTTATGAATCGCCTCATTCCGGCCAACTGTGGGCTCTAGGGAATGTACAACAGGGAAAATGCATATAAAATCAATAAAACCAGTTGATTAAGACAAGTTGCAACCAAGTGATATCCTTTATAACATGCTGCAGTTCTACTTTCTAGAGATTGGGAGCAATCCCCCCCATTAGGGGGAGGGGAGGGGGGGTGTCAATCTGGCAGCCATCGCTGTTCTCAGGCAAAAGCCTGGTGGAACATCTCTGCTTTATAGGCCCTGTGGAATAAAGATCCCGCAGGGCCCTGTTACCTTCCAGCAGAGAGTTCCACCAGGTTGGGGCCAGAACTGAAAAAGTCCTGGCCCTCGTTGAGGACGGCTGGACCTCTTTAGGGCCGGGGATCACCAGTAGAGCAGGGTTTGGAGAAGGGCTGTGGCTCAGTGGTAGAGCATCTGCTTGGTATGCAGAAGGTTCCAGGTTCAATCCCCGGTATCTTCAGTTAAAAGATCTCTCAGTGGGTGATGTAAATAAACCTCTGCCTGAGACCTTGAAGAGCTACTGCCAGCCTGAGTAGACAACACTGACTTTGATGGACCAAGGGTCTGATTCAGTATAAGGTAGTTCATGTGTTCTTGCTTTCTAAAGTCTAAAAATGGCCACTGAAAAGGCCTTTATGTGGGTCCCCATCAGACACACCTCTGCAGTTGTAGGTTCCCTCATTAGTGATGCCTCTGATTATCAGTGTGGGCAGATCTGTATGCATGGTAAGAGTTCTGCACATATTTTGGACCCAAACCATGGAAATGTAAAGGTCAACAGCAACACATTGGGTCTGGGACCAATATAGTTGATACAAGATAGGTGTTACATGCTTATTGTGGTGCTGCCCTGTTAATATTATGGCTGCTGTATCCTGGACCTGTTGACATTTCTGGATCATCTTAAAAGATAGCTTCACATAGAGTGCATTATAGTATTATAACCTGGATGTTACCAACACATTTGTGACTGTACCTAGTTCATCTTTTCCAGGAATGGCTGCAACTAGTGAACCAATCTAAGATGACAAAAACTACATTTGATCACCTCTGCTCCCTGTATAACAGGAATCAGAGAGGAATCCAGGAGCACACGCAAACTGCAAGCTTTCTTTTTCAAGAGAAGTACAACCCCATTCAGAGCAGATCGTATACCTGTTTTTGGATCAACTATATAGCGGGCATTCTGTAGTTGAATTATAGCCTGTAATAAATTCTTGGTTGTATTATATGGAACAAGAGATAAAAACTCTGAATATGGAAGAACTTTCATAACTGGCTCTGTTCAGCCTGGAGTAAAGGTTTAAGTAAGATAATGAGGGAAAGTAGCATTAGTTAGTACCTAAATGGACGATCTTGAAATTGGAATGCATTTTAGTATAACTTCAGTAAGTTCTAGTTTATGTGTTAATCAGTATAACAACATATATGGTTTAACTTAATGTAACAGTTTTAATGCAACATTAAAATGTATTAAATCTGTAAGTTTGTTGGGATCAAAGTCTAATACAGCTATTCAGTTGGCATAGTGAGGAACTTTTGAGTAATTTATGTAACTTAAGTGGCATTATCTTTCCTCTCTTTTATCTTTTTACGCTCATATTTTTTAAAAGTTGTACCGGTAATTCATTAGTTTACAGTGTAAAAAATGTTGATTTTCCACAATTAAGAAGCCGTAAGTTTTCCCAGTAGCAATAATAGACAAATACATCTTGGTAGCTATAAATACTAATAAGGACTGTCATCAGAGAGATGTATTTGGCCCATGATTTTAGAAATGGGGGCCAGAAATATATTCTGTTGGAGAATGGTCACCCTATAACAGGGGTGGCCATTAAGAGCAACATAGAATAAATAAGAACATAAGAGAAGCCATGCTGGATCAGGCCAATGGCCCATCCAGTACAAAACTCTGTGTCACACAGTGTCAGATGTTTGAGATCTGTAAGACAGGAACACCAGATGTTTGAGAGCTGGAAGGAAGGAGGGAAAGAAATGGGGAGGGAGAGGTGGAAAGAAAGCAACTTTAAATGCATTCTCCAAGCTGCTGGCTGGCTTGGAGAAATGATTAAAAGAGACAAATGCCTTCTCCAAGCTGGCCAACAGGGTGGTGGGGCCTTTGAGAGCCACACAATATGTGTGAAAGAGCCACATGTGGCTCCCGAGCCACAGTTTGGCCACCCCTGCCTTATAATCATAGGATTGTAGTCCAGATCCACTGCATATCACTTTGAAGGCCTTGGCCTAATACATAAAATATGTATCAAAATATGGTACTACCTCCAGCAAATATCAGAGCTTTTAATTTCCATAATTCATTTCTGTGTTGCTTGTGTATTTAGCAAAATTGTAATTTCTTCTTCTGTCTCTCACCTAACTTCTCCGTTTATCTATTAATAACAGTGTTTCAGGTGTCACATGTTTTCCTAACCTTAGTTTAAGTTTTGAGGGTATAATGAAACAGAATATTCTGAGTGTTCCCATTTGCATTACTTGTTCAGCTGCCATGTTTGGGGCATATTCATAAATATACAGGATTATAGTAGTGAGCTGACTTACAGAAGTGTAAAACTATGATAATACTGCTTAGTTCTGGAAAAGTTAGTATATAAACTAGGTGTTGCATATATTCTACAATTTATGTACATCCTTGTGACCCAGCAGCAGCAGAGCATGGCTTGTTGATAATTTTTGGCACGCTGGCTCCTTACTTGCTCTGTGATATCCAAAGTGGTACATGGACCAACTGTGAGAAACTCACATATATCTAAAGAGTAGCTGCTAGAGCCATTCCCATTATTAAGGCCTTCCCAGCAGTGGTGGGTTCTTTTGTGTACTATGATATCTACCCTATACGGACTAGGAAGTTATAGTTGACTACAGCTCCCCTGCATTATTTATTTTGTTAATTTGTATTCCGCCCTTTCCCACGAGTGGGCTCATGTGTAAGTGGCATGAAGTTAATTGATATTTATGCATTTATTTCTTACTGCATTGTCTTTGAGGCAGTTCATCTTCCTCATTTAAACTGTATAAGAGTTAAAGATGAGAGAGGGAAGCAGAATTGTAATAAGGAAGGTAATACCTGCAGTCATCCCATACTGTGGTTGTCTCATCTTGGTAAATGTATGCAAGTTTTTCAGAAGAGCATCCCAGATCTGTATTGCTGATTCCTTTGAAACCCCCTCCCCTTAAAAAAAAAAAAAGTATACACCCCTCACCCCAGAAATCCATGTTCTTGCCATTTCTGTGCCATTTGTTAGCAGCTGTTTCTGCTCTGCTATTTTATAGGGTTTTGTTTGTGAAACGGCTATGAACCCTACAGTGCCAAAACACTGTGGTTGTTAAATATGCAAAATACTAATATTTATTTACACAGCTGTTCAGTAGCAGTGAATCTCTGATGTGCTGTTATAGCTTATTGGGATTTGATAGTGAAATTAACATGAAAGTGTGGAGGTACATCTTTATATGATGTGTAGTTATCCTATGGAATATCATAGTCCTTGCATATGTCATAAATGTTTCTAAATTACTAGGAGGAAAGTCTTTTGACAACAACTAAAAATGGTGATACCTAAAAATACAGCCTTCATGTTTAGAGCAAAGTATATTGGGGAAAACCAGCTTTTGCCATCTTGCCCTGTTGTAAACTTGTGACATCAGGCTGGTTGGGCTAAACACTATTATTGCTTATAGTTTGTTATCAAGTGCCCTGTCTGCATCTTTTGTTCATGGCTTTATAACAACAGAAAGTTATAAACCAGCTGGATGATTTCTGTGACATTTCTAGAAACTAGACACCTTTGGAAGTAAAGGGTAGAGCTTTCTTTTGAGCAGGAACACACAGGAACGCAGTTCCGGCTGGCTTGGTGTCAGGGGTGTGGCCTAATATGCAAATGAGTTCCTGCTGGGCTTTCTCTACGAAAAAAGTCCTGGTAAAGGGTATTCTATACGAAGGGAGACGTTAGTATGTTGCTGGCAAACTTATAACAAGGCTAGTGTTTCTGAAAAAAATTGTACTGTGTTTTATGATTTTTTTTCTTATTAAGAGTACATTTTTAAAGGTCTGAAATGTTAACTCTACACTCAGGAAAATATTTTTAAAACTTGTAAGAAAAATATTGGAGTGGCTGGTAGTCTTAAGATCCAGGACACTTGGCTTGCAGTTTAACAAGCATACAAAGATATGTCAATAATTGCAATAACGCAGTATGGAATTGCATCAGAGGAGAAAGTGACTAGTTTACACAACATGTATGTATTGCTAGAATTATGTCTAAAATTGTTACGTGTCCAAGTTTATCTGTTTTCAGTTAAGGTTGCTATTGACCTCAATTTTTAATCCAATTTGTCTGTTGTACAACTTGTAATTATATTGCCAGTAGCTCAACTGGCATTGGACTGGATTCCAGCTTGTACTTTTCCATATTTGTAAGAACAAACCATAGAGAAATAAAAAAAAATCAAAATGCTATCATAGAAAAATTCAGTGTTAGTGATTGATTTTTTTTTGGGGGGGGGGCGTTATTATTGTGATTTCATCATTTGGATATATACATAAGAACCAGTAACTGGTGAGAGTTTCAGAATAGAATCTGGGAGACCCAGGTTCAAAATTCCCACTCTACCATAGTGTAGAGGGCAGGGCTTTTTTATAGTAGGAACTCCTTTGCATATTAGGCCACACACCCATGATGTAGCCAATCCTGTAAGAGTTTATAGTAGGCCCTGTACTAAGAGCCCTGTAGTCTCTTGGAGGATTGGCTACATAAGGGGTGTGGCCGAATATGCAAAGGAGTTCCTGCTACAAAAAAAAAACCCTGGGAGGGGGTAGATAAAAGGTAGATAGGCTTGGCTGGTAAACAGGAAGGAGAAAACAGATGGGAGAAGATGAGAAGATATGGGGGCTGCCAAGAGGAGAAGAGGAAGTGGTGTGGAGAGAGGGTACAGAGGAGGTGCCCTCCACAAGTAAAGTGGGGTGCCCTCCACAAGTTGTGGATTCCCCATGATACAAATGAGCTTGGGCCAGCAGTGTGCAACTTAGACTTTTCCCAGGGAGAGCCTACTAGGGGAAGGGAAAGAAACGACAGGAACATATGATAGGTTGGCTTTTGGGAAGGAAGGAGAAAAGAAATCTGTGAGGGCTTTCAGAGAAGGAATAGAGGAAATAGTGGGGAAGGGCAAAGTGAGATGTTCTCTTCAAGAGTTCCTGCTTGTAGATCATATAAGCTGATCCAGAGCCTCAATTCCTTGGGATTTGTTTTCATATAATGACAACTTAGTCCCTTTCATGTAACCACTTTGCTAAGTATACTTTCCCAGCTGAATTAACTGTCTTCTTTTAGTCCCTTATCTGAGCACCTGTTTCTTAAACAGATATTGCCATTTACGCATTCAGTAAGTAAGTATCTAAGTACTGTTGGAACCAAATGGTAGAGGCTTTGTGGGAAAAGCCTAGAAATTATGAATACTTAAGGGATGGTCTACAACAAGGGTGGCCAAACTTGATTAATGTAAGAGCCACATAGACTAAACGTCAGATGTTTGAGAACTGCAAGCAGGCCTCGGATTCAGTGGGAGCTCACACAGGAGCGTAGCTCTTGAACCTTTCTGAGAGTTCCACTTCCTTGTCCATTGAGTAGTATGTGCAATAACAATCCCTGGATGAGCTCCATCACCTGTTTTTCTACAAAATGACCCCTGACTGCAAGACATGAATGTCAGGTGTTTGAGAGCCGAAAGATAGGAAGGAAGGAAAGCAAATAGATGAGGGGAAGGAGACGAGGAAAGAAAGCTGCTTTAAATGTGTTCTCCAAGCTGCTGGCTGGCTTGGCTTGGAGAAGTGATTGAAAGAGACAAATTCCTTCTCCAAGCTGGTCATTGGGGTGGTGGGGGCCACACAAGAGCCACACAATATCTGTGAAAGATCCACATGTGGCTTTTGAGCCACAAGTTGGCCACCCTTGGTCTAGAATGTTATTAAAATGGGGATGGGGGGGGGATGAGAAAAGAGGACTGGTATATTACAAATGTCTAAATATCATGCTGGCAAATTTAATGTGCTTACTTAGATACCAAATTCTTTAAAAGGGATACAGATTATAGTTGCCACATTTTAGACCCTTTAACAAAGTTATTTTCCAGACCTAGAGAGCAAGGTAAGCTTTCTGTGCCATAATCATTGGGAAACAGACTGGCATTAGGGACTGCAGAAGAATAAAGGAAAACCCAGATAAATAGAGCTATATGAAAAATTGCTTTTTCTAAGATTGAGGGTTTCATGACATCAAAAGTAATTAAGGTAAAATTAATTAAGAAAGGCTGTTTCAATTATATTTTAGATACTACAAAGGATTTATAGTGATGATATTGGAGTAAGGTAGAACAGCAGTCAACTAATGTGGTTTAGTCTGCACATTAAAACATTTCTGATCCATGGCAGTGGTCTTGTATTTTCCTGCTGCATAATCCAGTTTGCAGTTATCTACTCCAGACATCAGTGGTGGTGATGGAAAGTGCTGTCAAGTCACAGTTGACTTATGGCGACCTTGTAGGGTTTCCAGGCAGGATCCAGAGATGGTTTGTCATTGCCTGCCTCTGTGTTGCATTCATAGTATTCCCCTACAAATACTAGCCAGGGCCAATCTACTTATCTTCCGAGATCTGACAGGATTGGGCTAACCTGGGCTATCCAGGTCAGGATCCAGACATCAGTAGAAAGTATGCTGTTTTATGACTATTATATTAGAACATGTTTATATTAGCTCTATTTCCCATATTAACTGCAGAGGTGAGAACTCTGAATGCAAATAGAGAGGTAAATCACAAAGGGGGGGCACCAAGACAGTGATACATTCCTTCCAAAAAGGTATTAGCAGTTAATTTGAAAAACTACAATGGGCAATAGGGTAGTTTACAGTCCATATAATGTTTTGGCTGTAAATTTCTTACAATTGTCATAAACAATTATTTCTGACTGCAATTCTGCAACCAGTAACATACCAATTTATTACATTCAACAATATTTTAAAAGATAAATGTTGCACTAAAATATTAGCCTTCTGCTCCATATCTCTTAAATGAATTAGTACATGCCTGTCTGCTATTATTGGTAAGACTATTGTGTAACTGTGGCTGCAATCACCCACACTAAATAATGCACTTTCAATCCACTTTTAGAGCACTTTCCAACTGGATTTTACTGTTTGAACTGGCAAAATCCAGTTTAAAAGTAGATTGAAAGTGCAATATTTAGTGTGTGTGATCGCAGACTATTTTCTTTAGCAGGATTCTATCCAATCTTTCTATAATAAATAGCACCTTAAGAAAGTACACAGCATTTCATCAAAACAAAGGAAAACCACAGCAAATGGTTAAAAAAAAATCCACTATATCCTGCTATTTTTCCCACGTTCAGTTTTGTTTGGTTTTTGTTTCATTTGTTGACTGCCTTTCTCATCGAGATTCAAGGCAGACCACACAATTAAAAACAACCAAATAAGAATAATATACAGCGAACAATGTATTAAAACAACCTATATACAAACAATGAAATAAAAAAAATGATGGGAAC
Source organism: Heteronotia binoei (assembly GCF_032191835.1). Classification (NCBI taxonomy): domain Eukaryota; kingdom Metazoa; phylum Chordata; class Lepidosauria; order Squamata; family Gekkonidae; genus Heteronotia; species Heteronotia binoei. Next base: position 52,158,498 of record NC_083224.1, read on the forward strand.
TGTGAACCTGTTCCCTTTTTAACAATGCCTCTTAAACAGTTTATTTTTATTCATTTTATGGAATGTGTAGGTTATTATAAACTCCTAGGACACAGTTCTATTATGAGTAGTAGAAATCATTATTATTCATGAACATTTTTATTATGCCTCTCTAGGGTCTGCCCTGACCTGGATGGCCCAGATTAGCCCAGTCTCCTCAGATCTTGCAAGCTAAGCAGGGTTGGCCCTGGCTAGTATTTGAATGGGAGATTTCCATGGAATGTCAGGGTTGTAATGCAGAAGCAGGCAGTGGCAAACTACCTCTGAATGCCTCTTGCCTAGAAAACCCATTGTCACCATAAGTTGGCAGCAACTGGACAACACACATACACATTCTAATCTAGGGTCTTCAAGGCAATTAGACAAAACACAAAAATGGGAAGGAGGGTCAGTGAGGTAATACCAAATAGAAAAGGCTCCATCCATTGGTGGAAGACAGAGGTGGGGGGATTAAATGATAGGGGGATTAAATAATATTCCTGGGAGAACATTACTTTATGTATGTATGTTCAAGAGCCTTCTATAGAATTTTCATGCTTAAAATTGTTATGAAACACATGAAGACTTGTGATGGAGGTCCCCTATGCTTTTGAGCATAGAATCATAGGCACACAGCCACAAAATGGCAGCCACAGAAAGTGGAGCCAGCCACAAATTGACTGCTGCAGTGTATCTTCAGTCACACAGTGAAGATCCTTGTGTTGTGGTGGCAGATGCAATGTTTTTAAAAATCTGCACAGCCAAGTAAATCTCCAGTGGCAAAAGGCCCACTTTCTAAAGTAATTTAGCAGATATCGGAAAAGGAGTCGGCAGTGACCATGGTGCCTACAGGCATGTTGGAGACCCCTGACTTGGGGGAGATATTTTTATGGTATAACATTTTAAAGCAGAATAGGTATGTGCAGTCTTTGCTCCTTGGTCCTGCACATTCAACCTCTCCCATATCCTCTGTGGTGTTGACCTTTAAAGCCCTTTATGGTCAGGGACCTGTCTATCTGCGGGACTGCCTTTCTCCACATATTCCCCAGAGAGCACTGCGTTCAGGGACGAAAAATCTATTGTCCATCCCTGGACCAAAAGAAGCCAGGTTGCGTACGACACGAACCAGGGCCTTCTCGGTGGCAACACCAGAACTCTGGAACGCTCTCCCAGAGGCCATAAGGGCCCTGCAGGATTTGTCTACATTCCGCAGGGCCTGTAAGACCGAATTGTTCCAACAGGCCTTCGACATTTAACCGAGAGAGAGCTGCCACTGGACATCATATAGAGCACCATGCAGAGTACCGATGGTCACCATCGAACTTTCAGAACCGCTATACTGTACTGTATTAATACAGCACCATGAAATGTTTTAAATAATTTAAATATGTAATTATGTTTTATTGGTTTTTAATGGAAGTGATGTGATGTTGTGAGCCACCCTGAGTCCACTTGCGGAGAGGGCGGGATATAAGCTTAACGTAATAAATAAATAAATAAATAAAATTTGTCTTTTTAAGTTCCTGTCCCATGTTGTCCTTTGTTCTGTAACCAAACTGAAACTCGGTTCCTAGATGCAAATTGTATAATATATTCAAAATTCCTCAATCTCTATAAAGTTTCTTCTGTTGAGTTTAGTTTTGAGGCTTTGGGGATTTTAAAAATGCAGTTCTTTTTTGCAGTGTTCCATGTAAGTTTGGGGCTCCACAGTTTATATTGTACACATAAGTAGACCAGTCATATAAGCAGTGATTTGCTGCTGCAAGCCAACTGGTAGGCATTGAAGTCAGTTTTGAGGATTTCAGTTTGGAATCATGTCAGTAATGAGCAATTGCAATATATAATACTGGATTCACTAGATATGTTTCATATTTATAAAATAGAAATGCGCAGAATAGAATTTTATAGAATTATGTTATCATTGCAATTTGTAGCTTAAATCTTAAGAAGCATGATTTCATTTATGTTTGTCCTTTTCTATCTGTAAAATCTGCAGATGAATAAGAATAAAGGATTAGAATACACAGTTTAGAAAGGTATGTCAGTTCTCTTAAACTACAGAATACAAAGATAAAGCTTAGCCTTCTGCTTTGGGATTTGGTATCTGTTAGTTCTGCTTGTCGCAGTTAAGGATTGTCATATTGCCATGTTTTATCTTTGTTATTTTGCCATATTTTCAGTTCATCCCTCAGCACAGTTACATCCTTCAAAGTATGTTCAAGTCATTAGGATTAGAACAGTGTAATTCTGTTTATGATTCTAAATTCTCCACCTCGAAAACCTAACACTGACCATCCAAATCACACAGTCGGCACACTAAACTGTAAAAAATGGCAGAAACAAAACTGGAACGGAGGGAGCACCTGCAGGACAAATTGTGTGAGCTTATCTGTACTCGTGTTAATGTTATCTCTCTGAATGCAGCATTTAGGACTGCATTTGATTTAAATTTATTAGGAGACCTGAGTTGTGATTTTAAAATTTGGTTTTTGTGTCTTTAATGCATATTATGTGTTTTATCCTTGAGGTCCGTAATGTAGAAAGGTAGCTAATAAATAAATAAACATGAACTTGAAATAAATAAACATGAACTAATTAAAGTCTTTTGCCAGAGAATGTTAAATATACCTAGTTCTCAGTTCTGAATCTCTGAATGAAAGTGATTCAGGCTACATTCCTAAGAACACTTTCCTGGGAGTAAGCCCCACTGAATAAAATGGCAGTTTTGATTAGACCGGTTTAAGATTGTTTCTCTTTTGCAACTTTACATTTTCTGCTTGGGGATCCTGTTATACACAACCTAAGGATTAGTGTGGTATTGTATCTTAAATTCCTGAATTCCAGCTGTGCATAAACTCTGTGTGTTGTGTTCTCTTGACTAAAGAATAACTTTAAAATGTATGTTTCAGAAAATGTTGAACGCTGTACTATATTATAAAGCTGTTTGAAGTGTTGTAAAGGTTTTGACTTTACATAGATTTGAAGTTGCTTTGATAGAATTGGGAAGGTGATTAATTTTAACTGGGTATATTTGCAGATTCATTTGAAGGCTTCTGATTTGTCGCAAAAGAGTTCAGAGGATTAGACTCCCACAGTCTGCATAAGCAGACCTGGAACCTGAATACTATTATGGATCGAATTTTCACGGTCAGCTTAACTGGTCATGCAACTTCTGATACAGGATCTCCTGGTAGGCTGTCTTTTTATTGGTGTGAATAATTATTGTTCTTACCCATAAATGCCTTCGTTTTGCACAGAAATGTTGCAAACAAAGCCTTTTAGCCTTGTGTTCACAATATTTTTCTTTCCTTTATTATGTTAAAAAAATCTCACTGATTTAGGATTTACTTTACTATCGGTGAAATAGGCCCAAGTCCATGAAAGGATAGATTACAATGCATTTATTAGTATTTAAAGTGCCACATCACGGTGAGTTTGTTAGTTTAAGAGCCACACTAAACATTACTATTTTAAAATAGTTGGGTCTGGGTTCCTTGAACCCGGCTCGTGTTCTTTAATGGCTTCTTTAAAAAAAAAGTGGGAGAGCCCCAATGGGCTCAGAACAGTGCTGTAGGGGGAGGAAGAGCTCTTCCCCCCACCACCCCCGGAAGCTGCTTTCCTAAGCAAAAACAGCAATAACTCCTCTCCCAACCCCCCCACCCCAAAGTATGGTGGTCATATAGGAAAGCTGCTGAGGGGGCAAGTGCTCTTCTCCCTGCAGTGCTGTTATGAACCCTTTTTTCCCTGCAGTGTTGTGTCATTGTGGGGGACCCATGTTGGATCCAGGGAACCCAGGCTCAACTCACAGTAATGTTTAGTTTGACTCTTAAGAGTGAACTCGGTTATCATCACAGTTCTGAATGTCAGTTTTGAATGTCAGTTGCATTTTATTTTCAGTGCATACCCCAGTATGCACACCCCACAATAATGTCATTCTTTCTCTTCCAAAAGAAAAAATGGGGAATGACAGCAAAAGTGATGAGATTTTTGAAAACATCTGCTATAATATTCAGTGGCTGCAGAACTTTTTGAAATCCTATTCACTAAAGTAAGGGTTTCTTCCAGTGGTCACTTTGTCTTAGCTCTGGCTGGAGAAGAGGAAGGTTCTGGTCTGATATGAATTCTTGCTTCCCAGTAATCAAACTGCAACTGACACTGCTGTGAAATTTCTGTTCGCCCCTCAGCAAGTGCAGTTATAACAGTGGTACTATCTTGGGAGCACCTACTAGATGGTATCTTGACAACACTGCCTAGTGCTCCAGGTCCCTTGCTTCTTAAAGTAGCAAACTTGCTTGGGAATGGACTGTGGCTCAGTGGTAAAGGCACTGTTCTGTGTGTAGATGGTTTGAGGATCAATTCCCTGCATCACCACTTAAAAGAATCAGGTAAATGAAACAAGAGTCCATAGATTTAAATGAGTGTATTCTAGCATAAACTTTTGTAACTCAGATGCCTGAAGTGTACATCCATAAGACTGATTATATTAAAAAGACTGCAACCGGAAAGTGCAGGAGGATATTATTTTTAAAAGGCTAGTTTAAAGATCCAATGAAAAGAGTGATCAGGGTACTCAGAATAGGTGCGGCTCACTCTATTGACTATCCATATTGATAGTCAGGCAAAGTAGAATTAGGATAAAATACAAAAAACAGATCTAGTTAAAAAGTTACAAAAGTATAGCTGCACAAGTCCTATTTGTAAAGGAATGAGAAATCCAAAAGACCTTGTTAAGACTCTTGAAATCAGAGAAGGAGGATGGTGTTAAACATTTTGATGAATTCTTGTTCAGCAATTTTGAATTTGATTTTTTCTTCAAAATTGTTTTATAGAATAATGGTAAGTAATAGAATGTCCTGGAAGTTTAAAATGTATCCACTAGTTTCTGAATGTTGTGATTTTTCATGCCAGATTTGTGGCATGATTGACATGTTTGGGCAATGTGTAGAACAGAAGAGTTCCAAAGTGGGGGAGAAACAGTTTTACACAGCGGTAGGTAGGTAAGAACTTTGGGAGAGGTGGCAGGGTGAAGGACTTGCAGGGATGATGCTCATAACAGGCTGGCTGCTGGTCAGGGTTCCATCCCCCTCATAGATGAGGCTCACAGGCATTGGTTGAATATTCAAGCTTTAATGCCCACCCAGCCCAATACACTCTGCTAAGAGGTGTTCCCCTCCCAACTGAGTTCCTGCACTCTGCTGCCAGGATAGTTAACACACTCCCTGCTGCCATTGCATCTACAAGTGTCTCTCTTTCTCTCTCTCTCCCTCCCCCTCAGTCTAGGGTTGCCTAGGATGACCCCAGTCCTGCCTCAGTCCTAAGGGTATCCTGTCCCATGCACTGCTGCTGTGGGCCCCAACCACCAGGACTTTTGTTCAAACTCAGCCCAACAGTCCCTCTGATTGCCACCTGCTTTGTACCTTCAGCCCCTTTGCTGGTGAGCCCATCTTAGGTGCCCTCAGCCCTTGGGGGCGGGGGCTGCACCATCCTGGCCCAACAGCTAGATGAAACGGGTCTTGTGGAAATGAAAAGTATAGCTGAATTCTCAGCTTAAGTTCTACTGATTTCATTAAGACTGAAGCCTTAACTTTTATGATCATGATACAATACAAATGTGCCTAATTAAGTATTTAAAAATCAGTGGGTTTAAATTTCCCTAGTTTGTGCTATATTCTGATTTTATCCTCTCTAAATAATCTACAAAACCATTTGCACATTGTATATGCTTCCTTACAGATCCATGCATGTGGTAATGGGTGTAATAATTGTATAAAATGATTTAATCTTGCTTGTGCTACCCTTACTGGCTGCTGTGGTTCAGGTAGACGTTTGTACCATACACTGTAGTCAGTTACATGTGTATTGTTTTGCACTGACGTTGAGCTGTGCTTAATGACAGTTTGGCTCTTATACCAGGGAGCATTGGCAGGTATACCCCAGCAACAGTAGGTTCATCTTTGGCTCCCAGGACCACATGAAAAGGTGTGCCTTGCATGAATTCTTCCCTTTCTCAATGCCTGACCCTGTGCTATGTTGTAACTTGGCTGCAAAATATAGGACTGAGTAAAATCACTATAATCCTAACTGTACCTTCAGTAGATCCAGGTGGGTAGCCATGTTGGTCTGAAGCAGCAGAACAAAATTTGAAGCCAGTGGCACCTTTAAGACCAGCTTAGTGTTATTCAGGATTTATGCTTTTTGTTGGTCTTAAAGGTGCCACTGAACTCAAACTTTGTTCTGTACCTTCAACAGTAATTTTGTATTTTGTCCCTGTTTAACTTTAGCATTGATAGTATATAGTTGGTGCAGCTAAATATGATCAAAAGTGCTCCTTTCTAAACCTATTAACAATAAAATATAAGCAGCAGAAACAATAGACTGTGCCTGCCTAGATGCCTCTTTGTATATGTATTAAACAATGTATTTTTGAACTTTTTTTTTTTTATAATAGGTCCTTAATACCTGAGTAGCTTCCATTGCAGCAGATCACATGACCATGGTTTGGGGTGACATACCTACCTTAAAAGATAACCACTCTTCATTGTGCTATCCAACCATGGAAGAATCAGAAGTGGATATTGACTCTGGACTGGAGGAAGATGACATGAATCACGACAGCCTTTCTGACGATTCCACCATTTTTGTAGCTTTTAAAGGGAATATAGAAGATGATGACTTCAAACAAAAATTGGGCATCATATTGCATGATGTGCCCGGCCTTTTGCACATGGGTACTTTATTGTTTTGTATCCTTTAGCTAGAAAATGTGAAAATGTAAATTGTGTAAAAATTAAGTTACTCTAGAATTGTCCATATGGTTTTAGGTAGCATAAACAGAAGGTATAGGTGGTCAGACTCTACACCTTATTCTGCATGCATGAGATCTCCACTGATTCCACCTTCCCATTTCAGGACCCCCAGACATATCCTGAGTGTCCATTGGCCCTCATGAGAAGAATTATGGGGAACTCAGTAGGTTCCAGGGAGAAGTGGGAAAGTTCCGTATAGGGAGCAGCTCACATGTATTTTCTGATTACATCATTGTTCTTTCAATATTTTATTGTCCATCTGTTTACTAAATTCTCATATGTGATGCTGTGGGCAGGCCATTGAACTTCTTTTTTACTTTATTACTGTGTTCTTCCCCTGATACATCTGGTTCTTTGAGCTATTAAATTATGCTGTATTCCATTTACCAATGAACAGATGAGAATAGATCCTGGCAGTTAAGTTACCTTGGGGAGACACGAGCCATTTGTTTCTTGCCTTGGAAAAAAATCATTATGGCAAACTCGAAGGATTTTGTGCATTGGATAGATAAAGTGATTAGGCTGTGCTTTAGCTGTCCAAGTGAAACAAATAAATGACCCTCTTTTAAGTGAAGAAAATTATTTGGGTTTCCCTACTGAAGTGTTCTGTGCTTGTATACTGAAATATGCATGTCAGGTTAGTATCTTTATCTTTCTAATAATTAAATTGTTCACTCAGCTCCAGTTCTGCAGTAATCAAAACTGATGTTATTAGTCCCTGTTAACATTCTCCTTTCAGAATTTTTATTTTTGCTAAAAGTTTGAATAGTCCAGGTTGCAAGGCTGTATTGATCCATTTCCATTTTACTATATGTGATCACTTACTACTTAGAAATAAGTAAAATATGTAATTTTTCAAGTTTGTAATTTTGTAAGTCTGTTTAATATTTATTATTTGTTAAAATGTATATCCCACCTTTCCTCTTGATTCATGGGAGATCTATACTTGGTTTACCTTTACTCAGGAAAGGCTGGTCTTTAAGGGAGCTAGCCCAGTGTTATTACCTTCATGATGATATACTGAATTCTTCCTCTGGTACTTTTGTTGAGTTAACTTACAGGAAAGAAGCCTGTTTATTGGTAGGAAGTGTTGAATATAAGTATGAGAACCTTGCTAATCCTCACTTAGTAGTGAGTAGTTTTGTTGTTTTTTCTATTGATTTCTCTTTTTCTTCTCAACTAAGATTCTAACAAGTTAAAATTGAGGAAGGTAGAACCCTGGAACAGCGTACGTGTCACATTCAATATTCCTCGTGAAGCAGCTGAACGACTACGAATGCTGGCTCAAAATAACAATCAACAGCTTAGAGATCTGGGGATTCTCTCGGTTCAAATTGAAGGTAGTTAAAGTTACTTTGTAGCACGTTAAGAAATACATTTGAAATTATTGGCAAAAAAAGCTGTCGGTTTTTGCAGAAATTTGACAAAAGCAATAATAACGTTAAATAATGGTACAATTCGTGAGCAATCTAATTTTGTGACTTGCTGGTAGAGTATACTATTCTTGCCACAGGGATTGGTCTTTGTGATCATTTTCCCTCTTCTGTCTTTGCCCCATGCTGTCTTGTTTATTAGTGCGTATCATGTCACTTTATTTCCTTTGTCCACCTTTCTCACTGAGCTAATGGTGTGTTATGAGACAGTGGACCAGTGTAATACATCCAGTGAACAATGCAGTATCAGTATGTTTATTTAGGAGATGGGCTGGTACAGCATTTACTTTGTGTGCAGAAGATCCCAGGAGATTTAGTATTCTAGTTGAAAGGATCAAGTAATAGGTGATACGAAAGACTTGTTAGATAACACACTGAAAATGACAAGACAGTGTGGATTGCAATAAAAAAGGCCAACACCATGCTGGGAATTATTAGAAAGGAATTATTAGAAAGGGAATTGAAAACAAATCAGCCAGTATTATAATGCCCCTGTATAAATCGATGGTGCGGTCTCATTTGGAGTACTGTGTGCAATTCTGGTCACCGCACCTCAAAAAGGATATTATAGCATTGGAAAAAGTCCAGAAAAGGGCAACTAGAATGATTAAAGGGTTGGAACACTTTCCCTATGAAGAAAGGTTAAAACCTTGGGGCTCTTTAGCTTGGAGAAACCTCGACTGCGGGGTGACATGATAGAGGTTTACAAGATTATGCATGGGATGGCGAAAGTAGAGAAAGAAGTCCTTTTCTCCCTTTCTCACAATTCAAGAACTCGTAGGCATTCGATGAAATTGCTGAGCGGTCAGGTTAAAACGGATAAAAGGAAGTACTTCTTCACCCAAAGGGTGATTAACATGTGGAATTCACTGCCACAGGAGGTGGTGGCGGCTACAAGCATAGCCAGCTTCAAGAGGGGATTGGATAAAAATATGGAGCAGAGGTCCATTAGTGGCTATTAGCCACAGTGTGTGTGTATTGGCCACTGTGTGATACAGAGTGTTGGACTGGATGGGCCACTGGCCTGATCCAACATGGCTTCTCTTATGTTCTTATGACTTTTGTTTGAGATCCTGGATAGCTGCTGTCCCTTAGGTTAGACAATACTGGCCTTCATAGACTCTTGCGAGGAATGAGGAAAGAGCATGACGGCACATTCACATAGTGCCAGACCGTGGGTTTGGCACAGCATCTGAACTTAACCAGTGAGTATCCTGTGTCCCTACTCAGCATTGTTAGTAGTCACCAAGAGAAGGTAGCGAGATATGCTCCATGATAGCCAATTCCGTGGAAGATTTCCATTGACAGAACAGATTTCCGTGGAACTTGACTTTCTTGGCTCCCCTTTCCTGCTGCAGCATGAAATCCCCTCCTCCTAATAGTGTTCCTCAGAGGCAGGGGACTCTCAGAAATAGCTTCAAGGTGTTTGATGGCTGCAGTGGGAGGAGAAATTAATGAAAATTGTATTCTACCCTTTAAAAAATCCTCTCTGGGATCCAAGCCAGTAAACAGTTCAAAACAGCATGATTAAAGATGAAGATGGAAATTATCAAGTGCAGCATTAAGCCTAGGCCTGTGAATTTTCTTCTTAGAGGCTGCCAGAGTCCCAGGACTGGCATGTCAAAACTATTGCTTAAATTTTACCTGCTGATTATTTCTACTGGTTCATGTGATGAAGCATTATTTTGAAAAAAAGAAGTGCCCTACTTCAGAAATTCATGTACACTTGATGTCTGCCGAAGGAGCAAATTCACCCACAGATTGCTTCCATTAAAATGAATGGAGAAGCATTTGCTGGTAGGGATGCACTGACTGCATATCAGGTTCTGTGCCCGTAACAATCTGATGGATTGCATAAAGTCCATTTAAAAATAATTTTATGCTCTCAGATGGTATTTCACAGGGGACTGAGGAGTGTACAAGCTTTATAGTGCCCTAATAGTTCAATTAATATCAACAAAAATATATTTTAAAAAAATATGCCAGTTACACTAAACCACTTGTTTTGCTTCTCATTTTGACACTTGTTCTCAGGTGAAGGTGCTATCAATTTAGCATTAGCTCAAAACAGAGGACAAGAGGTGAGGATTAATGGACCTGTTGGGCCAGGCAGCTCTGTACGAATCGAGACAGGATTTCCCATGCAAAGTAGCCAAGGCAAGTGCCATTTAAAAAATGTAGCTGTGATACTCTGGGAAATTTGTTACTAATGTTTCTGAACACTTTAAAGTCTGCCTTTCCATTGAGTTTCCTTGTGATAAGTCTGTCTTTTGAGAGAGATGAGTGAGAGCATGGCTGTTTGTTTTTGTGAGTTTTATTGTTTGATAGTTTTAGTGGTTATAGCTGGAAGGTGCCTCAGGAGCCTGTGGGATATGATAAATTAATTCTTTTTGCCTGCAACAAGAGTGAAAGGAAAGACAGAGGGCCAGGGGACACTATCTAACGCCTTTGTATTCAGGGCATTCTAGAAAAGTGGGTCCCAAGAGCCTCATATTTTGTACCGTTGTTATTGGTAAAGTCATATTGGATCTGTTATTTCTACTGCAGTTCTCTGCTGCAAGGATTTTTTTGATGGGGGGGAGTTATATAAAGGGGGTGTTAAGGGATTATTCGGTTAGTAAGAATGGCTGGTACCTTTCCACCAGGAATGATTACTCCCTCTGAAAAACTCTTTCAGGATATTGATTTCCTCCAGGTACCTGAATATTGTAAAAATGTTTCTAGCCAGACGATCCAGCAAACCCAAGAACTAATATGTTTCTTCAGTCATTCTTTCTCCTTCAAGTCCACATATGTTTTTGCCCCAGATCCAGTGCATAGCTTAGAATTTCTGAATTTCAGTGTTGTGCTCTGGTACTGAAGTATGACCAACTGCATCCTTTAGACAGTGAAAATATTATTACATTTCTAGGGTTAATAAGGATAAATAATCCTGCAGCTGTCATGATGCAGCAGAGTGGAAATGTGTCTTCATCTATGATGACAAGTACAGCTAACACTGAGCTGCAGCCCAGGACACCTCGGCCAGCCTCTCAGTCAGGTAGTGAAACATAAATGAGGCTACAGTTGTCTTCAGTTTGTATAAATATGTGTGGAGTTGGAAATCTTTGTGGGGGGAGGATTTCTCCCTTGGCTTGTACATAGTAATCTGGGAATATAATCTCTAATGACTGCTACTGCCTTTTGGAATAAAAATAGCCTCCAGTTTTGGGAATATCCTAATTTTCTGGCAGATTCCACATTAATTGATAAAATATGTAATGATACTTTAATTTACCGTGGAATAAGCAAATATGGTTTAAAGGAAGATTCATCAGATAAATGAAGTGTTATCCTCAACACTCAGCTATAAATATAAATGAATGTATAGAAAAGGCAATATAAATAGTAGCGCCAAAAGACGTGAAATGGAAGAGGTGCCACTTAGGACACTTATGTGCAGAGTTCAAATATATCGTTACTATACCTAACAGCAGTCATTGGCAGTAATGTAATGTAATGTTTGTAGTTTTGGAGGTGTTCATCTCTTTCCTAATGTGAAGTTGGTGAAGATCTCTTGAAGAATGTTATGAGTGAATATGCTGTTTCCCATCAAAAGCGGTAGGGATTTTTTTCCTGTTGTAAGCTGTACTTAGACCACCTGCAGCTATAATTATTTCTGCATTTTCTTTCAATATTTAATAATTATTTCTGCATTTTCTTTTAATAGATACTGTAGACCCGCTGTTATCAGGGCTAACTATCCAGCAGCAGAACCATCCGCCCGGATCTGTAATGCCTCAGCTCCATTCTGCACAGTCAGTTCCTGTTAACCGGCAAATAGGCCCCGCCACCTTCCAACAGATGCAGCCACAGCAACAACTGCAGCCACGCCCCCCTCAGCAACACCAGCAACCACAACAGGGTATTCGCCCTTCATTTACAACCCCAGGTCAGGTTCCAGTTCCTCCTACTTGGAACCAGGTGCCTTCTGGAACAGTTCAACCCACTCCATCCCAAGGAACAATGGGCACACTTACAGTTAACCAGGGATGGAAAAAGGCCCCCTTGCCTGGACAAATGCAGCAGCAACTCCAAGCAAGACCGTCTTTAGCAACAATACAAACACCCTCCCACCCGCCACCTCCATACCCTTTTGGAAGCCAGCAAGCTTCTCAGGCACATACAAACTTTCCTCAGATGAGCAACTCTGGCCAATTCACGGCTCCTCAGATGAAGAACCTTCAGGGAGGACCCTCACGGGTCCCTACACCACTACAGCAACCCCACCTGACCAACAAGTCTCCTGCCTCTTCTCCTTCCTCCTTTCAGCAGGGATCTCCTGCATCCTCCCCAACAGTTAACCAAGCACAGCAGCAAATGGGACCAAGGCCTCCCCAGAACAATGCCCTCCCTCAAGGGTTTCAGCAGCCTGTAAATTCTCCTGGCCGTAATCCTATGGTACAGCAGGGAACTGTACCTCCTAACTTCATGGTCATGCAACAGCAAAACCAGGGTCCACAGGGTTTACATCCTGGGTTAGGAGGTAAGTCATTCTTTAACTAAAATATGTATTGGCGTAGTCTAACAAACCAATGAGTTATTCCACATCCACTGAGCTAATAACGTAACTTAATGTGAATTCAGTGCTGATTTCATGAAGCATTACACTGTGGAATAATCTATATGTAGACTTTTTGGGACAAGATGTACAGCTTATATGTTATGCTATTCCTGTATAATCAAAGTGCTAGAAGAGAGTCTTGTCACCTGACATCTTTGGAATAGTAAGAGGGTAAAGGATGCCATATTCACATGGCAGCCATGGGAGGAGGGCAGGATAAACCTAGTTCTCCATCCATACATATTTTTAAAATTAAGTTTTAGTTTTGGTCTGGAAAACTTGTGCATTTGCCTCAGTTGAATTATAGTTATCCAACTGAAATAAGTTGTAATGCGAGAATTAGGGGTTCTGATAAGGGAATCCAGTTGAAGTCAGTACTGGGATTTTATTCGGTGTGTGTGAGTGAGAGAAGTAGAAAGCAGGGCTTGACCAATCCCAGGTCACCACAGTATCTAGAGCAGGGGTCCTCAAACTTTTTAAATAGGGGGCCAGTTCACTGTCCCTCAGACTGTTGGAGGGCCGGACTGCCGTTACTGTACAAGGCCGTGGGCCGTCAGTTCTCCGTCTTCTGCATCTCTCTCCCTTCCCCACACCACACACCCCGGCCTGGGAACTCACCTCACCTCGGTATCACCTCACACTCTATCTCTGCCGCCTCAGGCCAGTGCCAGAAGTGTGCGTTGCTAACCCGAGTTTAGGTCGAACGTCACTTCCGGTCTGATTTTGCCATAACCCGGCGGGCCGCATAAACGTCCTCAGCGGGCCGCATCTGGCCCGCGGGCCGTAGTTTGAGGACCCCTGATCTAGAGGTTTCATTGTGATGTTTAGTATTTTAAGCAGTCATTTTATTGTAGCCTCTCTCAGCAACAGACGAAGGATGAATTCATTCTCTAGCCAGTGGCTTTCTATACTGGCTCCAATATCAATTAAATTGAGATCTTTAAAGCAATAATGGAATTATGAAAAATTGGGAAGAAGTTAAGCTAGGGCTAGCATTTCATCATGGTGAAGACAATCAAGGTTACCACCATATTTGCTGATATACTAGAACACTTTTGTAATAGCTTTAACATAATAATGAAAAATGAAGAAGTTATAGGAGTAGGTTTGTGGTAGCAGTAATTAGAAAATCTGGTCATTAAAACCTGAAATTCTGAAGACTGAAAAATGAGTGCTGGTTCCTATAGCCAAAGAAAATTTGCCAAGGTGTGCTACAAGGTATTCTGGATGTTGCAAGTACTAGGAGGAAGGAGTGGATTTCCATTGCTGAGACTAGGGACATCTGTATCCTCTTTGCTCCCTGCTTCTCATTGCCATCTCTTCCAAGTGTTCTTCCCCCCTTCCTTTTGCTAGTGGTGAAGGTTCTGCTGTTGGTGAAATGGATTCAAGCAAACTGAGTCAAGCTGCGATGTTATTACCCTTTAGAATCATAGTTAGAATGGACCTCCATTGTCATCTAGTTCAACCCCTTTCGTGCAGGAATTTTACAGCTACCTCCCCATCACACCCCTGGTGACCCAGAAGACCCATGCCCAGAAGATGACAAAAAAATCCTTCAGGATCCCTGGCCAAATTGGTCAGGAGAAAATTGCTTCCTGACCCCAGAGTGGCAATCAGCATTTCCCTGGGTGTGTAAGAAAGGGCCACAAGAACTAAGCACTGATGCAACCCTTCCTGCCCTGCCTCTCATGTCCTGCCTAAGTTTAAACAGCTGTTAGTGCCCAGACTTTGTGGGAAGTAGCTGGAACTTGGCTTTTCCCATCAATCCCAACACCATCATTGCATCTTCTCAGTGCTCCCATGGCTTTTAACTCACCTAGAATGCCAGTTGGGAATGTAGCATGGAATTGAGGGCTAAGAGAGAAAGAAGGGTGAAAACTAAGATGGAAGGAATGTGAAAGAAGATAAAGGAAAGAATTAAAAGGAGGGAGTGTACCCTATTAATCTGCAGCATGTAAGGCTAAGCTATATCTACTCAATCTTTCCTTGTGTAACTTGCCTTCTGATTTCAATGCCCTTCTCTTAGCTTTCCTCTTAGTTTATATTCCAAAACTGTATTTATGGAAACTGCTTCTAATGGACAAAGTCATTTTCTGTCCAGGAATGCCCAAGCGACTCCCACCTGGCTTTCCTGCAGGACAGACAAACCAGAACTTCATGCAAAGTCCGGTGTCTTCTACAGCACCAGGAACACCTGCAAATAGTGGAACATCTCAATTGCAAACAAGTCAAAGTGTACAACATACAGGTCTGTTGATTTTATTCTGATGAATTACTTATTTAGCCACTGTAAATTAGGGAAGAGATAAGAAAGAAGATTCAGTATTTGTAAATGATTGGTACATTATAAATGTTGAATTAGAGCTGTAAATGTGTGTGTTTAGGACAAGCAAACTGCTGTGTTAAATAAGGTTTGTATCCTGCCAGCATCTTTGTTCAATCTCACCCAGTTCTTCTTAACACCACCCCATCCCTCATGTCATTTGTTCATGCAGGTCTCATGATCCCCAGTATAGCCTTTTGCTAGTCAAAGGCCACTACTTATTTTTTTAACAGGGGAAAACCTGGCTGCATCCAACTCATAGACTCTTTCATCTCAGCAGTTGACTTGTTTGAGAGGAAGGGGGATGAAATTATGTGCTACTTTTCAGAAATTGTCATTGCTTCCATTTGTGGACTTCCAACAAACTCTCCTTTTAACTAAAATGTGGCCATGTGAAGTGCTGTACTTCTGATGAGAAGAAAGAGGTTATCATCAGTGTGATTTCCCCTTCTTTATATACAGGATAGTTTGTCCAAGAGCCAGCGTGATGTAGTGGTTAAGAGTGATGGACTCTAATCTGGAGAACCAGGTTTGATTCCACACTCTTCCACATGAAGCTGGCTGGGTGACAGTCACAGCTCTTTCAGAGTTTTCTCAGCCCAAAATAATGTCTAGCTTGCCACCTACGAGCTAGAACTGTAGGCTGTCAGACAAGATCTCCTGGCTATACTACACACAATGCCATGAGATAATTATTAATTATAATTATTATTGTCCAAGAACTATTTTCAGAACTTTAATTAAGATTGTAAATACTTTTCCTTTCTAAATGGCAGTTGTAGTTTTTTATGTCTGTACACTAGTCTGTTACATCTCAGATTTGCACATTATGATCATGTGTATTTGGCATTTCTAGATATTAGAAATGATGGCTATTTCAATCCTTATGCTGTGAATGTTTTCATAAGTATTGCACCCAGTTGTTCTGGTATTGTGACTATTCAATAAGCTGATTTTTGAAAGTTAATTTACATGTTGACTGCAATTCAGTTAATAACATTATTGTAACTTGAATGCTATGCATTTTCAAGGTGGTCAAGGAAATGGTTCTTCTCAAAGTCAGATGCAAGTTCAACATGGCCCACCGAATATGATGCAGACCAATTTAATGGGACTTCATGGAAATATGAACAACCAGCAGATAGGCTCCAGTGGCGTTCCGCAAGTAAACTTGGGCAACATGCAAGGACAACCTCCACAAGGACCACAATCGCAGCTCATGGGGATTCACCAACAAGTAGTGTCCTCCCAAGGACAGATGGTGAACATTCAGCCTCAGGGATCTCTAAATCCACAAAACCAGATGATACTTTCTCGTGCTCAGCTCATGCCACAGGGCCAGATGATGGTAGCGCCTCAAAATCAAAATCTTGGTCCAGTGCAACAAAGGATGACCCCACCCAAACAGATGATTCCCCAGCAAGGACAGCAAATGATGGCTGCACACAATCAGATGATGGGACCCCAAGGCCAGGTGCTGCTGCCCCAGAATTCTATGATGGAGCAGATGATGACCAATCAGATGCAAGGAAATAAACAACCCTTTAATGCTCAAAGCCAATCTAATGTCATGACGGGGCCAGCTCAAATAATGAGAGGACCAACTCCCAATATGCAAGGAAACATGGTGCAATTCACAGGGCAGATGATGACACAGCCAGGCCCTGGGAATGGCAATCCTTCTCAGGTTATGGGGATTCAAGGACAAGTTCTGAGGCCCACAGGCCCTAACCCTCACATGTCTCAGCAACTGGGTGATACTACCACTACAACAGGCAGTGATGTAAACTTGACACAAATGCTACCTGATGTTTCCATGCAGCAAGGAAACATGGTGCCACCCCACTTGCAAGGGATGCAGGGAAACAGCAATACGTCAGGGGGCCATTTTGCTGGACATGGAATGTCTTTTAGTGCTCCTTTTGGTGGATCACAAAATGGAAATCAGATTTCCTGTGGGCAGAATCCTAGCTTTCCTGTCAACAAAGATGTCACACTAACAAGCCCACTGTTGGTAAACTTGCTACAAAGTGATATATCTGCAGGACATTTTGGTGTAAGCAACAAACCGAATAATCAAAATGTCAATAAACCCAAGAAGAAAAAACCTCCAAGGAAGAAGAAAAATAATCAGCAAGTAGAACAAATTAAGTAGGTTTAAAAACACTTTTGTTTCCTACACTAGTGAACACTATTTGTCATATGTGAAATTGCTCATAGCTTTGCATATGATTATTTTTTCTAGAGCCTCTAAATTACAGCACAATGGCAGTTTTGCCATTGGAGCCTACAGCCTATGCAAATAAATTAAAGAAGTTGTGTTGGTAAAATTACTTCATTATGTGTATATGTGTTAGTTGTTAAGCTAGAATTCCAAGAGCTGTCACTTACCAGGAGAAAAGCCTGTTCATGGAGGTGGTGTAGAAGCAGTTCATGAAAGCAGCAAAAGAAAAAGGGCATAGAAGATATAGCTTTCATTTGGCCTGTTAGCCAAAATGAATGACTAAAGAGTACTTGTAGATTTCTCCCCTCTTAATATGCATCCCCTCTGGTGAGCATTTCATTGTATAAATGAAGGATCATAGGAATGAGATTAGGTGTGCTTTGGATGAGCTGATGGCTGCTACCACAGTGCCTCCTACAATATAAAATCAGTCACTGAAAGCATCATTTACTTCTGGCCCTTCTGTCACCTTTCTGAGTGCACATATGGGTTCCAGCTCTCCTTTTTACTTCATTTGCTATGTCCTTCATGCTATTTTTGTCAGGAAGCAAACATGCTTCTGTGTAATATGTGATTCCCACTTCTTCTTTGCCTGGGGAGAAAAAAAATCTAGTTTATGAAAGTTGTAGTGTCAGTGACTGAAAGGGCAGCATTGGATGTATGGAGTTCCTCTGTCTGCTTGGTGATGACTATAGGAACAATGGCAGGAGAAACTTCTCTTTTGCCCTGGCACTGTAGGTCAGAGCCAGCATGCTTTTCCTTGCCTTGATTTTCACAGATAATAAAACTATCACATATAGTTTGTATACTTACATTGTTCCCTGTATTTTGCAGAATGTTAGACATGGTCTTCAGTCTTGGTTAATAAATTGCAGTCTCTCAAGTTTAATATGAAAAGCAGTTCCTACAAATCATGAGACTGAAATGTAGTGTTTTCATGCCATGTAATGGGTTAGTTCAGATATTTAGTAGACCTGACCACTTTCTACATGGAGTAAGGCCTAAGGGTGAGCATAAGCAAGGTTATCTGTGTTCATAAATTGTTTTACAATAGTCAAGTGGCTTTTTCCATAGTGAAGGTGGTTCCATGTATCAGTATTTAAAGTGGTCTTTAAGAGCTAATTTAAATGTGATTCTGGCAAGGCAAAGTAACCCAGCCATGCAACTTTATGCCTGCATGGCTTCTTCTGTAACTTAGAGTGTTTCCCATGCAGAACAGCCATGTGTGCTTAGTTAGTAAGCTAGAGAGAGTTGGTGCAGATTAATATTTTTCTGGTGGGCTGATTTAAGCATGCTTAAGTGCTTTGCATGTTTGACAGCAATTTCAGTGAAATGCTTGTCAAGTGCCTGGTGGTAAGTTATTTTGTCTCACCAGCATTATGTTTAAATTGGCCCTGAGTCTGCAAGTCAATATGAAATTTTAAGAGCTTTTGACAATAATTAGACTAGACTTAGTCTTTTTCAACATAGTGGGACAGTGCTTGGTTCCATATGTGTATCTGTTGAACCATCTTTTAGTTTATATCTCTGATCTCTGTGCAAACAGGTATTGGTGATAGTGGGTTGGATTCAGCACAAAATTTCTGCTTGTGCTAAAGTTGGTGGTGGAAATGCATAAAAGCATAAAAATATACATTCATGGAGAATGGTTTCTCTTACCACCAGTTTATATTCACACCTAAATGAATTTGAAACATCCGTGGAAAACAGACTATTTCACACCCTACACCCATTCTCGTGTTGCATTTCAATCTTGGATCTGTTCAACAATTTTTGGGTATAGTAACTGAGAGGGAGAAGACAATCTGAAACTGACCCCAGAATACTGGGCAAGGAGGGAAGATGTCATAAGTTTAAACAAATTTTAATTTTCAGAGTTTGTTCTGAATGCAAGAAGGGTTTGAGCAAGTCTTAAAATTGTGTGATGGTAGAAAATATGAAAGGGTAGAAAAGGGGCCTCAGAAACAAAGTAAAGAGAGGGCCATAAAAGAGCAACCAATATTCTGAATGTGATGCAGAAGTGCAAGTATGTGTACATCTGGAGCTGTATAAAAATAAAGCAAATATAATTGTGCAAAACTGCACTTTTTACAACAGAACATGGGGGTGAATTTCAACTACATCTGATAAGTAACTTTGACTATTTTCTCATAATGTCATATTCATGAAAATCTGACCACTAAGAGCCCCTTGCTCCTTGAGGTACTAACATCAAGACATGACCTAGAAGCGTTGATCTGGAATGTTGTGTTTAAAGTTCTCGTCATCTGTTATTTGTGCTGAAAAATTGACATAAAAAATCTTACTTAAAGATTTAAGGCTTTTGCTAAAATAGGAATTTTTGCAAGTTAGCAAATATAAGACAAATGCATACTTTTTTGTGTTACATTCAGTGTATTGGTTACTCTGGTCCCTTTTTTCAATGAGGGTGGTGGCAAGGAATGAAATTGTTCAGATGAAGCAGAAAAGAAGAACATTTATGCTGGTTTTCTTAAAACCCCAGGTTTATGAAACTTTTTGTACCCATTCACACTTGAACAGGGGATGGTACAGATCTATTTTGATTGGTTTCACTGGAATTCTACAACACATCGTAATGATTACAAGTTTTAACTTTAATACAAAAACAATTTCAGTGTATGGCCTCTGATCTTTGCCCCGAGTTTTTCCTAAGGGATCAATGTTTTGTTTAGCTACAACAAGAATAGCTAAATCAGGTGAGAATGGTAAAATGAAAATAAAGGGAAGGGACTGAGAGTTACTATGGAAGAAGTAGAAGAGTAAAGGGAGAAATGTACCAACTACCATGTTCTAATGTGTGATAATAGATGACTGGGAGCCAAACGACATGATATGCTTCTTGATTTGTTTTCCTCTGTTCCCCACAGCCACACAGCAACTGTGGGGAACTGCTTCAAAAAAAGAAAAAAGAACAAAAGCCCAAAATGTTTTGAAACAGTGTTTCAGGGGATCTCCTGTCCCCCCCCCAAAAAAAACAGTTTTAAAAAAAGCCGCATTAGGGAGTGTTGTTTTTGCTGCTCCACATGGAAGTGAAGCAGCAACACTGTTGAAATAACTACCCTCCCAAGGGGGTTTTGTGTGAAAAAACTGCTGGGGCAGAGTCAGGAGCCCTTCTTCCCACTGAGGCTCCATTCTGATCCTGTTTGGGCTCTCCTTTCTTCTTAAAGTACCAGTTCTCCTCAGCTGTGGCTGTGAGGAACATGGGAAAACAAGTGAAGAAACATACTGTGTAGTTTGGCTCTTGGAATGCAGGTGTGTGCACCAACAGATTTTAGCAGCAACTATTGGGAAAGTAACTTTTGCAGCTAGTGGCAAAATTCAGACGTCACACTTTAGTTTGTTCATTACAGGCACAAACACTAGGTCCAATCCTGACTAAATTTTCTGTCAGTGGAAAAGGAACGTTCTTGCTTCTTTCCTACTGCAGGCTACTGATCTCCACAAAATTCTGCTCTTGGGGGATAAGGGACTGTGAGGAAAGGCATGGGGGGGGCGGGTCTGCAGAAGGAAGGGAAAATCACTAGAAATTGCCATTTACTTCATATCCAACATCTTGGGGAGGGACAGTGGCTCAGTGTTAGAGCATCTGCTTGGTAAGCAGAAGGTCCCAGGTTCAATCCCTGGCATCTCCAACTAAAAAGGGTCCAGGCAAATAGGTGTGAAAAACTTCAGCTTGAGCCGCTGCCACTCTGGGTAGACAATACTAACTTTGAGGGTCTGATTCGGTATAAAGCAGCTTCATATGTTCATGTTTCTCTCCTAACTCCTCCTCTGGTGCATTAGGTGCAATACAAGATTAAACTGAGAATTCTAGTTTGTTGAGACTCAGGCATCACAGCAGATTTGAGACTGAAGTCATTCTCAGTGAGGGAGCCTTCAGTTGTGCTCTGCATCTGTTTTATTTTATCTACTTTATTTACGGTCCGCCTTCCTCACTGAGATTTGGGGCAGATGGAGCACAAGAGTGAGCTGTGTTTGTGCCTGGCATGGACAAGCACAGGTTTGTTATGAGATCTCAATACAATGAATAATCAGTTATTCTCCTTTCCCCTATTGTTTTGGATTTCTTTCACACAAAAGTTAATGCCACCATAAGATACTAGGCTTACCTTACCCTAGTCCAATAGTCCTTTGAGAAAATGCTTTGCCCTTTATTCATTTTCATAATTTTGGCTCAAAGAAGTCTGAAGAGGTACAGCTACTCACTTGGATCTTCCTAAACACTTTACTTCGCAGTTCCATGAGGGTCAGATATTTTGTTTAGCTACAATCGTTTCCATCCAACTCCCCTCCCCCACTCTTACAAAAAAATCTTACTGCACAACAAAGTTCAATGTATAGGGATTCACAGCTGTGTATACACATTAGTAATTTCTTTTTAGAAACAAACACTCCTAAGGTTGCCTCAGAGTGTCAAGTACAGCACATTGAAGAGGGAATGAGGCATCATGTATAACTATGCAACTGCAAAGCCATGAATGAGATAGTAATCAACAAACAGGGAAAGAACAAAAAGAGCACAATACTGGAGTGCTCTTTGAACTATGAAATAGCTTGAGAGCCCTTATCTATATTTTGCAAGTCATTATTATCTGACACTGCAAATGCAATGATGGAACCTCCATTCAACTGAAGCATAAAGTTTAGGGCAATTTAAATGGGAAAAAAGTAAAAAGATTTAAGTTCAGCAATTCAGCCCTTTAATTCCCAGCATAGTAGCCTTAATTTTGTGAAATGATATGAAACAGCAAGGAAAACTCACTCACTTTACAGCTGCCACCTGCCTAATGACCATGTGGAACATGAAAATATGAGAGTTAAGGTAGATAAAATTGAGGCAAGAGTATTTGCAATTGATTTGTGTAGAAAATCTGAAATCAGACAGTGAATCAACTAGCACTTTAAAGTTTTCTAATTTGATTGTAGCTGATTTCATAAGCAGGAGCTAATTTTGCCTGAGGCATGATGAAGTAACTTTAGGTCACAATATTGGATAAAAAACCATATAGCAGTAAATGTCTCTGTCATTCTCCTGTTTTCAGTGTGCTATCAGCTTCTTTGTAATCTTTGCTGTAGCAGACTAACAAGGTTAATCTTCTAGAATCTTATCTTTTAAATCATAATTTTATTTAATTGAGTCCAAAGCTTAAGGGGTGATTTCCAATAAGCATGGTTTATAGAAAATGGCCTGTAGGGATTTGTTGCATTGATTAATCCATGATGCAGCACATTTTTTTAGGTTATGCGATCCTTTTATTTATATTTGTTTAAATAATATATAGTCAGCCTTTTAAACTGGTAATTTACAGATTATAAATCAAAACAACCAACGGGAAAAAACCTCCAAAGCAATTTTCCTTGAGTAAAAAAAACACACTTGGAATATTTTTAAAATCTTAACATAGTAGCTACCCAGTTTTGCACTTCCGGGCTTTGGAACATTTGAATTATGTCTTAACTGTAGTTAATATCCCACTTTATATAGTTGATAGGGCATTAAGAGATGTTTTATGTATCTGAACAATTGTCTTTATGGCATTTGATATAAAACATTCTTCTTTTGACATAGTTCATAGTACCCATGGCTCAAACTGTTTGTGTTAAGTTCTAATGGTAGGCTGAGAACCAATCAAAAGCAGAGGCAGCGATTCTTGTACCTTCCATTAACTGCCAGGGGTGCATGAATATAGAAAGCAGTACAGGATGTGCCAATTTTTACTTATAATGTTAGAGCTCCTGAATTTATTCTTCAATAAAGCAGTTTTCTTCGATCTTTTAAAACACTTAACCTGGAAAATCTTTTGATCTTGCATCCACCTTCAGTATTTATTTAGTATCCTGCATTGCATCATGGAGCTCAAGGCAGTGTGCAGCAGATTCCCAACAGGTTTCCCATCCAGGTGCTGACCAGACCTATGCCTGCTTAACTTGAGTAAGGCTGCTGTAAAAAATGCATACCTTAGTATCTTTTTGAAGAAACGCTGCATAACCTCCAAAGCACACAGTCAGAGCATGCATTTGGCATGTATAAGATGCAAGGTTCAGCATTTAGTATCTCCTCGGTAGAAGACCTATTTCTGAACCAGTGAAAAACTGCTTACACTTCTGACAACTGAGCTAGATGGGTCTTTTGCTGGTCTCTGTATTGTGATCCTGTGTGAAATCTCATTTAGTTTTGATAACCGAAGATTTACTGCTTGCCTATTGCATGATAGAGTGCTTTCATTAATTTGTTGAGGTCTGCTTACAACAGTTTAGTAGATTATCTTGCCTCATGGGTTTCACAATCTCTCATCCTTTTCAACTGATACATAATTATTAACCCAAGGAATTAAACAACATTATAGTTGTCTTGGACTGGTTCACAGTAGAACAGCTATAATGGGGCAGCACATTCTTAAATAAATGAATCTTGAGCGGGGTTATCCTGGAAGGAGAATAGTCAGCCATGTTTGCTTCTTACCATAATAAAATTTTTAAAGGTCTACAACAAAATCTTTGTATGTTGGATGGACCAATGTTCTGTCAGTGAACAGTATGATCACTCTCTGGTCAAGGGTTGGAGAAACATTTTTGTGTAATAAACATCTGATGATAGTGTGGCACAAAGAATGCATAACATGTCATACACTTTTTTGCATTTAAATTCAGTCACTTTTTAAAAAATAATTATATTTGCAATAGTCAAACATATTTCTGTCTTTAGTGCCTCAGATTCACGCCCGGCTGGTCTGGAAGAGGCAGATCAGCCATCGGTGCCAGGAGAACAAGGTATAAATATGGATAACACTGGACATAAACTTGCGGACTTTGCAAACAGACCACCAGGTGATCAGCATATTTTATGATGGTTTTAATGTACTCAGTAAATGCAATAGTGTTATTTACTGTGCCTCAGAAATGATGATTTAGATTATTCTAAATGCGATTTTTTCATGTCATCTCTAGCCAGCTCCAAAGCGGCTTTTTCATACGTCACATGCTTCCAAAGATTCCTGCATATGTACCCAATAACATCTTTTTCTGTCATGTAAATAAACTTCAGGGAGCTTCAGTTGGTCCCAGTTTTCAAGCATATGTAAACAGGATTTTAAAAATTGTTTACATATCTTACTGGTTGCAGAATATTCCATAGTGAACTGCAGCATACCTTCAAATTCTACAACATGATTTAGCCTATATAGCGAAATGCCAAAATTCTAAAGATAGGCGCCACATTTCATTTTGTTGGCTGTTCAAACAATATGAAGAGTTCCTTGGCATGTTTCTCTTTCTGCTTGGGATATCCTTGAATCCTTGAATAATTTGGCATCTGTGAATTTGAGTTGACTTTTTCCCAGATAATTACTGGTCCCAATAAAGTAACTTGGAGACCCTGGACTTAATTCTTTCCTTTGTAAAAATTGTGCATGTAATCCAATCCCTTACTTCCTGTTGCCAGTCCATTACTCATCTTCTTCTAATGACTGATAAGTTTACTTAAGGATTTTTACAGAGCCACCCTAAGTAGAGTTACACCCTTCTCAGTTCATTTAAGTTAATAGGCTTAGAGGAGTTTAACTGCCTAAGGTAGCACTTTTTATAAGTACATTTTTGGAAGCCCTAGTGTGTATAATGTCTTATCTACATGCTTGGAATCACATGCAAAGAATGCAAAAAAACCCCTGCACTGCAGAAGCCCATGGTGATTCTTAGGAAGACTTGTTATTTTATATGTTCAGTAATTACAGCTGTAATAATGCTTCCCACTAATTTATCTTTTTAAATAGGTAATACATTGTTTACCTGTCAGTCCTCTGCTAAGGAGCTGGGTTATACTGACTAATTCCATATTTCTGATAAATGAATGTTCATCTTCTATCTGCCCGTAGGCTACCCATCACAATCGATGGAACAAAGATCCCTTCAGCAAATACCACCTCAACTTTTGCAACATGGGCAGCAGCAGCAACAGCAGCAACCTACACCAACACCTCAGCAGACCCAGTCTCAGCAGCAACAGCAGCAACAACAGATGATGATGATGCTTATGATGCAACAGGACCCTAAATCTGCCAGACTTCCTATTCCTCAAGGTGTCCATCAACCTAGGGGCCCTCTGAACGTAGAGACTCAAAGAATGCCAATGCAGCCAGGGGGCAACATGTCAGTTATGGTTAGTCTGCAAGGTCCTGGTGCAGTGCCTCCATCTCCTGACAAGCAAAGACTTCCTATGCCAAACAATCCTTCACTGGTTAACACTGCACGAAAGATAGTTTATCAAGATAATGCACAGAACTCTACTAGTTCTCCATTGGGAGAAGTTCCATCAGTACCCTCTATTGCAGAAGGAAATGGGTCTGAAGCCCCTCCAGCATCAGGGACCCAGAATAATATTGCATCCCATTTAGTGGTTTCGCAAAATCAATTAATGATGGCAGGGCCAAAACCTGGACCTTCTCCTTTGTCAGCTCCCCAAGGTGCCAGTCCTCAACAACAGCCTAATTCTCTTCCTGGTCCTCACCAACATCATTTTCAAAATGTTGCCACTACATCACAAACATCAAGACCCAAAACACCAAACAGGGCTAGTCCAAGACCGTACTATCCTCAGACTCCCAATAATCGCCCCCCAAGCACAGAGCCATCAGAAATAAGTTTATCCCCAGAGAGGCTCAATGCTTCTATTGCAGGTCTCTTTCCTCCTCAGATTAATATTCCTTTGCCTCCTAGGCCTAACCTTAATAGGGGGTTTGATCAGCAGGGTCTTAATCCAACCACTTTGAAGGCCATTGGGCAAGCACCCTCAAATCTCTCCATGAACAATCAGTCAAATTTTGTCTCCCCACAAACACACAAGTTGGATCCAATGGCTATTAATTCAGGAAAGCAAACCAATACTGGAGGAGCAAAGCGTGCCAGTCCAAGCAACAGCAGAAGGTCCAGTCCTGGGTCAAGTAGGAAAACCACACCAAGCCCTGGAAGGCAAAATTCAAAAGCAACCAAATTAGCTTTGACATCTCAGCAGAATTCAGCACTCATGCATAACATGGATTTACAGAGAAGTATAATGGTCGGCCCTTCTCCTTTGCAAATGCCCATGCCTGGAAGTTTTCCAAATAATGGAATGCTGACTGTTCAGAACCCTGCAATACCCGTATCTGTTATGACTGGTATTCCTGAGGATAACAACAAAGAGAGCTTCAGTGGCCCTCAAGACAGCCCATGTCCAAGTACGCAAGGGGCCCAAATGAACAAAGATCAACGTAGCATTGAGCTGAAAGGTGTTCCAGGCCAAGAAATCAAAATTCTACTCCATGAAGAGCAACAGAAAAGAGAGATGTCTTCTGTAGAAGCCAACAAGCTTCCCAGCCTGGAAGAAAACAAGACTATTCTCTTTCCATCTATGCGTGAGGCACCAACATCCTTAAGTCAACTTCTTGACCATTCTGGAGCTCCTAATGTTACCATTAAGCCTCCAGGTCTCCCTGGCCTTGAAGTGCCTCCGACAGTGACTTGTGCAGAGGAATTTAAAAAAATTACTGCTATTCCTCCTCCTCCTCAGCAGGATCCCTCTTCTACCAAAGATCCTGCTTGTTCCTTGACCTTACCCCCAAGCACTGAAACCTGTTCAACTCAAATGCAACAAGATGTAGGAGACATAAACTCAAATGTTTCTCAGAATATTCCCCCAGTAATTCAGAGGCCTGTTAGCTCTGCTTCTATTTCTACATCACTCCCACCCAATCAGATAACTGTATTTGTAACTTCCAACCCTATCACTTCATCTTCTAATTCATCAGCAGCATTGCCTTCTCATTTACAACCTACATTAATGTCTACAGTTGTTACCATGCCTAATGTGGGTAATAAAGTAATGGCTTCTGAAGGACAGACAACTGTTCAGTCTAATGCTCGACCTCAGTTCATTACTCCCGTTTTTATAAATTCATCCTCAATAATTCAGGTTATGAAAGGGTCTCAGCCAAGTACAATTCCTGCAACCCCGATGACTTCTAATTCTAATTTAATGCCACAGTCTGTTGCAGTTGTTGGTCCTTTGCATTTATCCCAGAATATAAAGTTCTCATCTGGGCCCACACCACCTACTGCATCATCTAATACCCCTATCTCAAGCATGGCAACAAGCCGGTCATTGGTTATTAATTCACTAGCAACTCCTGTTCAGCTTCCCTCTTCTCCATCAACCATTCCTTCAAATACTTCTTTGCATCCTCCTATTCAACAAGTCAAAGATTTCAACCCAGAGGAGATTAGTTCTCAAACTTGTGCCCCTGCTGACTCATGCTCTGTTGCAGCTACACAGTCTGGAGCTGTGGTTTCTCCTCCTCGTGCACATAGCCCTGGATCTTCTATCAATAGACGAAGTCCAGTTTCATCTACTAAGGGAAAGGGAAAAGTGGACAGAATTGGTCAATTTTTGCTAACAAAAGCATGTAAGAAAGTCACGGATGGCTTTGAGAAAGGGGAGGAACAATATGGTGTGGAGGGAGAAATGGAAGGCCAGGAAATAGATGTTCCAATTCCTAACAGTCTGGAAGTGGAGCAGTTGCCTGTAGAACTGGAAGGTAACCCTGTAGGACCTGTTCTTTTGAAACAAAGTTCCTCTGGGATTGGCCATTTGAATGTTGGTACTGCTGCTACTGTTTCTGCCTCAGTATCTCTTAGCTTATCTGGCAGTGTTCCTTCTACAAACGTGCTCTCCGTAGTAAGCACTCCAGTGATCTCTAATGTCATATCGACGGTTCCAAGCACTAATGGTAATCCTGGTACTTTGCCTGCAGAGCAGGTTGGAATTGGATTGAATGATGAGAGAGCAGAAACACACCTGGAATTATCACAAAACATAGGTATGTGTTCTAATTGTATACAGCCCCTCTTTTGTCAGCTGGAAACCCAAAATGTGTAGACCAAGTTGAGATTTTGGCAGGCAAGTTAGGTGTTGCATATATTTTCAGTGTCCCTGATGTTTTAGTGTTTTTCTGTTATGGAAAAGTGGGTTTATTGGGGGAGTTATATTTTAAGGCTTCAGAATTTCCAGGATGAATTTTTGACAGTAATCAAGCTCAATGTGATGAATGGAGATACTGCCCACCTTATGATAGACAAAACTATTGTATTACAAATCATTGGTCTTAAAGTAGATAAATATTAATTGAAATAAATAAATATGAAAAAAGAGGGGAAAGTTGTTGTTTGATGTAGTGGTTAAGTGCACGGACTCTTATCTGGGAGAACCGGGTTTGATTCCCCACTCCTCCACTTGCAGCTGCTGGAATGGCCTTGGGTTAGCCATAGCTCTGGCAGAGCTGTCTTTGAAAGGGCAGCTTCTGTGAGAGCTCTGTCAGCTCCACCTACCTCACAAGGTGTCTGTTTTTGTTTTGTTTTTTTTGGGGGGGGAAGGGTAAAAGAGATTGTAAGCCACTCTGAGACTGAGATTCAGAGTGAAAGGCAGGGTATAAATTCAACGTCTTTCTATGGAGAGTCTTTATTGGGGGCCTCCCTTCAAGTACCAATCCTGCTTAGTTGACAAGATCAGGCAATACCATGCCACATTCCTCCTATGTTCCACCTAGCCCCCATTAATTACCAAGCTGTGGCATCATGTACCAATTTGAGTCTCCAAATTGACTTTGAGAGGAGACCTGTATAGAGTACATTATAGTAATGTAGTGTTACCATGCCATGGTTACCAGTGGCCAGACTGGCTGAGTCAAGTTAGAAGCCATTTTCTATGCTAAATTGAGTTGGAAGAAAGTTCTTTTTGCAGCTGCATTAACTTGTTCCTCTAGCGATAATGCTGGATCCTG
The DNA here is from genome assembly GCF_032191835.1 of Heteronotia binoei. Classification (NCBI taxonomy): domain Eukaryota; kingdom Metazoa; phylum Chordata; class Lepidosauria; order Squamata; family Gekkonidae; genus Heteronotia; species Heteronotia binoei. Next base: position 52,187,736 of record NC_083224.1, read on the forward strand.
TATAGCCCCATGGTTCTTAATTTAGTCAGCAAGGATCAGCTGAACCCCATGGAAGGTGGGATATACAATGCCCTTCAAGATCACCTTCCCAACTACATTTTCTCTGTCTTGTTAGAATTTGGTTTCAGTTTGTTCTCTCAGCCATTTAACTGCAGCAGACAGGCAGTGATTCAAGACCCTTTACCACTTCCACTAGGAGATTTGAATAAGGAGGTAGAGAAAACCCCAAACTGTGGATAATTTGTCCCAAGGGCTTTACATTGAGATTGAATAGTGGTATGGGGGTGGAATAGGTTTCCATCCTGTGGAAACCCACAGAATAGGTTCCGCACTGATGACAACCAGTCTCCAACAGCAACCCTTTGAGTCCAGTCTCTGAGAAATGATTTGAACCAGTCCAGAGCACATCCCCAGGTAACTATTTCTGCCTCCAAACAACAAGATAGCATGGACCACTGTATCAAAGACTGCAGATAAATGCAGTAAGGGCAACAGAGAGGCTTGTACTTTGTCTACATTCAGATGGAGATCACCAGCTAAAGCTGCCAGTACCTTTTCTGTCCTATACCCCAGCTTGAAGCCAGACATTCATAGTTTGCCATGCAAAACAAGGCAGTCTGTTTCTTTTGGCCTCTAATAGTACAATTCTCTATTATTGGATACGTCAGCTGATTTTATAGGTTTTCTGCCTTTGACAGAAAAGTTAAGCACCTTGCTACTTCATCTCTTGTTTTAGCATCCTCAACCCAGACTCCAGTTTCACCACCAGAGAGTGCTGCTCAAAGAACAGGTAAATGTTAATTTACACAAATAGCAGAAAAGTTCACAAGAGGGAGGATATGCATGTAAAACCTTGGTTGTGTTTTGTGTGTTTGTACAATAGCTTTCAACTTCTGCATTAAAAAATATGAACATTCTTAGTTATACCGGTATAACACTGGATAGTTGAAAAATTAAAAAACAATATTGCTTAACCTTGTTCAGAGCAAGGAAAGGATAATATGACTATCATAGTTAAATTTGAAATTTGGGAGGGGGGCGTTGTGCAGATCATTTAAAAACAAGAATGGGAGGCTGAAGTTAAAGGTTTTATCAGAACTGTACTATTCCACAGTATGTAAATTCAGGTGGATAGCCATGTTGGTCTGAAGCATCAGAACAAAGTTTGAGTCCAGTGGTACCTTTAAGATCAACAGAAGTTTTATTCAAGGTATAAGCTTTTGTTTGCGCACACACTTTTTCAGATACAATGAAATGGAAATTACCAATCCATACTTGTAGGTGGAGGGTGAGCAGTAAATTAGTATACAACATAATGAAGATGTTTAACAGATGCAAGGACCAAACAGGAAGAACAAGCTTAGTTTATATGGTTACCATTTGTTTGAATTCAATTCCAGGGGGGGAAACATAATGAAGGAAATAAATATTTCAGATTGGAGGATAATGGGCAGCTGTATCCTTAATTGTGGAATGCTGAGAGTAATTAACTGAGACCCTGCTATTACACTTCATGTATCTCAAGCATGGAGGCAACCTTAAAGTAGCATCTTCTTTGAAGTGGAGTGACTGGCTGTGTAGAGTTATCTCTCCTGTCCCCAGACCAGAGAAATATATTCCAGTCTACCATTCCAAATTACATTACATTCTACTCTTCATTACATTACAGTCTACTATTCTAATCTGTTATTCCAAATAAATAAAATAAAGAGGATGTATGTAAGGGCTGGATGAGGTTAGCATATGCAGTGAGATAAGAAACTAATATCCCTGTTATGTCCTAGAGATTGCCTTGTTCTGAGTATTGTAATAATTTGCACCTCAGCAATTTTCCTTTCAAGTCTGTTCCTTTCCTTTGCAATAAAACAGCTACTTTGAGGTCACCCACTGAGTGTCCTGGAAGACTAAAGTATTCTTCTACAGGTTTCTCAATCTTGTGATTCTTGATGTCAGATTTGTGTTCATTAATCCTTTGACATAATGTTTTAACTGTTTGTCCTATGTAGAGAACTGAAGGGCTTTGTTAGCATTTAATGGCATATAAAATGTTAGAAAATGAGCATGTGAATAAGTCTCAGATGGTGTAGTTAATATTGTTAGGTCCAATGATTGTGTTATCTGGATATATATGGCAACAAAGTTGGTACCTGAGTTTATTGCAAGCTCTGGTACCACTGTCCATGTTCAAATGAGATGTTGTATTATTGTGGGTGAGGAACTGTTTGAGATTGGGGAGCAAGTAAAGGTTGCCTCCTGCTCATAGAAGCTGCCCTTTCAAAGAATTCTTGTGGAAGCAACCTTATTATGTGAATATTTTTTTGAGCAGTGATTCCAGACTAAATCACAACCAGAGGAAGATGTGTGTTTTGAAAACATGCAATTTAACCTTTGAAGCATGTTATTGTGTTTGAATTGAATTTCCGTCTGCTGAATTATGGTCCACCTATTGCAATATTCTGAAGACTTTGGGTGTTTATCGACTTCACTGATGCTTGAGTGCTTATGCACAAGACTAAAGGACTTTAGAGAATAGTGGTTAAATATTGTATTTATTGAAATTTAGTTACATCATGGTGTATTTACATTTCTCCTATCTCCACACCATGGTTTTCCTAGTTGATGTTTAGGATGGTAGCTGGAGGCATGTAGATATGTTTGTCAGGTATCAGAAAGGTATGAGTGGTTGGGAGTTTAGGAAGTGTTGTTCCAAGTCAGCCATGAAAATGTTAGCATACTGTGGGGCCATGCGGGTGCCCAGGGCTGTACCACTGGTCTATAGGAACATGTTGTTGCCAGACCTGAAATGGTTATAGAAGAGAACAAAATGGCACAGTTTTGTGGCAAAGCCAGCTGTGTATATGTATTACTGTTTTACAGACAAATATCTGGAGAACAGAATTTATTTATTCATTTATTGCCCATCTTCCTTACAGAGGTGCAAGGTGGATTACAATTTTTAATGCAATGAAATGTTTAATATACACAATAAATAATGTAATAAATGACTTAAAATTCATCATAGACATCAAAACCTATACCTCTTAACAAACTGTCCTCTTGAACAATTCGTTTCTGTATACAGTTTGCAGAATGATAAAATGATGGAACCTTCTTGACCTCATCAGGCAGGCTTTTCCATAAGGTGGGAGTCACAACAGAGATAATCTTGGGTATAGTAAGCTGTTGATCTTGACTTCACAAATTGACCCCTGTAAGGTAGCCAACAGGGCTTTTTTTGTAAAAAAAAGCCCAGCAGGAACTTATTTGAATTACACCAAGCCAGCCAGAATTGTATTCCTGTGTGTTCCTGCTAAAAAAAAAAATCCTTGTGGCTAGGCTTCATAATAAAGCTGGCATCATCTAGCAGTACAGGTATTGTAGTGTGGAATTAATATGCTTTAAATTGTGGAACATCCTAATTTCCTTTGAGTTTAAAACTTTTTTCTCTTACTTGGAAGTGGGCAGCTGTTTTACCACTACTTGATTAAAAACTTGGTGGGGCTGTATTTCATTTGATATCTATTTATATTCCAGGCTTTATTTTCTGGCTGGGAAAAGAGAAGGGTCACAGAGATCTATTGAATTTGAAGGCTTTGGGCTCATTAATGAGGGAACTGGCCTTCATTCATAGACCAAGGATCATAGGGAACCAGGCTCAGCTTTTTGTGTACTTGAAGATTTCCCAACATGAACATAAGAAGAACATGGCTGTGATAAGATATCCTTGAATTATTTCTGTCATCATAGATTTTTCTTTTATACTTGCATTTCAACAGCATGTTAGGTATTTGAGTATTTCTCTTTTTGTTTTTTTCTTTCAGATTTGGAAGCAAATTGTGCAGTCATCACTGGTGTTATGTACGTAATTTTAAAATGGAGAATGAATCTTTTGGAACAGATTAATTCTCATTTTGGTTTTGGTTTGTATAACTTAGTGGTCATTTATTAAGGAATTTCTCTTTTCTTGGTCATGCTTGCCTATAACAGGAAATGCTGAATGAGGGCTTGTTCCTGCAAAGACTCATGTGTACTTAAGTTCATATTCTGTGATTATTCCACTGATAATGACTGCCTTATTGAATCATCATTTAAAAGCAAGAGCGTTCTGCTCTCAACAGGCCACAAGTGTGAAAACTGTGTACTGATCACTTAACACCCATAACCATACCTTTCAATCAAATACAATAAAGCGATGGCTCTCCTCTGAAGTATAAATACTGACTCTCCTCTGGATATAAATACAACATATCCAGAACAACAATATAACCAGTCTTAAACAAGATTTTATAAATCTGTTAATAAAAAAGAATACTAATAGATTAAGTTAAACTACAACTTCAGTTTGGTTGACAACATAAAGTAGATAGTGACAAAAGAGAAATGTTTTCTTTCCCCTTTGGAAGCCTAAAACAATGCATTAAAAACTATAAATAACAAGAAATCAAATCAATATATAACATTGATTGCTTCAGTTATAGAAAAAAATCTTGTTTAGATGCTAAATAGTCTAAAAAGATGAATAATAGGGATCAGATTCATGTTAAAGAGTCTGTGAGTGTCTAATATGCATAAGTCTTGTACCTTCATAAGTCAGTCTGTGGTGGTTAATGTTTTCATAGACTTCCAGTATTTTAACTTTGGGCTTGATATTGAAAACTAAGTTGTGGGGCCATGTCTAAGGGCAGAGAATGAACTCCATCCTGGAGAGCTGCCAATCAGAGTAGACAATATTAACCGCAATAGACCAGTGGTCTGACTCAGGATAATGCAGCTTTGTGTTTATATGATGTTTCATGGTTACAGGTCTCATCCTGTTCTGTTGTGGTGTGAGTTGATTCTGTAAACACATCATTGTTGCCTTGCTTTTGGCAGAAATGAGCCAAAGGAGATTTGTGAGAAGTCTAAAACTCCAAACAGAAGAAATTCAAGAACAGAGGACTCTGCTGCAGTGCAGGAGGCAGTAGAGAACGGTCAGCGCAAGAGGTCCTCCAGACCAGCATCGGCATCCAGCTCTGCAAAAGGTAGGCTACCCAGTTAAATGAAATCTTGGCAGCAAAAAGTAGGTTTCCTGTAATGATTGTACCAAGTGCATTTGCTGTTTAGTGTGATGTTAAACCTTTGAGTTAGGAACATACTATCTATCTATCTATCTATCTATCTATCTATCTATCTATCTATCTATCTATCTATCTATCTATCTATCTATCTATCTATCTATCTATCTATCCATTCATTCATTTATTTGTGATTTGTATCCCGCCCTTCCCACAAGTGGCTCAGCATCAAGGTATTGCATATCATTTGATGAGTTTGTTTTCACCTCTCTGTTCTCCATCTTTAGCTCCTCTAAAATGTATACCAAACTTATTCACAAAGCAAATAAGTCACTTAAATATCTTTATTGGAAAAGTGAATGTAAATAAACATTTAAGAGTGAAATAAGAGACATGTGATTTTCTCTGCAATCACAAAACTGGTTTTGTAAAAGCAGATGATTTATTTCCAAAATGTCATAGAGCAATCAGACAGCGTGTGTATAGAGGATGTAACTCACTTAAGACTGTGCTGTGAGAAATAGAACCAAGGTTGGCTGTGCAGATAAGAACCAGCTCATCAAGTGCTATAGTTCTAGATAGTCTGTCCTCTCTAGACAGTGACATCATAACAATATAATCTCACCCAATGGTGTCTATCGTTCTCTAACTTTCATCTTATTCACATACATCAGAGGAAGTAAAGTGCAGCACTGCTGGGCAGCATTACAGTGAAGACAATCCAGTCGCAGCACCCTTGCTATGAAGTGCTTGGCCTCTAGCAAAAGAAACCTCAGCAGTCTCCTAGGATCCTAGCAACAAAGATGCTCCCCATTCAGATACTGTCTGTCAAGCTGATGGGCATCTTGCTGTGAGAAGAGATGTTCCTAAGTAAATAAGCTAAAACAACTGACAAGAGGGCAGCAGGATGCTGGCATTTAGATCCACAGTAATGGCACCCAAGAAAACAGATAATCCTTTAGAATCCTTTGGCTTTAGGACACATGGCACAGTTTGTTGCTGATGTATTGTATTTTTTTAATAAGGCTGCAGTGTAGATCCACATCAATTAGCTTAGGGTTGTAAAAATCCAGTGGGCTTTGTGTATAGACTTTGGAATAGTCAATATCAGGATGGAGACCAAGGCAAAACGAGAGATTAGTTTTATTTACATGAATTCTATTCTGGCTTCCACATATGACAATTTTCTCCTTTAGAGAATGTTTATGTTTCAATTTGAATGGTTGACAAATGTTCTTTTGAAATTGCTTTTCTCTTTCTTAGAAACAAATGCCAATGCTATGCAGTCAAAAAGAAGAAAATCCAAGTGAATTACTGAGTGAATATGCAAGGCTTGTAAATGTGTGAATTTTATCAGTTTATCAGTTCTGTGATTTCTCAGTATAGTAAAAACAAAACCCTAATATTCTGTACAGTAGCTCATTTTAATATTATGCTGTTCCCAGTAAATGCAAATTCTTTTTTTTTCTAAGAGGAAATGATTTTTTAAAAAAAATCAGGTTAAATTCTGGTTTTGTAAAATCCACACTTAGCACACTAGATTTAGCGTGTTGTAAAAAAAAAGATAATTGTAAATTTATTTGTATGTTTTCAATTTTCATAGGACAAACTAGAGTACAGGGTTGTCTTTTTTAGATATTAATGTATTGTGTTGTTGGTCAAGTACTGTATGTGAATAGCAGTAAAAGGGCTATATGTGGCCCAATTTTGGAAATGTAAATAGTTTTATTATATAGTAGCCTTGATGTATTTGTTGTAGAAAAGGACCAGTGAAACAAAATGAAATGAAAAGGTTTGTGTAATGTGGATTACTTAATGCTCTAAATAAATGTCATTGACCTATAATCTGCATTGTCCATTATTTTACACCTTTCCTTTACACCCTTAAAAGCTTACTGATTCACAAACCTTGAGCAGCAGAAGATACTTATTTCCTATTCTCTTATACACACACACACACACACACAAGGTCTAAAAGGACTGAGAAATTATTTCACACCAGCATTATACTAAATGGACAGTGGGGCACTGATAACGCAGGATTGGCACCATGTGGAAGGAGCACTTGGGGTTACTTTTCTGTTAAGATGAGAGAGCAAAGAAATAGAAAAGCATGGAAACAGCCAGGAGACACGGGATGGTATGTGAGGAGATGACTATGTAAATGTGCAGGCAAGGGTTTAGCTCAGCTGCTATTTTAATTCCATCATTCTTTAATTCATAGCCCTCTCTTGTACAAAGGCTAATTTAATTTCAGTGTCTGTTTAGTTCACATGGGAAGTAATACCCATGCCTAACATGCATGAAGCTTACTTTGCTTCCTGGGTTTCAGAAACTACTGAGCAGCCCAGTTGCCAAACCCATCTACTACCCTTACAGTTGAAGCTTGGACCTTATGAAGTGCTCAGTTGAAGCTTGGACCTTATGAAGTGCACTGACTTCAATACCGGGAAAGTTGGTAGAAACCATTATCAAGGACAGAATGAGTAGGCACATTGATGAACACGAGTTATTGAGGAAGACTCAGCATGGGTTCTGTAAGGGAAGATCTTGCCTTACTAACCTGTTACATTTCTTTAAGGGGTGAACAAAAATGTGGACAAAGGAGACCCGATAGATGTTGTTTACATCTATCTTACAGAAAGCTTTTGATAAAGTTCCTCATCAAAGGCTCCTTAGAAAGCTTGAGAGTCATGGAGTAAAAGGACAGGTCCTCTTGTGGATCAAAAACTGGCTGAGTAATAGGAAGCAGAGAGTGAGTATAAATGGGCAGTCTTCGCAGTGGAGGACGGTAAGCAGTGGGGTGCCGCAGGGCTCGGTACTGGGTCCCATGCTCTTTAACTTGTTCATAAATGATTTAGAGTTGGGAGTGAGCAGTGAAGTGGCCAAGTTTGCGGATGACACTAAATTGTTCAGGGTGGTGAGAACCAGAGAGGATTGTGAGGAACATAAGAACATAAGAGAAGCCATGTTAGATCAGGCCAATGGCCCATCCAGTCCAACATTCTGTGTCACACAGCGGCCAAATATATATATATATATACACACACACACACACACACATACACACTGTGGCTAATAGCCACTGATGGACCTCTGCTCCATATTTTTATCTAACCCCCTCTTGAAGGTGGCCATGCTTGTGGCCGCCACCACCTCCTGTGGCAGTGAATTCCACATGTTAATCACCCTTTGGGTGAAGAAGTACTTCACCCTTTGGGTGAAGAAGTTTGTGAATCAGTAAGCTTTTAAGGGTGTAAAGAAGTACTTCCTTTTATCCAAAGGGATCTGTTGAGGCTGGGTGAGTGGGCGTCAACGTGGCAGATGCAGTTCAATGTGCAAAGTAATGCACATTGGGGCCAAGAATCCCAGCTACAAATACAAGTTGATGGGGTGTGAACTGGCAGAGACTGACCAAGAGAGAGATCTTGGGGTCGTGGTAGATAACTCACTGAAAATGTCAAGACAGTGTGTGTTTGCAATAAAAAAAGGCCAACGCCATGCTGGGAATTATTAGGAAGGGAATTGAAAACAAATCAGCCAGTATCATAATGCCCCTGTATAAATCGATGGTGCGGTCTCATTTGGAGTACTGTGTGCAGTTCTGGTCGCCGCACCTCAAAAAGGATATTATAGCATCAGAGAAAGTCCAGAAAAGGGCAACTAGAATGATTAAAGGGCTGGAACACTTTCCCTATGAAGAAAGGTTGAAATGCTTGGGACTCTTTAGCTTGGAGAAATGTCAACTGCGGGGTGACACGATAGAGGTTTACAAGATAATGCATGGGATGGAGAAAGTAGAGAAAGAAGTACTTTTCTCCCTTTCTCACAATACAAGAACTCGTGGGCATTCGATGAAATTGCTGAGCAGATAGGTTAAAACGGATAAAAGGAAGTACTTCTTCACCCAAAGGGTGATTAACATGTGGAATTCACTGCCACAGGAGGTGGTGGCGGCCACAAGTTTAGCCACCTTCAAGAGGGGTTTAGATAAAAATATGGAGCAGAGGTCCATCAGTGGCTATTAGCCACAGTGTGTGTGTGTGTGTATATATATAAAAAATTTTTGCCACTGTGTGACACAGAGTGTTGGACTGGATGGGCCATTGGCCTGATCTAACATGGCTTAGAAGATGAAGATATTGGATTTATATCCTGCCCACCACTCCGAAGAGTCTCAGAGCGGCTCACAATCTCCTTTACCTTCCTCCCCCACAACAGACACCCTGTGAGGTGGGTGGGGCTGGAGAGGGCTCTCACAGCAGCTGCCCTTTCAAGGACAACCTCTGCCAGAGCTATGGCTGACCCAAGGCCATGCTAGCAGGTGCAAGTGGAGGAGTGGGGAATCAAACCCGGTTCTCCCAGATAAGAGTCCGCACACTTAACCACTACACCAAACTGGCTTATCTTATGTTCTTATGATGCAGCTCTTCCCCACCCACATTTTCCCCCTAGTAACCCCAGGACTTCAGAAAAAACTGATGTTTGAGGTTACAGGATCTGTGTGAACAAAAAAGCCTCCCGTCCTAGGGGCTGCAGTGAGTAGGAAGCAGCAGTCAAGCATCACTCTTGCATCAACCGATGCATGGGTGACAGAAAAGGAAGAAAGGGGAGGGCAATTTCATCTGGCTCCTTCTTCACTCAGTGAAGTTAGTCGAGTGTGGTGACTTTCTTTCCTCAGGCAGCTCCTGCAGCCTCCAGCATCAGCATATGGGAGGTCTTAGGGCACTACTGGGAAGAGCTTGGGGGGAACACATTGTGATCATCCTCATACTTCATAGGATCCTTAATAGCTACAATTTTAACAGATGTAAAGCTGCATAATTTCTCTTCCATGAAAATTATTGGTTATCCTGATGATTAAGTTGTAAGCACTGATATACTGAGTATGGTGTATATTTGAAGCCCCCTTACAGAGTAACTCCTTAGTTAGATTTTAAAAATGGGTTTGATTCAGTATAAGGCTTGCAGCAGGCTAGGTATTGTATATTTAAAGAATTCAAACTCCACATCAGTTAATGGTTTAAATATATATATATATTTATTTCTTTTCCCCACCCCCCCACCCCCCGTTATATTAGACTTTCCCCCCCAAGGACAGCATTACAATCTTAACAACCAAAACCATGTTACATACACACAGGCACACCACAACACTTTTGAGGCAGTTGTGTCCTTTGCTCTGTCAACACATTGTAAATGTCTAAACAGTGCCATACAAGCAATGGGCTTCCTCACTCCACTAGCCATCCATCTTCCACTTTAGCAGGTAGCACACAAGGACACATTTTTTTGTTGTTTAAACTATATTTTATGTTTCCATTCTACAGTATAAATGACATAGAAGAGGTTGCTGGGTATTGTCCTCTGGCCAAACTCTCATTGTAATAGTTGTCCTATTGTAAGGCATACGATAGAATCTATGCTTTAAACTAACACATACACAGACCCCTTCTCTGTTTAGCAGAGTAGAGCAGTGAGACAGACACTAGAATTCAATCTGTGTTTGTGGGCTTGGGGCTTCTTTCCAGCATGCTAGTTCTTAGAATACAAACATTTTTTGAAAGTGGTTGTGTTGGGGTAGAGAAATCTATAAATAGAAGACAAACTCTTATTTCATATGTTTTAAAGGAGGACTTAAGGCAACCCTTTCAAACCCAATAGCACTTTTTGTTCAGACTAGTCACTAGCCATTTCAGACATGTAGAAATTATGGAGATCCTAATACAATTTTTGGCAAAATGCTGGTGGTAATCATATCTTAATACTCTCTTCACTAGCACATGGGTGGTCAGTTAAAGAGTTTAAACTAAAAAAAATTTCCATATCCTTTCCATATGCCCTGCATATATGTTCATAGATCCACTGGCAACTACCTGTGCTGAAACCAGGGGTGACTGTCAGCATTTCTGTTGTTGTTGTTGCTTATGTCACTCCTATAACAAAAACCATGATGTTTTGCATATTATGAATTCCTGCCTGTTCAGTATAGTTTTGTTGGAATTGTGGCAAACATCAGTATAAATTGGAGGTGACCAGCCTTTCACCATCACAGTTCATGTCAGTTGAATAGAAGTAGAATAGATGCAGCTTGTCATATCACAGTGCTGAAGGGTTTGAAAGCTGCACCTGTTGAACTTCTCTCACACAGCTATTAAAGGTGCAGGAGAACTACTATTGGAAAGTAGATAATCCAGAGTATAAATCTTTCCCACATTGAAATTTTTATCCTGAAAAAATAATTTACAGACAATGTAGTCACTGGAATAAAAACTGTAACAGATGAAGTGGCCTTGCTAATACTCATATATACAGCTGTGCCTGGAAAGTGTTTGCCAACTCAAGCCTTTGGTGTCCTCTCTGAAAATCTTAGTTTTAAATATTTAAATCATGATATATATATATTTGTAAAATTCAATTACCAGTCATCTCTGCATAGTAGGACATTTAACTATGGTTGTCTAGGTCAGACGTTCCTGTTGGTTTTGTGTATATGTTATCCTGCTTTATAATAGTATGCCAGGTGTGAAAAGCACATACACAAGTCAGTATAGCATGAAGAAGTATTCAGGACATAAATAATAGGAGTAGGAACAATAGGACTGGCATATAAAGAAATATTGTAACAATGACTACTTGATGGGTAAGATTAGGATATAATATAAAAGGCTATTATTATTGGGGATGGTGTAGTGTAGGGAAAACATAATAGGAAAAGGAGAGAAAATGCAGGTTCATTTCAGTGGGATTTGGAGCAGGAAAGATGAATTTAAACAGTAAATATCCAAGGGCACCCCTGGGCACTAGACTCCTTCAGGCCTCTACTCATCCCCTTGCCCCTCAACAGCTAGGACCCTGCATGTGTTTATATATTCTCTTCCCCTCCCTCCTTACAAGGAATGATGTCCTTGGCCACAGTAACCTGTTGGCAAGGTTATTTCCTCAAAAGTACAAGGTAATAAAGTGCCATTTGAATTAATCTATGAGGCATCCAATGCCATCTGCATTGAAGAATATGGATAGGGAAGAATGTTTTCTTGCAACTTGGATGCAAATGTGGATCCTCTGTTTACTACAACTGCATACAACTATCTCTGCTACAGAGGTAGGGTATGAAGTTTTCCTGGACCCAAGTCCTACTTATTATAGTGAGACCTGTTTAATCATGCAGTCATCACTGATCCGAGGTTCGTGTTACAGTTCGTGGGACTTTTACAAGACCCATACTGAAATAAATGGCATCTGTGCAAGAGTGGAAATCTTGTATCATTACATTTTTAAGCAGATAAATTCCAATTGTAGTTTGTCTCCTGTTCCCTTAATGGTCTTTGCAAATCAAGCCTTTGCATTCACAGTACATCTCAATATTGGTGTCCGTTAGATGTGCATCTGGGTTGTATGTTTCCATCCACACTGCAGTACACTACTAGTCTCCATTGATTCGATGGGGATGCAGATCCCCATGCTGTAATATAATGCTAGCTGCACACAGAGCTGGCCCACAGCTATAATATTGTATTTAACAACTAAGATGCCCTATCTATCCTATGACTTCTACCAGCAGCATGTGCTTACATTTGGGCATAGCAACACCACTGACAAGACACAGCATATACTATAATATTAGCACTGCAGGGCTGTTCTACGTTTCTGCTGGGCGTGTTAGAAAATTTTCTTGGAAAATTAGTTCTTAGAAGCTGCTTACCTAGAGGAAGCCTTGTCTGTGATTCCAGACAAAGCCTCTTTGTCTTGGCTGGCCTTGCAATAGAGACATAACTTTAAAAAACTGAAAGGTGAGAGATGCAAAATTATTAGGGTAATTATGAGGGTAATTGAGGTTTAAAATGCAGGCCTAGATAATGTAAAATCCTTTTTAAAAAAACATTATGTTGAAAACAATAAAGGCTAATATACAATGCCTGTAAGAAAGAAAGAAAGTTTAAAATAAACCACCACAACATGAATAAGTATTCATTCCATCAGCAAAAAATACTGGATTACTCCAGCAAACTATTGTTCATGTGTTTGCCTGTCTGGTTTACTCCTCTGCCTTTACCTTGTACATTTGTTTCTGTCCAGCTGATGAGCTGAAATTGCAAGAGACACAATTCACTTCTATGCAAAGAAATGAATGGGAATGGTGCTTCAAGTAATTAAAATAAGAGGTTCTAGCCATCTGCCCTAGCTTTTACCTCCTGCAAGGGCTGTGCTAAAAAGAGCCACAAACTATTGTTTTCTTGCCAGCAAGGACACAATATTTAACTTTGGGCAAGAATTTAGCAATTGCCAAAAAAAAGAGAGGCACTATAGATTATTCCATTCAGCATCCTGCTGCAATTTACCACAATTCAAAATGATAAAACAAATAGCTGCATAGTAAAAGCCAGTGCTTGTATGACATGGTTGAAGGATGCTTTTCCTAATCAGGAAGATGCTTAAGGATTCTGTGACAAGATTGGTAAGGAAGGAAAGAGACCTTGTCCTTCATTTCCAGATTCCCACAGAAGGCTTATTAGATTCATTCTAGAGCTCAGTTATCATGACCAAACAATACGCTTTTCTGGTGCCCAGCTGTGAACGAAGAACTTGCCATAGAATGAACTCAGAATCTTCTGCAACGTTCAGGGGCTTCGCAGCAGATGGATTATTGTGGGAGGGGGTTTCCTGAGGTATAACATTTGAACTTCACTGCCCTCTATAACATCTCACAGGTATCAATGATGAATTTATAACATAGTTTCAGTTTAATTATCCTGCTGCTGAAACAATTACCTTATGCTGAAGTTACCCTCAGTGAATACTTTCTGCTCCACTATTAGGTGATACTAGCTTTCCCACTGGGTTTTTGTTCTTAATGACGTTTAACCTAGTCAAATTCATGGATCTTCTTTAAAATGAACCCAAAACAGAGACAGCTGAAATGCCATCTTTCCCTGCTGTGGTCTCTACAGCTCTGTCATAAGTATGTTTACTTAGAAATAAATTTCTTATGGGATTTATTTAACTGTGTGTAGACTTGTACCTTCAGTTTCTCATTTTATTGCTCTGGCAGGAAGAAGCTAACTGTACACAACCCTGGAGACAAAACCCCTTAAAAGTTACTAAGGAAATAAATACTTATATTGTCCCTAACGGTCCCTCCCCACTTTTTAAAAAATACAAATGACTAATTAAATGGTTACTAAACCAAATGAATAAATTTCAAAGAACCCTCCTCTAATGAAAACACTCCATGATATTTCCCACCAGGGAGGTTCTGTCTTGTTTCCATTATCAGTGGTGAGCAAGAAACAGCCACATAGTTGGTGGTCAGCAATAAGATTCTGCTATAGTTTCTCTAGAACACAGGCCTTTGCCCATTTTGTTTCCTCTGCAGCCCTTGAAACATTGGGGTGTGGTTTCAATGAAAATATTGCTTAAATATATATTTATATACAGGTTTATCTGCTAATGGTATTTACAAAAGAACAGATCTACAGGAGAAAGTGAGCTACATATTGCCATTCTCACTTTTCCAACTTATTATCCACGAAAGTGGAGTGGGTTTGCCACAGTGTGGCCATGCCACTATAGAAAGAGGCAGTACCCCACAGACTGGCTTTAATGCTGTTACACAGCCAAGCCAGTGGAAATCAAGTCCTTTCCCCTTGGCTGAAAGGCAGTAGCTAGTCAAAGAGGATTGTTAAGTTACTTCAAAAATAATTAAAAACAGCAATTCTACCAAGTTCATAAATTTCTCTAGGACATGCAGATTAGAATCAACAGACTCATACACAAAAAAACCACATCCAAATAAAACATTGCTGAAACATGTACCTTTAAGATAGCCACATACTCTGTTTTGTCCCTGAGTCCGTGCTGCAAATTTTTCATATACAAATTTTAAAGACTTAGATTTAAGCCTATCATTTTAAGGTTGTCATTTCAACACTCTCCCAACCATTCATTCAGAACATTGCACAGCTAACCCCAATTTACAATTGCTGAATTTTTTTAAAAAAAGTTTACATCTCCTCTGTGTTGTAACATATATACAGATGTGCATACACACATATATACACAGAGAAAAATTATTGTCTTTAAGCACCAACTTAACATAGGAGGCTCCTGTATTGGTGCCTTTGAACACCATTGGTTCAGACTGAACATCAAATAGAATTACTTGGATGGGAACATATGATGGCTTTCCTGTATTTGTAGCAATAGCAAAATAACAGGCATTTTACAAATCATGCTTGAAATTTACAAAGTTGACAAGATGTTTACAAAGGATAATTATCATTTAATATTTGGAATTTGTTCTGCAAACTGGGAAATTTTGTGTTTACCTTGAGAAGGAAATCCTGTGATACTTCCATTCTTAGCACAAGACTATAAGGGAAAAAGGGCTTTTATTCTGAATTTACTAGGAGGAAAATGAGACAGAAGGCCACCTGAGAATCACAGCTTGAATTTGTAATTTTGGAATTCAATTACATACTTCCCCAAGAGTTCAAGAATCCAATTTCATTTTTTGCACTATTGGGAGTCCTTTCCCCCCCTCCGACCCCTCCCCACACACACTTAACTGGTATTGGATTAAGCCTTTGGTGAGAGAGGATTAAAAAAGGAAAAGCGTTAATAATTTATTTAGATTTCTGTTATGAAAGCAGCAGATGTGAAAATGATGATGCCACATAAGCTACCCTCTTCCAAATTGTTTGCTTTCTGGGAAGCTTTTCTGCCATGTAGCACTTTCGCTTCACCTGCATCATATAGAAGTACTGCTTTCCAGAACAGATCAAAAACCCCTCAGACTAGGCCAGTGATTCCTGCTGTGGTGCTGGTGAGCATCAAGATGTCCACTGATGTGTTTCCTGACAGCCACTTCCTCCTTCCTCAAAGCAAAGAAACTCTTGCTTTCTTCAATCTCCCTGGAGCATGAGGTGCTTCATAAGGGCCAGCTTTGCATCTACAGGGAGCACTCATTTGGAAATGGCTGCCTCTATCATGGATTAATGCTTAGTTTGGTGCACCTTAATATTTTGTGATTGGCCAGAGTCACACCACCCAGCAGCCATTTTGTGGCTGGCCATGCCACATAGCAGCCATTTTGTGGTGGTGTCCTTTATGTTCTTTCAAAAGTACCCACAAGATTGGAGAGTCTGGCCAACACTTTATCAGTGGCAAGGCAGATCTCTCAGGAACACAGGTAAATCCCATTATTCCCACCCAACATTTAGCTACTAGAGGAACATGATCTGTGTGTATCACAGGCCCTTTCTACACATATTAAACACAGGTCTATATTTTTAATGGTCTGAAGTGAGGTGGTTTAAACTATTGTAGCATATATGTTTACCTGCTGATGATTTCCTGCTAGTCATCACTTCAGACAGTAAAGGAAATTTAGGGGGCTTCAGCACTAATGATGAATCCACCACTATAACATGGGAGCCTTTTGGAAGGCCAATGCTACCACATAGGTTTTTTAAAAAAATAGCGGAAAGCTATGCCAAACTTTTGCTGGGTATTGTCTCCTTTCTCAGCATTTCTTGTCATGTGTTGGGAAGATATCTTAACAAATCAAGAAAATCTCCACATCAATTCAGAGATAGTAAGCTACATTAGAATTGCACCATGACCCTTCCACTCACCAGTTCACAATCTCACTCGTTTGAATCAGCTCTCAGTTATCAATCAGCTTACTGAAGCACATTTGAGTGTAATCAAAGACACAATGCTCATTTTAGTAGGTTTGAAGGAGGAAGCCCCATAGCATATCATTTCAGTTGGAGTGAAATGTTATACTGATTTCTGTATATTCTAAAGGAGGACTACATCAATAGGGATGCCAAATACTATGCTGCTAAGTTCACTTAGAAATAATTCCAAAGGGCAATAAGTTCCAGGGCTTTTTTTGTAGCCAGAACTCCTTTGCATATTAGGCCACACACCCCTGATGTACCCAATCCTCCAAGAGCTTATAGGGCCTACTGTAAACTCCTGGAAGACTGGCTACATCAAGGGGGTGTGGCCTAATATGAAAAAGAGTTCCTGCTACAAAAGAAGCCTTGGATAACAAAGTTAAATGGAAGTCCATTGGAGTTTTAAAAACAAGAATATTTATTCCAGCATGAGTGAGACAGCTCACTTTATTAGATGCATGAAAAGCACATCAATAGCAGACATTTTTTTCTACTTAAAGCTGAAAGCATCAGAAAAGCAGGATTGGGGGGAATGGATGCTCTTCGCAACATCTTGCCTTTTTCCAGCTTTGTGTAGCTTTCAACTATAAATTACTGCTTGAAGTGCTGCAGGACTGCTATTTAAGTTTAAAAGTAACCACCACTTGCCTTAATAGAATTTACTCTTCAGTGCTTTTGTTTTAAGAGACAAAAAGTTAGAAGATCCTAGGCAGAAGAAAACAGAGACAGGAATTTGTACAGAAGTGACCTCATCCAGTCAGCTCCTTTGGAAACATGGAATGCATTCTGCAGGACATGGCTCAAGAAAGGGGGGCATGGGGAGGAGGAAGATCTCAGTCAGCTGGCAACAGAAGATACTCATTCCCATACAGATGTTCAGGTTTTCCCCTCTTTTGTGCCTCACAAAGTTCATTTACAAGTTAAGTCAAGATCTACTGACAATAACAGAGCTGAAACATCACACTTAATTTGTAAATCTATCCCGCCCTGCCTTGGCGGGGAGGGCAGGATAGAAATATAAAGTTATTATTATTATTATTAAATTTAAATGATAATCAGGGTGAGCACATTTTAAAAGGTTTTCTCTCCCTTTAACAGCGATGTATCTTCTGCCCAAATTCCAGTGCTGCAGTGATAGACTGCAATTTCTAAAGATTTGAAGGGACAAAAGCCTCACCATAATGAGGTTTCCTTCCTAAAGTACCTAACAAATCAAATCAGAAATCACTAATCTCTCTTTCCATTCATGGATTTTCTGGGATTTAAAACCACAGAAATGAGATTCAAAAAATAGTCAAAATGCAAGCCTTTTTATCATTATTTGAATATTAACATTTACAGGCTGATCAAATGATGAAATCTATCACATTCAAAGTTCAGTTTCTGGTATTTTTGAATGGCCAGATTGTCACACAAAAATATAAACATTTCAATGAGAACCATCCCCTTTAATTTGTTTCAGCTCTTCAAATATTGTTTTCACGAGCTGTTCTAGTGGAACCAAAGAGGCAAAAGGATATTAAAAACACTTCACCAAAGAGAAAGGTTAATCTCTTGTCTTAATCCAATGCAAATAAACCCAGTGCGTTCTATGAACACTGACATGCTTGCAACTATTCAAATTAATTCCTGCCATCTGTACTGTTTTTCCCGGTAAGCCACAAGAGAAGTAAAAGATGCAATCAGTAAATGCAATCGTGACAGCCACAGTTTGAGGTCAAGTTGCCCTCGAACCAAGATTAAATCAATTGCATTTGTCAATCACATCTTCTGGATCTCATATGTCAGCACACAGCTTACTAGGCAAGTGGTTGGGTTAGCGCATATTTCAGTGCTAGTCTGTTATTATCTCCAAGAAACAAAGAACCGGGATTCTGACATGCCTTTCTCGACTGCAGCTTCTGGCTGGAGCGAAATCTGAGACATGGGATGCCAGCAACTGAGGTTCTGTCCCATATTGCAGATGCCTTCCTGCAGGCTCTAACAGTAACTGTGTAGTACTGGTGCCCTTTTGACAGCTGTTACAGGCACAAAGACAAGTAAATTGATCCTATCTACACAGGTTCCTCTCCCCCATCAATTTCATCAGAGTAAGAAGGAGGCAATCAACATCAGCTACTGTCCCCATACAGAAGACTCAAGCTGGGGACTGGAAGAGTTTTTACAGAGAGGTATGGAGGGAATAAATAGGCATGTATATGGGAACAGCGAGAGACAGGAAGACAATAAAACTTTAGAATGAGGGTTGCTCTGTTTACCCTGTCCACCTGCACATGAATCCTCCAAACAAATAGCCTGAGGCTTCCTGATTTAACTTTTGGATCAGGTGTTGGAGAGAGGCCTTGATAATTACTACCTTCTTTCCTTCAATGGCAGCATGATAGGCAGCCATTCAGGTGGTACAGCTTTAGCGGCAGGGTATCTCCATGGCCAGCAAAGCAGTCACTGTTGGCTTCCTGCTTCTCATGGAGCTGTGAAAGGCACAGAACCCAATATGCATTGTAAATGGGTACTAAGACAGCTGAGGCTTTCCACTTGCTGTGGTGGGGATACCCTGTTTAGTTGCACCAGGGAGGATGCATCACAGTCTGATTTAAGAAATGTAGGCTGAGATCCAAGGAACCACAAGCTTTTGAGCTAGGTCCAACCAGCTTTCCCATTGATTAAAAGAGATTATCCTTGTTGACCACCAAAATGGCTATACTGGGCATCATGGGACTTGCAGGGATAAAATACATATGAGATGTGAGTTCTCATAAGGAACAGAGTTAGATGAGATTGATGAAAAAGGTGGCTGGATCCAACCTTGTGTTTCTACCGGCAATGCTCCTCTCGTCCATGCCAAATGGCAAACTATTCTTGAAACCTGTGTGAGTGAGACTAGAGGTAGCAGAGCGTGTATGTTTCAAAAGCATATTGTGACACACCATTAAGATCTACCACTCAATCCCACTAAGAATTTCCAAGCTTTTGGGTATACCTAAATTAGCTCTTTGGATCCAATTACTATTTTTTTTTTTGATCCAGCCGTTAACTGATTCCAGTTAACTGATTCCAGCTGTTTGGATCCAGCCATTAACTGATTTCAGTATTTTACTTTAGAAAACCATCCCAAATTGAGAAAGGCAGGAAGTTAAATGCAGAAGTTCAAAACAGACAATCAATTTGAGCAGATCCTACCACAATCCTACCTACTCCTATAATTTTGAGAGCCACTATTCCACTTCTATAGTAGCAGGCATTTAAAAAAAATATGCCAACTTGCCTTTCCAGGCTTGGTAAATAAATATTGTCAAACCAAAGGTATTTCCCTTACATTAAAAAAGAGCTTTTCCTTTTTACCACTCCCAAACTGAGCTTCATGAAGGAATTTACAGGCTTAGTCCAAAAATAAATTTAAACATTATAATTTAATACATTACAATCCCCAGTAAAAATCAAATTGTGATGAGGTTTCCTAGCAAAGGTCAGCAAGAGGGGAATTAAGTACTATAGAAAATAGTGGAAACCCAGGTCTCATCCATATTGGGCAGAATCAATAGTTATCAAATGTGAACATTCTGGTTACCTTGCCTGGAGAAGGTAAGCACAATGAACAATTAAAGACCTTAGGAGAAAAACAATTTGTTCTACCCTTCTCATTTCCCTACAGGTGTTGCCCATTAAATTGTTTTTATTTGAGTAATAACTTTGCCCAGCAGAATTGCTATGAAACCAGGTGACTCCTGAAATTATCTTACCTGGGGAAACACCTTCTAGATTCTTTCCAAAATGCAGGTACACATTCTGCTCCCCCATCCTCTAACATCTAGACCTCCACATCATTGGCTTACACCTTTGCAACAGCTTCAACTCCCTCTTTCCTTCCTTCAGTTCTACCACCTGCCTTCTACCTTTTTCTTAAGCACTTCAACCTCCCTCATTGTCTTTCAGTTTCACATCCATCACTACAATCCCCAACATACTTCATCGCCTTCATAAATATGTGTATACCTTTTCTCTGCTGAGGTCTTTGACATTAGCACCAATGCCAAACAGCATGAAGAATTCCATTGATGGTGCGATGCAAACAGTTATGTTTTACTACTGAATTCAGTGTTAGGGCATGAACCAGCCAAAATTAAAATCCCACTGAAACCAATGGGAGAAAGTTATTGACATGTTTAATAGTTTCCTAGTGAAAGCTATTGCAGCTGGCTTGGCAGGATCATGCCTTTAGTGATCTGAGAGATGACCCTCTCCCACAAGCACCCTGTCCTCAAAACAAGCAACTCTGTTTTTTTTAACTTCTATTCTGAAATTTCTTTTCACTTCACTTGTAGCCCTTTCCCTCTTTCAGTGTGAGAAAACCTTTTCATTAGAGGGAATTTCCCTAAGCAGCCTCATGGCAAATATATGAAAAAAAGAGTGTGTCAGGTTTAATTTCATTTTTATCTTTTCCCCCCCTTTCTTTTCTTGTTTTACTTTTCTGTTTACAAATGTCTGTGATAATTTCACTAGGATTTCCCCCACATTCTTTTGAAAAGTATTAGATAGTTCAATTGTATTTGTTCTGTCAACATGGGATAACCCACTTGACCGTTATGGTTTCTGCAAGGGGGTGGATCCAATGAATGATATTGCAAGGAAGTCTATGATGACGCTGCAGTTAATCAAACTGAAGAGCTCATTGCATTAATTTTGGAAAGGTCATGCGTGATTAAGGACTGCACTAAAACAAACATAACCTTCCCATAACTGTGAACCCACAAGGTACCCATTAAACCACTGCTGATAATTGCAGCTGCTCAAAATGGAGTTTCAAAGGTTCTCTCGTACATCACATGACACTTTGGAACAGAAAACCATGTCAAATCTCACTTTCATTGAAGTCTGTGGCAAAACTCCCACGATTTTCCATGGAGCTGTCTTGCACCCCTGTAAAATTAAGGATGTGCCAAAATGCATCATGCCTAGCAACCACACCAACTTAGTGAGAGGAAAAACATTCATACTGTACAATTCATATTTTAAGGGGTGAAAGACAGTCACAAGATACACTTTTGTTACTTATTCAATTGGGACCTCTTGGTCTAAGTTATAGTTTTGTGTTCCAGTTTGCACAAGAACCTGGTCTCTCCATTTGTGACATCACAGTCTGTTTTCACTGTGAAGAGTGTGATGTCATAAAGAAAGGCACTGATGTCACAGGCTCCCTGGTGCAACAACAAGGGACAAAAGAGAATGACAGGGCACACTGGCCCTCCTATGAATCATTGTTTCTTTGTTCAGTTACAAAATGAAATGTGATATATTCACTGGAAGCACCAAATTAGTCTAACATTGGTAACCACTATAAGAGCCAGTGTATGAATTCATGCTACCTAGGAACCAGGAAAATACCCACCCAAAGAGAATTTTTGCCTTTTGGTAATCAACATACACATACATTTCTTCAGCACTTTAAAACAAAAAACAAAGCTCGGGGTTTCAAAACAGAACTGAAGCCTTGTTACTTAGTGGGTCATACGGGATTTCTTGCACTTTCAGATCCAAATCCACATTCATGGAAGTATGGAGGAGAATGAGGGAGAATAAAACTGCAAAAGGGAAGGAAATCATAGATCAGAAAATGTATTTTCATTAAAAATGGGAATAAAGCCCAAGAAAAGCCCAGGAAAGAACTATCAGTGAATGGTGCCAGTTCAGGACAATGTAGGAGGTTCTCTCGCAGGGGGGACGGGTTTATTTCAGAAAATGGATGAAGACGACCCTCTCGGCTGAAGAAAGCATTGTGAAAAAACTGGCAAAGCTGAGAGTTAAAAGGATAATGCCCCATGGTGTAGACTTCCTGAAGTAGCTTAGTAGTTGTACTGGCGCTGGCATGGTTGGTAGACAAAGCTGCCTTGGTGTTTGGCCCAACGTGGGCGGCACTCTCTGGTGCGGTTCTGCCGCTGCATGACTTTCTTACTGAGCTTGTGCTTCTCTGCCAGCTGCTTTGCCCGCTGAATCCGGCGCACTTGGTTGACTTTCTCCAAGATGGCAGCCTTGGTGGCAAGAGAGCTGGAGTGGTGAGGAGCATGGCGTTGTAAATGGCATTCAGGCACCTCACTGCACAAAGAGAGCCACATGACATTGGGGGTCATTTAAGGACAAGACACAAGGAGCGGACAAAAAATTATTTGTGTTCTCTGATTAACAAAGGCCTACTTCACAGAAACCTTTTCTATCTTATTTATCATTACATACTGGAAGTATAGAATATAAAATACAGAACCAAGTTGATACAACAGATATGCAAACCGACTGGGCAATTCCCATAAATACTAATATCTAAATTTTCAATACACTCAATCACAGCTGGGGAGAGTTCAAAGAGCTCCATCACCCTGGAAAGCATGACGCTCACATTCTTGTGACTGATGAAAAATAGTTGACAGGCTGCACCTATCTATAGATGCAGTGGGAAAGTACAAATCATTGTACATTCCAATACACCTTTAATATAATGAATGATATGGTTGCACGCACAGACAATTTGCGCGATTTCTTTTTTTACAATTGCCAATGTGCATTTCTTTAATTTCTTTACAATGTTTATACCCTGCATACCCCTATAACAAGTACATCACAATTACAGCAACAAAAGTTGCATAAATACTCAATGCATTGTTACTTCCTGTGAAAGGGAAATCTATAGCCCTTTGTATACCTTCAGCAAAAAGCCCTCTGAGATAGGGTTACCAACTCTGAGTAGGGAAAGTTCTGGATAGTTGGGGGTGAAGCCTGGGGATGACAGGGTTTGGGGAGGAGAGAAACTTCAGTGGGATACAATTTCATAAAGTCCACCCTCAAAAGCAGCCATCTTCTCCAGGGGAACTGATCTCTGTGGTCTGCAGATCAGTTATTCCAGGAGAGCTCCTGGCGGACATGGAAACTGGAACCCCTGGATAGGTTTGCCTTACAACACTTTCTGCTTCTTAAAGTAGGGTTGCCATTCCCCAGATCTGGGCAGGGAATCCCCTGGTTTGGGGGGCTTCTGCCCACTCCCAAACAGCAATGTTGCTGCATGACATCCCCAACACAATGGCATCATGTGGAAGTGACATCATCATATTAGGGACATCATGCAGTGATGCTCTGGTTTTAGGGCAAAACTTTATGGTTTGATGCCAGTTTTACCATAGAGTTTCACCCAAAAACCAGAGCCTCACCCCCAATGTCACCGACATGATGACATCACTTCCATGTGGAATCAGCGCATTGCATGATGCCCCACCCACTTCCAGAATATCCCCCAAAACCCTCCACCAGTGCGATGAGGGGCCTGGCAACCTCATCTGAAAGCCAACGGTGAAAGCACCCTCCTCACCTCTTCTGGACAACCATTCCAGAGGGTTAAGGCTATGAATGAGCAGGCCTGAGATCAGGACAACAATGCCTTTATGTATGGCTATGCCATTGCAGGCATGGTGGGAACACAGAAGTGTTCATGCTTCCCTGTCTTTCTTTCAGAGGATGAGTATATGAACTGAGGCATGGAATATCACAAAGGCTTCTGTTTGTACCTAATATCCCAAAGAAGAATATCTTCAGCCATTTTCTGGCTGCTTCTGTACATATATTTTAAAAAGAAAAAATGTAACATTCAAGGTATAGTCACGAGACTCACAACATTGCCTTTCTGAGAGCCATGACATATGTTAAGCCCTGTGTAGGCCCTTCTGAATAGGAATGAACATGCAAACAGCATATGGGCCACCACGCTTGATTATTATATGTAAAGAAGCACTTAGCAACTGCAGTTTCCCAATGCATGTAAATACAGCAGTTACACAATTTTGTTGTTGTTGAAAACATCAGATCCTTCCCCTACCCCCCAGCAAATATATACATTGTAATTGTGAGTTCTGTATGACTTGTAACAGTACAAGTGTTAATGGGTGTCTAGTGTATACAGGACTCACTGTGATATGCAGGGGCGGCCTGATGCCCCATGGCACCCTAAGCAGACTCGCTGCCTGGCGCCCCCCCCCCAAGCACCCCTGCACCTCCCCTCCATGGCTCCGCGCCCCCCTCCCCAGTGTGCCTCCTTCTTCTCCCTCCCTTCGGACCCTTCCCCACCCTGGCATGTCAATTTCAATGCCAGAACCAGCTCTAGCGCCGCGTTCTGGCTCTCTAAAGACACCTCCCCGGCCAAACACTTGGCCGGGGCGTGCTCACTGTCTCTCAGGAACAGCGTCCTGAAAGGGTGACCCCCGCTGCCACTGACTCCTCTCCTCCCCATTTCCTGGATGAGAGACGGTGAGTGTGCCCCAGCTTCGCGGCACGGTTTTACCAGTGATTCGAGTGTTCGGCCAGGGAGGGGGGGCTTTAGAGAGCCGGAACGCAGTGCTAGAGCCGGTTCTGGCGTTGAAATTGACAAGCCAGTGTGGGGAAGGGTCCGAAGGGAGGGAGGAGGAGGCATGTGGGGGAGGGAAGGCGCCGTGGGGGCGCGGAGCCATGGGGGGGGAGGCAAAGGGAAGGGAATGAAGGGGCGAGCAGTGGTAGTGGGCAGCGGCGGGTGGGAGAGGCAGGCAAACTAGGTGCTTGCCTGGGGCACCGGGAGAGGGGTGGGGAGCCCAATTTGGTGCCCCCACCCTCCCAGCACCCTACGCGATTGCCTAGTTTGCCTAGTGGGAGAGCCAGCCGTGGTGATATGAGTGCCCACTGTCACAACTGTCCCTATCACAACTGTCTAGTTCTGGCTGAACTGGGTGGTCCAAGATAGCCAGATTGCATCTGATCTCCAAGCTAAGCAGAATCAGTGCTGGACAATACTTGGACAGGAGACTACCAAGGAAGCTCACAGTTGCTACACAGAGGAAGGTAACGGCAAACTATCTCTGATGTTCTCTTGCTTTGAAAACCCTACAGGGTCACCATATATCTTTTGTGATTTGACAGCACTTTCTACCACTAATGTTCTACTCCTACGTGTATTTTCTCTTCAAAAATGTACTGCCTGTGACAAGAATACTTTGGGAGGAAAAGAGGGACCAATTTCTCACTTGCCTTGTTCCAGTCTCAGAGTCCTTCCCCCCGCCCCCCCCCCCCCGGTGCTTCTGTCCAATTTTGCACAAGCTACCACAAGGCTGCAACTTGCCCCGCCTCTTTCCCTTGGCAAACAAGATCCTCTGGAAACCAGTTTCTGCTTGCTGTGGGAAAGAGGTGGGGCAAGTTACAGCCCCGTGCGAAATCGAACAGAAGCACCGGGAGAAGGGCATCAAGATCAGAACAAGCCAAGTGAGAAATCGGTCTGGGTCTTCTAATGCCCATAGAGTTAAATCTTGCCTTCCTCAGCTATTTTCTCCTTCCAGTTCCCTACTGGCAATCCTCACCTTTGTCCTTATTGGCACCTTATGCAAATACAGTGAAAAGTGCAGCCAGGTAGGTGTTTTAAAAATATTTGTGAATGCAGGGTATGTGTACAAACTCTTGTGAGAACAAATATGATTATCAAAATATATTCAGTCTGGCCTGGGTATGAGATTGAAGGAGAGATAATTCTTGGCAAATTATTTGGATGGTTATGCTGAACCCTCTGCAAAGTTTTCCACTTACCTTTCATGGACAGGCTCTTCAGGACTCTCAGTCTCCACAACAATGCTGCTGCTGGTGACATACACAGACATACTGGGATGTTCGATCAGGAGGTCCTCCATCGGGTTGCTCTCCACATTGACAGGATCAGGACCTTCTGCAGTAAAACAGGGGGGAGGGGTAACAAACCAACTCTCGTCCATCAAGCAGGGGTCAGGCTGAGAGGGCATGGACCTGCTGACACAGTCACTAAGAGAGTGGGGCGAGGACGTGGTAGGTGGAGGGGACCCACGGTGGCAATGAGAAGTGCAAACAGAGTCCTTCTCACCTACCCACCGCTCTTTGCTAGAAGCTGAAGCATAACTATCTAATGAGAGACGACAAGAGTCCCCACCCACACAGAATGGGAGCAGCCAGAACAAAACAAAAAAACAAAAACAAAAAACAAAAGGAAACGCCACAGTTCAGAGCCATGCAAAGGGTGTGCAAGGCAATGCGGGGTGCAGGAAAGATTAAAGAAAAGTGGCACACACATTCAGTATACAGTGGATGGGTAGGAAGGGGTGAGGGAGGGAGAAGAGAAAGGGGGCATTATTAGTATTAACAACACCCCAAAAGGCAGTATTAAACCTCATCCCAAAACCTTCCCTGAAGAGGCAGGGATGGCCTAAGATGGTTTGCACCCAAAGCAGCTACATCTTGCAATAGCCAAGGGGTGAGCCTCAGGATCGTGTGCAAGTGTCACTGCTCAAAACATGAGCTTTGCTCCACAGTACCCTTTGCAACTCTGCTGTCAC
Organism: Heteronotia binoei; assembly: GCF_032191835.1. NCBI lineage: Eukaryota > Metazoa > Chordata > Lepidosauria > Squamata > Gekkonidae > Heteronotia > Heteronotia binoei. The sequence continues at coordinate 52,214,835 of NC_083224.1, forward strand.
TCTGAGACTGCATGCTGCTTTATTGGTGCACCTAAAAAGTCACTGCCCTAAGTGACTGCTTAGGTTGTTTCCACACATAGCCCAGCTGTGTGAAGCGTAAACTACTGTGCCAAAAAGGGGGGGGGGGAAACCCAACCCAGATGCAAAGCAAGGTAGCTCTCCCAAGTGGGTAATCCAAGCACCAAAGGACCATGGAGTCACAAGAACATCTGTGGGTAACAGCAAGGCCAACTCTCCCAGAAGGTGGAAGGAAGGAGAAACCGACCATTTTACATTGGTGTGTGCGATAAGATTTGAATGTAGGCAAATCTAACATAGCACTGATTAAAACAGAACTTCCAAGAGAAGGAAAATAAAAACTAGCGGAAGAAAAATGGGTGGAGAAGAAGAAAATGAGCAAAATATCCCATCTGCTTGGTTCCAAATGCTCATCAGTGAGACACTCCTTTGACCTTTTAAGAACAACAAACTGACCTAAACTTCCAATACTGGACATAGCAGAACAGAAATGCTACACTTAACCATTTCAGGCTGCAAGCCTACATGCCCACAAGTCTCTCTGAAATGAATGCATATGATTATGAAATAGTAATATTCATACTGGCCACATGAATAAGCAGAATTATTCTTAAAGTCAGGGTTTTTCTAAAACTGAACTGGTATAAAAAACCTTAAAAGTTCTTCAGTCATGTAGGTTTTTAAAATATATATAATTATTAGCCACATAAGACATAAAATATTTTCCCTACTGATCCAATTAACAAAAGGTCAGCCTAATAGTTTATCAAACTATAATGAGAATCAGCAGGAACAGTAATGTATCTCTCAACATAGATGATTCTGAGATCATTCATCCCATATGGCTTTAATGTCCAATGGTTCATTATAGAAAATAACTAAGAGTTGGACTTCTAGAAAAAAGGGGACAGCAGTGATGGGGGCAGATTGTGTTCCAGCTGGGTGAAATCCGGATCAATTCAGTTTACTAAGATGGTGCATCTTAATCTTTCTCTCTCTAACCCCCTTCACCACCACCCTGGTCCTAGAAAGGACTAGGTAATAATGGCTGACCTCTGGAAGGAGAAATGTAACATAAAAGTGGTAATTGCAACTGCTGGTATGAATACACTCCTATCTGCTGAAATGGAGCAGGTTCCTCTGATATGAGATCCTCTGGGGAAGCAGAAGAGGGTGATCTCCCAAACACCATTTCCTTATCCATATCCATAGTGGTATTATGTTGTACATGTTTAATATAAATCCAGATGTACATACTTAGCAGCGCCTGGATGAACTGCTAACTTCTAGTTTAGGGATATCAAAGTCTTTATTCCAGTTTTTCTCAATCAGGGACTCCAGGAGGTCTTGGAGGGAGGTCTCATGCCCATCCAACAAATGTCAAAACAAATCCCATTCAGTTTTCTAGGAATGGGGGCAGGAATTCTCTGCTTCAGGAGGAAGGGGATGGAATGGGTTTCCCTTTATTTTGGAGGGTGGGAGCTTGTACAGCCATCACTGTCCACAGACACCTAGCTTCCTGATCACACCAGAGCAACAGCCAGGAAATGAGCTGATTGGCTACTGGGATCCAGTAGTTCATCCCTAAGAAGTCTACTCAGGTGAATCGCATTGAAGAGGTACAGTCCTAATACAGTCATTGCTATTTTTCAGGTGTAAAACTGGTTTTCTTTCTTTTTTTTCCAGTACAAAAGATTTCCCCATAGAGATAAGAGTCCACTCTGTATCCATAGACAACAATAGCCAATTGCAGTTTTCAGTTGAATAACAGCAGTTCAGAATTTTGTGTGATGCTGCTCATTTTCTGTTTCTCCAAGCAACTCTGAAACTTTTTAATGCCCCTTCCCACCCCTGTTCAGTTAGCCTTTGCTCTGAAATTATTAACCAGCAAGGAAATTTCTATCTTCAGCAAAAAAATCCCTTCCAATCAAAGTATGATATTCATTATAACTTAGGTCCTTTGGGGCTGTGGCGCTATAGACCTTACTGCCTCTGAGATCTGACCATGTATGCCTTGTACAAATAATACAATCAGGGGTGGAATTCTAGCAGGAGTTCCTTTGTATATTAAGGCCATACACCCTTGATGTAGCCAATCTTCCAAGAGCTTACAATGCCCTTTTTTGTAAGCTCTTGGAGGATTGGCTACTTCAGGGGTGTGTGGCCTAATATGCAAATGAGCTCCTACTATAATTCCACCCCTGAATACAATCATTTCCCCTAAACTTGCTTATAGAGAGTAACTAATGTGGCTCATACTGAGAGGATGAAGCCTTCCATGGCTTGCCATGTATTTTGAAAGTGGGCTGTCCAGCACATGGTTGATGACAAGGAGGGATTCAAGGAGGGCTTTGTGGTCTGCAAAAAAATCAAAATGGGAGGTTCCCTAGGTTGCTAAAGTTTGAGAACTGGTGGTTAGAACACACTATGATTGATGACCCCCTTGAACAGAGCTGATGTTGCTTCATGAGGGATATAAATGTTGTGACTTCCCCTATTCATCATGAATCACCTGTTTTCCTCAGTCCATAGAGGAGGAGAAGAGGAGGGACCTTGGCTCTCACCCCCCACCTTCACTGCCTGCTGCTGTCCACTGCAGCAGCAGGATAAATCGTCTAGGGAAAAATGACATTGTGGGCCATGTCTGGTCACATAACTGTAAATGATGTCACATGTTGCAGCTAGAGTCACAGTGATGCATGACATTGAGAGGAAGTGACATTGCCGTTTTGGATGGCATTGCACAATGCCATATGCCACCTAGCTCCACCCCCCCCCCTAAGTTCCCAGGGGTTGCCAGCTGAAGACAATGTCACTTCCTCTCAATGTCGTGCATCACTGTGACTGCCAATGTCATGGCATCACAATCCTAGTAGTAGAGTGTCCTTGCTTTAGTAGGTGATGTGAAAGACTTCTTCCTGAGACCCTGAAAAGTTGCTGTCAGTCTGAACAGACAATACTGACTGTGATGGACCAAGGATGCTGATTTAGTGCAGGGCTTTTTTTTTTAAATAGGAACACAGTTCCTGCTGGCTTGGCATCAGGGGGTGTGGCCTAATATGCAAATGAGTTCCTGCTGTGCTTTTTCTACCCCAAAAGCCCCAATTTAATGTAAAGCAGCTTCATGGATTCGTGTCATAAGTCTGGCATATTTAGAAAACTTGGCAGATGCTGTTTTTTCAGCTGTCCTCTAGGGACAGTATTGTCATGCAGCAGCTTGGCAAAGTAAAATGGCCACACTAGATGCTATAAATGAGACTTTGTAAGCCGCACTGAGTCTGCTTCAATGAGGAGGACAGGATATAAACCTAATAAAATAATAAATAAACTTACTTTAGAACTAGTCTTTAGGGGTTCAAAGAATATGCTCTGCAGCCTTGCATTATTTTCTACTAGTTTACAAGAACAAATCCACCACTGAGCAATTAAATGTCATAAAGTCCATAAAGTTCCTGGACATACTTTTATATTCCTGGGCATACATGTAACTTGTAAGGTAGATAAGCTCCAGTCAGGTGCATGTAGGTTATGAAGAAGGGCCCACATCTGTGACAGAGCATTTACCTGATACAGGGCTAGCCTGAGGGTTTTTGGCATCCTTCGCCCTCTGTGCCACAGGGAAACTGGCCCCTTTCAAGCCACCCTTGAACGGCTGAGGTTTGCCATAGGACCCCTGCCACTGATTAGAGCTGCCACCTCTGGGTTGGGAAATACCTGGAGATTGGGGGGTGGAACCTGAGAAGGGTAGAATTTGGGGAGGGGAGGAATTTCAATAAGGTATAATGCCATAGAGTCCACCTTCCAAAGCAGCCATTTTCTCCAGGTGATCAGACTTCTCTTGCCTGGAGATGTTGCAATCCCAGGAGATCTCCAGCCACCACCTGGAGGCTGGCAAACCTACCACTGATCCTGGACTCAGTGACAGGGAAGAGCCTTGCAAACTGCCTGGGTGCATAAGTGCAGTCTGCCAAAGCCTGGGGGCTGCATTCCCCCGCTCAGACCAGGTGATGGGGAAGACCCTGCCTGCCACTTAGGTGTCTCACTGTAATGTCACCTGCTGTGGCCAGTTTTACGATGCTCTGGAAGGGCAGGCTCAGTGCCCCTCCAGCTCCAAGACAGACTGATGCCCCAGTCGATTGTCTAGGTACATCTGCTAGATAGGCTGGCTCACATAAGTGCAAAAGATCTTTGTTTTCACTCCCTGGCATCTCTTAGTAAAACCATCTCAGATAACAGTATGAGGAAAGACATGCTGCCATTTGGAGGAATATCAGACCAATATTCTAACTCAGTACAGTCACTATCAGTTTCGGATCCAAGCTGATGGAGAAAAAGAAAATATTAATGGTTTCCCTAGTCCTTTCCAGACTAAGATTTCCATGGGTGCAGGGGTTTCCACCCACAGAGTGTGATTTCCCCTACCTTCCTCTTCCTATGACAGCCTGAAATAGCCCAATGAAATCCTGTTCCCACGTGAGTGTGTTGCTACCTAATTTTGCCCAAAAGCTTGAATGCTGCTGCCAATTGAAGTACCCTGAGCTAGAAGGATCAACAGTTGGACGTGGAATAAGGTGGTTTCATATGTCTCTGTTCTCCAATAGTAACCACCTTCCTTTCTCATACACATATAACTGTTTCCGGAGTGTGTCATCTAAATATATCTCTTAGGCCATGTATGTCCTTCTGGTGTTGTCACAGGAGTGGCAGAACATAATGTTCTAATTCAAACAGGAACAGTGGATGATTTCACATGAACACTGATCCCAAATGCTCTCAGTGTAATTACGCTATGCTCAGACTGGCTTAAAATGCAGAGGGATGGACAGAGCACAGCACACCCGTTAAATGATGTGCATCAAATCTTCACAAGACCTTTGAAATGGTGCAGGCAAGGATCTAGAATATCTGATCTATACATTTTGCTATAATGCCCAAGTTTTGAAACTCTGTATCAAGTTTTTAGTGGTGGTGGTTCAACCACAAGATCCCATAATAGTAGAATCAGGGTGGGGGTTTTTAGCAGGAACACACAGGAATGCAGTTCTGGCTGGCTTGGCATCAGGGGATGTGGCCCAATATGCAAATGAGTTCCTGCTGGGCTTTTTCTACAAAAATGCCCTGTGTGAAATAATGGTGATGTTAGGAGGTGTGGCTTAATATATAAATAGGTTCCTGCTGGGCTTTTTCTACAAAAAAAAGCCCTGAATTGATCATAAACTGCACTTTCTGAACTGGGAAAGTTGGGCATTTTCCTTAGGATAACATCACCATTAATCTCTCATGCCCAGCAGTGTTCCCTCTAAGCTGCACATTTGAGTGGCCACTCATTAACACAGGAAGCCCTGCTCAGCAACATTCTGGAGCTATGCAGTCTTGCACTGCCCATTGCCTGTTTGAAGATTACAGCAGTTATATTCTGCTCAGGAGGTGAACTGCTCCGATCACTAGGGAAATAAATTAGAGGGAACATTGACATATCTTACCAAAAACTACATTTTGAATCCATCAATTAATGATTGATTAAATACTTAATGCTTAGAACCTTAATAATCCTTGAAACAAGAAAAATTAAACAGAGCCTACATGAACCTCATGAAAAGAAATGGGAGAAAAGCAAGAGTTTATATGTTCCAAATCATATTTGCACTTGTTCATCTTGCTGTTCTTGCCTCTTCTTTTTCTCTCCTCTTTCTGTGTTGTTTTCCCTGGTCAAAACTTTGACTGTATGTTCTTCAGAGCAGAGACCTGTCCTTAAAGGATGCAAAGGTGTACGTTGGTGCTGCTAAATCAAGCAATCAAGAAATCTGCTATGGTGCAGATAGTATTAATCTTAATGGAGTCCAGACAAGAAAGTTCTTGGGTGCAGCATACCAAATTTTCCCCACTGTTTTGATTTGTGGGTTTGAAAGTCCACAAGAGGAGGTTAAAAGGTCATGCTGGCTGGCCTAGCCCATCTTTAAAAACACCAGCATATTTTCAAAGATTTATGTCAGACTCAAATTAGACCCTCCACAGTAGGTATCAGTCTCCTAGTCACTAGATATGGTGCTATAAATAGTTGTGCAGAAATGCTGTCCAAGTTAGTGAGACACTGAATAACACTGAATTCTCATCCGCTTGCATACAGAAGTGAACAGTGCCCTACCCATCATACAGAGCCCCAGTTAGAGATGCCATCTTCTGAGTGGAACCTGGAAATCTCCTGGAATGTTCATCACTGACTACAGAGCTCAGTTCCTCTGGAGAAAATGGATGCTCAGGAGGGGGGACTCTGTGGCATTGTACCCCACTGAGATGGCATCTCTAACTGGGGCTCTCCATTATACTGTATGGTAATTGGTCTCCACAGAGTATAATGGAGTGCCCAGCAGACGTTTCCCTTCTCAACCCCCACTTTCTGATGACCCTGAAGTGGGGGGAGGGCCCCCAAACCCTGTCCCCTTTAAATGTGATAGCCAGAACTTTCTTTGGCGTTCAATCATGGTTGTCACAACTTTGCCATGACTCCACCCCCAAAGTCCCCTGGCTCCACCCCCAAAGTCCCCAGATATTTCCTGAGTCAGACCTGGCAACCCTATAACAAACCAACTAAAAACCCTACTTTGAAATCCTGGTTTAACTTATATGTTCAAATGTCACAACTTACTTGGGTTTGTTCAAGCCACAGTATATGAACCAGGGTCTATCATGATTTCTGAATGCTGGCACAGAGTGGTCTGCTGAACCGATGATATAATGGAGAATTGATCCGTAGGTATCTGGGGCTCGGGGGGGGGCACTGTTTTTTGAGGTAGAGACTCAAAATTTTCAGCATTGCATCTGGTGCCTCTCTTCAAAATACTCCCAAGTTTCAAAAAGATTGGACCCAGGGGGTCCAATGATATGAGCCCCAAAAGAAGGTACCCCTATCCATTATTTCCAAATGAAGGGAAGGCATTTAAAAGGCATGTGGTCCCTTTAAACGTGATGGTCAGAACTCCCTTTGGAGTTCAGTCATGCTTGTCACACCCTTGCTCCTGGCTCCACCTCCAAAGTCCCCAGATAGTTCCTGAATTGGACCTGCGACCCTAGGATTGACAACCTTTATTTGTTAACCACAGTTTGCAGGGCTTTTTTTGTACAGAAAGCCCAGCAGTAACTCATTTACATATTAGACCACACCCCCTGAAATCACCATTGTTTCACACAGGGATTTTTGAAGAAAAAGCCCAGCAGGAACTCATTTGCATATTAGGCCACACATCAAGCCAGCCGGAACTGTGTTCCTGTACTGTGATTTACTGCACTGCTGCATTCACAAACCACAGTTTGTTGAGTAATACCTCTCTTTGTAGCCGTCTGTCCACAAAATATGGCCATGCAGGGAAGATGTTCTTCCTACTGGGAGGTGGGGGAGGGGGAGTCCAGAAGCATGCAAGCTGGGATTTACACATAAAGCAGAATTTCTTAATTTGCAGGCCTAACTCCATGCTACAAAGTCCTTGAGCCTGCCACAAGGATTCTCAATCGGGCATGTGTTGTGAGCTTTTGCTAGGAATTTAATGCTAGGCATGCAGGACCCCATTTGGATCAGGACCATGATGGATGAGGAGAAGGTGCTTATGTCTTCCTCACACACCATTTTCCCAACCTGGGGGGAAAAAACCTATGGCATCCTATTTGCCCCACCAGGGGCTCCATGTGTCTTGGTGGGGTATTCATATGCTTCCCCAGTGGGGCAAACAGCATGGCCCAGGACAGTTTTGAGTCAGGAAAATGGCATGAGAGTAGGGCTTAAGTGCCCTCTCCCTACATGCTGTGGCCTCAGTCCAAACCAGACCACTGAGTACCTGTGAACTAAGCATGGAATCTGCAATGCATGTCTAATGGATAGTCCTCATATGGGACCTTAACACTACCTGAGAGTTTTGTAATGTATCATGTAGTTAGGCCATCATTCATTAATCAGAGTTTGTTGCACAAACCCTGATTAAACAAAACACAATTTATGGTGATATTTGAATGTAGACATTAATGTCTCATAGGAAGTCACCCAATCCGATCATCACCTTGGATGTAATGCTGAAGATTTGAGCTCACAGGAGCCTTTTGACAGGTTTGTGCAATTCCAGTACCAGGAAAAGAGCAGCAACAATTAGCTCTCTGAGTGACAGGAGGAATGCAGAATGCTGTTGTTGTTGTTTTAAGCAAATACAATTGCTGCTTGCAAACTCTTAGCAGAATGCAGAGTAGGAAAGATACAGAAAAGCCTGGAGCTGCTGGCTGGCATACAGGTTTAGAAAGGAGAGGAAAAGTGGATTTCTGGTGGCCACAGTTGAACAGGTGTCCTGGACCCACAGGCATGACTTTCCTGACATGTCCCGCCTTACACCTGCTGGCCACCCTCCATGCCTTCTTGTGTTTCAAAACACTGTAAACAACATGACAGTCTGAAATAGTGTTGCGTAGTAGTTAATAAGATGAAAGCAATGGTATCACATTAGTGAAGTGCCTAACAGATCAGGTGTTAAAAGGCTGGCTTTTACCTGGTCTCTGAAGCTTGGCCTATCTCTTTTTTCAGTTATAAGGGTGAAAGCAAGAAGATACTTGCTGTCCACTGGAAACTGTTCCCCATCTTTGAGGCTCAACTCCAGCCAAGCCTTGATGTGCATGCACTGGGTGCAATGATTGATCTGAATATTTATGTTTACCCCAGTGGGGTAAAGAGAAGCTCTCTGTGACTATTTCAGGTCAGGAAAATAGTAAAAGGAAGAAGGCTTAAAGCCCTGACCTGGAGAGCTGAGGCTAGCCCAATTTTGTCAGATCTTGGAAGCTAATGAGAATCAGTCCTGGTTACAATTTGGATGGGAGACCATAGTCACTATGCAGAGGAAGGCAATGGCAAACCACCACTGAATGGCTCTTGCCTGCAACTTGACAGCACCTTACACACAAAGAGGGTTTAAATTTCTTTCACAAAACTTCATCATCTCCTTAGTACTGAGAGAAAAGCAACTCACTACATGCCCAAGGGTGCTCTGCTATTACTTCCCATGGTTAATTATCCTCACCCTGGGAGAAAAAAAGATTCCTGGCAAAGTCCTAGGGAACTCTGACAAACTGGATGAGACACTGAAGGAGACCAGGCACCTCCAGTGGCTTTTAAAATTGGCAGCCATGGAGAGGTCCAATTCAAACTGTGGCCCTGACCTGAGGGAGGGGGAAATAAGGGGTTTAACTTTTTCATCCACATAACATTTTTCTGCACTCAGGTGGTCCCTGGAGTTGATATCTTTGCTCCCTTTAGGAGAAATATACAGGTTGTCTGAAAATGGCTACAAGTAAATAAAATCTCTGATCCATGTCACATGGCCGCTACTGTGGACAGTAGTCTGTAGAGTACTGACGTCTGACTGCTTTATAGTTATTATAGTTTATTATTTTAACGATGTTTTATTGCATTTTTATATTGTAATTTTGGTGATATTTTAACACAATTATATAATGTAATGTTATTATTGTTGGAAGCCACCCCAAGCGGTTCATGGAAGGGAGGGGTATAAATTAACAGAAATAAATAAATTGGGGAACATTTGAGTTCAAGGAACAAATGTAGGTAAAAAAAGTTGAAAGTCCCCTCCCTTCATGCTGTGGTCCTCAATCCACATTAGTCTTCCAGCTGCTGTTTAGCAATTAAAAACATGTTGGAAGTCCAGGTATGAATTGTCCCCTCAGATGAAGCCTTGTTCTCAATCAATCTTTGCCTATTTGTACCATTGGACAAATGGAGTGAAAGCCTTCCCCATATCTTCTCATGGGCACTATCTCACTTTTCTGGCTAAAGCTTCTCTTCCCGTAGTGGCCAATCCTGTGCTTTACATCAGATAAGAAGCAGAGAGATTCCTCGTATCTGGCCAGCCTACTGTTTTCTCTGTGCAACAAGTTTTACTGCTTCATCAAGGTGAGGACTGGGAGCCAGGCTGAAATTACTGCTGTGGCATTTGTCACCAAGCAACATTGCTACCTGAGGTTTCGAAGTTATTATTATTTTTTGTTTCCTTGATGTTCAAGCAAATGTCTTGGGACAGCCTTGTTTTGAAATTGGTTTGGATTATGTAAACTGAGCAGTACTGTGCAAGGGCTTTGCCAAGGTTTCTGATCACAGCAAAGCTCTAAGGAAGAACTGGACACCAGCCATTCCCCCATACTGTCTGGGGAAGGAAGTAGGATTGGTCAGAGATCCACAGATACTCTCAGCTGTTGACATCAAATCAATTCATATTTTTATTTATTTATTTGGTTAATTTATATTCCACCCTTTCCCAGGTGGGCTCACTTTCTCTGATGACTACCACTTTCTCTGTGAATCCCTGCTTTTCAGGAAAGAGTACAACTGTACTCATGTACACCTGTATACACAGAGACTGGATCCACAAAGGGTTGGATCAAGAACAAAACTATTCTGCCTTCTCCCTCCCACTGCAGCTTACTGAGCTCTAAAAAAAAAAGCTGCTCCTGGAGAACAGGGGTTTTTAAGGAATGACATGAGGGTGGTCTGCAGTGGGAAGTCAGCTTACCAATTCTGGGCTGGGAAATTCCTGGAGATTTGGGGGTGGAGCTTGGAGAGGGCAGGATCTGGGGAGGGAAAGGACCTCTGTACGGTATAACACCATAGACTTCACCCTCCAAAGCAGCCATTTTCTCAAGGGAATAAATGTCTATAACCTGGAAACCAGCTGTAATTCAGGAAGATCTCCAGGGCAACCCTGGTGGAAAGGGTAAATTCATGGAAATTGCCTCCTGCCTTCTATTAGTGGAACAGTATCGATACAACCCACAGACTTGATGCAGATGTCTGAGTGATCACCTGGAAGTTAGGAATGAGAGTAGTTTTCCCCCCAACCTACCCAGGCCCATCCATATCCAATATATTGATAGTGTGCTGTTTCTGCTCATCTTTATTTTAAGGCAAAAGTTTTATTTATTTATTTGATTAGATTTTTAAACTGTCCTCTGCCTCTATAGGGCTTTTACATAAACAACACGTAGGACAGTGTTCTCAAGTACAGTCTATCTAGATCAGGGGTGTCAAACATACAGCCCAGGGGCTGAATCAGGCCCCCAGAGCAACTGGCTGTCACCAGCTTCCTTTTCCCTCTCTCTTTCTTCCTTCTGCATAATAGCCTCCTTTGCAAAGCTTGCTCAGGAACTCAGGAGCTACAGAGCAAAACCTCTATTTTCTCCATTGGACGAGACTCTCCCTTGGGGTGGAAGGGGGGGAGGCAGAGCTTGCTTTGCCAGGCTGTCTCAGAGCTTGCTTTGCCAGCAGATCTACTGAGCCAACCTTCTCTTTCTTCTACTGGCTGAGGCTCCTCCACCTCCTGGTCCCCTGGGGAGGGATGGAAAGAGCCAGAGTTTCCTTTGCCCAGTTCCCTGAGTCCCATGGGAGAAATACAAAGAAAGCACCTTTAAGACTGAGTGCTAATGTTTTAAGCATGTTTTAAGATTTTTTTTTAAAAAAAACCTTTGTATTTGCCTGTGTCCTTTATAAAGTTTATGTCTGCTACCTAATTTTAAATAAGTACACACATGGCCTAGCCACGGGATGACTGGGAAATTAAAAGGGTCCCTGCACAAGCCAAGCTAAGTGGCGCTTGTTGCACAACAAGCAAACGTTGCAAAGACCATTGGGCTCAGCAGTGCCAATAAAGATTCCTGAGCCAGAGCTTCCTGTCACAAACTACCCATAATGTGGGAGGAGCCAGCAGGTGAGCTGACAGCAATTACCATGGCTACTGAAGGGCTTGAGCCCAGTAGCTTCCTGTGGCATTTGCAGAGCTATTCGGTCTTGGTTCTACTTGCTCCTCACTACAACTGGGAAATTTCCCTTTAAATAAAATAGCAAGTCTGCACCAGCCAGCACATGACACTGGGTGTTCAAGACTCCAGCTTATTATTGTTTAAATACAGGCAGATTCAGTGGGAGCTCACAGGAGAACAGCTCCTGAACCTTTCTGAGAGTTCCACCTCCACCTTCTGAGAGTTCCACCTTCTTATCCATTGAATAGTAAGTGCAGCTGCATAACAATCCCTGGGTGAGCTCCACCACCTATTTTTCTACAAAACAACCCCTGTTTAAATATATAGGTAGATGAAGCAGCACACTCTCTGTTTCATAACCTATCACCTCAGAACCCTTATCTGCTACGTATGCAAGCAGTTTCTGGACACTAGCAGTGCTGTGGTCCTGGGACTTGATGTTCTCTTCCCCCTCAAACTTTATTCACTAGATCATTGGCAACCAGCCTTTCTTTCTTGTCTTCTTTTTTCTCTCTTTTTTTTTTTTTGCACAAAAGTTATGCCCAAAATAACGTATTAATGTAGCATGTGGTACTGAACAGTAGAATTCACAGTGCACATATTACTTTGCTTGATTCTTAAGATCTTTGGTGGAAGCCCCTTCTTGACTCCCCATCTTTAACAGTAAGCTGAGTGCCCCCCACCCCCGTTTCATACTAAGGTGAGTGGTTACCAAAAAAACAGTGGTCCAATTTATGGGCCTCCCTACTGATATGGTTTTACTTCTGATTTTTATTTTTCAGTAAAAAGAAGCTGGACAGCTATGCGCAGCCATTCTTTGAGAAATGAGTTTGGGGCGCAGTGATCCATGCTTTGATCCCATCCAGACTGGATTAAATCCATTCTGCCATGAGACTGGCTGGGTGCCATAGGGTTGCCAGCCTCCAGGTGGGACCTGGAGCTCTCCTGGGATTACATCTGGTCTCCAGATGGCCAAGATCAGTTCGCCTGGAGAAAACGGCATCTTTGGGTGGTGGACTGTATGGCACAATATCCAGCTGAGGCCTCTTCCCTCCCCAAACCCTACTTTCCCTAGCCTCCACCCCAAATCTCCAGGAATTTCCCAGCCTGTAGATGGCAACCCTAGCTTGGAACAGTCTCTTTGCCTACTCCACCCCACAGTTTTGTTGTGAAGATAAAATGGAGGAGGAAAGAATTATTTCTGTTGCCTTTAATTCCTTTGTTTCTGATCCATAGAAACTGGGAGCAAGCGGAAGAGTTGATTGAAGTCCATAGCTTTGTCCACCAGCTCTTTCCTAGGAGTGCTACACTTCAGGAACCCATGTTTTCAATTTACCCTTGTTTGATGAAGTAGGAACAATGTCTTCACTCTGAAATATGCTGCAAGATTTGAGAGAGTCTGGAACAACCTCAGAACATGAGTTGAAGGGCATAAGGGAGCATGAAAAACAGGCCTTGCTTCTGCACTGGGAAGTAGCTTTAATCTTAGTTTCATGCCAGGATATCTAAAAATATCTATAATACAAACATGACCCTGGGTTTTGTTGTTGTTGCTGCTTCTTAAAAGGAGCCTGCAATGGCAAGAGATTGGCAGGAGGAAGAGAAAGGGAGGATCTGAACTACACAGAGGCTTGTTTACTTCTCCACCTAATTTGCAAGCAAAAGGGTCATAGATTGTTATTGCAAGTGACTGAATCATCTGACTACCATCCTACAGAAAGGCACAGCAGTTAATAAGATGGAGAAGCTCTGACAGACACAGAACTTCCGGCCAATGTTGCAGTCATAAGCACGGATGCAACAAACAAAGCTCCAGCAGATAAAAGACTTTTCATAATACAGACATGGACAAAGGTTCCCAAGCCAGATTTCTGGAGCTCAAGCAACTATTTAAGTGGACAAGAGCCTCACAAAAACAAAAAATTGGCAACCCCAACAGTAGAGGCTACCATGTCTAAATAAAATACATTCACTGGACATCAGATAAGGCTGCCAACTCACCAAATTCCTGGAGACTTGGGGGTGGTGTCTGGGGAAGGATGAGGAACCACAGAGCCCACCCCTAGAGCTGCCATTTTCTCCAAGGGAACTGATCTCTGTAGTCTGGAGATCAACTGTCATTCCAGAAGAATGCTAGGCCCCACCTGGAGGTTGGCAACCCTATCATCAGAGTATGAGTTAAAGCTCAGTCGTTGGTCAGGGCTTAGGCTGTGTGGGAGAGGCAGGATCCCTTCATTCCATGCCTGCTGCAAAACTTCTCTGTTAGAGGTAACTAATTTGCTAACTAGGATTACTCAAAGGGTGTGCCAGGATCTGACTGGAGAGGCACAGCCAATCTGCCGGCTGCACTTGGCAGCCAGTCCCTAACTCTCTACTTCCATTTTAGGCATTGAGAAAGGACTGAACTGTTCTGAAGCAGAAAGATGTTTTAAGCTGAGAATAGAGAAGTCAGGAACAGCAAACTCAGAGGAAGTTTATGTTTGTTTCATAAGATGAGCCCAAGGGAAAAAACAATGGCCCGGATGCCTGCTTCCTTTCATGACCTACTGTATCATTTGGTCAAGTCCAAGATACGCAGGCAAGAAGCAGCTGAAGGGACCCACCACTGGAGGATGGAAAGTGAAATCTGTCCGGTGACTCTCAGCAAGAGATGCTAAGAAATCCAGGAATTCCGGAATGCTGGCACAGCGGCATGTTTCCTATCACTCTGCTCAACAAAGTGTTTCCTAGCACTTTAAAATCGTCTTCATAATAATAACAAATGGAGGAAGGCATCATCTCTCCATCCCCCCACACAATCAGTGCTTACTGAGACCATTGCACCGCATGTGCCCCCTATTTTATTTTATTTTATTTTATTTATTTTATTCGATTTATATCCCGCCCTACCCCACCGAGGCGTCTTTATCGTCTTATTTTACTTTTTATCTTTATCCTTATTGTTGCTGGTCTTGTATTGAAATAAATTTTGAATGGAATTGAACTGAAATTAAGAGTGGTAAGTCTAAATTCCATCACATTCTTTAGATTTGTAAAATGGGACTAGCGGCCTCAGTCTTTTGTTTGTTTCAATATTTATATCTCAATAGAGTCCAAAAGAGGCTCACATCTTTCTCTCCCTCCCCTCCGTTATATCCTTGAAACAACAATCCTGTAATGTAGGTTAGGCTGAGGGAGAGTGACTGGCCAAGATCACACAGCAAGCTTCTATGGCATAGTGCAGATTCAAGCCTGGGTCTCCCAGATCCTAGTTCAACACTATAATCGAGTGATACCAGCCTTCAGATGGGACTGGGAATCTCCCAGAATCACAGCTCATCTCCAGCCTAAAGAGCTCTGTTCTTCAGGAGAAAATGAGTGCTTTGGAGGGTGGACTCTGTGGCACTGAATCCACTGAAGTCCCTCTCCTCCCCAGACTCCATCCCCAAATCTCCAGGAGTTTCCCAACCTGGGTCAGCAACCCTACCTCATCATCCCCCACTCTGTGGTCAGGGAAGCCCTGGCAACCCTACTAAAATCACTATATCACATTGGCTCTTGTATCACTTGTTAAAGAGATTTTTCCACTCTCTGTAGGCTTCTAAGCAGGCAGGGGTCAGAAGATGGCATGCCACTTTGATAATACTACTTGTCATTCCAGCTAAAAATACATGGTAGATGAGAAAGTACAGTATGGAAGAGAAAAGGAAGAGGTTGTTTTATACCATGCTCTTCACTACCTGAAGGAGTCTCAAAGCAGCTTCCCTTCCTCTTCCCACAACAGACATGCTGTGAGGCAGGTGGGGCTGAGAGAGCTCTGAAAGAACTGTGACAGACCCAGGGTCACCCAGCTGACCTCACATGGAGGACAGGGAATCAAACCTGGGTCTCCAGATTAGAGTCTTCCACTCTTAACCACTACAGCATACTAGCTCTCAGACTTAACGCTGATGCTGAGAAACAGTCTAAAACATAGAAGGAATCACAGCTGTCAATCTGCAAAGAGCTGGCCCCAGCTGCCCTGCTGCCTACATGGCCACTTCACATCTCTTGTCAGTGAGTTCCTGACTGGGCTCCTCACAATCAGTAGTGATAGCAGCTTCCTATGGTTTTGTACCCACTGCCTTACCTCACAGATGACCACTGTTGTATAGCCAGTGGTATGCAAGTTCCACTCCAGAGAAGTCTGCAGTCATCAAATGGAAGGGAAGCACACTGAAACTTCCCATCCTCCAGAAACAATGACTTCTCCTCCCTTCTTTCAGAAACAATCATTTATCATGGTAGAAGCCTGAGTTACTAGGCCTCAGGTTGCCATTAGCTCACAGTGTTGAGAACTGTGGCTCTGAGTACAATGTAATACGTTTTCTCTCACACATCTCACCTGGTAGGTCAATAATGAGCCACCCGTCATCTTCTTCCTCTTCAGAGACAAAGGGCTTAGGTTCTTCAAGGCCCACAGGTGTGCTGGTGTCACTGAAGAAGAGGCTGGTGAAGCGCTGGAACATGGCTGGAAGGCGATTTCCAAGATGGGCTTTATGAGGAAGAAGGATGGAGATGAATTTCTAGGTATTTGCTTCAGTGTATGGAGCTGGGAGTTGATAACAGAAACCAGAGACTTGGACGACTTTATGGATGAATCCTGAAAGGCAGGAACTGCTTGTTTCCTAGCGAAGTCTTATCTGAGTTGAGTTACATATAGTGCAATCATAAGGTTCTTCACTTGGCTTCAGTGCAAAGGCCTGCAATGAAAGGAGAAATTCATTGAAACCTTCTGAAAAAACAAGAGCTGTTTGAATAACAAGGAACTCGTGGCCTGGAGAAGAGAGGGGAAGGAAACTTTTGCATGGATCATCAGGTTAATTAGCCATGGTTATTTCTTTACTGTCCCTGTCCCCACAGGGCTGTCTGCTGAGTTTTCCTGGTTCTCATACTGGCTGCAACACTTAAATGAACAAGCACTTTTTCAAGGACTAAGTGAAGTTCTCTGCCTCTCAACTGTGCTCTGAGCAGTAAGCTTTCCTACAGCCTTCTTTGCTGTTACTAATGTTAACCCAGCTTCCCACACACAAACATGCAAATAAACCCAACATGACCCTTCCTATGGCTTGCACTGGATTTGTTAAGCACACGTTCAGGGTACATTTATGGAAATAACTGAAGAAACAATAGATGACTAGACTGTGAGTGAATTCATATTATGTCTCTGCCACGTAGGAATGCCAGCCTCCAGGTGGGACCTGGGGATCCCCTGGAATAACAGCTCATCTCCATACTACAGAGATTAGTTTCCCTGGAGAAAATGGGTGCTTTGGAAGATATGGCATTGTAGCCCACTGAGGTCCCTGTCTTCCTCAAGCTCCATCCCCAAATTTCCAGGAGCTTTCCAACCTGGAACTGCAACCTTACCCACCCCCCATCCCCTGCCAGTGGCCAAGGGTGACCTGGCAACCCTACTCAGGGCTCAGGCCCTCTGTGTTCCCTGTGTCACACTTCTCAAATCATAGGGGTAGAAGACCATTTATCTCAGCTTCTTATCTTAAGGCAATATATCAAAACAAGACTACTGAGAGAACAGCCTACAAAAAGAGATGATTCCACACCTCTCCGAGCAACTAGCTCCACCAGTGGATTGCTCACTTAGGGAAGGACCCACAGCTCAGGACAGGAACATCTGCTTTGCATTCAGAAGGCCTCAGCCAGCTTAAATCACAAGCAAAGGAACTCAGGTAGAAGATCTGAGAAAAATCTTTCTCTGTGTGAGAGCTGTTACCTGTTGTATACAAGGTGACTTCCTATATGTACACACACAAGGTGGCTTCATATATATGAAGAAACCAGTGAGTTGAATTGCTGAGTGTTAGACTGGGACTGGAAAGGCCTGAGTTCCAATCACCACTCTTCTATGAAGCTCACTGCATGATCGGGGGCCAGTCATGGTCTCTCTTTCTACCCGGTAGAGTTGTTATGAGGATAAAATGAATGATGGGAGAATAATGTACGCTGTCCTGAGCTCCTTGGAAAATGGTTGGCATAAAAATGTACTAAATGTATAAATAATATTAATAATTAACTAGAACTCCATATAAGCGGTATATCCTCACCTCAGTGGACAGACATGACAGTTGCTTCTGTAGATCTTTGTAGATATTTGAAGCAACTGCCTTGGATGAGAGGCAGATGGGCAAGGTATGCTGTGACAGTTACGGAGATGGAAGGCTGAGCTGGCATCCTATGTGTGATTGCTGAAAATTCTGAGTTTGTGGTTGCTGGGGAACTGCTGTTTGTTTGGTTTGAGTGGGCTGAAAGTGATTGTTGCTGATTGATTAGGAGTGGCTGTGTTCCTGCGGCAGACTGAGGCCCCACCCTCTTTGCGTTATTAAGCTGCACCTTCTGCCAGAGGTGCAAGACACTGGTGCGAGCCAAAGGGCTCTTGGTCTATGGCTCTTAGCCTGGGGTCTGTGAAAGGACCAGGAACCCAGATCCCTATTTTCCTTGTGTTCCCAATAAGGTAAGTAGACCCTTCAGAAGGAGAGCCACATAAACACAACAGGATTTAAAGGGGGACTGTATATTTTAAAAAGCTATCATGAAGGTAGAATGCCAGCAGTGGGGTGGGGGCTTTCCAGTGTTTTGCACTGTGTCACATGTATGACTATCTGCTCACAGGACAGAAGTCTTGGGTGCGTGCTCGATGCAAGGAGCTCCTGGTCCTCAAGGAACCAGTTTGTGCCCTTGAGGCCAAGGTGACTGACCTGGAGAAGCAGAGACAGTCAGTTAGGCACTCGAAAACTCTCAGGGACGTATTAGATGAGCCCCACTCTGAATGTGGCAGCCCCGTTGCTGTCAGGGAGCATGAGGGTCGAGAGGGAACAGGGCACCATGCTGAGGATAAGGGGAATGCATCCTCAGTAGGGACCTCTTCTTCAGTTGGCGAGTGGATGTCCTTTCGTGCCAAGGAACCATCCCTGGGCAGGGAAACTCGATCCTTAGGCAAGTAGACAACTGGGTGGCAAAACCACGTACCAACCGTATGGTGACTTGCCTGCCTGGTGCAAAGGTAGCAGACATTACGCATGTTGTAGATAGGCTGACAGACAGTGCTGGGGAGCAGCCAGTGGTCGTGCTGCATGTTGGCATCAACAATGTGGGGAAATGCAGTCGTGAGGTCCTGGAGAAAAAATCTAGGCTGCTAGGCAGGAGACTTAAGGCCAGGACCTCCAAGATAGCCTTCTCGGAAGTGCTACCTGTTCTGCGTGCAGGGCTGGAGAGACAGGCACAAATTAGAAGTCTCAATGTGTGGATGAGACGATGGTGTAGGGAGGAAGGGTTTAAGTTTGTTAGGCACTGGGATGCTTTCTGGAACAAGTCGGAGCTGTACAAAAGAGACAGTCTCCACTTGTCCCCAGATGACACCAGGCTGCTGGCGCTTAAAATCAAAAAGGTGGCAGCGCAGTTTTTAAACTAAATCTTGGGGGAAAGCCAACAGGAGATGAAATGTCTCTGGTTCAGGAGGACTCATCTTAAAAAGATGAAGGGTTAGCTGTTACTTTTCTACAGCGTAATGGATCAGAGTTGTCCACTGAGATGGTGATAAACAGTATGACCTGTCTGAAAAAGTCTCGAGGCAGCAGGAGGAAGTTTGCGGGCCTAACTTGCCTGGGAAATTATAGATGTACAATTATACAAATGCTAGAAATGTTTGAAGTAAAATTGGTGAGTTGGAATTTTTAGTGTTGGGAAAAAACATAGACATTGGAGGAATTTCAGAAACTTGGTGGAATGAGGAGAATCAGTGGGACACGATGATTCCTGGATATAAGTTGTATCAGAAGGATAGGGAGGGAAGGATTGGAGGTGGAGTGGCTCTGTACGTCAGAGAGAGTATATAGTCCAGTGAGACTGATGTCAGAGAATTAGATTCCCTTCTAGAAATGCTTTGGGTCGAAATAGAGGGCCCAAAAGGAAATTTAACTATGGGAGTTTGTTATCGCCCACCAAATCAAAAGATAGAGGATGATTATAATATGATGGAAGGATTAAAGATAGTGGCTAAATGTAAAAACTGTGTCATAATAGGTGATTTTAACTACCCGCAGATTAATTGGGTCAATATGTGTTCTGGTCGAGAGAAAGAGATTGAGTTTCTAGACACTCTCAATGACTGTGCTATGGAGCAGATGGTCACAGAACCTACCAGGGATGGGGCGATCCTGGATTTGGTCCTACGTAATGTCCAAGACTTGGTGAGAAATGTAAAAGTGATTGCACTGCTTGGGAGCAGTGATCATAACGTTATTGATTTCACCATTTGTTTAAATAGGGAGTTGCCCCAAAAGACCAGCACAACCACATTTAACTTTAAAAGGGGTAAATTCTCTGAGATGAGGAGGCATGTGAAGAGAAAACTAAAAGGAAAGGTAAATACATTCAAAATCCTTGGGGAAGCTTGGAGACTATTTAAAACTACAATCCTAGAAGCTCAGATAAAATATATACCACAAGTTAGGAAGGGCACAAACAGGTATGAGAAAAGGCCTGCATGGTTAACAAACAAAGTAATGGAAGCTGTAAAAGGTAAGGAGGATTCCTTTAAGCAGTGGAAAGCTAGTCCAAGTGAGACTAATAAAAGGGAACACAGGCTGTGCCAAATCAAATACAAGACTGTGATCAGATAGGCAAAAAGGGACTATGAGGAGCATATTGCAAAAAACATAAAGACCAACAATAAAAATTTCTTCAAATTGTGGCTTGTAGTAATAAAGTTGTTTACCTAAACAGCCTGCACTCTTCCTTCCTTACTCACTGCCTTGCTAGTTGGTTCCCCTTTGGTGTTGATTCTCAGGTGACATTAAGTGAGAGGGGCAGATTTATGGAACCCAAGGTCATAGCAGGGGCTGCATTATGACTTTCATGGGCCCTAGGTACTTTTGCCTTCTTGGGCCCCACCCACTAGTGTTGGCAGGTTCCCCCTGGCCACTGGCAAAGGATGGGGAGGTAGGGTTTTCAGATCTAGGTTGAGAAACTCCTGGAGATTTGAAGTGGAGCCTAGGGGGGACAGGGATGTCAGTGAGTTACAATGCCATGGAGTCCACCTTCCAAAGCCTCCTTTTTCTCCAAGGAGTGAGAACTAATCTCTGTGGTCTGGAGATGAGCTATAATTCCGGGGGATCCCCAGGTACCACCTGGAGGCTGGCATCCCTACCTCCCACTGTAACTATAGCAATATTAAAATTATTTTTAAATTATTTTAAATACTTCAACATTTTATTTTTTTCTCATTTTAGGAGGAAATTAATAGATTTTCATGGGCCATAAAATTTCATTTTTTTCTGATGGAAGAAAAAAAATTAAAACATTTTCCTTGACCCTAAGCATTCATTTGTCCCCTTCAGATTTTAAAAGACATTAAAACATTTTTGTGGGCCCCTAAAAGTATCATGGGCCCTAGGCACTGTGCCTAATGAATAAGTCGGCCCTGGCCATTGCGTGCTACCAGCAGCAAGAGAACGGGGCAAGAAGCTGCTCATTGCCCCTTGTTAGGGGTCCCAACCCTCCCGCCCTAGCGGGGGACCCCCGGGTTTGCACCCTCCTCCCCCGCTGTCCCCAAAAATGGAAGCGGGGGGGAGGGAATAGGGGAACGGCGCAAAGGCCGGGAGCTCTTTCGCGGTCCTCGAGTCGCATATAGGGCGGAGCGCCGGCAGGCTCGGATTCGGGCCCCAGGATGGTCTCGGTCCCAGGACTACGCCCCAGCGCGCTCGAGCCGGCCCGGGCTTCCCCTCTCAGCCCCCCAAAGCCGCAGCCTCCAACTGCCCCGCCGCGCCGACTTGCGCACTCCCGCCTTGTCCCCGCCCCCTCTAGCGACTCACCGAAGTACGTGGCGCCCCCGTCACAGGGGAAGTAGGTGGGGGAGGAGGGATTGGGCCGGGCAAGAGCCGCGCGTCGCCCCCACGTCAGCGGTGATGCCGCTGCGCTGTCACCGCGGGAGGTGCCGAGGAAATGGCGCCCGGCGCCGCAGCCGCACCTTCCGGGCTCACCTAGCTCCCTCGGGACCTGCCCAGCTAGGCCCAACGGCAGGAGCTTGCGCCAACCGCCGCGCCACCCTGATTGGTCAGGCCGGGAGGGGGCGGGGACTGTGCGTGTGGGTTCTGTTTACTTTGCGGACTCGCTGGGCGAAGCGAGGATGAGCCGGTTTCGAGCCTTGTAACGTCGGGGTCCTACACCCGAGTAGGAAAGAGAGTGGAAATCAGCGGGCCTCAAATGAATTCTCACTAGAGCGGCCGGGTTTTTTTTTCCCCCTAATGAGACGTTCTTCCACTAGGCTTCCCAATCCCCAGGTCCCTTGCTCTCGGCTCCGCCCCAAGTGTCTCCTGGCTCCACCCCCAAAGACTCCTGGCTCCACCCCCAAAGTCCCCAGATATTTCTTAAATTGGACTTGGCAACCCTACCCCTTGTCAATGCTAGGCTTCCCAATCCCCAGGTCCCAGCGGGGGATCTCCTGGTTTTACAGGTTTCCCCCTGCCCCCAGCCAGCTGGCCGGAGGGGAAAGCCCCGCCCCCACAGCTCTAGATCTCCAGCAGTTTTTGGGAATAATGGGGAATTGATCTGTGGATATCAGAGGCTCTGGAGCGGCTGTTTTTTGAGGTAGAGGCCTCTCCCCAAAATACCCCCCCAAGTTTCAAAATGATTAGACCAGGGGGTCCAATTCTATGAGCCCCAAAAGAAGGTGCCCCTATCCTTCATTATTTCCTATGGAAGGAAGGCATTTAAAAAGGTGTGCTGCCCCTTTAAATGTGTTGACTCGAACTCCCTTGGAGTTCAATTATGCTTGTCACACCCTTGCTCCTGGCTCTGCCCCCAATGTCTCCTGGCTCCACCCCCAAAGTCCCCAGATATTTCTTGAATTGGACTTGGCAACCCTAGTCAAGGCTGCAAGCCAGCTGGGGAAGTATGGGGAGAACATATTCTCTCATTTATGAGATGATAAAGCCATGCTGCTACAGCAACATAAAATGGAAATAAATCAAGAATCATATTCTAACATCTCTTGAAAGATTGATCAGATCCCAGATATCATTGTAGCCTAGAAGCTAGAACATTTGTGTTTCCTAGTTACAAAAGATAATACAGACATTTTCTTTTCACTTGGACTCAAAGCAAGGGACTTAGTATAGCCCCTGTTTAATCACTGGAGCACATCTCTAGTAATTGGGCCCACTCACTAGAAAATGCTGGATTATAGTGCTCAGAGCAACTTTGTGGCAAATCAGGTGGTACATAAGAATCTTGTGACAGGAGCTTTAGGGAAGAGCAGATTCATACCAAAGCTATCTGATTTTATTCACACAAATTTTGTAGTGAGCATATGAGGCTGAAATAAGTGTCTTGGCTAGGACTACATAGTCAGCTTCATGATAAAGCTGGGATCTGAACTCAGGACTTCCCAATCCAAGTTCAATCCACTTTCCACAATGCCATATTGTCTCCTCAGCCTCCCACTGCCTTTCTTATTCCTTACATTCTGCAAGTCCTTCTTTCTGCAGTCTTCTAAATTACGCATCCTATCACAAGTTATTTACATACCAGGCTGATTAGCCACACAGCTGTCCAGTACACTGCGACTTTCAGCAGTTTGTAAGGCATGGTCATAGTCATTAGCTATACTCTGGGTTGATATGGCAGCAAGCCCAAAGTCAACGGCCCTTATGAAGCAGAGCAGCTGTTCTAGAAGTACAGAAGACCAGCCCTGCTACTGTCCCTTACCATCAAAGGCTAGAGAGCTAACCGATCTGCCAAGAAACAAAATGAGTAATAGCTGAAATTCTGTGACTGGGAGGAAGCATGTACCATTCCAGCAAGTGCTGTGTCTGTTGCTTGAGGATACAGGCAAGTTGAACTCGCATGGTTTTCTGACTGCCTCCATATATCACCCGATCTTGTGCTATAGTTGCACTTTAGCAGTATCCACAAATGGATGCGGCTGGTTCACACAAGAAAATCCAGTACCAAATGAGTGCCCTAACACAACAATAGCACACTGCCCACTGATGTGTGGAAACAGTTTATGTCTTCCAGATACAAAAGGAAGAAATGAGAAGCTATGCAACAGCTAGAGTGACTAATCAAAACCCTGTCAGAGACCAATCATAATGAATAATATGTCAGATTTAAATAGCACATTTCCAGTGTTCAAAATGAGGCACATTCATGGCTGTTCATATTTATAGTGATTTAAAACATTTACCGTATTTACCTGCTTTCCCACCTTACAGGAACTCAAGGTGGTATACAAGGTAAATAATAATAAAATACATGAAAACACTAATTAAAATCAATATTTTAAAACTGTCAATAAGCAGGAGAACTAGTCAAATGCTAAAGTCATATAAGGACGATAATGTTTTTCTGTTACTTTCATGGGACCTATGCATGCCAATTACTTCTGGGAGGCATTTGAGTAATTGCTGGCTTTTATTTTCTCAAAAGGGAATTGCTCATTGTATTTCATTTTGCTTCTCTGCTTTGGAACATCCTGAAACATGTTTTGCACCCATCCCAATTAAGGCTGTCCCATAAACCAGATTACACTGCTTGCTCCCCTCCTAGTTTTGGCTTTTTTTTGGGGGGGGGGAGGGGGTGTTACTGAACAACCAACCTGAATCCTTGAAGAGCTTGCTCAATATTTCATTATTATGCTGCTTTTGCTTAAAACAATCCTGTATTGTGGGTCAGTATTATTATTCCTCTGTTACAGGGCAGCCTAGATAAAAACCCTGCCTGTCCTGCTTCTGTAACTTTTACAATCACTTGATCTGCCAAAACCAGCAAATGAACACAGAAAGCTGCCTCCTAATGAGTCAGATCCTTGGTCTGTCAAAGTCTACATTGCCTACAATGCCTGACAGTGGTTCCCCAAGGTCTCAGGTAGAGGTCTTTTGCAGCACTTGCTGAGCCTTTTAGACACTGGATCACATCTGGGCTCTTCTGGATATAAAGCTGATTCTCCACCACTGAGCCCATAGCATGGGCATAAAGATTCCCTGCTAATCAGGATGCCCATAAAAAGGTGGCAATTATGTCACAGAGAGCTAAGAATAGTGACTTAGCCCCTGGCTAAGGACAAATCTTAACCAGAAATTTCAATTTGTACACATTGCTCCAATCAGACAAGTCATACATATACTTAGGCCATTCCTCACAATGCATAATCACCTGATTTAACACCAATCAGGTATCATGTGCAGAGCAGTGCCCATCAGTTGCTCATCAGAGTGTGGGGAAGGTGGAACCTCAGTGGGGTATAATGAGATACAGTCCACCCTCCATTTTTTTCAGTGGAGCTGATCTCTGTAGCCCAAAGATCAGTTTTTATTCTGAGAGAATTCCAGGCCCCATCTGGAGGCTGGCAACCCTAAGGCCTAAACTCTGCAAGCAACAACTCAACCACAATTTTGTTTTGGCTGCAGCACTTATGCTCCTTTGCAGCCCCCCCCCCCCCCATTATTAATGGTTTTGACAATAGGACAAAGGTTTATTTCTCAGCTGGAAGGACAATATGTCCCAGAGAGGGATCTTAGATTTCAGAGTCCAAAAATTATAGTATTGGGTTCCAAGTTAGCAGGATGTGATTTCCCAAGCAGAACTGTTAATACTTTCATACATTTCTATATTCATACTTGCCCCAGGTCTTATTAAAACATTGCCTTTTTCCCTGAGTTCCCTCCATCACCTCTGATGATTATAAAAAGACTAATCTTCATATCCCACTGACTCGGTCTGATTGGATTTGCACAGGACTATTGCAAAATCTGGCTCTCAGAGGTGGATAGTTGCTCTTTCATACTGACGCTTGTCCTGCCAAAAGACTTTAGTTCAATGTCTTTTGGGACCTACATGCAGCAGTGCTGGGTTGCAGCAATTACCTTGGTAGGGAGCTGCAATGGAAGCCATTGTGATGCCAGCAAACACTGGCACCAGTGGATGAATCCTGCCAGGGGAGGAGGCAGTGCAGGAGAAGCCTGGTAAGGTGGTCTGTCCCACAAGCCTCTGCAGCTCATAAGCTGACACTGACTCATCATACAGCCCTGGGCACACCCACCCCAGTGCTAAATTTGTTTACTCAGAAGAGAGTCCCAGTGAGCCCAAAGAGACTTACTTCTAAGGAAAGTATGCTGAGGACAGCTGAATTTAGTAGGACTTGCTTTCAGGCAGACAGGCAGATTTTGCTGCCAGTTTGCAAAAACTATTTCCAGTGTAGTCAACAGAGTGACTATGTTCCAGAGTGTACCAGCATTTATCCTGGGCATCTCAGGTATTCCCAGTTCAAGACGGAATAGTTGGTAGGGATAAGATGGCCACATACAACACAGGCTTTAAATAGTCAACTAGAAAGTTCCACTTCCTCCCACCAAAAGTGCTGCAGTGATGAAATTGCCAACATTATCTGGTCTACTCTGTGGAGCTCCTGAGCTCTTAACAGTACAAATGGAAGAGATGAAGTAATAGTGACGGAAATTTCAGCATTCAAAGTTCTTAATATTATCTTGTCATCCTTACAATATTCTTTCAAAGTTCTTAATATTATCTTGTCATCCTTACAATATTCTTACAGTAGGACTACCAGGTCCTCCTTGGCCAAAGGCAGGGGGGTGGGTGGCATTGGGCTGCCAACTCCAGGTTGAGAAACTCCTGGAGATTTGGGGGTGGGGCCTGGGGGAGACAGGGACCTCAGTGTGGTACATTGCCATGGAGTCAAAGCATCCATTTTCTCCAGGGGAACTGATCTCTAGAGATGAGCTTTAATTCTGGAGGATCCTCAGGTCTCACCTGGAGGCTGGCATCCCTACAATTATCTTCACAATACAGAAGGTGACTAAAGCTGGGGCAAGGTGAGAGGTTTGCATGAGGTCTCACAGTGAATTTACGACAGACACCGGATTTAAACCAGGAATTTCTTGGATTACTGCTCATTTTCTGAGCCACTACAAATCAACCGGTTCATGAGTAATGGCAAAAGCTTCACCTGGTAAATGTCTGCCTGACAAATGCTTGATAAAAATGCAGAAGTGCTTCTAGAAAAAAATTGGCAGTCCCAGACAGGATTAGACATTGAAAACTCTCTGCCCAGAACAGATTTTACTTTCCCTCTTGCCTGCAATAAGGTGCATAAAGAGCTGGATGTTTTCAGATCCAGTATGCGGAGGAGCGATACCAAGGTGCAATAAGCAGGAACAGCAAGGGAGAGAGAAATGTTTGGCTGCCATATGAGCCCTCTGTTGAGTAACTAAATGTGCCAGGGTCCCTTTATTTTTTGATTATTTTATTTGATTTTTAGCCTGCCCTTCCCATAGAACAGGCAGATTTTGCTGCCAGTCTGCAAAACTAGGCCCACTCAAGTCAACCTTAGAAGAGGCCTTCATAGGCAAGCTCAGTTGTGTCCTTAGTATGGACAAATAATGGATTTTCAGTCTCTAAACCAATCAGCATCACCCTTCTGAAATTCAGTTACATCAGTGACATTGAAAAGAGGACTGTGCGGAGAGGTGGGAGTGCACATTCATGTCACACAGCATTGAGACAGCTGGGAATAGGAAACGTGGAAACCACAGATGGTATATGTACATGAGGGGGAAAATAGCTCATTCAGACAGAAGAGGGAGAGTTGGGGGTGGGGGCTTGACAGCGTACTTGCCTGTGACAAAGAATCCACAATATTTCACCCTCCTAACAGTAATGAGAGAAAATACAATGATTTTTAAAAGGCATGCCGCTATGTAAGTTGTGCTCTTCAAAACATGATGAGGGGAAACTGCCACATCATGAGAGATACAAATACATGAGGATCACAGAAACAAGATCAAAAGCAAAAAACAAAAAACAACCCCCCCATAATATTACTAAATGAAATATACATGTGTGTTTGTGTGTGTGTGTGTGTGTAGAGATAGACAGATAGGGCTTTTTTGAGCAGGAATACACAAGAACGCAGTTCCAGCTGCCTTTGTGTCGGGGGTGTGGCCTAATATGCAAATGAGTTCCTGCTGGGCTTTTTTGCGGGAAAATGTGAAATAATGGTGATGTCAGGAGGTATGCCCTAATATGCAAATGAGTTCTTGCTGGGCTTTTTCTACACACATGCACATTCACACACATATACATATATATGTTGAAGTATGATTATCGATACAAAATGAGAGATGGCAGAACCAGCACTGTGTCTGAAAGCCACCTGCCACCAGATTATACCTCTGCTTGTCTGGGATAGACCTCATTTGAACCAAGAACAAATCCAGTCAAAGTTTAATGCTTTTAAGTCTAATTGATTTCACTGGGGGGATACAAGCACATGCTTCATTCTAGACATACTGACATGGGAGTAAGTCCTACTGAATTTAATGGAATGCACTTAAACATGCATAGGATCAGGTTACACCCCTGAAATTAATGAGACGGTGCAAACCTATGCATGGTTACAAGAAAGCAAATCCTATTTAGTTTAATGGGACTCATTCCCAATTAAATATGCATACAATGGTAAGCCCTGACCTGGATAGCCCAGGCTTGCCTGATCTTGACAAATTTCAGAAGCTAAGTAGAATCAGCCCTACTTACTATTCAGATGGGAGACCACCAAGGAAATCTAGTGTCAGTATGCACAGGCAGGCAATGACAAACCACTTATGTTTGTCTCTTGCCTTGAAAACCCTGCTGGGTCACCATCAGTTGACAGCAACTTGATGGCAAATTAGATAGATTTGTCTTTTGATCCTTTATGCAAAGATATTCCTACTCTGCATTCACCTACAATTGTGTATGTCAATTCAGATGAGTACACTGCTCATGATCACATTTCCTCCCCCTTTCCTGGCATGTGTTAGCAGCAAATATCTGCATCACAAAGCTAGGGCAGCCCATGTTGCAGTTTATGCTTATGGCACATTTATTCTGACTCAAGTCACCAGGAGTAAAGTACAACCAGAACAGAATAAAAGAAGCTGGCTACAGCAGCCACGTCAATTGCACTTAACAGCTGCTTTTAAAAAGAAGTGTGACAGTTCACAGTTTGGCAGTGGATTAATAGAGGAGCTGTTTTTGCATTCTAACTCTGCAGGTGTCCGGTTTCTATAAACTCTGTGTGTGTAAAATGTAGGGAAAAGAGCCTACCATTTGTGAAGTGTTATTTGGAATGTTGATGCAGATCTACTTTCATACCATATCTCAAATTCAGTTTGTCCCTGAGTTCCAAACTAGAAGATGCATTTTGCCACAAACTGGGTAAGGCCAACCCAACTCAGTTCCTTTCATGCACAGATGGCAGCTGTTGGGAACTAAGCTCCCAAGTGTGCTTGATGGGGTCCAACGTGCAGCTTAGGAGGAGAGGCTTTGGCTCCCCCTGTGCCATTTTCTCAACTCAAAATGGCCCTGGGGGACATTATCTGCCCCTCTGGGTACCATATGTGAACTGATGGGCTACCCTGCCTTGTTTAAACTCACTGCTTTGTGAGTTTTTGGAAGCATCTCTGACACTCATAGCTCAATGAGTGAAGTTTCACCCATAACAGCCCCTGAGGACCAATCACCAGACAGAACTACTTGATGTTGCCTCAAACACTACTTCTCAGTGGAGACATTTCATACATTTTTGGGTTACCAACTCTGGGTTGGGAAATATGTGGTAATTCTGAAGGGAGGGGTTTGGGTAGGGGCAGGACCTCTGTGGTGTATAATGCCCTAGAGTCCACTCCCCAAAGCAGCCATTTTATCCAGGGGAATTTCTATAGTGCTGAGATCAGTTGTAATTCTGGGAGTTCTCCAGGCCCCACCTGGAAGCTGGCAACCCAATACATTTTGCTGTCAATGATGATATACTGACTGATCTACATGCATGTGAACATCTGCCTTTCAGAGTCTAAGGGCTGCCTCTTAAAAGATATATAATATTTCAGTACAGATATCTCAGTACATAATACATGAATACTGTGCCAACTGTAACACATTTCAATTTTAATTTTTACCAAAAAAATAGACCCTATGTAAGTGGCATGGGGGAAATTATCAACCTTCTTTTCCAGGGATTCTGAAGGGGAAAGTTACACTGAAAACATACCTGCACTCTTTGTAATTGATGATTTTTGTACTCTTCAATCTGTATCCTAAAACGTATCTTGAGAGAAGTTGCCTTAATGAGAAAGGCACATTTATTCAGCTGTAGACAACAATGAATGATGAGGATATGGAATTCAAGCATCTCCTCTATAGAATCCAAGGGTTTGAAAAATGCTGTTCAGGGCAAAAATGATCACTCCAGGTATCTACCCCCATCCTATTAATAAAGTCAGCATGATTAATATCTCAGCTCTACTGTCGTCATTTACCAACCCAGAATCCATTCAGGCCCCTAAAAAGTGTGTGAAGTCACACAGACCTAAGCACAATCTTTTGTGCTAGTGGCGAACGGGGTCCTCAGTATTGACATTTCATAACCTTTATCATCCATATTCATTACAAAGTCTTTCATAGGTACAGAATTTGAACAACCGAAGGGGTTAATTAAAGTGGTTCCAACCCTGAGCATTAAAATTGTCTGCCATTTTTGTCACTAAAGAACGTTTCTTAGAGAAAAGGCAGGAGGCAAACAGTTGGTAGCGGAAAGTGCTGCCAAGGTAACCCCATAGGATTTTCAAGGCAAGAGATGTTCAGGGGTGGTTTGCCATTGCCTGCCTCTGCTTCACGGCCCTGAACTTCCTTGGTGATCTCCCATCCAAATATTAACCAAAGCTGACCCTGCTAAGCCGTCAAGATCTGATGGAATCAGGCCAGCCTGGGCTATCCAGGTCAGAGCAAACAGATAGATAGAAGATCCAAGCGGGCAGCCGTGTTGATCTGGAGCAGTTGAACAAAGCAGGAGTCAAGTTGCACCTTTAAGACCAACCAATTTTTATTATTATTATTATTTTATTATTAAATAAAAATTGGTAGGTCTTAAAGGTGCAACTTGACTTCTGCTTTGTTCAGATAGATAGAAGAAATTTGGATCTATTCCTGACTACCCAGTGAGTGATTTTATGTAGACTAGGTTTAGATCATGAACCTCTTGGTGTTCACGGGAATGGTGAATGTGTGTTATTTAATGAAGTCATCTAAAGAACAGTTTTGTACCACGGACAGCAGCCTCATGTGAACCAAACAATGTGGAAGAGAGGACACAGATGAGCCAGGAAATTAGCTGTACTGTTCTATATGCTGATAAACTGAGGACAGGCTATTTCGCTGGCTCAGAATTACAGCAGATAGCTTGGGTTAAAGTAGGGCAGAAAAGAACCCATTGGCAGTGGAGCTCGTGATTTTGGGGAGAAGCTAGCAATCACCGGAGTAGGACACCAGGACCAGCACTACGCACTGGCATAGTTGGGCACCTGCCAAAGTCCACAGTCTAGCAAAGCCCACCCCTTCCAAATGACCCAGAGGTCCCATTACACTGCAGCAATTCTTTCTTGCTCCTTTTAGATATGCTGACATGGATGGCACTGCGTGTGAGAAAATCTTGTTCCATTCCCTCTAGCATATATCCAAAGGGAGAGCAGAAGAACAAAACTGAGATTGGGAAAAGAGCTACAGTGTGCAGGGAGAGGTTGGGCAGGTTCAAGAATCATAATGTTTTGAGCCATCCGTGCTATACTGGTTTTTTATTTAACCACTGTTACTATTAATATTTCTTAATGTCTTATATACTATCTGGTAGGATTTTGTATTTGATTTTAGAATTGTTGATTTCATAGTATACTAAAAAATACAGATTGTGTTCCAGTGTGTTTATCACAAAATAAAAGACCATCTGAATACTGCCATGACAATTAGCAGTTTTCTAACCTGGAATTGTCAGACCAAATTGAACCAGGTTGGTTTCCAGCTTACTACACTGGAGCAAAAACCGTTCCCTATTCCTAGCAGCACAGGACTCTATTTCCCCTTTAGAGTCAAGTACAGATTACCTGTGAGGTTACATGCAGTAACAGTGTCTTGTGAAAGAAGACATTTGAATATGTATTACTTTGTGAAGGATTTGCGTTTTTGTGCACTCCTCTGTCAAAGTCAACCTAAGCTATTGAAATGTGTGCTGCCAGCTCTAAAATGTCTCTTATAACCCGGGACATCTGGGTTTTTTTGTTGTTGTTTAAACAATTTTATTGATAACATATGGTAACAATTTCCGTTAATAACTTCTTTTCATCTATCCCATATGCTTCTTTCTAATCACCCCTCCCCCCCTTACTTGACCCCCACCAGTGTTATTTACTCAAAATACTAACATTAAAAGGTACCCTTAATTACTAAGAACTAAAATTAATATTCTTCTTTCTTCTAAAGTTTAATCATTATCAAAAATTGTCCAAAGTCCTTTTACTTTCCACTCGTCTTCTACATAACTTCTAAATTTTTTCCACTCCCTTTTAAAATCTTCTCAATCATAGTTTCTTAAAATTCTTGTTAATTTGTCCATCTCACTCCATGTCATAACTTTTACAATCCAATCCCATTTTTCTGGGGTTTTTTCTTGCTTCCATAACTGCGCATGTAGTGTCCAAGCAGCTGAAAGCAAGTACCAAATTATAGTTCTATCTTCTTTTGGAAATTTTCCCATTTGTAATCCCAACAGAAAAGTCTCTGCAGTTTTCTTGAATTCATATCCCAAGATCCTAGAAATTTCTTGTTGGATCATCTGCCAATACTTTTTCGTTCTTTCACAAGTCCACCACATATGGTAGAAATATTGTAAACCAATTGTATTTGTACCATATTTCATGTTTTTTGCATTTCCAACATCTGTCTGGCATCTTGTTATTCATCTTTGCCAATTTTTTAGGAGTCATATACCATCTATACATAATTTTAAAACAGTTCTTTTTAATACTCTGACATGTTGAAAGTTTCATAGAGTTCTTCCATAAATATTCCCATGTATCCATCTGTATTTCTTTATTTACATTTATTGCCCATTTAATCATTTGAGATTTCACTACTTCATCTTCTGTAGACCATTTTAAAAGTAACTTATAAGTTTTTGAAATTAATTTTTCATTATCTCCAAGCAGAACTTTTTCCATTTCTGTTTGCTCTCGTCTTATTCCTTCAGTTTTAATATCATTTTCCACCAAACTCTTTATTTGTTGCATTTGAAACCAATTGTATTTGTTATTCAACTCCACAGCAGTTTTCAATTCTATTTTGCCACTTTGTATTTTTAATAGTTGATTGTATGACAGCCATTTTCCCTCACCTGTCACAGCTATTATTTTTATCACTTCTGCTGGCACTATCCATAATGGTTTTCTTTCATCACCATATTTCTTATATTTCATCCAGGTATTCAACAAATTATTTCTTATATAATGGTGAG
Organism: Heteronotia binoei; assembly: GCF_032191835.1. Lineage (NCBI taxonomy): Eukaryota > Metazoa > Chordata > Lepidosauria > Squamata > Gekkonidae > Heteronotia > Heteronotia binoei. The sequence goes on from NC_083224.1 coordinate 52,248,028, forward strand.
AGAAAAAAACTATCCATCTTTTTCTTCCCATAATACATATAAGCGTGCCAGCCGAATTTATTTCCATGACCTTCCAACACTAAAAGTTTTTTATTCAACAGCATCACCCAGTCTTTTATCCACACTAAACAAACTGCTTCATGATATAATCTTAAATCTGGTAATTTGAATCCTCCTCTTTCCTTAGCATCTATTAAAACTTTCACTTTAATCCTTGGTTTCTTCCCAGCCCATACAAATTCCGAGATCTTCCTTTGCCATTTGTTAAACTGTTTACTGTCTTTCACAATCGGAATAGTTTGAAACAAATACATTATTCTCGGCAAAATATTAATCTTAATTGCAGCTATTCTTCCAAGCAATGACAAGTTAAGCTTATTCCATTTTATCATATCTTCATCCATTTTACGCCATAGCTTTTCATAGTTATTTTTGAACAGGTCAATATTCTTCATTGTTATTTCCACACCCAAATATTTTACTTTAGAGGTAACTTCACATCCTGTTAGTCTCTGCAACTCCTTTTGTTTATTTACTTGCATATTTTTACATAAAAAATTAGATTTTTCTTTATTAACATAAAATCCCGCCAGCTCTCCATATTCTTGTATTTTAGCCAACAACAAAGGTGTTACTTGTGTAGGATTTTCATTTATAAATGTTATATCATCTGCAAATGCTATATATTTGTAAATAAATCCTTTAACTCTCAACGCTTCTATTTGATTATCATCTTGTATTTGCATCAATAAAATTTCAAGAGTCATTATAAACAACAAGGGTGAAAGCGGACAACCTTGTCTTGTACCTTTGCTGATTATCATTTCATCTCTAAGATCTGCATTTATACATAACCTTGCATGTTGTTCAGTATATATTGCCTTTATCATTCTTATAAAGTTTTCCCCCAACTCTATTTTCTCCATTACTGCAAACATAAAGTCCCAGTTCAAATTGTCAAAAGCTTTCTCTACATCCGCAAAGAATAATGCAACTTCCTTCTCTGGATGTCTTTCATAATATTCTACAATATTTACAGTAGTTATAATATTGTCTCTTATTTGCCTTTTAGGGAGAAATCCCGCTTGGTCTTCCTTTATGAAATTTATCAAATATTGTTTAAGTCGTTCTGCCAAAAATCTTGTATATATCTTATAGTCATTATTTAGTAATGAAATTGGTCTATAGTTCTTTACATTCATGACATCACTATCTTCCTTAGGAATCAAAGAAATTACAGCTTCCTTCCATGTATTTGGTATTTTCCCTTTTATTCTTATCATATTCATCAATTTTTGAAGTTTCAGTATTAATTCTTCTTTAAAAATTTTAAAAATTTTTGCCGTATATCCATCTGGCGCAGGTGCTTTTCCAATTTTCATTGCATTAATCGCTGCTTCAATTTCTATTTTTTCAATTGGATCATTCAAAAAAATTTTCATATATTCAGTTAAGGGTGCTATTTTAATCTTTTGCAAATACGCTTCCATCCTTTCCTTCTTTACTTCAACACCTTTAAATAATTTAGCATAGCACTTGAAAAAAATCTCTCTTTATTCCTTCTTGATCTACCATCTCTCTTCCATCAACCACAATTTTATTAATAATTTTACTTCCTCTCTTTTTCTTCAGTTGCCAGGCCAAATACTTTCCAAGTTCATTCGCTCCCTCAAAGGACTTCTGTTGTAATTTTTTCAAATTCGATTCTATTCCTTATTTAACAAATGTCTCATTTGTGCTTGTAGTATTGTAATCTCCCTTATAATTTTCTTTTTCCCTGGCCTTTTCCTCAGTTCCCCTTCTTTTTTCTTTATTTCATTTTGAGTGTCCACCATCTGTTTTTCTTTTGCCCTTTTGTCCTTATTGTTTAGTGTAATCAATATTCCTCTCATTACGGCTTTATAAGCATCCCAAACCATCTGAATTTAGTCCATTTACATTCCAAGATAATAATTTATAATCCATCATGGTGCAAATTCTTTATTCTCTTCATAAAATTTACGGAGCTCCTGTGTATTTGTAATTATAATCCTTCTTCCTTGTAGCTCAAAGCTCCAGGTATTATCCATCTATACCTCATTCCATTCCATTATCCATCTATACCTCATTCCATTGTCACGTAGTTTTTCTGTTTTCTGTTATGTTCTCCTGTCATTTATCACTTGTCTTGGCAATTCTTTCATTATTCTTACTCTGCTTCCTCCCACTATCAATGTCTTTTCAAAATTTTTATTCAAAATTTTCCCCACCATTTCTTTTGTCATATATCTTATAACCACATCTCTTGGTAAGTTATTTTTCTTGGCATATGATGAATTCACTCTATACGTATAATCATACATATTTCTAGTCCCTTCAGGATCTTCCTCCAAGAAATCAGCAATTATTTTTATTTCATGTTCTTTTAAGTCTGTCCCTTCTTCTTCAGGTACTCCTCTCAGACGTATTTGTGTCTCCATCAATTTATGGATTGTTATTTTTTCTTGCATTTTTAATAAGGTGGAATCCTGAAGTTTAACTTTCCCTTCTACCTCCTGCATTTTTGACACCACCACTGTTTCATTTCTAAGCTCTTCCATTTCTTTTTTAAAGTCCTCAATATCTTTTTAAAGTTCTTTTTTGCAAGCATTTATCATCTTTTCCACCCCTTTCATCATCCTAGCTTTCATTGCTTCCAACTGATCTTGCATCTTCTCCAATGAGGCAGCCCTTCACGGGTTACCTTTGACTCTGACATTAAAAACAGCGAAAAATTTGATATCACCAAATTAAATTTTAACTATCAGGTTTGATAGATTAGAACTTGCCCTTTCAAATGAGCCTAATTTCGCCGTCCTCCGGCCTTCCCAGACTCAGATATTAATTTTTTTTTTAATTTAGCCTCCCAGTAATGGCCGCCGATGTTTTTCTATGGTAATACAATCCTAGAGTAGGTCCAGTTCTTCAATAATTACTTCCTGCTATGCTTGCCCCAAGTCACGTTCTCACTGGTAACAAAGTCTCACGATACTTTACGTATTTCCTGTGTTGACTGTAGAAACTGCAGATCTCTGACGATGATGCTTTCACTCCACGACCGCAGGTAGACAAAACAATAAATTCCTTTCCAATTTTTAATACTGTCCTTAATTTAACAAAGTCCAAAATTTACCCCTTCTCCTCTTCTGCTTCCAAGCTTTCAAACTTTCTCTTTCCCACCTTCTAATATTATTTTGTTTGCTTTAAAATAGTCCCAGAATGGTAGATAACAATCAGTACCTTTTCTAAGGTTATCCAGATCAACACTGGTCTCGTACAGCATCAGATGTTTAGCAGTCTCAAAGAAGATTAGGATCTTGTCAAGCTTATGTCAAATAAATGACTCTGTAAGCTTCTGCAGATGATGAATATGCAACTCTTCTCCAGGGATCCCTCAAAGGAGCCCCCCCCCCCCCGGCGTCTCCCTTTTAGCCAAGGTAAATCACCTCAAAATTTCCTGTGCATATCTTGGACTAATTTCTCACTGAGAAAAGTAGGCAGAAGGCAAAAATTTGCCCTTTACTACCCCGAACAGAAGCTCCAGTCTGCCCCCCTTAGAGAGACAGGTCAGCTCAGCATTCTTCAAATCCTGGAAGTTCATCTCTGGTTTTTTTTTTTTTTTTAAAGCTGACAGCATTAATTTTGCTTTTCTTATGTTGTTCTGTCTTCTTGTTCTAAATCTGCCAGCAACTATGTTTAAAGGTCTAGTAGCTAAAGATCACTATGGTTGCCTAATAAATGAGATAGTCTGCTGCCTTCAGATTATTTGGTAAATGTGTTTCACAAGATCTGTTTTACAAAACACTGATTCTTATCTCCCTGAAGCTTCATAAAATACTCTTGTGCTTTATGATTTTTTTCCTGTTCTTCTAGAGACTGAGATTCCACAGTTCTTCCAGAATTATACATAGTGACTCAAACCTTGACAAAGCTTTATTTTTAATAGAAAGATTGATGTCCACTTCGTGTTTTACCACTGAGGTCCTTATTTTGAGAACTATTTAAAACTGGGCCTTTTCTGTGGTAGTACTTTGACTGTGGAATTCCCTCCACAGCAGCTCTGATAGGGGTTGGATCTTGCAAGCATTTCGGTGCTAGTCCAAGATTTAAAAAAAAAAACAAAACCCCAGACTTCTGGTTAAAGAGGGTTTTTTTTCTTTACCTGATGTTGTCAGTGTAGTATGCCATTTATTGGCTATGGTTGTTTATGAGTTCCTATTCTTTTTCCTTTTGGTGTCTTAATGTAAACTGTAATGTTTTAACTAGATCCTGCTTGGAAACTGCCCCAGGAGTCTTTGGCAGAGAGGTAGTTTAGATATTTTTTTAAAAAAAAAATCCCATTTCAATTCAGGAAAAACGTCCCTGCTGACTTGCAGTTGCGTCATCCTGTCCTGAGTTGGTCACATGGATATGTATCACACACTGGTTTTTCCTGGTGTCTTTGTTAAATCTGGGAAAGTGGTAGGGTGCCAAAATCTGAATTCAGGACTTGATGGCACATCCACATGACCAGCTCAGCATAGCCTGGAACATCTGCAAGTCAGCACAGAAAACCAAAAGCCTCTGGAAGCCTTTCCTGAGGCTGGCAATCTCTAATGTGATTAGATAATCCTTGATTATCCCTATAAAGCCAGAGTTTGCAAGGAATGCTGCTAATAGCAAGGATATTCTCAAATCACCCAAGTGCTACTCACTCCTCAAAGCAAAGGTTCTGAATTATTCTCCCATCCTTATTTTTTTGTAAATTTCCATTTTAGACTTGTAACCCCTCAGTAATCCAAGCTGCCCTTCAGAGTGTCATATATACTGCAGGATGCCAATAGCAGAAGTTTGCACGATTTCATCATGTAATGCCCAGCAACACTGCACTGAAATTTCACCAGGTCTCTTTTCACAATATCCTCCAGAATGACTGAGCCCTGTCAAAAAGCTTGAACTCGTACAATTGGACTGGTGGTCTCAGTACTACAAAAGAGAGAATGGATAATAATTAACAAAACTAAATTTCTGCACTGAGTGCAGATCTTTAAAGCTGCAGTGGTTTTGTTCTTGTGAGACAAAAGAGTTATTTTAAGGTGCTAATGTCTCAACCTGGTTCCTTCAAAATCTTGGGTCATTCACACCTCAGACGATGTGTATGAAGTAAAGAGCTGACCTTAGATATTGTACAAGTCGGACCCAAGCTGTGACAATCTCACTAAAAATGAGTTGCACAACAGCACAGAAGTACACTTGTGTAACTCCCATTTCTTTCAGTCAGAACTGTGCAAGAAAAGGTTGTGCCCATAGTCCAAGATGAAAGTTGTATCCTTTGAGTTTTGTCTTTTATCTGCTCACAATGTGGGGTAATCTTTAACTAATAGAACACAAGGCCTTAATTTAGATGAGTTTAACAGATTTAAATTGGTGTCTCTGTACTGATTTCTGAGTTTAGGTTTGGAGGTTAATACCCAAGCATGTCCCAACAAGGCCAATAAGGACAGATGGGGGAGGGCTGTGGCTCAGTGGTACAGCATCTGCTTTGTGTGCAGAATGTCGCAGGTTCACTCCCTGGCAACTCCTGTTAAAAAAGATCAGGTAGCAAGTTTTGTGAAAGACGATGGAGCCAATATCAGTCAGAGTAGTTTATAGTGATCTTGACAGACTAGCAATCTTTAAGGCAGCTTTGTGTATTTATGTATGTCTTCATGTTTATCAGTTTACACCACACAAAGGACCAGCTGTGGATTAAAGTTATAAAAGGTTTACAAATTTTGATTGGCGTTTGTAGCCAGGCATCTCCTGAAAGGAGAGGAAGAGTCCTCTTGCTGGCATTATGATGAAATCCAGAGGCACTCCACAGCAAAGAGATTTCTCTCTGCCCACAACAGATTTTGAAATGTGGGCAAACTCACAAATGCCCCCTCCTGTCTGTGGGCTGGGGCTACTGCTCACCAGATTAAAAGATATGATGACCAGTCAAATGTATTCATGGACCCCTGGTATGGTTGCTAATTTCCAGACTGAGTCTGGAGTTGTCTCAGAATTACAACTGATCTCCAGACTACAAAAATCAGTTCCCTGGGAGAAAAATGACAACTTTGGAGGGAGACCCTATGACCTCATATCCCAGTTGAGTTCCTTCCCTTCTCCAAATTCTAACATCCCTGGGCTTCAACACCAAATTTGCAGAAATTAATCCAACACAGAATTGGTAATCCTTTCCTGGACATGGGTGTAGACTGAGAACTAAAAACAAAAGATTTTGCTAATCCAGAACAAGATGACATCTAGCCCCACATCCTGTTTCCCACAATGGCCAACCAGATGTCCAAGAAAACCTACAGCAGGGGGCACAAAGGGTAAAGCTCCCACTATGTTGCTTCCTTATCAACTTGTATTCAGTTAGAGGCATGCTGGAGGTTCCATTTTGTCATCATGGTGAACAGTCATTGAATGCCACCTCCCAAGTGGCGCCTGGAGATCTCCCACTCTTATGATTGTTTTCCAGACAATCAAGAACAGTTCCCCTAAATAAGATGGCTGCTTTGGAGGATAGACTCTATGGCATTGTATTCTGCTGAAGTCCTGTCTCTTTCCAAATCCCTTCAATGTCCAAGTATTTCCCAACTCATACCTGGCAACCATAGCCATTGTTGGACTTCTATGATTTTATCTTATACCATAAAATTTGACTTGATATGGCGGTTCTCCCATAATAAATTCTCAGTTACAAAGGCTTTAGAAAATAAACAATACAGGTAAAACTCTGTGTTATCACTTATTGTAACAAACGGTAGTAATTTAAATATACTGAACACAGAAGTAGTTAGAAGTTCCAGGTAGCCACATTGGTCCAAAGAAAAATTCAAAAGCAAAATCTATATTCTGGCATTTATTAAGACCAAACAAAATGACTCAAAAAGTATGCAAGCTTTTGAGTACTCCAGAACTCTTTATCCAAGTGGGGGATTAAAAAGGGAGAACATCTGAAATATCATTTCCCTGCCACCTCACTTAAAAAAAAAATACCTAACCTAATGAAGAATCCTGGAGAATTCCAAAGTTTTCATACTTTTGTGCCATTTTGGTTAGTAGAGTATGAATTTTTACATAAACAGAGGATTATGGATTTTGGATAGGAATACTGATGGCTGTTACTTAAGATGGTTAAGAGACAATTGCCTACATTCAGAAGGGGCTTTCTAGATGAAGTTTAAGCATCCCTTGCTTGTGTTCAAAAAAGTCAGGGGCAGAGACAATTTGTTTGCTCCCCGACCTGGGCTCAGCTAACAATATCATCCCCTTGTTAACAACAACAAAAAGCAATTTGAGATCTATATAATTTTTACAAGCTTGGCAAATGCCAAACCACAACTCAGGCAATCTCTCTGGTGTAAGCTTTTAGCTACAATTCTTGATAGTTAGCAGAGCAATGCAGAGTTGCTATACAAAGCATTGCATTATATCAGGCATCCCTGCTGGATAACAAGGACTTTCAGGTGATGGATGTGTGGAAAATTAAGGTTTACAATGTAATCATCTTAAAGTAGGAGAAAATAAGGCATGGAGGTTAATGGGATTAAATGGCTTGTTCAAAGATACACAGTTAGTGGCAGGGACAGGAATTGAACTTTAACTCTTAAAGCTCTGAACCAAACAGGCAGGACCACACCATTGACAAATGACCAATCAACAGCCATAAAAGGAGACTAAAAAATCCTTTCACCCTGCATCTTAAAACCCTTTGGCATGTGTTTTTCAGTAGCTAACTTGTCTAACCACACAGAGATGTGATGTGCACACATTCACACATGATTAATATAAATATGAATAATCAAGGTCAGATTCAGGACCCCGAGGCATGCACTCTGCTTCAGGCTTTCACTGCAGCCTGCTCAAGGTTCACGTGGACCCGTGCAATCCATAAATAAACTGCCAGAAATGTCATGCAGGTTCCAGCGCATTGTTTTCTGCTTCCAACAAGCTCACAGTCCATGCCTACCCAGCAACTGCCACAGGTCTGATTCATCAGTTGCCAAATGCTGAGCATTACAGAAAGGAGAAAATTCTGGCTGGAGTTAAATCACAGAAATGTTAATAAAGATATTAAGAAAGGAAGTGTGCTTCTTTTCCCATCTGACTTGCATCTGCATGGAATGCCAGATATACACACTAGAAAGTTAGTCATGCCTCATTGGAAAAGTGAGGACTTTTCCAAGTTGCAAGTAGCTTAAATCCCATTGATGTAAATAGGACAAGAAGCGCAGGCAATTTTCTCTGTGTTGGGAAACAAAGCCTGGTCGAACACTCTAAAGGGTCCCCCCACACACAAATTCCTATCCTTAATTTGAGGGGTGAGAGGTCTGGGGCAGAAACAAGCTTGACTACATGACCCCTAAGAGAACATATAACATAGATGTTTTTTCTTTATAATTCCAAATCATACTGAGATGAGGATCTGCACAGATATTAAGTTCACCCAATTCAAAACTTGGGTTTTGGTGGTGCACTCACCCACTTTTACCTTTTAAGAAGCAGATATAAACCTATTATTCCACCAGCTCAATGAATCAGAGCTTTCATAATTAAAAAGTACTGCTCAAAATGTAACTAGCAGTTTCCCATAAGTTTCCCCCCTAAGATTTCACATTATGTTACTTCTATCAAGGGTTGCCAGCTGTGGGTTGGAAAATACCTGGAGATTTAGAAGTGGAACTTGGGGCCAGCAGGGTTTGGGGAGGGAAGGGATCTCAGCAGAGTACAAACCCATAGAGTCCACCTTCCAAAGCAGTTGTTTTCTGCTGGGCACACTACCGGGCTAGCTCCCAGCCACATGATGTGGTAGATGTCAGATGCCACCACAGATGCTTGGCTTGGACTTGGCCGATGGTAACACAAAGACTATCCACATGGACATCCTTTCCTTGGGGTAATAAAATGCTTTGTGCCAGCCCTGCTCAGACTCTTAACTGGTCAGCTTGGCAACCATTATTTGTGAAAATTCACACATGCTTTGGGAACCGTTTCAGGATGCAAACAGAGAATCTGGCCAAAAAGCTGAGTCCTGCCCATTAGGATTATAGAGGGAGGTACTGATGGCTGAGAAGAGGAATTGGAACCTGACAATGGGAAATAACTGGTATGCACTCCCCGCCCCCCAATCCTTTCTGTGCATATGGGAAAGTGGACACAGCTCAGACTGTATGTTGATAGGCCTAGCAGGGACCATCTGCTCACAGCAAGAGGGGATTACACTGCAGAGGGACAAAGACTTTCTTCCCCCTTTTTTGCTTTCCCTCCCCCACAAAGAGGTTGCTAGTATACATGTTCCTGTACATAAAATCTCCTGTAGGGGCAATCTGAAATTCAACTATTTATTTATTTATTTAATTCCACTTTTATCCCGCCCTCCCCGCCGAGGTGGACTTGGGGTGGCTCACACAGACATGCTTGTGCATGATTCAATGTAATAGTACAACATTAAAACCATAAAACATAAAGTAAAATAGACATAAAATACATTTAAAAAAATGTTTCAATGCCATGATCTTACATTTTCCAATTTTATAATTCTCTGTACAGCAGATTTTAAGTTCTCCTCTCTGCAACTACTATACAGCAGATTGTTAGTGGTGGTTCACATGTTGCTATAAACTGTAGTGGCCAACAGTCTAGTTCACAAATGCCTGGTGGAAGAGTGCCGTCTTACAGGCCCTGTGGAACTGTATGAGCTCTCGCAGGGCCCTTACCTCTTTCGGCAACTCATTCCACCAGCTTGGGGCCACTATAGAGAAGGCTCTGGCTCTAGCTGACATGAGCCTGGCTTCCTTAGGGCCGGGGATTGTAAACAGATTTTGTGATCCAGACCGAAGTGCTCTCCGGGTAACATGTGGGAAATGCCGGTCCCTCAGGTATGCAGGCCCCTGGCCATATAGGGCCTTAAAGGTAAGAACCAACACCTTGAAACGAACCCGGTATGCGATAGGCAATAATGAAAGATTTCTACAATCCCTAAGTACTGATGTACCTGCTGCATCTCTGTGTGATTCCCTTGTCCTTTCCTTCTTTCAGATAGCTTCTGCTGGAGGCAGGTAATTCAGCCATATCCCTTTACTGGATGAGACTGAATCTACTGCTGATACAGAGACTCAATATTATCTACGGTGGAGATTGCCTGTTATATCTCTGTATGAGTTACTGGTCTCAAGAGATATGCTCAGATCAGTGACACATGCAGATGTACAGCGGATTAGCAATTCTTGATCCCTCTGGAAGCAAACCTTGTTTGAGCATAGTTGTGAAACATGCCTCTGATTATATGACCCTCCTAAAAAATTTATACACAAAAAAAATGCTGGACATAACTGTAATTTCTATGCAAATGTAAAACAACCCCTGTTTTTCATGGCATAAATGGAAAAGACTGTCTTGCATTTGGGTAACTATTATAACAGAAAAAGAAGTGTGCCTAAATTGCCAGCAACCTGGGAAATGCTGCTATGTGCTACAAACACCAGCCCTGTTCAGACTGCGTGAAATGCCTGGGCAACGTGTTGCTTCTTAGTTAAATGTATTTATATGCTGCCTTCCAAAACATTCACAATTTGAAATATGAAAAGACAATGCAATAAACAGCAAAGTGAAACAGAAGTCCTTTGGGACCTTAGACTAACAAAACCTATTCCAGCATAAACTTCCATGAGTCAGAGATCAAACATGTTCTGACTCAGAAAAGGCTTGGTTGGAATTAGGATTGCCAAATTCAAGTGTGGCCTGGGCATCTCCGAGAATTGCAATTGATCTTCAGACCCCTGGACAGAATGGCTGCTTTGGAGGGTGGACAGCAATGGCATTATAGCCTGCTGAGGTCCTTCCCTTCCCTACCCCCATGCCCCAGATCTCCAGTGATTACCCAACCCAGAGTTGGCAACCCTCATTGGAATAAATGTTGTTAGCCTTTAAGGTGCCACTGAGCTGGAAGAATAACAGTAGAACTGTCCCATGCTTTTGGCTGTCTTGTCAGTCCCTGACAGTATGAACTTCCTGCCTTCGATATCTCTCTTGTCTTCCCCTCAAATCACACTGGTCTTTCATTAACCCCTGGGAAGATGAGGGATGGGCTGCTCAGGTGGTTTACGCAGTGCACCCACTGGATGGTCCTGACCCGACCAGGTACAGCATGCACAGGTTCTGTACAGAACTCTCAATCAACCTATGGAAATTAGGAGTAAGACCAGTGGGTACAATTCCCCCTCTTCTCTCCACATATTATCTGCACATTTTCAGGTCAATACACACGTAGACTTGTCAACCCACCCAAATGCTGTTGACCCGTCACAACCTCCCGCACAAAAGCTTTCAGTGCACTTTTGCAATTGTTTGCAACTGAATTTTCCTGTCACAAACAGAAAAATCAAGTTGCAAATGGTTACCAAAGTGCATTGAAAGTGCGCTATCTAATGTGTGTGAAAGTAGCCAAAGATTTCCTCTAGATTTTATTTCACGCACAGCTCTGTGGACTCTCAGGATGACCCCCTTCCCTGGGCAGCTGTTAGGGTTGCCAACCTCCAGGTGATAGCTGGAGATCTCCTGCCATTACAAATTATCTCCCACTGTTATAAATGATCTCCAGCAGCAGTTCCCTTGTAGAAAATGGATGGTTTGGAGGGTGGAGTCTATGGCATTATACCCCACTGAGATCACTCCCCTTCCCAAACCCTTCCCAGGTTTCATCCAAATCTCCAGGTATTTCCCAACACATATTTTGCAGCTCTACAGCCCTTCTATTCCCAGTCAAGTGGTTCTTCCTCTGAAAGAAAACCTAAGAACATAAGAACAAAAGAGACTGAGACGTCACTGGAAGGATAATACCACAGGTGCAACCTAGGCTAGGCCTGTGCAAACAACAGACTTTTAATACTAGTTTATGATATGTATAGATGATGTTTTTCAACACTTAACGTTCGTGGTCCCCGTTGATTATTCAGTGTGTGATTTCTTTAGGGGCCGGAAGAACAGTTTACATATTTTTAATTGTCAGCATACTCCTCAATTTTAAAAAAAAATATTTTATAACAGACTACTGATATCTTGTGCCAATTTGTGTATTTGTTCTGAACTGTTTTGTATAGTTTATTCTGGTTTTGTGAGTCTCTGGTTAGGAGAGACAGAAGCAGTACTGAAACCTGTTCCCCAGCCCCTGGAAGATTTATTTAGCTAATGTCAAAATCCTTCCACCTGCTCTTGATTCTATGGGGTAATAAATATGCTCAGGCTTCAAAGCTGGTATCAAAATCTCATGAAAGTTTCCTGTTTTGTGGGCAAGGGCAAAGGTGCTGGGAAGGATCATCTCATTCACTTTCTCAGTTGCACTAAAGCTGTATAAACACATAAGCCCTGCCAAACTGCTTTGACAAAGCAGGCACCTGGCAACCAATCATATGGCTACTATGTTTACGCATCCCCATGCAAAAAATGCCAGTGAGCAGGTATGTGCAAAAAAGAGACACAATCTTTCACAACCACTGTAGAACCCAAATATATAGCCTACCTACAAGACCAGTCACCACATACAAATGGCTCCTCTCACCCTGCTATTTTGGAGAAAAACAACAAAGAATCACAGACAAGGCAGAACCTACATGGCAATGATTTTCCATGCTGCTTTCATTGCCATAGCAAATGCAGAGGCATTCTCAGAGACAATGGAACATCCACCAGATCAGCCAGGGGTGAATTCCCATCAGGCTCTTGCAGCTTCTATTCCTCATCCTTTTTCAGGAGAGCTAGACAAAAGTTACCTGCACCTTTCCCCTTATACTTCCCCACTGGAAAGGGATAGAGACCAACATTTTAAAATGAAAGCTGGGAGTTCAAGGGCACTAGGAAATTTTAGTAACAGATTGCTATAATATTACTGCATTACAGTGCAATGGCAATTACTAATTTTTTTTCTTAAAAAGTCCTCCAAAAGTCTTCCCGTGTTAGAGGAAATGGCAGCTGAGGGAAAAGCATGTAGATGCAGGTGGGACCATTGAAAATAAAACCTTTCTATTCAGATAGTATGCAAATGTGTTTGGATTGTATTCTTTCAAAAAAGACTATATCAAAGAAGACTGGGAAAGACTGAAGCAAAACAATGAAAACCTTGCAGAGTGGGCAATTAGAGAGCAAACTTGTGAGGATGCTAAAAAAGAAAGTCCTCCAGTTTGGAAGCAAAGGCAGAGCAAAACCTCCATGGGAAAGCAGCTAAGAAGACAATAGCCCACTGAGAGTTTTCAGCTGCAAAAGGACCCTTTGCTACAGCAACATTAATCTTAGAAACTAGACACTGGTCTTCTGCATTGAATGAAATTTGTTGTATAGATGGCTGTACTTTAGTTTGACATGTATACTTGACATATTTCTCTCTTTTTTGTAAGGGAAAATTAAACAGATGATAAAACAAACTATTCTCTTTTCTTCCAGTGGAACAAACATTACTATTGTTGATTTCTGAGAAGTATCCTGTTAAATAATCCTATTAAGTAAAGTCAGGAAGTGGGGGAGAAATGAAGTTATACATAAAAACCGTACATGTTAGGCGGGGAGGAGTAAGTAGCTCTTTTTGTTGTTGTTTTGTAGTCAACAAGGGCAGCACCTCTAGCAAAAAATAACTACTTATACAGCGCTTGTCCAGTGTTAAAACCCCATTTCACCTCAGAACAGAATGGGCACTGAAGACAAGTGAAGGAAAAACTTCCAGAATAGATCTAAGAACACCATGTGCCCCCACTGCAATATCATCATATACAAATCCAACGTATACTTGTGATTTCTTTCTCAAATGTCTCCACCAAAGGCCTTGAGGTGGAAACAGTGCTAACCAAATCAACTGCAAAGAAGTATGTCATTACCTGGAAACTCAATCTGTGAGGAGGATCTTCATCAATTTCTGTTGAACTACGATTCCTGCGCAAAAATAACCCAAAAACTCAACATTGTTGCCTAACCTGTATCTGACGGTTCTGACCTAATAATTAGTGAGAGATTCTAATGTCTTCATCTAAAACTTTAATTAGCTGGAAGGCTTAATCTTCTCTCCACCCGCCCCCAACTCTTTTCCCAAGCAGGTCCTCTCTGACCACTCATGGGGGATGGAGAGATAGGGTTACTAGATCCAGTTTAGGAAACTCCTGCAGATTTGGGGGATGGCGCTTGAGAAGGAGAGGCGTCTCAGTGGGGTCCAATGCCGCAGAGTCCACCCTCCAAAGCATCAGTTTTCTCCAGAAGATCTGATCTCTGTAGTCTGACAATGAACTGTAATTCTGCAAATCCCTAGGCCCCATTTGGAGACTGGCATCCCTAGGGCCCATGAATGGCAGTGGAACCCTGCATCCAGCTGAAACGACCAAAAACAGGAGGTCTTCTTTAGGCAGCCCTGCCTTGGGACTGGAGAACAGGGTTAACCTTTGCAGTCTGCTTCCCTGATCCATGACTGCGAAGGGAGGGGCCTTTCAAAACATGGAGTCTTCCCCCTTGCAACAACCATATATAGTTCATCTGCAGGGCTCCTGATGCCTTGGAATCTATCACACTTGTCCATACAGAAAAATCCATCCGAGTAACTTCCTAGCACTCACAGCCTCAGGGGCAAGCTGGAAACAGGCAATTTTAATACACACAATAATATTTCAACTTCAACAGGCATTTCAACTTTCACACTGATGGCTCTGGCATTTTTGTTACCTCTATAAATCACAGTTAGTTATGATGAATAACAGGTCAGCTGAACATCAGCAGCAGACATTATAAAAAAAACTGCATGCAATAGAACTGCCCAACCTGCTTTTCACCCAAACTAGCCAAACTCTAAGGCCAAAAAAGGATCGTATCAGCAAAGTGACTGAATGAATTCCTGGGAATGATCTTGTGTATGTTGTCTTTAGTTACAACTGTAGGAGGCTCTGACAGGTTTTCATTGTTGTTCTCATTAAGAGAGACACAAAATGCCAAACATAGAGTGAAGTTTCAGGTGAGTTGCTGTGTTGGGCTGCGGCAGAAGAGCAAAATTCAAGTTCAGTAGCATCTTAAAGACCAATAAGATTTTGACAGTCCAAACTCCCTTCCTATCTCCTTGGCCTCTGATGAAGAAAGCTTTGACTCTCCAAAGCTTATATCATTGTTGGTCTTTAAGGCACTTCTGGACTCAAACAATGGAGAGCAAAGGGGTTTTTATGTGCTAATGAAGGGCAATTCATGATCACCTCAATGCAGAAAAGGCACCCTTGGTGACTCAACAATGTAGTCCAGAACTAGAACTGGGAAATGTGAGCGTGTGTGTACACTTCTGGGCAAGTATAAAATATGTTTTTGGTAGCTTGCCCATAAGTCTGTATATGCACAAACACACATATTTAGATCATTCAAAACATTTTCTGAATTCTTTTCTTTTCAAACCTCAACCATTGAAAACCTGCATTTTTGCACATGGAAGATTTTGCTTTCTTGCTGTGCCCACTCTGAAATTATACCAGGGCCTAGACTGTCTGGCACCCTAGGCAAGGCTAACTTTGCCCCCCCCCCCATTGCACTGATAACATCACCGAGTCAGGGGGGGCAGGACTGGATCTGCATGTTTTTTGAGAGGGGGCAAAATTAAAAAATGACACCCCTGTATGGGCCCGTTCTATCATATGGACTCCATACTAAATTTGCTGCCCCCGTCCAGCAGTGCCCAGGGGAAGCGCCCCCTCTGCCCCCTAGATCCGACCCTGCATGAGTGGGGGGGCAATTTGATGCCCCCAGAAGGCTGGTACCCTAGGCAATTGCCAAGTTCGCCTATTGGCAGGGCTGGCCCTGAATTATACATTAACATCTCATGATCTGAGATAATGATTTATAACCCGCTGCTGTTTGAATAGGAAATGACGCTGTCTGCGGCTGTTAATGGATCTTTTGTGCTTTACAAAAATACCGTTGATCTATATAAAGATACCGCGGATATCTATAAAGATTGTTCTGAGCAACTACAGGTAATTTTTTTTAAAACCAGAGGATGCAGATTATAAACATTTTAAGCAAGGAAGTAAATAAAACATAACGCGCGGAATGAGCCTGAAATCCGAACTCTCTGCAAAGCTCCTTATAAAGCAGAGGAGCTAGTGGCGCGAGGGTGACCAACATAAGTCCCTCGTCCTTCGCAGGGCCCTGCTTGGCCGAGCCGCCCCGACCTTCCTGCTTCCTTGCTCAGCGGCACCCAGATCAAAATATTCCCAGACTCCACGCAGGCCTCTCCCTGCCTACAAAATCGTCCAAGGAACGCACCGATCTTCGGCGCTCCAATCCGTGACAGCTTTTCGCACAGGTCAGCGGAGGACAACTTCAATATGCGTGGGGTGGGGGGGGGGAAGCTTGGAAAGGGCGGGCCTTGGTGACGCCTCAATGTCATATGCAAATCACGGCAAAGTCACCACAGGCTTCCAGTCCCGGGCAGCCAATGAAAAGAGAGATCAACCTGAAACTCTTATCCCGTTGGCCAAGCAACAAACAACAAAGAGGCAAAAAGAAGAAGGGAATGTAGAAGGAGAGAAAGCAGCAACCCATCGGCGAAACCCACTAAGCGGGCTCGGGTATTTTTCTCCCCGGCTCCGCAAACCGGATGACTGCTCACCACTCGAACAAGCCAGCTCTTTGTTCCTAGTTTCTCTCCTCCAAGTGTCTCAGATGAATGGGATTCTAGTCCCGTGCATGCTTGTTGGTTTTTGACGGATCCTACTCGGCGCGCCTCTCCTTTCCAGTGAAAGGCTAAATGCTGCAGGGATAAGAGTTTCCTCCCTCCCCCTCCCAGTAGAATGTATATTATAGTTTAAAACGCCAGAGAAGCCATCGATCTGATACAGGTCCCCTTGGAAATAGTCACAGGAGTGAGAAATCCTACCCATACCCCCCCTCCCAAAGGAGGGGGCCGAGATCAGCAGCGCCCAAGAAAACAAACCAAGCCTGCCTCTTTTTATCCTAGAGCCCGCCCGGGCGTAGCGGTCGCTGGCAGGACTGCAGTGGCTCTTCAAAATAGCTCCAGCCTCTGCAAGAGCTGAACCGCCAGCAGCCACCCCGCCGCTCCGATCTGCAGTTAATTATGAGGAACATTTTCCATTCGCCTGCTATGACCTCAGTGAGCCATGCTCCATGCAAACAAGGGAACGGCTGGCCTGCCCGCCTCTGCCCTTCCCTCGCCTCCCTCCTTCGATTCCCCCCCGTCGCTATTATTATTAATATCTGCCCTTTTGGGGTCGCCAAAACAAGCTAGGACAAAAGGCTCTTTCTGCACTTCACGGAGAGTCAGTGACAAACAAGCAATGCCCTCGGCTCTGGCGAACTCCTGTAGTCTTTGTTTAATACCGAGAGCCTTTCCAATGAAACCGTGAGTGTCACTTAGACGGCTCAGTTTTAAAATCCACAGACGTTCCCTTCCCCCCCCCCCCTCGTTTTACGCACCTCCATTAATTCACAAGTCAAAGTAGAGAATGATGATGAGGCGGGTAAAGTAAACACAAGCCTTCCCGCCCCCAATATCGAATGCCCCGGAGCCTCTGCTTGGTGCCTCTGGACTCTTTCGGAACTCACAACAAAGCAAAGATTTCCCCCTCTCCCCTACCCCCCCTCCCGCCAGTGTTTAGTGATCTCCTCTCCCAGGGTAATGTATTCGCCATTTCCCTGCCAACCAGAGAATGAAATCATAACGCGTCCATAACAACATATTCCGAAGCCTAAAAGTGATGCTCCCGGCCGCATCCCAGCTGAGAAATACAAAGGAAATTTATATGCCACACCAGCTGGAAAGCTGATCTCAAAGCTGAATGAATGTCACAAGCCATTAGAATGCCTGACATGCAAAGGGATAGTTCTCAGAGACAGAAAAGGCGCAAATAATAATAATTCACAAGGAGTGTTCCGTTCCACCACAAAGAGAGGGTCCTCAAGTTGGCAAAGAAATCGGGTGCACAGAATTAGGGGGGGGGGGGGGGGGAGAACGCTTACCTTGCCTTTAATGTCATCAAATGTTTTGTAAACAACGTCACAAAGAAAACCGACAAGATTTTTTTAAGCACCAGCTTTAGGCAGAGTCTGTGAGGTAGTTTTAATTGAAGATCGATAATAGAAATGATTTCTGTTCTTTAAAAAGAAAAAAGACCCCCACAAAAAGGATGCAGGGGAAGAGAAGGTGGTAGGCGGCGGTGATGATTTGAACGGCGTTTCGGATCTTCTCAGAAGATATACACCATTGTGAGCTGCATGCGGCTGCTCTTGCGTTCGGACACCCTCCCTCCCCTGGCTGCAGTCTTGGTATTATTATTTTTCTGTTATTGCTGAATCCCCAGTTGATCTCGGCTCAGAAATTAGAACGTTCAAACAGCTGATTGTTGCGTCACAAAGGGGCCATCCCGCTGTCGGCGTTGCGGCCGTCCGCAACAGCCAATAGGAGACGGACAACGTCTGGAAGGCGGGGTTTTTGGAGAAGCCGTGGGTGGAGCTTGTACTGCTCCACGTGAATTGCGGGACCCGTGGAAGGGAGACGTATGGGGTGTCGGCCGCAGCGGGTAGGGATAGTGTTCGGGGCGGGTTCGATGTAGTCATTGGGCCTGGGGGTATACGACGGAAAAGAAGGGACACCCCCCCCCCCCTCCGGAATGCCGCTGGGACGGAAAGACTGTGCTCAAGACTCTCCCTCAGCGCCTCCCCCCACTGGATTTGTAATCCTACTGGAAAAGGATCAAGCCCTTCCAGTAGAGTAGACGAGCTACAAAGAGCTTTAAGATTATGGAAGCAAAACCTTGCCAATCCGTTGCTAGAATTTCTCTTAGAATGAAAGTAGGGACAAGATTCAGAAATACTACCTTTTAAAAGACTTGTTCATGATCCACTGTGCAAGCTGTTGTGTTACATCTGGACATTCAGGGGGAAATCAGTCTGAAAGGCAGGGTTGTCAGCCTCCGGGCAGGACCTGGAGACCTCCCACTTTTACAACTGATCGCCAGGTGGCAGAGATCAGCTCCCCTGGAGAAAATGGCTGCTTTGAAGGGCACTGTACAATGCTGAGGCCCCTCTATGGCATTGTACAATGCTGATGCCCCTCCCCTTTCCAAGCCCTGCCCTCTCTTGGATCCACCCCCCAAAGTCTCCAGGTATTTTCTAACACAGGTCTGGCAATCCTACTGAAAGGACGTTGCATACTGACTCGAAATGGCTGTCAAAACGCACATCCACAGATTGTTACATTTTTATAAAGGTGATGGAGAGTTTGTTGATTTGCCATATTAAGGTCTGTGATGATATCACAAGGCCATGCTGGGCAAAAACTCCCTTTGGAAACAAAAACAGCAGTAAGCCATGTACAGATCTTGCTGGTTTCTTCTCAAGGCCCGGAGCCAAAGTGAAGAAGAAAAACTGAAAGAGAATTACAGTGCAGTCCTAAATAAAGTTAGATCCTCCCAAATCCCTGGAATTAGAAGGCAGTAGCTCTGTTTAGGATAGCTCTGTTAATCTCTCTGAAAGGTTTTGGTGGTATTTTGTCTGTTAAAAGGAAGGACGTTGTTGCTGCATACTGTAGGGGATAGTGTAGCATGGGAATTTAAACTTTGGAAGTCCAAGGTTCAAATATTGCCCCTGTCATGAGTTTCCAATGGGCTGTTATGCAACACAGTTTCAGTCTCCTGACCTGCAAAATGGAAATAATAACTCTAACCTTCCTCACAGGATCATTGTAAGGATTACTGAGGGTGTGTGTAGATATATACAATCTGAGCAATGAGCCCACTGTAAAAAAAAAACACTTACCATGTTTGTTCAGACCTAAATGTCCTCTCCAAGGGAAACCTGTTCTTCATGTTTGCTGCTGAAGCTGGATGTGCACATTGCTGATTGGCTGGCTCCCTGTGACATCATAAGGCTACTCCTCCCTCATGCTCCAAAGTAGTTTTTCAACATAGAAAAAAGTTTTTGTCTGCCGTGTTAAATAAGGCAAGGAATGGGTGTTCAAGTGAACATACATAATGGACTTCAGAATGTTTCTTTTTGAAGATGGGCAGTCTATCTGATGAATGAGGGAGGGTGAAGGTCAGTCAACTGAGTTGGCATTCAGTACATCTGACATTTTGTGAACACTGGGAGGAAGCTGGGCTCACTCCTTGCGTTTTTAATGTCTTAAATGTATCTTGAAATAATGCGTGTGAAGTACCATAAAAGGTACTCATTCATTTTCCGCTAACCTGCTAATGACCACCCTCATTCTTTGGCTTCCAAGAAGTAGATGTGTTGTTGGCATCCTTGAGCAATACGTGTTAGACATGAAAGACAAAGTCTTGTTTTGAGTCACAAGATTAATTTTGCATTAATCTGTTTTAAACAAGAGGGGAATGAAATTAGATAAACAGGAGATTCTATAGAGATATCCATGCATACTAGAGATGTAACAAGTCCCTTTATCAGACCTTGCTCATTTAAAACCACAGCTTATCTGCATGAAAGATGTGTGCCTCGGAGGGAGCTAGAATAACTAGCTGGAATGAAGAATACACACGTAGTGGCAGTGAGTCCTCCTCTCATGCAGTGAGTCCTTCCTCTTGCAATGATAGTGGGGTTCCAGCTTTAAAAAGAAGCACCAAAGACCCAGGAAGTGGCAGAAGTGGTGAGATGAACCTCAGTTTGCTTTTATGTCTGTGTGTAAAGTGTCAAGTTGCAGCAGACTTATGACAACCCTACAAGGTTTTCAGGCAAGAGATGAACAGAGGTGGTTTGCCATTGCATGCTTCTACGTAGCAGTGCTGGACTTCGTTGGCAGTCTCCCATCCATGGGCCAACTCTTCTAGGATCTAACAAAATTGGACTAGCCTGGGCCATCCAGATCTGCGCAACTTGTCTGGGGGAATGGTAAACTGTCCTGCCAAAGAGGTCAAACTTTGAGGGATTGAAGAGTGATGCTTTCTGGTTTGGAATGTTCTAACAGTTTGTCTGAAAGAATTTACTCTTTTCGCTGACCCATTTGTACATTTATTGATGAGCATAACCTAATCTAGGGTCTAATCTAATCGAGAGCCAGTTTGGTGTAGTGGTTAAGTGTGCGGACTCTTATCTGGGAGAACCGGGTTTGATTCCCCACTCCTCCATTTGCACCTGCTGGAATGGCCTTAGGTCAGCCATAGCTCTGGCAGAGGTTGTCCTTGAAAGGGCAGCTGCTGTGAGAGCCCTCTCCAGCCCCACCCACCTCACAGGGTGTCTGTTGTGGGGGAGGAAGGTAAAGGAGATTGTGAGCCGCTCTGAGACTCTTCGGAGTGGAGGGCGGGATATAAATCCAATATCTTCTTCTTCTTCTAAGTCCAGTGACCCAAATCCATGGCAAACATGGATTGGCTTCTTGGTCTTTGGATCGTATGCTATGGAGGGGCAGTGGCTCAGTGGTGGAGCATCTGCTTAGCACCTAGGTTCAATCCTCGTTATAAAAAGATCAGGTGGTAGCTGATATGAAAGAACTGTACTGGAGACCCTGGAGAATCACTGTCAGTCAGAATGGACAGTACCAGGGCTTTTTTTGAGCAGGAACGCAGTTCCGGCTGGCCTGGTATCTGGGGGTATGGTCTAATATGCAAATGAGTTCCTGCTGGGTCTTTTCTACAAAAAGCCCTGTGTGAAACAATGGTAATGCCAGGGAGTGTGGCCTAATTTGCAAATTCTACAAAAAAAGCCCTGGACAGTACTAACCTTGGCAAACCAAGGTTATATGTGGGATGTGAGTTCCAAATCAGTGTTACTAGTCTGTGGCTGTTGATGAGAAAATGGTAGAAATTCTGGTTCTGTTTTGTATGCAAACTAGAAGTGCACGATGATGGAAGAATTTTTTCCTCTATTTAATTGCAAAACTATATTTTGTTAATAATTATACTTTGCATTTATACACTTTTAGATATTATTATTATTTATTTATTATTATTTATTACGTTAAGCTTATATCCCGCCCTCTCCACAAGCGGACTCAGGGCGGCTCACAACATCGCATCACTTCCACTAAAAACCAATAAAACATAATTACATATTTAAATTATTTAAAACATTTCATACATTTAAAACATTTAATACAGTACAGTATAGCGGTTCTGAAACTTCGATGGTGACCATCGGTACTCTGCATGGTGCTCTATATGATGTCCAGTGGCAGCTCTCTCTCGGTTAAATGTCGAAGGCCTGTTGGAACAATTCGGTCTTACAGGCCCTGCGGAATGCAGACAAATCCTGCAGGGCCCTTATGGCCTCTGGGAGAGCGTTCTGGTGTTTTGTGGCTGTGTGCCTATGATTCTATGCTCAAAAGCATAGGGGACCCCCATCACAAGTCTTCATGTGTTTCATAACAGTTTTAAGCATGAAAATTCTATAGAAGGCTCTTGAACATACATACATGAAGTAATGTTCTCCCAGAAAGATTATTTAATCCCCCTATCATTTAATCCCCCCACCTCTGTCTTCCACCAATGGATGGAGCCTTTTCTATTTGGTATTACCTCACTGACCCTCCTTCCCATTTTTGTGTTTTGTCTAATTGCCTTGAAGACCCTAGATTAGAATGTGTATGTGTGTTGCCCAGTTGCTGCCAATTTATGGTGACAATGGGTTTTCTAGGTAAGAGGCATTCAGAGGTAGTTTGCCACTGCCTGCTTCTGCATTACAACCCTGACATTCCATGGAAATCTCCCATTCAAATACTAGCCAGGGTCAATCCCATTATTCACAAAGTTGCTTGGACAAATTATTAGGGACTGTGGTCTACAGTACTGTGTCTAGTTTGCTGTAAATTGGATCCTGCTATGTAATTTTGCATAAATTAACATGGCATGTTAACATTTATGTTTTGCTTCAGTTCTGTTTTTTAGTTTTCTGATTGATTCTATAACTAGGAATGGGCACAGACTGGCTCACAAACTAAAGTTCATGAATGTTGGGCGGTTTGTGGTTTGCAAAGTGATGTACCCGAACTGAGGAATCACATGAACTTCCACAAATTTTCATGCAGACCATGTAGAGGAGAAACTGCTGAACCTGCCGTTCAGCCATTTGGTTTGAATGGTTTCCAACCATTTGTGATGCCCTAGGTCTAGGGTTGCCAAGTCCAATTCAAGAAATATCTGGGGACTTTGGGGGTGGAGCCAGGAGACTTTGGGGGTGGAGCCAGGAGACATTGGGGGCGGAGCCAGGAGCAAGGGTGTGACAAGCATAATTGAACTCCAAAGGGAGTCCTGGCCATCACATTTAAAGGGACAGCACACCTTTTAGAATGCCTTCTTTCCATAGAAAATAATGAAGGATAGGGGCACCTTCTTTTGGGGCTCATAGAATTGGACCCCCTAGTCCAATCCTTTTGAAACTTGGGAGATATTTTGGGGAGAGGCACTAGATGCTATACAGAAAATTTGGCACCTCTACCTCAAAAAACAGCCCCTCCAGAGCCCCTGACACCTGCAGATCAATTCC
This sequence comes from Heteronotia binoei, assembly GCF_032191835.1. NCBI lineage: Eukaryota > Metazoa > Chordata > Lepidosauria > Squamata > Gekkonidae > Heteronotia > Heteronotia binoei. The sequence continues at coordinate 52,271,524 of NC_083224.1, forward strand.
CCATCATTCCCTATGGGAATCGTTCCTGGAGGTGCATAATGGCTGTGGGGGTGGAGCTTCCCACGCCGGCCAGCTGGCTGGGAGAGGGGGGGAGCCTGTAAAACCAGGGGATCCCCCGCTGGGACCTGGGGATTGGGAAGCCTACCTAGGTCTAGGCTATGAGGCCTAGAGGGCCTGGAGAAGCCTACCTCAAATTGCTAGTAGGCCTACATTCCCCAAGATTCTTTCTGTCCCTCTGATTGGGTGGCAGAGATTTAGGAGGGAAAACTTGCCTAGAGGGGTGGTACCTGGAAGGAAGGAAATAAAAGGTCAAGCTATAGAGGGTTCTCTCTGGAAAGGCAGTGGTCAGGAGGATTCTCTCCGGAAAAGACTGAGCTGGGGAGAGGTTGCAGTCAGGAGGGTTCCCTCATCCAGAGAAGGGTGAATGAGCTGAAAGCAGAAGAAGGGAATGTGTAGCAAGTCGTGTCAGGGTTTCAATTTCTTTGCATCACCTTTACTGTTGTTGTTTTCATATTCACTGTTGCACTAAAAGTTTTTACAACCCACTTGTTCTTGAGCACTTATAATAAACCTTTTGTTATACTGTCTGGGTCTTCAGATTTCTTCCATCACAGATAGAAGGTGTTTTGTTAAGAAGGAAGCCAGGGGTGGGAGGGTGCTTTGGGCTCTCCCAGACAGACCCTTACCATAATGATGGCAGCCAGTAGAAGGCCCTTCCTGGTCCCCTGCTTGTGATACCAGTTAAACCAAACAGCTGAGCAGCTGGGAGCTTGGAGTCATTTAAACTCTTGCTTTCTGCTCCCCGTTGCATTTTGTGGGGAACAGAAAGCAGGTGTTTAAACAAATGGCTCACAAACCAATATGAACCAGTTTGGAAAGCACTAACTTTAACTGAACTACATTCCAAATCCTGTTTCATTGTTTATTGAATGTCCCATCCTGTTGATTATATTGACTTACTCTGTGTAATCCACCTAGAGTCCCAGTGAGAAAGGCTGACTATAAGTGACATAAATAAATCTTACAACATCCCTGTAAGTTAGGGCAATGTTATACCTATTCGGGGATAGGGGACTGAGTGGCTTGCTGAGGCTACTTGGTAGGCTTTCTATGCATGTGCGTTGCAGAGATGAGATTTGAACTTGGATCACAGCTCTGTCATAGAGACTGGCACCCATCTAGGTCCACTTAAATCAGTGGGCTTAGAAGGGTGTAGGACTGCTTAGGACTGCATTTACTTGCTACACCAGAAACATCAAGCAAAGTCATTAAAATAATTGCCTTAACTGGGACATAAATAGGACTAACCCAACATTTCTGTGTGTACCATTATTAGAGTCGTTTGTGGACATTATGTGGGGAAATGAAGGTAGTCTATGAATGATTATATTGTTTACATTATATTTCGCATACAGTGCATATCATGTGTGTGTCCATACTGTATGACTGTTAAAAGCTTGGCAGTTTCAAACACAAGATTGTATTGTTACATTCACACAATGGGAGGCCTCCCGAATGACCAGAGTTCTCTGTAGTTAATGCAGAACTGATGTGTTTCTTCTTAATAGCAGCCTTCTGCTCTTGAAATGCACCTGCTGGTATAACTAGGCAGAATAACTAGGTGAGCAATAAATCTCTCTTTCGCTGTGTGTACTTTGGCAGGACTGTGTGTTGTATGTGCCATTAAAAAAATTTCTCTTGGTGTGGCAATGATGGTGCAATGGGATTCCAGAAATTTGGCAAGCTGAAATAGGGTAAATTATGTCATCAGCTGATACTATCATGCTAAGACCTTGGACTTAATGAGAGCTCCCTCACACACAATGTTTCAGAAGCTTCCTGTTATGTATGTGGACTCAAGTGAAGACTTTGGGTGTTCCTGCCTGGCTCATTGGAGCCATACGGACTGAGCTTGGGGACTTGGGAACAATGGGCTGCAGGATCCAAATCTCTGCTGCCCAGGACCAATCACAAGCCACCACCGGGAACCCAGAGATGTATATAAGTTTGGCCTTGTTGGCCTACTTTCCAGTCTTGATTGTGCAGCCCTATACCATGCTGTACTGAATAAAGAGCTTGTTATCACTCATACCACGATTCATCAATGCATAGAACTCACTATACAACACTTCCTTAGTAAAGAGACCTTTGCATTGTGTGCGGGTTGATGGAATCCAGACTGCTGAAAACAGGCTGTAGCAGTTGGAAGTGTTATCTGCTAGGTAACATTACTTTACCTCCTTGCCATGAAAAGATTCAGCTGCACATTCCACTAGTTTGGTCTGGTGGTTAGAGTGTTGGACTAGGGTCTGGGAGATCCAGGATCTAATCTCTACTCTGCCATGGTTGGATGACTGTGAGCCAGCCACACATTCTCAGCCTAATCAACCTCATGGGGCTGTGAGGATAATGTGAAGGAGGAAAGCAATGTATGCTGCTTTAGGTCCTCACTGGGAATAAAGGCAAGGCAAAACTGAAATAAAGTAAATTAAGCCTCTTTTAAAGGGCCATGGCATTTTTTCCTACAGACTGTTGGCAGTCCTAGTAGCAATCAGTGCTTTCAGGAAAGGCAAGTGAAGTATTGTCTAAAGGTAGCTGGCAATAGGCATAAACTACCTTTGCACACCTTAGCAGACAGGTTAAAACGGATAAAAGGAAGTACTTCTTCACCCAAAGGGTGATTAACATGTGGAATTCACTGCCACAGGAGGTGGTGGCGGCCGCAAGTATAGCCACCTTCAAGAGGGGTTTAGATAAAAATATGGAACACAGGTCCATCAGTGGCTATTAGCCACAGTGTGTGTGTATATATATAAAAATTTTGCCACTGTGTGACACAGAGTGTTGGACTGGATGGGCCGTTGGCCTGATCCAACATGGCTTCTCTTAAGTTCTTATGTTCTTACCTTGTCAGTCTGATGTTGCTTGAAAAACGCTCTGTGACTGATGCAGTTTTGTGTTTGTGTAGCTATTGGAGCATTCTGTGCACAGCCCTTTCATGAAAATATGCAGTCTAACTTCTTTTTAAGGTTATTTGTCATACAATGTAATTAAAGATCATATCACACAATGAAATATGTTATTTTTTTAGCAACAAAATTAATAAAAGAGGAGTGATCAGGACCTATAAGATAAGATTAAAAGGCCATTCTGAATTTTACAAAAGAGAAACTAAAGACAAATCTCCCTGAGAAGGGCATGTTACAGCTGTGAGGCTGTCACCCAGAAGTCCATGTTGCACATCCAGGCCATTATGACTTCTCTGAGTGATGGAACCCAATTTAGGGCCTCACTTGATGATCTGAGTACATTGGGGAGGTTATATGGTCCTCTCTAAGATACCCAGAATCTATCCATTTGGATAGGGTTGCTAACAGGCCTGGAGGGAAAATGCCCTGTGCCTTTGATAGAGGTTTAACGTGGAAATGGGCAATTGAGGCTTCTCATGGCACGGAGGCAAATATCACTTGCTAAATAACATCCCTAGCCTCTATTAACAGGTCAGGACATTTTTGTCTTATCAGTTAACCGTGCATTTAAGGCATCAAACAGTGAGTGAAGCCAGCATCTTTAATGACTTGGGGACAAACAGGAAGTAAATGTAGCTGTTTCACTATTGGAGAAATACAATCCTGTCTGCTTGTGCCAAATAAAAATCTGACTATGATATTTGGCATAAAATGAAGTTTCTGAGCCATGCTCAAGGGCATCCCAATGTCAAATGCATTTCAATAGTGTTGTTAGCAAAATGTTAGGCGGGATTTGGGGCCTGATAGTTTTCTGGAGCTGTCCCACCTCCCAGGAGTAGCATGCAGCAGGTAGTCCCACCAGTCAGCACTTCAACCCAAGAGGAACTGGCTTGCAGCTGCGTCTGAGGGGGCCAGTCCTCACTCACAGGAAAGGGCAAGATTATGCACTATAGAAGAGATTCCTGCCGAGTCCCTTTGAGCCCAGTAAACACACAGACAAATTCACAGTTGAAGGACAGTTTATTGAGCAACAGGATAGTCTGAGCACTGAAGAAAACCTCCCATCTCCCCAAGCAGCAAGAGACCAACTCATTTCCCATAGGCTAAGTCCCTTCCTCCCTTTGAGGCAGAAGAGAAAGACGCACACACACACAAAAACCCCCTAGGTATACCTATGGAGCACTCCTTGGTGCCTGGGTTTCCCACTAGCTCCCCACCTACAAGAGAAGAGGGTTAACAAGACGACAACAGCAATGCCCCTGTGCTGCTCTAAGGCTCTCCTTTTATGCGGTGTCCAAACCAACCTTCCCACACATACAGTACATCACCCTGGGCATGCTGAATACATGCACATCTGCATGCTTTCTGAGTGCTCCCTGCATGTTCATTGTGTGTTATAGGTGTTTTGGGGGGATGAGAAGAACATATCCTTCTGGGGTCTCATCTTTGGTACTGCTTGCTCCTCCAAGGTAATTGTAATGAATGGATGACATTCAGGACAATAAGCCAGTCTCTTATCTCTTGCTTGGCATAAGGATACAATACAATAAGACACATTCTTATTTTCCAGAGGGTCAGGCTGACCCTGTACTTTAAAAAAAACCAGAAATGCCTGCAGGTTTCTGTGCTTCAAACAATAGGGAGGCTCAGCTAAGACCTACAAAATGGCTCAGAAATAGCAAGAAAATGGCCCTATGCTTGAGAAAGGTGGCCCTACATGGCAAGGGTGGTGTTCTCATCTGTCAGTGTAAACTAGAGGCCACTGATGTTACAAATTCTGTGTGGCAGACTTGGAGACTGTTCAGACTAGGTGTGCACTGGGAGTTGCAGGCTGGGCAGTTTATTCCCAGGCACATGTTGACCCAATTTGTATTGAGACTATATTGCATGAGGATGGGATTAAATTTTTCTCCCGTTTTGCTGACCTGAAACAGCTCAGCAAAATGTCTGGCATGTAGATTTTGTAACATGAATCATGAGACATGGATGATAGTAGTGATTTCCTGGTCATGGGAACAGGCACAGTTGGTGAATTAGCCAGTGCTGGGGGGAAAAAACACCCAGCCCAACATCATTTCTGCCACCCCATTTTCTCCCATTAACCTGAGAGTCAGAGATGGTAGGAGGGCCTTTGTGTGGGAGATTGCCCACCTGAAGTGGGAACCCAGCAAGTCTACCGGCTAATCTTGGAGAAGCTGTTGTGAAGCTAAAATGGAAGAGCGGAGAGTGTTGTTGCAATCTGATATGGGTCCCCATTGCAGCTGTGTATAAATGTTCTAAATAAATAAAAATGAATCAGAGAAGGGAAAGGAAAGATTTCTGCTGATTCCTGCTTCTACTGCACACTCGCAGTCTCCCTGCTCACACTGTTCCTAGCAGTCTCTTGTCACCCTAGAGGAGCATCACAAGGGCATTTGGGACTGCAGCAGCAGCAGCACTGAGGTGATAGAGTTCACTCCAGTGACAGAAATCTCTTCCATCTAAACAGATTTTCTGTGGGATCCAAGCCACCATGAGATGTCTGCCTGTCCCTCCATTAAACCCATTCCTGGAGTAGATGAAACCAGGGCCATTTTTGTAGGAAAAGTCCAGCAGGGACTTATTTGCATATTAGGCCACATCCCCTGACATCACTATTCTTGCACACAGGTTTTTTGTAGAAAAGTCCAGCAGGAACTCATTTGTATATTAGGCCACACCCCTGATGCCAAGCCAGTCGCAACTGTGTTCCTGCTTTTAAAAAGCCCTGGATAAGGCACATACCTCTTGGCCAGCATTTGGAACTAATTGCATTTTTTAAAGTAAATGAGCACGTATGTTCTGTGGACTTTTTAATCCTGATCATGCTCCATGTGCATAGAAGAGTTATGATCATATTTAAAATATATTAGGCTTTTAGACATGTGTGTATATATGCAGGCACACCTACCCAAACAATTATAAAACTGCATATGACATCAAGGAAAAATAACATGGGCTGAATACACACTGGTCCTGTTGGTCAAATATTACATCATGTTATGAGTCAATCATTCTGTCCTCTGCAGTAGACTTCGTCCTTGCATGGGATGGTCTCTCAGCATCCAGGCAACTTGAGTGTGGTGTTCTTGTCCTGTAAAGGCTGACCCTCAATGAGTGCGACAAGATATTGGTTTTACTACATGTTCTTCTCCTTTTTGTCTCTTTCCTCTTTCAAATTTGTGATCACACAGTTTAAAGGGATTTTTGATTTACTTATGTGTTGCCATTGTTATTATTTGCTGGTTTTACAGTGCAAGCATTCTAAACTGAGAACTGGAGTTGTGGTTGTAGAAATTATCCCAATAAAGACATGAATTAAGAAGATTTGGACTTGACTTCACTTGATTTGCAATATAAAAAACAGGAAGGATTATTTTCCCTTTATAGCCTCTGTTGGTAACCCATCTTGCTAAAAAGTAATCAGTGTGTGCCTTCACCCCCTACCAAAACATAACAGTCTTTGAACTGGGTCTACCTTTCTTAGGTTTGTTGGTTACTTTAACCAAAAAATCAATACATTACATTTGCCTTATAAAAAAGGTAAAGTTAGTCCCCTGTGCAAGCACCAGTTGTTCCCAACTCTGGGGTGACGTTGCTTTCACAATGTTTTCACAGCAGACTTTTTCTGGGGTGGTTTGCCATTGCCTTCCCCAGTCATCTACACTTTACCCCCAGCAAGCTGGGTACTCATTTTACTGACCTCGGAAAGATGAAAGGCTGAGTCAACCTGGAGCCGGCTACCTGAACTCAGCTTCTGCTGAGATCGAACTCAGGTCATGAGCAGGGAGCTCAGACTGCAGTACTGCAGCTTTACCACTTTGCGCCACAGGGGCTCTTACATTTGCCTTTTAGTTGTGTATACTGGCTTTTAGCAGTAGAAAAGAACAAGAAATGGACGAACACAGCTACCTATGTTTAGACAGTTTTTAAGAAGACAGACAGTAGCTGAAAATATAGAAATCTAGAAAAGGCCTATTGTGTCTTTTAACCGGCATCTTATTTTCCACAGTGGTGAACCAAATGCTCCTGATGGCCCCAGAGAAGTTTACAAAGATCAAAGCCCACCTCTGTTGTTGCCCCAAGCAAATGGTATTCAGAAGTGTACTGCCTTTGAATATAGAAGTTCATATAGTCATAATCTAATCAATGCTGGAATGCTACTGCAGTATAAATATTAAAACAGTAATTAAAATGCATCAAAGAGATACCATTAGTGCCTTCATGGAATCCAAAGGCCCTGCTTCTCCAGTCTTCTCATAGGTCAACGTATTTCTTTACCCAAGGTGGCAAGTTTTTTAGCCCTCTGTTCCAAATCCACCATAGCTGATACTTGCTTTGAAGTTCTCTCCATATATGCTTCCAGGATGTCCATCTTGATGGTTAGTTCATTGTTTCTGATCTGATGGTTTAGAAGTTTGCTGTCAGTCAGAAGTGATCCAAAGAATACTTCTCAGGGAGTATGTCCCACTGAATAGACTTGAGTAGGATTCTGCATAGACCTGTTTAGGACTGAGCTCAGAATCTATTAGGCATGGTCTGGAATTCAACACATCTTGGAGCCTGGTGACTGAGATCATGCTGTCTTCATGTGCCTGCCTCTTGCCATGTATTCCAAAAATTCCCACCCACTCTTCTGAGGGCACCTTTCTTGGATGCTTACAAAGTGTCTATACCTTCATTGTATTTCATCACAGGTAATTGCTCAACAGACTGGGAGGCTTAACCCTGCCCATTGCTATTCTTGAAAATGGATGAGTAATGTGTGCCTGGTCATACAAAGGGGATCACTGAAAACATGTTTTGGCTCTTTGTAGAATGATGGCTGTTTGGCAACTGAAGCCATCTGACCCTTTTGCTATTCTTTTGAGGTTTGCAGAATGTAAAATCCTCTTTCTTCTTGGAATTTGTGGAACGTGATTGTGTTTGATTTGTGAGAAAAATATTATAGTTGTGAGGTTTAGATACTTCTGTACAACCCAAAATGATTGGACAATACAATTTTAGAATCATCCCAACTTTTAAGAAAAAATGGAATATATATTGTCAGTTCTGGCAAAAAAAAAATTGTTCATTTGGGAAGTAATTTGAAGAACATCCTGGAGTGTGATTTTAGGGTGGAGATGTGGCTTAGTGGTAGAGCATCTGCTTTGGGTGCAGAAGGTTCCAGGCTCAATACATGGTGTCGTCAGTTAAAGGAGCCAGACAGAGGTGATGTAAAGGGCCTCTCCCGAAGACGCTGGAGTGCTGCTGCCAATCAGCATAGACAACGCTGACCTTGACAGACAACTTCATGTGTAGTCTTACCTGCCACCATCACATTGATCCCAGAATCCTGAGGCTGTATACACATCACATCATGCATTAAGGCATTTGCCTTTGCTGTTTGACTCATCAGGCAATTATTTACAGCAGCTCAATGAACAACTTTGTTTTGTGTGTGGTTGTTCTTTCTCCTTGGCTTGCAGGCAACAGGAAGCACACAAATGTAGAGAGCTCCTTGCTTCTTTCCCCTGGGGACAGTTCTCAGTTGTGATGCTTCATCTTACATAAACATGCATCTTTTTTGTAAATAACGAACATAAGCATTTTCTATCTGAAAATATAACAATTAATAACAGGAAAGACATGGATTTTGTAACTACCATATCACTAAGTCATCTGCAGTTTCATTGTGGTCTTTTGGAAATAAGTTGATCCTACGCATGTTTACTCAGAAGCAATGCCCACTCTGTTTCCATAGGACTTGCTTCCTAAAGTGGGTTCATGCTTGCAACCTTAAGTCGGGGTTCTGTTTATGCAGTAAATGCCCATCTTGCTAGCAGCCAGTGCATGCAATCTCAGGCTGCAAAGTCTTGGAGACTGAACTCATTCTTTGAAGAAATGCATCCAGCAGGTCACAACTGAGCCATATAAACTCTGGGAGGCTTATTTATTTGTGGGAGCAGAGCAGTATAGGGCAGCTTAGAAGTTGGAGTGGCTGTCATTGTTCCACCTGGAATTAGAGTTGCCAAAAGGCTTGAAGGAAAATGCCCCGTCTCTTTAGGAGATATGTGAAAATGAGCTGCTATACATCACCATCTCAGAAATAACATCCTATTAAGCCTTTATTAAGGGGACAGGGTTGCCAATCCCCAGTTGGGGGCAGGGAATCCCCTGGTTTGGAGGCCCTCCCCCCCTGCTTCAGGGTTATTAGAAAATGGGGGGGATTTGAATGTCTGCTGGGTGCTCCATTATACCCTATGGAGACCTGTCCCTGTAGGGTATAATGGAGAATTAATCCGTGGGAATCTGAGAGGAGTTTTTTTTTAAGTAGAGGTATCAAATTTTTAGCATAGCATCTAGTGTCTTTCCTCAACGCTCCCCCCCACCCAAGTTTCAAAAATATTAGACCAAGGAGTCCAGTTCTATGAACCCCAAAAGAAGGTGCCCCCATCCTCCATTATTTCCAATGAAGGGAAGGCATTTAAAAGGAGTGCAGTCCCTTTAAATGTGATGGCCAGAACTCCCTTCAGAGTTCAAATGATTGTCACAACCTTGCTCCTGGCTCCACGTTCAAAGTCTCCTGACTCCATCCCCAAAGTCCACAGATATTTCCCGAGTTGGACCTTGGAACCCTAGACAGGACATTTTTTCCTCCATGCTCTAGGCAGCCCGACCCAGAATGGAGTCTTGTTGGAGGAGAGGAATGCTGTGAAGATGAGTGGTTGCAATTTTTCTATCTGAACTGGAGCCTTGTGGTAGGAATTTGGATAGCTTTATCTGAGCTTTCTCTGCAACCATAAGATCTAAAAATGAAAATTGCAAATCTCAGATCTTGTGGCTGCAGTAAAAGCCCTCAATATGTGTATGCAGGAGAATATGAAATAAAAGATTACTTTGACTAGCATCCCTTGAAACAAGAATTGCTGCTTTCCTCTGTGGCCTCTCCCCACTATCACCTCTGCACGTTTAGATGCTATCATTCTGTGCACTTTTATTTTCACCAACCTAGTGCATGAGAAAACCACACAGCATAATAAAGCAAATATAATAATGTAAAGAGCCCCAGAGTGGTAAAGCTGCAGTACTGCAGTTGGAGCTTTCTGCTCACGACCTGAGTTCGATCCCAGCAGAAGCTGGGTTCAGGTAGCCAGCTCAAGGTTGACTCAGCCTTCTATCTTTTCAAGGTCGGTAAAATGAGTACCCAGCTTGCTGGGGGTAAAGTGTAGATGACCGGGGAAGGCAATGACAAACCACCCCGGAAAAAGTCTGCCATGAAAACGTGAAAGCAACATCACCCCTGAGTTGGAAACGACTGGTCCTTGCACAGGGGAATACCTTTACCTTTTCTTTTCTTTTTTTAATAATGTAAAAGTGTAGATCTGTTTAGCTTTAGCTTACATACACTCTTCTGAGACCAGAACCTGAGCTTTTGGTGGTAATGTTGTTTTTAGCAAATATTGATCCACTACCTTCTAATACCAGAATATTTTGCTTCAAAATCTCTTGTCTTCGGGCATTGTTAACTGGAGAGTAGGAAAAGGCAAAAACTCCACCTACATATAATGCAGGCCACTTTGATTTACATGACAGATGTACCTCCAGTTCTGCCGAGTCAAAAGATCCCCTTACATTTGGCCAATAGGTTGCAAGCTCTAGAAATGACATATTTTTGTTCTGTAATGTCTTGGATGAGACCAAACTGGCAAGGCATGAAGCCATTATCACCAGCCCTACCTTCTCTACTTTCCTTTATCACAAGCTATCTTTCTGTTGTTTAATATTCACGACCTGGACTCTTTCTATTCCACTTTTATTTTATCTTTTTTCGCAGTGGGTGACAGATTCAATGCCGTTAGCTGCTTAAAACAAGATCCAGGCTCTCTGTAGTATCATGAGTGACCTTTAGATTAACTTGCAATCTATTTGCTGGGTGAGAGGCAACTATCTAAACATTTCTCAGTTAACCCAGAGCATACAATAGAGACGGTTGTAGCAATTTAGCATGTAGCTCAGTTTGGGCTGATTGTCTGTGATCTGGATAGTTAATTTCTCAAAACTGGTTGGCTTTCTTTTTTCCTTATTGGATTGATCAAGAGGGAAATAAAAATCATCTGTCTCCACTTTCAGTCAGCGGGAAAATGTGTTTTTGCACACCAGGAGTACAACAGCCACGAATACTGGTTGCATGTTGGTTTCTAAATACAGTACAGAAGAAGTGTTTTCAGTCTTCCAAAGTCATGGAATAGATCACTGTTATGTTGCACTCTGTACTGTGAGGTTTATGTAGCCTTTAGGGTGATCTGTAATCCTACCCTCTTAATGGAGGCTTAATTACATTTAATTTACCAGGTGATATTATTTATTGCCATGCCAAAAGCTTCACTGGCCGATTTCCACACATTAAGCCTCTATTAAAAAGGGGAAACATTTTTTTTCTTTCAGAAGGTTGGCAACCCCATGCAATAAAAAGTGCATTTGCTTGAAATTCAGAGTGAGCAATTCATTGTGCACCATGAGCTATTTTGGAATCTGTATCCTTAAGGTATCCCTCGGTATATGGCCGAGGACCTGCCTACTTGAGGGACCGTCTTTCCCCATATGAGCCCCAGAGAGCGCTGAGGTCAGCTGGAAAGAACCAGCTGAATATCCCTGGGCCAAGGGAGGCCAGATTGAAGACCACCCGGGATCGGGCCTTCTCCATTGCAGCTCCACTGCTGTGGAATCAACTCCCGGAGGAGGTACGGGCCCTGCAATGTTTAGACCAATTCTGCAGGGCCTGTAAGACCTACCTCTTCAAAATAGCCTTCACCTAATACCGAGCCAAGAAAGTTTCGCTGGACATGTTTTAGCCACTGAATTTTATTAAAGACCTAAGTTATAGCACCACAATGTTAATTTTAATACAAGTTGTTAATGATTTAATGATGATTTTATAATTGTAATTGTAATTACTATGTATGGTTTTATTGTATATTACATTGGTATGTTGTGAGCCGCCCAGAGCCTGCCCTGGCGGGGAGGGCGGGATACAAATAAAAAGTATTATTATTATTATTATTATTATTATTATTATTATTATTATTATAAAAATGCCTCTTTGAGGTGCATGTTTTGTACACTCTATGTAAAGGAAAAATATGCAGTGCTTATGAGTGGGGGGAGCAAAATGAAATAAGAGAAGTGGAGAGTTTAAGGCAGCAAACTGAGAAACTAGGAGTTGAGCCACCCAGGACAGGAAATAGTGATCTATGGTTCATGCTTTAGTTTATCATTGATGAGAAGCCTACTCATGGTATAACTGTGGCCCACAGGAACTGATTGGTTTGCCCAAGTGAAGGCCCGTCATATGGTTTGCTGGAGAAGGAAAATCAGCTTGTTTTGCTAGGGAGCTGGATAAGATTTTGTGGGTATTAATTTAATGCATTTTTGTCTAGAGATTTCTTCAAGGAACTTAGTGTGGCATACATAAGGAAAAATGATTGAAGAAACTGAAATTGTTCAAAGATTGATGATGATGATGATATTTTCTATTCCTTGGCTCCATCATCAACCAAAAGGGAGACTGCAACCAAGAAATCAGAGAGAGATTGAGACTGGGAAAAGCAGCCATGAAAGAGCTACAAAAGATTCTCAAGTATAAGGATGTGTCGCTGGTGACCAAGATCAAGTTAATTCATGCTACAGTATTCCCCATTACTATGTATGGGTGTGAAAGTTGGACAATGCAGAAAGCTGACAGGGAAAAAATGGGTTCCTTTGAAATGTGGTATTGGAAGAGAGTTTTATGTTACTGATACCATGGACTGCCAAAAAGACAAATAAGTCGGTTCCAGATCAAATCAAGCCTGAACTCTCCCTAGAAACTAAAATGACTGAACTGAGGCTGTTGTACTTGGGTCACATTATGAGAAGATGAGTAACTGGAAAAGAAAATAGTGCTAGGAAAAGTTGAAGACAGTGGGAATAGAGGAAGACTCAACATGAGATGAATTGACTCGATAAAGGAAGCTATGGCCATCAGTTTGCAAGACCTAAGCAAGAATGTTAACAATAGAATGTTTTGGAGGATGTTAATTCATAGGATCACCATAAGCTGGAAGCAACTTAGTGGTAACACCCAACCAGGTCACCCATTAAGTTACATGACAAGCAAAGATTTTGGCCTAGTCAAACTTTTTACCACTATAACATATAAGGACAATTTCTTTGTACGCTGGAGAAAGAGGCTAAATCTCATTCAAACTGCAAAATCTAAACTTGTTGCTGTGTCATCCAATCTGTTGGAACAGAATTCTTTGCTGAGAGAAGGGAATCAGAAGTGTTTCAGTGATTTGGTGGAGTAGGAGAGAAACAAGCAAACTAACCACAACATCTACAAGCAAAAAACAGCTGTTGAACTCACAATATCAGCAGCATGTTTCTGTTTATGCGTTTAACTATATGAATAGGGATGTGCATGAATCAGTTTATGAACTAAAGTTTGCGATGAATTTTGGCTGGTTCATGGTTTGCAAACTGAAGCTTGTGTCAGGGCAACTGGCACAAAGTTTCCACAACTTTGTGGCAGTTTGTGCCCATTCATGATTGGATGCATTTCCAGACAGACTGCTTCTGCTCAAACAAAATGTTTACCAAGTTTCAAAGCAACACCAAAGCAATAGGGGTGCTGGGAATTCTCCAGCCTTAGAAACATCAATAGGTTTACTGTGCATTTGGTGTTTGTAGCTTGCACTTTTGAACCTACGCCTGACAATTCCTCCCAAGCACTTTCCTAGAGGCATTTTCTTTGGGGGGCTCCTAAATCCAATCTACACATAACTCAGAGAGCAGGAAGAGGAGCATCATGAGAAGACCTCTGAGTTTGATGTCTCTAGGTTGCACAGGGGCTGTTCCGTATACTCCTGGACCTTCGTGTTTCAAAATGACTGCCTGTCATTTCCCAGAAAGCACTTTCTTGGGGACACCTTCTTTGGGGGACTGTAGCTTGGACACATAAATTCAATCCTCACCAAACTTGGAGGGCAGAGGAAAGTCAGCCAGAGATCCCTGTGAGTTTTGTGTCTCTAGCACACCAGAGGACAGCATTCCACCCACATCATGAACTGAACTGGTTCATTTGGCAACTAAAAGTTCGTGATAGTTCATGGTTTGCGAACCCTGCACACCACAAACAGAACTGAACGGCAGTTTTCCAGTTTTGTGCCCATTCTTATACTGTACTGTTCTGTACAACAAAGGGGTTTGAACTAAAATTCTGTTTCAGTTTGTCTTGCAGGTTTATAATCTACACAGGCACAAATTATATAAACCAGATTAACAATTTATTACATTGAATTAGACAACTGGTGTTACAACCCTTGTTTGTAAATGCAAGTCTTCCTACCCGCCCCCCCCCCCCCATCACTCTGAGTCATATCATTAAATCAGCACATTTATTTTTGGAAGAGGAAGAAAAGGACCCAAAGGAACTCTTTCATGCATACTTATTGCAAATTATATGAATCTGCTTATTTCAGTCTGACAGTATCTCTCTGCAGGATTTGGAGATGTGTTTATGAAATGTTAGCCTTAAGCTCAACTTGGATTTCAGTTGTGAAATGATGCTGAGTACAAGGAATGGAATGGATGGTGCAGCTTTGAAGGTACATGTGGAACAGAAATGGAGCTTTCTGGTGCTCCGCCTTGTGTCCTGACTTTCTGCATTGCTTTTGTATGTATAAGAATACATAGGACAAGGAAAGAGCTCTATTTGTCTCCAACATCTTTTAAGATCATCATCTAGTGAGCGTCAATGCACATGCAAGCCTACACCAATGGGCCTCTGGAGCCAAGACTCCTGTTTCTCCCAAGCAGAGGGGGCTACTTTCCTTTCCCCCTCAGGCTTCCCATTCTCACTCTGCCTCTGCCATCATGTTGAACTCAAATGGGAATGCCAAAATGGCTTGTTTTGGCTGTCACAGGAGCTTCTGCTGCTTCTGCCATTAATCCAGTAGCTTGTGTAAGAGCACCGGTGATCTCCCAGTCCCAGTCTCCCACATAGAGATAATAATACTGACATCTTACTATATTGTATAGACTATGAGATAATATAAAGAAAGAATATGAGATAATGTAAATTTTCTGACAGTGAAGTCCTCAACTGGGAGGGTTTAAAATAGTTGACTCTGTTTAGAACTGCATTACAAGACACTATAAAAGTGAAGGATCATTATCAGCACTGCACCTGCTCTTTTATCCCTCCTGCAACCCAAGCTGGCCCAAAAGAATGTTTGCGGCTTACTGTGTCATTCTTGATCAATAGGAAGAATGTTGTTCATGACATTCTATCCTTGTTGTACCCAGAGCAAATCTTCTTGTCCTCATGGGTGGATGAGCTCCGTGGGCCGGAAGCATGAGAAGATTAGTCTGTTGCCAACCTTTCTACCACTGCATACTGGTAGAGTTATTTAAGAATCACCTTGCATTCCAAAATATTATGTTCACATGAACGTCTCATGGCCTATTGCTCCCTACACTCACAATCGTCCATAAGACCTTGTGATGTGTCAGAGCATTTGGTTTGGTTTATTGGGATGGGGAGGAAGAGTATAGACAGTGGCTATGATATAGCTCTGTACATGTGAGAAGTGTCTTCTGGTGTGACAGTGAGCGGTGCCCTGTGTATGTGTGTACACAATTCATTTGCCAAAACTGGCAATAGGAGCCCCATCCATGTTAGGGACTTTGGATTTCTGCCTCTCCTGGTACGGCATGTCTCTCAATCATTCTGTTCCCATCTGCATCAGAGTTCAGACCTCTCTATTAATAGTATATTTGCAAAAAGAACAGATGCTGACACGCATACCTATTTTGTGGTGGATGGAAGAGGAGCTGTTATTTGGTTACCATGAATGAGAAGACTATGATAAAATTACCTTCTGTGGTCAAGATCTGTGTCAGTGACTTACCCAGGTTTTACAAGTATCTTGCAGACAAGAGAGTCTTAAGAAGGGGAGGGGGGTAAACAAGGCATCTTGAGGTAGGGCTTTCCCCCCATTTTTGTAGATAGGTATGGGATAGCCAACCTGTTATGCTGTGAAAATATAACAGTCACTTCAGAAACAAGAGATTAAGAGTACTCTGGTGGACAGATTTCTGTAGATTTCACACTGATCTGGAAGATATGTCTGATCTTAGAGCCAACTGCCCTTGATTTGATATAAAACAATATACACCATGTAACAATAAATATTAAATTCAGCAACCTATTTCTGTCTTTCTTATGTTTCTTATAATGATGAGTATACATAAAATAAATTTCACATCCAAGAATCACTTGAAGAACTTTACTACCGACATCAGTGACACAACTTATGTTGCATGACTACCAGGGCTTTTTTTGTAAAGAAAACCCAGCAAGAACTTATTTGCATATTAGACTACACCCCCTGACACCAAGCCAGCCAGAACTGCGTTCCTTTGCATTCCTGCTCAAAAAAAGCCCTGATGACTACTAATTGGAGCAGTGGTTCTGCAATAATGATCAGCGATTTGACGAAGACGGGCTTTGAAACATGCAGACTTTACCTGGACAGCATGTTGTTGCCTTCAACCTATTGTAGAAGCTAGACAGCTCTGCCACAAGCAGTTATTTGGGTGACTACATCTTGTGGACTATAGAAGCATGTTACTTTGTTGTCAACTTACCAGACAGTGTAACTACATGGGGATTTTGATGGACTTTGGTGTTATGAGTAACTTTGTTCACTGAAATATTATAATTGACAATGAGTGATTCTTAGATGTGAAATTTATTTTGTGTATTCTCAATAATATGAAAAACATAAGAAAGCAGAAATTGGTTGTTGAATTTAATATTTATTGTTACGCAGTGTTATATTGCTTTTCATACTTCATACAACATGGTTTTTTGGGTTTTGTCACTTGAGTTTATATACACAGTGCTCACTAATGCAGAAGTCTCTTTGTCCAGTGCTGTCTTACCATAGTGTCTATTGTCCAGAGTGCAATGCACCAAGAAAAAAGATTATTTAAGTAGAAGTAATCATTGAGGGTATTTTGTAAGATAGCACCCATACCAGTATCACATGGACATGCTAAATTATTCTAACAAGTATTAGAAAAAACAGCTAACTACCTAATAGGTTGTATCATATCAGAGATTATCATGGAATCAAAAGGAACCTCAAAGCACATCTGGTGCACTTGCAGGATTCTCTAGACCTAATCAACTGTTTGCTGTCAGTCATCTCTTTAAAAATCTCACCCAAACAAATGTATGCACAGCCACTTCTTTAAGAAGCAGGTTCAGTTATGTGGATGTCCTTATAAAAAGAAGAATTGCAGATTTATACTCCGCCCTTCTCTCTGAATCAGAGACTCAGAGCAGCTTACAATCTCCTTTATCTTCTCCCCCCACAACCGACACCCTGTGAGGTGGGTGAGGCTGAGAGGGCTCTCATAGCAGCTGCCCTTTCAAGGACAACCTCTGCAATAGCTATGGCTAACCCAAGGCCATGCCAGCAGGAGCAAGTGGAGGAATGGGGAATCAAACCCGGTCTACACACTTAACCACTACACCAAACTGGCTGATAGCTAAGAAGGTCTTGCCAGTATCTAATTAATCTGTACCTATTGTAAGGGGAAGCTCATGGCACTGAACTGCCTGAAATACCCTCCTCCCATGCTTTCCCAGCTAAGTCAACATGTGTTTCTCTGGCCTTGATGAGTCAGATCTGCCTTGAATCCAGGTTGGCATGGCACATGTGCATGGGTCACATGCTTCTTAACATGCCATTCCCACTGATAGGTCCAGAAACCACCAAAACAGTTGCTTTTAGAGGTTTGATAAATAAGATATATATCTGGGTACAAGCAGCTGATAAATAGCACCCGACTCAAAAAGCTACAGATTATCTTACTTGGGGGTTTGAGACAAATACTGAAAAGCATTGGTGAGAGCACAGCCTTTAGAAGAGACTGCATGTCAGATCTCATACAGGTTATAGAGCCCCTTATAGTAACTCCCTTTGTCCTCATGGGCAGAAAGGACCAAAACATTGGAGAAATGTTCCTGAGCAGTGGTGCAGTGCTAATTTTGAAGTGCAGGAGTTCCCAATGACATCCCATAATCACACCCCCATAGATCTGTCCCTATACCCACACCCACAGTAAGTTGACACAACAAACAATGAACATTAGATTTCTCGGTTTAGCTAGAATTCCTTGGAATGAGTAGTGACTTGAGGATTAGGGTATATATATTCCAGATGCATGTCCAGACAAGTGCTTCTGGGAAGCTTGTCAATTCTCATTTCAGAAATTAAATACTGATATGAAATCCAAATAATGCTGACATTTAGCTACTTCAGGAAGCTGAAGCAGACTTGTGTTGTGATATAATACACATTTATATGGTGCTTTTGAAAATGTTCAAGGAACTGACATCTCAGTCGTTTTTACCCAAAACATGCCTCCTACATTTCCAGCCTCAATGGGGTGGAGATGGGGAGATGAATGAGATTACTTTGTGTGTGTGGGGGGGTGCATTTTAAAAAAAGATGAAGGATGAGGGGAAAGAAACAACCAGGGAAGAAAAAGGTTACTCCCAATCTGAATTAATGCTGCAGTGGCAAATGCAAGGCATATCTACTTTAAAACTTACCTTTTTAAAAAACAGTTACTTTAGTTATCAGAGGGAAGGTGGCATCACATAGGCCAGTCTCATCAGAGCTCGGAAACTAAACAAGGTCAGTTCTTTGAAGGGAGACCGCTGAGACTCTACAGAGGAAGGCAATAACAAACCACCTCTGCTTCTCTATTGCCTTGAAAGCCCCTTGGTGGGGTCACCTAATAAGTCTGACTACAGCATTTTCTACATACACACAATGTAATGATCATGGCTTTTCTCACAGAATCACAGGGATCTGAAGGGGCCTAGAGTTCTCACTTGTGAGTCCACCTCATGGAATTCCAGTTTCCAGGGTTCACCATAGAGAAGAAATGATGTGTAAACCATTGAAAGTCTTTCACAGAAGATATTCCCCTATAAGATGGCAGCTTTATATCTTTAATATAATGGGTTAATGTTTCTGTACTGTTGAGTTGGAAGATCCTGCCCAGAATGGGATTAGATGACATTTACTCCTACAATGATACTACTTTGTTCAAGTAACAGAGAATAAACCAGTTGTGTTCCATTTCCCCAGATTAATAAAATATGGCCTTTCTAACAACTGAACAGCAGCTTTTGTGTATTAAATGTTAAGTTTCTTACACTTAAGAGAAATTAAAGGGTTGGGCCCAAAAGTTTTGTTCAATTAGTGGTGGAGGCTACCTCCCATGTCAGGGAGCGTTCAATGCATTGCCTGGAGCAAGGCCTCTTGTTACAAAGGCAGGCTCCACTATTAGCAGAACAAAGTCTGGATCCAACCCAATATATTTAGAATGTATATAGTGTTTTTAGTATTCATAGTACTTCACATGACTGTCTCAGAAAGTATGCCTTTGTGTATACTCAAAATAGACTGCATGCACTGAGAATCTGGTAATTAGGCATTCTGAGAATTTCTCAACAAACTTATTTTATTTTTGGCACATGAACACACCATTTTGAACAGCTGGAGTATGGCAGTGGCATGCAGTGCTGGATAAAACCCTGTGGAGGTCCCAGGCATTCTCAGGGGGCCCCTCGCAAATTATCTCAGAGTCAGAGTGCCTGCCTTGCTACCCACGACCCCTGCTGCACCTGCAGGCACCTTCTTAAAAGCCCCTTTTATTAAGCTGTGGGGGAGAGGCAGAGAGAGGCAAACTTGGTGATGATGCCAGCAGTAGCTGCACCAGGCAAGTTAGGCAACGAGTGGCTCAGTTGCTGGCTGTGCTTGCAAGCTGAGAGGGCTGCAAGCAGGGGGGATACTGTGGGGAGGCAGCTCAGGGCCCCTAAAGAGGTGGGGGCCCACAAGCCAGTGCCTACTTGACCTAATTGTTAATCCGGCCCTAGTGGTATGGCAGTGATAGTTGCGGTGGCATTGGGTGCGACTATATGGAAAGTAATGTGGAGGATAGGACTTGCAAAAATGGGTTTATATTAAGGGTGGGAAAGTACTGGCTGGATATTAGGAAAAATGTTTTGACAGTAAGAGATGTTCGACAGTAGAATCACCTACCTGGGGAGGTGATAAGGTCCCCCTCACTGACAGTCTTTAAGCAGTAGCTTGGCAAACACTTGTCGGGATGCTAGGCTGATCCTGCATTGAGCAAGAGCTTGGACTAGATGGTCTGTATGATCCCTTCCAACTCCATGATTCTATAAACAGGATCAAGTTGCTCACAAACAATGCAAGCTGCCTGCTAAGCAACTGGCTGTCAAGCATGCAGTTCTCAATGACGAGTCAAGTGGATA
The DNA here is from genome assembly GCF_032191835.1 of Heteronotia binoei. Lineage (NCBI taxonomy): Eukaryota > Metazoa > Chordata > Lepidosauria > Squamata > Gekkonidae > Heteronotia > Heteronotia binoei. Next base: position 52,291,897 of record NC_083224.1, read on the forward strand.
CAAAACTACATTTATTGATAGACTGATACACTTTCTAGAGAAAGGTTCTTGAGAGAGATACAGTTAATGCATTGATATAGTTCTTTTAAGGCACACCTCAAAGGGTTCCCAAAGGTGGGGGCTAGGAATGCTCTCTAACACATAAACTATCATAATGTCTACATTCTCACAATGTTATCAGTATCTGTCCTTGCTTTCCCCAGATGTTTCACACTCCCAACCAGGAATGCATGGGAAGGTGCAAATACTCTTTATCTTGTTAGCTTTGTTTCTTTCTACTCTACTTCACAGCAATAAGCAGGAAAGGAGGAGGAGTAAGAATAACAGAGTCAAACTACTTCAGTCCTCCATGATACTTCACAGACCAGTTTTATGGAAGGCCATTAAACCATTAATTACCATTGGAATTTTACCATGCTTGACACTGGCTCCCTACTTGTGGCAGGCAAGTGGGATGTGAGCAAAACTGGTAGATGATTGAACATCTCTAGTAGTACTTTTTGTTTTGTTTGTTTTGCCATCAAATCACTTATGGCAACCCCTACATGAGGTTTTCAAGGCAAGAGATGTTTGCCATTACCTGCCTCCATGTTACAACCCTGGTATTCCTTAGTGGTCTCCCATTCAAATATTAGCCAGAGCTTACCTTGCTTAGCTTCCAAGATCTGATGAGATTGGGCTAGCTTGGGCTATCTAGGTCAGGGCCCAGTGATACTAGGCACATTTATTTAATCCCATTGATGAAAACTCAGGCCATCTGCTAAAAAGTGCCTTAATTGCTAGAAGATTATTGTTCTTGGATGCCACATCTCCAAACCCGCTGGATGTCAGGTGCTAGCATTGAATTGGACCTGAACTAACACTGTTATCTCCTGCTCTGTCAATATTCTGTTTTTATATTATATCTTATTTACCTTCAAAACCCACAGAGCACTCAGAAGTGGAATGATTCCTTGCAGTGAATCATAGGTGTCCTGTTTCCTTGTCACTTGTTGAAACTTTTGTTTCTAGCTGCTTTATAATCCGTATAAACCCTGCATAAACAGGCCGGACTGTTTATAATCCAGTCAATATATAATCTCAGTACCCTTTATTTCACAGAAAACTTGGTTTAACAAGGTGAACCTTTCATTGTTGCTTCACCCATACTGGCCTCTAATAAGGCACCACCAGTGTATCTTGAGCAGCCTGAAAGTGCCCTCCACAGCATTCTGAGTAACTGGTTGTGCTATCCTCTTCACCACCAATATTGCCATCCTCATGTTGGTGCTCTGATGCTTTAGATGAGCTCTGAAGACAGCAGCAGTCCTTTCTAAGAGGGTTCGGTAAATAATGAAAAAGTTTGGAAACCACCAGTGCTCATTTTCCCAGACCACCACCACGATAAACTTCTTCTACTACTATCCCCTTACCTTGGGAATACCTGCTGGAGAAATTGGCCATCCCTCTCTTGTTGTGCCAACCTCCAACAAATTCTTTGTTTTCTATGCAGAATCACTCCACAGAGATCTAGCATAATAGGCAGGAGACTAAGCATGATTTCCTCCATGCTGTGGGACATTGTGAGGAGAGGAGACATTGTGGTTTTGGAACTCCAGTCCTCTGTGTTCAAAGTTCCACTGAGGCTGTACATTTCCCAAAGTGATCAAAACAGATTCAAGTTTCTCAAAGGGTGGGGGGTTGGGAGCAGAATCTCACTGTACTGCCATTCAGTTCAAATTCTCAGGAGCAGGAATCCAAAGAACCAATCACTGCCAACTCTCCCTCCTCAAGTACACAAAGGTGCTGTGTTTCAGGTGGTGCTTCAGGTAGGTGTGTGAACAATTATATCTTGATATATTAGCATAGCATATGAACAAAGAAAAAAATGAAATATGATATTGCCCACAAAGAAAATATTCAGACCTGCTTCAGTGCCATCTGGAAGATAAAAAGTGTAAAGTATATAGGAGAAAAGCCTAGCAAATTTTGCTGCATGGAAGCTCTATTGCCACTGCAGTGGATCTGCAGCAATGATGATGATGACGAAGAAGAAGAAGAAGACCGTCGATTTATATCCCGTCCTTCGCTCTGAATCAGAGTCTCAGAGCAGCTTACAATCTCCTTTATCTCCTTCCCCCACAGCAGATACGCTGTGAGGTGGGTGGGGCTGAGAGGACTCTCACAGTAGCTGTCCTTTCAAGGACAACCTCTGCCAGAGCTATGACTAACCCAAGGCCATTCCAGCAGGTGCAAGTGGAGGAGTGGAGAATCAAACCCAGTTCTCCCAGATAAGAGTCCAAGCACTTAACCACTACACCAAACTGGCACCACAAATAATAATTTCTTTGTAGAAGGAGCTCATCCCTGGACTGGATAGCTAGCTCAATCTTGTCAGAACTTAGAAGCTAAGCAGGGTTGGCTCTGGGGAATACTTGTATGCAGGAGTCATTTTGTAGAAAAATAGATGGTGGAGCTCATCCAGGGATTGTTATGCAGCTGCACCTACTATTCAATGGACAAGAAGGTGGAACTCTCAGAAAGGTTCAGAAACTGCGCTCCTGTGAGCTCCCACTGAATCTGAGGCCTGCTTGTATGGGAGACAACTAAGGAAGTCCATTTCTGCTATGCAGAAGCAGGCAATGGCAAAACACTTCTGAACATCTCCTGCAATGAAGACCTCATGGGGGTCTTCATAAGTCAGCTATGACTTGACGGCCCTTTCCACCACTACCAGAAGGAACTCAGATCTATCTGGAAATGCCCTACTGAGATATTCAGTATTTAAGATTTAATTTTATTTCAGAGTAGAAAGGGACTAACAGGGTCATCTAGTCCAACCCCCTGCCAATTCAGGTACTACAATAGCCCTGACAAGTAGGTATCCAATCCATACCTAAAGACTTCCAGGTGATGAAGAATCCACCACCTCACAAGGAACACTGTTCCAGTGTTGAAGACACCTCACCATCAGGAAATTCTTCTTCAAATTGAGATGAAACCTCCTTTGCTGTAGTTTAGATTTATTAATTCAAGTTCTGTCATCCAACACAACCAAAAATGCATCAGCCTCATCCTTCATATGGCATTTCTTTGGGTATCAGAAAGTAGCAGTTGTACTACCTCACAAATATCCCTCCTCATAGCATATGGTCTCCAAACCCCTCACCAGTTTGTTGCCCTTCCAGCTTCTTGACATCCTTCCTAAACCGTGGTGCCCAAAAATGAACACAGTACTCCTGGTGAGGTCTAATCAAACTAGCATATAGCAGAAGCACCAATACCTTGCATAATCTTGACACTACACTTTGGCTAATGAAGCCTAAAATCACATTAGCCCTTTTTAACACCACATCACACTGCTGGCTTATATTAGGTATATGGTCCACTAGAACTCCCAAATCCTTTTCACCAGTGGTACTACCCAGTCAGGATTCACCCATCTGGTATTTATATAACTGATTTTTACTGCCCAAGTGCAACACTTGTCCCTATTAAACTGTGAAATCTTGCTATGCCAGAAGAATAATTCTGTGCTGTTGAAAGTTTGTTTTTGTAACTTTGACTACTAGTTGTTGTAATAAAAGGTATTTCCTCGCTGTATCTTTGTCTTTTGCTCCATGGAGCCAGTGCAACTGCTGAGACTCTGGTCAACCACATCTCCTTGGCTTTGTATAATGTTAGGCAAATTGCCCTAAAAATAGGGTTCTGGGGAATTTAGCGTGGTGGGCAATCAGCCTTTTAGCGAGATCTTGAGAACCTATATATATAGAAGGTGTCTGCTTTGGAAATCACCCAATAACGAGGAGATTTGGTCTAATAATAATAGGGGTTTTATTATAGAATAAATGCAAACATATGAGGGTATAAAATCATACAACATACATACAGGCCTAAGAAAACAGATATAAAATTGATAGAGGGGTAACACAAGGGTAAAAACATAGACAGGGTATACGACCTGATCCTGGTGGCTTAGGGTCCAGTCACAACTAGAAGATATAGACATGCACTGCGATGTGCCATGCCTGATGCTCCTTACTTAGAGTAGGGAGAGAGCAACAATCTGGTTACATATTGCTCAGGCAGAGAGAGAGTAAGCATGGCTTTCTTTCTGGTTATATTATTTTTGGAAAAGGAAAGGTCCTCCCAAAAAGGGGCTGGCTTGTTGGTGGGCACGATCTAGGCTATTCTGGGTACCTGACTGAATGCCCAGCTCCAGCCAATGAGCAGACCTGACTCTGGTCACCTGAATGGATGGGACAGGGGGAGGCTCCAAAGTGGCAGTTTGGGCAAGGCATGGGTGGAAGCATGGGTGGAGGGGATTAAACAAGCTATCCAAACTTATCTAAAGGTGACAATAGAGGGCCAGACTGGTACCTAAGGTGTCACCCAATCTATACAAAGAACTTCTGGCTCTGGGGGAGACTGGTCTTCCTCTTCTTGCTCTTCTGGCTAGCACAGTCCTTTGTCTGAAGTTCCGTTTGACAAAGACTTGGGCAGTCTGGCAGGATCCACGCCTAAACTAAGCTTGATTGCCTTATGTAGGTGTAACAGCTGTTGAGTATGAGCCTCTCGCTTCTCTGTCATGGAGTCTGGCACTGCAGGAGGATGATCGCTGATGATGTTAGCCTACCAACATGGCTTTCATGGTCAAGGCTGAAAACCGCTTGCCTGGACAGTTCCTGGTGACGCGACTTCTTCCACTGCAACGGCCAAGATGGTGCACGCATGGAGTGGCTGGAAACCCATCTGTACTTCTGGCTAGCACTCTTCCAGAGATATAGAGTGCTGTTGTAACACTGAGGCTGTTAGTATTCACATAAGTCTCTTGTAAAATGGTAGATAAAATCCACGTTTCACAGCAGATGTGTGAGTTGAATCTCCATGCACCCTGGCAATCAAACGGGTGATTATGATGTCTATATATAACTGAAATTAGGGATCTCTTGCTCACAATAAAGCCCCTCTTGACTGGTGCTCTGTTCTTGGTGTTGTCAAGCAGCGCTAAACAGGAAGAAGCTGCCATCTATTTTAGCTTGTTGATGTCCTTGGATCAACTGCTGGCTAGACACACAAGCTTGTGTAATCCCAGCATGCGAAGATGGGGGTTGGAAACTACAACAGCAATATTGGGAATCTGGGCAGCTATATTGGGAATCTGGATAGGTCTGAGTTGCCTTGAGCTATGCAGAAGACAGGCAGGGGACACTAAAGTCCTCTCCTAATCCTTCAAGATCCCCGCCCTTGGCGTGGATGTTCTCTTCAGAGTTATGTGTCTCACACATACCATCTGGGTATATATTACTGCTCGTGAGTGTAATTTAGTGAATATCACAGCATTCACACATGAATGCTGATAATCCCAGACAAAGTGTACGAATGTCTGAAAATTTAGTGATCCACAAACGAAATATCAACATTTCTAAATGTGACGGTGAACACTCACTTGTGTGTATCTAGAAAATGTGTGTGAGAAGCAAGTATGCATGTGTATATAATACACACACACACATTTTAGAATTTACAAAATTCATCCAGGATTGTCAGCATTCACAAGTGAATCAGTGTTTAATATTTTGCTACATTTTGAGTATTCACTGTAAAACAAAATGCATGGGTATGTTTCATAGACCTGGAGATTCCACATGCCTTTATCAATACTCCTTTGGTTTGATCTGGAGAAAATAAAAAGTTTAACATGCTAGAACTAAAATTAGCCTTGGAAGACTTGCAACTATGCTACTGACATTCCCAGGCTCCCATAAAAATACCATAGCTGGTGTGAGTTGTTTTTTTAAAAAAACTGATTCTGTTCTGATGTATGCAGGAAACCACCCCACCCCATAAACACATATCCATGAAATAGATACATACTGTGGGCAAACTGATCTTGCCTATAAGCTCTAAGTATTGGTTTTTGGAGGTGTAGTGATACTAAAATTGAAGCTGTATCCTGGGAAAAGCATTTCTGTGTGTTGAATGGCAGACAAAGGCTTGGGAGCCCTGCCATAGGAAAAATGTGGGAATTGCAGATAGGAAAGCCACATGTACCTATCTTGTTTCCTCCCCTGAAGAGTCGATGGGAATGAAGGTCAAGAAGATGACTTCATGGAAACTCAGACATTTGTGAGGTGAAGGGAAAGATGGGGAGATAGGAGAGAGAAGACTAATGATCTATAAACATTGTTTCCCACAATGCTGAGGAAAAAATTATCTTTTCTTCCTAAACTGATAACCCCGTGGTATATGTGTAGTAACACAGACCTGTGTCTTGAAATCAAACAATAGCGGAGCTATTTCTATTCCTACCTGTTTGAAAGTTCATGCCAAGCAGTTATTCATTCCAGCTGGTTGTGCTTGGGAAGGTCACAGCTACATTTTCTACAACATGGCCTATAAATAGTTCACCTGTAAACATGGCACTCAGACTGACTAAATTAGGGCAGGCTGTGGGACCAGCCAGGCATTCCTCAGCCCTTCCCCCCCACCCCTGATGCTTTTCTGTGTTGGCTTTTTTTTATTAGGCCAGTTTTTACAGACAAGGTAATATCCATCCCAGCAAGACTTGCGTAAGTAAGAAAAACATTCATCTGGGTAGGTATACTGAACATGATAGAAATTTTGTCTAAGCAAAGCTGCAGTTATACCTAAAAATATTTAAACTGCAGTTAAAAAGCTAGTCCCCTGTGCAAGCACCAGTCATTTCTGACTCTGGGGTGACGACATTTTCACAGCAGACTTTTTACGGGGTGGTTTGCCATTTCTTTCCCCAGTTATCTACACTTTACCCCCAGCAAGCTGAGTACTCATTTTACTGACCTCGGAAGGATGGAAGGCTGAGTCAACCTTGAGCTGTGTACCTGAACCCAGCTTCCACCAGGATCAAACTCAGGTCATGAGCAAAGCTTGGACTGCAATATTGCAGCTTACCACTCTGCACCACAGAGCTTTTATACTGCAGTTACATCTGCAGTTTAAGGTGCTGGTCCTTACCTTTAAGGCTCTATACGGTCTGCGGCCTGCATATCTTTGGGATCGCCTCTCCCCATATGAGCCCCCACCCCTGGGGCTTTGAGAACATCTACACAACATCTTCTTGTGATTCCTGGTCCTAAGGATACCTGGTTGGCCTCAACGAGGGCCAGGGCCTTCTCAATCCGGGCCCCTATCTGGTGGAATGAGCTCCTGTTGGAGATCCAGGCCCTGCAGGTCTTACCTAAGTTTCGCAGGGCCTGTAAGACAGAGCTCTTCCACCAGGTTTATAATCCACCGGGCATCCTTTGAAACCTTCCCTCAGCACTTCATTATCCATGTGCTTGAGTTGAATCAAGGGTCCAAGTTACAAACTTAAGTGTTGCTAATGACCTGAAGCTGTGATATGTCATGTAAACTAGCTGAAGTCGTACCAACTGCTGAACTGTGGCCTCTGGCTGTATTGTTGTTGGAGTTATGACCCTATATTTATGTGTTATGTTTATGAGATATTTTAAATTTGTTGTGTTTAATTGGATTTGTTTTATTTATTGCTATTGCAATGTTTTAATGTTGTAAGCCGCCCTGAGTCTGCCTTGTGGGATAGGGCAGGGTATAAATTACAAATTAAATTAAATCAAATCAAATCTAAAGAAACAGCTGTAAACATCTCTGGATTCTTCTGAAGATAGGGATGCTTACCAGGAGTCCTCACTAGAACAGAACTACACATGGCTGTACACTCCACGTATTCTCAGTCAAGTATCATAAAATAGCTGGATGCTGCACTAGTAGAGAGGGCCAGTTTTTGATTCTGTGGCTCCAAGTTGTGAATATTGGTGCCACAGTTTGCCATCAGTGAGCAATGAAGCCATAGCTGTGAACTGCCTCTTGCCTTTTTCTGTGATCTTCATTTTGCTCTACTGTAATCCAAGGTGATCTGAACTGGCTGAAGCTCTGTTGCTTTATGAGACTGTGCTATGTGTGTTATGTGAGCTTCACCTGCTACCTCACAAATGTGCTCCAGGAAGGATATACACAGAAAGACTGAGTATCCCTCCAGCTGGTGTTTGCTGACTGTGTGTTATTTCTCTCAGCTGTTGGTCTCACTGATCCAGCATATAAATTGGTATGTACACGAGCCCTGCTAGTGATCTAGAAGGGAAAAAAAAGATGCGGGTAAAATTAGTAACTGTCTAACTTATTTTGAGTATTTTGAGTAGGGGAGGTAAAAGTCAAAGGGAAGGGGATTTCAATGAATTAGTGGCTCTACTGGCAGAAATTTGGCACTCTCACAGTGCCTTGCTTTATCAGATTCCAAAGCAGGCTTGGCATAATTTAGTACCCCATACACCCCACAGATTATAAAATGTTTTATTATTCCTCACATGATCTAGTGGAAAGAATCCAGAAAACTGGGCTACACCTGCATCTGTGACTGGACTGCTCAGAGTTATCATGGGGGAAATGTGGTCCGTAACATTTGGAGGTTGATGCCATTCCATAGTACAGATATCCACCTTTCATGAAACAACATCCCTCTAGTGATGGTGGAATCTGGAAGCTGGCTGCCTTCTTGCATCTCTATGCCTTGACACAAGGAGGATTGTCAGCCTGTAATGCATGGCCAGGAAATATGGATTTGTATCCTTGGTCTATTGTTGGTCATTCCCACTAAGCTGCAACTCCATTCCAATCAGAGGGTTTTCATCAGGAGTGTATTTGGCCTATGATATCCATATGCCAACATCCTAACAGATATAATTTGGAAGCACTTCCAAAGGCTACCTGAGAATGTTAAAAAAATGGAGATTAATCTATAGTTTGGCAATTGCTTGAAGTAAGAAGGATTAATCAATGGTTTATCCCTCCAGTCTCTTCCTTTAAAATCAAAATGTCCTATCAACAGAATTATTCCAATGTGATGTTGGGAGAAAGCGCTGTCTGGCTGACTTGGGGCGACTCTGTAAGGTTTTCAAGACAAGAAACAATCATCAGGTGACTGGCCATTGTCTGCCTCTGTATAGCAACCCTCGATTTCCTTGGTGGTCTCCCATCCAAGTACTAACCAGGGCCAACCCTGCTTAGCTTTTGAGTTCTGATGAGTTTGGGCTAACTTGGGCTATCCAGGTCAGGGCTATTAAATGTGACAACTTGGATAATCCCCTCTTGCAGAGCTTTTTTGTAGAAAAAGCTCAGCAGGAACTCATTTGCATATTAGGCCACACCCCTAATGCCAAGCCAGCCAGAACTGTGTTCCTGTGCATTCCTGCTAAAAAAAAAAAAAAGCCCTGCCCTCTTGTCTATAGTAACTGAAAGGCCAAACACAGAATGACCCACTGTGAAAGAGCTTCCTTCACACTAATGCTGGTGGTGGTGCTATGTGTGAGAGACATTTGTGGAGCATGCTTTAAATGAGAAAACAGGAAGATGTCAAGCCTCACTAGCATGGAAACAGGAAGAAGCCTGCTCCATTTGATAGGGAATGTTCTGCACCCTGAAATAGAAGTTGGATGGGGACAGGAACACAATCATCAGCATATAGAATTTGATGATGATGGCAAGTGACAGGATCCATTTCCCCTCTGCACAGCATATGCCAATATAATTTAGAACTGACATTTTGGAGTTACTGTGCAAGCATTCCACAGGTTTTAGAACTAATATAGCACCTGAATGAGGTTTCAAAGGGAAAGTTTGTTTGTGACTGCTTCCTGGATGTTTTATGCCGAAGTAATACCTTCAATTGTCTTCATTAATAGAGTGTATATGACCACTTGTTAAATAGAACAAATGTGCTTCTTGCATTTCCCAAAGCAGTCCAGATGGTCCAGGAGAAGAAAGAATCACAGTTGGAAAAATGGGATTAAAAACTTTAAATGTGCATGAAGCTGACATTTCTGGTTCTCACCAAGCGTGTCTCTTAATTTTGGATCTACTGTCTAACTGGGATAATTAAGTTGCCTATTTAGGATTTCACATCAAAGGATTCAACATCTGACATCTACTCTTTCCTGGAAACAATCATTGCAAAGAACAGAGCACAATGGAAAGCAAACAAAAATATTTTCCATTTGTACCTTCCCATTTAATCTTGAGTTCTAGATGCTGACTCTAGCCATGCAGTACCGGTGATTTAAAAAAAATTCCCTGTGGTGGCATTTCCATACAAAATGGCTTGTGGAAACGAGATAGGTACAGGGACTATTGGGGAAAATCTGGAGTACAGAAAACCTCTGAAACCAGAGAATCCTCCCCTGAATAATGGTGTGCAGTTTTTAATGCCTTCACTGTCCCCTACCACAGTTATGACTCCCATGAATAGTGTCATAGAAATTACTATGGAAACAAAACCTTGATGTGAATTATGTGTTGTTTAAATTAGGTCTTTGTTGCCAATGTATTTTTTGAGTACCAAGTTTAAAGGTGATTGGCATAAAAGAAAAACTGGCATTGTTCCTTTGAATGTTCTATCATGAACATAGGATCCATAAGTTGTTTGCCTAACAAAACACACACAATTTGCTCAGGGTCTTAAGTTTTCCCTTTCTTTTTGCTTTTAGAAGGCAAGCCGAAGGACCAAATAAGCTCCTTCAGCTCCAAAGATAAATGATGCAGAATATAGCATATAGAATAGCCTATTTCCCCAGTCGTACCCTTCGAATTGACCACTAGATTGTGGATTTAAAAGCAGCTATGAAAAAATATCTTCCGAGCACATTTAATCACAAAAAATGAATGCATTCGTCTCTATATTAGCTTAATTTCCTGTTTTTTCTGTGGTTTTATTTGGATGTTGCACTGGAAGTTGTTCACATGGATATAGGGATGTGAAAAACAGGTATACATCAGATCAATCTGCAAAGTGGAAGTTATCCAATTCATTCACTTATTCTGAAATTGATTGTATATCACAAAAAGTGTAGTCACTGCAAGTCTAATTCAAAATACACATGCGTATTTGTTATATCCTCACTAACTTCCCCCCCCCCCAAGGCTTCATGAGGGCATAGCTTTGTTGTTATGACACAATAGTTACATCCATCATCACTATCCAGTGTCTATTTTCAGGGTCTCTTTCTACAGGAAAGAGTCAAAGCACATAGTGCTGTCAGTGGCTGTAAACAAAGGGATCAGAACTTTGTATCTAGTACAGCAACAGCAAGCATGCCACGTTTGTGTTAACCATAATGTATAAAGTGCCGACTGGCCTTCAATAGACATTTATTGATTACATATCTGCAGTGTAGCCATTGTGCCATTTCCCTGTTTATCTATAAAGGTAAAGGTAGTCCCCTGTGCAAGCACCAGTCATTTTCGACTCTGGGGTGACATTGCATCACGTTTTCACAGCAGACTTTTTAATGGGTGGTTTGCCATTGCCTTCCCCAGTCATCTACACTTTGCTTCCAGCAAGCTGGGCACTCATTTTACTGACCTCAGAAGGATGGAAGGCTGAGTCGACCTTGAGCTGGCTACCTGAACCCAACTTCCGTCGAGATCGAACTCAGGTTGTGAGCAGAGCTTGGACTGCAGTACTGCAGCTTACCACTCTGCATATCATATTTAACACAACAATCATCAACTTATCTAATTCTCAACACAGCCCCATCTGTGGATACTTAAATCAAGAGATTGGAGGCATGAACAGACAAGACACATCTTTCCACAAACCTTAAAAAAGCCTCAGGTTTGCAGAAAAAAAATTAATTCTAAAAACAAACAAAAATAAATTGTGGATTAACACCCCTCCCAAAAATAGAAATAGTGCCTTAGCTCCTGTTAATAAAAGGCACAGGGGAGGGAGTAGGGCACTCTCAATGGCTGTTTTCACCTTTCAGAGAGGACTCATCAGGTCTAGGCCCAGAAGTAATCACCAGGCACTTGCTAGCACCTAGGGTTGCCAGGTCCAGCTCAAGAAATATCTCGGGACTTTGGGGGTGGAGCCAGGAGCAAGGGTGTGACAAGCACGACTGAACTCCAAAGGGAGTTGTGGCAATCACATTTAAAGGGACTGCATGCCTTTTAAATGCCTTCCCTCTGTTTGAAAATAATGAAGGATAGGAGCACCTACTTTTGGGACTCATAGAATTGGACTCCCTGGCCCAATCATTTGAAACTTGAGGGGGTGTTTTCAGGAGAAGCACCGGATGCTATGCTGAAAATTTGGTCCCTCTACCTCAAAAAAAATCCCCTCAGAGCTCCAGATACTCATGGATCAATTCTCCATTATACCCTATGGGAATCAATCTCCATAGGGTATAATGGAGTGCCCAGCAGCCATTTCCCTCCCCCCACCCACTTTCTGATAACCTTGAAGGTGGGGGCCTCCAAACCAGGGGATCCCCTGCCCCCAACTGGAGATTGGCAACCCTATTAGCAGGAGAAGGGAGAGAGGAAAAACTGAAGATGGGGGGCAGATAAAGGTAGGTTGGCTGGTGGGTGGGAAGCAAGAAGGTTTCAGGAAAAGGGTGGAGGCTCTATGGGAGTTTTCAAGGACAGAGGAGGGGGACAGCCAAGCAGGGAGGTTGCCTCTCAGTGGGACTGCCTGTGACTCCCAGGAACAGAATTTCAGGGGACACAGTGGGCTGCAGCAAGAGGGGAAGTAGGACAGTTCATCTCTGTAAAGTCCACAGATGGTCAGAAAACACAATATTAATAGTGCCATTCTATGAATGCTTCCTTGGGGTAAGCCTCACTGAATAGACTTGAGCGGGATTCTAGGCAGACTTGCTTTGGAATGCTCTGTCAGTGTTTATGCATGTTTATATGGGTATGATTACAGGAGTTTCAGAAAAGATACACTATATATGCCTGACTTTTCACTAAGCATTCAAAATAAGACTTCATAGGTGCACTTTAAAAAGAACCATTACTCTCCGTAAAGTTAATTATCCGCAATAAAATGTTTGTTCGCGTGACAAGGTTACTTCTGCCAGAAGAACTGCAGAAGTCTCAGACAACTTGACACTCTGAAAAATGCACTAAATATAGACAATAGAATTGGATGCAGCACCATAACACTTCAGGGCTCTCCTTTCTTTCCTCACTTGTACAGTTGAATGTCACATACAAGCAGACAGCAGCTATCTCGCATTCTTCCTGTGCACACAGTTATAAAAAGGACTGGCTCAGCAGTTCAGCAAAAGGCTAATGTATATTTTTATCATCAAAGGGCCCCCTGGGATGTTGTAAATGATAAGCTATGAATGCAAATGAGCCACTTCATCTCACAAAAGCCTTTTGCTCCAACTGTGATCTTAACTGGTAAAGGATAGGATACTTCCCTCTTTCCAGGTTCGTTAGAATCTATTTGAAGTCACAACTGGACCCAAAATAAAAAGGCGACTGAAATGCAAACATTTCAGATATTCTGAGCAGTAACTCCTTGGGGTCACAATATGTGCCATTCTTTGTTGAACAAGATGTAAGTATCTTGAAACATGTTAAATATTTAAAGCATGCATTAAAAAGGTTTTCAGGTTACTGCCTGGCATGATTTTGTTTCCTTCCCTTCAAGGCTGCCTACAAAGCTACTACATATGGTTCCTAGTCCACTTATGGAAATACATGGCTCCCAGTTGCCAGCTTCTTCTTTTGTCCAGGTTCTGGTGTGGTCTGAGGGCTGCAATTCAAGATGAAGCTTCCCCATCATAGCATCTGGAAAATGCTTCGCTTGCCAAACTTCTGATTGTTGCAAAGCTTCATTTGTTTCAGTGTAACTCTTTACTACACTCATTGTATTTTAATTACTACATTTCTTTTCATTCCCCTTGCTTTCAATTTGGTGCAGTTCACAATTCAGCTGTACCGTCTTGGTTTTCAATCAATGTGGATGAAATTTTCAGGAAATCTTCGGCAAAGCAGCCATGCACTGACATATTTCAGAGATGAGACGAGTTCCCAATTTTATAGGCAACTAAAAACAAAATCTTTAGTGAATCTTTAGATCTAAAAGGACGCTGTAGACATTTTGTACCCCTAAGCAGATTCCATCATCATCATTATTATGGTTATGGTTATGATCCCTTCCTTCCTCAAAGGGCTCAAGGTAACATAGCTAGCTCTCGCTCACCTCTATTTTATCCTAATAACAAAACTGTAAGGTAGGCTAGGCTGAGAGAAGATGATTGACCTAAGGCCACAACGTTCCATGGCAAAGAGCTTGACTCAGTCCAGCTCCAACATTCTACTCTCTTTTCTACACATGGCAGAAGAGGCAGATTTTTTGCAGCACCCCTACCTGTCTCCCAAAGGCTGCTGGCACTACAGGATACAGGAAGTCATTTGGCAAAGAGATTGGCATCCCCAGGGAAGCAAAATGAGCAACACTTGAAGAGAGAAGCAAGCATATTGCATCCCTAGGAAGACAAGCTGTGGCACTGAAAGGGCAAGTAGTGACATTTGGGAACTCCAGGAAGATACCCCTGCCCAGTAACCCACATTTATATTGTAGTACTGATAGTGTAACTAACCTATTAAAAATGTCAACAGTAATACTAAATTTTCATCTGAGTAAATTTGACATTTGGTCTGCCTATCTTAGAGTTGGAGCTGTCTTGAGGAAATCTAGAGATATGATGTACACATTTCTTAAACAGATAAATAAACTCAAAGATGGGATAGTGAGAAGAGACTGACATGACAAACATGTAAACTACAGTGAGTTTTCCCATTCAGTGGAGTTGTAGACATATGTTGCTATCAAAGAGGATTGTGCTGGCAGGTATGTCCTTCATCTATCACTATGGGCAATTCAAGATCATTAAATGAGGCTTTAGAAGAGTAGGAAAGGTAAACAAACTGAGGTGGGGTTTCTCATGTACATTTTCCCAGTTCAATGAATAACTTCTGACATTTCTAAAAATGCCCTTTGCTTTATGGCTGTGTAACTTGCTTTGTTGCAAAGAGATGAAAGCATTCACCTAGTCAGAAGTAGGGGAGGGCAGCTTTGATATTGGAGTACCCTTTGCTCTAGATGCAATCCAGGTAGTCAGAATCACACAATGCCTCCTCCCTATCTGTTTCATGGGATACAGTTTTGAGTGACTGGGGTGTGTCTGCATATAAGAAAGGTTGCCAGTCTTCAGACGAGGCCTGGAGATCCCCAGACTATGCAGAAGAAAAATGGAGTGTGGGCTCTATGGCATTACACCCCAGCCTCTCCCCTCCCCAAACCTTGCCTTCCCTCAACCTACAGCCCCAGATCTCCAGGAGCTGGGAACTGTAATGACAGGCCAAAACAGCTGCAGCTCTTTCAGTTCCCATTCTGTTCCTCTGTTTGTACGCCAATAGGCAGGCTTGATACATCAGTTGTGAAAAGCAATGATCTTTGTTATGGAAATGCGACATCTTTGCTGCTAAGCCTACAACCTGTTTGACATATCCAGTTGTCTATAGCTGTCATGGCTCTTGGATCCTACATAGCAGCTGCTCACACTTCAGCCTTAGCATCCATCACAGTGCCAGATCCAAAAGAAAAAATTGCTGATATGTAAAATCAACAATTTCAATCAAAATGGCTAGGCTTGGTCCTTTTGTCCTGCATGAACCATGCCAGTGAAACTCCATGCCTCCTTTCTCACTTGATTTTCCACAGAACAGAGATTATTGTAACATTGAATTTAATTTGCTCACTATAAGTACCTTTATGTTGGTCTTCCGCGTTTATTGAGTAAGAGCTCTGAAGACGCTAATAAATCCAGTCCTGTACACAGCTGTGTTTAAACTAGCTATATACAATTTATTTACAATTATGATACAGACTGTCAAAGTGCTCGCTTACAATTCACCATCCAACCTCCACACGTAGTGAAGTACTTCTGTACATTTATACAATTCTTCCAGGTGATGGACCAATCAGGTTTGTGCTGAGTCACACTCACCTCAGCCTGGCTGATGCAATCTGGCAGTCTGCCAAATGCCCCTGCCAGCCAGATCATCTACTGTCATTTAGATCTTGTGCTGTCAGCAGTGGTCTGATTCCTGCACATATACTAACACTTTATTCATCTAATTTTTACATATATACTAGGAAGTGAAAAAAAATGTTTATTCATACCCCTTTTTTCTCTACAAAGGGGACCTAAAGCATCTTATAACACTGTTCACCCTTCTTGCATTTTATCCTTACAACGATAACCCATAAAGATAGATCCAGGTGGGCAACTGTGTTGGTCTGAAGCAGTAGAACAAAGTTAAGAGTTCCGTGGCACCTTTAAGACCAACAGAGTTTTGTTCAAGATATGACTTTTCATGTGCACACACACTCAGATCTGAGGAAATGTGCTTGCACATGAAAGCTCATACCTTGAATAAAACTTTGTTGGTCTTAAAGGTGCCACTAAACTCTAACTTTGTTCTAACAATAGCCCGGTGAGATTGGTTAGGCTGCAGGTGGGGGACTAGCCCAAGGTCACTCAGCAAGCTTCAGTGACAGATTGAGGATTTGAACCTGAGTCTCCCAGATCCTAGTTTGACTTTATATGCACACGGCCACTTTGCTCATTACAAGTAAAATACTATTTCTGAATGTCGACAGGAATGGAAAACTGGCATTACAAACCTGGGAGGGGATAGAGAGGAAGTGGGAAGCCACATATTACATGTGTGAAGATAAATGTGGCTAGGTGGCCATCCCCAGTTCAGACACACACCATGATGTATAAGGTAAGAAATATGAAAAGTCAATGTTTCTGCATTTTGAAGTGGGTTCAGAAGCACAGAGCTAACCATTGCATTTGAAAGAACACTGGAGTTTTATGTTCCAGACAACTGATCACTGACAGGAGTTTTGCCAACACATTTCCTAGGAAGTTTCCCTGACTTCTTTAAAGGCAGCTGTAGTTGCCAGCCTCCAGGTTTTTTTGGGGGGGAAGTAGGATTGCCAGACATCAGATGTGGTCTGAAGTTCTCTTTGAATAGCATCTGGTCTTCAGACTACAAATATCAGTTCCCCTGGAGAAAATGGCTGCTTTGAACTCCATGACATTTTATCATGCTAAGGTTCTTCCTTTCCCCAGTCTTTGCTCCCAAATCCCATGTAATGTGTGTTACAGATGTCCAGTATGAGTTATGTTAGCAGAGCCTATATAAGGAGCCATCTCATAAACTGAACATAATTGAAAGAAGGTGCTCCTAGCAACAGCACTGACCTGTTTATCCATCAACAAAACTGGGTCCAAGAGCATCCCCAGTCTCTTAACTTTATATCTTTAACACCAGCAAAGGACTCTTGTCTTCCTAAACAGCACCGCCTCTTTCTTGTCTGGATTAACCTTTTGTATGTTTGTCCTTAGGCTCTTAAAAATACTGGCCCAGGATGCTTCATAGCTTTCCTCAGAGACTTAGATAATTAGATGTAAACCTGGGTATATTTTGTAAAAGGAACATAAGAACAGGGGTCCATTCAACATCCTGTCTCACACTGGCCAACCAGTTCCTCTGGAGAGCCAGCAGCAAGGCATAGAGGCTGAGACATTCCCCTGGCGTTGCCACGTGGGTCTGGGATTCAGAGATTTACTTCCTCAGAATGTAGGAGTTGGTGACAATGTCCTCCAGAGATCCTGATGATTTCAGCCAGTGGCTTAGCATAAATGTTAAAGAGCAATGAGAATAAAATGGACTCTTGTCAGTCCCTACAGACCCCAGCTAGCTGCACTCCTATGGAAACCCTTTGCTTTCTGCCAACAAAAAAAAGAGAACAGAATCAACAGAAGAATGTCTCTTCTATCCCAAACATTGCCTCTAGCTGATCCACCAAAATATTGTGGCCAACCATATCAAATGCTGCTGGAAGATCTAATAATATCAGCATCAATGGATTGCCCACATCCAGCTGTAGTTGGATACCATCAATCAAGTAGCATTTCAGTCCTGAATCCAGGTCTGAAAGCAAATTACAAAGGAGCAAGGGCATGTGTTTAATGAAGAAACACATGTGGTTGCTCTTCCACAATCTGTTCAATCACCTTGCCCAGGGTAAATGACAATAAACAATACATTATTAAATATATGGCCATCCGGGTTTTGTACTTTGTATTGTACATATGTGAGTCAGGGATCAAACAGATCTTGAAGTTCAGCTTCCATTGCTTAGGGGAAAGATGTCAGAAGAATTACAGTGAATCTGATTAACTTGTATTGGTGCTATCATAGCAGTATCATGCCACATACTAGTGTACCCATGTATCTCCGTGAGTGTGGTTTTCCTGCTATCAAGTGCTTTTACCTTTCTACCATTGCATGTGTTAGACCACTGGTCTAGCAAGGTCAGTATTGTCAATTCTAAGCAGCAGTGACTTTCCATAGTCTCAGATAAAGATTGTTCATGTCACTTTCTACCAGATCCTTTTAACTGGAAGGGCCAGAGATCAAACTTAAGAATCTTCTGCCAGAGCTGATGCTGTACCACAGAGCCTCCCCATAACTAGCTCCAACTTCAGTATGGATCTTCATCCTGTCTTCCCCTACTACAAGCAGAGGGCCCCCCGCTCTTTTAAAATCGTTCTAGGTACTGAGCATCATTATCAGTTTAAACATTTATTTGGCAAACACCCTTTTAAAAAAACCAATCTGCTCATTTTTAATTTTTGTAAAAAATACTCTAGGTGAGGGGGAACTGGCTAAAGACCCCTGCCAGTCCGGCTTTCGTCCAGGCCATGGGACGGAGACAGTGCTAGTCGCCTTGGTGGATGACCTCCAGCAGCATCTGGATCGAGGTGGCGTGGCGGTGCTGATGTTGTTAGACCTGTCGGCTGCGTTCGACATGGTCGACCATCGGTTACTGGTCTGCCGGCTCGCCGACGTAGGGATTAGGGGGTCAGCCTTACAGTGGCTCTCCTCCTTCCTCGATGGTCGGGGACAAAGGGTGGCAATTGGGGGAGAGCTGTCCCGGAGGCACCCACTAGTGTGTGGAGTGCCACAAGGGGCAGTTCTCTCTCCGATGTTGTTTAACATCTACATGCGCCCCCTTGCCCAGATTGCTCGGAGGTTTGGGCTCGGGTGCCATCAATATGCAGATGACACCCAGCTCTATCTATTAATGGACGGCCGACCTGACTGCGTCCCAGAAAACCTGGACCTAGCATTGCAGGCCGTGGCTGGTTGGCTCAGGCTGAGTGGGCTGAAGTTGAATCCAACGAAGACGGAGGTCCTTTGCTTGAGTCGTGGTGCCACGGGAAGGGAAATCCCCTTGCCAGCTCTTGACGGTGTGCTGTTGAAAGCGGCCCACAGGGTCAAGAGCTTGGGGGTTCTTCTGGAGCCTTCATTATCAATGGAGGCACAGATAGCGGCCACTGCCAAGTCCGCATTTTTTCATCTCCGGCGGGCAAAGCAGTTGGCCCCCTTCCTGGAGCGCCAGGGCCTGGCAACGGTGATTCATGCTACGGTCACCTCGAGACTGGATTACTGCAACGCCCTCTACATGGGGCTGCCCTTGTGCCGAACTCGGTAGTTGCAGCTGGTGCAGAACGCGGCAGCTAGGTTGCTATTGGGGCTCCCAAGATGGGAACACATACATCCAGGGCTGCGCGGACTGCACTGGCTGCCAGTAGTGTACCGAGTCCGTTACAAGGTGCTGGTCATGACCTTTAAAGCCCTATATGGCCGAGGGCCCGCCTACCTGAGGGACCGTCTCTCCCCATATGAGCCCCAGAGAGCACTGAGGTCAGCTGGAAAGCACCAGCTGAATATCCCTGGGCCAAGGAAGGCCAGATTGAAGACCACCCGGGATCAGGCCTTCTCCATTGCGGCCCCACTGCTGTTGAATCAACTCCCGGAGGAGGTACGGGCCCTGCGATATTTAGACCAATTCCGCAGGGCCTGTAAGACCTACCTCTTCAAAATAGCCTTCACCCATACCGAGCTAAGATAGTGTCGCTGTATATGTTTTTCCCACTGAACTTATGAAAGACCTATTATAGCACCTTAATGTTAATTTTAATGTAATTTGTAAATTGATTTATGATGATTTTATTGCTATGTATGATTTTATTGTATTGCATTTATACATTGTGAGCCACCCTGAGCCTGCTTGTGTGGGGAGGGCGGGATATAAATAAAAAGTATTATTATTATTATTATTATTATTATTATTATTATTATTATTATTATTATTATTATTATTATTATAAATGCCATCCAATTGCAACTCTTCACAGCAGATTTTCCTATAAATAAGAAGAGCTGGTTGTTCCCAGGTTCTATTCACCTGGGAAGGTCAGTATCTATCTAACAAGGTGAGAAAAAAGTAGGAGTCAAGTTCACTTTTAAGACCAACAAAGTTCAATATCTATCTAACAAGGTGTGACTAAACCATCATGCAGCCTCACTTCTATTGGCTAGGAAAAATCAAAGTGTGATAACATCTAGAACCCTATTTACAATTATAGCCGCTTTGGGGAAGGGACCTGTCCTGCTGTTGTTGACTCCTGTTTTTGCTTATGCTGTAACTTCCATGTAGATTAATGACCTCTATACATAATCATGACAATTATGATTATGAGGATATATAATAACATACACTTGGCTCAAACACAGATGAAAGTCCTTAGTTCAGTGTTTTCCAGATTGTACTCACCTGTACAAAAATTGTTTTTACTTAGGACTCTTCTATTGTTAGTGTCAGGGCTAGACTAATTGTCTCGGTTATTTGGGTAGCCCTTGCGCTACTTGACTTAGATGTCACCCCAAAGTCGGAAATGACTGGTGCTTGCACAGGGGACTACCTTTACCATTTTAAGAGAGGCACAGCTAGATGTGCATGTGTGGTGGAACAGTGTATGCCAAGTAATAAAATGCTCCAGAGCACTTTTCTACACCATTATGAGGGTTGCAGGAAGTTGGCTGTGGTATCCAAAGCTCACCAGGACTGGTGCTGGTGTGTGGTTGGTCCTGACATGGCTGAACCCTGAAGCAGCTGAGTACCAGAATGGTGGTGCTGGCTCTCAAAGGTGCCTTCTTACCCATCTGGGGTTGGACACCTGCCTGATTCAAATGACCTCTAGTGCTCTCTTAGATCTACCCACACACTTTTGGATAATCATTTCCCACTGGACTGGCATTTCTGCACAGGAAAATCCAGTTATGAATTATTGCTACAGCATAGACCAGGGTTGCTATGCAGAGGAAAGCTACAGCAAACTACCTTTGCTCTTCTCTTGCCTTGAACACCCCATGGATGGGGTCACCATGAGTTGGTTACAACTTGATGGCACATTATTAATTGGTGGTAGTGCAATCTCAAAGGATGGTTCCATACAAGCGCCTCACTTAGGTAACATTCCACCAACATGGTTTATACCACCTCTTGGGGGATTTTGACCTACCACTTAAGAATCATGTTTGGCTTAGTTTTGAAAGAGTTACAGGGATTTTGTACCACCACAGCAGTTTCAGCATCATATCCTTGGTAAGTGGTGCAGAACCAACCAACTCTGCTGTACTTGCCAGATATAACAGAGGCTGAGGTTTAGTGGAAGGTAAAGCAGGATTGAGCTTTTCAGATGTGTTGGGGCCCTGTATCTTACCTGCACCCCTGCAATTAATTATAAACCCTTTACCTCATCTGTTCTTTGACTTGTCCTTTTCTCAGGCTTTCTTGGTGCAGTCACAATGGTTGTATGCATCCTATCACCACCTGTGGTGAAGAGTGGCACATTCTGCCAGTGCAAGGGGCCATGTCAATGGTGGAAGAGGCTTTTATGTCTCCAGGATGCCTCTTGCATTGATGGAACTGCCACCCTCAGCTATGTTCAGTAGTACAATATGACCTAATGACTTTTTAAAAATTAGAATTATTATACAAAAGCTGCCATGTTCCTAAGCAGGCTTGATTTCTTGGACAAGAGCAATGTTTGTTTACTGATTAATCATTGGTTGAATCTTGCCAAATATTTTCCCCCAGCTTTGAGCCAACTCAAATTTTGATTTCAGCTTTGACTACTACACTAACTCATATGTGATTCATCATTTTTGGAAGGCTCAGTTAATACAGTAGGAGCAACAGTAAATGCTCAGGGATCAATCCACCAAGCCTTCCAAGCTCTACTGAGATGAATTAAGGTTGCCTGGCAACAGTGCTTGGGCCTTCAGATGACAGTTTCTGAGGCCCCCGACTTCTCTATGAGTTCTTACATCGCTTTCATGCAATTTCATTTACTCCTATCAAAACTTCATTAGCAAACATGACGCAATTCTCTGCTTACACAGTTGTGTCAGAGGCACACCTTGGCCTTTCTCGTCAACACAGGAGCACATAGTAATTTTAAGAGGAACAGCTAAGGAATGTGACAAGCTGCCAGCATCTGGTGTGGTCTGCAGAACAGGTTCCCATTGTTACTCTAGCAGCTCACAGAACTACATTTTGTGTGAGTGAATTGTTGTTCCAGTGCAGCAGGGGTATGATAGGTAGTTGGCAAATGAATAAAATGCCCAAGTGATCCAGGGGAGGAGTTAGGAGGAACTATAGAGGGAACATTTTAGTTGTTTGTGAAATTAAGTTGAAAATATCTATAATGCAATGATGTGGAAAGACACCTTGGGCAGGTTATTTTTCTTACCTCCAGTGAAGTAAAAAGACTCCTTAGAGACTTGGAGCAAGTTTTTACTTTGTTTTGACAGGGCAACAGCTGCTGAAGCTGGATGGTTCTTTCCCATGCTACTGAGGTAAACTCTAGACCTCACGGGAGGAGAGCACACACCACAGCTCCTTCTCACAGCAACATTCCTTTAAGACAAGAAAGCTGATGCTGGTGCAAGGAGTAAGTGTGATGTAGAAGGAACTGCAATGTGGATTCCTGGTACATGGTTTGGGGTTTCTCATGGTATTCTGGCAACATCCATCCATCTATCATGCTTTTATCCTGTCCCTCCTCCATGTTCAAATCCCTATTGGCCATGCAATTCACTGCATGGCCCTGGATCAGTCATTGTCTCTCTGCCTAACCACTCGCAGAGAGTTGTTGTGAGGATAAAATGGAGTAAGGGAGGGATCCATCTATGAGCTCAGTAGAGGAAGGGCGGACTAAAAATGTACTAAATAAACAACCCTTCTGAGATAGATTAGGCTGCAGGAAATAGGCTGGCCCATACACACCCTTTATGGCAGAGTGGGGTTTGATCAAGTGCCCTAGTCTGACACCCTGACCACCACCACACCACACTAGGTAACAGTCCCATAGCTCCATGATAATGTATGAATCCATTCTTGGAAGCTTCAAGCAACTATAATGCATTACTTTCCACATCAGGGCTAGCTGATGTCTCTTCATCTATTCCTCCTGCTCCTATTGACCCCCCAATAAAATATCCTTCCCACTGTCTCACTGAAGACTGGAAGAGTCTCTTAATATCCCAGGAGTAGTGGGAAGAATAGACAATGTTTCATACTTTAAGATGACCACAGTCTGCTGGTGTCATTACCAGTATATCATTTACCAATTGTTGTTTTCATTACCTATCATCCCGAGATAAATATACCCCTTATGATCATTCACTTGTCATTATTTTTATGAACTCATTAGCTCAACTAGTAATTTATTGATTATAATCATTACCCATGACACTGTTATGTTTAAAATTGTTAATGGATGTTATATTAGGAATTCATACTCTTGGGGTGCAGTCAGGCATACCATTAGTGACGACACAGCTCCATCTCGCTGACGGATTAATATGTTCATCCAGACATCCACATCTGGCAATTGAGCATTATCCAGGGTCATCCCAGCTTGCTGCAGATGCTACATTAATTTGATAGCACAGAAAGTCCGGCCCTTTTTCAAAGAAGCGGCACAAAATTGGTTTTTTCCTGTTTGGAACACTCACGCACAATACTGCCCCTTGGAATGTTTACCGCCCCTCCCACCATTTTTTTTTTTAAGTCCCAGCAGACATGCGCATTGCCAGATCATCCGGGAATCTGAGGTGACACTTCTGCTTCTCCTATCAACACAGGATCGGAGGGAGGGTGGGAACATTATCCCACTATTCAGAACAGGAAAAAAAAATCTTTTTTTTCAATGTGGAGGATTTCCAGATATCATTGTCACTGCCAATTTCCAGGAAAGTAGTTCCTGGCAGTCCCCTGGTTTGAATCGGCAACGTTAATTCCGGAAACTTCCCCCCTTCCCCTCCCCCCTCTGAAGCAATGTTTCATTTCCCACCTCCAAACAGTTGGGCGCATGTTCAGTGGACCCCCCTCCCAGAAATCACCATCTGATCACGCATGTGCCAAGAAAACAGCGTGATAGTATTGGATGTCTGATCGCTCAACAACAGAATTAGTTGCATTCTTGGATGCTCATCTGATCAGCCCTGCATCGAATCAATACTCAGTGGTTCAAATTTGAGTGCTACACAGCCACTTTTAATGTGATGTGTGACTGCACCCTCGGTGTCCCAGTTCACCTTTGAGCAATTCCTTGGGATTCCAAATAGAGAGCTTTATTAAGGTTGCTACACATGGAAGAGTTTGTGTATTCGACTTACAGTGCCATGAAGCATAGTTATACTTTTCTCAATCCATTTAAGTCAATGGGCTTAGAAGAGGATGACTCTGTTCAGGATGGAACTGCTAATATGGGAAAAAAGAGAAACATAACAGTGGCTGAGCTTTAACCTTAAGAAACCTACTCTAAATTTTAATTTTGCCTAACTTTAATCTATACTGTGTGTTCACTGGAATGGACAAAGATGTTATCTAAGTCTTACTGACATTAATTTGTAAAGGTTTTAAAATAATGCACATTTAATTGATGGATAGTTTAGACTTACTAGTCAACCAGAAACAGAATGGCCTAGTTGCAAGAAAACAGGGAACAAGTCTGCTTCACCCTCCTCCTCTCAGCTGTTTCTTAATCCATCTCTGCTCCCTGAAGCTCAGTCCACTTGGGGAACTGGCACAGGTTCATTTTTTTAGGCATAGGATGGTTTGGGGGGCTGAGGCTGTTCCTTCAGGGAGAAGACCCAACTGTAGTTATACATGAGTCTCTATGAGAAAAGCAGACTACAAGTGCTGTAAGTAATGCATGCCACAGCACAGGATTGCCAAGTGCCTGGTGGTGCCAGGAGATCTCTTAGAATCACAACTCATCTCTAGATGATAGAGATCAGTTTCCATAGCAAAAATGGCTGCTTTGGGAGTAGGGGTGGACTCTACATGACATCCCATAGAAGTCCCTCCCCTCCCTAACCCCCACTTTTTCAAGGTTCCACCCCCAAATCTCCAGGAATTTCTCAACCCAAAGCTGGCAACCCTACATAGTAACATCACAATTAGATGATTGTACCAAGAACTGATTTTGAGAAATTTTCAGAAATGGCAATTGACTCAAAAAGCTGCTGCAGGAATCTTAATGGGCACTCCTCATGGTGAACACGTAACACCAATATTAAGTCAGTTTGATTGTTTGTCCACAAATGTTTTGTTCCTCCTCAGTAATCTTACAGCAATGCTGTTTTGGGTAGCATCAACATGATGTTGTTGTCTCACATGATGAGAGCCAGTTTGGTGTAGTGGTTAAGTACGCGGACTCTTATCTGGGAGAACCAGGTTTGATTCCCCACTTGCAGCTACTGGAATGGCCTTGGGTTAGCCATAGCTCTTGCAGAGCTGTCTTTGAAAGGGCAGCTTCTGTAAGAGCTCTCTCTGCCCCACCTACCTCACAGAGTGTCTGTTGTGGGAAGGGGAAGGGAAAGAAGATTGTAAGTCATTCTGAAACTTCTTCAGGTAGTAAAGAGCAGGATATAAATCCAAATTAAAGGTTTTATTGAGTTTCAGTTATAGGGAAGGGAAAAGGGAAGGTTTTACAGGGAAATATGGGAAAACAGGGTTGGAGAAAGAGGATAAGCACCTCTCTTAATTACGTTTTCTTTCTCATTACATATACATCTGATTCAATCATCATTTCATCTATATATTGTTTACAATTAGTATTTTCTATTTTGTCATAACACTTCTACCCCTCTAAAAATCTTATTTTGGCTTACAAATACACATTTCTTATAATTGTGTCATCTTATTTCAATATATTATACAGTATTCACTCCTTATTTTATATATTCTTTATGTACAAATATACTATTTCTTAGTTGTCTCAATTTCCATACTGCACCTATACTGCACCTAACCAATCATACAGTGGTTGCCAAATCTTCTTATTGTCTTGTACATTTTCTTCTCGTAATTTTGCAGAAAGCAAGTCCATTTCAGCTGTTTCTAAAAGTTTCTGAACAAAAACTTCTTGTTTAAGTATTTTTTTGCATTTTCCACTGTTTTGCATATATTATTCTTGCTGCAGTTACTGCATGGATCAAGAATTTGGTTATCGGTTTGGGGGGCAAATCTTGGCAAATATTCAACAAGTACATCTTCAGTTTATGCTGCAAATTAGTATTTAACATTTTCTGTAGACAGCTATGAATTTCAAGCTTCTCTCCCCGCTTCAAAAGGAAGGAAGGAAGGAAGGAAGGAAGGAAGGAAGGAAGGAAGGAAGGAAGGAAGGAAGGAAGGAAGAGAAGAAGAAGGAAGAAAGAAAGAAAGAAAGAAAGAAAGAAAGAAAGAAAGAAAGAAAGAAAGAAAGAAAGAAAGAAAGAAAGAAAGAAAGAAAGAAAGAAAGAAAGAAAGAAAGAAAGAAAGAAAGAAAGAAAGAAAGAAAGAAAGAAAGAAAGAAAGAAAGAAAGAAAGAAAGAAACCATGAAATAGCAGGGCATTTCAAACTTCTTCCCCACCCTGCTCTACTCAGATTAGCAATGGCAAGGAAGGAAGGAAACAGGGGGAAAGACTGACAGAAAAAGAGAGACAGAGAGAGGAAGGAAGACAGGGGGAAAGACTGACTGACAGAGAGAGAGAGAGAGAAAGAAGGAAGCAAGAAAGGGGAAAAGACTTACTGACAAAGTGAAAGAGAAAGAGAGAATGAGAAATGAAATGGCAGCGCTGGGGAAACATGAAATAGCAGGGCATTTCAAGCTTCTTCCCCCCACTCTTCCCCCACCTCCCACCCTACTCAGATTAGCATGGCAAGGAAGGAAGGAGACAGGGGAAAAGACTGACAGAGAGGAAGAGAGAGAGGAAGGGGAGTGGGAAATAAAGCAAATAGGGGGGAAAGAAAGAAAGAAAGAAAGAAAGAAAGAAAGAAAGAAAGAAAGAAAGAAAGAAAGAAAGAAAGAAAGAAAGAAAGAAAGAAAGAAAGAAAGAAAGAAAGAAAGAAAGAAAGAAAGAAAGAAAGAAAGAAAGAAAGAAAGAAAGAAAGAAGGAAGGAAGGAAGGAAGGAAGGAAGGAAGGAAGGAAGGAAGGAAGGAAGGAAGGAGAAGAGAGTTGGAAACAAATAGACAAAGAAAAAAAGAAAGAGAAAGGAAATAGGAAGGAAGGAAGGAAAAGGGAGGGAAAGAGTAAAAGAAAGAAGGGACAAAAGGAAGGAAGAAAAAGAAAAGAAAAATGGAAAAAAATGGGATGGGAGCAACTTACCTTTTAAACAGCTGACTCTAGCCAGGGGGAAGTCAAGCCAAGTTTGCCCCCCCCCCCCCGCGGCATCGCACTTCCTCCTCCCTCCCTTCCCCAGTCCAGGTCAATCTTGAGCTGTGTAAAGCCCTCCACCCCCCTCCCCCGCCGACCACCTCGTCAGCGGGGAAAACGGCGCACTCCCAGTGCTGATTCACCGCTCAGGCAGACTGGCGTAAGATGGAAGTGATGGTGTCCAAAAAGGGCACCACGACACCAGCCGTTTTCCCCGCTGACGAGGTGGTTGGCGGGGGGAGAGGGACGGAGGGCTTTACACAGTCCGAAATTGACCTTCCTTTAGTTCCCTCTGGCTGCCATTCCCTTGCCACCAAACTACCAGAGGACTTTTTAAAAATGACACAATACAGTATTGGCTGATTTTTAAAAAGCCCCCAAAGCCCTTTGGTGCAGGGGCAGGAGAGTCATGGTTATGGAGAACCAAGTCTAGGAAACTGAAAGGAAAACCATTGTGTGGATGATTTGTTGCCACTATGAATGAGTGCTCTGTTGTCACCATGTGGAAGCAACTTTCTTGATTCCCTTATCAGACTTAAAGTGCAAGCAGAATTAATTAGAGCAGTCACGTAGCACTTAACAAAGCACTTTAGTCTTCTTTAAAGTCTGGCAATTCTAGCCCCCCAAAGGTGAGATCTTAATATATATTTAATCCAAAGTAAATCCCCTTCAGCAAGAATCCTGTTTTCCCAGCATTTTCCCTTTCATTTTTGTTTTCAAAGTGAATTCATTACTTCCCGGATCTCTCCTGGATGGCCTTTCTCCACAGCTCTCATGAATATATGACTAATTAATAGTTCTTGTGAAGGTGGAGCTCAAGAACTGTTTTTCTACTTTACAGCAAATCAAAACCATAATTCATTTAAAATTTAGTATCATAATAATGCAATTACAAAATGATGGGGTGTGCATGTGTAATCTGGTTTATTGCAATGGGAGGGAAAACTGTTCTTACTGACCTTGCCCACAAGAGCCGATAATTATCTATTCTTGTGCCAATTACAGAGAATAGGAAGTAACTAGTTAGGGAAGGATTACAGGCAGGAAGGATTACAGAAACAGGAGTCGTGGGACACCTCAATAGCACATATATTGCCCAAGTGCGACAGCCTGGTGTAGCAGTGGCATCTTCATTAGACAGAAAATCATCACAGGTCAACTCTAAAATATGGACAAAAACACAGCAAATGTATAGGCTGACTGGAATGCAAGGCTGGTTGGATTGTGCAAACAATCTGTAGCAATTCCTGACTAGGTATCTAGTGGGTAACTAGGCAGTCATCATCAATGAGTGGGGGGAAAACCTTCATGCATCATTATATGACCAACAGAAATTATCTTCACGTGTATATCAGATGATAAAGGAGAAAAACAGGATTGTATCCTCAGTTTTCACTTCTGGTTTCCATGCACTCAGTGGAAAGTCAGAACAGAAGTTGGGAACCTACAACTGCACCCATAGTGTTCTCACTACACATAATCAGGAACCTTGCTGCGCAGACAATTAGTTGTGCATTCTAATCTGTCCTTCAGCTGGATATGAGGAGATCTTGAGGTCAAGGAGAGCATGTACAATCCCATTAATTCTCTCCATGGATTTGGTGAACAAATGATTTTTTGTCCGGATATAGGTGAAACTCCTAATCCATTTTAGTTCTTGTACATGGACTATGTTGGTCTGATATTGTTTTCCGAGAAAGAGAAAATGCAAAAGGATATGAGAGGAGGAGGGGAAAGGAAGAATTGTGGATCAATAATATTACATCTAAACTGACTCTAGGTCCATGTAGAGTGCACTAATTTAGTTGGCCCGTATTTTGTACCACTAACATCCTTATATGAAATGGGCATTTCAGATGACTATGAAGCAATAGAGGTAGGTACATTCCAAATGCATGTAGAGATTGTGCAACTTGGTTCTGGGGAGATGCACAAGTTTTCCTTTGCACATTATTCTGCAAGCACAAAACAATGGAACTACAAGTCACTCATAAGTCCATCTTTCAGTACCTCATAATATTTAGAGCAGCTCTAGTCCACTGGTTGGGGTCCCATTGGTCATTTCCACACATGCTAAGAGGTGGGCAATTGATCACCTGTCTCAAGGGGTAGACCTCCAATTCCTCCTTTGTGCTGTTCCTGGTATTCCCCCGGGAGCAGCGTTTTCTTTTGGGAAAGGTGGATTGGGGGCTGCAGCAGAAAGGGGGAGCAGTTGCATTCCAATGATAGAAATCCTTTAACCAGCGGAGAATTTGGGCAGGATCCATGCCACTGTTTGCTCTTCCATCCTCTTCCTTTACTCACATTTCTGTGGCCACTTCCAATACTACTTTGCTACTCTCCAAGTCGACAGGCAGGCAACAGACAATAACTAGTTTCTGGCCTATTGCATCAAAGAAGGTGTTTTGCACAACCTCCATAAGTCATCCAGAGGTTTCATAAGTACTTCTGAAGGAATTGTCACCACAACAAGCAGCCCAATATAGTATTTAATGTAGTTAATTATAGAAACTCCGGATGGTGGTTTTCTCTGTGACTGTGTTAGAAACTGAAAACTAGGACTTATTTGCATTGTTACTGGAGATATTTGAGCTTTGCTTTGAATTAAAACTTGTTGAGCACTGGGCAGGTTTTTCATGCAGGAATTTTTGGCTTAGAATCCACTTTTTCTGGAGGCTCCCAGAAGTAGTTTCTTTTCTTAGGGCCTTGCCGGGTGATTTAAAAATAAAAGCAGTTGTGATTTTTGGGATGACATGCTCATCCCAGTCCAGCAACAACATGTTCCTACATAATGGGTGGTGGTGTAATTTTTCTTTTAAAAATAGGCTAGAATAAGGTTTGCCAAGTTCAGCTTGAGAAGTTCTTGGAAAATGCGGGCAGTGCCTGGGAATAATGGATTCTGAGCTCAGCAGGGATGTGATGTCATGGAATCCACCCTTCGAAGCTGCCATTTTCTCCAGGGAAACTGATATCTGTAATCTAGAGATTGATGATGGCACATTACTTGTGATTAGTGATATTATACCAGCATAGTGTAATGGTTAGAGTTCTAGGCAGGGCTTTTTTTTGTAGAAAAGGCTCAGCAGGAACTCATTTGCATATTAGGCCACACCCCTGATATCACCATTGTTTCACATAGGGCTTTTTTTGTAGAATTAGGCCACAGCCCTTGATGCATATTAGGCCACAGCCCTTGATGCCAAGCCATCTGGAACTGCGTTCCTGTGCATTCCTGCTCAAGAAAAGCCCTGGTTCTAGGTAGGGTTGCTAGATCCAGGTCTCAAAAAAACCAGAAAAAAACCAAGGGGGGGAAATTGATGTGAAAACTAAAGGCAGAAATAAGGGGATACACTGAAGCAGTACAGGTCCAGAACTCACAAAAAAACTCCACGCAGAAAAAAGCTACTTCTTGTTTCAGTTTAAATAGCTATGAAAGGAATACTGGGAGAATTTTAAGAACGAGACCAATGAACGACAAATACTAAATTTAGATCCCTTCTTTGGTGAAAAAAAATCCCACAAGCAAAGCAACCAGCTGGTTCCTGCAAGCTTACACACATGCAAGTAGTGAGTCAATCCTGCTTCTAACTGTCACACCAACAGGGGTGGAATTCTAGCAGGAGCTGCTTTGCATATTAGGCCAAATACCCCTGATGTAGCCAATCATCCAAGAGCTTACAAAAACGAGCCTTGTAAGCTCTTGGAGGACTGGCTACATTAGGGGTGTGGCCTAATATGCAAAGCAGCTCCTGCTAGAAGTCCACCCCTGCATACCAACATTTTATAAAATGGGTATGAATTAGAGGGAGTAAAGAATATATAAATTTCTGCCTATAGTTTCTTTTGTTTTCATTTTCTCCTCCTCTAAAGGTGCTGCCAAGTGATGCAAGGAAATAGTTTTCATCACAGCAATCAGAGACCTCCTGATTGCATTGCCAAGTGAACGTGACTTGAGCAATTCCAGATATCACCAACAATGGGTAAGGCGGGTGACATACATCTCTTAGTTTCTTGTTTAAATTGGGAAATCCATTGATTTCTACCTGCTGGGAGAAGTCAGCCCTGCTCCCAGGGGAGAAATGTGGCAGAATCTGGTGGAGGGCACTGGCTTTGATTGGTGGTGCATACCGTAAATTGACGATGCACTGTGTCCAGAAAGGGTCCTTTTCTCCTCTCTCTGAAGTACAGAGAAGAGTGCCCTTGGGATAAAGGGCAGAGGGTTTTTGCTTTCACTTTTTGCTGCAGAAGCAAAAATATGGAAGGCTTACATTGGTTTCACTGTCAACTGCAATTGGACTATAAAATACTGGAACATTTGTGACTCAGTATCAGTCAGTTAAGGGATGCTGTTATCTTCATTAAACATCAGTGAAATACTGCCGTTGCTGAAAGAGAATAATTATTTTAATCTGTAAATTAACTGGATTAGAACAAGACAATTTAATGGAAACAATTTTAATGAGATTTGCAGTAGCTTGAATCCACACACACACACACACATGTGTAAAAATAAAGAAACTTCCTGGAATGTCAACAGCCTTGACTATAGTAAGATTTATAACCTGCGGCTGAGGCTTGGATCATAGCTACATCAAGGATGGTGGGAGAAAGCCTCTTACTAAGAGATGGAGTTGAGAATGGCCCAAGGTCACCTAGCAAGTTTCCATGTAGGGCAACAGATAAGCTCCTGCCCTCATGTCCCACCAGACCTCTTTGCTCCAGGGGATTCATGGGCAGAGAGTAACATTGTTCCCTGCCCCACAAAGACCCCCACTTCCATGGCAGAATAGGGATTCAGATCCACTCTAACCATTACACCACACTGGTTCTCTTGCTTCCTGCAGCTTGAATTGTGTGACCACATTCCGCATTACTTCCCAATCTCAAAATTGCCTATACCATGAAATATAGTAATAGCTAATGGTCAGTATATGAAGCTGCCTTATTGTGAAGAGGACTAGGGCCTTTTTTCAGCAGGAGCCCACAGGAGCAGAGCTCCACCTGGGCTGGCCAGGGCTCCAGCTGGCCTGACCTGCCATGTGGCAGCCATGTGCTCCCAGGCCAGGGAGTGTGGCCTAATATGCAAATAAACTCCTGCTGGGCTTTTTATACAAAATAAGCACTGAAGAGGACCATCCTTCCAGACCAGTCTTATCCCTTTTGAGGGTGGTTTCTCAGTGTCGAGCAAAGATCTCCCAGTTTTGCTACTCAAGATCTCTTTTTCAATGTGGAGAGGCTGAGTACTCCATGTGTTCTAGCACAGAGCTATGGTCCCTCCGCTGAATTATGACACATTATGATTGATGCTGGCTTTAACACTGCACCACAGACAGGGACCCTCTGTTGTAGGACTGCACTGGAGGAATGGAGAACCCCTAAGAGAGACACAGGAGAACCAGAATATGTAATTAGAAAAGTTTGAAAATATGGGAAAATAGCAGGACTGCCTTGTAGCTCCATAGTAGGAAATGTTACATCTCTGAAGGGCTTTCTTTTGTAGAAAAAGCCCAGAAGGAACTCATTTGCATGTTAGGCCACACCCCTGATGTCACCATTGTTTCATATAGGGCTTTTTGCAAAAAAAAGCCCAGCAGGAACTTATTTGCATATTAAGCCACACACACCCAATGCCAAGCCAGCCGGAACTGCGTTCATGTGCGTTCCTGCTAAAAAAAAAAAAAAAAAAAGCCCTGCATTTCTAGCAGCTGCCAGATTATTTGCTATATGCTTTATTTTTGGAATAATAATAGCTGTTTAATACCCATCCTTTAAAAAAAAATTGTCCTGGCCTGAATAGCCCAGACTAGCCTGATCTCAGATTTTAGAAGCAAAACAAAGTCGACCTTGGATAGTATTTGGATGGGAGACCACCAAGGAACTCCAGAGTCTCTGCGCAGAAGAAGGCCATGGCAAACCACCTATAAACATTTCTTTGTCTTGAAAACTCTACAGGGGGGAAGAGAGTTTAGGCTCTTTTATAGGAAAAGCAAAGAAACAATTCAGTTTCCTTGTCGTTGGTGGTTTCTGATTAACGCTCCAAAGCACTGAATAACTGTGCTTCCTCCATGTGTTGGTGTTCATAACTGAAATGACTATCCATCCTCCATTCCTCTCCATCTTCACTGCTAAACAGGATTTTTAGGTATCTCATTAAACAGGAGGTCAAAAACACTTTGAAGATGGAGTTATTGCTGTGCTTCACTGCAGAAAAGGGGGAAGAAAAACTCCCTTTAACTAGTGCTAATTAGAACTTTGAAACTCTTCACTGATAATGAGAACCACTATAAGAACTGTTTAAAAACAGAAATCCCTTTCTGCTTCTCTTATTACTTCTAAATATCACATTAGGCACTTTATCAATGGAAGAATGAAGGGCACTTTAATAGTGGGGTCCTGAACTGAGTTATACCCTTCTAAGTCCATTAAAGTCAGTAAGTGTAAAAGGGTGTAATTCTATCTAGGACTGAACAGTAGAATACCACTTTGTTCTTCTAGTTTTGTTAAACGTTTTGATCTCTCATTGCAGTGAACACAAATTTAACATTATTGTTAGGGGAATGATAGTGCCTTCCTACAAACCAAACAATACATGATGCAATACACTAAAAGCAGCCATGGGGAATTTGTCCTATTGAGTATATGGAATTGTATCATTTCCCATCAAGTATATGCAATCGTATCATTGGAGTCCACCAACACTGCACTTTAACCTTCCGGCTGCCAAGTATCTTGTGCACATGAAAGGCTAGACTGCTTTAGTTCAAATTGTATTGCTTCAGGATTCAGTTCAGCAGCTGACAGGTCATTATCAGAATGAACAAGTTGTTGAACTTCTTCCATATCTGTAGCTGAAATGAACCCACATGGCCACAGTAGATCCTGATGCAATGTCCTTTGAGGACTATCACCATCTACAATGCTAACTACATAAACTGGGAGATCTTGTAGCTATAGAATGACTACATATATGTTTTCCCCATCTCTCAGCTAATTTATAAGGTAAAAAGGTAAAGGTAGTCCCCTATGCAAGCATCGAGTCGTCACTGACCCATGGGGTGACATCACATCATGACGTTTTCTTGGCAGACTTTTTACAAGGTGGTTTGACATTGCCTTCCCCAGTCATCTACACTTTACCCCCAGCAAACTGGGTAGTAATTTTAGTGACTTTGGAAGGATGGAAGGCTGAGTCAACCTCGAGCCAGCTACTGGAACCCAGCTTGCACTGGGATTGAACTCAGGTTGCGAGCAGAGCTTGGACTGCAGCTTTACCACTCTGTGCCATAGGGCTCCCTCAGTTAATTTATATTTGCCTCTTAAATTAAGATTGTGAACCAATATGATCACCTTCAGAGATACATGAAATTTTGACCTTTGCATCACATCTCCTCTTATTAGCTTCCTGGTTCATTTCAGATTCTCTTCTAGTCAACTCATAAGTGGGCTTCAGCCCTCTTTTTACGTTCTTTACATATTGTTGGTCAGTCACTTTAGATTTTGCTTTGTTAGGATTTACAAGTTGACAGCACATCAAGTATAGTGAAGGTGAAGTACTGTTTGTTTATTGGTTAGTTTGAGGATACTAATTTGCACCTCTGAGCATTCTTTTTTCAGTTGTGAACCAACTGCTCTTCTTTTTCTGTTATATGCTAACAGGAGTGGCCAAACTTGCTTAATGCAAGAGCCGCATAGAATAAATGTCAGATGTTGGAGAGCTGCAAGACATGAACGTCAGGTGTTTGAGAGCCAAGAGGGAGGGAGGAAGGAAGGAAGGAAAGAAGATGAGGAGAGGGAGAGGTGGAAAGAAAGCAACTTTAATTTTGAATGTGTTCTTCAAGCTGCCAACTGGCTTGGCTTGGATGAGTGATTTAAAGAGAGAAATGCCTTCTCCAAGCCAGCCAGTGAGGTGGTGGGGGCTTCGAGAGCCACACAGTATGTGTGAAAGAGCTGCATGTAGCTCCCGAGTCACAGTTTGGCCACCCCTGTGCTATACCATGCAGTATTAGTTATCACTCTGTAAAGTAGTTCTCCAGTAAACCTTAATTTGTTGTTTTACACAAAGTGTTGGGTGATTTGTATAATATGCTTCTGAGAATATAAGAGTTATCTAACATGCTTGAAGCCTAATATCAAACCATAAACCAACTGGTAACAAGAGCTGCCTACCAAACATGAAAAAGATGAGATTCTCCAGTTCTGTATTTTTGGGTACAGAACCAAAGGTTTAACATTTCCACAAAATCTTCTGAAGTTACCAACATACTCATTAGAGTCCTGTTAAAACTTTCCACAGGGTTTCCCATGGATGGTTAGGGGTAATACCTGATTTCACACCCACAACGTTGCAAAGTTCAGCTATTGATTCAAATTAAAAGTTTGCTCCTTGAATACTATAGATCCTTTTTGGAAGTCCATCATGGCAAAGAAAAAATTCCCTACACGGTAACAGCAACAGTCTGGACTATTTGATCTTTAGTTGGATAGGTGCATGCATACCCTGTGAAACAATCAGTAGGCGCCAAAATATTTATGGTATCTTTATCATCAGGCAGGCTCTAACACCAAAAAAGTCTTTATATAAAAGTTCCATTGGTGCATGAACTTTAATGTTCACTAAGGGTGCTGCCTTCTTTGCTGGAGTTTTCTCCCTGATGTACCTCTCACAGGTCTTGCACTGCAAACAACATCAGCTACCATTTTAGGCCAACAGAACCGGTCTCTAGCTAAGTCCAGTTATTATCCAAAGGACATCAAGTCTGTGCATGCACTTCTCAAGATAATCACATGGCAAAGCAATTCTGCTTGACTCCCATATATGTTGACAGAAAGCAGACTTCAAGAGATAGTCACTGCTTTCATGCTGTGCTGATCAGCTTCCCGTATATATAATATATTATATAATACCAGTAACTGAATACCAGTTACTGGAGAGTCAACAACAGAAAAATTTTACTTTGTCCTGTTTGTGGATCTTTGAGGGCATCTAGTTCTCAGACTAACTGTCCCACTGGTTTGATCCAGCATGGCTGCTGTTATTTTCTCATAATCCTGAATTCCATGTAAAAACTGTTGCTTAAATGTCTACATGCCTGCCTTTGGAAAGTCATTGTTGCCTCAATTTTAACATAACAACAAACCGTATGTGAGTTTGCTGGGTATAATGTTCAATTTTAGTAAGGAAACTCAGGTCAAAAAGACATGCACAGGCACAGCCCTTCTGGATGACAAGGTGCTATACAGTATGACTCAAAGGCCCTTTAAGGAAGGAATATAACTTTAAATTCTCTTTTTCTTAGCCCTGTAAAGCTGCAAGGCAGGTTTAGCAATGTATTATTGTTATTCACAGACCACAACTTCCTTCTTCTCTCAAGCCCAGTAACTCTGCGGTCGTTTTCGCACTCACCTCCAGCCGGCGCGACCCCCCTCTTCACCGCGCAGGATCTGCGCGGATTTCGCTCTAAATGCCGCGGAGCAGCCTTTTGCGCCGGAAACTCCCGTCGCCAAAGCCGCGCAAACGCCAAACTGCTTTTTGGCGATTTACGTTTGAGCGGCTTTTGCGACGGGAGTTTCCGGCGCAAAAGGCTGCTCCGCGGCATTTAGTGCGAAATCCGCGCAGATCCTGCGCGGTGAAGAGGGGGGTCGCGCCGGCTGAAGGTGAGTGCGAAAACGACCTGCGTGTTTTTACATTCAGTTTGATCCAGAGTTTTAGGGCATTTTCGCACAGGGCTCACCCCGGAGCGACGTCCCTCTTCACCGCGCTGCGTCTGCGCGGATTTCGCACCAACTGCTCCGCAGAACCCAGAAGAGCCGCAAAGTCCCACGGCTTATGCGTTGCAAATGTAAACTGGGTTTTGGCGAAATCGCCTACCACAGTTCCGTTTTAATTATTTTCCTTTTACATTTAAGCGTTTCAATTGTGTGTGGGGGGGGTGTCTCTGATCAGAGGGCAGCCGGAATACCAGTGCTTAGTTAAATGTATACGATTGTTTGGAAATCGTGTCAACACTGCAAAAACAATACAAATTTAAATTACTAGATGAGGCAAGCAATATGTAAACAGTTCAAGTGCCGTCAGTTCTCATGCAAATTACTGCACCTTGTGATGGCTTTTGGAGGATTCTTTTAAAACCCATGAAAACTTCTACAATACAAGTTTGAAACACCTGTAGAGAAAAGACCAGATCAAAACTAGTGTGGAGAAAAACATTGCAGCAGCAGCTGCAAAACTCATCTCACTGAAACAAATGTAGATGCTTCGGGCAGCAATGATGCAAAACAGTTGTGAGAAAGTTAGATAATGTAAATGGTGAGTTTCCAATGCGGTGATAGAGAGTCGCAAACTGCCAGTGTAAAAACACCCTCTCTAGCCTTTTCATATGGGACCTAGCTGCACACTTTTCCTGGATCAGCCCCTAGTTCTGTAAAAGCAGCTGTGAACTAGGAGTTTTAAAAAAGAGACTGGAGTCTAAGAAATTACAGGCCAGGTAGCCTAGCATCTGTCCCAGGTAAATAAGCAGAAGCTGCTATTTAAGTAGAATGATCAGTGACATAGAAAAACAAAACATACCTTAATGGAAATCAACATGGTTTCTGCAAAGGGAAGTTTTGCCTTATCAACCTTTGGGAGTTTGAGAAGGTTAACAAACGCATGTATAAGGGTGATCTGATAGACATCATATCCTTTGACTTGCAAAAGGCTTTTGACAAGATACCTCACCAAAGACTCCTGAGTAAGCTAATGGGATAAGAGGACAGGTGCGCTTATAGATTAAAATTTGGCTAAATGACAGGAAACAGAC
This sequence comes from Heteronotia binoei, assembly GCF_032191835.1. NCBI lineage: Eukaryota > Metazoa > Chordata > Lepidosauria > Squamata > Gekkonidae > Heteronotia > Heteronotia binoei. The sequence goes on from NC_083224.1 coordinate 52,330,165, forward strand.
AGTAGGAATAAACAGATGGTTCTATCAATGGTGAGAAGTGAGCAGAGGGTTCCCACAAAGAACAGTATAGGGCCAGTGCTATTTAACTAGTTTATAAATCATTAGGTTTTGTAGATCAGGCCTTTTTTTGTAGCAGGAACTCCTCTGCATATTAGGCTATACCTCCCTGATGTAGCCAATCCTCCAAGAGCTTACAGGGCTCTTCTTACAGGGCCTACTGTAAGCTCTTGAAGGATTGGCTATATCAGGGGGGTGTAGCCTAATATACAAAGGAGTTCCTGCTACAAAAAAAGCCCTGTAGATGATACCAAATTAATGAGGACAGTGAAAACTGATGTGGTTTGTGAAGAGATTCAGGAGAATCTCTTTAAACTGGGTGAGTGGACAACAATGTGGCACATGAAGTTCAGCATGGGTATGTGTAAGGTGATGGAACAAACCCCCCACACTTTAAATATATGCTGATGCAGTATGAACTGGCTGAATTTGTGAAAATTGGGTTTGTGAAAGCTCAATGAAAATGTCAACACACAATAAGGATATTCCAGAGCTGGAAACATTCCAGAAGAGGGCTACACCAACTAAGATTATTAGGGAGTTGGGGCCCCATTCACATGATTAGGAGGTTGGAACACTTTTCATATGAGGAAAGATTGAAGAGTCTAGAACTGTTCAGGTTAGAAAAAAGACTGTTGTCATACTAGAGGTTTATAAAATTATGCATGGAGTAGAGAAAGTGGATAAAGGTAATTTTTCTCTCCCTCTCCCATAATACTAGCAGTTGGGAGCACCCAAAGGAGTTGATGGGCAATAGGTAGGGTAGTCAGTGTTTCAGGTGCATCCAGGATACTTCCTGTAATTACAGGTGATCTCCAGACTACAGAGATCAATTCCCCTGGTGAAAATGACTTCTTTGGAGAATATTATACATTGCTGAGGTCCCTGTCCTCCCCAAATCCTGCCCTCCCAAGAATCCACCCCCAAATCTCCAGTAATTTCCCAACCCAGAGTTGGAAACCCTAGAATAGGTTCAGGACAGACAAAAGGAAATACTTTACTCAACAAATTTTGACTTGACTACTCAACAAATCATTAAATTGTGGAACTTACTGCCAGTGGAGGTAGTGATAACCACAATGGCTTTAAAAGGGAATTAGACAAATAGACAGAAGACAGGTCTATCAATGGCTACTAACCATGGTGGCAAAAGGAAAAAACCCATATTCAGTGGCAGTGATCAGTGTTAGGTGGCACCACCAAGGGAAGGCTTGGCCTCTACACCTTGTTTATTCATCCTGCAAGGTAACTAGTTGGCTGTTGTGTGAATCAGGATTCTGGACTAGATGGATTGTTGGTCTGATCCAGCTGGGCTCTTCTTATATTTTTATTTAGGAAGAATTTGGATTTACTATTTACCAATGCTGCCAATTAACTAGTTTTCAACCATATTTTTGAGACTGCTTTATACTGACTGAGACCACCCATAGGGTTGCCCACTGTTTCCCAGCAATCCCTGGGACACTGGGGAGGAGATAAGAGACGTGTGATTGGTGTCCAGCAATGCCACAACATCAGTTTCACCTGAATAATCAGAAGTGCTGTCCTTACATCACTGAACACTCTAGCATTTCCCACAAACTCTTTACCTGGGATGGTTCTTGGCAGCTGCTGTTTGCGCCATTGGGACAAAACTATTTGCATCCCATCAGTACACTAGAAGTCTTTGTTTGATAAACATGTTGCAGCTCACTTTTGTTTTGTTGTTCTTCTTGTGCTCCTGTAGCCCTCAGAATGTCTTGGTGATCATCTTGGGCTTGGAATTCCTGCTAGCCTGGTCCAGGAAGTATGGCTCTATACAGCAGTGCAGAGGAAAATGAACTGTGCATACATATTCAGAGACAATTTCCAGTTTAAGAGAATGTAGATGCAGCTGTTGATTTGGGGAGCTGAGGGTAGGGATGGATATCCACACAGAGGAATATATAAGAACAGTATAGGGAAAGTATGTTTCATTTATTTTATATTATACTCACATTTCCCCCAAAAGAAGACCCAAAGATGCTGGCTTATATGAAGATGGAACAGGACATGCAGGAACATTTTGGGCTGCCACAGGATAGGGAAGCTATGAAAGTCATGCTTCATGGATATAAGTCCTTGCATCCACAGAAATGGAAGGGCCCTGCGAGAGCTCATACAGTTCTGCAGGGCCTGTAAGATGGCACTCTTCCACCAGGCATTTGTGAACTAGGCTGTTGGCCACTACAGTTTATAGCAATATGCGAACCACCACCAACAATCTGCTGTATAGCAGTTGCAGAGAGGAGAACTTGAGATCTGCTAAACAGAGAATTATAAAATTGGAAAATGTGAGATCATGGCACCAAAACATTATGTATTTTATGTCTATTTTACTCTATGTTTTATGGTTTTAATGCTGTACTATTGCGTTAAATCATGCACATGCATGTCTGTGTGAGCTGCCCTGAGCCTGCCTCAGCAGGAAGGGTGGGATATAAGTGGAATAAAATAAATAAATGGATCTAACCCCCAGGTGCTCTAGCTACATTCTCCTTGTTGTTGGTCACTCCAAATGCCACTAAGACACAACATTTTTCCTTACCAAGTAATATGCGTGTGGGAGTGGGAAAGTATCATCAGATGCATACAGGGAGAAGCGAGTGAATGTTTTGAATTCATGTCATTCACTTAACAGGAATGGTATACATCTACCTAGAGAGTTTTTCTCACACTCTTCCTTCCTCCAAGAAGATTAGGGTAATATAACCAGCTCTCCCTTCCTCATTTTATCCCCACCAAAATTCTGTGAGGTTGTTTAGACTGAAAAAGAGAACCAGCCCAGAGTTCCCCAGCAAGGTTCATACCCATACAAGCATCTGAACCCAGGTTTCCCAGATTCTAGTGTGACATTCTAGCCACTGCACCACACTAGTTCCTGCAGGTTCTCCATGTTGGATCAGTTGCAAGGCAGTCCACAGGTTTCTGTGAAATATGAATTCTACTTGCCTAATCAAAGTTCAGATAATGGTCCAGCACTTGTTAAAAATACTCCTTATTGTAAGGCCAGTGAAGAGCTGGAACTGTCTTGCCACACCTCATTTTCAGATCTCTTTGTGTGGCCAAGAGGATGAAAATTTTCACAGAATCCCAGAGTTGAAAGGAGCTGTACTGGCCATCTAGTCCAACCCCCTGGTCAATGCAGGATCAGCCTACAGCATCCCTGATAAGCAGGGCCGGCCTGCCCACTAGGCAAACTAGGAATTCAGCCCTCGCCCCCACCCCCTTGGCAAATCCCTATTTGCCTCCCCCTCCCTCCCTCACTCACAATTTTAATGCCCAGGAACGGGCAGTGAAGTGCCATGCTCCCTGGGCTCTTTAAAGGCCGCCCCCTATCGATCAGCTGATCAGCAGGTAAAACCGTGTCAGAAGCCAGCGGCTCCTATAACGGCCCTCAGGCGTGCTCGTGATCAACGCAGTGGCAGCAGCAACGGGAAGGACAAGCAAGCCACCACCACTGCCTCCTCCCCATTTCCTTCCTGGATCATGTGGGAAGGAAGTGGGGAGGAGGCAGCGGTGCCGGCTCACTCGTCCTTCCCACCGCTGCTGCCACTGCGCTGATCATGAGCGCGCCTGAGGGCCGGCATAGGAGCCATAGGCCTCTGGAGCAGTTTTACCCACTGATCAGCTGATCAGCGGGGGGGGGCAGCCCTTAAATAGCCTGAGAGTGTGGCATTTTACCGCCCGTTCCCAGGCATTAAAATTGTGAGGAAGGAGGAGGAGGCGCCACGAAGGGAGGCAGCGCAGGGTGGGCGGTGGGCACGGAGGCTGCCTGGGGCTCCATGCAGGGTGGGCGGTGGGCACCGAGGCTGCCTGGGGCTCCATGCACCCTAGGGCTGGCCCTGCTGACAAGTGTTCATCTAACCATTGCTTAAAGACTGCCAGTGAGGGGGAGCTCACCACCTCCCTCAGTAGATGATTCCACTGTTGAACAACTCTTACTGTAAAAAAGTTTTTCCTAGTATCCAGCTCATACCTTTCCTCTCTTAATTTAAACCCATTATTCTGAGTCCTCTCATCTGCTGCTAACAGGAACAGCTCCCTGCCGTCCTCTAAGTGACAGCCAGGGCTGGACCTAGACTATCTGGTACCCTAGGCAAAGCTAACTTCTGGCACGTGCGCGCGCACACACATGCAAATAAACACACTGCACTGATAATCAGTTTTCAAAAACAGATGAATTGTGGGGAAAATGAAAAGCACAAAACTTGAAATTGCTCCTTGACCAGGATAGCTCAGGCAAGCCTGATCTTGTCAGATCTCAGAAGCTGAGCAGGGCCAACTCTGGCAAGTATTTGGATGGGAGACTTCCTTGAAATAACAAAGTTGGGAGGGCAGGCTCTATTCAGCCACCCCTCTGAATATCCTCCAGCCCCCCCCCCCCCCCCGTAGAAGTCAGTCACCAGAGGCTGACATGACTTCCAGGTGCGCACACGTCTCTTGAATATTTACGGCTCCTGAATATTTACATTTCAGGCACATCAAAATCTAACTTTGTGTGCCTTTTCTTTTGAGTCACATGGTTGATGTTCACCAAAGGCTGATGCCCTAGGCAACCACGTATTTTGCCTAGTGGCAGGACCGGCCCTGGTGACAGCCCTTCAATAACTTAAAGAGAACAATCATATCCCTTCTCAATGACCTCTTCAGTTTGAACATTCCCAGGTCCCTCAGCCTTTCCTCATAGGGCCCCTGATCATCCTCATCACTCTGCACACAAATAACATGTGAACTGATCTTCAGATGGTGCACAGAAGCAACATTTCTCTAACCCTCTGTGTAACTCCCAGAGCGCACTACATGCCCCCATTTTGTTTAATTAAAAAAACTTAATTAAGCAATTAATTAAGTGTAGAGATGAAGTGTGGGAAACTGTTTTAAATCTATCACTTGTATACCTCTCTTGGCAGCAGCTCTTTAAAGCATCAAGAACTGTATCATTCAGACAAGCCCACAATCCATTGAGCCTATGTAGAAATTCTTACACATTATCAGTTATGTTACTGGGTTTTGTTAAAAATAGTCAACATGTTAATGTCCTCTGGTGTCATTCTTGCACACACAGAATTAATAGTAAGGCCAAAATTGGAAAATACACATTGGGCGGGCACAGATGATCCTGGAATGTACAAATAACCTTCTGCCAGTTTTACAAGCACTGGTAAATATTTAAACTTTTATTGTGATATATAAATGGTAAATGAATCTTTATCTTTTCATCACAGATGTTTTACATGCCTAAAAAGGGAGCGGCCCTGTCCAGGCAATGGCCAAAAGCACAGTGAAAGACCTGCACACGAGTAACATGTGAACTGATCTTCAAATGGTGCACAGTAGCCACATTTCTCTAAGCCCCTGTGTAATTGACCACACTGCAAGCCCCATGGACAAATTGTGGCTTTTGGCATATACTGGAGTCTATACACTGGTTCATGCTATAAGGTACTGCTAAGCATGAATAAAAGTAACAGGATCTGGCTCTGGGAAATTAAATTTAATAGCTCCACTGTAATGAAGGCAAGTGTTCTTAGCATAGTGTTTGGGATGGCAGTCAGAAGCCCAGAAACATTCTTGCCTCCTCCAGTTCTGAGCATATAGGAGCATCTTTTAATGCACTGTTAAAATGGCTCAAATTATTTAAGGCAATATGTTTTATTGGACCAGCTCATGGTGGGGGAAACGGGCAATCAGCTGAGTTGTGCAGGTGGATGGAAGAGAAAGGTACCTACATCTAGAGCTAGCGATGTGTCACAGACAAACATTTTTACTCATTGTAGGCGGGATGATGACTCTTGAGTTGTTAGTCTACATGGAAGCAGGAGGTAAAGTGTAGAGGTCAGGTGTGGGAAACTCTGGTTTAAATGCATCACTTGTGAAGCTCATTGGGGAGTTTTGGCAAATTCACAAATCGAAACTACTAATAAGGTCATTGGGAGACTAAGGGGCCATTTCTGAGAAGGTCTACTCAGAAGTAAATCCCAGTTAATTCACTGAGGCTTACTCTCAGGAAAGTATTCTGAGGAAGATGGTCTGAGCATCTTGGAAGAAGAGCAGAAAGGGATACAAATGATAACAATACAGGATTCAAGATTCTCTGATCCAGCTGCATCACTTACCAAAATAATAGGGTTTTTAATTTCTATGCACTCTTTTAGGATTGCGGTAGACAACAGGAGATATACAAATGGCACTCAGGTCATTTTAACCAAGATAACAGCAGTCACAGCCATGAAGTGAGATTAGATTGAAGGGAGAGTGTGGTATCTTGTCTCGCTTTCCAAATTCATATCATGCCCTTACATAACCAAGCTGTCCCAAGATACATGAAACGGAGAAACATTCTGTGAAGACCAGGGGAGGTTCTGCCTCCCCCTAAGAGAGCAATGAGAACTGACAAAATGTTGGAGGAAAAGCAGTTAGGAGAGTTGGTAGTTGGCTGCTGGGGAGTTGAGAGAGAAAAGAGTATGTCTGATTGAATGAAGCTGAGGTGAAGATCTGTTTAAAGTAGACTGACTAAAAAGAATCAATTTGTAAAACAAGATCTAAGGTACTAAAATAGAGGAATACGGTAGTTCAAAAATTCAATGGAAGCAAAATGTTGTAACCTCTTACTTTCTTCAGTGTTATAGTCAGACTAGAAATAAAAGTTAACTCCTTGGTTGTTTAAATCGATTGGCTGTGTGTCTCAGATAAACAAGCAAACACCAATGAAAAACTCAGTCTATATATGTTTAGGATATGAATAAATGGTGGTCATGTGTGAATGGAACAATAACTCTGTGAAGTGTTTGAGTGAGAGCCTGGGGACAAAGGGGGGTTGGGATAAGCTGTCTGCTGGTGTCTCTGTGAGTGACAGAGAGGACCAGAGAAGGGGAACTGTCATGGTTTGTTACACAGCAGGGGCCTATCAGAGCCTTCTGCTGGCTGCCACCACTCTGGTAGGGGTCTGCATGGGAGGGCCCAGAGCACCCAACCACCCTTGTCTTCCTTATTAATAAATACTTCTTAACAGTGACCAAGGAGATGTGAGAACCCCAGGCAGTATAACAACAAAAGTTTATTATTAGTGTTCTAAAACAATAAATGGGTGACAAAGGTTTAGTGCTATAGTGAATATGAAACAGTAAAGGTTGGTGCAAATAAACAAAAGCCCTGACGTATTTAGTTATATAGTCCCTACTCTAATACCAAAACTCACTACCCACCTTGAGTGGGGCATATTCCTACTGCCTGTTCCAGAGAGTGCTCCTTCTCTGTCTACAACCTCTCTAGATGGCAGACCCCCTGTGCAGCACCCCCCATACCCCTGGAAATTGAAGTGTGTGTGTGCAGCATGATGACGTCAAAAGTGACATCATCAAGCAGGTCAGGGACGGGGAGACCCAAGGTTTGCATATTGTGCTCCTTAGGAGAGCTGTACACAAGGCTTCTTGCAAGAAGCCTGATTGGGGCGGTGAAAGCTGAGGCTTGCATATTGAGCTCCTTAGGAGCGCAGTATGCATGCCCCACCCCCCAGCTCAGGCTTCTTGCTTTGCTTTGCAAGAAGCCTGATCAGAGTAGGGAAAGTCAAGGCTTGTGTGTCACAAACCCTGCGCCCGCCTCATCAGGGAAGAGAGGGGCGCCCACTGGCAGGGTGGTGCCCTAGGCCGCCGCCTACCCCGTCTACTCCCATGCACCAGCTCTGCAAAGAACCTCTCTGCCTGCAGCCTCTTTAGGAAAGAACATACCCTGCCTGTGCTTGGTCCTTTTTAAGCTCTCCGCCCAGGTCCTACCCCTCTCTGGACTAGGTTTCCTCCAAAACCTTGCCACCCAATCAGAGGGACAGAGGGGATCCTGGGAAATGTAGTCATCTTAGTAACTCCTAGGTAGGCTTCTCTGGAGCCTGTAGGCCTCACTAGGCCCAGGATCATGACATGGCTCTTTAGAGATTTTAAAACAGACAAGAAAAGTAGCAAGTGTAACAGCCTGACCTACTTGTAGCTCCAAACCTGAGAGAAGGAGAGATTTAGAGGGTGGTAGGCACTCTGCGTGATGAGAAATGAATGTCAGATGTCCCTTTCTTTGTAACAAGAGAAGCACACTTTCTTTTAAATTGACATGTTGTGTGTTTATATGAGATGAGAACAACACCATTGCAAAAACTATGGTTTGTCATAGTTTGTGGTTTGTTACAAGCAGTGTTCCCTCTAAGCTGAGTTAGCATGAGCTAGCTCACAGTTTTTTAGCCTCTGGCTCACACATTTTTGTCTTTGCTCAGGAAAAATGGCCCCAGAGCAAACTAATTTATGCACAAACTCCCAACTTTAATGCCAGGAGCTCACAAAGCAGAATTTCTGCTCACCAGACTCCACAGCTTAGAGGGAGCATTGGTTACAAGGCATTTGGTTTCGTGTGTAGGAAGTTACCAAATGCACTGTGATGAATAAAGCAGTGCACGTGTTTTTCTGATTCATCACAAGTGATCTTGCCAACAAACATGATATAGATGTTAGCTGTCAGAGTGAAGCAGATATGTCTCCCCATGTCCCACAAACTGTCAACACTCAAAGGTCAGAGTTAAGGTTAAGTCAATAAGCACCTCCTCATCTTCATGTTGTTATTGAGCAAATAACTGTCATCCAAGACCTAGAGCCTTTAACTTCAGGAAACAAAAATGTATGAATCAACATTTAATATGGAAATCATCGGCTTCAAGGGCTTTCTATCTTAACAAGGATCAAAGGCATTGAACTACTTTGTTATCAGCATAATTTGGCTTGTGGATCCATGAGACTCCAAACTCGAGACGGAAATGAAAAACCATATGCATACCTTTACAGTGTGTAGACAGGGAGCCTTGGTTACCTGCACCCCTTTGCCCTTTGGCTATTCTGATTTCACAAATGACAGATAGCACTGCTGTATAATGAGACCAACTGCCGTGACACCCAGAAGATTCCACAACACTTTATGTACAATTTGCATTATGTAAATATGCCAGATTTAAACTGACAGACAAAAGGCATTCACCTTGAGCATCTGGGAATGCTACTCCATCCTCCAGTCACCTGTGAGAAGAAGGGGGATGGAATGTTGAAGGGAAATACAGCAGGAGCTGAGTTCAATTCTGCCTCAGGGAGAGAGCAGGGAGAGCTCAGGAAAAAAGCAGACCGAGCAAAGGGTAACTCTGCTTGGGAGTGTGGCAGAATGGCTTAGCTCTACTTCTGACACAGAACAGAGTACCCAGTTGTTTGGCCTGTCTCTGGCAATGAGCAGACCTTGTGCCATTTAGTCTGACTCCTGAGAAAGGGCAGGCTGGTGTGAGTGGAATCCTATGTGTGTGTTAGGATCCAACCTAGTGGCTAATCAGTAAAAGCCTGTTTATGTTTGTGAAACAGTCCTACTCTGGCCTGCCCTCCAAGGTTTTCACAACAGCTAAAGAAGCTTTCCTTTCTCTCTCAGGTAACCACTGCTGCCACCTGACCTTTGCAAGAAATTGCCCACTTGGTCAGGACTCCCAGCTTCCTTTCCCAGTTTTGAGGCCTTGCCTCTGTGTCTCCTGCTGCCCAGCACCTGGTCACCACAGAGACAGGTTACTGCCTTGTGTGCCCCTGGAGGAATAGCCAACTGCTTGCCTTCCCTCAGCGCCTCCTTTAAAATAGTGTGTCCAATATGGTGGAGGTCTATGTGGAACAAAGAACCACGAGCAGGATCAGAAGTTATAAAGTATTCATTAAAAAGAAAATGCTTTCAAGCATACTTTTAGCACAGCATCAGACTGAGCCAGGGATTCAAAAGAAAAGGGTAAAACGCCATTCCACTGTCCCTCTCTCTATACATGCTCTATCAGTTGTTAAACATAAAGCAGACTCCTTAGTTTAGAAAGTTACAGATTTTTACAGGAGAACCCCCACTGACAAGCCTCCTTCAGGTGTGCAGGCCAGCACATAACAATGGCTCAGAGACCTCAAGACCTCAGATAAGAATTCTGTTTGCTCTGATGGACTCAGCACAAAAGAGCCCTTCCTCCTTGCTCCCAGGAGTTTTATAATCTCTCTCTTCCCCACCCACTGACAGGTATGGTCAGGGCTTTTGTTGAGCAGGAATGCACAGGAACGCAGTTCCGGCTGGCTTGGTGATGGGGTGTGTGGCCTAATATGTAAACATATTCGTGCTGGGCTTTTTTGTAGAAAACAATGGTGTGAAACAATGGTGATGTTAGGGGGTGTGGCTTAATATGCAAATGAGTTCCTGCTGGGCTTTTTCTGCAAAAAATGCCCTGGGTATGGAACAGAGCAACAAGTTTCATTGCATGCAGATTCTTGTACAGCCTGATGGCAGTCCTATTGCCCCCCTTCCCAACAGACTTTTTACTGCCACAGCTAATGGTATGAATAAAAAAGAAAATCAGTCAGCCAACAATTATGAATCAACTGGTTTTTTGTTTGTTTTTTAAAGTCATGTTATTTGAGTTCAAGTCCATGGGATTATTTGTCACGTGTGCATTTTTGCACAGCTTTCTGGGAGTCATAGTTCCACCCCCATGTCATTTAATGACCTGATGTGACTCTCGGTAGAATCAATCTCACCAGATGCAAAAGCACCCACAATGCACAGAAATGTAACTCCACTGTGTGACAGCAATCTGAGATGGTAAACAGACAATAGAGCAGATTGAAATTCTGGTCATCTGTGTATCTATCAAACAAAGTGTGTTTAACTATGGAACATGTTTGCCCTGAAATCTGCATCATCTCTAGATCTTATTTCGTTGGGAACCTTTTCTGCATACATCTGTCTAGCAATGCCTTAGTATGTATATGAAGCCCCTGGGTATTTGTGTAGGATTCTGGAGCACATAGCCAAGGCAAAATGCTAGAGGCTGGTTTTTGGTCCTCATTGTTAACTAAATCATAAATGGAAACATTCATATTCTGCTTTTTGATACAGTGTTCCCCCCCCCCACAAGTATATCAAACATCAATATCAAACATCAATATAGTAAAAAACACCCTCATAAAAACTGTTGGAAGTCAAGGACTTTGCGTTGCCTCTTAGCCTCAGACTTCAGAGGGAAACTATAAAGAATCAGAGAGATAGATAGGTCAGGACTCTGAACATTCTTTCTTTCTACTGCTCTGATGCTATAACTTTGATGTGTAGATTGCTACTCTAAGGGAACCTTCCTTCCAGCTGACACCACCTCTCCACAGTCTTCTCTCTCTTGGCACCATGATGGCAGTATGTGACGTCTGCGTCTTTTCTAGTTAGTTAGATTAGAGTCCTGTTTTTGTTCTACCCTGTCTAGAATGGAGTTCTTTCCAAAAAAGACTCAAAGATAAAAGAGGCTCCTCGGGCAACTTTGTTTCTTAGCAGCACACACAAACTAGATAGACTCTGTTGCATTATGTGCCTTGACCACTCTGCTAGCCTAATATAACAAACAGCAACTAAACTTAACTAAAAGGGGAGCAGCTGGCCAGATACAACAGTCTGGGAATCTTGCTCTTGTACATGCTTTATATATAATGATCATGCCGAATTATTGTTGTTACTCTTCCTAAGGAATGTCTCTTTCCTCCTCCAATTACTAGTTTTAAAAAAAGACTTTATCATTTTTTTAACTTTGCAGCATGATGGCAAGACCTACTGAATTCAGAAAGACTCAATCCTAAATGATTAAAGATTTTAATCCTTGATGTCTAACTCATTTTAGTCACATGAGATATGAAAACATTAAGCAGGTATAAAAAGTAACATTTTGAAGAGGACGTTAAAGACAGTATGAAGCATGCAGATGACTAGACAGAACGGGAGAATTTAGTCCTGTTTCTAAAAGCAGTCCAAGAGGGTACCAAATGAGTCTCCCTGGGAGGAACATTCCACAATCCTGGTGCTCCCACTGTTGTGAACAAAGTGTGTCCCAGAATCCTTTGCAATGTTTGTTGTGATAAGTGAGGAAAGCTTGTCTTTGAGGGCACCTTGGCTGTCAATATTCCATAATTAGAATATCTTAAAATCTGATGGTAAATTTAAAAAAATAAACTTAACAAATTCTGATGATTGCACAAGAAAACTGGCCCTACTGAATATTTTTATTTATTTTTAATTCATGTTATTTATAGTCCACCTTTCCCACCAAGGCCAAAGGTGGATTACTTAATGTAAGTCAGTGCACTTCAGTAGGATGAAAAGATATCCAATAAACAATGTAACAAGGCAGGGATTTCAAAAACCTGAGACAAGACTCAAGTATTAAACATTACATGTTAAATGATAAAAGAAATGGCATTATGTAAGTAGACACATAATGCAGTGGGAGTAAGACAAAAGCATACAGTAACAGATTAATAGTAGTAGCATAGTTTACAGTTCTCTCTATTAAAATGTCTTTTTGAGTCGTTGCTATAATGCAGCCCCATTTCTTTTACAAAAAAATGCCCTACTGAACAGTTCAATTTCAAAAAGTCTGCAGAAAGTCAAAAGTGTGGGATGGACTGCATGTCCTCAGTGGGGTGCTTGTGTGTGGGCAGCTGTTATCTTGCCCATGTGCAGAGTGGCATCTGTAGAAGGCCCTGTTCAAATAAGCAAAGTCAGGACTTTTTTTGAGCAGGAATGCAGTTCCAGCTGGCTTGGTGTCAGGGGGTGTGGCCCAATATGCAAATGAGTTCCTGCTGGGCTTTTTCTTTTTAAAAACCCTGTGTGAAACAATGATGACATCAGGGGTGTGACCTAATATGCAAATGAATTCCTGCAGGGCTTTTCTACCAAAAAAAAAGGCCCTGAGCAAAGTTGTCATGATAGGGCATAGGAGGAAAGGCAGTAGGTTTTCCAATCCCCAAGTCCCAGCAGGGGTTCTCCCCCTTTCCCAGGCTCCTTCCTACTCCCAGTCAGCTGGCTGGCGGGGGGAAGCCCCACCCCCACAGCCCCCATGTGCCTATCCACCTCAGGAGGCTCCAGTCTCCACTCAGAAAGGCTTCCTCTTGGGATGGTGCATCTTTAAGGCTGAAGGGGGGCAGGGAAGCAGGCAGAATAACATGGCTGTGAAAGCAGCCCAAACCTTCCGTTGGTTGCACAATCTTTGCAGAGGTCATTTGCAGCCCAGACCCTTCCTTGGTCGCATAATCTTTTCAGAGGTCAGTTGCTCTGCGTTATTTTGAAGAAGTTGGAAGTTCAGCAACTCCTGAGTAGAGATGCCAATCCCCAGGTGGGAGCAGGCCCTCTCCCGCTTCAGAGTCGTCAGAAACGGGGTGGGGAGGGAAATGTCTGCTGGACACTTCAATATTTGCTATTGAGATCGATTCCCATAGGGAATAATGGAGAATTGATCTGGGGGTATCTGGGGCCCTGGAGGGGCTGTTTTTTGAAGTAATGCCTCTCCTCAAAATGCGATACAAGTTTCAAATAGATAGACCAGGGGGTCCAATTCTATGAACCGCAAAAGAAGGTGCCCCTATCCTTCATTATTTCTAATGTAGGGAAGGCATTTACAAGGTGTGCGGTTCCTTTAAATGTGATGGCCAGAACTCTCTTTGGAGTTCAGTTGTGCTTGTCACAACTTTGCTTATGGCTCCACCCCCAATGTCTCCTGAGTCCACCCCCAAAGTCCCCAGATATTTCTTGAATTGGACTTGGCAACCCTAAAAGGCAATCCTGTGGATATGAGGGTCCAGGGTCATGAAGGTCATTCTATGTGATTGCCAGTTGCTTGAACTGAACCTAGTAACTAATGGACAGCCAATGGAGTAACAGCAGAATGAGCTTAATATGCAAGCACCGTCTAGGTTCTGATAATAACTGAGCTACACCACTAACTGGAGTTTCCAAGTTGTTTTTTGTGGGGAGTCCTATATAGAGTGCATTATTGTAATTTTGGAAGGTATCCAGGTAGCCAGATCAGTTGAATCAAGGTAGGGAGTCATTTTCCAGGCTAAACTAATTTGAAGGAAGGTCTTTTTTTTTTTCTTTTTTTTTTTGCTGCTGCTGCTGCTGCTGTTGCTGCATGAATTTGCTTCTCCGGAAGTAATGTTGGGTTCAATATAATTCCTACAGTTCTTGAAAAGAAAGCAAGGTATGACAAGATAGCAGGCTGATGCATGCTTATAGGCAGTGCTGCTTAGGAGAGAGTGAGCTAGCTGTACTGACTGATAGTTCATGGAACTCACTCTGATTGGAGAACTGCAGTTAACTGTAGAGGGGGGGATGACAGGCAGTTGGTGAGTTGGTTGGAAAAGAGAGTGGTGGCTTGGGAGACACTCTAATGTGAGAGGAGTCTAAAAAGCAATCTGTTTCAGAGCCAGTGTGGTGTGGCATTGGAAAAAGGATAGACTCTGGAGGAGATTGTTCCAATAGTTTAAACTGTCTCTGTCTAAAACAAAGAAACACAATCTGAGAGGAGAATTAGTTCTCCATTTATAAGCTTAATATCCAGTGTAAAGAGACTGTAAATCTGGAAGATAAGGATTTGGCAAATGGTTTGAAGTGGCATTGAAAGGCCCTAAACCTGTCAAAAGCCTAGGTTATTGATCTAAAGGGTCTAGTAGGGAAACCCTAATCGTCAACATAAAGGGATAAAGCTGAGTACATTCTCAAGTCTGTGGGACTGACCAATATTAAATTCAAAAGGAACCATAAGGAAATCAAGAACATGTAGTATCTAAGAAAAGGCATTGTAACATCTGTAATATAATGAAAGCAAAACAACTCTTGTGTATTCAGCACCATAAGATGCAGTTCTGTAAATATATTTAAATTCCTGTCTACCACTTCCGCATCCTAACACTATGTAAATATCGATTCCCTTCCCTGCCAGTATGTTCAAATAAATCTGAAAACTGTTTAAATCAGTAAGTGCAACTAGAATGCCATTTCTGATGGGGGGGGGCAGGATATTGGACAACTGATGCAACATAAGGGTGATTGTTTTAGAGGTGATTAATAAAACAGTCACCTTGTTACACAAGGGTCAGTTGAACTCCATCAGAAATGGGAAGGACAGTGTACTCAGTCATTCCAATCAACATTACCTCCATCTTTTCAGGATTCCATTCCCTGCCAGTTTCACTTTGTTCACCATTTAACCACAGCAGTCAGGCAGGGGCTCCAGACCTCTGCTACATTCTTAGGAGATTTGGATAGAGACATAGAACTGAGAGCAATCAGCATACCGATGGCATCCAGTTCCAAAACTACAAATGAATTATCCTAAGGGCTTTACCCACAGATCAAACAGCTTAAGCCTGGTCCATAAGGAACAATTTAAACCAATCCAAAGTACAATGCCTGATAGCTACTTCTGCCTCCAGATGTTTCAACAGGATATCATGGTTTACTGTATCAGCATGATCCTTGCATGACTTCATTTCTATCCTTACATAAAAGGACAAGGATCCAAAGCACAAGTAGTAGCTTTGAGAGATACCAAGATTTTGTTAATATCCATCAAGGTAGTGAATACTGCCAAACTGCTCTTGTAAATTATACCGATAAGGAGCCCCTTCACATCTTGCATACCAGCAAATCAAGCAGAGCATGGCATGCATGCCTGGAATGTATGCCAAGTCCCTCTTTGCTATGGATGCATGTACGTCACCATAACAATATTAGTTTCCATTACATGCATGTACAATTTTTATGCATTGTAAAATGAGTACCCAACTTTGCTGGGGGTAAAGCATAGATGACTGGGGAAGGCAATAACAAACCACCCCGTAAAAAGTCTGCCAAGAAAATGTAACAATGCGACATCACCCCATGGGTCAGTAATGACTTAGTGCTTGCACAGGGGACTTCCTTTACCTTTTTATAAAATAGCAATGCCTAAATCGTCTTGAAATAAAGTAATACGACCAATGAACACTAGATGGAGCCAATGGACAGACCTGATTTAAAGCTTCCCGGAGTTTCCTGTTTTACATCTCACCTTCAGCACCTTCATTTAACATTACCGTTTCCCTTATCGGTGGGGCTTTGCTTTATCCCAGTTGTAGCATGAATGTCCAGTGGATATCTCTCCACTGGAGAGAAAAGAGAACTAAAGGTGGCCCTCGCAGAGTTGTTGAAATGAAAACAACAAAATCTCCTTGTATAAATGGTGCTGGAAAGTGCTGCCAGGTCAATTTATGGCAACCCTGTAGGGTTTTCAAGGCAAAAGACAAACAGAGGTGGTTTGCTCTCGCCTACCTTGGACATAAAACCCTTGACTTCCTTAGTGGTCTTCTTTCCAAGTACTAACCAAGCCCAGGCCAGCCCTGCTTAGCATCCAAGTGTTGAAAAGATCAGGCCTTCCTAGCCCCCCCCCGCCCCCGCCCCAAGTTATGGTTTGTCTCTGAATACAGTAGGCAAAAATCTGAATGTGCTTAGAATGGGAAACCCACCGAGGCTGTTTCTAGCCAGTTTATTGGGGGGGGGGGGGGGTTCCTTCAAAGTTCCTTACTATTAGGGTTTTTTTTTAAAATCTCTGATCCTTCAACCCAACAAAACGTCAGTCCTGCACTTACTAGTTCAGTGTGCAATTAACATGGCTTTTGTATTGACTTTAACAAATTCTGGCTTTGTGCCTCTCTCTAGATTTTGCAATCTGAATTTTTGTTTGTTTTGCTCAGTGTTTGCATAACTAGGATAATGCTGGTCCAGTTTCCCTCTCTGGCTTGTTGGTTTCTGCTGACAAGCATCTGATGGGAAAAGAAGGGTGAGACCTATGAAATAAGAAAAGATAAACAGGGATAGGAAGCTGTCACTAAGTAATTGACCCAGCTTGGTTTTTGACAAGCATCATTCTGCTAGGCGTTTATTTTTTCATTCCTAATAATAGCTGTGAACACCACAGTGGATGCTGTTAACTTTTGGAAGATGCTCTGTCAGCATGATTCTTTCAAAGGCAAGAAAAAAGGCCTCAAGAGATGGTGGAAGGCAACTGGTGAGTGTGCAAGAGAACAGGACAGAAACGTGACCTACCCACTCCCAGTGCAACCAGCTGCCTGTTTTTATAATGCTATTGCTAGACTTAATAGCAACATTAACCTGGTGCTTCCTTTCCCTGCAGATCCTCAAATGCCATCCATCCTCACAGTCAGCAGCTTCCGTTCTGTGGTATATATTGTCCAAACAAGACAGTAAGATGATGTGAGCAGACATAAATCAGGCCTGAAACAGAAAACATGTTGAAGCCAGTGAGGGAAAACATGAGAACATAAGAGAAGCCATGTTGGATCAGGCGAATGGCCCATCCAGTCCAACACTATGTGTCATACAATGGCCAAAAACCTGGTGCCCCCCCCCGCCAAGCACCACGAATACAGAGCATCACTGCCCCAGACCAGTGTTCCATCTATACCTTATGGCTAATAGCCAGGGAGGGACCTCTGTTCCATATGTTTATCTAATCCCCTCTCGGAGCTGCTTTTGCTTGTAGCTGCCACCACTTCTTGTGACAGTGAATTCCATGTGATAATTCTCCTTTGGGTGAAGAAGTACTTCCTTTCATCTGTTCTAAAGAAGTACTTCCTTATATCCAGGGCTGTTTTTTGTAGAAAAAGCCCAGCAGGAACCCATTTGCATATTAGTCCACACCCCCTGACATCACCATTGTTTCATGCAGGGCTTTTTTATAGAAAAAGCCCAGCAAGAACTCATTTGCATATTAGGCTGCACCGTCTGACACCAACCCAGCCGGAATTGCGTTCCTGATCAAAAAAAGCCCTGCTTATATCTGTTCTGAAGAACCTTGAAATCTCTCTGGATGCTCCCTCTGACAGTAGCTGAACAAAATTAATCAAATACAAAAGAGAGCTGGAGCTAGTAATCATAGGGCTGGAATTCATTAACAATGAAGAATGACAAGTGATGATGTGAATGGGTGGGAGCCAAAGATATATTTGATTCATTTAACAAAAAAACCCCAACATATTTATGAAAGTATTACCCAGATGCTGCGTGCTTTCTGCAGACATCCAGAATTCTCCCAGAATGTTGCTGTGGTAGCATGAAGATCTTTAACCCCTTGTCCTTAAAAGCCATTAAGCTTTCTTTTTTAACAACTTAATGCCAGTTCTTTGGTGGAGCCTGAAATGTCTGAAGACTTGATTATCAAGAGTGCTTCACTAAACGGGTGCCTGTTCTTCTATGATTTCCTAACCTGCCTACAATGGCTTTTCAATGTCATGCCTATCAGTTCATTCTGTGAACAAACCCAAATATTTGCACTCTGTGAATAGAGGGCTGAGTTTTCGCGTGCATTAATTCAGGGTTAAGTAAAATGTCAGGAACATTTCCCAAACTTAATCGCGTTCCGCAATCAAATAAACAGCAAAGAGAGATTCTGCAAGCACCTTCTTTGGATGTTTTCAAGGAAAGGTTCAAAGGGTACCAGTCCCTTCTCAGCCATATATTTCCTGGCAATGCACACCCAGCTCCCTCAGGGAAGAATTACAAAGCACAGCAATGGATGTATACAATTTGAACCCTAGTGCCAGTGAGTGCACTAGCCATGTTTCATTAAAGTACATAATCTTCTGAGCTCAGGTAAAACCAATTCAGTGTGTTTAGGGTCATGCACAGCCCTGAACCCTGACTGGCTGAAACCAGTAAGCAATGTAATACATTAGATCAGTTTTTCAAATATTGTTTAGTTGACTCTTTTGTTACAATAAAAATAGACAAAAGTAAGTTTATTTTGATAAATATGCATGCCACACTTTAAAAAAAACAATCAGAGGAAAAACAACTGGTGTTCATTCTCTAACTACTATTTATGTTATTTGCATTCTGAATACAAAATGCTAGCAGGTCCTGGAGTTTAATATCTCAATTCATGCAAAGTCAATGTTGCCATTTTGATTCATGATTCTGGGAAATCTTTCTTTAGCAGAAGTTCTTTGATCTGCAATCCAATGCAGAATTCCAGGAAAACATTTTCTAGAGAAATTTCTTTCCAATACAGTCTACTCAAAACGGTGTCCATATTACAGATGTCTCTTGATCAGCATGTAATGGGACTTTTTGTAGATGATTCCAAGTTAAGTCGTCCCGTCTACTGTTTTCTCCCTTCCTTTCTCAAACAGTGTAAAAATTCAGGTTACCTTAAGCAGGGTAAATTCTGTTGGAGGAAAGGGCATCTGAGATCTAAGGTACCTTTATATGAAAAATCTGTTTATTTACATATTGAGACTCTGAGAATAAATGACGGGCAATTAAACAACCAGCACAAAACAATGCTATTCCAGAAGTTTACCAGTCAAGAAGTTTAGAATAAGAGATTTCCTTTAGCCCAACTTGAAATTCCATAATTCAACCTAATCAATATAAAATTGTTTCAGAAGAAAACAACCCCCCCACACACTCTTTTATCTTGCATAAGGGTTTCATTGATGGCAGGATTGTTGTAAATGAACTGTATGCATGTTTTCATTGGGGCAATGTGTTAAAGATGATTATCTAAATAATAATTATTTTTGCGGTGTTAATTAAACAAGAGAAAGTTTATCTGCATTGAATTCATTTAGAATGGTATTTGTTATCATGATTACCTCATACAATAAATACACCAGCTATTTTAAGCCAACCAAACAGGCAGGGGGAAAAAAGAATGTATGAGTGAAAATCCACTGGAGTGAGAGCCTTTGCAAATACACAACAAATGAAAGCTCTATCAACAAAACAATTGCTCAGTCTAAAATTTAATACATATCTTTGATATTTTACAGCTTCCCATATCAATCCTTTCTTATCTGACTTATTTATTTAGAGAACTGGTACACTGCTCCAGAAACTACATATGGCTTGGCCAATATACACATGTATCACCTAAGAGAGTCTCTTCCCTGAACCTCTTGAGAATAATATTTTGTGTACACATTCAGGACAATTAAGGCATGGTGAAACAGCATTTCTTCTTCTCTGTCCCTATCAGTAGCTATATGACAATATGAATTGTGCAATGATATTTATTCTAATGTAATAAACCCCCCAATGCAAGAATGTTCTAGAGCTTGTTCCACTACTACTGAAAGTTCAGACTTTCCCAATTATTGGACATATGAAGCTGCCTTCTATTGATTCAGGCTTAGACCACTGGTCTGGATAAGCTACTCTGTCTCACAGGGGCTCTCCAGAGTCACAGGAAGTTGTATCACTTCCTATTGGTTCCTTTTAACCGAAGGTGCCAGGGACTGGGACCTTCCGTGTGCACAGCAAGTGCTCTGCCACTAAGCCATGGCCCTTCCTCTTCAGCATTTTAAGAGTAAGGTATTCAGGCACTGTTTTTATGGCCTGTAACATCCTCTTCATTTGATTTTAAACCATGTGTATGACTTAAGTGAGATTAGCAAGGGCATCTGGATCCTGTTCTTAACCATTATTAAAAACATATTTATGGTCTGAGCGAGATACAACCGTAACTATATTCATGATATTACAATGTCATAGTGAAGAAGAAAAGCTGGGTTTTATATCCTATTTTTCTCTATCCTAAGGAGCCTCAAAGCAGCTTGCAATCACTTTCTCTTCCTCTCCCAACAACAACATAAACACATAAGAAGAGCCCTGCTGGACCATTTAGTCCAGTATCCCAACTCATACAGTGACTAATCAGTTCCTCTGGAGGGCCAACAACAGGGACACAGAGACCAAGACCTTCCACTAATGTTGCTCCCCAGCTCTGGGATTCAGAGGTTTAGTACCTTTGAATGCAGAGGTTTCCCTCAGCCACCATGGCTAGTAGTCACTGATAGACATATCCTCTATAAATCTATCTAATTCACTTTTAAAGCTGTTTATTCCTCTGACCATCATTACATCCTCTGGCAGCAAATTCCACATTTTAATAACTCTGTATAAAGAAGTAAACAGTCACCTTGTGAGGTAGAAGGGGCTGAGATAGTTCTGAGAGAACTGTAACTGACCCAAGGTCACCCAACTGGCTGCATGTGAAGGAGTAGGGAATCAAACCCAGTTCTCCACATTAGAATCCGCTGCTCTTAACCAATACACCACACTGGCTCTCTCAAGAGATATTTTAAGTAATTATACATTGTTATATTCTGAAGTAGATCTATATATCCAGATGTATATAATCTTACATGCTAGATAATAATGTAATAGATATACACAGTTTCCTTGCAAATTTGTATAGCAAAGAAATGATATTAATTCTTGTTGCATTTATAGTTGGGATTTTTAAAAAGCATGGCCTATTTTCTTTCCCTAATAGAAACCTGAGTCTTGGACATTTTGATACAGATTAATTTTGCTGCTTTGTATTGAAAATAATGACTCAGATACTAAGGGTACTCTTCCACTGCTTTGACAGCATTTATAGCACTTCCACTAACAGAGGAAGGGGCAATTTTGCCAATTCTTCTCTTCCACTGCTGCAGATCCTTTACTTTGCCTTCCGTACGCTGTGAGAATCCCCAGGAGTAGAACATGGGAGGGATGGCTCAGTGGGCTAAAAGTGGGAGAGGGGAGGAAGCAAAGTCCTATTGCACAAACGTCAATCCACTGATTTACTTCTTTCATACCCTGCTCTTCTCCCCAAGGGGGATCCAAACCTATTACGGTAATCGCATTCTCCTCTCCTCCTTTTTATCCTCGTAATAACACTTTGAGGTAGACTGCGAGTGTATGTGACTGGCCCAAGATATCCCAGCAAGTTTCCATGGCAGAGTGGGGACTGCAACTTGGGTCTCCCAGATCCTAGTCTGATACTCTATCCATTCCCCATGCAGAGTCTCTTGTGGTCCAGTTCACTCTTACTAAGGCTTAATGTCCATGTGAAAAATTAGGATCTAGGATCCTGAGGTTGTGGAATGAACCATCCCACTTCAGAGTGCAGGTGAGGAGTTATGTGCTCCCGCCCCCCCCCCCCCCCCACAAAAACGTTCCAGTCTAAAAAACTGAACACATCAAGGAGAAAGGTTCTAGCCCAGGGGTATCAAACATGCAGTCTGGGAGCCAAATCAGGCCCTCGAGCAACTGGCTGTCATCTGCTTCCTTCTCCCTCTCTCTTGCTTCCTTCTGCATAACAGTTTACTTAGCAAGGCTTGTGCAGCTGCACAAGAGCTACAGAGCAAAACCTCCATTTCCTCCATTGGCTGAGGCTCCTCCATTGGGGAGGAAGGGGGAAAGCAGTGTTTGGTTTTCCAGGCTTTTTCAATTGCACAGCAGAGCTACTGAATCAAGCCTCTCTTTATTCTATTGGCTGAGGCTTCTCCTCGTCTCCTGGGGAGGGAAGGAAAGAGCCAGAGCTTCCTCTGCCCAGTTCCCTGGTTCGCATAAGAGAAGCCATGTTGGATCAGGCCAATGGCCCATCCAGTTCAATACTCTGTGTCACACAGTGGCCAAAAAAAACCCCATGTCCATCATGAGGTCCATCAGTGGGGCCAGGACACTAGAAGCCCTGCCATAGGAGAAATATAAAGAAAGCACCTTTAAGACCAACAAGTGCTAATGTTTTAAGTTTATAAAATATATATATATATATTTAATTGTGTTTGTCTGTGTCCTTATAAAGTTTATATCTCTGCTACTTAATCTTAAATAGGTACACACATGGCTTGGCCTGACATGGCCCAGCCCAACTCAACAAGGCCCGGTCCAACAAGGACTCATTTATGTCAGATCTGGCCCTCATAACAAATGAGTTTGACACCCCTGTTCTAGTCTATGCATGCATGCTATGCTAATTTTCCCTTTATGGGGATTTGTTCATATATGAAAACTCTAAAAATGTAATCTCTTCCTGACAATCTGCAGTGGTGCAGCCCTTCTACCATCCCAACCCTCTGCTACCTCATTACCACTGCATTCTGCTGCAGGTGGAGACTAGGCCTTTGTCAGCACAGCAAGTGGTCCAGGAATCCCTGAAGCTGTAGCACAGTAGTGTAGACCACATTTGTCCGTGGGATGACAAGCCACCGTTAAGTCTCATGTAAGAGCAAGATACAACCTTAATGCATGTTTTTAAAAAGGATCAGCATTTGTCTGTGTGGTGTGCTTTCACACTCAGAATCAGAATTCATCTCCACAAGTCCATTTAGCCTGCATTTGGACTCTGAAGTTCAAGAAATCGTAATTCAATTATGCAAGGACAAGTCTAGCACTTTAAGAAGAAAGTGCCATCCAGTCAAAACTGACTCATGAAAACCCCATCCACGGGGCGTTCCAGGAGGGAGATGAGCAGAAGCATTTTGCCACCGCCCTCCTCTGAGAAGCAACCCTGGTTTTCCTTGGTGGTCTCTCATCTAAGTACTAACCATGACCAATGCTCCTTAGCTTCCCAGCTCTGATGAGCTCAGGTTAAGCTGGGCTATTTTGGCACTTTAGGAGAAGCACACGTTTGTAAAGCAAACTTCTTTGCACGTGTTCAGTAACCAGAACCAGGATCAGTGAACAAGTGATCTAGCAGCATCTGATGCTTTGGCACAGATGAAGCTACGTGGTGTGGACCTCATTCATCCATTGAATGGGAGACCACCACACATCCCATGTAGGAGTAAGATACAAGTTTAATAAATATTTGTCTGGCTGAACATCCAGAATATCTTAAAGGAATAACACAGCAACCTCCACTGACAAGTGGCAGAAAAAAGTTCAAGTATTGTCCAGGCAGAACATGTCCTTGAGGACTACCACACCAGCCACAGAAGTACTGTCCACCTCCATGGAGTGACTAGGGCCCTGGGAGACTGATTTCAGCACTTTCTTTCCAAAGAGCTCCCTAACGCCCTGACGGTACTTGGGGTCCCAGATGCTATAGATGGCCACATTCCAGCAGCTGTTGGAAGTAAGGATCCAGAAAGCATAGAAGGAGAAATGGCACCACTTGTGACCCATCACAGAACCCACCACAAATATAGCAATGGGGCTGAAGGCAGCTGCAAAAGCAAAAGTCAATATGCCAATGGTTTTGGCTGCATTAATGTCTGAGAAGGAGAGCTGGCTGCCTCCCTTTGACTCTACCCCTAGCTGTTTCCGGGTTTTGCAGTACTGGTGGAGGGCACCAAAAGTGACAACGTTGATGACTAAAGTGCTACCCAAGAGGGAGAAATCAAAGATTGGATACAGCAACATAATATTCCAATGGGACTGAGGTGGTTTGTTTGGCAGAAACTCATAGGTGCACAGATTGCTGCAGGTATTGTACTGGAGAATAATGTCTGGGGAGGCAAGCATGGGGATCACTGCCATGCAGAAACTCAAGGCCCAGGTGACAAGGATGAACCAAACAGTCCTGCGTTTGGTGATTACCACTTTCTTGTGCAAGGGTTTCAACACTGCTATGCTCCTCTCCACGGAAAGCAGAAAGATGGTGGTGATGGAGACAAAGGTGGAGCCGGCAAAGAGGGGCCCGATGATATAGCAGGTCAGCTCACTGGACTCAACAGTCTCTTGCTCAATCCCATAAACCAACCTGTTCACCTCCTTGTATACGGAGTAAGGCACTACCATGACTCCTACGATGAAGTCAGCTAGGGCTAAAGAGGCCTTCAGGTAGCCTTGGGGGCTTCGGAACTGCTTGACACGAAGGAAGACCAGGAGGCTCACCGCATTGCCAAGGCTGATGGCGATGATCAGGAGGACCATGAGCGTGACCTTGCAGACACCCCAGGCAAAATCCTGGCTGTAGAGGGTGCAATTGGGGCTGCTGCTGCTATTTCCCAACATTGACCAGGTTGTCTTTGCTTCCAAAGGCAAGCTGGGTGGGTGGCAGAGTTACAATCCGGACTTTCCCCTTCTAGAGTTCCATAGCAGCCATTCAAGAGGCTGTTTCTTTATCCAGATGCCAGCAGCTGACTCTCCAAACCTGGTGGTCCAAGAAGGCAAGGAAACAGCTGCACGAATCATCCAAGTGGGAGTCCATGTATCAATCTGCAAATGGTTCACAACATTAAATCAGGTTGAATAAGTCTCAACTTAGAAGCCACATCCCATTGCTTTGGAAAACAGGGCAATCTAGCTCCTTATTCCACACATTTCTGAGTTTCTGCGTGCATTAATTGGCAGCAAATATTTATATGCAAATATTGTAGGTTTTGTTTCTAGCCTTGATTCAGTTAGAGTTTCCAAGAGCAAAGGAGACTCTGAGGCACTTCATGCTGCACGGCTATATTTAGATACCAACAAATGTTGCAGCTGTAAATATTGCCATTCTACAGAAGGCAACCAATTGTATCTAGACCTCTGCTTAGAAAATGACAAAAAAAACCAAACAAACCCTTATCCGCAGTCTATCAATTGGTCTCAGGTAAAAATCCCTTTATCAGTCCAAGCCTTCCATAAAAAAAGATTTCTTCTTAATTTGTAGGTCTAGATAGGGTAATGATGTTAATGTAGCATTTTAAAATGGATCAAATTGATATTGTCATCCCATTATACATCACTGTTCTCTAACTTGTAGAAACTTCCGGAGGAATGGGATCCACTCTAGCATACATAGACCCTAATGCATTCCACTTAGAGAGAGGCATCAGACAAGAGGCCTCCAAAAGAGGCCGCCCCCCCCCCCACACACACACAAAAAAACCATGTTTAGGATAAACTGGATGCCACAGCAACTCTTTAGCAAAGAGTTGAGTAAAGTGTCTAACTGATGGCATTGTGACTCGCGGGTCTTTGGGTGTGTCTAGTCATTCAGTTTTTCTGGGAAGAAAGGATTACTCATATCAGTTTTATATTAAAATACTCACTGGTCTTTGAGGACTCTTACGTCCTTTTAAACTCTTTTGCTATCTCTTGGAAGCTAACCAATAATCAATGAAAATGGACCCTCCATACCTTTACTATAGCTAAAAGACTCATATTACAACATTGGAAAGATAAAAGCCCACCTCTGGTAAATCCATGGACTGAGGACTTTAGAACACTACCATTTGAATGCCCAGTGTATTCCCAACATTCTCACCAATCCTACCTCAGGGGAGTCTCGAATACTTCGGGTGCCACTGGATCTGGCTGAAGTCAAGTTTCCGTCCCGTTTTGGGAGCCACTTGGTGTGGTCTGGGAGAGGTTTCACTGCCCTTTGCTCAGAGCTGGTGTCTCAGGGGTGAGTCGCCACAGCTGGAACGCCGGTCGCAGCTGTAGCCTCCTCCAAATTTGGGCGATTGCCTTCCGCGTCGTTGAGTTACATAGTGAAGTGCTCCCTCCTTCGTTCCAAAGGAGCCCCCGGCCCTCGCTCTCACGCAGACACCCGGGGGCAAGAAGAGCAGCGGGGAGAACCATCCGTCACCTAAGCTTTGCGGCGCCGCAGGAAGGTCGCGCCCCTCGGGGGTCTCTCGCCACCATTGCTTTGCTCTCGCTCTCCAACTCCCTCGCCAGGCTGCAGCGCAAACCCCGCTCTGCCCTCCAGCCGGGCAGCGGCGGAGCTCGACGGCTGGCGAAGGAGACGCGTCCTGTGGAGCCCTCCTGAAGCTCTGCTTTCCAGCCGAGCAGCCAAACACGTCCAACAGGCTGCAAACCCCAACGGGAACTCAAGCACGTGGGGCTGCTCGGCTAAAGTCAACGCGCCCTCCGGCTGCCCAGCCCAAAGCAATCCATCCACCCGGCTGCTTTCCAGCCGGTCTCGTTAAGACCCCGGCGACCTCGGCGCGCTCTCCTACTAGTGAGGCCTTCTTGGCGGGTGTCTCCACACGGGCCACGCCCCCCAGCCCGCTTACTGAAGGCAGGAGAGGCTGCTGGAGCCGGGAGCTCTCCCACAGTCTCGCTTGAGCCGCTGCCTGGGCAGGTGGGCGGCTTGCGGGGCGTGCGCGGCAGAGCTGCTTCCTCGGCGTCCACGAGGAGGAGAAGGGAGAGGGGGTCGGCGGGGGACCGGACCCTCTGCGCTCGTTAGCATCCCCAAGGGCTGGATCAGGGCCGAAAGCAGACGCGACCGTCGAGAGTTCCTCGTCTGCAGCGCCCAGGGAGTTTTTAGGCTCTTTAAGTTCACGGACCCGGAACTCCATGGGTTGGGGATTGATTGATTGAGCAAAGATTTTACTGGTTTAAATGTGTTAAAGCAATGTGTTCGAGCAAAGATTTTACTGGTTTAAATCTACCTCGGAAGCAGAGAAGCGTTAGGCCATATCCCCGATCCTCCAGATTTTCCAGTTAAGGGAGAAATGCTGCTCAGACAGTTTACAAAAGATGATCTGACTCCAGTGGGAACAAGAGAAAGAAACTTTACGTACAAAAATGTAGGCACAGTTAATTTACTGTGAACGGATTAACTTTGCTACATACATCTCTAAGCCCATGTAGCAGCAGGGCCAGCCCCCCACCCCTGCACTGATATGGTCACTGAGTCACATGGGGGGCGCCCAGTTTGGCAGAAGGCAAACAGGAGGCAAGCAAGGGCCAAAGAGGCTCGGCATCTAAATGCCAACTTCCCCTCCTAGATCCTCCTGTATGCAGAGTTACAATATCCAGCACCCCATCCAATAGCACATGCAAAAGTCCTCAAATTTCAGCTTATTTCTTCATTTTTCAGATCTGTCTCTTGACAAGGCTGGGTCAGGATGTCAGCCACCATCTCTTCTTTCAAAGAGTTGGTTTTTATACCCTACTTTTCTCCAACTTTAAGAAGTCTCAAAGCAACTTCCAATCACCTTCCATTCCTCTCCCCACAACAGGCACCTTGTGAAGAAGATGGGGCTGAGGGAATTCTGAGAGAGCAGTGACTGGCCCAAGATCACCCAGCAAGCTTTGTGTGAAGGAGTGGAAAATCAAATCTGGCTTTACGGATTAGAGTCCTCTGCTCTTAACCACTGAACCATACTGAACAGTACTCCCTCTGTTACGCACCTTCTCAGTAAGGTCTCCTCTCGCCAATGTGCTTATTGTGGGCTTTTTCTCATCTACTCCAAAGTCCTTTAGTAAATGGTCTACCCACAACACTTCTCTGCATGCTTCAGCAGATGCTATATATTCAGATTCATTTTTATTTATTCGGGATTTGTATCCCGCCCTTCCCAGGAGTGGCTCAGGGTGGCTTCCAACAATAACAATTTAACAATTTAAATATAAACAATTAAATACTTCACATTTAAACATTAAAACCAATACATTTCAATTCATAAAAACAATGCAGCTTAAAACCAATTCATTGGAAGACAGACTTACTGTAGTTTGCTTTCCACTGGCCCAGGGGATTGGTACACCACTATACAGGAACAAGTACTCATTTGTGGATTTTTAGAAGAAGAATGGCAGATTTATACCCCGCCATTTTCCCTGAATCAGAGACTCAGAGTGGCTTACAATCTCCTATATTTTCTCCCCCCACAACAGACACCCTGTGTGGTGGTTGGGGCTGAGAGGGTTCTCACAGCAGCTGCCCTTTCAAGGGCAACCTCTGCCAGAGCTATGGCTGACCCAAGGCCATTCCAGCAGGTGCAAGTGGAGGAGTAGGGAATCAAACCCGCTTCTCTCAGATAAGTGTCCATGCACTTAACCACTACACCAAACTGACTCTTATAGTCAAGCTGTCTCTTGCTCAATCTGCATCCATGTTGTACCAACTCATTTTGGATTACTGGTGGATGGCAATTTTAGTTTCAAATCCAAAGTTCCTTCTAGCTCTCTAAAGGTAAAAAGTAGTCCCCTGTGCAAGCAGCAGTCATTTCCAACTCTGGGGTGATGTCATAGCATGACATTTTCATGGCAGACTTTTTTTATGGGTTGGTTTGCCATTGCCTTTCCCAGTCATCTACACTTTACCCCCAGCAAGCTGGGTACTCATTTTACCAACCTTGGAAGGATCAAAGGCAGTCAACCTTGAGCCAGCTACCTGAACCCAGCTTCCACTAGGATCAAACTCAGGTTGTGAGCAGAGCTTGGACTGCAGTATTGCAGCTTACCACTCTGGGCCATGGGGCTCTGTTTTAGATATCTAGACACCCTTTTTATTGCAACCCACCCTTTCTTGCTTAGGTCCACTTCTTTTTCTACTAAGGATCCCAACATTGGTTGCACTATTGGGTCTGCTAGTGGCAGTTAGGTATAGAAGTTTTCTTATGGCTCACTTATTTTGGTGTTTTTAAGAGAGTCAGTTTCCATAGGTGGTGTCACTGTGTTGACATTTTCAATTATTTTCTGTCTCTGGTTTAGGAGAGATGTGCCCTCATCTTTCCCTTTCAATTTGTATGCCCAGGTAGTAAGAAACATCTTCTAGCTGCTTAATTTCTACTTCTCTATTTAGGCACTCTACCACACTGTTATAGTCTGTTTGCCTATAGTCTATTTGCCTAACTCAGAATCAAGTAATCAACATAACTAGGGAATAAAAGTGCAATGTACATCTTTGTGTTTGGTGTACAGACATGAATCTGCTTCTCTTTGCCTGAAGCCTTGTACTATGAGCATTGTGTGTAATTTTTCATTCCAGGCATGTGCTGCCTGTTTTAATCCATACAGCTCCTACAGTTTGCAGGCTACATTTGGTTGTTTGGGATCTGTCTATCCTGGATTGGGTATGGAGGTGGTGGTAGATATGCTGGATGAATTAATTTGAGGTAATAGCCCAGGCTAGCCTGATCTTGTCAGGTCTCAGAAGCTAAGGGAGTCATCCCTGGCCACCATTTGGATAGGAGACCTCCAAGAAATACCAAGGTCATGATGCAGAGGTAGGCAATGGCAAAACACCTCTGACCATTTCTTGCCTTGAAAACTCTACAGGGTCGCCATAATCAGTTGTGACTTGATAGCACTTTCCACAAAAAAGAAAAAAGTCAAAAGGAGGCAGGCCCATTCATTCATTCATTCATTCATTCATTCAATTAGATTTATATCCTACCCATTCTATGAAGAGTCAAGGTGGCTTAGTCGGAACACACTTTCTGTTGGAGTCTGCTCTTAGGAAAGATGAAAAACTGCCTAGGAAACCATGTGTGTGAATGGCAGTCCCAGAGAATTCTGTGGAGGTATAAGCTCATGTAGCCTTCTCCTGTAGTTCTTAGGGCACTCCATGAGTATATGAAGTTGGTGTAGTGGGTCAGACTCTTGATCCACCTAGAAAGGCCTTTCTCAATACTTTATCTGGGAGAACCGGGTTTGATTCCCCACTCCTCCGCTTGCATCTGCTGGACTGGCCTTGGGTCAGCCATAGCTGTCACAGGACTTGTCCTTGAAAGGGCAGCTGCTGTGAGAGCCCTCTCAGCCCCACCCACCTCACAGGGTGTCTGTTGTGGGGAAGAAGACATAGGAGATTGTAAGCCACTCTGAGTCTCTGATTCAGGGAGAAGGGTGGGGTATAAATCTGCAGTTCTTCTTCTTCTGTGTACCTTCTGCATGCAAAATATATGTTCTGCCACTAAGCCATCATGCCTGGCAGTGTAGGTGTGCTGCAGGGATCTTTTCCATTGCAGAAAGGAATATTTCATATTTTCTAATATAGGTTGGAAATAGCAGGGCATCTCCTGATGCAAGGAGAACATTGTTAATTTTTTTATGTGATTATGTCTATATATGTGGATGAGCGCAAGCAAAAAATTCACTTGTGGAAGGTTGTTTGACAATTATTTATCATTTTATAAATCTGCTGTTTATAATGCCTTTAAAAAGGTTCCATCTGTCATCTTGAAGCTAGTACAAAAATAATTATGCACTGCATAATGTTAGTTCCTGATTTCAGCTCTCTGTGCACAGTGGGTTTGTTTCCTATGAATAATATTCAAGTCATTTATGGGATGTTGTTTTGCTGATATATATTCACAGCTGCCCCTACTTTTTGAAATATATTGGGCTGTTCAAAGATATTGATATTGTTTACTTTGGTGTCTGCTAAGGTCTGTTGCTCTCCCCCCCTCAACTAATTTTGGTGCCCTCTTCTCTTTTGCTTATGGCTTTACTAGATGCACATAGACACAATATACACAGGCAGAGGTACTGTATGACTGCTTTTCACATACCCTGGGTAGCCTCCTTTGTCACTAGCATTTCTGACTGGGCAAAACCAGTGTTTTTCAATGAGTCGTGCTCACTGAAGTGCTAGTGGCTGAGGATGCAGGCTGTGCATCAGCATTTACAGAATGCCATCATAGGATCCAAGCCATTATGCTTTCTTTATTGCACATACCAGAGGAGTAGCTGAGTCAGTCCTTTGCAGCAAAACCAAAAAGGAGTCTTGTGACACCTTCAAGATTAACAGATTTATTGTGGCATAAGCTGTTTTTGTAGATTGCAGCCCATGTCGTCAGATGTATGTCTTGTATCCTTGGTTGGCAAGTATATCTCAATATAAGCATAGAGGGAAAACAATCATTAGCAACATGGATAGATCCTGTGAATCAGTTCTGCAAATGGCAGAGCCTTTGTCTGGTGCAGGGAATATTTCCCCAGGAACATTGGCCTGGCAGAAGAGGTATATTTCTCCGGAAGGCTTGTTGCACCATAGGAAGGCTCTCAACAAGATTGCTATTTGTGAAGATGCAGCAGAGGAAAGGGGAACAATATGAAAAAGCTGCCTTGCATCTTTAATCAGGGATAAAAGCAGGAGATGTGTGTGTGCTTACCTAAACATCTGCTGTTCTCCCTGATTAGGGAGGGACCCAAAGCAGCTTTTCACACACACACACACAGCTGCTGCGAGTCCAGAGTATTTATTATTTCTATGCCGCCCCTCCAGCAAACCTGCTTGAGGCGGGTTACAAGTAAAATATAATAAAAACATCGATAAAATTATTTAAAAATTAATGAATTACTAACATATTTAAAAATAGCATTGGAAAAATACTGACCTTGATAGACCAGTCATCTGACTCAGCATGAGGCATGCATTCATGTGAAAATGTTTACATGAGAATTACACAGATAATCCACGTTAGTTTTGTAAAATTATCCATCTGTTGCTGACAAAATGGTGTGCATTATGGAGGGCCACTTTTGGATACCATATGGATAATTATGAAGAACTGAGCTCCTCTGAGCAATTGTACGAAGCATTGGAGGGACTTGTTTTACACTCAATATCTGATTTCCGCCAGAAATTATTCCAGTTTATGTGCTCTGACACTGATGGTACATTTTCAGCAGTGTTGAAAAGATCCACTCTGAAGAGCCATGGCAGTGAGGGAGTGTGAAATCTGTATTCCTCCAAACCCATCAGTTTCCCATTGTGACACTTCTAAAACTGGAGATGGAAGAGCTGCTGCTTCATCTATTGCCGTGTTTTAAACTTAGCATCTTTCTTTTGCTTTGTTCTAAGTGTGCAGACTCTTATCTGGAAGAACCAGGTTTGATTCCCCAAGCCTCCATTTGCAGCTGCTGGAATGGTCTTGGGTCAGCCATAGCTCTCATAGGAGTTGTCCTTGAAAGGGCAGCTGCTGTCAGAGCTTTCTCAGCCCCACCTACCTCACAGGATGTCTGTTGTGGGGGAGGAAGGTAAAGGAGATTGTGACCGCTATGAGACTGAGAGTCAGAGTATAGGGTGGGATCTAAATCCAATATCATCCTCTTCTAATTGGCCTTTTCTCTCAGTGCCTCATCTGCTATTTCCCTCCCTTCTGTGGGAACCAGACATAAGGCAGTATGGGATTTCCAGGTCTGGGTTTGTCACCAATATGCCAAGCAAGGATCAAGGGTTTGGGGGAAAGTAGGACTGTTAGGCAGGAAAGGAATGTTTAACTCTTTTCCTACCTGTTGGTTTTTCTCTGTAAATTCTCACCTTGCCCCAGATATTTTCCCCTCAGCTGGGTTTAAGATTGCCAACCTCCAGGTCTCCTGCTATTACATTTGATTTCCAGACAACAGATATCAGTTCTGCTGCAGAAAATGGCTGCTGTGAACATATGAAGCTGCCTTATACTGAATTAGACCCTCGGTCCATCAAAGTCAGTATTGTCTACTCAGACTGGCAACGGCTCTCCAGGGTTTCAAGCTAAGGTTTTTCACACCTATTTGCTTGGACCCTTTTAGTTGGAGATGCCGGGGATTGAACCTGGGACCTTCTGCTTACCAAGCAGATGCTCTACCACTGAGCCACCATCCCTCCTGAAGAGTGGACTTGTACCCTTCTGAGGTCCCTCCCCTCTCCAGGCTCAGACCCCAAATTCTCCAGGTATTTCTCTATCTGGGATCCAAGATGGGTTCCCAGTCCAATGGAGAAAATCAGCCGGGAAGTGACTGCAAGAAGAAATGTCAGGCACAGGGACAGGTTAAGCTAGGGTTGACAGGTTCCCCCCTGGCTCCCAGTAGGGGACAGGAGGCATAGGGTTGCCAGATCCAGGATGGGAAACTCCTGAAGATTTGGGAATGGAGCCTGGGGAGGACAGGGACCTCAGTGATGTACAATGCCATAGACTCAATCCTCCAAAACAACTGTTTTCTCCAGGGGAACTGATCTCTGTAATCTGGAGATGAGCTGTAATTCCAGGGGATCCTCAGGTCCCATCTGGAGGCTGGATGGTTAAGCAGGCTGTCCAGCCTAGTACCTGATCTTGCAACTTTGACTGTCAAGGAGAACCATGGGAACCTTTATTTGTGTTGAATGTTTACTCCTAACTTTACTTCCCTCGTTTGGGGATGGCTTGTAGCACAGTGGTAGAGCATGATGTCAAAGATTGCATCCTGAGATCTAGGAGAGCTGCTGCCAGTTAGAGTAGACAGTGATGACCTAAATAGACCAATGGTCTGAGTCAGTATATCTTGAGTTTTGACAGATTATAAACTTGTGGGTGGGAACTATATAAAACTTGTTAAAAGTACAGCACCTGTCTTCTCTTGATGGTTAATAATAAAAATTCACTGAGGAGAATTTTGGGGAGCAAATTCATGGTGCCTCTGGGCAGGACCCTAATGTGTAGGTCCTTAGAGCCCACTGGGGGAATAAAATACCAAGATGGAACAGTTCAGATCTCTTCTACCATGACAGATATTCAGTGCCCTGTGTGATTAAATTATATCTTCATTAGACTAGCAGACACATAGATTAAATAAATCAGTAATCCTTTGCATTGTTACAGGCTCCCACTGTTTATCCCATCTCTCACTTGTAGAAGCTTCTTCAGTAAAAGGTAAGCCCTGTCTGCAACACATCTCTCAACAGAAGTGCACTTAGCTATAGGCTTTGTTAAATGGCCATCTATGAGAATGTGTTAATTATCTTCAAATCCTTCATAAATAGTAACTGATAAACAGTCCTTCATAATAGACTTCAAATATATCCTTCATAAGCTGTCTGTCAAAAGCTCCTTCTATAAAAGACATCTTTGTCCATATGATGACTCTCAAAAGATGAAGCATCTGTTGCTTTTGTTCATCTGCCAAGCCTTTTTTAATTGTCTCCAAATCATTCATAAATACAAACTTGACCAACTCCGTGAATTATCCAATAGAACAATAACAGCATGAAATGCCAGATGACTGACTAGAGTTCCACAATCTTTTGCATAATTTTATTCTGTCAGGTTTTTTTGCCACTTTGTCCCTGATGAACTGGCACTAATTGCCTAATGAAATGGACATCAGCTTGTTCACATTGCATTCCCAAAGCTATTCCATTTAATCATGGCTGATTAATTTTAATTTGTGCTTTGAAGGAAATCTGATTTTGATAGTTCACCCTTCTTTCAAACACTGCTGCATTTGCCAGCACTCAGTTATTGTTGCCTGTCTTGGTGTTCTGGCAATACAAGAGACAGGTGAAGATTTTGTGCCATTAGGAAGTATACGTTTGGATGTTAGAAATTCTGTCCAGTGCCACTCTGATTTTCCATCTCACTCACCTCAGTGAAGTCAAAACAGTAATAAAGTGGAAGGTGTGAAGATGTGATTGGAGGTGCATATTTTCCCAACATGTTTACCTTCTCTTTTGGTGTGCACTATAACCTTGTCAGGGTTTGTTGATCTTGGACCATGATGATCCCCATTGTCTTCTCAAATCCTATGAGTTATCCTTAATTCTCCAAGCAAAGTGTTTCTTTCCATGACATTAGAAATTCAACCAGTCTAGGACTGGCTCACCCGAATTCTACTGGCTTTATATACTTCTGGCTCAATATGAGCCTCTTGCCTGAGCTATGTTATCTTTCTCAGTTCTTACAATCTGTTGTCACCTAACTAGAGATGTAAAATTTCCAGAAATTTTGATGCCATGGGGGGCGGGGGGAGGGGGAGAGAAACATCTTTTATGTGTTTTTTTCAGGAAAAAAATGAAAATTGGGGGTTGGAGGAAATGAAATACATGAGTACTTGCTGTCTTATTAAATCTAAACTAATTTTACTGCTTTAGCAACAGAAAATGCATCATTGATAACTTACTTAGGATATCAAATTGCAATATTTGAAATATTTATGGAAGTTAAGAGTTACAAATGCCTTAGTCATGCTTATGAAAACTGATGCTCCCTATGCTACCTTAGGCTATATTCCTTAATTTCTGCTATCTGAAAGTGTTTTTTTAAAAGGAGATAAACAGAAAACACAAGTTTTGTGTTAAATAACATAAAATGTATTATTTGATCAGAAGAATGGGTGATATAAAGGGTCAATCATATCTGCACAGCAAGTTGTAATTCCAGCTAGACCAGGGGTGGCCAAACTTATAATAATAATAATAATAATAATAAATTTTATTTCTATCCCGCCCTCCCCACCTCAGCAGGCTCAGGGCGGCTAACAACATTTTATAAAAACATACAATAATAATAATAAAACCTTTAAGTTTAACAATATAAAATATCAACAATAAACTTAATAACATTAAAAACCAGTTCAATAAATACAGTTATTCTGCGGTATAGTTCTTCAACCGCGTTGGCGGCTCCTTAATTTCTGATCTTCCTAACAGTCCGGGTGTGCAAATTTGAAAAGGACGGTCTTGCAGGCCCTGCGGAACTGCTCAAGGTTCCGCAGGGCCCGCACCTCCTCGGGGAGTCGGTTCCACAGAGTAGGAGCCGCAATCGAGAATGCCCGTGCTCTGGTGCTCTGATATTTTATCTCCTTCGGCCCGGGGATGGTCATTAGATTTTTCCCGACTGACCTCAGTGCTCTCTGGGGTTCGTATGGGGAAAGACGGTCCCTCAGGTAGGCAGGTCCTCGGCCATATAAGGCTTTAAAGGTAACGACCAACACTTTGTACTGGACTCGGTATACAATCGGCAGCCAGTGCAGTTCACGCAGCCCCGGCTGTATATGCTCCCGTTTTGGCAAGGTCTTGCTTAACATAAGATCCATATAGAATAAACATCCAATGTTTGAGAGGCACAGGACGTGAATGTCAGATGTTTGAGAGGTGCGAGACAGGAAGGAAGGAAGGAAGGAAGGAGGAGGGAGGGAGGGAGAGAGAGAGAAACAGAGAGAGAAATTGAAAGAAAGCAACTAACTTTAAATGCATTATCCAAGCCACCAGCTGACTTGGCTTAGAGAAGCGTCCAATGTTTTGTGTGTGTAAGGAATAATTCTGTGTGTGTTTGTTTTTTTTCTGACTTCCTAAACTTGATTTAAAGAGACAAATGCCATCTCCAAGCTGGCCAATGAAGTGGTGGGGGCTTCAGGAATGTGACGCAATGTGTGTGAAAGAGCCCCATGTGGCTCCAAGCTGCAGTTTGGCTACCTCTGTGCTAAACGCTGTCTTTCTGTCTGTAGCTACTGGTTAGAGAGAGCTCAATGAGAGAGCTCAATGAAACTTTCAATGAAACTTTCAAAGTTTTCCCCTGAGGTGTTGGTGCTACTTCTGTCCCACCTCCTTCTGATCTTTTTCCCCCCTCCAGCAAGGTAGAGCTATCTGATACCCAGTCTGTGGGTATATGTGTCATAGTGGTTGGTTTGATGGAGAAGTGAAAAGGTCAACCACGTCAAAAGCAATGAAAGTCCAGAAGAAATAAAAGCCCAGCATGCCGCCCTCATGAAGATCGGGTATCCTTCTACGTGCAAAAATGCAGCTTGTAATTAAGTGCTGTATATGTCGCATGTCCACCTTGTCTTAAAAATCATTTAATTTATTCTAAAATACAAAATATTTCATAGGAGGTTTTTTTTTTTCAGTATTCCCCCAAATTTTCAGTTTTTTTCTGTCAGAAAAAATGGGGGAAAGGCCTCAGAAAAAAACCTGAAAAACTGTTTCCCTCACCTCCAGAAGTTTTCCATTCCTCATCACATCTCTAAACATGGACTTTTCCTGAATATGTGCAGCATCCTGCCCTCTTTGCTCTCCTGTACCTGCACCACCCTCCTTCTGTACCTGCACATTCCATGTTCCTTCCCATTCTACTGCTTGTGAGGCACTCCAAAGGGATCTGTTGAGGCTGGGTGAGTGGGTGTCAACATGGCAGATGAGGTTCAGTGTGGCCAAGTGCAAAGTAATGCACATTGGGGCCAAGAATCCCAGCTACAAATACAAGCTGATGGGTTGTGAACTGGCAGAGACTGACCAAGAGAGAGATCTTGGGGTCATGGTAGATAACTCATTGAAAATGTCAAAACAGTGTGCGATTGCAATAAAAAAAGGCCAACGCCATGCTGGGAATTATTAGGAAGGGAATTGAAAACAAATCAGCCAGTATCATAATGCCCCTGTATGGTGCAGTCTCATTTGGAATACTGTGTACAATTCTGGTCACTGCACTTCAAAAAGGATATTATAGCACTGGAAAAAGGTCCCGAAAAGGGTAACTAGAATGATTAAAGGTTTGGAACACTTTCCCTATGAAGAAAGGTTAAAACGCTTGGGGCTCTTTAGCTTGAAGAAACGTTGACTGCAGGGTGACATGATAGAGGTTTACAAGATTATGCATGGGATGGAGAAAGTAGAGAAAGAAGTACTTTTCTCCCTTTCTCACAATACAAGAACTCATGGGCATTCAATGAAATTGCTGAGCAGTCAGGTTAAAACAGATAAAAGGAAGTACTTCTTAACCCAAAGGGTGATTAACATGTGGAATTCACTGCCACAGGAGATAGTGGTGGCCACAAGCATAGGCAGCTTCAAGAGGGGATTGGATAAAAATATGGAGCAGAGGACCATCAGTGGCTATTAGCCACAGTGTATGTGTGTATATATACACACACTGGCCACTGTGTGACACAGAGTGTTGGACTGGATGGGCCATTGGCCTGATCCAACATGGCTTTTCTTATGTTCTTATGCTAAATTGAACATTCAGCAATAGATGTCACCTTACTCCTTGACTGTACTTCTAAGTCATTCTCTAACTGTAGACCTTGGCTTACTCTGGATCTAATATTTGTCTTTTATAGTATTATAGAATCACAAAGTTGGAAGGGACCATACAGGCCATCTAGTCCAACTCCCTGCTCAATGCAGGATCAGTTTACAGCATCCTTGTGTTTATCTGCAGGGCAGAACTCTTGGTTGCTGATCCCTGATCTGTAAGCCAAAATGCCCTCAAAACAAGATTGGGGAATTGTCAGGTGAGCACCTGGCTTAATCAGGATCTTTTTACCTATGTATACAGGATACGCGTCCAGAAATTAATGCTTAAATTTACCAAGGAACCAGGGGGACAAATTTTCGAGGGGGGGACCTAGATAGAATCTTTGTCTGTGGGACTGTAGTACCTCTTGGAAGCCCTGATTTCGGCAAATGCTGTCATATATTCTAATAGTCAAGTGTAGCTCCATCTGTGGATACTTAAATCTGTGAACTGGGACCATGCTGAAAACAAACATAATTCTGTAAACTTAGGAGAAACCAACCCCCCCCCCCAATTTGCATAAAAATCTGAAAACATTTTTTTAAAAAAATGGGGAGGGGAGGGGTTAAATCATTCCCAAACAGTTGCTTTGTCTGCATCTTTGCCCAATTCCGCAAGGCTTGTAAAACAACACTTTTTCGTCTGGCCTTCAATTAAAGTACAGAGCTGCTTAACATCATGGTTT
Source organism: Heteronotia binoei (assembly GCF_032191835.1). Classification (NCBI taxonomy): domain Eukaryota; kingdom Metazoa; phylum Chordata; class Lepidosauria; order Squamata; family Gekkonidae; genus Heteronotia; species Heteronotia binoei. Next base: position 52,369,027 of record NC_083224.1, read on the forward strand.
GGAACTTAGCACCAAAACTGTTTTAAAAAATTGTTCAATATTTAAAGTGCAATTGTTAATTTTAGTTGATTTTATGGTAATTATTTTTATTGCTTTATGGTTTTATTGTGGATTTAATGTTGTTGTTAGCCGCCCTGAGCCTGCTTTGGCGGGGAGGGCGGGATATAAATGTGAAAAATAAATAAATAAATAAATCTGGACTGGCAGTGAAGCTGAAGGCAGGTTGATGGGGAAGGCACTGCCACCATTGCCATGGGGGGAGCAAGCTGCTAGGTGGGTGGCCAGAAGTGTTGATGTTTCCATGAGAAGGAGTTGGCAGGGGAGCTGGAGAGTTGCTGCTACTATTTCCTTGGTGTGTGTGTGGGGAGTGGGTAGCCAGGAGAATGACTCCGCTATTGCTTTGGGGGGGGGGGTGAAGCTGGTGGATGGGTGACTGAGTCTTCCTCAGGATTACCAGTATGGTGGTGGGGAAACACATCCTTTTGCTTTACTGTAACAAGCAAAACAAAATCCCCAAAGCTGCTGCTGCTTATTCCTACCAGCTCTTCACATTTAAATATAATTGATCTTGGTCAGTGTGGTGCCTGCTTTTCACCTAAGTAGAAAGGCAGTGGCAGAGGAGGGGGCAGTGGAGAGGACCGGTATTAGAGGGGCAGGGGATGCAGAAGGAATGAAAAGGGGAATTTCCCCTTGAGTTTATCACACACACACCTTTGTAATTTACTGTTCTACTTGAAACGGGAAATACTGGATTCCTGAAACATCCAGTGTTTGTGAAGTGCCCACTGTAGAGATTCTCTGCTCAGAATCCATTAGGCAAAATGAGAGGCCCTGCAGTAGGAACCTGTGGAGGATTCCCGTCAGCTGCTTCAGCAGCACCCCAATGGGATTCTTGTGGTCTAAAAGAAAAGGAAGGGGAAATTAGAATGGACTGTTCTGAAAAGTGATATGGGAACCAGCACAGCAGTGAGTTGGTACAGAAACTGATTCAGAAGTACATTGAGCAAGACTCAAGAGACATGTAAATCAGTAAAGAATATACTCAAATGCCATTGAGATACAGCAGGAAGCCCTGTAGCATTTTCTGAAGTTCAGAAGGGATTGCTGGTGTTCTTAAATGTTCTTTCTGAATGAAGGATAAGTGGTTTTCTATTCTAAACCTCAGCATCTCCAAATGAGTCACCTTTGCTTGGAGGTAGGTAGAGTAGGTAGGTAGGTAGAGTAGACCCCAAAATGTGAAATTGTAGAGGCATTGGGCTAATCCCTTTCTCTATAATAACTTCAGGATTCAGTCACTATTCATGTCAGTCTAATAAAAGCACAACACAAAGCCAAACATTTGATCATTTAAAAACAGTTCTGCTATACCCCTGGAAACTTTGATATTCCCATAGCTTTTGTTAAATGCCATCCAACAGGTACTTGTTCAGGGTAAAAAATAGGCTGATTTACCAGCAATTAAAAGTTGTTCACATCTGTAAAAAATTTCATTTAGTGTAGAAATGCCCATTTGTTGACTGGTAAGCAATATGGGTTCAGGTAGCTGGCTCAAGGTTGACTCAGCCTTCCATCCTTCTGAGCTCGGTAAAATGAGTACCCAGCTTGCTGGGGGTAAAGTGGAGATGACTGGGGAAGGCAATGGCAAACCACCCCATAACAAAAAGTCTGCCAAGAAAATGTTATGTTGTGAAGTTACCCCATGGGTCAGTAATGACTCGGTGGTTTGTGGAGACTGTCTACTTTGGGTAACATATGAGGTGGCAGTGCCAAAGTGTGATTCCTCTGCTATCTTTGCATCCAGAATAATTATTTAGCTGAATTCAATATTTAACAACTCCAAAATCTCTGTCTCAGATTGACAGTGATTTGACCATTAAAGGTAAAGTATTCCATCATGTCACAACTGACTCATGGCAGCCACATCAAGTTCCACTTCATTGGTTTTTCAAGGCAAGAGATGAGCAGAAACTGTTTGCCATTGCCTCTACATAGCAGCCCCAGTCTTCCTTGGTGGTTTCTCATCCAGGCACTGACCCTGTTGAGTCTCTAAGCTCTGATGAGATCTGGCTTGTCTCGTCTGTTAGGGCTGCTAACAGCTAGGTGCCCCTGGGCAATGTCAACAGGATTATGTGAAAGCCACTATGCTTCAACTTCCTGCTTCCTGGTAGTTAAAATCTTAAGGTGAGGGTAATCATCTGTGTTTCCCTGTCGGAAGGCAACTTCCCAAGACCATTTTTGGACAAAGAACTTTGGTCAGGTTCCTAGTCTGCTTTTTTTTCTAGGGAAAGTTATTGAGTGGGTGCTGGCAGAGCAACTTTAGAGTTTTCTGGGTGACTCATTTGCTCTTGACTCCTTTCAGCCTGGCTTCAGGCCCATTTATGGGACAGAGACAGGGTTCATCACCCTGGGGGAGGCTCTCAGTAGGAAGTCTGCTGAAGGAAAAACTTGCCTTTTTCAATTTGCTCATTCTCTTGGCTGCCCTTGATAGAGTTTACTGTGACATGGGCTTGAAACATCTGGAGAACAGCAGTCCTACAAATGGTGCTTAGGTGGCTTTTCTCTCAAGCCAGTTTTCAGAAGGAGGTCATGGAACATCCAGAGTCTGCTGCTTAGGACTTGCAAGGTTTGACAAAAAATGGTATTATTCCTTATGCTTTTTTAACATCAATTCACTTTGTTTTTGACAGAGTTTGAATGTGCAGGAAGGTGTGGTCCCCTGAGTGAGTAGATAGTTGGGTGCACTCCAGAACACTGTGGTAAAAACACAGACTCCACAACAGCCAGTTAACAGTTATATTTTGGGTTAGACGTAAGAGGCAGTCAAGACAGGCAATGGTCATACACAGAATAGCAGTCCTCCAATATGCAGCACCAAATCACAGTCCAATAGAGAAGTCAAAGTCAGTCCAATACATTACATGAATCCAGCAAGTCAGTCAGTTAGTCACTCCTTCCAAGAAACAGTTCAACAGAGTTTCTCCTTCACATATGTCATTCAGCATCGCCCAAGGCCAAGGCACGGCATGTAACCAAGGCAAAGTGCTGTGGCTAATGCTACCACAGATATAGTGCAGCCACCCAATCCTAGGCCTGATTGGTAACATGGGCCACACCTGTGCTTCTCGTGACTTCTATTACAGCTGTATAGTTTTAGTTGCATAACCTTGACTCAGCAGTTTAGTTCTTAAAGGAACTCAACACTGACATCCTCCCCTTATGGAACTAAAAACATTCTATACAGATAACTATTTTACATTCATAGTTCACATACATATCCAACAACATGGCAGTAATATTGCAACTTCAGACTATTTAGACATTACACTCTCTTACATTGGTTCATTTCATAGCTCTTAATCAACTGAGCTACCTTACCCTTCTGTGAGACACGATACCCACCATTTACAGGTTCAATGTCTAAGCCAACATATTGTCTGATGTTGCCTAGATCCCTCACAGTAAACTGTTCATTCAAAGTTTCAACAACAGATTTCATCATCTTTTCAGTTCTACAAATCAAAGCTAAATCATCAACAAAGACAAGGATTAAACATTGCTGCTCCCCTTTTCCTTTGAGAAATATACAAGGGTCAGCTATGCCTTGCTTGAAACCAAGCTTCTTTAAACATTCAGTTAAGAACTGATTCCATTGATGCCCAGACTGTTTTAAACCATACAGTGATTTTTTAAGTTTCCAGCAAACATTTACATTGTTATTTCCACCAGAAACACCAGGTGGCAACTTCATATACAATGTGTGTTCTAGAGGAGCGTGTAGGTAAGCGGTCTTAACATCTAGATGTTTTACAACACAATTATGCCTGGCTGCATAAGTCAGAGCACAAAAGATTGATGTAGCTTTGAGTGTGGGGGCAAATGTTTCGTCATAATCTTGCATGGACTGCAAGTACCCCTGTGCTACTAGTCTAGCTTTATAACATACATTTCCGTCTGCCCCAGATTTTAATTTGTAAACCCACCTACAACCCAAGAGTTTATGATTAGGTGGTAGTACAGACTCTTCGTAGACTTGTAGCTCTTTTAACGACTCAAGCTCCGCCTTCATGGCTGCGTTCCATCCAGCCTGTTCGTCTTGCGTGAGATGCTTGATGCTGTCGTAGCAGGAAGGCTCAGCAAGGACGACACACGCCTGACCAGGACTGTAGCGATCTGGAGGACGAGTGTCCCTCGTAGATCGTCTGAGAACAGGTTCTGGTTCCTCATCTGACACTCCATGCTGGCTCACCGGCTGCTGCTGCTGCTGCTGTGACACTCCCGCTCCAGAAGACGCAGGTGTAACAGGTTCCGGCTTGATGGCTCTGCTGCTGGGTGAAGGACTCCGCCTCTCGCCTCCAGTTGGTAGTTGCGAATCAGTTTCCACTGCTGTAGGTAGGGATACTGTAGAGGACGTTCTCTCCCAACCGACAGAGGTTTCCAGGAACTTAGCAGAGCAGGACGTTGTTATCTTCTTGTCACCTACTTGGGAAAATCTATAAGATTGGTGATTGTTGGAATACCCAAGAAATAACAACTTTACAGCCTTATTACTCCCCTTTCGCTGTAGCTGTTTTGGGATGTTTACATAGGCTGGTATCCCAAAGATCTTTATATGGCTAATGGACACTTTCCTGCCGTACCAGACCTCAGCAGGGATCTTTCCAATAGCAGAAGACCAGGAATAGTTCAGCACATGGGAAGCACTCATGATACTTTCCCCCCAATAACTCATGGGAAGGTTACTGTCTCTCAACATAGAGATACACATATTGTAGAGGGTGGCATTCCTCCTCTCGACAAAAGCGTTATGCTGTGGCCTATAAGGTGATGTTCGTTGATGGCTGATGCCATATCTCCTAAACAGAGAAGACATGCGGTCATTACAAAATTCTGTGCCGTTATCAGAAATAATAGCCCTTGGAACTCTCCCAGTTTTCCTGTTGACAAAACGAAGCCAGTTGCTGATGTTTTGGTAAGTCTCAGCCTTGGATTTAAGTAAATAACAAAAACCATAGCGAGAATAGTGATCTTCTATGTGTAAAGCAAACTTAGCTCCGCCCACACTTCTGGTTGGGAATGGTCCAATCAGATCCATGAAAACTAGGTCCAAGATTTCTGTAGACTGGAATTTTGATGGAGACACTGTGGGTGCTGCCTTTGATTTCGTTGCTTTGCAGATCTCACAGTCAACAAAACAATGACAGGCTCTGGGGGTAATTCCTGCAGCTTGCAAGGTTCTCTTGACAGCTTGGAAATTTATATGCCCCAGTCTCCTGTGCCACATGTGTATGCATTCATCATGAGGGGGTCGGTTCATACTCACATGTTGCACAAGGTTTTCTTTCTCCAGAAAATATAAGTTGTCTCTCCTTTTAGCCACCACTGAAACGCCATCACCACTAATCAAGCAGCTCTCAGCTGTAAAAGACACTTTAAAACTCTGCTCAGTTAAAGTGGAGACAGATAACATGTTGTACTTAATGCTGGGCACGTGAAGCATTTGGAACTTTCTCCTTAAACAAGGAATGCTAACAAGCCCAGTTCCTTCTACATTGGCACAAAGCCCATCAGCTAACATAACACACTGACCTTTAATTGGTGTGTAGGTGTTGAAGAGACTCTTGTCCTTGATAATGTGCACAGTCGCGCCGCTATCAATTAAAAACTGATTGCAGAAGGAAGAATAGTTAACAACAAGGTTCACATGCCTGCCTCCCTCCGGAGGTACAGAAGACTGTTTCCTTTTGAAACGTTTACAGCTCCGCTTGAGATGATTAGGGCTGTTACATATAAAGCATCTCCTCACTGAGTAAGTTTTCCCAGCTGCTGCATGACTGTCGGCCCCTTTAAATTCCTCCCGGGCGGGAGACTTGGCTGAATGAGCTGGAGACACACCGAACAAAACTGTGTTCCTTCTCCTCATGTCCTCATTCAACAAACGTTGAGCGATGTTAGACATAGTTATCTCAGCTTTAGGCAAGATATCCAAACAGGATACAAACTGATCATAACTAGCATCCAGGGAGCAAAGGATTATGTAGGCTTTCTGCTGCTCAGAAAAAACCACCTCCTTCTCCTGTAACTGTTGCAAGGTACGTTGCATAAACTCTAGGTGGACATCCATTTCCCCACCAGGCACATATTTTGCACTAAGGAGTTTCTTCATTAAGTATATGTGGGAGCCCACACTCTCACTGACATAGAGAGACTTTAAAGCGTCCCAACAAGACTTTGCACTGCTGGAGGACTTTATGTGGATAAGCTGGCTGTCTTCCAACGTTAGACCAATTAGTGCGCAAGCTTTATCCTCATTACTCCTGTGTTTTGCTATAACAGCTGCGTCATCAGCAGCGTCTAACACGGCTATATTGGGTGGACTCGTCACGTACTCCCACAAACCATGATATTTGAGGATCATTGTGACCTTCTCCGACCAGGTGCAGTAGTTCTCCCCGTTCAGCCTCTTGATGAGGAATCCGGAGACTTGGATACTGGACTCCATTCTGCCTGTGTAAAAAAACAAAAAAAACTGCCACGCCCAAAAATGGCTGTTACTCACGAGTAGACCTCGAGTAGACCACCCAATCCTAGGCCTGATTGGTAACATGGGCCACACCTGTGCTTCTCGTGACTTCTATTACAGCTGTATAGTTTTAGTTGCATAACCTTGACTCAGCAGTTTAGTTCTTAAAGGAACTCAACACTGACAGTTTTACATCTCTTTTAACACACTCCAGAAGTAACACAAGTTAATAGGATGGCCCAATGTGTTTCTTTCTTTCCGTTACACCTGATAGACCTTATTTAACCTTCTAGACTTTAGGCAGTCTGGCCACACTGATTGAAACCATCAGCTTCAAGTCCAGACATTCTAATGAGCTGTCTAATGATAACCTGGAAACTTTAATTGCCCCAAAAGCAGAAGTCTGATTACTTATAGTAGCAAGATGATTTATAAACATCACATCAAATGTTGCCATCCTTACATTGGTTCCCTATTTGTTTTTCAGTTGAATCAGCTGGATTGTACTTTTAAAGCCCAGCATGGTGGGAGCAGCCACATTACTGAAGGACCATCTCTGTCCTCATATGAACACATGCAGCAGTTCTACTCATCCCAGCAGGGTTACCTATAAACCTAAAGATCTGATGGAACTGCTACTGCCCAACCTCCAGCTTTTATCATGACAGCCCCTGTGTTAGCAGACAACCTTCCAGAAACTGTCAGGAGGCTGGGGCTCCCATCCACTATCCATACCTAGGCTATGGCCCAGGGCAGGGCCCCCCAACCTTTTTGAGCCTGTGGGCACCTTTGGAAATCTGACACAGCATGGTGGGAGCAGCCACAGAATGGCTGCCATAAAGTGACTGCTGGAGCAGTTGGAACCAGCACAAAAAGGTTGCCTCCACCTACCTTCAGTCCTACAGTGAAGATCCTTGTGCTGTGATGGCAGCTGCTGCCAAAACAACATTAAAAAAAAAAGATCTGCATCTCCAATCAAATCTCCACTGGCCAGTCAGAAAACATGCTGGGCAAAAGCCCTACCTGTCCCTCCCCGCTTTCTAAAAACACTTGCCAGGCAACAGAAAAGTTGGCAGGTGTCATGGCACCCTCATGCACTACACTGGGCACCCTGGCACAGGCCACCTAAAGTGGAGGGTGAAGGGGAAATAGATGAAATGTGAATAAGTCATTCTGTGGGCATGCTTGTGAAAGCCGTGAAGAATTGCTGGAAGTGCTGACTGTGCGCTGTTATCTGTGCATTCATCAGTGAACTGCATTCCTTGCTTTCTATGAGCAAACTAGCCCTTAATCTATATATCTGGTTTTCTTAAACACAGTAGTCAGCAGTTCTTGTTACTTTTGTCACATGAAATAGATAGATTCTTAAAAGCATGTTAAGAAGGAAGTAAAGTGGCTTTCTTATTGGCTAAGATTTGGTGTAGTATTGAGTAGGCATGCATTGGTTGGCTATATGTTACTGCATACAGCCCATCCTCCAGAGCAGCCATTTTCTCCAGAGGAACTGATTTTGGTCATCTTGAGATGTACTGTAATAGCTGGTGATCTCCACGTGGTACCAGGAGGTTGGCAACCCTGGTGAGGGGTCAGGCCCAACCCTCTTTCTCCTTGCCTTGCTACCTTTCCACCTCACCTTGCTGTGCTGGGGAGGGGATCAAGGAGGTAGGCAGTGGTATCCTGCTGCACTGCAGTTCAGGGGGCTAGGAGGGTGGGTGCTGCCTTTCTGCTGTTTGTCAGGATGGGGAGCACCCTTCAAAGCAGCTATTTTCTCCAGGGGAACTGATCTCTGTAGTCTGAAGATCTCCTGTAATTTCAGGAGATCTCTACCCCCCCCTTCTCAAAAATAGCAACGCTACTGATTTCTGCAAAAAGTACAAAAAGCATCCCAAAACATACTCTTTCACACATCTTGAGCTTGCTAATAACACCAGCTGGTATGTAGTTTCTTACTGGGCATAGAGTGGGTGGGAATGATATCATCAAAGCAAGTCCCCCCTCCCCTAGTTTTAGTTTAACTTTTGCAGTATATTTTTGAACACATTCTGTACACCAGAAAATTATTATAAGCAGGCAGAATGAACATGAAAGGCAGAAAGATTGGAATTAATTATTTTAAAGCAAAGGAAAGGAAACCTCTATATACAGAGTAGGGTTGCCAGCTGCAAGCTGGGGAATACCTGGAGATTTTGGGGATGTAGCCTGAGGAAGGTGGGGTTTGGGAAGGAGAAGGGCTTCAAAAAGGTATAATGCCATTGAGTCCACCTTCCAAAGTGGCAGTTTTCTCTGTCGCCTGGAGATCCGTTGTAATAGTGGGAGATCTACAGCTACCACCTGGAGGTTGGCAACTCCAATTCAGAGGCAGCAAATATCTGAATCCCAGGGCTAGGAGGCAGCACCAGGGGAAGGTTTTGGCTTCTATGTCAGTTTGCTGGTTGGTAGTTGCATTCAATGGGATGCTGGATGAATGGACCACTGGTCTGATCCAGCAGGTGTCTTGTTCTGTTGGAAGAATTTTGCTATATTATTAATGAGTGCTGTCAATTAACTAATTTTAAACCATATGTATGAGGCACCAGCAGACAAAGCACTGGGATGTCTGTCACATTCAGAGGTAGCCAACCTCTGAATCCCAGGGCCAGGAGGCAACATCAGGGGAAGGCCTTGCTCTCTATGCCCTGTTGTTGACTATCCAGAGGAACTGGTTGGCCACTGTGAAGGGTTGCCAGGTCCAACTCAGGAAGTAGCAGATGCTAAATTGAAAATTTGGTGCTTCTACCTCAAAAAATAGCCCCTCTACCTACTTGGTGCCTCTACCCCCCCCCAAAAGCCCCTCCAGAGCCCTCAAAATCCACAGATTGATTCTCCATTATATCCTATAGTGGGGTGTCAAACATGCACCCCAGGGGCCAAATCAGGCCCCTAGAGGCCCCCAAGCAACTGGCTGTCACCTGCTTTCTTCTCCCTCTCTCTTGCTTCTTTCTGCATAACAGCTTATTTTGCCAGGCTCTCTCAGTCACACAGCAGAGCGACTGAGCCAAGCCTCTCTTCCTTCTATTGGCTGAAGCTCCTCCCCCTCCTGGTCCCCTGGGGAAGGAAGGAAAGAGCCAAAGCTTCCTTTGCCCGGTTCCCTGGATCACATGGGAGAGATACAAAGAAAGCACCTTTAAGACCAATGAGTTCTAATGTTTTAAGCATGTTTAATTTTAAGGGGTTTTTTTTAAAAAAAAATCCTTAATTGTGTTTGTCTGTGTCCTTTAAAAAGTTTATATGTCTGCTACCTGGCATTACATTTTATAACACTTATGGCCTGGCCCGACAAGGTCTTATTTATGTCAGATCTGGCCCTCATAACAAATGAGTTCAACACCCCTGATCTATGGGAAGCACTCTCCACAGGGAATAATGGAACGCCCAGCACACATTTCCCTCCACACCCCCGCTGCCACTTTCTGATAACTCTGAAGTGGGGGAGGGCCTCCAAACCAGGGTATCTCCTGCCCCCAGCTGGGGATTGGCAGCCCTACCACTGTGTGAGACTGGAAGCTGGGCTAGATGAACCATTGGTTTGATTCAGCAGGGCTCTTCTTACATTGTTACGTTCTTATGTCTCTTGCTATAGGTGGCATCCCTATTTTACATGTATAATCTGCTATACTGCTGAGCTATGGCTCTTTCACCCCCACCCCACCCCAGGAGTTATAAACATGTTTTCTCACGCTTATATTTGTCCACACTGGGAGGTTTACAGTGCACTCTTGTGCAGAGTTAACTCCCATTTAATCACACTGAAACTAATGGGCTTAGACTAGAGTAACTCTGTTAGCCATCTAGGAGGCCACTGTGTACAATCTACAATAGGCACAACTCCACTGACGCAAAGTTCTGTTGATTTACACCCTTTTCTGATTAGAAGCAAGCAAGTGCCCTTTTATAGCTGATGTTTGTGCCTAGCTTTATTTTATTCATTTTCAAATAGAAGGCTCAATTGTGAATAATTCAAATTATATTTGCTGTTCTGAAAATATTCAAAATTGCCATTCACTGTGAACAATTAATTTGAGGTTTTGTTTAAAAAAATGGCATGAGAGGTTTGTATAATAGGAGGAAATGAGAAGGGAAGAAGCCCTCCACTTTGAATTGTTGTTAAATTAAAGCTTTCCTGCTGTTGCAGGGACAACTACTTGATCGTCACGGAAACACCCTTGCAATGACGACTGTAGGTTTCAAAGCTAGCCAGAGACACATAAACAGTGTATTTGAAGAAACATGGTATGGAACCATTTCCTGATTTTCATCCTGACCTGTTCATTGAGCAAGGAGGGAGGCCAATTTGCTTACTGAAAGTAGAGCTGAATAAAAAGACTGGTGCTCTTTCCCATGATGATTGGTGTGATAGTACTCAGGGTTGCCTGACTGTACATGATTGTTGAGCTGTTGCAGACACATGCAACCCTCTAGTGAATGAACAGGGTTGCCAACCTGCAGGTGGTGGCTGGAGATCCCCTGGGATTATAGCTGATTTCCAGATGACAGATATCAGTACCCCTGGAGAAAAATAGCTGCTTTGGAAGGTGGACTCTATGGCATTGAACTCCATTGAAGTCCATCTCCTCCTCAAACCCCACTCTCTGCAGGCTTCATCCCCCCACTCCCTGAATCTTCAGAGCTGGCAATCCTATGAATTGCACCTCTGGTGCCATTGGGGGTCTGGAAAATGGCATAGGGAGACTGAAGTACATACACCTCCTTGCATCATGGTCTCAGTCCAATCCAAACTAGGCCCCTACAGGCTTTGGAAATAAATTCCTAGCAGCTGGTGTCTGACTGATGCAAATGAGAGTTGGTGCGTCAGGGGAACCCAGAGCCAGCTTATGGGGAAAATATCATGTCTAGGTTGGCTTTTCCATGGTCAGTAACAAATGGGACTTTGGCATCACTTCTGTGGCTTCAACCCAGTGTTGTGTGGTCAGCTAGGATCAGGGAAACCTGGGTTCAAATCCTTGCCTGTTGTGAAACTTGGTGGGAGGGGAACATGCTTTCTCAGCTAACTTAGGCTGATTCCGCATTAGTCTTTGCTTCGGCTCCGACGCTGTGTTTCCCCCCGGGGCAGATGTTGGTTTCCGCACATTTTGACTCGGGGCGGCAGTTTGACCCACCGCTGAGGCGGTGCCGCCCCGGATCAAGGTGATTGGCAAAATACCAGATCTTTTTTTTGCTTCGGTTCCGAGGCTCGTAATTTTATGTGCGGAACTCGAGCCAATGCGCTCACATCACTCCATGCCCCTGATTCCGCCCAGTTATTTCGTCACACCCTCTTACTTTTACTCCCTTTTAAAATCGTCCACCATTATCCGATAAGGAATTTTTTTTTAAACAAACCTGGTTTTGCGTTACAACGCTGCAACGCATAACGCTGCAATTCTTCTCTTAGCCCGAATACGTCCCTTATTTCCAAAGGCTCTCACTCTTTATGGTGTACCACGAGATTTTGCTAATGTGCCCTCCATGGAAGTAAACTGCCATATTTGATAGTTCACGACATTATTCCCACCCCCCCCAACTTCGTGCTAATAAATTTTTTTTTACACTAGTTTCATTACAACGTCACGAAATGAAAAGCAATGTTACGTGAACTAATTTTAAGATGTGCTGATGCCATTTTTCTGCACCACCGCCCCCCCCCCCGCATGTTCCTCAAGAGGGAACTTGGAAATGTTTATAGCCCTTTGTTTTTCCCAGAAAACTGTGTGCTTAGAGTTGTTGTAAAGAGAAAATGGAGAAAGGGAGATCCAGTTACACTGCCCTGGACTCCTTGGGGGAAGGGCAGGATAAACACGTATGAAACAACTGAATAAGCTCTCTTTTAGTCTTACTTCTTGGGCTTTGTGACGTGACAGCATTCCTCAGTTGGGCAATCATGCTTCAAAATGCATCATAGCGGGAATTTAACATCCTGCTTGTAAACCTTTCCTGTTGGGAAATACTTCATATACAAATAAAACGCCCACTCACTTTATGTGTCAGATAACTTAACAAATCTATTTATTAATGTGGCATTTGGGGGTTTCTCTCACAACCATAACTTTGCTTATCTTTAAGATGCCATAAGACTTGTGGAGGGGGGGGGCGTGCAGCAGACTATTACAGTGACCCTCTGGCATTTAGAATAATTCTGCACTGAAAAATGAAAAGAATGAAGTAGAATCAGGGGTGGCCAACAGTAGCTCTCCAGATGTTTTTTGCCTACAACTCCCATCAGCCCCAGCCATTGGCCATGCTGGCTGGGGCTGATGGGAGTTGTAGGCAAAAAACATCTGGAGAGCTACTGTTGGCCACCCCTGAAGTAGATAATGCCCTATGAACACTCATAATCCAGATCAAAGGAGGGGAGAGGAACAAGGAAAATGATGTAAGCTGCTTTGGTTCCCACCCCCCACTGTGAAGAAAGACTGTCCTTTTCCTATGTAGATGCTGCAGGGTTGCCAACTCCAGGTTAGGAAATTCTTGGAGATTTAAGGAGTGGGGCCTGTAGAGGGTGGGGTTTAAGGAGGGGTGGGACCTCAGGCAGGTATAATGCAGTTTCCTCCTGGAGAACTAATGTTGCCAATCTCCAGGTGAGGACTGGAGATCACTCAGAATTACTGCTCTCCAGATGGCAGAGATCAATTCCCCTTAAGGTGGGGGGTGGAAGTGAATGCCTTCAGCTGGGTAGATGGGAAGACAGCAAAGGTGGGGGGGCATTCACCCAGAGGCCTTTAGTGATATCTTTGCAGGTTGGTGGGAAATTCCTAAGGTATCACCATAGACCTCTGAGGGAGAGGCCTTTCCTCCTGGGGAACCACAGTTGCCAATCTTCAGGTGGGGGCTGGAGATCACTCAGAATCACTGTTCCCTCTAAGCTGAGTTAGTGCAAGCTAGCTCACAGTTTTTTAGCCTCTGGCTAAATTTTTGTCTTAGCTCAGGAAAAATGGCCCAGTAGCAAACTAATCCATGCAGTAGCTCACAGCTTTAATGCCAGCAGCTCACAGAATGGAATTTTTGCCCACAAGACTCCACAGCTTGGAAGGAACATTGCTCAGAATTACAACTGCTCTCCAGATGGCAGAGATCAGATCCCCTTGAGGTGTGTGTTGGGAGAGAGAATGCCTTCAGCTGGATGGGTGGGAAAACAGCAAGGGTGGGACGGCACTTGCCCAGAGCCTCCTTGTATTGCCCATTGTATTTCTCTTCACAACAGGCCTTACTCCTAGTATATTTAATACATTTTTATCCCACTTTCCCTCTAAGGATTTTGCAGTGGCATACACTGTACTCTTCTCTATTCCATTTGATAGCCAGCTGGGGTGTAGTGGTTAATAGCAGCAGACTCTAAGCTGGAGAACTGGGCTTGATTCCCCAGTCCTCCACATGAAGCCTGTGGGGTAATCTCAGGCCAGTCACGGTTCTCTCTTGGCCCCACCTACCTCACAAGGGGTGAGGTCAGACGTTCATAAAATCCCTCTACGGGCATGAGTGGAGTCCGGAAGCATGTCGGATTTTAAGTGGTTGTCCAAACGTCAGCATTTGTGAATGGTGGTTAGCTCGTTCGAGTCCCACGTTGAGACGACTGGGGCATGGACTAATTTGATACTGCTTTAAATCCGGAACAAAATTCTTCTGACGGTTTCTGAGCAGAATTTCTCTGTTTGAACGCTCCATCGTTGGCGACTCGTCGGAAGCGCACCACCGCTTCCCTCCCAAAGCCCCCTGCAAGTGATATCACTGCGCCAGTGAATGAGCGAGCGAATGTTGGCTCGATAAATCGTTTATCCGCCCCTATGTCCGGAAACAAAACTCACTTTTGAAAGTAGATGTGAACTAGATATTAACAGATTTAAATTCCTGGGTTTTTTTCTGCACGTGTAGTGCTCATGCTAGAAAAGTAGTACCAACGGACTAGCAAACCTGTTAGTGATCCGACCCATTTAAAAGCGACGCGCTGCAGATAGCGGGCATCACTGCACCTGCACTAATGCAGATTGACATCTCATGAAACGAGGTCCGGTAGAGCAATCTGATCGACCAGTGATGGGACCCACATGGGATAGAACGGGAGCCTGACTGCTGTCTGATCGGAAAATTGGTTGTGTGGATTATAATAGAGGCGTGTTGCAGATGGATTTAATGGTGAGTGTGACCGCACCCAAGGTGTCTGTTGTGGGGAGTGGAAGAGAAGGTGATTGTAAGCCGCTCTGACTACTTTGCATAGTGAAAGGTGGGGTATAAAACCAACTCTTATTATTATTATTATTCTGTTCTCACAATAACCCTCTGAGTTAAATTATGCCAAGAGAGAGACCACAACAGACCCTAGGTCACCAAGCAAGCTTCATGCCAGAAATTCACAGATCGTAGTCTGCCACTCTAATTCAGCTTGCTTTGCCAGGCTTGCTCAATCACACAGGAGCTACAGAGCAAAGCCTCTATTTTCTCCATTGGCTGAGGCTCCTCCCTTGGGGAGGTGGGGGGAGGGAGAGCTTGCTTTGCTAGGCTCTCTCAGTTGCACAACAGAGCTACTGAGCCAAGGCCTTCTATTGGCTGAGGCTCCTCCTTCTCCTAGTCCCCTGTTGAAGAAAGGAAAGAGTCAGAGCGTCCTCTGCCCAGCTTCCTGGACCCCATAGAAGAGATACAAAAAAAGCACCTTTAAACCACCGAGTGCTAATGTTTTAAGCATGTTTTATTTTAAGGGTTTTTTTAAAATAATCTTTAATTGTGTTTGTCTGTGCCCTTTATAAAGTCCATATTGCCACTACCTGGCATTACATCTTATGACACACATGGCCTGGCCCAGGCCTCATAACAAATGAGTTTGACACCCTTGCTCCAACTATTGCATCACTCTGAATCAGTTGCTAGGCAGTAAGGGAAAGACACTTTGCATATGTTCCAGGATGCTTTATTATATAATAGTACTAAAAAAAAAAAAAAGACATGGCCACAGTTGGGAAGGACTGGTACTAACAGAGATGGTTAAAAGAGGGTCATTGTGTACTTAGTAGTATACTTAGTACAGCGTTACTCCCTGTGTGAAAATAACGTGGTATAGTTGCTATGCTCAAACTACCCTGTCTCAAGAAAAAATAACAAATCAGGGCTTGGACAGCAGCTATGTATACAGTTTTGAGTGTTGTGTTTGCTTTGATGAGGTCAATATTATTCTGTTTTGTTCCTCTGGCTTTAGTAAATTAACAGAATGAAGAAATAAAAAGTTATATTTAGGTAGGATGCAGATATGACCTCAGGAGTTAGGTGCCACATCCATAGTATCTTTGATCCCCCATTTATACAACATGATAAAAATGCAGTCCGCGGATAACATTTACCATTCAAACTGTTTATCTTGCAGACGTTTCCAGTATATGCAAAGGCTGTTGAGAAAAGGTTAGGAACAGCATGTTTGTAAAAAGGTAATCCAAACTGACAGCCAGAAGAAATGTAAATTCAGCTCTGTGGGGAGAGAAGAATTCTTAATTTAATGGTGTAATTTTAAAGGTATATAAATCATACTCAAAAACTGACAAAGTTAAACACATGCAACATTTAAAAACAATTATTAATGTATTTTCAGAGGGCAGCCATGTTGGTCTACAGTAGAACAGCTAAGATCCAGCAAAACAGCTATGTCCGGTAGTAGCACCTTAAAGACCAACACAGTTTTTGGGCTTAAAGCTTTCAAAAGTCAAGTCTCAAGTATCTGATAATCTTGCTGGTCTATAAGTCGCTACTAGACTAAAATCTACCGTAGTTATTAATATGTTGTCTCCATTTTCTAGTAACATAAAAACCAAGACTAACCATACTCATTCAACAGGCAAACCTTGAGAGGCTATTAGGAGCCTCCCATTATCCAACATTACCCTAGCATGTATATTCCCGTTCCTCAGGACCGGAGGAAATTAGAAAATTAGAGCATGTGGTTTAAACTAGCCTCAAAATCTAGGTGAGAATCAAATGATGCCGGTAAAATAGAACAGTCCAGTGGCCATTTAAAGGCTAACAAAATTTCTTCCAGCATAAGAGTTCATGAGTCATAGATGAAGTAAGCTCTGAGTGACTCACAAAAGTTTATGCTGAATTTGTTAGTTTTTAAGATGCCACTAGACTCCTGTTTAGTTTTGCTTCTATAGACTAACATAGAACATTGATAATTCCATCTGCGATTATCATAAAGGATGCCTGGGTAAGTGAGGAGGAGTCTCGGAGCTAAACTTGAGACGTGAGTGATATGAAGGAGGGCTACTTCAGAATTTAGGAACTTTGGTTAGCTTGGCGGTGTAAAGAGGGGAAATCAAGGAACCCCAGAAATGGTGACTTCTCCTAAACACAAGTCTAAAAGATCTTAAGTCTTACATATTCTGGTTTCAGTCTTATGGAAAGAACTTTCTTCTGATGCTGGGAACCTTTTGTCAAAAGAAGAACAGAACCTTGGAGGAAAGGGGCACTACTAGCAGAAAAGTTGTGTAGGACTAGGATCTAACCCATTTGTGTATAGTTGTTCCATCTTCTCCAACATTTTGCAAATGATGATAAGAATACACCTGTAATATCTGTATTCTCAACCCAAGCGTCATTGCCTAAGCACCCCCTGCCTCCAGTTTCACAGCCTCCAGGCTGCTAGGTATTGCATCATTTCACTTGTCAATAGCTTCTCTACCACTAGTTTAGAAAACTGGCAGTGTTTGTTCTTTGGGCTAATGATATATTAAGAAACCATAATTGTCTGACAAAAGGGTACTACAGTTAAAGATATACCTCAACATCTGCATTCTGGGAAAAAGCTGTGTGCTTTCCATGAGCATGCGTTTACATTTGCAAATGGTTCTACTCTACAGGCTTGGCTTAAAGTGATATCGTTTTAGTTTGGAGAAAATGACCCTTCAGTGGGAGGAGGGGGGTCAGGCCTACCTGTGTGAAAAGGAACAGCAGTTTGAGTTTGGAAGAAGCAAGGAGCAAGCTGTAGGGCTGACAGCTGACTGGCAAGGAAGGTCTTTGTGAGGGATACAAGATGTGTAGATGTAATAGTTTGTAGCAGCAGAAAAGAGCAATGACTCACAAAAGTTCATACCCTGCCACAAATGTCAGCCTTAAGGTACTACTGGACTCTCACTCTTTTTTGCTTTGCGGGGTGTGTGTGTGTGTGTGTACAATCTCTCTCTCAAACTGATGGAAGAAGTAAACCTGCTGATTTTAGGTATCTCCAATGGTGCTTTACTTGTAGGTTTGTAAATAAGACAACTATAATAAGACATAAGACTCAGGAATCATTTGCATATTAGGCCACACACCCTGACATCACCATTGGTTCACACAGGGCTTTTGTTGCAGAAAAAGCTCAGTTAGGCCACACAGCCAGAACTGTGTTCCTTTGCATTCCTGCTCAAAAAAACCCTTATAGGACTCCAACAGTCTCTCACCAAAAGGAAACCAAACCAGACAGCTCTGCCTCTGGAACTTCTCACTGCTGGGAAGTGGGGAAAGATTGCAATGTTTTACGCGATAAAATCCATCTTTCCTCAACTGCATGAGTGATCAAAGGATTCTGACTCATTGTTAAACATTGCCTATTTGTGGTGCAAAAGCATATGCAGCACACCCTTTCATTCAAATGTTGCATCTTTATGCCTTCTTGAGAAATAAGACTTCAAAAAGTAGCACAAGTCCGTTCCTTTCTTTAGCTGTAGCAGAGCAAGCTTGGACTTCTAGTCCAGTAAGAAGATATACTAATCATTCTTTAAAGTCTAAGGACAAAATGAAAGAGAGACAGCCCAATATTTACACCATTCTGAGTTCTTTGGAGGAAGGCAGGGGGATAATACTGATAAAGTCTTATGCTTTTATTATTATTTTTTTTAAAAATAGCTTGTCCCATTGGCTAATCTGGGAGATCAGGTGGAGGCATTTTTAGTATCAGATTGCTGGCAAAGTAGTTTTTGCTTTGTTCAGTCTCTGTTTTTTTGTGTTAAGATGGATGACTTTATTGTTTCAATATGACAAATAGCTGAGATGCAGTGAACAAACATTACAAATACATAGATTATATTCTGACAGTACAATTTTGGCACTTTTCTGACTGCAGCTACCTTTCACACATGTTGTGCCACTTCTGATGATTGTGCTATCAGTGGGATCAATTCAGACTTTCCCAAAGGAGTTCCATATCTTCAGGATGTGTGTGTGTATGTTGTACATGCACTGAAGAGTCTGAGCATATCAGCAGCCTTGTTCACTTGCTTTCTTTACATGAGAGTAGTCTCATTTACTGTTGTGTAAAGCACAGTAGCTGAACCACAAAGGATAATTTATTTGCACCATTGGCTTTGAAATTGAAGAGGGGGACATGATCCTGCCTTTCTCAGGCTGGAAAGAGTAGCAGATAGGGGAGACCAGATGGACATGGCGGGGAGGGGGCACTCACAAGGCAGAGCAAAGAGAAAGGTGCCCCAATGTAGGTGCCATTGAGATACAAATTTGTAAAAAAAACACCCACACTAGCCTGCCCTTTCTGGGTGGATTTTGGCAGGCTGGTGGGTTGTGCTAGAAGTCACCAATGAGGAAAATTTAGTTCAGATTATAAAGCAGAGGCTTTGTTGTGAATACATTTCGCTTTTGGGGTGTGTGTGTGCAGGGGAAACCAGTTTTATTAGGAATGGGAAAAACAGGAAAGATATGAGAGAGTGTTGTTTATGACTTTGTCTGAACACACACACAAAAACATGATAACATCAGGTAAAACAAGTGGATTTTTAAGGCAGTGTGAAAAACACCTTTGTGGTGATGATTAGTAAGTAGAAAAGGCCTAATGGCTCCTAGAACGTCACGGTCTGTGAATAGCTCTACTCTTTCAGGGGCTAGCTTCAACCCTCGTGACCCTTTTACCCACCAGTAGAAGAGCACTAGGGTATGCAGGCTGTAGACTTTTGCTATGTCTTGCTCCTTTTGAATTAAAATCTCTAGATGTTAGCAAGCAGCTTGTGAAAATTTGTTAATGACTAAATCTGACAATTTGTTAATGACTAAATCAAGATGACATTGATGTTCAAGCGCCTGGGCAGATAAATTCGCCTACAGATAAGTGAATGCAAAAAGTCAAATCAATATGGTTAGATCTATGCATTACGTGACAGTAAATGCACAAACTTATCAGAATGCTATTAATCTGGTTGGCATAATAGCTGCAGAGAAATGCACGGTGGCACATATGACATAATCAATCAGAGGTGTAGCAAAGTGGTTACCTTCCTTACAGAAAGCAGGAAGGATCTATGGCAACCTGGCTTATTATTTTTTCATTAGCTGATTTGTACAATGTGGAAATGCAAGCAAAGTCATGTCCAGATGTTTGAGTTCTCCACCTGTCGAACATTCATAATTGGAATGCCTAACTATAACTCTGTGCTAATGCAGGAGCAAAATGATAGTTATGTTTAACATTTCATCAAGATGATTACAAGCACTAGCAAGTTCTTAAAAAGGTCACATAAATCAAATCCATGGGTCAATGGCAGAGGAACAGTTCAAGAGCAACAGCAGAGAAGAGGAACAGAAAAGGATTCTGGTCCAGCAAAGCCATTCTTGAAACTCAAAACAAGCATCATTTTTAGAACAAACATTATATTAAGGTACTTTGTGTGTCTGTTGCTATTGCATTACTGTTTGTCCAACCCAAAATATGCAAAGTGCTTTTTGATTTCCATTCTTGCATCACTGGATCCAGCCCAGTAATTAAATGAAGCTTGCAAGTATTTCAGTGCTGTTGTAGCTGTTGATTAACACACTTTTCACTCTCAGGCTACTATTTTCTTGGACACATGTTTCACTCACAACAGTTAAAGGTCCTTTTTCAGTTTGCTTCATATACAATTACTAGACTTTTGGAATCTGTGAATCATTTGACTTTTGCAGCCTTTTGTTGCTAGTGTGATAAAGCTGCAATTTTGACCTACTTTTTATATCCTCTATAAAAGCAACAATGAGCTTGCCTTCTAGCCCCATTTTAAAAAAAGGAACTTTTTTTATTCCTAAAAATACAGGCACGGAATTAATAAACAGCTTTTCCTTTGTAACAAAAAAAAAATCCTATTTCACATAAACAGGCTGTATGCCCTTGGCCTGACAGTTTGCAGTTCTGAAGGGTTATGTGTGAAATAGCTAGGCCTATTAATAGATGCCTAATTTTTTATACAAGGTTGGAAGAAATTCATACTTGATTACACAATTATTTTTCCTATTTCTTCTGAAGATTCAAAGTCTGAAAACCTTAACCCAAAGTTAATAGCCCTTGAAGACAACTTGGAAGTGTCCATTTGTACAAAACACAGCCACTCAACTGCTGATTGCTTCTATGCCTGTGCTAAAACACTTTCCTTGGTTGCCCATTTGCTTCTGAGTTCAAGTGATTCCACAATGGTTTTCTAACCACAATGCAATTGGTCTATACATGTAATAGAACATCAAGTTATGCTGTGAAATAGGACATGTGCTTTCATACCGGCTGCAGAAAACATCCTTATAACATGAAACACTGAAACAAACAAAAAGAAAATATGTTTTTAAGTAATTGAGTCATTCCTTCATAGAAATTGATATAATGCACAACACACACACATTGTTGAAAGGTGTGCTCAAGTAGTAAAGCCAGAAAGTTTTCCTTTTTGTACATTATGTGTGAATTATGGTTTGGCTCATAAGCAGAGCAAATGGAGTCACATGAGAAAAATACAACTTCCCTGCTTTCCTTCATCACTACAGCTTTTTTACGCACCACAAATTGTGCTGTTATGATTCAGTGCACTTGAAGGAACAGTGTGGGGGGTGGGCAGCAAAAATCACCCTCCCCTCCTCCACAGATGGAAAAGTTATTCTGTCAGAGGAGTTGCTGCTGTACAGTTGGAACTACATGTTAGGACTAGAGATGGGCATGGACTTGTGAAGATTCAAAAATTGGAAAAAACTGAGGTCTGTCGAGGTTTGTGGTTCATGAATTTCACAAACCATGAATTTCCACAGACTTTTCCAGTTTATGAACCAGTTTGTGGTTCATGAGGTCTGTGGGGCCCCGGAAGTGGGCTCAGGAGGCATAAATAAGCTCACTCCCCACAGACCACTCCAACAAACCAAATGGGTCACCTAAAAAACCTGTGGTCTGTGGGCGGTCCACCGAAACAGCAAATGCATGGACTGAGCAAACAGACCACGAACTGGTCCCTGGTCCATGATAAAATTTGGTCCATGGACAGGTCCATACCCATCCCTAGTTAGGACTCAAACCCATGCTTTTATATACACACACACTGTGGCTAATAGCCACTGATGGACCTCTGCTCCATATTTTTATCTAACCCCCTCTTGAAGGTGGCTATGCTTATGGCTGCCACCACCTCCTGTGGCAGTGAATTCCACATGTTAATCACCCTTTGGGTGAAGAAGTACTTCCTTTTATCCGTTTTAACCTGTCTGCTCAGCAATTTCATCGAATGCCCACGAATGCCTTGGTTTCTGTCAGTGAATTCCCACTCTTCCACAGAAGATTGCTGGGTGACTTTGGTCCAGCCATACTTCCTGTACGTAACCTACCTCACAAGGTTGTTGAAGAATAAAATGGAGGAGGGGAGAATAATGTAAGCTTCTGAGTTCCCTTTCAGGGGAAGGGTGAGGTATAACTGTGTTTCAATATGGCAGAATTGGGGGCCAGATAAAGAAGTAGGTTGGTTGGTAGATGGGAGGGAAAGAAAGTAACAGGGAAAGGTGATGATAGGGGGGTTGGCATGAGCAGAGAGGAGAGGAAATAGTATGGGGAGAGGGATACAGGAGAACCTGAGGTGCCCATCAGAAGTCCTTGCAGGTTCCCAACTGTGTAACTGGGTCTGGTGGCTACCACTGCACAAGTGACCCATAATTTTCCCAGGTAGAGGCTGGAAGGGAAGGAAAGCTAAACACCGAGGCAGGGAAAAATAGGTTGTTGGTTTGTTAGGAAGGACAAGAGAAGGCAGGAAAAAGGGAGAGGCTATGGGGACTTTCAGAGAAGGAAAAAAGAAATAATGGAGGAAAGAAGAAAATGAGATGCCCCGCATGAGTCCTTGTGGGTACCCTGCTTGTAAATATCTACATAAATAAATACAAAAACTAGATCAGCATTCTTATCCCATTCTTGTAGATGAGGGGGTAGGAGGCTGATGTGTCTCTTCATACAGCTTGCAGGTTCTCCTCAGTTCCTCTGTGTGTGTGTGTGTGTGGGGGTCTTATTTGGATTGTGACTGTGTCATCAAAGAAGCTTCAGCCAGTACCCACTCCATTTTCTTGACCTGGATCAATATCAGGGTCTGTTGGGCAAATCTATGAGCCCTGGGTTTACTCAGTGGGCCAAATAGCATACCCCAAGGACCAGTGCAGGTTAGGAAAATATTTTTTTGGGGGGGGGGGAGGGGGGAGACTGAAACCTTTTCCCTATACATGCCACAGTCACATTCCAAATTGGATACTGAATGCAAGCGGGAGAACCTGAGAGTTACTTGCGACTACTACAGATCTAAGGTGAGGATCCAAATGCAGTTGATGTACTTAATAATGTGGGAAAGAACAAGAGGTTTACTGATTTCGCACTCACCCTTATGCCGCTCTCGCAGTTTTTCACACAGCAAACAGCAACCGTTAAAAACCAGTTTCCATTTGCTGTGCGAAAACCATGATGTTTACTGCAGCCCCGATGCAAATAGTGGGAAACTGGGAGGACGCCGTGTTGAGAAGACTGACGTGAGAGTGGCGTAAGGTGAGTGTGAAATCGGTTAGAGTGACTTATAGTCACTTGCATACCAGCAAGGTATGCCCTTGCATACCAGCCATACCATTCCTGCTGAATTCAGCAAAGTGGGATGCAGTTGGTTTTAAGATTATGTCTATATTATATATTTTTCTCTTCCCCACCCCCATCCCATGGTCAGCTTGTATAACTCTCATAGCACAACAAACTGTGATGTTGCTGGAGCACAGCTGTCCTTGTTCTTTGCTGACAGAAAGTACGGTAAACCATAAGATAGGTACTTAAGAGGCTTGCAATTTTTTTTTACAGCTTTGTTTTTACAACTGTCTTTCTGCAGCTAATTTCTCCACTGATGATGGCCAGTTGTCTTTACTCTCAGCATTTGCCTTCTTGTTCCATTAAGCCCTTTGAAAGTGCATTTTGTGGTTTACTGAACCATTCCCCATACAACAAAAGCTTCACCCCTTGTTGGCTCTGTTAGTACTGCTACAAACATGCAAGTATGCATACAGAAGCCTTCTGTCTACTCTCACTAAATCCCAGTGTCAGATGATTGCCAGTGCAATTGACATGAAACTACTGTGAGCTCTCAGCAAAGCCTTCCCTGCTGATACTCCTAAGGCAGTCTGTTTTCTTCGTTATTAAGTGGGCTTTGCCTACATAGACAATAAATGGTTCACAAAGTTACTTGGAAAAATTATTAGAGACTGTTCTATACTACCAGCTTGCTGGAACTAGGTCCTGCTATGGAATTTTGCATCTTTTAGAATCACGGAACCATAGAATCGTAGAGTTGGAAGGAGCCTCCAGGGTCATCCAGTCCAACCCCTTGCACAATGCAGGAAACTCACAGATACCTCCCCCTAAATTCACAGGATCTTCATTGCTATCAAATGGCAATGCATATGTCATGTTAATATTTATGTTTTGCTTCAGTTCTGCTTTCAGACTTCTGGTTGGTTCTACAACCCTAATCCTACTGTATTGTTTATAGAATGTCCCATCCATCAATTGCATTGACTAAGTTTTGCAATTCACCCTAAGTTCAAGTGAGGAAGGCAGACTTTTTCAGTGGCCATGCTTCGGAAATGTCTGTAGTGCCTCCACCCAGGTTCAAGTATGGGGGCAAGGCTGATGCTTCTTCTCCATGTGTATTGTGATCCTGATCCTGAAAAAATGGGGGAGAACCCTCAATTCACATACAATAGGGTCATGCCACACAGTGAGGAGGGGACAAAGACACAGCCTGTGTACTCAGGCTTGCCTAGGTCTCCAGGTTGCATAAAGGCCACTTCCCCAGGAAAGCTGGAAGCCTGGATTAAAGGGGAACATCTACATGATGTCACACTCATTCTGACACAATTCATGCTATTCCTAGGACTTTCTCCTTTAAACTGGAGAAAGACTAAAGCTGTTATTCACTGGCTCCAAGTGGAACTATGAAATTTTGCTTTCAAAATGACACACAGCAGCTCTCTGACTCCCCCTTGGCCCTTTAAAGACCTTTTCTCCTTTCTCTGCTGAGTCGCACTGTGGCACTACCTTGTGGTTTGGTAGGGAAAGTGAGGGGAAGTGTTACAGGATCAGAAGACTTGTTACTGGCAGCCAGGCTTGTCCTTTGGTTGACCTTAGGCTTGGCCTGGTGTTTGTGAGTTGTTAGCTAGTCAGAGGGAGCTGCTGCACTTGGTACCATCTGGGCAGGAAGTGTGTGCCTGAGATAAGGAATTCCGTGGGCTGTAAACACAGATCCTACCTATACAGACCCTACCTACACAGACCATGCCTGTCTAAATGGTTTTCCACAGGCAGGCGCTAGGCTTTTAGGTTGCTTTGCTTTTACAGATACAAAGTTTGCTTTGTTGACAAAATTATGCACAACTTTCCAGTCCCTTTAGACCTCTTCAGTGGGCAACTTCTGTGGAGGTATGTCCTGGACCTATACAGTCCCAAAGGAGTCCGTTGCTGCTGTTTAGGGTCACCAGCAAGCTGAAGAGGTGTTGTTGTAAGCTTTCTTTGCTTCTGTGTACTGTATATTACTATTATCTTTAATAAACACCATCTTTATCACAAAACAATTTGGTATCATTGGAACCCATAACCATAGAGCCTGTGTGCACTGGTCCAGCCTCTGATTAAGACCAGGGGACAGTTCCAGGCTGTGAGGGTCATGGAGTGATTACCAGCAAAGCTTAGGGTTGCCAAGTCCAATTCAAGAAATATCTGGGGACTTTGGGGGTGGAGCCAGGAGACATTGGGGGTGGAGCCAGGAACAAGGGTGTGACAAGCATAATTGAACTCCAAGGGAGTTCTGGCCATCACATTTAAAGAGACAGCACACTTTTTAAAATGTCTTCCTTCCATAGGAAATAATGAAGGATAGTGGCACCTTCTTTTGGGGCTCATAGAATTGGACCCCCTGGTCCAATCGTTTTGAAACTTGGGGGTACTTTGGGGAGAGGCAATAGATACTATACTGAAAATTTGGTGCCTCTACCTCAACAGCTCCCCCAGAGCCCCCGAAACCTCCAGATCAATTCCCCATTATACCCTATGAGAATCGATCTCCACATAGGGAATAATGAAGTGCTCAGCAGACTTCCCCCCCCCCCGCCGTTTCTGGCGACTCTGAAGCGAGGGATTAGCCTCTCTACTCATGAGTTGCTGCCAACTTCTTTAAAGTAACACAGACACACCATCCCAAGAGGAAGCCTTTCAATCAGAGACTGAAGCCTCCGGAGGTGAAAAGGCACATGGTCCTCTGGGGGCGGGGCTTCCCCCCACCGGCCAGCTGACCGGGGGCGGGAAGGAGCCTGGGAAAGCGGAAGAACTCCTGCTGGGACCTGGGGATTGTCAATTATAGAACAGATGCAGTTTTGCACAGATGCAACAAGGAAAAGGGGAAGGCAGGAAGAAAGTTGCAGCTGGGAATGGTGTAGGAAGCGGGATGGGGGTGTCACCAATATTCTCTCTAAACTGCAGAGTCTTGTGAGCAAAAACTCTACTTTGTGAGCTACTGGTATTAAAGCTGTGAGCTACTGCATAAATTCTTGTGCTCTGGGGCCATTTTTCCTGAGCTAAGACAAAAAATTGTGATCTGGAGGCTAAAAATGTGTGAGCTAGCTCACACTAACTCGGCTTAGAGGGAAGGAACACTGGGTGTCACCATCTGTGTCTGTTCCTCCAGTGCATGCTGTTACCACACATTTGTTGTCTGGAAACACCCAAACATTGAACAAAGATATTGCCATTGGAAGTGATATAGAAAAGCCTGACCTCTGACAATGTGGTTTGAAATTGTGAAACTTTCCAAGATTAATGGAATATGAAGTTGGTGCAGAGGACTGTGTTACATCATCAAAATGTGGCAGGAGCAATTTTAAATGCTTGAAACGATTTGTGCTTGTCTGCTCTTGGTCTCATACACGCAACTGTATTTTAAATGTGACATTCATATCATTTTTTTCATATTGAATTTTGATACTCTGATAATGTGTGTGTGTTAAGTGCTGTCTGATTTATGGTGACCCTATACTTTGTTGACCTCCAGACTCTCCTATAATGAACGGCCTTGCTCAGGTCTTGCAGACTGAGGGCTGTGGCTTCCCTGGTTGAGTCAATCCATCTGAGGCTGGATCGTTCTCTTTTCCTTCCTGCTGCCTTCAACTTTTCCTGGCATCATTGTAGTGACTCTTGCCTTCTCATAATGTCACCATGATAACCTCAGTTTAGCCATTTTAGCTTCTAGGGAGAGTTCAGGCTTGGTTTGGTCTAGGACCCACTTATTTATCTTTGGGGCAGTTCATGGTATCTTCAAATGCCACATTTCAAAGGAATCTATTTTCTTCACAAACATTTCATATTCACGATCTGTATTTTTTAACTGGATCTATTCTCTATGTAAACACCTGTAACGTAGAGACACTGTTCCACAAGTGCTTATAAGTACCATGTGCTATAGGAAGCAAAAGGTAAAGTTATTATTATTAGATTCATTTATAGCCCACTTTTCTCACTGAATCTCAAAGTGGATTACAAAATATTTAAAACAAATCCAGTCAAAACAGTACAGACCTCCAGTAAACCATGCAGTGGGACCAGGATGACAGAACAGGAAAACAAGGCAACAAAAGCTGAGGCTTGACATATCATAATAAAGAAAGGGGGTTACAAAGGTAGAGGACATTGTAGTAGCAATGGAGGTAGGGTTGCCAAGACTGTGTTGGACTTTGGGGGTGGATCTAGGAGAGGGCAGGGTTTGGGGAGGGGCAGGGCCTCAGCATGGTACAATCACAATGCCATAGAGTTCACCCTTCAGAGCAGCCATTTTCTCCAGGGGAGCTGATCTCTGCCAGAGGTGATATGTACATTGCAATGAATTACAATAATGTCCTTTATATATGTAATCTGATTGATTCTCACTCACTCCCCCTCAAAAAATTAAACAGATCAAAACCAGGAGGAGCAAAACAGAAATGACTGAAATTGTAGATCGTCATCAGTCTACAAAAGAGAAATTGAACAGTCACACAGTTGCAGTTAGATTGGGTGAATGTGGGAAAG
This sequence comes from Heteronotia binoei, assembly GCF_032191835.1. NCBI lineage: Eukaryota > Metazoa > Chordata > Lepidosauria > Squamata > Gekkonidae > Heteronotia > Heteronotia binoei. Next base: position 52,396,902 of record NC_083224.1, read on the forward strand.
ACAGGGGTTTAACTTTCAACACCCCTTTTGTTTTGCTAATGGAAACTAGGTTCCTGGTTTTTAAAAAGGGGGAGAAGGAGTTTTAAAGGACAGACCTTGTGCAGTAGGGAAGTACCTTATATGCAAAAATGTTCTGTAATTCCAACACTACTTTCATGAATCTGCAAGTTTGTAGCTGTTGCATCAGAGACTGTTGTGTGCCTTGAAGCTTTCTTGCCGTGTACTAAAAATGGAGTATTAAGATGGAAGAAGCATCAGTGAAATGGGGACAACCTAGTTCTAACCCATTGCTCTAAGGATGTATTGTGTATAGCTGCACGTCAAGAATGGAGTGCTTGTATGCACCTTTAGAGGACTTGTGTGGACTTTAATTTTTTGCTCTCTTTAATACATTTTGGACTGGGTCCTTTGAAATTTCTCATTATTGAAGAGGGGTTTGTCCTATGTTTTGTAAACCCTTTGTAAATATTGTGGCTTTTGTTAGTCTTTGCTTATATGCTTTATGAATATCTTCCTTTCTTATATTTGAGAGTTATTAGTTTTTTGTATTTCAGAAGCTGGTATCATGGAACCGTGGGTTCCCCTGCATCCCACCTGGGAATTAGCAACCCTAAATGCAAAAGAGGCTGACCAATTTAGATACTACTGCTTTAGTTACATTTCATCAGGAGACCTGGCAACACTACCTGATAAATGAGGCGCAATATACCCAATACAAGACTTCAGTAGCATGAACAGAATCCTTTAAATAAATAAATAAGCTGCTGAGAAACTGTTCCAAAGCAATTCAGAAACTTTGGAAAGTTTGGTTGATGGGCATGAAAATATTTATTTTAAAATGACACGAGAGATGCACAGGGCTTGGAATCATAGCTTTTTGGTAGTGCAGCCAATGATTCAGTAGAATTTAGCTTGTAAACTACTTTGTTGTAAAACTTGGGTTCTCAGTCATAAGAGAAGAATCTGAGCAAGTCGCACCCTAGGCAGCTTTAGCAAATGCATTTCTTATGTATTACTTTGGAGTCTTTTGACATATTTTTTTTCTGATTGGAAGGTTTCAGGACTGGAGATTCATCTTGAACCATGTCTGACTATTACCTCTTTACAGATCATAAGCATTATCTTCTTAAAGTCAAGGTGAATGTAGCCCCAACATCCTGCATGAGAGGAGGTCCTGTGAAAATGGTCTGCCCATGGAGGCTCATGAATCCTACTAAATTCCAGAACACTTTGGGGGGGGGGGGGTTAGGATTCCAAACATGTGTTCTGTTGAGGCCACAGTGCAAACAAGGTTGCCCCTTGCTGACCTCTCCTGTTCTAGGGTGGTCTAAAAATGATTGGGAGATCATTTGGAAGAATGGCAGTGGTGGTGAATGGCATTGGGAGAATGGCACTGGTGCAGAATTCATATTGAATCTATTGTAAGACCTATGAAGTGACAGGATCTCCCACTTTTATAACTGATCTCCAGCTGGCAGAGATGAGCTCTCCTGGAGAAAATGGCTGCTTTGAAGGGTGGAGTATGTGGCACTGTAACATGCTGAGGTCCCTCCCTTCGCCCAAACCCTGCCCTTTCTCAGGTCCACTCCCAAAGTCTCCAGGTATTTTCCAAAACAGACCTGGCAACCCTACCTGATAAATTTTACAATTATTTAGTTAATTCCAGGGAATGCTGGTATTCGATGGAGCCTTTCTAAAGACTAAGATATTTGATTTTGGATAATTTACCTCCAAGAACTAGTGATATAAAGCAGAACAGTTGCAATTGAGTTCCTAAGGTCAGCTCTAGTTATAGAAAGCATATAACAAAACCAAAATGGGTTACTTAGCTAAGATGAGAGAGGAAAACTGGCATCCCTTGAGGGTTCTCGGTAGGTCAACTTAGCCCATTTCAAGAGTTTGCAGTTAGAATAAAAATGGGCAGAACCCGGAATCTCTTCAGAAGCACAGAACTCTGTTTAATAAACACAGGAAATAGGCGGATTAGGCTGTGATTATAGAGCAGGAATATAATTAGAGCCACACAAGTATGAAATAAAAAAATAGTTGGAAATTCAAATAAATATGAATACTGCAATAGTGATAGTGATGACGTGTCAAACACTATTTGGATGTGTAGTTTATAGCCAAGCAGCAGTCTAATGCAAAAAATGTGCAGCTAGCTCCTATCTCCCCCCTACCTGAAGTTACATTGGTGGTACTGAATATCATTTCTAGATGTCAGAGGAGCAATATCTGTTTTTTAACTGGGCCTTTTGCCTTTCTAGAATATTTTTTCTACAGCTGTAAAGCATAGTTTATATATTTGTATGTTTTTAATCTTGTTTGAATGTTTTTATTGTCTGCTGCCTGGGCAACCTTAAATTGGGTGGAAAAGCAATTTTAAATGCTTTAATTAAATAAATATTGTGGGTAAAGATCATTCATCTCCTTTGTTCTTTAATCTGCCTGATTTAATACTGGGACAAGTGTTCATGCTGTCCCAGTAAAATCCTTTCCCTTTTGTTTGGTGTAGTGGAGAGACAGTTTGGTGTAGTGGTTAAGTGTACGGACTCTGGGAGAACTGGGTTTGATTCCCCACTTCTCCACTTATAGCTGCTGGAATGGAATAGCCATAACTATCGCAGGAGTTGTCCTTGAAAGGGTAGCTGCTGTGAGAGCCCTCTCAGCCCCACCCACCTCACAAGGTGTCTGTTGTGGGGGGAGAAGATATAGGAGATTGTAAACCGCTCTGAGTCTCTGATTCAGAGAGAAGGGCGGGGTATAAATCTGCAGTCTTCTTCTTCTTATGCCTTAATAATATGAAGGTTACACATTTGTTCACATTACAGATAAAGTCACACAATATGAAAATCCCTAGTTTGCACTATTCTACCTCCTGACTGGTAGTGAAGTACTAACTAGGTTTTTATTCTAGACTAGAAAGGATTTATTTAGGTCAGTAGACAAAACCATGTAGAAAATATTTTTAATAAGCAGGGCACAGTTAGGTTGTGCAGCATTTGGTCAGTGAGAAGAGGTGTTTGGTATAGCTATATTATTAGCCATGGCAAAACTGCCAACTTTTTATGACTGGTGATGTCTGCTCTGTGGGACAAAGAGATCATGCCACCTGCAGTCAAAGCAGAAGCATTACATGCACCTCTGGGTATTCTTTAGACATAGGTCATCATGAATAGACAAAGGTCATCATGAATAACAGGTGTGTGTACCTAGTGGCACTTGATAAACTAACAGATTTCTTGTGATATACAGTGGGGTTCAACCATTGCATTATGTATCTTAAAATATCACACCTTATAGTTGTTTTCTAGGCCATTTGACTGTAATGTTTTTATTTATTTCAGTTGATATCCCACCATCCCCTGCAAGCAGGCTCAGGGTGACTCACAATATATGATAAGAACAATAAATAATAATACATTTTAAAATCACATTAAGATATTACTTCAAATAATACCTAATGGCAGTTTTAACAATATCTAAGTACAGTGCACACTGCAACCAATGTCAGGAAGGGCACATTTCTCTCAATTCACCAGGGTCAACTGGTAACAACATCAAGTTGGTACATAGTGTCCTAGGCAAATGAGGCAGATTATGCAGATTGACCAAATTAAATGGGGAAGGCTGGTGCCATTTGTACATCCACCACCTCAGCCAAAGGTCTGGTGGAATAGCTCCATTTTGCAGGCCCTGTGGAATTGTTTCTGTATAACCAAGGATCTATGACAACTGAGGTTTGACTTCATGCATCTGATGAAGTGAGCACAAATCCATGAAAGTTTATGTCACAATAAATTGATTAGTTTTTAAGGTACCTCATGACCAGTTTGTATTTAAAATAACAACCTGGTGACTTCCACCATTTCCTCCCCTCAGGACTTGGGAAAGGCCCAAGAAAAAGTGCCAGTACTCAGTAGAGAGAGTACCATCACCAAACAAACCCAGTTCAAGACTGATAGATACATTAATAGATAAGCAGATAGATTAGTAGGAAGATATGTCTAGTTTGCCCCTCTTTGTGATGCCTGCTGGGCACAGGAATGCATCCTAAGGAAATACTTTCCTCCAACTTGGAACATGCTCTTACATGTTAAAACACCACCCCTTTCAAGACACTTGAGCTGGTCTTTGAACAAGGAAGTTCACTGCAGAATAAAGTAGAAAGGTGTACTAGTGTTTACACATGCTTAGAAATGTATACAATTCTGGAGGAGCAACATGTTGCTGAAAAACGTTGAATTTATTCATTTACTTCATTTATATAATTGATTACAAAATAGAGAACCCACCAAAAGCACAGCATAAAATGAAAACAGGATTATAACATTTGAGAACATGTTAAAAACTGTGTAATATATACTATGTACAATGCAATAAAAAAACTGCTGACAGCTTCACAGACTAACTGGTACCCTATTCCAGGATAAGCTTCTATGGGTCTCTGACCCACGAAAGTTTATGGAAGAATAAGTTCTGTCTGATAGTCTCTGGACTCCTGTTTAATTGTGAACTCTTGTCAGAGCTCTGGAAAGCAACTGAAAACTACCCAAGGCATGGAAGATTTAAAAAAGCAGGGTCTGGATTGAAAAACATCCACCTAACAAATTGTCTGGTATATGTAGATATGAAACAAGCATCTTGAGTCCCTAGAGCTGCTCGTGCTATAAAGCAATGTCTCGCCTGTCCGTAACGAGAACATGATGACCTTCTGAATGGAACAGACGAGAGGGTACGGCAGCGGTGGGAGAGATAACGCTTCGCCAGACGGCTTTTCTTTATTTTGACCCACTCACTTCGCCGTAGTTTTCAGGAAGTACAGTCGGCCGTAGCGCAAGACAATCTGGGACTTGTAGTTTTCTTTCCTATCCCGTGCAGTAGACGCCCAGCTCTACAGTCTTGCCTGCGAACTACTGCTGGTATTAGGCCGGTGTCCTACCGTTAAGATGGCGGCTCCCTTGGTCCTGGTGTTACTGGTGGCCGTTACCGTTCGGGCCGTGCTGTACCGATCCAGCCTGGCTGGCCTCATCTCCGAGAGGGTGGAGGTGGCGTCCCCTTTAAATGCTTGGAAGCGAGGTGAAGTCCTGATGGCAAAAACACAGGTCTTGGTCCTAGGCGTGGGTATGGAGAGGACCAGGTTTCCCGCCTGGCCTCTGAAGGAGCCCTTCCGCTGACAGTCTGGCATGTGGGTCTATCATTCCACCCCGAGGAGCAAGTCCTGGAAATGTCAGTGGTCCTGATGGGGCCACTCATTAGCCTTGCATGTTTTCTGTGTCTTAGTGAGAGATCTCTCTCTTCCTCCTTTTACCTGCCTTTAACAACCTCTGCGCAAATAGAGGATCCGAACTTTTTCTTCCCATGGAAATACATTAAACAGCGCAAAAGCTTTCTTTATTGGAGCTTTGCCTATTACCCTGGTGTGCAAGGCAGAGGAGCCTTGTCAGAAAAAGGTAGTGTCTATTCTGATTTCTTGCTGGTTAGTTGCTGCCAGTTGCTGTGTTGGAAGGGGTTGTGGATCAGTGGTAGAGCTTCGCATGCAGAAGGTCCAAAGTCCAGTCTTCAGCATGTGCACTTAAAAGAATCAAGTTGCAGGTGATATGAAAGACCTGAGACTTTAGGCAGCCACTGTCGGTACTGCAGATAACACTGACCTGGATAGATGAATATGAGAATGTGTTTGGAGAAAGGGGGCTTTATGGGAAAAGTGCTATAAGGAAGACACAGAGGAATTTAGAGATAGACGGTAACCAGTTGATCAGTAATCAAACATAGTACAAAAGCTGCATAAGATATCTAGAAAATAATATAATAAAATATAATTAAAAAGGTAAAGGTAGTTCTCTGTGCAAGCACCAGTCGTTTCCAACTCTGGGGTGACGTCGCATCATGATGTTTTCACGGCAGACTTTTTACAGGGTGGTTTGCCATTGCCTTCCCCGGTCATCTACACTTCCCCCCCCCCCCCAGCTAGCTGGGTACTCATTTTACTGACCTCAGAAGGATGAAAGACTACCTTGAGCTGGCTACCTGAACCCAGCTTCCACCAGGATCAAACTCAGGTTGTGAGCAGAGTGCAGTACTGTAGCTTTACCACTCTGCGCCATGGGGCTACTATAAAATATAATTACTAAGGAATTATTCCTTACATATTATATTGGATTGAAATCAAGTGATTTCCTGGGAGGTTTGGCGTTGGCAATACATCCCTTGAAGCCCAGTACAGTATTCCTTTTGGACTTTTGCTAACCTCTGGTCTGTGTTCACCTCAAAATGTATCTATCACCTGGTTGTGCTGATAGCATCATGGGCTTTTGATGTTGAGATACAAAATTCTGTAACTAGGGCATAAATCTACAATCCATAGATCATTCAAAGTCAATTTGCTAAGCACATCTGGCTTTGCTGAAGATATTTTCAAAAAACACTGGTGAAATGTAACTGGGCATTCTTATGGAACAAAACTTCAAATATGGAGAATGGCACAGACCCTCCAATTTTTAAAAGACCTTTAAATTCATCCTTCATCCCAGCTCACATTTATTTTATCTCACTATGTTTTGATGGTTTTGGATCAGAAGCCATCTGATAATGCAGGATCCAAAATATTTAGATTGCATAAAATCATCTCCATAAAGCTATTTTGACACCTTACATGGTGATTTTGTCACAGTCATGTACAGTTAGGAGCCTTTGTATTTTAGGTATGTTTTTGGTTTTGTGCTTTTGTGGTACCGTAAATGGTGCTGTTTTGTGCTGTCATTCGAAGTGCTGGAAATGAAATGTGTATTAAAAAGTAACGGGATAGCTCATGATGCAGGTATAAGAAATGAATTTTGGACGTTTGCATTTAAAAACAATTAAGAATTAGTGTCTATACATTTGCTTTATAAATTGCTTTATTGCATCCTTGAAATGTGAGACATGCAGAATACATGGGAAGAGGAATGCCTTTTACTTTCAAATGGTTAACTTCTTTGGAGCCCATTTTCTAAAATTTAGGCTTTTATGCCACTTAAGGATACATGAGGAACTAGATATTTCAGCAGGCAACCAGAGTAGTTATTAGTAAAATACAATTGTGTGAGGCCCTTCTTAAGAAATTATCAGACCCTATGGAAACTCTGTGCATTACTGTAACTTGTCTTAATTTTGGATACCTTCTGTTATTTCTTTTTTTCAGTGGTAGAGGGACTAGCCTTGCTTGACTTGGGTGTGTCTCCATATTCTGGAGATGTCTTTCATGAAGTAAGTACAGTGTTTTGGTTTGCTAAAATACTTGTGATACTATTATATTCCCCCCCCAAATGCCTTTTTATTATAAGAATGATAATCACCATGGGGACAATCTGTTTGCATGTGGGGACATAGGGAAACAGGTGGATGAATTCCCACAAACCCCTCTTTTTTCCCTGCACAGTTCTGCGTCAGGTAGAGTATTGGTTAAGAGTGCTTATTTAGTGTCAAGGAGACTCAGGTTCATATCCTTACAAGTGCCATGGAAGCTCGCTAGGTGACCTTTGGCCAGTCATACTCTCTCATCCTAACCTACCTCACAGGGTTGTTGTGAGGATAAAATGGAGGCGAGGAGGACGATGTAAGGCGCTTTGGGTCCCCATTGGGGAGAAAGGTAAGGTAAAGTACAAATTAATTAAATAAAATGTTTATTAAAGTAATAAATAAATAAACTGCATAACAGAGCAATCTCAGGCATGGAAGGTGTGCATATATATATATACTTACCATATTCCCATGATACTCTCTTTGTGACCATGCCATGGGCAATTACTCAAGCTTTTAGTATCATATAATTTCTATAGCAGGTGAGAGCTGGATAAATGATGATAGGAAAGGGGTGCATAGAACTCCTGGTCTCCGAACTGCCACACAACAAGGAAGGAATATGTCTAGTATTTTAGATTGACTGCTTTCAATGGGCACAATTCCTATGTGTGTGTTGTGTGCCATCAAGTTGCTTCCTGCTTATGGTGACCCTATGAATTAATGACCTTCAGAGCATCATATTATTAATACTCTTGCTTAGGTCTTGCAAACTGAAAGCCATGGCTACTTTTATTGAGTCAATCCATCACATGTTGAGTTGTCTCCTCCTACTGCCTTCAACTTTTCCTAGCTTTATTGCCTTTTCCGGGGAGTCTTATGTTCTCATACCATAACTGATGATTTGTGGGGGGGACTGTTATCTGCAAGAAGACAATAGGTGAACTAGCTATGATCTGTTGGAGCCGAGCTAGAAACTTTAAGAATAACTTATAATAGTTATTTTTTTTATTTGTAAAGGAAAATTAAAATCAACATATGCTGCTAAAGTGAGAACTAGTATAGTATAGTGGTTGGGAGTGTCTGCCTAGAATCTGGAAGACCCAGGTTCGAATCCCCACTCTGCCATGGAAGCTCGCTGGGTAACCTTGTGGGTAATCACTGTGTTTCAGCCTAACCTACTAAATAGGGTTGCTGGGGCTAAAATGGAGGAGGGGAGAATGATGTTGTAAACTGCTTTAGCTTCCCACTGGGGAGAAAAGCAGGGCATCTATAAATAAATACTTGACAAAAGAGGCCAAAGTCAGTCCCACTTACCATCCTTGATTCCTGTTCAGTCATCCAGTATGTTTAAAGACAAAGGAAGGTAGGAGAGCTATAACCCCTTACTTGTCTCATAATGTAGCAGGGAGTCAGAACTGTCCTCCTGCCCAGAAAACTGGCAAAAGCTGATGGTTGCTCATGTGTACTGCTCTCGTGCTGTCAGATCAGTATGGAGGGGCTGGCTGCTGTCAACAAGGCAGGGCTTTGTGTTCATGCCATGGGCGGTGACTCAAACTTTGAATATCAAGTAATTTCTACAGTATAGCAAGGGAGTTCAGGTGGTGGTGGGGAAAGTAGTAGCCTATCACACAGGTTCCATTTCTTGTTTTCCCAAATGATCTATAAAATCTCCTGCAAAGAAGATGGATGGGCTTTGGAGGTGAACCCTCTTCCAGAATCCATTCATCAGCTATGGCTGTTCTGCCTGTTCATTGCCAGAATGATCACAAGAAACCAGCATGGTTATTCACTGGGGTACAGACCTCGGATGCAAGTATTGCTGTATCTCTTCCTATTAAGCTGCTGTAACAGCACAGCTAACAGCATTCAATTATCCATAGTATAGATTATCTATAGTACAGAAGCTAGTTCCCTTCCAAAACACATAAAAACATTGTAAATTGAAAGCTTTTGTGGGGGGTATTGTCAGAGCTGAGTGTACCAGCAGTTTGGAGGGCATTGGGTTCTTCATGAATCAAAATCAAAAGAGTTTCTGGCTCAACATTAGGAAGAACTTCCTGACCATTAGAGTGATTCCTCAGTGGAACAGGCTTCCTCAGGAGGTGGTGGGCTCTCCTTCCTTGGAGGTTTTTAAACAGAGGCTAGATGGCCATCTGACAGCAATGAAGATCCTGTGAATTTAGGGGGAGATGTTTGTGAATCTCCTGCATTGTGCAGGGGGTTGGATTAGATGACGCTGGAGGTCCCTTCTAACTCTATGATTCTATGTACTATAGTAGCACATGCTCTGCTCACTTTGTGAACTAATGCTAGAAAGAAAGCACTAGAAAGATAGTACGTCACAATCCAAACAACAGAGTATTGTGACACCTGAAAGAGAAACATTTATTGTGGAATGAGCTTATGTGGATCAGCACCTACTTTGTCAGTTGCATGTGGTGTCCCATCAATTGGTAAAATGTGTGCACGGGTTTGAACAAGGGAGTCCTATCAGTGAGGGAATGGCCCACTATAGCTGATGATGAACTGCCAAAGCAAGATTAATAGTATACATAAAGAGACAGTTACTTTCCAAGTCAAATTCCAGACCATTCGTTGTCTCTTGTTGCAAAATTAAACAGGTGTCTTGTGGCACTTTAAAGACCACCAGATTTGTTGTGTTGTATGTTCTTCTGGACTAGAGCCCACCCCATCTGATTAAGTGAGCTGTTTCCCATAAAAGATTGTATTAGAACAGTGGCTCAAACCTTTTTAATTATGGGGACCCCCTTTTTAACCTCAAAAAATTTCACGAACACCCCCTCCCCCATTATAGGAGTTGTACTATTTTTATCCATTGAGACAAAAAGCTGCTATAAGTTTAGTAAGGCTGTTGAATGACTTTGTATTATATTAATCACTACAACATTTGTATACATGGAAAACAGTAATACATGTGTGTGTGAGTACAGATTATTTATTTCATCTACAGAAGGTATGGTTTGCTTATTTATTAGACTGAGTCCTTTAATGAGATGGCTGGTATCTGGTTGAAAGGTAGATAGTGCAGACCAGTGACGACACAGTATAAAAAAGCTTCACATGTTTGTACAGTTTGGAGTTAGTGATATAGCTGCCTAAAATGACCCCTTTGCTAACACAGTATTCTGTATTCATGGGAATTTGCTTGGATACTTAGTGAGCTTTCAGTGCTTGAGAGAACAATTGGTGGATGCTTATTTATTTGGATTTTAACACTGCTTTTCAGTAGTAAGTTGGCTCCGAGAGGTATCAGAATTTAATGCAAATAATGATTAAAGTGCAATGCAAAATTGTTTTTATGGAGAGAAATCTCAGTCCTGATGGATCCAGGAGTACCTGGCTGCTCTCTCACCCCATGGCTTTAGCAATGACACTTGGGTTGGAGGAAGGGGGACCTCATCTTCAGAATGTGCAGTCAGATCGCTGGGTGCATCTGTTAAACTACAGGTATCTTATAGGACTTGGCTAAATATTGTGAATGATACCTGAATATGGACTTACATGTTCGTCCATACTTTGTGAAAGCAATGTACTATCCAAAGCCAGATATGCTGTCTTTTTTGTCATTTCCAGTAAATAGAATTTTTAAAAATTTAACAATTAGCTGTTTTTATTTGAAAGTAAGTTGCCACGGTTAATTGTTCTTTTATCTTTATTTGTTTTTCTTAGACACCACTAGTAATATACCTCTTTCATTTCCTGATTGATTATTCTGAACTGGTATTTATGGTAAGTGTTGCTTTTGTTTACATCTACAGTCAAATTGCATCTTTCCCAGAGTTCATTCCTTGATTTTGTGATGTGTGGAGCAGGAATGATTTACATAATACAGTTTTCAGGCACCCAATAAGTGCTGTGCTGTGCAGTACTGGGTTCTTGTGATTGTTCCTGTCATACAAAATGACTGCTGCTTGTGTGATTCTCAGGTGGCAAATGGTTTATGTGAACAATTTTCCCAATGCATTTGAATTTGCATTTGGCTTGAAAATGGCTCCCTGTGTCATCAGGAAATACAGAAATCTGAGTGAAGCTGCATATTTAAGCATATTTTCTAGCAAGTAAGTGCCACTGAACTTAGTAGGATTTACTGCTTTGGCTCACACTGTTATTGTACACATAAATATTTGCTGGGGGAAAATGGAATGTTTGCACTTAGTATAAAAAGACACCTGGGCACTGGTAAACAATGCTCCTGCATTGTAATTAGCAAGGGATTTTGTTTTGACAACTGCTGTGGTTATGGCAACAACACCCTCCAGCTTTATTTATGTGATGTTCTCTTCACATAAATCAGATCATAGTGTACATTAAATTTGTTGACATTAGTTTTAACAGAATTGGTTTCAGTTATCATGGAGTGCTTGCCAGGAAAAACACAGTGAATGCAGATACCACAGTTGTTTCTAGAGAGAATATTAGAAGACACCTGCACAGTGGATGACCCTTTGAGAGTTTATTTAAGCTCAGTTTGCTACGGTGTGTGTCTGTGATCCAAAGCTTGAACATTCTTTGGATCATGTGTTTTTAGGAGTGGAGTTCAGTGGTTGGTTGCAGTAATATTTTACCACGATGTTAAGTTTTATCAAATGATACGCCTGGGAGGGATTAGGGTAATTGTTTATTAAGAAGACTTACCTAAGACCCCCTCCTCAAGTTTCAAAGTATCAGCTATGCTTATCATGTTCTTAATTAACATGAATCATCTCTGGATCACAGTTTTTCCAGCTCCTTGAAGTAGGGAGTGACTTGACTGAAATCATTTTTCCACAGTTTATATAAATAAATAAAAGCAGTTTTTATAAAATTGTGTTATCCATTAGATCTGTTTAGGAAGCAATTATGCAGCCTTTCCCTTCTCCAAATACCCCAGGTAGCTCACAATAAAACTTAAAATACAATAATGACAAAACGTTAGTAAAATCCAGAAATACCTGTCCAGTTAGGCAAAAATCAAGCTTTTTCTAAGACCTTCTGGGAGAAATACATCTTCAAGATTTTCTGGAATGCCTGTTCTTGAAACATTCAGTCTTCTAGGCCTTCTCACAGGAGTTTTACGAAGTGTTGATAATCCACATATCATGATTTTAACGTCAAAGCTTGAAAAATATTTCTGAAGACATTTCTGGCCGAGCATGTTTGTAATCTGAATTGCTGCTTGTTGACCCAGGTGTTGATTTTAATTTAAAATGTAACCTTTACAATGGAGATACTCCATGTTACATCTTTAAAAACAAAACAAAAAAATTTCTATGGTATTTCTTTAATCAACTTGTTGGTGATCCCTTCTTTAGATAACAGATATGTTGACTGCTGTAGCCCTCTATTTGGCTGTTCAGGACTACAACAAAGTTCTGGTAAGTAAAAAAGCATCCTTTGTGGTTCCATTTTTGTTCATGTTGAGGACTGTGCATTTGCTGTGCACCATCTGCTCCCTGTCTTGATCTCTGATAAACCATTCCTTTCTCTGGCATCTATTTAGGATTCAGGTTCTGTGGGCTCCTTCCTGCAGTGAGGTGCCAGTTGCTCATGTGTCATGCATATGTGGTTCCCCTTTGCATTTTACTTTTTAATGACTCCATTGTAAGAAGATCCCTGCTGGATCAGACTAGTAGTCCTCCATCTAGTCCAGCATCCAGTCTAACACTGTTCCAATTCTGGAGGTCCAACAACAGGACACAGAGGCCAAGACCTTCCACTGATGTTGCCTCCTGGCACGAGAATGCAGAGGTTGACGGCCTCTATCATGGAGGTTTCCTTTAGTCTTCATGGCTAGTGGCTTCTGCTAGATGTGTCCTCCATGAATCTGTCTAATCCCTTTTTAAAGCTATCCTTGTCTGTGGACATCACCACATCCTATGGTGGCAAATTCCACATCCTAAGCAGAGTCTGAGTCAGCTGAAGAAGGGTGTAGGATTTCTTTTGTGCATGTAACTGCAAATAGCATTGAAACAGTGGTTCCACACAGTGTTAACATTGTATATCTAATTCTGAACCTGGGCTGTGGACCCAGATAATGGAGTCAGTTGCGTGCATCAGACAATCAGGTTTGCAAAATGCCCCCCACCCAAACATTTTGGTTAAAATATTTTACAGGAGCGCAGAACAGCTGCCTTCCATCTCATGAGCCTTGCAGGCAGGAGTGGAGGAGAACAGGTGGGGAAGGAAGAGAAGGAGGAGCCATGACCACCATCTCCCCCCCCCCCCCCCCGCTCCAATCATCACTTAACCAGCTGAGCTGGGTGGAGTGGGAGCTGCTACCACCAGCCCTTTGTGCTGCTGGTGGGCGGGCAAGAAGGAGGGCAGGGGAGTGTGAACTGCCACCACCCCTTGAACCAGTCAGGCAGAAGCTGTGGTCCTGCAAGCAGGTGTGCAGGCAGTGCATGGAGATCTGAAGCAACCACGACCCTCCCCGCCCCCAGCAGCCACGTGAGACAGATTGTAGCCATGGCACATCTAAGCAGTGTATTGTTTAAATGTGGATGGATGCTTTGGATTTTTAAAAAAAAAATCATCACAAATCAGGTTTGAAGATAGAAAACAACACAGCAAACTCTGAAATGCAACTGGTTGATTATAGTATTGTCTGTAATTCCTATCAAAATTGTATGAATATATTGTGGGAGTTTATACTAAATGACAGAGTTGCCTCAGAGTACAGGCTAGATGCTTTTTGGTGAGGGGAGAAGGTTAATGGGGGTTTGATTGTATTGTTCATTTAAAAAATTATGTTCCACTTTTCTCCCTGAAGGCACTAAAATGACTCACAATAGCAAAAAAAATTACAGTATAAACTGCCAAGTGGATAAGCATTTTCCCAGGCGTTATACTGGTGGACAGAATAGCCGAATGTATGCAAATGCAAAGTGGTTTTTTTACTTCTAGTGTTTTTTCTCTCATGTTCAGTTCAAAAAACAGAAACTTCTCATAGAACTGGATAAATATGCCCCAGATGTGGCAGAACTTATTCGAACTCCCATGGAAATGCACTATATTCCTCTCAAAGTAGCACTGTTGTAAGTATTGTCTTTGCGGATGCAGTTCTTATGATAAACAGAGTGTTTAGTTCTACTTTTCTTGCTCCTTATACTGTTTTAGACATTTTATGTTTCTATCCAAACAAGTCACCTTGTAAGGTAGGTAGGGGCTGAGAGAGTTCTGAAAGAGCTGTGACTGGCCCAAGGTCACCCAGCAGGCTTCATGTGGAGGAGTGGGGAATCAAACCTGGGTCTCCAGATTACAGTCTACCACTCTTAACCACTACACCACTCATGCTCAAAAACTGGTTGGATACATCTCAGTATATTTCAGTTCAAGATTTTCAGTTCTGAGATGAAGAAGTCATGTGCATTCCAGAACTGAAAAGCAAAACAGCAGAATCATACCAGTAATATATCCAGTGAAGCAGAGGATGGTGATGCACTTTATAGAGTAACAAAAAGACAGTTCCCTTCCCCAAGGAACTTGTAATCTAGGTTTTTAATGTGGGAGTGAAGAAGAAAAGAGGGTATATGGCAGGAATATGAGCAAACAGAGTTACACACATGTAGGCTTAGTTTCAGCTGTGGGGGAAGAACTAAGAAGTTAGTCTTCATAGAAGAGGTGGTTATGAACAGAGATGTGATGGAAGAGAGAATGTTGGGCTCATGGAGGTGTTTGGGACTTTGAGCTTGACTGTCGCTTTGTTTTCAGCTATCTCTTAAATCCGTATACTGTGATGTCTTGCATTGCGAAGTCCACTTGTGCCATCAACAACACTGTAATCGCATTCTTCATTTTGGCAACAATAAAAGGTATTACTCTTGGAGAAATGTACACTTCCCTGTTTTGCTTTTTAATACACATGAAGGATGCACCACTGGCAGGATTGCGCTTTGATTTCTGGTCAGAGATGAGTGTGATGCCAAAACTGCGGTATGTTGAAACTTAGTAAGTCTTCCCTATCCCCCATTGTTGGGAGTGCCCAATACAATTCCACTGGAGTTCAGCCACAGTGAAGTCTTGTGTTCTGCAGAGAACAAGCAAACCAAAACATTGGTCAACAAGACATCATCTGGCTACATTGGATCACCATTGTATTGATGCAGTTCTGAATTCCTAGTCTCAAAATACTAAATGAACCTAAAGACTTTCTGCCATCTTGAAAACAGTTTTGAATATTCTCATTGGGAACAGTTATCTGAACTGCTTTAAGGCACATACTGTTCTGGTATACACAGTTTCTTGGATCCTAAGCAACATAAATGACACTTGCTCTTGAGGAAGGCAATTTCCCTGCTTTTCCATTCTGTCTGCAGCCTTCTGTGCCCCTTGAGATTGTGTTTCTGGAGGTCAGTTGATCTCCAGGAACAGTGTGTGTGGTGGGGACGACACAAATGGAAATATCATTCCATTGAAGGAACTGCTGCAGAAGGGCACTTCAGGATCCAAGCCTCTGTTTGCACACAGACTTAATGATCTGTTTAGAAGTAGTCTCATGTTTAAGGACTAATTATGTGTATGCCCAGAGGTTAGTAGAGCATTGCAGAAATCTAATTTTTTCTAGTGCTAAAATTGATGTTTTCTTCTTAATTATTATTTTATTCTTCATACCTTCCAGAAAGGGTTTTTTTGCTTTGTGTGTTCACCTGCCCTTCTGTGCAATTCTTGAATTCATTTATAATCCATTTGCAAGTTGACATGTAGTCCTGCAGCAAGTCCCTTTGCTCTCAGTTTGAAGCCAGAATGAACCGATAGGACAGTGAAGCAGATATCTAAAAAATAAAATAAAATTGGGTAGTCTCCCTTTTTCAGCTATTATGGTGCTGCTACAACCTTATCATATTTGTGATGCTGCATCCAATTATGTGTTGAGACTGGGCGGGGGGAATGGGAAAATAGGTTGGAAGTACATATAAATTATGGGATGCAGGTATTCACAGAAAACCTCAACCTGAATGTTCTTTTAATTTATGTGTCTTAGTCCTAACCATTCAGTGCTTGAAACAATTCCCTGAGATTATAGTATTGATGTTAACTGAAAGCTGGATTAATAACTGTTACATTATCCTCTTTGTCCTCCTATTTTGCAGGTAGTGCCTTCCTGAGTGCTATATTTCTGGCTTTGGCAACATACCAATCCCTGTATCCTCTCACCTTGTTTGCACCAGCCCTTCTGTATTTACTGCAGGTAAATATTCTAGAGGAGCAAGCATTACCTTTTCACGTGGCTTTCCTATCAGTAGATGGAAAGGCTAACAAATAGGAGCTTGATAGATACCACAGTGGCAGGGTTGCTAACATTTTGCAAGGCCTGTAGGTGGGCAGATGGCTAGAATTGGAAAGCAACCTGGAAACTGCTTGGCAGAAACACAGCACAATCTCTTGCAGCAAAAACAAAACCACTGAGCATATTGTAAGCGCTAGACTTGTGCCTGTGCTGATCTGGCTCAAGAGAGGTGCCTTTTGATGACAGCCCTTTTTCCTGAGTCATCTAACCCCCCCCCCCCCTTCAAAACACTGCAGTTTACAATGATTCCATCTGTCTTGTCCTTCTGTAGCAAAAGACAAATGTGGTCACTGAAAGCATCTGGTTTCTCTTTCTTTCCAAATGTTGAGCAGAGTCCTTCAGAGAGCAGGATGCTGATGGAATACTTAATTATTCATGTATACACAGAGCACTGTGAAGACCGAGCAAATGAGATCATCAGAGGGCACAAGACTCTTCCGCAAGATCCTAGGACTGCTAAGTTATAAAAGTGCATGCTTTTGTTAGTCTGCAGGAGGCCAGAGCATCCCACTGCATCCTGCCATCTCAGCTGTACAGGGTTTTATACTGACAGCTGTGACACACTATGCTCCACTTTGCTGAATAGGTCATAGTGCCCAAAGTTTTGGAGGTATAAAGACAACCCACAGGCATGCAACTGGTTAGATTTGCAAATCGAACTGGTTTATTAAAAGCAATAGTATGATAGTCTTAGCAGTAGCAAATAATCATATTAAAATGCATGCAGAACACATTAAGGGCAAAAAGGTACCAGCTGGATATTAGGAAAAACCTTTTTGCAGTAAGAATTGTTCAGCAGTGGAATTGGCTACCTAGAAAGGTGGTGAGCTCTCCGTCACTGGCAGTCTTTAAGCAGTGGTTGGACGAACACTTGTCAGGGATGCTCTAGGCTGATCCTGCATTGAGCAGAGGGTTGGACTAGATGGCCTGTATGGCCCCTTCCAACTCTATGATTCTGTGATTATCCTTTAACTGGAGATGCCAGGGATGAAATTTGGGGCTATCTACATGCAGTCCATGTTCCAGTGCATGTGCCATTGAGCCACAGCCTTTCTCCAAGCATTTTGTGTTGAATATTTGCACTGCTAGTTTGCTATAATGCCTGTTATCAAATTTATTAACAGAGTAATAATTTTGTCAAAATAGATTTTGTTATTGAACTCAATAGGATCTATTTTGAGACTAACCATGGCTGTAGAAGTGTTGAAAGCTTTCTAGTGAACTTCTTTGGTTCAGAAGGAAGGCTTGGTGTCACGTTAAAGATTTCACAAAAACCCTTCATATGGAGCTGTCATACTGAATCAGACCATTGGTCTACCAAAGTCAGTATTGCCTGCTTTGGCTGGCAGCAGCTCCCTAGGGTCTCAGCTACAGGTCTTTCACATAAAGCTCCCAGTTCCAGGCCTGGAGATTTCATGGTGGAGTCTGGGAGAATGGAGTTTAGGGAGGGGAGGGACCTTGGTAAGGTATCAAGCAATGCCGTCCACCTTCCAAAGCAGCCATCTTCTCCTTGAGAAGTAGGGTAGCCGGGTCCTCTTCACTCCCCAGTGGGGGGTGGGTTGCCACAGAGTTTTGCCTACAATACTAGAGAGCCACCATGTGGCATTCCCAGTGTGATGATGTCAGTTCCACAGATTGGAGCCCACCAAATTGGGCGATCTCCTGCTCCCACCTGGGGGCTGGCAACCCTAACAAGAGGGAGAGTAAATGTTTTAAACAAATAATAAGTGACATATGCAGTTTGGAGATCAATTATAATTCTGGGAGATCTCCAGCTCCCACCTGGAGGTTGTCAACCCTGCTTTCAAATCTCCTGTGACTGGAAATGCTGGAAACAGAATGTGAGACCTTCTGCATACAAAGCAGAAGCTCTATCAGTAAGCCACAGCCTTCCCTGTGTTTTGCTCCATCTTCACTTCCTATCTGTAGCCCTGGCAGCAGTGGTAGCTACATTCCCTGCAGCTTTCTTCTTTTTTTATTTCAGATGACACCAGCATGATGGCAGGAAGCTTTGTCCTCATTCTGATTTGGCTTCAGATGTCATCTCATGTGGCATCACCCTAAA
Source organism: Heteronotia binoei (assembly GCF_032191835.1). Lineage (NCBI taxonomy): Eukaryota > Metazoa > Chordata > Lepidosauria > Squamata > Gekkonidae > Heteronotia > Heteronotia binoei. Next base: position 52,415,537 of record NC_083224.1, read on the forward strand.
GCCAAATCTGCGTGAGAATTTTCTTTTGCTCCCTCCCTCTGGCATTCTGACAGAAAAAAGATGTTGAACAGCATAAGGCAGTTTAGCCGCTGGGGCAAGCACTTCTCCCATTTGCAGAAATGTTATAAGTAGCTGAGGGGTGGATACTGTTTGCAGTCTGCAAACTGAGTGGATGAATGTTGTAGTTCAGGATCAAACTGTGTTTGTATTTTTTCTCCTGAAATAATTTTGGAATGTCACTGTTCACTTTAGATACTTGTAGTAAGGATGCCTGTGCAAATAGTTAAAACTGTTGAATCTAAGTTAAGTTCCTGCCGTCACACTTGGAGAGCTGTTGCTTTCTTCCCACCCAGCTCTGTGCTTAGGCTTTTATTTTTAAGCCCAGCATCTGTGAAAATATAGCACAGTTTCTACAGCTGCATGGTAATGTGAAACAACTGGACTAATAACAGGCATTTCAAAAGCTTGAAAGCTGCTGGCAGATGTTCTGTGTCTCTTAACTGCACAGGAGCTTCATAATTTATTTGGGGAGGGGTTTTTTTATAGATTTATTTTTTAAAAGAGCCCCCTTGCCTTGCCTTATTAATCCTGCCAGATTTTTATTCAGATTGTTGACATTGGATGTCAGGGCAATCTGGCTGCAACATCTGTCACCCTACTGATCACCAGGGTTGATTCAACAGATCTGACGGGCTATGCGGGTGTCCTCTACCTCCCTCGCTGCTCCATGTGTGCCCCCCTTCCCAAAGCTGTGCACTCTGTGGAAGAGGATGATCATCCCACATAGAAGGATGATACTGTTCTTCAGTCAAGGGTACATTGTTGAGATGATTCAGAAAATTGAGGTGTAAAACTCATTGTGATGCTTAATCCCCCTCTCCCTCTGTGGCTGTCAGGGGAGTATGCCTGATCCACCCTCATTTTATCCTCACAATAGCCCTGTGAAGTGGACTAAGAGACAGGGGCTGGGCCAGGGTCACCCAGTGAAGTCCATGACTGAGCTGGGATTTGATGTCAGATCTCCCTGGTACTAGTGAAACATTCCGTCTGCCAAACTTTGTGTGTTTTTGAGGCTGTTGTATCCACATATTTTGCTAACATCTAAAGCAGGGGTGTCAAACTCATTTGTTACGAGGGCCAGATCTGACATAAATGAGACCTTGTTGGGTTGGGCCATGTCAGGCTGTGTGTGTACCTATTTAAGATAAGGTAGCAATGATATAAACTTTATAAAGGACACAGACAAACACAATTAAAGATTTTTTTATTTTTTTAAAAACACCTTAAAATAAAATATGCTTAAAACATTAGTACTCATTGGTCTTAAAGGAACTGAGCAAAGGAAACTGCTCTTTCCTTCATTCCCCAGGGGCCCAGAAGGGAGAGGAGCCTCAGCCAATAGAAGGAAGAGAGGCTTGGCTTAGTAGCTCTGCTGTGGTATTGAGAGAGCCTAGAAAAGCAAGCTCTGCCTCCCCCCGCTTCTTCCCCAAGGGAGGAGCCGCAGCCAATGGAGAAAATAGAGACTTTGCTCTGTAGCTCCTGTGCTATTGAGCAAGCGTGGCAAAGCAAGCTGTGATGCGGAAGGAAGCAAGAGAGAGGGAGTAAGAAGCAGTTGCTCAGGGGTCTGATAGGAGCCCTCTGGGGGCCTGATTCGGCCCGTGGGATGCATGTTTGACATCCCTGATCTAAAAAGTTTTATTTAAAAGTGGGGTTTGCATAAGCTTGCACAGGGAATATACTTGGTGATCATAAACAACTTCTGCTTCTTCTAATTGTGATGCATATATTACCTTTCCTTATTTTTTCTTTAGCTCTGACAAATAAATTGCATGAGTCAAGATCTGAACTGGGTATTTCTAGACATCTAGCGCAGTCTTTTCATCATGTATCTGAAAACTATTATTTCTATTACTGTTAGTGCAGTATTCTTTGCCTTCACATAGCAATATGGGAAATAAGGAGGTTAGATCATAAAATTAAAAATCTCCTGATTTTTAACTGTCAGTGAATTTTTAATTTATTTTTTTCCTCCTCCCAGCGCCAGTTCATCCCAGTGAAAATGAAAAACAAAGACTTCTGGTTTTACACAGTGCAGTATGCAGGGCTGTATTTGGGAAGCCTGGTGGTGATTGTTTGCCTCTCCTTCTTCCTTCTCAACTCTTGGGATTTTATTCCATCTGTTTATGGCTTCATGTGAGTAGAACTTGTTTTTTGTGCCCTGGGTGTGTCCACAAATAAAATCACTGTCTTCCTCCCTAATGGCTTTTTGATAGTCGTTGTAATCCCAAACAAACATTTGACTCAAGCCCTCTATGAGTGACAGATCTCTTGCCTGAGTGCAGTTCCTTATTATTCACTGTTGTGTTTCCATGGGTGAAAGCAGTGCAACGCCATGTACCTGAATGACTTGGAGGATGTTGAAGCATTCATGTAAGCATGAGTTCTAGTTTTTGTGCAAAACATACAATGATGTTGGTTAACAGTCTCTGATGAATGAGCTTTGTGTAATGGAGATTTTATGGGCTGAGAAAAACTGTGCTGAGTGATTCCAGATGAGCAACTCAATAATAGAATAAACTACCCCCTGACTTGAATAGGCCAGGCAAGCCAAATCTTATCAGATTTCCGAAGCTAAGCAGAGCCGACTCTAGCAAGTACTTGGATGGGAGATCTCCAAGGAATATCAGGGCCAGGATGCAAAGGCAGGCAATAGAGCCATTTCTCTAAATGTCCAAGCCCCAGTAGGGGTCACCAGAAGTCAACCATGACTTACAGGCACACACATACGCACACACACAAAATACAAAAATAATAGAATAAACTACCTAAAAAAGATTATAAGCGTCATCTTTGGTAGCTTTTCAGAAAAAAGAAATTAGAGTAGCATCTGTTGGGGACTCCGCTTCAGAGTATCCTGCTTTGGGCAGCTGGTTGAGCTTAATGATTCATTTGATGTGTTTACTCCCTGAGAATTGTCCCTGACATTTGCCTACCCCAGCAGCGGTAGTATCAAAACAGTAAGTAAAGAATTTTCTGCTGACCCTAAGGATTTCAAATAGCTGTTACTTGAAACAGGCACCTGGTTTATGAATGACCATGGTCCCTGGAGATGCCAATGTTTGAAAACAACCTTAGGTGGCATACTGGTTAAACATGACAAAATGGTAACATGAAAGAAAATGCTCTAAGAAACTCAAGAGGTTGTCTATGTTAAAACTCTGCAAACAGAATTTATTCACCAGTATAAATGTCAAAACTGTTGTCACAAAAACACTCTGGACACATTCCATTGATAGATCCTTTGCTCCTTTGGGGAAAACACTAATGAATGCCCGTACGCCAAGGGAAGGCAACTTTCCTATTGCAAATCAGAGGGAAGAGTCAAAAATGTGCTTGGAATGGTCATCAAGTTGACAGTCCATTATCTTCCTTGCCTATCCTCCTCTAAATTAGATCTGAATTCAATTTACTTTCCTCTTCCAGTACCTGTATTCATACTGTGTTCATACTTAATCTTTCTCTGAGGAATTTTTAAATTTTGAGGTCTGAATAACATAAAAACAAACACACCTCACCTGCTGTTTTAAAGAATTTGGGGTTTATGAGAAACTAGAGGGCCAGAGTTTTATTGACGTGTTAGTGCAAAAGTGGTACCAAACAAATTAAACGTCACGTGTCATTTCTTGTTAGTTTTCCAGGCAGCCACTTCTGTCTTCCAACAGCAACAATCACTCTTGTTCCCATAACATAAGACAATCTATTCCTTGGATCTGCTTTTATGACCAGTAGGTGTCACTGTATTGCTACAGGAATAAATACGCTATAAATGTTTTTGTGACATAGAGACAGTTATGAGAAAGCTGCTTTAATTCACTTGTACATTAATAGCCACCAAGGTTTCAGGATTTTTCTAATGGTGTGTGATAGTGTGTTTATATATATGCATATTCCAGTCCATTTATTTATGAGGCTGCTGTTACAGAACAGTTTGGTATATATATGTACCAAATCAATAATTTCAATATTCCTGTATTCATTCCAGCCTTTCGGTGCCAGATCTGACCCCCAATGTTGGCCTTTTCTGGTACTTTTTTGCTGAGATGTTCGAACACTTCAGCCTCTTCTTTGTGTGCGTCTTTCAGATCAATGTCTTCTTCTACACCATTCCCTTGGCAGTTAAACTTAAGTAAGTAGATTCCATTTACCCTTGCTTTGTTTGGGGAAACAACCTTGTGTATTCATATGATGTGTTGCGGACACGTAACAAATTCTAAGAATATTATTTTCTGGAGAGCTGAATTGTTCTCACTGCTTTAGGTGAGCTACACCTTGTTAACTTTACTTTTTTTCTCTTAATTAACAAGTCTTACGCCTTGATTTTGATTATGGTGCCTGGAGTATAAGAAAAATTTACAGGGCAATCCCAAACCTTCCTAAATCCATTGTGGTCAATTGGCTTAGAATTTGTTCAAGATTACAGTGTGAATTTCCTTCCTGTGGAACTCATCACATTGTTACCTAGCACCTTGCTACTTTAATTTAGCCGGTAGTGCACCTCAGGGGTTTTTTTTGTAGCAGGGACTCCTTTGCATATTAGGCTACACGCCCCCTGATGTACAGGGCCTATTGTAAACTCTTAGAGGATTGGCTACATCAGGGGGATGAAGCCTAATATATAAAGAAGTTCCTGCTACAACCCCCCCCCCCCCAAAAAAAAAAAAAACCCTGGTGCACCTCAACTCTCATACTAGGCCTCTTTCACTTTATGAACCCAAATATAGTTAGTCCCTGAAGTTAGTCTCTGAGTTGCCACCAGAACATTGATTTTTTTAGAGGTTCTCCCCATGGTCTGCCTTGATGTACAGGCTAAAAGGGCTGTTTTCTATTAACTTTATTTTAGTCCTGGAAATGCAGTTTATGGAAACAAGGAACTCAATGTACTTAGCAGTGCAGGTCAGCTCTGAAAGCTAGTTTGTTATATTGGATACAGGGAGACTCAGCTCAGTTCACTTCAGCAGCAAACAAAGCAAATAACTTGTTCACAAAGATGTATTCAAAAGACATGGTGACCTCATCAATGAATTCTCCATGATCAGAGTTATAAGAACTTAGTATGGCAGAGATTCCTAGTCTTGCATTATTCTGAAATTCCCTCTCAGAGGGGTTTGTTTTTTGTTTGTTTGTTTTAAAAAAATTCAGGAAACCAGTAGAATGTTTTTGTAAGAAGTATAGTATAAAAGCAGTCCTTCAAATCTGAACATTCCAGCAAACAGGCAGGATGGTCCACTGCCAATCATGCTGGCCTCAGGTCATGCTGCTGAAGTGGCACAAGATTAGTTTCTAGGAAGCTGACTAATTCTGCCTTTTTGCCCTCTGAGTCAGAAGGCTGTCACCATCTGTGGCACCATTGTTTCTCTGTCATTTCAGCAGTTTGTACTGGAAGCTGTGAGTTAGAAAGAGAACCTCAGAGTGGCTACAGAAAGACAGGAGAAGCTTCAGGGCACTGAGACTGGTGGTCCAGATGTCTGGACCAGCAATGGCTCTCCAAGATCTTGGGCAGAGGAATTTTTTAGCCCTGCTCTCTGATATGCTATGGATCAAACCTAGGAGGAAACCCCAAAAGTTGCAGTAATTTGCATTTCTGTATTTGTGTATGTGCACAAGTGCAGGAGAAAAACAGTAGAAGATTTGCATTTTAAACTATGTTTTGCTTTTTATTTTTGCAACTGCCTGGAAGGAATGTTTCTCTGTACTTCATGTGCTCATTGTAACTCTTAACAGCAACACTCTATAAATGAATAGCCTGGACAGTACTATCCCCTCCTCTATAGAAATTCCTTGCCATTTCAGATTGAGTTGGATCTGAAGTACTATGTCTAGATTGAAGCATGCAGAACAGGACTCTCCCTCCCCCAAGCTCCACCCCCTCCACTTCTGCTCCTGGTAGGCAGAAGAACCCGCCCAGGCAGTTGTCTGTAGGTGAAGAGTGTGCATCTTTAGTGGGATGTATGAAATCAGTAAACAGCCCTCACCACCTCCACTAACAGAAATGCCATTCCACTGACAGATGTGTCATTCTGCCAATACGAAAGCAACTTTTTATCCAACATTATTTATTTATTTTGAAGGAGATTAATTTTATTCCTGAGTAGGAATGGGCACAAACTAATTTTGGCTGGTTCACGGTTCAAACAAAAGTTTGCAAACTGAAGTGCCACCATGAATTTCCATGAATTTTGAGTCAGTTCATGGTAGTTATATTTTTACAGTTGTCGTACTTCATGGCTTGGCTAACATTATAATAGTGCCAAGCCATTTAAACCCCTGCTTTCTGCTCCCCACCACTTTTCACAGGGAGAACCTCTACTTTCTGCTCCCTGCGAAAAATGGTGGGGAGCAGAAAGCAGGGGTCAGGAACCGCTATGAACCAGTTCAGTTCATGAACCAACCTCCCAGTTTGTGTTGGTTCATGGATCCGTTCATGCCCATCCCTATTCCTGAGCCTCAACTCTTGATTGCACATGTCTCTTGTGAGATTATTGTTTTTTTAAATTAAATGGGCAATGGGTCTATGTTAGCCTCTTCCTGCCTCAGTGTTAGCTCTTCTTGCCACCTCCCAGTTACACTCTTACAGCTGTCACACTTCAGGGCTTGGCTAACATGATAATAGTGCAAAAAATGTTACCACTGCTTTCACAATTGAACATTTGTACAAAGTGTAACAGCTTCAAGTAGGGATGCGCAATGTCTTATCTGTTTGTCTTGCTTTCCATTTGTCACTGATGATCAGGCAGCCAATTAATCAACAGGTTATTCTCATGGTATGTATTTGCAGGAACAGATTATTTGCAGCCATCAAAAGCTAATTCTTACCTAATGAGGGATCATCTCAGAGTTGGCTTCTAGTCTCTTGCAGGAGAAACTTTACTCTCTACCCATCGACTTGTGTGTTTTTGGGGGGGGGGGGGGGGGGGTTAGAAGCCAACTCAACACTGATTAGCTGGAAGTTGAGTTCTTCTGATCTCACATCCTGGAATCTTTGCTGCCTCCTTGACTTGCTGAGATGCAGAAATTGAAGTGGGGTGGATTATTGAAGCCTAGCTGATGTTCCTTCTCTCCACCCAAAGCTGTGGCCTGGGACTGCAAAGGAAAGGATAAAAACAAGCTCTCTCCCCTCTCCATTGTGTAATGGAGAGTTTTAAAAGCCATGCATCTGTCCCCTCCAGGGTTGCAGAATGGTACTGAAAACCAGTGGGAGACAGTGGGTGCAAGGCCATATAAATTGCTATCACTCTGACAGTGCGGTGTCGCTTCTGGCACGAACCTGGAAGTGATGTCATTGCATTTGTGCAATGCTCTAGGATTCTACTGAAACCCTGGCACAGTGACATCATGTCTGGATTCACACCAGAAGTGACAGTGCACTGCCAGAGCAGTTTTGATTCCCCCCCCCCACCAGTTTTTCCCCTGTTGTTCTACAGGGTGGTGACAGGGGATCAGGGCTGCTAGACTGGAAGTCTTCCACCAGAGTAGGCGACTTGGCAGCCCAAGTCCCTGTTCAGCTTGTGCTGGAGAGAAAACAACTCTTTCTGTCTTCCCTTTTATATGCTCCTACCCAGCTTGGAGGGGAGGGAAGAGCTGCCTTTTGCAACTCCACTACCTAACTATTTTGCTGAGGGAGGCAGAGTGGATAATAAACCAACTCCCAGCTCACCCCCTTATTAGCTGTGCATCAGTTTCTGACCAGAAGGCAGCTGCTAATTTGTCTGGCAGCTGGTCAAGTTGCTCCTTGCAGTCCAAACATATCCCTCATTGGCTCAGTCTGAGTGTGAGTGTCAAACAAAGTAAGTTCATCTGATGAACAAGTTTGCTGAGAAATTTGAGGCATTCCTTAGCTTGAACCTACATCAGCACAAGCATATGATTCCATGTTGCTCCAGCCATGCTCCCTTTGTGGTTATCTCATTTGCAGGTCATGCATTTCTGTACAAATCTGTGAATTTCGTGTAACAAAAATACCATCCATGCTGTCGGTTGCAAGACTGTGTATTCTGTAGTGAAAGTGGACTGATTTCAAAGCCCCTGATGTTGCCAGTAGTTGTTGACCTTCTGTTAATGCTTGGAAGTCTGATTTGATCCTTGAACATCTAAATAGAAAGGACTTTCAAGGAAGCAGTTATTTAGTGTAGCTAAAGGATGCAATTTGCAAGCGATCCTAGTCAATAGCTTATAGTTTTCTTCCTCGTGCTGATCCAGGATGGTTGGTTTTTTTCTTTGTATCATATTTTCTCTCTCCCCCTTCCTTTTCTATTTCCAGTCTCTAAAGAAGAAGGGTTAGAATTAGATCTAGTTAACCAGCATATGCAGCAGGCAACCGTAATGAAAGCTTTCCCCTTAAATATAAAGAAGGATATCTCAGGGCCAAGAAGTGAGGGTTAAAATAACAGGAAAGTGGCTCTAGATTCAGAATTAAAGAAAGGAACCTTCCTTACTGGAAAAGCAGTTTCCAGAAATGGACAATTTTATTTGCCTTTTTGTGTGTGTGTATCCATGTGTGTATGCATGCCTGGAAGTCAAAGTTGACTTCTGGCAACCCTAGCAGGGCTGGGAGGCAAAGACATTTGGAGAGCTGGCTTATGGCCAGTGTTCCCTCTAAACTGAGTTAGTGTGAGTTAGCTCACAGTTTTTTAGCCTCCAGCTCACACATTTGTGTCTTAGCTCCAGAAGAATGATCCCAGAGCAAACTAATTTATGCAGTAGCCAAATTTCTCACAACTTTAATGCCAGTAGCTTACGAAGTAGAATTTTTGCTCACAAGACTCCACAGCATAGAGGGAATATTGCTTGTGGCATGCCTCTGTGTCCCAGCCCTTGTATTCCTTGGAGGTCTCTCATCCAAGTACTTGCCAGGGTCAGCCCTGCTTAGCATCCGAGATCTGGCTTGCCTGAGCTATCCAGGTCAGGGCTTCCTGGACAGTTTTCAAGATGAGGCCAGGCAGTCTCAGTCAGTGGTGCTTTGGCTTTTCACATCTGACTCCACAGAAGGAGTTGGGCAGGACTCTGTGAACGATGTTTATTGCCTTAATTCCTTTCTTCCCAAAGAGGGATCTCCTTTCAGCCTCCTGTAATAAGTACTAGAGGTTTTATCATTCCGCAGTATCCTAGAAGCTTCCATCCCTTTTCTCTCACTTTAACAGTTGCAATCTTAGAAGATAACAGGTGTCCATTTTGGCCCCCTGCTCAGCTGAAGCAGTGCCACATTCTCTGCCTATTCCATGTGTTTGGAAAGCTAAGAATAGTGTGAGAGGGACTCATGTGACTCTGCCCTGTGACTGTAGTGTGATAACACCTCAGTATCCCTCAGCACGAAGGTATAATTCTAAGTCTCTCTTAGGTCATATTTACATCAGCCAGCCTGGCTTGATGAGAAATTTCACAGGCTTGTTTTTGCCCCCTGTCCTTTCCTTCTTTTCATTAAGATTGGAACACGTGCTTGTAGACACAGCTTCACATGAAGGGAAATATAGCTGCTGTCCATTTTGCTGTGGCAGGATAAGAAGTCAACCTTGTTTTTAAATGTGGACAGCCAGCATGGTGGGTGAATGGATAGAGTGTTCAGTTTGCAGCAGGGAAGTCATGGAGCTATGAAGCACAGTGGGTGACCTTGGCTCAAATTATCATCTCTCAGCTTGGCCTACCTTGAAGTGGTGCTGTGAGGATAAATGGAGATAACCTGTGTATTCCACAATGAGCTCCTTAGCAGAAATGTGTGTGTGCGTTTATGTTGGGGAGGGGTACAGATATAAGAGATACTGCTGAAAAACCACCAGAGAATTCAGCCCACCTTAAGACAGTGTGGCATACAGTGTGATAATTTCATTGTTGGAACAAAGACTTCAGTCTGTTCCATTTAGCAATATAGGAAATACGAAAACTGCCAGTAGGGCTATTGTAAGCCCTCCGCTTATATAACTGAGGTAACGGTGGACCAGAATTAATGATAAATGAGGTAATGTGGGTGAGATCTCTACCAGAACTGCTCTTGAAAATTAGGTGTTGTGAAGTGATTTGGTAGATCTGTACAGATCCAGGGTGTGCTGAATTTCCTTTATTCTGGGTCATCAGATGATGTTTATTGAGCCAAGTGCCTAATATTAATAATAGTAATAATGATAATAATAAAACAAAACAGGAAAGCACTGCTTCTTGTTTCATCAGATCAAGTGGGCTCTAATCTACCCCTAAAAAAATAACAGTCTGTAAGCTTAACACAGGAAGTGTTCATTGTTTTAGCTATGATAGAGTAAAATGTCTACCTGTTTGGTAAGTGCTCCAGAAGAAAAGACAGTTTCACACATTCAAGGGAGGAGCCTGTTCAAGCAAGCTTGATGTATGTGACAATAACAATCCAAGGGCTTGTCCCTTCCCACAGTATGTTGCTATGGCTGTTTTATTCCTAAACTGTAAAACACGTCCTCCTGCTCCTTCAGAGGCCACCCTGAAGATGCAGGTGCTCATTGCTTGTGGTGATTATCTGGACCGCACCCCTTGCTGCCATGTTTTCTGACAATACTGTGCACATGCCCATGTGCATGTGCAGTAATCCTGTGCTGGCTGAGGCTTGCAATGCAAACAGTGGAGATAGGTGTGATGGCAGTGAGGGAGAGGGTCAGATCTGGCCTGAATGTTCCTCTATCAGAGAGGGCATAGCTCTCTCGAGTCTGTATTACTTTTTGCTAGCAGGAGTGGGAAGAAGGATCTTATTTGTACATGTTTCATCTAGTTGAAGAGAAGAAAAATCTACTCTGTTCCTAGCAAACTTGCACATTGTACAGCTTGACAGGATAGCTTGCCACCTGCCATGGATTTTGACACTGGAATGTATTCAAACAACATACGATCACCAGCATAGTGTTTTGTGGCACAGACTTTACCTGTTAGAGGGCCAGTTGGCGAAGTTGATGGCCTGTTTGCATTTCATTGAATAACAGGAATGTGTTACTCATCTTTATCTTACACCTGTGCAGGCAGCCTCAGGCATTCCCATAGCATATTGATACCATCCAGTTAACAATCTTTTTGTATCTTTTGTAGGGAGCACCCTATGTTCTTCATGTTTGTTCAACTTGCTATCATTTCCATCTTCAAGTCCTACCCAACTGTAGGAGACATCGCACTGTACATGGCCTTTCTTCCACTCTGGAGCCACCTATATCGATGTAAGTTCTTGATGAGATGGTTTTCTCCTTCCAGCTGCTACTAGCTCATTCACTCTCCCTTCAGAACTTCACAGTCCCTTCTTTGTCGAGTCTGGCCCTATCAGTTTAATCGCAGAAGGCCTTTCTGGACATCCAGGACAGGGTTTGCTCATATTCCCAACATGGACAAGCTGCAGCAGGATTCACAGCAGGATGCTTAACTAACCAGTATGCTAAGGGTGTTGAAATGTTTGGGTTCCAGCCTTATCTTCTTCACTATTTGTTATTATCTGGGAGTTCTCCAAGCACAGGGAGAGTCCAGTCTGCTTCCAGCGGTGTGTTCCTTTAAACTTCTCAGTGTGTCAAAACAAAGTGGGTTTGGCAATGACTTGCCCTTCCCATCATGTGACAGGAGACCAAGGGTTGCTTACTGTTGATAGCATGCCTAACTGAACAGTCATGTTCTTCTGTCCAAAGGGTGTGTGTTTGTGTGTGTGTGAGGCTGCTTTTGCATTAAAAGAAAGCTTCAGAGGAGAGAGGGGGGTTTAGCATCCCCAAATATAATGGTGCAGGTTCTTCTGAATTGGAATTCAGGGCCTAATGACATAGAACTACAGCTGCATGTCATAGGGGTGCTGTTTCCTAACAGCTAGGTCATATAAATTCTATTTCTTGGTGGCTCAGGTGCCCCTTTTTGGAGCTCACCAACTTTACCAGGGAGAGAACCTGTGAAACCTGTTGTCAGATGTTGAAAAAGAATTAGCTACTCAGGCTCTTTCTTTCACTGATTCTTTGAATGTATGAGTCAGTTCAGGATGTTGACGGGTATCAGGTAACTTAGGCTAGAATTTGTCGCTGGCATTTTCAGGGAGCAATCCTATGCGCAACTACTTGATGCAAGCCATGTTATTTAGTGAGGCATATTTCTAGAAAAGTATCTTTGGAATTTCAGCCTTAAAAAGCATTCTTCCTTTTAGGTTGAACTGGGGCATGTTTTGCTGCAGCCAAAAGCAGTAACATCTCTCCAGCTTATTCAGCTTAACTTTTGCCATTTGCACTTGTTCTGTCCCTTTGTAGGTGTTCAGACTGAGAATAAATCATGCTTCTGGATTATTTTAACCGGCTGCTGTGATGATATTTGCAGAGGCAAGCAATCCAGAAGCATTAAACCAGAGGAGGCTTTTTGCTTTGCATTCAGGAGTGATTTGCCTTGGGGGCAGCCTTTGTATTAGCAGCCAGCCAGCTGTTCTTGACTGCATTTTGGATTACATTAGCCCATTTCTAAGGGCCAAACAACACAGTATGTTTGGCCAGGAATCCAGTCATGATTCTCTGAATAATATACATGCCCCCCCCCACAGCAAGGCAAAATGTCCCCCCCCCCCCCCACAGGCCTCTCCTCCCCTAGAGCTGCGGTTCTGATCAGATCTTGTAGCATTGGAGTAACTACGTTCCCTGTGGGTCCGCATGGAAAGACATGTTGTACCAGAATTCCCTCAATCCAACTCATAACTAATGTATCAATTAGCTTGGCCCTAAAAGAAAGGAGTACCTGGCTTGAGTTTCATCTGAAGTGCAACCTGGATATGCAAAGGCATAAGGTCAGTTATGTGAAACATATAAACATGTATAAGAGCAACATGATGCTCTACTTTCTTTTGTGCCATATTTATGATATTTTGTAGTAGTGGCAAAATATGCTAAAATATGGCATGTTCTCTTTTTGGAATAGCTGGCCTGTTCTCTTGAAGAGAGGACATACGAACAGATAAACAGTAACTATATTATTTGCAACTCAAAAACTATAATACACTGGAAGCAAAGGGAGATTTAAAAATCGCTTCCATAATTAATCTCAGCAACCTGATTGAGGTACGAAGAAGTACTGTAATATATTTCTGGTGATGGTGGTGGTGATGGGAGAACTTTAGTGAGTCTTTAGCAAAAAAAGGGTTCAACACTTTGATGATTACATAGCCAACATTGATCCCACCTCAGGGGAATGAGACTTTCAGAGCATTTGATGGGAAGAGCTACATATGGAAACATCAATGAATGAACGAAATTTTGAGAATGTAAATGTTCCATTTCTGGAACAGAACATTTCACAACAGAATGCTTTATCTGAACAGATTTTTACCTGCACATTTAAACAAAATCCTTCACCAACAGCAGATATTCACTGTATACTGTTGTCTTGGCATGATCAGGAAAAAGAAAATTCCCTTCATAAACCACAGAAGAAAGTGCTAACATTTTGCTGCAGTTTAGCTTGGGTGGGGAGGGGAGGAAGCCCGCAGTCCAAAAATAGCTTCCCATTCAGTTCCCCCCACAGCTCTCCACCCTTATCCACCAGTTGTATGGTTTGCACTTTTGTCTTTTGCACCTGTTTAAATCCAAGAAGTGGAAGCGGGGGCTGTGTAATGGGTGCAGAATAAACCTGTCAACACTCTTGTTGCACTCTGGAATTGCCATTAATTATTGGTTCTTGCCAGAGGGATTTCTATAGCTGTTGTCTCTAGAACCACCCTTTAAATTAGTATCTGCCAGCCCATTATAGCTGGTATAGTACAAAGGCAAGGGCTCATCACCATATCATGGAACCCATTTTAATTACACCTCTGCTTTCTCATTGCAGTCCTCCGGAACATCTTCATGCTTTCCTGCGTACTCATCGTCTGCTCTCTGCTCTTTCCTGTTTTATGGCATCTCTGGATCTATGCAGGAAGTGCCAACTCAAATTTTTACTACGCCATCACATTGACATTCAACGTAGGGCAGGTTAGTAAAACAAGGCGAGTACGGCTTGAGAAACCTTGAGTTCCTGGCAGCCTAACCACATGATGCCCTACGAGCACAGAAAAAGCTTTGAATTCAGTGTCTGTTACAGAAATCAATATAATTGGAATCTTAGCTTTCATTTATATCCATTCATTTTTATTTATTTACTTAATAGTCCACCTTTCTTGCTAGGGTTGCCAGATCCCTCCTGGCCACTGGTGGGGGATGCAGGGGTAGGGTTGCCAGATCTAGATCAGGAGACTCCTGGAGATTTGGAGATGGAACCTTGGCAGGACAAGGGCCTCAGTGGGGTCCAATGCCACAGAGTCCACCCTCCAAAGCAGACATTTTCTCCAGCAAAGTTGATCTCAGGAGACTGGAGGTGAGCTGTAATTCCGAGGTCCCACCTGGAGGCTGGCATCCCTGTTTCTTTCTAAGGCAGATTGCATTTTCAAAGGGAGGCTAGATAGAGTTTTCTTGTCAGACCTAGTGGTCTACCTTAGTCCAGCATTCTGTTACATACAGTGTTCATTTACTTCATTTATGCTCAGCCTTTCCTCTCAGTGGGAACAAAAAGCAGTTTATTACGTCGTTCTATTCTCTTCTATTGTATCCTCACAACAGCTCTGTTAGGTATGTATGACTGGGCCAGAGTCACCCACTAAGCTTCCATGGCAGAGTTGAGGATTCAAACCTGAGTCTCCCATATTCTAGGACAACATTCTAACCACTATGACAGACTAGTCAAGCAGATGACCCAGAGGGCCCACAAATAGAACAGAGGCCAAAACTTCCCTCTGTTGTTGCCTTCCAGCCACCAGTATTCAGAGGTATACTACTACTGCATACTGTTTAGAAAAGAGCAAGAGTCCAGTAACACTTTGAAGAATAACAAAATTTGTGGCAAGGTGTGAACTTTCATGTGTCACTCCTCACTTCTTCAGATACCTGTTAGTTTTTAAGGTGCTACTGGACTCTTGCTCTTTTCTACTGCTAGATGGACTAACATAGCTACCCATCTTTTTTGTTGTTATTTTGTGTGTGTTTGTGTGTGTGAGAGAGAGAGAGAGCGTGCAAATGCCTGGAAGTCATGGCTGACCTCTGGTGGCCCCTAGTGGGGTTTTGGATGTTTCAGAGAGGTGGCTTGCTTGCCTGCTTCTGCATCCAGCGTTGGTATTCCTTGGAGGTCTCCCTTCCAAGTACTTGCTAGGATCGTCCCATGGTTAGCTTCTGAGATCTGATGCAATTGGGCTTACCTATCTTGTTTATTTAGTTATCATAGCCAATAGCTATTAATAGACCTATCTTAGCAGCCATCTTGCAGTTGTGGCCTGTTGTCTTCTTAGAAGATCCAGTATGTTGTGCCAGATTATGTTGTATCCTAAGGTCAAAATTTCTTTCAAATTAAATGTTCTCTATTTATTGGGAACCAACTGTGTGTGTAAAGTGCCGTCAAATTCCAGCCAACTTACAGCAACCCTAGGAAGGTGTCAAGCATGCAGTTATCAATGACGAGTCAAGTAGATACAAAACTACGTTTATTGATAGACTGATATGCTCTCGATACAGGTTCTTAAGAGTAATGCCAAAAATACATTGCTACATTACTTTTAAGCCATACTTCAAAGGATTCCCAAGGGTAGGGGCAAGCGGGGTGCTCTAACACATAAACTATCATAAATGACTACATTCTCACAATGTTATCAGTATTTCGTCCTTGCTTTCCCCAGATGTTTCACACTCCCAAGGAGGAATGTATGGAAAGGTGCCGATTGCTTCTTCTCAAGTCAGATTCGTTTCTCTCTAGTCTACTTTCACAAGCAATAAAGCAAGAGGGGGGAAGGGGAAAGAATAACAGAGTCAACATACCCTGGTCCCCCTGATATTTCACAGACCAGCTTTATGGGGGACCCTAAAACAATTAATTACCAGTGGAATTCTACCATGCTTGACAGAAGGGGCTTTCAAGCCAAATGAGGTGGTGTGCCATTGCCTTCCTCTGTAGAGTTTTCCTTGGTGGTGTCCCTTCCCAGTACCAACCCTGTTTAGCTTCTGAGTTCTAACGAGATCAGGTTATAGTATGCCACCTTCCTCCCTGGAACCAATTACAGTTATGGAAATAAGGAAGTGTGGATTACAGATGTGATCATGGTTCTGGCATATCTAAATTAGCTGAACACTAATGTAGGATTAGGATGCTGTTTGTTCTTCTGAAATTCAACACTTCAAGGCAGTCATCCACTTAAACTTCAGTGGAAATTTGGCTTCTAAACTAGGTCCCCTATGCCTAGTTAGCTCCCATCTGTCAACTTTAATTATGCTTTTAATTCCATGGAGCAACTCCCCTCTCCAAATTTTATCCTGACTTCTATTTCTGTTCTATTTCAAGTGACAGCAATTATTTCTCTTCATTTTGCCAACCTCCAATTTGCTTTCAAGATATGTTCCTGCAAAACTGTTTTTATTTTCTCCTGAAAATATCCAAATGCCTCTTTTAATGTGAAAAGATTACACAATTGACTTTTATTTTGATAGTAAGGAATGTGATTAGCATATTTTTATATTGTATCCTAAAGGACATCATGCTTTGAGGCTGGAGTTGACCATTTACTGAACATATTGAGATAGCTTTGAAAGAATCTGATGTGTAGAGAAACCATCTACAGAATAAAGAATTGCTGTGAGTGTTCAGCATGAAGCTGGAGAACACAGTTGCAAAAACATGGCTCAGAGTAAACACAGTGGTCCACAGTTAGTAGTGGATAGCAGCTGTAGGCCACATATCCAGCTTGCACCTTGAAAAGTATGGATTATGCAGTAAAACAGGCATTTCCGGTAGACATTCACAGTAAGGTAAATGCACAGAAGGTTATAGATAACTGACAAACTAGAATCTGTTTTTTGCTAGGTTAACATAGGTGTGACCTGTGCATCATTTAAAGGAATGTATCTGATATATCAGCAGATGAGTAGAATTTATTGTGTGATAAATGTCCAGTGCACTTCTAAAGAGTTAAACCTTTATAAGCCCACTGATTTCAGTAGACTTAATAAACTGTAACTCTGCTTGAAACTGTACTGTTAATCCGGAATCACTAACTTTTAAAAGCAAAAAATGAACAGGTTCCCCAGCATTAAACAGAGTACAATGTAGGCTTCAAAATGACAGGAAGTTGAAAATCATGGTTAATTTTGAATTTGTTTCACCTCTCTCTCTCTCTCTCTCTCTCTCACTTGCTTCATATATTACCACCTGCACTTCTCCATAAGGGCTTGCAGTTTTATGCAACCATCACCACCACCCTGTGGAACTAAAAATGCTTTGGAGGATCAAGTAGAGCTGTAGTCTAGGCAAAGTGTTCTCTGAGCTGTATGTTCCCAAATCATGTTGGCAAGAGCCACCATTTGTGCTTGCTTCTATTCCGCTTCTTTACTAGCAATCTCATCCCTGGCATGTTTACTCAGGAGCAAGTCCCACCCAGTTCAGTGCTCCCAGAATACCTTGCATTGGACTTCAGCCCAAGTTGCAGCTATCCTCTTTGTCTAGTATTTTATAAAGAAGTAGATCGGCACTAGCATCATCTTATCCAAGTTCACAGCAGGAAAAATACATCTGTGCAAATCCAGATGTAGTGGGAAAACACACACACAGACAGCTAAGTTTCAGTGCTCTGGAATGAGCCCCACTATAACTGTGCTGGTCCATGTACTGGCTGCCATGTACAAGCTGCTGAGTATTTTGCTTGTTTACCTTTTCTTATGAATGGATATGCCTTCTGGGTAGAAAACTTATTGTTCTACATTACATTTGTCAGCAGAAGAGTCCTGTAGAGTTTTTCATCCAGAGTTTCTTATTATTGTTTGTCTCCATGGCTGCCTGGACAGCAGGAAGCCAGGAACCAAGCAGATTGTCTTTGTGATGTCACGTTCCTTGCCATTAGTTTTGCAACAAGGATTGTTTCCTCCTGTCTCATCTTTCAAGCTTTCCTGGTCCCTCTTTCAAAACTGGCAGGGCTGGTCCATCTGTCTTGGCCAGGATGTCCTTAAATAACACCTGGAGGGTGCTGAGCCCTCACTGAGCAGCAATTTGACTCCCTGTGCACATATTTGTTCTAAATCACACTTCTTGTGAAAACAGTCCTTGTTCTTCAGACAAAGAAACTTGAAATGAGAAAGCTGCTGCTGTATCTCTTTGACAGACTGGTACATGTGACCACATTATGAGTGTGTATTTGTTATTAAATGTAGCTTTCCTGTTGCCTGGTGTAATAGGTTGCTGAAGATTTGGCTTGGTTGCCCGTTCTTGTGAGTGGATATTCCCTCCAGATAGAAAAATATATGAATGTTGTTAGTCTCACAAATGCCAGGATAGCCCTACAGGGTGGGCTGATAAAGAGTTGGGTGGGCTCATCCAAGGCCATTAAGAGAGTTCAGAGATGATAGGCTCTTAATGGGTGAGCTTTGTGAGAGCCTTTGAGAGCCACATAGTACTTTGCACCAAGCAGAACTGTTGTGAGGAAGTTGCCTTTCCTAGCTTTGATCAACATTTACACGTGCATTATGGCTTCAAAGTCCATTTATCCTAGGTAATTTTGTAGTAGTCATCTGTGTTAGTTTGTCACCAATGCTCCCTCTAAACCATGGAGTCTTGTGAGCAAAAATTCTACTTTGTGAGCAGTGTTCCCTCTAAGTTGTAGAGTCTTGTGAACAAAAATTCTACTTTGTGAGCTACTGGCATTAAAGTTGTGAGCTACTGCATAAATTAGTGTGCTCTGGGGTCATCCTTCCTGAGCTTAGACAAAAATGTGTGAGCTGGAGGCTAAAAATCTGTGAGCTAGGTCACACTAACTCAGCTTAGAAGGAACACTGTTAGTGAGCTACTGACACTTGTTAGTGAGCTACTGGCATTGAAATTAGTTCGCTCTGGGGCCATTTTTCCTGAGCTAAGATAAAAACTTGTGAGCTGGAGGCTAAAAAACTGTGAGCTAGCTCATACTCGCTCAGCTTAGAGGGAACATTGTCACAATCTTGAGATCCAGCTGCTTTGAACTATAAACTGACCCAGAGATTCCCATGCTGGCAAGCCACTTTCCAGGAAACAACAAACTGCATTATCCCTTCAACTGCAATATAATGCTTTCCAAATGGATGTGCCAGCTAAGTTAAGTTATTCCTTTTCTGCCCCAATTTCCTTTAGTAATTAACAAGACATCAGGAAGGGCTAGCTTCAAAGCTGTCGTTGGCTGTGATCACACACACAATAATGCACTTTAGTGTGCTTCCCAACTGTTTTTTTCTGTCTGAACTGGCAAAATCCGGTTGGAAAGTGCATCGAAAGTGCATTATTTAATATGTATGATCCCAGCCACTGTCATTGATTTTGTCCACATTTGCAAGTGACAGTTCTGGGCCTTGTTGTCTGAGAATTCCAAAGCAATTTCTGCCTTCAGTAGTTTGGGGGGTGAGGGGGAGTTGAAGCTTTTTCTATGAAAGTGTGTCAGAAATCATCCATCTTGAGAAAATACTGTCCATTATAGTCCTAGTCCTGTTGTATTTGAATATTGACTTTTAGTTGAGAAACCCGCAATATCTAAACTGCTGGCTTAGCAAACTGCCATCCATGCAGAGGCAGATTAGAATTTAGAACTATTTTAATTCCTGGGTTTGTTTTGTATTTACGTTAATATTTATTTCTCTCTGTTTCCATTTCATTAACATGATCCACAGCAGTATAGGCCTGCATGCTTAGAGATCTACATGCTCAGATGCTCATGCAATGTCAATGATTTGAAGAAAGGTTGGGTGGGAAGGGGGATCCCAGACTTGGGCTCAGTGTGTGTCCCCTCCTAAGCAAACTCTCCAAAAGTAATCATTCCCTGCTTTGGGGATAAAAGAGCCAGGAGTGTGCTGGCAGGGCAGTATCTCTATGGTAAGGCCCCAAAGGAGGAATTTTTAGCCAGAACTTGGTTGGTAGATGGCCCCCAGGTGAACAGGGACAAGATACCACGTAAAAAGAGAAGTGGCCAGAATAGGGTGTGCTTGTTTTGCCAGTTAAAATTCTTTTAAGCACTGTACAAAGCAGGACCAGATCTACATATTTTTTGAGATGGGAGGGCAAAATAAAAAATGGCGCCCCCTTATGGACCATATTATGGTCCCATAGAATACAATGGACTTCATACCCAATTTGGCACACCACCCCTCCGTCAGCGCCCGGGGCAAGCACCCCCCTCTGTTCCCCGCTCCCCCAGATCCGGCCCTGGTACAAAGAATCATAATGGCTGGCTGCTACTGGAATTGCTGACAATTTAATAGACTCTGCAGAACAGGGAATAAGGAACAGTGGAAGGTCAGATATGATCACTTGAGAACCGATGAGGTGGAGTGTCCATTAATGGAATCTGCTCTAGGAGAGAGGAGTGCAGCAGTGGTTGCAGGGGCCTGCCAGGCTGATGGGGGACAGCCAAGCAGTCTCTGGTCTCCAGAATGGCCGCTGGCGAAGTCTGCTTAGAAACCTGGATGATCCACATTCCAAACCTAGATCTCTACTCTGTTAACAGCAGGTGGGGGTGGGAGAGGAATAAACCACAGCACCAAGAAATGAACCAGAAAGACAGCAGGAAGAATGTAAACGTTAGAAGGAATGGAATACAAAACGAGAGAGGAAGACAGATGAAGGGTGGATTGAAAAACATTAGTCCCCTGAGATTAAAGGCTGCCTGAGTCATACCGGTGAATAATTATAGATAGTTGGAAATGCACATATAAATGAAACTGAGCTTGTAGTTATTATGAAATCTACTGTAAAGAAAGTGTTACTGGGAAACCTATTTCCTCTTCCAGAAGTGACTGAAATTATGCCTTTTTATTGTTCTCATGGCTGCCCATTTGTGTTTGTGGTGGCATTTTGAGATTTTGGGATGTACCTGAATTTTTTTTATTTGCAGCAACAGCAAAACTCAGTTTTTTATGATGTTTGTGTTTATGGTTATTTTCTCAGCTCTTACTAGTGTTTTTCCCCTAATTACTCTTAGGTTCAAAACTGTTAATGCATATACCCCTCAGTCTGCTTTTGTATAGATCATTTGTATAGATCATTTTGTGCCATCATATAGTTACCTTCCGCCTCTTTTCGCATAGGAGAGGTGTGGCTTTTGGATATTAATTGTAAGAGGAAAAACCAGGTCAAGTGCAGAGCTTAAGCCCCAGAGCTCAAATGCAGCATGCTGGAAACCATTAAATCATTTGCTGCTCCACTGGAGAAAGAGAAAGTGCCTATATTCTGCATGCAAATAAACATACATAAGGCCTGCCCCTTCCAGTGGGTTCCACCTGCTGTTGCTGGGTGTAGACAGTACATAATAACAATTGGGGGGAGGGGAAGAGAGAGAGGAAGGACTAGTGAAAAAGAGCAGATGCTCCTTGAGATCTCTTTGACTGGAGATGCCAGGTACTGAATTTGAAATGTTCTGCATGCAAAACATGTGCTTCACCACTGAATCACAGCCCCAGCCAAGTATTAGGGCCTCCCTCATATTGTAAGTAGGTAACTAAAGCTGTCCTTGTGAACTCTTACAGGGGTAAAATTGGAAATGTGGGTTGACAACTTAGTCTGTTTATCATTAAGTTATCCTGGGTTATGCTAGCCTGATGAAACAGCCTCAGAGATCTGCACAATTTATATCTAATTGTATATATTTTATTTTGAATTGTGGGGGCTTCAGAGTGGGCTGAGCATGGTGGGTTCGGTATAAAACAACACAACACTCTGTCTTTTTGCTGTACCACACTAGCAATTGGCTGTTCCTCTAGAATTAGATTAATGACTTTTTTGTACTATGGTAAGAGTCATGGTTTAAAAGAGAACACAAACCCTTTATGGGTTTGGGGTGTGCTTGTGATTATAACTTTGGTCTCGGGATAAGTTTAGATGATACCAAACATTGCCAAAGTTATCACAGGGGCAGTCTTTGAAAGTTGGTGGGCTGTACATGCATCCATTTTGTTTTGAACGGATTGATGTGACTCACACTTGGTTTCTTCTGCAGATTCTGCTCATCTCGGACTATTTCTATGCCTTCCTGCAGAGGGAGTACTACCTCACTCACGGACTCTACTTAATAAGAAAAGACGGAACAGAGGCTATGCTAGTTCTCAAATAGTCCCGATATCTGACACAACCTGGAGAACAGACTGAACAGACAGTGCTTGGGGCGAGTGGGCGGTTCTGACAGTTGGGAAAGTACCTTTTGCAAGTGGAAAAAGGGCTGCAGTTTGTGTGGGAATAACCTAATTTATACACTGGTGCAAAGAGTTTGGTTCAAAGAACATAACAGGATAAGAAGTCTGCTTCTGTGGATCACCATCTCTTTTGAAGCTTCTACTTCTAACCATATTTTTGCAGAACACAAGTGATCAGCTCTGAGTACTTCATCAGGAGTTGGTGAAAAGCATTTGAACTGCAACAAAGTCTGTATCTTATGTACAGGAGCAGACAAGGCCATAGATGATTATTTGTACAATTTTTGGGAATGCTGTTGGAATTACCTTTCCTCTTTCTGGAAAGAAATAGCTTCAATAAGCAATTATTTGGTTCTTCTTTTCTTGGACTGGAGGCTCACCTGCCTGATGTTACAGGGTTCCTTGGGCACTTGAAGAAAGGGCATTGGGCTTCAGACTGGAATACTCCGCTCACACTGGAAAACTGGAAGCCTCCAATGTTCTACTGTTCATGATAAAGTGGTTGATTCAGGGTAGTAATTCAGAATGGAGCTGCTGACTGGACCATCCTTGGAGACATGGAGGGGTCAACTCCACAGCCTTAGATACAGTCAAAAGTTGGGTGGAGTTTCCAGATGGGTGGAAGTTTCCAGATAATTGGAGCTTACTCAGTTTTCTTTAGTAACACCATTTACAAAGTCACTTGTGCAGGGTCTCAGAGAAGAGAAATCTGAGTAACACACAAGGTATACGTGGACCAGAGAGGTAACAAGCGGACTCCGTAACCATTTTAGCTTTCAAGTTTCATACGCAAGTTTCTCCAGCCTTCCTCACCCCTGACCATCACCAGTCTTTTTATTCTGGAAGCATACTCTGGGTTCTCTGATCTCTGGGATTTGGGGACAGGGGCTACATTGTATAGAAATTCTGGTCTTCTTCCAAAGGGGAGTACCAGCTTTCCACGGGCTGCTTGGAAGGGGTTTGCAGCAATAGACCATTGCAAATAGCTATTCAAAGTGAAACAAAGATTGTGTCCCGTGGCATCCTTAAGACCAAAGTTTTATTATCAGTATAAATTTAATGTGCATGTACATGTGTATGCACATGAAAGCTGGTAACCAGAGTAAAACTTTGGTCTTAAAGATGCCACTGGATTCAAACTTCGTTCTGCTGCTTTAGAACAACATGGCTACCCACCTCAATCTATCTACTCAAAGTGTTATTCTCTCAGGAGGATATAAATGTGATTGTATTAGAAAAGTGGTTCTGCAAAAATGGCTCTCTCGTCCCACCTGCTTTCAGTGCAGGGCATTCAGTCAGATCTCCTTCCTTTGGTAACCAAGCCACATATATTTTTGTTTGGTAATTGCTGCTATTTTTGAACTGTTCTGACCTGGTGCAGCTCCAGTTGGCTTCTTTCTCTAACTTCTGTTTTACCAAACCATGTGTTTCCCCTTGCAGGGAAGCCAAACGGGATCCAGCCAAACTCCCAAAGCCCTGAAGGGTTTCACAAGGCTCAGCATTATAAAACACATAGCTGAAGAGACTGGACATAGGCCTGCTGTGTTTATAACAAAAATGTGTCCTTGCCCCATTGCCATTTTTGCAAAGCCATTCTGCAGGGCACAATCTCCTTTCTCTTCCAATGGATTTCTTATTAAGGAACTGTTTATAAGGGATTTTTAAAAAGAAAAAAATAAAATATCCTCGCCTTATTGCGCTAGTTAGTGATTTCTAATCTAGTGTCCAGAATGTGGGGGTGCAGTGGCAACTTTCACATAAGCTGAGCTTCCAGTAGCCCAGAGCCCTACCCCAAGGAACTGTAGGAAGGAAGCTGCTCTCCAGACTGATTCAAAAGGGCTGCCAGAGTCAAGCCTTTCCTCAGTTTATGGGGTGGGGGTGGGTGGGTTCCTTGTAGCCAGAGTACTAAATTATGCATTTTTTTCATTTTCTCTTGTGACCTCTTTAAAACTGTGGTATTTACTTTGGGGCTAGAGCTGCTAGCACTACAAAGCTTTAGCCTGAGGTAATGATCTTGATGTTTTTGTTTCAAAAAGAAACCTGCAGGTGCTTGCATGTATTTGTTAGTTATTTAAAATATTTATATCCCACTTTTCTGTGATGGTTTCATTCAGAGGTAGGCTTTGCTTTGATCACCAAGTACCAGAATGTACTTCTTTTCCAAAGCCCTGTCAGCATTCACATTATGTCACATTTCCAGGTAAGCCATTAGACTGTTTTGTCAAGAATGTTGTAGACTGGAGGCACCCAAAGGCCATTCATCCCCCTACTCCTCCTGCAAATCTGGCATCTTCTAATCTTACACTGATAACATTTCTGCAGCTCAGAAGAGAGCATGAACTCTACAAAAGATGTCTCCAGGATAAATTCTTTTAAGATCACTCAAGTAATTTTGTAGATCTTAAAATCTGGGGTGCTTTCCTAGCACCAAATGAAAAATCTATTGGCAGTTCCAAGAACCACAAAAAGAGGCCACTGGGGTTCAGATGTATGTGGAATAGTATTGCTATTGTCCTTTGGCAGAACTACATCTCATGAAACTCCTGCCAAAAAAGTGGTCTGGGTGACTTTGCCTTATGGCATCAAGGAATACATAACGCACAGGCCTCAGATTCAGCAGGAGCTTACAGGACTGCAGCTCCTGAACCTTTCTGAGGGTTCCCCCTCTTCCACCCCACCTACCTTTTCCATTGAATAATAAGTGCAGCTGCATAACAATCCCTGAATTAGGAGAGTCGGCAGCCAGCCACCAGGGACTTTGCCATGCCCCCAGCAGGCCTCATTAACCCCTGGAGAAGCCTGTGCCACCCTTTCTCCACTTCTTACGTGATTTTGGGCGGTGGACTCTGCATATCGCCCCTGGGCTTCCTTGGTGGTCACCCATCCAAATACTGACCAGAGGCAAGCCTGCTTAGCTTCTGAGATTTGATTAGATCAGGCTGGCCTTGGCCATTCATGTTGGGGCTACAAACGGAATAGTCACTGATTATTTTTCCCTTTGAGAATCAGAAAATGCTGGCAGGGGGAGGGGGTTGCACTCTGCATGCAGGGCAAGATTAATGTGTCTCAACCATTAATTACAGCAGATGTGTTTGTGACAGGAGCAGTGAGTGCTCTGCCAAGTGTCCTATATATACGTTTTGTATATTTACTGAGCCTGGGAAAACCAGAAGCTTGTATGTTAGCTAGCTCTTACTGAAGTGCCATAAAACCTTTTTGCTAAATGTAATTAATATAACAATCTTTTCCATGGCTAGCACAGCTGTGTCCTGATTCTACTATTTTGCCCCCTACATTTTCATCCTTTTATTTTCCCCCCTTCATTTTTATCCTCTTACATCCTAATCTGGGTTGGCATGCAGAAGGCCCGGAGCTGCAGTGTCCTGGTACTGAGCAGTTGCCATAGCATCAGCCATTTTCTTTCCTATGTCTGAAGGGCATCTGTCTGCAATAACAGAGGATTGTCTTTTTTTCCAAAGTCAAGTGCCTCTCTTTGGTGACCATTTTAAAGTGGCATGTATATGTGTGCTTGTGTATGTATCTATATGTGTGTATATACACATACACACGTGCACACACACTCTCTTAGGTTATGCTAGAAATACATCTGAAAAGCCCTGAGATTTATCCTCTGTATTTCCTTCCAGTTAATTAAAGTATGTTTCTTTTAGGTCAATATCCCCTCGCCCCCAATCTTTTTATTGCTGACAAGAGAAGGATATAGTTTCCTCACTCCTATTTGGCAGGGCAGGGTGGAAAATCAGAAGTGGCTCAGTGGGCTTCATAGCTCAGGAAGGATTTGAACCTAGATTGTCTCAGTCTCAAGTTTGACATCCCCTCCATATATTTTATTTATTTAGTATATTTTTATTCAGGCCTTCCTTCAAGGAGCTCAGGGCGACATGTTGGCCTCCCCTTCTCCCATTTTCCTGAGGTAGTTAGACTGAGAGAATGTGACTCGCCCAAGGTCCCCCAGTGAACTTTACAGCACTGAGGATTTGAGTGAGGGTCTCCCAGATCCTAGTCCAGTAGGCTAACTAGTCTACCAAACTGGCCCTGATGCACCATAGTGTCTATGCTGATATGTCTACTGAGGAAACTCTCGGTGTCAGAAGAGCTCTGTTGGATAGATTAAGGGTCCATTGAGTGCAACAATTTGCTTGTAAATAAGGCAAGCCAACTGTTTTTGTAAAGCTCAAGAGTTCATATCCTCCAACTATCTCACATACAAAAATGGGGGAAAAGCAAGCCCCTATTCTCACACTAAAGAGCAATATGTGTACTCTTGATTCCCTAGGTTGTTGAAGGCAATACTCCTATGCTAATTCAACAAAAAAGGGAATGTTTTATTGAAGATAAATAAAAAAAATGTAACTCTTATAATATCAGCTAGTCAAAATAGACCCCAGTAGCTGTACTGTGCTCAACACTAGACCAGTGCCTTGGGGCTCATGTGTATGCATTTGTTTGATGATCTTCTTAATGTTAGACTGGGGCAAGGCTGAGCCCTGAAGAACAGCAATTTGATTGTATTAAATCCTATTTTAATTTTTTTTTTTTTGGCCACTTTGGAGATCCTGAATGGGGAGGATAGGCAAGCACCAAAATGTTTTTAACAACTCACAGCTCAAGAACCCTGCATTAACAAAATTTGAACATGACAGCTCCCAAAAAGCAAAAGTAACCATGAAATAGAGACAGAGACAGTAGGGACTATCCCTGGTAAAAAGGGATCACTGGAGCATATGGAAGCCCAGTGTACAAAAAAGAATTTTAGTGCTTGTTTCAGGGTTAGCTCATGGTTGTGATGGTAAGAAAGCTGAGAATGTACCCAGCACTTCCCTGCAGAATAAGACTTTCAGGCAACTGTGGCTGTCACTACTGATCCCATGGAGGAATGCTCCCCACCCCAGCATAACTGCACTAAGACAGCGCAAGTTTTAGTTGTGTCCTCAAGCAACCTACCACACTATCCCAAATGCACTTGAATTCACATATGCAAGACTGGGACCATGCAACTTATGTCAACTCTTGCTTAAGTTAATAGTCAACTTTATTCTGCTTGGGCAATGCTTCAGGGATGGAGATGGGGCATAGCAACTTGTTACAATGAACATAAAAGTGTTTTATCTATATATGAGCTGGCTTTTCTGCAAACAGGGCGTTTAGGGAGGGCTGTTAAACTGGCAAGATTTAAAGCTGTAAGCCCATTTAAAAAACTTGTACCCATAGAAGAAACGGAGAAAAGATTTGACTTTGTAAATAGGGTTGCCAGGTCTGTGTTGGAAAATACCTGAAGACTTTGGGGTGGATCCAGAAGAGGGCAGGGTTTGGGGAGGGGAGGGGCCTCAGCATGGCATAATGTCATAGACTCTACCCTTCAAAGCAGCCATTTTCTCCAGGGAAATTGATTTCTGCCAGCAGGAGATCACTTGTAAAAGTGGGCGATCTCCAGGCCCCACCTGGAGGCTGGCAACCCTCAGAGTTACTATCTGGCTCAAAATCAGGAGACTGGGTCTTAATAGCAGCCCTCTGATCCAACTAACTACCCTACTGCTGATGTGGATTACTCAACTCAAGATTCTGCAATCTTCAATGGAATCACTTGAAACTATAGTTGGAATGTTGCTCTTAGCAATTTCCCTTCACTTGTATGATCTAATTGGGTCTTGTGTTCCATCTGCAAATCTGTTGAAACAAAACAAAAGCCATAGGATATGGTATTGATGCAGGATCCAGTGTATATTTTTTTAAAAAGACTGAGACGCTAATTCCAAGCTTTTCTCTTTTACAAGTCAGTTTCTAGATGAGTTTTTTTTTTAAGTGCATAGGCAAGCTAGGTGAAAGCTGGCAAGCCAGTAGGATTTGCACAGCCCAGTGCACCTGCAGAGTTTGGTGCCCATCCCTGTAATTAGCTGAAGCACAATAAATTGTGCCAGCTTACAATGCAATTTTGTTTGCATTATTAATATAGGTCATGGGTCTAACTCTCAAGGCTGGTTTCTGGCACAGTAGGCAAACTAGGACTGCAGCAGCTCCCCTCCACATGCACCAGCATACACCCATTCTATACAGAGGAAAATAAGAAGTTAGGAATGACCTTCCCTTTATATACGATATTGTTAATATTTCTGTACCAGAGAAAAGCCACTTTTACCTTATTTGATGCCCATTAAAGCCTATTTGCAAGAATAGCTCTGCTGGATGAGATCAAAGATCCATTTAGGTCGGCAGTTTCCCCACAGTGACTGTGTCTAGGAAGCCCAGAAGACAAGGTAATCACCCTGCCTCCCATTGCCCTCTACACACATCTGGCTTACAGAGGCATAGCACCTCTAAAAGTGGAGGACCACTTTAGTCATAATGACTAACAGACATCAACTGACCTATCCTCCATGCATGCCTGCCTTTGATCCACCGTGAAAGCCTTCCATGCTGTTGGCCATGTGTTGTGGAAGTTAATTCCATATCCAATCAAACATTGTATGAAAAGCTTTATCTGCTCTTTAGCTACTGCATCTCAGTGTCATTGGGTGTCCCTGACTTCTAGACTTATCAGAGAAATTCTATCTACTCTCTCCACATTATACATACTTTTATAAATATATGCCGTTACAGCTCTTTTCTCTTTCTCCTGAACTAAAAAAGGTCCCAACACTTCAGCATTTGTTCATAAGGACAGCACTGCAATCTCATGCTCATTTTGATTGTCCTTTTTGGATGCACTTGTTAATTAGGCCTCATTTTCTCCAAAGGAACTCTTTTCTGACCCTTGTGCTCTTTCTTGACTTGCCAACACCACATAACAACTGATCTCTAGACTGCAGATCAGTTCCGCTAGAGAACATGGCAGTTTTTTTGGGGGGGCGGTGTGGACTCAATGGCGTAACACATCCCTTTGAGCTCCTTTTCCTGAGACACCACCTCCAAATCTCCAAAATTTCTCAAGTCCGAGTTGGCTGGATGCTTTAGCTTCTGTGTATAAGCAGATAAGACATCTAATGCTATTCTGTTGCATTCCCCCCCACCCCCATTATGGCTTCATGAAGATACAGTCACAGTCAACAAACAGTGGGCTGTTCTTATTCAGTCCAAACATCAACAGAGCATCTTAACCTCCTTCCCCCACTGTTGGCCAAGCAGCTAATTCATGGTCAGGGTCTGTTGGCTGCAAATGGCTGCTACTGAAATAGTTCTTGATCAAGTGTTGCAGAGGAACAATATGGTTAACAGCACAACTTTCAAAGATATTTTCTAAAACATTGAAAATTAGCCCTTTTTAAGAATAAGGATTAGTAGCAATGTCACCCCTAAAAAGGAGAATAAAGGGCCACAGTTTCCATATGGATTTCCACAGTTGCTCTTCAAGAAGCTTTTTGCAGTTCAAAAGAGAGATTCTGCTGTCCCCGCCAATCATTGACTGTATGTTTCCATTACAATTTCCTGTAATAAGGACATTTCAAAACAGAGATGCTAATGTGTAGGGCAAAATGTCACAAGTTTACATCTCACAACTGCTGCTCATTAGTATACCACTCTCGTAGAAAATGTTTTATTTATGATATCCCTTACTAAATTACTCTGCATATACTGCTAACATTATATCCAAGCTTTGTTTTTCCTAGGCTCAGTCCCGCCTGGGATTGAACTAGTAGGGACCAATGGTTTTATAGTAGCACTAAAACGAAAAGATGTTCCTTGGCTTAATGCACAAGCTTTTTTTCTGCAGGAAAGAGAGGAATGTGAAGGGAAAACAAACCAATCCCAGTGGCAAGGAGGCCCATAGTCCTGGGGCCAAAAACATTAGCAGCAGGTTCTGGTTAAGGCAGGAGATGAAATTGTGAGTAGACTGGCTGCTAGTGGGGCAGGATGGGTCATAATAATAGGGGCCAATGGGATCTGGGGCAGGGAGTAATCATTAAAGGATCTGCCTTCTTACACTCTGGTTATTTGGCTCAAGAAAAATCTCAGGCACATGGCCTTTGTCAGGCACATGGCCTTCTCATATACTATAGCAAAGAAGCCGCCAATGAACTGATTCACTTCTCAGAACCCAGCTTCTTCCTGATTTAAATAGATAAAAGACAGCAATTTTCATTTGTTGCTGAAGCCCTTTACCACCTTAAGATATTTTCCTGGGTGAACAGGCCCAAGTAACGCGTTACAACGCCAGATGCTACCCCTGAACTGCTCAAACAAAAATCAGCCCAATCCACAATTGCAGGCTAAGCAAACATGTTGGACAAACATCTACCTTGTCTCCCCCTCCCACACACTTGATGCTTTCCAGTTTTAATTATTCAGAGCACTGAATGCTGATCATCATATCCCTTTTTCTGTAGCAATACAGTTTACGGTGCAATGCTGGCATATGAGTACACAGGAGAAGAAGTAGAAGTGCTTAGAAGCATTTTAACAGTACAAAGTTGAAGGACTGCCTTCTCCCATACAACCTTGTCCATCCATAACAACAATATGCCATCATCACAACTGACTTAAGGCAACCCCTCAAGAGGTTTTCAAGGCAAGAGACAAGAAATGGTTTGCCAATGGTGTTCTCTACATAGCCACACTATCTTTCTTGGTGGTCTCTGGCCGACCAAGTACTAACCATTGGCAATACTACTTAAGAAAGCCAGTTTGGTGTTGTGGTTCAGTGCACAAACTCTTATCTGGGAGAACCAGGTTTGATTCCCCATTCCTCCACTTGCACCTGCTGAAATGGCCTTGGGTCAGCCATAGCTCTCATAGGAGTTGTCCTTGAAAGGGCAGCTGCTGCAAGAGCTCTCTCAGCCCCACCTACCTCACAGGGTGTCTGGTGTGTGTGGGGGGGGGCGGGGAAAGGTAGAGGAGATTGTGACCGCTCTGAGACTCTGAGATTCAGAGTCAGGGTGGGATATAAATCCAATATCATCATCATCTTCAGTTCCATGCCCTCAGGCTAATCTGGATTATTTAGGCTGTTTGCCTATCAATATATTCAAATGACCCTTTTTATAGATGGGTCTGCCCAATCCATATCCTCCCACCAGTAACCCCATCATGGCTACTTTTAAAGACCTAGTTTCATCTCAGGAATTCCAATCGCAGAACGTGTAAGTTTCACTTTGAGGGTCATTCTAAAACAGCACTGTATTTGTGGGTAGGACCAACACTGCTAGAGCAGAAAATTAACATCGTGAGCTAGTGAGTTAAACAGTTGCACTATCCTATTTACAGCAGTAGCAAAATCTTCCAGAGAGGTCAAAACAGATACCCTTGATCAAGAGACCACAGCTGGGGAGAGAAATCCACGGCTCTCACAACACCCAATTTTAATTTATATTTATTTATATAGATATTTGCAGAGACTCAACTGGGTGTATTTCGTTCTCCTGTCATACACACTTTTTTGGTATTGTAATTTTTTTTAAAAAAAAAAAAAAGGGAAGGGAGGAGCAATATAAATCCGTACATTCCTTGAGTGAATGATCTGAAAGGAACCAAAAGGAAATAAAAGGTTAAGAGAAAGATAGAAATCTCTGCATGCAAGATTGTAAGAAAGAAAAGGAGGCTGGCATTTTTTTTTTTGGTAAAAAAAAAACCCCCACAACAAAATATCAAAACTAATCAAAGACAAAAGAACAAATATCGACAGAAGCAGCACAGGCTTCAGCAGACATGTCAAAAACACGCTAAATCCACTCTCACCTCTACTACATTTTAAAGTGCAAAGAAGCTTGGGTTGTTTTGTTGCTGTTGTTTCAAAACCTACATAATACAAGCAAATTATATCTCCCCCCATCCTGCTTAAAAATAATAAAATAAATCTAAGAGATAGACATTATTACACAGTCCTGTAGAGACGCCTAATTCTACTTCGTAGCACCAAGAATTGATATGCATGTAATTAAAATCAATTAAAACTCAAGAGCAATGATACTTTGACTGTTCTGCAGACTTCCTTTTTTCTAATAAAGGTTCAGCAGACAAGCTCCTCCTCTTCCCCAGGCAGGCAAGGAAATGTTTAATTTTTTCCTCTGCCTGCCAGAAGCCAGGTTGGTTTGGCATTGGACTAAGAAAAAGGACATTATGACAACAGAGAAAGAGAGAGAGAGCGCAGTAGAGAAAGTGAAACAGAGCAATGAGTGTCGCACACAAGGGGTGGAGCGATGGCAAGGAAAAAGTCAAGACTCGTGGGTCACATGTTCACATACACACCGAACTATCTTGGTCTGTTGCACTGCGAGGGGTAGAGGAGCACAGGTCACTTTTGTGCTGCTCCTGGGCCGCAAGCCTCTCTCGGCACTGTTTGCTGAAGTGGGGGGAGTTGGGGGTATTATTTATGCAACAGTTTGGAGTCAGTCCTCTGGTGGCTTAAGAGCTCAGTAGCCAAAGGTCTCCTGCGAGGCATAGACCATGTAGAGGAAGCCATCTTCATCCTTCTCTTGCTCGTAGATCTCAGAGATGGGGGTAGAAACGCTCACCATGCTGTGCTGGTTCACCAACAGAAAGAAAGCCTGTGTAGGATTCAGCTGCAGCCGGCGCCTGGCAGAAGAGGACAAAGGATGTCATTGCAGCTGAGGTAAATACAGAGGCCTGGCACATATGCACAACTCACTCCAGCAACGATTAAGACATGGATGGTCAACCTGTGGCACATGGGCCAAAAATAGTAGGGCTCTGTGGCATTGTTAGACAGAATCTGGAGTGCTGATAGTCTTGACAATGGCACAGACCCAGAGATACAGTCTGGTCTTTCCAGTTCCAGTCCAAGACAGTGGACTGCAGCCTTTCCTGAACTGGGACCTATTAAGCTGCAAGCACATAAGAGGAAGTCATGTGATATCAGAGTCACATGACAGGAAGAGGGGCAGCAAGGGACAACATGAAAGGAAGAGAAGCATTATGGCATGTACCATAATGAGGATCAAACCAAGAGTCAACATCATAGAGGCATCCTCTCCAACTTCTGCATGATCTTCCCTCAACATACTGCTGCTCTTCTTAGTGTTATGTTTGAAGAGCAGCAGCAGGTCTACATAGGCTTCCCAACCCTCCCGCCCTGGCGGAGGACCCCAGGATTTCCAGCCTCTTCCCCCGCTCCCCAAAAAAATGGAAGCGGGGGGAGAGGGGGGAAATGGCGCCAACCAGCGTGGCGAGCCGCCCCATCTCGGAGCGGCCACGCTGCTGCGCTGCTGCCTCTTCTCCGAGGACCCCAGCTCAAGCCAGTTCTGGGGGCCTGAGAGGCCGTGCTCTTCGCCGGCCCCGGGGAACTCAAGCCGCCGCTGCCCGGAGCCAGAGGAGGCGGGGGAGGAGAGCGCCTGCCCGCAGAGGAGATGGTGTAGGTAAGAGCCCTTCGGGCGCGCAGCTCGTCCCGGGAGAGCCTGCTTGGTGTGCCCCCCCTTGGGTGGGGCCGGGTGAGGGCGTGGGGCAGACAGCCCGCTGCAGCTGCAAGTTTTAGAAGCAGGGCAGGTAAGAGGATCCCCCGGGGAAAGGACGAGCTGCGCGCCTGAAGGGCTCTTACCTGCACCATCTCCTCTGCGGGCAGGCGCTCTCCTCCCCCGCCTCCTCCGGCTCCGGGCGGCGGCAGCAGCAGCGGCTTGAGTTCCCCGGGGCCGGCGAAGAGCATGGCCTCTCAGGCCCCCAGAACTGGCTTGAGCTGGGGTCCTCGGAGAAGAGGCGGCGCAGCCCTGCTTTTAAAACTTGCAGCTGCGGCGGGCTGTCCGCCCCACGCCCTCGCCCGGCCCCACCCAAGGCCGCCGGCCGCTCCACAGCTGGGGGGGGCACACCAAGCAGGCCACACCAAGCGAAGAGCGCGGCCTCTCGGGCCCCCAGAACTGGCTTGAGCTGGGGTCCTCGGAGAAGAGGCAGCAGTGCAGCAGCGTGGCCGCTCCGAGATGGGGAGTTTTAGAAGCAGGGCAGGTAAGAGGATCCCCCGGGGGAAAGGACGTGCGGCTGCGCCCAGGGCGCAAGGTTGGGTGATCCTGAGCGCATTTTCGGGGTTTCCTCCCAGTGGGGTGTCCCTCCCAAGCCGCACAACTTGGGGGGGGGGGGGTTTGAAGCGGAGGCGCTGGTCCTCACGTGCGCTTGAACCATCATTCATAATGTTAATCATATTTCTCATCTTCTTCTTCCTAAGTTAAAAAGCACCAGCCTTTTTAGCTTTTCCTTGCAGGGAAAAAAAACACACAAACACACCTCTCTCTCTCTCTCGCATTCAAATTTATATTCCATTCTCCCCACTAGCAGGCTTAGGGTGGATCACTGTACCTTTTCTAATAAAAATACTGACTCTGTCCTTTTCAGTGTCAAGATGATATTTTTTTTTAGTTTTGTACTATGACCCCAAGATCTCTTTCTTGGATAGTCAAAGCTAATTTACTCTCCTTGACCTCAATGTGCAGTATTTCACCCCTTGGGGACCCTATTTTGGGTGGAAAGATAGCATAGAAATGTTTTAAAAATAAAATAAATCAAATTTACAGATTAAATTCAAAGTATCATCATTCCAAAACCTCCTTAAATCTAATCTCAATTTAGGAAAGATGGAATTGAAAAGGTGTGCTGTCCCTTTAAATGTGATGGCCAGAACTCCCTTTGGAGTTCAGTTATGCTTGTCACACCCTTGTTCCTGGCTCCGCCCCTAATGTCTCCTGGCTCCACCCCCAAAGTCCCCAGATATTTCTTAAATTGGACTTGGCAACCCTAGGTCTACATGGGCACACTAGTAGCAGATCCTTCCAAAGGGCGGGAAAATGTGGGTCTCTATACTGGTCTAGAGAAGAGGCAAAAGCAACCCAAGCACAGAGGGCTTTCATGCACTGAAATAAGTACCACAAAGACAATCTTAATTAACTCTGAATTTAGGTATTATGCATATGTTTTAAATAAATACATTCAATTAACCCTTTATACTCGATCTGTGACACACTTTTTGCCAACCAACAAGATTTCTATCCTGCTTCTTCCTTATCTATTGCATTTTTTCCTCATCCTACCAGCAATGGCATTCTTGATAACAGCCCTGTGGGACAGATTACACAGATAGTGACTGGCTGAAAGTCACCCAGTAAGCTCCATAGCTAAGGGCTCTCCTATGTGTGATGGCCTCTTCCATGCATATTTTATACATTATTCTTTTCATTCCATAAGGGATGAAAAGCTGTTCCCATGCTAACCAAAATTAAATTCTGGCATTATTAGGAAACTTGCTGAACAGAAACAAAAGCCTATGATGCTTAGGTTGTAATGTTGGGGGTAGCTCACTAAAGGTTTGCTTAGAGGCATATCCACTTACCGAATTATTTTTACCAGTTCACTCATATTGACATGATCAGGGACTAGAAATTTGGTCTTATCCAGCACAGGCAGCTGTTTCTCTCCCTTGTATCTTTCAATAATGACCTGGTGTGAGAGAAAAACAGAGTTGGGTGAGTTTTTTGTCCTGCTTTATAAAGACAACTCCAGTGGAAGAAGAGTACAGAAAGAAATTGTTGAAGTGGATCTTTTCCTGACCTCCCCTTCCTCACAAAGCCTGTGTTTGTCCCAAAATTCTGCTCAGAGCATGAGGAAAACATTGTAGGCAAAATGTGCTACAAGACAGAGCACTGCAGAAGGGAACTAGGCAAAGTCACCTCCCTTTCCCTCTTCATTGACACAGCCTGTGAGTAGAAGAGGGGGAAGGAGGCAAAAGATTTCCCTCCAGTTCGCTTTGTTATCTGATTCACCCCATCCTATACAGGAGGTTCTCTACATCCTCAGGGAAGAGTTTCTGGACAAAAGGTAGGCAGCTTGGGGGAAGGGAAAGGAAAAAAAATATCAGCTCCCACCATCTCCTTTTGTCAGATCCAACCCAATGCAACCAGATGTTCTGAAGACAAACACAAGAACTAACTGGTTACAAATGCTGGTGGCAGATTCATGAAGGCACAGAAGGTTGTGTCATTCTTTACATCTCCATTTCAAACTGAACCCTGCGACATATCAGCAACATCATGAATCAAACCATGGTAAGTAAGACATTTTTTATTTTTGGCTGGCAACATGCAGTTTCCTTATTTTTTTAAAAAAACAAAACCTGATACACTTTTTTCCCTGTTGCTGCTGTACTTTTTAAAAAATGATTTACTTAATTGTTTTCAATTGCTGGTTTCATAACTGATATTGCATTAAAGACTTGGCTGAGATACAGGATATACATTAAAACAACCCGTTAATATCTGTCAGAATACAATATGCCTATATCCCCCAAATGCTGTTGTACAAACACAAAATGGAGGTCACTCCCTTACAAAAAGTGGGGAATATTCTAAGCCAACATAAACAGACAATGGTAAGATGATGCAACATTTTCACCATGTTGACTGATAAACAGGAAATGGAGAACTCTGAGACTGCCAGATGAAATAAGGCCTCCAACATAACTCACCCATCCCTCTGCACTTCCTAAATCACAGAGACCACAGCCAGTGATTACATCAGGCCTGCTGAACCTCCATCTTTCCTTCTCCACTCATCATTAACTTCTTACTTTTTTCTTCCCACCCATGGCTTCCAGAATGAAAGTCACACAAGAGGCTGCATATACCTATAGAAATGTTGCTTTTCCAACTCCCTGTTCTACTCCAACTGTGGCTGCAAATGCAAAGGAAGTGCGGTAGGCTACTTGGCAACAACCTGCCTGGTGGGGTAGGACACACCCTTGGGCCAAGCAGCAAAACTCACCTGGGTGGTGGGGTGGGACAGGAGTATGCAGCCACGGTAGCCTCAGCAACAGGACAACTTTGGCAGTTTGACCCACTTTGCTCAAAGGTATGGAAGCTGTAAACAAGCCTGGATAGGAGAACAATAGCTCTCTTGGCCCAGTGTTTTAAGGGAGGGTGTGGCTGTAGAGAGCAAGGGAACAGAAAGGGGGAGGGTGGAGTTAACATAAGCACCAGATGTGAAGGTGGGATTCTAAAGACAAAGGAAAGGGATATGGAAGGAGGCTGGAGGGAGGGAGAAAGGCACAGGAACAGAAGGGAAAGTCAAAATGGCCAGTAGGAGAAGGGGGGAACAAGCCAGAGGAGGAGAAGAATTATCTCAGGGAGTTTCCTAGGCAAAGAAGCAAGCTGCAGTCTTTCTTCTCCTTTATAAAATATATTGTAACCCTGAGGCAGGTGAAGATAACCACACCCTCATGTAACTGGAGCTGTCAACTGGAAAGAAAACCATCTATGCAAGGAAGCAATGACTGGGCTGGTACTTTCAAGACCCTATAGACCGCAGGTATGTTCCCTTGCCCCCAGAGGGTACCACAGGCATTCACAGTGACAATGGTGCTTTTGCATGGAGATTTACTCCATGCTTTCTCCCCCAGCCTGCAATCCTCCACACACCCCTCCCCATAACTCCAGAATGCTTTTTTGCTATTTTTAAAAGGCGTTGTTGGCAGTTGGTATACAGGTAAATTTATGACAAAAATCCTGCTGATGATTGAAGGGAAGGGATAGCACCTGATTTGGCACTCCTTCCCTTTCATACTTTCCCAAACCCACTTTAGGTACAAACTTCCAAGAAAGCATACCAAAGCAGGTTTGGGGAAAACTGCAGCAGAGCCTGGGAAAACCTGGAAGAAGCACAATAATGTCATGCAAAAGCTTAAGTTAAACCCACTGCAATTTGTGCATGCAGCATGAAGCAAGCACTCCCATGTGGTAGCAAC
Organism: Heteronotia binoei; assembly: GCF_032191835.1. Lineage (NCBI taxonomy): Eukaryota > Metazoa > Chordata > Lepidosauria > Squamata > Gekkonidae > Heteronotia > Heteronotia binoei. The sequence goes on from NC_083224.1 coordinate 52,453,442, forward strand.
CCATGTTTTATCCTTATACAACTGGCTCTTTCCCCATCCAGCCAGAATACTCCTATGAATGCTGGCTGCATGCTCAAAGACATACTACTGTACTTTTGTTGAAGTAATACAAAATGAATTTCTGTCTTCTGATTACATACTCACAAGTAGAACAGGACAATTTCCTTCGTCTATCAGATGACTGTTCCAGCCATCCCAATATTTTGTTTCCAACAGAGCTTGTCAGATACTACTAGAAGCTCACTACCAGGTAGGGTTGCCAGTTCTGGATTGGGAAATATCTGGAGATTTGGGGGGTGGAGCCTAAAGAAGGTGACCTCAAGCAGGGTACAATGCCATAGATTCCACCCTCCAAAGCAGCCATTTTCTCTAGGGGAACTTATCTTGGTCATCTGGAGATCAACTGTAATAGAGGGGAATCTTCAGGAGCCACCTGGAAGTTGGCAATTCTGCTATCAGATCATGATGAAGTAGCTATCTGCTGATGGTTTTTTCCAGTTACTGGTGATCAGAAGTATACTGCCTTTTGGGGTTCCATTCCTTACCACGGCTAATAACCAATTAATCGATCTCCATCTGTAAACATAATATGTTTTAAAGCCTTCTATGAAAATGGTAATTATAACATGTTGTAGCCACGGAACCAAGCTAACTGCAGAAACATGCTCGTCTGCCATTGTGTGACTTCCAAGTACTATTGCTTCGAACTGGTTATCTCTAGACAAAATCAGTTGTGGTCCAGAAAGTGAACACCTGCTAGCCACTGTGGGAAATACAGTACTATGAATTATTTAGTCACTGAGTGCATAAAAAATACGCCTCCCGTTAACCAGGAAAGAGGAGAACAGGCTAAAGGATAGATGTACACTGTGAGTGGATCCACTGCATTACCAGTCCACACACCAGACAGCAGTAGTCACAAACAGAGCTTGGTGAGTGATCTAGCCAACGCAACAAGCTAGATTTTTTTTTTTTGCATTTAAAAAGAGATTTTATTGAGACTTGCATAAACAAGTACAATATATAAAAAAAGAATAACAATAAGTAATGATGAGCAAATAAGAAACAATAAAGAAGATTTCACTCCTGTGATTAGGCTGTTACATTACAAGGTTGAATAAAAGCCTAAAAAGAACGTATCAATAAACACATTACAACCAAAAATATTACTAATAATAATACTGCCCTCCACTACCTAAGGTACTTTGTAATTCTAAACTAAGTAACAAAATAGAAAAATTAACAAGGACCAGATACAATAAACTCAAACACAATACACACACACACAAATAAATACATAAGAATCAAGGCTTCTCTTATGAAAACAATTAATGTGAGGGTATTAATGAAATAAATTCATCTTGTGGTAATGTTGAAGTGTGAAGACAAGAACCAAAATTCCTTTTCAAAAAAGGTTCCCATTTACACAACATAGAAGGAGAAGACTTAGACCCACAATGAGATTGAAAACTAATTAATTTATCTAAAATAAAATATTCCCAAAGTTTAGATGCCCAAGTTTGGACAGAGGGAGACTCAGGTTTTTTCCAAGCTAAAGCTATAGCATATTTGGCGGCAGTGAATAATAGGGAAATAAATTTCCTTTGTAATTTAGAAATTAGGATATCACCCCAAATATTTAAAAGGATAAGCTTAGGGTCAGATGGTATTACAATGCCTGTTAACAATAAAACCTTTGACTGAATTAAAGACCAAAAAGGCCTAATCAATGGACACAGCCACCAGCAGAGAAGGTACATGACACGATTGCCACACCCCTTCCAACAAAGGGGGGAACTAGATGGGAAGAGATGAGACAAACGTACTGGTGTTAGGAACCACCTGGCTAACATTTTATATTCCTGTAACTTAATATTCATTGATCTCGATTTGAGAAAAGGGGATTGCCAAATGCTGAACCAGTCTGTGTCATCAAACCTACATGATAATTCTGATTGCCATGCATTCCTACAAGATGAATTAGTACAATAGTCCCTGTTAAGAAGCAAAATATAATCTTTTGAGATTATATATAATCTTTTGATCTGAATGTCCTCAGAACACAAAAGATGTTCAAAGTCCGAAAACTTTGCTCTCAATGCTGGCTTAAAGGAATAACGGGCTAAAAAGCTTTGCACTTGTAAGTATTCCATCCATGGCAAATCAGCAGTGGAAATATGATCAAGTGAGATCTTAGGCTTTGCCCCCCAAGTCGGAATAAAGAGACGGACACAATTAAATTGGTGAAAATATGGGCCACTTTTATTAAAATAACTAGCAACGGCAAGGGCAACCGAACTGCGGCCAGGTCAGGGCCAGGGGTCTCCTCAGACCGCTCCCCTGCCTTTTTCAGCGGGCGAGAGACCCGGCCCCCCAGCCGGAGCTGTGAGCCACAGCTCCCGTTAGGCAGGCCCAGCAGGGAGGCTCGCACCGGAGGGCCCAAACACCAGACGCGAGTCTCAGCGAAAGGCACCCATCCAATCGAGTCTCCAGGACAGTCTGCATTCACAAACCTCGAGCCACACCCAAGGTTGATCCTGACAGACCCCTAACTCCCCAAAAGGGGGAGGCTAACCGGTCCTCCCCAGGCCGCATGGTGCCATAACCCCGTAGAACCTGCCCTAAAAAGTGACCAAACTCTACCAAGGCACCAACCCTAAGCCAATTCCTCAATCCACTGAAATGTTATGCAAGGTAGGCAAAAAACACCCCCCAGTCACATGCCAAAACGCCGGGGAGTGAAAAAATTCCTACCCGGCCCCTCCAAACGGAAGCGACCAGCAATTGCCTGCATAACAAACAGGGCGGGCGGGTGGGCCGAAAACGCCGGGAAGACTGCCGCGGCGCCGAGCGGGGCTTCAGCAACAGCGTTGAAGCCCCGCCCCCTCAGGACGCGCTCAAAAGCGCGCTGAAGATTCCGCTCTCCCTCCAAGGGGGGGCAAAACTTCCCCTTCAGCCAGGCTGCGATGCAGCGGGCTTCAGGAGGCTTCTTTGCCCCCCAAGTCGGAATAAAGAGACGGACACAATTAAATTGGTGAAAATATGGGCCACTTTTATTAAAATAACTAGCAACGGCAAGGGCAACCGAACTGCGGCCAGGTCAGGGCCAGGGGTCTCCTCAGACCGCTCCCCTGCCTTTTTCAGCGGGCGAGAGACCCGGCCCCCCAGCCGGAGCTGTGAGCCACAGCTCCCGTTAGGCAGGCCCAGCAGGGAGGCTCGCACCGGAGGGCCCAAACACCAGACGCGAGTCTCAGCGAAAGGCACCCATCCAATCGAGTCTCCAGGACAGTCTGCATTCACAAACCTCGAGCCACACCCAAGGTTGATCCTGACAGACCCCTAACTCCCCAAAAGGGGGAGGCTAACCGGTCCTCCCCAGGCCGCATGGTGCCATAACCCCGTAGAACCTGCCACAACTAAGGCCAAGTCTCTACTTAGGGCTTAGCACCCACAAAAAGACCCAAAACCCAACAAAAGCCCTTGCCGCAAATCACTCAGAAAAAGCACATTACCCTTTTCCGAGAGATGCACACCATCCCCTCTGTAGAGGTCTTTAGAAATATCCGGATGGGGCAAATAGTGGCCCAAACCACCCTCCATAAACTTGCAAATTTCCTTATTCGCTCGGTGGGCAACAGAACTGCGGCCAGGTCAGGGCCAGGGGTCTCATCAGACCGCTCCCCTGCCTTTTTCAGCGGGCGAGAGACCCGGCCCCCCAGCCGGAGCTGTGAGCCACAGCTCCCGTTAGGCAGGCCCAGCAGGGAGGCTCGCACCGGAGGGCCCAAACACCAGACGCGAGTCTCAGCGAAAGGCACCCATCCAATCGAGTCTCCAGGACAGTCTGCATTCACAAACCTCGAGCCACACCCAAGGTTGATCCTGACAGACCCCTAACTCCCCAAAAGGGGGAGGCTAACCGGTCCTCCCCAGGCCGCATGGTGCCATAAACCCCCAGGCACAGCGCCACACCAAGCGCGGAATCATGGCCGACCAAACTATAATGGTACCAGGCCATCTGTTCCTTATGTACCTGAAATCGTCTCGAGCCTGCAAGATCAATGCCTTGCCCTTAATCAGCCCGAGATCATTCCCTCCCAGGTGAAAAATCAATACCTGCGGAGGAGGGCCCCCAGACCCATGAAACAAAAGGGGAAGCAAGCCAGGCCACTGAAGACCCAGGCGCCCCCTCCATTCTATCGTGACATGTTTGCTGAGCCCCAGCTGAGAGCCAACAGCAGTTCTCCGAGCTTGATGTGCCTCCCAAAACACATAACTGCGCCCGCAGATGAGAACTCTGCTCCTCCGGCCAGGAACAACAGCATCTAAAAGGAAGAAACAGACAAGTTATACAACCCAAACCTCAAAATACCCCCAGCTCCTAACCAAAACTTATTAGCGGAGCAAAGGGCGAATATAACCTTTGTAAGCTGGAGAACGCCAACGGCCCAGGCGTTGAATGGACGAAGTAGGATAACCCAGGGCGTGAACGGACGAAGTAGGATAACCCAGGGCAGCAGCCGTCGAGGCTGCACCGATTCTGAAGGAATGGGTACCAAACCTCAATCCAGACAAACCCAACAGGGCTAAAGCCTTTGATATCACAGTCCAAAATTGATGCTTTGCCAACGGACTGCCCCCAGCGTGACAATACAGCGATCCTTCGCAGCCCTCCCGCAAAGCCAAATAGTCAGCTAATGCGGAAACTGGGCAAAGCTCCGCCTCCGAACACGGACCTAACTCTAGCACAGTCCCCGTGCCCTCTTGGGCAACGTAATATCCTTCAATAACAACGCCCTACCCGAAACATCATTCTTGGAGCTTGCCACCAGTTCACTAACCCTCGGAGCCCCAAAGGGGTACCAAAGAGGCTGCATGGAACAAAACTGCCTCGAAATGAGACGCACACACTGCGCTCCAAACCCCCTTTCAAACCCCGAAGAATATCAGGAGACAAAGGGACCCTAGTATCAGGCATAGGCCTAGCCTCCCTAGGACCACCCTTCCAGCATCTTTCGAATACGAAAATCTGCTGATTCCTCTTAAACCCCAAGGCCTTGCTAGCGAAGGCCAGCGCAGACATGCGTCCCCGAATTGATTGCATGGCCAATCCCTTACCTCTCAAGGAAAGACAATAATGGAGCAACTGCTCCACTGGGAGGGGCCAACAATGCGATACCCTACCTCAGCCCTAAAGTCCTCAAACTGCCACACAGCACGCTCATAAGACTTCCTGGTGCTAGGTACAATGGCTAAGCCTATACACTCTGCAGGCCTTGGCTCTCCAATCAGCCATAGCTCCTGGGGCATTGGCGCCGCTTCCAGATCAGCGTCTGTGGCCAGCTGAGGTGACATCACCTGCAGCCACACTGTTGGTGAATCCGATCCCAAGGGAGTGAAGGGTACAAAGCGGCCCTCATCCTGAACTCCTGGTCATATTGGATCCAGGCCAGGCCGCTGAACATCGTATACCCCTTGTATATGATGTCCATATATTGAATCAACGCGGCGGCCCGCCAGGGCTGCGCACGAGCTATCACTCCCGCATATATGAAAAACCCCGGGAGCCAATTGGCCAAGGTCAGATAAACCTTCCTCTTCCAGAGCTTCTTCTTCTCTTTATCGTCCAACTCCTCCTTGTCCCCCTTCTCCACTTCCCTAATTAAAAGGGGGAATACGACCACATATTCCCATTATAAGATTTTCTGTCTTGTGGCAGGCAGCAGGTGATCACCCAGCGGCAGAGCCACCTCCCCAAAAGGCATAGCACTAAAGGGGACCGCCCCGTATGGAGATGGGAAACCCCAACCTCCAGGCCAAGTCGCTGCCGATCCCTGCTGACCAACCACGGGCCAATTACCCAAAGGACCAACTGACCCTGTGGTTACATCCGGTTGCTCTGCTGCTCTAAGCCCGGAGTAGAAGGAGCCCCCAGCACTGCCCAATGGAGCACCCACCCCACCAGGACCAGCAGACCCCCAAGCCCCCCAAGGCCACACAGGCCCAGGATGAGGCAAAGAGCCTTCCCCCGACTTACCAGCTGATAAAGCAGGCACCAAAGCTGATCCAGTACCTCCCGCACCGGACGACGTGCCCGCACCAACATCAGAGCAAGCAGGCCCCACAGCTCCTCCAGCAGCAACTAAAGCAGATCTGCCCTCCAAAAGAGATAAGCGGGTCAATACATCTGCCTGCAAAGCACGCTTGGACAACCGACCCATCTTGGGCAACTGAGAAGGTGGAAACCCCGATGCCTGCTCAAGTGCCCGCAGCCTCTGAAAAATGGCTGCATTAACTTCATCGTCCCCTTCAGTGTCCGAAGACGAAGGGGGGGGGGGCTTAAAAGGAGGCTTAGGAGCCTTAGGGGCAGGCTGTTTCCCTTTTGATTTTCCACTGCCTTTGCGACCCGACATGTTTGCCAAAGAGCACAGCAAACAGCAGACTTTCTTTAACTAGCTTAGCCAAGCCTGAGGCCAGCAAAGGAATAAAAGGAGGAAAACAGCCCTCAAAATGGCCACCACCCCAGTGACTCTAAAATGGCCGCTGCCTAAACACCTCGTAAAATGGCCGCCCCAAGAGCAAGGGTGTGATGAAGAAGAAGCAAGGCCAAAATGGCTGCCAAGCACCAGGGAGAAGTACAGCACCTCAAAATGGCCGCCCCAAGCACAAGGTGTGAGGGAGAAGAAGAAAGGCTAAAAATGGCCACCCAGCCTCAGGGAGAAGTACTCTTACCAGCACCCCCGAATTTCAGCCTCTCAAAACAGCCGCCCAGCCCTGCCGTTCCCCACAGTCCTGGTCAAATGGCTACCCAATCCCCTGACAGCACCACAGTCCTGAATAAGGCACCTAAAAAAGTCTGCTATGAAAACGCTGTGACAACAACGTCACCCCAGAGGCGGAAACGACTGGTGCTTGCACAGGGGACCTTTCCTTTCCTATGCTAAAGCAGCAGCCCCGTGGCACAGAGCGGCAGAGCCGCAGCACTGCAGTCTGAGCCCTCTGCCCGCGACCCGATCCCGGCGGAAGCTGGGCCCAGGCAGCCGGCTCAAGGTCGACTCAACCCTCCATCCTTTTGAGGTCAGCCAAACCAGTCCCCAGCTTGCTAAGGGGAAGGTGCAGATGACTGGGGAAGGCAATGGGAAACCACCCCATAAAAAACTCTGCCATGAAAATGTGAAAGCAACGTCCCCGCAGAGTCAGAAACGACTGGTGCTAAAGCAGCAGTCCCGTGGCACAGAGCGGCAGAGCCGCAGCACTGCAGTCTGAGCCCTCCGCCCACGACCCGATCCCGGCGGAAGCTGGGCCCAGGCAGCCGGCCCAAGGTCGACTCAACCCTCCATCCTTTCGAGGTCGGCCAAACTAGTCCCCAGTTTGCTAAGGGGAAAGTGCAGCTGACTGGGGAAGGCAATGGGAAACCACCCCACAAAAACTCTGCCATGAAAATGTGAAAGCAACGTCCCCGCAGAGTCAGAAACGACTGGTGCTTGCACAGGGGACCTTTCCTTTCCTATGCTAAAGCAGCAGTCCCGTGGCACAGAGCGGCAGAGCCACAGCACTGCAGTCTGAGCCCTCCGCCCACGACCCAATCCCCGCGGAAGCTGGGCCCAGGCAGCCGGCTCAAGGTCGACTCAACCCTCCATCCTTTTGAGGTCGGCCAAACTAGTCCCCAGCTTGCTAAGGGGAAAGTGCAGATGACTGGGGAAGGCAAGGGGAAACCACCCCATAAAAACTCTGCCATGAAAATGTGAAAGCAACGTCCCCGCAGAGTCAGAAACGACTGGCGCTTGCACAGGGGACCTCTCCTTTCTTCCCATCCAAGAGCTAAACAGGGCCGTCCCTGCTTAGCTTCCAAGACTGGGCAGTCCAGTAGCAAGCAAGGAAAAGGGGGGGGATCCAAATGGACTACTCTTTACCCCAAAAGGCGACGTTCCTAGAGCCCCTGCAAAAGAACAACCCAAAAGAACACCCTATAACAGCCCCCAAGACAAAAATGCTCCAGGGCACACAGCAAGCCCCGGCAATCAAACTGTTCAAGAAAAATGCTCCCGCGACGCGCTCCGCTCCTCTCAGCCGCTCCACAAGACGCTCCACAGGCTCCACGGCCCAGACAGCCCCGACGCGTCAAGAGCTTGCAAACATGCTGCGAGCCCTCCGAAAACGCCGGGAAGACTGCCGCGGCGCCGAGCGGGGCTTCAGCAACAGCGTTGAAGCCCCGCCCCCTCAGGACGCGCTCAAAAGCGCGCTGAAGATTCCGCTCTCCCTCCAAGGGGGGGCAAAACTTCCCCTTCAGCCAGGCTGCGATGCAGCGGGCTTCAGGAGGCTTCTTTAGACGTCCATGTGACAGAATGTCAAAAAATCTGGTGAGATTCGATTTACGCCAAATACTAAATGAATTGATGATAGTACCTGGAATGAAAGGCGAGTAATTTGTAAATTCCACTAGCAATGAAGTAGGAGGGGCAATCCTAGCTGAGCATCTGTTCCATACCCTAAACAAAGCTTTTAAAAAGGGATTACAGGAAGAGGTAAGACATCTGCGATGACTGTTCCAAAGCTATAATGCAACAGACATAAGTTTTCTATCATCTTCCATTAAGCAACACAGGAGAATCGGTAGAACTTAATTACATTGGTTAACACAATGGCTTCATAATACCTCCGAACATCGGAAACTGCCAGACCACCGGCCCAATTGGATAAATGTAAAGTTGAAAAACATATACGGGGTTTTTTATTTTGCCAAATAAAATTGTTAATATCTTTCTGCCATTTTCTCAAAAGAGAAAGGGGGAGTTCAATAGGAAGAGCACGAAAATAAAACATCATTTTAACCATTAAAACTCTTTCTAAATGTGACAAGTGTTTAGTCAACCAAAGCGCAACAAGGTCAGAAAGTTTTTGAAAGCTCCTTATGATTAAATTTTAATACGTCAGACATTGAAAGTGGAATAGAAACACCGAAATACTTCCATTTAGTAATCACCCAACTATAATGATATTTCCTTTTAATGAATGAAGAAACATCAAAGTCTAGATTTACAGGATAAAGAGTAGATTTATTTTGATTGATTCGAAGGCCTGTTACACTACCAAAAGACTCAAGGTGTGAATGAATTTTGGGGAGAGAAGCTATTGGATCTGAAATAAAAAGAACCATGTTATCTGCAAATAGACTAATTTTTATACCAGAACGCCCTACTGGAATACCCTTAAGAAGTTTATAATTTCTAATTAGGACTCAATTGCGAGTGCGAAGAACAGAGGTGACAAGGGGCAACCTTGACGCGTACCCCTAGAAAGGGATATAACCCATGAATTGAGGGCATTAACACGAAGAAAAACACAGGGAGATAAATATAACACTTGTAAGACAGAGCAAAATTTAGGATCGAAGCTCATTGCTCGTAGTAAAGCTTGCAGATAAGAAGGCTCTACAGCGGCATTTCCCAAAGCCAGGGTTGCGACCCGGCACCAGGCCACAGAGCCCTCAAAGCCGGTCCGTGGGGCCTCCAGTCCCCTGGCCGCCCCTCCCACATCACGCCGCCCTCCCCCGGGTAACACGCCTCCGTGCCTCCTTTTCCCTCCCTTCCCCACCTTAGGCAGGTCAATTTCATGCTGAACAAAGCCCTTCCTCTCCCCCCCCCCCAAATCGCTCGAAAATCGGCATGGAGCTCATGCCACACCGGGCCAAGCCGGCGGCACCTCAAAAAGACCACGGCCAAAAAGGGTGCTTGGCTCCTCCCTTCCTGGCACTTCCTTCCCATCCAGGAAGTGCCGGGAAGGGAGGAGCCACGCACCCTTTTTGGCCACGGTCTGTTTGTTCTGCCGCTGGCTTGGCCTAGCGTGGAATGAGCTCTGCGCCGATTTCTGAGCGATCGGACCGGTGAATGGGGTGGGGCAAGGGGGAGGAAGGGCTTTGTGCACCATGAAATTGACCTGCCAGAGGTGGGGAAGGGAGGGAGAAGGAGGTGCACGACCGGGGGGGAGGCGCGATGTGGAGGAAGGCAGGGGAGGGGCGGCCAGGGGACTGGAGGCCCTGCGGCCTGGCATTGAGGGCTCCGTGGCTGGATTTCCCAGCAAGAGTGTTCTTTCTTTCACTCTTTCCTTCTTTTCACCCTTTTCCTTCCTTCCTATTTCCTTTCTTTCTTTCTTTCTCTCTCTCTCTCTTTCTTTTTTTCTAATGTTTCCAATTCTCCCTCCCTTCCTCCCTCCTCCCTTCCCACCTTCCTTCTCTCTCACTGTCAGTCAGTCTTTTTCTGTCTTCCTTCCTTCCTCTCTCTCTCTCTCTCCCTTTCTGTCAGTCAGTCTTTTCCAGTCTTCCTTCCTTCCTTGCCATTGCTAATCTGAGTAGACCTGGGGGGGAGGGGGAGAAGCTTTAAATGCCCCACCATTTCATGTTTTCCCAGGCTGAGAGCATTTTATATTTTTAGTTTTCTGCTGTGTGGTCCTTGTGCTTTTAATTAATGTTTTATTTTTACAACTGCATTGCAAAATCCCACTATTACCCTACCTTTCCTAAACAAAATACTGCAAGAGTTTTAGGCTTGTTTGTACATCATTTCCTGTCTCCCGGCTACACCCCCAAATTTTAGAGGGCCACGAAGGAGAAGTGTAAAAATAACCGAGCCATGGGGGAGGGGGGGAAGTTTGGGAAACCCTGCTGCTACAGTATTGAATGGTTTATATCTAAAGCCAACGCACACACATTAGGTAACTTATGTTCATGACAGTACGAAATAGTGCTGACGAGTTTTTGGATATTGTCTGTTATGTCACGAGATGGTATGAAACCAATCTGCTCAACAGAAATATACTCTCCTATAATCCTGTTAAACCTGTGGGTGAAAATATTAATAAATACCTTGTAATCATGATTCATTAATGAAATCAGACAATATGCTTTCGGCTCGGTCGGATCCCTATATTGCTTGGGTATAACGATGAAGCTAGATCTTTCTTAGTGGAGGTACCAACTCCCCCTCTCTTAGGTTGGAACAATTAAAAGCAGTAGACCTGACCCGAAAAGATCTGACTCAACTGCAAGAAAAGCACCTAATTGTATTGGACCCCTGCATAACAAGATTTACAAGATTATGCATGGGATGGAGAAGGTAGAGAAAGAAATACTTTTCTCCCTTTCTCACAATACCAGAACTCGTGGGCATTTAATGAAATTGCTGAGCAGTCAGGTTAGAATGGATAAAAGGAGGTACTTCTTCACCCAAAGGGTGATTAACTTGTGGAATTCACTGCCACAGGAGGTGGCGGCTACAAGCATAGCCAGCTTCAAGAGGGGGTTAGATAAAAATATGGAGCAGAGGTCCATCAGTGGCTATTAGCCACAGTGTGTGTATATGTGTGGGGGTGTGTATAAAAATTTTGGCCACTGTGTGACACAGAGTGTTGGACTGGATGGGCCATTGGCCTGATCCAGCATGGCTTCTCTTATGTTCTTATAACCAGGCCTTTGCAAAAGCTGCCATCTTAACCTGGCACCAAAAAGATGATAAATTTGGCACCAGGCAGACAACAGCAAGGAGGCTGTTCCAAAGATATGGGGCCACCACCAAAAAGGCCCTTCCCCAGTTGCTGCTCTCCAAGCCTCTTGAAAGGCTGGCAGCTGGACGAAGGCCCTGGGTATCAGGGTAGATTGGGGTCAGGAGGCACTCCAACAGGTATTATGGTCCCAAGGTGTGTAGGGCTTCATAGGTTAGACCAGCACCTTCAATTGGGACTGGATACATACAGGCAGCCGATGCAAGTGGGCCAGAACTGGTCTTATATGTTCGGACCTGCGGGCCCCAGTTATTAACTGCAGCATCTGAATTGTCTTCCAAATGCAGCCCCACATAGAATGCATTGTAATAATCTAGTCTGGAGAGTACCAGAACATAAATTACTGAAGCCAGGCTATCCCTGCCCAGATAGGGGTGGAACTGGGCCACCACCTGAAGCTGGTAGAAAGCACTCTGAGCCAGTGATGCCACCTGAGCCTCAAGTGACAGAGATGGATCAGTACCACTGCCAAGCTGTGAACTTTCTTCTTCAGGAGGAGTATGACACCATCCAGAACAGGCTGTACACCCCCATCCATTTAAAGAAATCACCTATCAACAGCATCTCAGTCTTATCTGGATTGAGTCTCAGTTTGCTATCCCTCATTCAGTCCATTATAGCAGCCAGACACCAGTTTAGTACATCCACAGCTTTACCTGATGATGATGAAAAGGAGAAACAGAGCTGTATGTCATCAGAATACTGATGGCAATGCACTCCAAAACTCTGGATGACCCCACAGCAGTTTCATGTAGATGTTAAAAAATGGGGGGCATAACAGATCCTGAGAAACTCCATGCTGGAGAATGCACGAGGCTAAACAATATTCCCTAAGCACCACCTTCTGGAGACGGCCCTCCAAACAGGTGTAGAACCACTGCAATGGGTCAAGGGAGGGTTTCTTCAGAAGTGGTCTAATCACTGCCTCCCTTAAGGCAGAATGGGACCACTCCCTCTTGTAAAGAGGCATTTATGACCTCCCTGGCCCAGCCAGTTATCCCTCCCTTGCTGGCTTTTATAAGCCAGGAGGAACAAAGATCCAGTATAAAGGTGACTACACCCTCTCATAGATGTGAAAAAGCACCCCACCCCATTCTAGGAGATGCAGAAAGGACTACACTAATTTTTCTTTGTACACCCATACATCCTCAACCCCTTTCCAGGTTTTCCCTGCCCTGCTTCAATCTTTCCTATTCCTGGTTTAGTATAATCTTTAGTCAAGGCACCCGTTCTGTTTCAGGCAGGTGTTGATGTACACAGAGTGAACTCAGGCAGATAACTGGAGCTGGTTATAAGAGCCAGGATGCCAGAGTTTTATCAATAGAGTCTATAAATTGTACAAGAGTTGTCTAAGCAGGGCAAGGTCAGTGTTCTGAAAAATACAGCGGCAGCAGGTCAGTATCTAATGAAATGTGTTGAAGCCACTCTGAAGGGGTCCTCCCTTATAAGCTTAGAGCCCTTCATCACGCCTGCGACAGCTGCTTCATGTCTCCACTGATGAGGTTTCTCCTTCCTCTGCAACTGATTGCTGGTGCTGAGCTCTGAGGTGCACTAATTTGCGTTGAGACTGTAACTCCCCTCTACAGCTGGGCCAACGCTGCTCTTGCGGACCTGGGGATCCTGGAGGAGATAGGGCAGCAGGCTGACCCTAATCTGCCAGCTCCAGGGCGGGGAATGAAACACGCACCTCTTAGCCTCCTAACCGTGATTCCTCATTTGTTTGCTCAGCGGCATCTGTTTAATGGCTGACAGGCACAGAATCCATCCAGCTATTTTTCATCACAGGAGTCAGAGCTGTCTCCAGTGCCTGGCTGATCCACAACAGCACCTTTGTGCACTGGATGGATAGGAAGGCTGAAGGTCCCACCCACACTGGCACCATTTTTCTTTCCTCAGCCTCCCAGGGCCACTATTTTCCTTGCACCATCAGAGATCTTTATGGTTTTTAAGTTGGCAATTGTTAAGATTGATGTAGTGCAGGGGTGGCCAAACTTGTTTAACATATGAACCACATAAAATGAACATCAGATGTTTGAGAGCTGCAAGACATGAACATCAGAGGAAGGAAGGAAGGAAGGAAGGAAGGAAGGAAGGAAGGAAGGAAGGAAGGAAGGAAGGAAGGAAGGAAGGAAGGAAGGAAGGAAGGAAGGAAGGAAGGAAGGAAGGAAGGAAGATAAATGGGGAGGGGAGAAAGAAAGAGGTAGAAAGAAAACAGCTTTAACTTTAAATCAATTCTCCATGCTGCCAGTTGGCTTGGAAAAATGATTTAGAGACAAGTATCTTCTCCAAGCTGACGAACAGGGCGGTGGGGGCTTTGAGAGCCACATGTCTGTCTGAAAATCTACTGGCCAATTATAGTTTTTGAAGGCATGAACATGAAAACTGGTTCAGCCCATGAACCCATCTAGTCTAAAGCTCTCAGTGGTGACATACAGATGTTTATAAAGCACTCTCAACACAAAAGGATAGAGATAACCACCCTGATCTTTGCCCATATCATATAGTAATATACAGTCTGAAGCAGTATATCTCAGAATACTGATGTTATCGATGACTATTACTATGTATCTACCTATAGCTTTTTTAAACTTCCAGAGAAATTTCACCAGCTCTTGTAGCAATAAATTCCAAATCTTAATCATTTGTCATGTGTATGTAAAGGAACTTTCTTTTGTCAACCCAGAAACTACTGAAACTCCATTTCCCAGAATGTACCCAACTTCTGATATCATGTGTTGGGGGGGGGGGTACTTCTCTCCTTCTTGCCAAATTGTTCATGCTATCATAGGCTTCTAGAGCCTTAGCAAAGATAACATTCCGTTTATGAGAGGTTTCCCAGAAGTGGAAATAAAAGAACTATTAAATCTATTGTTCCAACCTCACTGGATGAAGCGATCAACTGTTTTCTTCTTCTCAGTACCCTGCAGACATTTTGACAACTGAGGCTTGGGGCTCTAGGAAGTTCCTCCAGCTTAAAGGAGCCTTCCTCTAATTTAAGTGGTTCTTCCACTGAAGAGACGGCACTTAAGTTGGAGGAAGCCTTCAAACGTTGCTTGGTGGATTGGCAGGAAATAAGCCAGCGTGTACAATTCTGCTTGCCCCATCTCAAATTGTATAGCTAAGGATGGTGCAGGAAAGGAAAACCAAAAACGATCAAGGGGCTGGAGGACTTTTCCTAAGAGTTTAAGGCTAAAGAGTTCAAGGACTTTTCAGTTTAGGAAAGACAGTTACTAATGGCATAAGGGTTTATACAATAATGCATGGATCCTCACTCAAAACACTAGAACCACTGGCTATAATTCAGAACAAACAACCTCACCTCATAGCAAATGACAGGAAGTCCTATAAACCTCCAATTACTGCAGTAGTTACTCAGGCACTCTCTCATTTAGTGCTAAGCACCTGCTGGGCAAGAACTGGTACCTCGTACAATTAAGGGAAATGTCACAATTGATCCCATGAACGCCTTGCATAAGCAGCAATATTTTGCAGTAAATGAGTCACCATGAAAGCTGGAGGGAAGTCGTTGGAGGGAAGTTATGGTGGCTCCATGAAGCAGTCAAAAGGGGTAACTTTGGCTGAAAGCCTAGCATGCAATGTGGAGGGAAATACATTAATACAGTGGGAAGTTGCAAACAACTGGCCCCATCCAGTCCCTTTCAGCACTACAAAAACTTTAAGGGCCTCTCCAAGAGCACACCCATTACATGTTCCAGCTGTATTTTGCCGGTATCTGAAGCCCTTTGCAAAGTAATGTCCAGATCTCAAATTACAGGGGATTGCCTTGATGCTGGGTGGGGGAAAGCAACGGGGAATTACTGAAGGCGAAAGCATTGGTTTTTTTTTTAAAAAAATAATAAGATGACTTCCCAATGCAAGCTTTAACTGAAGAGAAAATACACTAACAAAACACTAACACCAGAAGTGTTTTACTATCTCAAACCAAGCTCTATCTAGTCCAGCATCCACTTCCAAATGCAGCCAGCCAACCACCTGTCAGAGCTTGCTAGTGAGCCATAAAATGCATACCATGGGCATGAAATCTCACGTGCTATCACTCTTCTTGCTATGCAACTATTAAGAAACGTAAACAAGTACTGTCAGTCAACAATTTGTAGCTTCTGCAGAGTCTTTTGACTATCATGGACAAGTGTTGTCCTCTCCTACTGCTCACTGCTCCATGCAACTCTGCTACATAATTGTAACATCTGGAGCAGGATGGTCATTATTAACAAGAACCTTAGCTCATTTTAATAACTTCAGCTTTGCCTTCATCAATAGCATCAACCTCTTGAAGAATTTACTTGGCACTAATTTCCATTTGAATTACATTTGAGAAATGATGTTTCCTGATCAACTGAACAGCATGGGAGAACATCCTGGCTGAGCGTTCCAGCCCACAACAGGAGTATCTTGAACTTCATAAACAGAAATTTCCAAGTCATTTTTATTCCTTTTAAAAGGGTCTGCAATATAATAAAAATATAAGTGCAATAAAATGTAGAGCAGGGCTCTTTAGGACATAGAACTGTCTCATTTTTAAAAATAAAATCTCTCAAGTTTGTCCCCCCCCCCCCCCAATACTGTTCCCTGCAGCATCCAGGAAGGAGAAGGTGTCTATCAATGATAAAAAAAGCCACTACTCCTGTAAGAAAAATAGCAGATAAAAGGACCTCCCCCACAAATCTGGCTCTGGATGTGGATTAGTGCAAGTATACCTTCAGAAACTATGCCAGGCCCCAAAGGGGATGAAAGCTTTGAGCCCATGGGGGATTTTTTAGGCTGAATGGAGTGTTCAGCCAACAGAAGGATCTGTCATGGGAAAAACAACTCCAAATATTCATTCATCTTTTGCCATTGAAAAGATTGTGGGGGAAGGGGAGAGAGCTGGATCCTACATCAGTGAGATGAAGACAGAACGAGTCTTCCTTCAAACCCTGACCATTTTAATTTCATTTTTTAAAAAGACAATTATATTTGAAAGGCAGAAAAGTATGCAGAAGCTTGCAGATAATGCTCAAGTGTCTTTCAGAAACACAACTGGTGATGGATTACAGCCGACTTTTCCGATCTAGGAAATCCATCTGCATCACTAATAGAAAAAAGACAAGCAAACAACGGAAGAGCATAATGCCTGGCTGGCTTCAGGAGCTCTCCCTCTGTGAATTCATTCTATTCATCAGGCTCACAGATAGCTCTTGCTGATGTCTGACAGAAACAGCAGAAGACGTCTCCTCAGTTAACTGCCCCCCCCCCACCGCCCCACAGGAAGCAAACATTTGTATTGGAAGGAGAGGAGGCTGCACTGGACCCCTCACTGTTAGGCAGCAGCTGGCAAGTGTCTGGAGGTGACACTGACATGCCTGACTTCTTAAGGATTTCTGTCAAGACTCTGTTTCAGCAACCCAGGACTGAAAGACACCTGAGAGAAGCAAATGGGATGTTGTTACTACAGCAAGTTTTATTTAACTCCAGCAGCCTCCTGGAGGTGTAAATAAGTTAGAGGTGATGCAACTATGGCCTAGTAGATTTACAGCTGAAGTAAGACAAAATGTACAAAAAGGAATGGGCCTGGTGATGGAGTTGCAGGAACTGACTAATGAGTCTGTAAAAGAGCTGGTGGCAAGTAAGAATCTCCTCCAGATAGTGCCATGGAGGCTTAAGGTCTCCCCATCCCCATCCCCTGATTTTAAGGCCATAAATAATGTACTCAAGATCTCATCCAAGAAGCTGACAGCCCAGATTCTTCACAAGTGAACACTGAGGAGTCATAAGATTACGTCAAATCTGGCATGGACAGAGGACACTGTAGACAGGAGACACTAGTGAGGGACAAGACATGAGTAAGCTGGTGAAATTAGAGAAGGAAGAGACAGCTATGGAAAAGGAAATTATTCTGCCCTGTCATTGCAGGTATGTAAGAAGTAGTTTCTTAAGTAGTATTTTGGTTTCTTTGTTTCAAACTAGGTAGAGCAGAAGGTGAGCTATACAATATTAGTCATGACCTTAGGTCAGTCACTCTCTTTCAGTTTAAACTACGATGTGTTTATTTTTTGTGCTTACAGCCCGTTTTTCTCCCCACAATTGGGATTCAATGCGGCTTAGAACATTGTTCTTTCCTCCTCCATTTTCTCACAACAACTCTGTGAGGTAGGCTGTGCCAAGAGTTCAAAGTTACTCAGTGAGCTTTCTTGGTAGATTCCTTGGGTCACCCGGGATTCTTGTTTACCACTTCATCCACTATACAATACTACCTCACAGTTAATGGAAGAGGGGAGAACCATATGGGCTAACCTGAGAAAAAATGCAACGGACTGCCAGATGTAACAGCAGACGCAATCTATGATAAAATACGAAGTCTTTAAGTATGATAGCTAAACTGAAGATACTCATCATAATAAAATCAATCACTGATTCCAAAGGTACTTTCTGGGATCAATTAATCTATCTGGCAGAACTTTTACTTTTTTTCAAATTACACTTTTGACATATTTAGCCAGGAAATACAAAGATGACTCACAAATGTTTCTGTACTTGCCTTCAAAATCAAGCCAAATAATTATCTTTTCCATTATATAAAGAATTAAGATTCATTCTGCAATCTTACATTAGTAAATTGCTGGATTTGATTGAGGACCAGAAAATGTGTTACCTTCTTACAGATGTAAATATGTTTGTTATCTACAGCAGAGCATTACTGACTCAAGAAAATTTCAAAGATGAGCTGATGAAATAAACGGCTGTTCCTTGTGTTACTGTTAGAGTACTGGCATTTTAATACATTTCATATACTGTATGTGTTTGCCTCTCTTTAAAAGAAGCTTGTAGTGACATTTGGTGTCACAAAAGTGAGACAGATTCCGCCCCCCTAAAAAAAAAATTCTGTTAACATCTAAGAGCTGTAAAGCTAAGAACCCAAGGAGACCCTGAGAGAGACTACATCTGCATGGGAACATTTACAGCTGTAAAAGGACACCTGTGTCCTGACTACAGGAACTATTTTAGAGCAACAGAACGAAGTTTGAGTTCAGTGGCACCTTTAAGACCAACAAAATTTAATTCTGGGGATAAGCTTTCACGTGAAGCAGTTTGTGATTAAACTGGTCAGAAGTTCATAGTTCATTCTTAGGAATCATTCCACAGGAATGGTCTGGACATTCAGGGAAATATTGATCAACTCAGTGAATAAACACTGGCTAAGCAGAATACTTCAGGCAGGAACAGGTGATGTGCTAAGAAGTCACATGGAAGTGAACCAGAATTGCTTAAGCTCCTTCTTCATCCAGTCACATGAATGAGAACTGCCTTCAAGCAGATAATGCCAATTCATGCACAAAATACTCTCTTCAAGAAGTTGTTTCAAATCATTTACAGTCACACCAGAGACAATGGGAGAAATGGGGGGAGGCGCCTCAGCCATGAAAACTCAGCTCAAGAGGGAAGATGCTATGCTTTCTGATGCAGAAGGGGCAAAACTAGACATGACTATGGATACCTGGCTTCCTCCTCACAATCTTTGAGAAGATCCAACCTAATTCAGTACTTAGTAACTGAAGCTGAAAGTCTGGTTACTAAGCAGATTCACAGAGAAAACACATGTTATTACAATCAAACCAGCTGATTAACCACAGTATTCTAACAGCAAATATCTAAGCACACACACAAAAATACATTCTAGTAACCTTTTACATTTTTTTTCAAATTACACTTTTGACATATTTAGCCAGGAAATACAAAAATAACTCAAATGACAGACCATCAAGTTGAGGTATATGTGTGTATATATGTCAAATTTGCTAGAATAGCATGCATAATAAGATGGTTTGATCCTAACCAGTAGAATGTGCCTTGATCCCACTGGAATCCTGAAAACAACTTGGTGCCCTGCAGAACTAGAACACTGCCACTCAGATCAATGTGTATTCCAGGAATATACCATTCACATCTGGAATTATGTATCAGAGTTTGGCATCAAGGAGATATCGCTTTCGTAAAGAGCAAATATGAATTCTTAATCCCTGTGGCTATAAGGAGACTCTTAAAAGCATGCAGCTATGACTGGTAAAGTTGAGGCAGATAATGCCCCCTGCCTCCACCATTTCGATGCTGTCAAAGATATTTTTGTGGGTGATACTCAGGGCATATTTTTCTCTGGTGCTGCTATGGAGATTCTCCAGTGATCACAGGTCACTTACCATGTGGATTGGCTCAAACATTTTGGCCTCTCATGCCATTCCAACAGATAATGCAAGAGATGCAAACAAGAATTCCAGTTTCACATGATCACTAGATGAAGCAGTATGACTGACAAACGAATGTTTTCTATTCACTTATCTAGTATATTATTGAATTCTTCTTCCAAGGTTCTTCAGTGAATATGACAGCAGAATCAGGATTTGAACCCAGACCTCTAGGATCCTAGTCAGACATCACATATTCTATCCACTACACCAAGCTCTCTCATTGGCTTTTTTACAGCTCTTATGTCACTTTCAATTGCTCCCATGATCTCACTTCTTCCATGGATTATGTTATTCTTAGACATCTGACTGATATACCTAGAATTATAATGCTAGTTTCATTTGAATTACTTTATCAATGGGGGGGGGGGGCAAGAGAGAGAGAACAGGAAGATGATCACATTATTCAGGGAAAAAAATGCACTGGATCACTTCCTGAAAAACCTGGGCATTTTGAAGCCTTTGTTTTCCACACAGGGCAGTGCCTGAGGCAGATTTTAGCCACATCAGAGAACCAGGCACAATTTTACTGCAGCACAACCAAAACTGCCTGTAACAATATTTGTACCAGAGATAATCAAATCTTCACAGAATTCTGATTTTTCTTCACCATTTACTCAAATAATCCAAGGTTAAAGGCTTCAGCTATTCATGACTACAACAAGCCAAAGGAGAAAAAAATTTCTTTAAGATCCTGTGATTAACACTCTGTGCCCAAATAACTGTTTTGAAAGGTGAACTCCAAGCAAGTGAGGTATGCTAGGATGCAGGTAGGAAGACAGCTACACACCAGGTTGACCAGGCACAGCCTTCTAACAAAGGACAAGAAATAGACAGTTATGTGCCTCCAGTTTGGTTGGAAATCATGGCTGGTCACTGATTTCAGCACTTGGCAGGTTCTGGGACATTAAGGGACCCAATCAAGAATCAGCACATTCCTCTTTGCTTTTAGTTGGCAAGGGGCCTTGCCACCAAGGTCCAAGAGCAGGCAAGGCCTCTCACCCTCTCACTTATCATGTTCCCCCACACAAAGACAATCTGCCTTCCTCCCCCTTTAAATGTCCCAAGAGATCAAAGAAACCTGGACCCCACCTGGGAAGGTTAACAGAAGCCAGCAAATTCACTAACACAGAAGAAGAGAACTGAGTAGAGAACTAAGAACCAGATCAGACAATGTTGGGGGTTCCAGTTCTGTAAGTGTGCTCACATGCAGTTTTTCTCTTTTAAAATTCAGATATTCTAAGCACTGGATTAAGACAGCAGCGTGAGTAGGGAAGAGGGTAACAATTTGTCTAATTGTAGCAAACATATCCTTACATAATTCATACCAGATATGTGTCATACCTAAGGTCCTAAGGCTGCATCCAGCCCTCCAAGAGTAATCTTGCTGCCTGTGAGGCAACCCTGTCCCCATACCAGCTGCTGCCACCACACTGGTCACAGGCTCAGGACAAGAGAGTTATTATAGCAGCATGCTGCTCTCATCCCGTCAAGCAATCCCACACAGACTATATTTCCTTTCCCTTCTCTCTTCCCTCAGAAGGACAGAGCAGCATGCTGTAAGCTTTCTTGTCCCGAGCAAACAGTTGGTAGGATAATGGCAGTCAGACTATCAGAAACAGGCAAGATGCTCACTCCCTGCATCCCTAGGGCCATGGCAGCTGGGGACAGGCTCAGCACCACAGGGGAAAGCAATTTTCTCAGACAGTATGTGTCTGTATGTGCCATGTGTGCAGACTTCAGTCTGCTTCATGATGCCTCCTGCTTTTCTGTATTACCACCATCAGCCACTTTCTCCAACTGCTGT
Organism: Heteronotia binoei; assembly: GCF_032191835.1. Classification (NCBI taxonomy): domain Eukaryota; kingdom Metazoa; phylum Chordata; class Lepidosauria; order Squamata; family Gekkonidae; genus Heteronotia; species Heteronotia binoei. Next base: position 52,475,042 of record NC_083224.1, read on the forward strand.
AGCTGCAGTCTGGGCCTGGCCAGTTCTGCAGGCTAAGGCATGATGGGAGCAGGATGAGTTACTGTGATTTGGGAAATGTCAGAAGAATTTGGAGGGGGGTGTTCCCATGCAAGTTTTGAAGGAAAAGTTAGACCTGTATGTGTGTGCATTCAAGTCCTGGATTCTCTCTCATTCCTGAATGCTTAATTAAAAATTAGTAATGTGGTCCTATGATACAAAGACCCACACATTAAAAGAATATGAAAAGAAACTATTGGGCAGGCACTTCTGTTAACAAAAAGGTTACATTAAATAATTACTAATTTACACTATTATTGATATTATTTAATACTAGTGGCTTCAGTAACACTAATTTAAATCTGAATTAAATTATTCGTAAAGGTAAAGGTAGACCCTTGTGCAAGCACCAGTCATTTTCGACTCTGGGGTGATGTTGCTTTCACAATGTTTTCACAGCAGACTTTTTACGGGGTGGTTTGCCATTGCCTTCCCCAGTCATCTACACTTTCCCCCCAGCAAGCTGGGTACTCATTTACCGACCTCGGAAGGATGGAAGGCTGAGTTGACCTGGAGCCGGCTACCTGAACCAGTTTCCACTGGGATTGAACTCAGGTCATGAGTAGAGGGCTCCGACTGCAGTACTGCAGCTTTACCACTCTGCCCCACGGGGCTCCTAAATTTTTCGTACTAACTAAATTAAATTAATATAAATAAGTACCTTTTATGATTTAATAAATTATGGTACACATGGCACGACTGAATTATGCTTCTGACAGATGGGCCCTCATACAAGTTTGACACTCCTGGGTTTATAGAGTTTCCTTTATAAGAAAACTGCCCAGGAGAACCTGTCTGACATGTATTACAGGTTACTATTTAACAACTGCGCAACAGCTACCAAAGTGGTATTTAGTTCCAAACAGAAGTAAAGTGTGTCAACAAGTTATGCATGAGAAGAAATACACCAAACAATATAGAACATACTAAAATTTAAATTTTCAATGGAAGCCAAGACTATGCTATTAGGTATTCTGCCTAACAAATTACCAGACATTTTAGAAGAGATATTTGAATATATGTTGACAATGGTTAGGAGTATTTACACAGCAAATAGGAAATTAGATGTCTGTCCATGTTTAGAAGAATGGGAAAATAAACCTGCTTAATATGCAGTAACAGCAAAAATAACCACCTACTTGAGAAACAGGTCTATTACAAAATTTGAGGGAAGACAGAGTGTGTATTGTGTACTATGTTATCAGGAGACAAACTAAGAATGAGAAGCAGTCTAAAATATTACATACAAATGTATGGTAATGAAATAGAAGTAGAATTAAAATTTGTTTTAAACTTAACATCTTGAACACAAATGGATTCTTGATATGTAATATATAATAGACCTTCCTTCGCACCTTGATATATTTTTTATCTGCTAAGGGTTTTAATGAATATGCAGAAGTGGTGAAAATACATAATGCTGAATATGTAGTAATGATAGAACTAATGGTGAAAATACATAATGCTGAATATGTAGTAATGATAGAACTAATGATGTAGTCAAAATAAATTACAAAGTGTTGAATACAATCCTATCCCAATAGAAGAATTATTTTACATTCTAGGTAATACTTTAAAATGATAACAAAGGGGATGTAAGGGAAAATATTTTCTGTCTTATAAATTTTGTATTGTATGATTGTCCTCAACAAATGCAATTATGTTGTATAACCCATTTTCTTTTTCTTTTCTGCACCTCTACTGTTTTCTTAAATAAATAGATTCTTTTTTTAAAAGTTGCATGAGAAAGATGAGCAGGTTCAAGAAACTGGCATACATGACCAGCAACATGGCAAACAGTCAACCTGTACAATTGTGTCCTAGAATTCACAGAAGAAGCACTTGTATGTGCACACCCACACCCACAGATGAAGTAAGATACTCACTGGAATTTTGTTTGGATGCTGCTCCCGGATCTGCTGCACCTCTTTACAACGATCCGCTGTGAAAAGGGGGTGGAAATGCAGATTAGTTTTCAAGAAGACACTTACATTTGCAGTCTCAGAGGGCAAATATTTATCATATGAGTACCTGCAACGGTCACCTCAGTGTTTGGATATTATGAGCAATACTGGTTTCAGGTTTACCATAGGTTTCCTGGGCTGGCTGGAAAAATTCGCAGCAACCAGTTGCCCCAGCACCTAAGAATTTACTACTGACACGGCGGCCACTACAAGACATCACAGATCCTCAGACAAATGCTCTCCCTGAGCCCCTCATCCCATCCTAAAACTAAACCCCATGACTAAAACTCAAACACTATCTTGAAGTGAATCACATCCAAAGTTGCCCACCTCTATGAGTTTCAAAATTCCCTGGAATTTTGTTCCTCTAGTGCCCCCACACCTTCTTAATCATGGCTGGCATCTGGGAATCAGAAATAATTCTTTCTGGCCCATGTAAAAATTTCAGAGCACAAGTTCCAAAATGCATAGGCTGTTCATGTGAGAAAGAGAGAGAGAAAGAGAGAAAGAAAGAGAGAAAGAAAGAAAGAAAGAAAGAAAGAAAGAAAGAAAGAAAGAAAGAAAGAAAGAAAGAAAGAAAGAAAGAAAGAAAGAAAGAAAGAAAGAAAGAAAGAAAGAAAGAAAGAAAGAAAGAAAGAAAGAAAGAAAGAAAGAAAGAAAGAAAGAAAGAAAGAAAGAAAGAAAGAAAGAAAGAAAGAAAGAAAGAAAGAAAGAAAGAAAGAAAGAAAGAAAGAAAGAAAGAATCAGACAAACAAAAAACCTTGCTAGCAGAAATATAAAATCAGGCCAAATTGACACAGCAATTTGGATACAGTTATACAAATAAAGTCATAAATTGTAATTTATTATTCATATGGCACAAATTCTCTCTCTTCCTCAAGTGCACAAATCTCTTTGCATACAACATCTCGATAATCTTTACTATGAAGCAGATGAGTTGAGAACAATTCCGAAAGTTTTACAGCAATGTGGTTGATAACTGTATCCTCAGATCATCTATCTAAAAGGCTTGCTTGCAGGATACCCTGATTGACAGGACAACCAGGGGAGCCACGCAAGCTGGCATTTACAAGTAGCTTGTAAAATAGCCTTGTATTATTGTTGCAACATTAATGCATGCCTAATCTGTCCCTCACACAGAGCTGATGACCAGCTTCCCAAAATCAGAAGCTGTAGACAGCCATCTCACCCTTGTTCAGAGACAGGCACAGTTTTGGGATAATGCCTAAATGCTCTTGATGTGTTTGGCACTGCAGTGCAATATGAACAAGTGCCTCTGTTCTAGCCAAATATAATCTGCTGCAGTGATACTCTTCCAGCATTATTTCATGCATTTTAAGAGCCACACAATTCCTCTCCCTTCCTATAGGAAGGCAACTGTACATTACAGCTTTCCTTCAACCAGCTTCTGGGTTCTTTTTCCCTACCTCCTAAGACCATCTCTTCTTCCCACTCAACTTTCAGTCCTATCATTACTCAGATATCAGCACAACTCTTCTAGGTGATGTATTACGACATCTGACACAAAAGATTAGCTATGTAGATAACACAAAATACTGAAATGCTGTGGCAAGGAGGTGGTTGATCCATATGTAACTAAACTGGTCTGCATCATCTACATTGTCAAAGCTGCAATTATAAGCCTTCTACTACACCAGTTTCCCAGGGAAACATTCAAAGTGGAAGCCAGGATTCTGATCTAAAAACATCCATTCGCCTATTTGGAACAGCTGTTTGTAAACAGAAGTAAAAACCAGGACTACTTCATACATTCATGTACTTATTTAGAGGTATCCCGTCTTCTACTGTATTTGCAACCCCTCCCGATTCAGTATCATCCGCAAATTTAACAAGCATTCCCTCTATTTTGGAAGAAGCCAAAAGATCTTGCCCAAGACTTCAGGAGACCTCATAAGTGTGGACTTCCAGTGCACAGCTGGTGCACACTGGCTGCATCCCTCTAGCTCATATAACATATTTCCAATCATCTCCTCACTGGCCTTTTCTGCATAAAATGGCAATGGATACTGCAGCAACGCTATATTTTTACTGGGTTTAGTCTGAGAGCATATTTGTGAGTAGTGAGCCAATCCAAGTATGCACCTTGGCACCAATGTGCTGTCACAACAACTCAATTATGTATAATCTATGCATCACTCAAGTGTACTTTGCAAGCACATTCATTGTCTGCTGTTCATGCCATACCATAAATACCAAATTATATGCATGACCATTTTATAAACAAAGAATCAATGTAGTGATATAAATAATAAAGACTCTAAGACTTAAAAAGCACTTTGGGATCCATACAACAGAAGAAATATGCTAATTAGGGATGGGCATGAACCAGGAAAATGGTAGTTCGTTTGATTGCACGAACCATGAACTTACATGAACCACCATTTTCCTGAACTGGCTTGTGGTTAGTTTGGTTTGGGAGGTGGTAGAACAGCCTCTCATGAGTCAGAGACACCAAACTCATTAGGAATCTTCAGCAAACTCTCCTCCACCTGCCCTCCAAGTTTAGTGAAGACTGGATTTGGGATGTTAAAGTTACAGTACACCAAACCAGGTGTCTCCAGGAAAGCTCAGCTCTAGCTTCAAGTCCAGATCCTGAAACCACAACAAGGAACACATTCCCAGCCTGGAAAGATGTCTAAAATATTGTCCCACTGTGTGTGTGGGGAAAAGGAGTCCCTCAAAGTCTTCCCTAAATCAGCCACACAGCAAACAATTCTCCTCTCATGACAACTAACTCCCCTCTCTTAATGCAAAGTGAAAGCAGCTGAGTCAGGGTCTGAAATTATACTGGTATATAATCTGCTCCCAAAGAGCAGAATTGGAGGGCCATGATTGGCTCCCAGAGTTGTGAATCAAGCTATGGACTACTGCTTTGGGTGTCTCTGAGCTCTCCACCAACCCACTGCCAGTGTTACCTAGGAATTAATTGAATTGGTGCCAGGCTGTCTGGAGAGCAAACCACAAAAATGAACCACAGGAACCTCCATAGGAAAAAAATGTGGTTATTTATGGGTTCAGGAATGATGCAAACAAAGGAACCGGTTTGAAATGAACCATGGATCGACCAGGTTCATTCTCATATTTTTTATTTTGTATAAACAATACAAACACTGAATAAAGGTAAGATAAGATAGAATTATTGCAGTGTTTCATTTATACATAAACAGTCATATTTTGAACAAAAGAATAAATATCAATAAATGAGAAAAAACCATCAATATTGTCTAATAAATTATAACTAACAACATATTTCTATCTATAAAACTGCTAAACAGATCATACATTATTATGTACAATTTACTTATATACTTTTGTTTCAGTCTGGTCTACATTCTATTACTTTTTCATTCCTAACATTTTTTACATGAGGTCATTGTAAACATAAGCATTATAGGCATATGTTGCTCAATCCTGTCTCTTAATCATTCTGGGCTTTGGTTCATTTTTCAGTTCATGAGTATTCCGAATGCTAATACTTTTGATTTTGCCACATCCCTGGAAACAAAAGTTACACCCTGTGAATTAAACAGCTTTCAACTGGGAAGAGAAAAAAAGAGAGCTAAGTAGCTACAAAATTTATTTTAAAATACTTCAAATCTGCTTAAAAAAACAAAACAGAATTAATACAACAAATCTTGAATGCATTTTGTATTACTGGTATAAATAAATCAGCAAACATTCACATAGGTTCCTATTAAAAACAGCAGATAATAACCAGACCTTGAATCATAATAAAAGATACTGAATCAATTGCCATTTCTGCCTGATGTGCTGGACACAAAGAAGTAGTAAGGAAACAGTGAATAAAGAAAGTGGAGAAAGACTGGATGGAGAAGGAAAACTCTACTTAATTCCTAATGGATACTCCTTCATTGTCAGAGGAGGCACAATCTTCAAGATTACTATGGATGAAAAGAAGTGGCCAATGGGTAAAAGATGGGACATCCTTGGCCCTTGACAGAAAAGGACAACCATTTCATACTGAAGCATATTATTATGCCAAGGACAAACCTCAATGGTTTGCTCTCTTAGAAAAATTGAGGTGATATTATTTATTTATTATATTTGAGTTATAGCCTGTCCTTTCCTGAATGAATTCTGAGCGGGTAACAACAATCAATAATACAAAGTTAAAATTGGATTCATATAGTAAAACAATATAACAATCTAAAAACAAACTCTAATTCTGCAATTGGTGGTATCAGTTGCTTTCACTCCTTCTATACATCCCCCAGGTTGCATAAGATATTTCATCAGGGCTTCTGCAGCTGGGAGAGGCCACAGAATAAATTATGCTTACCAATATAATGAAAGAGCAAAAAATTACTTCCACGCAGCTGCTAAATTTACTTTTATATTGCAGGTAACATAGAATCTATGGGGCAGCGTTTGTGCCTAGCTGGAAGCCGCTTTCTTGAGTGCAATGTCTGGCTCACTATTGAGGGCAGCAGGATTTGGCATAAAAGGATTCCTGGTCTGATTCAGCAGGACACCTCTTACAAGGTCTGCTTTGCAGTAAACCCTACACAACCATTCTGTGCACACACAACAGTCACCACCAGCCCTGGGAGAGCTAGCAGAAGAGCTCAAAAGAGGTCAGTATTTGCAGTGGGATTTCAGTATTTGACAGCAATGGAGATAACATATTAACTTTGTTTTGAGGGTAGGTAATTGTTATGGTTCCACATGTTCTCAATGAAGAACAGCAAGTTCCCAAGAGAAACAAGGTAGAAGGTTGCTTCCATCTGCAAGTGAAGAAGATTACGGCCCAGTAATGCCTTTATTTGCAAAGTATTTTAGCATCAGGTTTACCAGCCATCTCTGCAACAGGCTGCCAAAACAGGAGGCAAAAGTACCAAAACAGAGTCCCACAACTTTGTACTGTATTTTGTAATATATTAGGAGACATTTTTAAAATGCAACTGAGCCATTATTTGAAGATTAATTAAAATACTCTGTCAACACAAACATTATATCCTGTCTGCTTTCAGATCACTATAATCTGGATGATGCAAAACACAACTGAGGATGCCAGGATATGGTAATCCATTTTGCTTAGAAGACAGCCAATGTTGTGGAGTCCCACATTTCTAATAGTTTCCTTAATCTCATTAAAGATTTTTAGATGGAGGAACCAGTTTATGAGCAAGGAGAAAGTTCAAAGACACTATTGAGTTATGCAGATTTTTAAAGTTTTTCCCTAAAGATTTTTAAAAGGGAGAAAGGGTTTATGAGCAAGGAGAAAGTTCAAAGACATTATCAGGCTAAGCAGGTTTCAAAGTTTCTCCCTAATCAGAGCAAGACACAGAATGAAGAAGACTAGATTTATACTCCACCCTTCTCTCTGAATCAGAGTCTCAGATCAGTTTACAATCTCCTTATCTTCTTCCACCACAACAGACACCCTATGAGGTGCGTGGGGCTGAGAGCGGCTTACAATCTCCTTTATTTTCTTCCCCATAACAGACACCTTATGAGGTGGGTGGGGCTGAGAGGGTGCCCTACCTTCTGTGCTGCTTTTAGCATTCTTAGGAGAGGAAATATACTTGTTTTGTGCATCTACCCCAGGCCCTCAGGTGGAGCTTTCCTGGGGGACAGGGGCATTTTTGATCAGGGAAACAGCATCAATTCATGTTGTTACTGCTCCCCGCCCTCCTCACAACAGCAGCCTTGTGGGGGAGGAGAATCCTTTCTCTCACCTCTGGCCTTTTGAAACAGTCACAGACTTGCTAATAAGGGAAATTCTCCTCTAGCTGGCACATTTCAAGAGCTGGGCATGCCAACAATAGGAGGAACTGTCTTGCCTGGTCATAATGTGATACAGGAGGGCTAGGGTTGCCAATCCTTAGGTGGGGACAGGGGATCCCCCAGTTTGGAAGCCCTCCCCCAGCTTCAGGGTCATCAGAAAGTGGGGGGAGGGAAGGGAAATGTCTGCTGGGAATTCTGTTATTCCCTATGAAGACTTACTCCCACAGGAAATAATGAAGAATTGATCTGTGGGTATCTGGGGCTCTGGGAGGGCTGGGTTTTTTTTAGGTAGAGGCATCCAATTTTCAGTATAGCATCCAGTGCCTCTCCCCAAAATACCTCCAAGTTTCAAAAAGATTTGACCAGGGGGTCCAATTCTATGAGCCCCCAAAGAAGGTGCCCCAATCCTTCATTATTTCCTATGGAAGGAAGGCATTTAAAAGGTATGAGGTCCCTTTATATGTGATGGCCAGAACTCCCTTTAGAGTTCAATTATGATTGTCACACCCTTGCTACTGACTCCACCCCAATGTCTCCTGGCTCCACCCCCGAAGTCCCCAGATATTTCTTGAACTGGACTTGGCAACCCTAGGTAGGGCCAGGTTGTGGTGCACAAAATACAGTAGAAGCCTGCCTCGCTTTGGCATTCTTTACCAATCTCATTTCAGGTAGTACAGGAGCAGAGAGCAGTTACCAAACTTAGGAAGAGGATGGCTGAAGATGTCTTTTAGTCATCATAATAAGACCACACGCTGGGAAGGAAGTAGCAGTCTACAGAGGAACCACTATACATTAGTCCACTTATTGATTATATGGGCACATCCAGACTCACTGCGCTGCCAACAGAAAGGAAAAATGATCACAGTACACTGCACGCTTTGATCCTAAAGTGCAAGAAATTAGGAAGCAAAAGCAAGTAACCCAAATCACATAAGCCAAAAGAGAACACAGTTAGTTACAGGGAAAATTTTTATAAAATGTTCCATAGGTGGTACATTACACCAGTACTAGTGTCCAAAATGAACAATAGTCTTTCACCTAAGTGTTGGAAGTGTGGAATTAAGCCAGGTACATTTTATCATGCATGGTGGACTTGTGATATTGTTAAAAAAAATTTGGGTGAAAGTTTATATATTTTTAAAAGAAATGTTAGGTATGAATTTTCATTTTGAACCAGAGACAATGTTACTATCTATGATAGGTAAGGAGATACCAAAAGAAGATGAACATTTGGTGATTTATACTTTCACTGCTGCTAGAATTTTAATAGCCAAATATTGGAAGAAAGGGAATTGCCCAAATTTGGAGGAATTGGTGGGAAAAGTGCTTTTTGCCGCTGAGGCAGATATACTTTCAGCACTTCTGAAAGGGCAGGCGAAACCAGTAGTAAGTAATAAATGGAAGAAATTGTACAGATGGATTGAAAGGAAGACAGAAGGGAAAGAAGGGGAGGAAAATTAGGTTGAAGAGGAATTTATGTTATGATAATAATCTACTTTATTTAAAAGTGATAATTAACGTGTTGTTGGAATCCACTTTCACTCTCTGTTTTTTGTTTTATGTTTCATGTATAGGGATTACTCAGAATTACCTGGATGAATGTTTAACTCTTTTGTTAAGATCGTTTGTTTATTCTCAATAAAGTTATAAATTTTTTTTTAAAAAAGCCAAAAGAGAACAAAACTAAGCAAAACAAACCTGACTCAGTCACTGCACTCCTGTACTGTCTTGATAACCTGCATAATTTATTCCAATGCTCCCTTGTTTTCCTTCATGGACACACACATGGACAAGAATGTGAAGGGCACTTGCAAATCTAAAATCTTGCCATCTAGAGATGCCAACTTGGATTAAATATTTTGCAAATATAATATACAAGATAGAGCCCAACAACATCCATTTTCTTCCTACGCCTTACAACCTAACCTGACAAAATCTTTTATGACTTAAGCTTACACCCGGAATTTCAAACCTAATTGACCCCAATAAAGTTACTATCTCATCTGCTCAATTTCTAGAACTGGAGCTTGTGAATCATCACCTGCTTACTAATGAAGACATTCCCTGGCTGTGGCTCCAATTTAGCTGGCCTACTGGGTGACAGGTTTCATCAATGGGTCAATGTTTGCAGGCCTGTAGCTACAAGGGGGCCTGTGGGGGCACAGCCCCCAACTTCTGGGGAAGCTGGTTTGGGGCCCCCAACCAGCCCCCAGGACCTCTGCCACCCTTCTTGCTCTCCCACTGCTCTTCTTGCTCTCACACTGCCTTCCCCGCCTCCATCTCTCCTCCCTTGCTCTGCAGGCTGCAGAGGGCAGTAGTAGCAAGTCACAACTTTTACTTTGGAGGCTGGGAGAAAGAAACTCAAGAAAAGAAAAAGAATACATTCAGACTTCTAAGAGAATGTTATGGAAAAAATGGGTTATTATAATACACTATCAGAGTTATCAAAAAAAGTTATAAAACTTATTCAAGTCCTTTGTTCCCCATGAAAAACAACTATCGCCAAGGCATTCCTTTGCTGAAGGTTACACACTGCTGACTACTAAAGTCCACTGCTACTGAGCTCATGGAGTGGCTAGGTGAGCAGGCTGTGAGACTGAGAATCCTCTGCTTAAAATTTCACTGCGAACTAGAATTCACTGGGAGGAGTCCCTAAGGCAAGCCATAGTTTCATGTCTAACATATAAGAATAGTAACACTGGTCTAGTCTACAGGTTTGTTATAAAGGTTGATAACGCATGTGAAATATGAGGAAAAGAAAGGTACTTGTTTGTTATTCTCTTGTTAAGCCCTGCCCACATGATATCAAGCTATTACACACCGTGAGCAAGATTTGTGATCATCTGTCCTTTGGTCCTGGCACCACCTGGGCATGTCACATGCATCCAGGCTGAAGAAAGCAAGGCAAGGGGGAAGACCAGGTTTTGCAAGATTCTGACTTTGTTTTCATGTTTTTATCACAATCTTGAATTGTATTTTTTTCAGGTCTGATTTACAAGCATAGAGTATATATGTTGTTTTACACAGTAGCACCAGCAAAAAAACAACAACCAAAAAACAAAGAGAGAGATCCCTGCCTTCAAGGAGCTTACAATGGAGTCTAAGCATGACAAGTGTAGCAGAGCTCATAAAAACAGAATTCTCCTCTCTACATCCCTGCATCTACATAAGGAGGAATTGGTGGAACTCCTCCCCCTCCCTACTTGTGAGCAGAAATATGACTTGAACCCACACAAAAAAGACAATATCCAACTTCAGAGTATAACAGGATAAAGGAGAATGGTTTAGCCAGTGGAAGCAAAGAACGAATGAGAGCTAGTCTAGAACAACGCATGGATGTTGTCACTAGAGGTAAAGAGGAAAAGGGGGGAAGAGCACTTAAGGGCTTTGTATAAAAAGGAGATTTCAAGGAGTTATAAAGACTGAAAATAGAAGCTCCTCTGCCACAAAAGCTGTGGGCGAACATGGTAATTTCTTTTAGTGTTGTACATATCATTAAAGAAACATTTATGACTTGCTACTACTCTCATCAATAAAATGTTTATTTTCTGAAACAGACCCCAAGCATTTCAAGTATACCATTTCTTTATCAAGAGCAACATAAAATAAACATACCTCTGTATTGTTGGGGGAGAGCATTATTTGCCATAACTAATGCAACAATTAAATATCTACATATCTATAATATAAAATGTATTACTATGAAACCATGCCTTGCAAAATAGTCTGTCAAACCACAGGTCACACAGAGGACAAATGATTGGCTCTCCTAACATGTAAGTTAAATTTAAAGCAGCTGTGTGTGGGGTGTGAATGATTGGATTTGGCCTGCAGCATAGGAAAGGGAGAGTCAACCCATCCCCCAAGGAGAAATCCTCTCTCTGGTAGGGAAGACAGACAGGTATGAAGGTTTTTTAAAAGACAGATATCTTGTTTTTCTCCCCACTGGAGACCATTCTTCCCTCACAATCCTGTAAAGTAGGATAAACTGAGAGTGATTGGCCCAAGATCACCCAGCAAGTTGCAGGGGTTTCACATCTGGGTCTCCTACTCTGACAAAATAGGAGTCAATTGCACCTTTAATACCAACTTAGTTTTATTTAGAACGAAAGCTTTCGTGTGCTCTAAGCACACTTCATCAGACGAGGAATTCAGCACAGTGAGCAGAGTCGCACATAGCTGGCAGGCAATGGCTCAGAATGTAAAATGGTATAGATTTAAGATCCAATGACAGAATAAGCTGGTCTTAAAGGTGCAATTGACTCCTATTTTGTTCTACTACTTCAGACCAACACGGCTGCCTACTTGGATCTACCCTACTCTGACACTAAGCACTACAAAAATATTGACTTTCAGGTACAATAGGATGCCTTTGTTGTTCTTCCCTACTGGGACTTATAACAGCAGGGATTTTTCTTAATGTTTGTTTTTAATGCGTTGGGCCAACCTCAGAAACCAACATTTTGTGCTTGGCTAGATATAACACCCTTGCTAATCTCTGCGACATCTTCCTTCCTTGTGTTTGTCTCAGCTGTGCATCTTTCCCACCTCCCTGGATGACAGCAAGCAAAATGGAACAACACAATCTGTAGTGAGTCAGGCCTGGGAGGTAAAGACGATGCAGTATCACCTTGGCAGCTCTGATGCTGGAACAAAACATGACCAAGGGTTGTCAAGTTGTTGTTTTTGTTAAAGCACAGAAATAAAAACAGGCAGACAAAACAAAAAGGTTTATGGACTACATCCAAAATCCTGCCACAAATAGAAAGGGGAAAAAAATGTGGAAAATCAATCTGAACTGTAAAAAGTTTTAAAAGACTGTGGGAGCAGGAGTATGTGAGGCTAGGATGTCTTTTAACATTGCATGATACTCTCTCCACAGGCAAAGCTGGGCTTAACATGTGACATGTAAGGAGACAGAAGGGCACATAGGAGCGTTTTGTAAACAGGAATCTTTTGACAGCCCTTGCTTGCTTTTCAGCATATCCCAGGCCTGTAAACTTTGTGCCGTCTGTAAGGAGCATGCCTGACCTCCCCACACTCTGTTTTGCTTCCTGATCCTTTCTTTGGCCAGCAAAGCAACAACAACAACTCTCGTCCCAGTGCAAGATAGATGGTTGGGTGACACCCCTCTCCTTCCCAGAAAGTATTTAGCAAAGCAGTCAGCTGAGGGAGCAAAAAGGGCATGTGCAAAATAAGCTGGAAGAAATACGTAACTGGTGCAGCTGCCTTGCCTGACCCCGCTATCCCAGCTCCCTGCTCCTCTTGGGCTATTTTAATCCCTGCTTGCTTTCAAACAAGATGCCTTAGTAAAGGGGCTGAGCAAGCTGCCCTCCTCCATTTCTCCACATTTGAACCAGCTGTCCTAACAAGAGAAGCCCACATGAGGCATCTGTGAGGGAGAACTCAAACTTCAGTTCTTGCTTGTTTTCAAGGAGGATATGATCACCTTCAGAGAGGTGGCATACAACTCAAGTGGAGATGAAATCTCATACCTAAGAGGCAAATCTTGTGTTTGTTTTCCTGTCTTTGATCAGGTGTGGAAGAAGAGTTTTAGTCTTTTTGATAAACAAGCTACTTCTAGTTATTTTCAGCATGATGGCACAGCAATCATATTATGAAAGGGAAAGAATCCACTAGATAATTATTTCACAGCACCATTTGTATTATTTCTTTGGACCATTTGTCTCACCTTCCCTATTCCGTTCTAGTGGACAAAAATTACCAGAAACAATAAAAGAAAAAAAATCCAAGCCATGAAAAAAAGAGCAAAACAATGTTAAGCAGTAGCAACAAAGGACAGCATCAGGATAAACCAATAACAAGGAACAAATAAGCTATACTACCAATGTAGCCACCCCAAACTACCCAAGTCTTAGCATCTGAATGATAGCAAGAAAAGTGCTGAGCAAATCTCTCAGGGGCGGCCGTTCCACAAATGGGCCACTAAAAGCCCTGTCCCCAGTGGCTCCACACCCTCCTCAAATCTGTTGGTGAAGATACTTGGAGAAGGACCTTCCAGAATCATTTGAATGAGCAAGAAGAACTATATATTATTTTTCCATATGTAAAGAATGACTTGAGAATATCTTTCCTGTGCTTGCACAGTAATTTTACAAGGCAGATTATTACTAGTCTACCTTTACAGTTGCTGACGTAACATATTGTCAGTGAGAACCAATAGAGTGCAGTGGTCAGACTGTCATTCTAGGACTGGGGAAACAGGGCTTCAAATCCTCACAGTCATGAGGTTAGTTTGAGACAGTCACCTACCTCACAAGAGTGCTGTGAGTGTAAAACTGGAGACAGACCCATGAGCATCACCCTTATGTCCCTGAAGTGCAGGCTAAAAAGTGTAAAAAAAACCCAAATAGTATCTCTCTGCCCTGGTTCTATGGTTACACAAAAAAGCAGGGAACCTCGATGTAGGTCAGCACAATATATAATTAGCCACCAAGGAAAATGGCGCTACTATAAATATCCCAATGAACTTTAATGAAATATGTTATTTGTATCTTGTGTTTTTCTTTCTTTTTTTACATATGTTCATTGAAATCTTACTAGAGGTTACAAATTATCTCATCATTATACAAAGGTCAATAGCCATTGATTTGATTGTCATACATAAATAATGATAAAGAACACATATGACAATATTCTGACACAAGTCTTACTTAACCATATCAGTGGAACCCTTGCAACGCCATTAAATTCCTACAAGCCTGATGCCTCCACCAATTTCTAATGTTGCTAATGGGATCTTACGATTGGTTGTTGATGAAGACATCTGAAACATACCATACCAGAAGCATGTCCAACAACTTCAAAACTGAACTCTTTTTGAATAAACACTTCACTTGTTGAACAACTTCAACAATGCCAAAATTGAACTTTTTGAATAAGCATTTCACCTGCTGAACAACTTGGGACTATTGCAGGGCTGGATCTAGGGTGGGGCAGAGGGGGATGCTTGCCCCGGGCACCGACAGAGGCAGGGGTGCCAAATTGGGTATGGAGTCCAATGTATTCTATGGGACCATAAGACAGAATGGCCCATAAAAGGGCATCATTTTTTAATTTTGCCCCCCCCCCCCTCAAAAAACATGTAGATCTGGTCCTGGACTACTGGCATATGTATTCGTTATTATTTATGTATGACAATCAAATCAGTGGCTATTGTACTTTGTATAATATGAGAAATGTGATTTGTAACCTCTAGTAAGATTGCAAAGAACATATGTAAAATGTAAAACATGGGGGAAAAGAAAAAAAATGCTAGATACAAGTGAATATCTTACATTAAAGTTCATTGGGATATTTATAGTAGCACTGTTTTCCTTGGTGACTAATTCTGTAATATTGTATTGGTTCCAAGGTTGCCTCCTAACAATGTTAAGGCAGACAGTGCATTCCTTTACTTCTGGCCTTCAGATAAATCACTCTTTGTTAGAGACTATGCTTCTATGTACAGTGTACACCTCAAAGTGCTGGTCTTATGCTCCCACAACTGCCAAGTTTACTTTAATATACATAAAAGAGCTACCTTTATACTTCTTTAAAAATACCAACAGTTTAGGAATGTGCCTTGATTACTGCTCTGTGTTTTAGTAGGCTTTGATAAACATGCTTTTTAAAAAAAATCAACAGGTGTAGCCTTTTCCCAATACAGTGATGGGGACAACTGCACTTGTTCAGTTTCTGACATATGCAGTTGTTAAAAAACACAGGGAGCTGGCTTGAGGAAGGGTCACCTTCCCAGAACCAAGAGAAACAGTGAGTAGCTTAGGGCAAAGGAAAGGTTTTCACCTAGGTCAATTTGTTTTATGATACTGGCTCAGATCATGGATTGCATTCTCAAATGTGCTTGCACAATACTTAGAATGCTAGACAGATATGCAGTGCCCAGCTCTCCCTGTACCTGAAACAATTCTATGGACTGGTTTACCAGTCAATTACCTATCGAACAACACCACTGAAAAAAAATCAGACTTTCTGAGGGCCACTCTGTTGCAGTGTTGCCCCCTTGGTGGTGTCTGAATTTGATGGGAAGCATACCATACTAACAAAAGATATTTTGCAAGTACTGTAGAAAGACATCCTAGCCTTTCAGAAATGTCAATTTAGTATGGTTTCACTAACACAGGAAGGAGTCCACACAAAATACACAATGTTTGGATACCACAATACATCTAGTGGTACAATTCTACACAAAGCTACTACAATCAACCTCCTGAAATCAATGGTCTTAGACTGAAGACTGCACAGGTAACTGCACTGTAAGATAACTAATGTTCAGGTAAGAGGGGACTAATGTACTTGTTTTGCTGAGATGCTTCTCTGCCCAAGTTTGGTAACATAAGGTATGGACACCAATCCAATTTCAACTAAAATTGACTGGATACCTTTAGTCCAATCATTCATTCCCTTTGGGCCTCATATTCTCAGTGTTCATAACAGGACTGATGGTGTGAAGTTGAAAAAGTGTCAGACCTTTTCCCTAGAAGTCTGTGGAAAGTATGGATTACACCCAGGAAGGAAAGTTTCTGAACTCTTATAAAATACCACAAATGACTAAAACAAGCAGGTGAGGCAGTAATGTTGTTAACCTATATGGATTGACTAGAAATGTTGTTTTAAAGCATTCTGCACTTCCCCAGAGGAATACATAATTAAATCATATGCATCATCAATACTTCCTCTCAAGATGAGACCTATCAAAGGCCCATGAAAGGGTACAAGAGAGACCACATGAAAGGTATGCAGGTGGAAAGAAAATGACAGCTGTACAGATACAAAACACCACCACCATGCAGGTCCTTAAAAAAACAAATATAAACTGGAAAAGGGCAGATAAAGCTGTGAGTCAAACCTGGCTAACTATATGCTTCTAACTGGCATCCTGGCATCAGGAAAAAGGGGTCTCTTTTCCATAACAGGAGCGTTTTCAACTAAGATGCAATCCTTTAAAAGCTGTTCTTTTAGAATACAAGTCTCTTGGCTTGAACACCACAGAAACCTTTTACTTGGAAGAAAATTAAAGCAAATGGATTGCCAAAAGAAGAGGGAGGGGTGGTTAGAAGGACTGAAATCAAATAAATGCACAAATGCAAACTGTTTGGGGGGCAAGTATCCACTCACCAGCTGACACTTATCAAGTTCCTTTTGGAAGCCTTATTTAAAAAAAAAAGTTGAAAGGAGGACAAGAAGTACAACAGCACTGGGGCACAGTTGATCTTTGTGGTCTGAACAACCACTTTTACTCACATATGCAAAATGCAAAGTGAACAAGCACAACATTTTAGATAAAAGAAAGCTTTTGCCTGGCATTTTCTTTGATGAAATGAATACCTGTCTGATAAGCACTCTTCCAAAGAATCTCATACATAAGCAACAAGAATTGTCTGTTTACAGAAGGGGGTGAAATCACACAACTGATCTTCACTAACAAACAGTTATCTGAAAGCCCTTGATGTACTGCTGCAGTTGAAGCAGGAGGACTGCAGAGTTCACTGCAGATTCATCTCAATGGGAACTTCCCAATGGGCTGTGCTCTCACTATATTCTGTGCCAAAGGAAGCCCTGATTTTGCACTCAGAACAAGCATTGTCAGCTGAGCATGCTTCCTTGTTTTGCATAATTTATTCTGCTTCCCACAGCCAGGTGGTCCAATTGGAATGTGCTGGCATGCGCCAGGGAAGCTGAAACTAAATTAAGAGAGTTATATAAGTTAGTAACCCTAAGTAAGGAAGGAAGTTGTGGTGAATGGCACGGAAGTCCCACCCATCGAGAAATTCACATCATGCTCACTCTCTCTGGCTTCTATCACTAGATTTATTTTTTTATTTTATTTTATTTATATCCCGCCCCGAAGGCAGGCTCAGGGCAGCTCACAAGTTAGGGTCAAAAAATGACCAAACAAGATGTTGCCTACTTTTCTTCAAACATCCTTTTGCATTCATAAGGACCAGAAACTTCACCTTCTTTAAAAAGGAAGGTTCTCATTTAAATTCTCAGGATGCTATAGTATGTGCAGTTTCCATATTCATTTAACAATCCCCATTCAGAAATGAAGAATAAATATGGCTCACTACACCACAAGAAAAGGTCATAACACGAGAAAGAAGCAAATCTTTCAAACTGGGCTGACCAAATGACAAACAATTTCTTCCTGAAAGGAAGTGAGGGTACATTCACGCACAAACACCCCCCCCCAACAACCGTTGGAGAAGTATTTCCATAAAATATATACACTAGTCAAGATAATTAAGGATGAAAGAAAAGGTTGTATGAAGACAGATGTAACCTCAGAAACTTTTCAGAACACACATTCTGTAAAGTTTTGATCAGGAATGTTTTCAGTGCAGCAATTATATGCACACACCATTTCCTTCACATGTGTTCTCTGATCCACTGCATGCTGACTCTGCATTAAGCCTCACTGCATTTGACCAGAACAGTACGATTCTAAGCAGCATTACATACACCTGTCTACGTTAACTGAAGTCCATGAGCTCAGAAGGATATAACTCTGCTGAGGTCGGTACTGTCAGTTTCAGCAAAGGGTGCACAGGTTTGCTGCCTCAGATCACCTCCCCCTGACAACACTGAGGATGAAACTTTACAAGCCTTCCTATTTAAACAAATATCACCTGTCCTAGAATCATCATCCAAGCAGCTGAACTGTGAGGCAAACAAGGTAATGTGGACTTTCCCTTGGAGTTCTCTATTACTTTTGTCTGGATTCTCTTTGTAAGTGAAGAGGAGCAATAATTCAGGAAATGGGATTGCTTAGAAACATGGTAATCATATCTGCATAGACATTACCCCCCCACACACAAACAGTATATAAAAATGACCCATGTGAAGACTCGCAGGCATAACAAAGCTTTCAGAAGAGGAGGCGGGGCTCTGCTTACCAGCTCAGATCCAATCAGAAGCAGGAAAGATTTCCACCAGAGGGGAGGGAAGTGGCTCCGTTCCAGCATAGCTCCTTTCTTAAATGCCTCCCCCAAAACAAAACATTTGCCTTTCTCTAAGCAGGGGTGTCTCTGGGCGGGGGAGGTGCTTCCCAGCTCTGCCTCCCTAAGCACCATCATTGCAGCGATTAGACCACAAGAACACCTTATTCCCCTCCACACACACATTTGCAGGCATTACATCACCACCGGGGTAAGGCTGCTGCAGCTGCTAATTCCCTTTGGCTTCCTTCCTGCTTGCCCTTCCTGGCTCACCAGCAGGGAACTTGAGCGCCGAGGCAAAACAAAGAGCCTCCCTTCCTTGGCGAGGTCCAGCGTGACAAGTCCCCCAAAGAGAATGTATCTTAGGGCCTAGAGAACAGACACCCGGGGGGGGGGGAGGGAGGCTGCACCAATTTGGATGGAGACTTCCCAGATGCCGCCGGAGGGGGCTGGGGCACAACGGAGCAGCCGCTGGCACTGGGAGGACTGCGCCTCCCCCCCCCACTTAGATGGTAGAGGAGGAGTGACAACACCTCCATAAAACGGGGTGGGGCGACTGTTGACACTGCAAACCAAAGCAACAATTCCCCCCACCCCGCCGCCGCTTTTTCTCCTGGGTACCTTGGCGCCGTAAGACAAAGGGAGTACTTCGTTACACCCCCCCTCCCCAAACACACCCACCAGCTCCAGGATGCGCCCTTTCCAGAGTCTGATTAGACGGCGTGGCAAAAGATCTGCTCTCAAGCTGCCTGGTTTTGACGCTGGGTGTGGGGAAGAGCGTCTGCCCCAACCAGAAGGACACAGCCAGGGAAGCAGCACCTGCCCTCAAGGTCTCCGTGCCCTCCTAACTTGCCAAGAGCGAAGGTCTTGCTCGGAATTAACATTGGGTGACCTACTAGGGAGGCACGAATACCTGGACGGGTGAACACGCCTTCCTCGGGATTTCTTACCCAGTTACTCCCCCGAAACACAGCTGACGCGCAAGAGGGAGCACGGGGCGGGGGGGGGGGGGAGAGGAAAGAAGCGCCTTCGTAGAAAAGAGAGAGGCCTCGGAGGGACGCAACCCACCCCACGGGAGCGCAAGAATGGCTTCTCGGGAAGCGATGGCCCCTCTCCTCTTCTGCCAATAACCTGCACCAAACTGGGGCGGCGGCGAGGGGGGGGGTGTCTCACTTCTGCCCCTTTTTTTCTTCGCGGGTTTACGAACGGTGGGACGACTCGGCCGCTTCCCCCCAATCGCGGCGCCGGCCACCTTCCCACCTGCTCGCTGCTTTCTCCCGGGCCTGCAAGTGAGCCCATCCGCCCTCCCGCCTCTGGCACTTACAGAAGCTCCGCCGCTGTTTGAAAGGCCGGTCCGAAGGCATCTCGGCCGGGGGATTCGGGCAGAGAAAGCGCCGCGGATCAACGGGGACTCAAAGCTCCTCGGAAGCGCCGAAAAATCCCGACTTCGGGGCGCGGAGCCGCCTGGGCTGGGGAAGACGCCGCCTGAGCGTCTGGGCAGCAGGTGCCTGGAGAGCCGCTGGCTGCGATGGGATGACTGCTGCCTTCGTCGTCGGCTAGCCGAGCGAGAGCGAGTCCCGGAGCTGGCCAAGCGGCGGTGACTTCATCTGCAGCCTCCTTAAAGGGGAGGCGCGGCGCCCCGCCCCGCCCCTTCTGCAGTGCGGCCTCTTTGCCAAGGGCGCACCAGCGGGCCGGGGCGCCTGGGGCTCTTTGCAGCCTCTCTCGCCAGGACCTGGGGGACGAAATGCAGTCGTGGAGCGCGGGGGACAGTGGCACCGGACCACGGGGCACAAAAATGGGATTGGGAGAGGGCAGTTTCCTGAGAAACTTGAGCCCCGACTGCTCTCTGTGCGGTAGTGAGCTCTCCAGGTTTGCTTGGGGTTTTTTTAACTTTTGAAAAGAACGGAAAAAATTAAACGGATCTAAAATTCACATCCAAGCCTCAAATCACATCCAGAGGAAATCCCTTCCCACTTCTAGTTCCGTGTTGATAACAGCATGTGATGTCAATGGCCGCGATCAGAAATTTTGTTTAACTTCGGGTCAGAATCAGCCACGAAGTAAATAAAAATGCCTCTGCCTGAGCATAAGCAGAGTACTCTTCTTGTATTAGTGATAAATCACTCGGAGTAACCGGGGCCTAAGAGGCAACACAAAGTTCTTGGATCAGTGCCCAGTTTTCCCCAGGAATGACTTCCTCCCTTCCCGCACAAATGGAAAGATGAAAATCGCACGCCTCCCAAGCATCTTATGCAACTTCCTCTTTTCGCAAGATCTATTTAACGCCAGGGGGCGCTTGCTGTCGTCACTGAAGTCGAACGGCGTCTATTACCCCTACTGAGCTTTAGTTTTACGTTGCTGGCCCATCGCCTGGGCAGGATAGCCGCTGTCTGGATCTTCCTTCATCACAATGTCACAGTGCAGGTTTGGATGTAATAATCCTACTCATCTGCAGTGTTGGAGAGTGTCTTTATTGAGGGGTTCCCTCCTCCCTACTTAAAGAAGTGGGAACTCATGGCCCCCGCTCAGGTATATGTGCCCCGCAGGAATTGGTTCAGCCTTCTCATAGGTTGCTTCCAGATTAGACTTCCAAGTATGGACCTGACAGCAGTTGTCAACTTACTTGTAACAATCCTGACATTACTGGCAAACTTGCATTTCAGTTACTAGCTATTTCCTTTTCCACATATTTCCACTTCTCCTGGGTTGCAATTTTATTTATTAATTGGGGTTGTATAGTATGTTACATACTATATGCATGCAAAGGATGAGATGGCTGGACAGTGTTACTGATGTAATAAACATGAATTTGAGCAGACTTTGGAGGATGGTGGAAGACAGGAGGGCCTGGCATGACTTTGTCCATGGGGTCGCAAAGAGTCGGACTCGACTGTGCGACTGAACAACAAGCAAACTACATTACAAGACCATGACATGTGCAGTGAGATTCACTTAGAAACCCAGCAACATATTATCAGACCTACTGAATATCTGTGATTATCTTAATCTGTCATCTTAACTCTGGCTTTTAAAACAATGGATTTGTGCCAGAGCTCAGATCCTAAATCTGGTTGTCAGCACCAGGTCCAACCCTTACATACGTCCTTAAACTAATAAGCAGCTAGGAGAAGCTGCAGGATTTCTGAATGCTTGAGTGCTTCAACTCCAGTATGCCTCTTTTTAGAACTCAAGCAGAGCTAGGAGCACACCCAAACATGCCAAGTGGGAACGTGCATCACATAAATACACTCAGCAGGAAGAAAACCATCACAGGCTCCAGCTTCCTGTGGTGTACACTTGGAAATAAACTGGGATTTTTAAGCAATGTGTTAAGTAGGCACACAGGTGTGACTTAATATTTTCTATAAGAGCTGGTGCTGTCTCATTCATTCTTCACTTTAATGGCAAATAAGCACAATGAACTACCCAAATAAGATACATTTTATCAACGTACAATCAACTTTTCAAAATTGTTGTATATTATATTATTGATCCACCAACTATTTTATAATCGTTATTCAATTTCCCAGCAGTTGTAGGAGACAATTTACGCATTGTACAGATCAGTGACGTAATCTGAAAGACAGTGAAATTCAGATTCTATGGCCACATTCTGAATATCCAAAGTGATTCACTGCCCAAACAGATAGAACAAGTGGGAACCCAAGAATGGAATCTGTTGCTTAAAGCTCCAGGTGCTCATTTGCTCATTTTCAAATTTTTTAAACTGTCCAGTGTGTAGATAGTTAGATAGATGATAGACAGACAGACAGATATTGCATTTTTCTGCAAACATGAGACCCTTTTCAGATTTATAGAAAAATCTGTCTTGCCTATTCAACAGCTCCAGTTATTGGATTTAAATATCCAAAGATACACTGAGTTTGCTATTAGAATATAAGTGATATTTGGTAACTACTTTTAGATTTTAAAGATTGTTACAGAAACAAGAAAACACATCAACATAAAACATTCCCCCCATACTCTGAACAGTGAAGATGAGTTTTTATTCAAATAATCAATAACAAAAGTCAACCTAACACAAATACATCAATAATGTGTTTGGAACTTTAATTTCTTATTAAGAAAAGTAGCGCAAAACCATCCAAACGTAAATTTATGGGGTCTTTTCATCATAATTAAATTATGCTGTATTTTTTCCTCATTGCCTCTTAAATACTGACATATCTTTCCTCTGACAGTTGCAGTAAGCACAGTAGCTATTAGTAAGCACAGCATTAACTCCTTGTGAGATGTAGATTATTCATTTTGAGTTAAAAAAGTTATTTGCCTACAAAAAAGCCCTGTGTGAAACAATGGTGACATCAGGAGGTGTGGCCTAATATGCAAATGAGTTCCTGTTGGGCTTTCTCTACAAAACAGCCCTGACTATGGGTTCCTATTAACATTATTTAATTCTTATTCATGATTTCTAATATTGGTGGACTATCCTGTTGAAAAAGATTGGGAAACAGGTGGGGCAGAAGTCGACAAGTTGGTTGAGTGCCAAGTCGTTTGAAGGAAACAATCTTCACTGAAGGAGTTTTCACAGCGTAAAGAAGACGTCCTCATCTGGACTTTTGAATATATGAATTATTTTCCTTTGGGACTTGATTAGGGATTTATGTCTCTTTATTGCTTGTTGCTATAAATCATTAGTTATTTGTCATTATAACCTTCTGGTTGTGTTATTAATTCCCAGGTGGGGGCAGAGGATCCCCCAGTTTGGAGGCCCTTCCCCTGCTTCATGGTCATCAAAAAGTGGGAGGGGGGCAGGTAGGGAAATGTCTGCTGGGCACTCTTTTATTCCCTATGGAGACCGATTCCCGTAGGATATAATGGAAAATTGAACTGTGGCTATCTGGAGCTCTGGGGGGGGGGGTGTTTTGAGGTAGAGGCACCAAATTTTCAGCATGGCATCTGGTGCCTCTCCTCAAAAAAAAAACCTCCCCAAGTTTCAAAAAGATTGGACCATGGGGCCAAATGTGGTCTTTTAAATGTGATGGCCAGAACTCCCTTGCTCCCAGGTCCACCCCAAAGTCTCCTGGCTCCATCTCCAAAATCCCCAGATTTTTCTTGAGTCAGACTTGGCAACCCTACTTGATAGCCATCAAGTGAAATTCCTATCTGTTCACTGTTAGAATGGAAGTGCAATTAACTGTAAAATTTAGATCCATAATGGTCTGCAATGTACCAGGAATCTGTCCAACTGCAAAATTTAGCAGGATGTGTTTGAACTCAGAGAAGTGTAACTCAATCGTTGAAGATTAAAATATCCATCTGTAGAGAATCCAGTTTCCTAAATACATTCTAGTCACAGAGAAATCAGGAAAGAAAAGGATCTTTCCCCATAATAAAATAGCCAAAAAACTGGACTGTTCTTTTTCTTTTTATGCTAGAGTATAGCATTATATTTTTGTGCACATACAGACTTTTTTTTTAAAGGGAGATTTTGCAAGTACTGAAAAAAATTCTTCACTTTGCTCTGATATACACATTTACCAGTTGTTCAGGGGTTGTGTGTGTGTGTGCGCACACTGGGATGATTTGGCCTCTGTGCCCCTCCTTGTGTCTTTCTTGGAGGTATCTGGTTGGCTGTTGAGGGAAACAGGATGTTGGACTAGATGGGCCACTGGTCTGATCTAGCAGGTCTGTTCTTATGGCCAATGATGAATAGGTTATTGTAACTGAGCTACCTAATTGTTACTGGAACTGGGGGAGGGGGGGTGTCCTAATATTTTGGGGGAATATTAACTCTTAAGGAAACTTTGGCTTGTGAGAGGCAGTAAAAGGGGATCTTTGCATCAATTGTCTACCAGGATTGTTCCTTAGAGAACTCTCAGAATAAACCAGACTGTTGCTTAACCAATGGAGGTTTTATTAATACAAAATAATAAAATAATCCACACATACAGAAAATAGATTCACACTGGAGACAAACACACAACCTTAAGATAATACAGAGGTGAGAGGGACACAGCAGGGATCTTGGGGGAAATATAGTTACTATCTAGAGGTTCAGGAGTCCATGAAGCAGGTGATATGAATATGAAAAGTGACTCAAATAGAGTTTGGGGGTGCAAGTCTGTAAGAGGACAAAACAAGACGCATTAAGTCTCTCCAGAGTATCTCCTTAAGTAGGCAAAAACATAACCTGGAGGTATGGCTGGGTGTGTTAAGTGGTTTATACATAGTTTAATGGAAAGCCCATTGTGTAGTGAGGGTGAGTTAAATGATTCCCAGGTGCTAGATACAAAAGTATAATGTTCTATGTTTGCTCAGAGAAGAGGGCCAGGAGATGGGTTTGGGGTGTAAGCAGGAACTGTTAATATTTCTTGATGTAATTTGTCCAAGGTCAGAATGCTAATGTCTGCTGATGATCCTAGATTGCTGGAGATAAAAGGCTGTCAAGTGGTATGGATGATGGCCCATTAATTAAGTTTACAGGATTAGGAAGGGAGGACCCAGAGGTCTTGGAGTTTTGTGAGAGAGAGGAATTTTACCTTTCCTGTGGGCTCTACAATAGATAAGAAATACCTCTTTTGTTTTCAATGGTGGGGGGAACTTGTAGCCTGGAGTCGCCCTACAGTTACACTTGAGCTTTGCTGCTAGGAACCATTTTGTTTGGTCCTTCTCCATCTTTGGTTTATACTGCACACTTCCAGACCACACTCTGGCTTACTCCTAACCTAATTATGGCTGGCACTTGTACATTTAGAGAATTGAGGGTGAAGGATGATGAGGAACATCTTTTTCCCAGTGTACCCTTTTCATGAGGCCAATGAGGCAAAAAAGACAATATTGCCTTGGCAAATACTAAGTAGATAGTAATGTGAGATACTGATTGCCCACTGAAAGACTTCTGAAAGAAATATTGTGACACTGTGGCCAATCTGAAGAATTAACCTCCCACATTTTTTTTACCAAAACTGAGTAAGCCAAAGAAGAATAAGAAGATGATATTGGATTTATATCCCGCCCTCCACTCCGAAGAGTCTCAGAGCGGCTCACAATCTCCTTTACCTTCCTCCCCCACAACAGACACCCTGTGAGGTGGGTGAGGCTGGAGAGGGCTCTAACAGCAGCTGCCCTTTCAAGGACACCCTCTGCCAGAGCTATGGCTGACCCAAGACCATGCCAGCAGGTGCAAATGGAGGAGTGGGGAATCAAACCCGGTTCTTCCAGATAAGAGTCCACACACTTAACCACTACACCAAACTGGCTCTCCTAGGCCATTTTAATTTGTAAAAATAAAATAAGCAACACACACCAAAATAATTTTGACTATGCTTTTAATTCATTTCAGAAGAAAAAGCCACTTTGTATTTAAATAAATGACAAAATAAAAGGGGGACAAAAAGAAAAACATATTTAGGGATTACAAATATACAGACAATAGCAATGTTAATTAGGTTACATTCTTAACAAACCTATCTATTTTTGACATTTAAGTCACCCTGATTATGTCATCAGATTCCTCCATGGAATGAAAATTCAGTCATATTAATCTGCTTACAATTAAAAAAGGATCTCTTAAACATTATTAAGGTGGCACAAGCAGTAAAATACTAATAGCTGTTTTGGATATTAAATAAAAAAGATGCATTAGGAGTTTGTTTTCACTCAGTTGGGTTCTGAACAACGATCAGGAAATAGTCCTTATCTGCAAGGAAACACATAATCATTATCAAACCTTCTGTTGTTAATTCACACAAGATTTTTTTTTAAAAAAAATCTGTACTGCTTATGCTGGCAATGTTGACTTGTTTATATTCACAAGTAAAACCTTTTGACATCCCACTTGGGAAAGTAACCTGCCACTGTTCTCTCCATCACCACCCCTCCCCTTTTCCACAAACTGCTTGTTCCTTAGGTCACAGAACAATGCCTCTCAGCAAAATATGCAGCCACATCCTATATAAAGTGAGGTGTGCCAAACCCACTGATTTCAGTGCTCTTTGACAATGATCTCCAACACAGTACCAATGGACACCACAGTGCCTAGTTACTTCTTCTCCCAAACAAAGAGCCAGTCTTGGCTTTCCTCTACCTGTCTGGAGCAGGAGGTACTTCACAATATTCCAGAAGGCATCACCTTTGGGTCTGTAAGGAGTGTGCATATGAAAACAACTGCTCCATTATAAGGGTGCTTAACTCCCAACATTTTGTAGTTGCTTCCCACGGCAGCCATTTGTGTGATGAAACCCACTACTCTGCCTCAATATTCCACAATCCACAGGCTCAATAAAGTTAGGGAGTTCTGCTCTTTGCTGTGTTCAACTCTGCACAGGATTGGACTGTTTGTGTTTCAGGGCTTCAGGAGGGGATGTGGCTGACACACATGTTCACTTTCAATAACAAACCCTCTTCATGTTGTCTGCCATTTATTTTTTAATTTAAAAAATCTGTTTAAAAAGTCTGGGGGAAAATGTCTGCCATTTACATTACAGTAACTGAAAAACAGGTATGACTACAATGGGAAGGGTGCTAAGGAACTCTGAATCAGTTTTTTTGGGATGACGGGCTTTTCTCTAAAATAGTACTGTGGCATTGACAGCCAATTACTGATATCATATTACTCTGAGAAGCATAGCTCAGGGTCTACCCCACAAAAAAAATTTCCAGATATTTCCCAACCCACAGCTGGCAACCCTTACCAACTTTGCAAGCTAAGCAAGGTTGGCCCTGGTCATTCATTATTTGGATGGGAGATCATCCAAGAAATAGCAGAGTTGCTATGCAGAGATAGGCAATGACAAACCACCTCTGAATGCTTCTAGCTTTGAAAAACCTACCAGGTCAGTATAAGTCACTGTGACTTGATTGGGGAGGGGGGGAGGGGGAGGGGAGGCTGTAGCTGTAACAAAGACATTCAAAGCATTTTAGTTTTGTGGCACAGCAATAACCAGGAACACAGTCAAATATTACAGCTCTTGATTTAGGTTCAATGTTACATTTGAGCAACCTGCAATCACAGTATCTTGGGACAATATCACCTCTAGCAATGTAAGGAAATAGTCAAGATCTATATCTTTAGCACAGATATTCCCTTAACCATGGACTTGAGGGTCTGGTATTTTAGTTTCTGCACTGTCAGACTGCAACAGTGTATAGTCTTTAAAAAACAACATGAAGCATTAGCCTTAAAAGAGTGATATCATGTAGTGTACTGGGAACTAAAACAAGAACCAAAAAGCCTCAGGAATGGAGACGTGTCTGTCTCCTGTTTCTATATTAAAATGTTTAATATAGATCTGGTGTATTAATGAAGAGATTTTGCAAAAAAAAAAATTACACTTCAAAACTCAATATTGGTGTTGATAAAACAGATGTAAATGAGGATGACCTTAGGCCACTCAGCCTAACCTATCTCACAGGGTTGTTGTGAGATTAAAATGATGATGAGAATGATGTCATAAATCAGTTTGGGTTCCCATTGTTGAAAAAAGCCAGGTATAAATGTCCAAATAAATAAATAAATTTGAATAGATTCAAGGCCATAACGAATTTAATAGAAGCCACATTTCTAGCACTCTAGTCTCTCAGAAAGTCTAAATGTGAATTTGCATGATGTCTTTATCTAGGAAATTCCATACTGCTCAGCTCATGATTTTTGGTGATTTTAATGCTCGGCTAGGCAGTAATAATCAGAAACGGATCTCTCATTTTGGCTTTGAAGCGGCTGAATCCCTTCCACTATAATTATGTTTGCCCCGTTGTTCTAAAGATACTTTAACCAATAAGGCAGGTCTTAGATTAATTGAATTCTGCATAGCACACAATACTATAATATTTAATGGTCTCTCCAAATTTCCAGCCACAACTGATTTTACTTTTTTTTCCACACGGGGTTGCAGTGTGATAGATTTTTGTTTGGGTTCACCCAACCTTCTGTAATCTATCGATAACTTTTACATTGATTCCTGCACGGAAAGTGACCACTTGCCCCTAATTCTATCTTTAAGATTGGATCTGGAGGTTAATAAGGTATCATCTTCCCAATCTGTGAAGGCCTCTGAGAATGTTCTAAAAAAAATCAAATGGTCCCCAGCCCTAGAAAGGGAATTTTCTTCCCTCTTTGGGTCTGAAGCACTGTGCAGATTAAGGGATTCAATCATAAATTCCAATTCAGATGATACAATCCTTTCAGGATTCTCATTATTAATTGATTACTGTAGTGCTAAAGCTAAACCTGTGATCTTGTCTAGGTCTAGTTTCTCTAGCTGGCTCAATACAGAATGTTTAGCTTGGAAACAAGAACTGAGAGCACAATTTAAAGAGGCCTGTCACTCCAAAGACCCAACAAAAATTAAGGCCTACATTGCTTGTAAGACAGCCTATCTGGAGCTTATTACATCCAAAAAGAAAGTTTTCTTTCAGAATAAATGGGACCAACTTGACCACTCGATAACATCTAATGATAATAAGGGTTTCTGGAAAATCATTTTAGGTAATCTAAAAATCAATTCTGTTACTGACCCAAATATTTCTGCGCAAACATGGGCTGATTGCTTCTCTAACATTTTTGCTGCTCCATGTGTTTCCCCTCCTATCTTAGCAAACCCCAGTTACTGATATGCCGGTTTAGCCTCCAGTAACTCTAGAAAAAATCAGTGATTTATTGAAGGATTTAAAAGCGGGTAAAGCACCAGGCCCTGATGGCCTTCCTGCTGAGGTATTCACAAAGTTTGCCGATTGGTGGCTCTTGCCCCTTGCAAAATTGTTCTCTTTCATTGATCTGCATGGCTGCATCCCAGACTCTTGGCCTGATTCTATAATTATCCCAATATACAAAAAGTGGGGGTTAGTGTTACCAGAAAATTTCCACCCCATTAGTTTATTATCTATAGTGGGCAAATTGTATGCCAAACATTTAGAACTCCGATTAACTGACTGGATGCGCCTAGGCAACATCATAGGTCCTGAACAGATTGGCTTCTCCAAAGGCAAATCTGCTATGGACCATTGCTGCACTCTGGCCTTCCTTGCTGAAAAATATATGCATACCGGGACTAAAAAATTATATACTGCCTTCATCAATTTGAAGGGCGCTTTTGATTCAATAGATAGAGCCCAACTATGGATCAAGCTAGGTTACCTGGGAATGGACCCTCGTCTGCTGTTTCTCTTGAGGAAACTTCATTCTAATACTTTTTGCCAAGTGAAATTTTCTTCTAGGGGTGACTTGACTAGCAAAATCCCAGTGTTAAAGGGGGTTAAACAAAGTTGCCCCACATCTTTTTAATTTATTTTTAACTGATCTGGCACAATTTTTGAACCCTATTAATGGTCATCCGCCTAAACTAGCAGGCCAAGCGGTCCCCTTATTACTTTATGCTGATGATACTACCATCCTCTCTTGCACAAGTGTGGGCCTGCAAAGGTATTTGAATGCCTTCTATGACTACTGTAATTGTAATTCACTCTCTATCAATTATGCCAAATCTAAAGTAGTTGTCTTTTCAAATTGCTGGCGCCCACAGAGATGGTTTATTGGCAACTCAACAATTGAGCAAACAAAAAATTTTAAATACTTGGGGATCACTTTTAATCATAAGTTAAGCTGGGTTTCACATTGTAACAACACCGTCAACTTGGCCAAATGTTCGGCTGCTCAAATTGAACAGTTTTTCTTTGCAAGGGCAACCAATTAGTTCCAGCAGCAATTAAGGTGTTCAAAGCCAAAACGCTAGCCCAAATTCTCTATGGTATCCCTATATGGATCTCAGCATTTACCAGGAAAGTGGAGGGCATTCAAGCCTCATTCTTTAGACAAATTCTGGGTATGCCAAAATGTGTGTCCTACTTTGATCTCTGCTCTGAAGTGGGTCAGTCTTTGGTGGAGACAAAAGCCTGGATTGCAGTGTTTAAATTCTGGCTCAAAATTCACTTTAGAACAGAGCCTAACAGCCTTCACTATCAATGGAGGCCCAGATAGCAGCCACCGCCAAGTCAGCATTCTTCCATCTGAAGCGGGCAAGGCAGTTGGCCCCTTTCCTTGAGCGCCGGGACCTCGCAACAGTGATCCACGCAACCGTCACCTCAAGACTAGACTACTGTAATGCCCTCTACTTGGGGCTACCTCTGTGCCGGACTCGGAGACTGCAGCTAGTGCAGAACGCGGCGGCCAGGCTGTTGTTGGGACTCCCAAAACGGGAACATATACGGCCAGGGCTACGTGAACTGCACTGGCTGCCGATTATATACCGGGTCCAGTACAAAGTGTTGGTCATTACCTTTAAAGCCTTATATGGCCGAGGACCTGCCTACCTGAGGGACCGTCTTTCCCCGTATGAACCCCAGAGAGCACTGAGGTCAGTCGGGAAAAATCTAATGACCATCCCTGGGCCAAAGGAGATTAAATACCAGAACACTAGAGCACGGGCATTTTCAATCGCGGCCCCTACCCTATGGAACCGACTCCCCGAGGAGGTGCGGGCCCTGCGGAACCTTGATCAGTTCCGCAGGGCCTGCAAGCAAGACCGCCCTTTTAAACTTGCACACTTGGACTGCTAAGAAGATCGGTAATTAAAGATCCGCCAATGCGGTTTGAAGACCTATACCGCTGAATAACTGCACTTATTGGGATTGGTTTATTGTTATTAAGTTTAATGTTTTATATTGTTAAATTTAAGGCTTTTATCTACTATCTACTATTGTATGTTTTTATAAAATGTTGTTAGCCGCCCTGAGCCTGCCGAGGTGGGGAGGGTGGGATATAAATAAAATTTATTATTATTATTCTTGATTGTATGAAAAGAGACCCATATATTTCATCCTGGACAGCAGTGCTTATGTCCAAACTTAACCACTTGGGGATAGAGGTTGATGATTTTTTTACTTCTGATGAGTCATATCTTCAGATGTATTAAACGGAGACTGTGGGAGGTGGAGGAAACGAAACTACGGCCAATAGACCCTTATATTTGCTCCCCAGCTTCCTTAGGTCTTTATGCTTTCTGCAGCAAAATGCCCCATTATCTATCAGACTTAACCATTCCAAGTCATCGCAGAGCATTTATGTTGGCTAGACCAAATGCGTTTCCCTCCAAAGTATTACAAGGGAGATATCACCGAGTCCCTTTAGGTGACAGACTCTGTTCCTGTGGAGCGAATATTCCCGACTCAATTCAGCATATATTGCTTGATTGTTCCTTTTATCATAATCTCCATAAAGATTTATTTTGTAAGCTTTCTTTCTCCCCAGATTTGTCTATTCTGCCACCCTGTTATTATTTAATGAATGATACTGAGGGAGAGGTTAGCGAGGCTGTGGCAAAATTTTTGGCTGACATCCTTAAATTTAAATCTGACCATGTATGAATGCATCTATAAACTCAGTTTCATTTTGATTTTATCGCCAATGTTTAAATTTTTATATTCTGTGTCTTTTTATTTGCAATTGTTATGCCATTAAAGGTTTGGTATGGTCTAAATGTGCTTTATATAGCTGCTTCTCTGAAACTAAGTACATTTGGGCCTGGCGGGTATCTGGATCTTTTCTCCTTGAAGCATGGGCATAATACAAAGAAGACTGACACAGAAATACAACACACATTCTGAGACAAGGAAATCCCACTTCAAGATTTCAAAACTGAAGCTGTCTTCTGCTTTACCTGGTGCAACCATGATCTCATTTTTCTTGGAACGAATCCGCAAGAAGGTGAGGTCATTCTGGGGATCAATGTCTCGCACGGTGCCCCTAGCCTTCATGATTAAGCTGTGCATCAAGCCTGCATACTGCACAGTGGTGGAGTTGTCCATGGTGCTTTTAATGGGAATACCTGCAGAGTTCAAAAAGGATGCTGGGGATAAGTTAGGCTAAGACATTCCTTCCTACCAGCTACTGATGGACTAGCCCAAACTGTAGGTTCTCATTTAAAAAAAAAAATGCATGTTAAATGCCCTTGCCAGATGTCTGTGCTTTTAATAATTCACAATTAACATGTCTGTGCTTTTAACTCAGTAGCTTGATTGTGTGAACACAGCTACCAGAACTGCTTTCTTCCCACGTGAATACGGTACCCATCAAGAGGAAGCATGTCTCTCATGTTATAAAACTTGCCTCTCTTACAAAAGCACAGTCTCCAAATCAACAGAAAGTGTCGCCCTTGTTTTACGAACTCATCTGGTATGTGCAGCAACCTTATTACAAAGGATGTGACAAGCTACCCGAGAGCCTGGGTGGTAGACAATCCAATATGTAAAGGAACTTGGACTACACTCTGATATACTTACTTGGGAGTAAGCCCCAGTGAAATCAGTGGGGTTTACTAGTGAGTAAACATGCTAAGTATCAGGCTGTCAGTTATGCATGCATAAGTCCTTTATTTGCAATGCAAAAGTATAAACTGTATTTTAAAAATGTCATTCATTTTTAAACAATCAGTAGCTTAGTAGTTTCTTACAGATTAAGAAATGTATCAAGGTATAATGTACTCGCTGCAGTAAAGAGAGCCAGTTTGGTGTAGTGGTTAAGTGCATGGACTCTTATCTGGGAGAACCCGGTTTGATTCCCCACTCCTCCACTTGCACCTTCAGGAATGGCCTTGGGTCAGCCATAGCTCTGGCAGAGGTTGTCCTTGAAAGGGCAGCTGCTGTGAGAGCCCTCTCAGCCCCACCCACCTCACAGGGTGTCTGTTGTGGGGGAAGAAGATATAGTAGATTGTAAGCCATTCTGAGGCACTGATTCAGAGAGAAGGGTGGGGTATAAATCTGCAATTCTTCTTCTATATTTACTCCTGTTTATTTTTAAGAACAAGAACTTCAGTGTAGACAGGCTCTAGTCCATGAAAATGAACCTTACATTATAATAAAAACATAAAGTGCCATATCTGTTTATTTTTTTGCGGCAGCGGATAAAGGGAGCTGCTGCCCTGGAAACTTGAATCGAATAGCCAGTGTGATGCATTCTGGTGTGGCTACTGGGTACAAGACACCCTTCACCCTCTAGCTCAGCTTCTCCACATCAACCAATTTATACAGGAGCTCAAGAACAGAAACTGACTTATATTGGCTTGATAAACTGTAACAAAATCCTGAACTGCCCAAATGTCTGGGTTTTTGGGGAAAAAACAGGTTGCTTACCTCTAACTGATGATCTTCGAGTGGTCATCTGTGCAGTCTCACACATGGGTCTTGCCTTTGGCAATGGATCCTAACCTTGGAGACTCCAAAAGCTCGTTTGAGTGTTTTTTTGGCATACTTTCCAGCTCGCCCTGGGGAGCAGGCACCGACTATGCATGGCTGGAGCGAGCGGAAGGTGCCCCTCCCACTCAGTTTCTTCCAGCCGCTACTGACATCCATGCAGGAGAGAAGCAAAGAGCCAGCAGAGGGGAAGGCTGGGTGGGTGTGTATGACTGCACAGATGACCACTTGAAGATCATCAGTTACAGATAAGCAATCTTCATCGTGGTCTCTGTGCAGTCCCACACATGGGTGATTAACAAGCTAAACACAGGAGGTGGGTGCTGGCAATTGGTAAGCAAAACATAATAGTTACTTCACATATAGGCACTCACCTTGCACTCACCTGGAGGAGGATCAGTGAAAGACTGAATGGAGGACTGCCTGACCGAAGGAGGAATCACGTCTAGCATGAGAGTCCAGGGCATAATGAGCGGAGAGGACCAAGTTGCAGTGGCACAAATGTCCTCCAAGGATACTCCATGCAGAAATACCGAAGAAGTCGAGACAGCTCTAGTGGAATGAGCTTTGAGTCTGACAGGTAATGGCTGTTTAGCAGTCTCGTAACACAACCAAATTGCACTAGACACCCATTTGGAAATTCCTTGGGTGGATATCTTAGAGCCTCTATGGGGATTGCCAAAGGCTACAAACAAATTAGGGTCCTTTCGAAAAGGTTGTGTACATGCAAGATAGAAGGATAAGGCTCTCTTCATGTCGAGAGTATGCAGTATTTTTTTACCTGAGTCCTTGGGTTCTGAAAAGAAGGCTGGTAAGGAGGTTGCACTTGAAAGGTGGAAGGGGGAAGATGATCTTCGGGAGAAAGGTGGGGTCTGCCCGAAGAACCACCTTGGAACTATGAAAGACAGTATAAGGTGGATCAGCGCGGAAGGCACATATATCACTAGCCCATTTGCCTGAGGTGAGGGCAACCAATAGGGCAGTCTTCCAAGAGACTAAACATAAGTCAACAGATGCTAAGGGCTCAAAAGGTGGTTTAACAAGCTGAGCTAGGACCAGAGATAAAATCCAGGCAGGAATGATGGGTTTAACTGGGGGATGTAGACGTAAAAATCCCTTGAGGAACGCTTTAGACAAACGGTAAAAAAAAACTGTCTGACCATCAACAGGAACGTGGAATGATGAGATGGCGGACAAATAAACCTTTAGTGAAGAGCAACTACATCCTGAAACCTGCAGGGACAATAGGTACTGTAGAATGGAGGAGATGAGAGCGATGTCAGAATTAATGTCATGAGATTGTGCGTATGCAGAGGAGCGCTTCCATTTAAGAAGGTAAGAACGTCTAGTAGAGGGCTTCCTTGCATTGAAAATAACATGTTGCACCTCTGGGGGCAGTGTTAGGGACGGATTTTCCATGCTGTGAGGCGTAGAATTTAAGGATTGTGGTGCCAGACCTGGCCCTGATGTTGCGTGAGAAGGTCAGGTACCATAGGAAGGAGTGGTGCAATAACTGAAGAAGTCTTGTGAACCATGGTTGCCTTGGCCACCATGGAGTGATGAGAATGCAGTCTGTCTGATCTCGGACGATCTTGAGGATCGAGCATGTGATAAGGGGAAATGAAGGGAATAGGTAATGGAGACCTCCTGTCCAAACAGAAAAGGACAACTAGAATGATTAAAGGTTTGGAACACTTTCCCTATGAAGCAAAGTTAAAATGCGTGGGGCTCTTTAGCTTGCAGAAACGTTGCCTGCTGGGTGACATGATAGAGGTTTACAAGATTATGCATGGGATGGAGAAGGTAGAGAAAGAAGTACTTTTCTCCCTTTCTCACAATACAAGAACTCGTGGGCATTCAATGAAATT
Organism: Heteronotia binoei; assembly: GCF_032191835.1. Taxonomy (NCBI): domain Eukaryota; kingdom Metazoa; phylum Chordata; class Lepidosauria; order Squamata; family Gekkonidae; genus Heteronotia; species Heteronotia binoei. The sequence continues at coordinate 52,510,805 of NC_083224.1, forward strand.
GCTGAGCAGTCAGGTTAGAAAGGATAAAAGGAGGTACTTCTTCACCCAAAGGGTGTTTAACATATGGAATTCACTGCCACAGGAGGTGGTGGCGGCTACAAGCATAGCCAGCTTCAAGAGGGGGTTAGATAAAAATATGGAGCAGAGGTCCATCAGTGGCTATTAGCCACAGTGTGTGTGTGTGTGTGTGTGTGTGTGTGTGTGTGTATATATATATATATATAAATAAAATTTTTGGCCACTGTGTGACACAGAGGGTTGGACTAGATAGGCCATGGCCTGATCCAATATGGCTTCTCTTATGTTCTTAAACGTAGAGAAATGCATCATTGCTCCCCCTCATGTAGAAGCGACGGCATTTGGCATTGAGTCATGTGGCAAAGACACCTACACTGGGCTTCCCAAAGCAACAGAGGATGCAGTGAAGATGTGCAGGACTGAGCGACCATTCGTGGTCATCCAGTCGATACCAGCTGAGAGAGTCCGCTAGAACAGGGGTGGCCAACGGTAGCTCTCCAGATGTTTTTTGCCTACAACTCCCATCAGCCCAGCCAGCATGGCCAATAGCTGGGGCTGATGGGAGTTATAGGCAAAAAACATCTGGAGAGCTACCGTTGGCCACCCCTGTGCTAGAGTATTTTCCACTCCGGGAAGATGGATTGCAGTCAGGTAAATGTTGTGCTTGATGCACCATTTCCACAGGGCGATGGATAGACAGCAAAGGCGAATAGATCTCGTCCCCCCTTGTCTGTTTATGTAGAAGACGGCTGCCATGTTGTCTGATGTAATTTGAACATGACGGCCTGTTAGAGAAGGGAGGAAGGATTGAAGAGACCTGTGGACTGCTATTAGCTCCAAGCTGTTGATGTGGAATTTTCTCTCTGAAGGAGACCACAGACCCCTGATAGTCTTGTCCTCTAAATGGGCTCCCCAACTCCACTTCGAGGCATCTGTGGTGACATTTGTAGTAGGGGAAGGCAGGATGAAGGGCATCCCTTGAAGCAAATTGGGCTGAAGGGTCCACCAGTGGAGAGAGAGTAGAACCTCCTTGGGTGCGGTGAGAATCGTATTCTGAGGTTGTCTGTGAGGATGGAAGGCGCGGACAAACCAGAGTTGCAGAGGCCTCATCCGAAGCCTGGCGAACCTGATAACAGATGTAGTCGCTGCCATGTCTCCCAAGAGATTCTGAAACAAAACAGCAGGTTGAGTTGGAGATTGAAGAATCGTAGTGGTGATCTCGACAATTTGCGCACTGCGCGGTAGAGGGAGGAAAACCATGTGAAGGTATGTGCAGAAGTGGACACCTATGAACTGTAGATCTTGGGTAGGGGTGAGTTGTGACTTGGCAAGGTTCACACACAGACCTAAGGATGCTAGAAGGGATAGTGTGGCTTGAATGTCCCGTTCAAGCTGTTGAGGTGACTGAGCAGTCAGGAGCGGGAAGGTACGGGAAGATGGTGATATCTTGGAGGCAAAGAGGTGCAGCCATCACTGTCACACACTTCATGGAAATGCAAGGGGCCATGGACAGTCCGAATGGGAGGGCCCGGTATTGGAAGTGGTGGTGGCCCATGGAGAATCTCAGGTATTGCCCGTGTTGAGGCCTTATTGATATGTGGAAATAGGCATCCTGAAGGTCCAGGGATGCCATCCAGGTGTTTTGCGGGATTAACGGCAGGACTGACTGAATGGAGATCATTCTGAATTTCTTGTAAATTATCTGATCGTTGAGTTTCCTGAGATCTAGAATTGGGCATCTGCCTCCGTCTCTTTTTGGGACTAGAAAGTATCTGGAATAGAACCCCGTCTTTTGGAGATGGAGAGGAACGGATTCTATGGCCCCTTTGCAAAGGAGATCTTGGATTTCATCGTGAAGAAACGAGGATGGTGGTGTCAAAATAAAACAGTGCTGGCGAGGGGGCGAAATGAATTCTATCGCGTAACCTATCCGAATTATGGTAAGTATTCAGGTATCTGTGGTGATCTTTTGCCAAGTCCTGAGGAACGGGAAAAGCCTTGTGTGACTTGGAGAGAGCAGGAGAGAGAAGTCAAAGAGACTGCTTAGAAGGTGGTGTAGTCTTCTTGCTTAGTTGTGAGCGTGACTTTTGCTAGTAGGACTGGTAGGGCTGTTTGGTTTGAGGTCCCTTCCAACGCCAGTATTCTGACTGTTTAGGAGAATGCTAGCGCTTCAGATAGGGCTGTTTCCAGGGTCAGGAGCGGTTGAAAGTTTGAGGCTGCTGTTGTTGGGTGACATTTAGGCGTTTAGCATGCTTATGTCCATCATCTACGGATGTGAGGACATTGTCTGTGGATGCATGGAACAACCCTTGACCATCAAACTGTAGGTCCTCTTTCTTCTGTTTGATGTCAGTTTGAAGGTTGGTTGAGCGAAGCCATGTATGGCGTTGAAGCGTGACACTGAGAGCCTCAGCCATGGTGGAAATTAGGTTGAGATATGTCTTAGAGCCATCGGATGGAGAAAGGCAGTCTGGGCATGGAGTATTGGAGGCAGGGGAGGCTGGGGAATTAGTATGGTCGGAGCCGGAAGACCTAGAACTCACTGACTGAGTCGGAGTTGTCTGGAGGAGGCAGTGGCTGATCCGGAGCCAAAGGAGACGGCCGTTTGTTGGGATCTTTCGATGAGGCTATGGGAGCTGAGCATGGTAGCAATTGGTGAGCGAGGGACTCAGATCACAGCCGAGGGTGTCGTTGCGATCGGTGAATGCTTGTACTCAGCGTAATCACGGTACCGAGTGTGTTGGAATCTGTCATGTGACGGGGATCTGGAGAAGTGCCTGTAAGCCCTTCGGTACCAAGGCAAAGGCGATCTTGATGCCAAGGAGAAGTCGTAACAATAGTGGTAGTCATGACAGAGTTCTGAGTGGATAGGAGAGCGAGAACAGTGGTGAGGAATATCCCTGTCATAGGAAAGAGGTGCCCTGTAGTCCCGGGTCAAGAATTGAGTGGATGTCTCTCAATAAAGCTGTGTTGAGACTTGGGTGGATGACTCATGAAGCTCTCTATACAGGGGAGAAACCCCAACATCTCGATATGTGCTAAGAAAAAGAAAGAAAGAACTGAAAATTATCAAAGACTAATTTCGCAAGCAGGAGAAGCTGAAAAGAATTTAAAAGCACAACCTACAAAACAGGAGTTTCAAAATAAAGTTAAAAAAACACAACACCAACTTAATTTACTGCTCATAGAGGAAATGGAGAAAAAATTGAGATTTGCCTGACAAAACTTTTTTGAACACGCTAACAAACCTGGAAGGTGGTTGGCCTATAGAATGAGAAAAGAGAATGCCAAAAGAATAATACCGGTATTGAAAGATGAAAATGATAAAGAGAAAGTCCAAAGACAGGAGATATGCCAAACTGTGGAACAATTTTATAAAAGATTATATGAAGATAAACAAGTTCAAAAGGTAGACTTGGAAGAATATATTAAACGAAATAATCTTAATAAATTCACAGAAGAATAACAAAATTTTTTAAATGAACCAATAACAATAAGGGAAGTGGGAGATGCAATGGCATCCCAAAAGAATGGCAAAGCTCCATGTCCAGATGGCCTACATGCTGAGTTCTATAAAGCTTATGAGGAGCCTTTACTGTTGCCATTTAAACGTCTTATTGAAAGGATTGAAGAGGAAGCCCAAATACCGGTTTCATGGCAAGAAGCTACAATATCTTTAATTCCAAAGGAGGGTGCAGATTTGAAAGATATAAAAAACTACCGGCCAATTTCTCTTTTAAATCCAGAATGCCTTCGGATTCAAAAGATGCCTGGGGTCAGGTTCCAGGATATCCAGAGACACAGTGCTGTGGACCAACGGAGATTTGGATGGGATCAGAATCACATCTGCGGGTGAGGTTCGAGTTGGGGCATCTCAGTGATGACATCAGTGGGAGCTGCAAGTTCTGCAGGAAGGAGCGTCGGGATGGTAAGCTGTGTCGAAGTTGAGGCCATCGGAGTCGAGGAAGTCATCGGATGGGTAGAAGTCGAGGCCATTGAAGTTGAAGGTGTCGACTTGGTGGAAGGCTTGTAGGTTTTAGATGTAGATTCCTGATGTGTTTTTTTTTTAGTGCTGAAGCAAATGAATCTGAGCGGTGGCTCAACTTCTTGGACTTGTGGCTGGACTTGGAATGGCGGGAAGCAGATTTGTCAGGCTTATGCTTTCTTAGTGATGCTACAGTGGCCGACACAGCCGAATCTCCCTCTCGAGATGGGGGAGGCGGCGAATTGCTGGAAGTGGGCATGGCCTGGAGAGACTTTTCTAAAAGAAAACTCTGAAGTCTGGCGGCTCTGGTTTTTTGCACGTTTTCCGAAGCTGGCGCAGTGGGAATGCGAGTTGACCCTATGAGTTTCCTCAAGGCAGAAAAGGCACTGGGAATGGCCGTTGGTGGATGGGATTTTAGCCCCACACCTGTGGCACTTTTTGAAAGTGGTTTTCCCTTCCATACGCTCCAGACCAGGCCGGGGGAGGGCAGGAAAGAAAAGCTCAGAAATAAGGTTCCTTAAAAAAAAAAAAGATATGGACAAAATATAGTAAGAGGGAAAAAGGGAGAAGAAATACGATACCAAAGGGAACACGAAGACACAAAAAGAACGAGCTAAGGAGAGGAACGCAACAAGGAAGGTGTTGTCCAAGTGGCAGTTAGGAAGAAACTGAGTGGGAGGAGTGCCTTCCGCTCGCTCCAGGCATGCGCAGTCAGTGCCTGCTCCCCAGGGCGAGCCGGAAAGCGCGTCCAAAAAATGCTCAAGTGAGCTTTTGGAGTCTCCAAGGTTCGGATCCATTGCCGACGGCAAGACCCATGTGTGGGACTGCACAGAGACCACAATGAAGATAGGTGTGTTCCATTGAGAACATTTCTGGTATTTGGAACTACCTTGCATGTTTGATATTATTTTAAATGCTCGTTCCCCACAATACATTGTGTGTGTGTGCGCGCGTGTATGTGTCTGTCTATTTATCCTTATCCCTCTCCCCCAGTCCTTGCCTAGGAAAATCATATTTGTCAAAAATGATCTCTTAATAATTATTAAGTACCGTATTTTTCGGACCATAAGACGCACTTTCCCCACGCAAAAAAAAAGGGGGGGGGGAGTGTGTGCGTCTTATAGTCCGAAGGTACATACCTTCGGGGGCAGGGGGCGATCCGCTGCCTCTGCCTCCGATCCGGCGCTTCCCCTGCGCCTGCCTGCCTGGCTCCATCTTCTTCAGGAAAGACAGACAAGGAGGAAGCACACTGCCCTCTCCACAGCTGGTGCTCGCAAAGCGCTGGGTTTGCGGAGGGGGCGGGTGCTTCCTCCTTGCCTGTGTGCCTGGCTTCAGCTGTGATGTTTAAAGCAAGAGCTGGGATCGGAGGGCGGAGGGAGCGATCCCAGCGCTTGCTTTAAGCATCAGAGGTGGAGCCAGGCAGACAGACAAGGAAGAAGCACGCTGCCCCCTCTGCAGCCGGCGATTGCGAAGCGCTGGGTTTGCGGTGGGGCCACGTGGAGCGATCCCAGCGCTTGCCTGAAGAAGATGGAGCCAGGCAGGCAGGCGCGGGGGAAGCGCTGGATCAGAGGCAGAGGCAGCGGATCGCCCCCCAGGAGGAAGGTGCGTCCTATGGTCCGGAGCGCCTTACGGACCGAAAAATACGGGTATATGTAGGTCATGCCTTTATAAGCAGGCACATTTTCAATTCACTTTACAAAATTTATACCCCACCTATCTGCCCAAATAAGGGTCATCAAGGAAGCTAATAAATTTAAAACATACATAATAAAACCACATTTAAAAAAAAATCAAAACCAACAAAAACAGATCATTACAACAATTATATCCAGAGTAAAATGCATACAGAACAATGAAAGAAGATAAATAGTTGATCTTTATACCCGGCTTTTCTCTACCTTAAGGAGTTTCAAAGCACCTTCCCTTCCTCTCCCCACAAAAGATACCCTGTAAGGTAGATGGGGCTGAGAGAATTCTGAGAGAACTGTGACTGGTCCAAGGTCACCCAGCAGGCTTCATGTGAAGGAGTGGGGAATCAAACCCAGTTCTCCAGATTAGAGTGCACCATGATGTGTAAAACTAAACCCCGAGTGTAAAACTAAACCCCGAGGCTCTTAGAACAGAAATGAGAGGCAATGGAAGACAGGTCTCTCTCTTTTTTTGAGGATTCCTTAGAGTGAATATGGACCAGGCTGGAAAGTGGGCCTTATTCATGAAGACATTCACATGTGTCCAGTACATATGTGTCTTTCCAACCACATGCAATACAGCACAAAAATCAACCTTTGACTTTCAAAGTAATTGCGTCAGTAATAAGGACTAGATACTTCACTTTTACCTTTTAAAAAGTGATGCCCAAATGACCTGTGATACAAGAGACCAGAGATTCATAATCCCATTGTTTTTGCTTTAGTTTTTTAAAAGCTGAAAGGTACGGGGGACTTTCAACCGTTACGTTTGTGCTGTTTCCTGATCTAAACTGCTCTTTTCCAGGAGAGGCTGTGGGGGAGGGGGATTTATTTATTAAGAAAGGTATAATGGGTTTTGTGTATCCAGAATGGACAATCAAAAACAGTTCTAATGACACAGTACCTTCTGAATTAACAATAATGATTCCTTGGACTCCCTTCTGACTCTGAATTCGCTTCAGGGTTTCTTCCACCTCAGCCTGGGGGAGAAAATATGCTAATTTGTCATGGAAGCTGCAGTTTGTTTTCAGATAATGTTCTGCAATAACACATTTCAATAAAGGATTCAAAGATATATTCCTCTGAGCACAAAAGTGCATCTGTCTCTACCATGACCATGCTTAAGCTTCTCCTTAAGGCCGTAATTTTCCTCCTAGCATCTGAAACTAAGACCTTGGAAACCAGAAACCTGTTTCTTTTATCTTTCCCATCAGCTTCTCTTACAAAGTTCAAACTTAGCACAAGGTGCAACACACAGCTCTCCTGGACTGAGGGAAAATCCTGACACGTTTTATGGACGAATCTCTCTCTGGCTGCTTTACATATGATATATGAGATTTATTATGCGCTACAGGCATTCATCATCTTAACAAAATCCTGGGACTCCCCACCTATTTTAACTAGCTATACAAAACCAGTTAATACTCTCCGCATGTTTTAAGATTAGATCTGCATGTCACAGAATTACATTCTACGCCATACCTCCTACGTTTTCCTTGACCATGAAATTTGTTTTCATACCTGCTACATAAAGGGTATGCCTAGTAAGGAGCCACTGCACTGCATATGAAGACATAGGTCATGCCCATTCACTGAAACTTAGTTCTATACTCCCTTCTATACACTTCCCCCCCTCTTCAATTCTTTTTATGAGAATGAGATTTTTATTTAATACTGTGGAGAGGAAATATGAGTAATTGTTACTTCTGGATTTTTAAAAATTGTTTTGTGAGGGTTTTTTGTCTGTTCCACATAAACTAGTAAACAGTTCAGGAGATTGTTGCTCCATTTGTTACAATTACAAATAAATATTATTTAAAAAGTAAATGATGTTTGTGATAATTGTTTGGATACACTATATTTTTAATATGCTAATTGTGATAATTTCATGCCAAGTAAAATTGCCCATAGTCATATTTTATGTTCCAAAAGTAACAGAAAGACTTTCAATCTGGAAAAGAAAAAAGAAGTGCTACTATAACATTTTTTTCCAATTTTTCTGAAAATTTCCAGGGTTTTTTTCTGGAAAAAACTGGAAATTTCCAGAAATTTTACATCTCTAGTCATGGAAGCTTGTTGGTGACCATGAGCTAATCACCCACTCCCAGCCTAGCCTACCTCCCAGGGTCATTCTGAGGACTAAATGAAGGAAAGGAGTCACTCTGTCAGGCACTCTGGGTTCTCACTGTGGAGAGGAAGGGTATAAATGAATTAAACAAATATGCACATGACTGCCATGAATTCTGGGAGCCTGGTTGTATCAGATTATCTAAATTCTCAGTTTAAAAAAAATAGCCTTTGCTGTTTTTATTGCAAAGATCTGCCTTTTTCTTTATATATCCACAAGGAAAAGAGCTAGAGACTTTTTCAATGTATGGGAATTCAAAGAACCCAGTAAACATATTTGCTGTAACTTTACAATATGTTATTCTAGTGCCAATTAAAAAATTAGAGCTGCCTGTGGCAAGAGAAGGAAATACTGCTGCGGGGACAATCTCAGGGAAGATCTGAGGGATTTGGCTAACTTACATCTTCTCCATGGAGGACACAACTAACATTTCACACCTCACCAGTTTTCCTTTTCTATTAAGCATCTTTATGTTATTGGGTGAGTCAAAATATTTTTAAGTTTTTTTTTCAGTTGAGTACTTCAGTTTGAGTACAACAGTTTGCTGACATTCCTGCTGAACAGGATTGTTAGAGTTGGCATTTCTGTACACAGTGTTTCTGTTTTCTACTAGTTGCTGCAATTGTCTCAATGGGTTTGGTTAGCCATTCTGATTCTGCACAACTAGAGGTCTTGTTTGCATTTGCTGTTTTGATATTTTGGACTGCACATACGAGGTAGTGACAAAGCACTGCTTGTGTTCAATGGCAGATAGGGAGGAGTGTGTAAACTGGGGGTGAATACCAAGGTTTTTATTCCCTCCTTCAGAAATTCTTTGCTTACATTCAGGGGCCATTTTGTAGAAAAATAGGTGGTGGAGCTCATCCAGGGATTGTTATACAGCTGCACATACTATTCAATGGACAAGGAGCTGGAACTCTCAGAAGGAGGAGGAGGAACTCTTAGAAAGGTTCAGGAGCTGTGCTCCTGTGAGCTCCCACTGAATCCGAGGCCTGCTTACTTTGGATGGTAAAGGTGGGGAGACTGCAAGGGTACAGGGGCAGAGATCATGGCTTTGCCCCCAAGCTCTTGTTATTGACCACCTGACTGCTGAGAGAACTGAAGAAAGGAGACAGAGAAAAATTAAGGCTATGCACCCTCCAAACACTCAGCACCTCATTCATAAAATAGAGTATGGGGTTTGTAATGAGAACAGGTCAGTGCATTAGAGAAAATCAGTGAGTCAATGTTTGAGGTTTCTCAACAACTTTAATGTAAAAGCAGCCACACTTCATCTCTCCAATACAATCCCCCCACTGCTCTGTGTTACCAGAAACCAGCCATGCTAGGTGACACAGTGCATTCAGTCAAACATAAGCACATGTTACAGTGAATAAATGCACATCTAGCATGTACGCACATAATCTGTTTGTGACAAAGAATCAACGTGTTCAGTTTGCAAATGAAACTGCAAAATGGTACCTGGATAAATGTGAGTTTCAGCTGTAAATGTAATGACTAATATGCATAAAGAAAAATCAAGTATACACTGAACATGGATTGTACATGCATTCACTATAATTTGTGAACAAATTTACAGTGATGAAAGGTATACGTTTAGCTCTCCTCACTATGGATTTGTTTTTGTTTAAAAACAAATCTTCTCCTTTACCTCCTACTTGAGCATCTCAGAAAAAGAGGAAAAAACCTTGTTTCATGCCAGTGTGCCCGCTAGTTAGAATTGTCATGATTTCTAGAAAGGGAAAACTTTTTTCATAACCTGAAATTTGGCATGGAGAACCCCATGTGTGGTTACAGTCTCCAGGAATGTAATTGTGACTGCACAGTAGACTGCATCCAGATGAGAACAAGTGACCTGGAGCTGGGCATGTTTCCACAGAAGATAAGACTAAGGGGAGACATGATTCCTGTCTTCACATAGAAGACAGAGTAGACTTGTTCTCCCTGGTTTGGGAGGGCAGGACTAGAACGAGTGGAGATTGAAAGAAAGCAGAATTCAGTTAAGAGCTGTTCAATAGTGGAAAAGAGTGTTTCAGCAGATGGTGGGTTCTCCTTCAGTGGTGGCACTTAAGTAGAATATGAATGGTCATCTGTCAGGGATGCTGCCATTGTATATTCCCACCCTGGGCAAGCAGTGTACAAGATGACCTCCAAAGTCCCTTAAAATGCTGACACATAACAGCACACTAATCCCAATGATATGTGAACAGATCCAATATGACAATATGCCTGCCCAAAGCGGTGAGTCAAATCACAAAGGCAGCTGGTCAGGACTGCTCAGTTCTCCCCAAATGCCATGTTTGGCCACCCAACCCCACCTAGGGAGGTTCCCTTCCCTTCCTTCGACTCCCGAGTCCTAAGGCAGCTCGAACCAGCGCCAAAAGCAATGCCTCCCTCCTTTTCTATCAGAATTTAGAAGGGACGAAGCTACCCTGAGAGAACCCCCCTCCTCATCCTCTCGCTTTTACTCACCATGTTGCAACTGCAAGGGGGAGACAGAGACGTTCACACTTTAGGGATCCTCAGCTGGCACCACAGCCCCCGTCTTTGTGACCAAACGCGCACGCGCGCTGTTCCCAAGCTTGCAGGGCTGGCTGAAATCTGAACCAATCGCAAAATGCAAAAGGCGGGTTCCTCATGGGTCGGGACCTGTCTCATTTCCTGCACCTCCTTGAAACCGGAAGCTCTCGGCACAAAAACAGAGCTGCTGGGAAACGCTCTTCCAAGACCCGGGCAGTTTTGTGTAATATTGCTGCGAGGCGATGTGCAGTTTTCTTCGATGCACTTTAAACCTAGATATTGGTAGAATTTTTTCTTAAAAAAACAAAAGAATTTTGCCGTGGTGTGTGTGAGATTTTCGGAATGCATTTGTTCTTTGTGAAGAGAGAGGAAAAGTTGAATCAGTGCATTGAATTCATGCTGCTTTGAACTAGAACAGGATAGTACAGGGGCCTGGCCAAGGATAATTCTTTTTTGGGGAGGCTAAGCTCAACTACTTGGACAAAGGAATGCTGTACAACAGTGATTCCACAGAAAAATCAGCAAAATCTTTAACCTGTCTCTCTACCTATATGTAATGGTTGGAGTTTTGTTTCACTGTATCTGAAGCAGTGTGCGTGCAAATGAAATATGAACATATGAAGCTGCCTTATACTGAATCAGACCCTCTGTCTACTCAGATTGGCAGTGGCTCTCCAGGATCTCAAGCTGAGGGGTTTTTTTTAAAAAAAAAAATGCGTACTTGCTTGGATCCTTTTTAGTTGGAGATGCAGGGGATTGAATCTGGGACCTTCTGCTTACCAAACAGATGCTCTGCCACTGTCCCTCCCCTTGAATAAAACTTCATTGTCTTAAAAGATGCCACTGGACTCAAGCTTTGTTCTTTTATCTCAATACCAAATAATGCAAGTCCAAAAGGTAAAGGTAGTCCTTTACTAACTGTATAACCTATGATTGCCAGGTAGTGATCTCCCATAATTGTAGCTGGTTTCCAGTCATCAGTTTTCCTGAGGAAAATGGCAGCTTTGGTTGGTGGTATTATACCCCACTGAGATCCCTCCCCAACTCTGTCCTGCCTAAGCACAACCCCCCAAATCTCCAGGAATTTCCTAACCCACAGCTGGCAATGCTGTTTTAATCAATTGAGCTCATTTTTTCATGTAGTGATAAGGCTCATGTGTCTCCCTAAAATCCACTGTGTGGGAAATAAAATGGTTTGCCTGTATTATCACATCCCTAGATGCTGCCAGCTGGCAAAAAGTGAGGTCGTTCGAAGGAATTCTTAATTCTTACAGGTTCTCCCTGAAATCCAACAGTATTAGAATTTTATTTTGTAGAGATGCCCATTTGGAGGTAATGTCTTCCCAATCTATTAGAGCACCATCCTGTGGTGAGAAGTATAAAAACTGCAAGGCTTTAAGTTAGAAGAGGGTGCGTGGAAGAGAAATCCCCCTTTTAAGAGAATAAGGTGGATCAATAGCTATACCTTAAAGGTGAATTTCATAAAAAAGTAGGGGCCCCCCAGCAGGAACACTCAGTGAGTAAGCAGATGTCATTTCCCAGGAAATGGACAGATACCCAACGTTCTTGGTTGGATAGCTTGAACGACCTGTGAGTGGTCCCCAAGGTGAATGAAGAGGAAAATCTTTCCCATTTGCCCACTGAAACTTTGCTAGTTGGTCAACTGATCTCTAAAATTTGTATCAGTTCACCTGGCTGTTGGCTTTGATGTTTTGTCCCTGCTGGTGAAAGAGGAAGAATCTCAAGTGTTTAAACCATCAGCCACCTGGTATTTCAAACATTAGAAAATGTGTTTAATTAGTCTGTGTTTAACTTTTATTTTCCATTGCCTTTTACCAAAACCCATAACATTCTAGTTAAGTGTGCATGACAGTTCCTGCCCAGAATAAAACTTTGTTGGTCTTAAAGATGCCACTGGATCCAACCTTTGTTCTTTTCATTTAAAGTTTTTTCCACAATACCTCAGCTTGTCAAATTCCCAGAGCTGAGAGCAAAAAGGAGAGACAATGGCCACTCAAGTCAATCTGCTGCTGGTGGCAGTAGACTCTCCCTCCCATCTTGGGGGGGGGGGTCTCCTAGCCCTTTCTCTCCTTCCAACCAATGGTGCTTCCTCCTAGGTCTGGAGAGCCAGTTTGGTGTAGTGGTTAAGTGTCTGGACTCTTATCTGGGATAACCGGGTTTGATTCCCCACTCCTCCACTTGCACCTGCTGGCATGGCCTTGGGTCAGCCATAGCTCTGGCAGAGGTTGTCATATGAACATATGAAGCTGCCTTATACTGAATCAGACCCTTGGTCCATCAAAGTCAGTATTGTCTTCTCAGACTGGCAGTGGCTCCTTGAAAGGGCAGCCGCTGTGAGAGCCCTCTCCAGCCCCACCCACCTCACAGGGTGTCTGTTGTGGGGGAGGAAGGTAAAGGAGATTGTGAGCCGCTCTGAGACTCTTCGGAGTGGAGGGCGGGATATAAATCCAATATCTTCTTCTTCTTCTTCTTCTAGGTCACCACACCCCACAGACCCAAATAATAGCCATATGGATCTCCAAAAAAAAAAAAAATCCAACGGTCAAGCTGAAGTTTGAAGCAAGACTCACTGTTCTATCCCATAGCCAAACTAGCTTTCACTTGTTGAGAACTGCTGAATGATGGCAATCCAGAGAAGGTATTCCTGTTGGCAGCTGTGGGAGGGATGAACCCTCTGCTGGATTCAAACAAAGACTAGTTCTTTGCAGCTTTGTGGAAAGCTTCAAAGTGTCTTGGTTCAAGCCCCAACCACATGTATAAGAGACAATCTGGCAGCATGAAGCAAGAGGAAAAACAATTGACCCAGAGCTTTTGTTTCCTCACACAGATACACACTTTGTAAATATTCTTAATTCCAACCCCATTGATGCCAGTTGCACTTTGCTCAGAGCAGATCACCACTGCTGTCACCTCATCTGAACAAAAGCAACTGGTACAAAAACCCTGTGGAGTGAAGGGATGAGGAGGTTTGTGAGGCCTGAAGAGTCTGCTGTGCTGTTCAAGGCTCTTAAGAGAAATTTTTCACAGACTACAAGGAATGACAACAAATACCAGCTTTTTAGAACTTTTATAAAAGTTTGACTTGGTGAGAGACTTTTGACAGTTACCTGAGTATTTGAAGTTACAGTTCAAGGAAAATTCAACAATGGGATTCCAGTACAATATTTTACAGTCCAGTGCTTCAGATCCCAGTTTGTGTACTAATTAGTTAGGGCACATATACATAAACAATGATTCTGGAAAAAAAAATATGCAACCGACCACCTCACAAAAGGGGCTGGAGATACCAATGCACTGACAGCAGCTTTGATTTCAAACCTATTGCAGGATTTTTGTCTGCAATAAAGTGGTGATGGGTCATAAATTCTTATGCACTGAATTGGAAATGCAGATTTCATACAAGCTATCCTGAGCTTTTTAGAAATATAAGGCTTAGAAAAAATTAACATCAGTATACTGAACTGCGTGTCTTTATAAGGCAGTTTCAAATCAGTGTGTCAAATCAGATTGTGACATTCTTATAAGCACGCAACAGCATGAGACAGTAATTGTTGTCTATAAACTGTTGAATCTGGTTTATGCAGACAAGTTCTAATCTTGTGGAAAATGTTGTTCACAGTCCAATTTGCCCAGTCAGCCACCCAGCAAACAGCACAGTATTAGTGTCCCAGATTATGACAATGAGAAAAGTGCGCCAATTGCTCAAATTACTTTTTATTGCAACGTAACATGGCATAAACAGAATTTACAAGGCAAAGGGGACTTTAAAAGCAAACTTTCATTCTGGTTTTAGAGATATTGCTAGCATAATGCTTACAATATATCTATTTGAAACAACACTTCATGGTCAAGATTTCATTTGCTAAATATCCTGTTTTGAGTGCTTAAAATACTTTCCTGTGCTTGGGATATCCAGCCCCCATTTCCCCTGGAATACAGCAGTCAAGACAAACAAGTTTGCCATTTAAATTAAAAGAAATTGAACAAGCTAGCCCCCCGATTGCAAAAATATATACAAGCATTTACCTGTTTCTGAACTAAACATTTGAACCATAAAAATATTAAACAGCCATGCCCTATAGAACTAGGGCTTCAGCAGTTTCAATTAGCACTATCCTTTATTTAAAAATATAGGGCAGAAAGCCTTTTGAGTGATATTTATACATTAGCATTATTCTAGGTCCCTATACAAATCATGAAACATTATGCAGAACACGAACTATTTGCCATAGTTACTCATTACCTCACTTAATTTAGTTCCATTTCTGTCTTATAAATGTTAGATAGCTAAGATTTATTAAAATCAATACACAAAGTATTTCTAAGGCTTTTTCTTCCCCCATCAGCTATATTTCTAACACACTTATCAGGTGCTCTGGCAGTGCCATAAGCAAACATAGCCCTAGAATTCACACATGTGCCCTGTAACTTCTTCTACTAATGGAAAAAGTGGATAATTATTGGGAGAAAACAAATTTTACGTGTATTCCTTAGAATGCACTCTGGAAGGCAGGGGACCACTGATCTTGCCTGTCATTTCCCTTTCTTGCAACTACCAATTGAAGGAAAATGGACAACATACATTACCTCACAGAAAAGCCCTCAAGGTCAGTCAGTTACAAAAAATGGCTTTCAATAGCCTGGAATCCCATACCCTGCCTCCCCCCCAAGTCTGGCTAGGTATTTGCTATCCAGAGCAAGAGTCCACCATGTCAGTGTGCTTCCCTCACACAATAGAGCAATGCTGGTACAAAAGCATGCACTACTGCTGTTTCAAATGTCACCATCTCTCCTATATAGGTTCAGAGCAGCATGCACACCTCTGAAATACAACAACCTGAAGGAAAGGATACAAGGCAGTAAGCTGGGGACAAGAACAAAGTGCTTTCATTCCAAAATGGGAGTGTATTTAAAATACTGTCATAAGTGGCAATGGAAGAAAAAGAATAGCGATTATAAATAAGAGGCTGTAGAATGAGACTTAAAACTAAAATGTGTGCAAGCACCAAAAGGAAGAAGCTCCAGAGAGCAAGTTTTAAGAATGCACCATTTCTACTTTCTGGTGAGTTACTCAATATTCTCAAGTAACATTTGGAAGTCTTCAGGAATTGTCTTTGCAAGGACTAGGTCTCTGAATTATTGAACCTCAGTTTGTCAGAAAAGTACAACTGATAGCTTTGTAGCAATATTTAGGGCACAATGGGAACAAATTCCAGAGGGATGGTTGTGTCACTCAATTGTAGCAATGAACAGGAATCTTGTGGCACTTCAAGATTACAAGTTTTCATTCCAGACAAAATTTTAGTCCACATTGTCACATGTGTGTGGTAGATCCCCACAAGGCAGATGCGAAGACAAAAGCTGCAAACAGTAGAAGTGTGCATTTGGATTTACCATACTGGTATTTTAAGGTGTATTTTGGTTTCCCAAATGTATTTGGGTTTTCTTGGGACCCCCCCCCCAAAAAAAATTCTGAACCAATCCCAAATATAGTCAAGAATCACTGATCAAAAGATCAAGATTCAAAAACAGCTGCGAGGTGGGCCAGATTGCTCCCACATCTCAGCTGTATGTGGGCTTCTGCTGCAGTCCCTTTAAAGTTTAAAGGGACTACAAAAGACATCCCAAGGATCAGCTGTTCTCACCAGCTTGGCTTTGCACAGGCTTCTCCTGCAGCCTGGTTTAAACTGAGCTGCAGGAGAAACCCGCCCAGCCAGAATCTAAGTGCCATGGGGAGTGATCTACTTCCGAAGTCACGGCAGATCCTGGAGCTGGCTTCTACTGTAGCCAAGCCAGCTCCAGAATCAAGGCTAGCTTTTTTTTAAATCACTGTTTTTCTTCTTGCGTCTACTGGACCCAGAAAAATTTAGGGTTTCTGAAAAATCCCCAATCTGATTACCATACCAGTATTGGGATCTGGGATTTTTCAGAAATGCCAATTTCCCCCAAGATCCAATAGACCCAAACTGGAAAATGCTGGTTAAAAATATTTCACACCCCTAGTGAACAACTCAGTCAAAAAGACTGCAAGATTAGAATTAAGAAGCTGAACACCATCTCCCAAGATTTAAAAATTACCTGGTCTTCCTGAATCATGACAGGTGTTAAAGAGTTTAGCAAAACTAGGGCAGCTGCATTATCACCAATTACTGCTCTTACTATTGTTATACTTTTCTTGATTACAACTCACTTTTACATAACTATATCATGCTTGATGCTCTCAAGATTTCTTGCCTTTCAATTCTGCTATTTACATTTTTTTCTCTAACAAGAGCCATCCCAAGGAAAATTTATGCTGGCATAAAAACATGTCAGTCATTAAAGGACCACAAATCTAGATTATTTGTATTGGGGACTAGTAAACCATATCCCTTTTTCCAGATTAAAAAAGAAAGCTCAGCACTGACAGCTAAGTCCAGTCCAATGGCCATTTCTCTGTGTTAGCCATTAATCTACAAATGAATTCACTGAAGAGGCCCAGTGTTTTGTTCACCCTGGTGTACCACGAACAAACTGAAGTTAAAATACACAGACTGGGTGAGAGCAAACTCAAATGTAGAGAAACTTGAGGAATGGGATCCTCATGCTAAAATTAAGAACAGTGCTGAGTCTTGGATGTGTACCTTTGCTCCACATGCCCCCCTATGGAGCTAGCTGAGATGACATGGGAATAAGCTTTGGGAGAGAAGAAACAGTCAAGCTACACTTGGGTAAGAAATGGTTAACACAAGCAAGGGATCTGCTTGCAGTATCCCCAGGCTGAATGCAAGCAAGTGCTATTAGAAATAAGGATGCTGCAGCACTGCAGCTACCAGTGGACTTTCCAGTGCATCAGCAGCAAAGAGATGCTACTAAAATGGAAAGACAAAACAAGTAGGTTTTCTTTAAAAAATAATTCCAGTTAATGAACACAACCCAAGATCGAGATCGAGAAACAGTAACCCTCCTGTTAGTTTTAAAAAAACAAAACAAAAAAACCAGATGCATCAATTTTGGATTTTTCAAATGACTAATGAGAAATCAATAATTAGTAGGCATAACACTGCAGGGTAACATCTATTTGCTTACACACTAGCAATTATTAAATAAAATCAAAAGTCTTCTTTCCTGTAAGATGTGCAACAAGCAGAGGCAAAGAAGAATGCACACCATAGATTAATTCATGTTCTTTGGGTGCAAATCCCACTAATGGTCACTCTTGCCCAAATCCTTCTGTCTCTTCTATGGCAAACAAAAGTTTCTCCTTCAGTTGTTCATAACTCTTGTATGGTGGCAAGTCCAAGCGGTTGAAACTGAAAATAAGCAAGAGTTTCTGCTTGAATTCTTAGCATGTGCACACACACACACATCCAATCACAGTGATTAACATTCCTAAGAATACCATTACCAGACTAAAGAATGGGAGACACATTTCTCTACCTTTATGATACCTCAGTTTTGCTTCACACCTGCAGTCTGGTTAGAAGGAAGATATTATAATTATGCCTAACTTCTATATTATCCTGGCTTTATGATGACTCAGTTTTGTCTCAAAACTGCAGTTTGAATATTATACTTATGCCTACCTTTTATATTAATCTGCTGCATTTCCCCCACTAATTTTAGGAATATATTATTCATTAACGTTTATAGGTTTTATTACATTTTTATCCTACTCGTCCTGCAAGGTCAAGATGGTGTACATGTTACCCAAATAGGCAGTCTTATTGTGCAGGAATTAGCAAAGGAGACTGAGTGAGAAGTGTGTAACTGGAATCTCCTCCTATGTATACCAGGATTTTTCCCTTTAAGAGAACTCTTGAAATAAACCAAGCAGATGTTCAATTGGAAAAGTTTTCATAGTTTGTATATCACTTAGTTGAAAAAACAAAATCTTTAAAATGCAAAAAGAAAAGAAAAGAACACACACACACCCCAAAACCCACACAAGAACTAACTTAAGAGAAGCAGGGAGGAAGGGGAGAGATGTTTAGAGAAGGGTGATAATTACTGATCTTGAACAGGTCTGCAGAAGAAGCAGTTGAAGAGCAAAATGGCCAGAGTTTTGAGAAGCAAAAGAGTATACCCACAGGCAAATGGGGATGTGAGGAGGGATCCATACATACACACTGCTGAATAGCTGGGTGCCATAATTATAGAGCAAAATGTACCTTTATGCAGGGATGATATGCTTGCCAGAACACAAAGATTTTATTGGAGGTGTACAAAATGGTGTGAAAGGCTTGATGGCTCTACAAGTACGGGAGGGAAGGCAAATCAGGAGGATGGACAGATTTAAGTGTTGGCTAATTGCCACTTAATCAAGGGGTAATAGGTGAAGGGAAGCAAGGCTGAGGCTAGGACTGGGGCAAGGACAGGTTTCTTACCTGTAACTGATGATCTTCGAGTGGTCATCTGTGCAATCACACATATGGGTATTCCTCCGGAATGGCCCTGACCTCGGAGAGTTCAAAGCAATCTTGATCGTAGATCTGGCGCGCCTCCCCCTCGTCCCGGGGCGGAGCCACCGTTTGCGCATGCGTGGACGAGGGGGGAGGCGTCTAGCCACTCAGTTTCTTCCCGCCACCGGACAGGTGGAAGACGTGCTAGATGAGTGTCCAGCAGCGGGGAAGGCTGGGTGGGTCTGTGTGATTGCACAGATGACCACTCGAAGATCATCAGTTACAGGTAAGAAACCTGTCCATCTTCTTCGTGGTCTCTGTGCATTCACACATATGGGTGATTAGCGAGCTATCCCTTTGGAGGCGGGTGCTGGATCTGTAAAAAGTATGCAAGGTTAGACCAGAATGTAATGAGAGTGGTACTTACAGTGGTCAGTCGAAGATGGAGCGAAGTACAGCCTGTCCGAAGGAGGCATCACGCCGGGCACGAACGTCAAGAGCGTAGTGCGAGGCGAAGGTAGATGTGGAGGACCAGACCGCGGCATCGCAGATGTCCTCTATAGGGATGCCCTTCGTGAAAGCTGACGAGGTGGCGACGGCTCTGGTAGAATGAGCTCGTATGTGTTGCGGGACTGGTTGTTTCGCCAGTTGGTAGCAGAGTTCTATGGTGGCAACGAGCCACTTAGAGAGCCTCTGAGTAGATATTTTGCTGCCCTTATTATGGGTGGCGTAGGTGACAAAGAGTCTCGGATCCTTACGGAATTCTCGAGTTCTGTCTATGTAGAAAGCTAGCGCTCTGCGCGCGTCCAAGTTGTGGAGAGCCCTCTGGCCTGCGTCCGAGGGGTGCTGGAAAAAGGCTGGTATGGTTGACTGTTTCCCTAGGTGGAATGGAGAAACGACCTTTGGTAGGAAGGTCGGGTCGGGGCGAAGGACCACCCTGTTACTGTGAAAGATTGTGTAAGGTGGGTCCGCCCTCAGGGCACAGATGTCGCTAGCCCTCTTGCCTGTGGTGAGAGCCGTGAGTAGTGCTGTTTTCCACGATAGCAGGTGCAGTGGAATAGATGCCATGGGCTCAAAGGGTGGTTTCATGAGCTGGCTGAGCACTAGAGAGAGGCTCCAGGTTGGGAGGAGTTGTCTGACTGGAGGGTGTAGACGAATGATGCCCTTGAGGAATGCTTTCGTGGCATGATGAGAGAAGACTGTTGTTCCCCCGATGTGGGGGTGGAAGGCAGAGATAGCTGCGAGGTGTACCTTCAGGGAGGAATATGAGAGGCCTGTTCTTGAAAGTGCTAAGGTGTAAGTTAGTACCTGAGAGATGGTAGCGCAGTTAGGGTCAAAGTTGTGTTGAGAGGCGTAGTGAGTGAAGCGCTTCCATTTTAGTAGATAGGCTTTCCTAGTGGATGGTTTTCTACAGTTCACTAGGACTTGGCGGACGTCCGGGGAAAATTCTAAAAACTGATTCTCCAGGCCGTCAATTTGAGGGATGCCGGGTTGTGGTGTAGGACCTTGCCGTCCTGTTGGGAGAGGAGGTCCTGTGTTTGTGGGAGGATTAGGAATGTCCTGTTGGACAGGAACAGGAGGGTGGTGAACCAGGGTTGGCGTGGCCACCATGGGGTTATGAGGATGCAGTTCGTGCGGTCTGTTTGGATTTTCTGCAGGACCCTTGTGATGAGTGGGATGGGGGGAAACAGGTAATGTAGTTTTCCCTTCCAGGTTTGGAGGAATGCATCCCCTCTGGAGAGCTGGGATGGTGGACCTCTCATGTAGAAGTGGGTGCACTGGGCATTTGATGGTGAAGCAAATACATCTATGCTCGGGGTTCCGAAGGTTCTGAAGATTTGTCGGATGTATTGAGTGCTGATAGACCACTCGTGGTTGTTGGTCGAGTGGCGGCTCAGGGCATCTGCCTGGGTATTCTCGGTCCCTGGTAGGTGAACGGCCGTGAGGAAGATGCCCTGGGTGATGCTCCAATGCCACAATGCCAAGGCCCTCTTGCAGAGTCTGATGGAGGCGGTTCCTCCCTGCCTGTTGATGTAGAAGACCGTGGCGATGTTGTCGGAGGTGACCTGGACGTGCTGATTCCGTAGCGATGGGAGAAAGGATCTCAGCGCTTTGTGTACTGCAAGGAGCTCTAGGCAGTTGATGTGAAGGGATCGCTCGTAGTCCGACCATTGGCCTTGGACTGTGAGGGTTCCTAAGTGGGCTCCCCATCCCCACCTGGAGGCGTCCGTGGTGACGATCACTGATGGAGGGGCTTGTTTGAACGGCATGCCCGTGCGGAGATGATGTTCCATAGTCCACCATTTGAGGGATGTTGCGATGTGCGATGGGAGGGTCAGGAGTGTGGACTGGTGCTGTGTGTGAGGATGAAAGGTCCTGACGAACCACATCTGCAGGGGTCGCATGTGAAGTTTCGCGAAGCATAGGACTGCGGTGGTTGCTGCCATTAGGCCTAGCATCCTCTGAAACGTGAGAGCTGTCTGGGAGCGCCGGGCAATGATGGTGCTGGCCAGAGACTGTATGCTGAGTACTCTGTCGTGCGGTAGAGAAGCTGTTTGGGAGACTGTGGAGATGTCTGCTCCTATGAACTGAATTCTTTGAGTAGGGATTAGTTTGGATTTTGATAAGTTGACCTGGAGACCGAGTGTGGCCAAGAGGGAGAGGGTAGTGGAGACGTCCAGTTGGAGTTGTTCCCTTGAGTGGGCGACGATCAGCCAGTCGTCTATATATGGGTATATTGATATGCTTCGTTGGCGTAGTGATGCGGCAACCACTGCCATGCATTTGGTGAAGACTCTCGGGGCCGTCGATAGGCCGAATGGGAGAGAGCGGAACTGGAAGTGCTGCTCCCCGACGGCGAATCTGAGAAATCTTCTGTGATGGTGGTTGATTGTGATGTGGAAGTAGGCATCCTGTAGATCTATGGATGCCATCCAGGAGCGTTCTGGAATAAGCGGAAGGATTGCCTGGAGTGTGATCATACGGAATTTCTTGTAGGTGATGTGGAGGTTTAGTTTGCGAAGGTCGAGGATCGGGCGAAGACCTCCATCTCTTTTCGGCACCAGGAAGTAGCGGGAATAAAACCCGGTGCGATGGTATTGAGGTGGAACTGGTTCTATCGCGTTCTTGTTTAGCAGGGACGCGATTTCTGTCTGTAGAGGTGCGGACGGGGGGGTGGTAAGAAATCTGTGATGTTTCGGGGTGGATGTGAATTCTATTAGGTATCCTCTCTGTATGATGGCGAGGACCCAAGCGTCCGATGTTATGTCTCTCCAGGCAGGGTGGAACTGTTGTAGACGGGTGTATGAGTGGGGATTTGGCTGAAGGAGGGAAACTGGACGTCTCGTGGCAGGGTGGTCAAAGAGACGGTTTTGAGGTAGCTGTGGTCTTTTTGGAAGTTTGAGTGCGTGGTCTGTATTGGGATGACAGTTTGGACTGGGGGGT
The DNA here is from genome assembly GCF_032191835.1 of Heteronotia binoei. NCBI lineage: Eukaryota > Metazoa > Chordata > Lepidosauria > Squamata > Gekkonidae > Heteronotia > Heteronotia binoei. Next base: position 52,532,990 of record NC_083224.1, read on the forward strand.
TTTTCGTCTCCATGAGGTTTGCTGTCTGGGAGACTTGGTACCCTTATGGTAGGTGGACTTCCAGTTCCTCTGCCTGTTGAACTGGGGTTGGTGTTGGGAGACCCCCAAGCGTTTCGCCCGTTTCCTGCCGTCATCGACTGATGTGAGGATGTCGTCTGTGGCCGCGTTAAACAGGCCAAGGCCGTCGAAGGGTAGGTCCTCAATCTTATATTTAATATCCGGTTGGAGTGACGAGGACCTAAGCCACGCATGTCTGCGTAAGGCTATAGCTGAGGCCAAGGCTTTGGAGGAGCACTGTGCAGCATGGCGAGCTGTGTTGATCTGCTGCTTGCTCAGTCTTGCTAATTCCTGTAGGGCGTTAGTGGCTGGTTTTTGTGATTCCTCGGGTAAGGAGGGTATCAGGGTGTTGAGGTAGGTGGTTAGATTGTATGCATATGCTGAAAAGCATGCCGTGTAGTTTTGTATCTTTGTTGCAGCTGTAGTGAGCGAGTATATCTTTCGCCCTATAGTATCGAGCTTCTTGCCCTCTCTTTCCGGGGGCACTGGATGTCTCGTCTGCTTTGACTTCGAGGAGGAGTGAACTATTATGGAGTTGGGAGCCGGGTGGGTGAACAAGAACTTTGCGTCAGGTGCGTGGATCTTGTAAAGGGCTTCGACTCTTTTGGAGGTTGGAGGTACCGATGCCGGCTTGTCCCAGGCTTCCTTGAGTGTTTCGAGGAGGACGGGAAGCATAGGAAGAGAGGAGCTTGATGGGAGGTCTGCATGTACGAGGTCAAAAACGACATCAGAGACCCTGGGTGCGTCTGTGTTGAGTTTCAGATTCAGCGCGTTCGCCATATTGGAGACTAAGTCAAGGTAGGATTTCGGACCCTCTGATGGAGACAGGTCCGCTGGCTTAGCTATGTCGGAAGCCGGAGATTGTAGGTCCGATCCCGAGGAGCGGTCGGATTCGGAGAGTTCGGCTTCGGAGTCGTCGTCGGTTCCGTGCTGCAGGTCTGGTTGGGTTTCTACAGGTGGTAGCTGTTTGTTGGGCGCAGTGTGTATGGAGCCCGATGGTGAGGGCTGTTTCGGTTCGAGGTCGAGGCGACTGCGTTCGTCATGGGGCTGAACGAGCCTGTCGTAGTCGAGGTGGTGTGCGCGCGGGGATGCTTCGTAGTGTCGGGTTCGATCGCGTCTGTCCGCGTGGTCTCGGTATCGAGGGGAGTCGTGGTAGCTGTGGTAGTAGCGTCCTCTCGAATCCGAGCGGTAGCGGTCGTGAGAGAGGGATCGTCGGTGCCCTCGTCGGGTCCGGGGAGAGCGAGATCTAGACCTCGACGGGGAGTAGTAGGAGTATCTCTCTCTACGGCAGCTGTGGGAACGGTGACTGCGGCGGCTGCGGGAACGTTGACGGCTGTCCCTACGGCGGCTGCGGGAACGTTGCCTACGGTGGCTGCGGGAGCGTCGGCGACTGCGTGAGCGTTGGCGGCTGTGAGCTCTTGGTGTGGGTTGCCGGGGTAAAAGGACTCTCGGAGTCGAAGGTTCCCTGATCAGGGATTGGGCTTCCAGCGGCTTAGAGAGGTCTATGAAGGCGCGGGGGTCGAGTGGTTGGTGACTCCTTGCAAGGGAGTGGGCCTCGAGTATTTGGTCGGGTGGAGAGTTCGTGATTGACGGCGACTTGGAGGAGATGCGCACAATCTCCAATGGTGTGATGTTCGGTGTCGGTGTCAATTTCACTGTTGGTGTCTTGGGAGCCGAGGCGGAGCTCGTGGTCGGGTTCGATGTCGATCTTACTGCGGTCGAGCTCGTGGTCGGGTTCGAGCTCGTGGGTTGCCCAGATTGGTCGGAGGGTCGGTGCACAGACTTGGGTTTCTTTATGCTGGCGGTGCTCGTCGGATCCACGTGGGCGGACTCGGAGCGGTGACGCTTTTTGGTGCCGTCCGACTTTGTGGTGTGTTTACCGGACTTAGGCTTGCAGGGACCTTGAGCCACGGAAGCTGCCGGCTGCGCCGTTCCCACGTGGAGTGGGGAAGATGGCGGAAGCTGGTGTTGCGCGCCATGCGGTCGGAGGGAGGCTTCCATTAGATGGCTCCGGAGTCTCGCGGCGCGATTCTTGCGGGCCTGTTTGCCGAACTGGCTACAGTGGACGCAGGAATCCGTGTGGTGGGTCTCCCCAAGGCAGAAAAGGCAGAGGGAGTGCCCGTCAGACGATGGGATCTTGGCGGAGCAGTGCGTGCAGCGTTTGAAAGTGATCTTGTCCCTTCCTTCCATCCGCTCGCGGGGAGGGGGGGGGTGAGGGAGAAAGTCCGAAAGATAGTGAGGGAGGTTTTTTTTTTTTTTTTTTATACGATACCAGGTGAAGATGAAAGACTGAAGTTGGAGATTTGAAGAAAGAAGTAGGTTCGCTGGAGATTGCAATGAGGAAGTTGGAGATCAACGAGGTAGGTGCGATCGGGTCAGCGGTAAGGAAGAAACTGAGTGGCTAGACGCCTCCCCCCTCGTCCACGCATGCGCAAACGGTGGCTCCGCCCCGGGACGAGGGGGAGGCGCGCCAGATCTACGATCAAGATTGCTTTGAACTCTCCGAGGTCAGGGCCATTCCGGAGGAATACCCATATGTGTGAATGCACAGAGACCACGAAGAAGATCCCACTGTTCTAAAATCATGCATCTCACCAGGGCAAGGAGGGGGCAGCAGGAAGCCAGCTGTTCTGACTTGAGTTTTGAAATTGTTTTCTCAGGCTAATGCCTGGCTGGCATTCATCTTGGTCCATTTTGGCCCAAGCAGTACCCTGCACTAAGATATTGGGTTGATACATGGAGAGGTGTTTCTGCTCTATAAATGATAAACTATCCCTCTGCAAGAGGACTGTCTGACTGCTAACATACACACAGCTGCTTCCTTTACCCACTTTAGCCTCACAAGGTCACCCTGCGAGTTCCATGACTGAACAGAAACATCTTTTGTGCTGCTAATACAATGGTCTTTCTAGGCTCCAGCACTACAGCACAAGGGCTATACCCTCTTCTGTGCTGTTAGTATGATGAAGCCCAGTACCTTTGTAACTCAGAGGGTGCAAACTTCCTGTTTTGCATTTTGAAAAACTATCATTTTACAAAGGGTTTTTAAAGTTTAATCATCATGTGACACTATAGTTCTGGAATATTTTTAATGAGGATTTCCTAAGCACCATCATCAATGATGTCACGATTTATTTTGTCAAGTGTTTGTTTTGTTTCCTATGCCACGGCATTGCCTGTTCCTGTTACTTAGATCTTCACTCCTTTCAGGGATAGGATTCATGGCTGACCCCAGCCTCCTCCACATCATCAGGGTTTTTGGTAGAAAAAGCCCAGCAGGAACTGATTTGCATATCAGGCCACCACACCCCTGACACCAAGCCAGCTGGAACTGGGTGTTCCTGCTCAAAAAAGCTATCATCATCATCATCATCCAGGGTTTTTTTGTAGTAGGAACTCCTTTGCATATTAAACTACACTCCCCTGATGTAGCCAATCCTCCTGGAGCTTACAGTAGCTGTGTACTAAGAGCCAGCTGGCTTTGTTCTGTATGTGCTAGCAAAGTTACAGAGTTATACAGAGCCACTTGTTAGTTTCAAAATGAATAGATAGCTCTTTATGAAGATGTGGAGATGGCAAAGATGGAGAGCAACATGCTCCTTCTGTGTGTGTGTTTGTGTATGTGTGAGAGAGAGAGAGAGAGGGAGGGAGGGAGGGAAGGAGGGCATTCCCTGAAAGTACCAGTGTGTACTTAGATCTTTTGATGCTGGCTTTCACCTGTATGCTGTATTTACTGTAATTTTAGTTTGTATCAGAGGAAATAGAAAGGAAATGGGTTAAAATCATTAGCTAATGGAAATATAGGATCCTTTGCTGTCTGTGTTAAGATGAAGTTCAGTTATATTCTCTTTATCAAGTATTAACTGGATTCCAAATCTGAACCACTGATCAATTCATGCATAACAGAGGCAAACCCACATTTGCCAACAAGTATGTCCTCAACAAGAAACTGGAATAAATCATGTCTCTGTGATAAACGTCCATGATGCGTTGACAAACTTGTGACACACTGATATACATCTGCTACATTCTTCAGAGTACAGAGAAAATGTTTTGCATGAAGTAACCCTCAATACCTTGTTAGAACAGTAACAGGAAAAACTGATTAAAACCATCATTTTCTCATCTAATATAGTTTACTCACCAAGTATGGCTTCTAGGTAACCAGTTTTCTTTACCAACTTTTTCAATACAAAACTTTTGGGGTCCATTACTCCCTATAATAAAAAAAAATCAGATTTAAGATATTATACCAAAATGAAAACTGCATCAGGTTGCCCACAATAGGATTCATATTGTAAACACAGCACCTGAGGATGAATATTCAGGTCTCATTAAACTGTATCCACAGAAAAGCTTCTTGATTTCTGTTAGAAAGTCAGGTGCAGACATACTACATTCATTACACTAGCAGGCACTGACTGCACTATTTAAGCCACCAAGTCCTTTCCAGAAAGGAGCTGGTATTGCCATCATAGAGACATGTGGCAAAACAGTTATTATAGCAAGGACAATACAGGGAATGACTAATGTACCATCCTAAGCCACTCCACATAATTACACTGGCATTAAGTACTCCACAATGGGCACAATTCCAAAAGGGTAGCCATGTTAGTCTGTTGCAGCAAAAACAAGCCAGAGTGGCACCTTAAAGACTACTGCAGATTTTATCATATCCTTTACTATACCAACAGACTTCTAATTATCAGGCAGCAGCCTTTAATAACAGAAATACAACAGAAAGCATGAGAGGACAGACTTGCTTAATGAGCAAAATACATGAAATTGCTGCACTGCATCAATGCAAAGCAATTTAGCTTTGTGTTGGTGGTAATACACACATGGGCCTTTCTAGAGCTTAAGAGAGGAAGCAACAAGGGGTCACTTTCAGAATTTAACAGGCAGCAGTGGAGGGGATACATTTTCAGCGCTGATCAAAAGCAAGCATCTTGTTGGAAGTTCTATCAGCAGTATTCCTTGTATTAAAGTTGATGGAAGCAGAAACACTACACTTCTGGAGCTCTATATCCAGTCCCAGGATACTGAACTGGACTGTTTCTAAACTGAAACAGTCAAGCAAGGCAAAAAAGACAGACCAGTTCTGACAGTTTTCTTGCACCTCAGTCTGACCCACTCTATTCAACAAAGTAAGGACAATAAAACAACCCTTGATAGTAAGGACAATAAAACAACCCACTTCAAAGTACAAAGGGAACAATTCTGAAGCACGCAACTGTTGCACAAACTGCTGTGCTGAACTCTGGAGGAACTTTTCAAGGTTTTTAGATGCTAATTTGTAATTTTAGAATGTTGTGGTTTTAATTGTTATAGACATATGACGGAACCTGCCCTGAGCCTGCTTGCAGGAAGCACAGGATACAAACAAACAAACAAACTAATCCCAGCTATCTGCAGATCAACAGAAACATGCAGGCTGTGGTTCCTCAAAATTATGAAACTGCCTTCCATTATAGAAATAAAGCACATTTAACTTGCTAAATGCTTTTGGTCACAACAGCCTTAAAACTCTTAATCTCATTCAAAGGACAGGAGATAGAGGCAGGTGGACATGTGCCAAAATATCCCACTATCTCTGAACTACAGGGATTTGAACCCAGATCCCAAAGACAGCAGGTACACTGGCTCTCAAGCATTTCATACAAATAATTTTGCATACCCATGAGATCAGCAAATCCTCCAACCGGTAATCGGCATGTTCCAGTAACGAACTGTAGCAGTCTCATTCTCTTCTCATTATCTATTTCCTTCACAAACTGAAAGAGAATGCATTTAAAAAAAACCTGTAAGTAAACACATTCTGTCCCTAGTGCCTCTGAATGGGCACATGCAAGCAAGTGCTATGAAAGAAGCTCAATCAAGAGTTACTTGTTTTCAACTGCATTAGTGCAGGCTTCTTTTAAAAAAGAGAGAGAGATATAGCCAGGAGGTACTTAGTTTTCCCATGTTCATTTTAATAAATGCTAAATATGAGAATAGAAGATCATGAACTTAAGCATTACATGGCAGTAGATCAGAACTGTCAACCTTCTGCTAAAGTAACTTCAATCATAAAAATGGACAAGTTAAAATGTATTATTACTAATTTTTGCCACTTTGGTTGCAGTTTCAAATGGGCTGTGGGAAGTGCAGAGATGGGGGCAGAAAAGGCAATTGGAAAGAACTGGGGGCATCTATTAAGGAAGTCTCCTTGAAATCATTGTCTGGATAGGATTTTGAAGAACACAATACCAGTGAGATCTGATGTATCTCACTATAATGTGCCCCAAAGATGTATAAGCGAAAAAAATTAAGAAATTCTGCATAGGAAGAAAGCATTTTTCAAAGACTGGCCATGTCTTAACTGTGTAACCTAGTTATTCTGTATCTCTTTGTTTTTCACTGCAATACCGGCTACAGAAAAGTTCAGATTCCTGTGTACCTTAATCGAGTAAGAAATAAGTAACTATAAAGCAGTAGCCATATTAACAATACTTCAAAACAATTTTTTTTTCAAAGGATATTTTGCTTTGGTGATTATCTGTCAACCATTATTATGATTTTTACTCTGATCACCTAAAACCTATTTGGCTGGATCATACAGCCAAAGAATGCCACCCTTATCCCAATATTAAATTGCTTAAATACTTGTAGTATCCCCTCACATCATTCTGAAGGGGAAGCCACTACAGTTCCCATTTTACAGACTGACAGTAGAGGCTGAAAGATTGTGATGCACACAAGATCACCCAGGAAGGCATATAGATTGGAAAAGGAATGAACTTGCCTAGGGCCAACCCCCATCAACAACAGGCCATATTGTTGTGACACTAACTGAACAGCAGGTAGTACAGTCTGATGATCGCTTGTAATTCGGATTTAAAAGGATAATATTTTGGCAACTTTTTCAAACAAGAACCAGGAGGAAGGGGGTCAACAGTTCTACAAAGAAGACCCAGTAGTAAAGTTTTGGTGCTAACAACAATTGTATACGAATCTTCCATGTTAAAGCAATACAAACCTGCCAAAACCACACAATTTGTTTGCTTGTTCTGGTGTAATGCCGGTAGATGGTATGCCTTTGCCAGTCAGTTAAGTCAATCTCCTGCATACCACACAAAAGGACCTTTGTAAACAGAAAGGCAAACATCAGTTAGGAGTTGTGGTTAAGGAATGACACAATACCTGTCAGGATTATTTTTTTTTTTAAGAAGAGATAAAGCATTTAGGATTTATTTGTTCTTGTTTAAGTAAAGCTAATTTTGACCATCCAAGCACAAAACAGTTTGGATGAGTCTTATACATACCACAAGAACAGACCTAACTTAATACAAGCCTGTTTTTTTCCCCAGTTCAACAGTTTTATTGAAAAATAAATAGTTACAGAATTAAAACACATGGAATAGTGTTCAGAAAAAACAATAAGTGATCAAGTATTGACAATTAATGAAATGCCGATAATGATAATTCAGTACTATCTAAATGTACATCACGCCCAGACACAAACTCCTTGCCCAATGCATAATTCAAGAAGGGCAACCATTTATCTAATAACGAATGCGATCCAGATTTTTTAACATTAACAATAGTATCAGCCAGCTTATCCAAAACAAAGTAGTCCCAAAGTTTAGTACGTCAAGTTGTCAAACTTGGTGGCTCAACTGCCTTCCACCCTATACCATGGTACATTTTTGCTGCTGTCAACATCAACATAATCCTTTTAGTGAATTATGAATTTTAAAATCTTCCCATATATTAAGAATATTATAGCATTGGAGAAAGTCCAGAAAAGGGCAACTAGAATGATTAAAGGGCTGGAACACTTTCCCTATGAAGAAAGGTTGAAACGCTTGGGACTCTTTAGCTTGGAGAAACGTCGACTGCGGGGTGGCATGATAGAGATTTACAAGATAATGCATGGGATGGAGAAAGTAGAGAAAGAAGTACTTTTCTCCCTTTCTCACAATACAAGAACTCGTGGGCATTCGATGAAATTGCTGAGCAGACAGGTTAAAACGGATAAAAGGAAGTACTTCTTCACCCGAAGGGTGATTAACATGTGGAATTCACTGCCACAGGAGGTGGCGGCGGCCACACGCATAGCCACCTTCAAGAGGGGTTTAGATAAAAATATGATGCAGAGGTCCATCAGTGGCTATTAGCCACAGTGTGTGTGTGAATGTGTGTGTGTGTGTGTGTGTGTGTGTATATAATTTTTTTGCCACTGTGTGACACAGAGTGTTGGACTGGATGGGCCATTGGCCTGATCTAACATGGTTTCTCTTATGTTCTTATGTTTAAGAACATAAGAGAAGTCATGTTGGATCAGGCCAATGGCCCATCTAGTCCAACACTCTGTGTCACACAGTGGCCAAAATTTTTTTTATATATAGATACACACACACTGTGGCTAATAGCCACTGATGGACCTCTGCTCCATATTTTTATCTAAACCACTCTTGAAGGTGGCTATGCTTGTGGCCGCCACCACCTCCTGTGGCAGTGAATTCCACATGTTAATCACCCTTTGGGTGAAGTACTTCCTTTTATCTGTTTTAACCTGTCCGCTCAGCAATTTCATCGAATACCCACGAGTTATTGTATTGTGAGAAACGGAGAAAAGTACCTCTTTCTCTACTTTCTCAATCTCATGCATTATCTTGTAAACCTGTATCATGTCACCCCGCAGTCGACGTTTCTCCAAGCTAAAGAGTCCCAAGTGTTTCAACCTTTCTTCATAGGGAAAGTGTTCCAGTCCTTCAATCATTCTAGTTGCCCTTTTCTGGACTTTCTCCAATGCTATAATATCCTTTTTGCGGTGTGGCGACCAGAACTGCACACAGTACTCCAAATGAGACCGCACCATCGATTTATACAGGGGCATTATGATACTGGCTGATTTGTTTTCAATTCCCTTCCTAATAATTCCCAGCATGGCGTTGGCCTTTTTTATTGCAAACGCACACTGTCTTGACATTTTTAGTGAGTTATCTACCACGACCCCAAGATCTCTCTCTTGGTCAGTCTCTGCCAGTTCACACCCCATCAACTTGTATTTGTAGCTGGGATTCTTGGCCCCAATGTGCATTACTTTGCACTTGGCCACACTGAACTGCATCTGCCACGTTGATGTCCACTCACCCAGCCTCAACAGGTCCCTTTGGAGTTCCTCACAATCCTCTCTGGTTCTCACTACCCTGAACAATTTAGTGTCATCCGCAAACTTCGCCAATTCACTGCTCACTCCCAACTCTAAATCATTTATGAACAAGTTAAAGAGCATGGGACCCAGTACCGAGCCCTGCGGCACCCCACTGCTTACCGTCCTCCATTGTGAAGACTGCCCATTTATACTCACTCTCTGCTTCCCATTACTCAGCCAGTTTTTGATCCACAAGAGGACCTGTCTACTCCATGACTCTCAAGCTTTCTAAGGAGCCTTTGATGAGGAACTTTATCAAAAGCTTTCTGGAAGTCAAGGTAAACAACATCTATAGGGTCTCCTTTGTCCACATGTTTGTTCACCCCCTCAAAGAAATGTAACAGGTTAGTGAGGCAAGATCTTCCCTTACAGAACCCATGCTGAGTCTTCCTCAATAACCCGTGTCCATCAATATGCCTACTCATTCTGTCCTTGATAATGCTTTCTACCAACTTTCCCAGCATTGAAGTCAGACTGACTGGCCTGTAATTTCCCGGATCTCCTCTGGAACCCTTTTTAAAGATGGGGGTGACATTTGCTACCTTCCAGTCCTCAGGAACGGAAGCAGATTTCAATGAAAGATCACAAAAAGCTCATGGGATAATGCAATACCTATTTTTTATTTCAGACAATATAGAGGCCCAAAACTTTTGCCCAACTCGGCAGGACCACCAATTATGGAAAAAGGACCTGGTTGAGGCAGCAGGCCAACCCAGTTGCAGCTGCCTTCTATACTTTGCATCTTTCCAGTGGATTTATATCAGGCAGCCACCATTTTTTAAATGTGCCTGCCCTTCAAATCTTACACCATAAATGTATCAAAAGCAAAGGCATGAAGATATCCAAATTAAATTATCTAAAGAAATGTAAGAGGAAATCTGGTCTTCCTCTAGTTTAACTTCTAATATATTTACTGTACGTTTCCAAGCAATAAAACTATTAACAGGATGGTACTTACCACCAACTATTTTACACAAAATAAACTCTTCAAATTCACAATATTGTTTGAAACAATGTGGCCAAATTGCAAGCTTTTTACATGGCTGGTGGTCTTGCCCTCTTACAAAAATTTTGATTCAAAGTGATCTCAGAGATTAACAAAATGCTCCAAGAAAATATCCCATTTAAACCGGAAGCAATTTTACTAGAGCACTGGAATAAATTAAATAAAGAGATTTAGAGAATACATATTGTATCTATTTTACTTTCCACAGCTAAAACTTTAAAAGCTTATAAATAGTTAGATAAATTCCAACTCCTCAGGCTTGGTTTAAAAAAATATGGGATTATTTTATGTTGACTAAATTAACATTTTCCTTTTCAAATGTAACACCAATGCAATATGAGAAGAAAGTTATTGAACCATGGTATCCTGTAGTAAATTATATGAAGGAACATGAAATCTTACCAAATAATGTTTTATATGAAAAATGATATATCTTTAATGGATTAACATAAACAAATAATCAAACTGAAGTAGAGTATGTTATTTAATGGTATATTGCTTTGTATTTGTTTGTTGATACTGTTTGTTTTTTGTTGCATTTGAATTTGTTAAATTAAAAATTGTTAATAAAAAAAATTCCTATTTATTTTATTACTTTAGATTTTTATCCCGCCCTTTTCGCAAGTGGACTCAGGGTGGCTAGTGATCAGTTCAGATATCTATAATTACAATTTAAAACCAATAAAACATAATTTAAAAACATTTTATGGTGTTGATTTATATCTAAATAGCTTATATCTATATATTTTATGGTGCTGATTTATACCTAGCTCTAAATCTCTTTATTTAATTTATTCCAGTGCTCTAGTAAAGACAATCTTACCTCTAGTTCCTTGGCATCAAAGTACTGCAAGTACGTCTGTGGTAAAATCTCATTGAAGCCTTCAAAGAAAGCTTGGGTCTGTTCTTCAACACCTCGGGAAAGTCTCCATTCTGCTACTAGCCTACAGCAACAAAAGTCACAGTTATTCATTCAAAAACTGTTCCATCCATTTACACAGTCATATTTCTGTAATTAGTAGTATAATTCATTGAAACAGGATTGGATCCCACTGCACTGCTTTCCTTTGGCACAAGGATGCTTTCTTTTGCAACAGGATCTTCAGTCAGCAGAAGAGCATCATGCATCTTTGTGTCAGAAGAAAGCATCACTGCTAGTTGAATGTATCTGCTACTGGCAGCACCAGTGGCACAAAGAGCTCCAGCAGGTAACTTTAAAGTTATAAATAAAATGGGTGATTATTAGAGGTTTGCCTGAGAATATCTTGCATATTTCTGAGAATTACCAGACAGATCTTAAAACAGAAGAGAGGCAGGAACAGAATGCTCCCACAACACAGTTGTTTGTCAGGCTTCTATTGCAGTCTCTTTAAAGTTTAAAGGGACTGCAGAAGACAGCCTGAGGATCAGCTGTGTCGGTAGGGAGCAGACTCTTCCTGCTGACTCGGTTTAGAGCTGGCTTCTCCTGCAGCTGGGTTTAAAGCAGGCTGCAGAAGAAGCCAGCCCCAGGATCTGCTGTGCTGCTGGGAGCAGATTGCTCCCCACAGGCTGGCTTGGTTTTGCATGGCTTCTCCTGCAGCCTGGTTTAAATTAGACTGCAGGAAAAACAAGACCAAAATCTTCTGTGCTGCTGGGAGCAATGTGCTCTCTGTGGCACAGCAGCTCCTGGGCTCACTTCTTCATACTGGATGAAGATTCTGGGCCAGCTTCTTCTACAGCACAGTTTAAACTGAGCTGCAGGAGACATCAAGCCAGCCCCAGTTTTTGAAAATAGTATTTTTCTTCTAGGGTCTACTGGACCCCCAAAATTCAGGATTTTTGAAAAACTCCCAGATCCAAATGTCATACTGGAATTGGGATCTGGGATTTTTTGCAATAACCACAATTTTGGGGGGATCCAATAGACCCCAGAAGAAAATTATCAGTTTAAAAAAAATTGCACACCCCTAGTAATTATTCACACTGTTCCATGTAGGGGTCTAGAATAAAAGGTCCTTCAGGAAAGACTTCTGGAATTGATGGCCTCCTAACTTTCATTCATTTCTATGATTTCAAACATCTGTTGCTTTCTCCAGTGTAAAAGTTGGCTAAATTCTGCATTATCTCTCTATTTTCAGGGAAAAGGGCATTTTGGATCTCATGCAATCATGCATATAAGCAAGATGGAACTTTCCAAAGTGCTCATATACTGGGAAACAAGTGCTGTTGTTACAGCAGTCAGAAGATGCAATTATCTTTAGTAATATCAAGGAAGGCTGAAATACACATTCAAGGTTTTAAGGATGGAAGAATAGTGTGAGTTACTGAGATATTTGTTCTGTACCAACTGAGAATTAAACTCTGCTACATTGTATACTTCTTTAAAGTAAAGGGCTAATGCAAAGTAATCTACAGGCCACATGGGTGTAGTCAGTCATGCAATTTCAGCCAAAACCTGTTGGAATTGTTCCGTTTTAGAATCTGCAGCCTAGTAATCAACTACTCACTGTATCTGAGTGACATCCCAGCATTTACTGCAAGCATTCAGGATCAGCACCTTAAACAAAAAGCCTTAACATTCTAAGGTGAGAGCCCTTTGGCTCTTAGCTCATGGCTCCAAGCTGATGCCTTTGGGCAAATTGGATACTGTTATTTCTTGTTTGTTTATTTATATTGTAATTTTCTTTTTGCGGTTGTGAGCTGCTTTGAGTCTCTTCACAAAGAAAACCAAGCTTGAAATTTTTAAATAAGATGTAATAAAAAATTAACATTATACTAAAAACTGTACCTGGAAACCACCTTTGCACTTACCTAATATATTCTTCCTTGTTCTCCTCAGTAACCAAGATATTACTGCCATTGGGCTTCAAATCATGGCTCTTAATTTCACCTAAAATTTCTTTATCCACTGAGAAATACATTTCCAGACCGCATTCCTCAATATTGTTTTCCCTACAAGAAACAAAGAAGATACGTTGGATTCTAAATATCTTCTCTGTAAGATATCCACGTGCACTAGGAAATAAGCCTCGTTAATTTTAATGCCTGGTCAGAAACCACTGTTTTTCAATTACAGGACTTAGATGTTTCACATTAGGTTAAACATTATTTAAATTTGTTTCTTCATCAACATGGGGAGGTAGAGGAGAATTCTACTGTGAGATTTCCCAATTTTAAAGTCAAATTTGCATCACTACACTTATCACAATGCTGAAGTCAGAAACAGTTCATGTAATTACTCTGGAGTCATTCTCTTCAATGTGCAGGCCTGCAGCTATGTGTATGCTGATGCTGCTAGTGGCATTTCCCCAAATCACAATATGATTTCTTTTATCACTTGTTATCATAGGAATTGTTGGCTATTACTCCACATGTTATAAGCAATCTGAGGTATGGCTCATATTTCTGTTTCACTACGATGGCATGCTTGATTCACAAGGTCTGTCTAAAATGTATTGGAAAAGGCCTCGTCTTCTACTTTAGTTTCTTAATGCTGTGGAAAGTATCCCACCCTCTCTCTTGCTCAGCAATATTCTCTATTCTGCATAAAGGAGGCTTGCAGAGTTGGTATTTCCAACAAGTAAAATGTTTGCATGTGAAGCATACAGGAGTTTGTTTAAAATAAAAAAGAAATGTGATCCAGCATTCAAAGTAATAGCTTGAATAGTGCAGTGTACCACGCCGTAGATACTGCATTAATCATTCATACATTTCCTTCCATTCTTTCTGCACAGATGAATGAAGCAGTTCCTTCATCTGTTTTTAGCTGTACTTGAAATTTTAATGTATCTGACTTCTATGTGATGCAGTGTGACTACAAACAGAGTGTCAATCTGTATGTAGGATGGTATTACTTCAGTTATCAATATAAGATTTGTAGAAAGTAGTTTAATAAACTTTATTAAAGCACATAAAAATCAATTTGGCTTGGTTCAAATTATGAAGCGTCTACACTCATGCAATAATGTACCTTGGCAGAGATAGTATACAGGGCATTGGATCCATAGACTCCCTTTGGCTAAATGTGGAGCCTTCCTCCTGTGGGAGTTCCCTCGATCTAAATTTTTACAGTACAATAGAGCCAAAACTAATTTTATCCTGAAAATTCTTCTCTGTGTCAGATTGTGGCTATTATAACTGAAGGAACTGTTGGTCAAGTGATTTAACTGTATTTTGCTCAATATCAACGAAGCTGTCTAATAATAGTTAACAGTATTTGATAACTGACATGTAACTGCATTTGATGTTAGTAGTTTGTATATGATGCAGCACAAAATTAAAAAGGTGCATACAGCACCCAGATTTTGAGACAAAGTTGCTTATGAAAATGCAAATTCAAATGCAAACAGTGCAATTAGAACATTGATAAATATCAAACATTAGTTTCTGCTTCAATCCATGAGCAACACAGAGAAAATGTTTGCTTGAGAAAACATACACTAATAAATTTCTGAAAAGTTCCAAAGAAATTAGTCAGACACTCACTTTACCCAGATGAGTGAGTTGTAAAACTCTGGATCTATGGATTCTAAATCTTTTAGACCCACTGGCTTGTTGAGGATACGTTTGTAAAATGGTAGAGAAAAACCAGTGTCTATAAATTTTCCATGGAACAATGCCTGCAAAAGATAGAAACCAGTATCATAGTTTATATAGCAGTCTCACTGTACACAAGACTTTATCCATACAATCCCACAACCAGAAAATGCCAAATGATGGGACAAAGTTTGTCTAAATGCATTAAAAAAAAAATCTCCCCAAACCCACTAGCTGTTGTTAGGTAACTTTGCTGCATTTACAGCTTTCTGGTGGTGAGGAGATGAAAGAAGCAACACAGAAAAGTATGGTGGTGTGATTCTACCCTCAGCGCATGCAGAGCAGGTTAGAAATTTCATTTGCACAGATTGTAAATAGAAGACAAAGACCCAATCATAGTGAAGTCATCTGTCTGAGCTACAATCTGAATCCACTTCTAGCCAACATTCTCCATACTGGTTTCATGCAATGAAGGTCTATTTAAGACCCTCTGCTTCTATATACATATTTGATAAAACATGACAGATGTTATTTGATTTATGTTTACACCCCATCAGTCCAAAACTAGAAGTGATGCACAGCAATTTAAAATGTAGAAAATATATTCCAAAAATGCATGTGATTGTCACATTTAAAGGTGGGAGGAATAGAAGTAAAAGCTTGCTACTTGTTGCAAAGGACTTGCACAGATGCACAAGAAAAAAAAGAGAAAAGGGTTCATGCTAAGAGGGCTTACAGTCTCCCACACAGATATGAAAAACTTTTGCCTCAGGATTAGAAATAAGAGAATGACTTGGACCACTCTGCAGTTCCTCAAGCTCCTCAGCCATGATTCTCATAAACCCCACAACCAGCTCTGAACTCACCATGGCAATAAATCTGCCAATAAAGCGGAAGTATTTCAGGTGGTCTGGATTGATGTAAGATGCGGGGTTTATCTGTAGGCAGTAGTTATCCTTCCCTGCATATTCAAACAGGCAATACATTGGATTCAGCACTTCATGCGACAACAGAAAGAACCATTCCCTGGAACCACACAAAGAACTCACGGTCAACACCACAAAAAACAAATAAGTTTAGACGCTGCTCAGAGAGCACAACACAACTGGTTTTCTACAGCTACAATCTCTGCTCAGAATGAGATTACCCTGGGCTTCAGTTGTAGTTAATTACTTATTTGCATATGACTGGTTAAAGCATTGGTATGAATTATTGCTCTTTCCTTGAAAAAACTAATTCTTTCATCCCATGTATATCTCATAGTTATTGCTAAACCACCACTGAGCAAAACTCCTAAATTTAGATTAGATGGATTGGATCTAGCACAAGACTTCACAAAAGGTAAGGGATACAGTGGATCTTACTCTGCCTTTCTTGAGAAAGCCAGCAGTTTGTCCTGAACCTCCTGAGAATTAGAAGTGCCTCACAAACAAAATGTACCATAGGAAGGGGCACTGCAACACCGAGGAAGGATCATGTAAACATTGCCTTTTACAACCCATGGCTTCCATCAGCACAAGCAGAAAAGAGAGCTGAATATATCAAATGCACCCTTTGAACACTGCAGAGCCACGTCCTGTAGCACATTTTGTTTGCAAGACTCCCCTCAATCTTCAGAAAGGAGTTGCAAGACAAACTGCAGGTTGTTTGGTAAAGATGTGGAAAGAGCCTCTATGGCAACATTTTCTATGAACTATTCCACTGTACTTCTGCCACTCCGCTAGGTTTCCAGTTTTTAAGTATTACATATGTGATATCATTCAGTGTTTTAGCTTTAAAACTGAAGAGCATACTGACTGATGGCATCTGGATTTAGAGACTTTACAAACACGATGGCCAGAGAAGACAACAGCATTTTAAAAGTTCTGTACTTGCAATACCAAGTATGGAACAAAAAATGATGCTTGTTTTGAATGCTTTTAAGTACTACATTTGAGGACTGGTATTAGAGATCATTAAACATCCTTTTTGCTACCTCAGCTGAAGAATCACATATTTGTACCTTACAATTTAGTCCCATTTGGCTGTTGCACACCTCCATTTATCAGATACTAGCCTGAAACCTGTGCTTTGCTACGGCATTTAACTACCTTTAACAATTTTTGTTTGTTTTAGGTAGGTAGGAAGGGTGTTTTGTTTTTGAAAGATTTATAAACTCAATCACCATACCGACTTATGAAAAATGCCTATTCTGGTTTAGAGCTGACTTCCGCTTTTGGACTGCACTACAACCCTGTGAGGAAGGTTATGCTGAAAGTCTATGAGTGGTCTGAAATCACAGTGTGGACCAAAGCAGGAGGGAAGCAACCTCAGCAGGGTATAATGACACAGAGTCCAGCCTGCAAAGCAGCCATTTTCTCCAGGAGAGCTGATCTCTGCCATCTGGAAAGCAGTTGTAATTCTGAGTGACCTCCAACCTT
Organism: Heteronotia binoei; assembly: GCF_032191835.1. Classification (NCBI taxonomy): domain Eukaryota; kingdom Metazoa; phylum Chordata; class Lepidosauria; order Squamata; family Gekkonidae; genus Heteronotia; species Heteronotia binoei. The sequence continues at coordinate 52,550,187 of NC_083224.1, forward strand.
CACCTGGAGAGTGGCAACAATAGTTTCCCAGTAGGAAGTGGCTGGTTTGGAGGGTGCAGTTTATGACACTGTATCTGTCTGAGGCCCCACCCCTCCTCAAACCCTACCCTCTCCATTCTCCACCTCTCAAATCCCCAGAAATTTCCCAACTTGGAGTTGGCAACCCTATCTCCTTTCCAGCCAACTCTCAACCAGCCAACCACAGAATGAACACACTCCCTGAATTTTGGGTTTCCAGGTCCAGGGGTTTGGGCTGGGCATTGATGAGTCAGCAAAGACACCTGTTCAACTGTCTGTAGTCTCTATTAAATGATTTTGACCTCAGACTACAGAGCTCCACAGCTGACCAATCAGAGAGATGGATGTGGAAGCAGGCAGCAGCCTGCCAATCACACAGCACAGCTTTACCCCTATACGAAAACACATTTTACCCCTTTTCACTCCCTTAGGGGTGGAATTTCTAAAAATCCTTTCTTAGTGGGAACTTAACATAAGAGAAGCCATGCTAGATCAGGCCAATGGCCCATCCAGTCCAACACCCTGTGTCACACAGTGGCCAAAAAACCCCAGGTGCCATCAGGAGGCCCATCCTGGATAGAATGCACTCCCTGAATTTTGGGTATCTAGGTCCAGGGCTGGGCGTTGATGAGACAGTCAGGACACTTGCTTTTATATAGATAGATAGAAGGAATAAGAGAACATTCTGGTTATGTATGTCTAGGATGGTTGCAAAGTCATGTACATACAAGTACCTACAGCTCTACATTCAAAACTTTTTCCTTTGTATCTACTGGCCTATCAGGAACAAAATTATACAGAATTTTTTTTTAAATTTAAAAATTATTTTTCTAATAAGGTGCATGTGGGGTGGAAGGTCAAAGCTGTGAAACATACAACCTGACATGTTTTCTAAAAAGCCTTGCTACCTAGTACTTTGGGGTTTCAGAGAATAGCAGAATAGCAGAGAATGGTCTGCAGAAGAACTAGATTCCATTCCAGTAGTATTCTGGAGACCAACAAGATTTTCAGAGTATCTGATAAAGGGAACTTTGACTTTCAAAAGCTCATACCCTAAAAATCTTGTTGGTTCAGGTGCTACTGGACTCAATTATTTCTGGGTGTGTGTTTTATGAAATAAGGAATCCTTACCGTGCGACACCACCATAATCTAATCCTTCCTCTCCAGGGAAGATGACCCACAAGCGCCTTCGTAAGTCCTGAGGGCTGAGACTCATTATCTTAGTAGGGAAAAGTCAGGTAATTAATATTTTCACAATTGTCAGATTGAAAGAAATTAAGGATACATCTGCCCACAAATCTCCAATTTCCTTCACTATGTTTTCCCTTGGAATTAAGCCCAAATAAATGATAACCATAAAAATTAAGCTTGTTATTCCTGTTTGGTCCTTGAATCTGTTAAACATCTCCATTATGCTGTATGCTAATTTACTGTTCATATGTATGGACTGGTAATTTCCATTTCATTGTATCTGAAGAAGTGTGCATACACACAAAAGCTTAAATCTTGAATAAAATTTTGTTGGTCTTAAAAGGTGCCACTGAATTCAAACTTTGAAAGGAATTTGGTTATTGTGCCACCTTGCAGTTCTTAACATTCCCAACCATATAAGCTAATAATATGAAAACAGCTGTTTTATTTGTTTTACTCATTCTTTCTGGAACATGATACACCTAAGGGGGAGACTATGAAGTTGCTCCCTGCCATTATCTCTTTGAGCAATTTGTTTGAAGAGTGGACTGGAAGTAAAAGCAAGGAACTAGTGATCAGGCAGAGTAAGTTGAGGGTCAAACAAAAGTTAACTGCAGATACCTTCCCTGCATAGTTTCACAATAAGTACTCAAGCACAGTTCATTACCTGTTGAAAGGAGTCTTCAAACAATGTTTTCCTGCTGACTGTGATTTTTATGTGCTGGGGCACAGCCAGTTGCTGAAATGCAAGAAACAGGTTTAAACACACACGTAAGACATTCAGGCGCACACAGCAGGAATTATGGGAACAGCATACCACTTCGGAAGATGGTGGAAGACAGGAGGGCCTGGCGTGACTTTGTTCATGGAGTCGCAAAGAGTCGGAATCGACTGTGCGACTGAACAACAACAAAATACCACAAATAGAAACAGTTGATTTATGAAGCATAATCAGCTTTTTAACAAAGATGCCATTAGGTAATTTTGGACTGTCGATTTATGGTTGGTACAGCCCCCTTTAGATGGTATTACATACTAAAACACAAAGCACAGACCAGAATTCAAAAAGCTCATTTCATCCTTTCCTCTTCACAGACAGACAGGCAGAAGCAAGTTCTACTGTGCATAACAGAGCTTGCCAACCACAGCCTGTATTTAGGCTCCCTGCTAAGCTTGTACGTTAGGAGTCTGCTCTTCTGGCCCAAAATCTGGCCCCCAAGGCACCACCAATCTTTGATTTATTTATATGTAGGCACCTCAAAGCTGCTTCACACATATAGTGTCGTTTAAGATGGAAGAGAGAGAGGGAGGGGGAGAGGCAACTCTTCTTCTCATATTAAGGGTTCACTATGAAAACAAGAGTTAAGAGTTCAGTTCCATATCTCAAGCTATAACTGTTTTGAACTCTTATAGAAAACTGTAAGTCCTAGACAGCAAGCAACGTCAGGGGGAAAGCCCACATCTTTGTGCCTTGCTTGCTGGCCTTCTACGGCAACTGGCTTGCTACTGTGTGAAACAAGTTGCTGGACTAGATCAGTCCGATCCAGCAGGGCTCTTCTTATATTAGTGTTAGTTTTACACCATCAGTTGAACATGAAGAAATACCTGCTATACTGTTTTTTACTCTTGCTCTTTAACAGGGAAATAAATTGGAATTTTTAAAAAAGCTTGTTTGCAATTTGTTCCTAGTCAATTGGATGAAAATAGTAATGAGGATGAAAAATGTGCAATTCAAGCAGAAGTCTTAACAAATTTTATCTTGCAAGTGCTGCAGGGCTTTTTTTCCGTAGTTGTAGACTTCTGTTGAAAGGATAAAGAGATAACATTACTTGTTTGGATAGTCATCCAGCAAAGTATTTTGCTGATGTAATTAATACCTTTCATCTATCAAAATCTTGCTCAGAATTTGCACATAAGATACACTTTAAAACAAAAAACCATTTTATTTGGTAGCAAATTATTCTAAAATTTGATTTTTGTGATAACTGTTGATAGAGGAAACAAGAGGGAAGAGGTTATATTTTCTTATGCCCTTGCCTTCGCTGGTGATCTGTGAGCAGCTACTATTACAAAAACCACTTTGTTCCTGGAGCAGAGGGTCCCCCTGGCATCAACAATCATGTGTGTTATGTTACATAACATATTTCTCATAACCCTTACCCTAAGATTACAGTAAAGATGCTGCTTGGGTGCTATTAAGATGTTGTACTTTTATAAATGTATTTCCAGAATAAAAGTTACCTGACACCAAAACCGGAAATACTGGACTTTTGCTTTGAAATCACGGACATAGGCTATCTGAGGTCCATTGTCTCTGAAAATAAAAAGCGAAATTACATCTGTGGAACACAACTGTGCCACATACATCAGCTTCACCATTTACCAGAGTGCTTCGCTTAAGTTAATTAGCTAGCTGTTGTAAAACTGGAAAGCATCATTGTAAGAAGAATATTTACATACATACATCTTGCAATGCAAGCAACATTTTTAAAGTTACAAAATAGCTCATTCAATCAGCATCTGGACAGATCCTCAGTTTTGAGAAACGTGAAGAAAATGTGGATCTTCCGACACACTAAACACAGTCCTCAGTTTCCCATTCTTCCTTGCAGTCAATAAATGGGTGCCTTTTAGACAGTAGCTTCAATCCAGCAGTGTGAAAGATTGGGAAAGAAGATGCTGCAACATTTAGCATTTAATTTTTATGATCTATAGTAGAAATTTTAATTTTTTACTTTCAGTGGCAGTATTTCAAACCTGTCAAAGTATGTACTTTATGTATTTTAAAGTGGCAATTACGTTAAGCAATGTTTGGCAAGTCATCTTAATGATGTGTATATGTATCAAAGGAATGCACAAACAGGTTGCATGATTTGGTGTTTTTTTTTAATTGTATCAGAAGAAACACCTTGTGAATGTAGAAAAATAATGGCAGAATTGTTTTCACTTGGCACAAGCAGAACAGCGAGGGATAATTTAAGCGCTTAATTTAGCAAGCATGGAGATCCGCCACGGGATCCAACCCACAGCTACACATCCTACCCACTGTCTTCAACAAAATGTGAAGCCTTCCTCTAACAAGTTAGAGAAAAAGCCACATAAACTGAAGGCAATCTCCTTAGGCTGGAAAAAAGTTCCAAATTTGGCTGAGCAAAGAAGTAGTAGGCTACATGCCCACCAACAGGGCCCAAATGCCCATGAGCAAGGAGAGCCCAAAATCTCCCACTAGAGCTACAACATCCATTGCATTCCATCTTGTTCCCAAGGGTCCTCTACCTAACAAGAACTGTTTTTTTTTTTTTTTGGTAGGCTAGAGTATGGTAGAAGTCAGAAAAGATTAATTCTGCAAGCAGCACTTTGCTTACAGTTCTTTGGATTGAATTTATTTTCATTTACTTTTTATTTGATTGTCTATTTTGATTTACAGATGCAGTCTAAAGGATATAACACAGTGCGCAGAAGGGAGATAGACCCTGAGGAAGCAGGGTTAAACTCAATTTGAAAAACAGCATTTCCAAGAAAATGAATATTTCACTTTTCTCACCTCTTAGACTAACCAATGCTACAGTTTATGTATAGGTAAATCAAAGCCCATTCATAACAAGGTTGAGGTGGTAGCTACCTAAGCATTTGTTAATGTTAATTTGGGTTAGTTTATCCATCAGTGTTTAAAATCGAGTCAATACAACTGTCTCAGAAACACTGCCGAATGTAACTGCCACTTTAAAATTATGAACTTGGACAGGTATGAAACAGTCACTGAAAATAAAAAAATTAAAATATCTACTATAAATCATACTAGAATCCCAGAGTGAATACAGAAGACCCCAACAGTAGCTTTGTTTTACTTAAAGAAAGCATACAAAGCCCTGACCTGAATAGCCCAGGCAAACCTGATCATGTCAGATCTTGGAAGCTAAGCAGGGTTGACTCTGGCAAGTACTTGGATGGGAGACCACCTTGGAATACCAGAAGGAGAGCAGAGGCAGGCTTTATTGAGCCATCTCTCTGAATCTCCTCTAGGCTTCCAGTAAGGGCCAATCACCAGAGGTCACCAAGACTTCCAGGTGCAGACACACACACACACACCCTCAAGAGAAAACTTACAGGGCAGACTTTCCAGTACGAGGATCTATATATGTTGTTGTTCTTCTGTTGTGATCAACAAAATATGGAATTCCATCCACAGTGAATCTCATCTCCCAGCCCTCTGGTAAAGGTTTCTCATTCAACTGTCTGCAGAAACAGATATAAAGATATGAATCCACATTATACATATTGTCGGCAAATAGTACAAAATACTTATTGATAGAATGCCAATTATGATTAAAAGATTAGTTATACCAAGAAGCAAAGAAGGTAAAACCAACATCACAAAGCAGAAAACTGTTTGCTAGCTTATGATTTCCCACCCTCAAGCCATCCCAAAGATGTTAATATACTTATTTAATCACGTGATTAGAATAGAAAATAAAAATTACACCAGACAGCCTAGTCAAAATAACATGGCTATTCAGGAGGTTCCACTATGCTCATCTTCTTCAATTTTTGTTTAGTTCTTGTACTACAGTCATTGTCTCTTTAACAGTCACAGATTAGTGGAGGGGGGGAGTGTGTGTTTTTGCTCTACAGAAGGAAAAGTGAATGGTTCCCAGATCACAGGGGTGGGTGGGACCCCAAAAGCTCTACCAAAGTTACTGGAATTATGTCCTCATGATCTTAGGGTCATGGATTTGGGGGAGCAGAGACAGGTGTGTGCAAAGTACCATGTTTGCCAGTTTCATGGATAAAAAAACTACAAATAGTTTACTAAAGTTTCCTGTGAGAAACTGCAGAATTCTACACCTAATAAACCAATTTCTACTCTCCATCTCTGGTGCCTATTTGGTGGGAAATGAGAGCTTTGGTAAAGTTCATGGCATACTGTCTTGAACTCCATACTAAAAAATCCATGGGCAAAATCTGCCATACAGGCATGGTTATCAAGAGGAAGGGACAAACTTGCTGATGCCCAAGTCATCTGGAGGGTCCTAGAAGCAGTGCTAAGCTACATTTAGCTGAAGCATCTCAATTTATTTTACTTCCAATGCAGCTCTGAACTGCAGCCACTAGGGAGCAGGGAACACAGAGCACAGTAAACAGCAGTAGCTCTGACTATCTCCAGGTCATACCTTTCTGTAAAGTTTACTACAAGGAGGAAAAATATCCTGATAAACTCATCAACCAAGACAGTATTTTGGCAAGACCAGACCAATCAGCACAGCTCGTGGTTGCTACAGTTACTGTAAAGACTGCAGCCTCCTAACAATACTGTTGTTTTCAGCAGCCTGTTTTCCTCTTCCTTTCCTTCCACCCAGCTCCATAGTTTTGTCTACTCAGTCACATCTTGTACAGGGATAGCCACGTATGCTGTAGAGAATAAAACAATTCTTCCTCTTTTTCACATTTTTCTTCCTTCATTTTGCTTTCCTCCTTTCATGATTGACCTTCATGTCTTTCCTTCCAAGGTGCAAATACGCACATTCTCTTTATTGATTTTATTATTTCTGAACACATTCCTGTTTTTTGCAAGAAGTTTGCATGACCGTTAATGATAGGATGTTTTGGGGATCATTAATTCATAGGGGTGCCATAAGTCAGAAGCAACTTGATGGCACTTCACACACACACACACGCCCCAATTGTAAAACTAGCTATCTCTTGTTTGCTACTACTGCTTATAGCTTGAACACACACAAATCCTATTTTAGTAATCAATGTTGACTTGGTTTTCCTTTTCTGCTAGGAAAAATGAAGAGGTTTAAAAATTAAAGAGAAAAATCTTACCCTTGATTTCTAGGATCTTCCCACTGTGTGATACGAGTATTATGGTTTACAAAATATACCCTGCCATTGCTGTCTGTTCTTTTTTCTGGCAGAAAATAAAGTAATGTTAGTAGTTCTTATAAACTGAAAAGTCAATTCAGCTGTACAAGTTGGACTCCTTAGGGTCTCCCTTTAAGTGTAAATTCAGTACAAGTCCATCAGGAACAATCTACACGTGGTATCTCCTCAATATTCAGTCTCAGAGAAATAATGTTCCCAACCCTCCTGATCATGGTTTGGAAGATCAGGAGTGTACATGTCAGGCTTACACACTCATTACTATCTTCTCTTTTTCCACTGTGGTTCCTTCCCAGCTAGCCATTACACATGACCCAGGCAAGCAGTGTTTGAGAAAAACCTAGCTAGTCTGGAAACTCAAATAGCAAACCATGATTCACAATTCCAGTTTACATACACATACAAGGAATGGTCCATCAAACTAAGGAATGCTTTACTATAACAGGCAGGAGCTCAAGCAGTCATCCTTTACAACACCTGCAACCTTATCTTTTTAGCTGAAGACTGCATGCAGAAGGTTCCATGTTCAATGCAGATGTTCTGCCATGGAATTAAAGCCCCTCCCTAGTTTTTAAGCAAGCTACTCAAACCGCACTTTCCCCAATTCACACATAAAGGAACTATAGTTTCCTGAAAATGAGGGAGGCAGGGGAGGAAGGAGGGGCACTGCCAAAGTACGGATATGTATAGTTAAGCCAAAATTGATTGCTATGTATCAGCAGAATCCAAATGTATTAATGGAAAGGCACATTGCAATTTAAGTTCTTTCCCTTCATCAATTGTCTTCTAGTACTCAAAAGAAAGCCTAGACTAGAAATTTCTTCAGACACAATTCACCATCCTCTTGTTGATTCTTGAGTCAAAATTCATTTTAAAAAACAGATCCGATGATTAATATTAGCAGTCCTCCTCTAAATTTATGAGGTAGTTGCCCCAATTTCTACTCCAACTGAGGAAACCTTATTAAAAGTTCAAAGGTGCTGCTCAGATTATTTCAGAATTTACAGTGTGATTTATCTATAAACTGCATATACTTTAAAATGGATCTTAGGAAACATCTGCATGTGTGGACGGACTGGCACAGGACTCCCCACAGAGCTATCTCTTCCCATCGGAGTGCATATATTTCCGCATGTCCAGCCGTTATTAATAATGAAACACATGCAACTCTTGTGTCCTCATCCAGCCACAATCCAGTCTGTCCTCACTATGGGCACAAGACAGCAAGGAGGAAGAAGATACAGGAGTCACACAGAGGACTCAATTTTTGAGTAATTCTCCGTATACTACTGTGCGTATCAGAAGGCGAGAGAACAGAGCTGTATATCAGTCCTTCCACAAAGGGATGATTGCGGGGATAGACTGCCCTATCTGGACTGAACCTCTCCTGGCAGAATGGGTACTTTCTTCCTATCTTTAGAAACATCTGCACTACCCAAAAAAGCTACTCTTGAAGGTCAGGGGACCCTTGAAAACAAATGTGGGTTGCAGCCTGAGTGGAAAACTTGAAAAAAACAAGTCCCTTCTTGGATATCTAGATGTACCTTCCATTTGTGGAAAGGCACCTTTGGATCCAACCTATTGCATTATTTATGTTTGGTAAGAATATACCAAAGATATTGATCTACAAAATCAGAAAGAAAAGAAATATGTTTGACATCAATTATCTCCTGTATCAGATTTCCTCAGGAGAATGAAGAAAATATTCTGTATTCCAGGGAAGAACAAGTACTTCAAGTGATCTTGAGGACCACCATAGGTCTACAGAGTGCAGGAGAAACTGTCTTACTGTTCTTGTCTGGACAGGAATCTGAACTTCTACAATTCTGCAACTAAAGTAATAAATGCATCCTGGTCTTATAAACTTACTATATAACAGGAGAAAAGTTCTTCTTTTCTTTATTTATTTTATTTACCTTAAATTTCTATCCCGCCCTCTCCGCAAGCGGACTCAGGGTGGCTGTCAATTTAGATATTTACATTTACAATTTAAAACCAATAAAATACAATTAAAACATTCTAAAAAAACATTCTATGGTGCTGTCTTTAATATAGGCAGATTCTTTTCCTGATGGAATTTTCTATGCTAAATATTACACTTTTTGCCGTAGCTGTAGATACATAGAACTTGTCAGATGAGGATGCAAAAAAGCCCTGAACTAATCAAACTAATCTGACACATTAAAAACAAAAAATTATTAAAATATTTATATCCCGTCTTTTTTCTTGGCTCAAGAAAAAATAGACTACAAGGTATAGGTATTTATACTATCTCTAGGTCACATGCAAACATTCATTGCTTAGATATTTCATAACTTGTTTTTAAGAAATCTTGTTTCATACTACATGTACTCTGGGACTTAACCAGCTAATTAGAAAAATGAACACAGATCGGCATTTTATTTTGTTTTTAATAAGAAATTTGTTTTAATTAAATGATCTTGAGGACCAGCACTCATAAAGAAAGTCCTTACCCCATCCATGCGGCAGGGGACCAAGAGGATCAAATTCTTTGTTCTGTGTGAAGTCTTGATTCTACAATCACAAGATGATCGGTTATAACAGCCATTGACTGGAAAATCTAAGATACCAACATTAGAAATCTCAAGAAGAGCAGATTTCCTCAGATTACTCATTTAGATTGTAGAAGTGAAATTATTTGTTTCAATATATGCAATGTTTAGCTAGAACAAAAGGCAGGATCCAATAGATTCATTCTAATAATGGTGGCACCTTCCTCAGGTGTAAGAATCCCTCCCACTGACTTAAGGGACTCTTTCGCTCTAAGCCAGTTGCATTAGAAGGGAGTGCAGGATTTTCAAGTTTTAACAAAGAAGAGTGAACGTTTTATATTTTTCCTATGATTTTAAGCTGTGAAAATAGCTTGGCTTTGATCAAGTTGATGAGTCACGTCCCTTGTGGGTGAGGCCCCACTCACACTATCTAGGGACCACACCCTGTGAGGAGATTTATTGAAATCTGCTGCTAGAAAGCACTAATAGATTGCTTAACTTGCAATTTTGAGTGAGAACAAGGTTCTCAGGCCAGAACATAATAAATCTCAAATTATATATTAAACTTTGACTATGGGAAGCTATTTTCAAAACTTATCTTGCTAATAACTGAAGTGCTTGTCTAAATTTGGCTTGTTTGGAACCAACACCACCAGTAATGTTTACTTGCAACTGAAAGCAGGAACCCATACATGGAAATATTTCTAGGTTCTTCAAGATATGAAGATACTTTGACTGACACAGTTGAAGGTATAAGTAAGATTGATTAACATTTTTACTTTGTATAAAGGTAGTTAAAACTTTCCATTAGTGGAACTGCTGCACTTAGATTTTACTCCACTTCTTTTTGGTTCAAGGATCTTAGCAGGTTTCTGCTTAGACTTTTAGGCCAAGGGCACAGACAGCATCATTGAACTGAAATCGCTTTCTCACCCACCTCTACCCCCCCAAATGGAACAAATTTCAATCCAGTCATCAGTGTTCTCACCCCATATATGAATCTCTGATTAAACTGTTGCATAGCTCCTTGAAGCTGGCTGCGCTGAAGCTGCCATTGTTCGTAATTCCGAACAGATTCCAAAGTTGGCCGCTGCCAGGTTGTCGTTCTGGTAAAGTGGTCAACGTAATAAATTCTTCCCATGTTGTCAACTCTGCGTTCCCAGCTAATAAATACAGACGAGATAGTCAAATGCATACACTGACCTCATAATACCTTATCAAAATGCACTACAATAGGAATGAAATAGGTGAGCTTGTACCACGTAAAACAGAGAGTAGCATAACAGCTCTGCAGTCTTGCTAGAAGAGTGAGGAGAAAGTGGTTCACTTTTAAGCACCATCTCTTTCTGTTACCCATTCTGCAGTTTTCATAATTTATTTTAATTTTGAGTTAACCTTCAGCAACTAAGTTCTGAATGAGTAATTAATATCTGCAGCCAGAATACTTATTTCACTATGCTGAAGAAAGGTAACATAAGTATTTTAATGCTCCAATCAAATTATTATTTGACCATCCCTTTTTAGGAATTCTTGGGAAGTGCCTAACATAGTAGCCCATCTTTTCAGCAGGATGGGCATTTTCTTGCACTTTGGAAGTGACGACCTATATTTAGACAACTTGCACGCCAATTCAACAGAGACCTGCCAGAAGCAGCTCACAAAGTAAAACACAGTAAATTGTAAAAACAGCATAAAATATTTATAATTAAAACATAAAACCACCCCTGGCTGTAGTATGTATTAACATGTATCAGAGCACATTTTGGAAAGGATGGGCTATAAATAGAAAATAATAAATAAATAAATATATCCACAAGGCTGCCCCCCGCAATGCCTTGGGGTGATTTTGGCTCTAGTTTTTGAGACAGGCAGCAGTAAACAGTGTAGCAGGCCTGCCTATGCTAGATCCATTCCTGTGGGTCCTCCTGCATCTTCTTGAGAGCATCATATGCCTCTGCTGCTGTGCAGCAATTGCCCATCCATTTACCAAAAAATTATAGCTAGATTTAAGATTCACCATACAAAAGGGCCGAATTCAGAAGTCCTGCTCCCCATCACCAAACAGTGGCATAAACCACATAAAAATAGAAAATTTTACACCCACATAAAAACAGAAAACAAAACATTTGTTAGAGTTTCTCAGCTCACTCAGTAACTCACCCTGGAGGAAGAGGCTCTGGCCTGTCCCATGTAGTTCTTTTTTCAACATGATCTACATAATACACTCGACCATGTTGGTCCACTCTTTGCTCCCAGCTAGAAATAGACAAAGAGTTATATATAACATTGTTCAAAACTATTCAACCCTGAATTCTTGCTATCACACAGATTTGCAACTGGTTCCTACACTGTATCTAATATTGAGACATCACCTATCTACATTTAACAGAAAGATACTGCCTAATATCACACTGATCATCATTTCTCAGCAGTCTTTCTAGCATTAATACTGCTGGAGATGCCATAAGGTATAGAGCTTTTTAAGCCACACAAATTAGAATTCTGCCCAACACTGCACTATACCATATTGCATTGAGACTAAGCATTTCAAGATCAAGACTCCATTCAACAAACTTCAGGCAGTAGCAGCCATGTTAGCTCACAAGAATTTTCATCCCACTTGCACCTATTTACTACAATACCCATTTTCCTCCGTATGCACACTCAAGCAGTACTGGAGCACTCCATCCAACTGTATTTGGATAGCAGGAACCATACCAGCTGCCTTGTTCTGACACTTTCATTGTTACAGAAGTTAGTTCCCAATGTTAGTGTATTCAGCAACATACAAAAGTTTTTGGTGGTGGCAGCAAATGAAGGCGAAGTCTTCAAAACTGTTATTACACTGTGTTGCATACAAGACTCTCGAAACATCCTGCTCATGCTGACTACCTACTACCAACTGTACCGTGTGCTACTCTTCTACAGTATTAAAAATGCACCTATTTTCATGCATCAAGTGCTGTACTTGATGGCTACAGGATGAGTAGCCAAACAGAACACTTTATCCAGATAGTTGCCTTGGGGGAAAAAACACCCACTGAGAAACACTGTAAGAGGTTTTTCATTAGACAACAAAATCTGATTAGAATGAAGTATGTATTATAAGATATAAAGAGCAGTGAATTCTTACCCTGGTGGAAGAGGACCTTGACTGACTGCATGATGTGGCTGCGACACAGGAGTTACAGGCTGAACTTGCCTGGATATTGGCGGTGTAGTCAAAGCACCTGATGCAGGTACAGTTGCTCCTGATGTTGCCACTTCCAAGTTTTGTTCTGCCCCAGCATTTGCAGTTGAGGTTGGCACCAATCCTATACCAACCCCTTCTGGTTCTGTGGATGCAGATGATGGCCCATTGGTACATGCTGCAAAACAACACAATGGGGGGGGGGGGTTATACTTCATACTGTTCCAATTGTAGTTGGACAAAATATGAATAGAGAAGCTTTTGAATATCTAATTGGAACAAAAAATGAAATAGTGAGATTTTTAAGCAAAGCAATTAATACATGAGGCAAAATGTTGTCTGGGTAATATCTCTGCAAACTTTCAAATTCACATTAAGCACTACGTAGAAAGTTACCACTACTACCATTTACATTCATAACTTTCAGATAAACAGATGGTTCGGTTTAGTTCTGCAGCTTCCACTCCAGGGACTCTGCACACCCAATTAGTTAAAACATGAAAGGGATTTCTTTTGCAGAAACATCCTTCCTCTCCTCTTGACCACAGAAGGACTGAAAAATTTTGAAAAAATATTCCATAGACCGCAGCTTCAGTAGGAGTAGACAAAAAGCTACATCTTCATTTTTTTGTGGTGAAAAACTTCCATAATTTAAGCATAACACAGTGAGTTTTCTCAGAGATGCTTCTAGGCTTTTCCTTTCAATAGAAGTCTTTAACTAAATGGTAGACAAAAATATTAGGTTTCATCAATGCAGGCCTGGCGCTAGGGTTCTGCTGCCCAAGGCAGAACCCTGCGCCCCCCCGGTGACTAATCATGCATGAGAAGCGAGCGCACTGCAATGATGTCACCTGGAAGTGATGTCATCACAACAGGGTGCGGCGTGCCCCCTGCCCAACAGCCCTGTCCTGCTTTATAATGAGCTGAGCAGGGGCTGCAGAGAAACAATATTCCCCCCACCCTGCGGCCCCTGCTAAGCTCCCTACAAAGCAGGACAGGGTTGCTGGATGCCTTCCCTTGCCCAGCATGCTCCAAGTTCGGAGGACGCTATGCAGGGGAAGCCACATTCTCCCTGGGCTTTGAGGGATCGTGGGATCTTCCCCAAACCCTTAAAAGAACACTGGGCACCTTCCCCTGCCCAGTGTGCTCTGAGTTCGGAGCACGCTGGGCAGGGGAAGTTGCATTCTTTCCTGACTTTGAGGGATCGGGGAGCTCCTCCGACCCACCTTTAGAGCCGAGAAAGGCTCAGGAATGACGTGAGCGGGGAGGGGGAACCTGCCCCCCACCCACACCTTTGTGGGAGCTGGCTACCTCAGGCCAGCGTCTAGTTTGCTGACTCCCATGTCTAGTTTGCTGACTCTAGTTTGCTGGTCCTGCATCAATGCTAAAGCATACTCATTATGATCTAAGCCACAGTACTACAAAAAAACCAATATTCAATAAATTAATTTCTTAAAATAATCTGTGGAAATGGATCAGATCCTTCAATGTAAGTGGAATATCTTTCACTATATTTGATACAGCTTTAACATAATAAAGTGGGGCGGTAACATAATAACCCTAAACTTGATTTTACAGGCAGCAGCTTTGAAAAAAAAAAATCCCATTGGTATACATACCAGATGGAGCAGAGGGCCTTCGTGGAGTGGGTGGAGGTGGTCGAGAAGGTCTTGGAGGTCTAGCAGGCTTAAAACCTCCATTTGCAATTAATGGACCATCACTGCCATTAGCTACCCTGCTTTCTTTAGATCCAGAAGTCTCACCATTTTCAGAACTGTGTGTGTTACTCCTAGAGAACAAACAAAGCAAAAAGCATTACAAAGACCCAAAGGCTGCAATGGTTCTGAGTGCTTTTGCCCACCCTTGGCTGGTGTGCCAGTTGCGCCCATTCCTGGCTCAGTGTGGTCTAGCCACAATGATCCTTGCCTGGTCTATCGCAATGCGCTCCACTCAGGTACAGTTGCTCCTGATGTTGCCACTTCCACGTTTTGTTCTGCCCCAGCATTTGCAGTTGAGGTTGGCACCAATCCCATACCAGCCCCTTCTGGTTCTGTGGATGTGTTTGGAGTGTTTGGAAGCTGCAGCTAGTGCAGAATGCTTCAGCTAGTCTGCATGTTGGAGCCAATTACTGGGAGCATATGACTGATATACAGCAATTACACCAGCCACTGTTCCACTCCCAAGTCCAATTCAAGATGCTGGTTTTGTCCTTTAAACCCCTACATGGCTCGGGACTGGGGTATCTGGAGGATCATCTTCTCCCAGACGTTCCCGCATAAGAATTATAATCACAGGGAGAGTCCTCCTGACTGTCCCACCAATTAAAGAAGCTCATGTGGTGGGCAGTTTTAGTGGCAGTGCCACTGTTATGAAACAATCTCCCCAAGGAGGTGTGCCAGTGCCTCCTTATTGTAATCTTCAAGAGGCAGCTGAGGACAATTTTATTTAGGAATGCATTTGACCAATTTTGTTTTTAGGCTTTTTAAAAACAACAACTGGCAGTCCTAATTGGAGTTTTTAAATTCTGACCTGTTATGTTGTTTTATTCATATTGCCTTTATTGTGTTTTTTATCATCGTCTTATTTATATTGTAAACTTCATTTCAGAAGCTAAATTCCTATGATCTGCAAGTGTAGCATGCTCATGGAAGCTGATCTCTTCCTTTTGCCTTCCCCCTGCCATCAGTACACCCCCAAACCTGCTAAAAAGCCAATGCCAGTGGGGGTCCAGGAAGCCTCACAAGCAAATGCCATGAGGCACCCTCACACTGAGGACAAACAGTCACATGAAATCACCTAACTTCCTTCCTTCCAGTGATGAAAGAAACAGGGTGGTGGAAGGGTAAAGAGGAAGATTTAACATTTCCCGTTCCTCACTGCAGCCCTCCATGCCTCTTTGGCGTTTTGTTCAGAAGGCTCCCCTGACCACCTGTTCTGAGAGCTAAGAGGGGAAGCAGGGAAATCTCTACAACTCTGACTGCCTTCCTCTTGCATCTCACAGGATCCTGCCCACAGCAATTAATGTTCAGCTATTTGCAATGCCCTTGGAAGCAAGACTTGCTATGATCCATCCAGAGAAGCAGGATGCTTGCAGATGGAATGCAAAAGATCCAGTGGTATTTGTTCTCCTGCATACAATCAAGACATTCTAAGTAGATATATGAGGTGTATATATCACTATCCTAGGCATAAAATGTAGGTGCAAATAAAGTTAAGTCTTTGTTTTCTGCTAAATAAATATTAATTGATCTACCACTAGATATTCAGATGAAGAAGTCATTTCATGTTTTGTAGTAATGACATTACAATATGTGAAAACTCTATATGAAATCTTTAGGTGGCATCCTTTATCTTCTACTGTACCTCAACCCACAGGTTCTTACAGAAGCTCAGTCACAATTCAAAAATGACTTATGTGGGAAAGAATTATATAGAGGTGTGCACAATGGTCCAGCAGTTTATTATATATTTAACTCTGAACTTAGCCCCAGAATGCAGATCCAAAGGTCGGGGGCGGGGAGGGGGGCTTTGGAAACACAATAAGGGGAGATGTTTCTGGAAACTTGGGGCAATTTTAAGAAAAATCTTGAATTCTAAAAAGTTTTAAATAGGGGTGGGGTATGTATTTTTTTTGCTGCACGTGCATGCATGCTTGCATTCCTGGAAGTCATGGTGACTTCCGGTGACCACTATTGGGGCAAGGACATTTCAGAGAGATGACTTGATTGCCTGCCTCTGCATTCTTGGTATTCCCTTGAGGTCTCCCTTCCAAGTACTTGCCAGGGTCGGCTCTGCTTAGATTCTGAGATCTGATGAGATTGAGCTAGCCTGGGCTATCCAGGTCAGGGCAGTTTTAAAGAGGTTTTTAAAATGCTACTATTTCATGAAATTACCTCATGAGACTTCAGCAGCTTTCTGAATTGCCTAGGCAGTAACAGATATCAGCGATTCCGTCTGCAGTGTCCTAACTAGTCCAAAATGACTACCACAATTTCATTTCAAAAGGGGGAAGCAGTGGCCTGGACAAGGAGGAGGTGGGGATGAAACTGAAGTGGAGAGGGGATGGTGGCTAGAAGGTGGGAAGGAAGCATAGGAGGGAAAACAGCAGAGGCAAGAGAAGTAGGCAGAAGGGAAGGAAGGAGGGAAAGTGAAGCTGCAGGGGCTGTGAGGACGAGGAAAGGAGGGAAAGCTGAGATAGCATAGGAAAAGGAACAGCGGGATGAGGATGAGGTTCATCCCTGCCATGAGTCCTCACAGGTCTTCCAGTTTTTCTATTGTACTGTACAGAACACAGGCAGAACATTAGCTCAATCAGCTACATAGGGTCAGGTCATACCATCTTCTCATAGCAAATAAAGCAAAAGCAAACATACACATGCCAGTAAAATGGAAAATGCTACAAAATGTATTCCTAAGAGAAGCCTGCTCCAACTTTTTTTCTTCAGGGATATGACGCAGGGCGTAGTAGAAAGAGCTGATGTAACTTGCTCCCATTCCAAGTAGTTTCCATGATTGCAGCCCCAGTATTGGGAACACCTCATTAAGCTAGTAATAGCTTTTGTGTAATGTTTGAATGAGTATCACTAGTATTAGTAACCATGGTTCTAGAAACCCTTAAGGAGACCAGTATATATTGCTTAATGCCTATACAAACAGGACTGCTACCAAATTATGCTATTCTAATAATTTTGCAATATATTTCACATGTTCTCACATACCTTTACAGTAAAATTAAAAAGGGCACTGTGGCAGAATTTTAGGGGAGATGAAGCCATTTTTGGCTTAAGTTCCTATAATTCAATTCTCTCTCACAGCCTGGCTGTGCCTATAGCCTGGCTATTGATGCCCACTGTCCCAGCACAAAGTTTACATATTAGGAGGCATTGGTACTAAAATTTAAGCCTAAACATATGTAATGCTTATCTCAAGGGCTCCTCAGCCATTACCCTTGTCTGAGGTTGCCTGGGGCTTTTTGACCCCACAAATGATAGACTAAATCTGGGCATGGCTCCATATGCCAATGAGGGGCAGGATCATATTTTCATCATATTCTTGACTAACTGGAAAGCTGTGCTTTGCTATGGTATTTAACTACCTTTAATCCAGTTATAATACTGAATTCTGAGTGACCTCTAGCCCTCACCTGGAGATTGGCAACAACAGTTCCCCCAGGAGAAAATGGCTGGTTTAGAGGGTGGAGTATATGGCATTGTACCTGTCTGAGGTCCCATCCCTCCTCAAACCCCACCCTTTCCAGGCTCTGCTCCTCAAATCTCCAGGAATTTCCCAACCTGGAGTTGGCAACCCTATATCCTTCCCAGCCAACCAGGAACCTACTTTGATCTGGCTCTCTGACTTCAGCTTTCCATCTCCTCCCTGCAGCCTCTACCTAGGGAAAGGCCAGTCTTTCTCTGTTGTGAAGACCAAAGCAACTCACCTCATTCTCCTCTCCACCTTTTGATCTGCACAATAACCCTGTGAGGTAAGTTAGGCTGAAAGTCTGCGACTGCTCTGAAATCCCAGTGTGGAGCAAAGCAGGAAGGAAGTGACGTCAGCAGGGTATAATGACAGAATCCAGCCAGTAAAGCAGCCATGTTCTCCAAGGGAGCTGATCTCTGCCATCTGGAGAGCAGCTGTAATTCTGAGTGATCTCCAGTCCAAACCTGGGGAGTGGCAACAATGGTTCCCCAGGAGGAAGTGGCTGGTTTGGAGGGTGGAGTCACTATGGCATTATACCTGTCTAAGGTCCCACTCCTCCTCAAAACCCACCTTATCCAGGCTCAACCCCTGAAATCACCAGAAATTTCCCAACTTGTAGCTGGCAACCCTATCTCCTTCCCAGCAACAGCAGCAATGTTATTACACAGATCCAGGGGTTTGGGCTGGACACCTGTTCCACTGTCTCCTGTCTGTTAACTGATCTTCACCTCAGAACATAGAGCTCCACAGCTGACCAATCAGAGAAATGTGTGCGGAAACAGGCAGCAGCCTGCCAGGCACACAGCACAGCTTTACCCGCTACAGAAAACACATTATACCCCTTTTCACCCCCTTAAGGGTTGAATTCCTAAAAATCCCTTCAGAGTGTGCGCTTACATCATGGAAGCAACACACTTCCCATATTTCAAGTTTCTAGGTCCGAGAGTTTAGCCTGGGTTTGATAACTATATGTGGCTAGCAAGGTATACGTATGGCTTGTTTTCTCATTAGAAGAAGAAAAAAACAGATTGGATTTATAGCCCGCCCTTCACTACCCAAAGGAATCTAAGAGCATCTTACAATCTCCTTTCCCCTCCCCTCCTCACAACAGACACCCTGTGAGGTGGGTGGGGCTTAGAGAGCTCTCCCTGAAACTGCTCTTTGTCCAGAACAGCTGTGAGAGAATTATGATTGACCCAAGGTCATTCCAATCAAATTCAGTTCTCCCAGATAAAAGTCCATGCACTTAACAACTACACCAAACTGGCTACACACCAACCACCCCAAGGATTTGATGGGTAGTTGGAATGTACATTCCTTGACTTGTTAGAAGTGTGCACAATTCTACATATTGGAGATGATGCTTTTGTATGATTTGCTCTAAGATTTTCATATGATTCTAAGAAGGGCTTTTTTTCTGCTGCAGCACACAGGAGCAGAGCTCTGCCTGGGTTGGTCAGGGCTCTGGCTGGTCTGACCTGTCCCAGGCAGTGTGGCCTAATATGCAAATGAGCTCCAGCTGGGCTTTTTCTACAACCCCCCCCCACACACTGATTCTAAGGTTCAATAAATAGATCTAGTTTGAAACATCTGGGCGCTCTCTCTCTAACAAAGTCTAGTCTCTGGGGCCTGGTCACTAGAATTCCACAATAGGAACTATTACAGTGATTACTGTTACACTTGATAAGAGAAACTTATCTTAAACGAAGATAAACTTGATTTGGAATTAATATTTTCTACCCAAACTGTTCTCAAGCCAATTCCGAAATCTGGGAACCTCTGCCAGAAGACCCTATGCTCTGTACCATCACACCCTTCCTTTTACACAAAGGTTACATAGTTAAGGCCTCTCTGCAAACATTTCTTTCTCTCAAGCATTTGGAATGTTGAAAAGTGTTCCAGGGCTCCTGGTACCTGAGCATGCTCATGACATCTTCCTCTGACAGAAGAGCCACTTACATTGGAGGAAGGATCCTTAGGCTAGATTAAGGCTTTGCACTCTGGTGACTGGAGTAGTATGATAGCAGCCAACTTTACAGGTGCAAGGAGCCCTAAGACACATTTTTCAAGACATCTGACATCCTGAGTTACTCAGGAACCCTGAAAATTTACATGTCCAAAGGCTCCGTGCTTACTGCTCATTATCAGAGACTAAATTTACATTCCATGCTGAAGAAGAGCTTCAGGGAATGAAGCAATACAAACTGGAGAAACCAGAATTCTAAGATGGATAAATGCAAAGTTTAATACTACCTAAGGCAGTCACATCTGAAAAAATAATGGAAGAGAGCAGAAGCAGGCTAGTGAAGTGCAGTAAACAAGATGATGGGTTTGGCAGGGTCTGAAAGAAGGTTGCAAATGCACTGATTTTAAAAGTAGAAGTTTCAGAGTTTGAGCTTAGACTTTTAATTCATACTGCAGTTCCTTTCAGTAAAATTTAGGCTTCACCTTAAACTGTAATTGTTTGTTTCATTGTTGTATGGGAACAATCAAAGTACATATCTGTGCCAAAGAGTCTATTTGCTTATATTCTCTCATCCTAATATACCTCTCCAGGTGTGTAAATGAATTAAGAATTTTAAAGCTTTTTGTACACAGCAGAGTGGTATAGAAATAATATTCTGAGAAGTCAATAATTAGAAGTCAGAATTCTACACAGATTTCACCTGGCACAGGAAATGAAGAGGTGATAAGAAAGCGTATATTAGACAACTGCTATAAATTATGTATACACCTATTCTTTGCATTCCTTATCATTAGTGAAGGTCTAAATAAATTCTCAGCTTTCCTTTAGAAAACTTGGCTCATAACCTAAAGTGCTTTAAAGAGCTAGGAACTCTTCTATAATTCAAGTTACTGAAGATGTTTTCTAGAACATGATTTTGTAACCCCAAAGAACACTTCCAGACATTTCCCAATATAATGGATTATCCCCCAAACTGACAAACCTCTATAAGACCCACTAATTGCAACTTCAAAAAGAACTATCAACAGATCAAATGCTTACCTTGTTTCGTTTTTTGTTCTGGAGCCATCATTCTGTGAGGGACCTTTAATATTAAGAAAATGTGATAAACTATTTAAAATTTATGTAGGCTCCAAAAAGATACAAGTTGAGGAAGCCTGTCTCTTCCAATAATTGTCTTTACAAAATTTCCCCTACATCATTCATGTTTTAAATACAATAAATAATATCACATGCATGATTTTTTTCTTGAAAATATCCTATTAAATACATCCCAACAATGACAGCGTTTCTTGTTTGTCAGTTTTGAAAAGTCTGAAGCCTAGTGTCTCAAAACCTATACAGATTTACTTGGAAGAAAATTTCATTGACTTCAATGGGGTTTACTGTCAAGTATGTAATTTGTTATTTTTAAGGACCCTAAATCAGGTTTGGTATTCTTTTATAATATTAATACTAATACCTTTCCAAACAATAGCCAAGCGTTACTATTCCTGAGTGATAAACATAAGGAGTACTTTTCAGTATAGTGTTGTAAAAAGTGACTGTGACAGCGAACCTACCTATAATAATAATACTAAAGTCATAGTTAGGACCTCCAGTGTAACACAGTTTGTATAATAATACTTAATATATAGATGTCTGAAATTAACACAATAACTAAAGGACTGCAAAAGAATAAACACTGCAGAAGGTAATGTTTTATGCAAGCCTGATTCTCAAAGACAGGAAAGAATTAATAGCACAGAAGTAAGGACAGGAAAGAATAGCACAAAAGTAAAACCTAATATAAGCAGAAGTGTTGACATTTGAACTACAGAGTCTACGGAACATAAAACAACAGATTGTTTTAAAGGTTTTAATGAAGTCTTCAAATAGGAAAGCTGCTTTATGACATCGTGGTTACCTGCCTCTGGCCCCATAGATGGCAGGGAGCCACACTGGGCTTCTGGAAGAAGTGCCTGGCAATGGCCACATGGCCATGGAAAGAGGCAGCCCGTCACCCATGGAGCCAGCACTGGAGGCCTGGAATGTTGCCTGCAGCCGTTAAGTTCCACACCGGGGGAGAGGGTGTTTGGGGGGGTTGCTTGCTCACAAGAAGGTACCAGGAGAAAAGAAAACACACCCCAGTTCTAATTCCACTTTATTTTAGAGGAAGCACCTAGTGGGAAGGTTGCACCAGACACTGGAGTTTGCTTTCTAGGTGACAGGCGCCCCCTTAACAAAAAACTTCTGGCTAAGGGCTTGGATAAAGGGGGAGGGGAATAAATGTGTTGCTTGCTTTTAAATGGTGGGCAGGCATGCTGTATCAAACTTCAGCTATCAGTCTCCCTAATAACAGATACAAAATACAATATAAAACATCTGTAAGAAAAAGTGAGCAAGTTTCTGACAAAAATTTAACAAGGATATCTCCCAGGACAATCCAATATATTTATGTTGTAAACTAAGCACTGATATTCCATGCTCTCAACTGCATTTTCAGTTCGCCTACATGAACAAATATATACAGTAACAGTCCACCACAATTCTAAAAAGAGCATTTCAGTGCCTGAAGGAGGAAATTTCACATGTCATTCCAACTTCCAAACTAATCTGGGTTAAACTACCAATAAATTCTCCTACAGAAAAAACTAATTATAATGAACAGGCACCGAGGAAGAAAAGCAAGAGCTTTTGAGCTGCTACCCATTTACTTCAACAAGGCTTCTGTCTCTGTTCTACTGCCCTTAAGGGAACTCATGGCCTGATGCATGAGGCAGTCACCTCTCTTTGCCTCATGGCAGGGCCACCTTGGGAGCTGTCAAAAGTGATTGTGTCAAATAGAGTCTCCTTCCATGAACACACAAAGTTTTGACTAAACAGAGGGGGGTTGATATGCAGCTCTACAAAGAACGTGGATGTTTTCATTGGTCTTGCTCTTGTACAAGTTTTTAAAATGTGCAGTAAATAGTATAACTGTAAGATAAATGAGCAACTGCTGAGGAACTGTACACCAAGAGCGGTTGTAAACAGTTCAGCTTGGAGGAATTTAATGATTGGCACTCCCAAAGGTTCTGTCCTGTGTCCAGTACTTAGAATATTAAAAGACCAAAGACAATAAAGACAATACAAATAAACTTCAAGAACATAATTCAAAGTGATGAACAAGTTGTAAACACTGGGCAAAAAGAAATGGATCAAATATAGAGCAAAGGTACATTGTGGTAAGAACACCCGGTATAGTACATATCATGGGCATGTCTTAACAAATAGCAGTGTGGGGGGAAAGGCCAAGGGTCATGACTGACAAGCTGAATTAGAATCAGCAATGTAGCGCCCCTGCAAAGCAAGCAAACACCATATTAGCTAATAAAGAGGGCATCTGCCACACTCCTCTATGCATTTCAGATAGTATTCCAATAAAATTAAAAATCTAGTAGCATTTTAAAGATTAACAAAATTTATGGCAAGTATGACAACAGCAGGTGGAACCAGATTAAGTGTGATATGCAGAGAGATAGTAGGCACGGAGAATCGGCATTGGCTTGGCAATGGCCAAATGGCCATGGAAAGAGGCAGCCAGTCACCCATGGAGCCAGCAGTGGAGGCCTGGAATGTTGCCTGCAGCCAATAAGTTCTGGGTGGGTTCCACACCGGGGGAGAGGATGTTTTGGGGGGGTGCTTGCTCACAAGAAGGCACCAGGAAGGTTACCTTCCAGGGCATTCAGTTTTTGACCTAAAAGTGGCAGTTATCTTGCAAAGAAATTTCAAAGGGAGATTAGAAAGAGAGACTGCTGAACTACAATGGATATTGAAGCTCAAGACAATGCACCCACCTGGACTGAATCCAGACCTAGGCTTAGTGACTCCTATCACACCTAATCCAATCACACTTGTTATTATCATTTGGCATCTGAAATTACTTCACTTTCCAATATATAGGGCAGACACTCATATTTTAGCTGCATCTGAAGTGAGGACTCACAAAAACTCATACCCTACTACAAATTTTGTTAGTATTCAATGTGTTACTGGATTCTTTTCTACTGCTACAGACAGACTGGCATGGCTACCAATAAAATTAAGTTCTGGTCACTCTACTACAAGATGAAAATGGAAGAAGGTAAGGAGAATCTAAAGTGCCAACAATATTAGAATTCCGGAGAATGGAAGAAATTAGGAAAAGAGTTGGAGCTACTTTGTGCTCTGGTACAAATAGCACACAAATCTTGCCAAACATCAAGTATATTATTGTCCTTTTTTCCATTAATGTGCACTGCAATCAAGCCTCATTTTTATAAGTTAAGGAGGAACAAGGACAGAAATATACAGAGTCATGCTACACATTTGATAAAGCTCAAAGCCAAAGACATGAAAAGCTGTGTTGTAGACAACAGCTCAGTTTTCCTCATGCACAAGACATATATTTTAATTTGTTAGCTGCCTCTAGTGCAGGGGTGGCCAAACTTGCTTAATGTAAGAGCCACAGAGAATAAACATCAGATGTTTGAGAGCCACAAGCCACAAGACATGAACATCAGACATTGGAGGGAGGGAGGTGGAGAAAGAAAGAACTTTACCTTTAAATGCATTTTCCAAGTTGCCAACCGTCTTGGCAAAGTGATTTAAAGAGACGAATGCCTTCTCCAAGCAGGGTGGTGGGGACTTTAAGAGGCATACAACATGTATGAAAGAGCAGCATGTGGCTTCTGAGCCATAGTTTGGCCACCCCTGCTCCAGTGGCTCTTGTGAGTGCAGAAAGGCAGGATATAAATTTAGTAAGACAAAAATAAATTAACGGGCCCAAACTGCAGCTAAATGTTATGCTTGGCCTTTAACAATGGAATCCTATGTACACTTTCCAGACAACGAAGTAAGCTTCAAGGGAGACCTGCTTTGAATTATTCTGTAAAGCAGTTTCCAGCAACAGAAGAGGCTGAGTAGATTCTGTTTCACAGAAGACTACATAGCAGGTTAGACGAGCATTAGGTTGATTGGTTTAGATGGAATCAAACCATGATGTAGACAGATTGACCACATGACCTTTTGAAGCCTACTGTCCCATTTCTAGATATGAGGATTCAATGTCCTGTGACAAAGATAGCTAGGCAGGACTCCTACTTCTGGGAGGGATCATCTGATGATCCATGAGACCTTTTCAGCTCTGTTAACCAAATTAAGGCAGTCTTGCAGACAAGTCTATGAAGTTACTAGGCCTGTTATTCCTACTTGCACTTACACATCTTCATTAGCACACAGTGCACACTGAGAGTCTACAAAAAAAAAAAGAAGAAAAGCAACTCTAATTTACAAAAGGTTCCCTATTGGGGGTAAAAGTAAGCTGTGAGTACTTCTCAGAAAAAAGTTAAAATGGGACTTCCCATCTTCTGCTCTGAGCTCTGTCCCACTCTGAGAGTAAGACAGTACCAGTAATAAATTTACTTTCACCCCTTTCACCTGAAGAGATTCTTTCTTACTCTTCTCAAAGCTGATAAAGACTGAGGAAAATAACTCAAGGAGTGCTTTCCTTAAAACAGCCTTAAGTTCTTAAGAGAGAACATGAGAAGCTAACAACTATTTATACAATGTAGCAACAGAAAACACACATGATACACGTATTACTCACTTCTTAGACTTGGAGCATCCCCATTAGTTAGCAGCTCAGGATCTACTTGCATGCCATCTAGACAAACAGACAAGTCTCCAATCACTTCAACAGGTTCTTTGTCACCAACAAGAAGCAAGTTCACGATCACTTCTTCCACTATTGAGAATACAAAAAGATTTACCACTTAGTGCTTAATATAAATGAGTACAATTAGCTACAGTTAGTTAAAAACATTCTGCAGAAAAGATCTTACATAAAAATACAGTTCAGTAACAAAGGCAATAATGCAATTTTTCTTTAAAAATCAGCTTATTAAACAGGCATTATTCCCTTATTGAGAACAGTATTCCAGAGTCTCTAGCTCTCAAGTTTTACACTGAAGATCACACTCAGCTATGTTAACCAAGATTACAATTCTGTTTATTCTCATATGCACTTACATCTGATGCACTTGAAAAAATAGGAATACTGAGCTAGAATACTATACTTTTCCTTAGAGGTCAAGCCCCAAACCATCACACAATAAAGGCATTCCCAAACTTTAAAAAATGAAAAAAAAAGTTAAATGACATGCTAACCTAATTTCTATAGCACATTTATGTAGTGCAAACCCTCTTTTGTAGTTCTTATTTATCTTCATAACAATTTCACTGGAAGAAAACTCTGTCCATAAGTAGCTTCAACATCTACAGAAAGAATCTTAAGTATACCACCCATGTACCAAGTTTGAGTGTAGACATATGTGGCTGCTGCAGCACCTCTTTCCAAAGCACGAGAGTCAAGGCCTAAACAATTTCTGAAACTATAATCAACCAGAATGGCACAGCAAAAAAGCAACTCCTAAACAATGACTGGATGTTTAATCTAGTCACAATGCAAATAGCATAGGATGATGATACTGTATGTGGAGTAATAAGTTTCTCTACATGTGGTGTACTGAAATATAATTACATAATTATTCAGTGCTTTTATTCAAAGCCCAACATGAGGGGAAAGCCTAAAAATACCTTACAGGGGAGAAGCATCTGGGAAGAACGTCTCAACCAGTTAGTAAACAAGCTTTTGCTTTATTTTCTCTTCCTGTTGTATAAAGCTTGGATGCAGTCAGAGGCACAAGCCAAAGTGCTCATGGCCCCTTTGCTCGCAGCCTGTGACCTCGGATGAGCTAACACAATGGATCTACAACCAGCTCAAGATGCAACTTGTTTTTTGTTAAATTATACTGTAGATTTGTACTGCCCTCCCCCCCCAAAAAAAAATCAGGAAAAAAAGCAAAATATGAACAGGTACTTAAAAAAAACAGAACTGGACTTGAAAGCCTTGATCTTTACTTAGTGCATATATTTTAAAGACCTCCAAGGACATATGGAATACTAGAAAAATGAATGAGGAATATAGAAACATTGTATAGTACTACATGAAGTAAAGAGGACAATGTACAATTAAGTGTGCTTCTTATAAATCTATATGTAGTATAAAAATTTCCTTACATATACTGTCCAGTGTTCTTAAAGATGATCTCCAACCCATTTACATGTTTACCCAAACACCCCCCCCCCTTTAAATTAAATATCTAAAAACTATTTTTGACCTCAGGTGCAGGAGTAACTATAATGGAAGCGCTGAAGTTATTTCTGTACAGTATGAACACCTATTCCAAATGCTGATTAAAAAAATAAAATTAGCTACCACTAAAGGAGATTAGAGAGTGTCAAAGACTGCAACAAATGACTGAGGACTCAATTAACAGATGCCACTTCCAGGATATTTGAAGAACTGATTACTCCTGTCTTACTCTGGTTATGATAAGCAACATAAAAATGAATTTCATCATGGATTTCTGTTCCCCACAAGCAGATTTTACATGAATAATATTATGTAACAGAAACATTTTTTTATCATACAGAAGTTTATATGAACAGTGATGTATTCAACCAGCAGCATTAGGACTCAATATTCAAAATCATAACCCTAAACTGTTTAGAAAAAGCTGCTCACTTCAAAAATATACTCTTTCAAAGCTACTGGATCCCCTATCTTTGCTGCAATATAATATTAACAAGAGCATGTTTGGATTGCTACCATAAAACACTGTGGTAGCCATGTTGTTCCATAAAATAATCTCCAAATTTATGCAATATTGTTTACTAAGACAAACAAAATTACATTATTTTTTGCTACTTTGGTTCATTCTATTAAAACATATTACACAACTTTTATTTTGGAACAATAAAAACATGTATCACATTCTGGACAGAGGCTACAATTCAGAGGTCACAACCTCTAGGGCAGTCTCCTCTACACTAAGCCAAGATTGAAAATATCCTAGTTTGAAAGAATCTATCATAGCTTGTTATTTAATGCTGACTTGAAGATTTCTCCAAAGGTATAATTAATTAATGCCTACATGCTTATTTGCATACAGGCATTTGTTTTGCACTGGTACTAGAAAGAATCTATATAGCTTGTTCTGGGGCACTATCTTTCAAACCAGAAAATCTTCAGGCTCAGCTTCATGCTTGAGAAAAGGAAGAGGATAAACCATGAATGTCTGAGTTTGTGACATCTGAATACCATTAGTCACACTATAAGATATAATAAGAAGCAGCTTTAAAAGGGGTATTGTGACAAAAATTTTCAAATTACAATTTGTTCAATTAAACTATTCTTTAAAAAGGACTGCACATGTACACAAAATTATCAGGTATGCATTACTATACACTTACGCTTCATATTGTTTGCTTTGAGTGTCTCATGAACATCTAAAGTGGCACTTCCCAATAAAACATCAGATTTCAATGTCTGGTGACTCCACACACGAAAATTTAGTTTGCTGAATGGAGTGACAATTCTAGAAAAACAAAATGTAATACATACTTTGAAAGAAGCACTGGAAATCTCACTGAATTACTGTTTTCATTTACAAGGGTATAGGTTCCGTTAAACTTATGCTATATCAAGACTGTAAGTAACCCCTCACTTGAAACTATTTGAAGAAAGTGACTGATAGTGTAGTGGGGCCAACTTGGAAAAAGAAACTGGCATATGGCATCACAAGATATCCATATCTTTATTTTAAAAAATACTATAATGTCAGACATGAGATGAAGCTGTAGGAGAATTTTATGGAAAGCACCACATTCTGAATTGCAATAATTTGTAATAAGCAATGAGCCTTCATGATAATTAGACTAACTCTATACACAGTAAATATAATTAATGATGTACTGTACATTGCCTAGAGTCCGGCATCGGCTGGGAAAAGGCAATCCACAAATAATAACAATAATAACAATTTCTCTCACTACCACATGAGTAACTGTGTGCAGAACTTAAGAATAAAACTGTAAATCCCTAGGATGAGGATAAGGAATAAAGGTGGGTTTTTTTGAGACAATGGCTCTCCAGCAGTTTAGTACACTTATTTCAATTAACTGAACCAGGGGACGACATTAAACCATTTGACATTTTGTCCACCAAATTTAATCTCCCATCCACGGCCAGTTGGCAATATAAACAAAAGTCTATCTGCTATTTTGGGACCAGAAGTTTTTGCAGCCTTGGAATGGACACACACACAGAATTTTGCCTACATCCATCCTTAGAAACTTTTTCTAGGCAACCTATCCTTTTGTGTAATTTTCTAAGAAACCAAACCAAATTTAATTTGAATTATATCCGCTCCCAGTGGCACCTAGAACTGAATCCTCCAATTCAACTGACTCAGGGGCAAACGACATTAAAAGCCATTAAATCCACCACTGTGTATTTTACAACAAAAACTCTCTTGAGAGTGTATTGGTATCCTACAAAAATTTATCACGCTGGTCTCACTGAGAATGATTCCAGTTGATGCTCCCAGAAGCCTGGAGCTAATCTCATTCACATGTTTTGGAACTGCCCTAAAATCACACGTTCTGGCAAGAAATTATATCCAGGAGCAATTTCACATTACCTGCTAATTTAGATTTCACAGCCAAGAATCTAATCCTTGAATATATACCAATTCAATGGGAATGCTTGAAATATCACATATTTTGGAGCCAAAAGGGATCTTGGAAATCTCAAGTATCCCCCTTTGTAGATGTCTGGGTCAATGATATGCTGGAACTTTATACAAAAGAGAGAATAGCATATAAAAGGTGAGAAGCTCCCAGAACCTTCACTGCCATTTGGCATGAATTGCTGTACCTATTTGAACAATGATATTTCCTCACCTTTATTCTCTGGTCAGTTGAATCCATAATGCTACACTTTATTTCCTAACCTACAATCTTGCCCTATCTTCTCCCCCCCCCCCCCTTTCCTTCTTCAATAGAACACAGTAGGGAAGTGGGAGGGAGGGAGCTATATGAAACTTGTTTTCTGTGCTAACTTTGTTGTGTGGAAACAATAAAGATCCTAGTAAAAATAATATAACACTATTTGAGAGATATTTCAGTCCACAGCCAGATTTCACGTGCATAGCATTGAAGGCTTAGAATGGAATACAATTCCCTGTACTATCTTCACTAGACAACTGGGATATGTAAGCTTTCTTGTTCACTCTCCATGGCTTGCAATTCATAACTGAGATACAAATAAGAGTGTTTTGATGTGTACACCAAAATGTCCTGGGATCCTCTTTTAACAGCAGTGGTCCACACCCCCCAAAAAGTCATTCATTCTCTTAAAAACCTTTTTAAAAATGGTCAACATACAAACATTACACTATAGAACACAAACCATAACTATTTTAAAATAGACACAAAAACATTACAAAGATAAAACATAAAAACATTACAAAGAAAACATAAAAGTGCTTGAAAGTTGCAAAATAAGACTAACTGTAATGGGATGTTGTTTCATGAGAAAGTAAGTGAAAAAGTATATAATCTATCAATTCACGAAGTATGTATAAATAAACAGCAGTTGATAAAAAACAAAGACATCAAATGGGTGAGAATGGCTGAAGATCTTTTCGTTGCTGGACATAAATTTCAAAACTGGAAACCACTGTTCCACAAAATTTGAGCAATGTGGTTCAGAATCTGCATGAGAGATTTGGTCTGATATCTCCTTCATTATATAGTAGTCCCACGCTCTTCTGTACCATGATAAAATTAAAGGAGGATTTGTATCTTTCCAAGATGAAGCAATTATTCCTTTCTCAGCTGAACAAAGGATGACAATCAAGTCCCCTTTGCAAGGGTTAAATACTGCAGTTTGGCCATAGGTTTAATAATAATGATTCAGGTTTCATAGGGATCAACTAACTTGTAATATGATGGATTTGAATAACAACATTTTGCAAAATTTCTTTATAGGAATACAATACCACCAGCAGTGCATAAACATATCCCCCACATTATTTCCAACACAGAGGTTGTATTTTAGAATCCATATAGTATAACTTTATGTTAAATACCAGTGTGTAAGGATTTTAAAAGATTGAATTTTAATATTTATTTAGTTGTAAATATAGGCAATCATCGAATTTTAGACCATTCTATTTCAAAAATGTCATAACTACAATATTGTGCCAAGATTTTAGATAGGAAGGCTGTTTTGTCCAGTCAGTTAAAATTAAGATCTTATAAAGCTTCAAAATCAAGCCTTTATAATTACTAATGTTGTGTTTAAGTAAATCTTCAAAATCTTGTAAGATCTTCCTTTATTTGCAAGGTATTCTGTTAAATGTTGGGTTTGAAGGTACTGAAACCAAGGCATCTTATCTCCTATTCTTATTTATAAAGAAATTTTATCCATAATAATCCCCTTTCTTGTTAAGTCTACCAGGTATACTAAATTAGAAACTCTCCAAAATTTAAATGGATTGTGATGTTCCCCTAGTTTCAACCAGTGCTGTCCTGAGACTGAAGATAATGAGGAAACCGGGGAGCTATTTTGGTTCTTCTTTTATGCCAAATCTGAAGAGTATTAGATAGGTGTGTATTACTATCAGTGTAGCTTGGAGTATGTGAACATCTGTTCCAAATAACTTCATGAAGGGGTTTGAGATGAGCAGAAGTCTACAGAATTTTTTTTAAAAAATTTAGCATTATTAAATTTGTAAGTTTCACAGCTTCACAGCAGAATGTAAAGTCAAGGAGATGAAGACCTCCTGATTTAGAAGGTCTATATTACAGAAAAGCCTATCCTTGGTTTTTTATAATTCCAAATAAAATTGTTCAAAGTTTTCTGCCAAATAGTAAATTTTTTGTTTGAAACTGGGATAGATAAAGTTCTAAAACAGAACAAAACGTTAGGAAAAATATTTAAACAAATTAATTTTCTCCATCAAAGATAAATTTAGTCAACATGCAATTAGAGGTATCAGCCAAGGTGCCTGCTAATAAATTGGAGTACTTCTTAGAGCAAGGGTGTCAAAGATACGGCCCGCGTGCCAGATCAGGCCCGCAGAGGACTCCAATCAGGCCCTGCAGCAACTGGCTGTCGTCTGCTTCATTTTCCCTTGCCCGCTTTTTTCGGTCGCCATTTTGTGTTTCTTCCCAGATAAGCCAGAGCAGCAAAGCAGCCTTCCCCTCTCCCCCCTCCCTTTTCCCAAAGGGAGGAGGAGGGAGGAGCAGCCTCAGCCAATGAGGGAACTTGGCTCTATAGCTCTGCTGGGTGATTAAGTTTGCCAGGCTCAATTAATCATTCTGCAGAGCTATTGAGACAAGCCTCTCTTCCTTCTAATGAATGGCTGAGGCTCCCCCCCCTCCTCGTGCCCCGGGGAAGGAAAGAAAGAGCCAGAGCTTCCTTTGCCAGTCACCATCATCAGGAGAGCTACAAAGAGTGCTTTTAAGACTAGCAACATTTTAGTGAAGGTATGAACATTTTGCCTTGCTACAGAGAGAGAGAGAGAAAGAGAGTTTTGTTGGGTTTGTTATGATTGTAACTTGGTTCCCCTCCTCTTTTTCACTGTACTCATGCTCTCCCATCTTTCTCAATAGGAAAGCATGTGAACTATTTAGAAGAGAAATATCAGCATTAGGCTGAGAATGTGTTCCACCCCATGTTTACCCAGCAAATTTTCCTTGATTTTTCTTTCACATTTTCCTTTGATTGGGGGTCTTGAATTTAGACTTCCCAGACAGTAGCCTGACACTGACCACTGTACGTGGCTGTCTCTCTGTTCTTGTAGTTGTTTTTGGGGGGGAAGTGGGTTTTTTTTAGTTGTAGTCATTTTTCTGGGGAAAATTATAGTTTTGTAGACAAGCACATAGCCCTCAGTCTGTGCCATGGTGCCTTCACATGTTCTTGACTAGTATGTGAAGCAACTTCTGTACAAAAGTTCACAATGCCCAACTGCTTCATGTTCCTCTGGGTCTTAGGCTCAAACCATTGACCATGAGATATCTGTAATGAATGTCAATGAATCAAAAGTAGATTTGCAACTTACAGATGTGCACACCTGAACAGCACATATTCAAGACTGGTACAACACAGACATTGTCTGCAGGTTTTGATGCAATAATTCATAGCAAGAGGTGACATTTATCAGAGACTGTAAAACAAACTACTGCAAGCGTGCTAATATTTTAAGCATGTTTTATTTTAAGCTAAAAAAAATCTTTAATTGTGTGCCTGTGCCCTTTATAAAGTTTATATGTCTGCTACCTGGCATTACATTTTATGATACACATGGCCCAGTCCAACAAGGTCTCATTTATGTCAAATCCGGCCCCCATAACAAATGAGTTTGACACCCCTGTCTTAGTTAATTCATCAAGGAAGCCATTTCTGCTTGGGGCTTCGTTGTTGTTGTTGTTTAAATTAATAATAAAATGAACCAAGATATTTTTTTCCATAGCTGCTTTATGTTCTAATGAAATTTTGTTGGTTAAATTGTTCCTAGTTAGGTATTTAATAGTCAATTCTGGATATGGATCATTAGTGCTAACTTTTTATAGTAATTAGTAAATGAAGTTATAATTTTTTTTGAATTTGTAAGGATATTACTGAGGTAATTTATATACTTAGATTAAGTTTTTTTCCTTAATTTTCCAAGACAATACCCTTAAAGGTTTTGAATTTGTAATGTTTCAAAATCTTCCTCTCATCTAGTACGGTAGATTTTTTTTGCTCCCTTTAAAAAATATTCATTTTCTTTAAAAAAATCTAATTTTAACAACAATTCTCTCTTTAACACAAGTAATTCATGAAAGACATGGCACCCTCAGGTCCCCTCTGACAGAGTACAAGTGGCTACAGCCAAAACACTACCTCATGCTCTTACTAAGTGACTCTTTACCCTCCTTGCTTAATTAAAGCAATAAAGCATATAGCAGTTATTGAAAAACCTCTCAGTTCAAAAAGTTTTTGACATTGTTAAGTTTTTAAAAAACAACAAAGCCCAAGACAGAGATGGCTTCCCTGATGAATTATATAATAACGACTCCAATTTATTAGATGACTCTGGAAGTCCCTTCCAACTCTATGATTCTCTAATCATATAGAACACTTTGGAAATGGCTTAGAGAAAGCAAACAGTACAAGAATGTTTGGGTATCTGTGGAAGGATTGTGGCTACAACTGCTATCTGACAATGAAGGGTGGACACTTTCAACTTTTGATGGACATCGGCTTGTAAGAAGGCCAGCAGGGGGCCAAGGCCCAGGTTGAACTGCCACCACCCCATGAAGGCTTTCCAGGTAGCACTGTAGATGTGTCTTGTGGAGGTTCTCCTAGAGGCTATGATGGTCTCCATGACTTCTGACAAGTACCCAAGGTTCAGGAGCCCATTCCTTTCAAGAGTCCCATGGTCAGAGCCCCTCTGGCTCCAGGTGCCAAAAAACCTTCCAACAGGCCTTTACTGAAAGCTCCACTAATGATGGAAACCATAGCCTGTATAGCCAAACTGAAGCCACAAAGATCTCTCATAGAGTCACAATAGAGAAGACTACCAGCATGTTTGGATAGTAAGCTAAACTATACAACATTGAGAACTCTGAATTCTTTAGTAATGTGTTATTGTTGGATAATTGCTGAAAAAATTATTTACATTTATAAACAAAAAATTGTATAGGTGTAGTGTAGTGTATGTAGTAAGAGTCCCATGGCACAGAGTGATAAAACTGCAGTACTGCAGTCAGAGCCCTCTGCTCATGACCTGAATTCAATCCCAGAGAAAGCTGGTTCAGGTAGCCGGCTCCAGGTTGACTCAGCCTTCCATCCTTCTGAGGTCGGTAAAATGAGTACCCAGCTTGCTGGGGGGAAAGTGTAGATGACTGGGGAAGGCAATGGCAAACCACCCCGTAACAAGTCTGCCGTGAAAACGTTGTGAAAGCAACGTCACCCCAGAGTCAAAAAGGACTGGTGCTTGCACAGGGGACTATCTTTACCTTTAGTGTAGTGTAGTGTAGTTTTTTCCCAATACTTTTGAAAAATTCCAAATTTTCTTTTGGGAAAACAGAAA
Organism: Heteronotia binoei; assembly: GCF_032191835.1. Lineage (NCBI taxonomy): Eukaryota > Metazoa > Chordata > Lepidosauria > Squamata > Gekkonidae > Heteronotia > Heteronotia binoei. The sequence continues at coordinate 52,585,138 of NC_083224.1, forward strand.
GCCCTCAGGCTTTTTCATTCTGTAAGAAGCATTTTACCCATTCTAAAAGATAAAATAGTGTTCCCTCAAATTTTCAGTCTGAAAAATGGGGGGGGGGGGCAAGGCTTGAAGAAGAGCATGGTTTTATTACTGAATTCTGCTTATTCAGGGCCCTCACATTTCTAAAGTATCAGTTCATTTCAATCTGAATTACACTGCTAATATTAATAACAGAAACAGAAAGCAAAATATGTTTCCAAACCTACACTGTAAGATGCTGTTTCCATTTTGGACTATTTGTATTGTTGCATTTTTCTGTCTTCTTTGACTGTCCATCTACTGATACTTCCACATAAGGACTAGGTCCAAACCATTTGTTTTTGTTTTCTTTCAACTTTGCAGAAATAACTATTAAGAAAAAAACAGAATGAGTCAATGTTTTATTTTCTTCAACACTCAAAACAATTACCTAGACTGACAGAACTTAGTTTTTTAGGCAAAATGCATCTTATACATTTAAAGAAAACAGTATGATGCAAAATTTGTTTCCAGATGCAGCAATGACATTGTACAATAGATTTATATTTTCATTCAATCCGCAGGATTAGATTCTACTAGTTTTTCTAAAGGCATAAAAGAAAGAGCCCATTTTGACTGCAAAAAGCTATGCCAGGGATCATGGGACCTACAGGGACAAAAAGCCAAGAAATGAAGGTTGTAGTGAGAAGTAACTGGGAGAGATTACCTCTCCTCCTTCATGCCCCAGCAGAGAAGCAAGCCGGTAGGATCAAACCCACTTAACAGAAATAGACACATTGTTTGAAAATATCAAAATATTTTGTTTTCTGATCACAGATTCTATATTTAGATTATGTACCAGCAGGCTCATTCTGGAGAAAAATTCTAAATAAATGTTATGTTATTATTTTTCTACATCATTATCATAGAATCATAGAGTTGGAAGATACCTCCAGGGTCATCTAGTCCAATCATTCACCATGCAGGAAACTCACAAATACCTCCCCACACACACCCATTGACAACTGCTCCACGCCCAGAAGATGGCAAAAAAAAAAAAAAACCCTCCAGGATCCCTGGCCAAACTGAAAAAATAACAAGCTTTCAGCTGCTGAAGTTCTCAAGTTACTGTGAACTAGATGTTAGCTGCAGTACTCCAAGAGTAAATCCAGGTGGGGGAGGAATCAATCTTGGCTGTTCAATTGCAGCATTGATACTATCCAACATACCAGCTCAGCCTTGATCTGCATATAGCTCTTTGCATTGACACAGTTCATCTGCATTTCTCTGAACAGTTATGTTTTAACTAGAATCTGAAGATGCCTATCTCAGCTGTGTACTGCCTTTCCACACACACATATGCATCCCACTACACCATACCATCCATCCCACCATCCTTCCTAACAATGACATCTGCAGCAGCACTCATGCAGAATTAGATCAATAAAGCTAACATTGTATGTCTGTTTTACTAATACAGCTACACAAGCACAACATAGTGCCAAAGAAGGTGCTGAGTCTCTCACTTCAGTTACAAAAGTGTTTGAGAAAATGAAGCCTGATTTAGAATCATGGAGAGTGGCTTATAGGGTATAGTACAAGGAAAATATACCTGATTCCACAAGAGAAGCAATCTGTATCACTTAATTTCGCTTTTCAAACTATCACAGTTTTACCACTTCACCACTCAACATGAGGGGGGGGAGGAGTACTGAAAGACAAATGGTTAAGCTCATCTCACCTCTAATTCCTCCATTAGGACAATCTGCACATGTGTGGAAAAGGTCAAGAAATGGTTGGTAATATGCCTATTGGTAAACAGCAAATCTCACCATTCACACACCAAAAACATCCGCTCAGGTGAACCCACTATTTCTATAGTTGCCTCTTTACACTGTGGCCCCAACATCCAATGACATTCCCAAGGACACTGAACCCCACTCCCCAGCAATTTGAAATCTGAAACAAGAAAAGGGGAAATGAGAAAAACCTAGGCATCAACCCAAGTGTTCAGTCAATCACATTGCTTAATTACAGCACACAGAGAAAGGCCAGTAGCACCTCAAAAACTAAGGCTATATTCATATATCACATTCATGATACTCAGATGAACTAGAAATCCTCAGGCTCTCGCCACCTGGCTGCAGAACTTCAACTGAAAACTTCCTGACTTAAATTGTTACTCCAATTTGATGTGATGTCTTAATCTGGGTGCCTTAAACTGGAATTTGACTCATCCATAGTACCCAGGAGTTCCAAACCAGTTTAATCCGCTTTAAAGTATCTGTTACCCTCTTTAAAAGTCTCTAAGCACTGTATGAAGTAAACTTCCAACACAATCAGACAGCTTCATAATTATGAGAAGGGTCAATTCTTCAAAGAGGCAGATTGACAGGCTGCTCTGAGCAATCTGATAGGACAGCATCAGCTGAGCAGACAGACTCAAGAGAGCTGGATGCTGAGGAGAGTCAGATTTGTGCCTTGACCATAGAAAGTCAGAATTCTGCCTTGACTGAGAGAGTCTGATTTCAGCCTTAGCTCAGAGTGGTTTAACACAGACAGCAGAACTAGCGGAAAGTGGCTAGGAGGTTTGAAAAGTGTATGGAGATTCCCATTCAGGCCAAGTAAAAGGGAAAGATCTTCTAAGGAAAGATTAAGATTCCCTATCCAGTTGAATAGGGAAAATAGCTCCAAAGAGCACAGAGATCCGTGGTCTGGTATGAACAAAAACTGCCCATAGAGACCTAAATAAAAAAGTAATGTTTCAAGAGAAGGGGTTGGGTACTGAAAAGGGTGTACCAACCTTCTGGGAAACCAGAAGTATTTGAGAGATACTAAAGAAAGTGTGATGGAGCGTTAAGGAAAAATACGGGAACAAAAGCCTCTCAATATAAAGTTTCAAGAAACTGAAAAAAAGAAACTCTCATTAGTTGGTACAGAAGAACTAAATTCTGTGCAAAAACTCATTTTACCTCAGAAATTTCAGTCCCAGAGTTCACCTGAACTTTCCCCTCTATGTTAAATAAAATATTTCATTCTTTTTGCATTTTAAAAACATCAAGTGCTATATATCAGTGATTTACATTAAAGAGGGCTCCTGATTCTTCCCTCAAGTTCCTGGGTTGTGCCAAAAAGCCAAAATACTGAACTGTCAAAGAGTGCAACAGTCAGACTTCCACGAAAGCTTATGTTCTGAATAAAACATGGTTGGTCTTAAAGGTACCACTTGACTCCTGCTTTGTTCAAACACAATAAAAGTAATACTATTTTAGAGTTTTCTTTCCTCAGATGAAAACATTCCTGATAATATGCATACCTTCAAACCCAGAAAGCCAGGAAGATGCAGGCACCCAGCACAAGTTTATGCTGTTTTCTGGTCCCTATGTGTATGTCTCTTAACATACAGTGGAAATGGTCTATTAAATGCAGTTAGGAGGAGTTGTTATCCTTCCCTGTTTCATCCACATCCCTGTCCTTAGCCAACTGGGTTAGTCTTAGTGGCTCTTCATGCTCAAAATGACATACGACTCATCAATTTTTCATTAGATCTGCCACCTTCTATATGTATGTATGAGTGAAAGCATTTGCTTAACTTAGTAATTCAATTTTACTTTCTTCCAGGGAGGGTCACAGTTTTATAACCACCTTTGTTCTGGAGTAACACTCATGTACGTCACAGTAAGGCTAAAGTCTAAAATGAATTACAGGAAGTAGGATCCAATGTATTTATTAACTATTTAAACATGGCAGTGCCTAATGAAACAATTTCTTTTCATGCAAGCCAGCAAGCTTTGAACAAAATGGAATGCCATTCACTATTTTTGCTTTTAACATTTCCGTTTATTTTTCTTATTTCATTTTTTCATCTTTTAGAACACCTTATAACTTATTCATGTAACTTGATCATTTAAATGTAGACATAAAGGTTGTTAATAAATGTTTTAAATTAATACCATAGGCCAAACTACAATATATACAAGTGTCTTTATATTTTATACTAAGCGAAGAACTTTATACTTGCTATCCCACTTAAATTATAACATAGCTTTAAAAATTAAGTTATGAGTTGTTGTTCTCATTTTGCTGCTCAAACCACACCAAATTTCAGTCTTTGCTTTAATCTCTAACATGATCTGCATAGCAAAACAAAAGCAGTAATAACTATATCAACAATGAGCCATTCTTTTGTAGCATGCCTGACAGCACCAATTGCTCAAGTGTCAAATGAAGCCTCTTTTGTCAATGTTGCAGGGAGGGGAGGCCCTGAGGTACAGACAGAAACAACAAATTGTGTAAATCTCTGGTTATTTTTCCTGCTCTTGAAGTCATACCTGACAGGTAAAGGAAAACTACTGAGGATTGCTTTTTTTAAAAAGCCACTGCTAAAGCTTTCAACTAGAAACCAGAAATATTTGTTAACAACTGCAGAATTATGAATACTAAACAGCAGTTTGTACAAGATATATCCTGAAAAAAACACTCAAGAAATATATTAAGGGTTAGCTCACTTTGCTGTTTGCTGGTCTTCTCTGATATGTTTGATCCTGAATGGTAGATCAGAAATCTACAAACAGAAACACTACATTTTATAAGAACTACATTTTTGATAAACACATATTAAATACTAAATAAGCTAAGCGATTAAGGGCCACAAAAATGGAAATTCTAAACTATTATGAATGTAAGTAAATCACCAATTCTTTAAAATATGAGTATAGTTCTTGGATATGCCTAAAGTTACCTCTCTTCACACTGAGAAAGAATGCCAGCTGTTTGTTGCTATGTGCTGATTATAACCCAGGTTCAATGATTCTTTGAAAAGGACCACAAAAACCTGCTTACAAGACAAAAGCTGCAGAGAATCTAAGTATAGTAACAAATCAAGAACTCCATCAAACACAGCATGCTTCAAGTTTTTATAAGCAGCTGAACACAGAACACTGATATTACTGAGGTGCAAATGACAAGAAACATTTAACACAAGGAACACAAACCTCATGAACTAAATAATGCTGATCTTTAGCAACTCGTTTTTTCTTCTGTGGTAGACATTACAAAAATGATCTTGTGAATTTCAGAAAGCTTCTTTGTTGGATATTTCCTTTCAACTATGCACTGTTATGTTTTCAACTTTATGCTATTGCCTGGAAGAAACAATACTTTCCCCAGCAACACACTTCCACTTTGAGAGCTATCACCCAATCCCAGCCAAAGCTGCATCATTCCTTCCGACAAAGACCAGGATTCACATGGCCCTCATGCATGGTTTCCCCCCTCCATTTCATATAATATATTTTTATTAGAATTTTTGTACAAATAATAATAAAAAAGAAAAACAAAACAAAAAACCTTATACAAAAAAGAAACAACTACAGATTTTGAGCCCCCCTCCACTTCCTGGCTTGTCCTAATCACAGCTCGCCACAACTTCTGAGTCAGGCAAGCTAGCCAGAAATTTCTTCAAAAACACTGGTTTGAAACCGTGTTTTTAATGTGCTTACAAACCATGGTTTAGTAGCAATCCTGGTGAATCCTAACTACAATTCACCCAATAAAGATTTCAAATCAAACTAGTTAGAACGTGAAACTAAGGAGGGAATCTAAACAAAATAAGAAGAGCGAGTACATGAGTTGGCTGTGGTATACTTCGGATTCTCCAATCCACTGTCTGCTACATCATCATAATGAACCTCTTAGCAATCTACACTCCAGACTACCCCAGTGTCAACCATGAAGTCTTAACACAGCATTTGATAAGTCCTTGCAACTTAATGTAAAGCTATCAATAAGAAATGCCACTGTTAAGTTTAATTTCATTACTAAAATTAGCACCCAAAATAAAAAGTATAAAAACAAAATTGTATCCCATTTTTGTACTGAGCAGGTTCCCCATTCTAACCAGTTTCCTTTACATTAACACCTTTACATTAAATTAAGTAACAGATATTTGTGGGGGAAATACCTTAATATCCTAAAGACTCTCAAAGTACTATAGGTAAATACTCTTCTATTTCAAATAACTGACCCCTACTTTATCATGCCTTATCATGCTAAACTTATTCAAGAAGTTCTGGAGAATGTGGTTGATAGTCCAGTGGAAAGTATATGGGCAAAAATAAGGGAAGGCCAAAGGATATTGTGGTTGGAATCTGCTACAGATCGCCTGACCAGGGAGAGGATTTGGATGCTGCCCTCTTTGAACAGATTAGTAGTGTAGCCAGACATCAGAACCTTATAATTATGGTTGACTTCAACTTCCCCGATGTATGGAGACAAGCTTGGCAAGGCAACAAGAATCATGCAACTTCCTGACATGCCTGGCTGATAACTTCCTTTCTCAATTGGTGGAAGAAGCCAATAGGGGCTCAGCCATACTAGACTTAACATTAACCAACAAGGAAGAGTTGGTAGATGGGGTGAAGGTGGTGGGGACTTTAGGGGGAAATGACCATGTGCTCCTAGAATTCCTCTTGCTAGACTTCTAGGTTAGATTTGTAGCCAGACTTCTAGGTTAGATTTTCGTAGAGCTAACTCTGATGAGCTTCAAGGCTTGATGAGGGATGTATCATGGGAGAGGGTGCTGGAAGGGAAAAGAGCGAGTGTAGGGTGGGCTCTTCTCAAACATGAGCTTTTGCAAGCTCAAGCCCTCACTATTCCAGCAAGATGGAAACATGGTAAGGGATCCAAGAAACCAGTGTGGATGAATGGAGAGCTCCAGAATAAGCTGTGAGAAAAAAGGAAATGCTCAGGAAATTTAGGACTAACCTCTAAAGAAGATTATATGAGGGTTACTAGGTACTGCAGATCAGCCATCAGAGAGGCCAAAGCTCAGTATGAGCTGGGTCTGGCTGGAGGTCTCGCTACAACAAGAAAAATTTCTTCAGAGATGTGAGAAGCAAATGCAAAGTAAAGGAGGCAATTCAACCACTCTTGGGAGTAAAAGGAGAAACTCTGATGGAGGACAGGGAAAAAGCAGAGAGGCTTAATGACTTTTTTGCCTCAGTTTTCTCACTGAAGAAGAATTACAGCCCATCTAGAGTTGGTGGAAGAGTTAACAGAATGCCTGAGAGCCTCGTTTATATGGACAGAGAAATTGTGGAGAGGCACCTGGCTGCACTGGATGAGTACAAATCCCTTAGGCCAGATGGTGTGCACCCAAGAATGCTCAAAGAATTTCCTAAAGAACTAGCAGAGCCTTTGTCCATTATCTTCAAGATCTCCTGGAGAATTGGGGATGTCCCACAAGAATGGAAAAGAGCAAATGTTATCCCAATCTTTAAAAAACAGAAGGATGAACCGGGAAACTACAGGCCGGTTAGTCTGGCTTCTGTTGCTGAAAGATTTTTGAGATTTTAAAGGGGTCGATCTGTGAGCATCTGAAGGATAACTTGGTGATTTGAGGAAGGCAGTATGGATTTGTCTCCAACAGGTCTTGTCAGACCAACCTAGTTTCCTTCTTTAATCAAGTAACAAGCTTACTGCATTGTGGGAACGCTGTTGATGTGGTTTACCTGGATTTCAGTAAAGCTTTTGATAAGGTTCCCCATGGGCAAACTGGAAGACTGTGGACTGGACTATAGGACAGTTTGGTGGATAGGAAAATGGTTAGAGGACCGTACCCAAAGAGTGGTTGTCAATGGAGTTTCATCAGATTGGAGAGACGTATCCAGTGTAGTGCCGCAGGGCTCGATTTTGAGCCTGGTTTTTGGGTCCCAGTTCTTTTCAACATTTTTATCAATGATCTTGAAGGGGTGGAAGGGCTGCTCATAAAATTTGCTGATGATACCAAATTGGGAGGAGTAGCAAACACCCAGGAGGATAGAGTAAAAAAATTCAGCAATATCTGAATAATCTGGAGTGGGCAGTTGCGAACAGGATGCAATTCAACAAAGATAAGTGCAAAGTCTTACATCTGGGTCACAAAAATGTGAAACACAAATACTGGATGGGGGATGCACTTTTGGGAAGTAGTGTGTGCGAAAGAGATCTTGGGGTACCAGTGGACTGTAAACTAAATATGAGCAGTCAGTGGGATGCCATGGCAAAAAAGGCAAATTCAGTCCTGGGTTGTAACTTGTATCAAAAGGGCTACAACATCAAAATCACAGGAGGTCATAGCTCCAATGTATACTGCCTTGGTCAGGCCACACCTGGAATATTGTGTGCAGTTCTGGAGGCCTCACTTGAAAAAAGATGTGGACAAAATCAAGCAGGTGCAGAAGAGAGCAATGAGGATGATCAAGGGCCTGGAGGAAGTCCCTATGAGGAAAGGCTGAGAGCCTTGGGAATGTTCAGTCTGGAGAAGAGGAGATTGAGGGGGGACATGACTGCACTCTTTAAATATTTGAAAGGCTGTCATTTAGAGGAGGGCAAGGAGCAGTTCCATTTGGCAGCTGAGGATAGGACCCAAAGCAATGGGCTCAAATTACAAGCAGAAAGGTACCAGCTGGATATTGCAGGGAGGGGGGCAGAATTTACAGTCAAAGTAGTTCAGAGGTGGAACCAGCTGTCTGGAAGGTGGTGAGCTTTATGCATCTCTTCATCTTGGTTACTTTTGAATGAAAGTATAAAAATTCAGCCATTTTTTCCTAAGGAGGCCATATAAAAATGGTGACCAGCAAAATGCATTGTTCTTCAATACAAAATATTTTTTAAGCTTTTTCTGTAGCATTAAAGGTTCCTCTGCACTTGTTAACCTTTCAGTTCTCTGCCCTGACAACATATGTATTTTTCCCTTTGCATCCCTCTCTTCTTGAGCCTTTAAAAAGCTTCCCACCTACAGATCTCTCTGCAACCCCAAGGCTTACTGCCACTACCACTACCACTTTTCTCTATGCTCTGCTTTCTTCTCCCTCTCTGTTTCCTTCTACATTACAGCTTGTTTTACCAGGCTTGCTCAATCATACAGGAGCTACAGAGCAAAGCCTCTATTTTCTCCATTGGCCGAGGCTCCTCTCTTGGGGAGGAGTGGGGGAGAGCTTGCTTTGCCAGGCTCTCTTAATCACACAGCAAAGCTTGTGAGCCAACCCTCTCTTCCTTCTATTGGCTGTGGCTCTTCCCCCTCTTCATCCCCTGCAGAGGGAGGGAAAGAGCCAGAGCTTCCTTTGCCCAGTTCTCTTGATCATGTGAGATACAAACCACCTTTAAGGCCAACAAAGTTTTAGTCAAGGTATAAGCTTTTTGTCTTGCTACAGAGAGAGGGAGAGAGAGTTTTTTGTTGGCTCTCCTGGGTTCAACTGGGTTTGCCTCCCCCTTTTCACTGTATGCAGGCCTTCACTATCCAGTCTTTCTCAGTAGGAAACCATGTGAACAATTTAGATGAGGAATAACAACAAGCCAGTAAGGTGGATTAAGCTGAGAGTGTGTGTCCTCAAATTCACCCAAAACATTTCCTTTGTAGACTGGGGATTTTTAACCCCAGTTTCCCAGATAAGTAGGCTGATACGAACCACTATATTGCTGTCCCTCTATTCTTGCATTGCCTCAAAGGAGTTGTAGTTATTTCTCTGTGGAAGATTATAGTTATGTAGACAAACACATAGCCCTCAGTCTGTGTCATGGTGCCTTCACATGTTCTTGACCAGCACATGAAGCAACTTAGGTACAAAAGCTCACACTGCCCAGCTATTTCATATTTTCCTCTAGATCTTAGGCTCAAAACATTGGCCATGAGATTTCTGTAATAAATGTCAATAAATGAAAAGTATGATTGCAACTTACAGATACACACACCTGAACAACATACGCAAGACTGCTACAGCACAGACACTGTCTACAGATTTTGATGCAATAATTCAGAGCAAGAAGTGTCAGTTATCAGAGATTGTTAAATAAACAAAATATTGCAAGAGTGCTAACCTTTAAACTTTTAAGTTTAAAAAAATCTTTAACTGTGTTTGTCTCTGTCATTTATAAATTGCATATCTCTACTACTTTGCATTACATTTTATGACACACATGGCCTGGTCCAACAAGATCTCATTTATGTCAGATGCATCCCCCATGAGTTCAACACCCCTGCTCTATAGCATTCTCTTTACTCTTTCTGCACTAGCCTAAGCTTCTCTGAATCCCATGTCTGCACTTCTGTCTTTTCCTACTCACAGATTTCTCCGCTACCCATCACTCAGCTTTCCCATTGCTTGAATCATTCATTTTTTGTTCCATTTTTGCCCCCTTGCCCTAATTTTCTGAGGTCTATGGTAATAGCACTAAGTGTCCACTAACTCAGTAATTCACAGGCACAAATGTCAACACACATACCTATCAATCAATCAAAATCTTTATTGGCATAGATGTCAACTCACATATGAAATTCTAGAAAGGAGGAACCATGACATACAACAAAGTGAATAAGCTGCCTCTACCCAGGGAGGGGGGAGAACAATAGCTTATGAGCACAGATCGTTCTTTGTATGCAGGTGCCAGATTCAGACCAAAGTACCTCACCATTAAAAAGAAGCTTAGGTATCACTCATGGAAAATGTCTCTGCCCAATGTATAAATAATTTAATTCAGCATACTTGTATGTTCACCTCTGCTGATAGGCCTCTGAAATTCCCATAGAGGGGTAGAAAAGGGTTATATAGACACAATTCCTCCATGAACCAAAAACAGTTGGCCTATGGACCTTACATTATACTATTCTAGTCACTTACCAGTGACCTGAAGTTGTGATTTCATAGTTAGTCCACTGACAGACTCTGATCTTGACCCATTACCAGCCATACCACAGGAAGGTTCATGAACCTGAATGAAGAAATAAGAATGTCACTCTTGCTGCAGAAAGTAAAATTAAGAACGGTGACTGCAAACCTAAATATAGCAGAACTTCACTCCACATGACATCCAAACAGTATATTAAACTATTATCTAGATACTCCGACCTTTCTTCAATTAGCCCAGCTAGCACATAGCTCTACTATCCTTTAGGCCTTCTAAGGATCGGGACTAATTTATCTAGGTTTGTGAATACACAACTATACATGTAGAACAGCCAAATTCCAGTCATTATGTTGGCCTGGAATGGTTTCACAAGGAGTCCTAGAAGAGAAACTAAACATGGTACCTTCACTCTCAATCCCAGGAAGGTCCAAACAAGTGGGGGACCAGTCAACTAGTGGCAAAAAAAGGCAACTTTATTCCCCTGGCAGATATTTTGAAGTCATAGAATCCCAACCTTTAAAAAAAAATGGGACATTTGGCAGGAAACTGAAATATATGCAACGCTTCTACCAAACCTAAACTTATTTTACTGATTTAACAACATAAAACACATCATTTATTATACTCAGCATATAAAATCACACCATTTGGGATATTTATGGAATGTAAAAGTATAAATATCTTAGCTGCAAAGATACCCAATATGAGTGTTGCAAATGGCTGCTTACTTTAGCCCATGTATAAAAACTTTTGCCATTCGAGAGGTAAGAAATAAACTGAATTCTGTAGTAAAGAAAAGTGTATTTGTACAGAAACACCCTCCAACAAAAATGCCTAACTATCCATCTGAGCGAACTCTTCCAAAGTATAGAAGGGCATTCATGCTTGTGTGCCTGAATGCCCTACCCTTCAGCAGTGATGTCAGGAAGATTCAATGGAACTCCATATTCACATAGGTGCTACAATTGTGGCAACAACAGAATTGATTCAAAGAGCTGAACTGATCTCTCCATTAGTTAATCAAAATGTATCTCTTCAGAAGCTAAATTATTTTGGCTGTACTCAGAGATAAAGATAAACAAAACACTTTGTGTGTGGCAAAATTTCTGGCAGCTGTTAAGTTACATGGCAACTTTTGTAGTAATTTTTAGGCTTTCATTTTGCAGGGTTGAAGGTCTGCTGTTTATTACTCTGGTTGTGGAAACAGTAACCAAGAAGTAATTTGGACAGAAACAATGTCATACTGGCACACAATAAGGACTACCAGCATATTTGGATATCGAGTTTTAAACTTAACACAGAAAGCACTACTGGACTAAGGTGCTAATGGATTCAAATTTTGTTCTATCAAAAACACTGCACTCTTTAATAATATGTCATCATTAAACACATAGCATATCAACTATGTCAAAATATTCATATTTAAGCAATAAACATTCTTGAAAATTTGCTGTATATACAATAAATGCAGGAACTATCATTATCTAATGCTGTAAGTGTGTTTTATATAAAAATGGTCACACTACATATTTAGAATTAAACTTTGCCTTTAAAAAATTCACTCATTCTAACCGGGGGGGGGGGGGAGATTCAAAGCATTGTTTTTCAATACTCCTCCAAATTTCTCAATTGTTCCATTTGAAAAACTGAACAGAGTTCTCAGACTATTTCATGTTATACATCGGGAGTGAGTACAACCTTGTCTCTTAAAGCATTTTACTCATTATCAAAAGAGGTTCTTTGTACAATGCTTCCCTAATTTTCCCAATTGGAAAACCTGAAAGAAGCCCTCATACTATTTTCCTCCCAAATATTTCTTGACCTTCACATACCTAATCATAGCATTGGAAGGGACTTCCAGGGTCATCTAGTCCAACACCCTGCACAATGCAGGAAATCCACAAATACCTCCCCTACCTGAAAGTCAGTTAACAGATAATATAACATTCAGTGAATTTGATACCGGATGCATGCTTACTTTATTTCAAATAATCCAATAAGCCAATGGTCTTGGACAACATAAAACATACTAATGCTGCCCTCTAATTCCAACCTGAAGCTATTGCACCCTCAAAACTTGCCATCACAAATTTGCAACAACATATATCACACTAATACTGCCATCTAATTCCACCCTGAAGCCGTTGCACCCCAAAAATTTGCCACCACCAGTGTTATGAATTTGTATTTGCTCACTCCCCACCATCTCATTTTTCCAATTTTAAGCTTTTCTTAAAAACAAACAAAGCCCAAACTTGTTCTGCATTTTGGATATTCCTCAAGTTTGAAAGAGTAAATAAAACAGAAATTGAATTAATTAAAAATCAGATCGCAGTAGAAAAGAAGAAAAGTCTAGCAGCATTAAAAGTGTGGTAGGGGTATGAGCTTTCATGAGTCACTGCTTACGTCTTCAGATATAGCCAGAACACAGTATAGTTTTGAAACAAATGTTATTCACACTAGAAAAACAGCCCATGTGATAGAAGTATTTCAGAATGCACAAACTGACACTTGATAGCATTTGACAGGGTTTTTCAAAAAAGACACAATGTGGAAAGCATGAATTCTTGCAAACCACACATTTAAACCAAAATGTTGAACAGGCCCCAAATAACACTTACTGTTCCTTTCCAATTTTAAAATTATCACAGTGCAATCAATAAGCAGCTAGCACTTTCAGGCAGACGAGAATTAATAATTCAAACATTTGCTTGGGTGATGTCAGCAGTGGTTTTATTCCTTCCGGAAATCTTTAACTTTGGGAAATATGCTTTACAACCAGGAACCTCTTAGAACCTGATGTATCAATGGCATGCATTTTCATCTCATACATACACATTTTTTCCTCACTGGAAGGGGTAATATTAACTACTCGAAATATGAAAATTATAAATCATGTGAAAGGCATGGAAACTCAGCTGTCTCAAATTCACTACTTTTCTTCATCACTTCAGCATCTACATGGAAAACACTTTGAGCTCATACACAACTATTTTTTCAACATTTGTTCCATGTATTTAAAGTTTTTGTATTTTTGTATTTAAAGTTTCTTCTCTATATAGCTGGAGATTACAATAAATGTCTACCATTATTAGGTATTAAAGCAATAAAATTTCTGTCAGTAAAGAATCACAAACCCAGTCTATATTACATACTAATACAGGAGGAGGAAGAAACGACATTACGCGTAACGGATAATTCTGTAAATTCTCAGCATGAGAAACCAGTAACATACCTTTATCAGTTGCTTTCTATACTGGCTCTAACATTCAATTAAATTGGTTTTTAAACCAATAATGAAATGCTGATATATTGGGAAGAAGTTAGGCTATGGTTAGAACTTAGTTTCTCTTGTGGTGATAACATCCAGAGTTATCCCATATTTATGTATAAACTACAAAACATTTGTCACAGTTTTAATAAAATTACAGGAAACTGAAGAGGCCAGCATTGGGTTTTGAAGCAGCAATAATTACAAAATATGTCATTAAAATACAAAAGCATGAAGTCTGTAAAATGTCTGAATCCTAAATTTTGGTGCTGGCTCTTAAAGCCAAAGAAAACTGGTCAGTCTGAATTACTAGATGACACAATGTCTATTTTGAAATGTTCTAAACAAACCAGAATATGCATTGAGCATCTTACTGTACAGGCAGAAAAACAGATTTTGTATTTTAATGTTTCTTCAAAACACAATATCCTAGGTAGGTCTCGAACCTACCATTCTTAGGTAAGGTTATAGAGAGGGCAGTGGCGTCACAGTTGCAGAGTTTTTTGGATGACACTTCCGCCTTAGACTCCCACCAGTCCGGCTTTCGTCCAGGTCATGGGACGGAGACAGTGCTGGTCGCCTTGGTAGATGACCTCCAGCGGCATCTGGATCGAGGCGGCGTGGCGGTGCTGATGCTGTTGGACCTGTCGGCCACATTTGACACGGTCGATCATCAGCTACTGGCCCGCCGGCTCGCCGACGCAGGGATTAGGGGGTTGGCCTTACAGTGGCTTTCCTCCTTCCTTGATGGACGGGGACAAAGGGTGGCTATTGGGGGAGAGCGGTCCCGGAGGCATCCACTAGTGTGCGGGGTGCCACAAGGGGCAGTTCTCTCCCCGATGCTGTTTAACATCTATATGCGCCCCCTTGCCCAGATTGCTCGGAGGTTCGGGCTTGGGTGCCATCAATATGCTGATGACACCCAGCTCTATCTACTAATGGACGGCTGACCTGACTCCGTCCCAGAAAACCTGGACCTAGCACTGCAAGCCGTGGCAGGTTGGCTCAGACTGAGCGGGCTGAAGTTGAATCCAACGAAGACAGAGGTCCTTTGCTTGGGTCGCGGTGCTCTGGGAAGGGAAATCCCCTTGCCGGTCTTTGACAGTGTGCTGCTGAAAGCAGCCCATAAGGTCAAGAGCTTGGGGGTTCTTCTGGAGCCTTCATTATCAATGGAGGCACAGATAGCGGCCGCTGCCAAGTCCGCGTTCTTTCACCTTCGATGGGCGAAGCAGTTGGTCCCCTTCCTGGAGCGCCGTGACCTAGCAATGGTGATCCATGCTACGGTCACCTCGAGACTGGACTACTGCAACGCCCTCTACATGGGGCTGCCCTTGTGCCAAACTCGGCGGCTGCAGCTGGTGCAGAACGCGGCGGCTAGGCTGTTGCTGGGGCTCCCAACGTGGGAGCACATACAGCTGGGGCTACGCGGACTGCACTGGCTGCCAGTGGCATACCGAGTTCGCTACAAAGTGCTGGTTATCACCTTTAAAGCCCTATATGGCCGAGGACCTACCTACCTGAGGGACCGTCTCTCCCCATATGAGCCCCAGAGAGCGCTGAGGTCAGCTGGAAAAAAACAGCTGAATGTCCCTGGGCCAAGGGAGGCCAGATTGAAGGCCACCCGGGACCGGGCCTTCTCTGTCGCAGCTCCACTGCTGTGGAATCAACTCCCTGAGGAGGTGCGGACCCTACGATGCTTAGATCAATTCCGTAGGGCCTGTAAGACCCACCTTTTCAAGATAGCCTTCAACTAATGACAAGCTAGGAAATGCTGCTGAAAATGCTTTTAGTTACTGAATTCCACTGAAGATCTAATGTTTATAACGCCGCATTGTTAATGTTAATTTTAATAATCTGTAATTTGTTTTAACCATGATTTTATAAGTATAATTTGATGTACAGTGTATTTTATGTTGTGAGCCGCCCTGAGCCTGCCTCGGCGGGGAGGGCGGGATAGAAATAAAAAATTATTAAATAAAATTATTATTATTATATTATTTTTATACTACGAATAAGGCCTGTTGAAGATAAAAATACAATGGGCTCTAGAAAGAGGCTTTGGATAAGTCCCCTCCCCCTTGCTGTCTTCCTATCCACTCACCCAAGAAGGCATTCATTTCCCCCACACACACACCTCAAGGGAAGCTGATCTCTGCCATCTGGAAAACAGTGATCTCCAGCCTTCACCTGGAGGCCAACAACAACGGTTCCCCAGAAGGGAATGGCTGGTTGAGGGATGCAGTGTATGGCATACCTGTCTGAGGTCCCACCCTTCTTCAAACCTCATCCTCTCCAGGCTCCACCCTTAAATCTCCAGGAATTTTCTAATCTGGAGTTGGCAACCCTGTCTCCTTCCCTTCATCTGGCCCTCTGACTTCAGCTTTCCATTGCCTTCCTCCTCCCTGCAGCCTTCACCTAGGAAAGGACAGCTTACATCATTCTCCTCTCCCCCCTTTGATCTGAAAAACAACCCTGCAAGACAGGTTAGGCTGAATGTCTGTGGCTGGTCCAAAATCACCCAGTCAGCTTCCACAGCAAGGACCTGGGTCTGGTAGACCCCGCTCTGAATCCTTAACTACTATGCCCTCCTCACCACAGAATCTCCAGGAATTTCCCATCAACTTGGAACTGGCAGCCATAGTTAGGACTAACCCCAATGAGTTCTCCCTCAGAGGCCCTTAGTGATACCTTTCAAACCAACACTCACTCTCTCTGATAATGTTGTTGGTCTTAAGCACAGGACTTTAATCTGTCTCTCACTTTCCCTCCCTATTGGTCTCTCTGTATCTGGCCTGCTGATAAAGGATGCCATTTTTTCAGGCCTTGGATTCAGTGGGAGCTCACAGGAGCGCAGCTCCTGAACTGTAGGACCGTGTAGCTGGAATGGTGTCTGCTTGCTATTGTAACCCCTAAAGGCGTGGGAGGGTCACGCGCCCAGTTACCCAGATTCTGTAATGTCTGGAAACATAGACGCTCTCACACCGATCACATTGAGACAGTGGTATTTCAGGAACTTGCTAAGCTACTGTAGATTTTGTACATACTAAGCAGAATATTTTACATGCTTCTTGTGAGAATCTTTGTGTTGCTATGTCTTAAGCTGAGATATTTTCGGATACCTGAACCCTATATAATAAAGGAAGTTTGCCTTTGCAAGCTGAGCATTTTCTCTTCAACACGCGTGTTGTGTGGTTCATTCCAACACTGAACCTTTCTGAGAGTTCCACCTCCTGGTCCACTGAATAGTAGGTGCAGCTGCATAACAATCCCTGGATGAGCTCAACCACCTATTTTTCTACAAAATGGCCCCTGCCTGTTTCCCTTCCAGAGGTCAAGGAGGAGTCCACAGCCAATCAAGAAAAAGCCTTCCCTCAGCCAATCGTAAGAAGGCTGTCTCTATGGCTCTTTCCCTCCTCCTCCATCTCTCAGCCAGTCAAGGGAAGGTTTTCTTTCTCTCCTCTGCAAAGCAGAGCAAGAGGCAGCTTAGCCGGTGGGAGAGTAGAGAAAGCCATAAACTGCTAGAACTAAGGCTGGTTGCTTTTGACTGACAGGAAGGAGCTTGGCTGGCTAGCAACAGCCACTTGTGTGGGAGAGAGGAGTGGAGTCAACCAATGAGTTGATGATGATGATAATGGATTTATATCCCACCCTCCACTCCGAACAGCTCACAATCTCCTTTATCTTCCTCCTCCACAACAGACACACTGTGAGGTGGGTGGGGCTGAGAGGACTCTCACAGCAGCTGCCCTTTCAAGGACAACCTCTGCCAGACCTATGGCTGACTCAAGGCCATTCCAGCAGGTGCAGGTGGAGAAGTGGGGAATCAAACCTGGTTCTCCCAGATAAGAGTCACACACTTAACAACCACCAAACTGGTTCTCCATCAAAGGCCAAAATAGGATTTGAAAGGACCTCCCCCATCACCTTTTACTGAGAGAACTAAGCTTGGTTGCTTTTTACTGAGAGAAGAAAGGTTAGTTGCCTAGCAGCAGCCACTGCCTAGCTGTTTCCACAGAGGGACAATCCTCATCTGTCCTGGGGTCAGCAGTGGGTGGTGGAGAGCAGAGTCAGCAGTCTCATCAGTCTTTGGTAGTTTATGACAACTTTATGTCTACAATACGTGGAAACGTGCATAAGGCTTTAATTAACAAAATCATATGCTCTGGGGAAAAACCATACTGAATTTTTAAAAAACTGTCACCTACTCTGTGTTAAAGGCACAGAGTAAGTGACAGTTTAAGATGCACAGCGACTGACAGTTACCTATTAACCTGCAAGCACTTGTCATTACTAGCTAAGTTTCTGTGATATCGCAGAAGCATGTAGGAAAGAGACTGGACTCCAACACATTGAAATGAATTCACTGTAACTATTGCCTGAGCTGCTGTGATGCTAAAGCATGTCTGCTTGCACTGTAAACTGCTAAGACACTGTTAGACACAAGAGCCTAAGGAGAAAATATGGAAAGGACAGGCATGAAGGGCCAGATATCCAATCAATTCTGCTTCCTCAAGGTTTATTATTCTTTTTACTGCCTAAGGAAAAGTGGAGTTCTGTTTATGATACTGGGACCACTCTAACCATTCACCAAGTAGCCTTCCTTCAGCCTAAGGAGCCTGCTTCCAGCAGAAGAGCCACTTAAGTTTGAGGAAGGCTTCAAACTTGAGCCAAAAGAAAAAGTGGGATATAAATATTTTAATTAATCTATTAATTAACTTTGCTTAGTGGCATCCTAAGATCCACTCCACTGTGTCAAACACACATGTGTCTGTTGCTGGCAGGAAACAGTGACCCAAGTTTAGATTAAGCTGGTTAGAATAACTAGCAATTTCATTTGACTATATCATATTTACCATTTTTAGCTGTACCTAGAAAACATCCCTTGTGCTTGGAGGATAGAAAGCATTTTAACCATACATACGAAGTAAATGCAACAGGCAGAGCTATCTCATTTTGTAACTAAGACAAAGCAAAATTAACCCTATGGCTAGAACCAGGGCTTTTTTGTAGAAAAAGCCCAACAGGTACTCATTTGCATATTAGGCCACACCCCCTGGACACCAAGCCAATCGGAACTTAGTTCCTGCTCAAAAAAAGTCCTGGCTAGAACACTAAGGACAAGAAGTTATCAAATAACAAGATTCATATGTTTCATTGGGCAAGCTATGTTAACAGAAAAAGCAAAACAGATCAATAAAGCTTAAGGGTACCTATAGCTTATTGCCATGGTCTGAACAGATGTTTAATTCCACTGTGCAAGCCAAGGAAGTAAAGCCCTGAGCACTGTATCATCTCAGAAGACATGTAAACTGCTCTGAGCTACTAACAAGAAGAATATGGTAAAACTGTAACAAATAATATACTATATGATTTTGTGCCGTTACAATGGTATTATATTTCTAAATATAGAGACCATCTAAAATGTAGATAACCTATATTAAGTACATTGAACATAACTGGAAAGTCTTTGCATACAGGTACAACTACCGGTACATTTTTTCTCACAATCACCATGATAATTATGTTATCTTGCTCTAGAAATTCACTCTGCATCCAAGCCGGGGGAAAACAAAATTCTATTGTTCTTAAGCATCTGTTGTATTTAAGGTGCTATAACTTATTTACAACTCAGAATTCAAATAAGCATGATAATAACTCCAAGTTCATTTTGTTTATAACCCAATCTACCAGAAACATACAATTTGTAGCCAATGCAGACTGAGTTCTTCATTAAAAGATAATTCTGCAGTCTAATGGCTCTAGGTGAAATCTCATACAATGTTTGAGATTTTAATGGTACTCAGCATGGGTACAGTCTTTTCTCCCACAAGCCACCTTATCATACAAAGGAAAGCCAATAAGCTACTTTGATTATGACACACTAGACCAGAGGTGTCAAATGTCCAGCCCATGGGCCAGAATTGGCCTGCTCGATGTCTAATCAGGCCCCGGGGCTCTTTTCTCCCCCCTCTTGTCTTCACCATTTGAAGCTCCCATGAAATGTCCTTCTCTTTCAATTCCCTGTCTTTTTTGCCTTGTCTTTGCAAGCTACAGCAAAGACAAAGCTGCAAGGAAAACATGGAACAGGCTCTCCATTAAAACTGTGGGGAGAACATGGAATGAATTTTCCATTAAAGTCTCTGCACCCAGATAGATAGGGCCCAGGAACCTTAATGGAAGATCCATTCCACGTTTTCCTTGCAACTTTGTTTGTGCTGCAATGTGTTTCAATGGAGTGGAGATCAGCGTTCCTTTATAGACAACTGAAGCTCAGGCTTCCTGGAGCTGTGTCCTTGCAAATAAAGAGTTGATGTTTTGAGCCAGTTTGTCTCTGCTCAATGAATCTGACCTAGTGAGTACTCTAACCTGGGAACCCACAGCCAAAGGGCGACATTACAATGCATAACCATTGCCAATCTGAGTAGACCCCGGGGGGCAGGGGTGAGAAGCTCGCACTGCCATTTCATTGTTTTCCCAGGCTCAGAGCATTTTATATTTTTAATTTCTGCTGCGATCCTTGTGCTTTTTCTTGATGTTTTATTTTTAAAATTGCATTTTCAAATCCCATTATTCCCCCATCTTTTTGTTCCAAACAAAATATTGCAATAGTTTTAAGCACATTTGTATTTTAACTTAAAAATTAATATATCTAATTGTGTTTGCCTGTGTCCTTTATAAAGCTTCTATCTTCACTACCTCACATTACATTTTATGTCACACATGGCCCAGCCCCACAAAGCCCCACTTGTGTTGGATCTGGGCCTCCTAACAAATGAGTTTTACACCCCTGCACTAGACAGCAGTCGAAAAATCACTGCTCTTTGACAGTCTGAACTGCATTTAGCATTTTTAAAAACATACAAATAGAAAAGGATCAACTTTTTAAAAAGCTGCATTGTTTATTACTACACAAATTCTGAGTTCACAAACCTGTATTATCCAGATGCTGATAGCTTTATAAGCTTCACAGTGAATTTTAAGGAGTTTAATTTTTCACAACTTTATCAAGCCTACTACTACACCGCCTTCCCCCATCATTCCTGCTTGAATCAGTCCAGTGCAAAACAAATGATTCATTAATAATCTTAAGGGTCTTCTTAACTCTGTGCCTAGCCCTATTAAGACACATAATGTGAATAATCAAAAATACTCAATTGTCCTGGGGCATAAATTTTTTATTAATTTAAAACTTTGCTCTCTAGAAATGTAAGCAATTGAACTCTGAACAGCTGGTGGGGGGGCAGGGTCATTTTCGCTACCCTGATAAAATGCTCAGAATTCAGCACACCAAATTTTCAATAAATCTATCTCTTAAAAGGGAAGCAAGAATATTTTACTATGAAGTTCTTAAATACTCTCATACCTGTAATGTTATAACCCTTATCCAAGCATATGCAACCAACAGCATACCATACAGCAACTCCCAAACTATATTCCAAAGAACTGTTAATGCACCATGGAAGGAAGGTGGCATGGTACAGCCCAATCAAGTCAGACTTCAAAAGCAAAGCAAGGTCAGTACTTGGAAGGGAAACCACCAAGGATGACTCTACAAAGGAAAGCAATGGCACACCACCTCACTTGCCTTGAAAGCCCCTTGCTGGAGTCATTATAAGTCAGTGCATTGGCACTTTAATGCCCCATATTAATGCCCCATAACTAATTAATTCAATGTTTCTGTAATATCCAATATCTGAGGTGGCAAACCATTGCATCTCTGCATGATTCAATGTGCTGGCCTTATAGATAAGTGAAAGAGAGGCCCTCTCCATTGGTCTCACTGGGAACAACTGCCATTTGTCTACTTCCTTCTCATAGACATTCTGCATAATTATTATGGAACAGTTTTATAAGTCATCCAAGAGCTTACACCTGTTTGCTTCTTTACACCTTCTCTTCTTGTCCCCCTTTCCTGTTTTGTTTTGCTCACTATGCATTGGCCAGTTGTTACACTTTGGGTGTCATGGCAGAGAGGAAGAATATATAAATACATTAAATAAATGAAATTATCACCTTCAGCAGGGGAAGAGTAATTCTTCCAGGCATCTGTACTAGTTGTAATTCTCAAAGTAGTAGGATCATCTGCCTTCATGGAGGGTGCATACTGCAGCACTGTGTGAGTCACTGCTCTGGGCATGCCAGATATACCAAGAGCAACAGGACTCTTCTTATGTATTCTAAAAGAAAAGCTACTGGGGTATAAAAGTAAACCACATCTCCATATCTCTAGTTTTAATTTAAAATAATGTGTGCCTTGATTAGTAGAAATTTGAACAATACTGTCCTGAAGTCCACTGAACATAATGGAGAGCCAGAAAAGAAAACATTTTGGGAAATACCTGGCCTTCAAAGTCTTTTCGAAGTCTGATTAATATAACCCCAAGGATGAACGGATCTGAAGATCTTCTAGATCAGGGGTCCCCAACCCTGGTCTGTGGACCAGTACTGGTCCATGGCCTGTTAGCAACCAGGCCGTGAGTTGTATAATTATTTCATTATATATTACAATGTAGTAATAATAATAAGAAGAAGACGACATTGGATTTATATCCTGTCCTCCACTCTGAATCTCACAATCTCCTTTATCTTCCTCCCCCACAACAGACACCCTGTGAGGTAGGTGGGGCTGAGAGAGCTCTCCCAGAAGCTGCCTTTTCAAGGACAATTCTGCGAAACGTATGGCTGACCCAAGGCCATTCCAGCAGCTGCAAGTGGAGGAGTGGGGAATCAAACCTGGTTCCCCCAGATGAGTCCACACACTTAACCACCACACCAAAATAAAGTGCACAATTGTATCAACCCAAAACCATTGCCCTCCCCCCCCCACTGGTCCATGGAAAAATTGTCTTCCACAAAGCCGATCCCTGGTGCCAAAAAGGTTGGGAGCCGCTGTTCTAGATCAAGCCTCTGTCCCAACAGCAATATTAACAGAGTTCTGGAGAACTGTCATTTTGTCTAAAGCTACGCTGATAGTGCAATAAGAATTACAGTGATATTCAAGCACCTGTCCCATATTCATTTAGAAAAATGCTTTCCCTACTTGATATAAGTACAAACAGGTGCTCCACTTAGGATGGCGTGTAATTACATGTCTTTTGTACATTCTGTGGGTCTATAATAAGCATGAGAATATAAACTTGGCAATGATTTGGTTGTTCTGGACAAGTTCCTAGTGACAAAACCTATTATCGTAACTGGCATCTCCTGGCAGTTTCTGGAGCAGGACTAAATACTTCACCAACTAAAAACATCCACAATCTTAGAAGACATTAAACAAAGTTTCACAAGGGTTTAACTAAAAGTAAAACCAAACTCTCACATTTCAAAAGAGACACCTTCTTCCGAATGTACCTTTCCAACCAACTACTTTATGTGAGCCTCAACAAATGTACTCTGGAACATTTTACAGCATATAAGCTTTTCAGTATAAAATTTTTCATACATAGTGCTCCTTGCCCTCAAGGATCCATTTTAAATATACAAATATGAGAATGCAGTTACAACATTTAAACTGGGAGATCAGTTTGCAATTCGTGTTACTACAATTGAAGAGTGAAAATTCTTATCTTGTAAAGTAATTCCTCAAAGCTATTCTAATTTCCATTAATTTACTTGAAGCATTCTGATCTCTAGGCAACCCGCTGTGGTTAGCAGAGACAGGACCACTAAGATATACAGCTATAGACAGCTGGCAATAGTCTTTATATATGGCAGTCCTCTGCACGTTCTTCCCTTTGAGAAAGTCTGAAGAGCTTGCTGACTCCTAATCCAGTATAGGATGATTCAGTAAAAACTGTAACTTTCCTTATTCTGCATATCTTATGGATAAAAATGCAACTGAAACTCAAAATGTGTATCTCAAAAGGTAAGATTTCAGCCACATACAAATTGTAAAATGTTACTCCACCTAATTGATATCTCATTTTCCACAGCTAACAAGAAACTTTTTTTTAATCACCATGGCTATCTCAAACATAGCTATGCACCTAATGCAGTTTTGCTAGCACTTACGGGTGTGGGGGCACCTACTACTGCCTGCTCCATTTGTCAAAATCTTTTGGCAAAGCCTTACTAGGGTGGAAAGGCAGCACAGAAATATTTTAAATAAATAATGTTTACTATATTTAAAAAAAAAATCTATGAGGCCTCTTCTCTAAGAAAATTAGTTGTGAATTATTTAAGCCTGAGCTACTAAATAAAAAAAAAGTTTCAGTTCTTCAGTTTCCTAACTATGTGTTCACTGTTTTATATCACATATATACGTAACTCCCTTTACTCTGCTATTTAATCCAGACCATGAATTCCTGTTAGAATTGCTACTTTTATACATAAGCATACACTGTAGGAGTAAAGAAAACCCATTCTTCTACCCTCCCTCAAAAATACTTCAAGGGATTAAAGGTATTAAGAGGTAACAATTATGTTAATTTAGGCACAGCTATTGCACTGGAGGGAGGGACAACCATGTCCTCAAAGTCAGAATGGGCAGTAATTGTGAGCTTCCCTCTTACTGATGCAGGATATAGTTAACAAATGAAAACATGCAGGCACTTCCAAATCATCCACTGGTGCTAACAACCAGGCTTCATACAACTGAAGCGATGTGTGTGTGTGTGGGGGGGGGGGGCTTGCTTTTCAGCACACTTCATTTAAGAATGTTTTAGAAAGACTCTCTAGGGGTAAATGCAGAGACAGCTGTGAGTTTGCAGAGTCCTACTTAATAAATGAGTTCAATCCCAGCGAAAACTGGGTTCAGGTAGCTGGCTCATGGTTGACTTAGCCCTCCATCCTTCTTGAGAGGTCGGTAAAATGAGGACCCAGCTTGCTGGGGGTAAAGTGTAAATGACTGGGGAAGGAATGGCAAACCACTCCGTAAAAATTCTGCCATAAAAATGTTGTGAAAGCAACGTCACCCCAGAGTCAGAAACGACTGATGCTTATTTATTAAGTAACAGTAAATCTACAGGATTTATGAATCCTGTAGATTTACTTTTACTGAATAAATCTATAGGATTCATAAAAATACCCTTCACACATGGAGACATTCTTACTAGAGGTTCTGAATCAAGGCAAGTCAACTCCCAAATTCATGTCAGAGCTTTTCATAATGTGATCACACCATACTTATGCAACAGTGCATAGACAGCTAACATTTTAGTGACCTGAGTCCTTGCAAATCAGAGGACGTGAACATTACAGCAATGAAAGTGTATAGTCTCTACTTGTCAGACAACATTCAACTTTTACAGATTATGCCCAACTAATCTGAATGAGTGCTGCACTCTGTACAGTGTTTTGTAAACCTGTACACCCTCAGGCTAGTCAATCAACTATCTCTAAAGTCGTGTTTTCACTAACATTCACCTATGCCACTTGCTGCTCATTTGGGGTACAGCAATCTAGCATACAGTAGTCTGTATCAATTTGCAACTTGTCAGCTCTCAGCAAGAGGTCTCTCTCCCTTCTCATCCAACAACTGTTGAATACAGATGCTAGTAATTGCTTCAGTATGTTGTTGATAAATAATTGGATAACAGTCCCCCACCATGCATAGAATGAACTACTGTACTACGTTAAGTGTAGAATTTTTGTGAAGAGGAGAAAGAATAGGAGGAGGAGGAGGACTGCAGATTTATACTCCGCCTCTCTCTCTGAATCAGCGTCTCAGAGCGGCTTTCAATCTCCTATATCTTCTCCCCCCACAACAGACACCCTGTGAGGTAGGTGGGGCTGAGAGGGCTCTCACAGCAGCTGCCCTTTCAAGGACAACTCCTACAAGAGCCATGGTTAACCCAAGGCCCATTCCAGCAGCTGCAAATGGAGGAATGGGGAATCAAACCAAAGATAAGAGTCTGCACACTTAACCACTACAGCAAACTGAATGGGTTTGAGGGACATTATGTAGTACTTGTACTAGAAATAACCCTAAGCACTAATACATCACTATATGGATTATTTCTGCTTGCAGTAATTCTTAGGAATTACCAATTGAAAAATGTGTAATTTTTTAGATTTTAAAAAGATACCACAATTCCTCAAAACCAGTGCACAGATGGTTTAGAACAGGAAAAAGAACATTTTTCCACATAATCCATAATTTAACAAATTCATTACTACAAAATATAGTGATGGCTGCTGGTCTAGGTGCCTTTATTCATAGATGAATACTTAACTAGCCGTTTATTAGCCATGCTCACTAAATGGAACCTCCAAGCTTCCAGGAAACGTGCCTCAAAATACAAGTAACTAGAAGGAAACAACAGGAAAAAATACTGCCTTTACATCATCTTTGTGTGCTTTCTAGAATCACCTGTCTAGTCAGAGTTGGAAAGAGGATGCTAGATTAGATGGCCCTTTGGCAAGGTTCTTACAACATGCCAACAACTGTCCCCTAATGTAGGATTTTCTCAAGTGTCAGTATCTTCCAAAGAATGAGGGCCTAATGTGCAGAAGTCATAAGATGCAGACCATGCCTTGGTTCCCTAAACTGGAGTACAAAGATGTCTCAGAGGTCATAGCTTTTTCAGCCAGCGAATTATACCAAGCATATACTGAAACCTTGAAAAAAAAACCTTAACATTCATTAGCAAACTCAGTCCAGTGTGATTGTTTTGTATTTATTTTTGAAAAGAAAGTGAGTTAGATATTCAGCAAAAGGATTTAAAAGAAATATTTTCTGACTGGTATAGAATATGGACAAGACAAAATTCTGACAGACAGCTACACTTCTAGATGGTCATCACCAACAGCACAGCAAACCTACTGACATCAGTTCTGTCCCCCTTAAAGTCTTGTCTTCTATTTTATAAGCTGGTTTTTCTTGTTTTGAACTTTAATTTTTAAATTTTATTTGTGTACAACTATCATGCACTGCAGGATAATTCTGGTGAATTATTTCAGTAGTATTTTACTAATATCCTTCCTTTGGCTGTTTGCAGCGAACATGTCTGTAAGAAATATTGCTTGTAATTGAAGAATTCCTCTGACAAAAATAGGAAAATGCTTAGAATTTTAGCATAAACCTAAAACATAATTAAAAAACAAAATGAAAGACTCTTGAGAACCCACTTATTTTAACACAAACGAGATGTTAATTTGTATTTTTTTTTTAAAAAGGCAAAGATAGTCCCCTGTGCAAGCACCAGTCGTTTCCAACTCTGGGGTGATGTTGCTTTCACAACATTTTCATGGCAGACTTTTTTATGGGGTGGTTTGCCATTGTCTTCCCCAGTCATCTACACTTTTTCCCCAGCAAGCTGGGTACTCATTTTACCAACCTCAAAAGGATGGAAGGCTGAGTCAACCTCGAGCCGACTACCTGAACCCAGCTTCCGCCAGGATCAAACTCAGGTCGTGAGCAGAGCTTAGGACTGCAGTACTGCAGCTTTACCACTCTATAAACAAGTAACAAAAAGGATTTTTATTGCAACCATAAGCAAAGTTGAAATTAATGGACTTAAGATGGACGTATCTGTGTTTAGGATTGCATTCTTATAGTTTAACAAATAACTTGTAGCAAAATAACTTGTATAAACTTCTCTGGAGAGCCAGTTTGGTGTAGTGTGCAGACTCTTATCTGGGAGAACCGGCTTTGATTCCCCACTCCTCCACTTGCACCTGCTAGCATGGCCTTGGGTCAGCCATAGCCCTGGCAGAGGTTGTCCTTGAAAGGGCAGCTGCTGTGAGAGCCCTCTCCAGCCCCACCCACCTCACAGGGTGTCTGTTGTGGGGGAGGAAGGTAAAGGAGATTGTGAGCCACTCAGACTCTTCGGAGTGGAGGGCAGGATATAAATCCAATATCATCTTCTTCTTCTTCTGTATATAAGCAGCATGCTGCCTAATCTCCAGAATGTTTCAGAAATACCTGCCTTTGTTGTTTTCCACTGCCTCTCCTCTCATTTGTTCACATTTCCAAAAAGAAACATTAAGTAACAAGCCACCTTTAAATACAATTCAAATTCCTAGTAGTCAACATTATTAAGAAGTTGTACTTTGTCCAGAGCATCATTGTGTTATGTAACAGAACTTGCTTCAGGTTGGTTTCTTCCAGCCTGCACAACCAACCACTTCAATTTCATTCTTAGCCCATGATGTTCAGTGAAGCTTCAAAAGTATCTTCTCGCTGCTTCAGAACCTCCTTACTGCTGAGATGCACCAGCATATATTTTACAGACTTATACATGGAACAACATTCTATCACCTTGGGATATTTCACACATCTACTTGCAATACTTTCTCTTTCCAACAGCTTTTGCAGTTTCTGGGGTCCCAGAGGACCAAAGCAGCAATGCTCACAACAACTGTGAGAGTGTGTGGGACTGGCACAAGTTCACCCAGCTAGTTTCATGGCGAAGTGGAGATCCAAGCTTGGCTCTTCCAGATCATATAATCACTGCACTACATTGGCTCTGTAAAAAACTCTTTAAGCTCAATTCATTCAAAGGAATGGGGAAAGAACAGAACAAATTGTAAAAGAATATTTCAAACTGTCCATTCAAACAAACATTTCCTTGGAAATTAAATCCCACTGTTTTGAGGTCTTTCTTTCAAGTAAGAGTATATGGGCCTACAGCCTTACAGCCCAGTACAATGCAGAATTAGCTGATGTAAGATCAGTGATTTAACGAAGTTAGAGTCCAGTGGCAACTTTAAGACTAACACTTGAATAAAACTGTGTTAACAGGGCTTAGACACCCTAAACTCAGTGGTAAGCAGTTACCTAAAGCAGGCTCTACTGAAATTAATGGTATTAACATTTTTCTGCTACTGCAGTCATAGACCATAAAATATGTCTCTCTCTCGGCTTGGCTTCGCAAACGAAGATTTAAGAAGGGTGCAATAGTCCACGTGTATGTAATACCAGATCATAACCTCTTTCCCCCACAGAGGGCTGTTTTTCTCCAATACAATTTTCTTCAATAAAATTGCTATTAGTTTAGAACATAACTTGCAAGACTTAGACATTTAAAATTATTTTACAAAGTGTTTAAGCCTTCCTTTTGCTCTTTCCTAAGTCTCAAAGGAAGGGGCCTAAGCAATTTAGAGTTTTGGAACAAGGACTGACCCTGAACTAAAAAGCAGTTCTCTTCTATGGGAATTTTTTTAAAAACTCAATATGCTGTACTCCACCCTGAACCCTACAGGGAATGGGCAGAATAGAAATATACTAAAATAAATAAATAAAACTTCACTTCAAAATACTTTTCTTAAGACTTCAAAGCAACATCTAAGCTTCACAACAATCTAGGCAGAAAAATTCACCCCGCAACAATTTCACACCAGCTACATGTGAGGTTAACAGCAGTGAAGCCCCACCCCCCCGGCAAAAAAAACTGAAATGTTTGTAAATACACAGGGCCATGGGCTAATAAGTGACAGCTAGACAAAGCCCACTTGATATCGGCAAATACAGTTTCACAGTTACGTTAAGCTCTCAGCTGGAACTTCACACATCTAGTCACTGTACCCAACTGGCCCGTTTCCAAACAAAGAAAAGGTGTTTCCCAGTAACAAACAAAACCAGCTGTCAATAACAAAATCGCACAGCCCAATACAAATAAAAACAATACTACTCAGGAATGATATTCAGCTAGATAAAACACATCTTGAAACTTTGACAATGTCAAGATCTATTCAGACCTCAATAAACTACAAGATCTAAAAGAATAGAACCTAAACATTAGCTAAATAAGTCGAATTGGTGAAAAGCTCACGGCCGCACCCTTTCCACTCTAAGTTAAAAAATCATCAAACGGCCCAGAACGACTGATAAAGATTAGGATACCTCGCTCGATCCATCCTTTAACACCCAGGCTGTGGATACCTGGGAGAATCCTGTTGTACGCCAACCCACCTTACGCGATCTTTCAATATCTGTGTCTCTGGACAGCACCAAAGAAAAGCCTTAAGGTGCCGAAGAAGCAACAACCTAACACTACCCCGGGGGGGGGGGGGGGCAAAGGAAGGGAGCAGAAGAAACAGGGAAAGATTGGGGGGGGGGGGAGACACAGCGCTCAGTCCGACAGCAAAAAGTCGAAGACCCCCAAGGTAAGTTTTAAAGAGGCTAGCAGGCTCTGAGAAGCCAGCAAGAGACCCTTCCCCTCCCCAGGATGCCTTCCCCCGCTTTCCTTCTATCACGTACTCTTTCTCAGTGTCTTTCCCCGACGGTTGCGGCACCTGCTGCGATATCTCCGTCCGTCTGCCTCCCCACCCCGCCCTTGCCAGGCCCAACTCAGCCCCCTCCGCCCAATGCTCAAAGGAAGCACCTCGCAGGGGAACGAAAATAGTCGCTATCTCCCAAGGCCCACCCACTTCCTCGCCAGGCTACAGAAGACAGCGCAAGATACTTCTTACCAGCCAGAAAGGCGACGACTCCTCGCCTAAGATGGCACCCACTCCGAGTCCAACCTGAAGCAACGACAAACCAAAGTCGTATACAGCAAACGCATGCGCTAAAGAAAGCCGAGAGAGGGCGGAGAAGACGGGTGGGACTACGACTCCCAGCACACCGCTGGAAAACTCAGTCGCATTCTGATTGGTTCCTCCGTGCTCGTCCCAAATACCCTAGTTCTCTGATTGGGTCTGACATTGTTGTGATTATCTTGTCAGGAGGAAGCGCTGATCGTTTGTGAGGTTTAGGTCTCTAACGGTGCCTATCGTCCCGCTATCGCAGACAACTGCGTGAGATGGGCGACTGGATTATTACAAGTACACACGTTATTGTTCGAACTATGAGGACAAGCTGCTATTTTAGAGAAAATAAGCAGGAGTCTTCTTGCATATTAACTATTAACGTGTTTTTTAAGCATGTAAAAGCGTTAGCTTCCGTGAATAAAATCAAAACGTGTTAGTTTTTAAGGGGCCCCAAGTCTCCTGTTTTATTTTTGCTGCAAAAGTTTGACATGGCTACACACTTCTGGAAATATGGTAGGCGAGCACAAAGATCATTCTACCTGCGCACCTTCGTACACACAGCATTGTTTGGAAGACGTGGTTGTCTCGGATACCGCTACCGCCGGACCTTCCGGGCCTTTGTTTAACGCTGGCCCAACTGGCAGGAAATCAGTAGGTGAAGTTCTTAAAGCGTGTCTTTACTTACCAGGACATAGGAGTTTTAATTTATGTCACAAATTAAATTAGTCGAAGTAGATAGAGAGGAACAAAGACTAATTTATCCTCAGTGGATCATCAGAGTCTTCAAAAGTTTTGGGGTAGCCGTGTAGGTCTGCAGTAGAACAGTTAAGATTTGAGTTCAGTAGCACCATAGAGACAGATCAATGATTTTCAGGGTATAAGCTTTCACGCGTCAACGCTTCCTTCATCAGTTTATATATAGTATGTTATACTTTTCCTTCCAGCATATCTGCATGTAGGAAGCAGGCTGTCTTGCTGAACGTATGCTTTTATATGGAGCTGTCAAAGGAGCGTGAAAAGAAAAAATGAAATGGTTGTGATAACTCTAAAGGAAGAAAACATTTCAAAGATTTCAGGTTTTCACGGCTGGTAAAATCATTAGGGTTTGTAGAATCTTTCGAGCTCAAGTGCCGTGTTCTACTGGAGAAAGTTTTCCTTCCAGACGTTTGGAAACGTCTGGAAGGAAAACTTTCTCCAGTAGAACACGGCACTTGAGCCCGAAAGATTCTACAAACCCTAATGAAGAAAACATTATTAACTAATTGTTCTTGTAAAGGCTGGTGTAGGATGCTCAGCAAACAAAGCCTTTCACAAATAATCTAAACTGATTTCCTCTTTTGCCATCTCCTTCACCCCATCTCTGCTACTTATTTCCTAAACTGACTGTGAGACTGCTGGTTTGGTGCAAGGGGCTAGAGGGTGTCAGATGACAGAGATTTGGGTTCAAATCCTCATTCTGACATAGGGTTGTGACTCTGGTTTGGGAAATTCTTGGGACCACTATCTGAGGAGAAGGAACTCAGCAGTACTGCGATGCCCCTTACAGTCCACTCTCTAAAGCTGTCATTGCCTCCAGGGTGACAGATTGCTTTATTTTGTAGACAGGGTTGCCAACCAGAGATGAGGACTGGAGATTTCCCAGAATTCCAATTGATCTTCTGGCTACAGAGATGAGCCCCCCTAGAGGAAACCCCTGCTTTGGAGGGTAGACTCTATGGCATTATTCCTTGCTAAGGTCACCAGATTCCCAAATCTCCAGGAGTTTATCAAACCAGAGCTGGCAACCTTGCTTGCAAAGCATGTTTAATTCTAGAAGGTCTTTGGGCCCCACATGGAGGTTAGTGGCTGTTGTGGAATTCTATTGACCAGGCCACCACCTGGAACCCCAGAACCCACCCAGGGTTCTCCCTGGAATGAATGGGGGTGACCAGAGAGCAGACTTTGTGTGTGTGACAGAGAGAGAGATCAGATGCTGCAAACTAGATCTACTTTTGAACCTTAAAATCATACAAAGCATACAAAAATAATCTCCAATATTTAGAATTGTGCACACTTACAAGTCAAGGAATGTACATTCCAGCTACTCACCAAGAACCCATCAAATCCTTGGAGTGGTTGGTGTGTAGCAACTAATAATGAGAAAACAAGCCATACATATACCTTGCTAGCCATGTATAGTTGTCAATCAAGAATATGACCCTGCCCCTCATTGGCATATGAAACCATGCCCAGATTTAATTACAATCTGTGGGGTCAAAAAGCCCCAGACAACTTCAGTTAAGGGTAATGGCTGAGGAGCCTCTGAGATAAACATCATGTATGTTTAGACTTAAAGTCTAGTCCCAAGGACTTCTAATACGTAAACTTTGTGCTGGGACAGAGAGCATCAATAACTGGACTATAGGCACAGCCAAACTGCAAGGCTCTATGAGAGAGAGAAGTTAATTACAGGAACTTAAGCCAAAAATGGCCTAGTCTCCCCTAAAATTCTGGCGCAATAACCCTAGGCTTACATGAATCCCACTGGGTAATCCTGAGCTCATCACTGAGTCTCACTACTCCTGGTTGTTTTGCGGATACAATACAAGAGCTGTTCTGATCTCCTCTGTGGAATGGTGGGATTAAAATGGCAGAGATGGAGAGATTTTCCCCTCTGTTAAGGTTATAAACCTTCTAAATAAGGAAAGTGGCATTTGTATGTAGCATCCTAGCACAGGGGTCCCCAACCTCCGGGCCATGGACCAGTACCAGTCCGTGGTCTGTTAGCAACTGGACTGTGAGTTGTATAATTATTTCATTATATATTACAATGTAGTAGTAATAATAACAATAACAACAACACACTGGATTTACATATCCTGCCCTCCACTCCAAATCTCAGAGTGGTTCACAATTTCCTTTATCTTCCTCCCCCATAAGAGACACCCTGTGAGTTGGGTGGGGCTGAGAGAGCTCTCACCAGAAGCTGCCCTTTCAAGGACAACTCTGTGAGAGCTATGGCTGACCCAAGGACATTTCAGCAGCTGCAAGTGGAGGAGTGGGAAATCAAACCCGGTTCTCCCACTTAACTACCACACCAAAATAAAGTGCAAAATTGTATCATCCCAAAACCATTGCCGCTGCCCCCCCTCCGGTCCATGGAAAAATTGTCTTTCACAAAACCAGTCCCTGGTGCCAAAAAGGTTGGGGACCACTGTCCTAGCATATTGTTAAAAAAAATGCATGACTATCATAGCAGCGCCATTTTTTGTCTATTCTTTCCGGTATTTGACAGTATGCTTTAAATAAATTATTTTCAAAGAAATTATATTGGACCAAAGAAAATTTAACAACAAAAGGTCTGTGGTGTCTTTTTGAGGACCAACCAAAATAATACAAGGCCATGTGCAAGCTTCTGAGTTTTCCACAGTTTTTCATCAGTCTGGACATTTTAAAAACCAAAATAAAAGGGGGAAATGTTAGAAAGACATTTTATGCCTTGATTTTAAAATATCTTACACTGGATTTACTTAAAATTGCTTTCAGTACTCAGTACTGATTCCAGATGACTTCTGACCAAACTAGAAGGATTAGCAGCTCTACTTCTGCTGTCTTCCTAAGACAAACCAGCCAACTCTGTATAAAAAAGACCTACATCTGATATCAGAAATGGCAACATTTAGATATTAGTGAGAGACTTCTTCATCCTCTAGGGTACAGTACTACTGGCCTGTAAGTTACCACTTTTCAATAAAAGAACTTCAAATGGAGATTCCAACATGAATATGCTAAATTAGTATTCATCAAGAAGCTTGAAACTATCTAATTAAGGCTGCAGTAAACATAATGGATTCCTCTCACACCATATCCATGACGATATTCTTATCTTCTGTTACTGCTGTTGTGAATCATCATTGTTCTTATCTTAAATACAACTGAGCTTTGCATCGAAATGTCACAAATTGTTTTTCATTGTTTTGATTTCACTTTTTTCCAGATGAGGACATACTTCCTGCATTCTGAAGAAGCAGCCTTAGTCCACAAAAGTTGCCACAATAGCAATACCATCTTAAGCAGAGTTATACCAATCTAAACCATTAAAGTAAGTGGCCTTAGAGAGGTGTAACTCTGCTTTGGATGGCGCTACAAATCTTTTAGCCCTTATTGGTACCACAAAGCTTTTCTTTGACTTTGGAGAGGGCACTCAAAGCAGTTGATGGGCAATAGATTCAGGATGGAAAATAGTTCTCTACCAACTAAGTAATTAAACTGTAGGATTCACTGCCAATGGACATCATGATGGCAAGAAACACAGAAGGCTTTAAAATGGGGTTAGAAAAATTAATGGAAGAGAAATCCATCAATAGCTACAAGGGAAACTCCACAGTAAGTGAAAGCAAACCTCTGGATACCAGTGCTGGGAGGCAACATCAGGGGACAACCTTAGCCTCTATGTCGGGT
Organism: Heteronotia binoei; assembly: GCF_032191835.1. NCBI lineage: Eukaryota > Metazoa > Chordata > Lepidosauria > Squamata > Gekkonidae > Heteronotia > Heteronotia binoei. Next base: position 52,619,924 of record NC_083224.1, read on the forward strand.
TATCAGTCTCATTTGTTATGAGGGACAAATCTGATGTAAATAGACCTTGTTGGGCCAGCCCATGTGTGTCAAAATGTAATGCCAGGTAGCAGAGATATAAACTTTATAAAAGAAACAGACAAACACAATTACATTTTAAAAAACCCCTAAAAATAAAACATGCTTAAAACATTAGTGTGACGGACTCAGGAACTTAGCCTGAGTAGCTGGGGAACAGGCCTGCAGCGATTGGCTGGAACGTTGCCTGAACAACGAAAAAGTATCCATATGAGGCTTGCTTAGCAGTGGAACACCTCAGGATTTTAGTCTTAGCCAGGGAGTCTTCAAGAGACGTCTTCAGAGAAGGAGTCTGAAGTGAAGACAGTGGGCTTTGGCTGGTCAGTTGTAAAGACAACTGGACGAGGTGCTTAGAGCAGCCAGAGAGGCTGAGCTTCTTGCGGGAGATAGAGCTGAGTGGTCTCTGTCTGGAAGAGAGAGATTTCAGGCAGTTTGAAACTCTCTGAGAGAGATTTTGCCAGCGCATCAGGCAATCTCCAAGTACAAACTAGATCATACAAATACACACTTTGGGGAGAACTGGATTCTGGTGGTCAGCAGGGTTACCCAAGACTCGGACCAGAAGACTAGCTGTGGGGCTGAGACGCATCGGTATTGAGGGGTGCAAGTCCAGGAAGATAGCTAGTGTGAGAGGGTCTGTGAGGGAGAATATTCTGACACCATTCAGGAGTCCTCTATATGTGTGTGGAAGAGTGATTGAAGTTTGTTATTTTTATGATTTGGCTTTGCCGAAGCTAGGGTTAAACAACTGAAGTAACAGCATTCTAAGTGCCCAGAAGGCACTGTCTGCCTGAAGTAGAATCTAGTAAGATTCTGAAGCCTGCGTGTTTATTGTTTATTTTTAAGATCTCCTGCCAAAGTAATTGTTATATTTTACCTCAGCCTGATAAGTCTCTGTATTTAGTAATTGATTTATTCTGCCAACCAGCTGCCAACTGATTTACCTTTTGAATATTGAACAGTTATAATTAATATTTTATCCCTCTTCCTTGCCTTTTGTTAACTAATAAATATTTTTGTGGTTTTTGACTTTAAAACCGTCTGGTGCCAATTTTTGAGAGTCTGACAGGATTTCTGTGAGTGTGACTGGGGGACTGAGGGAAGGTGACCAGGGAGAAATTTAAAGTGGTCGCCCTCCCGAGTAAAGCCTCTGACTGGGTTCCTCACAATTAGCACTCAGTCTTAAACGTGCTTTCTTTGCATCTCTTCCATGGGATCCAGGGAACTGGGCAAAGGAAGCTCTGGCTCTTTCCTTTCTTCCCCAAGGGACCAGGAGGGGGAGGAGTTTCAGCCAATAGAAGGAAGAGAGGCTTGGCTCAGTAGCTCTGCTGTGCGAAGCAAGCGCTCTCCCCCCCTTCCTCCCCAAGGGAGGAGTCTCAACCAATGGAGAAAATAGATGCTTTGCTCTGCAGCTCCTGTGCAATTGAGCAAGCCTTGCAAAGCAAGCTGTTATGCAGAAGGAAATAAGAGAGAGGGAGAAAAAAGCAGATGACAGCCAGTTGCTCGGGGCCCTGATTTGGCCCTCAGGCTGCATGTTTGACACCCCTGCTCTATGTACTGTTTGTTGGCCTGTGAGGGCAACTGGTTAGTCACTGTGTGAAACAGGATACTGGATTGAACGGGCTACTGGTCTGATCCAGCAGGGCTCTTCTTCTAGATGGACTACTGGTTTGATCCAGCAGGGCAGCCCTCTTAATTCTTTCTACTTATAAAAAAGGATTAGATAAATTCATGGAGAGAGTTATGTCATACAGTCTAAATGGAATTTTAAAATCATGGTGAAGACTAGTATATTTTAATTACTAAATTCTAGGAACAAACAGCACAACAGCTATCATTTGGGGGCTTGTGTCCTGTTCCAAAAATGCACAAGAGAAAAACAAAAGCAGCAATTGCTCTCCATATTCCCAGTTGACACATTCTCCTGGCAGAACTCTATGTAAAGCTTTCCTGTAAATGTACCTGCATGTTGCGAAATCCTGTGCCATTTAGTTTTTAAAAATCAACAACACTAAATATATCAGAGCTTTATGAATGATGATGATGATGATGATGATGATGATGATGATGATGATGATGATGATGATGATGATGATGATATTGGATTTATATCCCGCCTTCCACTCCGAAGAGTCTCAGAGCGGCTCACAATCTCCTTTACCTTCCTCCCCCACAACAGACACCCTGTGAGGTGGGTGGGGCTGAGAGAACTCTCACAGCAGCTGCCCTTTCAAGGACAACCTCTGCCAGAACTATGGCTAACCCAAGGCCATTCCAGCAGGTGCAAGTGGAGGAGTGGGGAAAGGTGAGGTGAGGGAAAGAAAGTCTGCACATATTCAAAGACATACTCCCATTGTAGTATGATATATGGTTCTACAGGGTGAGGCAAAAAACATTGGCTGAACTAACCACAATGAAGCCGTTGGGCAGACTGCTGACAGAGCACAAGTAAGAGCACATTGCACCTACTCTGTGGTGGTACCAAAGTCAGCTCACTTGTCTTTCACCATTGCATCTGTACAATGCCATCCAGTGTAATTTATTTTTACAAAGGAGCTTTTATCCTAGGATCTTGAAAATGTAGACCCAGAAAATATACAGACCCACTGAGATGCTTTTGCGATGCATTTTGTGGATAAAATGGCTTTTATCCACCATGACTTGGATTCCCTGTTTGGTACTGTTCAATTTCAGGATATCATTGAAATGCTGTTTGGTCCGAGTTGTATGATGACTTTCAGTTGGTGAGGCCTAATGATATGGACAAGCTGCTCAGAAGTGTGCAACCCTCCACATCTAGACAGGGTCGCTAGTCTGACCCAGCAACCAGCAGAGACATAGGGATGCCATCAGCAGAGTTGCAATGTCAGTTCTGGGAAGAACCCAGGAGTGATGTCCCTGAAAGTGGCATCACACTGTTGGCCTAATTATAATTTTTTTTGTCTCCCAGCAGGAAGATGACAGCCCTGATTAGACTTGACACTTGCCCTTCATGGATATATAAGAAGAGCTGGTTCTTATATCCCATTTTTCTCTACCCTAAGGAGTCTCAAAGCAGTTTATAATCACCTTCCCTTCACCTCTCCACAACAGGCACCTTGCGAAATAGGTGGAACTGAGAGAGTTCTCAGAGAGCTGTGACTGACCCAGGGTCATCCAGCAGGCTTCATGTAGAGGAGTGGGGGAATCAAACCTGGTTCTCCAGATTAATCTGCTGCCTTTAGCCACTATACTACACTGGCTCTTTCTCACATTGGTATTGAGCTGAGTTGGATTGATCCAGTGGGTCTGGGAGGTAATAAATGCCTCTCTGCAGGAGGGTGTAGTCCTCATGTGCTTGCCTCTTGAAGAAAGCATCCCTGGCTCTACTGATCTGAACAACTATTGCCCAGTGGCCATTTTTTGCCAGAGTGCTTGAGCAGGTGGTGGTCAGGCAGCTTCAGGCAGTCTTGAAGGAAATGGATTATCTAGTCTCTAGTGGAGGCCAGCATGGTCGCTGTGACCTCACACAGAGTACAGGATTGGAGCCCACAACAGGCTAGGCAAGGCCCAGGCCTCCCAGCCTTGCATCCCACCATCAAACAAACTCAAAAACACCACAAAACAGTTCAACCTGAACTTTATTTGCAAGTTCACAACCACTTCCATTCTGCGCACTCCAGAGGATGTCCCCCTCAGTCTCCCTCCTTTGTCCATCCCAGGATACATTTGACCACCTCCTTTAATGTTTGCCCTAACATCAAGACCCGCTTTGGAGACCCCCTCCCCTTGACCTTTCTAGTCTTTCCTAAGGGCATGCTGTCTTCTCCAACAGCTGCAGGTACTGCTAGCCAGACATGTCCCACAGAATGGGGTATTGAGTCAGACTCTCCCTATTAAGGGAAACCTGATCCATCCAGGTCTTGGGCTATGTTTTTGTCTCCAGTCCTGTCTGTTGGCCTGCCAGGTTTCCATGGCTTCACATCCTGTGGTGCTCCTTCTTCCCACCATCAGCCTGGGCTCACTTCTAGCCACGGATCCATTTCAATCTGGATTCAGGCCTGGGTTTGGGATGGAAACAGTTTTGGTCACCCTGATGGGTGGTCTCTGTCAGGAGTGACTGGAGACTGTGTTCCCTGTTGATTCTTCCAGATCTCTCTGTGATGTTCAGTAACAATGACCATGGTATCCTTCTGGAGGAGCTGGTTGAGTTGAGAGTGAGAAATACTGTGCTTCGATGCTCACAGGGTGTCTGTTGTGGGGGAAGAAGATAAAGGAAATTGTAAGCCACTCTGAGACTCTGATTCAGAGAGAAGGGTGGGATATAAATCAGCAGTCTTCTTCCACTCTTACTTGATTGGCTGATTACATAAAATGGTGCTGGGGGACTGCTGTTCGTCCTATGGCATTTATACTGTAAAGTCCTGTAGGGTTCCATCTTGTGCCCCATGCTTAGACTGATACACCAACAATAGCCATTCCTTGAAAAGTGTGATCCAGCCACAGTGATATGTGCTCTGATTACATCCAGATTATAGTAGTGTAATGCCCTTTATGTGGGGCTGTCTTTCAAAACAGTCTGGAAACTTCAGCTCCTTCAAAATGAGGCAACCAGTCTGTTGTCAGGAGAGGGATACAGCAATCATATCAACTCAATGCTGAAAGATCTCCACTGGCTACCCATCTGTTTCCAGACACAATAAAGGTTTGTACCTTTAAAGCCTTAAATGGCTTGGGGCCAGGGTATCTGAAGGACCTCCTCTTCCCATATTGTTCAGCCTACCAGTTTAAAATCTGCTTTCTGTCTGTGCCTGCCAGAGATAGGACATTTTCAGTAGTGGCACCTTACTTGTGGCATGCCTCTTCTCTTCACCTATGTGCTATCAGCCAAAAACATTTCTGCTCACTCAGACTTTAAATTAAAAGGCTGATTTTTAGTTATGCCAATAAAGGTTTTTGGAATTGGAATTGAGTTGATTTTTAAACACTATTTCAACCCTGAAAATGTTGTTTTAAGTTGACTGTGATCTGTTTTTATAATATGTGTTTTTATGCTGGACTGAGGCTTTTAAAAAACTGGATTTTAAATAATATCTTTATATGTTGGTTTTTTTGCTGCCTTGAGCAAGTTCCTGGAGAGGTAGCATTGAAATGTTCTAAATAAATAAACAAAATTACTGGCGCAATGGTAGTAATCCAAAGGAAAAGATCCATTCTCTTTGGAAAAATAAAGCTTGCGCTGTGTAACCTTTACAGCAAAATTTGGTTCTGAAAGATAACAGTGCCTTCCAGGCTCAGAAGCACTGTTATAATAGAAGCTGAAAAACAGCTCTGCAGCCTTGATGAACTGGCAGCAGAGGCAAGACTGACAAATACCATACCGCAAAGCAACAGCAGTTATTATGCCTAGCCCAATCTGGTCTTGCAGTTGTTCTCCTTTTTTACAATGTAGTGCCTTAGCAGTATTAATTCATGCTTTTTGTAATCATTTAGTAAGATTCATGCAAACAGGTTAGACCAGACTTTGAACTTGATTTCTATGTCTGTCATTTTATTTCAGCAAAGAGGTTTTTTTACTTCCTGGTAGCACTCCTGTTCTAATTACCTGCTTTTCTTTCCTGCTTTTTCAGTGAATGATTTTTTAAAAAATGAAAGAACATTAGTTTTTAAACAAGAATCTAATCAAGTTTTTAAAAATACCTTTATCTAACAGCTCAAGCAGGAATACATCTATTCATGTTTTCTTTCAAGTATGCCTGCAGCAGGGGTCTCCAATATGATGCCCATGGACACTGTGGCACCTACCGACCTCCTTTCCTGATGTCCACCAAGTGTTTTTAGAAGGGCCAGATGGGACTTTTGCCCCGTCGGACTTCTCAAATGCCATTGGAAATTTGATTGAATGTGCAGTTTTTAAAAGTTTGGTTCAACAGCAGCTGCCCCCACAGGACAAGGCTCTTCCCTGGCTGTTTCTACACTCAGGGTTGATTCTGATTTTATGAGCATTGAATCCGCCTGCAGAAAACTCCTGTTCAAAAGTACTCTTGTAAAGTGAGGAGCAACTCCAGGGTGAAACCGCTTTTGGCGTCAATCCAAGAAAATTAGTGCAGACGACTTAAAATAATGCAAAGCAAGACAGAAGTGATGGTGGTATGCAATGTAGATGAGCATTTTAAATGTGCACCAAGAGAGGATCTTCTGTCAAGTTTAGAAACAGCCCCTATGGAAATGAAAGTAAGCTGTGCATGCAAGAAAACATTTTTAACGTAGGTCACAATTATGTGCAACACCACTTCAGGGGGCAGGGGGATCCATTACACAGTATTTCCCCCTTTTTGCCCATCCCTCCTTCTCTGTCAATAATGGCTGCCAACCTCCAGGTGGCACCTGGAGATCTCTCGCTATCATAATTGATCTCCAGACAACCTTGGGAGAAGATGGCTGCTTTGGAGGGTGGACTTTATGGCATCATACATTGCTGAAAGCCTTCCAAGGCTTCCCCACCCCCAATCTCCAGGTATTTCTCATCCCAGAGCTGGCCACTCTACCTGCCACAAGCCCTTTAATTTACTTTTGTTTGCACATGCTGCTACAGAGTGTTGTCCCTTTAATCTGGCTCAGTAGCTGCTTCCCTAGGTTTAAACTTGTCTGCTAGCCTTGCCTCACCTAAGAAGCAGTTCTTGCCGTTGCTCTCTACTGCCCATTCCTCTTGCTCTCCAGTCCCAATTGCCTACACATTCCATGACAGCTGTATCTACTCTTCCCTTGAACAAGCTCTCTTGACAGCCTCCTTTCCTCACAATACTTTCATCTCTCAGTCAGACCACCCACCTGCCTTTTTATCATGGTCTGGCCTTGGAAGGAGGAAGCTGCCCCATCCATTGAAACCCTGCCCCCACCTCAGCTGTTTCAAAACTCGGGAGGCTGGTAGCAGTTCAGGGCTCATGTGTGGCTGTTCTCTGTCACATGTGTTCATTTGGAAAGGCATCCTGTTGTACAGAGCATCTGACTAAGAGTTAACTATTAGAGTTATGCATAACTATGTTCTGACATTTGGAGGTTGATTCCACCACCTGTGGCAGCCATTTTTATGATTGCACCCAACACTCTGTGTCAGAATGCTAAAGGTGTCTGCAGGTTCAAAAAAGGTGAGAAGAATCCCTGGCCTACAGGTCCATGGCTTAGAATGACATCCTAAACTCTGAGCAAAAATCTATAGCAGGGGCATGAAGCTTAATGGGATCCCTTATCTCTAAATTTCAAGTAGCTAGGAACTGGTTGTAGTTGCACACTAGCATAGGAATGCAGCCATGTATAAATTAAATTTTTATGCATCATTAGAATTATATCACATCATGGGTAAATAGTGTTGGGCTTGAACAGTAAGTATATGTTTGATCTATGTTTCTACAATGCGTGTCAAATAATATATACGGGTTTGAAATCAGTTCCCTTTTTATGTTTTTATGGCCCAGGACTGCCCCTTGACACTAATAGCAGTTTTCCATGTATAACCCTGGGTAGACTGGACTCAAACCAGGCTTTAGATCAGTGAACCTTGCTGTGGCATGTATAGGTAATGTTGTGCACTTCAATCGGTTTCTTGGCGCCTCATTTTCTTCTTTGCCAGACATCTCTCCCCCAAAGCAGAGATGGCTTTCTTCTGCCTTATTAAAATAGAGGATGTCTCAGAAGAATCCCAGAGGTCTTTGAGTTTGCAGCACCCATTAAGAAACAGCTGCCCTCACTGTAAGAGAGTCTTGGCTTGCAACATCTCAACATTTTGTCATGGCAGCCAATTTTGTGGAGGTGTCTACTGCCCATCCACAACATCCCAGAAGTGCCCATAAAATCAATAAGGCTGGAGAATTCTGGTTTATACACTTGTACAAAAAACAACAAAACTCAAAATTATCTTGCTGGCCAAATAGGGTTGCATGCTAGCTTGGCAAAAAATGTCCTGCTCCTTTAATAGAGACTGGTAACGTGGAAATGGGCTATTTTCATAGCATGGTGATAAATAACATCACTCAATTAAAACAACAACATCCCATTAAGCCTCTATTAGATGGGCAGGGCATTTTTCTCTCAGTGAGTCAGCAACTCTACCAGTTACTCTGTCTGAGCCTAAACTACCTCAATGGGTTGTTGCGAAGATAACATGGAGACGGGGAGAATTCTATATCCCTCTCTGAGCTCCTTGGAGGAATGATGGGATACGTATATACTAATTAAAGTAAATATAAATAGGTATGCCCACATAAATTGGAGCCCTAGTTCCTGCACCAGGGTCACCCAACACGTTTCCATGGAAGAGTGGGGATCTGAACTTGAGTCTCACAGATCCAAGTCTAAAGCTCTAATTGCACACTATGACACTCTAACAACAGGTTCACTACCACTGCCAGTCTCAGCAATATGGGGCCCATTCATGAGAGAGAGAAAAAAAATCTCTCAATGCAGCTTGGATGATGCTTAAAGGGGGCTGGGGAAGTTTATTGTATCAAGTGTCCTGGGGCTCAAAATGCTTTTACTGTGTGTGCATTTGGACTAAATGGCCTTCATGTTCTCTAGTTTTAACCTCTGGTCTCATGATTGAATCTTTCTGGTTGAGTGAGTCATGTGTGTGGGGTAAGATTGCTCAGGATGAGCTGGGTGCTGAAGCAGATTTTTTTTGTTTAAATTAAGTCATGATTTTTAAAATTGATGCAAAGAAGGAATGGAAGCTTGTTTTCAAATAAGAGTCCTCCTGGCTTGGAAAGTTACTGTATTGTTTCTTGTGCTTTTGCATTTCCTGTGTGGATCCTTTATGCGGCTCCTTTATACATTCTGGACTTTTTTTTACAACATTGTGACTCATTAAAATAATTTTCAGCATAATATGCAAAACATCATCAACAGAGGAGCTTGTGAGCAGCCGGCACCCATGAAAGACGGAGACCAATTACTAGTCTATTATTGGGCACCCCTCTGTGAACAAAACTGTTGGTACAAAAATAACTTCCCACAAACTTGTGGTGTGCAACCCCTGACTCCAACCCCTGTTTTGAGAGGTTGTGCTAAAATTGTTCCAGCCTCATGGAGACCACAGTGCAGAGTTCCCATGAAAATGAGAACCAACTCTGTACCACATGCTGTCAGTGTATCTACTATAAATGTAACATACAAATCAGATCTTGCATCTTAAATGTGCTGCAGCTATCTATTTTTAGAGTAGTAATCAGTAACAAAGTTGCCACTTCTGGCTTGCAACATTCCTGGAGATCTGAGCAGGTGCCTCAGAGTTTGGGAAGGGAAGACAACTGAGGGGGGTGGGGATGTGATGCCATACAGTCCACTTCCCAAAGCTGCTCTTCCCTTGAGGGGAAACTGGTCTCCATAGACTGGAAATTAGTTGTAATTCCAGGAAAAGTGCAGGGTTCACCTTGAGGTTGGTAACCCTAAACTGGTTATTTACTTTTTTTTCTAAATAATGGAACAGAGGCCATGATTAGCATCTTCAGCAGAAATAAATTAGCATGCAATGTGACAATGTTACCCTTAAGTGTTGTTCTATGGGATTTGTCCATGTGAATGGCACTGTAGCAATCATCATGAAGACTGCAGTCATCACATTGCTTTTCAGATGTGGAATGGGTGGAAGTGGGCAACTACATAATTACACCCCAGCTTTCATCTGGAGGAGGAATAATCTCTATAGCTATGACTGTACCTGTGCTTCCAACTGTGTTTGAAATTGGCAAGTGTCCTTGCGAAATTGCAGTCTTTAAATCTCTACAGTTGCAAGTTTTAATATCTAAAGCATTTCCTTAAGAACAACAAACTTAACTTGAGCCAAATGCAAAATCACTGGCCTTGAAGCCAAGGGACTCAGGGCCAAAATACACAATATTATGACATGGGTACCCAACCCAACTTGTAGCCATTGGCATGATCAATGCTCTGGCCTCAGTCTTCTTGGCCTTCTCATCTCCTTGAAAACCAGGACTTACCCTGCAGATTATTACTTGGCAGCAGGGCTTTTTCTGAGCAGGAACGTTGTTGCTCTCAGGGGGTGTGGCTGGGTTGCTCTCAGGGGGTGTGGCCTAATATGCAAATAAGTTACTGCTGGGCTTTTTCTACCAAAAAGCTCTATGCTGAATACTGGTGATGTCAGGGTGTGAGACCTACTATGCAAATAAGTTCCTGCTGGGCTTTTTCTTCAAAAAAGGCCCCGCTTGGCAGCATGGCTTTTTTTCTGAAGAAAAAAAAAAAGTACCAGAACTCTCAAGAAGGAAATAAAGGAGTAGGGTTGCCAAGTCCAATTCAAGATATATCTGGGGACTTTGGGGGTGGAGCCAGGAGACATTGGGGGTGGAGCCAGGAGACTTTGGGGTGGAGCCAGGAGACATTAGGGGTGGAGCCAAGATCAAGGCTGTGACAAGCATAATTGAACTCCAAAGGAGTTCTGGCCATCACATTTAAAGGGACAGCACACCTTTTAGAATGCCTTCCTTCCATAGAAAATAATGAAGGATAGGGGCACCTTCTTTTGGGGCTCATAGAATTGGACCCCCTGGTCCAATCTTTTTGAAACTTGGGAGGTATTTTGGGGAGAGGCACTAGATGCTATACAGAAAATTTGGCACCTCTACCTCAAAAAACAGCCCCCCCAGAACCCCTGACACCCGCGGATCAATTTCCCATCATTCCCTATGGGAATCGTTCCTGGAGGTGCATAATGACTGTGGGGGTGGAGTTTCCCCCGCCGGCCAGCTGGCTGGGGGAGGGGGGAAGCCTGTAAAACCAGGGGATCCCTCGCTGGGACCTGGGGATTGGGAAGCCTATAAAGGAGAAACACATGGGTGCCTCTCACAAACTTTTAAACAGCCTTGTGAACTGCTTGATCCAGCAAGGCAGTCCTTCCAGACCTGAGCCTAAATAGGCTAAATGATGATTGGGCCGGCTGCACTGAAGGTAGGTGCTGAATTTCCTGAGGCTAAACTGTGCTTTGGCCAGGACCATGCAAGTAACTATCACCATCTGGGCACCGTCCTAGCTGTCTTCTGGGCAGTTCATAACTGAAGGCCTCTGTAGTGCTGGGCCCTCCCTGTTCCCTCTGACTCTCCACAGCCACTGACTTTGATTCCTCAGGCTCCTCCCCTGAGGACTGGAGTCAGAGTCACTGAACTGCTCAAAGGGGGCCATTGCAACTGGAGGAACTCACCTTCAAAATGTTCTGTTGCTTCTTTTGGCTCACGAATGCTGCAAGGGGGAGGAGGGGTTTCAGGCTTCCCTGTGGTGCCATTTTTGCCACTGAGGACTTATAGATCAGGTCAGGCACCATATTGAGCATTTTGTCTCTCAGATCACCATTGTTATTCGGACACTATATCAAGGCAGGGGCCTTATTTGATAGTTTCCATTTACCACTAAAAATGATCTAACCCATAAAGTAGCATTTAAATATGGTATAATTGTTCAGTAGCAGAGTCTGCATTTGCAGTGAGACTTGCTTTAAGTTTTGTTCCTTCTTCTCCAACTTAGCCCAAACATGCATGGCTCATTCCTGACACTGAGAATATGTTGTCACCCCAAAGAGTGGGCAGATGCTAATTAGTAATCATATTTTAAATTCCACTTCAGCTACTCCTACTCACTACTGGAAGAGTCAACAGGGGAAAATAATAGACTTCCTGAGATACAATATCAACAAAGTCTTCTGTGTAAGATAGAAGCTATCATCACTTCCTGAAGAACAAGTATGGTGAATCAAAATTACAGACTAATTTTTTTTTATCTGGCAGTTAAAAGTGCAGTAAATAATATTGGCTCTTTAATGCACAATTGGAAGATGGGCAAGGAAATTTCCAATTGCCTTAGAAGAAAAAAATATTGAGTCCATCACAGAGCTTCCATGGGTACAAGGACTTTTGCCTGTCAACTATGACTCTCTTGGTTCCCCACTTTTATGGCAGTGTGAACATATGAACATATGAAGCTGCCTTATACTGAATCAGACCTTTGGTCCATCAAAGTCAGTATTGTCTTCTCAGAATGGCAGTGGCTCTCCAGGGTCTCAAGCTGAGGTTTTTCACACCTATTTGCCTGGACCCTTTTTTGGAGATGCCAGGGATTGAACCTGGGACCTTCTGCTTCCCAAGCAGATGCTCTATCACTGAGCCACCATCCCTCCCCCAATGAAATGTCAAATGTTAGGATCTGAGAATGTTGCACTCGGTAGGTGGAAGTCCTTGTACTTGCTGAATGCTGCACTGAAATCTGTAATCAAATAAACCAAACTTGTTCCATTCTTACCTAGACTATATCAAGGCAAGGGTCTTATTTCATAGCTTCCATTTACCGTTAAAAATGACCTAAGCATTAGAAGAGCAAATGAGGTTGTAGCTCTGAACAACAAATTTTCATGTTCTTCAGAACTCTTCATCAGGCTCAGGCCTCATATTCAGTGGGAGCTCACAGGAGCACAGCTCCTGAACCTTTCTGAGAGTTCCACCTCATTGTACATTGAATAGTATGTGCAGCTGCATAACAATCCCTGGATGAGTTCCACCACCTATTTTTTTCTACAAAACGACCCCTGATCAGGCTGGTTGCTTTAAATATAAAAGAAAAAGAATGAGAAGAAACAAACATGCTGTAGGCCCTGGATCTTGAAACTTGATTTTAATATCCTATTTAGAACATCCAGAAAAATTGAACAAACCAAGTGGTGCTGGGTTGCTGCTTTTCCTCAACTAGTTACTATTTTGGTTGGTCATTTTAAAATGGCATTTGTTGTTGGATTATGCTTTCAACCAGCAGAGTCACCTGGAATCTTTATCCAGTGTGTATGCATTTTATATATCTCTCTGTGGATCATATCATCTATTTTCAATAGTAAGAAATCATCACCATTATCCAGCCTAGAAGAAACCTGGCTTAGACTAGTGATTACAATGCCAGACCCAATACACCATTCAACCATTGTTAGCAAATAGGAGCAAGCTGGGAAGCTGTTTAATGTCCTCCCATGAACTCGTGAAAAGTGTCTATGAAGGGAAACTTGTGGGAGGTAGGAAACACCCAGCAAGCAGTCACTTGAGATTCCAAAGCAGAGCTTTGCACTGATGTAAGCCTTAGGAACAATCAGACAACAAATTTATCTTGGACGTTATTATAGGGAATGGAGTGGATGGGATTCTCCTTCCCAACTTTCTTGGAGCCAGTTCAAGCACTATGGTACTTATGGCACCTTCTGTTTGGCATTAGTTGATTTAAAATAAAAATCCTGATCCTTTGAAACTTTGGCCCTAATTTTTTTTTAAAAAAAAATCAGGGCCAAAGTTTTAAAGGATCAGGATTGTATAAGACCTTATAGTTCTAAGTAACTGCATGCTATTCCACATCCTCTTCAGAATTCTGCAGGATAAGTCCCTGGCTGGGACAACTGACGTCCATACTCAGCTTACTTCTGGATCCTGGCATTATTTATGTATATTCCTTTCTCCCAGTGGTGACCCAAAGCAGCTTAAAACATTACTTTCTCCATTATTTCCTCTCAACAACCCTATGAGATATATAGGCTGAGAAGACAGGGTTGCCAAGCCCCAGTTGGCAGCAGGCAGTCCCCTGGTTTGAAGGTCCTTTCCCCAGCTTCAGGGTTAGCAGAAAGGGGGATGGGAAATGTCCACTGGGCATTCCATTATATCCTATGGAGACCAATCTCCATAGGGTATAATGGAGAATCAATCTGTGGGTATCTGGGGTTCTGGGGGGGTGTTTTTTTAAGGTAGAGCAACCAAATTTTCACCATAGCATCTGGTGGCTCTCCTCAAACACCCCCCCCCCCCAAGTTTCAAAAAGATTGGACCAGGGGGTCCAATTCTATGATCCCCAACAAAAGGTGCCCCATCCTCCATTATTTCCAATGGAGAGAAGGCATTTAAAAGAAGTGTGGTTTCTTTAAATGTGATATCCAGAACTCCCTTTGGTGTTCAGTCATGCTTGTCACAATCTTGCTCCTGGCTTCACCCCAGAGTCCCCAGATATTTCCTGAGTTGGACCTGGCAAACCTAGAGGAGTGTGAGTGGCCCAAGGTCACCCAGTAAGCTTCCACAACATGAGACCTGGATCTCCCAAACACTAGTCCAGCTCTCTTAACCACTACACCACACTGGCTCTGATGAAGCCTCATACATTAATAACACCTTACAAAGTCCTTCTATCTCCTTCATGTTTATCCATCCTGTCAACAGAGATGCTCTGAGTTTATCCATGTTTGTTTGTAAATTAACACTTTATTGGTTTTAAATCATGAAACAGTACAATTATACATAATACAATTATAAATAAAATATGAATAGGCTGATATTGTGTCTATATATATATACACACACACACACATTCATATATATACATATAACATGTACTTCAAAGGAAGATATTATAATATAAATAAACAAACAGTGCTAACATTCTACCATAGGGTAAATCATTAACAATTTTAGGAATTTCTTGTTGAGCAGTTAGATATTCCAGTACAGGAAACCATATAGTATTCCATCCTGTCAACAGAGATGTTCTGAGTTCTATGCCTGGAATTTAATTTCCAGGTGCAGAAGGCCCAAATTAATTGTGACCCTGATGCTTGATAAGAGAGGACTAAAATGTTCCTCCCCTCCCCCCCTCCACCATGCTGATTTCATGACCTGAAATAGCCTCAGTGAACTACTCTTTGTCCTGTTGGGGAAACTTATGTATACATGTACGTTTCCCTAGTGAGGCAAATTTCAACCATATTTTAGTTTTTTTGAGGAGGGAAGCATGGGGGGAGTCTAAGTTTAACCACTCTCTTCCCTCCCTCCATTTGAGAGTAAAGTTCCAAGCATGGAACTGAATTCCCAGAACCAGAGGCCAGTTTGGTGTAGTGGTTAAGTGTGCGGACTCTTATCTGGGAGAACCGGGTTTGATTCCCCACTCCTCCACTTGCACCTGCTGGTATGATCTTGGGTCAGCCATAGCTCTGGCAGAGGTTGTCCTTGAAAGGGCAGCTGCTGTGAGAGCCCTCTCCAGCCCCACCCACCTCACAGGGTGTCTGTTGTGGGGGAGGAAGGTAAAGGAGATTGTCAGCCGCTCTGAGACTCTTCGGAGTGGAGGGCGGGATATAAATCCAATATCTTCTTATCTTCATCTTCATCTGTCTGTCAACAGGACAGGGTCAGACTCCTGGGAAACACAAGGGCTCAGTAATGGGTGATTAAGATTGAATTGGTCTGATTGGGAGACTGCCTCTCCCTGGATGAGCAAGCCCTCACTGGAGCTGCATGCCATTTAGCAAGTCAGGCTCTGCTCTAAATGCCTTTGTTAATAGAAATAAGAATGTGGGCAATAAAAGCAGCAAACAGCAGTGTCTAATGTGCTCTCAGAGGAGCTGCAGAGCCGCTCCACTCTCATCTCCATCTGGAAAGGAGAAAGGTGTTTTATCTATTCCAAAGGGCATTTGGCTGTTGAGATCTGCTGAGTAGTTACTTTTTTGCTTATTGTCTGTATAATGTCTTGTTCTGAATGTTGCTATTTCAGATGAGATTGTTCAATTTTATTGGGGGGTTTTTGCGGGGGAGAGGGGGGCTCATCTTAAGGTATGGAAAAGCAGCACCAAATATTTTAAAGTAATAAGAGAGTGCTTAGGCCCTAGTCTTTTGAAACAGGAGTTCTGTACTCAGACATCTCTAACATTCTTGTAGAGAAGTAGCCTGCTAGCCACAAGTAAATTCAAAGCTCTCTTAATGGCTTTTAATTTTTCAAATCTGTTTCTAGACAATTTGCTTAACTAGCATTCTGTACCTTTTGTTAATAAGGAAAAAAGTTATTAGCAATTCAGGTAAGCAGACACTGGTTCATTGCTCCTTCCCCAGTTTAACCAGCCAGGGGAAAAAATCCTATGCTCAGTTAGCTGTATGTCTACCTTCACTCAACTCTCTTGGCTACAGATTACGTCTGACAAACATTGATTCCCCTAAACCTATTGAACTCATCTAAGACCCTTTTAACTTACAGCAGTGCTGTCTGATCTTCACGGACTGATCACAGGTACCTCATGCTCTGTTGACATTTACCACCACTCCTAGGGGAAGACAGTATGGACTGAACAGATACTTGTAATTTTACTTCAGTTCTGAAAATATCAGCTCCCTTAGCAGGTAACAATATTTGAAATTTGTATCTCCATAGCCTATAATGTGTCTTTCATATTTTAGACCATACTGGTCCAGTGGTCTAATAACTTTAGAAGTTATTGTTGAAGATTACATATGTTGAACAGAGAACCAAAATACCATTAAAAACACACACATAAGGAAACTTCCCAAAAGTCTTTGTAAGTTTATGCATTCATTTAAGGAAAAATATAAGCAGGGAAGCAGAAAAGAGAAGTGAGATGAACTGGCAAAAAGTGTAAATAAGGAATAAAACCAGACAAAACTTTTTTTAAAAAAAGAATATTTTGTAAAAGGACAAAAAAAAGCAGAAAACAGTTTTAAAATGTTGAAGTCCCAGAGAATCAAAGCGTGCATCAGATCCAGAGCCAGAGATCTGAGGAGTGGCAGGCAGGAAATTAACTTGGAATGAATCAATTATTACAATCAATCATTATAATGTCACTAAACTATAGCAATGGACAGTTTAAAACAAAATCCCCCAAAGCTTTCCAGTAGCACTAGAGGAAATGGCAAATTCTGTAGCTGAGTTAAGGAGAAGGAGCAGTTGGATTTATACCCTGCCCTTCACTCAAAGCGGCTTACAATCTCCTTCCCTTTATCTCCCCACAACAGACACCCTGTGAGGTTGAGTGGGGCTGAGAGAGCTGCTCTTGAGACAACAGCTCTAAAAGAATGTGACTGACCCAAGGTCACCCAGCTGGCTGCATTAAACCCAGTTCTCCAGATTAGAGTCCACTGCTCATCAAACTGAGTGTGGCAAGACCTTAAAAAATACACACCTTCTGATTCATGTAAAGAACCTTTCATCAGGATCTTTCCAAAACATATAATATCAAAACTGGATATGGGAAAAATCATAGCAAAGCAAGGGTGAGTCTGGAAAATGAACAGTTAGTGGATGCTCTGAAAACACCCTCTCTAGCTTGGATGCTTTCCTGTGGAAGCATCTCTGTAGAAGAGCCAGTGGGCTTCTGTCGAGTGCAGAAGAGAAATGGAACCTGCATCCACAGAGCTATTGGGGGATATATTCATTTCAAGATTCCTACTGGTCATGCCATAGTCTGCCCAATAGCTGGATGTTGGGGGTGCTGCCTTTTCTTTGTTCCCTCCCTTGTTGCAATGAGTATGTGGGTAATGGTAACATGACATCAGGGAGGCATCAGTGTATTGGTTGGCTGGTTCCATCTATGGCTATCATGCGGTGCCACTATACACTACTTATGATAGGTGGATTGCAGCAGGGTTGCTATGGATTCCAGTGTAATTTCTATGCCCTTTGCACCTTGGAGTTGGATCTTTTGAATAAGCACTTCCCTTTTGCTGAGCATGTATAGAATAATGAATGGTAGCACTGCTGCTAGTTTTAAAAACATGAGCTTCTTGATTAATGCAGGCAAGTGTGAGATAATGCTGAACTAAGTGCAGTTGATGTCTCCTGATTTTCCTGGAGCAGCATGGCTGCATTTGTACCGCTGACTTTCACTAGTATCACATAAAAACAAGAGGGGTGTTTATAAAACAAGCTGAAATAATAATCTTAGCCATTCTATGGGATCTGAGCCAGGTCACAAGTTCTTCTTTGGTTAGTCATTAAGGCTGCTGCTGTTGCTGTATAAACATTAGCCCTTTTGTCTGAAGGTTTCATTTTGAACTACCCCAGTTTGCCAGTGCCACATATTGACATTTGAGTATCATCATTTGTTAACATATTTGAAATCTGCAAGGTTTCTAAACAGTTTGATCTATTAAAGTAAGAAAATTAGCTGACATAGTAGTATCTTCTCTCCAGTACTGTTTTTAAAAAACAACAGAGCTTCTGTTACCTAATTAAAATGGGCACTTAAAGGCTAACAAAATTTATTCCAGCAGAAGTTTTTGTGACAGAACTTGGTTTCATGAAAGCTTATGCTGGAATAAATGTTGTTTGTATGTAAAATGCCACCAGATGTGTTATTTTGGAGCTACAGATCATCAAGACTGCCCATTAGTATTACACTAATTAGAGATCCAATCTGGTTTCCCACAGAACAAACCTTTTCTGCCCTCTGCTGGAGTGACAGTTTATGGGACTAAACTAACACACATAGCTTTGAACAAAGCAGGAGTCAAGTTGCACCTTTAAGACCAACCAATTTTTATTTAGAATGTAAGCTTTTGTGTGCTCTTAAACACACTTCATCAGATGAGGATCTATACACAAAGTTTTGAGAAACTGGTAATCTGGAAGGAAATACTGAAGGTGAAGTCTCTCTGAATTTCTCCTTAATTCCCCTGAAATATCTATTTTATCATACATTTACCCCAAAGCAGGTGGGAAGGAGAATAGGCAAAGGAAAGCAGTGGAGAAAAAGGAGACAGTAGCTGCATACAGCACTGGGAACATTTAAAGAACTCCAGGATACAACTTGACATCCTTCTCAAAACAGATGAATGCTATGCTGTGCTGGATGGATTCTGAAGCATGCAGGCAATGCTATTAGCACCATCTTCTAAACCTTTGATGCTCCGAGCAGAATCAGAAACTAATATCTGTCCATCAAGGTGGTAACCCAGATTATTTTTATTAGTAGGGAAGGACAAGAACCTGGACTGAGCAAAAGCAAAACAACCAATTGCAGTACCAAAGTATAGATCAGTCACCAGCCATCCAAGAAGCTTGCATCAGACACAGTTCAAGCACTCTCACCCTGAGAAGTCAGCTGGGAAAATGCAGAATCTCTAAAAGAGGGTGGTAGTGGAAAGTGCCATCAAGTTGCAGTTGACATATTGCAAGCCCATAGGCCCTAGGGGTTCAAAGCAAGAGATGTTCAGAGGTGGTTTGCAACCTGGGCCCATCCAAATTGTGACCAGGGCCAACCCTGCTTAGCTTCTGTTCTGAGATCTGATAAGATCACGTTAGCTTGGGCCATACAGGGCATAAAAAGAGGGAACCTTCCCCAAAGGATAGCATTCAGTACAAAATGGCCATTTTTTGCACTGTAAAGGCAAATTTAGGGTTCAGAATTGGTAGCTGGCCTAGAGAAAAATGTCCAGTTTGTTAATAAAGCTTTAATTTGTGGAACTGAGCAGCTAAATCTTCTCATGGCATTGAGATAAATAGCACCCTATTAAACATACAATTAAAAGGTAGGACATTTTCCTGCAGGCCAGTTAGTAATCTTTTTGTATCTCTATAAACAGTTTTGGGGTAACTTTGTAGATTTAATTTTAATGTTGTGCTTTTGTTTGCTGAATGAAAGTCAGGACTGTTCACAATTGCCATGTTTCAGGTTTCCTTTTTGCTTATATGTATGACAATAAAAGTTGGAGATTAATCCAGAGGAGAAAAAAAATTAAGGAAACAGCTGGCACTCTTTGTGAGGCAGCTTAACTTACCTGTGCAGCATTCCATATGGCTGCCAGCTTCTAGTTGAGTCCTCAGCAGCTATGCATCCAGTGTTAGCACCCCAAGTGAGCCAGTTTAAGGGGAGGAGACATGATGGCAGCCATGGATAAAGTACTTGTCTGTGTAAATAATCTCTATGCCCCATTACATAAATGCACTCACCACATGAATGTACTTGCACTTGGTGATCTGTTCATGTAGCTGGCATATCAGCAGATTTATCCAACAGGGCAGTATACATCAGACTTAAAACATACATTAAAATAATTAGACATGCATTAAATTAATCAATTTACAAAATAAAAGCATTAAAATACAATCAGTAAAAATCTCTCTCCCACTGTAGAGGGACCCAAGTATGGAGGTAAACAGTTGCTGTCCTCAGCTGTAAGGCTGGTGGAACATCTTCATCTTGCATGTTCTGCAGAACTGTGCTAAGTCCCACAGTGCATGAATTAGGGTTGCCAGCCTCCAGGTAGGGCCAGGAGATCTCCTGCTTTTATAAACGATCTCTAGCTGGCAGAGATCAGCTCCCCTGGAGAAAATGGCAGCTTTGAAGGGTGGATTCTATGGCATTGTACCATGCTGAGGCCCCTCCTCTCTCCAAGCTCTGCCCTCACCCATATCTACCCCCTAAGTCTCCAAGTATTTTCCAACACAGACCTGGCAACCTTAGCATGGATGTCACTAGCCATTGAGTTTCACCAGGCAGGAGACAGGGCCAAAAAGGTCCAGGCTCCAGTTGAGGATAGCCGGGCATCTCTTGGGCTATGAATCACAAGTAAATTCTGATCTTCTAAGCACAAAGCTCTATGAAGAACTGTCACAAGCAGGGGAACAGGGAGGGCGTTCTACTGGCTGCTACCACTCTAGTAAGGGTCTGTCTGGAAGGGCCCAGAGCACCATCCCAATCCATGTCTTCCTTCCTAACGAACACCCTCTATCCATGACTGAAGTGATGTGAGGACCCAGGCAGTATAATAACCATAAGTTTATTGAAAGTGCCCAAAACAACAAGTGGGTTATAACTTTTAGTTCAATAGTGAACATGAAAACAATAAAGGTGGTACAAAGCAAAATAAAAAGCCCTGACATGACTAACTATGCATTCCCTTCCTCTAATTCCAACTGACTCACCACGCTTTGGATGAGGGAGCTCTCATGACTGCAGCCTTCCTCCAGCCCAGCCTTTCCAGAGAGAAAGAACTCACCTGACTGCAGCCTCTCCAGAGAGAACAATCCTCCATTTGGGCGTTTTATTTTAGGGCCTTAAAGGTTAAAACCAAAATCTTGAAATGGACCTAATATTCAACCTGGGGCCTGTGCAATTGGCATAGCACTGGCTGCACATGTGCTGTCTCTGGAGTACCTGTAAGTACTCGTGCTACTGCATTCTGGACCAGTTGTAATTCCTGAGTCAGCTTCAGTTTGAGGGGCCATTGACTCAGTGGTTGTGGGAGAGCATCTGCTTTGCATGCAGAAGGTCCCAAGTTCAATCCCTTGCATCTCCAATTAAAAGGATCAGGTAGCACATGATATAAAAGACCTCAGTTGAGACCTTCAGAGTGGCTTGACTGCAGGCAGCCACTAGTATTCCTTGTTTAGAGCAGAACCAAAAATATCTAACAGAAAAAGATATTATGTTATGAAAAATAAATACAATCTTTTTCTGACTGTTCCACTGTAACAGTGTTAGAGCAGATAACACAGCAACTGCCAGGAGCATGAAGGAATAGTTTGAATATGACTGTGGATCCTTCTGAACAATAGTGAGTATATTCAATCCATGTTTTTCAAATTTCTCAGTTATTTTTTTCTCTGCAGTTGACCATACAGTGAAGAGCACTGTGCTTTTCACAGACTGCCAAGGATACTGCAGGCCTGAAGAATGATCTGGAACTGAGATACCCAAAGCAGCTGATATAGGTAAAGGCCTCTATGTCAAGGTTTTACAGTCCATGGGTCAGGAACCTCTGGTGGGTTGTAAAACCCCATCTGCAAAGTCACAAGCCCTTATAGAGCTGCCATATTTGTTGCTACTTTTTGGAGGGACTTGATCCTAGAGTATAAGAACATAAGAGAAGCCATGTTGGATCAGGCCAACGGCCCATCCAGTCCAACACTCTGTGTCACAAGTGGCAAAAAATTTTTTTATACATACACACTAATAATAATAATAATAATAATAATAATAATAATAATAAATTTATTCTTATATCCCGCCCTCCACCGCCAAAGGCGGGCTCAGGGCGGCTCACAGGCATGGAATTCCATGATTCAATAAAACAATACAGTACAAACAGCAATTTTAAATATAATCAATTACATAATAAATTAGTTAAAATAGATAAAATAGGCTAATAGCCACTGATGGACCTGTGCTCCATATTTTTATCTAAACCCCTCTTGAAGGTGGCTATACTTGTAGCCACCACCACCTCCTGTGGCAGTGTATTCCACATGTTAATCACCCTTTGGGTGAAGAAGTACTTCCTTTTATCCGTTTTAACCTGTCTGCTCAGCAATTTCATCGAATGCCCACGAGTTCTTGTATTGTGAGAAAGGGAGAAAAGTACTTCTTTCTCTACTTTCTCCATCCCATGCATAATCTTGTAAACCTCTGTCATGTCACCCCGCAGTCGAGTTTCTCCAAGCTAAAGAGTCCCAAGCGTTTCAACCTTTCTTCATAGGGAAAGTGTTCCAGCCCTTTAATCATTCTAGTTGCCCTTCTCTGGACTTTCTCCAATGCTATAATATCCTTTTTGAGGTGCGGCAACCAGAACTGCACACAGTACTCCAAATGAGACCGCACCATCGATTTATACACGGGCATTATGATACTGGCTGATTTGTTTTCAATTCCCTTCCTAATAATTCCCAGCATGGCGTTGGCCTTTTTTATTGCAAACGCACACTGTCTTGACATTTTCAGTGAGTTATCTACCACGACCCCAAGATCTCTCTCTTGGTCAGTCTCTGCCAGTTCACACCCCATCAGCTTGTATTTGTAGCTGGGATTCTTGGCCCCAATGTGCATTACTTTGCACTTGGCCACATTGAACCGCATCTGCCACGTTGACGCCCACTCACCCAGCCTCAACAGATCCCTTTGGAGTTCCTCACAATCCTCTCTGGTTCTCACCACCCTGAACAATTTAGTGTCATCCGCAAACTTGGCCACTTCACTGCTCACTCCCAACTCTAAATCATTTATGAACAAGTTAAAGAGCATGGGACCCAGTACCGAGCCCTGCGGCACCCCACTGCTTACCGTCCTCCACTGCGAAGACTGCCCATTTATACTCACTCTCTGCTTCCTATTACTCAGCCAGTTTTTGATCCACAAGAGGACCTGTCCTTTTACTCCATGACTCTCAAGCTTTCTAAGGAGCCTTTGATGAGGAACTTTATCAAAAGCTTTCTGGAAGTCAAGGTAAACAACATCTATTGGGTCTCCTTTGTCTACATGTTTGTTCACCCCCTCAAAGAAATGTAACAGGTTAGTGAGGCAAGATCTTCCCTTGCAGAACCCATGCTGAGTCTTCCTCAATAACCCGTGTCCATCAATGTGCCTACTCATTCTGTCCTTGATAATAGTTTCTACCAACTTTCCCGGTATTATAGTCAGACTGACTGGCCTGTAATTTCCCGGATCTCCTCTGGAACCCTTTTTAAAGATGGGGGTGACATTTGCTACCTTCCAGTCCTCAGGAACGGAGGCAGATTTCAATGAAAGATTACAGATTTTTGTTAGAAGATCCACAAGTTCAACTTTGAGTTCTGTAACGTATTCGAAGCGGAGACGAGAGTAGGGCAACATAGTTTATTAGGAGCACGTTGCAAGAGAGAGAGCACGCGGGCCGGGCCCCGCTTATATACAATTCCCGGTACAGCCTACTCGGTCGGTCAGGCCAATCCTGACCTGTTGAACTACCCGCCGCAGCTGTTGATTGGCGGGTGATTCCGCGCCCTGCGCTGGAGGCTTCTGGGACGGCCCAGTAACCTCTGCGCGGGCGCAAGTTGTTTACTGATACACTACACCCCTCCCCCCCTAGTTAAGGAACATAGTTTTTGAGATACGCGGGAGGTCGGCGCTCCCGGATGGACCATCTAGGGAGGTCTGGTGGGGGAGGCGCTGCTTCCGCGGTTGGTGCTTCGGCGGCCCGTGGTGTGGCCGGAGGCGGCGGGGCCGGCTCAGCGGGTCTTTCAGGCTCGGACCGTTCTGGTGTTCCCTGCGTCGGCGTGATGGGCGTTGGGGCCTCGTCCTCAGGTCGGCTCTCGGTTGGCCCCTCCCCGGACCACGCCTCTTCTGTGTCCGCCGGCTCCTCCGGTAGCGTGCGGCGGCGCAACTGGTCTATGTGCCGCCGTAATACCTGGCCCCCCTCGGTTGATATGTCATAGTGGCGGGACCCCGTCACTCGTAGCACTCGGCCCGCCACCCATTCAGGCCCCCTTGCGTAGTTCCGGGCGTAGACTGGGTCGCCCGCAAAGAACCCCCTGACTGCGTCCCGAACCTCGGGGCTCCCGCGGGTGTCTGACGCCCGGTCGGGGTGTAGCCTGTCCAGTCGGGTTGTCAGCTTGCGTCCCATTAGGAGCTCTGCCGGGCTCACCCCTGTGACTGGGTTGGGGGTGACCCTATTGTCGAAAAGGAATGCTGCTAATCGGTGGTCCCAGTCTCCCTGTACAATTCGGCCCAGGGCTTCTTTCGTGGTGCGGACCATCCGCTCTGCCTGGCCATTGGTGGCTGGGTGGAAGGGGGCAGATCTTATGTGCCTAATCAGGTATCTATGGAGGAACGCCTGGAAGTCTGCAGACGTGAACGCGGTCCCGTTGTCTGAGACTATGGTGTCCGGGATCCCGTGTGTGCATAAGACCCTGCGCAGCGCTCGGATTGCGGCGGCGGATGAGGTGGACCCTACGGGGATGACCTCCAACCACTTGGTGTAGGCGTCCACTATTATCATGAAGATCTGCCCCTGGAATGGCCCCGCGAAATCGAGGTGGAGTCTCGACCATGGTTTCCGGGTTGACTCCCACCTAGTGGCGGGGGCGCTGGGAGGCTCGGGCCGCGACTCTTGACACGTTTGGCACCGTCGGACCCAGCCCTCTATCTCCCCGTCCATCCCCGGCCACCAGACGTAGCTTCTGGCCAAGGCCTTCATTCGGACTATGCCGGGGTGGGTCTCATGTAAAGATTCTAGGACACGCTTTTGCAGCGGGGGCGGAATCACCACTCTACTTCCCCATAACAGGCACCCCTTGTGGGCTGCTAGTTCCTCCCTCCTGGTCTTATATGGCTTGAATTCTTCCCCCATGTTCCCCTCCGGCCAGCCCCTCACCACCCAGTCGAGCACCCGTGCTAGTGTCTTGTGTTTCTGGGTGGCCTTGGCGACCTCCGCTGCGTGTAGGGGCGGCTCCGGGAGGCTCTCCATTAGCATGACCTGGTGTGCGGGGGCGGGGTCTGGACCCGTTTCCGGAAGCGGCAAGCGGCTGAGTGCGTCCGCGTGACCCATAGCCTTGCCGGCCCTGTGTACCAGTGTGTAAGTGTAGGAGTTGAGGAATTGGTTCCACCTCAACACGCGCTGCGACAGTATTTGGGGGGTTTGACGGTCGGGGGCCAGCAGACCTAAGAGGGGCTTGTGGTCCGTAGCTATGGTGAACCTCCGCCCATACAGGTATTCATGGAACTTGCGGACCCCCGCCACGATTGCCAGAGCCTCCTTGAATATTTGCGCGTAGTTGCGCTCGGCTGGTGTCAGTGTGCGGGAGTAGTATGCGACCGGTACCTCCCTCCCGTCGTGTAGTTGGTGCCCCAGGACTGCTCCCACCCCGTATGGCGACGCATCGCATGCCAGGATGACGGGGAGGCCCTCGTCAAAATGGTGGAGCACCGCATTAGACACCAACACATCCTTGACTGCCTGAAACGCGGCTGCTTGGCGTTTGCCCCAAACCAAAGGGGCTTTTTTGTCCAGCAGGCGGTGCAGGGGCTCTGCTAGGGCCGCCTTGTGGGGGAGAAATGAATGGTAAAAGTTAAGCACCCCCAAGAAGCTTTGTAGCTCCGCTTTGCAGGTGGGGGCTGGCGCTTTCACAATGGCTCGGGTCTTCTCTTCCGTTGGGTGGATTCCCGCTGCGTCTACGGCGAACCCCAGGAACTCCACCCGTGGGACCCCCAACAGGCATTTCTCCCTCTTGACTTTGAGCCCCGCTGCCTGGAACCGGCGGAGTACCTCTCTTAGGCGGTTGCCGAATTCTTCGGGGTCCGGGGCGGCGACTAGCACGTCATCAAAAAACGGCTGGACTCCCGGGATCCCTTTCAGGAGAGCGTCCATTATACTCTGGAAGATCCCGGGAGCGACGCTAACCCCGAATTGGAGCCTCCTCACCCTGAAGGCCCCCCTGTGTGTCACTATCGTTTGGGCTTCCGCCGTCTTAGCATCTACCGGGAGCTGTTAGTAGGCCTGTGCCAGGTCCAGCTTCCCGAAGATCTTGGACCCCGCTAGGGCAGCCAGAACGTGGCTTACCACCGGCACTGGGTAGGGGTTATCCTGCAGTGCCTTGTTTATCGTGCATTTATAGTCTGCACAGATCCGCACCTCCCCGTTTGGCTTGATGGGGGTTACGATGGGGGTCTCCCAGGTGGCGTAGTCCACAGGCTCCAGGACTCCCTGGGCTGTGAGGCGGTCTAGTTCGGCCTCTATTTTTGGCTTTAAAGCGAACGGGACCCTCCTCGCCTTGAGCCGAATCGGCCGGACCATGGGGTCTAGCGGTAGGGAGATGGCCGGCCCTTTGTAGCTCCCTAGAGAACCATCGAACACGTCAGGGAACTCTTGGCATATCTCCCCGAACCCCCTGGGTGTTAGGGTTTGCCCCACCCCTTCCACCTGGATCCCCAAGGGTTTGAACCACGCCAGTCCCAGCAGGGTGGCAAGCTGGCGCTTTACCACCAGGATGTCCAGCGGGCCGTAGAAGGACCCCCGCTCGACTTGCACCCGCGCCCACCCCGCGATTTGCATCGGATTCTTCTGAAAGTCCCGGAGTATGAAGTTCGCCGGCCTTAGTTGCAGCCGCTGGGGGGGGGCACAGCTTCCTCAGGGTTTCCTCCGCTATAATGGAGATGGAGGAACCAGAGTCCACTTCCATTTGGCAGGGGTTCCCCTCGATGAGGACCGCCATTTTGATTTTATCGGGGGTGGAGAGGGGCAAGTTCAGTACCTGCAGGGACGTGGAGTCCGTGGAGTGGAACTCCGCCGACTCGTAATGCGTGGTCGGCCTCCGGCGGTTGGGCTTGGCTCGGCAAGCCCTCGCAATGTGGCCCGTTTTTCCGCAGCTCCGGCAGTCCCAGGTTCGGTATCGGCAGTCCCGCCTGTCGTGGGGGTCGCCGCAGCTGGCGCACTTGGTGGCCGGGACCCTCTCCGTCGCTGGGGGTCGTTCGGCCGCTCGGGGGCGTTGGGCGGCTCTGCTGGGTGGCCCGGCTGGGCGGCGCAGCTGGTGGGCTTCTTCCTCCTCTGGGCAGTCGTGGTCCAGCTCCTCGTGGTGGGCGGCTTCTGTCCGGGCCTTGGGGAAGGTCCTGGAGGTCCTCTCGAACGCCACCGCCTCGCTGAAGGCGCTCTGGAGGGTGAGCTCTTCTTTGGCGAAGAGCTTCTGCTGGAGCCTCTCGTCGCGGAGGCCCCAGGTGAATCGGTCGGCCAGGGTGTCTTCCAGCTGGGGGAAGTTGCAGTTCCCGGCGATCTTGCGGAGAGCCGCCAGGTAGTCGGCGGCCGATTCCCCCACGGCCTGGTCCCTTCTGTGGAACAGGAACCGACGGGCCACCCGTGAAGGCTGTGGCGAGAAATGGCCGGTGAGGAGTCTGATGATCTCCTCGTAGGACTTCTCCGTGAGGCGGGCGGGAGCCGAGAGACCCTTGGCGATCTCGAACGTGGCTGGCCCGCAGACGCTCAGGAGAACGTCCCTCTTTGTGCCTGCGTCGGTGACCTTGTTGGCCCTGAGGTAGAACTCGACCCGCTCCGCGTAGGACTCCCAGCCCTCAGGATTGGCGGGGTCGAATGTCTCGATGTAGCCGGTGGTTCCGTTCTGTGTGGCCATGGCGGCGGCGGTCAGGACTTGTGGTTGCCCTAGATCTCCGTGTTAGCCGCTGAGGCTATCATCCCATCCTCGTCGCCAGTGTAACGTACTCGAAGCGGAGACGAGAGTAGGGCAACATAGTTTATTAGGAGCACGTTGCAAGAGAGAGAGCACGCGGGCCGGGCCCCGCTTATATACAATTCCCGGTACAGCCTACTCGGTCGGTCAGGCCAATCCTGACCTGTTGAACTACCCGCCGCAGCTGTTGATTGGCGGGTGATTCCGCGCCCTGCGCTGGAGGCTTCTGGGACGGCCCAGTAGCCTCTGCGCGGGCGCAAGTTGTTTACTGATACACTACAAGTTCTTTCAGAACTCTCGGATGTATGCCATCTAGACCCGGTGACTTATTAGTTTTTAATTTGTCTATCAGTTGTAGGACCTCCTCTTTTGTCACCTCAATCTGACTCAGGTCTTTCAACACCCCTTCCAAAATTAGTGGTTCTGGGGCGGGCAAAAAGTTCTTGTCTTCCACAGTGAAGACGGAGGCAAAAAATTCATTTAGCTTCTCAGCCATTTCCCTATCCTCCTTCAGTAATCCTTTTACCCCATGGTCATCCAAGGGCCCCACTGCCTCCCTGGCTGGTTTCCTACTTCTAATATATTTGAAGCAATTTTTATTGTTGGTCTTTATGTTTTTTGCAATATGCTCCTCATAGTCCCTTTTTGCCTGCCTGATCACAGTCTTGCATTTGATTTGCCACAGCCTGTGTTCCCTTTTACTAATCTCACTTGGACTGGTTTTCCACCGCTTAAAGGAGTCCTTCTTACCTTTTACAGCTTCCATTACTTTGTTTGTTAACCACGCAGGCCTTTTCTTATGCCTGTTTGTGCCTTTCCTAACTTGTGGTATGTATTTTACCTGAGCTTCTAGGATTATAGTTTTAAATAGTGTCCAAGCTTCCCCAAGGGTTTTGACCGTATGTACCTTTCCTTTCAGTTTTTTCCTCACATGCCTCCTCATTTCAGTGTATTTACCCCTTTTAACGTTAAACGTGGTTGTGGCGGTCTTTTTGGACAACTCCCTATTTATACAAACGGTGAAATCAATAACATTATGGTCACTGCTCCCAAGCGGCGCAATCACTTTTACATCTCTCACCAAGTCTTGGGCATATGCATAGTATATGCATAGGGTCTGGAGATCTCCTGGAATTACAGCCTACAGAGATCAGTTCCCCTGGAGAAAATGGAGGGTGGACTTTATGGAATTATACCTTCATGAGCTTGTTTCTGTCTCTAGCTCTCTTGGCCTGCTACCAAATGGTCCTGGCTTTGTACTTGTGCAATTATAACTTCAGTCCCCCCTTCCTGTCACATGACTATGTCATGTGACTATATTATTTATTTTTATTAAATTTATATCCCGCCCTCTCAGGGCAGCTGAGCTTATGTGCTTGAAGTTTAGTGGACCCCACATCTTTATCAGTGTGTGTGTATTAAAGGTGGATCTCTGCTCTGGAAAAACTGAACACCATTGCTCTGTATGATCTCTTATCATGTTCTCAGACCCACTACAGGACAGAAGAGCCAGCTGTGGCGTAGTGGTTAAGCGTGGCAGACCCTAATCTAGAGAACTGGGTTTGATTCCCCACTCCTCCACATGCAGCCAGCTTGGTGACCTTGGGTCAGTCACAGTTTTCTTAGTTCCACCTACCTCATATGGCATCTGTTGTGGGGAGAAGAAGGGAACGTGATTGTAAGCTGCTCTGAGACTCTTTCAAGCAGTAAAGAGCGGGGTATAAAACAAACTCTTCTTCCTCTAGATCAGAAATACCACAAAAAAGAGATGCAAGTAGGATTCTTGCAGGCCGCATAAGCAGAAAACAGCAGTGTCTGATGCCAGTGTCAGTGTGGCTGATATAAGGAGCAAAGATTGAAAAAGAGATGTTTCGTGTTCTAGTACTTTGCATGCTCTTTCCTCAAGCCATCTACTGGTCTTGATTCAACTATTGTATGAATTAAACAACCCAAGCTATCCAACTGGCTGTAATGTATAATCTGAGAGATCTCCCAGAATTTTATGAAGTATTGCAGAGGATGTAACTCTTGGATATCGCACAGTGTGTGATATGCTTATACATCCTGGGATGTACTTCCTAGACTCAAGTAGGCAACCCTGGTACAAGTGCCAATAGTGACACACCAGACCATTTGTTTGCCACTCAAGCAACTGAGGTTCTGGCAGCACTGCTGGTGCCAGAGGTGGTGGGGGAAGGCAACAGGCTTAGGCTTACGCCTGTATCCCAAAGTCTAATTCACACATACCCTGCTATACAGAAGTGTGTCCCTCGTCCAGTATGTGTGCTTGTCAGATGCAGAACTCTGCTCTTATCGTTGAATTACATCATGTTTACATCAGCCCACTTTTCCAGTGTGTTCAGATCTCATTGAATTCTATACCTTCCAAGGTGTTTGATACTCCTCCCTATTTGGTGTCATCTGCAAATTTAGGTCTATCATCGCCTCCCAAACTCCCAGTTGAATCCACAGTGAGTTGTTGAAGGGCTGGCAGCAGAGCTGAAGTTTAGTTTGCTCCAAGTGTGTCTGGCTAAATATACCCCTTGTCTCTCTCCTCTTTTTGTTTGCAAGCACACCAGCATCTTCACAGGTGGTGGTGGAGGAAAGTGCTGTCAAGTCAAAGCCACTTTATAGTACCCCCTATGGTTTTCAAGGCAAAAGATGAACTATCAAAGATTTCAGGTTTTCACGGCTGGTAACATCATTAGGGTTTGTAGAGTCTTTCGGGATCAAGTGCCGTGTTCTACTGGAGAAAGTTTTCCTTCCAGACGTTTCGTTCTCAGCTGCGGAGAACATCCTCAGTGGCTTTGCAGCCGGAGCAGGCGCTCAGACCTTCTTGGCTGCTGTGCATTGAGTGGGTATCTCATTGAGTGGCTTTCTCCAGTAGAACACGGCACTTGATCCCGAAAGACTCTACAAACCCTAAAAGATGAACTGCTGCTGTGTAGCAGAAAAGAGTAGGAGTCCAGTAGAAGAAGAAGAATTGCAGATTTATACCCCGCCCTTCTCTCTGAATCAGAGACTCAGAGCGGCTTACAATCTCCTATATCTTCTCCCTCCACAACAGACACCCTGTGATGTGGGTGGGGCTGAGAGGGCTCTCACAGCAGTTGCCCTTTCAAGGACAACCTCTGCCAGAGCTATGGCTAACCCAAAGCCATTCCAGCTGGTGCAAGTGAAGAAGTGGGGAATGAAACCCGGTTCTCCCAGATAAGAGTCTGCACATCTAACCACTACAGCAAACAGTAGCATCTTAACAACTAACAAAATTTGTGCTAGGGTATGAACTTTCATGAGTCACTGCTCACTTCTTCAGATGCTTCTGGGTAGCAACCCTGGACTTCCTTGGTGGCCCATCCAAGCACCAACCACAGCTGATCCTGCTTAGGCTCCAGAGAGCTGATGAGACTGGGTAAGCCTGTGCTATCCAGGTCAGCATAGACAGACATTTCACTTTTTTTCAGCTCTTGGGCCAAAATGGTTGCTTAGACTGTATGATTCTTTATTATGAACATATGAAGCTGCCTTATACTGAATCAGACCCTCGGTCCATCAAAGTCAGTATTGTCTACTCAGACTGGCAGTGGCTCTCCAGGGTCTCATGCTGAGGTTTTTCATGCCTACTTCCTGGACTCTTCTGGAGATGCCAGGGATTGAACCTGGGACCTTCTGCTTACCAAACAGATGCTCTACCACTAAGCCACTGTCCCTCCCCGTCCCTTACATTTCTTCTGTCACTCCAAGCAACCATTCTCTGTATAACTTTACAGATGGCAAGCTTGATGCTGTTGCCAAATCTAAGAGAGAATGCAAACACTGTGATAATGCAGGCAAACACATTTAGTAAAACTTTTTAAAAGAGTCATATATATTTTTTGTACAACTTTACAAAGAAAAGTCCATCCAATAAGCACCTGGATATAGACTCATTTTGTCAAAAGTCTTCCTCAGGAGTATTCCTGTTTTCTTCAAAGTCTTCAGTCTCTTCATACAATTAGTGTTGACACTGGGAGCAAGCCAGGCCTTAACCTCTTCTCTAAACAGATGCAAAAGGCTTCTGAATTTGGCTGGCAAAATGCTCTCTGCAACCTCTTTATTTTCATCAAAAATTATCATTCTGGAATAAACCATGGTAATTAAAACAAGATACCACACAAAGCTGAATGGAAGAGAATAAATTTTTTAAAATTTATTATTATTATTATTATTAAGAACTTATTTTCAACACCATTTAAATGTTTATATTTATATTAGAAGCAAGCCAATTCTGAACCTCTTTTCTTTGTTGTTGTTCAGTTGCACAGTCGAGTCTGACTCTTTGCGACCCCATGGACAAAGTCACGCCAGGCCCTCCTGTCTTCCACCATCCTCCAAAGTCTGCTCAAATTTGTGTTTTTTACATCAGTAACGCTGTCCAGCCATCTCAGCTTTTGATGTCTCCTTCTTCTTTTGCCTTCTGTCTTTCCCAGCATCAGGATCTACTCCAATGAGTGCTCCCTTCTAATTTGGTGGCCAAAGTATTTGAGCTTCAGCATCTGACCTTCCAAAGAACAATCTGGGTTGATTTGCCTTAGGACTGACTGATCTGATCTTCTTGCAGTCCAAGGGACTCTCAAGATTTTTCTCCAGCACCACAGCTAAGAAGCATCTATTCTTCTTTGCTCAGCCTTCTTTATGGTCCACTCTCACAGCCATACATTACTACTGTGAATATCATCGCTTTGATAATACAGATTTTTGTTGGCAGGGTGATGTCTCTACTTTTTATTGTAATGCCCAGGTTCTCCATAGCTGTCCTCCCAAGGAGCAAACGTCTTTTAATTTCATGGCTACAGTCAC
The DNA here is from genome assembly GCF_032191835.1 of Heteronotia binoei. Lineage (NCBI taxonomy): Eukaryota > Metazoa > Chordata > Lepidosauria > Squamata > Gekkonidae > Heteronotia > Heteronotia binoei. The sequence goes on from NC_083224.1 coordinate 52,652,525, forward strand.
CATCTGCAGTGATCTTGGATCCCAGAAATGTGAAGTCTTTCACTACTTCCATGTCTTCCCCTTCGATTTGCCAGGGTATAGTGGGGCCGGATGCCATGATCTTAGTTTTTTTTATGTTGAATTTCAAGCCTACTTTTGTACTATCCTCTTTCACCCTCAACAAGAGGTTCTTTAGGTCCTCCTCACTTTCTGCCATTAGAGTGGCATCATCTTCATATCTGAGGTTGTTGATGTTTTTCCCGGCAACCTTAATTCTGGCTTCTGCTTCATCCAGGCCAGCATTCCTCATTATGTACTCTGCATATAAATTATATAAACAGGGTGACAATATGCATCCTTGTTGAACTCCTTTTCCTATTCTAAACCAATCAATTGTTCCGTATCCCATTCTGACAGTTGCTTCTTGACCCTTATACAAGTTTCTCAGGAGAGATGTGAGGCGGTCTGGTACTCCCATCTCTTTAAGGACTTGCCACAGTTTGTTGTGATCCACACAATCAAAGGCTTTAGCATAGTCTATGAAACAGAAATAAATGTTTTTCTGATACTCCCATGCTTTCTCCATAATCCAGTGAATGTTGGCAATTTGATCTCTAGTTCCTCTACCTCTCCGAAACCCAGCTTGAACTTCTGGTAGTTCCTGATCTACATACTGCGAAACCTAGCTTGTAGGATCTTTAACATGACCTTGCTGGCATGTGAAATGAATGCAATGGGGCAATGTTTGAACATTCTTTGGCATTACCCTTCTTTGGGAATGGAATATAAACTGACCTTTTCCAATCCTGTGGCCACTGCCAAGTTTTCCAAATTTGCTGACATAATGTGTGCATCAAACAGCATCATCTTTTAGAACTTTGAATAGCTCAACTGGGATACTGATATCTGCGCTCGCTTTGTTGTTAGTAATGCTTTCTAAGGCCCATTTGACTTCACTCTCCAGAGTGTATGGCTCAAGGTCTGCGATTTCACTTTCATGGTTGTCAAGGACATTGAGATACTTCTTTTCTAACCAAATGCAAAAGCCTTCTGAATTTTGCTGGCAAAATGTTCCCTACATTGTGTTCATATTAGGAGCAAGACATTCCTGAACCTCTTCTCTAACTAGATGTTAAAGCCTTCTGAATTTTGATGGCAAAATGCTCCCAATACCACTTAATTTAGAAGCAAGCTAGACCTGAACCTGTCGCTATAGTATTTATAACAACATATAGTGATGGTAATGTAATATAATGAAACTTGAAATATCCCGCACCCCAACCAAAAGGGGTGGGGTGGGATGCTGTGGATGAGGTATTGGAAAGGAGTCTCAGTTTACTTGCCACACGAAAGCTCATGCCGTGAATAAAACTCTGTTGGACTTAAAGGTGCCAAGACGGCTGCCCACCTGTAGATCCTTCTGTAGGGCTAAATCTTGCTCATTCAGGAGACGCCCATGCCGCTGCAAATCGCCGAGAGAGCGCTACAACAAGCAAAGCTGGGGGGGGGGGAGTGCTGAACCGAAGGGCACCCAGCAGGGGCGCGTGCCATCTCCCGAGGCACCGCCCACGATGTCAGCGACACACACCGCTACCCGAGCTCTGTGCTGGACGCGAGCATCGCCGAGCCTTCTGCGCATTCCAGGGCCACGCCCACCTCCTGCCCTACATGGGGATTGGTGGAGGCGGCCTCATACATTCGCGAAAGGGGGCGAGTCTATTTAAAGCCAGCTTTTTTGCCGCCAGCCGGCTCCCGCCACCTTTCGCCCCTCCTTTTTGCTCAAGCGCTCTTAGGCTCCGGCTGCAAAAGCTCCAGCATGTCGGACAAACTGCCCTACAAAGTTGGTAAGCGGTTTTCTTCCTCTTCGTTTGGGGCTGGTGAGCTGCCTCCGTGCAAGGCCTGGAAAGGTAGCTTGGTTCCTTTGCAGCCCTGATGGCGAATCACAGAAGTCCTGGCGGTGGCAGCACTTCTGTTCCCCGCGGGGCTGGCTCGAGCGGCGGGGATGGTTCTCTTTCACCGCAGATTGCTCTGCTTCATTGCACCTCTATAAGCGTGCTTCTCTATGCCCAAAGGGTTCGTCTTACGTTGATTCATTCCCCTCCCACTTAGAAACCATATGTGCGCGCAGAACTGCCTTCCTTATACAGAGGACTTGGCCATAAAAAGGAGCTATTTATGCGCGCTCTGTTGTGGTCCGTAGATGGATTTATTTTCGCCTTTTAAAAATCCAAAACGGACTTCAGCGTGACTAGCTAGCTTGTAAGCCTCTGAGCAAACTCCATGTGGCCTCAGGAGGGAACCGTGGCTTCTGGGAGTTGTAGTACTTCGGGTTCACCGACAGAAGGAGTGTGATGTAGTCTAGGGGATGCGGCAACTACATTTCCTATAATCCTTCTAGGGAGCGTGCTGTCAAGCAGCCGCTGGCCCCTCGCTATCTTAAGCACACTGATGTCTGCCAATAGTCCGTGTTACAGAGAAGCTGGGCAGTTTTGAAATGAGCTTCAAGAAGTACGTCAGAGTTGAGAGTTGCCCTTTAAAAAAATTTAAAAAGCACAGTTTGTCCAGTTGCGTAAAAGCAGGTATTTTGCAAAGTCATGACTGCGTTGGCCTTTGCACTCAAACGAAGAGCAGTGATTGCTCTTTATCACTGGACTGTTCCTCATTTGGAAAAAAGTCTTATTTTGTTTCAATTAGAGTTATGTTTTCCCAATTAATTCTCTTCCTAAATAGAGTGTTTAGTTTAGACTTTCTTCTGAGTTCCTCCACCATTAATGCAGAGAGTTACATTTGCCCGTTTGTATGTTACAGTGATCGCACGTATGTGTACAGCTGTTAAAGCGAACCACTTTGCAGATTAAATCAAGGACCAGAACCAGAATTGCACAGTCTGTTCTACATGGGCTGAATGTAACTTGAGAATTATTTTTGAGTCACGTTTTTATTAGTATATTATTAAGTTATTGTTGTATTTTAACTGTTTTACTATGACTGTGATCCTCCCTGAGCCCGTGTGGGAAAGGGCAGAATATAAATTAACCAAAATAAATAAATAAATATATTCAGAAAGAAAAGGTGCCTTCAAGTTACAATTGACTTGTGGCAACCTAATTCATGAGGCAAGATGCAAGCAGAGGTGGTTTGTCGTTGTGCTTGTTCAAAAAGCCTGTAAAGTTAACCAGAGATGGCACTGTCTTGGGTTGGTTCCCAGGAAACTCTCCCGTGAAGCTGGGAAATAAGTCTTTGGAAGGACTCCAGTTCTAGACCCTTGGGTATTTCATTGCTTTTGTGTCTGTCTAGCAGAAATGGCAAGTGAGGGAGCTTTCTGAACCACAAAGGGCAGCAGAAGATGCTGATGGAACAAATTACTTGAGTTAATGAAATACTAGTGTATGCTGTAAAGGGTCAAAAGGGAATTAACCATTAAATTCTGACCAAGGTCTGTTGGCATAAGTAGACATTGGGTGCATTCACACTAGACAAAATAATGCATTTTGCAACTGGATTTTTGCTGTTCTTACACAGTAAAAATCCAGTTGCAAAATGCATTATTTAGTGTAGTGTGAACACACCCAGTGTGATGAAGGATGTTGTTGATTAGAATGGGCCAAGTGGTGATTAGAATAGGCCTTTATACTCCACTCTTCACTATCCAAAGGAGTCTTGGAGTGACTTACAATCACCTTCCATTCCTGTCCTCACAACAAACACCTTTTGAGGTAGGTGGGGCTGAGAAAGTTCTGAGAGAACTGTGAGTGGCCCAAGATCACACAGCAGCTGCATGTGGAGGAGCAGGTAATCAAACCCAGTTCGCCAGATTAGAGTCCACTGCTCTTAACCATTACACTATGCTGGCTCTCTGGTTGATTCTGGTATGGTCATGTCCTCCCCACCCGCACATGTATCTGAAGCTCCTGTGTCCTCCACATTTGAGTATTTGAAATACTCTTTTTTGCTTTGTTAAACAAAACCCCATCAGGATCTGCATGAGATCTAACTTTATGGCTGCCAAATCTTTTGTTCCAGTTATTGAAAAGCACAGGAGGAAATAGCTTCTTATGTGTTTCATTGGTAACCTGTAGTGTGGTGGCTTTCTGTTTTTCTAAAATTCATTTGAAATCCTATTTACCAACAGTTAGAAGAGCAAAGGAAAGAAAGAAGGTAAAATGAATTTCTACTATTCCCTCCCCCACTCTCATTATGGTTTTCACTTAGGTTGGCTCTTGCGACTGCTTGAGACTGCCTGGATAAAACAGGTGCTGGAGTCTCTGAGCAGCTGAAAGAGGGAGATGCAATTAATAAATGCACATTCTGTAAAAGTGCTATAAGAACAATCTTGCAGGGGGAGGCTAAAGGTCTGTTTAGTTCACCATTCTGTTTTCAGCAGTGACCAGCCATATGCATCTGGGAATTTCACAAGGAAGGAACCTTTAATCTAGGTTCCTTATATGGCCGAGGACCCACCTACCTGAGGGACCGTCTTTCCCCATACGAACCCCAGAGAGCACTGAGGTCAGTCGGGAAAAATCTGATGACCATCCCCGGGCCGAAGGAGATTAAACATCAGAGCACCAGAGTACGGGCATTCTCGAGTGCGGCTCCTACTCTGTGGAACCGACTCCCCGAGGAGGTGCGGGCCCTGCGGAACCTTGAGCAGTTCCGCAGGGCCTGCAAGACCGTCCTTTTTAAACTGGCACATCCGGACTGTTAGGAAGATCAAGAATTAAGGAGCCGCCAATGCGGTCTGAAGATTCACACCGCAGAATAATTATATCATTGAACTGGTTTTTAATGTTAGTAGTTTCATTGTTGATGTTTTATATTGTTGGATTTAAATGCTTTTATAATATCACTGTATGTTTTGTAATATGCTGTTAGCCGCCCTGAGCCCGCTAAGGTGGGGAGGGCGGGATAGAAATAAAATTTATTATTATTATTATTATTAGAACCTGGATGCCAGGCAGAATCACAATGAGGAAGATAAATGAAGGATCTTAAAATAGGAACTCCCAGCTCCCTCAGATGAGCTGTAAGGATAGTTGTGTGAGAACCAAATGTATCCCCCACTCAATCTGTTCTGTTATCTCAGGTCCAAATGAATCCTTAAAGGTTCTCAGCAGAAGAGTTCTATAGATAAGATTTTTGTAGTGGTAATTTTTTGTGGCACTTCAGAAAGTGACAGGAATGTGTGTGTAGGCCATGAGCAACAATGGTGCTGTCGTTGGAGGGGGGAGGAATTGGGGTGAAGAACAAACCTGAGACTTCATGTAGGAGACAAAAGTTTGTAGTAGGACGGGAATCATTTTTATTTCCTTACCGCCCTGACTTTCTCCCCAGTGGGGACCCAAAGTGCCTGACATAGGTATCGTTTGCCTCTTTTCCATTTTATCCTCACAACAATAACCCTGTGTGGTAAATTAGGTTGATAAGAGTGGCTGGGCTCAGGGTTTCCCAGAAAGCTTCCATGGCAGAGTGGAGATTTGAACCTGAGTTTCCCAGATTTTAGACACTAACTGCTGTGCTACACTGGGTCTTGTGCATGGTGTTTATCCTTCAAATACTTCTCCAGAAAATGGTTGAAAAGGATTTTTAATGTACATGACTGAAAAATACAGGCTATATTGATTAAGAATGTTAACTGAGGAAAAAAGAGTTTAGTCATTGGATGTTGCAGAGCTGACAAATGTTTTGTTTCTTTAAAAGTATCTCTTTATTTTAGAATGTGACAATTCTGTATATAGTATGTAGAAGATAGAAGAAGAAGATATTGGATTTATATCCTGCCCTCCACTCCGAAGAGTCTCAGAACGGCTCACAATCTCCTTTACCTTCCTCCCCCACAACAGACACCCTGTGAGGTGGGTGGGGCTGGAGAGGGCTCTCACAGCAGCTGTCCTTTCAAGGACAACCTCTGCCAGAGCTATGGCTGACCCAAGGCCATGCTAGCAGGTGCAAGTGGAGGAGTGGGGAATCAAACCCGGTTCTTCCAGATAAGAGTCCGCACACTTAACCACTACACCAAACTGGCTCTCCAGTCTGGGGGCTGGGAGGAAAGTAGAGCATCTTCTGCTTATTCAATGGATTTTTGTAGTCAAGCAGACAATGCAACGCTAAAACAAATGACCATGAAGATGTGGGGGGAAATCTGGAATTGTCTTAAGAAATTAACACTTTTTAGAAGTTACGTACTACTGTATAGTAAGTCCGGAAAGGGCATCTAACCCTAATGTTCTATTGTTAAAAAAATCTTCTGGGTGGATGCTGAACCTAATCTAATCCTCTGTAGACATTCAACAGAACAAATTTTTTTTGTGCAGGTTGTCATTTTATACAGCCTAGGGACTTCTAAGCTTAATGTGTGATGCTATCCTAAGCAAAGTTATGCCCTTTTAAATTCTTTGGAGTCAATGAATTTGGAAGGGTGTAACTGATGAGGTTGGCTGTGTTGGTCACCTGTACATCAAAGGTAGGGCTGTGAAAATGTATTCAGAATGTAGAAACACTTCATCAACTAGGGCCATAGAAGCATAATCTATTGTGTAATCTTTAAGAGGGAATCAAGAAGGCCTTCTCCTCTTTCTTCCAGCTGCTGTACGGTATGTTTCCTAATAGCTTTGCAGCAGTTGTGCTGTCAGTGTTAATAAGGATGCCTGAATGAACTGTAGCTTCATGTGTGGGTTTTCCAACCACCTGTTTCTCTCTCTACTTACAGCGGACATCAGCCTCGCAGACTGGGGTCGCAAGGCCCTTGAGATTGCTGAGAATGAGATGCCGGGGTTGATGAAAATGCGGGAGATGTATTCTGCATCAAAGCCACTGAAAGGAGCTCGAATTGCTGGTTGCCTACACATGACTGTGCAGACTGCAGTTCTGATTGAAACTCTGTTGGCCCTGGGTGCTGAGGTAAAGTTGCAGGTTCCCTTAATAACATATGTGAGAAATGAGCTCTTGAATCCTGTGGAGGTGAAGTCAGACATTGCATACACAGTACTGCCAATGAAAGAATCCTCTTTTAAAATATAAATTGGATCAGACCATTACTTCATCAAGATCATTATCTACTCAGACTGGCAGTGGTTCTCCAGGGTCTCAGGTAGAGAGGTCTTTCACATCACCTAGTTCCTGGTCTTTTCAACTGCAGATGTTGGGGATTCTGCATGACAAGCAGATGCTCTACCACTGATCCATGGCCTCCTTCCCTGAAGAGATGTCCTCTTCAGAACAAGTGTGTGGAAATTTTTTAGACATAAATCTAGTTACTAAGGGTTCTTGAGATTAAAGGTGTCAGACACATCAAGATACTGTTTTGTAAGCCAGCATGGTTTAGTGGTTAGAATGTGATCTAAAGTCTGGGAGTTGCAGGTTCAAATCCCTGCTGTACTGTAAAGCTTGCTGGGTGACCTTGGGCCTGTCACTCTCCCAGCCATCTCAGGATGGCTTGGAGGGGGTGGTAAAATGGTGAAAGGAGAGCCAGGTAAACTGTGCTGAGATCTGTGGATGAATGGTGGAATTATATATGATACATATAGATTTGGCACAATGGTAATGCTTTTCCCCCACCCCAAATTGGTTTGCAGTTGATGTTTAGTGAACTGAGAGCACTCAGCCCGTATACAACTTTTTGTGATAAGGGGCTGGGCTTTGGTGGTGTGTTATGTGTGCTCATATTATCAGAGCTGAGGTTGGTGAGACAGAGAACAGGGCTTTTTCAGTGGTAGCTCCTAGACTTGAAATTTGCTGCCTTTCTCTTGGTCTTCTGGAGATCTGTAAAAACTATCTTATTCTGGAGAGTATTTGCCAAATACTATTTGGTGAACTGATTCTTTGACATTCTACTGCTTGTTTTTGCTGTCATTTTTAATACTGATTTTATTGCTTACTTTGTTATGGGATCATTTGCTTACTAAGGTTCTGTTGCTGATTTTATAGCAAAGGTTATGCTGCCACAAGTTGCCCTTTTTAAGACTACAGCTTTTTATTCTGTGTTAATTTTTATTCTTACTGGGAAGCTCCCTTTGAGTGCTACTTCAGTAGAATTATGTATTTTAACTTAATTAACTGGTTTTTATGTTTAATTTCTTTTTAATTGTTAAATTTAAAGTTTTATCATGTTAATTATGTGAAATGTTATTAGCCGCCCTGAGCCGCCTAGGCAGGGAGGGCGGGATATAAATAAAATCTATTATCATTATTATTAAAAGCAGGACAAAAATTCTCTTAAATAAATCAGGTTGTACAGCAAGCATTCTAAAAGTCTTGTAGAAGCAGGCTTCCTACAGTTGCTTGCCTCATTGGATTGTGTTTCTGTCCATGAAGCTTTCTGCAAATAATAATAATAATAATAATAATAATAATAAATTTTATTTCTATCCCGCCCTCCCCACCTCGGCAGGCTCAGGGCAGCTAACAACATTTCATAAAAACATACAATGGTTAAAACTTTTACATTTAACAATATAAAACAGTAAATATTAACTTAATAACATTAAAACAATCCAGTAAGTGCAGTTATTCAGCGGTGTGGTCTTAACCGCATTGGCGGGTGCTTAATTGCCGATCTTCTTAACAGTCCAGGTATGCGAGTTTAAAAAGGGCGGTCTTGCAGACCCCGCGGAACTGGTCAAGGTTCCGCAGGGCCCGCACCTCCTCGGGGAGTCGGTTCCATAGGGTAGGGGCCGCGATTGAAAATGCCTGTACCCTAGTATTCTGATATTTAGTCTCCCTCGGCCCGGGGATGGTCATTAGATTTTTCCCAACTGATCTCAGTGCCCTCTGGGGTTCATACGGGGAGAGACGGTCCCTCAGGTAGGTAGGTCCTCGGCCATATAAGGCTTTAAAGGCAAAGCACATTCACTTCCTGATCTGATATTTAGTAATGAGTGACTTCCTGATCTCCGCCTCCCCCCCCAAGCTGTTTCTTTTTTAGTTGGGGGGGGATGAAACTTAGTGTTTATGGATGTGCTTGGGCTTGTTTGTTCCAGGTGCAGTGGTCGAGTTGCAACATTTTCTCCACTCAAGATCATGCTGCTGCAGCTATTGCCAAAACTGGAGTTCCTGGTAATTTTTTTCCCATTTTGCATTAATAATTGAATTTCATAGTAACTTTGTTTTGCATGGTCCACTGACTGTCAAATGACATGGAGCAGACTGTCCTGCTTGCCTCAGAGCAGAATAAATGTTGTTTTGCTTCCCTGTGGGGAAAGAGTTCTCAGCTGACAAGACAAAATTCCGCAGATCAGTCTCCCTAGCAAGAGGTGCTGGAGTTACCGGGTTAAACAGGCCATGCTGCTTTTTCAGAGTGAAAACATAGATCTTAAGAGTAAGCTACAAAATGAAAATAGCATACAAGGAAAGTTACTTGTGAGTAACCTTGTGTCGTGCAGGAAGATGCATGCTCATTTTGACACTGATGAATGTTTTGGATTTGGAAAGTACTAGCAGAGTTGTTCCTTGGGTAGGGTGCCCTAAAGAAGCCACTGCTCACTTACAATAGCAGGGGCAAGGTAGGTGCTCAGACCTACACCCCATGTGTTTTCAGCCTCAAAGTAACTTTTATAAAAAGCAGCAATGTAAAATCAGTAGCATCAAATGCTTCACTTGCTTACTTGTCTTAATGTCTGATGGTCCATATGATGGAATTATTTGCATATATTACCAGTATTAACCATTGCTTGCAGACTGCCCTCTATAAAACAGGTGCCCATGTGCTGCATTTACACATTCCATGCTGGATGCCTAGAAATTAGAGAAAGATGAAACAAAGTAATGTGTGTGTGAAGCTTCTTCTATAACATGCCTATGAAATACCAGAGGAAAGCCGACCATCGGCATGATGTTATGGACTGTTGCTCAAAATACAGTGTCAGTTGACTTCTCAGGTTCTTCTCTTACTCTTTTGGTTACAGCAATGATGTCTTTTCTCTCTGTGAACTCTAAAAGTATTTGCAACTGAGGCAGAGACATGTGTAACCAGAGATAAGGATCAAAGTCCCTAAGTACTTACTTCATCAGAAGAGAAAGAAATTGTGTTTGTCTGATCATCAGTAATGTCCAACAACATAAAAATAAGGCTGATAGGCTTAGTTCAGCCTTCATAAAGTTTTACTGGTCATCTGTGTGTTCAATCAGACATCTCCGCATCAGAAAGCAATTTGCAGCTACAGGGCAAAGAAGTTGGATATACACAAATATTTGAATTTTTCAGATAAAAATGACAAGCTGTAGTAAATGATTTTAATTTTAAACCAAGCAAAGCAGTTCTGTGTGAACATGTTACGGAAATGAATTTAGGTAGACTAATACGAGAGGAGAGGAACTCTGAAGAAACAGAGATGGTTGAGTTGAGTAATGTTTTTATGCTCAAAGATTTGTTGCCAGAAATGGATCAAATGAATTTTTCTTTGTCAAAGATATTAACATTTTTTGAATAGTTACAGGAAAATATAAGCATATAAACATACTGTATACCGACAGCAAGACTAGTATGTCAGGACCAGCACCTAACTTCTTGGGACATTGTTAACCAGCTGCTGTTAAGGTTCTGGAGTAAAACATGCTTATAATCAGATTAATAATTGTGTTCTTTTGAAATCTAAGCTACCAAGGTCTTTGTATTACATTATATTTCTTGTACTACACGATGATTATGGTTGGGATATCACAGAGGTTTTGTGTTGATAGAAGTAGGGTTTTTTTGCTGATTTCCTCCATCTCACAACACACCTACGACTCCCTCCCATGCTGTTCATGGGGGTCTCCTGTCACCTGGGAACAGCATTATGAGGATCATTTGGGACTGCAGTGGAAGGGGAAGGCAAGGAAGTTGTGTTCCACAGATGGAAATCTCTTCCATCCATTGGAAGATACTGGTAGATCCAAACCTTGGTGTTAAGGATTTTGTCTTGCAAATCTTGGCATAAAATAAGGATCGATATAATACCAACTAAATCTGAAGTAGTGGTGTATTCTTCTAAAAGAAGTTAAATATGTTTGAGTTTCTTGAAATGATTGAAGGTTGATCTAAGTATAAATGTATATCAAACATACTATGGGCAGTAACTGTGGAAACTGAATCATCCTTTGTGTTAGTAAAAAGGAACAGAGTGTTAGTTTGCAGTGTCTCTCAAAATGTGGACTTACATGTTTAGGCATGTTGTAGTTTGATAAATGACTACTTCAGGTGCCTGAGGAATGTGAAGAACATGCCCAGCACACCCTTCCTTCTATCTCTATCTATAACCCGCCTTTTCTATGAGACCTCAGGCATCAACACTTTAGTCCTGAATCTTCTTTTGGAACAAACAATGTGTAACTGGACATAAACATTCTTATTTATGTTTAGATCTTCCTCCTTTTCTTTGACGCCCCTTTATCAAATTTCAGATGCTAAGTCCCTTGGGGCAAAGAGCTTTAACAAAAATTAAATTTGTATGTGCATTTTGGTAATGTTCATTAGATAGTACTTTGATTTGCATCCAAGGGAAGCTGATGGATTTTGATTAAGAACATTCAGAGACAACATATCCTTTTCTCTTCAGACATGACTAGACTACTTCGATTTTGGCTGTTATGCAGAGATGAGTCTCCTCTTGTTGCCTGAAGGAAGATTGCTGCTAACTCTCAGGAAGGATAGCCTTTCCATTTGTTTCACTCCAAGACTGTTCTATGACTTGACTTTAATGAACTTCTCTGCTTGATTTGGATCTAGTATATGCATGGAAAGGGGAAACAGATGAGGAGTATGTATGGTGCATTGAGCAGACCCTCTACTTTAAGGATGGACAGCCCTTGAATATGATTCTAGATGACGGTGGTGACCTCACCAATTTGGTTCACACCAAATATCCACAGCTCTTAAAAGGTAACTGTGTCTCATCTTCCTGAAGCATTTAAGTTTGCAAAATGGGAAAGGAAATTTCTCCCAGTTATCCAGAGATTCTGGTAAATCCTTGGGTGGCAGTGAGGGAAATGATTTACATATACATCTAAGGTCTAGTCCATTTGGTGGTGGTGATGAAGCAGGCATGCATCTCTGACATTAGCCTTGATCCAGAATACTATGCAGAGGTCTTATATAAAATTGCACAGTTCATCATTCTTCTCTCTCAAACTGAGGGAATGATTGCATGCATATAAAATAAAATAAATGACATTTATTCTGTAATTGAATTCTTAATCATAAATATGGTAATTAACAAATGGAAACCTCTGATATCTTGGAACAGGGTCAAGCCAAAGTTACATGTCCAGTTTCATTTTAGAAATGGAATTCTTTTTCTGATGCACATTAGCTAGTGAAATTTTCAGAGGCTTTTTTTTTTCTTTTAAAAATGCGTCTGTTGGCAGAACCTGGAGATATTCTGGGATCTTGCTGCCAATAGAAGACTTTGCATGAAATGACTAAAAATGGAGGTGTTCATAGCACATTCCAGTGTATGGTTCAATTTATAATGCTTTCCATTTCAGAAGACAGGGCTGTGTGATATCTAATAGTTTCCCTCCTATCACTGAAGACCCTACTTTGCCTGGTAGGCAACCTGTATGAGTTTTGCAAGTTAAGCAAATGCTCATATATTCATGTTGTTTGATTCCACATACACTAATGTTTGAAAGAATGGAAAGCTATACAGAGTGCTGAAGCCCTAGCAATTCTTCCTGATGACCTTATATGACTGGATCCCACTAAACACTGCTCACACATTTGCAAGTCATAAAAGCTAGAGGCCACCTTAAAAAACGAAGCTTTGATTTGTAGGAGGCTAATATGCATTCAGTTCATGTACTTTTGCAGTGGCAGATGGCAATTTGCAGAACACTTTATGGACACGGTAAGAGCCCCGTGGCGCAGAGTGTTAAAGCTGCAGTACTGCAGTCCTAAACTCTGCTCATTACCTGAGTTCGATCCCTGGCGGAAGCTGGGTTTTCAGGCAGCTGGCTCAAGCTTGACTCAGTCTTCCATCCTGAGGTCAGTAAAATGAGTACCCAGCTTGCTGGGGGGAAACTGTAGATGACTGGGGAAGGCAATGGCAAACCACCCCGTAAAAAGTCTGCCGTGAAAACGTTGTGAAAGCAACGTTACCCCAGAGTTGGAAATGACTGGTGCTTGCACAGGGGACCTTTCCTTTCCTTATGGACGGGGTGCTCTTAACCACACACATATTTGCTTTATATGGCAAAGACTGCAGGCATGTCTGATTTTTATAATATGGCTTTTGTGTTTATCAAGCTTTCCAACAGATCTGTCAGAACACTTGAAGATCTACCCATTGAATTCTTTCCTCGTCAGGCTTGCTGATGTCTCATACATATCTTACATTTTAATAGCCAGGTGTAAGCTGATCTGTGGATATTTAAATCCATGAACTGAGCCTATACTGACTGAGAACAGATAGTCTGGCAAACTTGGGGGACTACCCAAGTTTGCAGACAAATCTCAAAGAGGTGTAAAAAATACATTGGGGCTGTGATCACACACACTAAATAATGCACTTTCAATGCACTTTGCAGCTGGATTTTGTCAGTAAAATCCAGTTGGAAAGTACACTGAAAGTGCATTATTTAGTGTGTGACTGCAGCCTGAGGGGTTAAATCCTCCCAGCTAAATTTTTTTCTGCACATGCATAGACACTGCATTTACATTCTCTTTTATCCAGCAGCAACAGCAGTGGGTGAAGGCAGGAAGCCTCAGCAGGCCCAGTGATGGAGGCTGGGAGCCACAAGGGGCTTGCCAACAGTGATGGGGAGGGGAAGAGGTCCTGTGCAGCTCCAGCCCTCTGCTGCCAGTGGGGGAACAGGAAGCCTCAGTGGGCCCCATGGTGGAGTCTGGGAGCTGTGCAGATCTCACCAGCATTGATGGCAGTGGTGGGGAGAAGCCTCAGAGGCTGAGAAACTTGCCAGTCCTGATGGCAGTTATGGGTGTGTGTGTAGGGATAAGGGTTAGAAAAGTGTTTCCATTTGAATATCATGGGTCTCCACTTGTCAAAATAGCTGTTTCTCAATGTGGCCAAATGTGGGTACAAATTCAGAGAATGGGACCCATGATCAAACTAAACAGATCTTTCTGTGAGCCTGAGAGAAATCCCAGGTTTGCAGAAAAATCTGAAACCTTTAAAAAAGTACACTGGGGGGTTAAAAACCACACAACTGGACATGGCCTAGGGCTACCACTACAACTCAGCCAAACTTTTCTCAGGGAAAGGCTGCCAGGGGTAGGAAAAAAGGGATAACTGGATGGGAGCGGGGCACATAAAGGTAAGTAGGCTGATGGGTAGGAAGGAGAAAAGGAAGCAAGAAAGGAGAAAAAGTCTGGGGGGGGGGTTGCAGGGAAGAGAAAGAGGAAATGGTGAGGGACGAGAAAATAAGATGGCCCACACAAGTCCTTGCACATGTATAATAGATATACTTATCAATTGGGAAGTGTCCATACACTGGAGAGTGAGGGACATGAAGAACAGGGAATAAACAATTGGCATTCCTGAAGACATGCTGACTTCAACAATAAACAAAATTATGAAAAGCAGGAGGTCCTTTAAGATAATATACCAATGCAGAGACCATGTGATATTTAGCCCTATTGAAAAATGACTTTACAAAATGCCCACTAGAGGGGGGCATAGCACTTTTTAACTGTAGATTTCTTAAGGAAAAGGAAACAAAATTAACTGCAAGGAGTATGTTATCCAGCATGTGTTTCAGCTGTAGAGGAACAAGTGGGTTGGAGAAAGAAGGATAACTTGGCTAGAAATTTCTGTTCCATAATCTGTACTTACCAAGCTGCATCTAGCCTTTTTAAAAAAAATTCATGTTGTCTACTAATAGTTGCATGTTATGTGATCAATACCATATATTGTGATTTGCCGCCCAGTGTTCCCATGCAGTGCCTCTAGATCGACTTATGTGACAGTGGGCTTTATAAGAACTGGATCTGTTCATAGATCCATCGAACAGGCATTTGGTTTCTAACTGTGGATAGACAGATAACCTCTGGGAAGCTCTCAAAATGAGCACATAAGCAGCAGTTTTTCTCTATTGTTTGGCCCCACATCTGGTACTTCAAGGTGTACTCTCACTTGGTAGAGGGAAGCACAGCTTTCTGCCATTAATCTCTCTGTGATGTTGCTCTGTTTAGATTTTGTCTCACTATATGTTTCTTACCTTTTTTCTAAACTGAATTTACACCATTGCACGTGTGCATGCCTTTGTCCTAAATGCTAAGGTTATTCTACTTGCCACAGACAAAAATAAATTGTACATATTTCACACACACACACACACACACACACACACACACACACACACTAGTAGTTCTCACCCTGACCTGGATAGTCCAGGCTAGCCTGATCTTGAAAGCCAAGCAGAGTTAACCCTGGTTAGTATTTGAATGGGAGACCTCCAAGGAAGTCCTGGATCACTACTCAGAGGGAGCAGTGACAAACCACCTCTGAACATCTCTTGCCTTGAAAACCCTACAGGGTTGCTATGAGTCAACTGCAACTGGATCACACTTTTCACCACCAGCAGTCATCAGATCTTGATTTTTTTCCCTCCTGGAAAGAAGCATTCCTTGATTATTTTAAATTGGAAATTTCTTATATCTATCGTCCCCCTTCCCCTCTTTTGCTGCTTCTTTATGGGACCTTTACTTTATGAGTTGCTTTACTTCTTGGAAGCACCCAGGTTGTTCCCATCCATTCTCCACCTATGAGATGTGTAGCATGTGTCATCCAATGCCCACCCTCTCTGTGAACAAGGTCAGGAAGTTATGGACTTGCATATGATTATTGACATCATTTATTCCATTTATTTTGTTTATACCCAGACTTCTCTCCAATGGAGACAATGTGGCTTACTTCATTTTCTCCTACATTTTTTCTGCACAACTACTCTATGAGGTAGATTAGGTGGAGAGTGTGCCTTGCCCAATGTCACCTATGCTGGCTCACAGGGGAGAACGCATATGTTTCCAGTTCTTCTGATTATCTGATGGAGTTCTTGCATGTTTAACATAATCTGTGTGATTTGTTGAGATGCTTATCAAAAGGATAAACATAATCTAACTTTCCACTGCTAGAAATATGCATGGCATTAAACTCATCCAGCATCATAGCTGTAGGACATAATAATACCCATTATGAAATACTATAGTAGCCACTTAAACTTTTGCAAGTTCTCTGTAACTGGATCTGGTAACAATAGATCCAGATCTGTGACAGGTTATTCCAGACCTATTTTGAAACCTGGATCTGACCTTGGAACCTGACATACTGGCCCCTTACCCGGATATACTGTGTTTGCAAGATTTTGGAACTCACGGTTTGTGTGGTCCAGTTGCAGCAGACTCATGACCAATACTCTGTCACTTTCTGTCAGCCCCTTATTGTTTATTCGGCACTGCTTGGAATGAAAGCATAGTGTTGTATCCAACTCAATGGGTACTTTATCAGTGAATGAGAGAGTGCAATTTTAAACATTTTTTTAACTATCTCTCACTGCAGACTCCTGTGTATCACTCAGTGTTGTTCTCTGAACCCCAGGACCAACATATCAGAAAAGAGGATGTAATGGTCTTTAGCAGAAGCATGGAAGTTCTCTATTGTAAACTTGGTTCACAGTTCATTGGGTACAACTCACAACCTCCATGTACAGATTTTTTTTAAAGCTCTGGTTAATTATGTTTGGTCTCATTTTTACTGTGGTAGGAAACCTGGGGAGTGTGAAATTGCTGGTACAAGCTAAACTTTCTCCCCTTTTAACCTCTCCCTGTGGGATTCCTATCTTAATATTTGTTCCTCTTTCTCAAATCTCAAGCACAAGGCTCAGTTTCGCATCATGATCCATAAGAGAAGAAAACATGGTTCTTATGAAAGAAGAGCTCTATAAAGTAAATGTGGATGGCATTATACCTTCCAGGCTTTTATCTTGTGGATCTGAAGAAGCATAATGGGTAGTCTCTAAAACTGTTCCAGCAATATAACTGTAAACTTAGGACAAGTTTGAAGTCTGTCTGGAAAGCTGTTCTGCTTGGTTAAATCAGGTCCCATAAATTTTCTTTCACAAGCTTGAAAATGTGCTTTAGTGTGTCTGTGGAACTGGCAGTAATTCATGCCTCTTCCACCTGCATGTACACTGATCTTTATAGTGCTCTTTTTCAGTATGACCCCCCTCCTATGTTTTCTTTCGTTGTCTCAGTAAGCTACATAGCATTGGTGTTTCAGATTAATGCCGTTCTTTACTAGATCGTTAGAGTCCCTATACAAAGGCTGTGCCCACTTCAGCTATGCAGGTAGTAGGCTGTTAGAGCCCCTACAGGCCCACAGACAGGAAAAAAATCCTTTCTAGGTCCTTCTCTTACCACCCAAATGTAACTCAAACATCATATGAAACAAATCACCTGACATGTGTGGCTTCATGGGACCGCCTAGCCTTCTGCTTCTCTCGTTGGCCCTGTATATGTGTGAATTGTTCTCAGCACCCTGGCATTGTCTCCACAATCTGATGTCTCCAATCCTGATAGTACTTTTGGGCAATCAACCAGTAGTTAAGCACTTTTTGTTTGCTAGTCTCCAAGTCTATTGGGTGTGGGTGAGGAATCTGTGATTCATGTTCTTCGCTAATGGTATTGGTTGCTTCTTCTGCTACTCCCCTCCCTTGTAAATTCTTAGGAAATTTTTCAGCCCTTGAACCTTATTCATTCATTCATTCATTCATTCATTCATTCATTCACATTTTATTTATATCCTGCCCTCCCCGCCGGAGCAGGCTCAGGGCGGCTAACAACAAAATTCAATACGTACATTGAGTTATAACTAACAATATAAACCAACAGATAATTAAAAACTATTAAAATTCTAAAAACAATAAGTTAATATTAATATGTTAATATGTTGGTGCTCTTCAGATGGTGAATTTACTTAGCAGTTTACTCAGTGAAGGCCATTCGAAAGAGAACAGTCTTGCAGGCCCTGCGGAACTGTTCAAAGTCCCGCAGGGCCCGCATTTCTTCTGGAAGCTGATTCCACAGCTGTGGAGCCATAACGGAGAAAGCCCGAGTATGGGTACTCTGGAGTTTTACGTCTTTTGGCCCGGAAATAGTCAGCAGGTTCTTCCCTGCTGACCTCAGTGCTCTCTGGGGTTCGAACGGGGAGAGGCGGTCCCTAAGGTAGGCAGGTCCTCGGCCATATAGGGCTTTAAAGGTAATGACCAGCACTTTGTAACGAATCCGATATATAACTGGCAGCCAGTGCAGTTCACGCAGCCCCGGTTGTATGTGCTCCCACTTTGGGAGCCCCAATAGCTGTCTGGCAGCCGCGTTCTGCACTAGCTGCAGCTTCCGGGTTCGGCACAGAGGCAGCCCCATGTAGAGGGCATTACAGTAATCTAGTCTTGAGGTGACCGTTGCATGGATCACTGTTGCCAGGTCCTGATGCTCTAGGAAGGGAGCCAACTGCCTTGCCCGCCTCAGATGAAAAAAGGCAGACTTGACAGTGGCTGATATCTGGGCCTCCATTATACTTTGAAGTCCTCTCTTTGAAAGGCTTGCCCTGAAAGGAGCACTCAGAAACAAATGGAAATTCTTCAAACTTCATCAGATGTCAAGGCTGGACTACTCTTTTCATGTCATCAAGGAAATCTTTTAAAGAAACGTACTTTGGAATGTTTGCGTTAAATTTTGTGGGTTCTGATGTATCACACTGAAGGAACTATTGAATTTTTTCTTGCAGGAATTCAAGGAGTCTCTGAGGAGACTACTACTGGGGTCCATAACCTCTATAAAATGCATGCCAATGGGACTCTGAAGTTGCCAGCTATCAATGTTAATGACTCTGTTACCAAAGTAAGGCATTAAATTCTTCCTTCTTACCCTCTGTCTAGTTCTCTGCCCATATAGCAGGATCTGTTCTCCCTACAAATATTTTTGTGGGGATGTGAAATCATGATAGCAAACTATAGTGTGCACAGTGGTGATCCCCTTATGTGGTGCCTGTGGATTCCATATTATCCACTGATGTGCTTCTTAGTGCCCACTGGCTTCTTCCCCAAAGCATAGAGCTTTCTTCGACCTTCTTCCACTTTAGCTTTCTTCTACCATATTGAAGCAGGAGGTGCTTCATAAGAGATATCACTTTCTGTTCTGCAGGGAGCATCTACTTGGATATAGCTGTCCCCAGCATTTTGTTATTGCTGCCGTAGCAGGCATTTTGTGGTGGCACCCACTAGACTTTCTCAGAAGTGCAACCAGCAAGTAAGACTGAAGTCCCCTGATATCCGATATTAAAATAGGGTTGCCAAGTCTGCCTTGGCTTTGATGGGGGATTGTCGCGGGAGCCAGCCCACGCACCGGTGAGAAGAGTAAGATTTACACCAAAAGGAAAACACACACACACTCAAGGATACACAGGGAGGCGCCTGGATCAGTTTTTAAAGTTCATCGGAGTTGCTAGCAGCTTGTCATAATTCATGAATCTCTTTAACTCTCTCTCCCCCCTGCACAACTACCGATGGCCGTTTTTATTCATTTCATGACCTCATAACATTCCACTTGCTCCAGCCAATTAATTACCGTGTGTATTCTGCCCAGAGACAGCAGGCACATGCGTACAGTAAACAAACAACAAGTTTCTTTGAGACCATAAATCAAGTTAGTCTGCAAAACATCCCGTCCACATTTTTATCTCACTTTGCTCCCAACTCCAACACATCTTCTCTGTACTTAAACTGAATCCCCACAGGGGATTTTTCTTGTGCATGCAAAGGACACACAGCGTGATGAAGTCACTCAGATGTGACACCATCATGCTGGGCACATTGCACTGGGGATGGTCTAGAATTTGGGTTATAAACTCTATGGTACCATAGAGTTTTCTCCAAATGCTAGAGCATCCTCTGCACGTTGTGCCCAGTGTGATGACATCACTTCCATGTGATATCTCCCTCACACACATAGCATGATGATGGAGCTCATTTGGGTGGGGATCCCCCCAGTGGCCGGCTCTGTGCTGGCGAGTTTGGGGCACCCAAACCAGGGAGACCTCCACTCCCAGTGGGAACTTGATAGCCCTATATCAAAATACAGATTTTTAAATTCCAGTGTAGCTTTGGAGACCTAAGAGTTCTATATGCTGCTATTGCCAGCACTGTCCATTCATATTACAGCTGTAGCCTCAAATTCAGTGTTCTTTCTACTCTCCTTCTTAGCGTGTAGTCCCTGTAACCTGAGATATAAGCAGTGGTAGGAGAGTGCTATAGTTTCTCCCCCCCTGCCAAACCCTCCTTGCTTGGCACCAATCTTGTGGGCTTGAATATGAGGGAAAATATGTGGTTATTTGCAGTTGTTCAGCCAGTTCGTCAGGCACAAAATTGCAAATGTTAATTTAAATTAAAACAGTCTCTCATTACTAAATTCCATGCTTTGGGCAGAAAATACTGGTTTGCTTTTACCATTAGAAATTGGTATTGAGAAAGCAACTGTCAAGGAGTCCAAGCCTGAACCCTGTGGGTCCAAGGGTGGGTTATGCACAAGTAACCAGACTGTTGTTTAATTTTTTTTAAAAAAGATTTTATAAAGTTTATTTCAGTTTCTGACAATTTAAAAATTTATTCTATAGCCAACACATTTCTCTAAAATCACACAGCAAGAAAACTAGCTTAACTGCCTAACACTTTTTGAACCTGTGTTAGATGACACAAACCTTAAATTCAAAAGTCAAAGGCCACAGCTCTACATTGCTAGCAATTGCAATTCAAGTAGGTCATCATTCAGGCCTTTAGTCCACCAGAATCCCAGTTAGTCTCTTCTTCAAGGCCTTAGCTCAATTATTGCTTTTGGGCCCAGTAGCATCAGGTGAGGATGACATCCAATCAGAACATGTTTCTAAGAGAAGTCTCTGGAAAATTACCTCATCACTCTCTGTTCTCCTTCTCCCACCACATGGACTGAAGCTAATACTGTGTGGGCCAAGAGACCAATTAGTAACACCTGCAGGATGGGCCAGGCCCCTTGCAGTTCATATTAACCCTTGAGGGGGAGGACAGGGGTGCTTTGCCTCATAGTTACATTCCTTCCTTGATCTGCACACTTCACTTTCTTTGGTCCAGGCCAACATCAGAGTATAGCATTGTACTAGATTCTTATAAGGCATTTATAAGTGTCCTCTGAAAAAGTATAAGTGGTTCTCAGTAGGTATCTGTGATTTGAATAACTTCTCTATTTTTGTGAGAAGAATATAGCATGCTATTAACTTATAGAAACCTTTCAGCTACTCACACTGGGAATTTAGAGCTGGATTCAGCCAGCTTTTGCATTAATCTCACTTAATTTTCCTCCTTACTGTACAGCTTCTGTCCCATATGGCTTTTGTCCAGGCAGGTTCTGTGACCCCAAGCATAGCTTCTATGTCAAATGGAATCCCTCCTTCCTTTCTTACTATTGGAAAAGCTGGTTAGTCTACTGGCAGCATTTTGACATTGACTTTCATAAAATAATTCTTATATCAACTATTTAGAGAGATTGCTCCAGTTTCCTCAAAATTCTGTTTTCCTCCATAGAGTAAGTTTGACAATCTTTATGGGTGCAGAGAATCCCTCATTGATGGCATAAAGCGTGCCACGGATGTAATGATTGCAGGGAAAGTGGCTGTCGTGGCAGGTTATGGCGATGTTGGCAAGGGCTGTGCTCAAGCCCTGAGAAACTTTGGTGCCAGGGTCATCATCACAGAAATTGATCCCATCAATGCACTGCAAGCAGCCATGGAAGGTGAGAACCAGAAGTCTGCACTTGCTAAAGTGATTGCTTTAGGTGGTCATACAGAGCCTGATGGAGAGACAGGAAACTGTGCACTGCCTCCCTCTGGCTTTCCATCTAGTACTGTGACCTGGATTGAAAGTGACAAGTCAAACGAAATCTGCAGCAAAAGCACACCCAGGATGTTAGGTCTTGAAAGCCTGGTTTTTCATCCTTAGTACATAGGAAGAAAATGTAACTTGATAGTGATAGCAAGGCACTCTGCATATGATGAAAGGGAGTTGGTTTCTGAAATCCCCAGTATGGAACAGGTTCCATGCTTGCCTTTGAAAGCATTAGAAGTACACATGCTGAGGTTCTCTACAGCACTCTCTCAGCTTAGCTTACCTTACAGGGCTGCTGAGATAAGATCACATGAACGCAGTTAGAAGAAGGCTGCAGTCTATTTAAAAGTGTTGTATATTCAAGAGCTGATAGAAGAGAAAGCATGAGCCTTACTTAAGGTTCCAGTGATAGTGAAAGGCAATCATGAAACATTGTTTAAGGATCTAAATAAATGAGCACAAAACATAGTATAAATGTGAATCAGTGCAATATAAATAACACAATATCATATATATTGTGTGAGTGTGTATTTGAGAAAGAGCACAGGGGTTTCATAGGGCTACTTCACACATTATATTAGGGAGCTGATAATGTCAACTGATCGCGATTTTCCTGGTTGGTATGTAAGTTTGGTATATATATTGAATTATTTTAGACATGCACACAGAAGCACAAATGTGCAAAGAAACCTATGGAATATTGCACATTCTCTTTCCCCCTTCAGGTTATGAAGTTACAACAATGGAAGAAGCTTGCAAAGAAGGCAACATTTTTGTTACAACCACTGGATGTACTGACATCGTGCAGGGAAGGTACTAAATACCTTTAAAAAAAAAAGCTTAAAGCCTAAATGCCATTTTCCCAGTGTGTGCTACGTGAGAAGTGTGCAGAGGAATTGTAGAAGTTAGTTCACTGAAATAACTTCTGATGGCTGTTTAGTGTCGCATCTCATTGCAAATAGTTTAGGTTCTTGTCAGTCCCAACACCTGCCCTCAAGAACAGATTTCAAGAATTGCATAGGGTATGAG
This sequence comes from Heteronotia binoei, assembly GCF_032191835.1. Lineage (NCBI taxonomy): Eukaryota > Metazoa > Chordata > Lepidosauria > Squamata > Gekkonidae > Heteronotia > Heteronotia binoei. The sequence goes on from NC_083224.1 coordinate 52,675,373, forward strand.
AATGAGATCTGAGCTGGCTTTAGTATTTTTTTAAACATGTATCTTTCCTGAGTCCTTTAATTAGCAGATAATACTCAGGAGTGTAGCATGAAAAGCTGCAGCCTTAATTACAATGTAAATAAATTTCCAGAGGCTCTTACAATGCTATTGTCTTTAATACAAAAAAAACAGTGATCATGTGATTGGGCGCAGAGTCTTAGGAAAGTTCCTTCACCACTAAAGCCAGAGCTTGCAGAATAAACGTTGCTTAGCCTAATAAGTGTATAGTGACATTTGGGACAAATCTGTCCCAAGTAGGATTGCAAGCCTACCATTTATTGAGTACAGGTATATTTATAAATGAGCCTTGAACTAGAATGTACCTGAAGCTTTTACTGGCTCATATACTGAAAGTATATAATTGGGATAGGCATTGGCAACATAAAGACAGGTTGATTAAACAGATCATGGCAGGAAGCGAGAAACTGCTATAATATGAGGGCAAATGTAACCTCATTTTCCCAGTTCCATAAATATACAGGGTTCTGAGTGATATTATGTTGGGAATAATGGACAATATGGAGATTTTCCTGATTTGATCACAGAAGAGGGGTAGTAGGGCAGATCCAACAGATGTGGATCTTTGGCGGAGATCCAGCATGGTGCAGTGATTAAGAGTCTCTAATATGGAGAACCAGGTTTGATTCCACTCCTCCACATGAAACTTGCTGCATGATCTTGGGCCAGTCTCTCAGAACTCTCTCAGCCCCTTCTACCTCACATGGTTCCTGTTTTGGGGGCAGGAAGGGAAGGAGATGGTTTTAAGAAGGTAGAGAACAGTGAGGTATAAAAACCTTCTCCTTAATGTAGAGAACAGTGGGGTATATAAAAACCAACTCTTCTTTATTTAAGGCTTTACTCTGCATGGCACAGTAGATTTTAGCCTCATAACAGACTGGGTATTAGCCTTCAATGAAGCCACTAACTGGAGTGGGTGGAATCACAGGGTTGTGGGCCCCCACCTGAATTGTGGTGTTTTTTAGGAAAGCAGTTCTAATTCCTTTATTATAATTACCATTCCCAAAAAGAGTTTTTTACTTCATTCTAGGCATTTTGAGCAGATGAAAGATGATAGCATCGTATGTAACATTGGGCACTTTGATGTGGAAATTGACGTGAAGTGGCTGAATGAGAATGCAGTGGAGACTGTAAACATTAAACCTCAGGTGAGCCATCTTGAACTGAGATCTTTTGTTGTAAGCGTTAAGCACTTGGGTTTTGGGAGGATCAAGTCATAAGAGAGACCACCATTAGAGTTGAAGGGACTGTACCTTTATGTAGTCTGTACTGTGAGTGTTGCAGAGAGGTGTCTTGTGCCTTCTCCCCCCTAATCAAGGGAAGGGGTAAAGAGAAGGGTGGAGTCCCATTTGTCCTGTTCAAGAGCTGCATGTGTCCAAAGTGTGTGCAAGCCTGTGTGATTGGGAACTGGCACAGCCACATAAAGGCTGACAAAAGATACAAACTGGCTCCTTCTATCCATGCTGCTCCCCTGGATGATAGAAGTACAGAACACACCTGTACAAAGTCAGGTTCATAAAATTACAGTCTTCTTCATGAGATCAGAAGGTGGCTACCATAGGAGGGAATGAGTTCAGATGAATAGCTGTGTTGGTCTGAAGCAGCAGAACAAAGTTTGAGTCCAGTGGCACCTTTAAGACCAACAAAATTTAATTCAAGATGTGGTGCAACTTGCCTGCTTTTCCTTGCAGACCCAGTTCTGCCCACTCCCTCTGCTAGGTTGCCACTCCTGGGGAAGCAATTCCACTTCCTGCCACTTAAGGTATTGCTGCCACCACTGTCCTTTGGGGGTCCTCCTGCCAGGAGGGACAGACTTCTGACTTCCTTCTCAAGCAAGTTTGGTGTAGTGGGTAAGTGTGCGGACCCTTACCTGGGAGAACTGGGTTTGATTCCCCACTCTTCCACTTGCACCTGCTGGAATGGCCTTGGGTTAGCCATAGCTATTACAGGAGTTGTCCTTGAAAGGGCAGCTGCTGTGAGAGCCCTCTCAGTCCTACCCACCTCACAGGGTGTCTGTTGTGGGGGAGAAGATATAGGAGATTGTAAACCATTCTGAGTCTCTGATTCAGAGAGAAGGGCGGGGTGTAAATCTGCAATTCTTCTTCAAACTGAGGCTCCTCCTGTTATTCAACACCTCATTAATACAGGAATCAAATCCTTTTTTGGGGTTCCTCCTGGAGGGTTGGCAACAGGTGTCTTGACACTTCCCTCCCAATCTGGGGCCCCCTCTGGCAGATGAATAGCATATCCAAGCAGCTGGAGAACTATGTGGCCCAGAGAACACTGCCAGAGTAAAAAAGCAATAATATTTATTGAAAAGTCTGCATATATATGCTTAGCCCAGCACTAGATCAGCAAAATGGAAACAAAAGAAATTTGGAATAAATGCATTCCTTCTTTCCCTTCTCTAATACAGTGGTCCTCAACCTTTTTTGTCCCAGAGACAGGCCCCAGAGCCAGCCCGCCAACTACGGCCTCCTTCCGCCCCCTCAAGGTGCCGCCTCCTCCCTCCTTCGCCCCCTGTGCAGCCTCCTCCTCCCTCCTTCAGCAGCCCCCACACAACCTTGCCGCCCCCCGTATAGCCTTGCAGCCTCCTCTTCCCCCCATTTTCCTCCTCCCTCCTTTGCCAGCCCCCTGCACAGCCTCGCCTCCCCCATGCAGCCTTGCTGTCTCCTCCTCCCCCCATTTTCCTCCCCCGTTTCCTCCTCCCTCCTTTGCCACATCCCCCCATGCAGCCTTGCCACCTCCTCCCCCCGTTTTCTCCATTTTATGGCCAGGGAAGGAGCTGTGGAGTGCCTCCCAGGCTGACCCCCCCCTCCGATCAGTTGATCGGCGCAAAAACTGCTGCAGCAGCGTTGAGCAAGTGACGCTGCCCTTGCCTCCTTCCCTTCCCCGGCCTTAAAATGGTGAAAATGGGGGGAGGAGAAGGCACTGCAGGGGGTGGGGGTGGGGTGAGGCTTCATGGCCCATTGCAAACAGGCTGCAGCCTGGTACCAGTCCCCAGCCCGGGGGTTGAGGACCCCTGCTCTAATACATACTTTAGTTAGTTGTTTTGGGCAGAGCAGGCATAATAAGTCTTTAAAAGTTGTAAGTTTGGTTTGTAGCCCTTTACATCACCAGAGAGATCTGCAGCTTCCCAGCAGGCTGCCTCATTCTCTCACAATGGCCGCTATGTAGCCCAGCCTGAGGTCTGCTCTTCTTGAGAGCTCAGCACTGTTCACCCCCTTTTCCCCTCGGTGGAGAATATTTCTCCAAAATTCTCCTTCCCACCCAGGAACTTGTCACCTTTTCCCTAGAGCACTCTGGGAAGAAAAACTGCAGAGCACATCTGGAACTTTCTGTTTTTGTCCTGCTTCTATAGCAAATGACTCCCTCCTCTGTGGTTAAGGAGAAAGGGGAGACAGAGCAGTCCATTGTAAGTGAAATTAAATCAAAAAAGTTTCCGGCTGAACATTAGGAAGAACTTCCTGACTGTTAAAGTGGTTCCAAAGTGGAACAGGCTTTCTTGGGAAGTGGTGGGCTCTCCTTTCTTGAAAGTTTTTAAAGAAAGGCTAGATGGTCATCTGACAGCAATACTGATTCTGTGAATTAGGCAGATCATGAGAAAGAGAACGGGAAGGATTGCTTCATTGCTTAGTTCTTCTGACCCGTTCTTACACATCTAGGGAAATGATTATTGCCACTTTGGAGTCAGTTAGCAATTTTTCTCCAGGCCAGTTTGGCAAGGGATCCTGGAGGTTTTTGCCATCTTCTGGGCATGGAGCAGGGGTCACTGAGGACATACATGTGGTGGTGAGGAGGTATTTGTGGATTTCCTGCATTGTGCAGGGGGTGGATGACCCTGGAGGTCCCTTCTAATTCTATGATTCTAAGAAAGCTATCAGCTGACTCCTTCCCACAGAAAAAACCAGCCCCTTTTAAAAAGTAAGTTCCGACAAGGAAGGCATCTAATCACAGAAGGTATAAGCTTTCTTGTACAAGCAGACTTCAGATACAGTGAAACAGAATTTCCTCGACCATTACATATAGGTTGAGAGAGGGTGGGGAGGGGTTAGTTGCTAGAATGGGCTAGTTAGAGACAAGATGCATAAGTAACTGGGCAGTTATAGCTGAGATTGGATTAAGATGGTTGGTAAGATCTGTGAATGGTATAAATACAAGAGTTAATACATGGATGTGAGAATGAAGTTTGAAACCAGTGGCACCTCCAAGATTACAAAGTTCAATTCTGAATATAAGCAAGTACTGAGACTTAGCATGTGTAGAGTAGTAAAAAATATTTATAATTCTGGAGAGGAGAAGCAGTAACTACGTCATCTTCGGTGAATTAAGTGATAATAGAAACCAACTCCCTTCAGACTTTCCCATGGGTAAGAAACATTTTCTTTCGCAGAAAAATGAATTGAATATACTTAAGATATTCCTATTAATTTGTTGTACAACTGCACACCCACAGACCTACTGAAAGAGTCACAAACTGCCTTTTTCAGTGGTTGATGCTCCAGGAGCTGAGCACATACATGCAGATAGCATGCCACTGCGAAATCTGCCTTTTTCCACCTTAGGAGGGCACGACAGTTGGTCCCCTTCCTGGAGTGCAGCGACCTAGCAACTGTGATCCATGCAACGGTCACCTCGAGACTAGACTACTGCAATGCCCTCTACATGGGGCTGCCCTTGTCTTGGATCCGGAAACTGTAAACAGAATTTACTGTCAATCCCACGGCTGAGGGAGGCGAAACTGAAGGCTACCAGAGATAGAGCCTTCTCAATTGCTGCCCCCCACTGGTGGAACCAACTCCCAGAAGATGTAAAGACCTTGTGGGACCTTGCCAAGTTCCGCAAGGCCTGTAAAGCAGCTCTATTTCGACTTGCCTTTAGTTAAACTACAGTATAAGTAGATGCCCAACATCGCTGAATGTAATGGTACCAACACTAGCACCAAAAATTGTTTTAAATTATTTTAAACTGTTTTAAATCGTTAATTGGTAATGATTGTTGATTTTAATTGTTTGTTTATTGTTCTGTTGTTTGGGTTTGATTGTTATTAGCCGCCCTGAGCCTGCTTCGGCGGGGAGGGCGGGATATAAATGCGAGGAATAAATAAATAAATAAATAAATAAACATGCAGCCTTTCTCCACAGGGCCACTAACTTAGCAGTTAACAATTTCTGACTTGGTTTTTGAAATTCCATCTCCCTGATTTTGTGTTAGAAATTGTTGCTGCTCTCTTTCTTGGCAGAAGTGTCTCTGCTCCCCTTCTTTTGGGGAAGGGGTTGCTGTTGGAAGCCCAGATTCCTGGCTGGAAAGACCAATTTTCTGGCCAGATGGGAGCCACCCCTACTTGTGTAACTGAATGAAAGTGCTGGTCCTTGTTGGGCTTTTGGGGTGTGTGTGTGGAAATATAAACCATCAAAGCCTGTATTTATTGCTCTTGGCACAGACTAAAGCAAATCAAGCCCTGTGGCAGTATAGCTAAATGTGTTAATCCCCACACCTTCAGTTAAATGGTCTCAGCCTTTGGCATTTTAGTCTAACTTATTCACTTGGGGGAAGGGAGAAAGAAGCCTGCTGAGATTGCTTGCCTGGCTTGTATTATTGTCTGTCTGAAACCAGCCTGCCCAACAATTATGTTTTGTTGCAGCTGTTCTCAGTTTTTTTAGCACATTCACAGTTGCTCTATCCTGTATTGGCTAAAGCCTCTGAGATTTTATGGGGTGAGCCTGCATTTCCACCTTGTCCCTTCCTGATGTGCAACAGCTACTGGTTTTCATTTGCTTGTAGGTGGCTGCAAGCCTGGAGCCTCTCAGAGACACCTTGTCATAGTTTGTTGAGGGGAATGTGTTGGATTCCAGCACTACCCCCTGGGCAAAAAGTACTAACCAGTTTTGAAACATTCCAGGTGCTAGACCGTGATAAAGATAAAAGCCTGCCAGAAACAGCTCTACCCCCTTCACGCATCCTGATATTAAAAACTACCCTGCCACTTTTAAAACCCTGATGTTTAGTGTCAATAATCAAGAGTAATCAGTGTAACAATATCTTGAGTGGAACCAGCACCATAGAATTCCTAAGAAATGACCATACCAAGATGAGATCAGACTTTTGAATTTCCCCCGCATTCACTTAAAAATGTCCTTTAAAACTGCTTTTCACAGTAGCGAGTTGTCCAGTGATTGCTGCTGAGCCTGGTCCCAATGAGTTCCTCTCTCCAGGGTAGGAGGGAGGGGAAGCAAATATGGATTGCCCGGCCAAAATAGTACTGGAAAGGGCCCTGTCCACTCCCCATTGCTTTTTACCCACAGAAACCAAGGTTTGAAGGATGGCAAGTTTGTTTGGTTGCCTTAACAACCATATGGCTACTGAGATCCGAGTACATCCATTTCTTAAAGGTACAGGCTCTGCTTCAGTTATTTGGAAGGTTAACTCCTGCTCTATGCATTTATTTATATTTATAAATTTATAGATTGCCCTATCTTTGAGTTTACTTGGCTCTGGGTAATAAACAACAGTAAACAAAATACAATATAAACATCAAGTCACAATAATAAACCATTCAATATAGCCTTGTTGCACACAAACTGTGAGCCAAGCGTGCTCCCTCATCCAATCAACAAAGGAACACATGACCAGAGTTCTGTTGAAGCAGGAATTGTTTATATAAAACTTATTGATATGGCTGGAGGAACACTCCACACACTCTCTATACCAGTATCTTCTGTGTTTCTCAAGGAATCAGGTCCATTACAGCAGTTTATATACATTTTGATAACTTATCCACTGTGGGCCAGATTAATTATAATTGGTTTATCAAAACATGTTCCAATAGCTCATCTCTCTTCCCATTGGCCAGTTTCCCCTTGGGTTACTCAAACCCTTGTGAAAAGCAGAGTTGGTGCTGGTGTTAAAAGTATAAAGGTAAAGATGCAAGCATCAGTCGTTTCTGACTCTGGGGTGACATTGCATCCCATCATTTTCACGACAGATTTTTTACGGGGTGATTTGCCATTGTCTTCCCCAGTCATCTATGCTTTACCCCCAAGCCAAGCTGGGCACTCATTTTACTGACCTTGGAGGGATGGAAGGCTGAGTCAACCTTGAGCTGGCTACCTGAACCCAGTTTCTGCTGGGATCAAACTCAGGTTGTGAGCAGAGCCTGAACTGCAGTACTGCAGCTTACCACTCTGCACCACAGGGCTCCCTAAGGTAAAGGTAATACCTTGTTCAAGCACCAGTTGTTTCCAACTCTTGGGTGACATTGATTTCACAATGTTTTCATGGCAGACATTTTTACAGAGTGGTTTGCCATTGTCTTCCCTAGTCATTTACACTTTACCCCCAGCAAGCTGGGTACTCATTTTACCGACCTTGGAAGAATGGAAGGCTGAGTTACCCATGAGCTGGCTACCTGAACCCAGCTTCCGCTGGGATTGAACTCAGGTCGTGAGTAGAGCTTGGACTGCAGTACTGCAGCTTTACCACTTTGTGCCTCAGGGCTCTTGTTAAAAGTATATACCATATCATATCCAAAAAAATGCTACTCAAGGCCAGTTTGTAGGTTGCTGGAAGTTCAGTTACTAGGGCAATGCTATTCTGGGATGCCCTGGGCTCTCCCCGAGGTGCCTAAGTCTTGCTATTGCTTTTGACCAATCTGCCACTGTTTGGAATGTGGAAGTGTTGTTCGAGAACTTTCCTCTTGATTTAATATTTTCCCTGCGATAAAGACCTTTGTTCAGGAACATAGCCTTCTCTCTCTCTCCCTAATACTTGCTGGCTTAAAGTTAGAAAAATAAGGCTTCAATATAAAATGCTTTAGGCTTAATCAATATATCCAATATTCAAGTATGATTCTCAATGTAAGGCATAGCTTCTAATTAATCCATGAAGTGCTAGTGCAAGTTGAATGTGCAAACAGGTTGATTTGTCTATCAGTCTTAAAAATTGGTCCCAGATGACGGCCATAAATCACTTTTAAAACAGTTCCGGACTATGTTGTCAGCTCATAGGCAGGGTATGGTGGAGGCCAAGAGAAAAGAAAAGCTGGATGTAAGGAGGGGGATGCCAGCCATGATAAAACTCATCACTGTAGATAGATTTATTTAGGTTGAGATTTCAGAATTTTTTTTGCAAATCTGGGGCTTTTCTCAGATTTGTAGATAGATCTGTCTTTTTTGTTTATGGCTCCAGTCTCTGGGTTTATATATCCACAGATGGAGCCATGTTGAGAATTAGCTATATTGATGTACCAAAGACCATTATAGTACATAGACATTGCAATAAAACTGGATTATGTTGTCATATAACAGTCTTGCTGACCTGTGAGCTTTATTCTCTTTTGGCCCAGAGGACTCCTATCAGGCCCATGCGCATCTCACTGTCATCCGATTCTTTATCTCTCTCTTGCTTCCTTCTGCATCACAGCTTGGTTTGCCAGGCTTGCTCAATGGCACAGGAGCTACCAAGCAAATACTCTATTTTCTCCATTGGCTGACCAGCATATGAAGCAACCTATGTACAAAAGCTCACAATGCCCAACCATTTCATGTTTTCCCCTAGGTCTTAGGCTCAAAACATTGACCATGAGATTTCTGTAATCAAAAGTAGGTTTTCAGTTTACACACACGCCTGAACAACACCTGAACAGCATACTCAAGATTGCTACAGCAGTCATTGTCTTCAGATTTTGATGCAATAATTCAGAGCAAGAGGTGTCAGTTATCAGAAAGTGTTAAATAAACACAATACTGCAAGAGTGCTAATCTTTTAAATGAATTTTACGTTTTAAAATAGCAGTAGTATGTGCAAAACGGATCTTAGTGGACCATACACTGAACATGAGTCAGCAGTGTGATGTGGTAGCTAAGAAGGCAAATGCCATTTTGGGCTGTATCAACAGAAGTATAGTGTCCAGATCACACAAAGTGGTGGTATCACTTTATGCTGCTCTACTTAGATCTCACTAACTCTATGATTCTATGAAAACTTCCTCTTTACTCAATACATGGGTTGCTTCCTCGCAAGGGTTTTGCCTTGATTTGGCTTGAAAACTAGAGTGTTTTTTTAAGTGTTTACATAATGTTGTGTTATACACCTTCCAGGTTTTCCTGTGCTTTGCTTTATTCTTCCCCAAATCTGCTTTGCTACAATCTTTCTTGAAATACTGCAGTCACAGCAGGATTGCACACTATTTGAATGGGGAACATGCATATGTTCAAACTCCTTGCCCATACCAATGCCATTTTATTGTTGTCATCCACTCACACCCTCCATTCTCCGCTCTGCCATCACCAAAAGTTTTTTCCTCAGATTTTTTTTTAAAGGCAGTTACTATAGCACTATAATGTTATAATGCTACAGCTGTATAGTATCTACCAGTATTTTTCCGTAAAGCTCTCTGGGAGGATGGGAAGTTTGGAGAGTGAAGAAAGCAAAGGTGATGACTGAGGAAAGCACAGAGGATGCTTGTGTGGATGCTTCATTGCCATATGGATGCTAGAATAGTTTGGTTTGATGGCAGTGGCAATTTGTGCAAGGCATACATAAGTGGCTTTAACATATGTACATGATGTGAGAGAAGGATTTTGTGAGTCAACACCAGCACATTAATCCGGTCAGATGATGACATAGTGAGTAGTTCGGCCACTTTTGAACTAGTTACTATTTCTGTATACTATTTTATTTAAACACTATTTTATTTGAAGGCAGATATTGAAAGTATTGTCACAGTAGTTTAACTGGAAAGTTACTAAAGAATGGGTATATTGCGGCATAGTCTGCTTTTTCCAAAAGGAGTACTGATGATGCACTGGCAAAAATTGATGAAAGATAATTTGGGCCACAGATGGCATTCAGCTGTAAAGTCAAAACAGATGGATCATATTTATAACCTCAAGTATCTTTTTCTATAGGAGGGGTGGGTACAAATCCCACACTGCATATTGCCATTATTCGTCTTTTCTATTGGCTGATTAGCTTGGAATAGGTGAATAGCTTGGACCCTGCGACTCTATCATCAATGTAAATAAAAGAGGGTGTACTGAATGGCTTGAATGCTGTTTTTGTTTCCATAGGTTGAATAGAAAGTAAAACTCTTCTGGATCAAATTTTTCCCATTAATCTGCTAAACTTGCCTGTCTGCTCAGTTTCAAGGATTTAATTTGCTTTTGTCATTTGTGTTGCATTTTTTTTCTTTTTTGTGGTTCATCTGGTCTGCTGGGATCTATTACCACTTTGCAACCCCCTGCTAAGATTACATCTACTTTTCCTTCTCTGATTATATCTAGCTGAGCAAGCAACTCTGTAAGGAATTCCCACATCACCTGCTTTAGTGCATATATAGATCCCTAGGGACAGATTTGTCATTTAGTTTATCTTTAATCAGAATGCCTGGACTTTTACCAATACTTAAAAAAAAAGTTTCTAATGCAAAATTGTCATGAATAGAAAAACAGGAGTAATAGCCATTATACTCACTGGGTAGGAGCTGTAGATGGCTTACCAAACCATTTGTATTAGATGCTTACCTTAGAGTCATCTTATGACGTGGTGGAGAAAAGTGCCATCAAGTCACAGCTGACTTATGGTAACCCCATAAGGTTTCCAAGGCAAGAAATACAACTTAAAAAATTAAGAGCCAGGACAACTCATCCCCTATATTACCTCGTGGGATGACTGTTGTTCACTCAGACATGGCAGAATGTCAACCATCCTTAGTTCACATTCTCTTGAAAATGTCCCATCTATGTTGCAGTCCAATCCTGAGCAGAATTCTACCTTAAGTCCATTGTAGTGGTGATAGTCCCATTCTTGGAACTGAGGGGACTCATGTAGCTTTTTATGATTTTCACAGACCAGCTTTGTTTAGAACAGTAATCCTTCCTCTCAGTTACAGGATGTTATTGGGATAGCAAGTGTAAAGGCTTTGGATTCCATGCTGTGGGATAAGTTTTGTGGTGTGCAAGAAGAACGCAAAGATCAATGAGGCAGGAGCTATATGTAAATAACAAAGATGATTTATTTAAGTGCAGGTTGTTTATAAAGAACAGATCAACACAGATCTTCAGACAGTCAAAGGAGAAACCTGACTGAGGCACATAAATTTAAGCTAGTTATGGCTTTAGAGTGTGGTTTAAATTTTTTGTAATGCTTGCAGGTACACATACGCTTTCATTGACTAGCCACTAGTTTGGATCTTTTCACACACAGAGACAATTCCACTTATAGCAGCCTGCCCTTTCCCAGCCTAACAATCAGGTACTCTGTCCTCTCCCAGAGGTATTATTAAACCACTCTTCCACACAGAACTACCCTTCAGTCTGTCTGCTCTTTTGCTGAGGCAGTCCTAACCTATGACTGCACTCACCTTGAAGCACATCTGAAGTAATTCCTGCTGTGCTTCTCTCAAATATTCCATTCCATCTCTGAAGGGTGTTTGGATGCTGAAGCTGCAGTCCCATAGGCTCAGGGATGAAACAGCTGAATAAGTAACTGTTATTCCCACAGGGGCAGGGTGGCCTTCTGTATATCACAGTGTGTACCATTCACCTGTTTTAAATATAATTTCTGGGATTTTTCTGAAGTATTGGTTGTAATCAGGCCTGGCCCGAGCCCTTCCACCGCCCTAGGCAGCAAAGCTGTGCCCGCCCCGATTCCCCACGCCTGCCGCCTACTCGCAAGTAGGCAGCAGGCACGGAGCTACTCATGAGTACCCCCATGCCTGCTGACCCAAAGTCAGGGCCCCTCCCCTGCCCTGGTCCGAGGTCTGCGAGTGTTTTGAAGAGATCTCTGAAGGAAATTTCTTCCCCCTCCTTTCTGGAAAGGAGGGGGAAGAAATTTCCTTCAGCAGTCCTCTTCAAAATACAGACCTCGGAGGCAAATTAGGCTGTTGTCTTGGGCACCGTGAGGGAGCCCAATTCGGCACCCTCTCGCTCCTGGCAAGTTTGCCTAGTGGGTGAGTCGGCCCTGGTTGTAATATCTAGAATGATTTTCCAGGTTCTGACTCATGATATCCGCATTTAGCAGCTGAACTTTTTTTTTTGGCAAGTGACCACTCATACCATAAATCTTACCTGGTTTTGCTCTAGTTTCTCAATTTTGAGGATAAAGCTTGTGTTAAAATTGCACTTGTCTTGAGCTGAGATGTATTGAGAATTCTGTTCTTATGTTTGAGAAACGATGTATCATATCCCTTTTCTCCCCACTTGGCCTTTGGGGCCATATGGCAGACCTCCTACCTTAGTCTTGTACTGCAATTTTCCATCAATCTATCTAGTTCTCAACATGACCTCATCTCTGTGGATATAAATTCAAATATTGGGGCCATGAACAGACAAGACAGGTGTTCCTATGAACTTGAAAAATCTCCAGGTTTGAAGGAAACAAACAAACAAAAAAACCATGGGGGTTAACCTCTGCAAAAATAATAGAAGCAGAGCATGTAGCTTTAAGAAACAAATGCTATCTCAATGGCAGTTGCTCGGCAATTACAACAGTATTGCCAGCCTTCAAATCTTGGTTCTGTCAGTAAATGATGGGGAGAAGAGCCACCATGTGTGTGCATGCATGCACACTAATATGGCACAGTGGTTAGTGTTAGACTGTGTTCTGGGTGACTTTGACCTAACTTCACAGCTTTGTTATGAGAGTAAAATTGAAGAAAGGGCAGTGATGTGTGTTATCCAGAGCTCCTTGGAGGACAGGCAGGATAAAAAAATGTGCCAAATAAATAAAAATGTTTGAAGAAGTTTACCAGGTATATGTTTCAAATTCTGCAGTAGTTTTAGAAACTTTTGCTAAAGGATTCTGTCTTTTATTCCCACAGCCTTCTCAGAAGTTATCTCTCTTGTCTCAATCGTGCCCACCATCCGGCTGTCTAGTAATCCTGCTTGCTCCTGTACAGGTTTTGACCCTCCATCACAAGGGTTTTAATTGTTTTCATTTCTATTCAGGTGGACCGCTACACTCTGAAAAATGGCCACCACATCATACTTCTTGCAGAAGGCAGGCTGGTGAACTTGGGGTGTGCCATGGGTCATCCTAGCTTTGTCATGAGCAACTCATTTACCAACCAAGTGCTAGCACAGATAGAGCTTTGGACAAATCCTGGCAAATATGCAGTAGGAGTCCATATTTTGCCAAAGAAGGTGAGTTGCACCAAAAAGGACCTAAGGATTGTACCAGTCTTTGAACATCCTAACTAAGCAAAGCCAGTCACAATCTGGTCTTAGTGGTTCAGGTATCTACTATGTATCTGCAAAATCTCTAAACATGACTTATTCCTTTGAGGTTTTCCTTAATTATGAGAATTAAAATTGAATTCTTTGTTCTGAAAATGGAGAGTAAGAAGATAAATGTCATCTTTTTTTTTTTAAGTCATCTGGTCTCAATTTTCTCAAACCGACCAGTGAATTTAATAAGATAGTAATTGTTTGATGCTTAGGCTGAACTTCATTGTTCTTTGAAATTTGGCCAGGTTCAGAAATGATAATAGGAAAAAGGTTTTTCCTCTGATCAATAGGGTATATTACATGTACTCGCTTGAACCATCTTTTGTTTAATTTTTTAAAAAAGGGCCTAAAGCATTTTTGGTCCATGGCAGGAATGATAAAAAGTTGGTGCAGTGTCCCTTGGTAAAGAACTATTTAGAGTTAGTGTTTAAAATTTGCTTCTTTTTTTTTTAAAGCAAGCTGATATTCTCAGGATACTGACCTTTGCATCAAGTAATATTTTATGAGCTTCTGCTGGGCTGTTGTGGAAGCCATAAAGCACTACAAACCAGTGTTGTTGTCTCTTTGACTGCATTGTTAATATATGAAAATATAATCAGGTTTTAATTGGTTATATCACATGGGTCTAATGAACTATGTTTTCTTTGATTAGGTAATGGTCCTAACTTTTCTTCCCCTATTCTTTCAGCTGGATGAAGCTGTAGCTGCTGCTCATCTGGATAAATTAGGTGTGAAATTGACAAAGCTGAGTGATAAGCAGGCCAAGTACCTGGGCCTGCCAAAGGACGGTCCCTTCAAACCAGAGCATTACAGATACTGAACAACTAGTGAGGCCCAAAGATCTCAAGATGCAGAGATAGAAATCCAAAGTGCTCGCTTCCCTGCTGGGATTCAGAGGACAGCTTTGCTCCTTGCCATGTGTCGACACACTTCATGCCATTTCTCTTTGACAAAGGTGTCTCTCTCTCATTCCTGTGGGAAGCAGGGATCGTGTATTCCTGTATGCTTCAGTGTAGGTTCTTCTCATCATGGTGCCGGGTGAACCACACCTCAGCCGGGATCATCCCACAGTAGATTTAACATAGGAATCACTTATGTTGGATCCCTGTTTCTACCTAATTGTAGACATTGCAGTCTAGTTTTTGTTGTAATATGGCTTCATTTTTGGTTGCACACCCTTGAAAGAAAATTGGTAGAAGTATCTGAAGTGATAATCTCTAAAAGAGCTTTCAAAAGCCAGGGGATAAGTTGGGGTGAGGGACTGCTTAGTTCTCTGAACATATCAGTGGGGGAATGTCTATTGTGGCTTAGCTTTTCTATCTTGTGCCTGTCCTGGTGTCATAAACTGAGTTTGTTTAAAATCTGCACTGGTAACCTTGTCTTTATTATGGGAGCCATCTTGGGAAGGAGTGCTATTGTTATAACATGTTTTCGTTGTTGTACAACTAATTATTTAAGGACTCTTAGCAAATGGATATGTCCTTATTATGTTTAGTACTCATAATATTCTGTGAATATATAATTTCCTTTGAAGCCAGTTGTTTTGTTACTATATGTGGATCCTAAAATATGACTTTTTGGGCATAACTCAAAATCTTACAGTAAATAACTCAGGCCAGGTGTTGGCTAATTTTGTGGGTGTTTTGTTGTCATGTGAGAGTGAGCAGCAAACCTACACATTCATTTAAACTGCTAGGTTCCTACTAACATGGTCTGGCAGCACATTGTATGGTAACCCTGCTAAAGCTAAAAGAGTCTTGGTCAGATCAGTGGCTGGATGGAAAACTGTCTGGAAATAATCTATATGTCACCTTCAGTTCCACAGAACAAAGGCAAAAATAGAACCAAAGAATGTGAATGCCCAGTATCTGATTCCAGCCCTTTGTGCTTCATACTCTCTTGCAGCTTTAGCATCTTCCAATACAGGTGCAAACTTTCTTGTATGCACATTTCCTGGTTCTCAGGTGTCCACACAGATGGCAAATCTTTTTGTGTGATTCAGCCTTGCTGTGATGTCTACTGCATGGCTGCCAAGTCTAAGAAAGATTGTGGGGGATCCCTCCAGCAGATTCCTGTAGACAGTTAACTCTGATCGATGTTGTGACTGTTCTTTTTGTTGGAGGCATCCACACACCGAAAAAAGGGAGCTGAAAGCAGCTGGCAGTCTCCTGCATGTGTGTACCTTCTTTGTGGTCTTTAGGGAGGCACTTGCATAGAACAATGATCTAGAGCAGGGATGTCAAGTGTGCAGCCTGAGGGCCAGATCAGGCCCCTGGAGGGCTCCTATCAGGCTTACAAGCAACTCATTGTCATCTGCTTCCTTCTCTCTCGCTTCCTTCTGCATCACAGCTTGCTTTGCTGGGCTCGCACAGGAGCTTCAGAGCGAAGCCTCTATTTTCTCCATTGGCTGACCAGCACATGAAGCAACTTATGTACAAAAGCTTGCAATGCCCAGCCATTTCATGCTTTCCTCTGGGTCTTAGGCTCAAAGTATTGACCATAAGGTTTCTGTAATAAATGTCAATAAATCAAAAAGTAGGACTGCAGCTTATACCTGAACAACACCTGAACAACACCTGAACAGCAAACTCAAGATTGCTACAGCACAGACACTGTCTCCAGATTTTGGTGCAATAATTCAGACCAAGAGGTGTCAGTTATCAGAAAGTGTTAAATAAGCAAAATATTGCAAGAGTGCTAATCTTTTAAACATATTTTAGATTAAGTTTTTAAAAATCTTTAATCATATTTATCTGTGTCCTTTATATAAAGTTTGTATCTTCACTACCTGACCTTACATTTTATGACACACATGGCCTGGCCTCATAACAAATGAGTTTGACACCCCTGATCTAGAGCTAAAGCTTACAAATTCTCCTCTGCTGAAGGACGAATTTAAGCTCTTGCTGCTGACAAGCATGGTTATTATCAGAAGAAGAGCAGAAGAATGAGTCTTGGTCCCCTTTGCTGAAAGCTTACAAAGCAAGCATACAGGAACAGCTGCTCCTGCTGGCATGTTCTACAGGCCTCTTAGCTGTTTCTGGTACATCACACAAACTATTCAGTCTCTGTTCCCTGTTGTGTGGCTTCTCCCCAAACTGTGTCAGCTGTTAACTTTTTTTTAAAATTTCAACTTTTATTGTTTTTTAAAATGACATATACAGGTAAGTTGCTTACAAGATAACCATAATAACTCAAATTATTATGCACATACAACTGTTCAGGAATAAATCAAGTTTTGATGCATTGCATTTCTGGGTAGAATATCTTGTTCAATCAGGTATGTCACCATCGGGTACCATAACTATGATTTTCTTTTCAGGGGGATATCTTTGTTTAGGGGAGCCAATTTGCTGAGAAATAATCCCAAATCTTGTTCCTCCACATACTTAAAGATGGTATGTGAGGAGATTTCCAGTTGTAAGCCAGAAGTGTTTTTGCAATTGCTAATAAGATTGATATCACAACTCTTGACCTGGAAACCTAGCTTAGCATGGGCTACAAATCAATCTAAAAACTGAGACCGATTTCCCACTCACCTTGTTTCGGTCTCGTTGCTTCTTTTCCCTGTGGGGCTGCTGCTGGATTTCCGCACAAGCTGCCCTGAGCCAGTGACTTGCCTCGCCCCTTTTCAAGTTCCCTCCAAGGCAGACAGATACCAGTTTTCAGAGGATCCTGCCTGCTGTGAAGGGAACTTGAAGAGAGGCGGAGCAACTCACTGGTCTGGGGCAGTTTGTGCAAAATCCAGCAGCAGCCCTGTGGAGAAGAGAGTGAGAGCGGTGTAAGTGTAGTGGGAAATCTGTTTGAGACTAACAGGACTCTGTACTTCAGGTGTTTATCAGTGCTGTCATATAATCCACCCTCCTTTTTCTGGCAGGTGTCTCTCTTAGTTATATACTGGATGTATTTCCAGCATCCAGGAAGTGAATGAGTGTGCTAAAATACACCTTGTCCCTCAAAGTATGCACAAAAGAGAAATCTATTTCTTTTGAGAGGCAGAGTTAGGTCTTTAGCTCCAGAAATCTTCTGCATAGGATCAGTGCTTGTATACAGATGTCCATTTAAAGAACATCACTTACTCATAAGCAGCAAGTTATTAGAGAAGATGCTGGTAATTCTGTGGTTGAAGATCCCAAACATTTTTACTTTCTAGTGCCCAGGAGATGGGAAGGGTCAAATGGGCCTCCCTGCATCCTTTCCTGGCCCCAAATTCACAGCTGGAGTTAATATTTTCACTGTGGATGCAAACATAAATACAGGCAGTATCTTTATGGTCTGTCCCAGTAGGGTAGCCAAAAGCTCCATGCAGCTGTCTTGAGAACTTTGAGAAACCAATGCAGGGGGAAGGGTTAAAAAATCCTGTTCCCTCTGCACTTTGGTCCTAAATAGTAATTAATCCCCTGTGCAGTTACTCAGTCACTATTTGGAAAAAAAGTCTTGAGAACTCTGCATTAAACGTTCCATTGCATTAAAGCTTTCAGACAGACAGTGGACAAAAACATGTTCCCCTAGAGACATCCCTTTGATGAAAATGGAGTCTGGTTTTGATCTTAAAAAACCTCGCTTGGTTTTAATATCTGGAGTTAAATTTTACACCAATCAAGGTTTGATGTTTCCCTGATTTATTGATAGGAATATAGACTTATACCTGCCTTGTTTTACTTGATTCTCTACATTACAAGAAGGTGTGCACAGACTCAAGTGAAACAAAGTAAAAGGAAAATGTTCTACTGGAAGAAATATTTGTGATGGCCCACTTGCACATGGAGTTTGTTACACTGTCACTCACTGGATACAAAATGAGCATGTGTGAACTAGACCATAGAAATTTTAAAATACTTTTTAAAAATTATATGTTAGAGGACAAACACTGACATCGTTGTCACCATGCTTTTATGTTTATAGAAATCCTATGACATTTGCATGGAATATATGTCTATAATGCATAACATTCACTATAGATATATACATACGCCAAATATACAATATATAAATAACATATTCTTTTTGTATAACGAAATGGTAACATTTGCTTAAAAAGGGAAGAAAACTGATAAGGGTTTGTAGAATCTTTCGGGCTCAAGTGCCGTGTTCTCCTGGAGAAAGTTTTCCTTCCAGACGTTTCGTTCTCAGCTGCGGAGAACATCCTCAGTGGCGCTGCAGCCGAAGCAAGCGCTCTGACCTTCTTGGCTGCTGTTCATTCAATGCACAGCAGCCAAGACTCTGTGCACATCTTCTTGTAATGTAGAGAATCAAGTAAAACAAGGCAGGTATAAGTCTATATTCCTATCAATAAAACAGGACAACATCAAACCTTGATTGGTGTAAAATTTAACTCCAGATATTAAAACCAAGCGAGGTTTTTTAAGATCAAAACCAGACTCCATTTTCATCAAAGGGATGTCTCTAGGGGAACATGTTTTTGTCCACTGTCTGTCTGAAAGCTTTAATGCAATGGAACGTTTAATGCAGAGTTCTCAAGACTTTTTTTCCAAATAGTGACTGGGTAACTGCACAGGGGATTAATTTCTATTTAGGACCAAAAGTGCAGAGGGAACAGGATTTTTTAACCCTTCCCCCTGCATTGGTTTCTCAAAGTTCTTAAGACAGCTGCATGGAGCTTTTGGCTACCCTACTGGGACAGACCATAAAGATACTGCCTGTATTTATGTTTGCATCCACAGTGAAAATATTAACCCCAGCTGTGAATTTGGGGCCTGCTCCGGCTGCAATGCCACTGAGGATGTTCTCCGCAGCTGAGAACGAAAAATCTGGAAGGAAAACTTTCTCCAGTAGAACACGGCACTTGAGCCCGAAAGATTCTACAAACCCTAATGATACCAGCCATGAAAACCTGAAATCTTTGATAAAACTAAGAGTAATAATCCATATTTTTTCCATATTTTTAATGCATACTGTCAATAACAGGTTGCCAGCATTTATGAAAGGTAGGCTTTAATTATCTCCGATTTCTCAGATGTACTTTTAAGTTGAAAAGTTTAAAATATTTGCCTAACATTATTCATCCATGATCTGATGTTCAGATTCTTTGCACTTGGCCAGTTATTAGCAATAAGCATTTTCACCACTGTTAAGATATTATGAATCATTTTTATGGTCAGATAGTACTGGTTTTCCTAGAAAAGTACTAGATAGTACTGGTTTTCCTAGAAAACCTAGAAGAAAAATTTTGGGGTGTCTTTTAAGATCTCATAACCAGTTATATGATTATCAAAGATTTCAGGTTTTCACGGCTGGTAACATCATTAGGGTTTGTAGAATCTTTCGGGATCAAGTGCCGTGTTCTACTGGAGAAAGTTTTCCTTCCAGACGTTTCGTTCTCAGCTGCGGAGAACATCCTCAGTGGCGTTGCTGCTGGAGCAGGCGCTCAGACCTTCTTGGCTGCTGTGCATTGATCCCGAAAGATTCTACAAACCCTAATGAAGTTATATGATTGTTTGCCAGAAATACATATTTTCCCAAACCTTTCTATAAATGGATAGGCCTACCACATGTGTCTTAAATCTTCAGGATTTACACAGCATTCCCAATAAACAGGCTGAACAGTTCTATAATTCCAGTAAAATTGTTGCCAGATTAATACCTGACTGTTATTTTGAGAAGATTATATTTGACATAGCATTAATGTAAATGGTTGGGTACTATAATAGATTATGGTATTAGGTATTTACATATAAAGATATTCGCGTACTGAAGCAGAAGGCATTTGCCTTCTGGTGTCTGAAATCTGTGAGGATTGTTCACACACGTCTGACTTGCCATCTCCCCACCCCCAGCCTAAGAACCATGTAACTGCTCACATGTGTGACATCTGTATGGGAGAAGGGTGTGTGACCATTCTCCACCATAAAAATATTCTCAATACACTGCTAAAAGTCTGAACCAGATCTATGACTGGTGACTACCTCATACGGTCTAATTTTTATGCAGTTAGGTCTGGCCCCAGGTCTACACAAATCTGCAGAATTTCTTCTTGCAATAACTGTGGCTCATTCAATTGCTTTAGGTGGTGTTTTTGTAACCTAATCAGTACCATAGCTAAACTTAATTTCTAAAACTTGGAGTGGTTGCATTATCCATGCTGTAAACTGCCTATTTATCAGAATGCTGTCCTAAATTTTACTTGAGCCAGATTAACAGTTAAATTGCTATGTGCAGCAAAGTCAACTCAAAGCTTTTATGGAGTAAAAGATCCAAGTCTGGGAGCAATTTTAAAATACCTGGATGAAATTAAGCCTTAATGTGAGGAGTTATAGTGGGAGAGAACTGCTTGTGTCTTCAAAGAGGGTAATAATTTGCAAGCCTCACATCATCAGGATGCTATGAAATTAGTGGAAAGAAAATGTGCTTTGACCCCTGGGAAGATGTAAGTCTTTTCTGAAAGCACACATTCACCTGAGGGGGGTGGGGAGAAAAGGACCTATAGTTTAGTTAAAACTTCAGTTTCAAAGGCTAGTTTAGCAAGGGCAATAGAGTCAATGTAACACGTGACAGCAATGTGTAAGTTTGCCTTTGCATTGCTTCTCCATAACACAGAATAAATGTCAACAACAAAATAAAGCCATCTGATATATCCAATTTAAGAGGTGATACATAATGTTATAAGAGCCCCGTGGTGCAGAGTGGTAAAGCTGCAGTACAGCAGTCGGAGCTCTCTGCTCATGACCTGAGTTTGATCCCAGTGGAAACTGGTTCAGGTAGCCATCTCCAGGTTGACTCAGCCTTCTATCCTAACGAGGGTAAAATGAGTACTCAGCTTGCTGGGGTGAAAGTGTAGATGACTGGGAAAGACAATGATTTACACTGGTGAGGCAAATCATTAGTTTGCCCCACGCAAAATGCCGGCGCGGAGCAACTGGTGTGAAATTGCCAGTTTGCTCCACCCAGAAACGGAAGCCTGCCCCAGAGAGAGGTGAGTGCAGAATCAGCCGGAGTCACCCAGAGTCTTCTGCTAGATCTATTATTGTATGAAGTTGAGCTGAGGTAATTGAACTGATTTCTCCTCCTCCTGTTCTGTTCTCTGCCCAGAGGGGGAAATTTTTTAAAACGCAAGTGGAGGTTTTGCTCCTTTCAGACCTCCCAGGAAAAAAGTGCATTTCTTTGCAAGCTATATTATATAAAATATAGTAATGGGGAGATTTCTAGCCTGCTCAGATTTTTGTTCATGTTGAGAATTAGTGGAGAACTGGAAGGCTGTAAAGGCTAAATAACTTGGCATCAGTGTCGTGCTTTTAAAAGAATGCCCATGTTTTCTGCAGCAGCATGTAATGTTTGAACAACAGTTGCTTGATGTGCTTGGATTCAACTGAAGTTCCCAGGTTGCATGTACATGTGTGTTCAAGGATGGTCATTTATCATCCACATGTTAGTTATTTGCTATGGGAAACAGCTATAGCCTTGGTGTAGCTGCAGCAAACGTTACCAAATTAAAATATGGGTCAATTCCAAAAGCTGCTGAAGTGTAGGTAAAACCTTTACTTTCCCTTCACATGTTTCTCTAAGATAGCCCTAGAATACTAGACCACATTTACCATGAGGGGAAAGCAAGATTTTGAGGATCTGGCAGTAAGAATACTTTCAATCTGTTAGAGATATTTTTAAAAACAAATTTAAAATCCTAATTCAACAAATTAGTCAAGGGGATGGTAAATTAAATCACTTGTGTATATGGCTTGATGCTGTCTTGCAGTCTGCTTTTGAACAAGGAAGTAAGGAAACCATCAAATGAGATACAGAGGCTTGCTGTCCACTCTCTCCGGATACATGAGAATTAATTTTTGAATATCACTGTTTTTGTGCACATAGATCCTGTGCGAGCAGTGGGAAAGGGATTTTTAAAATCTTTATCAGGCATCAACATAGGTCTTCCTGAACATCAATTCAACTCAGCTGGCAGCCATTTGGCAATGTTCAAGCTAAGCCCTATTTGTTAATGTGGCCTAAAACTGCTCACCCAGCTGTCATTAGTGCAGTGATACCCAGTATAGTGTTGACACCCAATAAATCTGTGGTTCTGTGTTTTTATAGCATGTTTCCCTTATACTGGTTGCAGCTGACAGCCTGTGCCCTATGGCTCCTCCCTTCAATTAACACCTCACTTTGGGGGAACGGAAATACTGTGCTTACACAAATGTGCCCCTGGGTTTCTCATGTAACCCAGGCACCACAAGAAGCAACTGTATTTCACAGTATCAGGTAACGAGAAGGCAAATTGTATGAAGGGACACCTAAAAAGCATGGGGGAACCTCTCTTGGGTGAGAAGTATGCAAGGACTAGAGGGGACCAGTTTTCCCTCTAAGCTGAGTTAGTGTGAGCTAGCTCAGTTTTTTAGCCTCCAGATCACACATTTTTATCTTAGGCCAGAAAAAATGGCCCTGGAGCAAATTAGTTTATGCAGAAGCCAAATCGCTTGCTCACAATTTTAATGCCAGTAGCCCATGAAGTAAGATTTTTGCTCACAATACTCCACAGCTTAGAGGGAGTATTGGAGGTGAGATCTTTGGGTTGTGAACTGACTTTCAGAGTACAGATTGCTTACTGATCTCACCATGGTTTCACACAGGGTTTTTAAATAGAAAAAGTCCAGCAGGAACTCATTTGCATATTAGGCCACACCCCTGATGCTAAGCCAGCCAGAACTGCTTTAAAAAAAACATTCCTGCTTTAAAAAACAAACAAACCCTGTTTAAATCATTTTAGATTTATTTACACCTCACCTTTCTCTCCAGTGTGGGCTCAAAGTGTTTTACATAATTCTTCCCTCCCACATTTTGCAATAACCCACTGAGGCATGTTAGGCTGAATGTGTGTGTGAGTGAGCCAAGATTACCCAGGGAAGAGAATCTGGGCCAGGATGTTCCAGTTCCTTTCATTTTTGCTACTGCAACTCCTCAAGTTGATGGCCTAGTTTAAGACTCCCAGTTTTCTGATGAGTTACATTCAGCTGCATCACGCTGTGGTAATTCTCCAACTCATTGTGTACATGAAAAATATAATATTGAAAGTAATGCAGAATGTGTAAATTAAGGATGTAATACAGAAAGTAAATCACAAGTCCTTCTGCTGGGCTAGAAGTAGGTTAATTTCTCCTGATACAAGTGTATAATTTCCTTCAAATGAGGACGAGCTGTGATTGTGCTGGTGCTGCTTTTCTTTGAAGAAAAATGATGTAGTGTGCAAAATACCCTTGAACCAACACTGTGGAGGTAAGGTACATCTCCACTGTATCTGGACCATCGATAGAAACATAAGCCTTTTGGAAGAGAGGACTTCTGAAACACAGCCAATGGTGCCCCACATCCATCTGTGGTAATAAATCTTATTGACTCTGTCTTGATTTTTACGCTGCTCCCATAACTTCCCTTTTAACTTGTAGTGGCTATGAGAAATTCTTGACACCTGACTTCTGTTTAGCTGGCAAGAGTATATCCGTCTTCATCAAAGTTTTGTTAGTCATCTTGTGTTTCTGCTCAGTGATAAATCTTCGCTAAACACCGTTTTGTGTTCAGTGTTCCCTCCTGGTTAAAGTGAAACCTTATCACAGTGGGAATCCCTTAGGGTGTGGCTATGCCAGCTTTTTTATCTTGAACTGACACTGTTTGGTCCCTCAGGCATCCTGGCGATGTTGCTGTCTAACTGTTGCATTTGTCATGTTTCATGTGCTCTCTCTATCTCTTCCCTCCTGTACATTCCCTACCATAGTCCTGTCAATCAACCTTCTCTTTTGCTGTCACAAGCAGTTCTCTGTGTGTGATGCACAATAAATAGTGTGGAGAAGAGAAGAAAAGAAAGCATAGAATTTTGATGATGTAATCAAAATATGGATTCTCCATCTTTCATACTGCACTGTGTGATTTTTGAATGCATTATAGACCCGTTTAAATATTTCCTTGATAGTACAGGCATCTTTCTTTTCAACCTTAGTAATTTAATGTCTGGTTTTTGTTCCTATGACAGTTCTAACCTGTTTTCTCCCCCCCTCTCCTTTATGACTTTCTATGCATCTTTTAACAAAACACTTAACATCTGTTCTGAAAATGCTTCCCAGATTCATCTGCTCGGCATCATGTAGAATATGCAATACATGTAACAGAAGATGAAGTCTTGCTGCAATCTTACCTTTTCGCCACCTTTTCTGCCTTCAGTTTAAAAAATGCACTGTAAAGGGCTAGAATCTTCCATGTCTGTGTATCTGAAGAAGTGTGTTTGCACACAAAAGCTCATACCTTGAATAAAACTTTGTTAGTCTTAAAGATGCCACTGAACTCTAACTTTGTTCTAGGGCTAGAATACCATAAGAACATAAGAACATAAGAGAAGCCATGTTGGATCAGGCCAACGGCCCATCAAGTCCAACACTCTGTGTCACACAGTGGCAAAAAATTTTATATACACACATACACTGTGGCTAATAGCCACTGATGGACCTGTGCTCCATATTTTTATCTAAACCCCTCTTGAAGGTGGCTATACTTGTGGCCGCCACCACCTCCTGTGGCAGTGAATTCCACATGTTAATCACCCTTTGGGTGAAGAAGTACTTCATAAGAACATAAGAAGGGGAGTCTCATAATGTCCACTCACTACATAGTTACCTTCCCTTTCCTTTCTCCTTCTAGCTCAGGACCAAACTACACTAAATCAGTGATCCCCAATCTGGCTCCCACTGGCATCATGGCACCCGCTAATGTGTTACCTTGCACCCACTTCTTAATCAAAGTATCTAATGTCTAAACCAAAGAACCAGTCCATCTTTCCTCCACTTCATTGGAGTAGGGGTTGCTTCATTCTGCTCCATATTTTTATCTAACCCCTCTAGGCTTTTGTTGGCTACCATTTCATGGTGGTGCCTGCTACCTTCTTTCTCTACCTTCTCCATCCCATGCATTATCTTGTAAACCTCTATCATGTCACCCCGCAGTCGACGTTTCTCCAAACTAAAGAGCCCCAAGCGTTTTAACCTTTCTTCATAGGGAAAGGGTTCCAACCCTTTAATCATTCTAGTTGCCCTTTTCTGGACTTTTTCCAATGCTATAATATCCTTTTGAGGTGCAGTGACCAGAATTGCACGCAGTATTCCAAATGAGACCGCACCATCGATTTATACAGGGGCATTATGATACTGGCTGATTCGTTTTCAATTCCCTTCCTAATAATTGGCCTTTTTTATTGCAAATGCACACTGTCTTGACATTTTCAGTGAGTTATCTACCATGACCCCAAGATCTCTCTCTTGGTCAGTCTCTGCCCTGAGATCCTGGAAAGCCACTGTGGGTCTGAGCAAAAAACACTGACTTTGATGGAGCAATGATCCATTGGAAAAATTTACATATAACCTATTACCATTTCCCCAGTGAGTCAAGCAGTAGCTCCCCCTCGGCCTATTCAGATTAGGAAAACACCTCACTTCAAAGAGGTCTGAGAGAGCAGAGCAACTCTGAGGTAAGCTGAGACAGCTGGGGAAGTTGCTGAGAATTCCTGAGTTTGGTGACTGCTGAAAATTCTGAGTTGTGGTTGCTGGGGAACTGCTGTGTGTTTGGTTGAGTGGGCTGAAGGTGAAGGTGATTGGTGCGGATTGATTAGGAGTGGCTGTGTTCCCCACCCTCTTTGCATTGTTAAGCTGCGCCTTGCCAGAGGCTGAGCACACTTCAGAGAGGTCTGAGAGAGAGCAGAGAAACTCTGAGATAAGCTGAGACAGCTTTTGGCACCAGCCGAAGGACGAGAGCTAAAGGGCTCTTGGCCTGTGGCTCTTAGCCTGGGGGCTCTGTAAGGACCAAGAACCCTAATTTCCTTGTGCTCCCAATAAGGTAAGTTGACCCTTCAGAAGGGGAGCCACATAAACAAACAGGATTTAAAGGGGACTCTCACATACAAATACTTACTGGGTCTTGTTTCTGCAGAACTTTACTTGCTCTGAAAACGAAAGCGAAACAAAGGGAGGGGATGTTCTCCGACGAAACTGTTACTGGCCCTTTCCCATGAAGCCCTTCCTGTTTCCTGCTTCCTGATCAGCCTTAAAGGCACACATTTTAAAAGCGGACCTGTTTACAGGTTTCTAAACCTGCAGGAGCTCTAAAACTACATGGTGACTGTGGGGGCAGGGCTTCCCCCGCTGGCCAGCTGGCTGGGGGCGGGGGGAAGCCTGTAAAAATGGGTGATCCCCCATTGGGACCTGAGGATTGGGTAGGCTTCCCAAACCTCCCGCTCTGGCGGGAGACTTCTGGGTTCGCAGCCTCATCTCCCGCTCTTCAAAACTCTGGAAGCGGGTGTGGGGGTGGAGGGGGGGGAGAACATACCTTTAGGCTTCATGTTGTAGAGCTCCTGAGCTGTTTGCAAAATGTCTGCCCCTTTAAGGCTGGGCAGGAAGCAGGAAGCAGAAAGGGCTTCTGAGAACGGCCCCTCCCTTTCTTTGCTTTCGTTTTCACAGGAAGTAGAGTTGTCCAGAGGAAGATCTGGTTAGGCATCCCAATCCTCCCACCCTGACGGGGGTCTCCTGGATTTCCAGCTCCTTCCCCCCGCCCCCCCAAAAAATGGAAGCGGGAGGAGGGGGAAGGGGGGCGATCCGCGAGTCCGGTTGCTTTTGAGCCCATCTACACTGAAGTTGAGAAGAGGCTGCAGCACAGCAGCGTCGCCCGCTCTGCCTCTGAAGTCAAATGAGAGAAGGGGATGGTGGAGGCAAAGGGAAAAGTGAGCCACAGAACTGGATGTCCCACGACGCTCCTTGCTTCCCGCTGCCGTGATCCACCAACGCACCAGCCTCCCGGCCTAATCACCTCCCCGTTCAGAAACAGCGTGCAAGCACACTCCCTGCAGCCCAAACACGCTGAGAGGACTGCCGAGACGGGGAGCGGAGGCTTCAATACAAGCGTTGAAGCCCCGCCCCCTCCAGACGCGGCCGAAAGCGCGCCGAAGAGTCCTCTCTCAACACATACATTGGATCCCTCCTTCTTCCATCGGATTTCTTTGCAGAATACGGCAGGTAGTCTTTGTTTTCCCTCTTGATCTGTCCCTCTCTTATTTTCCAAACCACATGTACACCTTTAGCCCAAAGAGTATCCCTTGTTCCAGTTTGGAGCAGTTCTGCTGTTTGTTGCTATATTTAATAAGATAACGAATGTGTCTGTGTTTTTGATTTAGTACTTCTAGTATTTGCTTAAGGTTATTTCCCCCTGCACACACACACACACTACTGTACCAACTCTCTGAATAAATTTTGTATCCCTTTTAAAATCAGATCTCTGCCATCCTTTTCCAACTGAAAACTTGCTCCTCACTGTTGCCACTTGAGGTAAAAGATCTTGGTTTTCTTTGCTTTGTACAAACATGCAAAGCTAATTCTCCTTGTTGATCTGAACATAATATTCATGTGTTTGTTGTGTGGGCATGGTAACATTTGCATAGATATAAGTTATAACAACACCATATAATGTGAAGAATAAGGTGGTATGATCAGCCGTGTCTCTGGGCAGTGAGCTACTTAGCCAAGGGTAAACACCAGTGAGTATATTTTTTATAATATTAGTGCCATTATTTTCAGCAAATATTGGCTACTTACAAATATCAAAATCTAGTACAAAAATTAAAATCCATAAAACACAGTGTGTTAAGAATGCCTGTCTTTTTTAACATGCTGTTTTGGGAGGAGGCTTTGCATTATAAGAACATAAGAGAAGCCATGTTGGATCAGGCCAATGGCCCATCCAGTCTAACACTCTGTGTCACTCAGTGGCCCAAAATATATATATATATATATATATATATATATATATATATATATATATATATATATATATATACACACACACACACACACACACTGTGGCTAATAGCCTCTGATGGACCTCTGCTCCATATTTTTATCTAACCCCCTCTTGAAGCTGGCTATGCTTGTAGCCGCCACCACCTCCTGTGGCAGTGAATTCCACATGTTAATCACCCTTTGGGTGAAGAAGTACCTCCTTTTATCCGTTCTAACCCGACTGCTCAGCAATTTCATTGAATGCCCACGAGTTCTTGTATTGTGAGAAAGGGTGAAAAGGACTTCTTTCTCTACCTTCTCCATCCCATGCATAATCTTGTAAACCTCTATCATGTCACCCCACAGTCGACGTTTCTCCAAGATAAAGAGCCCCAAGTGTTTTAACCTTTCTTCATAGGGAAAGTGTTCAAAACCTTTAATCATTCTAGTTGCCCTTTTCTGCACTTTTTCCAATGCTATAATATCCTTTTTGAGGTGCGGTGACCAGAATTGCACACAGTATTCCAAATGAGACTGCACCATTGATTTATACAGGGGCATTACGATACTGGCTGATTTGTTTTCAATTCCCTTCCTAATAATTCCCAGCATGGAATTTGGGCACAAGTAGATTTTTATTGAAAAGAGGTGGAAATGAAGCTTCGGAGCTCAAATCTGATACTGCTGAGGGAATGATGCTTCATATTGCAGTAAGAGAGAAACGGCAAGCGAGTTTAAACAAATGCTAAGAGTAAAAGACTATTTGACTTTTGCAGTGGTATGATGAAGAGCTACTTCTAGAATATCCATATGACAAATCTTTATTTTGGTTAACAACAAAGCACCATTCTTTAAAACTCAGATTTCATGCTTTTTTTTCTTTTTTCTTTGCACTGGCAAAACACAACATTGTAGGTTCTTTTAGAGTGCAGGAACCTGAGCCACCATCAACACTTGACTGTAGAGTAGGGTTGCCAATCCCCAGGTGGGGGCGGGGGATCCCCCAGTTTGGAGGCCTTCTCCCCGCTTCAGGGCCGTCAGAAAGCGGGGGAAGGGGAGGGAAATTTCTTCTGAGAACTCTATTATTCCCTAGGGAGAGTTATTCCCATAGAAAATCATGGAGAATTGATCCGTGGGTATCTGGGGCTCTGGGGGGGGGCTGTTTTTTGGGATAGAAACATCAAATTTTCAGTATAGCATCTAGTTTCTCTCCCCAAAATACACCCCAAGTTTCAAAAAGATTGGACCAGGGGGTCCAATTCTATGAGCCCCAAAAGAAGGTACCCCATCCTTCATCATTTCCTATGGAAGGAATTGAAAAGGTGTGCCGTCCCTTTAAATGTGATGGCCAGAACTCCCTTTGGAGTTCAATTATGCTTGTCACAGCCTTGATCTTGGCTCCACCCCAATGTCTCCTGGCTCCACCCCCAAAGTCTCCTGGCTCCACCCCCAAAGCCCCCAGATATTTCTTGAATTGGACTTGGCAACCCTAGATCTGGTAAGTGTGTGTGTGTGAGAGGGAGGGGGCAGGGGATTCCCTAGTTTGGAGGCCCTCCCCCCCTTTAAAAAGCGTGGGGGGGGGAGGGAAATGTCTACTAGGCACTCTATTATTCCCTGTGGAGAACGATTCCCATAGGGAATAATAGGAAATTGATCCGTGGGTATTGGGGGCTCTGGGGGGGTGCTATTTTTTGAGGTAGAGGCACCAAATTTTTAGTATAGCATCTAGTGCCTCTCCCCAAAATACCCCCCAAGTTTCAAAACGATTGGACCAGAGGGTCCAATTCTATGAGCCCCAAAATATGGTGCCCCTATCCTTAATTATTTCCTATGGAAGAAAGGCATTTTAAAAGGTGTGCTGTCTCTTTAAATGTGATGGCAAGAACTCCCTTGGAGTTCAATTATGCTTGTCACATCCTTGTTCTTGGCTCCACCCCCAAAGTCCCCAGATTTTTCTTTAATTGGACTTGGCAACCCTAGGATTGGGAGGCCTACTGCACACTGTAGTCCCAGTCTGAATTGGGCCCCTGCTAGCATGGCTGGGAAGTCAGTTCCAATCACAGAACTTCCTGTTCAAGTCTAGTCCATAGGGCCAGGATTAGAGTTGCCAGTCTCCAGGTGGGGCCTGGAGATTTGCCGCTTTTACAGTTGATCTCTAGCTGGCAGAGATCAGCTCCCCTGGAAAAAAACCCAGCTGCTTCGAAGGATCCACCCCCAAAGTCTCTAGGTATTTTCTAACACAGACCTGGCAATCCTAGCCAGGATGGGCATGGAGGGAGGGGCCAAAAGGACAATGATTGTTAAGGCCTCATTTTGTTCCTGACCACCTCTGCCACTGGACAAAGTGGCCTTTTTCTTCTTTATCTGCCACTGATAGGGGCTAGGAGGCCAAAATAAATATTGCTGTGATTCCAGAAAGTATACAGCAGCCATGAAAACAAGCAGCAATTGAATGGGAGCTTCCGAGAAGTGTGAATGATAGTAGCATATATTTAAAATTAGTCACACGGCTGTGCTTCATAACCTTTGCTATGTGAGAGTAAATGGCAGGTGCATCTTGTTTGTTTTTTTACAATTGCAAATGTTTTCCATTGAAGAATGAGGGATGCTGGAATTCCCTGAACAATTGATAATATCTTGAGCTTGGAAGAAATGAACTGCTGTGAGAGGGAAAGTGGAGAGAAGAATGACAAGGCAAAGCACTGATGGAAAGCATGTGCATTGACCAAGGGCCTTTGACAGAAGATGGTTGTCTCTATGGTTTGTGAATAATGGCTTAATCTTAGTTAAAAGGACTGTGTTCTATTTTAAGATCAAACAGTAGTGTTTTCCCACAACTGCACCAGTGAGGAAGTGGTAGGTAACGGGAAGGTTAATTCCAAAGCATCCCTGTGTCATTCTCTCCAGCAGGCCAGCTGTAGTTGCCAATGGAAGAAGACTGCTTCATTTTTTAAATTACTCTTCAACAATCTGTTTAGGGCAAGATAAAAGACATTTTATTAGACATCAAATAACTGGGGCCGAGGACACAAACTCAACTGCAAAGAGTATTTGCTTAGACTAGCCATTGTGTGCTAATAAGTCACCGGGTCCGGATGGCATACATCCGAGAGTTCTGAAAGAACTCAAAGTTGAACTTGTGGATCTTCTAACAAAAATCTGTAATCTTTCATTGAAATCTGCCTCTGTTCCTGAGGACTGGAAGGTAGCAAATGTCACCCCCATCTTTAAAAAAGGTTCCAGAGGAGATCCGGGAAATTACAGGCCAGTCAGTCTGACTTCAATACCGGGAAAGTTGGTAGAAACCTTTATCAAGGACAGAATGAGTAGGCACATTGATGAACACGGGTTATTGAGGAAGACTCAGCATGGGTTCTGCAAGGGAAGATCTTGCCTCACTAACCTGTTACATTTCTTTGAGGGGGTGAACAAACATGTGGACAAAGGAGACCCGATAGATGTTGTTTACCTTGACTTCCAGAAAGCTTTTGATAAAGTTCCTCATCAAAGGCTCCTTAGAAAACTTGAGAGTCATGGAGTAAAAGGACAGGTCCTCTTGTGGATCAAAAACTGGCTTAGTAATAGGAAGCAGAGAGTGAGTATAAATGGGCAGTCTTCGCAGTGGAGGACGGTAAGCAGTGGGGTGCCGCAGGGCACGGTACTGGGTCCCATGCTCTTTAACTTGTTCATAAATGATTTAGAGTTGGGAGTGAGCAGTGAAGTGGCCAAGTTTGCGGATGACACTAAATTGTTCAGGGTGGTGAGAACCAGAGAGGATTGTGAGGAACTCCAAAGGGATCTGTTGAGGCTGGGTGAGTGGGCGTCAACGTGGCAGATGCGGTTCAATGTGGCCAAGTGCAAAGTAATGCACATTGGGGCCAAGAATCCCAGCTACAAATACAAGTTGATGGGGTGTGAACTGGCAGAGACTGACCAAGAGAGAGATCTTGGGGTCGTGGTAGATAACTCACTGAAAATGTCAAGACAGTGTGCATCTGCAATAAAAAAGGCCAACGCCATGCTGGGAATTATTAGGAAGGGGATTGAAAACAAATCAGCTAGTATCATAATGCCCCTGTATAAATCGATGGTGCGGTTTCATTTGGAGTACTGTGTGCAGTTCTGGTCGCTGCACCTCAAAAAGGATATTATAGCATTGGAGAAAGTCCAGAGAAGGGCAACTAGAATGATTAAAGGGCTGGAGCACTTTCCCTATGAAGAAAGGTTGAAACGCTTGGGACTCTTTAGCTTGGAGAAACGTCGACTGCGGGGTGACATGATAGAGGTTTACAAGATAATGCATGGGATGGAGAAAGTAGAGAAAGAAGTACTTTTATCCCTTTCTCACAATACAAGAACTCGTGGGCATTCGATGAAATTGCTGAGCAGAAAGGTTAAAACGGATAAAAGGAAGTACTTCTTCACCCAAAGGGTGATTAACATGTGGAATTCACTGCCACAGGAGGTGGTGACGGCCACAAGTATAGCCACCTTCAAGAGGGGTTTAGATAAAAATATGGAGCACAGGTCCATCAGTGGCTATTAGCCACAGTGTATGTGTGTATATAATTTTTTTTTTTGCCACTGTGTGACACAGAGTGTTGGACTTGATGGGCCATTGGCCTGATCCAACATGGCTTCTCTTATGTTCTTATGTGTGACCTTTAAAATAAGAGAGACTGATGCTTGATTTGAAATAGAATTGAAGGACATGTACAAAATGAAATGGAAATAAAATTCATAAAATGGGATCTATGTGAGGCATTGTGCGGACAAGCTCAGGGCTGTTGTATTCATATAGGGTCTGGTCTTAAACAGACTTGTGATGAAATCTGAGAGAGATCGAGTTCAAGAGAGTTCACCCCCTTAGCATGATGCTGAGTGTTCTGTGCTTTAGAACTGCTGTTATAATACAAGCTAAACATCAGCATACAGAGCCAATCAAATAGTTGACAAACAGAATTTTTTTTAAAAAAAACTTAAAATAAAACATGCTTAAAACACTAGCACTCATTGGTCTTAAAGGTGCTTTCTTTGTATTTCTCCAGTGGGATCCAGGGAACTGGGCAAAGGAAGCTGAATGAACTGCTGTTATAATACAAGTTAATCATCCGCATACAGAGCCAATCAAATAGTTGAAAGGTACTGTAGCAAGAACTAAGTACCTGCCACTGATAGGGGCTAGGAGGCCAAAATAAATATTGCTGTGATTCCAGAAAATATACAGCAGCCATGAAAACAAGCAGCAATTGGCTCTGTATGCTGTATTCTCTCTCTCTCTCTCTCTGTATATATATATATATCACAACAAACTGTGGCGAATCCTTAAAGAGATGGAGTACCAGACCACTTCACATGTCTCCAGTGAAACCTGTATAAGGGTCAAGAAGCAACTGTCAGAACAGGATATGGAACAACTGATTGGTTTAGAATAGGAAAAGGAGTTCGACAAGGATGTATATTGTCACCCTGCTTATTTAATTTATATGCAGAGTACATCATGAGGAATGCTGGCCTGGATGAAGCACAAACCGGAATTAAGATTGCTGGGAAAAACATCAACAACCTCAGATATTCAGATGACACTACTCTAATGGCAGAAAGTGAGAAAGACCTAAAGAACCTCTTGTTGAGGGTGAAAGAGGAGAGCACAAAAGTAGGCTTGAAACTCAACATTAAAAAAACTAAGATCATGGCATCCGGCCTCACTATACCATGGCAAATAGAAGGGGAAGACATGGAAGTAGTGATAGACTTCACATTTCTGGGATCCAAGATCACTGCAGATGGTGACTGTAACCATGAAATTAAAAGACGTTTGCTCCTTGAGAGGACAGCTATGGCGAATATAGAGACATCACCCTGTATAGAGACAGCTATAGAGACATCACCCTGCCAACAAAAGTCCTTATAGTCAAAGCGATGGTATTCCCAGTAGTAATGTATGGCTGTGAGAGCTGGACCATAAGGAAGGCTGAGCGCAGAAGAATAGATCCTTTGAGCTGTGGTGCTGGAGAAGAATCTTGAGAGTTCCTTGGACTGCAAGAAGATCAGGTCAGTCAGTCCTAAGGGAAATCCCCCCTGATTATTCCCTGGAAGGACAGATGCTGAAGCTGAAGCTCAAATACTTTAGCCACCAAATGAGAAGGGAGCACTCACTGGAGAAGATCTTAATGCTGGGAAAGACAGAAGGCAAAAGAAGAAGGGGATGGAGAAAGATGAGATGGCTGGACAGCGTTACTGATGTAACAAACACGAATTTGAGCAGACTTCAGAGGATGGTGGAGGACAGGAGGGCCTGGCGTGACTTTGTCCATGGCGTCGCAAAGAGTCAAACTTGACTGTACAACTGAAGAACAACAAGCTATGATGGTTAAAGCAGAAGTAGGTTCACTAGCAACATATATTGGAATGCAAGAGGAAGGCTCCTGTTTTCAGGTCCTGCTCGGAAGTTTCCTGGAGAATCTGAATGGCTGCTGGTGGACGGATGGAGAATTGGATGGAACTGTTACGTAATTACTCCCACCCATGGAGGGCATTACTTAAAACAGGCACAGGGAAACCAAAGGCCTCTTTGACCACTAGCTCATTAATCACTAAAAGGCAAGGCTGTATGAAGAATGATCAGTCTCTTCAGAAGATAGGCAACAGTCTTCTGATTCAAGAGAGGTCAGAATGTTATTTTTTCCAGATGTTGTTGAAAACCATATATCCCAGTCAGTGGTGTTGTTGAAAACCATATATCCCAGTCAGTGGTCACTCAGTGTTATTTTAAGAGCATTATTTAAAATCACTCTAGTTTTAACAAATATGCAAGAACCACAATTATATGCAAGAACCACAATAGCATATTAAAAGGAGATTATAAACAGGGTTTTTAAAAGTAGGAATGCAGTTCCAAGCTGGCTTGGTGTCAGGTGGTATGGCCTAATATGCAAATGAGTTCCTGCTGGGCTTTTTCTACAAAAAAGCCCTTTTATTTATTTATTTATTTTATTCGATTTATATCCCGCCATCCCCACCGAGACGGGCTCAGGGCGGCTTACAACAGCAAAAAGCTAACAAAGATCAATTTAAATACGTTAATAATTATACAATAAAATACATAAAAACCTAAAAATACATAAAACTCGCATCGATATACACTATGCTACGTTTCCTGTGCGTGAGGGTGATTATCTCCACTGTTGGCTTACTTGTCCTTTACTCTGATATTTTTGGCATACAGTGCTGAAGACAATCATTTGTTATGAAGGCCGAATCTGACATAAATAAGACCTTGAGTTTTAAATTTTTTATTAAGTTTCAGTATAAAGGGGAAGGAATGGTGCAGGGATACAGAAGCAAAATAAAGGGGGGAGGCTAGGGGGAAAAGAATACAAAGAAAAAAAAGAGAAGCGGTAGATAAAGCTGTTTCATTTCTACCTTCCGAACCTAATCTTAAAATCTTTCTACCTACAAGTCTTAGGTTTTAACCCAATCCAACCATTACATTCTACAGTCTTATTACTTTATTACAGGGGTCCTCAACCTACGGCCCGCGGGCCAGATGCGGCCCGCTGAGGACGTTTATCCGGCCCTCCGGGTTATGGCAAAATCAGACCGGAAGTGACGTTCGACCTAAACTCGCGTTAGCAACGCACACTTCCAGCACTGGGCTGAGGCGGCGGAGACAGAGTGTGAGGCGATACCGAGGTGAGGGGAGTTCCCAGGCCAGGGTGTGTGGTGTGGGGAAGGGAGAGAGATGCAGAAGACGGAGAACTGACGGCCCGCGGCCTTGTACAGTAACGGCAGTCCGGCCCTCCAACAGTCTGAGGGACAGTGAACTGGCCCCCTATTTAAAAAGGTTGAGGACCCCTGCTTTATTATATATATTTTTACTATGACTTATAATGTAAATCTATACTATTCATCTTTAAAGTCCACAAACGAGAAAAGCAAAGAAACCAATCACAAAATAGAACCCAGTAGCTTATTTTAACCATATTAGGGATAAGTACTAACTTTAACCATATTAACAATAATCATAAAGCGAGAAGATGAATATAATCTCTTTATCCTTAACTCTACCTTAATTATTGCCAACTGAGAAAAAAGTTAAAATAAAAATAGCAAGGGACCAAAATGAAACCTAACAGATGTTAGGTTGGGCCAGGCCATGTGTGTACCTATTTATGATTAGGTAACAGAGATATAAACTTTATAAAGGGCACAAACACAAAGATTTTTCAAAAAACCTTAAAACATCCTTAAAACATTAGCACTCATTGGTCTTAAGGTACTTTCTTTGTATTTCTCCCATGGGATCCAGGGAACTGGGCAAAGGAAACTCTGGCTCTTTCCTTCCTTCCCCAGGGGACCAGGAGGGGAGGAGCCTCAGCCAATAGAAGGAAGAGAGGCTTGGCTCAGTAGTTCTGCTGTGTGACTGAGACAGCCTGGCAAAGCAAGCTCTTTCTCCTCCCCTTCCTTCCCAAGGGAGGAGCCTCAGCCTATGGAGAAAATAGAGGTTTTGCTCTGTAGCTTCTGTGTGATTGAGCAAGCCTGGGAAAGCAAGCTGTTTTGCTGAAGGAAGCAAGAGAGAAGGAGAAGAAAGCAGATTACAGCCAGTTGCTTGAGGGCCTGATAGGAGCCCTCTGGGGCCTGACACCCCTGATCTACATGATTACTGAGATCCGATTAGATGATGCACCTGAACATCTGCTTCTGGGACTACTTCCGAATGATAATCTGAAATTTTAAATGATAATTGTGAAATTTTCCTTTGCCATTTATTAAATTGTTTATTATCCTTCACTATTGGAATTGTTTGAAACAGGAACATAATTCTTGGTAAGACATTCATTTTAATTGCATAAATTCTGCCCAGTAAAGACAAATTCAACGTTCCATTTTATCAAATCCCAATCAATCTTAAGCTTCTCATAGTTATTTTTATACAAATCAATATTTTTGTTGTAATTTCCACACCTAAATATTTTACTTTAGAGGTAACTTCACATTCTGTTAAATTTTGTAGTTCTTTCTGTTTACTCTTTGACATATTTTTACACAAAATTTTCGATTTTTCTTTGTTTATGTAGAAACCTGCCAGTTCTCCATACTCTTGTATTTTATGCAGCAACAATGGTGTTACATGAGTGGGATTTTCATTTATAAACATTACATCATCTGCAAATGCTCTGTATTTATAGGAAAAACCTCTCAGTTTTAGACCCTCTATCTCTTTATCTTCTTGAATTTGCATAAGCAAAACCTCTAAGGTCATTATAAATATCAATGGGGATAGAGGGCAACCTTGTCTTGTTCCTTTACTAAATGTCATTTTTTCCGTCAAATCTGCATTTATACAGTCTTGCTTATTGTTCAGTATATATCGCCTTCACCATTCTCATAAAATCTTCTCCCAAATCCCATTGCGCATTGTCAAATGCTTTCTCTGCGTCTGCAAAAAATAATGCTACTTCTTTTTTCGGATGTTTCTCATAATATTCAATAATGTCTATAAGTGTTCTAATATTATCTCTAATTTGCCTCCTGGGAAGAAATCCTGCTTGCTCTTCTTTAATAAAATTGTTCAAATGCTCTTTAAGGCGTTCTGCTAAAATTCTAGCATATATTTTATAGTCATTGTTAAGTAGTGAAATTGGTCTATAGTTTTTTACGTTGGTGGCATCTCTGTCTTCCTTTGGTCTCAACGAAATAACTGCTACTTTCCATGTATTAGGTATTTTCCCATCTGTTCTTATAATATTCATCAATTTCTGAAGTTTTGGTGATAGCACCTCCGCAAGTACTTTATAAAATTTTGCCGTAAAGCCATCTGGACCAGGTGCTTTCCCTAATTTCATTTAATTAATTGCTGCCTCTACTTCTCCTCTTTCAATTAGTTCATTTAGTACCGTCTCCATATTTTCTGTTAAGGGGTTTACTTTAATTTTCTGTAAATATAAGTCAATTTTTCCCTTATCCACCTTTTGACCTTTAAACAACTTGGCACAGTATTTATAAAATTCTTTTTTGACTCTTTCCTGGTCAACAATGTCCTTACCTCCCGATACAATTTTATTAATAATTTTATTCTCCCTTTTTTTCTTCATTTGCCAGGCCAAATATTTTCCAGGTTTATTTGCTCCTTCAAAAGATTTCTGTTGAAGTCTTTTTAAATTCCATTCCACTTCTTTATTTAACAAATGTCTCAGTTGACTTTGTAATATTGTAATCTCCTTTATAATTTTCTTTTTCCCAGGTCTCTTTTTAAGCTCCAACAAAGCTTCATTCTAGTCTAGGTATAAGCTTTTGTGTACAAGCACACTTCATCAGATACAGGTGAAACAGAATTTAGAGTCAAGGTGCATAAGTACAGGAGTTGTCCTTGAAAGGGCAGCTTCAGGGAGAGCTCTCTCAGCCCCACGCACCTCACAGGGTGCCTGTTGTGGGGGACGAAGATAAAGGAGACTGTAAGCCGCTCTGAGACTCTGATTCAGAGAGAAGGGTGGGTTATAAATCTACGGTCTTCTTCTTCATCCTCTTCTTCTTCCTCATCTCAATTTATACCCCATCCAACCCCCTAGCAAAAAAAATCCATGCCTCATGTCAGAGAAACATTTGTGTCTGTGTGTAACCAGTCCTGTAGCCAGAAATGTTTGGGTGGAGGGGCTCAGGACATAACATTTTGGGTGGGGGGGCCATGGAGTCTTGGCTGCTTCTTCCAGCAGCCAGCCTCCAGGCCCCAGCTCTCTCTCTCATGCTCTTGGGGGTGGGAAGAAAAGCCCGGGGAGAGCAGCAGCAGCAAAAACGGGGCTTCGGGGAGAGCTTGGGAGACAGGGAAGAGCCTGGGGAGAGTGGCGGCAGTAAAAACAGGGCTTCAGGGAGAGCTTGGGAGGCAGGGAAGAGCCCGGGAAGAGCAGTGGCAGTGAAAATTGGGCTGCGGGGAGAGTGGAAAAGGCAGGGAAGAGCTTGGGGAGAGCGGTGGCGGCAAAAATGGGGCTGTGGGGAGAGCTTGGGAGGCAGGGAAGAGTCCAGGGAGAGCAGCAGCAGTGAAAACAGCTGCAGGGAAAGTGGGAGAGGCAGGGAAGAGCCCAGGGAGAATGGTGGCAGTGAAAACGGGGCTGCGGGGAGAGCTTGAGAGGCAGGAAAGAGTCCAGGGGGAGCAGCAGTGGTGAAAACGGGTTGCAGAGAGAGCGGGGGAGGCAGGGAAGAGTTTGGAGAGAGCGGTGGCGGCAAAAACGGGGCTGCGGGGAGAGCGGAGAAGCCAGGGAAGAGCTTGGGGAGAGCGGCGGCAGCAAAAACAAGGCTGTGGGGAGAGCT
This sequence comes from Heteronotia binoei, assembly GCF_032191835.1. Lineage (NCBI taxonomy): Eukaryota > Metazoa > Chordata > Lepidosauria > Squamata > Gekkonidae > Heteronotia > Heteronotia binoei. Next base: position 52,714,722 of record NC_083224.1, read on the forward strand.
TGGGAGGCAGGGAAGTGCCCGGGGAGAGTGGCAGGGGCAAAAACGAGACTGCGGGGAGAGTGGGGGAGGCAGGGAAGAGCTTGGGGAGAGTGGTGGTGGCGAAAACAGGGCTGCAGGGAGAGCATGGGAGGCAGGGAAGAGCTGGAGGAGAGTGGCGGCAATAAAAATGGGGCTGCGGGGAGAGCAGGGGAGGCAGGGAAGAGCTTGGGGAGGGACCCCATGAACCAAGTCACGCCAGGCCCTTCTGTCTTCCACCGTCCTCCGAAGTCTGCTCAAATTCATGTTTGTTACATCAGTAACACTGTCCAGCCATATCATATTTGCTGTCCCCTTCTTCTGCCTTCTGTTTTTCCTAGCATCAGGATCTTCTCCAGTGAGTGCTGCCTTCTCATTTGGTGGCCAAAGTATTTGAGCTTCAGCTTCATCTGACATTCCAGGGAACAATCTGGGTTGATTTCCCTTAGGACTGACTGATTTGATCTTCTTGCAGTCCAGGGGACTCTCAAGAGTCTTCCCCAGCACCACAGCTCAAAAGCATCTATTCTTCTGTGTTCTGCCTTCCTTATGATCCAGCTCTCACAGCCATTCATTACTACTGGGAATACCATCGCTTTGACTATATGGACTTTTGTTGGCAGGGTGATGTTTCTACTTTTTATTATGCTGCCCAGGTTCGCCATAGCTGTCCTCCCAAGGAGCAAACGCCTTTTAATTTCATGGCTACTGTCAAGTCTGAATATAACTCTGGCTCAACCAAAGAGCATGCTGGGTAGAACCAAATGCTGCCAGTGCCTCTCTACTGTTCCCCCTCTCTTTCTTAGAAACTCTCCCTGCTTTGAAATGGTGATGTGTGAAAAGTCTTATCTGAACCTTCTCAGCTCAGGCCCAGGGGAGTCCTAGGAGCCTGGTAAAACATCAAGGCCACTATGCCTAATCAACATGAGAATGTATTAGTAACATCTATGTGTGAATGTCCCCTGCACAATTTCCCTGCCCGTAGGAATGCTTTTGAAGTACTCTTTATATGCAGTGTATTTACTGTATGGTTTCAGTCTCTTCAAGCTTTGGCTTAGGTCGCAAGTAACCAGTACCAATAAACTAGATTCTTTGTATCTACACCGACTCGTTATTGAACCTGCAGACTTGACAGCTACAGTCACCATTTGCAGTGATCTTGGATCCCAGAAATGTGACTTCCATGTCTTCCCCTTCTCTTTGCCAAGGTGTGATGGGGTCAGATGCCATGATCTTAGTTTTTCTGATGTTGAGTTTCAAGCCTACTTTCACCCTCAGGAAGAGGTTCTTTAGGTCCTCCTCACTTACTGCCATTAGAGTAATGTCATCTGCATATCTGAGGTTGTTGATGTTTTTCCTAGCAATCTTAATTCCGGTTTGTGCTTCATCCAGGCCAGCATTCCGCATGATGTACTCTGCATATAAATTAAATAAGCAGGGTGACAATATACATCCTTCTCAAACTCCTTTTTCTATTCTAAACCAATTGGTTGTTTCATATTCCCTTCTGACAGTTGCTTCTTGACCCTTATACAGGTTTCTCAGGAGACATGTGAGGTGGTCTGGTACTCCCATCTCTTTAAGGACTTGCCACAGTTTGTTGAGATTCGCACAATCAAAGGCTTTAGCGTAGACAATGAAGTAGAAATAGATTTTTTTTTATACTCCCGTGCTTTCTCCATAATCCATCAAATGTTGGCAATTTGATCTCTAGTTCCTCTACCTCTCCAAAACCCAGCTTGAACTTCTGGTAGTTCCCAATCTACATACTGCTGAACCCTAGTTTGTAGGCTCTTTAACATGACCTTGCTGGCATGTGAAATGAATGCAATGGTGCGATAGTTTGAACATTCCTTGGCATTACCCTTCTTTTGGGATTGGAATATAAACTGATCTTTTCCAATCCTGTGGCCACTGTTGTATTTTTCCAAATTTGTTGACATAATGTGTGCATCACTTTAACAGCATCATCTTTTAGGACTTTGAAAAGTTAAAGGTGCTACTGGGCTCAGTTCTCACATTTGTTGACTGCTTTATTATGTGTACTAGGAGTAAGGCCTGTTGTGAAGAAAAATACAACGAGCTGTAAGAGGCTCTGAGTGAGTGCCTGCCACTGTCTTCCCACCCAAGTGAAGGCATTGACCACCCCCCACCACCTCAAGAGGAGCTGATCACTGCCATCTGGAAAGCAGTTGTAAATCTGAGTGATCTCCAGTGCCTCCCTAGAGGGAAATGGCGTTGTACCTGTCTGAGGTCCTATCCCTTCTGAAACCCCACCTTCTCCAGGCCTCACCCCTAACTTTGAGTTGGCAACCCTACCTCCATTCCTTTATCTGACTTCAGCTTTCCATTGCCTTCCCCCTCCCTGCAGCTTCTACAGTGGGGGAGCCAAAGCAGTTTGCATCATTCTCCTCTCCCCCCATGTGATCTGAACAACAACCCTGAGAGGCAGGTTAGGCTGGAAGTCTATGCCTGGTCCAAAATCACGCAGTCAGCTTCCATAGCAAGAACCTGGGTCTGGCAGATCCCAGTCTGAAGCTCTAACTTGCATGTCCTCTGTATTGCTATGTTGCATACATATTGCTATAGTATTGCTATACATATTGCTGCCAATAGGCAGCCGTGTTGGTCTGAAGTAGTAGAACAAAATAGGAGTCAATTTCACCTTTAAGACCAACTTAAATAAAACTAAGTTGGTCTTAAAGGTGCAATTGACTCCTATTTTGTTATATTGCTATAGTATTAACTAACTCTGGACTTTGTACATTGCTCAGAAAATGTTTTGTATTCTGCCCTGGGTCAGAGACCCATGAATTTATCAAACAAAGATATCTGTGATGCCATAGTTTTGTCAATTTCAGTACAATCGTACTTTATTAACGAGGCAGAAACAAGACATCTGTAATTGAACGTCCAGGAAAACTTATAAAATATTCCGCTAAAGCTTTTCTGTATTGCCTTTTACTGTCAAATGTGTGACCATTGATTTGTCCTGTGCACATGATATGTATATTTGCAGATCTTAAAGTGAGTATTCTAAGAGTTAATTTCAAAAACAGGACATAGCAAGAGACCTCTGAGATACCACTATAACCACTGGCAAACTCCCACTTTTTCCTGGGTTTGACCCAGTCCATGAGCATTGTTGGGGGGGTGCTCCCTAAATTTACGGGGAGGGAGCTTCTCTATAAATTCATAGGTAGTGATAATAGAGGCCCCTCTCTGTGATGTCACTGGCTCCTCCCTATGATGTCATTGGATCAAGTGCCTCTGGCTGGGCCCCAGCCCCCCCCCCCTGGGAAATTGAAAAGTCTACGCCCCTGGAAGGGTTCATAGCATTCCCTGGTCAATTACAGTCGAATTAGTCTGTTGTCCATACCAGGAAAACTGTTTGCTGCCCACCTACAACTAAAGCTCTGGAGTTGGTCCTATAATTTATAAATTCCAGGCCCTGAACAAATCAATTTTAAAAAGGGTTCACTGACATTACATCATGCATATGTGCTCTCCTTTCTAGCTGATAAATACATCATATCCCAAGGAAAATTTGTTCACCACTTTTATGAATGTTAGGGTGGTCTTTGACAACATCTCAGGCACAAGGCTTTGGATCATATTAGACCAGTTGGGGATTCCTGAATAATGATTAAATCTGATTTTCCATACTTATACTATCAAAAGAATAAAATGCCTAACAACTGGTTGCATCTCAAACCCAGTCCCTGTCACAAAAAGTGTTAGACAGGGTTGTACTTTGGCACTAGATTCATTTAATCTGTATTTATACCAGCTCCCAAATAAATTACAAGCTAATCCTTTTCATGGTGCTAGAATAATAGTGTCATAGGCCCTTTTCACACTTACCAGTGGAAGCCAGAAGGGAGTCGGTATTGTGCCGCCTTGCAGTAATCCGAGACAGGGATGGGAGTTTTCAGACACATGTTTTTTTTCCCGGTAGGGTTCCGTGATTGAAGCAAGCCATTTCACACTGTTCCGCTTTTATCTCGCTTCCACCAGCGCCAGCCGTTTTCGCTTGCCGGCGCGCGATCTCCAGCTTATTATTTTTTTTGGAACGTCGGGCAAAGATTGCTATAGCGCTATAGCGCTATAGCGTTGTATCACAACAGCACCACCATAGAGATGGCTAGGCTCCATTGAGATAAGTTACCAAGTTTCAGCGGCGGCGATCTATGGTGATGCTGTTGTGATATGTCACTATAGCGCTATAGCGATTTTAGCCAACGTTCCCCCCCCCCCAAAAGCCGGAGATCGCGTGCCGGCGGGCGAAAAAGGGCGCAAAAACTGCTCCCGGGTTAGATACTGGACATTTCACACAGCGCCCCATAGCGATTTCAACCCGGAAGGAGGGGTTGAAAAGTGGAAGAAGCTGCTCTTTGTTAGTAACGACTCAGGCATGCCTCACTATCGGGACAGCCGCGGGACTGTGTGAAAAGGTGAGAGTATTCCGGTAGCAGCCAGTTACTGAATCGGGTCTGTCTGAAATGCCAACAGAAACCCGGTACTGTTCAGTAACTGACCAGCTGCCATACTGGAATTCTTAGGCTGTGTGAAAAAGATCATAGAGTTGGAAGGGACCTCCAAGATTATCTAGTCTGACCTGCACAATGCAGGAAATTCACAAGTACCTCGCCCACACACTCCCAGTGGCCCCTGTTCCATGCCAGAAGATGGCAATAAACCTCCAGGATTCCTACACGTTTTCACACAGCAAACAGAAACTGGTTTTTAGTTGTTTCTGTTTGCTGCACTAAAACACCAACACTTGCTGCAGCCCCAGGGCAGATAGTGTGAAATCGGAAGGAAGCCGTGCTGAGAAGCCGAATGTGAGAGCGGCGTAAGGTGAGTGCGAAATCGATCTTAGTCTAACTGCACACCCTAATCTGCTTTTACTTTATACAGATGATGCAGCTCTTCTTTCTTGTTCAGGGGTGGGATTAAGAGGTCTTCTCCAAGTGTTTGTTTCTTATTGCCACAATAATCTGCTTCCCATTAACTATACCAAATCCAAAACAATGTCTTTTTAGAAATACCCATCATGGAAAAAAATAAACCCATATATCTTGGATGGGCATTTGATTGAGCAAGTATATTTTAAGTATTTAGGCCTTCATTTTACCTCTTCTGATTTCATTATTCTTATCTTCTCAAGTCCTTTGAAGTACATCTGGCAATTTGCAAGATTTTTAAATCATTCTGGAGGGCAATTTGTATCTTTTGCCCTGGAAGTCTACAAAGCAAAAATTAGACCTTTTTTGCTCTACAGGGCTCCACTCTGGTTTCCAGTTTTAGTTCCAAAATTAAATCTTTACAGTCAAAATTTCTCCATGCCATCTTTCAAGGACCTCATTGCATATCAAACTTTAGCTTGTATTTTAGAAGCTGGCCTTACTTCCATCTCTTTGATAATATGGAAAGCTAAGGTAATAGATATGATTTACTAGACCTGGATTTTCTTCCTGACCTTCTAAAATGGATTGAACTTGATCCTTTTGTGTCTACTAAGTTAGTAGATGAAAGATTCTCATATCTGCATATTTATTACCCTAGTTTTCCTTCAGAACTTCCATTAGTTATGAGCAAGTGAATTACAAGCCAAGAACAAAGGGACCACCTTGAGTTATGCAGTGACTCAAAAAGGAAATGTGCTCCCTCTTTTTGGGGACCGAGCACCCCCTCTTTTCCAATGCTTCCATATTACCTAAAATCGTTAACAATTCCAAATTATCAAAGACTTTTCTTCTTGGCTCAACACAATCCTCTGCCCCGTAATGAATCATTCAGTAGATTCTCTGGTAGACCAATTGAACAGAGGGCCTGCCCATGTGCAAACACAGAGACAGAATATTCACACATTTTTAATTTAGTTGTGATTTATATTACTCAATAAGATCAGTTTTTATTTCACCATAAATATCACACTTCCCTGTATGTTCTCATGATTACCATCTAATGTATCTGTTGCCTGGTAAAGATAAGGATATCACCCTCTCTGTAGTCTGTTATCTAATCATGGTCTTGAAGATCTGTCCAAAGACATAGCCAGGGCTTTTTTTGTAGAAAAAGCCCAGCAGGAACTCATTTGCATGTTAGACCATGCCCCTGGTGCAAGCCAGCCAGAACTGTGTTCTTGTGCATTCCTGCTCAAAAAAAGCCCTGGACATAGCTAAGTTTCTCCTACATGCTCATACAAGCACTCTTTTGGCACTGGAACTGGAGCGACTGGAGAATTTATGCTCAATGCAATCCAGATTTGAGCGATTCAGGGAGGTTAAGGAGTGGTTATCTTGGGTAGATATAATTCCATGAACCGCACATGACGTTATTAAACAAACTAAGGGTGATTTCCCACACAGCTTACCAAGAAGCGAAGTCCCTCCTCACCGCGCAGCGTCTGCTCGGATTTCCCACCAACTGCTCCGCGGATTCAGGAAGTGCCGTACCTTTTGCGTCTCAAATGGAAATCGCTAAAACCCCAGTTTACGTTAGCAACGCAAAAGGTGCGGCACTTCCTGAATCTGTGGAGCAATTGGTGGGAAATCCGAGCAGACTCTGCGCTGTGAGGAGGGACTTCGCTCCTCGGTAAGCTGTGTGGGAAATCGCCCTATTTCATTTTTTCTAAGGTCTTGATAGACATCTCCAAGGTGGAATTCTAGCAGGAACTCCTTTGCATATTAGGCCACACACCCTTATAAGCTCTGGGAGGACTGGCTACATCAGGGGTGTGTGGCCCAATATGCAAAGGAGCTCCTGCTAGAATTCTACCCCTGGACATCTCTCAGATTAGGGTTGCCAACTCTGGATTTGGAAATTTCTGAGGATTTAGGGGCAGAGTCTTAGGAGGGTGTACTTTGCAGAGAAGAGGGAGCTCAGCAGGCATGTGAGGCCACAGAGTCCACTGTCTAAAGCTGCCATTTGTTCCAGGGGAACTGATCTCTAGTCTGGAGGTCAATTGTTATTCCAGTCCCACCTGGAAGTTGCAGCCCTCTCTGAGCATCTGAAAGAACAATTGTTGCAAACTCTGTTTCATTTATCCTGGAGGTTTATTTTTGGCATAAAGCCATTGATTCATAAGTTATCCTTCTCAAGGTTAAAAAGTAAGTTAGCTAGAACTGTGAAAAAATGTGTATTTGCAGATTTATACAAGAATCTAAACCAAATCCTCAGGTCTACTGTGTCAAAGCATCCTAAACAATGATTTAAACTTAAAACCTTCAACAAAACTTTAGGTTGTTTCAGTAGGAATGCTCTAAAATCAAGCAGTAAAGCCTTTCCTGGACTGTACCACTGAAGTTACAGCTGAAGATAGAAAAACAGCTTTCTTGCTGATGTGCTAATTTTAGAGGGGCACTCAAACATATTCCCCTTGGTACAGCCCAGGAAAAGCATTTCCTGGTGATTCTACTGTGGTGTATAAACTTGCTCCAACACGTCCCTTTGACACTTGTACAATCACAGGCCACTCAGTTCTGACTGTTCCATTTGATACCTATGGTGGTATGAAGAAGGTCTGCAGTTTGAAAGCAACAATATACTGATCGAGGGTATTGCTACAGAAGCACCATTTTAAATTGAACAGTCTAGCTTTCCAGAAAATATAAGTAACCAGGGCTTTTTTTTTTAGTAGGAACACACAGGAACGCAGTTCCGGCTGGCTTGGTGTCAGGGGGTATGGTGTAATATGCAAATGAGTTCCTGTGAAACAACAGTGATGCCAGGGGATGTGGCCTAATATGCAAATGAGTTCCTGCTGTTTTTCTACAACAAAAGCCTTGTAAGTAACTATACAATTATTAATGTTAGAATGTCTGGAAAGTCTTTCTCTGCGTGTTTTGTATGTCCCCATGCTGTTCTATTTATTCAATTGTAACCCTTACTGATGACAGGAAACTATTCAGGATTTAATCTGTAAATGTTTTATAGGTTATTATAAGGTGCAGTAACGTTAGTGTTTTTGATGGAGATTCTTTATGGGATGTACCCATGGATTCATGAATTTTGTTCTGATATAGTCTGTGAGAAAAAGACCCCTAATTTCAGAACATCGTAGTCACCTGTTTGGTTTCCAGGGTGCCTGGAGATTCAATTCACACACATCTGCCAGGAGAACGTGGGTTTTGTCTACCAGAATGAAGGGACTTATGTGAGTACAAACAGCCACAACGTTGCAGTAGCACTCCGTGTCTCCGAAAGAGTGCTAACCAGGAGACAGATGGGTTTCCAGTTGCTCCGTGCAATCACCATCTTGGCTGTTGCAGTGGAAGAAGGTGCGCCGGCAGGAACTGTCCAGGCAAGCGGTTTCCAGCCTTGACCATAGAATCCATATGGGAAGGCTAACATCACCAGCAGCTATCTTCCTGCAGTGCCAGACTCCATTACAGCGAAGCGAGAGGCTCACATACTCAACAGATGTCACTTATGCATAAGGCCATCAAGCTTATCTTAGGCGTGGATCCTGCCAGACTGCCTAAGCCTTTGTCCAACAGAACCCAAGACAAAGACTGGTGTCAGTAGAGGGATGAAGAAGAGGAAGAACATCTTCACCTAGAGCCAAGTGTCTTTGTATATACTGGGTGTTACATTAGGTAGCAATTTGGCCATCTATTTATCTTTTTAGATAAGTTTGATAGTTTTAATCACCCCCACCCCAATAATTTCTCCCATTCTTTCCCTTAATGGTCATCCTGGAGCCTCCCACTTTGGCCCATTGTTACCTGGAAGTCCAATCAGGGAACTAAGGCCAAGTCTGCTCATTGGCCAGGTATCGGCATCCAATCAGATGCCCCCAATAAACTGGCTATTGGCTACCGTATAAGTCCAGCCCTTATGGTCATTGTGGAGCCTCCGCTTTTTCTGAGGTCCTGTACCAGCTGACCACCTGTCATCTGCCTCTGTACCTCCCATCCCCTAAGGGTTCAAGGTAGTCCTTATAACCTGTGACCCAGCTCCCCACAGGTGTGCATCTAGCAGTACCCCATTCCTGCTGCTTAGATACATCCCCGATTCTTGGCCAGTTGAGGGGTCCATTCCCCATCGTCCTTGTTTGTCGCCTTTGGAGCCTTCCTTGAAGACTATGATCGGTAATTATCACCCTGTTTGTCCATCCTTATGTTACCTCTATGCATTTCTTTCTATTTTTATTAAGACTGTATGTGTGTTGTATGTATCCATCATCTTGTATGTGTGTTCTATATTTTTTTACAATAAATTTTAATTGTTTTTATTTAATTGGTGAATTTAAGCAATAATTTCTGGAAGTTGAATTCTATATACATAGATTCTAGATCCTTTTTAAGCCATAGGTGCCCACCTGTCAATTCCCCAACCTCGTTTTGAGGGCATTTTGGCTTACAAGTCATTCTGGTCATATGACTATGTCTTCAATGTTTACATTACTGAGCCTACAATTGACAAAAATATGAGTTGATATGAAGATTTTTATCCTCAAGACATTGTAAATAGAAATTCATGTTACTTGGGAACAAAACTAAATCAGGAAGACAGTGTTTAATGGGTTTCTTTATGCCATGATCTCTCGCCTAACCTATCTCACCTGATTATTGTGGGGATAAAATGGTTTGAGCCCCTTGGAAGAAGGGTGAAGTCAACATGACATTATACCAATTGATGACCCTAAAGAAAATGGAAGGAGTGGTTCATTGTTGAGTATGCTGTTTTTGTAATTCTTGGTGTAGCATTGCATGGGACTTGGCTACTGTGTCAATAGAGGTTAGGTACTAAGAAGCAATAGACAAGGAAAAAAGCTGACAGGGAGAAAGTTGATTTATTAGAAATGTTTTGTTGGAGGAGAATTTTATCCATACTGTGGACTGTCAGAAAGACTAACAAGGGGGTTCTAGATCAAATCAAGCCTGAACTCTCCCTAGAAGTTAAAATGACTAAACTTGAGGCTATCATACTCTGGTCATATTGTGAGACAAAACAACAATAATGCTAGGAAAAGTTGAAGACAGCAGGAATAGGGAAGACCTAAAATGAGATGGATTGACTTGATTAAGGAAGCCACAGCCCTCAGTTTGCAAGACCTGAGCAAGGGTGTTCATAATAGGATGTTTTGGAGGATGTTAATTTATAGGGTCATGATAAGCTGGAAGTTATTTGATGACACTTAACACACACACAAAAGAGGGAAGACAAAACTTTTTTCTAAGGTTCATCCACATTTTACAAACACTTTCCATCCGCAGGATAATTGGAGAACAGGCCAGTTTTCTTTCAAGTTCAAAAGAAATTTAAGATCAAAAGATTTTTGTTGTGTAGTGAATGCAATCTTTCTGTTTCTTTGGTTTTAGATGAATTGGAGAGATTTGTAACCTAGCTGGGCACAAATGCATTTCAGTCAATAAATGCCCTTTGATAAGTGTCTTAAAACAGATCCATGTGGTTTATCTTAACATGGGCTCAGTGAGGGAATGAAATTAGGTGTGAATTGTATCTTTTGAAGCCTGTCGAAGTTCTATCCAGCCTTCTTTTCTATATGCTATGTATATCTGACACAGCATGTAATTCTCAGTTCTTCACATATGAACACACAATTCAGAGATGACTTAGCCAGGCCTTTATAAATGTGCTTTTCATATCATCTGCTTTTCATATAATCCACAGGGTTGTTAAACAAGGCTAAGAGATTTCTAGAAATCCGAGAGAAAATTCATGTTTGCAGAAAAACACAGTTTTTAAAAATTCTGAGCCTACAATAGTAAAGTCTGTGACATCACAATACAAAATTACTTTGGGTGGCATTTTGGTTACATTAGCATCACCCAAATTATTCTTGAAATCGGAAGGGATGAAAAAGTATGGGGAGAAGATGAGATTAAAGGAAAGACTATGGGGACAGTGGGGGTGGGGGGATGAAATCAGGACTGCCAAGAGGATGGGGAGGGAGCCAGAAATGGTGATGGTGGGAAACTGGGAGCAAGAGATAGTCTGAGAAAGCATGAATAGGTGGAAGGGCAAGCAAGAAGATCAGGGAGAGAGAAATAGGGGCCAGCAAAAGCCATACTGGGAAGAAAGGAACTAAAGATTGAAACCCATATGTTACATCTTATGTGACTTGGAATGCAGATGCTTGTCCCAAGTTGCTGTCACACAGAAGAGTAGGGTATCTTACCTTAACAGTGCTCCATTCAGATACTAATGCTAGAAGCATACACAGCAGCACCACACACAAAAAAGGAACAAACAAGGCAGTAGCAGTAGTGATTGTTCCTCCTTGTATCTGCTGTCAGTGTTCACACATTTGCTTACCAGGCAGGTTTAGAGAAGGCCACTTGGCCCTGGGGTTCCAATCCTACCACTACCATACAGTGCAAGAGAAGAGGTGGCAGCTGTTTTATATGTACACAGAAACTTCTGTTTTGACATATGTGGAAGAGAGGGGACAATCAGGGACATGACAAAAGTTGAGGAAGGAGCTGATCAAGCTTCATCTGCAAAGATGAATATGTTCAAATGCCTGGTAAGGGAACTGATATTTTATTTACTTACTTGGAAAATTCATAGGCTGCTTCTCCACTTTAAAAATTCACAAAGTAGTAGTCAACATTAAAAGTAAGAAAGAACAGTAGACAAAACAAAGGCAGGTGAAAGCAAATAAAACAGTGGAAACATAAACTAAGCCTTAAAAATGATGGGGGGAGGGACTTAAATTAATTTGGCACCTGTGAAATGAACATAAATACCTGGAGAGAATATTTAATAGACAGAGTGCCGCCACATAAGGCTTTCTATTCCTATGGAAGAAAATGGTCTGATATGTTCCATTCCCCTTTGTTAGATCCATTCTCTCCCCCTGCCCCCCCTGCCATATTAATGTGGCCACTGTCTAAGAAACTTAAGTATTTCCATTCATATCAAGTTCTGACCTGTAGAATAGCCTCAGCGGCATCTGGATTTTTATAAGGTTATAGAACATAGTTGCTAAGCTACCTTTTAACTTTTTAAACTCATGAGTTCATTTTTTAAAAAAACTGTGTAAAAACAATCCTCTGGGATTGTTCAGTCAGACTGCTTGAAATACATCACATTGTGCTCAGATTTCATAATTGCTTTTCATGTGTGCCTGGTATATTTTTCAGCTTATCAGAAATGAGAAGGAAGGATTTATCTTCATAGAGAAATCTGTGTCAAATTAATCAAATAGAAGTAGGATTCAAGACCTTTCTGTAGCTGAAGACATGCAGTCAGAAAGAAGAATTTGGATCAAAGTTAATTCAAAAGAGCTGTGTTCTGAGCAGGGGTAAATACTATTTCAAAAAGAGTTCTTGATAAATGATTGTGGAAAAAGAGTAAGCTTAAAACGCTATCAATTTGTTTGTAACACAGAACAATCTGGAGTGACTCCTTGTTTTAAGTTTGTGGTCACAGTACTATGAATATATGTCATCATTTTTGGAAAGGATGCTTTAATGAAAGTAGGAATCAAACTGCTCCATGAATTGGCAAATAGAAGGAAGTGGTTCCTTCTCTTGGCATAGAAATGAAACTGTAGGCTGCAGCTATTTGAATGTTTCAATCCAGTTGAATATAATATTCTCATCAGTTACAGATAATAATTTTGTTATGAAACTGTGACCATACCACAATATTACATGAGCCAGCTGTGAGTTATGCTGGTTGATGATCAGTGCCATAGTTGGTTCATAAGCTGACATCCTATGAACAAGTGCCATGCACACTAGTTTCCTGTAGAGCATGCTCCCTCTTGCAGTAGCACTTCTGTTCATGCACAACCAGTGGTTTTTAATGAGCCTTGTGTAAAAGGAAGTGCTAGTGCAAGGGGACATTTTCTCTGCAACAGAAGCTACCTAGCACATGGAACTCGTTCACTGGATCCAACCATAATCTTTTCATCCTACAATCCACCTTTAAATGTTCTGCATTAATTCTGTATTTTGAATAGTAAATTTTCCCCTTTAACAAAGGTTAAGCTTCCTTGTTCAAAAGGAACATTTTAAACACAAGGCAACCTTTCTGGATAAATACTTTATTGATTTCCATACTTCATAAATGATCACACAATGTAAGCCATCGCTGAGAAATTCATTAAGGCATATGGTGGCTTCATAGTAATATCTTTGTGCATTAATTACTGAGATAATTCATGGTAACAGAAAATATACTAACAGGTTTCCTAATGAGATAGCATCTTGCATGCTATTGGCTCTATGCAACTGTAAAAATAATAGCAGTAACAGCAAATCTTTATGAAAGAACTGGGAAAAAGTATAATATTTCCTGGGTAATTCTAATTGTATAACAAAGAAGGTAACTGAATTATTGACTTAAAATTCTCATAATGCATTCAGTATATGTTTTTCTATATTAAGGTCCAATGGTTTGGATCCAGCAGTCATTATCTGCCAGAGGAAGGACTCTTCCACTGGTAAAGGGGGGGGGGGAGCATTTTTCTCTGTTTGTGGGATCATTGAGTCCAACCCATGGTAAACTTGTGTATACATACAGCCACATATGCACTTGTGTACTCTCTCTCTCTCACACACAAGAGGATTTCCCCCCCTGCATTTTTGGTTGCGTATTCATTTATGGTTTATAACTCTAGCTGATGCCAAACATATTTACTATCAAGGAAATCATCTCAAGATGAAAAAGAAAGATCCAGTAAGAAAGATCCACATTTATCAGTATCTTTCTGCGCATATTAACTTTGCAGGTGTGCTAATCTGAGTCCTATAGGATTGGACAGTTGCATTTTATGATGTGCAAAGGAATATTTGACACCAGCAGTTATGTGTGACTAGGTACCCACTGAGACTATTGGATTAGGGCCACCATGTCTAAGACTAGACTATTAGATGATCCTGTCATATATATCCCAAAGCCAAAAGAGCACACAGGGCTGTATCCTATTTATGTTTAAGGGGGAAACCAGCATCACTGGGTCCATGGGAATTTATTCCCTGGAGTGCAAGGGACTAGCTTTGATTTCTGCTGTATCTTCTTTAAAAACAATTTGCTATGCTTCAGGTATAACGGGTTGGATAACAAGACTATCATGAGGTCATGAAACATTGGTTAGTTAATTTCAGAAGAACAGGAACAGTGGAGCTATATTAAATTGGCAAACAGGATCCTGTGTTTGTTGAGGTGACTTGAATATGGGGGTGAGAGGGCCACTTGTAGAAGAGATTTAGTTTGCGGTACTTAACCTTCATATGTTTGCCACTTTTCAATTACCAATGCTCCATTTCCATCTCTGTTGCACTTATTTTCTATTTTGGAGCCTGGTTGAAGAATTAAAAAAATCACAGATGAACGAGAATGGCATTGGTAAAGGAGAGTCACTGGCTGGGTAGAAATTTCAAGCAGCTAAGCCTTTAAAGCCAGTTTGGTGTAGTGGTTAAGTGTGCGGACTCTTATCTGGGAGAACCGGGTTTGATCCCCCACTACTCCACTTACACCTGAGCCCTTTCAGTTCCACCCACCTCACAGGGTGTCTGTTGTGGGGGAGGAAGATAAAGGAGATTATGAGCCGCTCTGACACTTTGAAATTTGGAGTGGAGGGTGGGATATAAATCCAATATCATCATCTTCTTCTTCTAAGTGCTTGCTTGGAACATAGTATGAGGAGGGTAAACAATGCATCACTGCAGTCTTGTTTGCTGCTATTTGCTCTGGAGAGAAACTTACATATAATGATAGCTGAGAAGGGAACTTATCATTACATATTGACTGATATGCATTAAGAGGACAAAGTTACATGGATTCGTGGTGGATCTCAGGCATTAGAAAACTGGACTAAACACTGCAGTAAACTTCCAAGCTAAAGGTTGTGTCCTGCACTGATCAAGTGGCAAAACCCTGCCCCACCTGCACAGCTTTTTTCAGAACTGGTCACTATGTGCATTTGCCCAGCTTTTATGCTACAGAAAGATGGAGATGGCAGGATAGCTCTCTCTTTTACTTAAGTAATCAAGGAGTGCACATATCCCACTCCAGAAAGTAAGCACACAGCCTCTCATTACAAGCTAAAATAAGGGAGGAAATACATCTTTCATGTAATTCAGAACAGTGTGGAGAGGAAGCCGTGGCACCGTCCAATAGTTAATTTTGGCACACGCAAGTCCCCGTACCCTGCACCAAGTGAAGCTATAATGGTCATGATTATTGGTGCCAGGAAACTGTTAATTTCTGGGAACATTGGGTTGCTAACTGCAATAGGCTTTAGCCTCTAGTGCGGCCACACATTGTCTGCTTCTGTCTGTATAATTCTTTATCATTTTACTGCTATGGGACAACATGTCCACTCTGCAGGAATTTGCCTGTTTGGAGCTATGTAGTGACTCGGGGGTCCACCTTCTTGTTCAAAACTGTAACGTGATAAAATGTCTTTCTGAAGGGAGGCATAATTCCTTTGCCATATGCAGCCTTCACCTCTCTTGTAAATACTCTTTTGGCTGTCAGCCTCAAGCTCCCTCCTTCCTACTCCTTGTCAAAATTCCTATGGATGTGGATGGCCTTGTTAATGACAGCATTAACCCTATATAATACGTATATAAAAAATCATTTGGCTGTGGAAGGAGCCAAAGCAAGCTAGTCAACTTCAAAGGCTTGGCTTCCTTTGCAATTCGCATGAGACCAACAGGGTTAAAAGATGCACCAATGGGTCTAATGAGAGCCAGAGTCCCAATGGCATTTCTAGTTTGAGTTTAACAGTTTGGGTTTCCCATTCGGCAGTAGCAGACTGTCTGAAATAGCCGACAATGGCAGAAGGCGCAGAAGTCACAGCATGGCTGAGAGGGAGGTTTGCAACTTGCCCAGGTAGCCACACAGTTAGAAGGGGGTGATGGTTTTGGCCGCTGGGGATGCTTTTTTTGTTGGGACCTTCTCTGAGGAGGAAAAAAAGAGACAAGAAAGGTTAATAAACCCAAGAGCAATCCTGCTCCTGCATAAGCACACTCAGATTTCCTCTAGATGGGGATTCTCCCCACCCCCATAGAACACAGAAAGCCCCTGGATCCCTGTTTTTCTCTGGTTTAAAGGGGTACTGCAGGGTAGCTGAGGGTGGAGTATCTGTCGGGGGGGGGGATAGCTTTGTCTTCAAAATGGCTGTGTGCTATTCCCGTCCCCTCACAGCCCTTTAAATGGCTTTCCCCCCAAATTTACCTGAGCTGTGTCTTAGTGTTATTACATCACTTGGTAGGGAAAGAAAAGTGAGGGGGGAAGGGGGTGTTTATGGGCTACAGGGTCCAACTAAGTGAAGAGTGGGGTGGGTGCAGTAGCAGAAGTGGCATGGGGACAGAGGCATGTGAATGCTTTCCATGAACATTCCCACACTGTTTGCCACCCTGTTTGTGGCAGCTGCTCCAATGTTGAGGAGAAAATATCCCTCACGGTTTGGATTCATCTGAAGAATGAAATTCCAATAGTTATCTTTACCTACTTGCTCTGTCAGATTAGCAAATCCCAGAAATGTGTACTTCACCATCCATGATAGGGAAGATGGTAGTTGACCCATTAAATGTTTAGCATGAGATATGATCAAGTACATTACTTTTTTCTGTGGGTAGTTCTCCTGACTCCTGAGGCAAAAATAGTTCACTATCTATTTTTTTCTGTTATAAACTTGTGGGGCTGGACCTTAAGAACATAAGAGAAGCCATGTTGGATCAGGCCAAAGGCCCATCCAGTCCAACACTCTGTGTCACACAGTGGCCAAAAAACCTCAGGTGCCATCAGGAGGTCCATCAGTGGGGCCAGGACACCAGAAACGCTCACACCATTGCCCCTCCCAAGCACCAAGAATACAGAGCATCACTTGCCCCAGACAAAGTTCCAACAATACGCTGTGGCTAATAGCCACTGATGGACCTCTGCTCCATATGCTTATCCAAACCCCTCTTGAAGCTTGCTATGCTTGTAGCTGCCGCCACCTCCTGTGGCAGTGAATTCTACATATTAATCACCCTTTGGGTGAAGAAGTACTTCCTTTTATCCGTTTTAACCCTACCGCTCAGCAATTTCATTGGGTGCCCACGAGTTCTCATATTGTGAGAAACGGAGAAAAGTACTTCTTTCTCTACTTTCTCTATCCCATGCATAATCTTGTAAACCTCTATCATGTCACCCCTCAGTCAACGTTTCTCCAAGCTAAAGAGCACCAGAGCCTTTAAGGGCCTCGGGCTGGCTTTCCCCCCAGTTTCCCTCCTGCTTGCAGCTCTACCAGCCTGCACGCACAGCCAGCAACTAAGCCACTCTTTGCTCAGCTTGCCTGGTGTGGCCGCTGCTGGCATTGTCTCCAAGTTCGCCTCTCTCTGCTCTGCCTCTCCCCCGCAGGGACTTTTAAGAAGGTGCTTGCAGGTTGCAATGAGGGCCATGGGAGGTGGGGCGGGCGCTCAGACTCTGAGATAATTTTTCAAGGGGGTCCCCAAATTTCAACTGCCTAGGGGCCTCCACAGGGTTTAATAAGGCACTGAAGAGCCCCAAGCGTTTTAACCTTTCTTCATAGGGAAAGTGTTCCAACCCTTTAATCATTCTAGTTGCCCTTTTCTGCACTTTTTCCAGTGCTATAATATCTTTCTTGAGGTGTGGTGACTAGAATTGTACACAGTACTCCAAATGAGGCTGCAATATCGATTTATACAGGGGCATTATGATACTGGCTGATTTGTTTTCAATTCCATTCCTAATAATTCCCAGCATAGCGTTGACCTTTTTTGGAATTTAATTCTGGATTTTAAATACTATATTAATATGTATTTTTGCTATTTTTTGTTTTATAAGCCATTTTACTCAAGTTCATGGAGACAGCATAAAATTTTTATAAATAAATTAGTTTCAGAACATAAGAACATAAATACAGCTTGCTGGATCAGACCAGTTGTCCATCTCTATTAGCATCCTGTTTTGCACAACAGCCAACTAGTTGCCCCAGAAGGTCAACAAACAGGACATAAGAGGCCTCCTGGCACTGAAATGTGCTGCCACTGGATATGGAGGCTCCCCATCATGGGTAGTAGCCACTGATGGGTGTATCCTTCCTTGAATCTGTCTAATCTTTTAAAACCATCCATGCTTTAAAAGTGGTGTGTGTGTGCATGTGTGTGCATGTGCCAGAGGCATTCACTTCTGGGGAAAACTGTAAATGACACTATCGCTCTAGGAATCACTAGAGTTTTCAATGATTTGTAGAGCAATGTCATGTCACTTCTCTGCTTTTTAAACGTTTTTTCTCAAAGCCTGAAAAAACAAATGCAGAAAGAGTAGGTTGCTAGCAGGTGGTCTCCTTGGAAACCCTACACCTAACTCATCTCTGAACACAGAAACACAACAGATCTAAACAGGCAGGCGGGATAATCTAGGAGGAGGTTGTTCTTCTATATCATGGCCCCCAGTTATTTAGGGCTTTCAGGGTAAGAACCAACACTTTGAACTGTGCTTGGAAACACATGAGCAGACAGTGCAAATCTTTCAGCAGTGGAATGATAAAATCCCAATATTCCTCTCCAGCCAATAGGCTGCTGCATTTTCGATGAGTTAAAGTTTCTGGGCTGTTTTGAAATGCAGCCCCCTGTAAAGCTTATTACAGTAATCTAACTTGGATGTACTCAGAGCATGGACCACTGTGGCCAGATCAGGGAAACCAAACCACTATAGGTGACAAATGAAGCTACTGAAAGGCACTACATGCCATAGAGGAGATCTGGGCCACCAAGTGTAGGCCAGGATCCAACAGTTTCCCCAACTGATGATCCCATTCCTTCAGGAAGCACGAACACCCTCCAGGACAGCCTGACTCCTCAAGCTGCCCGTAATTGACCACCAGCAGTTTAGGGTTGTCTGGAGTCTTATTACCTCAACTTTACTGGGACTAGGTATATTCTAAAAAATTCTCAGCAGCTTCACAAAGTTATAGCTTCTGAGATTCT
Source organism: Heteronotia binoei (assembly GCF_032191835.1). NCBI lineage: Eukaryota > Metazoa > Chordata > Lepidosauria > Squamata > Gekkonidae > Heteronotia > Heteronotia binoei. The sequence continues at coordinate 52,733,666 of NC_083224.1, forward strand.
TTGGAATCTTGAAGTAAACCAGATATAAAACAGTAATATAGATATGAATATCAACAACAGGAACATAAAAGAAAATACCTTAATTATGTTGGCCTTGCTAGCATTTGGAGATCACTCACCTTCATAGATTTCTTTTTTTCAGCCTCTTTCCTGCTTATCTTCTTGGGTGTTTTGGTTAAATCTTTTGGGAAAGACAGGGAAGAAAAGTCAAGACATGCCTGTTACTCCCTATGATATTAAGGGAACTGAGGGGCAGATGGAAGGGGGTGCTAGATCTGTGCCACTCATGGCACTTTCTTCCACTGAAGTACTTCTTCCCAGCCATTTTTGCTGCACTCAGAATGTAACACTTGGCAGGAGGAAACTGGTGAAGATAAGTAGGACAAGAACTCAGTTTTCCTTCTTTCCCAATCATGCTGCACCTTAAATTACCATCTCACTCCCAACCCCACTCTATAGAATTTTAGCACAACTTTTGTCAGACTGTGGATCACACATCAGTATTTAAAGACACAGAGTGCAGGGTTTTGCACTGTTAGTTTATCCTTTTCTGACTGGATGACCTAATTGAAAAGGCCTGTAAGAATACTTCATACTTTCTATCAGCACTGGTTTCACCACTTTCATTAAAGTTTGTTCTTGCTTGACACCTTTTCATATTCCTAACTGTGCCTCAAGCTGCTTTTTCGTGTAAGCCTTTATCCTAATTTACTTCACATGCTCTTAATAAGTGAGGATTACTCAAGGGAGGAATAACTTTCCCCACGTAATCCTGTCAATCTTTAATCAGTCATCACCCATTCTTCTGCTATATGGGTTTTTTGCTAATACCAGCAAGCCTACTTCAATTTCTTAGACACTTCAGTACCCTGCCGAGGTATTTATTTACACATAATGCCATCTGTACAATTCCCTATCCCCAATGCCCAAAACAAAAAACCCCAACCCTTGCCCCCAAGAGGAATTTACAGGCTAGAGTCAAGAAGCAAACCTAGATTTTCTCTTTTGCCCTTCTAGAAACCTCATTTTGTAAGAATTTTGCTACATCTTCAAAGCTAACAGAAAATGAGTATTTTCCAAGATGTCTTCATCTTTAACTGCAAGGGGGAGGATCATAGCTAGGCTTGCCAGTCCCCAGGTCCAGGCAAGGCAGTTCCTCCCCACCATTAGCCAGCTGGCCAGTGGGGGGAAGCCCCACCCTAACAGTCAGGTTGTGCCTTTAGATCTCAGGCAGGGTTAGAAGCTTGCAAATGCCTTGTTTTTTGGAAGGGGTGTGTGTGTGCCTTTAAATCTCACTGAGACTGAACTCATATGGAAAAGAGAGAGCCTAGTCCTGCTGTTCATTTTGTATTCCTTTCCGAAGCTGTTTGTATAGGAATAGCAAACAGTTAACTAGAACCTGATTATGGGATAGAGGTTAAGAAGAGAGAGGTCCACACCCTAGATCTCTCTCTCCTTAAGTTGATTGAAATACAGCAGATTGTTACATTCAGCAACTCTGGTGAGTAAATTATCTATACCATTGCCCCATAGAGATCAGGCCTTTTTTTGAGCAGGAATGCAATTCCAGCTGGCTTGGAATCAGGGGTGTGGCCTAATATGCAAATGAGTTCCTGCTGGGCTTTTTCTACAAAAAAGCCCTGCGTGAAACAATGTTGACATCAGGGGATGAGGCCTAATATGCAAATTAGTTCCTGCTGGGCTTAAAAAAAAATAAAAATAAAAAATCCCTGATGGAGATCACAAAAGTATGGGCATGCAAATTGTTTATTTTGGCTGCTTTTTGTCTGTGTGTGTGTGTGTGTTCACTTTCATTTAGTGGAAGTACAGCTACTGGGGGAAAAAAAGCTGCTGGGGAACAAAAAAGAGGAGGAAATGAAGATTGTACTCAGGGGAACTGCATTGCTTTATGTTTATTTATTTGGAATGGGAAAATCTCCAGACTCCATCGCCAGAGTCTCCAGATATTTCCTGAGTTGGACCTGACAATCCTAATCATAGCCCAGGGCAGAGTGTCTGCTTTGCATACCAAAGGTCCCAGGTTCAATCCCTGGCACATGCAGTTCAAGATGATGTGAAAGACCTGTACCTAAGACCCTGGAGTCATTGCTGGTCATAGTAAACAATATGAACCCTGACAGACTAATAACCTGAGTCAGCATAAGGTAGCTTCAGGAGTTTGCATGTTGTTTTTCCATAGTGATTTTAATTGCTAGTCTGATACAAGATCAGTTAGAGAAGTATAATATCAAATATCATTTGTCAAATACTGAAGAATGGAGCACTTCTTGACCTTGTCTGCTTTGTCAGCTCTTGTGCACATCTCTGAATGATGCAGAACACAGTCCTACCCACTTTGGTCTTAAAGATCCTACCGCTACTGAGACATAACATCTTGGGCCAAGAGTGGTCCAGAACAAAGGCGTTTGCCATGAAAACCACTAGAGTTGCCTTTTATTGTATGCTGTGGCTTATTTCCAAGCAAAACATGATTATTCCTGAACATTCATAAATATTTATTTGCTAAAATATTCACATCCTGCCTTTCTCTTATAAAGGATGGTGTACAATTCCAACATACAAAAATACAATTAAGCCACAGTAATCTCCATCCTCAAGAAATTCCTGCAGTTTAAAAAACCCCTCACAAACAAAATTATATTTATTATTTATTAAATTAGATTTTTTAAACCATCCTCCCCTAAAACTAGGGGTCATGGTGGGGTATATAAATTTGATTTAAGTGACAACATTCCAAATATATTAAAACAATAACACGCCTAAAAACAATGAAGAAGAAGGTGGCAATAAACTGCCAGAGTGTGCTGCTGTCTCATGGTGGGGGGAGACAGGGGAAAAACCAGGAAGGAGTGCCAGCCAGATGGAACACTGTTGCTGTCCTCAACCAAATGCCTAGTGGAACATCTCTGCCTTACATGCCTTTTGGACACTGCCTTACACTGCCTAAAAACTTCAAAATACAGTGCCTCCCTCACATTCTCCTGTTTCACAAGGTAGGAGCCATTACGGCGAAGGAAAGGGATCTCAGTAATTGCTGAGTAGGCCAACTTAAGTAGGAGAACAACTAGACGATGGCAACCAGAAGACCACAGTTGATAGGTAGGGACATACAGGGAGATATGGTCCTTCAGTATGTGGGTCCTAGGCTGTGAAAGGCTTTAAAGGTTATAGCCATCTTTAACTGAACTTGGAAATCAATGTTCCTTTCAGATTAGTGAGATGTGTGTTCCTGTTGGCTAGCCCTTGACAACAGTTGGGTTGCTATGTCCTGATCTAGTTTTTGTGTTGTCTTCAAGGACAGCTCATCATATTGCATGTTACAGTAGTCCAGCCACAAGGTTGGATAAGTGTAGCCAGGATGGCTGAGTTTAAGAAAGAAGAGGGCTGGAGAACAAACCTCAGCTGATAGAAGGCACATGAAACTGCCTTATAGTTAATCAGACCATTATTCTGTCAAGGTCAGTATCGTCTGCTCTGACTGGCAGCAGCTCTCCTGGGTTCCATGTGCTACATGATTTTTTTTTTTAAGTGGATACTGAGGATTGAACCTGGGACTTTCTGCTTGAAAAGCAGATGCTCTGTGACTGAGATACAGCCCCCTCCCTTTTTAATCTGGCTAGACTAAATTCTGAAATAATATCAGTTTTTGGTCACCATATCAGTTTTTGGTCACCATATTGTGCTTGGATGTTGTTGAGCTTTCACAATATCAAATTACTTCTTTCTCATTTTGATCCAATTAGTTATTTGTGAACAGATGACTAGTAGCAAATGTATTTCTACTAATCTCTGTATGCCTATGAAGAGCCTTTATACAATTAGCTGTGATGTTTCTGTTGCTTCATCTTGTATCTATGTTGCTTTCAGAATCATATGGGCTCAGTTGGAATAGTAAAGGAAAATTATACTATATTGCCATTAAAATTATAGGAGACATATGTTAGATTGTGAAGACAGGAGCTGTAAGCACAAAGCTAGAAACGGAATCTTCATAGATCCATTTGCTCTGTCTCTAGTTTTTGTGAGACAGTCTTTGCAGCAGTGCAGGCAAAGGCTTCTCCCCCCTAGCTGTTTTCTACACTGCAGAAGTGCTGAGGGCAATGTTCCCTATAATCCCTCCCCACCGCACTGAGCAGAGCAGTTCACATCCTGAGCAGAAAGGTGCTGCAATCTTAAAATGGGCAATGGGCAGTGCAAGATCCTGTGCGGCTCCAGATTGCTGCTGAGTTGGGCTTCCTGTGCTAATGAGCAGCTGGTCATGTGCACAGCTTACAGCAGAGGTGTCAAATTCATTTGTTACATGGGCTGGATCCAACATAAATGTCACCTTGTTGGGCCAGACTGTACGTGCCATAAAATGTAATGCCAGGTACTGGAGAAGAAGATATAAGAAGATAGAAGAAGATATTGGATTTATATCCCGCCCTCCACTCCGAAGAGTCTCAGAGCGGCTCACAATCTCCTTTACCTTCCTCCCCCACAACAGACACCCTGTGAGGTGGGTGGGGCTGGAGAGGGCTCTCACTGCCCTTTCAAGAACAATCTCTGCCAGAGCTATGGCTGACCCAAGGCCATTCCAGCAGGTGCAAGTGGAGGAGTGGGGAATCAAACCCGGTTCTCCCAGATAAGAGTCCGCACACTTAACCACTACACCAAACTGATATAAAGATATAAACTTTATAAAGGATGACAGCTGGTAAGTTCCAAGTTGGTGTGTCCTCACTGCTAAATGTGCTAGAGGGGGGTGCACAGGAAAACCCACATGGGCAGACTGGAAAACCAGCAATGCTGGGCAAATGCACCTGTGCTGCCTGGGAGGGGGGCCAATCCTTTCCCCAGTCCAATTCTGCTGCCAATTCTGTGAGCCTGGACCATCCAATGGGAGGCAGGCACTGCATGCACAAGGCCACACATGTGGCAAAGGCTCCAGGCTGCCCAGCAACCAGTACGATCAGAGATCACTGGCACTGTCCCCCCACAAGGAGGCCGCTGCCTATGGCTGAAGGCTGCCAGGTGATCCATGGTGGAGGGAGGCCCAGCTGCCAGGTCATGTGCTCAGAGGCACAACTAGGCCTACGGTGTGTGGAAACTGCCAAAGAATGCCCCCAAGGACAAGAACACCGCTGCATATGGTGATGGTGCTGAGCCAGCAGGCTCCAGAAGAGGATCATCTGTGCACCCTTATGCAAGTGCTGATCTCCAAAGCCATCCAGGACAGAATCCTCAGAGCTGCAGGCTGAGTGGAGAGGTGTGTGACCTTGCCTTGGAACCCTGAGCTGGCGTGAATACAGCAGCCCGTAACTTACCTGTAAGGCTGCTGCTGAAGTGAAGGGGATCTGCTTGATTGTTGCTGATGAGATTGTTCTGCAGTGCTGAAGCTACAATCCACTCATTCACCCCTTGAGCAGCCTCCTGACACATCCCTCATACCAGTTGCTTGTTGGACAGATAAGAGCCCTGGACTGGCCAGTTCCATCCCATGGGCTGTTTGTTTGACACCCCTGGCTTAGAGGGAACTCCAGCTGGGGGGAGTTATTTCCCTGTTTTTGCTGCTCCATGTACACAGAATGCCCCATATGACACATGAAGCAGCAAAAATGGGGAAATTCCACTCCCAACCACTGTTGTAGTGCAGAGAATTGCTGGGGAAGGCAGGAGCTTTTCCATGACAGTGTTCAAAGCCCAAATGGGCTTTATCCCACCCCCCCTTTAAATAGGTATTCCACGCAGCTGTTGTGTGACTGCAGATAACCTGAAATGACTGTGGGGATCCTGGACCCACCTTCTAAAAAAGCAAATATCCAGTTTGGCCCATAACTGTAAATGGGCCTCAATATATAGTTCCTCCTAAAGGTTTGATGGGTTTTTATACATATGTGTATGGTAGAAATATTCCTAGTTTTGTTTTTTTGCTGGGAATGACCATTTAATATTTTATGATATTAAGAAATATTAAAACATTATTTCTGGTCAGAACAAGATTAGTTCCAAATCATGGCGTATCCCTCCATTCACAGAAGGAATGATTTTGTGACCGAAAGTGCATCTTTTTGGTTTTCAGTTGTAGTGACAAGAATATTCAAAACTTGAGGACACTATGTTTAGAGAAGTACAGGACCGGTGTTTTTAATAGAAACTATAGAAACCATAATATCCCCTTTAATATATGAACAAAAAACCAGATTTTACTGACCTACTATAGAGATGGGTGGGAGGTCTGGGAGCTTCATTTTGTTGTTCACCACACTGGTGTCTGTGTTCTGTTTTTCCTCAAATATCATGTAAGAATAGCTGGCTGTAAGCAAAGTGCAGCAAAGAAGGATGCCAAAGAGAAGGTTCTTATATTCCATTCTAGTGGGGGAGGGGGGGGGGAGAAAAGAATTTCTATCAATCACATGTAGAAAAGTTACCTAAAGAAGTGAGGTCTTTCGCTTGAAGCTTTCACAGCTGCCATCATAACAATCTTTAATTAATTTTTTTCGCCTTGTAAGCTGTATTGGTGAAAAGTTCTCTCTAGACGTTTCATTAGTCTGCAAATATCTATTGCAGTACTTGTACATGCCTCCATAAGTCAAGAATGAAAAATTCTTGACTCTCCAGGTATAATGAAAAACAGCAAGGGCTGGTGGATTGACAGGCAACACTCAGCCTTTCTGCTGCATCAGAACCCACAAATCTGTCTTCTAGCTAGGGTTTTCAGTCTTCAGGTGGGACCTGGAAATCTTCTAGAATTACAAGTGATCTCCAGAGACCTTCCCACCCCACCTCAAGAGCATGGCTGCTTTGGAGGGTGGACTGTATGGCATTATATCCAGCTGAGACATCTCCCATCCTCAAACTTGCTCTCCCCAGATTCCACCCTGAAATCTTGAAGAACTTCCCAACCTGGAGCTGGCAGCCCTACTTTCAGAGCTGTGAAGGTACAGTGAGGACTTCTCCTACCTTGCCATTATTCCTGGTCCCATCACCAAACTTTCCTTCCTGTCTGCTTGTGAAAGTAAACAGAACTGTTGAAACTGCTTGTGAAGAATTGCTTGTGAAAGCAAACAGAACTGTCATTTGATGGTAAAATCCATGTTGATATCCATATAATTGTAATAGGAGTTCTGAGATTAGGAACTACATCTTCCCATGCCCCTGCCTTATGAAACAGCAGGTTTTTTTTCCTGAGGGGACCAAGGGAAAGGAGACAGATAGGGAAAAGAGGAGGAGGAGGTCTGAGAGAGGAATGCAGCCAAGAACAGGTCTATGAGAACTGGAAGGCATCAACAGAGACTGTAGAAGTTGGTACAGTGAAATTGGAGTTTTGTTATCCAACTGAAACTAAAGATATAGACTTTATACTGACTATATTAGGAGAGTCCTAGGAAGAAGGGCCTGCTCCATTGTAGTCAGTTCTGCCTAGAGCTGTGCTACTAATGACTATAAATTTTGTTAGGGGGAGTAATTTGAGGGTGCATCACAAAATGAGATTTAGATCTTTAAGGTGAGTTTATTGCCTGAGGCTCAGGTTAAACAAGGATTAACCTTAGCATTGCTGTATATAGAAGGAAGGAATGGCTATGTATAATATTTCAGGTTTATGCATTACAGATGGCAGGATCAATAGAGGGAGGCCTCCTGATATTAAGCCACTGACTAAATGAGAATATGTAGTAAGATCAACAGGGTGCGATTAGAAATGTTTTGCTTGTGTTAGCTATCAAGGATAGGTTTGTATTTATATTATTGGGTTTACAGGGGATTTTGTGTGACTTATTTTTAAAGGCTTGTTGAAAAAGACTTAGTATTGAAATGAATTTAAGAGGAGCTGGCCACAGTGCTCAGAGATTCATAGTGGAGAAAAAGAAAAACAATTGGATGCAGAATGGGACTATATGTCATTTTAAACACTAAAAGCTTAATAGGACATTGTGTATGGTGGCATTGCTCTGCCCATCCACCATCCACCCTGTGCCTTATTAGATGGAGGAGAACCTGGCCCCCTGTTCCACATTCCCTACAACCCCTCCCCCCCAAAGGTAGGCACATTTACACAGGGCTTTTTTTGTAGCAGGAACTCCTTTGCATATTAGGCCACACACTCCTGATGTAGCCAATCCTTCAAGAGCTTACAGGGTTCTTACAGGGCCTACTGTAAGTTCTTGGAGAATTGGCTACATCAGGGGTGTGTGGCCTAATATGCAAAGGAGTTCCTGCTACAAAAAAGCCCTGCATTTACATACATAGGCAGAAAAGTTCACAAGCTCCTGCTGCCCTCCCTGCTTCATTGGTGTGACAATCCTTGATATAACTCTTCCAATATCTTGTTATTTGTTATTATTTTAATTGGTCTGTCCATTACACTGTTTCACTTTTATGTTCCTTTGGTACAGAAAACAATAGTAGCAGGGCTTCCGGGGTTGGATCATGGAGAATTGAGCTGCTTCTCAGAAGAGGAGCGGACCGGAAGCTCTGTTCTGGGTAGAGAAGGTGATTTCAACGCCTGCTGCCTACTTTTCTCAGTTAGGGAGAAGGTCAAGATATGCTTTGGAAATTCTGAGGGGATATACTTTGCCTGACGAGGAGTCCCAGTGGGGTTCCTTTTAGGCTTTGAAGAGCCCCCGGCGAAGGATTGCATTCCAGCATCTACAGAGGGTCTCCGTGGTCATTAAATTAACTTAAATTCATCATGATTCAAGCTTTTTTTGGACTATTCTAACATCTTAATATCTATCTTTGGAAAGGACGGTGTAAAGAAGGATATATTTGGCTTCAAGGTAAGAAGATCTTTATCTATCATTCCAGGACTAAATTTAATCCTATGGTGTGTGACTATACCTTTTTTTCAGCAAGGCACAACTCTTTCTCAAGAATTGATATGCTATGAACTACAAAAGATATTGGACTTATGATGAAAAAAATAGAGATGCTTCCTAAAATGGGGGCAGATCACAATCCATTAATGTGGTCGGCAAAGTGTGTGAAAAAGACTAGGAGGTGGAGGATAAATGAAGATTTGCTACAGAAAACAGAAATAGTGGTGTCTCTAGAAAAAGAAACTAACGCTTTCTTCCAAATAAATGAAAAAGAGGACATTCAATTTCAAACTGTGTGGGATGCGTATAAAGCAGTAATGAGAGGTATTTTAATTACAATGAATAACAAAGATAAAAGAGCTAAAGATAAACAAATGCTGGACATTCAAAAAGAGATTGCAAAAAGAAAGAAAGAAAAGGAACTCAAAAAGAGACCGGGAAAAAAGAAAATTATAACGGAAATTACAATATTACAGAACCAATTGAGACATTTGTTAAATAAAGAGGTAGAATGGAACCTTAGAAAACTACAACAGAAATCTTTTGAAGGAGGAAATAAGCCTGAAAAATACCTGGCTTGGCAAATGAAAAAAAAAAAGAGAGAATAAATTTATCAACAAAATTGTATTGGGAGGTAAAGAAATTGTTGACCAAGCAGGAATTAAAAGCGAATTCTATAAATATTATGCTAAGTTATTGCAAGGCCAAAAGGTGGAAAAAAGAAAAATAGATGTATATTTACGGAAAATTCAAGTAAATCCCTTAACAGAAAATATGGAAAAGGTCTGAAATGAACCAATTGGAAAAATAGAAATTGAAGCAGCAATAAATTCAATGAAATCGGGTAAGGCACCAGGTCCAGACGGTTTTACAGCAAAATTTTATAAAGTCCTCGCAGAGACGTTAGTACCTAAATTCCAGAAATTGATTAATATTATAAGGATCGATGGGAAAATACCAAATACATGGAAGGAAGCAGTAATTTTGTTGATACTGAAAGAAGACAGAGACACCACAAATGTAAAAAATTATAGACCAATTTCATTACTTAATAACAACTATAAAATATATGCTAGGATACTAGCAGAACGACTCAAACAGCATCTGAACAATTTCATTAAAGATGAGCAAGCAGGATTTCTTCCCAGGAGACAAATTAGAGATAATATCAGAACTGTTATAGATATTGTTGAATATTATGAGAAACACCCTGAAAAAGAAGTGGCACTATTTTTTGCAGATGCAGAGAAAGCTTTTGATAATGTGAATTGGGACTTTGTTTGCAGTGATGGAGAAATTGGGATTAGAAGTAGATTTTATAAGAATGATCAAGGATATATATACTGAACAACAAGCAAGACTTTGTATGAATACAGATTTGACGGAAAAAATGATAATTAGCAAAGGAACAAGACAAGGTTGCCCTCTATCTCCATTGATATTTATAATGACTTTAGAGATTTTGCTTATGCAAATCCAAGAAGATAAGGAAATAGAGGGATTGAAACTAAAAGGCTTTTCTTATAAATACAGAGAGTTTGCTGATGATGTAATGTTTATCAATGAAAATCCCATATATGTAACACCATTGCTGCTCCATAAGATACAGGAATATGGAGAACTGGCAGGTTTCTATAAATAAAGAAAAATTGAAAATTTTCTGCAAAAATATGACCAGGTGTCAACAGGAAGAATTACAAACTGTAACAGAGTGTGAAGTTACTTCAAAAGTAAAATATTTAGGTGTGGAAATTACTATGAAGAATATAGACTTGTATAAAAATAACTATGAGAAGCTTTGGTGTAAGATCGATGGAGATCTGATAAAATGGAATAAATTGAACTTGTCTATGCTGGGCAGAATTACTGCAATTAAAATGAATGTTTTACCAAGAATTATGTTCCTATTTCAAACAATTCCAATTGTGAAGGATAATAAACAATTCAGTAAATGGCAAAGGAAGATTTCAGAATTTGTATGAGCTGGGAAAAAACCAAGAATTAAAATGAAAATTTTAACTGATGCAAAAGAAAGGGGATGTTTCCAGTTGCCAAATTTAAAATTGTACCATGATGCAGTGTGTTTGGTGTGGATTAAGGAATGGATGACGTTATTAAATAAGAAACTGTTGGTTTTAGAAGGTCATGGAAGTATTTTTGGTTGGCATGCTTATAAGTATTATGGGAAAAACAAGCTGGATGGTTTTTTCTCACATCATTATATAAGAAGAAACTTGTTAAATACCTGCTCCGTGCCTGTCTTCAGGTTTAGTCCTGGATCATTTCAACCCACTCAGCCTGGAGGAAGTCGATGGAATTCTCTCCTCTGCACGCCCAACAACTTGCGATCTAGACCCATGCCCCTCCTGGCTAATTAAATCTTGCCTGAGGGAGCTTAGATGTCCTCTACAGGACATCATAAATAGATCCCTCTTGGAGGGGTGCTTTCCAATGCCCTTAAAAGAGGCCTTGGTCCGCCCCCTCTTGAAAAAAAAGTTCAGCAGACCCAGCCGAATTGGCAAATTACCGGCCAGTCTCGAATGTACTGTTTTTAGGTAAAATTATAGAGGGCAGTGGCGCTGCAGTTGCAGGGTTTTCTGGATGACGCTTCCATCCTAGACCCTTGCCAGTCCGGCTTTCGCCCAGGTCATGGGACGGAGACAGTGCTGGTTGCCTTGGTGGATGACCTCCAGCAGCACCTGGATCAAGGTGGTATGGCGGTGCTGATGTTGCTAGACCTGTCGGCCGCGTTTGACACGGTCGACCACCAGCTGCTGACCCGCCGCCTCGCCGATGTTGGGGTTAGGGGGTCGGCCTTACAATGGCTTTCCTCCTTCCTTGAGGATCGGGGACAAAGGGTGGCAATCGGGGGTGAGCTCTCTCAGAGACGTACACTACATTGTGGGGTACCTCAGGGAGCAGTTCTCTTGCCAATGCTATTTAATATCTATATGCGCCCCCTTGCCCAGATTGCCAGGAGGTATGGGCTTGGGTGTCACCAATATGCAGATGACACCCAGCTCTATCTGCTAATGGACGGCCGGCCTGGCTGCGCCCCAGAGAACTTGGACCTGGCACTACAGGCCGTGGCAACTTGGTTAAGGCTGAGCGGGCTGAAATTGAATCCGGCGAAGACAGAGGTCCTTTGCCTGGGTCGGGGCGCTCTGGGGGGGGGGAAATACCTCTCCCGGTCTTTGACGAGTAAGAAGCCTAGGAGTTCTACTGGAGCCTTCATTATCAATGGAGGCCCAGATAGCAGCCGCTGCCAAGTCAGCCTTTTTTCATCTGAGGCGGGCAAGGCAGTTGGCCCCCTTCCTAGAGCGTCGGGACCTGGCAACAGTGATACATGCAACGGTCACCTCGAGACTGGATTACTGTAATGCCCTCTACATGGGGCTGCCTTTGTGCCGAACCCGGAAGCTGCAGCTAGTGCAGAACGTGGCTGCCAGACTGTTGCTGGGGCTCCCAAAGCGGGAGCACATACAGCCAGGGCTGCGTGAACTGCACTGGCTGCCAGTTATATACCGGATTCGTTACAAAGTGCTGGTTATTACCTTTAAAGCCCTATATGGTCGAGGACCTGTCTACCTTAGGGACCACCTCTCCCCATATGAACCCGAGAGCACTGAGGTCAGCAGGGAAGAACCTGCTGACTATCCCTGGGCCAAAGGAGGTAAGACTCCAGAGCACCCGTACTCGGGCTTTTTCTGTCATGGCCCCACAGCTCTGGAACCAGCTTCCAGAAGAAATGCGGGCCCTGCGGGACTTTGAACAGTTCCGCAGGGCCTGCAAGACCATCCTGTTCCAGACGGCCTTCACCAGCTGAAACTACTAAACTACCAGTAAACTTGCCAGTGATAGTAGCACAAAGTATTAATATTTTTAGAATTTTAACGGATTTTAATTAACTGTAATTATTTGTTATTTATTGTATATTGTATGTATTGAGTTTTTTGCTGTTAGCTGCCCTGAGCCGCATTGGTCGGGGAGGGCGGGATACAAATAAAATGTGACTGACTGACTGACTGGTCAAAATATAAAAAATATGGTGATGAGAGAAAGCCACTATGGATTGTGCCAACGGAAGTAATAAAGTTATCAGATACTGATGAAGGGATGCGGTTAACATATAAAAATTATTAAAAATACACGGAGGAAAGGTGGAACTAAAATCGGCTGAAGAATTACAGTATAAATATAATTGGTTTCAATTGCAACTAATTAAGGGTTTGGTGGAACAGGACATTAAAAACAAAGGTATAAGACTAGAACAAATGGAATTGGAAAGAATGCTGTTTGGGGATAATGAAAAGTTGATTTCAAGAATTTATAAATTACTATTGAAATGGTCTACGGAAGATGAAGTAGTTAAATCTCAAATGATAAAATGGGCAATTAATATAAATAAAGAAATACAAATGGAAGCATGGGAGTACTTATGGAAGAACTCTATGAAGATATCGACATGTTACAACATTAAAGAAAATTGCTTCAAAATGTTATATAGGTGGTATATGACACCTAAGAAAACGGCAAAAATGAACAATCAGGTGTCAGATAGATGTTGGAAATGTAAAAAGCATGAAGGTTCTTTCTACCATATGCGGTGGACTTGTGAAAAGGCAAGACAATTTTGACAAATGATTCAGAAAGAAATGTCAAAAATTTTAGGTTATGACATTAAGAGTCTCCAGATACTTTTCTGTTGGGATTACAAATGGAAAGTTTTCCGAAACAAGATAGAATGATTGTGTGGTATCTGCTTTCAGCTGCAAGGACATTATATGCGCAGTTATGGAAGCAAGATAAAACACCAGAAAAATGGGATTGGATTTTAAAAGTTATGTCTTGGAGTGAAATGGACAAGCATACAAGAAAAAAGACTATGACTTGGAAAAATTTAAAATGGAATGGGAGAAATTTCAAAAATATGTTGAAAAACATTGGAAGGTAAAGGAACATTTAGTGATCTTTGATAACAGCTGAAGTCTTGTGAAGTAATGGACTAAAATTAAGAAGGAATAATTTTCTTTTGTTTTTTTATTGTGTTACCTGTTTCCACCCCTCCACCTTGATAAGGGTTGAAAGATAAGACTGAAGATGGACTACAATTATTGGTTTTTCCTTTACTTATTCTTTTTCATTTGTTATAAGGTTTTTAATATGAAGATTCTACGATTGATAAAATTATCTTGTATTTTTAACAATTTAAGTAAACACTGGCGGGAGTCATGAAAAGGGGGGAGGGGAGGAGGGAAAAAAACTAATGTATTGGTATTAATTTTGTATTAATTTTCTTTTAAGAATATAACAATATATTGCAAATTTAATAAAAGAAAACCATAGTAGCAGCAGCTGATGTAGTAGTAGTAGTAGTAGTAGTAGTACTATAGTAGTAGCAGTAGCTGCAAGCAAAGCAAATGGCCCCTCCACTCTGAGGCAGTCTTAGGGATTCTATGACCTTGGGTAAACCTCCAGAATGGGACCCTAGAATAACTGCCCCCCACTGGGGCCAAGCAAGAGATGGACTTCATCTTGTGCAATATAGGCAGGAGCCACTCCCGCTGCCTGAAGCCAGATGCCAAAGCTCAAGAAGGTGCAGGTGGAAGCAGCAGTAGGAGCTGCTGATGGGAGTTGTAGGGAAAAACATATGAAGAGCTACTGTTGGCCACCCCTGCCCTACCTGATAAGTACAGGAGAAATGACCCATGAAAAATACTGCCAATCTTAAAAAGGGATCAAATAAGTAACAGTGACTTTAAGCATACACCAAGTTGTGAAACACAAGTTCCAGATCATAATAGGAAGAGAGAAGCTGTGTTGGCCACTTCTGAGGTAGGGGAAAGCAGACCCAGACCAAGTGGGGAAAATAGCTGTGGACAAGGGGCTGCCCTACATCCCAGCCTGGTGACATCCCCAGTAAAGAGGGGGAAAGAGAGAAGAAGAAAAAGCCAGCCAGCCTTACAGTTTGCATGACTTGACTGGGCACTTCCCACAGCTCTGCCGAGCTATGCATGACCATCAGTATGCTAAACCAGACTCTGCTAGGCTAGGCACATCTGCCTGCAACTTGTCGGAGGTAGGGTGCTGCCTTCTCTGGACTGGGCACCTGGCTACATGCTGTTTGCTTGGGCCATGTACTGCTTGCCTCTTTCCCCGGACCTCCTTCTCTGGGCTGGATCAGCATAAGAACTCTAGGCTCTATCTTGAGGTTGGTAGCTCTGCTGAAGATGCTCTGTCCCAAAGGTAGCAAGGTGCCCTTCATTTACAAATGCAGGGGTCACAGTATGGGGAAGAAAAAAGAAAAGGTTTGCCAGACCAACTGATCTCCTGGGAGAGCTTTTTGTTTCATGCCTGCAGGGGGGAGGGAGGGTGGGGGGGACAGGCCATTGGCCCACCTGGAAGTTCCCCAGTAGCTGTAATGGCCAACCTGCCTCTGGGGACAAGGAAACTTGAAGGCAGAAGGGAAACTACAGAGGAAAGGAAAACTGCAGAAGAGAAATACAGAGGTTTCCTTGAAAAATGATTTTATTACAAAAAAAATCATTAAAATAGATCCAGGTGGGCAGCCGTGTTGGTCTGAAGCAAGAGAAAAAAGTAGGAGTCCAGTAGCAGCTTTAAGACCAACGAAGTTTTATTCAGAATGTCAACTTTCGTGTGCATGCACACTTCTAAACCACTGCCCACCAGCTATATGTAGCTCTGCTCACTGTACCTCATTCCTTGTCTGAAAAATTGTGCATGCACACAAAGCTTACATTTTGAATAAAACTTTGTTGGTCTTAAAGCTGCTACTGGACTCCTACTTTGTGTCATTAAAACAGAAATGCAAAGTAAA
This sequence comes from Heteronotia binoei, assembly GCF_032191835.1. Taxonomy (NCBI): domain Eukaryota; kingdom Metazoa; phylum Chordata; class Lepidosauria; order Squamata; family Gekkonidae; genus Heteronotia; species Heteronotia binoei. The sequence goes on from NC_083224.1 coordinate 52,749,323, forward strand.
TTTTTAGTTGCATTACAGTAATAATATTGGAACTTCTATTATATTTTCAAGCTACTAAAAGGTCATTAACATTTTAAACATATTGTTTAAGGGAGCCCACTGCATCAGAAGCCCACAGGGCCCACTTGCCATTGGGCAAGCTGACACCCTGGCCGTTCCACCACTGCATCCAGGTTGGGTTGAAGAGATGATGTACAGTTCATGAAACCCCTGCAGTGTCTGTAGTTTCATTTTCAAATGAGTCATTTAGCACAAGATAAAAGCATATAAAAAGAGCCTTACCTTTCCTTACACTGTCCAATGTGGAATAAACCCAGCCACTTGCAGCAATGTGGAGTCAAAGGAAGCAAAGGCTATTGCCTGATGAAAGAGATGTTTCAGCAGTGCTAAAATTGAAGGGCGTACCTCTCACTCTCATTTATAGGCTTCAGCAGTGCAGTATTCCTAGAAAGGCAGCCACAATATCTTCACTAGAGTCAAAGCATATGAAGAATTCCTAAAATAGTTCTCACGCCAAGTTCTGCACTTCCCAAATGTCCAGTGGCCCAACTCAAATCAGGACCATGGCATGGGGGAAGAATCAGCTCAAACCTTTTCCCCAGCACAACTTCTAGGGGACCCCAGAGAACTGTTTGCTCCATTGAGGTAATACAGTATGTTTTATCCCTAGATGCAAATAAGTTGAACTCTGTATTACATTGTTGCTGCTGAATATGAACTGTTATTTCTCCTGTTTTAATTACACATATTGATGAATCCTTTACTGATTATCTAATCAGCTGCAATATAATATCACACAGATTTAGTAAACTTTTAACAGTTATGTTTAAACAGTTGTATGCACCCCTTCCAAAACCCTCAGCATTTTTTTTTTTAGTTTAAAAGTTATCTGGTTACATCATACAAGGTAGATAATATATTACAGTGGCAGGACTGGCGATATCCCAGGCAGCTTGTAGTGTTGTAGCTCATAGCCAGCTGGGCAAGGGTCTAGAGTCCATTGGTCCTGTCTGTCCCTCTGTAGCTACTCCATCAGTCTCCCCCTTGCAGCTGTCTGCTGATTTTAAGCCTTGACTTAAGGAGCATGGCTGATGGGCTGCCCTACCCACTCCCAGTTGCTGCTAACTGCTGCCTGCTTGGCCTGTCTCCAGGGTTATTAGTCTCAGATGGGGCTTCCCTTCTCCTCCTTTTCTTTCCTTTTGTAACCAGGCTTCTCGGAGCTGTTTGTGCATGCTTTCATTTCCAGACAAATGTTCCTGCTAAACTGCACCAGTGTGTCCTGGTGCACAAATTCTCAGCCCCCAGAGCATAGATCCCTGTCTCAGCCTGCCTGCACCTTGTTCCCTCAATTGCACAGGAGAGGCACAAAGCCAAGCTCCCCCCACCTCCATGGCCAAGATACCTGGGGAGGAAGGGAGGGGGAGGGAAAGAGCTGGTGTCTTTACTAGCAACTTCTGCTCCAGTGTGTTTCACCAGGTCCTGCTTTTATGCATTCTGGAAAGTCCCCTGGCAAAAATGCTCACACCATGGCAATTGTACGCCCCCCCCCCCCAATCTCCTCATTCTGAAGCTTGAGCAATATGAGCTTTTTGCCAATGAGAAAATAAGGATGGAGATGTTATGTCCTGTATAAGCTTTTGCTTAGAAATTACGGTACGTCTTCAATGACTTTATGAAATTGGTTCATAATCCCGTGCCTGAGGAAAACTGTATTGAAACAGGAAGTGGAACACCGGCTGTCCTGTTGTATTTGGATGAAATTTTTCATGGGATTCAAGAAATTGCAACATACTTCATGTTACTGCAGTCCACACTGAAATCTGTGCCATCACTATGGAATGCCTTTTCAAGGATTGGAATTGATTTATGATGTGTTTGCTTGTCAATATGTATTTGCTTATTAACCTGTCATTGCAATAAATCTTTTGAGTATTTAGTAATTTTGGTCACAGTAACCATTAGGTTTAGTGTAGGCAGTTTTTTGCAGTGACCTCTCCTATTGTATTTCTTACTCTATTGGGAATCATAGCCCCCAGGTCCTGGCAAGGGATCTCCCAGTTTTGCAGGCTCCTCTGCATTGCCCCAACAACCATGATGTGCCTTTAATGTTTTAAAGATGTTTAAAAGAACCTTGCAAATGATGTTTAAAAGAACCTTGCATACTGCTTGTGTTTTGGACTGTGTGTGCGCCTTTAAATTTTTGCAGGAGGAAAGCTATCTTGGCGGGCTGAGCAGGCAGAACCACGCGGCTCTTTCCCTAAGTTTGTGAAACATGTAAGAAAGGAAGAGAAGCCAGCACAGTCCCTCTGTTTGTTTTGCATTAATTTCAGAAGCATATATAGTGAAATGAAGTTAACAAACCTGATTATAGGATGGAGGAAAACTCTACCCACTAGACTGCACACTTTCGTTTTCCATAAACCTGTGGAAAGTTTGTTAACTAAATTATGTTGAGTGGAAAATTTTTTAAATAGATTTTTCTTTGGAGATTGTTGATGAATAAAAATGCTGATAGTATACTGCAAAGCATTTGCTTAGCTCTACCATGTTAGACAGTCGGTTCCCTTGTTATTGACTCCTGAAAAGATTCTACTATCTAAATGTTTTACATGCCCTCCAAGCTAAATTTTTGGAGATTTTTCCCAAGTTTGTTGTTGAAATTAACATGCAGTGGGGAAGGGAGGGAGGAGAAGGAGGCGGGAGGAGGCTTTAGATAGCTGGAACGCAGCACTAGAGCCCATTCAGGCTTTGAAATTAACATGCTGTGGGGAAGGGAGGGAGGAGGAGGAGGCGCGGGGGGGAGGCAAACTAGGCGGTTGCGAGGGGGAGGTCAATTTTGTCACCCCTGCCCTGCTGGTGCCCTAGGCAACTGCCTAGTTTGCCTTGTAGGGAGCCGGCCCTGGTCAACAAACACTTTGGCTGCTAGCAGACTAGCACTTTGGGCCAACCCAGAGACGCCTCAGGAGGCGACCCCAAAAACTCCTCCACATGCAAACATCTGGTGGGTGTCCAGATCCCATAGTCACCCCGTCCTTGAGGCTGCTCCACCCACCTCAAAAAGGCACCACTGCAAAAGTGGTGCCTTTTTGCTGGGGCGCCTCCGAGGCGGCTTCAGGCTGCCTAAAAGGCTTGGAAGTGCCTGAAGAGCACCCAGGGAGCTGTAAACGGGACACATGAGCATTCCAGACGCTCCCCTGGCACCCAAGGCCTGCCCCTTTCTGCAAGTGCCATCCAGAAGCTCTGGGGCGCTCTATTTCTGGCCAGCTATATTTGGGGTGACTTCAAGCCTTCCCAAAGCGGCTGTCTGTTATCAGCCTTATAGGGGTTTTTTTAGCCTGTTATTTTGGGTTGTTTTCTAAATCCTAAATTTTATCTAACATCTCTGTGATTTTAGATAATGTTAGATCTCTGTGATTTTTTTGGTTTTTTTCCCTTTTGAAATGGGATGATAAGGTGATTAATTTGTTCCACACAACAGTTTTGAATGCATCCCATGCCATTGGAATTGCAAGCTGACTGGTATCATTTACCTTAAAATAATTTGAAATAAGATTGGTTAGTTCATCTTTGCAGCTTTATCTCAATAAAATTGATTTAGATAATTTCCAATTGAATTGTATAGGGGCTTGTTCTGTTTTACTTATACAACATTCCACGAAAGCATGGTTGGATCACATAAATGGGTCAGTTTCAGCATCTACTCTTTGTTCCACTAGTGAGTAAGAACATAAGATATCATCTATTCTAGTGTAGGATGAAAAATGAGGAGAGTAATAATTATAGTCACATGTGTTTGCGTGAAGTTTCCTCCATATATTGCATAAATGATATTTTCCCATCATGGCTTGTAATCTAGTAACATTTCTGTCTGTATGTTTTGATTTCTTTGTCAGTTTGGATTTATCTAAATTATGGTCTATGATCAGATTGAAGTCTCCACCAATTATTAGGTGGCCTTCTGAAAAGGACTGAAGTGTTTGGAATACATTCTCTAATAATTGTTCTTGCCGATCATTGGGATCATAAATAGTTGCAATAGTTTAAATACTGTTATCCAAAGAGCCTTTAATAATAAAAAAATGGCCATTTGGATCATTAAGTATGTCTTTGCAAATGGACTAGTGTCTTGGCAAGTAATATTGCAACTTCCCTAACTCTAGAGGAACCATGAGCATGGTATTGTTGGCTATACAATTTAGTTTTTAATACTGGATGATAATCAGTTCTCAAATATGTTTCTTATCTGGTTTGGATTTCAAAATGAAAGATGTCATCCATTTTTGCTTAATCCTGTTGTTCTCATATGTTGATCAAATGTATCTTATAAGATTTACTAATTCTGAATTAAAAGAACAATTTCAAATGAACTATTTACATTAAAATTATAAACTTGTAAATATGAATTATTAAATCTATTTTCTGTTATCTCTATTTACAATAAATAGCTTTTAGATATTATCACAACAATGAATTAAGGAAAAAACACTATAATGAAAAGGACAATGTATTCAACTGTTTAACCTATAGCTCCTTACTAAACCTACCCACAACCCACCCCCCTTTCTGAAGTGTCTGATTCTACTCTCAGGTTCTAATCCTATTGTTTGTAACTCTACACTATTATATTGTTTAACTACTATCTAAATCACCCACAGGCCCCCAACTAAAGAAGACTAATTTAGCCAGGTATAGCGACTAAAAGTTCTATCTCCCAGGGAAAAGCCATTATTATATTTAACCCCCCCCCCCAATATTTCTGTTCTAATTCTGAATCTGTTACTAATTCCCATCCCCCCTTTCCCAATTACAGAATGTTATAGCCTGCCTATAATATTCTAACTTTTAATATAAAGGAAAATCTGTAAAATACCACAATTCCAAATGAAGTGTTACAAGCATATTTCAAATAGACATGAGGAAAAAGCCTTTAAGAGTTCAAGTCAAGTCAAGTTTAATACAATCAGAGACCCATCCAAAAAAGAAAGAAAAATAAGTAACAACTGGTATTAGAAAAACCAAAGTATATAATTCAGCTTGAGTACAGCATAAAATATTATACATAAAAAATTCAGTTTCCACTTCTAGTTATAAAACAAGGTAAATTAAAATATTTAAGAGTTCTTAGAAAGTGTATTAAATTATATGGTGACTGCAGATCAGGTTTATAAGCTAATATTAGTCTTTAGAAGCAGGAACTGAAATCTTGCTAGATTTTTGAGGGAACAATGGGAAAAAAAGTTTTCTTTTTGAAGACTGCCTCTCCTCTTCCTGGTCCTTAGGCACCTCCAGTTCCAAGTTGTATAAAAGATCAAGTCCATTGTCCTCATCCCAGTCCTCATAAAGTTTGTCACTAAAAGTTTTCCGGAGAGCAGCCAGCAATATTTTTTTTTCTTCTCGTAGTCTCGTTGTAACTGGCTTTAAAACCCACTGGATTTGAAGAACTGCCCTGGGTAGGTCTGGAAAAATTTGAATCTCATTTCCTTCAAAGTTAGTGAGCCTACCAATCTAGCCTCTGCCAATATTGGTTTTCTTACACGTGCATCCTAAATTGTTACAATAATGTCTCTTGGTAGTTGTTTTTTATTGTTAGATTGAATGTCTGCATGCTATGTATTAACAATATTGGGGCAGACTTTGTCTTCTAATTTTAGACCTTTAGCAATCCAGTCTGCTATAAAAATAATCAAATTTGTTTGTTCCTCAGCACCCTTTAAGATCCCCCTAAATTTTAAATTTAAAAATTTAACTTCAGATTCTAAGGTAGATAAAAGTTCTTTCAGTTCCCTATTGTCTTTCTGTAAGGTTTGGGTATCTTCCTGGACCGTCATAGTTGTCCATAGCCACTGTCTACTTTTTTTGCTACTTTGCCAGGGAGCCTTTTATTTCTTTTAATGGGCAGACATTTTTGCCATGCTATCCATAATGCCTTTTCCATTAGTTTAATGCTTGCAATTTTAAAATTTTCTCCAGCAGCATTTTATTGGCCACCACTTTTTTCCAGGTCCAGATGATCCTCTGCAGTCGTTTTCAGGCACAAAGTACTGTTTCAGCAGTTTGTTTTATAGTGTGCCAGATTTTGCTTTGTGTTTTGCTCATATCTTTTTGTTTAGTTGGAGGTTCTAATTTTGGATTAAACCCGGAAAGAAGGGGAAACAGGAAGGAATGCAAGGCTTAGGTGTTCACCATAGTTCGCCACATCACTACACCCCTCCCTTTCATTTTCCTGTGTTAGTCTGAAGAAGTTGGTTGAAGCACAGCAGATTGTTACATTCAGGAATTCTGTGACTAAATTGCCCCAATGAGATAAAAAAAGTGTTTACTTGCAAACTGTTTGTGTTTATTTTTGCTGCATTGTGTGTGTGTATTCACTTTCATTTAGTGGAAGTGCAGCTGCTGGGGAAATGAAGATTGTATTTGGAGGAACTGGGGTATTTGTATTTATTTTAGGGTTAGGGTTAGATATTTTCTGAATTGTACCTGGCAACTATAAATCAGCCAGAACACAAATTTTACTGTTGGAAGCTAACCTTTTTTTCTCCCTTCACAGGAGTGTTTTGAAAATAATTTCAGCATGTTAAGAGAGCATAAAGGTAATGTGTTGGATCCAAGGGATCTGTTCTCTAATGGTGGAGCCTGCCATTAAGACTGACTCTGGTGAAACATGCCTTTTTCTGGAGCAAGATTCTTTTAACCAGTGGAAGTCTCCTTTTGTCAGAAGAACGCTCCACAGTTAGTCAGGTCCATTCTTTGAATCCAGTCCATCATGAACAGTAGACATGTAATTCCTAAAGGTGACAGTATCTTAGCCCACTGTTGGGGGAATACTTTTGTTCTATGTCCAATGAAGCAACTATACCTAATTACTTACTTCTGGGCACTGATGGTAGGGAGATATGCTTAATTAAAGAATGCTGGTGATTTATGGCCAGTAGTTTTTGGACCTAGCTCCTAGGCTTGAGTATGTGGCCTCCAAGTGTTGGAGTTCATAATGTAGTCAGACTCAACAGAGACAAAAGTCCAACTTGGATCCATCAGACAATTTCTACAAATGCCAGGATCTCTGCCACTGAACTGTGACTTTCTAGCCTCATCCTTCCTGTTGATATTTCAGGGGCTGTTTTGAGCTTCAGTGTTGGGGATAAGAACATCATGCTTTGTCAGCAGAAATCCTTCCATATTGGAAAATGCACCAGTGGATCCAAGCCACCGAGTTGCTACAGATGGTTCAGGAGTTCAGCTTCTAAGAGCATGATAGATAGATAGATAGATAGATAGATAGATAATTTTATTTGTATCCCGCCCTCCCCGCCGAGGCAGGCTCAGGGCGGCTAACAACATCATACAAATTTCAATTATACAAAAAGCAAAAACACAAAATTACATTTAAGCATTAAAAATTCTGATTAGGTTTAAAATTAGTTAATTAAGTTAATAAAAGTGCTAATACTGTTCTTTAGGATGGCGGTTATCATTAACAATTTCTTCCTTCGTCAGCGAAAGCTAGTCGGAAGAGGAAGGTCTTGCAGGCCCTGCGGAATTGTTCAAGGTCCCGCAGGGCCCGCATTTCCTCTGGAAGTTGGTTCCATAGGCTCGGGGCTACAGAGGAGAAGGCCCGGTTACGGGTACATTGCAGCTTCACCTCTCTCGGTCCGGGAGTAGTCAACAAGTTTTTTCCAGCTGACCTCAGTGCTCTCTGGGGTTCATATGGGGAGAGACGGTCCCTAAGGTAGACAGGTCCTCGACCATATAGGGCTTTAAAGGTAATGACCAGCACTTTGTAACGAACCCGGTATGTAACTGGCAGCCAGTGCAGCTCGCGCAGTCCAGGCTGTATGTGCTCCCATTTAGGAAGCCCCAGCAACAGTCTAGCCGCCGCATTCTGCACCAGCTGCAGCTTCCGGGTTCGGTACAGAGGCAGCCCCATGTAGAGGGCATTACAGTAATCCAGTCTCGAGGTGACCGTTGCATGAAGTACCGTTGCCAGATCTTGGCGCTCTAGGAAGGGAGCCAACTGCCTTGCCCGCCTTAGATGGAAAAAGGCTGACTTGGCGGTGGCTGCAATCTGGGCCTCCATTGATAATGAAGGCTCCAGTAAAACTCCCAGACTCCTAACCCGGTGCGCCGCTTTCAGCGGCACCCCGTCGAAGACCGGAAGAGGTATTTCCCCTTCCCGAGCGCCCCGACCCAGACAAAGGACTTCTGTCTTCGCTGGATTCAATTTCAGCCCGCTCCTCCTCAACCAAGTTGCCATATCCTGCAAGGCCCGGTCTAAATTCTCAGGGACGCAGTCAGGCCGGCCGTCCATCAGCAGATAGAGTTGGGTGTCATCTGCGTATTGATGGCACCCAAGTCCGTATCCCCTGGCAATCTGGGCAAGAGGGCGCATGTAGATATTGAATAACATTGGTGAGAGAACTGCCCCCTGGGGCACTCCACAGTCCAGTGTGTGCCTCCGGGACCGCTCGCCCCCAATAGCCACCCTTTGTCCCCGATCCTCGAGGAAGGAGGAGAGCCACTGTAAGGCAGACCCCCTCACCCCTATGTCGGCGAGGCGGCAGGTCAGTAGCCGATGGTCGACCGTGTCGAACGCGGCCGACAGATCTAGCAGCATCAGCACCGCCACACCACCCCGATCCAGATGCCGTTGGAGATCATCTACCAGGGCGACCAGTACTGTCTCCGTCCCATAGCCCGGGCGAAAGCCGGACTGGCAAGGGTCTAGGATGGAAGCGTCATCCAGAAAGCTCTGCAACTGCAACGCCACTGCCCTCTCTATTATTTTACCTAAAAATGGTAAATTGGAGACTGGTCGGTAGTTTGCCAATTCGGCCGGGTCTGCTGTACTTTTTTTCAAGAGGGGTCGGACCAAAGCCTCTTTCAGAGATGATGGAAAACGCCCCTCCAAGAGGGATCTATTTATGATGTCCCGTAGAGGACAATCTAGCTCCCTCAGGCAGGATTTAATTAGCCAGGAGGGGCATGGGTCCAGATCACAAGTTGTAGGGCGCGCATGCTGGGGTTTTTTTTGGGGGGGGGGGAAGCAGGGGGCTTGATATTAAAGCAACTTTAAAGCTTTAAAGTTTGGATGCTTGCTTGTTGTGCCCCATGCTCCTCTTTCCTGTTGGTAAACTGTTATTAAAATCATGCATTAAGTCTTTAGAGTTTATCCCTACAAGGTTGCCCCCATGAAACATTCTGTAATCTGGGCCTATATCTCTTCCTTTGAGTGCTCCCTCTATAAATGCATGCAACATTTGCTCCTTCCAGTTTAGACGGGCACTATGCCATTTTACAGCAGGACACTGCTCGTGAAAGTGTGTCTTTTGCTTTGATGTTTGTGCCTCAGCAGCAATTGTTCAGTAGTTTACTATCTGTAAATTGCAAACACCAGAAAGCTTCTCCTCAGGGGGAGGACAGTATAGACATTCAATTAAAGAAATAACTAATAAATACCACAAAGCTCCCAAGGCTGCCCCTTAGGGGTGGAAAAACAGAATCAAGAACAAAAATCCTTGTGCTACCTATGTTTTGATTTTTCATTGAATTTATTGTTGCTAGATATAAAGTTAATTTTAAAATTCATTCAAATTGACACAAAACATTGTGGAAGTTTTCAAGCTCACCAGAAGTCTATATCAGACTGGATGTTACAAAATTTAAAAAGACAGAGGTGGGAAGCAGATTTTTCAGGTTGTGATGTTATGACCTGATCATACAAGCATCCTCCATGAAATGCATGCAGGTGCAAAGCTTAACTTTATTGCAGGTGAAATGAGTGCTAACTGCAGAATGCCTGTGAAATGAGATGTGAGGTTAACTATCGACATGGCTATGTCAGGCCTATTTACATAACCTAGCATACTGTGAGGACATGGAAGATAGGGCTATTGGCATATTAAGATCCGCATCAATATAACTTTGTATAGCTTTGCACACTGGTGGAGTGACAGTATGAACTTATGTGCCAAGGTGCATGGCACTAGTCAGTTGGCTCTCAAAGCATTTTGAGCATGGGAACACCCCCCCAGAACAGGCACAAAATTGCCCTGGCAAAAATGGCAGCACAGCACATTGGCAGCCATGGTAACTCCCTTTTCATTCCCCCCCCACACTCAGCTGTGGCCATGCCCTCAGGTACTCAAGTAGCTTGGGATACTGACCAAGTGCACACCCCATCAGCAGCCCCCCACACCATTCCTGCCCCTCCTTAGCACCCATCCTATAAATGGTTCCAGGAGGCATCCCCCACCCTATAAAGGTTCTAGGACAGTGATGGCGAACCTTTTAGAGACCAAGTGTCCAAATTGCAAAACAAAACCCACTTATTTATTGTAAAGTGCCAACACGGCAATTTAACCTGAATACTGAGAATATTTGGTCTGGATAGCATTTGCTTAGGAAACCAATAAAATAGTAACATGTCAGAATGGGAGAATGATGGTGAGAGCATCATAAGGCAATAAATGGAGGCTGTTCATTGCTCTGTTGCTTGCAGGTCTGGGTTAAACTGAGAACATGCCTTTCCCAGAGGCGCTCCTGTTCACCTAATTTACTTTTGAACATGTAACATACATTATAAACACCATTCCACCATTATAAACACCATGCCGCCCTGAGCCTGCCTTTGGCGGGGGAGGGCGGGATATAATAATAATAATAATAATAATAATAATAATAATAATAATAATAATAATAATAATAATAATAATAATAATAATAATAATAATAATAGTTTGCCATTCGGAAAAAAGAATACATTAAAATGTAGTGTGTTTAGTAGGAGCGGGTGGTTAGGGTGTCCAAATCAGATCTGGGAGGTCCTGATTCATATGCCCACTCTGCCCTGGCAGCTTGCTGGGAAACCTTGGACCAGTAATATACTCTGAGATAACTCGCCTCATAGGTTCATTGTGAGGATAAAAGAGAAGGGGAGAGTATGTCAGACCACTTCAGTGTCCTTTTGGGGAAGAAGGCATGAAGTTAAAAAAAAAAGGTAATGGTAATATGATGTTAGTTAATAAATTCAGTTGATGAAAGGAGTCCACTGATTTATATGGCTAAATCTGAGTCCAGCAGCATCTTAGAGAACAAGATTTTTGAAAGTCAAAGCTCCTTTTATCTAATCGAGGGAGCTCTAATGCTGGAAAGCTTGTTCCCGCTCCCTCAGATCTTGTTGGTCTCTAAGGTGCCCCTGGGCTTCAATCTAGTTGTTTTACTATGGACCAGCATGGCTACCTTTGGAAACTTCAGAGATAGTCTGAATTGTATTAACTACAAGTCTGATGTGAGAAAGGAGGACCAGTTTGGTGTAGAGGTTAAGTGCGTGAACTCTTATCTGGGAGAATCAAGTTTGATTCCCCACTCCTCCACTTTCAGCTGCTGGAGTGGCCTTGGGTCAGCCATAGCTATCAGAGAGCTGTCCTTGAAAGGGCAACTTCTGGGAGAGCTTCTCTCAGCCCCACCTACCTCACAGGGTGTCTGTTGTGGGGGAGGAAGATAAAGGAGATTGTGAGCTGCTCTGAGACCCTGAGATTCAGAGTGAAGGGCAGGATATAAATCCAATATCTTCTTTCTTTAAACTAAAACTGCAATCCTGTCCATGTATAGAGAGTAAATGCCACAGTCCTCACTGTAGATTACTTCTGAGAAACCATGCAGAGCAAGCCCAATGAGGAAAGGCTAAGGGACTTGGGGATATTCAGTCTGGAGAAGAGGAGGTTGAGGGGGGAGATATGATTGCTCTTTTGAAGTATTAGAAGGGCTGCCACTTAGAGGAGGGCAGGGAGCTGTCCTGCTGGCAGCAGAGGAGAGGACTGGCATAGGAAAAACTTTTTAACAGTAAGAGTTGTTCAACAGTGCAGTCAACCCCCTCACTGGCAGTCGTTAAACAGCGACTGGACAACTTGTCAGGGATGCTCTGGAAAACCAGAACAGCAGTGCAACAGTTCAAAAACAGTTTACCACCAATTTGCCTTATGGTCCCTGTAGCTTGAAAGAGCTCTGCTCAGATACTGCTATCAGAAGCATTATATTTGAAAGCAAGGAAGCCTGCAGTTCCTTCCTTTCCACTCCTAAACCAGAGGCAATCCCAGTCGCTGTTTCTGCCAGATTAGTGGGCCCAACATTTCCTGTAATAAACCCACATGCCTTCAAAAAAACGTGCTTGATTCAAGGTCCTGATCTCTCCTCTCCTCCCCTCCCCCATCCCCACACACCCATGCTCTCTTCTTCCCTTTGGCTTGGACCATGCCACAACAGTTTTGAAATATGAAACGCAGCCAGGTCTTGGCCACATGAAAACGTGAAGCTGTCTTATACCCATCTCTCTAGTGCAGGGGTGGCCAAACTATGGCTCGGGAGCCGCATGTGGCTCTTTCACACACATCGTGCGGCTCTTGAAGCCCCCACCAGAGAAGGCATTTGTCTCTTTAAAACACTTTTTCAAGCCATGCCAGCCAGTGACTTGGAGAATGCATTTAAAGTTCAACTTGCTTTCTTTCCACCTCTCTCTCTCCTTCCCCACCTATTTTCCTTCCTTCCTTCTCTCAGACATCTGACGTTCATGTCTGGTGGTTCTCACACATCTGACATTTATTCTATGTGGCTCTTACATTAAGCAAGTTTGGCCACCCCTGCCCTAGTAGGTCCCATCTAACCCCCTCCCTAAAACTGCAGGAATACCTGCAAGGAATTTTCCTCTGTGTGTTGAGCTTGGGGGCTGCATTGTGATTGCACCCCCCACGTCAGAATTCCAAAGGTGCCCACAAGCTCAAAAAGGTTGGAATGCCCTGTTGTCACTCTGAAGGAGGCCCAGTTAGGGTTGCCAGGTTTGGGTTGGGAAATACCTTGAGATTTGGGGGAAGGAGCCTGAGTTTGGGGAGAGGAGGAGCTTCAATGAGATATGACTCCAGAACCTCACGCATGGGGGGGAGGTGACGAAGGAGCGTGCATGCCCACAGAGAGAGCTCTGAGTGCCACCTCTGGCACCCATGCCATAGGTTCACCACCACTGTTCTAGGAGGTCACCCCACAACTCTAGAGGTAGGGTGCATGGTGTGGGATGCTGTCTGACAGCTCTCTGCCACATGGACTTAGAGCTAGCACACATGCACCTTGGTGGTGAGCAAAATATAAACAGGGCACCTAGTAACACTGGGCGAGCACTTAGGGAGAACAGACCACCAAGAGACCAAAGCCCACACACTGTGGGTGACCTGTTTCAGATTTCAGCCCCCACAGGTACAGCAGCTGATCCATCAGGATCCCAAGGGGGCAGATATGCACAAACACGTAAGCAAGGAACCCCCCCCCCCCCCCCTTGGTCAACAATTATGGCATCAAGCTGCATTGGACACAGCATCTTTCACTCCCAAACCTGGCAGCTGGGAGGCAGGTGCACTCCCCCAGATGAATGTAGACCCCACACATCAGGCAGTTTGGTGTGCTGGGGGGCTGCCTGATGCAGCTGCTGGAGGAGGGGGCTGAAGGTGGCACCCCCGCACCTGGTTGCATGCCCTACCTGTTGGCCAGCACTTCTTTTGCATAAAATGTGCAGGCAGGTGGGAATGTCCTCCAACCTGAGTGCTGAGTGATCCCACCTAATGCCCAAACCCTTCCCTTGCAGGTGCAGAATGCTCTGATGCTGCTGACAGAATGTATAGAGTCCAAATGCACGAGGTGCTGACAGGATACTGGACCAGGTGTGAATGTATTGAGAAACTGGTAAAAATAAAAAAGGCAACCATGATGAACTGTAGGTTGGAGTGGAGTACCTTTCATTATAAGGAAAAGCTAAAGAGTCTGGGATTTTTCAGTTTGGAAAAAAAGACACCTAAGGGAGAACATAATAGAAGTTTATAAAGTTATGCACTGGGTGGAGAGAATGGATAGAGAGAGATTTTTCTCCACTTCCCGTAATACTAGAAAACTGGGCCACCCAATGAAGTACAATAGATTCAGGAGGAAATACTTCTTTATTCACTTGAGTAATTAAAATGTGGGATTCACTGCCAGTCAATATAATAATGACCATAAGCATGGATGGCTTCAAAAGAAGATTAGAGAGATTCAAGGAGGATACACCTATCAGTGGCTACTACCTATGATGGGAAACCTCCATATCCAGTGGCAGCACATTTCAGTGCCAGGAGGCAACCTGTGCCAGGAGGCCTCTTATGTCCTGTTTGTTGACCTTCTGGGGCAACTAGTTGACTGTTGTGCAGAACAGGATGCTAATAGAGATGGACAACCTGTCTGATCCAGCTGGCTGTACTTATGTTCTTATGTGCTGAAACTCATTTATTTATAAAAATTTTATGCTGCCTCCATGAACTTGAGTAAAATTGCTTATAAAATAAAAAATAGCAAAAACACATTTTAATATAGTATTTAAAATCCAGAATTAAATTCCAAAAAGGTCAACGCTATGCTGAGAATTATTTGGAAGGGAAGTGAAAACAAATCAGCCAGTATCGTAATGCCCCTGTATAAATCAATAGTGTGGCCTCATTTGGAGTACTGTGTACAATTCTGGTCACCACACCTCAAGAAAGATATCATAGCACTGGAAAAAGTCCAGAAAAGTGCAACTAGAATGATTAAAGGGTTGGAATCCTCACTTATTAAGGGCATGTGAAGTAAATTAGGATAAAGGCTTACACGGAAAAGAAGCTTGAGGCACAGTTAGGAATATTAAAAGGTGTCAAGCAAGAACAAACTTTAATGAAAGTGGTGAAACCAGTGCTGATAGAAAGTATGAAGTATTCTTACAGACCTTTTCAATTAGGTCATCCAGTCAGAAAAGGATAAACTAACAGTGCAAAACCCTGCACTCTGTGTCTTTAAACACTGATGTGTGATCCACAGTCTGACAAAAGTTGTGCTAAAATTCTATAGAGTGGGGTTGGGAGTGAGATGGTAATTTAAGGTGCAGCATGATTGGGAAAGAAGGAAAACTGAGTTCTTGTCCTACTTATCTTCACCAGTTTCCTCCTGCCAAGTGTTACATTCTGAGTGCAGCAAAAATGGCTGGGAAGAAGTACTTCGGTGGAAGAAAGTGCCATGAGTGGCACAGATCTAGCACCCCCTTCCATCTGCCCCTCAGTTCCCTTAATATCATAGGGAGTAACAGGCATGTCTTGACTTTTCTTCCCTGCCTTTCCCAAAAGATTTAACCAAAACACCCAAGAAGATAAGCAGGAAAGAGGCTTAAAAAAAAAGAAATCTATGAAGGTGAGTGATCTCCAAATGCTAGCAAGGCCAATATAATTAAGGTATTTTCTTTTATGTTCCTGTTGTTGATATTCATATCTATATTACTGTTTTATATCTGGTTTACTTCAAGATTCCAAAGAATCTCAGAAGCTATAATTTTGTGAAGCTGCTGAGAATTTTTTAGAATATACCTAGTCCCAGTAAAGTTGAGGTAATAAGACTCCAGACAACCCTAAACTGTTGGTGGACAATTACGGGCAGCTTGAGGAGTCAGGCTGTCCTGGAGGGTGTCCGTGCTTCCTGAAGGAATGGGATCATCAGTTGGGGAAACTGTTGGATCCTGGCCTACACTTGGTGGCCCAGATCTCCTCTATGGCATGTAGTGCCTTTCAGTAGCTTCATTTGTCACCTATAGTGGTTTGGTTTCCCTGATCTGGCCACAGTGGTCCATGCTCTGAGTACATCCAAGTTAGATTACTGTAATAAGCTTTACAGGGGGCTGCCTTTCAAAACAGCCCAGAAACTTTACCTC
This sequence comes from Heteronotia binoei, assembly GCF_032191835.1. NCBI lineage: Eukaryota > Metazoa > Chordata > Lepidosauria > Squamata > Gekkonidae > Heteronotia > Heteronotia binoei. Next base: position 52,765,068 of record NC_083224.1, read on the forward strand.
ATCCTAAATGCAGCAGGCTATTGGCTGGAGAGGAATACTGGGATTTTATCATTCCACTGCTGAAAGATTTGAACTGTCTGCTCATGTGTTTCCGAGCAGAGTTCAAAGTGCTGGTTCTTACCTTGAAAGCCGTAAATAACTGGGGGCCATGATATAGAAGAACAGCCTCCTCCTGGATTATCCCGCCTGCCAGTTTAGATCTGTTGTGTTTCTGTGTTCAGAGATGAGTTAGGTATAGGGTTTCCAAGGAGACTACCTGCTGGCAACCTACCCTTTCTGCATTTGTTCTTTCAGGAAGTGAGAAAAAATGTTTAAAAAGCAGAGATGTGACATGACATTGCTCTACAAATCATTGGAAACTCTATGATTTGAGCACAGAGATTCTAGTGATTCCTAGAGCGACAGTGTCATTTACAGTTTTCCCCAGAAGTGAATGCCTCTGGCACATGCACCCCCCCCCCCACTTTTAAAGCATAGATGGTTTTAAAAGATTAGACATATTTAAGGAAGGATACACCCATCAGTGGCTACTACCCATGATGGGGAGCCTCCATATCCAGTGGCAGCACATTTCAGTGCCAGGAGGCCTCTTATGTCCTGTTTGTTGACCTTCTGGGGCAACTAGTTGGCTGTTGTGCAAAACAGGATGCTAATAGAGATGGACAACTGGTCTGATCCAGCTGGCTGTATTTATGTTCTTATATTCTGAAACTAATTTATTTATAAAATTTTTATGCTGTCTCCATGAACTTGAGTAAAATGGCTTATAAAATAAAAAATAGCAAAAACACATTTTAATATAGCATTTAAAATTCAGAATTAAATTCCAAAAAAGTCAAGGCTATGCTGGGAATTATTAGGAAGGGAATTGAAAACAAATCAGCCAGTATCTTAATGCCCCTGTATAAATCGATAGTGCGGCCTCATTTGGAGTTCTGTGTACAATTCTAGTCACCACACCTCAAGAAAGATATCATAGCACTGGAAAACGTCCAGAAAAGGGCAATTAGAATGATTAAAGGGTTGGAACACTTTTCCTATGAAGAAAGGTTAAAACGCTTGGGGCTCTTCAGCTCCAGATTAAACCCTTTGGAGGCAGACTTTTTACGGGGTGGTTTGCCATCGCCTTCCCCATTCATCTACACTTCCCCCCAGCAAGCTGGGTACTCATTTTACTGACCTCGAAAAGATGGAAGGTTGAGTCAACCTCGAGCTGGCTACCTGAAAACCCAGCTTCCGCCAGGGATCGAACTCTGGTCTTGAGCAGAGCTTAGGACTGCAGTACTGCAGCTTTAACACTCTGTGTCACGGGGCTCTTCATAAGCTTCAAGAGGGGACTGGATAAACGTATGAAGCAGAGGTCCATTAGTGGCTATTAGCCACAGCGTATTGTTCGAACTCTCTGTCTGAGGCAAGTGATGCTCTGTATTCTTGGTGCTTGGAAGTGTGAGGGTTTCTGGTGTCCTGGCCCCACTGATGGACCTCCTGATGGCACCTGAGTTTTTTTTTTTTGGCTCACTGTGTGACACAGAGTGTTGAACTGGATAGGCCTTTGGCCTGATCTAACATGGCTTCTCTTATGTTCTTAAGGTCCAGCCCCTCAAGTTTATAGTAGAACAAATAGATAGTGAACTATTTTTTCCTCAGGAGTCAGGAGAACTACCCACAGAAAAAAGTAATGTACTTGACCATATCTCATGCTAAATATTTAATGGGTCAACCACCATCTTCCCTATCATGGATGGTGTAGTACACATTTCTGGGATTTGCTAGTCTGACAAAGCAAGTAGGTAAAGATAACTATTGGAATTTCATTCTTCAGATGAATCCAAACCGTTAGGGATATTTTCTCCTCAACATTGCAGCAGCTGCCACAAACAGGGTGGCAAACAGTGTGGGAATGTTCATGGAAAGCATTCACATGCCTCTGTCCCCATGCCACTTCTGCTACTGCACCCACCCCACTCTTCACTTAGTTGGACCCTGTAGCCCATAAACACCCCCTTTCCCCCTCACTTTTCTTTCCCTACCTAGTGATGTAATAACACTAAGACACAGTTCAGGTAAATTTTGGGGGAAAGCCATTTAAAGGGCTGTGAGGGGACGGGAATAGCACACAGCCATTTTGAAGACAAAGCTATCCCCCCCCCCCCACAGACAGATACTCCACCCTCAGCTACCCTGCAGTACCCCTTTAAACCAGAGAAAAACAGGGATCCAGGGGCTTTCTGTGTTCTATGGGGGTGGGGAGAATCCCCATCTAGAGGAAATCTGAGTGTGCTTATGCAGGAGCAGGATTGCTCTTGGGTTTATTAACCTTTCTTGTCTCTTTTTTTCCTCCTCAGAGAAAGTCCCAACAAAAAAAGCATCCCCAGCGGCCAAAACCATCACCACCTTCTAACTGTGTGGCTACCTGGGCAAGTTGCAAACCTCCCTCTCAGCCATGCTGTGACTTCTGCGCCTTCTGCCATTGTCGGCTATTTCAGACAGTCTGCTACTGCCGAATGGGAAACCCAAACTGTTAAACTCAAACCAGAAATGCCATTGGGACTCTGGCTCTCATTAGACCCATTGGTGCATCTTTTAACCCTGTTGGTCTCATGCGAATTGCAAAGGAAGCCAAGCCTTTGAAGTTGACTAGCTTGCTTTGAACAAGAAGGTGGACCCCCGAGTCACTACATAGCTCCAAACATGCAAATTCCTGCAGAGTGGACATGTTGCCCCATCAATGCTAGATTCGGCCGAATTGGCACACTATTGGCCGTTCTCGAATTTACCCTTTTTGGGTAAACTCATTGTGGCATTGCAGTTTGAGTAAACTCATTGTGGCATTGTGGCAGTGACATTGCAGTTACAGAGTTTTCTGGAGGATGCTTCCGTTCTCGATCCTCATCAGTTCGGCTTTTGCCCGGGTCACAGGACAGAGACAGTGCCGGTTGCTCTGGTGGATGACCTTCAGCGACATCTGGACCGAGGCGGCTCAGTGGTACTGATGTTGTTAGACATATCGGCAGCGTTTTATACAGTTGACCATCGGTTGCTGACTTGCTGTCTCGCCGACGTGGGGATTCAGGGGCTGGCCTTACAATGGCTTTCCTCTTTCCTCTATGGTCGGGGACAAAGGGTTGCGATTGGGGGTGAACTGTCCCGGAGGCACACGCTTGATTGCGGGGTGCCTCAGGGGGCAGTGCTTTCCTCAATGTTGTTCAACATCTACATGCATCCCCTTGCCCAGATTGCCCGGAGGTATGGGTTGGGTTGTCACCAATATGCTGATGACATCCAGCTCTATCTACTCATGGATGGCCGGCCTAACTGTGTCCCAGAAAATTTGGACCTGACGTTACAAGCTGTGGCTAGATGGCTCAGGCTGAGTAGATTGAAACTAAACCCAGTGAAGACAGAGGTCCTTTGCTTGGGTCGATGTGGTCCGGGAAGGGAAATTCCCCTACCAGCCTTTGACGGTGTGCCACTGACAATGGCACATAGGGTCAAGAACTTGGGGGTACTATTGGAGCCTGCCCTGACAATGGAGGCCCAAATAGCAGCCACTGCTAAGTCCACATTCTTTCATCTTAGGCAGGCAAGGCAGCTGGCCTTTTTCCTGGAACACGACGATCTGGCAACAGTGATCCATGCAACGGTCACCTCAAGGTTGGACTACTGTAATGCCCTCTACATGGGGCTGCACCTGTGCCGAACCCGTAAGTTGCAGCTAGTGCAGAAAGCTGCCGCCCGGCTGTTATTAGGGCTCCCCAGATGGGAGCATATTCAGCCGGGGCTCCGGGGACTGCACTGGCTGCCAATAATATACCAATTTCGGTACAAGGTGCTGGTTATTACCTTTAAAGCCCTATATGGCCTAGGACCTGCCTACCTTAGGGACTGTCTCTCCCCACATGTTCCCCAGAGAGTGCTTAGATCTGGTTCTCAAAATCTACTAACAATCCTCGGGCCGAAGGAGGCCCGTCTGAAGTCAACCAGGGACAGGGCCTTTTCGATTACAGCCCCTTGCTGGTGGAACCAGCTACTGGAAGAGGTGAGGGCCCTGCAGGACCTTGGACAGTTCTGCAGGGCCTGCAAGACAGTCCTCTTCCGGTTGGTATATAACTGACCAGTACCTGAAAAACCCCAAAGGAAAGTTGTAGGATAGCACATTGATAGATCGTTTTCTTGTTTTAACTGCTGTAAACTATTTAATGTATTTTAATATTCATTAATCTTATTGTTAGAATTTTATGTTGTGAGCTGCCCTGAGCCGCCTTGGTGAGGAGGGCGGGATATAAATCGAATAAAATGAAAATGAAATGAATGATGGGGTGGGATGGGGTGCCAACTGGTCCTGGCCACCCACTGCCCGGAGGCCATCCCCCTCCCCAGCTTGAAGAGCGGAGGGGTGGCAAGTGCCTTGATGCGATTCTTTGCTCAGGCCGGGGGACCCCCTTTACTATACAGCTTATGTGACAGGTCTGCCAAACCCTGGGTATCCAACAACTGTTTACTTCTGTTCACCACCCCCAGACAGATGGGCTGGTCGAGCAGATGAACCAGACACTCAAAACGATGCTGCACAAGACCGCTTACGACTGGCCCACAGCCTAGGATCTGTTCCTGGACCCAATCCTCTTTGCACTTCGGGAGACGCCCCAGGCGTCCACGGGGTATTTGCCCTTCGAGCTCCTATACAGACATCAGTTGAGGGGTATTCTGGGCCTGGTGGAAGAGTGGGCCTGGCTGGAGGGCGGTCAACCCCCCAAGATGCCCTGTGACTATGTCCAATGACTCCACGACCATCTGGCAGCGGTACGCCAGGACGCCTGGGGAAACTAAGAGCATGCCCAGCACCGACAGGGGCCGCAGTTCAACAGAGGGACCCATCTGTGGGCTTTCCACATGAAAGACCAAGTGCTGGTCTCCCGGGATGCCATGGCAAACCCCCACAGAGACCTCTGGCAGGACCCTTACCCCGTGACCCACGTAGTTGGGCCTTTGTCCTATGAAGTGCGGTGTGGAGCCCGGGTGCAACAGACAAAGCGCTTCCATGTGAATGACCTTGAGGTCGGCCATGTGAATGACCTTGAGTAGTGGGTGAGGGCCATTTGACTGATGTTTTGGGAGATCTCAATGACAGGAACCTTTCTTGGAGAGCCAGCCCTGTTCAGACAGAAGACCCTCCATTTGACGAGGCCCTGATGCCAGCCCAACAGCAGGACCTCCGGGTGGTCCTGGCCTAATGTCCGCAGGTGTTCTCCTCCATACCAGGGTGCATGCCCCTCACAGTGCACCGCATTACCAGCCCTCCAGGGTGGCCAGGACCAGTTGGCACCCCATCCCACAGAAGTTATGGGGGGTTATGGCCACCAAGGTGGACAACATGCTGCACATGGGTGTGACTGAACCCTCACAGAGTGCCTGGAGGAGCTTGGTGGTCTTGGTTCCGAAGCCCGGCAATACCATCAGGTTCTACGTGGACTACCGGGAAGTGAACAAACTGGCACAGTTCATCGCCTACCCGATGCTCTGGGATGACTTACTAATCAATCAACTGGGAATGGTGCAGCCCTGGACTTCACTAAGGGGTATTGGCAGGTGCCCATACACCCAGCAGACTGGGAAAAGACGGCCTTTGCTACCCCACAGGGACTCTTTCAGTTTCAGTGCATGCCCTTTTGGGCTGCATGGGGCCCTGGTGACATTTCAGTGGCTGGTGGATCAGGCTCTGGCCCAGTATGAGGGCTTTGCCCGAGCATATATCGATGACATCATTATCTGCAGCCCCACCTGGGCCTCCCACTTGGAACACCTTCGCCAGGTCCTCCACACCTTATGGGCAGCTGGCTTGAAGGCCAACCCCCGGAAGAGCCGACTGGGGTTCCAGGAGCTGAAGTACCTGGGGTTCTTGATGGGGTGAGGACAGCTTCGGCCCCTACTTGAAAAAGTAATCACCCTAGAACAACATCCCTGGCCTCGCACCGAGCGACAGGTGCGGCACTTCTTGGGGTTCTTCGGGTACTACAGTAAATTTATACCGCAGTTTGCCACCCTGGCCAGCCCGCTTATCAATTGCCTTTGAAAAGCGCAACCCAACACCATGTGCTGGGGCGAAGCCCAGGAAATTGCCTTCCAAGCCCTCCGCACCACCCTCTTGGAGACCTCGATCCTACAGAATCCCAACTTTGACCAGCCCTTTATCTTGCATATGGATGCGTCTGGAACTGGCCTCAGAGCTGCGCTGGCCCAGGAATGGGAAGGCTATGAGTGACCAGTGCTCTTTCTCAGCCGCAAGCTTCAGCCCGCGGAGCAAAAATATCCCACTGTTGAGAAGGAAGCCCTGGCAGTGAAATGGGCAGTCGGGGCACTTCAATACTATCTGACCAATAATCTCTTCCAACTCATGGTCGACCATAAACCATTGCTATGGATGGCACGCATGCAGGACCATAACACCCAAATGCAACACTAGTACTTATCACTTTTGCTTCACAGTTCGCCACCAAGCGGGGATGGATCATGCCGTGGCTGATTACTTGTCACTACTGTTCTAGTAGGAGACCACCCCCAATGATGCGGCAAGGGGTGTGTGTCCTGGCCATGGCCTGCCGAGACTGCCGCCAGCGCTAGCCATGCTCCCTGCACCACCATGAGACTCCCATGCTGCTGACCAATCCCCCAGACCCACCTGGCAAACTTGACATGGGACGGAGGTCACCCTGCCCCTCCTCACTCATCTGGCGACGCTGATGGAGTCACTGAGGCCAGCAAAGCAGTTGTCCTGAGGAGCAGGGAAGACACGGGTGGGAGGACGAGTGCTGCTCCGAAGCAGAGGAAATGTCACCTGGCCCCCTGGCCCCGGCGAGCATGAAGGGACGGGCCAGAGCAGCCAGGCCAGTGAAGGCACGCCATTCCAAACCACAGCAGGCCCTGTGGGCCTGCCATGCCACGTCCACCCCATCAGCTGACCAGAGCCAGCCCAGCAGATTCTGAGAGAGGGAAGAGGCTGCTACGCATCTGCCCTTAAAAGGGGGGGCAGAGTCTGGAGGGTCCCTCCTTGGGGAGGAGGCACAGGGGCTGGTGAGGAAATAAAAGGGAGGGCTGGGTGGCCAGTAGGGATGTCGATGATGATCCACAGGAGTGGAGCTGGTGCCTAAGGGAGACTCATTCGGCCTGAACTGAGAGAGAGAGCGCAAAGGCTGAGGAGAACTGAAGGACCAGCCAGAGGGGCAGCAGGGTGTTGTAACCTGACCCTCCAGTGTCGCTCTGAGACTCCCAGCTGCCCAGGGTGGGGCCCTGGGAGGCAGACAGGTGACAGCCGCTCAAGGGGCAGGGCCCCCAGACAGGGCGGGGCATGACAGATATAATGCCCTAACAAATGCAGACACTTGTGGACTTTGTATCATGTGATCCAGATCTCAGTTCTCAGGCATGTAGGAGGCCAATTCAGGTTGTAACTGTGGCATATGGGGAGTGCTTAAGCCTTCTCCTCTACACCATTTTTTAAACCTAATAGCAGCTCTACAGGGCCATGTCAGGTCAGGGAAATGGCAGCAGGGTAAAGCTTAAACCCCACTCCCCATGGACTATCGTCCTGCTCCAAATTAGGCCCCTATGCACCTGATGATTCAGTTTCAAAAATTGCTTGGCGTCCCAAACATGGAACTCCCAGCACACGTCTGGTTTGATAGGAGATGGTGTGGATCCAGAAACAGTATAATGTGTAGTTAGGTCCCATATGCAGGGCTTTTTTTGTAGCAGGAATTCCTTTGCATATTAGGCCACACATCCCTAATGTTGCCAGTCCTCCTTGAGCTTACAGTAGGCCCTGTACTAAGAGCTCTGTAAATTCCATTATTGGCTACATCAAGGGTGTGTGGCCTAATATGCAAAGGAGTTCCTGCTACAAAAAAAGCCCTGCCCATATGTACAGTGTCAGGGTGCTGATTCTGTAGGAAGGCAATATTATCACCTCTTCCCATATAATTCACACCCACCCACATGGAAGCACACCAGTGATTCAGGTAAAAAACCTGGTGTAAACCCCAATAATTGCACAAGCATTCCTGTGGAGACTGGTCATCACACTTGGGGTGGGGGGTTCTGAAAATGGGCCTGAAAGTTTTTGTGTTTTGCTTGATTTCTTTTTCTTTTGCTTGATTTCTTTTTCTCTCCAAGGGCAGTGCACAAGATGAAGGCCAGATGTTACCAAGGGAACAAACAGCAGATCTGTCAGTCCATCCTTTTGTGATGTTAGATGAGAGACAGAGCCCAGAAGAGAGTTTTAAGCATTGACAGACAAAATCCAAAGCACATTCCATCCCCACAACATTGATTGTCATAAATTTTACAAGGTTGAATTCTACTAAAATGCTCTCAACTGTTATTTTTAATTTGGCCTACACAGTGGAGAATTTGTAAATAATTTATTTAGGAAGAAGGAAACGAACACATGAAGGGGGGAGGTTAATATGAAAAAGAAGGTCACATTCAGTCAATGCCACATAGTTTCCCCGTAGTTAGATTTTCATATTTGTAGTGGCACATTCCAATTATAGAATTTAGATTTTTATCACAGCAGAATGTTTATTTGGTAGTTTATAAGGCATGCGTGAACACAGGGCTGGCCTGCCCACTAGGCAAACTAGCCATCTGTCTAGGGTGCTGGCAGGGTGGGGGCACCAAAATCGGCCCTCGCCCCCACCTCCTAGGCATTTACCTCCCCCTTCCTCTCTCCCAATTTTAAATCCCAGGTGAAGCATGGTGAAGTGCCATTCTCCTGGAGCTCTTTCAAGGCTGCCCTCTGGCGATCAGCTGATCGGTGGGTAAAGCAGTGTGGAGGCTGGCGGCTCCTATGCACTCACCAGGATCAGCACTGGGGCAGTGGCGGCAGGAAGGATAAGGTGCTGCTGAAAAAGTGGCTGCTGCCACCTGCTGCCTCCCCGCTTTCTCTCTGGATCTCATGGGAAGGAAGTGGAGAGGCATCAGTGGCAGCTGCTTTTTCAGTGGCTCCTTGTCCTTCCTGCCGCCGCTGCCCCAGCACTGATCCTGGTGAATGCATAGAAGCCACTGCTGGCGGGAAGGATGTGGAGCCACTGAAAAAGCAGCTGTCGCCCCTCCCCACTTCCTTCCCACGCAATCCAGGGAGGAAGCAGCAGCTGGCAGTGGCCACTTTTCAGTGGCTCCTTGTCCTTCCTGCCACTGCTGCCCTAGCGTTGATCCTGGTGAGTGCATAGGAGCTGCCGGCCTCTGCGCTGCTTTACCTGCCAATCAGCTGATTGGTGGAGGGGCACCTTGAAAGAGCCCTGGGAGTGCGGTGCTTTGCCCAGGCATTAAAATTGGGAGGGTGGGAGCACCGCATGGAGGGCAGGGGGCACGGTGGAGAGTGCAGGCAGCAAGGCTGTCTGGGGCACCATGCGCTCTAGGTCTGGCCCTATGTGAACCGTAGAAACTAACCACTCTGGCCCCAGTCCAGTGAGCCTCCTCATGCAAATGTGTGGAGGAACTTCTGTGTAATTTTGACAAGCAACAGGAATATGACACACCATTACAATCTGCTTTTTAAACTGATGGGAACTTAAAATATCAAGGAGCCTTGCAGCATGGATCATTCAACAAGCTAAACATAAGCCCAGCTGAGAGAGCTTTTTTTCTGCTCGTTGTGCTTTTTGAAGAGGACAGGGATTCTGGGATTGATCCAAACTAAATTTTCCAATAATGGAAAGCACTTTTGTTAGCTAACTAGAACTTTCCTGCCTCCCCTATTCCCACTGCAATCCACTGATCTCCCCAAAATGCTATTTCTGGGATCCTCAGGAATGACATGAAAAGAAAATTATGGATCTGCAGTAAGAAGGGGAAACCACTGAACATTTCACCTCCCCTTCCATTAGCAGAAAAAGTAGTCTGGTTCCAACCCAATAATATTATCATGCTATGCTGAGAAAGAAAAAGGGGGAACAGTGAGTTAGGGTTAAAGCTGTGTAAACTATGGGCATGATCCAGTCACTGTTAAACATTTATAGCTGCAACCCTAAGCCTGCTTATGAAGAAGCAGAGATCTAATGGACACTATACTGTTTACTTCCTACAGGCCAGAGGCTTGAGATCACTTGAGGAAAAAACCTACTAATTTTCTTGGGCATTTTTAAATAATGGGGTTAATTTTACACTGAAGCCACTGAGATTAAAACATGACTCCAATTGGTTTATCACCCTACAGCCAGAGATGACTTCATTTGACAATAGAAATGGAAATGTACAAACTTCAGTATAGGAATCTGAAATTCTGAGATGTATCCTACCCTTCACATAAGAAGCCTTTCCTTTCTAGTAGAAGAGCCACTGAAGATGGAATAAAACTCCTTAGATGGTGGAAAGCCAACCTTTGTTGAGCAGAATGGATGTATATGTCCATCACAGGACAGAATTACTAAGAAAACATGAAATTCCCAACCTCATATTTTCTTCATAAGGTTAATGCAAGGAAACATTTGCAGGACCAAATTGGTCAGTTGAAAAAGATGCTCAAGGCTGGTTCAGAATATTTTGTCACCCCAAAGTCCAGGAGGCAATACCCATTGCCTGTTGTGCTGTTGATAGCTGGGTGCAAACAAAGCTACAGTGATGCATTGTTTATGCTCCTCATACTGTGTCCCAAGCTAGTGCTTAGGTTGCCTGTCAGAAGTCCCATCTGAATTCCAGCTGCCCTGGGGACATTTGCCTATGCAAATGTAGGGCTCAGATGGCATATTGCAGCATCTACCAAGCAACCGCATATGGCAGCATATACCAAGCAACTGTTATCTAGGAAACTAGATACAGTTCAGTCTAAATTCTTGAGAACAATCCTACAAGTGCCTAACAGTGTCCCAACTGCTTTTATACGCCTTGAAACATGTATGATCACAGTGGAGGTAAGGCTGTGGTTAGCGGTGATCCTGTACTGGTTAAAACTGGTATTTTCACCAATGGGGCTGACAAGGTTAATATCTTTAGATTCTTTTGTTCCTCCATGAATAAAGGCCCTGGATAAGAAATCACCTTTTATGGCTTCTCAAAGCAATTCCTGTGTTCTTTGGGTTATGAGAAAGCTAAGGCTATGGTCAAACAGAGGGTGTTGGATATTGCAAGGCAACACAATCTGAGCAAAACAGGGAAAAGGGGAATCTTTATAGAACCCACTATCAGGGCAACTCCCATGCCTCACCTTTCCCTTATATCTAACCAAGAATATAGGAGAATGTTCATGCTAATGCACTGTGATGTACTTCCCACAGCGGTTCTTGAAGGAAGATATAAAAAAAATCCCCTATGAGGAAAGGCTTTGCCCATGTTGTAGAAAAGGCATAGAATCTTTAGAGCATGTTTTCTTTGACTGCAAGGCCTACAACAAGTTTTGTGAATCCCTTCCCTTGGCCACAACATAGCGCCCCCCCCCCCCCCCCGGCAGACAAAGATTGTGCCTTTTGAGAAGACTTCTTTCAGACAGGCATCCTGATATTACTTATCAGGTACCTAGCTTTGGGTGGTGTGCTGTAGAGATAAGAAAAACTTTATTAGCTCAAGTAGTGGAATTTTAACATTTTATTCCTTTAATATGCACGTAAAATCTATTTTATTGTATCCTGGTGGTTTGTATACTGCTTATTGCCCTATGTGGCATTTTATCCATGGGTATTTAAGTTCTGGTCTTTGACCGTAATAAAGCTGAACTGAACTGAACTACCACAAGGGTTAATTCTGTCATGTGCGTGCCAAGCCAGGTCCCAGCCACCTAAACCATCCTGAGGCCCAGTGCCCACAAAGCTAGGAGCATCCGTTTGTCTTCAGGTGGATGCCAGGGGCATGGATGTGTGGCCCCTTCCAGGAACCCCCCTTGCTCTATAGTGCTCACAAAAATTACACCTTGGCTTCCAGGCTGGGGTGTGACTTATGCATGGCATGACCATCTCACCCAGAGGAAATTTCTAGCTCTGTATTCACTGTGGTCCCTTCCCCTGTTCAAGGGACCAAACTGTAAGCTCAAGCCCCCTCCTCCATTTTTAATGGACTATGATTTGATTTGATTTATTGGATTTATATCCCACCCTTCCCGCCGAGGCAGGCTCATGGCGGCTCACAAACAATAAAAGCAATACATTACCGTAAAACAGTTCATTTCAATCAAATATTAATTAAACATTTAAACAATTCATCAGTTCAACAATTTAACAATTTAAACAGTTTAAACAATTAAAATAATTTGGTGCTAATGTCATTTTATTTCCAATGGCATTCAGTACTCTTAGGTATCCTTTTATGCTACTGTATCGGTAGTTCACTTAAAGGCTAGCCAAAATAATGTTGTCTTGCAGGCCTTGTGGAACTCTAAGGCAAGGCTCTAATCTTCTCCAGCAGTTGGTTCCACCAATGAGGAGCGGTGATTGAGAAGGCTCTTTCCCTGGTGGTTTTCAATCTTGCTTCCCTCAGCCTGGGGATCGATAGAAGGTTCCAGATCTGAGTACCCTCGGGGGAACATGTGAGGAGAGATGGTCCCTAAGGTAGACAGATCCACGGCCATATAGGGCTTTAAAGGTAATGATCAGCACCTTGTAGTGAATCTGGTATACCACCGGCAGCCAGTGCAGCTCCTGCAGCCCCGGCTGCATGCGCTCCCGCATGGAGAGCCCCAATAACAGCTTAGCTGCTGCATTCTGCACCAATTGTAGTTTCTGGATTTGAGACAAGGGCAGCCCCATGTAGAGGGCATTACAGTAGTCCAGTCTCGAGGTGACCGTAGCATGGATCACAGTTGCCAGGTTACCGTGCTTGAGGAAGGGAACCAACTGTCTTACCCGCCTAAGATGGGAAAAGGTGGATTTGGCAGTGGCTACTATCTGGGCCTATGTTCACTCTGGCCCTGGTATCAGACTCCCTGACCTCTTAGTTATTATGGACTATGTATCCTTATAAGCACATGCATCCTGCTATATTGGACTCTCAGCCTTACTTGAGTCCAGTTACATGGGCACCAGCCAAATATGGACATTTCACTCTGCGTGGGGCCAAGCAGCAAGCACTTCAGCCAAGCTAAGGAAAACTTCCTGAATGTTTCTGACACTGCTGTGACTGTGCATCCCCCTGCATAGAAGGAATCCAGATCAGGCTTCCCAAAGAAGCTGCTAAGCCATGCAGAACACAACTGTGATCCTGTCAACAGAAGACAGTGCCTAAGAGCAGCCTTGACCAGAAGCCATGATGGAAGAGTTCCTGGATCCATCTTGTTCCTACTCAGCACCATGTCAGCAAAGCAGGAGCGTCACATACTCCAGGTGTGTCAATGCAGATGCAAATGGAGTAGCCAACAGTTAACAATAAAGCTTGCTGTTACTCCCACACATGTAACAAAAGACTGTTCCTGTCACACATTTAGGAAATCGCTGGACACAAAGAAGAAGCTTAAGAGAGAGATCGTTGTGAAGGACTTAATCCTGTCATGCAGACCATCCCCATTGTGTTAGCTATGGTGTCACAGTAGATTACAATGTGGCTCTATATTGACCAATTCTTTTCTTTGTTTAAGGTAGTTTACATTAGGTAAACCCATTATGACTCACTAATCTTGTCAAACTTCTGGGAGCCTCCCCCTTCCACCCCTTCTGTGACATCAGAAGTCACATGCAATAGTGTCATGTAGTGCCATGGACTACCTGATACCATTTCCTGGAGTCACAAATTTTGTAATATAAGGCCATGTGGTCTCCCAGTTCAGTGTGTCTTGTCTTACCCTACCACAGACTTGCACCCCCAAACTCTGGGCCACTTTCCACATTCATGTCTTCTGCTTCATGGATCCATGGACTGTTGCGCATCTGGACAGGTAGTATTACCTGCTTCTACAAACCCTAAAAATCCCTATCAATCATCTATATTTTTCCTTGCCTCTTATTTGTGAATGTTTGATTGCTTGAATGTGTGATTGTATCCTACATATTTTTATAATAAACATTTTAAAATATATTTATTCTGGAGTTTTCTTTCTGAAATTGGGCGAGTGTTTACTGGAAATGATTGTCTGTGACTATAAAACTGTAGACCTTCCTGCAATTGGGGCTCCCAGATGTGTTCAGACATGAGTCTGGTCTGCGGTCCATGTACACGTTAAATAAACCGCTGTTTCTTCCTGATTTCACCTGTGGCTTTGTTTCTGCCTGACCACCAACAGCTAAGGTTGCTGCTACAGACCTCTGTAAATTGGTAAAAGATCCCTCCTAAGCTCTACCAGGGTCTTCCTCTTGCTAATTCCCCCATCTAAGAGGAGATCCCCCAGCAATTTGGCTAACAAAACCATTGTGAAAAACACTGGATGGCAAGGGGGGGCTTCCTATGGCAATAGCTGAGGGGCACAGTATCTACCGAATGGTGGATAAGGTGGCCACTGAATCCAAAGTCAAGATTAAAGTCTTACTGCTCTGAAAATCTGCAGGGAGATGTGTATGCATAATGGGATGATGACAGCTCTTGGGATAGGGTTGCCAACCTCCAGGTGAGGATTTGAAATCTCCCAGAATTACAACTGATCTCCAGACTACAGAGATCAGCTCTCCTGGAGAAAATGACTGCTCTGGAAGGGGTGGACTCTATAGTATTATACCCCACTGAGGTCCACCAAATCCTGCCTTTCTCGGGCACTACCTCCAAATCTCTAGGAATTTCCCAACCCAGAGTTGGCAACCCTACTTGGACACTTTCCTGAAATGAAGTGGAATGGGGCTGCAGAATGGTGTATATGTGAGGAAGGAGGAGGGAGTTAGCTTGGTATTAAGAATCTTGGAGTAACAGAAAATGTCCAAGTTTGGAAATAAAGTTTCCAAACTGATTGTCTTAAAACGCTCAGACAAGCAGAAATGTGTCTAGCTGCCTGTGGTTGCGCCCCTCCAATTCTAAAGGAGGGAAGGATAGGCAGAAAAGCTGAACTAAGAAGAAAGTTAGGATAGAAAGTGAATAGCTGAGCACTAGGCTCATAGCAGCAAAAGGCCTAGGGTTGCCAATCCCCAGTGAGAAATAACAAACTGTGTAGCACTATATAATCAATAACCAATCAATACAAGTCACAATACATAGTATTAAAGGTAAATGTCCATATTTTTTTCAAAGGAAAATTTCCAGTTTGCTGTAAGTAATAAAAGTCTCAATGACAAGAGTCTTCTTCAATCGTGTTGTAAATTTCACTACAGAAAAAGTTGGGACCAGTTTCGGTGTCCAACGTTCATCAGCCAAGGATATGCAATTCAATGCCTCATGGCTTCATGCTGTTATAGAAGGACTTAATAATAGTAAACCATTCATACAAAATATACAGCAAAAAACTATTACATCACTATTATGTCACACATACTCACCCATACATACCAACAGGAAAACATGTTATTTGAAGCACCAGTCCTTTGCTGCATTAGGACTAATGTTCCACAATTTTTCGGCTGGTATTTGTTTCTCCTAACATGCCCTCCTTCCATAACTACATATATCGTTGCAATATGTTACACCTGGTGGATTAATTACTGCTTTTAAATTAATACTACATTTCCACAATTCACAATATTTACCAATAGTTATTAATTTACACATCTTTACTAAAGTTACAGAAACATTTCCATATTTCAAAAGGTCACAATGCATCATTCTTAGCTAGAGCTGCAGAAACATTACTACAATATCTTTTAAAATAACGAATTTTTCGCCAAATTACAAAAATGCTGACACCTCCATAGCTTGATTCAAACCTAATGAGGTCATTGCTTTTAGGTATAGGATTTTTTTGAGGTAGAGGCACCAAATTTTCAGCATAGCATCTGGTGCCTCTCCTAAGCCCCCCCCCAAAGTTTAAAAAAAAATTGCACAAGGGGGACCAATTCTAGGAGCCCCAAAATGAGCTGCCCCTATCCTCCATAAGAACATAAGAGAAGCCATGTGGGATCAGGCCAATGGCCCATCCAGTCCAACACTCTGTGTCACACAGTGGCCAAAAAAAAGGAGGTTCAAAAGTGGGGCTAGAAGCCCTTCCACTTTGCCCTCCCCCCAAGCACCAAGAATACAGAGCATCACTGCTCCAGACAGTTCCAATAATATGCTGTGGCTAATAGCCACTGATGGACCTCTGCTCCCTATTTTTATCCAAAGCCCTCTTTAAGCTGGCTATACTTGTAGCCGCCACCACTTCCTGTGGCAGTGAATTCCACATGTTAATGACCTTGGGGTGCAGAAGTACTTCCTTTTATCCATTCTAAACCGACTGCTCAGCAATTTCATTGAATGCCCACGAGTTCTTGTATTGTGAGAAAGGGAGAAAAGTACTTCTTTCTCTACTTTCTCCATCAAATGCATAATCTTGTAAACCTCTATGATGTCACCCCGCAGTCAATGTTTCTCCGAGCTAAAGAGCCCCAAGCGTTTTAACCTTTCTTCATAGGAAAAGTTTTCCAAACCTTTAATCATTCTAGTTACCCTTTTCTGGACTTTTCCCAGTGCTATAATACCCTTTTTGAGGTGCGGTGACCAGAAATGTACAAAGTATTCCAAATGAGACTGCATCATCGATTTATACAGGGGCATTATGATACTGGCTGATTTGTTTTCAATTCCCTTCCTAATAATTCCCAGCATGGCGTTGGCATTTTTTATTGCAATCGCACACTGTCTTGACATTTTCAGTGAGTTATCTACCATGACCCCAAGATCTCTCTCTTGGTCAGTCTCTGCCAGTTCACACCCCATCAAGCTGGGATTTTTGGCCCCAATGTGCATTACTTTGCACTTGTCCACATTGAATCTCATCTGCCATGCTGATGCTCACTCACCCACCCTCAACAGATCCCTTTGGAGTTCCTCACAATCCTCTATAGTTCTTACCATCCTGAACAATTTAGTGTCATTTGCAAACTTAGCCACTTCACTGCTTACTCTCAACTCCAAATCATTAATGAACAAGTTAAAGAGCATGGGTCCCAGTACTGAGCCCTGAGGCACCCCACTGCTTACCGTCTTCCACTGTGAAGATTGCGCATTTATACTCACTCTCTGTTTCCTATTAATTAGCCAGTTTTTGATCCACAAAAGTACTTGTCCTTTTACTCCATGATTCTCGAGCTTACTAAGGAGATTTTGATGAGGAACTTTATCAAAAGCTTTCTGGAAGTCAAGGTAAACAACATCTATTGGGTCCCTTTTGTCCACATATTTGTTCATCCCCTCAAAGAACTGTAACAGGTTAGTGAGGCAAGATATTCCCTTACAGAAACAATGCTGAGTCTTCCTCAATAACCCGTGTTCATCAATGTGCCTATTCATTCTGTCCTTGATAATGGTTTCTTCCAACTTTCCCAGTATTGAAGTCAGACTGACTGGCCTGTAATATCCTGGATCTCCTCTGGAAACCTTTTTAAAGATGGGGGCGACATTTGCTACCTTCCAGTCCTCAGGAACGGAGGCAGATTTCAATGAAAGATTACATATTTTTGTCAGGAGATCCACAAGTTCAACTTTGAGTTCTTTCAGAACTCTTGGATGTATGCCATCCGGACCTGGTGACTTATTAGTTTTTAATTCATCTATCAGTTGTAGGACCTCCTCTCTTGTCACCTTGATCTGACTCAGGTCTTTCAACACCCCTTCCAAAATTAGTGGTTCTGGAGTGGGCAAACACTTCTCATCTTCCACTGTGAAGACGGAGGCAAAAAATGCATTCAGCTTCTCAGCCATTTCCCTATCCTTCTTCAATAATCCTTTTACCCCTTGGTCATCCAAGGGCCCCACTGCCTCCCTGGCTGGTTTCCTGCATCTAATATATTTGAAGAAATTTTTATTGTTGGTCTTTATGTTTTTTGGAATATGCTTTTTTTTGCCTGCCTGATCACAGTCTTGCATTTGATTTGCCACAGCCTGTGTTCCCTTTTATTAATCTCACTTGGAGTAGCTTTCCCCCGCTTAAAGGAATCCTTCTTACCTTTTAAAGCTTCCATTACTTTGTTTGTTAACCATGCAGGCCTTTTCTTATACCTGTTTGTGCCTTTCCTAATTTGTGGTATATATTTTATCTGAGCTTCTAGGATTGTAGTTTTAAATAGCCTCGAAGCTTCCCCAAGGGTTTTGACTGCATTTACCTTTCCTTTCAGTTTCCTCTTCATATGCCTTCTCATCTCAGAGAATTTACCCCTTTTAAAGTTAAAAGTCGTTGTGCTGGTCTTTTGGGGCAACTCCCTATTGATGCAAAAGGTGAAATCAATAACGTTGTGGTCCCTGTTCCCAAGTGGTGCAATCACTTTTACATCTCTCACTAAGTCTTGGGCATTACTTAGGACCAAATCCAGGATTACCCCACCCCTGGTAGGTTCTGTGACCATCTGCTCCGTAGCACAGTCATTGAGAGTGTCTAGAAACTCAATCTCTTTCTCTCAACCAGAACACATATCGACCCCCAATCAATCTGCGGGTAGTTAAAATCACCTATTACGACACAGTTTTTACGTTTAGCCACTATCTTTAATCCTTCCATCATATTATAATCATCCTCTATCTTTTGATTTGGTGAGCAATAACAAACTCCCATAGTTAAATTTCCTTTTGGGCCCTCTATTTCGACCCAAAACATTTCTAGAAGGGAATCTAATTCTCTGACCTTAGTCTCACTGGACTGTATACCCTCTCTGACATACAGAGCCACCCCATCTCCAACCCTTCCCTCCCTTTCCTTCCAGTATAACTTATATCCAAGAATCACCGTATCCCACTGATTCTCCTCATTCCAGTTTCTGAAATTCCCACAATGTCTATGTTTTCCCCCAACACTAAAAATTCCAACTTCCCAATTTTACTTTGAACACTTCTAGCATTTGTATACAACCATCTATAATTTCCCAGGCAAGTTAGGCCCGCAACCTTTCTCCTGCTGCCTCGAGACTGGCAGACAGTCCATACTATTTGTCACCATCTCAGTGGACAACTCTGATCCATTTCCCGGTAGAAAAGTAACAGCTAACCCTTCATCTCTTTGAGATGAGTGCTCCCGAACCAGAGAAATTTCATCTCCTGTCAGCTTTCCTTCAAGATTTAGTTTAAAAACTGCTCTGCCACCTTTTTGATTTTAAGCGCCAGCAGCCTGGTTCCTTCTGGGAACAAGTGGAGACCATCTCTTTTGTACAGCTTCCGCTTGTTCCAGAAAGCATCCCGATGCCTAACAAACTTAAACCCTTCCTCCCTACACCATCGTCTCATTCACACATTGAGACTTCTAATTTGTGCTTGTCTCTCCAGCCCTGCACATGGAACAGGTAGCACTTCTGAGAAAGCTGCCTTGGAAGTCCTGGCCTTAAGTTTCCTGCCTAGCAGCTTAAATTTTTCCTCCAGGACCTCACGACTGCATTTCCCCACATCCTTGGTGCCAACATGCACCACAACCACTGGCTCCTCCCCAGCACTGTCTATCAACCTATCTACAACATGTGTAATGTCCGTTCCCTTCACACCAGGCAGGCAAGTCACCATACGGTCAGTGAGCGGTTTTGCCACCCAGTTGTCTACTCGTCTAAGAATCGAATCACCAACTTCCAAGACCCCACCTCCCTCCCTGCCCAGGGATGGTTCGTGGTGTTAAAGTGTACCCTCTTACCAACTAAAGAAGAGGTCCCTTCTGAGGGTGCATTCCCCTTATCTGCAGCACAGTGCCCTGTTCCCTCTCGACCCTCATGCTCCCTGGCAGCAAAAGGGCTGCTATGTTCAGAGTGGGACTCATCTAACAAGTCCCCGAGTTTTTTCTCCGCCTAACTGACTGTCTCTGCCTAACTGACTGTCTCTGCTTCTCCAGGTCCTCCACCTCGGCCTCAAGGGTACAAATTCGTTCCCTGAGGACTAGGAGCTCCTTGCATCGAGCACACACCCAAGACTTCTGTCCTGAAAACAGATAGTCATACATGGGACACTCAGTGCCACATGGAAAGCCCCCACCCCCCTGCTGGCATTCTACCTTCATGATAGCTTTTTAAAATATACAGTCCCCCTTTAAATCCTTTTGTGTTTATGTGGCTCTCCTTCTGGAGGGTCTACTTACCTTATTGGGAACACAAGGAATAGGGTCTACTCACCATATTGGGAACACAAGGAAAATAGGGATCCGGATTCCTGATCCTTACAGAGCCCCCTGGCTAAGAGCCATAGGCCAAGAGCCCTTTAGCTCTTGCCCTTTGGCTCATGCCAAAAAAAAAAAAGATTTCCTATTATTCCATTATTTCCTATGGAAGAAAGGCATTTAAAAGGAATGTGGTTCCTTTAAATGTGATGGTGAAAACTTCCTTTGGAGTTCAATCGAGCTTGTCACAACTATGTTCCTGACTCCACCCCCAAAGACTCCTGGATCCACCCACAAATGCTCCTGGCTCCACCCACAAAGTCCCCAGATATTTCCTGGGTCAGATGTGGGAAGAAAAGCTTGTCTACTGGCATGGAAAGTATAGGCCAGATGAAGGTGTCAGAAAGCCAAAATGCATGATGCCCCAATGCTGAGTCGAGGGTGTGCAATCTGGCTTGCAGTCAGACACACATCAGGATATTATTCACATTAAACTGCACCTTTTTGCTTGGTGTACAAAGAAGCAGTGCGAAGGGATATGAAGAAGCTTCAGGTTTCCCTCTCACCCTGCTTTTGCCAGTGGAAATGGCAGCAGGAGGGCTTTTCACCACTTTTCAAAAACGGATTGTAAAGCCTCTACCACAGTTTTTACTGGCAAAAATGGCATGGAAAGGAAATGGGGCTTATTCTCCCTGTTGCAGTGCCAAGCAAATGAGAACCGTTTGAAGTGAGTTCCCCCATATATGTCTGACTGCAAGTGGGGTTGCACACCTGTGACCTGGCACGTCAGATATACAGTACGTATTTTGGCATGAGGGAAGGGGTTGAGATAGAGAAAGAAACTGCATGAGCCTAAACAAAAAACCAAAATGACCGTTCTCTCATGTAGAAATGTGAAGGCTGGGAGGGGGAGAGAGGAAAATTAGGCAAAAAATGTGCTTTTTGCCTTTTCAAGGACCTTTCTCTTTTCCGTTTTTCCAGTAAAAAATTATGACATTTCAGGGAGCCCTGGGGGAAAAATATGAAATGTTTTTTCTTTTAAAATAAGTGAAATGCTTCTTAAGGCAAACATTTTCTCATTCAAATTGTATAGCATGAAGAAAAAGTCTTCAAGTTGTGCAGTGAGAAAAATTAGGAAATTTGGGGAATGCTGGAAAAAAAAATCACCCCATGAATTTTGCCTCCATGGGAACTGAGTGAAATGAAAAGATAAGGTTTAACTCAAAATGTGTAGCATTTGAATTTTTATGTAAGACAATCTACAGCATTAGACAATAATTTCCATATTGTGGACATATACAACATTTGCAAGAATATTTTTGTTTAGATATAAACAATGGTGGTAATTAATGTGCTATAATGTGTTTAATGATAGTACATTATTATATAATTCAGTATTTTCATGAAGTATTTTCATATCCAAATCTGCTGGTAGTTTTACTTATTATGACTATGAGAGTGTGTCTGTCCAAATAATATATTTTTGTTTGTTTACTACAGAATTTCTTTTATACCCTTAACATCCCTACCTCATGGATGGCAAAATTCAAGATACATAAGCGAAGGTAGCACAGAGTGCAGCAGATAGCATCTCTCTATCTCAGTTATTGGCTAGACTTGTAATCCTTCTGATAGAAAATGAAGGCTTTATATACTTTTAAATTCCATAAACATGCCAGATAGTACAATTTGTATGTCAACAAGTCATAACTTATGCATTTTAATTCAGCAAAGGATTTTTAGGTTTGATAGAAAAGTATGTCAGTTTACCCCAGAATTTTCATTTCCCCCTAAAAAAAGTCTAGATGAAGAATATTTCCCCCCAAGGGTTCAAAACCTGTAGAAATTGAACACCTCTATTCTCATAAAGCCTGGAGGAAGCATATGGAACAGTTCCAAAAATGGAAATGTGAGTTTGGAAGTCAACCAGGACACTGTGCAAGACAAAATGTCAGTTTTTACTTGTTCTCTATCAAGAAGAAGAGATTGGATTTATACCCCGCCCTTCATTACCTGAAGAAGTCTCAGAAGTAGCTTACAATCTCTTTCCCCTTCCCCTCCCCATAATAGACACCCTGTGAGGTAGGTGGGGCTGAGATAGCTCTCTCAGAACTGCCCTTGAGCAAAACAGCTTTGAGAGAACTTGTGGCTGACCCAAGATCATCAGCAAATACACGTGGAGGAGTGGGAAATCAAACCGTTATCCTAGATAACCACCATACCAAACTGTCTCAAGAAGCCCCCACTACAGGTTTTGGAAATTCTGCTGGCCACGTAGGTAATTATACACCACAAAGTAATTATACACAGTAATTATACACTGCAAAGACCAAAATGTTCAAAATTCCATACCACCTACAAGATAGACTAAAATGCCCCCACCCCGTATTCCATAGTACCAAAAAACAACCATTGATTAAACTGTTCTTAGCTATTGCCAGAATCTATCTTACTCAGACACAAACAGAAAGTTTTCCTGCATATGTACAAAGGTCTGGGTGATTTTGATATCTGGCTACATCCTTACACGCCATGGCTACATCCTTACATACCTCATACTTCAGACGATATCTTGATCTTAAGGAATACCTTCTTGGACACTATGATGGGCTGCATTGGGAAGTAATCAAACTGTAAAAGTCATGATGTACATATAGGTGTTCTAAGTATTTGGTTCCTGGGACATTATTCACATGTTTTGATACAACATGGTGGATAACTAAGTGACACTGTGTAAGCAACCATTTATTAACACAGTTTTTTCTTTATTTCATATCTACAAATTTATTTTACATATACAAATAGACTTTGTTCAAATGACTAGTACACCAATTCAATCTGCTTCTAAAATGAAAGAAATTAAACTAAATGCATATACAGAATGGATATGATTTTCCTGCACAATGGATTCAATTTTTGTGTTCTTCACACTAACACAGAAGTGTACACAGGTGTACAGGCTAATTCTGGACAACATGTGCCAACATCAGGAAATCACTGGGCATCCTATTGCTGACCATCACTTGTTTTCAAATCCCAGCTTCATATGTTTTGGACCTGTGGATTGCTGATCACGCAGCTCCTCCAGAGGTTTGAGTAGGATAGCAAAACAGGTATTTAGGAATGCCAAAACTGGAAGAAGAAGAAGATAGAAGATATTGGATTTATATCCCGCCCTTCACTCCAAAGAGCCTCAGAGCGGCTCACAATATCCTTTACCTTCCTCCCCCACAACAGACACCCTGTGAGGTGGGTGGGGCTGGAGAGGGCTGTCACAGCAGTTGCCCTTTCAAGGACAACCTCTGCCAGAGCTATGGCTGACCCAAGGCCATTCCAGCAGGTGCAAGTGGAGGAGTGGGGAATCAAACCCGGTTCTCCCAGATAAGAGTCCGCACACTTAACCACTACACCAAACTGGCTCTCCATGGGAATGTTTCCCATGGTTTGTTTCTTTTGAATAAATAAGATTTATCTGCATTCATTAATGTTTCCCATACCACTAGCTAGCCCCATTAAAGAAATGGTGATTTACTTTGGAATATGCCTTCATAGGATTGCTCCCAATTACTGCTACAAAACACTGAGTTAAAACTGTTGACCCTTTTGACGATAACTTTTTTTTGCTGCTCATGCCATATGGGTAACAGAAACTGTGCATCTGACGCCTTAGAGATAGGGCGATATGGAAGAGATGTGGTAATCTCAGGGTCAAATGAAACATTACTGTTTTTAAAGATCTAGGTTCAGACAGAAGCTGAAGGGAACAGCTTCTTAAAAAAAATAGCTCACATGGGCTCGGAACAGTGCTGTGAGAGGGAGGTGCTTCTGCCTCCCCCACCAAGCTGTTTTCTATTGTGAAAACCATGCAAAATCTATCATTTCTCCAATTTTGCTGCTCCATGTGCACAAATACTCCTCTTTTTTTTTTTTTTTTAAACAGTCCCTGCAAGGATCATGAAAACAGTAACATTTTGTTTGGCTCCCAGAATGTCTTTGTACATTCAGAACACTTGCTTTCCTGCAGAATTGGTTTTTCAATAAGAGGCTGAAAACTTTATTTTTAACTACTGAAGGAAATTTTTCAGTCATTTATTCATGGTGTTACAACAAATCATGCCAACAAAACAAATCATATAATGTGAGTTCTGATAAAGAAAATGAGCCCAATATACCTCCAGGAATGACAAAAGAAAGTACTGTGTTGCACAACCAATGAAATTTGCTGCCATAAGCCCCATTAAATAAAAAGGGACTTACTATTGAATATACCTTCTTAGAATTGCTCCAGATATCTGTCAAATACCAGCTACTGGAGGGCAAATGATAAGGGAGGACTATTGCCATCATCAGTATCCAGGGCCAGATCTAGGGCGGGGGCAGAACCTCAGCCTGACGCAAACCGTATTCATGCCCATCCCTACTTAGATTAGTTTTAAAAGGACTTTGATCAGTAGATCCCTTATGTTTTTTTAATCTTTAAAAATTCTCCATTGTTTTTCTTCATGAGCCCTGATGAGGAGCTGGAAGGGTTAACAGACTGGGAAGAGTTGCCAGCCAGTTCCTCAGCTGAACAAACAGCAGCTGGCCCATCAATCACTCTTCAGTCACCAGTGTCAGCTGTTGACAATCAATCTCCTCCAAGCTTGTCTCCTCCCATCTCAAGAGTTCGAAGCAGGCCCCAGAAAGAACTTTCAGAGTGAAGACATGAGGCACGTCAATGCTTCAGATCTCTCAGTCCTGAGTTCTAGTAGAGTCACTGCCACCCAGGGAGCAGGCTGATTGAGACTCCCATATAGCTCCCATCCAGGACCTGGTAACCTTGTGGAAGCAACAAGTCTATTCTCTGGCTTGCATTCACGTTTCTTCCTGATCCTGACCTGCTTGATTTCCTTGGCACCCTGACCTTTTGGCTTTTGGATCTTGACTTCTGATTCCGGTTTGTGATTCTGCATTGGTGACTTGGCTCCTGCTTGATATCCAGGACTTTGACCTTGGACTGGCTTTGGACTCCTGCCTGCCTGCACCCTGAGAACATGACACTGTGGTAAGGATGGCAGAATCAAGCAGATACTTGGAGATCCTAAAAACCACAGCTGAGAACTATAGAAGCTGATTTAAAAGATTTCATGTACACCTTGAAGCAAAAGGAGCTGCTGGAATCATAGTGGAAGAAAAGCCAATAGAGAAAGGCAAGGAATTGGACTGCTACATAACCAAGAATGGGATTGTCAAGAACATTATTATGGGGTCATTGGATGACTTTCATGTTTGAAAATTCCTAGACAGCAAAATAAATTAGTATTAAATCACTAGGAGTACTGCAAAACAAGATCACATAACAGTAGGCTTCCCAATTCCCAGCTTTCAGTGGGGGATCCCCTGGTTTTACAGGCTCCCCCCCCCGCCCCCAGTCAGCTGGTCAGTGGGGGGAAGCCCCACCCCCTCAGCTACCATGCAGCTCTAGGTCTTGGGCAGGTTTAGAAACCTGCAAACAGGTCAGTTTCAAAATGTGTGTCTCGGTGCCTTTAAAGTTGTTATTATTTATTTTATCATTAGAGGCCCTGAATACAACGATTAGGGAAAATAAGGATATCAAAGGACTTAAAGAGAAGGGGGAAGAGTACAAAATACAGTTGTATGCAGATGATATCATATTGATTCTGCAAAACCCACTGGAATCGATTGATAATGTGTTAATAGATTTAATGGAATATGGTCAAGTGGCAGGTTTGAGAGTAAATAAATTAAAATCCAAAATGTTAATGAAAAACATGACAGATTTGATGGTGAAACAGTTGGAAGAGAAGGCTGGTTTTCAATCTGAGAAGAAGGTTAAGTATCTGGGGATACACTTGACAAATAAATGTAATACTATTTATGAAAACAATTATTTGAGTTTGCTAAAGGAGATAGATACAAAGTTAAAAAACTGGGGAAACTTGCAGCTATCTTTTATGGACCGGACTGCAGTAGTGAAAATGGTTATTCTCCCCAAAATTATGTTTTTGTTTCAGACTATAAATATAGTGGTAAAAAAAGATTTTTTCGCAAAATTAAATAAAATAATTATGTGTTTAATTGGGCAAGATAGGAAACCCAGGATAAAATGTAAAATTTTATGGGATAAAAAAGAAAATGGTGGATTGGGGTTGCCAGACTGGGAAACATACTATAATGCCAATGCCATGCTTTGGTTAAGTGACTGGGTGAGATTGGAAAATAAAAGAATTTTAGCGATAGAAGGACACAATCTCAAAACAGGTTGGCATGCGAATATGTGGTATATGGACAAAGGACATAAATATTTTAGTAACCATTTAGTACGTCAATCCCTACTGAGCTCATGGGAAAAAGTAAAAAAAAAAGATATATACCAAGACTCCTAGATGGATTTCTTCCAGTGAAACTTCCATACAGCCACAACTATGTACAACGACAATGATAGTAAGATATCAGGATATATTAAATGAGGTTGATACTTTAAAAACGGCGGAGGAATTAGAACATCGAGGTATAAAATGGATTGGTGGTTAACAATGCAGATCAAAGCAAAATATAATAAAGATAAATTAATTGGTTTTAATAAAGGAAATTTTGATTTTGACAAATTGTTAACGACAAAGGAGGATAAGTTAATAAAAAATTATAACTACTTTATGCAATTGAAACTGGAAGATGAGATTGTGAAAGAGGTAATGGTAAAATGGTCACAACATTTTGGAAAAAATATAGACTTAGAACAATGGGCACAAATGTGGCAGATTAATTACAAGATCACAAAAGCAGTAAGTTTTAGAGGAAATTTATTTAAGAGGCAGTTTTAAAAATCAAAAACATAAATTTTTTTTAACTAATTGATCAGAAAATCCTTATTTATGATGATGCTGAATCAGAATAAAAAGAGAACAAGTGGCTAGTAGATAGTGGAGCATTTAGTCACAGCACACACTGCAAAGATTTCTTTGAATGCAATGAAGGTTAGAATGGAGAAATAAACATTGCTAATGGTGAATGCATACAGATTCAAGTATTGGTGCTTTATAATAATAAGTAATAATAATAAATTTTATTTATATCCCGCCTTCCCCGCCAAGGCAGGCTCAGGGCGGCTTACAGGACATGGCAAAAGCCATGTTAAAACAATAAACAAGATAATACGATTCAATACAATTAACAATTAAGTATTTAAATAATCTAAAAACAATCTAAAAATATAATCTTATAGTTCTACTATCTCAGTTATAATAATGATGGCGTGATGTTTATTCCAAGTTCCATCTTAAAAGGCTAGCCGGAAGAGGGCGGTTTTGCATGCCCTACGGAATTGGCTAATATCCCTTAGGGCCCGCACCTCTTCCGGCAGCTGGTTCCAGCATTAGGGTGCCTTTATAGAGAAGGCCTGTTCTCTAGTTGTTTTTAATTTGGCCTCCTTTGGCCCAGGTACTTCCAGAAGGTTTTGTGAACTGGATCGTAGTGCTCTCTGGGGAACATATGGAGAGAGGCGGTCCCTAAGGTAGGCAGGTCCTCGGCCATATAGGGCTTTAAAGGTAATAACCAGCACCTTGTAACGAACTTGGTATACAATTGGCAGCCAATGCAGCTCCCGCAGCCTAGGCTGCACATGTTCCCACCAGGGTAGGCCCAATAGCAGTCTGGCTGCCGCATTCTGCACTAGCTGCAGTTTCCGAGTTCGGCACAGGGGCAGCCCCATTACAGTAGTCTAGCCTCGAGGTGACCGTTGCATGGATCACTGTTGCCAGGTCATTGCGTTCCAGGAAGGGAGCCAACTGCCTCGCCCGCCTAAGATGAACGAAGGCGGATTTGGCAGTGGCTGCTATCTGGGCCTCCATTGTCAAGGAAAACTCCAGTAGCACTCCCAAGCGCCTGACCCTGCGCACTGGTACCAGTGACGCACCGTCAAAAGCTGGAAGGGAGATCCCTCCCTCCGGACCACCGCAGCCTAGGCAAAGGACCTCTGCCTTCGCTGGATTCAATTTCAGCCCACTTGACCTAATCCACAGCTTGCAACGCCCGGTCCAAATTTATAGGGACATCGGCAGTCCAGCCGCCCATCAATAGATAGATAGATAGATAGATAGATAGATAGATAGATAGATAGATAGATAGATAGATATTTTTCTAAATGAAGTTGGAGATGCCTGAATCAAGCTGGGTCCAGACCAGCAGCTTCCGGCACATCAGAAGCATCTCAAATTGGGCCAGTTCAAAATGGAGTGGCTGAATCCCACTCATACTCTCCTACATGGAAGTCACTTCGACAGGGTCAGATGGCTGTTGCACACCATCCCTTTGGTGCAGTCAAGTGCATATGTGCTCATGTGTTCTTGCGCTCATACGCTCTGGGCCATTTTTTTTAAAAAAACGGTTGCCTAGAGTAGCTTGGTGAGTTCACACCACCAATCTGCCTTGCTTGCACACTCTCATGTTCAGACGCCAAGAAAGGTGGATGGCATGTGGCAGAAGAATGTTCAACAACTTCATAAGTGGTAGCTTTTTGAGCTGTCTCAGAGATGCCGGAGGATGGGGTGAGTTGGACAGGAGGCAGATGTACATGTTTGGACTTGATTTTTTAATCTACCTGTGAGCCATCCCTGTGTCACTTTAAACAGCTGGTCTGGACCCAGCCTATGTCAGGTAGACAGGTAGACTAGACAGCTCTGTGACAGCAGATAAATTGCAGATATCTATCTATCTATCTATCTATCTATCTATCTATCTATCTATCTATCTATCTATCTATCTATCTATCTATCTATCTATCTATCATCTATCTATCTATCTATCTATCTATCTATCTATCTATCTATCTATCGCCTGCCTGTTTGCCTGTCTGTCTGTCTGTTTATCATCCTATCTATCCATCTTCCATGGCATCATAAAGGCTAACAGATTTATTGTGGCATCAATGCTACATGGGCTATGTAGGGGCTGGAGAGATAGGCACAAATTAGAAGTCTCAATGTGTGGATGAGATGATGGTGAAGGGAGGAAGGGTTTAAGTTTGTTAGGCACTGGGATGCTTTCTGGAACAAGCGGGAGTTGTACAAAAGAGACAGTCTCCACTTGTCCCCAGATGGAACCAAGCTGCTGCCGCTTAAAATCAAAAAGCTGGCAGAGCAGTTTTTAAACTAAATCTTGGGGGAAAGCTGACAGGACATGACATTTCTCTGGTTTGGGAGGACTCATCTCAAAGAGATGAAGGGTTAGCTGTTACTTTTCTACTGGGTAATGGATCAGAGTTGTCCACTGAGATGGTGACAAACAGTATGGGCTGCCTGCCAAAGCCTCAAGGCAGAAGGAGGAAGGTTGAAGGCATAACTTTCCTGGGAAATTATAGATGTTTGTATACAAATGCTAGAAGTGTTCGAAGTAAAATTGGGGAGTTGGAATTTTTAGTGTTGGGGGAAAACATAGACATTGTGGGAATTTCAGAAACTTGGTGGAATGAGGAGAATCAGTGGGACACGGTGATTCCTGGATATGTTATATTGGTTAGGATAGGGAGGGAAGGGTTGGAGGTGAGGTGGCTCTGTATGTCAGAGAGGGTATACAGTCCAGTAAGACTGAGGTCAAAGAATTAGATATCCTTCTAGAAATGCTTTGGGTCAAAAGGAAATTTAACTGTGGGAGTTTGTTATCGCCCACCAAATCAAAAGATAGAGGACAATTATAATATGATGGAAGGATTAAAGATAGCGGCTAAACGTAAAAACTGTGTCATAAAAGGTGATTTTAACTACCCACAGATTGATTGGGTCAATATGTGTTCAGGTCGAGGGAAAGAGATTGAGTTTCTAGACACTGTGCTATGACTGTGCTATGGAGCAGATGGTCACAGAACCTACCAGGGGTGGGGAGATTCTGGATTTGGTCCTAAGTAATGCCCAAGACTTGGTGAGAGATGTAAAAGTGATCGCACCTCTTGGGAGCAGTGACCATAACGTTATTGATTTCACCTTTTGCATAAATAGGGAGTTGCCCCAAAAGACCAGCACAACCACTTTTAACTTTAAAAGGGGTAAATTCTCTGAGATGAGGAGGCATGTGAAGAGGAAACTGAAAGGAAAGGTAAATACAGTCAAAACCCTTGGGGAAGCATGGAGGCTATTTAAAACTACAATCCTAGAAGCTCAGATAAAATATATAACACAAGTTAGGAAAGACACAAACAGGTATAAGAGAAGGCCTGCATGGTTAACAAACAAAGTAATAGATGCTGTAAAAGGTAAAAAGGACTCCTTTAAGCGGTGGAAAGCCAGTCCAAGTGAGATTAATAAAAGGGAACACAAGCTGTGGCAAATGAAATTCAGGACTGTGATCAGACAGGCAAAAAGGGACTATGAGGAGCACATTGCAAAAAACATAAAGACCAACAATAAAAATTTCTTCAAATATATTAGAAGCAGGAAACCAGCCAAGGAGGCAATGGGGCCCTTGGATGACCAAAGGGTCAAAGTTTTACGGAAGAATGATAGGGAAATGGCTGAGAAGCTGAATGCATTTTTTGCCTCCCTCTTCACTGTGGAAGACGAGAAGTGTTCACCCGCTCCAGAACCACTAATTTTGGAAGGGGTGTTGAAAGACCTGAGTCAGATTGAGGTGACAAGAGAGGAGGTCCTACAACTGATTGACGAATTAAAAACTAAGTCACCAGGTCCAGATGGCATACATCCGAGAGTTTTGAAAGAACTCAAAGTTGAACTTCTAATCTTTCATTGAAATCTGCCTCCGTTCCTGAGGACTGGAAGGTAGCAAATGTCACCCCCATCTTTAAAAAGGTTTCCAGAGGAGATCCGGGAAATAACAGGCCAGTCAGTCTGACTTCAATACTGGAAAAGTTGGTAGAAACCATTATCAAGGACAGAATGAGTAGGCACACTGATGAACACAAGTTTTTGAGGAAGGCTCAGCATGCTTTCTGTAAGGGAAGATCTTGCCTCACTAACCTGTTACAGTTCTTTGAGGGAGTGAACAAGCATGTGGACAAAGGGGACCCAATAGATGTTGTTTACCTTGACTTCCAGAAAGCTTTTGATAAAGTTCCTCGTCAAAGGCTTCTTGGTAAGATCAAGAGTCATGGAGTAAAAGGACAGGTCCTCTTGTGGATCAAAAACTGGCTAATTAATAGGAAGCAGAGAGTGAGTATAAATGGGCAGTCTTCGCAGTGGAGGATGGTAAGCAGTGGAATGCTGCAGGGCTCAGTACTGGGTCCCATGCTCTTTAACTTGTTCATTAATGATTTGGAGTTGAGAGTAAGCAGTGAAGTGGCCAAGTTTGCAGATGACACTAAATTGTTCAGGGTGGTGAGAACCAGAGAGGATTGTGAGGAACTCCAAAGGGATCTGTTGAGGCTGGGTGAGTGGGCGTCAATGTGGCAGATGAGGTTCAATATGGCCAAGTGCAAAGTAATGCACATTGGAGCCAAGAATCCCAGCTGCAAATACAAGTTGATGGGGTGTGAACTGGCAGAGACTGACCAAGAGAGAGATCTTGAGGTCGTGGTAGATAACTCACTGAAAATGTCAAGACAGTGTGCGATTGCAATAAAAAAGGCTAGCGCCACGCTGGGAATTATTAGGAAGAGAATTGAAAACAAATCAGCCAGTATCATAATGCCCCTGTATAAATCGATGGTGCGGTCTCATTTTGAGTAGTGTGTGGAATTTTGGTCACCGCACCTCAAAAAGGATATTATAATATTGGAAAAAGTCCAGAAAAGGGCAACTAGAATGATTAAAGGTTTGGAACACTTTCCCTATGAAGAAAGGTTAAAATGCTTGGGGCTCTTTAGCTTGGAGAAACGTCGACTGCGGGGTGACATGATAAAGGTTTACAAGATTATGCATGGGATGGAGAAAGTAGAGAAAGAGGTACTTTTCTCCCTTTCTCACAATATAAGAACTTGTGGGCATTCAATGAAATTGCTGATCAGTCAGGTTAAAACAAATAAAAGGAAGTACTTCTTCACCCAAAGGGTGATTAACATGTGGAATTCACTGCAACAGGAGGTGGTGACGGCTGCAAGCATAGACAGCTTCAATAATAATCCAGCATCTCTGAGACAGCTCAAAAAGCTACCACTTATGAAGTTGTCGAACATTCTTCTGCCACATGCCATCCACCTTTCCTGAACATGAGAGTGTGCAAGCAAGGCAGAATGGTGGTGTGAACTCACCAAGCTACTCTAGGCAATTTATTTATTAAAATTTATTATTATTAATAGGGGATTGGATAAAAATATGGAGCAGAGGTCCATCAGTGGCTATTAGCCACAGTGTGTGTGTGTGTGTATTTTGGGCCACTGTGTGATACAGAGTGTTGGACTGGATGGGCCATTGGCCTGATCCAACATGGCTTCTCTTATGTTCTTATGTTCTGTTCTAGTGCCTGAAGTTTGTGCATGACTGGAAGCAAAAACCAAATGACTCTTGGCCTGAGAGTTCTTGTTCTCTTCTGCAGGAAGAGAAAGAGAGAGATCTGATCTGCATTTAGAAGCTTTCATGTGAATATGTGATTCTGTCCTATACTAAATCAGGCCATAGGTCCATCAAAGAAATTGTTGTCTATTCAGACTGGTAGCAGCTCTCCAGGGTCTCAGACCTTACTTAACTTAATTTTTGGTTGTTAATTATTCATGGTCCTCATTTGGGAAGAAAACAGGATATAAATGAATGAGGGAGAAATGGGTGAAAACTGACCCGCTTCTCCTCCTGGATAAAGTAACTTTCTATTTAGTGCTTGATTAGATCCAACCCCTTATATTTACATTTAAATTTGTGGTAAAACTTTCCATTTGAATTCAGACACAGAAAATCTTAAACTTGCAATTTGGAGTCACTTTGTACAGTTAATTTTGTTTACGGAAGTCAGTACATTTTATTTGTAGGATATTTCAAGGTGTATTTATTTTCCCCCCACATGTAACAATTATATGCAGGTTATTCCACAAGTTCCTCACTTATCCTTTAAAACTTGTTGTCATTGATAAATTGAGTTGGATCCAAAACAAAAGGCATCTTTAACTTGCAGGTGGCCTTCTTAGTGCTTCATGGTGAGAGTATTGTGTATGTGACTAGTGAAGAGAGTTCTAAAGATGTTCTTAGGTTGTGCAAAAGCTTGCATAGCCTTGTGTGCAAGCAAGAGAACAATCACTGTAATGATTTATTGTAACAATGCACAAACTCTTGTGCAAATGTTTGAGAAGCTACTACTGGTTATTTTCCTGAAGCTCTTGGTTCTTTGGAACCAGTCCACTAGGTTTGATAATATTATTTTTCCATCAGAGAGGGGGGATAATTTTTCATACTGTCTTTTCATTAATGCTAAAATAATTGTCACAGTATGTAATGGGACATCTTGAAGCATTTGTATCCTTTTCAGCATACAAAATCAACAGCATACAAAATGTGACTGGGCAAAAATGTAATATTTTCAAAAACAACTATCAGAAGACATGAAAACTGATATAAGATTTATCCAGATTGGGCTGGGTAGAATTTTAGCAATCAAAATGAATATACTGTCAAAATTAAACTTTGTATTCATAATGCTACCTATACACATAGAAGAAATAATATTGACAGAGTGGCAAAGACAGATGAATAAATTCATTTGGAATGGCAAGAAACCAAGAATAAGTTTTAAAATACTCCAAGATGAGAAAAAGAGAGGAGGGTTAGCAGTTCCAAATATAAAATTAAATTATTAAGCAGCATGTCTAGTACGGATTGTGGATTGGATTAAAAATCCAAGACAAAGAATAGAAAAACTTGAATCAGCAGAGTTAGATTAAAATTTACATAATTATTTATGGATAATGAAATCAACCAAAATGAACATAAGAAAAAAGTAATTTAATTAGAGATGGATTTTTGAGAATCTGGTTTAAACATTGGAACTTATTGAGTACTCCAAATTCTCCAATTTCCTTTTGTACCCGTATATGCTCATTGATTCACAAATCTTGAGCAGTAGAAGATATTTGTTCCTTATTTTTCTAGATGCAAGGGCTAAAAGGACTGAGACAAATTTAGCAATTGCTATAGTGTTCTTAGGATCCTTATCACTAAGCAAGAGAGCATATTGTCCAGTTATGTCCTCAACAGAAGCTCATTACAATAAAAATATGAGAAATAAAAGTGGTACCTTATTGTACAGTAATAACAATAATAATAATAATAATAATAATAATAATAATAATAATAATAATAATAATAATAATAATAATAATAATAATTTTTATTTATATCCCGCCCTCCCCGCCGAAGCAGGCTCAGGGCGGTAAATCCTCAAGGGAAACTGGCAAGATATTAGAGATGAAGGAATCAAAAATTAATGGTTATTATATCACCAACTAATTTCAAGACTAAATAGGGTTGCCAATCCTCAGTTGGGGGCAGGGGATCCCCTAGTTTGGAGGGGCCCCCCTCTGCTTCAGGGTCATCAGAAAGGCAGCGGGGGGGAGGGTACTCCATTATTCCCTATGGAGACTGATTCCCATGGGGAACCATGGGGTCCAATTCTATGAGCCCCAAAAGAAGATGCCCCTATCCATTATTTTCCAACAGACACAATGGTGTTTAAAAGGTGTGTGGTCCCTTTAAATGTGATCGCCAGAACTCTCTTTGGAGTGCAATTATGCTTGTCACAACCTTGCTCCAGGCTCTACCCCCAAAGCCTCCTGGCTTGACTCCCAAAGTCCCCAGATATTTCTTGAATTGGACCTGGCAACCCTAAGACTAAAGAAGATCATTTAACACAGAAGGAGGAGCTCTAAGAGAGATGACTGAGTTCAAACAGCTGATTACAAAACAAAAAGCTCACTTATTACAATGGATATACAAGCTATTACTTAATTAGAAACAGACGTGAAAAAAATGTATGATTAAATGGATGCAGAATTTTAGAGAGCAAATACTTATGCATCGATGGGAACAATTATGGGGAAAAGAAATTAAGATAGAGCAAACTGGTATTAATTGTTTTTTAAGATGATATATTACAAAAGGAAATGCCGGAAATGTCACAATATAGATGGAAGTTTTTACCATATGTGGTAGACTTGTATAAAAGCAAAAAGATATTGGAAGGAAATACATGGAAAAATGCAGAATATATCACAATTCAAATTCCCCATGGAAACCAAGAATATGTTACTAGGAATGTTGCCTAATAAATTACCAAAAGTTTTGGAAGATATATTTGTACAGCAGCTAGAATAATTTATGTAGCAAAATGTCCAAGCTTCTTCCAAGCATAGAAGAATGGGAAAATAAACTTGCTGATTATGCAGTAATGGCAAAATTAACAGCTTGACTGAGAAATAGATCAATTTTAAAATTTACAAAGAGCTGGAATGTCTATTATGTAAGTCGGAGTCAGAATGAGAAAAAGTTCAAAACCCAAATAAGAAACAATTTAAAAATGTATCTAAATATATGGCAATGCATACAAAGATATAATGTAGAAGCAGAATGAGAATAAGCTCTGAATATGAAAGCATAAGGAACTGATTTTTGACCAAAAATGCCTCCCATTTATATATTCTTCACTGTGAGATATATTCTTTACTGTGAGATAAATAATAGATTTTCCTTTAAATTTTGATATATTGAAGGCAATAATCAATAAGTAGAATATTTAAGAGAATACATAGCAATGATGAAACTAATGATGTAGTTGTAAAATAGATTAGTTATGAAATCTGGAATTCAAAGTGCTTGAAATGTCTCAACAGTTATAAGGAAGGGGAGTTGGGGAAAATATTTTCTGTTTTATATACTTCATAACGTATCCATTTGTATTCCATATGTTGCTATATACCTTTCTTTCCCTTTGTTTCCCTTGTATAAAAAAGTTATTATATAATTATCTTGTTTTCTAAAATAAAAATTATACCCCATTACAGGGCTTTTTTGGTAGAAAAAGCCCAGCAGGAACTCATTTGCATATTAGGTCACACCCCTTGATGTCACCATTGTTTAACATAGGGCTTTTGTAGAAAAAGCCCAGCAGGAATTCATTAGCATATTAGGCCACACCCCCTGACACAAAGCCAGCTGGAACTGTGTTCCTGTGCATTCCTGCTCAAAAAAGGCCCTGCCCGATTAAACCCTCCCCCTCCCCCATTAAACTAACTGATATTGTTATCGTCCAGGTTGGTTAGCTTGCTAACATAATTTTTCCTGTATTTCTGAAACTTTCTCTTTGCAGCAAGGGAGATAAGGAACGGCTCTGAAACTAGGGGGAAATTTAAAATAAGAGTAGCAAATAAGATTTAATTGTTCTAAACTTTGAAAAGCCCTCTTAAGGCCGATCTATATGCAGTGCTAAATCAATTATTGGTTCTTTGTTGTTGTTTTTTTTGTTAGTTTTACAAGTATGAACAAGAGGTTTTGATCTGAATTTGGATTATGGTATGGGGTGGGCGAGAATTAGCTGTTTCCTGTGCACCTTTCTCCTGGCCGAGAGCTGATATTTGCCTCATTTGGGGAAACATACAGGTTGCTTTATGGTGTCCATATTTATTACCCAGCGAGGCAAAAGGTCAGTTTCAATTGGAGGTTTGATACTAGAAAATGGCACACTCTAAGGCAGAGGGAAGAGAATTAAACCTTCTTCTTCTGTGGCACAGTCCCACTGTGAATTGGGGCCTTTTGTAGCTGCAATTTAGACCCTCTCCCCCCAAACAACAACAGATGTGCTTGAGATATGATCACAGATCTTTCAGAGTCTCAGTTGAATCAGCTAAGCGTTATTTGCAGAGAAAGCTATTTTAAATTGCGACCGTTTTGTGAACTAACTGTGCGCATATTTATCAGAACAGTCTCTATTTTCTGTTACTTTCCTTTCCTGTCTTATTTTGCCTGTGAGGGAAATTTTAGAGGTACTTTTCTAAAAATATTATCACTGTGTGCGTACATGCCATTTGATTTTCCTTGCTCTTTTATTAAATGCTTGGGTAGACAGTAAATGTTACTTGAATGCAGTGTTCCCTCTAAGCTGAGTTAGTGTGAGCGAGTTCACAGTTTTTTTAACCTTCAGCTCATACATTTTTGTTTTAGCTCAGGAAGGATGGCCCCAGAGCAAACTAATTAATGCAGTAGCTCACTACTTTAATATAAGTAGCTCATAAAGTAGAATTCTTGCTCACAAGACTTCATAGCTTAGAGGGAGCATTGCTTGAATGTGATTGAATTGCAGGCATTTTATATTAAGTGCCGATAGGTAGCCATGTCAGTTTTCTTTCTTTTTTTTGCCATCAAGTCGTAATTGACTTATGGTGACCCAGTACGGCTTTCAAGAGACATTCAGAGATGGTTTGCCATTGCTTGCTTCTGTATAGCAAGCCTGGACATCCTTAGTGGTCTCCCATCAAAGTACTAAACTGGGCTTAACCTACTTAATTTCTGAGATCTGACAAGACTGAGCTTGCCTAGGCTATCTAGGTCAGGGAGTGTTTATCTACAGCAGCAGAATAAAACAGGAGTTCAGTGGCGCTCTAAAGACTAACAAAATTTATTCCAGCACAGACTTTCATAAGCCAGAGCTCACTTCACAAAAACTTATACTAAATTAATTATATTTTCATCTAAGGTTGTTCTGGACTATTTTATTACAATAAGTGCAAATATTCTATTTAAATTTCTGAATTTTTGGAAAACAAAACCACTATTGTCTATTAACTAAGATATCCCACTCCAGAAACCAACAGTGTAATTGTAGCCTACTACCATAGCTGTTATGTAACAGTGAAAGTGAGGAAGCTCAGGGTAGGCAATGATCCTTGATATGAGAACAAAGAGGTGTCGTAAGGACACTACTGTGGATGTATTCCATTCCTTATTTTCATCTGTGAAATACCGGAACATATGCTATTTCTCATTGTATTAACAACCATGAAGCCAAAACATCAAAACAAAATTGCTCTTAGTGAAACAATTATCTTATTTTCCAATGCTGCCTCATGGATATAAAAATTCCTACCATACATTTTTAAACATCAGGAAAAATAAAATGTATCTTTAGTAAACATTTGCTGATTTTAACATGTGTAGAAGTGCATCAAGAGCGTCAGCAAAGGCAAATGAATAAGAATTATAAATAGATTTTTTCTATAGTAAAGGAAATCTATTTATAATTCTTATTCATTTGCCTTTGCTGACGCTCTTGATGCACTTCTACACATGTTAAAATCAGCAAATGTTTACTAAAGATACATTTTATTTTTCCTGATGTTTAAAAATGTATGGTAGGAATTTTTATATCCATGAAGCAGCATTGGAAAATAAATATATTCATGGAATAATAAAACAGCTACATAAAAATAGGGAAAATACTGAATTCCTTTAATCAGAAATCAACATTTGGAATATTAATATAAAACAAAAATTATTTTATAAGAATATTGAAGAACTGTAAATTCACACCATTTGGAATTTGTCAGCATTCATTACTGTTGCAGTAAGCTATATAAAACATGTATCAGAATTTAAAATAACTTTAAAGCAAGTATAATCTCTTCATGTTTTAATAGTTAATATGAGAACAAAAGAACAATAGAAAGGGAATTAAAATTCTTAATGTTGCCATAAGATAATGGTCCAGAAAAAAAAAATAAAACAATGCTAAAATGTATATATTAAAACTCGGCAAAAAATGATGTACCAAGCTAAAAATGCAGAAACTGAAACTATATTAAACTAGTACACATTTTTTTAAATCAAAGAAAAGATATTGGCAATGAAAATGTCTTTTTAGAGAAATTAAGAGAAATGATGAAATTGTCAACTACTAAAATAAAAATGATTAGAACAAAAAAAAGAATATATGTTTGAAATGCAAAAAAGATAGAATGAAATATCTGAGTACTGAAGGAACTTTGAATCTCACCTTTGTGAGTTCAGAAATTAAACCCAACATTTTTGGGGTTTGATAGAGAAGGAAAACTTCAGCATTTTGTGGGGTTCTTGTTTTTGCATAAAACACAAATTTATGCGTAAAATCCATAAGGATGTAAGAGTATGGAAAAGCAATGACTGATAGAGAACTGGTTAATATCATCCTACCTAAGTGTCAATGTGCTCAGCTTTCCGTTCTCTCTTCTGTTCCTTTTGGTCTGTAGAGAACATTGACAATGCTCCTGGAGTTCTTGCTCCCCACCCTTGGGACTGTGCAAAGCCTGCCTCTCAGCACTGTAAAGAAAGCCATCCAGAATCTGTTTCAGCCAGCTATGTGCATATACCTGGAATGGTCAGTTTTCTTCCCCAGCTCTTTGATGTTCTGGTTTTGGTCAGGTCTTTCTTTTTAACACTTTGCTCTATTTCTTAAAGCAATTACAATTGGGGGGAGGGTGGGGGGACAGGAAAATACTGTCCTGGAGGTTGATCTTGTGTCATTTTAATCATGGAAAAATTCCACTGACTTCAATTGCAATACCACCAGATGCTAGCCAGACAAGAATAATTACTACAAAAACAATTGAAAAGGTTTGTTGGTAAAATGTCAAGCTCTGAAGTCCTTGTTTAAGGACCAGTCCAGGAAACCACTGTAGGCTTTAAATAGTCCCAGTGAATGCAAAACAATTATTTATAATCAGAGTAATTTTCTAATCCCTGCTGCATGACTTTGAT
This sequence comes from Heteronotia binoei, assembly GCF_032191835.1. Classification (NCBI taxonomy): domain Eukaryota; kingdom Metazoa; phylum Chordata; class Lepidosauria; order Squamata; family Gekkonidae; genus Heteronotia; species Heteronotia binoei. The sequence goes on from NC_083224.1 coordinate 52,804,815, forward strand.
TGTGAGAAATTAAACTAACGAGTCTGAAATGGCAAAAGTCATGACACCTATAAAAAAACTTATTTTTAGGGCTTTCTATAAAACGCAGACACATAGAAATTGATTGTTCCCAATGTTGACAAAACATTGAATTTTATGAGGTATGATTTAGTAGTTGATTAATTGTCTGTTGTGCAATTATATGCATTACACTTTTTCATCTCCTTTTTATAATTTCCAGACTCCGCTTGTAAATTTCACAAATTCTTAACTACTGTGTATATTTATAGCCACATCATGTTACTAGAAGTAAGTATCCCACGAAAGATTTAAGGGTATTTAACATTTTAGAAGATCAGGCAGTGCTTTCTACTTCCTCTCACTACAGCCCTCTGAAATGTTGTTTCTGGGGAATTCAGCAGACCATCAGGAACAGCTCAGGAGATAAACTGAGGATTTTCACAGACTGGCAGAAATAATTGTTCCATCTTCCAAAAACTGAAGTGCTTTAGAACTGTATGACTGTTTTATGTGCTTATTGACTTAGGAAAACATGGCTGAATGATGCCTGATGCTGCTGCATACATAATTGGAAAAAACCCACTAGAACAGTGACTTGGAGCAGAGAAATGGCCACTGGGAAGCAGGCTCCCTGCCCCAATTATTTCTTTGTGGTCACTTGTTACAGCTCCCAAAGCAGCCTGGGAAACCAAAAGAGGACTGTTGGGCAGCAGTTTCATGTAATGTGTTGCTTTGCCCTATATCAATGTGGTGATCATGTTCACTCATTCCTTATATTTAAATACTTATTTTCATCATAAAATGTGGTTACTCAGAAGTGACGTCCATAATTTTGAAACCTGCCTCTGAATAGAAAAGAAGGGACAGGACCGGATCTACATGTTTTTTGAGGTGGGGGGCAAAATTAAAAAATGGTGCCCCCTTATGGGCCATTCTATCTCAAGGTCCCATAGAATACAAATGGACTCCATACCCAATTTGGTGCCCTCCCTCCGTCAGCACCTGGGGCAAGCACCCCCCTCTGTCCACCCCCCCCCCCCCCAGATTCGGCCCTGAGAAGGGAAAATGGTCACACTGACTGCAGACATAGTTGCAGCTCCCAATTTTACTCTCAAGACTGTGGCTTAGATCCTACCTGCTTTCCACTGAGTCTTGCTCAAATTGACCCATCTCACCATCACCACCATTCCATGCTGCTTTATCTGCATGTCCAACGATCACCAATTCATCATTTTCAGTGGTTTTGTCCTCTTTCAACAGCTGAAAAGCTAGTAGTTTCTGACTTTGGGTTTCTTTTCTTCTACACATTTCTTTCTACTCCCCCCCCCTCGAACTTTTTTTCTGAAAGAAAAAAAACCCTATGAAAATCTAAAGTTGGTGTCCAGTACTTTAAATCAGGGATCTCCAATGTCTGGTCCAGAGGACTTTCAAGTGGCCACTGGGTTTGGCCCATTTTTTTTGGAAGAACCTGCTGCTACTGTGTACCATAGAAAGAAGGGATGTCATGTCTCCTGTATCTTGTTGCACCCTTGGGGGAGTGGGAGCAGAAGGCAAGACAAGGTCATTTAGCAGTAATGAGGATTCATCCATGGTAGCATATACCTCCTGCCTTGTGTTTCCTAGCCCTGGTTCTTTTGGTCTATTGCCTACAGTTCAGAATTTGACATTAGTGAGGTCATATCCCTGACTCTGACTAACCATAACTCTGATGTCATATGACTTTGTATCACTTGACTGCGCTGCATGATTGAAGCTGAATACAGAAAATTTTAAAAGTCTTTGTGCAGCAGACCCTTCTCCATGCCATATCACAAAGTTCAAAAATTCCACTAGGCATTCTTAAGCTGTACCTCAAGTAACTTGTTGAATTCTAACTAATGTCTTGCTTCAAGTCTCTTGATATTCAGAACACTGAGGAAGACAAACCTTATCATTCCCTATATATTCTCATCCCATGTTATGGTGTCTTTTCTTCCCCAAATGATATTCTGGACAGATGCCACCAAGCCCAAGTATACAGTCATGAAGAACTCTGCAGAAAGAATGTCTTGGAAGTCTTGCTTTATGTACCCTCTCATAAGGAGTAATGGATTCTGTATCAAAACCAGGGGTGAGAAGGAAGATGAGGAAAAGCTTAGAGGTTTTTCTGTTAGTGCCCTAATCGAGCCTGCTTGTTTCTCCTCTGATATACAACTCATAGTTTGGGACATGTAAAACAGTCATGGGTATGTTAAATGATTGTGGAAGAAGCCTGAAGCCTGACAATAAGTGCAATAGTGCACACCTAAGAGAAGAGTGACATACTTTGGTCACCAAATGAGAAGGGAGCACTCACTGGAGAAGACCCTGATGCTGGGAAAGACAGAAGGCAAAAGAAAAAGGGGATGGCAAAAGATGAGATGGCTGGACAGCATTACTGATGTAACTAACATGAATTTGAATGGACTTTGGAGGATGGTGGAAGGCAGGAGGGCCTGGCGTGACTTGGTCCATGGGGTCACAAAGAGTTGGACTCGACTGTGTGACTGAACAACAGCAACAATATTGGAAAGTGGTTTTACAAGATGCAAAACGATTGCCCACAAAGGCTAGTTCCAAACATCCTCCCCTTTCTAGCACAGAGTCTGGTTTTCCACAAAATGCTGATACCAGAGGACACAAAACCCTGAAGAATAACATGAGGGAAATCTAGAGTAAGAAGGGGGAAATAAGTAGTAACTGCCAATTTAGTCTGGATCCAACCCAGGATAGGGCATGGACATGGGCTGCTTTGGGCTGAAAGAAAATTAAATTCCTAAGTACTATTCTTAAAAAACAACAACAGCCCTTGTGAACATAAATATGATTTATGGTTGGCTGCTCCTAGCATTTTAAAAAATGCTAACTGAAGCCCTGTGAAAATCCATTTTAGATCAAGACTATGGAAAGAGTGGGAGGGGGAGAGTTAGCTCTTCTCCCACCCAGTTCCACTGAAACTGAACCCCCCTCCCCAATACTATTATTAGAGCTCAAAGCAGGAAAGGGGCCATTAACTGAAACCTAGCTTGAAGGAGAAAAATGCTATACTCTTCTTCTGAACATGATTGTATTTTTACCAATAGTAAAGCGGTTGGATCCAGACTAAATTCACAATTTCCACTGGTTCTCCCTTCCTACTATAAACTCCTTCCTCTTGTCATTTCTCAGAGTTCCTTAACCTCCTGGAGCAGCAATGGGAAGGAGGTGATAGAAAAATTCTCTTCTGCTGATGGAAAATGTAGCTTTGGTAGTAGCTTTGGATACTAATGATACATTTGAATTTTTCCTTAGGATTTGATACCTGGAGTGGGGTGTTTTCTTTCCAGTTGCCATCTCATATTACTATTAAGCAGAGATCGTGGTCAACCATGAGCAAAGTATCATCAGTGACCTGGGGAAAGGGGGTATGTAAATTTCTCATGGGTATCTCTATACAAAATAGGAAACATGGTGTTAAGGCAATAGGTCCACTGTGAGTCATGGAGCCTTGGAAAGTGCCCAACATTCCTACCCTCTGAGAACTAGCCATGCCATTTAAGAAACTGACCTTATAGTATCCTGAATGTTATTGCACCATAGATTTTCCAACTGTTTATCTCTCCGGTCAAGATTCCTCACGATCCTCCTAATGTATAGCTTCTATAATAAAGAATGAGTTGTAGCAGGGCCCCCCAACATTACTGAGTCTGCAGGAACCTTTGGAATTTTGACACAGGGTTGGGATGCAACCTCAAAATGGCTGCCGACTGGAGGCAGGGCTAACCTTAAAATGTCAGGGAGTGAGGCAATAAAAAAAATCTAATAGTAACTCTACAAAATTTCAAGAAAAAGCTCCGATTAACAGGATGCCATTTAAATTAACATGTTGCTTATAAATAATTTCTTCCATACATATGGCTTCCTTTCAGTCACACAGTGAAGATTCTTGTGCTGTGGTAGCAGCTGCTATTAAAGAAGTTTTTTTAAAAAAAATTGTACAGCCAATCAGATCTTCAGTGTGCAACCATGTGCTCTGCTTGGCAAAAGCCCCACTGGACTCACCCACTTTTGAAAAACCCTTGGTGAGTGCCAGAAAATATGCTGGTGGCACCATGGTGTCCATATTGTGGCCAAGTGCAAAGTAATGCACATTGGGGCAAAAAAACCTAGCTATAAATACAAGTTGATGGGGTGTGAACTGGCAGAGACTGACCAAGAGAGAGATCTTGGGGTCGTAGTAGATAACTCACTGAAAATGTCAAGAGAGTGTGCGATTGCAATAAAACATCATGCTGGGAATTATTAGGAAGGGAACTGAAAACAAATCAGCCAGTATCATAATGCCCCTGTATAATTCGATGATGCGGCCTCATTTGGAGTACTGTGTACAATTCTGGTCACCGCACTTCAAAAAAGATATTATAGCATTGGGGAAAAGGCAACTAGAATGATTAAAGGGTTGCAACCCTATAAAGAAAGGTTAAAATGCTTGGGGCTCTTTCGCTTGGAGAAACATTGACTGCAGGGTGACATGATAGAGGTCTACAAGATTATGCATGGGATAGAGAAGGCAGAGAAAGCAGTACTTTTCTCCCTTCTCACAATACAAAAACTTGTGGGCATTCAATGAAATTGCTGAATAGTAGGGTTAGAACTGATAAAAGGAAGTACTTCTTCACCCAAAGGGTGATTAACATGTGGAATTCACTGCCCCAGGAGGTAGTGGCGGCTACAAGCATAGACAGCTTCAAGAGGGGAATGGATAAGTATATGGAGCAGACATCTATCAGTGGTTATTAGCCACAGCTTATTGTTGGAACTCTCTGTCTGGGGCAGTGATGCTCTGTATTCTTGTGCTTGGGGGGTGTGCGTGTGCACAGTGGAAGGGCTTTTAGCTCAACTGGTGGACCTCTTGATGGCACTTGGGTATTTTTGGCCACTGTGTGACACAGAGTGTTGGACTGGATGGGCCACTGGCCTGATCCAACATGGCTTCTCTTATGCTCTTATGCACCCCTGTGTTATACTTTTCCTAAGATGCTTCTGAACTATTGCTCCACTGTTGGTGGGCAGGGGTTCCTGGGTAGCAGAGGAGCTGGCAAGATTGTTGACAGATCAGTGCCCAGAAAGGGATGCCAGCAGCAGACAATTTGAGGACAGGGCATGTGAATGCTGTTCCTGTATGTCTCAATCCCGCTACCTGCTGCTTGCACACTGGAGGCAGTTTTTCCCAACCCTGTGTAAAAGCTGTCAGGTCTGACTTGCAGAGCTGGCTTACCAACACTGCAAGGACCAGTCAGCTTGGCATGTTCCTAGGCATTTGATCTTCCCACTCTGCCTCTGTTCTAGGTGATTCATAATTGCAGCAAGATTGCACTTTTAAAAGAGGTTTTATTTATAGAGAGGTTTTATTAAGACTCTTCTGGGATATCCTCTTTGTGAACCCATTTGTGTTTAAACAGGGCATCTCACTCATAATACAAAATATGCTGAATTCATAACCTGCTTGACTCATCTCCCAAAGCAGAACTGGATTGTTTCCCATCATGTGCAATAACTACCGTGGACTTGCGCCTGTGACCCATTCACCTTTACAGATAGATTTTTATTATGCTAAAAGTTATTTGTTGAATAGCTCACAGACTCATTGCACAAGTTTGCAGACTACTTTGACTCTCTACCTTCCTGAGATCACTATTCAGAATATCAAGAAACTTTGAAAGAAAAAGGGGTGTTTTTTTGTATTGTAGCTTTCAAGATACAGTTTGAAAACAGTTATAAATAATTCAGGATTAGCAAAGATTGCTTATTTGTTTAAATGAGTAACTCGACATAAAGTATCGAGAAACATGCCTTGGTTTAGTGAGTGAAATCCATACATTGGGTCTCCTGGTAGACAGGTAACTATGAAACAAAGAACAACAAATTAGTTCTGCACCGCTTAACCAGGCTTTGTGCTTGTTTTTCTTCAACAGCCCATAATGTGGAATTGCAAACTGCTTTTGAAACTGAGAAAACTTTCAAAAGTAGATTGCAATATGGAACTGAGTTCTGCTATTGTAAGATTCAAACAAAATAATCCATTGAGCAAGTCTAAACTCTTTGGTATGCATAAGGCAGCTGTTTGGAGCTTGGTCTCTGTGTACAATATGGTGCCATGCACATTGATTTGTTACCAGCATTAGTCCCCTGGACTTGCACACTTATTCCAGTTGTTGGAATTGGACTTTTTGCACAATGCCCACAACAGGTGATACTGTTATTTTTTTACAGTAATGATAATCTTTTTTTTTTCTCCTTGAATCTGGAGAAGTGAGCTCTGACTCATGAAAGCTTATGCTGAAATACATTTTACTGGACTTTAATAAAGTGGCACTGGGCTCCTGTTTTGTTCACCACAGTGCCATACTGACCATCTGTTTGGTGGATATGCCACAGCTGGTTCTTACATGGATCGATATCTTTGTATATGAACCAGCACTGACTCCTATCACCTTATAAATAAAAAAATCAGTGTATGCATTCTGAGAAAAAAAAAAGAAAAAAATCTGTTTATCGTTGGAGGTTTAGGGAAAAGTGAACTTTATGATTACTGGTTTATTGCAGCACAGTCAGCCAGTGGGGTGAATGGATACATAGGGGACACTGTCAGGCATAACACTGATACCACATCTCTCTAGGAATCACTGGCAACATTGTTTTTAAAGAATAAATAATTTATTAATAACACAATGACAACACATCAACGTAACATCAACACATCAACGTAACATCAACACATCAACGTAACATCAACACATCAACGTAACATCAACAATGACAGAATAAAATTACTACAGAATCAAAATGATCATTATTATCTTATATAAATCTAAATTATTACATTAATGAGATAAATTTAAAATAGCGATAATTACTAAAAGAATACAAGGAATCTACATTATTTAACTTTCCCCCCCAAAACAGGTACCACTTACTCAGGAAGTTTGACTCAGACATAGGATATTCATTTGACCTCTTAACACCTGCTATTTTATCCAAAATTATATAGTCCCACAAACACATATACCATTCCTTTACATCAGGTAATTTGGAGGCCTTCCAATGAGAAACAATTACTTTTTTTGCCTACCAATAATAATGTTTAAATTATTTTTTTAATATTAGGAATGTCTAAATCAGGCCAAACATTCAACAATATTGATCTTGGGGTCTAAGTGGATCATACGCTGAACATGAGTCAACAGTGTGATGCGGTGGTTAAAAAGGCAAATGCAATTTTGGGCTGTATTGACAGAAGTATAGTGTCCAGATCAAGTGATATGATAGTATCACTTTACTCTGCTCTGGTAAAACCTCACCTGGAGTATTTTTTCAGTTTTGGGCACCACATTTTAAGAAGGATATAGACAAGCTGGAATGGGTCCAGAAGAGGGCAACGAAGATGGTGAGGGGTCTGGAGACCACGTCCTATGAGGAAATGTTGAAGGAGCTTGGCATGTTTAGCCTGGAGAGGAGGCGGCTGAGAGGTGATATGATCACCATCTTCAAGTACTTGAAGGGCTATCATATAGAGGATGGTGTGGAATTGTTTTCTTTGGCCCTGGAAGGTAAGACCAGAACCAGTGGGTTGAAATTAAATCAAAAGAGTTTCTGGCTCAACATTAGGAAGAACTTCCTGACATAACGAATAATCAGTGGAACAGGCTTCTTCAGGAGGTGATAGGCTCTTCTTCCTTGGAGGTTTTTAAACAGAAGATAGATGGCCATCTGACAGCGATGAAAATCCCGTGAATTTGGGGTAGGTATTTGTGAGTTTTCTGCATTGTGTAGGGGGGTGGACTAGATGACCCCGGAGGTACCTTCCAACTCTATGATTCTATGATTGTATAGTAAAATGAACTATATGTCCCACTATATTCGTTATTTTTGCACAATATCTTTCCAAAACTTAGAAACAATTGGACAAAACCACCAACAATGAGAACTGTATCTCGAATTTATATGTGCTATTTTAGTAGGTGTAGAATACAATCGGGTGGTGAATTTATATGTCTGACACATAGAATTTAAAGGATTCTGTCCCTTCCAGGTTTCCCCAAGAACTGATGTAATCCAACTATGATTTTTAATTTCCCCTTCTTCCTTCCAGTCTCTGGAGTACTGGAAGGCAACAGGAGTCAGGTGAAAAAGATTTCCCTACCTGAGCAGGCAAATAGGAAACCTAGCTCACTGCAATGTACTACTTCCTTTTTGGGAAAAAAAACTTTGGAAAAACTTTGGGGAAAAATACAACCATAACAGCAGTGACTGGCAAACAATACAGTGCATATGGGAGAAGATGAATCAATGCAGTTAGGAAGCTAAGCTGCAGCAAAAACCCATAGCAAAAAAGCCTAATATTACTTCTGGAGAACATAGGGCATCAAAACCAGAGTTGCGAGTTGGTGCGCCGCTATTGTACAGCAAGCGAGATCCTCTGACAAGCGGTTTCTGCTTGCTGTGGAATAGTGGCACACCAACTCACAGCTCCAGGGCAACTTGTGCAAAAATGGAGAGAAGCTCCGGTAGCAATAGGGCTTTCCACCCGGAACAAGCATAGTGTGAAATTGATCCTAAAGAGAGACAGTAACTCCTACCCATTTTGGTAGCCAGTTACTAATGGATTTTATTGTGTCACTTCAAACGTACTCATTTTAGCAACTGGCTTCTAACAGATTTGATCCAGTTAGCAAAGTGTGGTTGAGCCATTCTTGAAGTAAACTGCTTTCTGTTTTCACGACTTCTTTGTGCTTCTGGATCACTTCAGTCTGCTGTTTAAAATGTTTGCAACACGTTTAATAGTGCTGCACATTTTTCCCGCCCTTACCACTCCACAGTCTTTCTAGAACTTTTTTTAAAATTCTAAGTTGAATGCTATAGTACTACACCAATATAGCACTTCAGTGCTACACTGGCACCATTGAGATGCCTTTGCACCATTGAAATACATTGAGAAATAGTATATTGGTGTAGCGCTATGGTGCTGAACTTAGAAATTTTTTAAAGTTTGAGTAAGATCACATAATGAAAAAGTGTGGGGGGAAGCACAGCATTGTTTGTTCAGAAATGGCTCATTAATGGAATAAAATTAACTGCATGAAACCTCTGTTCCTTTATCGCTTTACTCAGATCCAGGACAATAACGGATAACATCCAGTTTAGAATGGTAATGTGAAAGGGGCTAGTCTGACACTAGTTGCCCTCACCAAATGCAAATATTTCCCATTACTGCAATTACATATTTTTGCTGTTCTCTTTTCAATATGTGCTTCTGTTTTACCACCAGATCAATAAAAAGTTGGTCCTTTAGTGAACAGAAATCTGTACACATCAGAATCTATTTTACATTTCAATTTGTGGAGTATGACTAACTTTTTTGAGGGGGTTGTCTTACATTCACATTGCTTTTGAGTAAATATAGTAAGCATTTTCTCAAGGGGAGCTGATTACTGTAGCCTGGAGATCAGTAACACTGCAAGATCTCCAGATCCCGCTTGGAGGTTGACAAAACTATTTTATGACCATTTCTTCTCTCAACAAATGGTACATATTTGAAAAGATACTTTGATATCCTCAAATTCTGTCAGCTCTCTCAATACAGATCCCTTTTCTATTATGCTATCAAAATCTTTTCCTGAAGGTATCAAAGCACTGAAACGATGTTTCTGGCTAGCTCTAAATTACTTCATAAAACACCATTTTACTATTTACCTTAACAATATTTACTGTAACCAGTTCATTCACTGCAACTATATAGTGAGTGCTGGCACTGAAGAGGATTTCAATCATAAATCATATTTCTGATTATACTGAACAGGAGAAAAATGAAAGGAAATGTCTTGAGAGAAACTGCCAGTTCTGACTGCATACTTCCAAACTCTGTGGATTAGCCTGTTGATGATGGATAAATTTGTTGATAACTTGGTGGATACTTTGATTTTTTTCTGATACAATAAATTGCTTTGAGTCTGCATTGAGTGAGAAAAGGGTAAAAGTGTTAAAATAAAAAATAATAGTTATTTTGGTGCTGTTTCTTTAAAAGAATAGTATATTTCCTTTTATGGAGAAAATCCATTTATTGTAATTGAATGTGTATTTAATTCTATTCTTATGCAAAATATAAGTGGTTTTTCCATCATGCTCTTTTAGTTTTTTCAATCCCCTCCCCCGCTTCATCTCATTGCCTCCGATTCTCTTTCTGGACAACATATCTAGTTTCAAGGATTCTTTTATGGGTATGCAAGGTACCTGGAGATCATCTCATTGACATGATACAGCAATTAATGTTCTCAAGCATGTTTTTTATAACCTCTACAGCTAGAGTTGTCAGTGGAGGCCTAAAGATCTCACATGATTCCAATTAATCTCCAAACTACAGAGATCAGTTCCCCTGGAGGAAATGGCAGCTTTGGAGGATGGACTCCGGGTTATTATTGCCTATTAAGGTCTTTGACTTCCCCAGGCTCCACTCCCAAATCTCCTAGACTAGAATAAAAGGGTAAAGGTAGTCCCCTATGCGAGCACCAGTCATTTCCAACTCTGGGGTGATGTCGCATCACGACGTTTCATGGCAGACTTTTTTACAGGGTGGTTTGCCATTGGCTTCCCCAGTCATCTACAGTCCCCCCCAGCAAGCTGGGTACTGATTTTACAGACCTTGGAAGGATGGAAGGCTGAGTCAACCTTGAGCCAGCTACCTGAACCCAGCTTCTGCTGGGATTGAATTCAGGTCGTGAGCAGAGGTTAGGACTACAGTACTGCAGCTTTACCGCTCTGTGCCACGGGGCTGGAGTAACCAGCCCTATTTACAGGAACAACAAAGCCTACCTTCCAACCTTATCCATGTCAATTAAGAAGCAGGACTTTTAGAGCTAGGATGTATCTCCAACACAGTTTAAAGCCCAGCGCTTCACAGCTAACAGGTTCTTTGAATGCCTCAGGAAGTTAGTTCATTTCTATCTGAAGTAAAGACCACTTTTTCTTCAGTGGGTCAGTTCAGACATCATACAAAGTTGCTGTTTAATTCAGCTAACAGACTTCCTGTTATATATCAAACCAGGATATAAAACCATGGTTTAAAACTAGTATTTTAAAAACCATGGTTAGTCTTAACTATGGCTCCATGTAATTCATGAACATGGATATCCTGATTTAATCCTTGCTTGTTCCATGGCATTGTTCCTGCTGCAATGTGGATTGGGAAACCAGCCACAGGACAGGTCTCTGTGGGGCAGGTGGAACAAAGACAAAAAGGATAAACTCATTATCTGTTTAGGCAAATTAGGATTGAACTGCCTGTGAGTGAAATCCTGATTGCACAAGTTATCCATTATTGAAATAAATTATTGGTTTGTGTGACTTCTTAAACCAAGCTATCATATTGAAAGAATTATTTACTACATTTATTGCAGCTCAAAAGTTACCAGAAATATTACATAAAAGCTGTTACATAATATAGTCCATTCAATTAATACAAATACGCTATAGGCTATAGCAGCTGCACAAAATCTGGCCACTTTGTTCATGATCCAAGGGACATTTTCTAAGAGGAGAAAGTCAATGTACAATTCTTCTGATCTACCTGGAAGTTTTTTTTCAAAGAATTGGAGGAATGAAAACATGTCTAACTTCACAATCAAAAGGGTAATATAAAAAGACATGCTCAGCAGTTGCCCAACAGTTTCAACTTCCCTACTAGCCCAAGGATATTATGTGTTTTTGATACATTACACCACAATACCTCCCTTCCAAACATGTAGGGGGTAGGACATTAAATCCGGCCAAAGTAAAAGCTTTACTAAATTTGAGAATCAGTAGATTGGCCGGATAATTAGAAGGTACAAACTTCTTATCCCTAATGAAATTGTTATTTTGTGCCAGAAACATCATTTTTCTTTAATATCTACTGCTTGAAGTTTAAGAGAGACTAGAAGTGGCATAATGATGTGGGAAATCTTTCTACAATAATGCAATGTTGGACAGAATCTGCTGAAGCATGCAGAATACAAGATCTAAAAAAATCTGATGTAGTTAGAAAATAATTCCTGCCCTAGCAGGAATTAAAATTTTGCTCATTAACGACTTTGATTCTGCAAATCTTGTGGGTTCTGAATTACTGCAGCAAGATGTTATACTTACTGTGAGCAACCTACTGAAATCTCAGAGAGGTTTAGAATATGACTTCTTCTGGAATACAAATCCCTCACTAACTATGCCGAAGAGATTGCTTGTATGTGACAGATACAAAAGACATGCAGTTAGTTAAAAGGAGTTGATCAGATATAGTTTTTTCTGAACAGCTTTTTTGCTCTAGCTAGAAAGGTTGCTTCCAGACAGGAATGATTCCCTGTTTTGTGTCTGCAGTGGCAATGGACCCTATGACTGTGATTTTCTCCATGCATTCCCTTTGCGCCTGCCAGTCCCTGCTCTTGTCACCAGTGGGTTTTTTGCAGATTTATAATATTGCTTAAAAGTGGCAAGTAATTTACTGGTAAGTGGACAATGGGGCAAGAAGTGGGGCTATGTGAAAATTCACACCTTTCTGTCCAGGTGGACCCCAAATCTACTTGTAGTGATCTTCTGGAAAAGATCACACCAAAACACATATTGGAAATGGTACAGTGAAGATACAGAAAAACATGGAAGCTGGGCAACTGAACAAAGAGGTATAGAAGCTCAGGGAAAAAAATGGCAGCTTTTTTGGGGGGGGGGGAGGGAGGGGATACACTGAGCAAGAGCTCTGTTTGGAAGCAACCAGAAACAGGGATGAGAAGCAAATGCAGAGAGAACGGTTGCAAAGGTGGCTATTTTTATAAGCAAAATGTTCTTAATTCAGCAATCCCAATCCAGTTACATGGACTCAGCACCAGGGGTGGGACACATTGGCTAGTTAACAAAACTCTAGCTGTAGCTATCAACAGTTTGGTAGGAAGTGGAAAGCAGGGGAGAAGAGGACTAAATCCAGGCAGCATATGCTTCAAGAATAATTGATTATCAACTAAATTAAAATTATGCCAGTTTTAGTCTCACATAGCCATGGCTGTGGCATAAGCCTTGGAAACTGGATATGTTGCACACATTCTCAAATGCAATAGTCTTATTAACTAGGGATATGCATTTGGAAGCCTCCAGTCTATTATGGATATGGAGGGATAAAATGTAATAAATCTGTGGTGAAACTTTACAATTGAAAACCAACCAAGTGTTCTGCATGGACAAAAGGTGCATGAGACAGTGGCTGTAGAAATGAAAGAGATTGGTTGAAATTGAGCAAAAAAGTTGGCTGGATCCAACCCTTCGTTCATTTTTTCAACAGATTATTATCTGTGTTATTTGTTCAAGAGGAATTCTTTCATTACGTTCCTTTAAATATTAATATTTATTTCAGTTGAGTTGAACATTAATTTCATCTTTAAATATTCTCATTTAAATTTCAGCCCTGAGAGAGAGAGAGAGAGAGAGAGAGAGAGAGAGCGAGAGAGAGAGAGAGAGAGAGAGGCTGTTGAAGCTGGAAAAACTACAAAAAGAGCCCAGAAAATTATTCGGTGACATAGAACTAAATAAACAGATACACTTTTGATTCAAATTAGTTCTTTCATTCTTAGTGGTAGCCTGTTCATTTTGTTAGGAAATATAAATGAAAAATATGTCTGTTTTATCTGTTTACTTTTTTAAAAGCTAAAATAGTCTTACTATTATTTGCTTGAAGACAACTGTTGTTTTTTAAATGCTGACTTTTTAAAAAAACATACTTTATTGCATTAACTGCACCATTGGGAGCCCAGGTACATCTTTTTGAAACCAAAGGGAAATTCTTCTATGTAATGTGAACCCAAATGGGTTCATTTTATTTTCATTGATTTTGAACATAGGAAATCTAGTCCTAATTTTAAAAGTAATCATATGAAAAGCAGTACATGAAGTCAGAGATTTGATGATATGATAATAGGAAATTCACTTTTTAAATGAATCCATCATTTATTATTAATCTTTGTTGTTAGTTTATATACATCATGTTTGAGCAGCTTTTTATTCTCACTTTAAATAAAATAAATTAACAACTGAACATGAATTGAAGAGTGGTGGTATTAAAATAAAAAGGGCTGTATTTTCTATTGCAAGGGAAGAATAGCTTTTCAATGTACAAACAGCACAGTTTGACTTCAATCAAAAATCCTTAAACAAAACTGCCACATACCTTGTCGTGTCTGGCTTATGTGGCTTCTAATGATTTGCTCTTCCTTTTTCTTCTTGTAGAGTGGCATATAAGACTCAACCAGGGTATTAAAAATGCTTGCAGTCCAGTTATATGGCCTGTTAGTAACCCATTGGCCAAGGGCAATCTCCGCCCTCCCACCAATACTTGTGCATAAATAGTTGCAGTCCTCACCTCATAGGATTAAAAAAAACTTTGTAACGGTAAACTTCAGAAAGCTTTTGTCTGCATATAACAAGAGAATTCAGAAGGTGTGCAACGGCACCTTGCCTGGAAAGGAAATGGTTTAAGTTAACGTCTCCCTTGTCTCATGAGGGAATGCATCCTGAAGCCCCACTATTGAACATGGAAACATTTTTCTTTGCAATGGACATATATTTTGCCAAAGTTGGGACAGCTTTTAAAAGATTTATACTGCCTCTCTTCTGAACTACAATTCATCTTCAAAATTTTCCTACTTTTAGAGATTACTGGAATAGTTTACAACTTGAATTTGTAGACCATATAGCTCAATTTCACAAATAAGCAAACACTGAAACATCCATGGCAAAGATGTTATGAGTCTGGTTCCAAGATTCATCTCTCTCTCCCTGCCACCGTCTCTTTCTAATGGGGAAAAAAGGTCTGTTTCCTATAATGCATTTCTGTCCTTTCACGTGGATACAGGTGCACATCCAAAGTAGAGAATGTTGTTCCCTACTTACTTTGCTCCTTGTGTCACCCAAGTGGATCTCTATGTGGATAGCAGCACGGCAAAAGTGCTTGTGCTAGTTGTGTTGGAATTTGAGATACAGTAGTCAGGCTGAATAATAACATATTCTGGGACCTTCTCCTTTGGAAGATAACATATACACATAGCTCAAGTACTACTGTGCCTTCGCAATGTCCAGGCATGCTGGGTTGCCTTTACACCAACAGTTTATTAATAGCATATTCTAACAATTTCAGTTGTATGCTGTGTTATGGATTAGAATGCTCTTATTTTCTGTCAGTTGTCATGCATGAAGTTGCTAACTTGTGGATGATGGAAGACACATTCAGTTTTGGCACACCCAGTTCCCATCATCATCATCATTATTTATTACATTTAATGAATCACCCTATCCCAGCCAGCGCCAGGCTCAGGGCGATGTACAACAGTAAAAAGACATATATAAAAAATCAATTACAGTAAAAAATTATAAATCCTGATGGCGTCTTTAAAGTGCTCTTAGTATGTCATAGGTGTGGGGGAATCCCCCCAAGAGGGGGTGGAAAGGAAAAGGTGCCAGCATGGCAACTGTCACTGCCCTTATGCAAAGGCTTGGCGGAACATCTCTGTCTTACAGGCCCTGCGAAACTGTAAAAGATCGCACCAGGCCCTGATGTCTTCTGGCAGAGCATTCCACCAAGTTGGGGCCAGGACTGAAAAAGCCCTGGCCCTTGTTGAGGACAGCCGGACCTCTTTCGGACCGGGGATCACCAGCAGATTTTGACTACAGGAGTGCAAAGCCCTTCCAAGAACATAGTGGAGGAGGCAGTCCCGTAGATACATCAGGCCTTAAAGGTCATAATCAAACATTGAATCTAACCTGGTACTCAACCGGCAACCAGTGTAGCTGGCGCAGCACAGGTAGAATATGTGCCGTTTGTGGTGTTCTTGTCAGGACTCACGCTGCTGCATTCTGAACCCATTAGAGCTTCCGGATCAGACTCAAGGGTAGGCCATCACAGAGCGAGTTACAGTAGTCTAGTCTGGAGGAGACTGTTGCATGGATTACTGTGGCTAGGTCCGAGCGAGACAGGAGAAGAGCTAGCTGCCAAGTTTGAAAAAAGATGAAAAAATGCCACCTTGGTAATATGTGTGACCTGGGCCTCCATTGAAAGCGAGGTGTCCAGTGTCACTCCTAAGCTCTTGATGGTAGGCACTGGTGTTAGTAGTGCCCCATCAAGAGTCGGCAGTCTATGCTCCAACTCCAGCCCCACTCTCCCCAACCATAGAACCTCCGTCTTTGACGGGTTCAGCTTCAACCTGCTCTTCCTTAGCCAGCCCACCATTACATTGCTTTAGATGCATAGAATTTTTTAAAAAGGAAACAAAGCCGAGTCTAACAAGACTTCTGGAGTATAAGCTTTGAGAGTCAAACCACTTAAAAGTTTATACCCCAGAAATCTTATTGGAATCTAAAGTGTCACTGCCAAGCTTCTGGGTGGGGTGGGTGTTCTTCCACTCTGACCTGCAGTGGGCCAGTGGGGGAGCCCCTCCTGATGTCACCTGTGTGACGATGTCACTTGCAAGTGATGTCATTGTGCCGGTGACATTGTGCACTGGCCACTCTAGGAAATTACACAAAAACTCTGGTTTTCCCGGATGCTCTAACAATTTGGGAGCTCCTAGAGCAGCCAGCACGTGACATTGCCAGTGCGATGATGTCACTTGTGAGTGCACAAAAAAAGTCAACTTGGCACCCCTAACTCAAGTCTAGCTGTTCATAAACATGACTATGAGGAGCCTGTACATCATGGCTCCAATTTCTTGAGACAGGAAGGGGTTAGATATACTGCCAAAGGGGTTAGATATACTGAACATAAACTTTGGAAGCTTCACACTGCTGCTTCCTGCAGACTATTATAATCTGCAGTGGTCAGATCAACTTGACCCAGATGTTGACTGGCATCACTCTGGGCTACAAGGTTTTGCTTTTGAGCACTTGTGTGATTAACAGTGTAATCCTATGCAGAGATGAAACCCAAATTACTGCACTTAGGCTGGAATAATTCTAAATAGGATTGCCCTGGAGGGGGATAGGAGAGTGGGGACAAATTTGACATTACATGGTTGTGCATTTGAGGGGAGTAATGGGGTGGGGGATGCATACTCCTTTTCCTTCTGTCTGTTTTTCTGCTCAAAATCCATAGCCCATAAGCAGAACAGCAACAGGGATGTGACTTAAAATGAAATTAAAGCCCAAAGAGAAAGGGAATAAGCTATTCCTCTGTTGCCATTACTCAGTTCAAACTCACATCCTTCTACAACATCTATACATTTTGTTAAAGTTAGGAGACTGTAACAAGAGTCTGCTAGTGCCATGTAATATCTAGCTTGACCCATAAGCTCCGCAAAAATAAAATGAACTGAAATGCAAAGCTCATTGAACTATACGGATACAAGTGTGTTATTTTTATTTAACGGTTAAATGCATCTTCATATTGAAGCTGCTTTCAGTTTTTGCCACCCAAATGACATGTTTTACAAGGCTGATTCCTCATAATTTTTGCTTATTCAGACTGATGATTACAAAAGCAGCTCCCATTTTCTTTGCTGAAATAAAATAGCTGAAGATGAAAGATTCCCTCTAGAAAGAGCAATTTCATCCACTATAAAGTTGGCCATCTTTTATCTGACTATGAAGCCAGCAAGCAGGTGCCAACATAATTTGATTATGAAAAAAACATAAGAACATATAAATTAGCCATTTCCGAACAAATAATTCCTCCAAAGCATTTTAGCTTTTTGACCCCCTCTTTTAGCTGTTATAGATCTTAGGATTTGTCTTTAATATTTGACACTGATTCTGTGAACTTCAGATAATTCAATTAAATTTGCCTCTGGCATTGCTTCTCTTTCTTCTGCAAAGAAAAGGCTCTCCTTTTTGTACTCTGAAAATGAGATCAACGTAGAGAATGACCAAATAATGTCCATAGTCTATACTTAAAAAGAGGGACCTGGAAAGGTTGGAACAAGGGAAAGGGAGTTTGGTGTCCATGTCCTGAATCCTTTGCTTTTGTGTTTGATGATCCTTTACAAAAAATAAAATAAAATGTGCCATATGAAAAATGGGAACATGCTATATGATATTCCACTTTGCAAGACACCCCCCCCCATCATCTAAGAAAACATCCAATTTAAAAGACAAATTGGGTCACAGTAATATTATTGTTCCCATGAACTTTCACTGAGCCATTGCAGGAACAAATTTGTCTATAGACCACTTTAAAAGTGGACACTGTAAGTGTGGTAACTTACAGGTGTGGAAGTTTGTCAGCACAGACATCTGTGTATGTCTGCCCCAGAAACCAATGTGAAGTGCAAAAAAAAAATTGGGGGGGGGATCTATACAGCATATACCGCACCCATTCATTCACAGTGCTTGTTAGGTCTACTTAGGCTCAGACTCACTGCATATAGTACAGAATACCCTCTTCTGTGTGGCTAGGTATTAAACAACGACTACCTGTACTGAATAAGCTATCATTCATTCATTCATTCATTCATTCATTCATTCATTCATTCATTCATTCATTCATATTTCTATCCTGACCTCCTCTGCAAGTGGGTAGTTCACAGCAAATTTAATCAAATAAAAACATTTAAAGGCAGTTACACAACAACCCAATTAAAACTCTATAATTAAACACAAGATGTCAACAAAAATTTTACAGATGCTGCCAGAGGTCAGTTATGTGTGTGCCCAGATGGAACTGGTGCTTGGGAATAGGTGGCAACACATTAGTAAGAGGGAATGAGGAGGGCAGGTGGAGCAGGGGAGGCTAACATAACTGGGTACCCGCCACCTCACCCATATGCCTGGTGGAACAACTTTGTCCAGGAACATTAATTTTGCCATTATGGATCTTCCCTGAGGAACTCTTATCTTTGTAGCTTCCAAGTAACATCAGGTGCCTGGCTCCCAAGAACAGATGCAGCTCATGTGGGAGCTCAAGGACTCCAACTACCACCACTGAGGGTCACTGAAGAGGATTTCCACAGAAAGGCAATGAGAGACCATTTCTACACCACAGTCTTACTGCTTTCTCCATCTTATGCTCTGACTTGAGCGCACTCCTTCCACAAAAGGACATTTCCTTCAGAGTATTTTCTTTGTATTTAGGACTCAATCTGCTGCACATGTTCTGCACTTCCTTTGAAAAGGGGGCAGCCATTTTGCCATCTGCTGTGTCACCAGCAAAACCTCTCCTTTTTAATTTTTATTTCTTGTGTATGCTCAGTAATGTTATAATGTCATTGCACTAGAAAAATAGAGCTGCATGTTGGATGTAGGAAAGCTCAGTGGTGATTGGCCACTGAGATTCCCACCATGAAAGGGAGTGATGTTTGGGTCCATTTAAACTTTAAATACCCTGCAGTCTGCTTGTAGAGAGGGCGGGATAGAAATGTAAGGTAAATAAATAAATAAAATACTTGCTACGAGATTTCTCCATTTTGATTCTTGGTTTTTAAAAGGTTTTCTCTATGGTTATCTAGTGTACTATAGCATTGATTTGCATACCATAATGAATCTATTCTGCCCCAGAGGCTGCATCTGCTTTGAAATCTTCTCAAAGACATCTGTGTTGCAGTGGCAGGAGCCAAAAGCCTCCTGCACCTTTTCTTCATCCCAAAGCAAAAGAAGATCTAGCATTTCCCTCTCCCTTCCATCACTAGCCTCGCAATTGGAAGCCACTGTAGATCGCTTGCAAAAAAGGAGAGTAGCAAACTGATACTGAGTTAATATGGCTGCTCATGTCCACTACCTAGGAGTCTTCCCCCCTGTCTGCTGTTGAGATTTTTTTGTTCAAACCTCCCCACCCACTGACACACAGCAGTGTTCACTATTGATGGAAGTTTGAATTCTAGCCAACGCATTGGAGAGGTTCTGTGATGTTGCAATTTTCTGTTCTGTGCTTAGCCACTATGGATGCCTGAGAATTGTGGGGAATAGCATGGTGGCATAACCGACCCACAAAAACATAAATTAAATCATGAAAGGATAAAAGGAAAGGAAAAGAAAGGAACTTTGTGGATGGGCAATCACATGGAGAAGGCTACACGAAACTTTGCCTTCTGTTTTCTCCCAATGTTATAATGTTGCAATATTATTATGAAAAAATTAGTGTAATAATGCAATCAAAATTATGTTAAAACATTAGCTAATCAATATTTGAGCAATCGCTCAAGGGACAAGTGGGGGGCAGGAGAGTGGGAGGCAAGGTGAAAATGTGAGACTGATGACACAAAAGGATGGTAGAAAACAAAATTTGAATTTGGAAATTCCTCACTGGAAAATGGCAAGTTCCGATCCAAAGGGGGAAGGGAAATCTCAGAAAAAGTAATGGGGCACTAAATTTGGATCTACTCCTGGGCAAGCCAAAAGTTGTGTGGAAAGTTTTGCAAACTTTGATCATTTAATAACACCAATGCAAAGTTTTGTACTTGTGCAGAAATTGTTAGAGACACACCAAAGCTTCTGTGTACAAAAACACAGCTAGTGTGTACCTGGTGTGGGTGCAATTAATAACCATCCCATGTGCCATGCTGGCCAAAAGCAGTTTTTGAAAACAGTTTAGAAACCATACATGAACATGAACATGGAACATTAGATTAGCAGAGTGCTCAAGGCACAGTGGAATCACCTGGCATGTTTGCACTGCTGTAGAGAACAAAGTTACACAGAGAGCCTTTTATCTTAGAAAACTAGTATGAGTCCTTTCTTATAAGGAATTCCATTCTAGGTGGAAGAGAGATAGGATTCTAATCTGGTCTAACTAGCTAGGCTGTGTGGAGATGCAGAAAGCATGTCTTGCTGTCATGGCAGCAGGATGGAGAGAATAAAAAATGTGAGAGAAAAGGTGGCCAGAAGGAAGATTACCCAAGAGTAGCTTTCTACACATCAAAGGGATAGCATCAGAGTAGTACACAGGTCCTGACCTATTACCACTCTCACTCTCTCTCCAGGCTCTCTTTGGAGTCTGAGGCTAAGAGATAGTACAAAGTCCGTCACTTCCAACTCATAAGAAGCAGACTTATGTGAAGTCTGACCATTGGGTCATCTAACTATATTGCCTGATCTGACTAGCAGTAGCTCTTCAACATCTCATGTAGATTTTTTTTTTCATTTTGTCTGCTTATCTGAGGAAGTGTGCCTGCACACAAAAGCTCACACCCTGAATAAAACTTTGTTGGTTTTAAAGGTGCCATTAGACTCTAGCTTTGTTCTATTGCTTCAGACCAACACGGCTACCCTCCTGGTTCTGTTTCCAACAGATCCTTTAACTGGAGATGCTAGGGCCTGAATTGGGACCATCTGTGTATGAAACATGTGGTGTACCACCAGGTAGCCTGCTCTTGATTTCAAACAACTGTTCCTTATTTATTTCAGAAATACTCATGTAAAATTGAGATATAGAAGAAATTTTCATTGAATGAATTACCAATACAGGACTGGTAATATTCTAACACACATAATATATCATTTTCTTACTGTCTCACAATATGTTCCTTATTTTTTTTTCAGGTGGCAATCTTAGCAACTGACTATTGTGTGGCTAGATCAAACACATCCTCTGCAAGCCTTTGTATACTTTCCAACATTTCAGGGAGAAAAATAAAGAATTCTTATGCACCCCAGTAGCATGATCTGGCAAAGAATAATGTCACTAACAAAATCAGAATTCAAAAGTGCATTGCTTGAGGTGAGAAATCAAATATATTTTATATACACACACTACATTGCATTTGGAAGGGCAATTAGAGACAAGCTGAATCAAGAATAATGAATCCATGCAAAGAATGATCAAGCAGCAGAGCTGGACTGCCAATTAACCAGAGCTAGGAGATTGCCCAGGACACTGGGACAGGGGTGCCAAAAAAGGCTTGGATCATCCTTGGCAAATGGTAGCCCTAGATGGTACTGGAAGCCAGCATGTGCTCACTTAGCTTATATTCCCCTGGTTCTAGCATGCTGTGCACCCAGACCCCCTGAATCCCTGATGGAGGAAGGAAGTGACAGTAGGTGTCCTCTTTCTTCTCACCAGCCAGTTAGAGACAGTGGCTCCTTGCCTGCCAAGTTCCCATATGTCTAGATCATGGTGGCTGTAGAGGGAAAGTAATGGGCTGCCCAGGTTTCCAAAAATTCTTGGGCTGGCCTTCTTAAACAGAAATAATTAATAGCAATATATTCCACTCACCACTGAGTATCTGCAGCTTTGCCCTCCCTATACAGGTAAAATGAAGAAGGAGGACTTGAAGAGAGATGTGTGTGAAGTGCCCTCAAGTGGGAGCCAACAAATGGCAGCAACTTCGTAGGACTTCAAGACAAGATATGCACAGAAGTGTGGTTTGCCATTTTTTGCCTCTGTGTAGCAACATTGGATTTCCTCATTGGTCTCCCATTCAAGTACTAGCAGGGCTGACCCAACTTAGTTTCTGCTATCTGGTGAGATTGGACTAGCCTGAGCCTTCCAGGTCACCGCTTGAAGAGTGAGGCCCATTTCAAATACAAATTAAAGCTTCACCTCCTCTCTCTTTAGAAATTAAACACAACCCCTCACCTTCATTACCAGCAAACTATACATAGCATTTTGTTTCCCTCTACACAACAATCTTCTTAGGGTTGCCAAGTCCAATTCAAGAAATATCTGGGGACTTTTGGGGTGGAGCCAGGAGATTTTGGGGGTAGAGCCAGGAGACATTGGAGGTGGAGCCATAAGCAAAGTTGTGACAAGCACAATTGAACTCCAAAGGGAGTTCTGGTTATCACATTTAAAGGAATCACACATCTTTTAAATGCCTTCCCTACATTAGAAATAATGAAGGATAGCGGCACCTTCTTTTGGGGCTTGTAGAATTGGATCCCCTGGGTTTTGAACCATGGAGAGCATTTTGAGGAGAGTCATCAGATGTTGTGCTAAAAGGATAGCCTCTCCAGAGCCCCAGATACCCTCAGATCAATTCTCCATTATACCCTATGGGAATCGATCTCCATAGGGAATAATGAAGTGCCCAGCAGACAGTTCCCCCCTCCTATTTCTGACGACTTTGAAGTGGGGGAGGGCCTGCTTCCACCTGGGATTGGCATCTCTACTCACGAGTTGCTGAACTTCCAACTTCTTCAGAGCAACCAAAGATTCAAGTTTACCTTTCCTATGCAAATGACCTCTGAAAAGATTGTGCAACCAAAGGAGGGTCTGGGGTGCTTTCACAGCCACTGGGAGCAGCCATGTTGTTCTGCCTACTCCTGTCGCCCCCATTCAGCCTTAAAGACACAGACACACCATTCCAAGAGGAAGCCTTTGTAAGTGGAGTCTCAAGCCTCCGGAGGCGGAAAGGCACATGGTGACTGTGAGGGCTGAGCTTCCCCCAATGGCCAGCTGACTGGGAATGGGAAGGAGTCTGGGAAAGCAGGAGAACCCCCGCTGGGACCTGGGGATTAGCAAGGCTAGATTTTTTAAAGTTCCTTTTATTTCCCTTTCTTCAACATTGCATAAATATAGGGTCATTTTTTAAAAATAATTCCCCAACCCCCTTGGTTCTCCATTCTTCTCCCACCCTAGACTTAAATTTGTGTCAAGATACATCAGAGCTTAGTCTATCAATAGCAATAGGTTCTGGTTACCACCTACAAAAGTCTGAATGGCCTTGGAACCATATACCTTCAGGACCACCTCCCCCACTATGCTCCAGTGCAGTTACGTCACCCATTTGAGCAAAGCCTTCTGCATATGGGTACGATGAATAGCTGTTTGTAGAATGGCCTGTCTGGGAGGCTAGGAAGACCCCACATTTCTGTCATTCTATAAAATGTGCAAAAATAATTTGCCTCTAAGAGCAATAATTAGATATAATTAAAATTGATAGTTCAATATCTTATTTTTTTACCATCAATTCTTTATTTTATAGCTTTAGGATTTAGAATGTGTACAACTGAACAGCAATGAGTGTTCCTGCACTACAGCACTGTTCATCTTGTTCTGGTTTCTAATATAAACTGCCCTCCTATGTGCAATGTTGTTTTTGGCTCGCAAACTACCCTTTCTCTCCCACCTCTACCCAGGACTGCTAATCATTTTGAAGATCTCTCAAAGCCAATGAATGTAGCCAATCCTAATCGGATGTTTACATAAGTTCTACAAAAACCTCTTGAATACTGGCAATATTTGAACAATTTTCTTCTTCTCTACTTTCCTACCAGAGCTTTGGTTATTCATTCTTCGACTATTGTGCAGGAAATTGAACACAAGTGTAGCCACACCTGTTCAAAAATTGTGTTTTAGACACTGCTTTGCAGGGCTTTTTTTGAGCAGGAATGCACAGGAACATAGTTCCAGCTGGCTTGGAGTCAGGGGGTATGGAATACTATGCAAATGAATTCCTGCTGGGCATTTTCTACAAAAAAGCCCTGTGTGAAACAATGGTGGTGTCTGGTCAATGGTGATGTCAGGTCAATGGTGGTGTGGCTTAATATGCAAATGTGTTCCCACTGGGCTTTTTCTACAAAACTTTTTCTACAAAAAAGCCCTGTGTGAAACAATGGTGACACCAGGGGGTGTGGCCAAATATGCAAATTAGTCCATGCTGGGCTTTTTCTACCAAAAAAGCCCTGCTGCTTTAAATCTATTTTTCCATAGCATATTATGTTTAATATAACAATCTCTCTAGGGTTGCCAAGTCCTTCTGCTTCTGTGGCAGGGGACTCCTGGTACCATAGAGTTCTACCATAAATCTTACAGCATCCCCAGTGCGATGTGCCTGGTGTGATGTCACTTCTGGGTGATGTCATTGTGCAGGGCATGTTGTGCAACGACAGGGCTCTTTGAGGGCAGGAATCCCCCTGGCAGCCTGCTCTGTGCCAGCAGGTTGGGACTCCCCAAACTGGGGGATTTCTTGGCGGGAGCTTGGCAGCCCTAAATCTCTCTCAATTTCTTTTGTGAATCGAGAGAGAGAGAGAGAGAGAGAGAGTGAGAGTCTGTGTCTTTCTTTCTATGTCTATCGAGAGAGAGTCTATGTCTATCTTTCTATGGAAAGGAAAGGAAAGGAAAGGAAAGGAAAGGAAAGGAAAGGAAAGGAAAGGAAAGGAAAGGAAAGGAAAGGAAAGGAAAGGAAAGGAAAGGAAAGGAAAGGTCCCCTGTGCAAGCACCAGTCGTTTCTGACTCTGGGATGACGTTGCTTTCACAACGTTTTTATGGCAGACTTTTTGCGGGGTGGTTTGCCATTGCCTTCCCCAGTCATCTACACTGGGTACTCATTTTACCAACCTCGGAAGGATGGAAGTCTGAGTCAACCTCAAGTCTGGCTACCTGAAAACCCAGCTTCCGCCGGGGATCAAACTCAGGTCGTGAGCAGAGCAGTAATGCAGCTTTAACACTCTGCACCATGGGGCTCTAGAGATATGACCAATTGGGTGGGAAGAAAGGGCTTGCACATGCAATCTTGTTTCATGAAAAATTACCAGTAAGGAAGGTATATAGATGAACAGAATACTCTTTTCCCTGCTGAAAGACAAACTGGTTCCCCTACCTTGAGTCCTGTAATGAATAGTGGTGTAATATATGAAAAATTCCTGCACTAGGAATTGGAAGATTGGAACTAGAATACTCACTGTTTTTACCCTTGAAAAGCTGTATTTTTAAATAATCACCCACCCTCAGAGGAGCCCAACTCTTGGTTTTTTTCTGTTGTGAATTCTACGTTCCTCTGAGGATGGCCCATTTTGAGATAAGGGATGAGAAAGAGAGAAGAGTGGTAATTAACATACACTAATACAATTTGCACAGCAAATATGATGATGTTGATATTGGATTTATATCCCACCCTCCACTCCAAATCTCAGAGTCTCAGAGTGGCTCACAATCTCCTTTATCTTCTTCCCGCACAGCAAACACCCTGTGAGGTGGGTTGGGGTGAGAGGATTCTGACAGCAGCTGCCCTTTCAAGGACAACCTCTGCCAGAGCTCTGGCTGACCCAAGGCCATGCCAGCAGGAACAAGTGGAGGAGTGGGGAATCAAACCCGGTTCTCCCAGATAAGAGTCTGTGCACTTAACCACTACACCAAACTGGCTCTCAAATATGGTAGAACAATGTGAAAGTCCAGTGGCACCTTTAAGACCAACAAAAAAATTATTCAAGGTATCAGCTTTGGTGTGCAAACTAACAAGACTAACAATATATAGAGTTACCCAACCCAGCCTGGCCTGGTAACTAGTAGGAGACTGGGGCAGTGGTTCCTGCCAGGCAATGACATAACATCTCTTCTAGAAAAATCTGGAAGTGATACCATGCCTCTGGAGTAATTGACTGAAACTCTATGGCCAACTCAGAGAGGCATGATGCCACACTGTTAGCTGACAATCTTTTATTCTATTTTTCTCCCACTGGCAGTTGTGGAAACCAGGGGGCTGACAACAACACTAATCAGCTAACATCACAACTCTATGGCAGAACACTAATATGCCCTACTTCAGGAATCTGTTTTACACATGTATAAGTTAAGATAGATAGACAGACAGACAGACAGACAGGCAGGCAGGCGGGCAGGCAGGCAGACAGACAGACAGACAGACTCTTCATGAAGTGTGCATACACATGAAAGCTTACATTTTGAATAAAGTAGGAGTCCAGTAGCACCTTTAAGACCAACAAAGTTTTATTCAGAATGTAAGCTTTCATATGTATGCATACTTCATCAGACAATAGAATGGGGTACAGTGAGCAGAGCTACATATGTCTGTTGGGCAGGGGTTAAGAATGTAAGGTGATACAAAGTTAGAATCCAATGGCAAAATAGTGAAATGTGGCAAAATAGTGAAATCCATCTGGATCTATCTTCACAGGAAAATTGACCATTATGTAGTAAGAGCTGATAAAGGTGTGTGTGTGTGTGGGGGGGGAGGTTCCATTGTTTTGAAGTTTTATTGCCAGAATAACTGAATTAGCTCAGTTAATTAAGGCTAAACTTTGCAGAGAGTTTCCTAATTTTCTTGGTGTTCTTCTCAGTTGTTTTAAGTCATTTAGATACTGAAATTTTTTTTAGAACATTTAGGCTCAGTTGTCAATGAAGGCTGAATGTGATATTACACTGCCATCTAGCTCTTAGTTCTTTAAATTTACTGTAAAAACAATCCTCAAGTAATATTTAGACTGCACACCCATTGAAACTGAGACTTTAAAAAATGTAACTAGCTGACACTTAAAAAATGTAACTAGATTTTCCATTTGCTTTTACAATCTGTTAATGTATATGTTGCGTGGAAAAACAAATTGTCCTGAACTCTTTAAATATTCTCACACTTTTGAAGGAATGCTGCATCCTACTGTGAGATGTACATATATCATATAAATATATAAGAATGCTTTTTGTTTCAGAATTATTTTTTCATTCCTATGTACAGCTATGTATACTGCATTTTCATCAAGTTTTAATCTCATGCATACTTTTTGAGGAGTAACTCCTTCTGTGTGTTCCATGGGTAAAGAGAACTGGCTTCTAAAACTTGGTCGTCTAGGCAGTCAATAGAATGAACGGTAAAAACTAGAGATGCTTTGACTTTTATAGAGAAAATGGTCAACAGTTGAACATACTGTGTGGATTGTCACCAGGATGGCTTCCACAAGAGGATGGGCTTCTGCGGTTTTCCTGGTGCTGGTATGACTGCAGATAAAGCAACAGGGAAGGCAGGGTTTGGAGGAGGGGAAGGACCTCTGCAGAGTATAATGCCGTAGAGTGCAGCCTCCAAAGTGACCATTTTCTCCAGGGGAACTGGTCTTGGTTGTCTGGAGATCAATTGCAATAGTAGGAGATTTCCAGGTGTGAGGTTGGTAACTTCAGTAGATAGCTCAAGTGAAAGAAAACTAACTGTTCAGTTAAGTACCAAATGGCTCCAAAATCTGTCAAAAAAGTTTGGATCAGGTTTTTGCAAGCACAGAATGTATTTGTGACTGATATAACTGGATAGATAAACTGCAGCACAGCAAGTTAAGAGGGGCAGGGTGCCAACCTCAGGCTCCCAATGAGGCCTGGAGATCTCCTGGAATTACAACTAATCTCCAGACTACAGAGCTTGTTTCCTCTGGAGAAAATGGGTGCTTTAGAGTGTGACATTATATCCCACTGAGGTCACTCTCCCTACAAAACATGCCCTCCCCAGGCTCCACCTCTCAAATCTCCAGAAATTCCTTAACCTAGAATTGCCAACCCTGAGTAAAATTCCACCGGATTGTGTGAGAACTTACAAGGGGAACAATATGATTGTGCTGCACTGCACTGTTTGGAAAGAATAGTTGAAGCAACCTACTGAACAGCCACAAATGGGTCAACGAAGAGTCGAGAAATGTAGCTCCTGACTGGCAAACAGGATGTGAGCTGGACCACTTGGTGTTCAACCATCCCTAGTAATAAGGTGGAAATGTGCTGAGGTGACAGAATGCACTGCAGCCCTTCAGACCATGTTTTTCAAAGTTTGACTGTACTAATTCCCTATAAGTGGAAATCCAGCATAGGTTCTGGCCTAGCCACTTGCATTCTTTCTCCTGATGTATTCAGCTTTACTTCCAGTTTATTATTAAACAGCGTGAGATGGTGAGGAAGAATGTTTGGATGATTGCCTCAGTTGCAGCCGGAAAAGATACAGTCTATTCTGTCACCTCACTCTTAGACCAGGTCTTTGATTTCCTTAATTAGGTGACTTAACACCTCATAACCTATTTAACATCTCATAAATGGGGTTAATGCCAGTTGCTACAGTTTAGATAGAAAACTGTCAAAGGACATGGTACATTTGTGCTCAACTCTCTGAAGTATATCTCTGTTGACTGTTGGGGGGGGGGGGAAGTGACTTAAATATCCACCGATAATGCATAAATTATTCTGTCTTAAATTTCTGACTGGTAAGGCACTTCAGTTTCTGAATTTAAAAATGGAAGTACACTTCCTCTTACTTTCAAATGTGTAAGCAGGAAACTACAAATTATTGTCATTCATTAGATTTCAAGTACAGCACACTGTTTGACCAGAGTTACACACCCATTCAAAAGGTGTGTAACTCAGGAAATGTGATACAAAATGTGTTACAAAATGCTAGAATTATATACAAACACAGAATGCATTTTTTTTTAAAAAATATAAAACAGTACCCTGTGCATTTGGTAATCATCCTCTTGGCCCTTTCACTCTTTACCTCCCTCACAAAAATACACCACTTTAGAACAGAGATGCCAAACTCATTTGTTGAGGACTGAATCTGATATATATATCATATATATATATATAACTTTGTTGGGCAGGCCATGCATGCCATAAAATGTAATGCCAGGTACCAGAGATATTTTACCACTGACTGTGACTCATACCCTTCCTCGGCACCTAACTAAACACCCTTTGCTCAGTAGGCACAAGTCATTTTGCACAGCACATAGAGTTACTGCCTGACAATAAAGGTGTGACAACCAGAGACTCTCATAGCTCTTTAAAGACTAACACATTTCACAAAGTTTTGATGAGCTGGAGCATGAAATGCTGCATTCTGTTGCCGCAGGTGCAGCAGCCAAAGACAGGTGGCCAAGTTGCATCAACCAGGGGAACCCAACAAGCTCTGCCTTAAAGGAATGGCTATGACCAGCAGGCTTTGGGAAAGGGAGTTGGTGAGGCAGCTGCACACTTCCACACCTTCCTCTGTCAAGTCCCATATTCAGCAACAAGCTTGAACCACAAGAGGAAATGCAGTGCTTACCAGCACCACAAGCACTTTTCAAGCACTGCCACTCTCCAAAGATGCCAGCTTCACTTTAATTGCCTTTTTCAGATTTTTATTTTCTGCCAGTTCCATGGCATTATCCAATCACCCAAAATTTTACTCCCCATGTGCCCACCTCTGCTGTGCACAATCCTAGTGCGCTTTTCTAAATGCCTGCTCCTGTCTCTAACCTTTGCCTCTCCTCAACCTGCACTTCCATTCAGACTGTTACATAAGGCAGTGCTTCTGTGCAGGAAGCTTAGGGAGTGTGCATGCATTTTGCCATTACTTGTTATTTAATCCAACCTACATAGCAGAGGAAGGGAATCAGGAGAGGGGCTGCTCACACTTGGTTCAGTGAGTCTGTAGGCTTCAGCTAACTTGACTTGGCAGGCCTCCTCCATCCCAACCCTTGGTGTTTTGCATTTGTGACATCTCTTATGTAAGTACTAGGATTTTCTTTCTCACCTGGGCTACTGTGCACAATGCGCCCAGCCTGGCCAGGCATTCTGTTCGTGGACACTTATGTACATGGACCCATTTGACGAGACAGCCAGCAGCTTTTCATAGGTGCCTGTTACTGTGGGCAACTTCCCTGGGTTGTCTTCAAGTGGGAAGGTGCTTTGCTGGGATCAGGGAAGTGGGCCAAAGAGAGTGTGCCTGCTGCACATGAACAGCTAACCATCTTTCCAGTAGCACAGGCAGTGGACACAAGGCCCCAATTGGCAATGGTAGGTGGTGCATCCTGCCTGGCTGCACAGAGGTTGGGGTCAAACCAGCCTTCCTTGTACCTTATGGTTGCCAACTCCAGGTTGATCTGGGGGAAGACCCTGGGGAGAGTCTGCATTTGGGGAAGGAAGGAACCTCAGCAAGGGGTTTAATACCTTAATATAGGACCTTCTAGTTCACATTCAGACTGCTTTCCCCTAGTTGCTTGCAGATCAAATAAGAGCCTGGGATCGGTCAATTCTGTCAGTGGGCCATATGTTTGACATGTCTGTTTTAGATTTCCTATTTACTAGTATAGTGGCCAAACTATACAAGATGTCCAATTAGAATTTCATCATGTGTCTTTTTCTTTAAAGTTAATTAGCAGCCTCAAACAGATGCCTTATACCTGTCTTTTTTTTCCCTACTGAGCTAACTTCAGCTTCAACAGGTCTGTTTACATCATGCACAGGGGTATGAAAAATCATACACACACACACACACACACACATACAAGAACAGGGCTGTTTTAGAACACTAAGGTTGCAACCCCACATTGTTCACTCCCCACATTAAGCAATAATTCAAAGAACTACTGAAGGCCTGCTTGGTCTGATGATTTGACTTGCTTTGAATTGGTGATTCCCCACCATGCTTGAATCACAGGCTGACTTTAAAAACTATACATTGTTAAAAGCCTGCTGTGTCTTTTATCTTACTTAAGCGATTTTCTTGATAGACTAAATGCTAATACTGTATCCTGGCCTGCAAACCAACTTCATGAAGTTCTGTATCAAGTGGCCCTTTTCAAACTACCTTTGTAGTCCATTTTAGTAACTCTTACTAATGGATTTTTTCTGTCATTTCAGACAGACCTGTTTTAGTGACTGACTGTTAGCAGAATTTATTTACCTCACAGTCCTCAATGGTTCACACCACCCTGAACTATTTAGTGTCATCTGCAAACTTAGCCACTTCACTGCTTACTCCCAACTCCAAATCATTAATGAACAAGTTTAAAAGCATTGGACCCAGTACTGAGCCCTGCAGCATCCCACTGCTTACCACTCTCCACTTAGAAAATTGTCCATTTATACTCACTCTCTGTTTCCTATTAATTAGCCAGTATTTGATCCACAAGAGGACTTATCCTTTTACCCCATGACTCTCGAGCTTACTAAGGAGCCTCTGATGAGGAACTTTATCAAAAGCTTTCTGGAAGTCAAGTTAAACAACATCTATTGGGTCCTCTTTGTCCACATGTTTGTTCACCCCCTCAAAGAACTCTAACAGGTTAGTGATATAAGATCTCACTATATAGCACTGAAGTGCTATAGTAATAAAGCACTTCAGTGCTATAGTGGCACCATTGAGATGCCTTGACTCCATTGACTTACAGTGAACTTGTGGTTGTTGTTGTCTGGAAACAAGAGGAGAGAAGTAGATCATTGGGCAGTGGGTGCTCAGGGCACCAGTGATTGGTGTGACAGATGCAGCTAACCTAAGAAGGTGCCTGTAGCATTTTTTAAAGATGTTTCTTGCTGAGTTAACATATAAGATACAATTACAGTCCTATCACTAAATTGTGTAGTGTGTGATGCTGAGCCAAAGTAACCAACATCACTTGAGTGTTTGTGTTTGTGTGTAGACTGGTTATCATTCTGCAGTAGGAATTTGACATGTAGGATGAAATTAAGATAATCAAAACAAAACTTACACTCACAGATGCACTCCTCCACCACCATTTCCTCTGTGTCATCTGGTGTTCTTGGTGATCATCTATGCAAGTCACAAAATGCAAGTGATTAGACAACCTGGTAAATTCTGAACACATCAGTTATACAACAATAGTAATTTAACAATGATAGTTTAGTTTCCAAATAGCGTGCAAGGCATTATAAGGTTCTTCTCCTTGTCCATAGAGGTTAAACATCTGTCCTTTAAGACTGCCAAAATAAATAGTCAATGGAGTCAAGGCATCTCAATGGTGCTGCTATAGCACTGTCTCCAGTGGGATCTAAGTGGCTCACAACATGTTCCTCTTCACACCTATTTTATCCACAATCACCCCATATAAGGTAGGTTAGTCTGGCAATGAGTGCCTAGTGACATAAGCAGGACTATAAGCAGGACTATAAGGCAGAGGTTTTAAAGATGCTGGAAGACCCATTCACAGCTCTCCCAGTATGTCATCACAGTGTAATCTTACATAAATGTTTTAATCTTGCATTGTACTAAAAGCAATTGTCAAGGAATCATTTTTATTAATGGTTCTGTAATGCATGCCAGAGCCACCAAGTTCCAAAACTGTGTGTGTGGGGGTGCCTTCCTGCAGCTAGTTGACACTTGAAAAGGCATAGGAGCAGGGAAGAACTCCAAGCCGCAGGACTGATCTGCTTTGTGCACTGTTGAAACCATACCAGTGCTTTTTTTGGAGCAGGAATGCACAGGAACAGTTTCAGCTGGCTTGGCATCAGGGGTGTGGCCTAATATGCAAGAGAGTTCCTGCTGGGCTTTTTCTACAAAAAAAGCCCTGAACTATACTATTGCGCTGTTCTCTCATTTCATAATCCATAACATAATCCAAAACATAAATTTTGTTTCATTGTTTGTTTTATGTACTGCAGTGCTTCATTGAATGTAGTCTACTGTTTAATGCACTATTTTAATTTCGTAATCTGATTTTATTGCATTGTCTATTGCTTAGTGCTGCCAGGCCTATGGCGGGAGCCCTCTTTGCCCATTCCCACTCAGAGCAACAGCTGGAGAATTTTTTTTTTAAATAAAGCTATATTGGTGGTGCCACAGTGTCATTTCTGAGAAAAAACTGGAAATTATATAGGGTAGCTCTAAGAATCACTAGAAATCCTATGGATTTACCAGGCTTGACCTAGCAACCCTAACATGCTCCAGTTTTTTAACTGTGTAATTTGTCTTGAATCTTGGTGGGAAAAGTGGACTATAAATCAAGTAAATAACACATACTGGCAGGCCTTGAATTTAGCAAAAGCTCACAGGAGTGCAGCTCCTGAGCCTTTCTGAGGGTTCCCCCTCTTCCTCTCCATTTACCTTGTCCATTGAATAGTAGGTGCAGCTGCATAACAATCCCTGTATTAGGAGAGCAGGCAGCCAGCCAGCCACAAGGAGTTTTGCCACACCCCCAGCAGCCCTCATTACCCCTGGAGAGGCCCACACCACCCTTTCTCACTTCTTATGTGATTTTGGTCAGTGGGTGGCTTGCTAGCCTTTTGATGGGGGGCGGGGCAGCCAAGGAGAGCCCCAGGTGAGTGACGCCTGCTCAGGCTGGCTGGATCTCTAGCCAGCCCAAGCAGGCCTCGCTTGCCTAGGGCTCTCCTTTCTTGCGTTGGGTTGCTTTTGGCTGGTGGGGCGGCGGTGGCATATGCTAATGAGTTATGCTAATGAGCTTCACCACCTATTTTTCTACAAAATGACCTCTGCTTGCTGGCAAAAACTTAAAGGTAGTAAGAGAAAAACACAAGCAGCAAAAAATTAGAAGTGAGGAGACT
Organism: Heteronotia binoei; assembly: GCF_032191835.1. Classification (NCBI taxonomy): domain Eukaryota; kingdom Metazoa; phylum Chordata; class Lepidosauria; order Squamata; family Gekkonidae; genus Heteronotia; species Heteronotia binoei. The sequence continues at coordinate 52,838,791 of NC_083224.1, forward strand.
TAAACCTCTGTGACTCTCTGAAAAGGACAGCTGACACCTGCATCTCAACAAAAAGAAAAAACTCTCAGTGTAAAATGCAATTTTAACTTGTGAATAATAAGTATCAAAATACAAAAACAAATAATATCAGTACATATCACCAAGTTAAAACCTCATACGTTACTCAATGCTCCTACTGTATTCATGTGGCTGAAAGCCACTAAATAACATTCAGTCCAGTATTAGAAACAGGTGGTCCAACGGAGAACTGGTCTGGTTTGCAAGCCGTTTCGGATCTCAGATCCTTCTTCTAGGGACCATTCTTATAAGTGTTGTACAATTTCCCAGGTCCAGTAGTGCCAAAAGAATTCCTAGCTTTCTCTAATTAGCACACATAATAGCGGGAACACCATAGTAAGTACTATCCTTATCAGCAATGCAGGCATTCCAAACGTGTGCTAATTAGAGAAAGCTTTTGGCACTACTGGACCTGGGAAATTGTACAACACTTATAAGAATGGTCCTTCAATGCAGTTTAATGGTTTTAAAGCAGTTTGAGTTAGGTCTGGTTTTGCCCCCTCACCAACCTCACCATTTTGTGTAAAATAACAATAAAGCTCAAAGCCCTACACTTTATATATGAATAGATAGATAAGAACACATATTCATCTCCTGTCATGACCAGCTTGGTCCTCAGACAAAAGAAACACACAAAACAGCCTCTGTGGAAAATCTTAGTATAAAGAAATGCTATAAATAATGAAGAATTGTTGTTTAAACAAAGAAGACTCACATGAATAATTGATTAAACTCCACATTTTCCCCATCTGTGATCAGTGAAGTCATAGCCTTATTGCTCCAATTAAGTACATTATGGAACATAAAAGAACCTCTCTTAAACATCATTTCTCAGTATGAGAACTTTCAGTTTAAATCTTACTACCCACAGAACAACATCCATCCCTGCTCCACAAAGTGTTGCTCTCCTTATATTTCTTACATAGCCACTGATAATTCACCATCCATTATTTTGATATAGCATGCAATATAAATGTATCTATAAAATGTGAATAAATGAGAATGGGAGGGATGGTGGCTCAGTGGTAAAGCATCTGCTTCGTAAGCAGAAGGTCCCAGGTTCAATCCCCAGCATCTCCAACTAAAAAGGGTCGAGGCAAATAGGCATGAAAAAACCTCAGCTAAGTTGAGACCCTGGAGAGCCGCTGCCAGACTGAGTAGACAATACTGACTTTGATTGATTGAGTGTCTGATTCAATATAAGGCAGCTTCATATGTTCATATGAGAACAAAAACCACTATCAAAAATATAAAAGGAACTGAAATATGCAACATTTATTCATCCCTATCTGAAAGAATCCCTAATCAATGTATGAAGGTCTCAGAAGAGCTAGAATATATTATACTTTAAAGTGTAACATGAGAATTTTCAATATGTCAAAGTCCTGAAAGGCTCCTTTGGATAACCAAAGGCAGCAAACAATTTAAAACATACATGTTAAAATCACATTTTAAAACCATTAAAACCAACCCCTCCCCAAACACACGTCATTAAAACAAACTAAAAACAGAGTTAAAATATGTAGAGACAAAAACAGCAATTAAAACACTAGTCAGGAAGGAGGGATCTCTGAGGAGATGCCAAAGGAAACAAAAAAGTCTTCACCCACTGCTGTAAGAAGTCAGAAGAGACTTCCAGAATTTTGGTGCCATACCTGAGAGGCTCTTCGTGGCCCGTCACCTGTTTAACCTCAGAAGGTTGTCTTTTCATCTCTTGCTTTTGAAGATGACCCATAACCAGGCCTAAACCAAGACTGGAAGGGATCCTTGCGCATGAAAGCTTCGAGTCATACAGATACCACCTGTTCAATTACCTTGCTCAAGAATGGAATATTTGAGACTGGCAAATAGTTATTGAGATATTCTAGGTCCAGGATAGGCTTTAGAAATGGACACACCGCAGCCTGTTTCAAGGCTGGGGAGACCTCTTGAACCCAGCCAGCTCCCCCTTGGAAAACTGTAACTGTGTTTAGGATTGCACTGCCTGTCTCTTTATATGTATTTTAGGAAGGTCTGTGTTGTGCTGATGTGGGAATTATGTATGATTTGGTTTCTGTCTTGTTTGTGAACTACCTTCCTTGAAAAAGTGAGGAATCAAGAAATTAAACTATCACTTTTCTTTTTCATTACTGTGCAATCATATACATCATATACAATCATATCTGTGCTAGAGGTCTGATAAATCAGGGCCTTGGCTTTGGTAATTCTTTAAGGAATAAAAAACATCCACTATAATTTACAGCACATTAACACTCTCTCCAGATTTTTTTTTAAGTCAAGAATTCTGACTAAGAATGGCTGTACCTCCCTGAACTGGCAGACTTAACAATATGTTAACATCAAGGCTTGAGCCTCTCTAGCTTTAGAATGAATTCCACACTTAAATGGAGTTGTTCCTTTACTTTTTGATACTCATAAGTAGATATCTTAAGGCCAAAGTTAATAGGTGTAGTAAGCAGATTCATGCTCTTAAAACCAGATTTTCTGCAGGGATAGGGAGAATCTTCAAAAGTGGGTGCTGAGATTAGGCGTCTCTGCAGTGCAGGAGGACTTACCTTCCTATAGTCTGACCTCTGGCGACTCTTCTCCAAACACTACAGTGTAATATCAGATGCATGTCCAGCTGAAAGAAAAATGTTTGGAGGGAAGACTGCTGGGAAATAAGCAGCAGATGGGGTAGGATCCCACATTTCTTACCTGTACACATTTCACTGCTGAAATCAGACCTCTCCCCTGGCCTTATTGTTTGTGAGATTGCAGGAGATTCAGGTTTCTGAATGAAACCACTTCTAGATATCTTCTTATAAGGTCTTCTTTTTCCTTTTTAATCATTCTTCCTCTCAGTAAATACAAGCCCTAATTCTTTCTGTGTGGCAATAACAAATTTGAGTCCATGTGACTCTGAATAGTATTTTGCGAGCATTCAAATCAATTTTCCTTTATGAAGAAGCTCTTTCTTTTTATATTCCTGGGCTGCTGTATCACATGATGGTCCAATGTAGAAGTACATTTGCACAGTTTGTTTTATGTGATATGTTCCTTGATGTACCTCAAGTGGCTCATATGGTCTGTTACTTATCCCAAGTCAAGCCTCTGATTTGGGTTCAAATGCCAGTTTTTGTCCTGAAGTCAGTACCTCAACCTCATTAGTCAGGCTCTCACTTTCTGGCAATTTAAACTATAATAGCCACAGAAGTATCCAAGGGACCTTCCTGCTAGTTCCTACCTAGTTTTTCAAGCTTCATGCTAACATGCCTATGCCCCTTGAAACTCATGATGAGACACTAAAGCTATTTCCTTAATGTGGCTGTCAAGCATGGTAGAATTCCATTGGTAATTGATTGTTTTAGGGTCCTCCATAAAGCTGGCCTGTGAAATGTCATGGAGGACCAAGGTCTGTTAACTCTGTTTTTCTTTCTCCCTCCCCCTTCTTACTTTATTGCTTGCAACGCAGAAGTAGAGAGAAATGAAACTAACTTGAGAAAGAGTAATCAGTACCTTCCCATACATTCCTCTTAGAGAGTGCGACACATCTGGGGAAAGCAAGGACGGAGTCCTGATAACGCCATGAGAATGTAGACATTTATGATAGTTTATGTGTGAGAGCGCATCCCTCGCCCCCACCTTTTGGAATCCTTTTGAAGTATGCCTTAAAAGTATTGCATCAATGTATCTTTAGCATCACTCTCAAGAATCTGTTACACTGAAAGTATCAGTCTATCAATAAACGTAGTTTTGTATCAAACTTGACTCATCATTGAAACCGCATGCTTGACAGTGGCTTCTCTTTTCTGTGCAGAAAACTTCTTGGATGCTTCGCTACAAATGTGTATCATTCAGAATGGCAGTTAATGCAAAAGACAGAATGCTTACTGATCACTTAGGAAGCATTGCTTGTTTCAGTGAATGAATATTACTAATATTCACAGGTTAGGTTTTTCCTGTTTTAAGAGCCAAAGTGGGTGAGAGACTGGAGAACCAGGATAGGATCTCCTATCTATGGAATTTTGCAAAATAGCAATTGGGAAGATTCAAAGAGCCTCTAGTGCTGGCTAATCCTTGCTTTAAGGTCCCAGAAGCTTTGTGAGTTTAAAAATATCTGTACAATAGCAACCCTCCAAGAGTTGATGGAACTGAAGAAAATGTACAGAGAATATATTAAAACAGATTAAAACAAGGAGATGGATGGCCCTTAACAAGGAATGGGGATATCTCATCCCAGCTATCAATAACAATAAGGCATTCTGTTCCATTGTCCATACTATTATAAATCCAGCATCTAAAATCCCTTGCTGTATTGCCATTTGACATGGGAAGTCTATTTCAAGAAGTTATTCTTTGATGCTAATGGGCTTAGCACATCTGCAATTATTCCTCTTGATGCAACAGCATCTTGGCCCAAGGTGTCAATTAAAGGTAAAGGTAAATTAGGAAATTATTAGGAAAAACTCTGGGGTCTGTCTTAATCCCTAATGAGCTATTCAAGGCTGATCCATTGTGGTGGTCCCCAGTCCTGGTCCCAGTTTTCACTCAAATTAACATCAGTGGACAAAAATCTGATTCATAGGAAATGTTCTATCATTGTCCCAATATTTAAAAAGGAATCCTGTTACTGACCTGTCTGCCTTCTCTCTACTCTAGGAAAACTATATTCTGCTTACTTACTAAAGAAGATCCTGGACTGGATGGAATTAGAAACCACACTGGGACATGAACAGATAGAATTTAGGCAGGGTTCCTTTACATAACCATCGTCCAGTTCTTTATCACCTGGCTGAGAAATGTTCATATTTTAGGGGGGGGGGGAGATTATATGAGCTTTTATCGACCTCAAGGGGGATTTTGACTTCATAAATTGTCCTAGATGGTGGGGAAAAATCAAACTACCATGGACAAAAGGCTCCTAGGACTTCTTCTCTGTTTATACTTGGTTTGACTTCTCAAGTACATTGTGGGTACAATGGGAATTTAACACATCTATTTACTTTGGAAAAGGAGGTTCACCAGGGATGCTTGTTGGCACCTTTCTTATTTAATTTATATTTAAACAATGTAGCATCAGTTTTTGATGATTATTGCCATCCATCCAAATAAGCTGAGATTGGTGTACTTATTTTGCTTTATGTAGATGATGCTGTGATTTTGCCCTGAACCAGGATTGGACTAAAAAGGGCCTTGCACTCTTTCTCCAGTTATTGTTGTGGAGAAAGTTTGGTGATTAACTACCCAAAATCTAAGATCCAAGTTTTCACCAATATAGAAAATGGAAGCTGTCTCAATAGTCTATCAATGGTTCCAATATTGTAGGGCTTTTTTTGTAGAAAAAGCCCAGCAGCAACTCATTAGCATATTAGGCCGCACCCCCTGACCACTAACCTTGATACTGGTTCTCCTGATTATCTCCATCCATCCCCCCCAAAACCCCCCAACTTGGTTACACACAAGTACAAGAACCCCTACCCACTGACATTCACACAACGGCACCTCAACCCCTTCCAGGTGTGTGTGTATGGAAATCAACTCCAGACCTTGATCCCCCTGTTGAGACAAGAGACCAACATCTGACATCCAAGTTTCGGGCTGCCAACCCTCCCACTGCTGCTGGGAGAACCTATAATAGCAAAGGGGGGAAGGGCTATAGCTGAAAGTGGAGGAGCTACAGGGCTACCACCAATGGCCTCTATGGGGGGAGAGGAGGCCCCCAGACCCCCAAGTCTCTATCCCCCCCCCCCCCCACAACTGGCTACTTCCACAGAAACTCAGGAGAGTGGGCAGGATGATCTGGAAGAGTGGGTAACAGAAGCAGACAGCGAAATCAAAGCCCCCCCATCTGTCCTATGACCCAAGGAGCCCCCTGTTGCTTCTTGGCACCCATCCTACACTGGCTGCAAGGCTTGCCAACCTGAAAGAACTGAGCAAAGGCCACAGATCAACCAGCCACTCACAAGCCAAAAACAACCTGGTAGTGAGTAGCGACCACTCTTAATGAATCAGAAATGTATCAGCATGTAACTTCAGCCAATCGAGAGGAGGCATATGGAAGCTTTTTTCTCCACTCCTTACTCCCCCATCTCTTTTACCCACATGCGATCCTCTCTCACCTTGATTCTTTAAATCAGGTCTCCCTCTGCCAGAATCCTTTTTTTGAATTGGAATTCTGGTCAAGTCAACCAGAACAGCATTCTGATGCATTCTGGCTCAAAAGAAAGCACTGCAATACTGAGCAGGTCAAAGTCTTTTCCTATTTGGGGATTCTGTTCTCAGAAGACCTATCTTGGACCCCTCCCCCTTTAGAACAGTGCTTAATAAAGAAAAACCTTGTGCAAATGCTATAAATAGGTTTTTCCACAATACCATAAAGTTCTCCCCCAAATGGGTACCATAGAGTTCACACCAAATTGCTAGAGCATCCCCATATGAAACCATAGAGTTTAAAGCCAATTCCTAGAGTTCCCCATACAATGTGCCCGACACAATATGTCACTTCTGGGTGATGTCATCGCATTGCCCAGTGATGGGCTCTTTGGGGGGTGGGGATCCCCTCAGCAGTCTCCTCCCTGCCAGCGGGTTGCGACCTGTCAAACCTGGGGATCCACCGCCTTGGCAGGAAGTAGGGAGCCCTAAAGAGTTTAGAGTCTGTGGGATCCTTGGATGGAAAGCTGGGGTACATTTGCAGGAACCCAAGGTGATTTACAGCATAAAGGGCAATAAAATACATAAATGATAATTTCAGATCAGTAATTTAAAATTGCTGGTAGGCAAAAGAACTAAAACTAATCAAATTAATTAATACCGAAATGCAAAACAATAATTCAAGCGTTTCTATATTTTTATTATTTTCTATTTATAAAACAAATTTCCATTACAATTTAAAATAATAATAGTTACCAGAATATAAATATAAATAAGTCATTATAACACTTTCAATTAATCTGAAATGTTAAACCCTCTGGCACTATAATTTTACACTACAGATTTAGGATCAGTCTTGTTGCAGTGAATACCTTTACTGTAGAAAATGAAGGTTTAATGAGCAAACAGAAAGCTATTATTAGGAGCTTTACTAGCAAGAGTTAGAAAAGAAGAAATCATTAGGATTAGCAAGGCCTGTTGCCTCTTTGATTTTACTTGAGAATTTATCTGAGACAAGAAGCATTTTAAAAATGTCTGGGTCACTGGGTCACTTATTCATGTTACACAGTTTTAAATAGCACATATAAACATTGTTTGATTAAAATTGTTTCTAATTCTATTGAGATATTTAAATTTTTCATCACAAATACAGATTTACTGTGACTGTATCCGATAAACTGCTTATGTTCAAAATGGAAAACATTTTCCCTTTTCATATGGAAAATGTCTGTTGTTGAAACTTCTGATAAAAATCTAGCGTAGACCCCATTTAAAATGTCAGATGTATTCTGCATGGGCCCATTCATTAACTAGCTGTTTCCAAAAGCCTAAACAATGGTGCAAAAGAATCACTAACAAAAGTATATTTTTTAAAATTGAAAATGTAGTGCAATTTGATGCTTTATTTCTGTGATATTAATAAGACATGCTTGCAAGTAAACTTAGTTGAAATAAAATATACTGTAAAATTAAGATGTCGAGAATATCAGTTTATTATTGTCTCTTTAAACAGTATCCACTGGTTTACTGTAAAAGTACCATTTTAAATTAAGTTAATCTTTCAAATTTGAAAACTAACACAAAAAATCGTATTAATGTTGGTGGAAGTGTTAACGATTATTTCAGTGAATAACAAGCAGGCCCATTTCTCCATTTCTAACTCTGCTCATTCACTTAGCTCTATGTGGTAAGTGTAAACATGGATTTTTAAAACTGTGCAAGCGCATAAGATTAGCATTTAAAAAAAAAACTTGGCAAAAAAGAAGTTTAGTACCCAAAAACTTCTAGGGAGTTTAGAAAAAATATTCCTGTACAATCAACGTGGCTGAGCAATGAGGGATTCCAGGGACCATTCTAGGGCATTTTTTTTCACTTCGATAACAGAGCTTTGAAGACATAAAATGTCTTTGTAATATACTTTTTATTTGCCAAAATAAAAGCACAGCAGATTCGCAGCTAACAAGCTGTTTGGAATGGACAAGGTATCCCCAGAGTCCCCTGAATCTCAAAGTGCATAGCTTCAGTCAACTTGTCACATTCTCCGTCTCCAAAAACTGAAACTGCAAATTTGCTCTTAACACCAAAGCAATCATCTGTCAGATGCCCTAGCAATATAGATATATTTTATATTCTAGATTATTCTAGATGTTGGAACTGGCATTCTATTTCTCCCCAATCAGAGCAATTAACGGTATGCATATATAGTAAAATCCCAATTACTCCCAAATATTTTCAACAATTGTATCTACAAAATGACCAGAATACCAAGCCAACACCTCGTAACACACTTATTGCAGCCATTTAGTGACTCCTGAAATGTTTTAGGAAAACATTTGTAACTGTTAATAAAAGCAAACAGCAAGCCATGGGAATATGAACATTTCCTAAGACAACTGAAAACTCAGGGGGCGGTAAGGAAAATACACAGATATCAGCCAAGGGTAACAAGAGAGAAACATTCAGTATTCTGTTTTTCAAAGTATGGAAAAGAAGTGACAGGGTCAGTTCCTACCTGAAAAGAACGTGCCTCTATTTATTTTATCTTGGGAAACAAAAACCTCAAGATTCTCACTAGGTATCTGTATTAGCCTTCCCCTTTAAGAAGTTGTAGGTTCACAGCATGAGAAAAAAAAATCTGGCACAAACTTCTATTTTTAAAAAAAAACAGAAAGAAGAAGGGAGGAGGGGGAGAACACGGAAATCAAGCACTGTACAATAAACAAGAGGAATAAAAATATTGCCTGCACCTTGAATCCATCAGGCTCTTCCCTTCTGAAAGCTAACTCATCTTGGGAGAGGGAGGGAATGCCAATCCATGACCATCTTAAAGTCTGCTTTCCCCAGATGCAAACTCCATATACTCAAGGAATGTGGCATAGTTTAGTGTTTCTTCCCTGGTTCTAATTTACAGTGAAATTCACAGCCATTCTTCATTCATTTCCTCCCTATTGGAAATCAAGGTACAGGCTTTACTGTTTACTTAAAAAGTGCATTATTTCAGTTCAGTTCATTTTTGTCCCTTTGACTGTTAAATATGATTCGCCCTGGCAAATGAAAATTTTTGGCAAGCAAGACTTGCACACCAATAACTTTACAAACAAAATAAAGATGCATAGAGGCTCTACCTTAAAATGTCAATACCACTTTTCTTTTAATAACTTTTCACCTACGGGCTTGAGTTAGAATGTCTGCAGTGTGAAATTTTTCTCTGAGTTTAACATTCAGTCAATATTTGCTGTTATGAAGTATTCTGTTTTTCACTCTGATGATGTTCTAGCATGGGAGTCCCTAATGGCACCTACTGGTAATCTTCCTGATGCTCACCATGTGTTGGGCAGTTGCCCAAGAGGGCGTCTGATTGGCTGTACAGATTTTTAAAAAAATATTTATTCAGCGGCAGCTGCTAATGCTTTTATTCTCTCTCTCATTCCTCTTTCCCATTTTTTAAAAAATTATCCTTCTCTTCTGTACTTGGGCATTCTCTGTGTGTATGTGTATGCATGGCTCCATCTTCTGCAGCTGGCATTTTGTGGTTGGATCCTCCTGTAGCAGCCATTTTGTGGTTGTCCCCAGTGCTATGTGTGGAAATCCCAAAACTGGCCATAAACTCAAAAAGACTGGGGACTCCTGTTCTAGAAGTTGGATCCTAGGTTTATATTGTAGTATTTCTTAGGTATTTTTAATTATCTATGCTTTTAAATAATGAAAAGTGTAGCTTTAGTCTTCAGGCATGCACTATAGGTATATTTAATTTTGGTATAAAAAGATTAACCTTTTGGACCTCTGCACCAAGATCTTCTTGTGATTATGTCTTGGACTTTCCCTGGGAATAAATTCCAGTAAGCAAAATGGGGCTTTCTTCTGAGTAGACTTGATTAGGATTGCTCCAGCTATTAGGACTGCCAACCCCCAGGTGGGGCTTGAAGCTCTCTTGGAATTATAATGATCTCCAGATAACAGAGATCAATTCTCATGGAGGAAATGGCCATGTTGGAGGGAAGATTGTATAGCAGGGGTAGCCAAACTTGCTTAATGTGACAGCCACACAGAATAAACATCAGATGTTTGAGAGCCGTAAAGAAGGCAAATAGATGGGAGAGGGAGAGAGATGGAAAGAAAGTAACTTTAAATGCATTCTCCAAGCTACTGGCTGGCTTGGCTTGGAGAAGTGATTTAAAGAGAGAAATGCCTTCTCCAAGCCAGCTGACAGGGCAGTAGGGGCTTCAAGAGCCACACAATATGTGTGAAAGAGCCACATGTGGCTCCCAAGCTGCAGTTTGGCCACCCCTGCTGTTATAGCATCACATCCCCACTGAGTTCCCTCCCCTCCCTAAATGTTACCAAGCAAATCCTACAGGCCTCAATGAGCCAGACAGGAACACCTTTTAATATACACACTTTAGATCACATACACAACAAGAGGGTTTAATATTGACCTGGTGTGGTGTGAGTACCACTACTGCACCCACACTATTATTTTTAATGCCTGCTATTCATGTGTTTGGTGTGAATCCCTTGGCTACGTACCATTCTAGCGTATCCAAATATACAGAGAGTTTAATACCATGCAATCTGCTCTAACTCCATTATAAATGCTACCAGAAGTCATATGGGCAGGCCTTGTGTAATGCACTGAGTGACGAGACGTGTTGAAGGCAACATACTTTATTGGCGAGTACATCACAAGGCAAGGAACGTGGGCCGGGTCCCAATTATATACATACCCCGGAACAACCCTCTGTCTGGCCAGGTCCAATCCTGGCCAGTTAAACTTCCCACCACAGATCTTGATTGGCGGAGCATATTAGCGAGCTACATCCAGGGACCAGTGGGCTTCCACTGGTTAAGAACATAAGAGAAGCCATGTTGGATCAGGCCAATGGCCCATCCAGTCCAACACTCTGTGTCACACAGTGGCAAAAAAATTTATATATACACACACACTTTGGCTAATAGCCACTGATCGACCTCTGCTCCATATTTTTATCTAAACCCCTCTTGAAGGTGGCTATACTTGTGGCTGCCACCACCTCTTGTGGCAGTGAATTCCACATGTTAATCACCCTTTGGGTGAAGAAATACTTCCTTTTATCCGTTTTAACCTGTCTGCTCAGCAATTTCATCAAATGCCCACGAGTTCTTGTATTGTGAGAAAGGGAGAAAAGTACTTCTTTCTCTACTTTCTCAATCCCATGCATTATCTTGTAAACCTCTATCATGTCACCCCGCAGTTGACGTTTCTCCAAGCTAAAGAGCCCTAAGCGTTTCAACCTTTCTTCATAGGGAAAGTGCTCCAGCCCTTTAATCATTCTAGTTGCCCTTCTCTGGACTTTCTCCAATGCTATAATATCCTTTTTGAGGTTCGGCGACCAGAACTGCACACAGTACTCCAAATGAGACCACACCATCGATTTATACAGGGGCATTATGATACTGGCTGATTTGTTTTCAATTCCCTTCCTAATAATTCCCAGCATGGCGTTGGCCTTTTTTATTGCAAACACACACTGTCTTGACATTTTCAGTGAGTTATCTACCACGACCCCAAGATCTCTCTCTTGGTCAGTCTCTGCCAGTTCACACCCGATCAACTTGTATTTGTAGCTGGGATTCTTGGCCCCAATGTGCATTACTTTGCACTTGGCCACATTGAACCGCATCTGCCACGTTGACGCCCACTCACCCAGCCTCAACAGATCCCTTTGGAGTTCCTCACAATCCTCTCTGGTTCTCACCACCCTGAACAATTTAGTGTCATCCGCAAACTTGGCCACTGCACTGCTCACTCCCAACTCTAAATCATTTATGAACAAGTTAAAGAGCATGGGACCCAGTACCGAGCCCTGCGGCACCCCACTGCTTACAGTCCTCCACTGCGAAGACTGCCCATTTATACTCACTCTCTGCTTCCTATTACTCAGCCAGTTTTGATCCACAAGAGGACCTGTCCTTTTACTCCATGACTCTCAAGCTTTCTAAGGAGCCTTTGATGAGGAACTTTATCAAAAGCTTTCTGGAAGTCAAGGTGAACAACATCTATCGGGTCTCCTTTGTCCACATGTTTGTTCACCGCCTCAAAGAAATGTAACAGGTTAGTGAGGCAAGATCTTCCCTTACAGAACCCATGCTGAGTCTTCCTCAATAACCCGTGTTCATCAATGTGCCTACTCATTCTGTCCTTGATAATGGTTTCTACCAACTTTCCCGGTATTGAAGTCAGACTGACTGGCCTGTAATTTCCCGGATCTCCTCTGGAACCCTTTTTAAAGATGGGGGTGACATTTGCTACCTTCCAGTCCTCAGGAACGGAGGCAGATTTCAATGAAAGATTACAGATTTTTGTTAGAAGATCCACAAGTTCAACTTTGAGTTCTTTCAGACCCGGTGGCTTATTAGTTTTTAATTTGTCTATCAGTTGTAGGACCTCCTCTTTTGTCACCTCAATCTGACTCAGGTCTTTCAACACCCCTTCCAAAATTAGTGGTTCTGGGGCGGGCAAAATGTTCTCATCTTCCACAGTGAAGACGGAGGCAAAAAATTCATTTAGCTTCTCAGCCATTTCCCTATCCTCCTTCAGTAATCCTTTTACCCCATGGTCATCCAAGGGCCCCACTGCCTCCCTGGCTGGTTTCCTACTTCTAATACATTTGAAGAAATTTTTATTGTTGGTCTTTATGTTTTTTGCAATATGCTCCTCATAGTCCCTTTTTGCCTGCCTGATCACAGTCTTGCATTTGATTTGCCACAACCTGTGTTCCCTTTTACTAATCTCACTTGGATTGGTTTTCCACCGCTTAAAGGAGTCCTTCTTACCTTTTACAGCTTCCATTACTTTGTTTGTTAACCACGCAGGCCTTTTCTTATGCCTGTTTGTGCCTTTCCTAACTTGTGGTATGTATTTTATCTGAGCTTCTAGGATTATAGTTTTAAATAGCATCCAAGCTTCTCCAAGGGTTTTGACCGTATGTACCTTTCCTTTCAGTTTTCTCCTCACATGCCTCCTCATCTCAGTGTATTTACCCCTTTTAAAGTTAAATGTGGTTGTGGCGGACTTTTTGGACAACTCCCTATTTATACAAATGGTGAAATCAATAACATTATGGTCACTGCTCCCAAGCGGCGCAATCACTTTTACATCTCTCACCAGGTCTTGGGCATTACTTAGGACCAAATCCAGGATCGCCCCACCCCTGGTAGGTTCTGAGACCATCTGCTCCATAGCACAGTCATTGAGAGCATCAAGAAACTCAATCTCTTTCTCTCGACCAGAACACATATTGACCCAATCAATCTGCGGGTAGTTAAAATCACGTATTATGACACAGTTTTTACATTTAGCCGCTATCTTTAAGCCTTCCATCATATTATAATCGTCCTCTCTCTTTTGATTTGGTGGGCGATAACAAACTCCCATAGTTAAATTTCCTTTTGGGCTCTCTATTTCAACCCAAAGCATTTCTAAAAGGGAATCTAATTCTCTGACCTCAGTCTTACTGGACCGTATATCCTCTCTGACATACAGAGCCACCCCACCTCCAACCCTTCCCTCCCTATCCTTCCGATATAGCTTATATCCAGGAATCACCGTGTCCCACTGATTTTCCTCATTCCACCAAGTTTCTGAAATTCCCACAATGTTTATGTTTTCTCCCAACACTAAACATTCCAATTCACCAATTTTACTTCGAACACTTCTAGCATTTGCATACAAACATCTATAATTTCCCAGGCAAGCTAGGCCCGCCACCTTCCTCCTGCCGCCTCGAGACTCTGGCAGACAGTCCATACTGTTTGTCACCTTCACAGTGGACAACTCTGGTCCGTTACCCGGTAGAAAAATAGCAGCCAACTCTTCATCTCTTTGAGACGAGTCCTCCCGAACCAGAGACATTTCATCTCCTGTCAGCTTTCCCCCAAGATTTAGTTTAAAAACTGCTCTGCCACCTTTTTGATTTTAAGCACCAGCAGCCTGGTTCCATCCGGGGACAAGTGGAGACTGTCTCTTTTGTACAGCTCCCGCTTGTTCCAGAAAGCATCCCAGTGCCTAACAAACTTAAACCCTTCCTCCTTACACCATCGTCTCATCCACACATTGAGACTTCTAATTTGCGCCTGTCTCTCCTGCCCTGCACGTGGAACAGGTAGCACTTCTGAGAAGGCTACCTTAGAGGTCCTGGCCTTAAGTCTCCCGCCTAGCAGCCTAAATTTTTCCTCCAGGACCTCACGACTGCATTTCCCCACATCGTTGGTGCCAACATGCACCACGACCACAGGCTCCTCCCCAGCACTGTCTATCAGCCTATCTACTACACGCGTAATGTCCGCTACCTTCGTACCAGGCAGGCAAGTCACCATACAGTCATTATGCGGTTTTGCCACCCAGCTGTCTACTTGCCTAAGGATCGAATCACCTACTACCAAAACCCCCTCTCTCCCCCTGCTCAGGGATGGTTCCTTGGTGCGAAAGGATTTCCGCTCACCAACCGAAGAAGAGGTCCCTTCTGAGGGCGCATTCCCCTTATCCTCAGCACGGTGCCCTGTTCCCTCTCGACCCTCACACTCTCCGGCAGCAACGGGGCTGCTACGTTCAGAGCGGGGCTCATCTAATACGCCCCCGAGAGTCTTCCCCAAGTGCCTAACTGACCGTCTCTGCTTCTCCAGGGCAGTCACCTCGGCCTCAAGGGTACGAACTCGTTCCCTGAGGACCAGGAGCTCCTTGCATCAAGCGCACACCCAAGACTTCTGTCCTTTGGGCAGATAGTCATACATGTGACACTCAATGCAAAACACTGGAAAGCCCCCACCCCCCTGCTGGCATTCTATCTTCATGATATATATATATTTTAAAATATACAGTCCTCTTTAAATGCTGTTTGTTTAAGTGGCTCCCCTTCTGGAGGGTCAACTTACCTTACCTTAACTTACCTTATTGGGAGTAAGTAAGTAAGTAAAGTAAAATTTTATTTATATCCCACCCTCCCCCGCCAAGCAGGCTCAGGGTGGCTAACAACAGCAAAATAACAATACATTTAACAAAACATTAAATTAACCCCAAACCGATTAATACATTAGTTAAAACAGTTACTAAGTCTAAAAACATTAAGTTAAATCTGACAGTACCGTTATTAATCGACGCTATGCCTGTAAATTTGTGTAATGATGGCGGATCTCCGGACTGGACCATTTTGATGTTTCTTTGTGGACTTGGTCAGCCGTTCATGAATGCCTGTTTGAAAAGGGTGGTCTTGCAGGCCCTGCGGAACTGATCAAGGTTCCGCAGGGCCCGCACCTCCTCTGGGAGTTGATTCCACAAACATGGGGCCGCGGTAGAGAAGGCCCGTGCATAGGTAGTCCGAAGTTTAACTTCTTTTGGCCCAGGGAGAACAAGGAAATCAGGGATCTGGGTTCCTGGTCCTTAGAGAGCCCCTAGGCGAAGAGCCACAGGCCAAGAGCCCTTTGGCAAGGCGCAGCTTAAAATGCAAACAGGGTGGAGCAGAGGCACTCCTCAGCAATCAGCAGCAATCACTTTCAATCTCTTTCACCCTTAGCCCAGTCAACCAAACAAAGAGCAGTCAACCAAACAAAGAGCAGTTCCCCAGCTATCACACCTCAGAATTTTAGGCAGCCCCACAAATTTCAGAATGAAGTCCTTCAAAACTCAGAAATTCTCAGCAATTTCGCCAGCTGTCTCAGCTATCAGAGCTGCTCTGCTCCTCTCAGACCTCTCAGACCTCTGGTTGCCTCTGTAGCGTTCGCTGTGTTGTAACATCAAGACTGAAATGCAAGACATAACACCTTGAATTCAGCAAGAGTTCACAGGAGCACAGCTCCTGAACCTTTCTGAGGGTTTCCCCTCTTCCTCCCCACCTTCCTACCTTGTCCATTGAATAGTAGGTGAAGCTGCATAACAATCCCTGGATGAGCTCAATCATCTATTATTCTACAAAATGACCCCTGTATATGGGGGTAGCCATGGGACAGTAGAAACAACACTGGTGGATAACAAAGTGCATCCTTGTGTGAGTGTCACCTTTACTAGTATTACTTTGTGTCCCCAAAAACTACCAAAACTGATCTGAGGTGACTATAACTGTCAAAAATGAATGTAGAATAATCCTCAAGGTAGCTTCTGTTTCTCAGTCTCTTTATTTACATTGAGATGGAGATTTTCTGGGGGGCAATGATAGTCATGGGTGCAAATGATGCAGATTGGACATGTTTTTAATGCAACAGATTTGTTTTTCCTCTTTGTAACGTCCAAATAATGGGAATCAGACCTTTTCTTTCATCTGGCTAGAGGCACTATGAAACATTTGGAGACAGGGATACCACAGCATCTCGTTTCTAACACACAAAGAACAACACTTCCTATAAAGAGGGGGGGAAATTCCAGTATGATGTCAGATCCTACACTGGACAGACCAGTGGCAAGTATTTTTAAAAAGATTTCCAGCTTGTCAATTAACAATTCAGAAAAGTATCTTGAATGAAGAGAAAGGCTCCTACTGCCAGAAGAAAGTGCCTCCACATGCTGAAACTTTCCTTGTAAGTTTTACATTATTTCCTAATTCCCCTTTTGGAAATATGGATCTGCTGTCATCATGAGAACTATAAAAGTTTGTTCCCCTTCTTTCAAGCCCAAACCACTAATGATGGAGCACTCCAAACACTTAAAACACAAATAAACAGCTTGTTCTAGTTTTAAAGAAACAGCACTCTTCTCTCCCTCCCGTTTCAGTCTCACATACAAATAACCATAGCTTTTCCTCGGCTTTTCTTTCTAAACAGCCATTCTGAAGAACAGATAGATACAAATAAATCCTAAGTATCTGAACTCTTGAAAGAACTGCATTATTAGGTGGTACTTCTAAGGGCAGGCTTCATACGGATAGTCATGGGCATTAAAAATGCATTGCAGATTTTTTACCCTTAATGTGGGCCATTCCCTGGAGAAGTTGTAAAATAAACACTGTCCCTACTTAGAACACATAATATTTCTTTTGAACTGAGTTTTTTTCTAAAAAATTTCAACATGCAGTGTTTGGAAGAGATTACACACAGTGTTGAGCAAATTAATTTTTAAACTATATTGTATATGGAAGGAAACAAACAGTATGTCTTCTGTTTGTAGTTTGTGAGATGAAGATCAGTACTTTAGAGTGGTGATGGCCCTTTAATCTGTGCAGGAGGTATGCCTTCATTCCGTAAACCCCATTTTTAAATTCTAAGAATATAGGGAACAGGAGGCTGCAATTGTTCAGTGAGTTACTATTTAAGCTTTAGACGTTGGCTAGTCATGGAGATTTTTCTCTGCTGGAAGAGTACTGCGCTTGTTCATACCGATAAAATTTGCAAGTGATGAGTGTAACATATTGTGTAACTGTATCCAGGGCCTTTTTTTGAGCAGGAATGCAGTTCCTACAGGCTTGGTGTCAGAGGGCGTGGCCTCAGGGCTCACTTTGTAGCAGGAGCTCTTTTGCATATTAGGCCACACCCCCTGCTATAGCCAATCCTCCAAGAGCTTACAGTAGGCCCTTGTAAGCTCTTGGACGATTGGCTACATCAGGTGTCTATGGCCTAATATGTGTGTGGCCTGCTACAAAGTGAGCCCTGTGTGGTCTAACATGCAAATGAGTTCCTGCTGGCCTTTTTCTACAAAAAAACCTTGTGCAAAACAATAGTGATGCTATGGGGTGTGGCCTAATATTCAAATGAGTTGGATGGACTCTATGGCATTATATTCAACTGAGGCTTCTCTCCTCCCCAAACTCTGGCTTCGTTAGACTCCACCACAAAATCTCCAGGAATTTCCCAACCTGAAGCAGGTAACCCTTGTCAGGACTGGCCCCAATGAGTTCTCCTCAAAGGCCAAAATAGGCCTGGAAAAGGCCTTTTACAGCCAAGCTTGGTTGCCTAGCAACAGCCACTATCTTTCCCAGTGGTCCAGTCCTAGTCTGTCCTGGGGCTGGAGGGTGGGATTGCTCTTTGGGTGACACACGGCTCAGCCAAACAGAGGATAGGTGTTATATATATATATACTAAATTTCACCCCCCAAAGCTGGCTCTTCGCCATCTTTCAGTACTGCTATATGCAGACGATGTGGTACTGTTATCTAGAACACCTATTGGGTTGCGGAGAGCATTAGACAGCTTTGTTAAGTACTGCGAAAATGAACGGTTGGTAATAAACTTTGAAAAAACAAAAGTGATGGCATTTGGCAAAAAAGCCAAGAAGAGGTATTGGACTATGAAAGGGAAGAAAATAGAACAAGTAACAAAATTTACTTATTTGGGAATGGTAATTCAGAATACAGGTGCCTATACTGAACATTGTAATATGAGGGTGGAGAAAGCTGAGAAAACAATGTACGCTATCCTGAGATTTTTTCGCTCTAAGGGGGCCTTCTATGTTCCGGCAGCACTGAAACTGTTCCAATACAAAGTGTTAACACAATTGCTCTATGGTATTAACCTGGGCATTTCGGCTAAAAAACTGAAGGCTCTCGAGAAAGTGCAATCTAAATTTCTTCGTAACGTTTTGCAGCTTCCGCCAGGTGTGTCAAATGCCCTTTTGCGTTTAGAAACTGGGCAAATGAGAATTGAGGCCAGAATTATGTTATCTTCGGCATGTCAATGGCTAAGGATCCATAAAAACAAAAAAGGCCTCTTCCCTTTAATAACTCAAGACCCCTATAGGCCAAGGTGGCTGCAATTGGTCAGAAGCAACTTAGAAAGTATAGGATTCTCACTTGAAAACCTCTTGGCGCAAAGCTATGCCAAAGCAAAAAGTATTATCAAACAAAGAATCTGCGATATAGAGAGACAAAGGGATCTAGAACAGGCCCCCTCTTTTTTAGCAGCTACTGAGACCAAATATGTTATGAGGACGGCCAAGTACTTTTTTTATTTGGAGGTACCAGCCCACAGAAGAGCCTTTACGTTGGCTCGATGCGCAGCCATGCCCTCAAAGGTGCTAGAAGGGAAATATAGAAAAGTCCCGTATGAAGACCGACGCTGTCCTTGTGCTATGGGAGAGGTGGAGTCGATGACTCATATGTTTTTTCGATGCCCTTTCCACCAGGTACAGAGGGATAGGTTTGTTTCCCCGTTTGTAGTTAAACCAATGGCAGATGCGGACGAGGCATGTTTGGAGAAACTTTTGGTGGATGCAAGTCCAACTATCTCTAGACAGATAGCCAAATTTTGCCATTATCTTGTGAAGTTCCATACTAAGAAACAAGAAACTGCATGTCTTGTATGATCTCTTGGAATTTTAGTTTATAAATGTTTTTATATACTCTGATTTAAAGGATTTATATAAATTGGAACTGACTTGAATTTTAAAATTGGTTCAATTATATTTTAGTTATCTTGGATTGTATAGGTGGGGAAATGCTTATGTATTTTATTGTATTTTATGTTTTTTTAGGAGGGTATTTTATACTATCTTAGGTATTTTAGGAGGGTTTTATATGATGTGTTATAGTTTTTATATTGGTCTATGACTGTAATAAAGTTCATTCATTCATTCATTCATATATATATATATATATATATATATATATATATATATATATATATATATATATATATATATATATACCGGTATATAAAATCACTGGGGAAGAGAAGGCCTGGATTTCTGTCTCTGTTCCCCGTCTGCACAGCCTTGTCTATCTCCTAGTACACAGGAACAATACTAACAGTATCATAACCCAAAATAATGAATACAAAAATTCAAAAATTTTACAAAAATTATTGTTTATAATCTCAATTCATTCATTCACAGAATATATCAAAATCCTGTGTGTTTGTTATATTAAAAAAAATGAGAACTACAAAAGTGCTTTTCAGGTTTTACCGCAAATGCCATCCAAAGGGACAGTACAATTAGGAATACCAACGTTTTTTTTTCTTATAGGGTACCAAAAACTCCACTGAAGACTGCACAAATAAAGTCCCAAGAGTCCCAAAGAAGAAGTTAACTCAGAACTTGTTTTGTGCATGCTTCTTCCAAGCAGGACCTCAGCAAACACCTGTGTATCAATCTACACTTACAATCAGTCTACACTTATATTCATTCTGCAAAAATCTATATTTCAGTCTCCTTAATGAATGCAACATTAGAGACATTAATACTGATGGGAGACTGAAGCCTGCGGGGTGACCCTGGGTCAGTCACAGAGCTCTCTCAGCCCCACCTACCTCACAGAGTGTCTGTTGTGGGGAGAGGAAAGGAAGGTGCTCCAAGACTCCTTCAAATAATGAAAAGTGTGGTATAAAACCAAATCCTTCTCTATCCAGTCTTATTGTGATAGTGGTAGAGTTGCCAACCCCAAGGTTCTGACTGAAAATATTCTGGGATTACAACTGATCTTCAGGCAACAGAAATAAATTCCCCTGAAAAAAACAGTTTCTCTGGAGGGTGGACTCTATGTCATTATATCCCACTGAGGTTCCTCCCCAAACTCTACCCTCCTCAGGCCTTACTATCATAATCTCCAGGTGTTTTCCAACCCAGAGCTGACAACCCTAGGTAATGGGAATGTGTAAGTATAGCTTCTGTCTCCCACCCCTAGACTTTCCTGGTTCACTTCCAATGAATACAAGCAAAGTCTTTTCTCTGTCTGTGCATCATTCATGCATGCCAGCTAGGGTTGCCAATCCCCAGGTGGGGGCAGGGGATCCCCTGGTTTGGAGGCCCTCCCCCCACTTTAGGGTCATCAGAAAGCGGGGGGAAGGGTAGGGAAATGTCTGCTGGGAACTCTATTATTCCCTATGGAGATTTATTCCCTTAGAAAATCATGGTGAATTGATCCGCGGGTATCTGGGGCTCTGGGGGGGCTGTTTTTGGGGGTAGAGGCACCAAATTTTCAGTATAGCATCTAGCACCTCTCCCCAAAATACCCTCCAAGTTTCAAAAAGTTTGGACCAGGGGACTATCCTGTATGGTTGGACAAAATGTAATACAAATATATCTGATAAATAGTTGCTTCTTCTACTTCCTGCTTCCCAGGAAAACAAAACCAGTCAATAAGGCACCAAAATAACCAACTGGAAGGCATTCCTTCCACCCCCAGAGTGATAGAAATAATTCTGTTTGGTTTGGATTTAATACATTTTCAAATTAGGTGTGGTTCAGTATTGCTGTTAGTAACTTTCTACCTGACCATCTAACTGAAAGTGGGCCACTGATCTGTAAAAGGTTGTTATAATTCCTTTTGATTGAATTTTTACCTAGTTTTTGACTTTATTTTGAAGTCCAGTTATTCACTTGAGCACAATGCGTTGAGTTGTCCAGTCATTTCTCATTCCCCTTTCTAGGACATTATTGTTGTGGTAGAAAAACAATGATCAGGTGCAGCCCCACCCCAAACTTTGTATTTTATTTATAACTCATAAATATCACATTTCCTAGAAAAGATTATGAAATCAAAAATTCTCTGTGGTTCTGTTGTTCTTATCATTAGAATGTGACAGCCTGTACTATAAACAACCTAAATGGTTCCGTCAGTCTTGGATGTGTTTTCCTTCTCTTAAGGGACACATAACTTTCAATATGAAGACACTGAATACCATACTGGGGGGAGGGTGGGGAAGATAATTACTTTTGACCATATAATACAAGAATGACCTAAGCTCTCAGTTATCTTAGGGATGTAAGAATATTTTGCTACATAAACTCCATCCGTGATTATTGTCTCCATAGCTTATTGTCTCTCAAGTTTATTGACCATAACAGAGAGTAAGATCAGGAAAGAACAAGAAGGCAGATCTCTGAAAAGCTACTGTGGAATGGCTTATTAGAAAGAAATGTGGATGTAGCAGCCCAACATGTTAAGTGGATACATCTCTGAAAAACCTCATGCAGTGAACTTTGTACACAAGGCAGAGGCAGAATCCCACAGGAGATTTTTGAACTGAAGTGTGTGTGTGATTTTCACCAATACTCTCCTCCTACTGCATTCCTCTGGCTACTCTCCACAAGGGAGTCCTCTGCCCCTTGGGACAGCATTTCAGGTATCATTTTGAACTACACTGACAATGGGGATGTGAGGGCGTTCTGTTCCATTAATAGAAATATGCCTGAGACTTTTTAAAAAAAATTCCTGGGACCAGTTAATATTGCTTCTGGTGCCAGTTCTAGACAGAAGGTCCCCTGATAGCCATTTAAAACCAAGTTCCAACAAAATCATTGCATATGCTAAGAGTCTCCAAGGAAAGAGGCCACAGATTTTTCCAGATGATCATACTGTATGATAACTGATGGTTGCTTCCATATGGAGGTTGTACCTTTCTTGGGAGTATCTTTATATTTGGCATTGACCAGAGCCTGGGCTTGTTCCATCAGAGCTCTAGCTCTGTGGAATGAGCTTCCTAAAGAGGTGAGGGGGGACCCTCCTTGGAGATCTTCAAGGCCTTCCTGTTTGCCAGGGCTTCTGAGGGGCGAGGGGGTTGAATGGCAGACATCTTTTAAGGTGGGGAGGGGGAGGGATTTGGATCTTATTTTGTCTTTGGTTTTAAGTGGGGATTTTTAACTATAATTCTAAGCTACCTTGAAACAAGAGGAAAGGCAAAATATAAATGTTTTAAAAAGGGCTTTGTTTGTAGAAAAAGCCCATCAGGAACTCATTTACATATTAGGCCACACCCCCTGACATCACCATTGTTTCACAAAGAGCTCTTTTGTAGAAGAAGCTCGGCAGGGGCTCATTTTCATATTAGGCCACACTCCCTGATGCCAAGCCAGCTGGAACTGCGTTCCTGCTCAAAAAAAGCCCTGGTTTTAAAGAATAAATATTATACCTTAGTAGTCCATTTCCCGGGTTTTCCCCTGCTTTGCTTTGATCTTTCTCAAATGTTGATTTTTTTGGGGGGAAATCACATTTGCACACTATATTGATCGGACTTAGAAAAAAATGGACTAGCAGGGGTGTCGAACTCATAAGGGCTGGATATGACATAAATGAGACCTTGTTGGCCAGGCCAGGCTATGTCGGGCCAGGCTATGTGCGTGCGTACCTATTTAAGATTAGGTAGCAGAGACATAAACTTTTTAAATAACACAGAAAAACATGACTAAAGATTTTTTTTAAACCCCTAAAACATGCTTAAAACATTAACACTTGTTGGTCTTAAAGGTGCTTACTTTGTATTTCTCCCATGGGATCCAGGGAACTGGGCAAAGGAAGCTCTGCCTCTTTCCTTCCCTCCCCAGGGGATCAGAGGGGAGAGGAACCTCAAGCAATGGAGAAAATCAAGGTTTTGCTCTGTAGCTCCTGTGTGATTGAGCAAGCCTTGTAAAGCAAGCTGAGATGCAGAAGGAAGCAAGACAGAGGGAGAAGGAAGCAGACAAGAGCCAGTTGCTTGGGGGCCTGATAGGAGCCCTCCAAGGCCCTGATTCCGCCCCCTGATCACATGTTTGATATCCCTTCCCTAAAGGTAAAGGTAGTCCCTTGTGCAAGCATCAGTTGTTTCCGACTCTGGGGTGACATTGCTTTCACAACATTTTCACGGCAGACTTTTTATGGGGTGGTTTGCCACTGCCTTCCCCAGTCATCTACACTTTCCCCCCAGCAAGCTGGTTACTCATTTTACCAACCTCGGAAGGATGGAAGGCTGAGTCAACTTCGAGCTGGCTACCTGAACCCAGCTTCCACCAGGATCAAACTCAGGTCATAGTCAGTGTAGAGGAGAACTCTAGCATTTTACTAATCCAAACACAAATGTTAAGAGAATTTGTCAGTGGTTACATTAACAAGAGATGGGGTATCCTCATTCAAAATATCACTTCTCATTAGGGAGGCAAGCCACCCTCGCTCCCATCTTCAGTACAAAATAATATTGACTTACTGCTTTAAGAATCACTGAGATGTAAAGTACTGTGAATATTGCAAAGCAGCTGTGAGTAAAAGGTCAATTACAGTCTCCTACTGAACCACTGTGGCCAGTTTCTGGTTGGCCACCCAGCATTTGCTGGGGTGCTTGTAAAAAGTATGGTGTAGTTGACCCTTGTGTTGACCCCCCCCCCCCCACACAAAGGTATTTCTTATTTTCTTAAGCAAGAATCCATAGGCTCACTTTGCATAGGTTAGCTGAGAAAGCCAGTGTAATAGTACAGTACTAGGCTAGGCCTGAGGAGACACATCTTTGTATCTCTGTTTCATATGAAATTCACCAGGTGACCTTGCACTCTGTCAGCCTTCTTCACATAGGATTGGAGACACAGGAAACTGGTGTGAGATACTCTAGGAATTTCCAAAATATCTGCAGAATTTACCATAGAGATCTGGGAAATTCCTAGAGCATCATGTGATCCTGTGACATCATGGTACATTGTGGCATTGCACAATGCCAGTCCCCACCCACCTTTGCTCTTTCTGCTTCACTTAGCAGTAACAGAGATTGTTGTTTATGTTTAATTCGATTTATACCCCGCCCTCCCCGCCAAGGAGATTGCCTGCCAAGGGGGGCAACTTGGTCTCCCTGGGTGAGATAAAAATGTAATAAATAAAATATATCTTGAATTGCATTGTTAGTTTATGTATTTGAAACACAGGAGTGGATTCTTCAAAGCGGGGGGGGGGGGGGGAATTGGAACACGCAAGTCCAATCAGCTAGTGAGCTGAATACCAAGTAGTATCATATTTCAGCACATAAGAATTGATTCTGTGTTTGCTACTTTTACTTCAAAAATATAATAGGCAAGCTGGCTGGTTGCCTCCTTCACAGCTATTGGAGGACTGTATTGCACTCATTATACAGCCTTGCTTTTATCGATTCAAAAAAGGAAAAAAAATGCTTTTAAATAAAAGGCTCAGAGTCTTATTCAAAGTCAAGGCTGACTTTGAACTTCAGAGGCCTCCAGCACAGACTTGGAAAACACCAGCTGTGCACCAGAAGAGACAGTAGATAGCGATAAGCAGACTAATTCCGTAGATGGTTATGCAGCTGCTGCTTTAGAGATTTTGTAGAGCAAAACTGGCTCCTGGGAATATTCAGTGAGCTGTTGATTGCATGATTTTAGGAATGGCCTTCAAAGGACATCCTAAGGGAAGCAATACTTTTTACAGGTAGGGTTGCCAACCTCCAGATGGGGGCTGGATATCTCCTAGAATTACAGCTGCTCTCCAGACTACAGAGGACAGTTCCCCTGGAGAAAATGGCTGCTTCTATGGCATGAT
This sequence comes from Heteronotia binoei, assembly GCF_032191835.1. Lineage (NCBI taxonomy): Eukaryota > Metazoa > Chordata > Lepidosauria > Squamata > Gekkonidae > Heteronotia > Heteronotia binoei. The sequence continues at coordinate 52,864,164 of NC_083224.1, forward strand.
ACCTAATGGAATCCCTTCCCCAAACTCTTCCCTCCCCAGCCTTCACCCCCTATGTCCAGGAATTTCCCAACCCAGAGTTGGCAACCTTATATATAGGATTCTCAAATAAATTGATATTAGGGATGTGCATTTGTTCCAAACAAACAAAGGGGTGAAAACCCATAACATGAACAAGTCTCATTCATTTAAGTGAAAATGAATGTTAACTGGCACATATTCATTTGTTGCCCTGGAGCTTGGTTTAGAGGTCTCAGGGAAGTCAGAGGGAGACATGCCCCTCACTCCAGCCACTCCTCTAACTTTCCCCAGCCCCCCCTCCTTTTCTCCTCCTCTCTTCCTTACTCTGCTGACAGCGATGGCTTTTCTTTGCACTGTTGCCAACCGACTCCCTTGTTGGCTGACTGGTTGCTAGTCACTGCCACCACTGCTGTCCCAGATGCAGCAGCATCACTAATAGCAGCCATGTGTGTCTGGAGGGAAGGTGCTGATAGAATTTACAGTGTAGCAGAAACTGTCATCAAGTCACAGCTGACAGTGGCATATGGCAACCCTGTAGGGTTTTTAAGAGGTGGTTTACCATTGCCTGGCTCTGTATCACAACACTTTGTGTTCCTTGGAGGTCTCCCATCCACATACTAGGCAGGGCTGACCTAGCTTATGTTCTGAGATCTGACCAGATAGGGCTAGACAGGGCTTTCAAGGTAAGGGCTACTGTGTAGAGGCATTCACTTATATTTAGTAGTGTTAAGAAACTAGTAATTTGTAAGCTTACTCTAAGATCACATGACATTAGTTCTAGAGCAAGTTTCTTGAGATTGCTTTGTAAGATGTTTTAGTTACAATTTATATTAGGTTGGAATGTATTTCTCAGAGAAGATACACTACACAGCCAGTTGCCCGACCTTGAAGACAGGGATGCTATAAGGTTGCCTCCACGCTTGAGAGTAGATGGATGGATTGTAATACTAGAAGGGCCGGCTTGCCCACTAGGCAAACTAGGTGGTTGTCTAGGGTGGGGGTGCCGAATTTGGCCTCCCCCTTCCCCCTAGGCAAATGGCTAGTTTGCCCCCCTGTGCCTCCTTCTCCCTCCCTTCCCCACCCCAGGTCTATTTCAATGACCAGAAGGGCAATCAAGCACCACTCCTTGGCTGTCTAAAGGCACCCCCCTGCCGATCAGCTGATTGGCGGGTAAAACCACGCTGCCACTCACTCAGCACCTGGGCAGGCCAGCAGCAGCATGAACGAACCATGTCCCGAAAGAGCGCTGCCACTGCTCCCTCCTTCAACAGTGGTGCCCTTTCAGGACGCGGTTCGTACATGCTGCTGTTGGCCTGCCAGGGTGCTGAGTGAGTGTGCAGTGTGGTTTTACCCATTGATCAGCTGATCGGCAGGGGTGCGCCTTTAGACAGCCCAGGAGCGGCGCTCGATTGCCCTTCCGGGCATTGAAATAGACCTGGGATGGGAAAGGGAGGAGGAGGTGTGGGAGGGGGGCACGGCACCACGTGGGGGAGGCGTGGGGGTGTTGTGGAGGGGGGCAGCAGGCCACCAGTCTGCCTAGGACACCATGTGCCCTCGGGCTGAATATTAGGGTCTCAGTTAATTACTCTCAGAATTCCATGATTAACAAGAATAAATCTGCCCATCATTCTCCAATTTATTTCCTTTACTATTTCACCTCCCCTAGAATTAAACCTAAAGAAATGGTGAGCATATAAGCTAAGCTTGTTACCCCAGTTTCGTCCTTGCATCTGTCAAACAATTTTATTATGCTGTATGCCTATTTGCTGCTCACCCTCTTTCCCTATGTGTGTGGACTGGCAGCTTCCATTTCAATGTATCTGAACTGTGCATGCACACAAATGCTCACACCTTGAACAGAATTTTGTTGGTCTTAAAAGTGCCATTAGAGAGAAGCTGTGGTTTACCTTATGGAAATCTAAGGATGCACTGGCTTTCAGTGGCTGAAAGCAAGATGTCCTGCAACCCTAGTCTGTTTAAAAGGGAGCCTGATGTGGTCTAGTAGTCACGCTGCCTTTTATGAGAAACGATCACCCCAAGGAGGGTGCAGAGTGTCATGCAGGAGCTGGAGGAGAAGCTGGTTGAGGAGGACCAGCCCCCTTCTTCGGTTCCTTCGGGCACCAGCAGTCCTTCAGGGGATGGCCAGGAGGGGAGGCTGCCTGGGGTGGAGGGGGAAGAAATGGAGACACATGAGGTGTCTCCATCTCCGCCCACTTCCCTCAAGCAGCCAGTCCCTCCTTCCCCCCAGCAGCCAGCCCCTCCTGCCACTCCAAGACACGATGTGTCTGCCCCGAGCACCTCATAGTAGGTGGCTCCGGACACCCAAGCTGCTGGTCGGCTTCGGCATCCGTACACCTCCAAAGTCTGGAAGCATTTCCAATTTACGAAGGAAACATGCTATGCGCAGTGCCAGCTGTGCAGGGCCTGGATCAGTTGTGGGCAGGACCCTGCCCACCTCACTCCGGGGGGGAAGCGGAACCACCTGCAGAAACACCACCAGGCGGTGCTTCTTAAGGGGGAGAAGCAGGCTGGTGCTGGGGTGCCCAAGCGGCCAACACCACCTAGCCAGGAGATCCGTCCCACCGCGACAACCTCCAGAGCTCTCCAGGAGAGTTCCGCGACAGAGCAGGGATGCCAGGCATCTCTGCCTGAGATGTTTGGTGGGGGTGGCACCTGTGTGCCAAGAGGGGGAATCAGGTACGGCAGGAGGGTGATTGCTTGGAACCTCGCCAGGTCGGTCGCCTACGGGGCACCCAAAGCCAAACCCAGTTCCTGGGGCACCCAAAGCCAAACCTAACTTCACCAGAGAATCTCTATAGGACCCAAATGCACTACATCCCTCTATCTACTCTATGAACCCTGCAGGTTTGGAACCAATATAAACCCAGTTGCCAACGTCACTGCCACACAAAACACAATCTGCTCAAGGTCTGCTCTGCAGACCTGGCTGCAGCAAACCCAGATGCCAGCTCTCCAGCCCTGCCCCAAACAACATGGGGAGAGCTGGCCAAGCACAACAAGCATGCTGGCTCTGGGTCTCTCACCCAGGTGCCAGCTTCCCTGCCACAGAACACACAATCTACAGATGCCAGCTCTCCAGCCCTGCCCCAAAGAACACAGGGAGAGCTGGCCAAGCACAACAAGCATGCTGGCTCTGGGTCTCTCACCCAGGTGCCAGCTTCCCTGCCACAGAACACACAATCTACAGATGCCAGCTCTCCAGCCCTGCCCCAAACAACACAACTCTCGAACAAGAGAAGTGGTGGACCACTACACCTAACTCCACATCATCATGGGTTGGGGTAGTAGTAGTCTGGTAAAGTTTAGGAGACTAAATGATCCTGCCTCTACCTGGATACAGTTTTTAAAAGGCTACCTTGCGATGAAGGCAATCCTTGTTATATCCTCTTAGTTAAACTTCTCCTAACTACATCCTGGGACAAACCTGATTTCCTTGCAAACTAGAAATCAGGTGTCCCCTATAACTTGAGAGAAGCTGTGGTTTACCCTATGGAAATCTAAGGATGCACCAGCTTTCAGTGGCTGAAAGCAAGATGCACTGCAACCCTAGTCTCTTTAAAAGGGAGCCTGATGTGGCCTAGTAGTCACGCTGCCTTTTATGAGAAACCTAAAATCTTTTTAAATCACCCCTATCTGGCCTACCTGAATTTTGAAAGGAGATAAAGCCCTAAACTGGATTAATTTTTTTTTAATTTCAAAAAACACAATCCCTAAAAACACCCTTATTAGTGGGGCAGCCTATTTAGTGGCCCTAGCCAAACCAAAAGCACATTCAGACTTAGGGTTGCCAAGTCCAATTCAAGAAATATCTGGAGATTTTGGGGTGGAGCCAGGAGACTATGGGGGTGGAGCCAGGAGACATTAGGGGTGGAGCCAAGATCAAGGCCATGTGCCCCGTCCCGAACCCGTGTTAGAGCCCCCTTCCTCCCGCCTCCCCTGCCCGGGAGACTCACTTGAGGTTGTCAGGGGAGCAGATGTTGTGGGCAGCACTGCCGTGCCCACCACCCCAGCTGCGCAACTGCCCAAACATGCTGGCTGCTGCCTCGCCTTGCCTCCGCTCTCTGGCTAATGCCTGGCTCCCCTCATCAGCATCGCCTCTGCTGGCCCTGCACTGCCATTCGACTGCCTCACACAGCTGCCCAGCCACGGAAGGAGTCGCGTGGGACATGCCGGGAAACATAGTCCCCGAGGAGACGCTGCCTGACAGCCGGAGAGGACGCAAGGACTACGAGTCCCAGCGTGCACCTCATGAAGGGAGGCCAGACTGGAGCGAATAGCAGGCTGGCAGTGGGCGGGTCTTTGTGACCCAGAGGAAGGGAGGAGCCTGAAGCCTGCGAGGGAGGCAGGAAGGGAAAGAGTGTCTCTGTTTGAGAGAGTGACACCAAAATTGGCGCCGTTTCCCCCCCCCCCCCCCGCTTCCAGATTTTTGGAGAGCGGGGGAAGAGGCTGCTAATTTGGGGGGTCCCCCGCCAGGGCGGGGGGTTTGGGAAGTCTACTCAGACTCCAAAAATAACTCTATAAAAACATGAAAGTGACCCAGCCCACACAGCCCACACACACCCTCACCAACCCCCACACCAACTAGAGGTAATTAAAAAAAACAAAACGTGACAGAAAGAAACTTAACTTTTAACCCATTTCCACCCCCCAACCCCCCCCCCACACATAGAAAAGGCCAAGCAACTCAACTATTAAAAAGTGGCCTTTTCACCAATAAGAAACCTCAGGCCAAATCACACCCCCCCCCCAAACCAGAACCAGGAAAAGGGGGACAACAGGACAGGAGGATGCAAAACCTGCAGCAATAGAGAATAGATCCAAACAGAAAGCCAACACAAACTCAACTGTTAAAAAAGTGGCCTTTTAAACAATGAAAATTAGGCCAAACAGCACCCCTCCCAAAAACCAGAACCAGAATAGAAAAGGGACAACAGCAGCACAACACAGCAGCAACAAATCAAACAGTAAAAAACGTAACTTTTAACAATAAAGGAACTTTCCCAACCCCTCCCCCCCAAAAAAACCCCTTCACCCTAACCCCAAGAAATCCAAGCCACCCAAATCAGGAAAAGTAAAAGGACACTACACTTTTAAAAGTCCTCTCACTAAAGTAAGATATGGGCAAATTGGCAAACCTCCCCCCCCCACCCCAGGCCCCCTCCTCCAGCAGAACCCCACCCACCACCCCAATCTGGATAAGTAAAGGCACTCTGAGTCTTAAAAAGTCCTTTTACCAACTAAAATAAAAACAAGAACCCCAAGACTGTCTTACCTTAGATGTCTTCTCTACTCCAGGCAAGTCTGGTAAGGCTGAGAAAGAGCAGCAGCCGCTGAGGCCAAGGGCCAGCATAGCACAATCTCTCTCTCACACCAACACACACCAACACAGCAGCAATAGAGGAGTCCAGCCAGGCAGACTCCTTAAAAAGGTTCTCTGGCCCTACAGAGAGCAGTTTCAAAAAATAGCACTGCTCTGTGATTGGCCAGACAACAGTGCTTACTTGGATACTCAAGTAAGCAAAAGATCAAAAGAACAACAATGTTGCTGATGGCTGGGGGATCAGCTACACAACAGCCCTGCAAAGCATGCATTTGCAATGCATTTTGGAAATGCATGCTTTGGATTGGCTGCTGGGGCTCCTCTTTCCCCTCCCCCCTTCTCCATGATCCCAGGGAGGCTATGGGAGAGGCGGGAAAGGAGGCAAGAAGCTCCCCTGAGGCTGCAGAAGCCCCTTTCCCGCCTTTTGCATTGAATTCCATATACTTCCAAATATTTATACGGAAGTATACGGGGAGCCATACTCGACTCCCGCATAATGGGCCCCAATTGGATTCGGCTGTATGTAATTTCGTATACAGCCGAATCAGGGGTGATTCGGCGGTTGATTCGGTTCGGCCAAACCAAATGCACACCCCTATTGGTAACCCTTTGGCATATATTAACTTACCATGTGGAAATCATTGACCTAGCAATCATCAGGTTTGCAGCAATGGTATGACAGTCCCAATTATTATTACATTCTGACTCCACTACTTAGGATCCTGATGTTTTCCCACCAGTAAGTGCTGACATGGCAAATTTGGATTCTCTCTGGGAAACTGGTGTAAAGCCCCCTTTAATTTGCCAGAACTTCTGTGATGGTTTGTGCATAATGCCTTGAAATCTCCTGTGGCCACTGATAATGATTACTCATGTGAGCCAGCTCCCTCCTCCTTTCAGAGATGTAGAGAAAAAAGAGACAAGAGAATCCAGGTGAAAGTCATTGAAATCAACAGCAACATCTGCATTGGCTTGTGCAGGAATTCAAACACTATGGGATCTATTTTTAAAAATAAGACTGGATTCTGAAGTAGGCCTATAGAGGTGCACAGAAATGTGTGCCCAACAGCACTCTAGCATGCATCCCATGAGAAAGAGAGAAGGGGAGAAAAACCGCATCTATGTGCATAAAAGGACAACTTATTCATAGAACAGCTGCTGTGATGGTTGAAAATCCACACATACAATATGCAGCACCTGGGATTATGAGTAAAATAACAATCAAGCTATGGAGGACATTCTGTTGTACTTGAGCATGGTATGTTCCCCCTGAACCCATCATTCTATATAATAGGAATTGCACTTAATGATTCCTGTGTAACTTAACATCAGTCAACTCCCCCCCCCCCCAGGACTTTTGTCTGCACTTGCACAGAGATGCCACTCACACAGCCCAAGCAGCACTGCTGAGGGCGGGGAGGAGGGAGCAGTGATTGTTGCTGCTGCTGACAGGCATCCCATTGCTGCCTCTTCAAGTAGCAATACGAGGGCCAGCACACCCCAGTAGGGCAAGTAGGGCACTACCTGGCCTCAGGGGTGGACGGTGCCCCCTCCCCACTGTCCCTGATGCCCGTTCCGCACTGCACTTGCTCTTGCTGCCCACCACAGGCACATGCCTCACTGATCCTGCTCAACCTTCCCGGGTCTGCGCTTCCTGGGGAAGGCAGCCTTCTCCTGTGCAGCAAGTGGTGTGGGTGCTTGGAGGTGCTCAGTGCCATGCTACCTGCTGCTGCTTGGATAGGTGCACAGCATATCGACGGTGTCCTGGAAAGTCTTGAGAAAATGCACCATTTGGGAGAGGGTTAGCCAGTTGTTACAGCTAATGCTGAGCTCCTCTTTCCTGTGCAGGATTGTCATGGAGGACCTGACATCCTGTGCGGTGCTCTTCTGCTCCACCAAACACACAGTAATGGTGAAGGTGAAGTTCCTCATTCCCTCCCCCCTGCTGCTCATGCAACCGATGGGCAGACTTGAAGCTGGCAGCAGATGGGTTGACATGTGCTGGCAGGCCTTGAGCAAGGACTGCATCTTGAGGAGGGCAACGTCTCAAGTGGCCTTGACAGTGCTCTCTAGCCTCAGAGCATCCTTTCCCACCAGCTGAAGCATGTGCACCAGGCAGATGATGCTTTTGAGGTGCACAGGCTTAACCTCTGCCAGCGTGTTGGTGCTGGCATCTGTGACCATGTAGCCACAGACAATGTTGCTGCTGCCCACCGATTCCCTCCTTTAGGATGCTATATACCACACAGCAGCAATGTTTTGCACGATGTGGTCTGCATCCATCCCCTGCGCATGGTGCAGAACCACTTTGTAGCCTGGTGGCAGGACTTCCACTCCTGGGCCTGGGCTGTGTCCCAACAGTCAGGCCTGTAACCAGGAATTTGTTTGTGGAGAGGGGGGCATTTAAGGAACATTTGGGGGCAATTAAATTAAAGATAATCCAATTAAAAGATAATCTACCTGGGGAGGATGCAGAAGTGGAAGGCAGAGCTGCTTTCTGGTGCTGGGTTGGGAGGGGCCACAGAGAGGTATACTTGAGGTGGGAGCAGCAACAGGGAGTTGGGATGTGGAAGGGAAGGATGCTTCTCCCACCTTCTAAATCATTGCTATCCAGAGAGTGTTAGAGGAACTGATGTTGTCTCTGGGCAGTGCTAACAACCAGGGCTTTTTTTGAGCAGGAACACACGGGAATGCAGTTCCAGCTGGCTTGGTGTTGGGGTGTGTGACCAAATATGCAAATGAGTTCCTGCTGGGCTTTCTCTAAAAAAAAAGAAGTCCTGCTAACAACTCTTTTGTCTCTGTGGAGAGCCCAGGAACAGATCTGGGGAAGGAGGCTTCAAGACCCCTGGTGATGTGCTAGTGGCCTGGCAGGATGGGTTTGGTGCCCAAGTATGGGAGATGGTGGTACACAGGGGGGTGGAGGAATTCTTCCTCCCACAATGAACACCCTTCACACCCACTTTCACCCTCACCGCACACAGGTGTTCAAACTCAGGAGTGGTGGGAGGATACGAATGTGGGAGATCTTTTGGGGGGGGGGGGTCTGTAACTGGAACCCCAGAAATGTAATTCCCCTCCAACTTGGAGGGATTGTAGAGGAGTCAGTCCTAACAACTAATGTGGAAGCAACCCTACAGGCACAAGTGCTCATCTCAGATCTCATGCTTGCATGTATGTGGACTTCCTTTTCAGTAGACTATCTTTAGCTTCTAAAAGGAAAAAAAGAATTGAAAGACCCTGGGCTGTAATCAGATCTGAAGGCAAAACTGTAGCAATAACACCACTGACAGTAATCAGACAGCAAACTGACAATAATATGAACTTTCACTGAACTGAACTGGCACAACTTGTAGACTTGGGTAAATCTGTCTCTTCCCCTTCCTTCTGTGAGAACAGACAGCTTCTGCTGAATTTTATGGCTAAATCTCTGTGTGAACCATGTCTATAGCAGCATGAAGTGCACATTGCATTCACTTGTGATATTTAATATATGTGTCCACACACAGTCAGAGACAGGTCATTTATAAGACAAGGAAATGCTCAATATGCCCTGGTTCTTAAGTGACATCCCTTGAAATATAACATGCCCTGATAATTTATCTGGGACAAAACATGAAAAATAACATAGGGTCATAATTATGTACTCCATCTTCAAACTCGTAGCCATCTGTACAGAACTCCCTGTGCCAGAAACTGCTGCTTCCAGAGGGTTGACCTCCAAATAATAATGGTGAGATAATTCATATATTATAGTATTCTCCATTACTATGTTTGGGTGTAAAAGTTGGATAATGAAAGAAAGCTGACACGAAGAAAGTTGATTCCTTTTAAATGAGGTGGTGGAGGGGAGTTTTATGGATACTGTGGACCACCGAAAAGACAAATAATTGAGTTCCAGATCAAGTCAAGCCTGAAATCTCCCTAGAAGCTAAAATGACCAAACTGAGGCTATTGTGCTTTGGTCACATTATGAAAAGACAGGAGTCACTGGGAAAGACAATAATGCTGAGAGAAGCTGAAGGCAGCAGGAAAAGAGGAAGATCCAACGTGAAATGGACTGACTCAATAAAGGAAGTGATGGCCCGCAGTTTGCAACACCTGAGCAACACACAACACCAACATTTGGGAGGAGGGCTATTAACAGTTATTGGGGGATACCAATATTGCGACTTGGCAGCACTCACAATCTACAAACTGAGTCCCTATAGGAGTGCAAGCCCATACAGAACAGAAGATATCCCATTTCCTAGGACTTGGATCTACAAAAAAACTTTATTTGGAACTAAAATATCAGATTAACAAAGCCAGAATGTTATCCAGAGAAAACCTGTCGCAAGATAGGCCTCCCAAAAGATAATCACAGAACACCACTTATGGTCACAGACAGCTCTCAGCTTAAATCAGTTCAATATTTTGAAATTGCTGAGCAGACAGGTTAAAACGGATAAAAGGAAGTACTTCTTCACCCAAAGGGTGATTAACATGTGGAATTCACTGCCACAGGAGGTGGTGGCGGCCACAAGCATGGCCACCTTCAAGAGGGGGTTAGATAAAAATATGGAGCAGAGGTCCATCAGTGGCTATTAGCCACAGTGTGTATGTGTGTGTATATATATATATATATATATATATATATATATATATATATATATATATATATATATATATTTGGCCGCTGTGTGACACAGAATGTTGGACTGGATGGGCCATTGGCCTGATCTAACATGGCTTCTCTTATGTTCTTAATACATTATTAGTGACTTACAATCTCTACTGGATAATGACAGTACTCTTTCACAAATATTTGCAGGGGGGGGTATACCTTTTCTTGCCCACAGACAGTCACTCAGTCTTAAGCAGCTCCTCACCCACAATAATGCAATATCCAATTTGAATGGAGACACTGGTAACAGATGCCAGCTTTGCTGCCATATACACCTAGATAACACAATCACTGGACCTAACAGCATTAACTACACCATCACAAGCTCATTCACTTGTTCATCTTCTAACATTGTATATGCCATTAAATGCCAATAATGCCTTTCAGCTCTACATGTGGCAAACAGGTCAAACCCTTTGCCAAAGGATAAATGGACACAAATCTGATATCAAGAATCACAGATCTGAAAAACCTGCAGGAGAACACTCAAACCTTCCAGGACATTCAATTGGGGACCTCAAAGTAGCTGTTTTTATTGCAAAGGAATTTCAGAAACAGACTAGAATGGGAGATTGCTGAGTTACAAGTTATTACAACAATCAAGACAATGGAACCCCTAAGGCTTAACAGAAATATTTGGTTTCTTGTCTCACTACACATGTGAACATCATTCAGTTCTCACATGTTTGTAAACTCTTTTATTATGCTCTATGCTAATTTGCTGCTATTCACAGGTTTTACCAATTGCCTTCATCCAATCTTAGCTATATTTATTGCTCAGTTATTTATGCATCTTTACTTTGATTAGCCTTTCCTGTCAACACTGTCTCTACCTATATGTAATGGTTGGCATCTTCTGTTTCAGTGTATCTGAAGATGTGTGTGTGTGTGTGTGCGCACATGAAGCTTATATAGGGTTGCCAATCCCCAGGTGGAGGCAGGGGATCCCCCGGTTTGGAGGCCCTCCCCCTGGTTCAGGGTCATCAGAAAGCAGGGGAGGAGGGAAGTGTCTGCTGTGCACTCCATTATTCCCTATGGAGATTCCCATAGGGTATAATGGAGAATTGATCCACAGGTAACTGGGGCTCTGGGGATGCTGTTTTTTGAGGTAGAGGTACCAAATTTTCAGAATAGCATCCGGTGCCTCTCCCCGCAAAACCCTCCAAGTTTCAAAAAGATTGGACCAGGGAGTCCAATTCTATCAGCCCCAAAAGAAGGTGCCCCTATCCTTCATTATTCCAAATGGAGGAAAGGCATTTAAAAGGTGTGCAGTCCCTTTAAATGTGATGGCAAGAAGATGCTTGTTGCACTCTTGCTCCTGGCTCCACCCCCAATGTCTCCTAGCTCCACTCCCAAAGTCCCCAGATATTTCTTGAATTGGACTTGGCAACCCTAAGCTTATACCTAGAATAAAACTTTTTTGGTCTTAAAGGTGGCTTCTTGTGTAGTAAGGCTGTTGACTTGTATAACAAGTTCTATCTAGTAGATATTCAAGGGAATACACTTTAGTTAATTTTCTACAGCATGCAAGGCAAACTTTACTGAAAAGATCTTAGTGGTAATATCCATGGTAAACTGACACCTATTCCATAGGTAATCTGAGTAAAAAAATTACAATTTTGGAAGTAATGTTTTGTTTGGAGTAATGTTTTATTTTGCATTCTTGTTGAGCCAGGGTTCGCCCTAGACTGTCTGGCACCCTAGGCAAAGCTAACATCTGCCCCCCCCACACACACACTGATAACATAATTGAGTCACATGGGGCACCCACTTTGGCAACCCCAGAAGGCTGGCACCCTAGGCAATCACCTAGTTTGCCTAGTGGAAGGGTCAGCCCTGTGCTGAGCCCAGAAGCTATTCTTCCCAGTTGGTTAAAGGTAGAACTACAAATTGAAGGTAGTTTGAAGTCTGCCTGAGGAGAGCTGACAGTTCATACATTAATAATGGGTAGGCCACAAAACTGAAAACAGTTTTTTAGACCATAACACCATGTGACCTCCAGAGTAGATTCAGAATACTCTCCTAGCACTAGGACTAGTATTTTTATACAGGTAGAACTTGAAGAATTGTGTGGTGCCTAAAGAAGGTATTATGTGCTTTGTGAGAAACTTGGGTGGAATGCAAAGAATTCCATCTTCGAAAGACCTTGGATTTGGTCCTTTTCTGGGAGTAGCCTGACTGTGGCCTAACAGAAGACTGAGAAATGAAATTAGTGTAATCTGGAAGCAGACAAAAAGATGGAAATGTAAATCTGGTCACTGTTTTTAAAAGGTAAATTTTGGACCCAAGCAAAAAGGATTGCATTTATCAGTCATTCTATTTTGGAATTCCCTGACAGTGGACTGTGATGGTGACAAGGATTATGGAGAACTAAAGAGTCATGGAGGATAGATCCATCAGTGGCTGCTAGTTATACTGACTTAATTGAACCTCCATATTCAGAAGCTATAAATCTGATAATCTGATCCAGCAAGGCATCTTTTAAGTTCTCTTATGATACACCAAATGACTTTGTAGAATATTACATTGTAAAACCTTTTTATGGTGCTACAGAAACATCAGTAAAAACCACAATTATATGATTGTGCCATCATATTCCAGTCTTTGTCACAAACTGTCCTGGTTAATTTTGTGTTTTGTTAAGGTTCTGGAATCTATCCCAGAATTATTCCTGGAAACCTCAGCTCTCTGAACAGATTTTATCAACAACAGCTGGAGTTGTTTATTATATTTTATAAGCAAATGAAACTATATTGAATTTCTCACTATATACTCCCCTACCTTGCCAATTTGGCACAGCCTAAGAGGTTAACAGTGCAATTCTAAATACAAGTTGCACCCTTTGAAGCTCATTTACACCAATGGCTTTCAGAGGATTAAATTCTGCTTAGCTTTGCCCTGCTAAGAAACAAACCTAGGCAGTGGACAGATTTACACCAAGATAAGTGTGCATAGGATTGTGGCCACAATTGCTCATAGTCTGTTCCAGGTGGTGTTTCAGGTGATGGGAAATTACTTTTACCTTGGTTGCTTAGAGCACAGCAGCCCTGGCAAGCCCTGATTTTATTCAGAGAGTTTTGAGGTGATTTGGAATATATTAGGCTAACAACTCCATGAGTAAACTCTGCTAGCACCCACCACATAGTTTAGCACCAAGCAAATAAGTACCCCAACATGCAAACCACAGGTATTTAGATCTAGCTGAAACATCCCATTAATCTGATCTGCTGCACTTATACAGTCCTGGAGGTGTCAAAAGGAGCCCCATAGAGCTTTTATATTATTCATCTAAAGATGTTCAAAAAGACATCCATTGAAGGGAATTAACGCAAACCATAAACATCAACTGTGTAGTGACAGCAGGGTGAAACAGTTTTTAAATTTGATTTCAGTACACTTACACTGGCAAAGAAACAAAAGAATAACTTTGTTTTCTAAAAGAGAGTTATATAATTCAGAGTTTCCCTCATGTAACTGGGAATGCAATTAGATATTCAGAGAGATCCTTGAACAGCCGATCTCAGAGCAATGAAACCAATTTTATGATTTAAAACTCTACTGAGAATGCCTCAAATGTCAAGCTACAGCAAATAAAATTTGTATCAAAAGGATTATATTTATTACATAGTGTACACAATAATATAATTAAAAACACAGGACCTGAATATCAGGCTGCATTAGAAGTCATCAAGAATAAGTTTTACATAAACTATTATAAATCCCTCATACCAAAAAGTAAAAAGGCAGTCTCCTGTGCAAGCACAATTCATTTCTGACTCTGGGGTGACATCACATCATGACGTTTTCACAGCAGACTTTTTACAGGGTGGTTTCTCATTGCATTCCCCAGTCATCTACACTTTACCCTCAAGCAAGCTGGGTACTCATTTTACTGACCTTGGAAGGATGGAAGGCTGAGTCAACCTTGAACCGGCTACCTGAACTCAGCTTCTGCTGGGATCAAATTCAGGTCATGAGAAGAGCTTGGACTGCAATACTTACAACTCTGTGCCACGGGGCTCCCTCCCACATACAAAGTTGATGATAAATACCAAATGACCAACACAAGACGATATGTGTTTCAACCTGAATGGCCTTCTTCAGTGGTCCATACTTGTGTTTTAGACACACATCGGGAAAATAAGCTATATCTCAACCCTGAACAGATGATGTTATCTGATGCATTGCATGGTTTTATGTTAGCTTATAAAGCAAACCATGGGTCATTTCACATGGTAACTATGCTCATGCATAAATTATCAATTGATACTATAATCTGGTACATAATTTCAAGTATTTCAGGATGCGTATGTAATCAACTAGCAATAAAATATAGTGGCTAGTTGACACTAGGCTTCCCAACCCCCCTCCCCGCCCTGGCGGGGGACACCAGGATTTGCAGCCTCCTCCCCCGCTCTCCAAAAATCTGAAAGCCGGGGGGGGGACGGCGCCACTCTCCCCCATTGTCTCCTTCATTGTCACCCGCCAGCCCTTGCCTCGATCAGGGCATGACTAATGCTCACTTGCCTACTCACGGCCTTAATTATTCCAACTCTGGCCACAACCCAGCCTACAAGTTGCTGAGGCCTGACCCCTGCCCTTCTGCTGTTCATTAACAAGTTGGCGTTGGGAGTTAGCAGTAGGGTTGCCAATCCCAGGTGGGGGCATGGGATCCCCCGGTTTGGAGGCCCTCCCCCCGCTTCAGGGTCATCAGAAAGTGGGGGGAGGGGAGGGAAATGTCTGCTGGGAACTCTGTTATTCCCTATGGAGATTTATTCCCATAGAAAATCATGGAGAATTGATCCGCGGGTATCTGGGGCTCTGGGGGGGGGGCTGTTTTTTGGGGTAAATGCACCAAATTTTCAGTATAGCATCTAGTCCCTCTCCTCAAAATACCTCCCAAGTTTCAAAAAGATTGGACCAGGGGGGACAATTCTATGAGCCCCAATAGAAGGTGCCCCTATCCTTCACTATTTCCTATGGAAGGACGGAATTGAAAAGGTCTGCCGTCCCTTTAAATGTGATGGCCAGAATTCCCTTTGGAGTTCAATTATGCTTGTCACAGCCTTGATCTTGGCTCCACCCCCAAAGTCTCCTGGCTCCACCCCCAAAGTCCCCAGATATTTCTTGAATTGGACTTGGCAGCTCTAGTTGACACATATCTGGAAATACTTATTTTTAATTACATTATTATGTACAGTATATAATAACATATTTATTTTGCTACACATTTTATTTGCTGTAGCTTGACCTTTAGGCATTCTCAGTACATTCCTGATTGTGTTGTTTCTCCCTTCTTCGTTGCTTAAAACTCTACTGGCCATTGGAGGAAGGTGACCTTATGCAGCCCATGTGCTTGGGGTAGTAGTGTCAACCACAAAATTTCCAAACACTCCTGCATGGAAATAAAGGTTAATTAGCTGTTCATATTAGAGTAACATTAAGTGAGGGGAAAGCAGCAATCAATAGCCTGGCTTGTATAGTTATTTGTTTAGCCTTAATATTCATTTCCTGCCTAGGAAAAAAAGCATAATAGATATAACTTGATGAAAGGGATGGAACTTTCAAAAGATAACATGAATCAGAATCAACATAATTGCACATTGGGTCTCTCTGATGTGTAGGAAATGAGGGACATGAAAGGCTTCCCTTCATACATGCCTGCAACCCACCACACTGCCCCATACATTACAGCCCTTTACCAAGTTACTCCATTTTGCACCCTTTTTTTTGGTGGTGGGGGTAAACTATAGTAATTCAGCACAAAACTGCACAGTAAAGCATGGAATGTGGAGCCTAACATATTATCCATCTCTGGTATTATGTTGTCCAACAGCACAAACTGATAGATACACTTCTGCACTTACCTAGGGATTGCTTATTTACAAAAGCAATTTGGAAGATCCATAGCAAAAACAAATTTGGTGCTATCAAAAAACATTCCACCTTGTTTGGGGGTCTAGCTCATCTTGTGTCCTACAGGTAAAAGCAAAGCAACCACTAATGACTAGCTGTAAGCAGTAAATTACAGGGTAGCAAACCTGCTGTGAAGCCATAAAACACACTGCTGAAACATGTAGTAAGACACTTTACCCACTAATATGGAAGTGAAAAATTGATCCCCTGAATGCAAATGTATTTGACCCAAGTTGAGAGAATGCATATGCACATGCAGAAAACAATACCATTACACTTAATACATTATGTTCTGCGTGTCTTTTGTCAGGCTTGATTCAGATACCAGCATGCAATTCAGAAGCCCCAGACATCCAATGAGCTTTCCTATATCAGATCATTTAGCTTCTAGCTAGAGGTACATCTCAGTAATGCTTCAGGTTTATTATGGGTATGTTACAGAAGTAATAGAATCTCTGCTTTCATTTTATGCTTTTATTAAACCTAACTATTCAATTGACTAAATCAACAAAAAATTATACCATCCATGATGGTTACATAGATGATTATAGGAGAGCAATTGCATGATGATCTTTCCCCAAAGATAAACAAGTCACAGGTTTGGAACCCCTTCTGAGAAGATTTCAGTCAATTTAATTTCTCACATTTATAGGTTTTTAACATCTCCTAAAAATATCTAATTGTCCCACTTGTTAAGGGCACACACTGTTGGCTAACAAATTGTTTTGTAACTTCAAATATCATACAGGATTATACATACTCAAAATAGCTTATGATTTGTAAAGACTGTTCATTCATTCATGATACTCTTATCTTAGCATCAGTGTGTTTAAAAATAGTGAGTATAGGTTTTTCATACTCATGAATATCTTTTGGTCCTCAAGCAATACATCCATCTTTGAACCATACCTTCACTTCTGTGAAGCTGGACATTCCTACCATTCTTAGACATTCTCTGCACCTGAGCCTCAACAAACAAAAAATATCTATGAATAATGGGTTAGGTGGCTTCTAATGTACACAAGAGTTAGTTACTGCTTTGTTTCCTGTCACTGTTCAAGGCTATTCTGTTCTTCGTCTCTGAACCCAGCATCTTTAGCTGGGAGGCCAGGCTAGCTTTGTTTTTGTGCACAGAGACATTTTCTATGATTTTTTGGGTCAAGTTTAGCAATGGCTCCCCCGTATTTCTGATTTTATCTAGTTCCACACCTGTGAAGGATTCTGATCTGAAACCACACTGATACCATTATGCTAATGCAACCCAAGCCCAACCTTCCACCCAATACAGATCTTGCTATTTGGTGCTATTTGGATGTGATGTTGAACTGTATACAGACAAGGAGAGTAAAGCCAAATCCAGTCAAGACTGAAATAAATAACAGCTAGATGCTAAAAGAAGCTGCAGACTTCTCTGTGCTGGCAACTTCAAACATTTGTTTTGCTTTTCCAAACAAATGTTCTCATGCTGTTTTCTGAGAAGCTGAAGGCACCCTGGAAGCAACCCTCTTGTTAATTGGGTACCTAAGAGGCAGTCCACATTGACACTCCATCTGGAGAATGACCTTATGTAGAAGCCAGTTTTTCAGATGTCAAAAGGAAGATCTATTGAATGGGAAATGTTCTGAGGTTTGTTCACTGTCCAAAAGGTGATTTGGGTTTTTGAAAATTGTAACAAAAGTTTCAGTTTTGTCATATGTTCTGGGCATCTAGCAGTGCTAAAGAGGTGGTTTTGTATGTTTGTGTGTGCATGTTTGTTTTGAACCATTTGGGTCATTTTTCAGAAAGTGTAGCAATACATTTTTCTCTGGGCTTCACAATAGCCTTAATTGGTTTTCAGTAAGGCTGTCCTTATTTATCATTCGTTTTTAGTTTATCAGTGTTGGTCATCTCAGAGGGCATATAGAATGGATGGGAAGAGGGAAACCAAAAAAGGAACCATCATAATAAGCATGTGTTCACTTTGCAGAATATAAATTCAGGGCTTTGGCACTGGAGTTCTTTGTGTACTAAGTAAAATATGTAAGATGGAACTGCTTTAAATACCAAATGCCAAAACTGCACATATGAACATAAAATCACTTTTCTGGACAAGTCCAGTGGTCTCTCTTGTCAAAGCACGCTATTTAACACCATCATCAACTGATTGCTCTGCAGAGCCAACAAACAGGACACAGATGTCAAGGCTTTTACCTAATGATATTTCTTACAACTGGTATCCAGATGTCCACTGTCTCTGGATGTGAAGGCTGCACATGCACTCAAAAGAGAGGACAAGCAGGAAACCTGAAAGGACTTGCATGGGGTATCTCATTTTCCCTTCCCCCACTTTTTCTTCTCTTCCTTCCTTAGCAGCCACTTTTCTTGCTTCCTTGTCTCCTTGCCCCCGACAGCCAACCTGCCTTTATTTGCAATCATTGCACTACCACGTGACCTGCATGACACACCTGGGCCCGGATGCTTGCTACTGTTCTGCAGCAGCCACTCCATGAAAGTGCAGTGGTTAGAGTCTCAGACTAGGGTTTGGGAGACCCAGGTTCAAATCCCCACGGTGCTGTGGAAGTTCACCGGGTGACCTTGGACCAGAAGGGTGTTGTGAACATGAGAATGATGTAAGCTGCTTTGGGTCCACATTGTCATGAAAAGCAGAGTAGAAATGAAGTAAGAAATACATATAGGTGAAGACAGGGGATGGATAGAATGTAAGCCTAAATGCCCTCGAAACGAGGTTGGGGAATTAGTTAGGTGGGCACCTGGCTCACTCGGAATCTTTTTACCTATGTATACAAGATTAACCAGCCAGAGAGTGATGCTCAAATAATGAGACTCTAATTTAGTAAAACCAATTGTAATTTATTGGAAAAATATATAGACTTCCATACAAGATAAAAATACACATACAATCATACACTCACACAGTCCTAAGAAATATAGATAGATCGATAGGGGAACATAAAAGGGTAGACATACAGGGTGATATTACCTATCGTAGTCTTCGAGGAAGGCTCCAATGGGCGACAAGCGAGGGAATGGGAAAGGGACCCAAAACTGATCAGGAATTGGGGATGGATCTATGCAGCGGAAGGTGGGTTACTGATAGAAGCACACCTGTGGGTAGCTAGTCCACAGGTTATAAGGACTCTCTTGAGCCCTCAGGGGATGGGAGGTATCGGGGAGGAGAAAGGGGAGGTTCTGCAATGACCATGAAGGCTGGACATTTGCAGAGCCAATGGCGAGTTCCTTGGTTGCACCTAATTGGGTACCTGCTCTTGACCAATGAACTTCGCCTGGGTCCTGTGTACCTGAGAGGACTTCCAGATTGCAATAGGCCCTGGGGTGGCTCCAAGGTGTCAGTCGGGAAGAAAAATGGAAATGGCTAAATACTTAAGATTAGATGGACTTATCTGGGAAGGTGACAATAGGGAATCAAATATTGACCTAGGTATCCCCGGTATAGACAAAAGACTTGGCTTCAACAGGAGATGGTCATCCTCTTATCCCATCATCTTCTGAGTAGGAGCCTTTGTCCAGGGTTTTGCCAGACAAAGAGGAGCAACAGTTGAGCTGTTAATCCATTCATGGGGCAGACGGGTTGCTTGCGGGCTAAAGGTGACATAGGGTGTGTAAGTGAGCCTTCCACTATGCGGGAATGAAGTCCAGCCTGGCGGGAAGATGGCTACGAGTGGTGTTAGTGTTACACGGTGGATTCCATGTTCAGCGCTGCATAACCGGTCGCCTGGATAGCTCCGTGGCGGCGCAGCTTCTTCCGCTCCATGGCTGGCCCAAGCGGTGACGGGGAAACGTCCGTGTGTGTTAGCAAGCACTCTGTACCGGGTTAGAACGCCTGCATAACTTGTGGCTGCTTGTACACATAAGTCCCTTTAGGTTCCTGGATAGTTTTGCCCACACTCTCTGGCCAGACGTGTGCGAGCTCACTTCTCCAGGCGCCCTGGCAACCATACTGGTGACTATGATGTTCGGAAAAGAGGGGGCTTTTCCTCACAAGAAGGTAGGCTTGTTGGTGGTTGGGAAGGAAAAAAGGGAACAGGGATATGGGTGAGAATCTGGGGAGGAGGGAAAGAGGAAATAGTGTGGAGAGTGGGATAAAGGGAAATGTGAGGTGACTCCCACAGTGTAACTGGGCCCTGGCCTGGTAGACAACACCATGTAACTGGGCCAGACTTTCCCCTGCTCTTGGGAAGGAAAGGAAGGAAAGCTGAAGATGAGGTGGGGGGCAGATAAAGGTAGGTTGGTTTGTGGGTGAAAATCAGAGAAAGAAACAGGAAGGGTTTATCAGGGCTTACAGGGAAGGGAAAAATAAAATAATGAGGGAAGAGATAATTAGATCCCCACTGTACAAGTCCTCACAGTCCCTCACTTGTAATTCCTGCAATAAAAAAGAAAAAAGAAAGAATACAACAAACTGAGGAATGAGTTCAATAAGCTGCTCATGCATATCACTCTTGAATACCCATAAAATGATGAGAACAGGCTACTTGTATTTCAGTAACATCATCTATCAAGGCTTATGGAACCTGCCTGTTCTTGATGGGGATGCAGCCCCCCAAAGGAAGATGTTTGCATACTTGGGGGGGGGGGGTACTAGTAATCCACACTTGCAGATAGAGAAGATGACCTTCTCCATGGTACTCAGTGTCTTTGCCTACTTTCAGATGGTGCTGCTGCTTGACAAGCACAATCTGCCCACAGTTACTCATGCTATGATTGCAACCAGCTTGGATTATTGCTTATTCTACACAGAATTGTTTTTGAAGACTGTTTAGAAACTTCAACTAGTGCAAAATGCAGAAGTAAGATTAATTACTGGAATTAGTTATTGAGAAAACATTTCATTGGTAATAAAAGGATTGCATTTGCTTCCTATTCACTTCAGAGCAGAACTCAAAAGTGTTGTTGATTACTGTTAGTGCTGTACATATCTTGGAGGCATTATATTGGAAGGATGCTTATTTCAATAAACTGGCCAAGGTCATCAGCAGAGGTCCTTCTTTGTGAGTCCCCACAGAAGTGGGCAGTTACACAAAGAGATGACTTTCTCCAGAGCAGCTACTCATTCGTGGAACTTTCTTCCAACGTTGATTGCTGCTGTTGTGCCTTGAGCATGTTTTTGTGTCCGCATGCTAAAGCTGTGCTGTGTGCACCATCATATTTTCACTGTCAGATGGGAATACATAGTTTCCAGAGTAATCAAGGAGCAGGCCAGAGAATGAAGGAGACCAAGGCTAGTAACTACAATCAGGAGTGACTCAGAGCCTTTTTGCCTTGGACTCATAGTTTGAACAGCTAGGAACAGGCCTTGGATTCAGCAGGAGCTCAAAGGAACACAACTCCTGAACCTTTCGGAGGGTTCCCCCTCTTCCTCCCCACCTCTCTTGTCCATTTGAATAGTAGGTGCAGCTGCATAACAACCCCTGGATTAGGAGAGGGGGCAGCCAGCCAGCCACCAGGGGCTTTCTCATGCCCCCAGCAGCCCTCATTAACCCCTGGAGAAGCCCACACCACCCTTTCTCCACCTCTTATGTGATTTTGAGTGGCAGGTGGCTTGCTGGCCTTTTGACACGGTTGGGGGAGACAGCCCAGGAGAGCCCCTGGCGAGTGAGGCCTGCTTGGGCTGGCTGGATCTCTAGCCAGCCCAAGCAGGCCTCGCTCGCCCAGGGCTCTCCTTTTTTGCATTGGGTTGCTTTTGGCTGAGGGGGCCGCATATGCTAATGAGTTATGCTAATGCGCTCCACCACCTATTTTTCTACAAAACAACCCCTGGCTAGAAATAAAGAGTTTATGTTTTTTTTCTGGTTTCGGCGACGTGATATTGAAAGTGGCTTGGACCGTTGCATCCTGAGCCACTTTTAAATTGACGTGTTGAGGGGTCGCCCCCGAAGGACGACTTGACTCTGGGACTCAGGAAGGGTCCCAGAAGGCAGGGGAATTTGAATGGTAGATTGAGGGTGTCAGCGGAGGTGGCTGCCCCCCGATCCCGTTTTTCTCTAGCCTCATTACTCTGATCGCCATTTTTAAATGGCAAGAGGGTCAGCCACCAGCTTCTTTCCTACCTTCTCTACACTCTACATTCTGGACCTTCACGTTTAACAAATTCCCAAAGTGGATTTTTATCTATTCCTGTGGATGATATGGATATATCTTTTTAAGCTGGTTTTTATTTTTTTCCCCTCTTCCTGCCTTTTGTTCATCTGTGGTTGGATTATTTTTTTTTTACAAGATCTGACATGGTTTATATATTTTTGGGTTTGGATTTTCCTTTTTATGCACCTTTTATTTTTTATTTGTTTGTGTATCACCAAATAGGGGGATTTTCCCCATTTTTTTATTATTTTTTGCTCTTACTTTTGGGTTTGCTGGATTGCTCTACCTTTTGTTTGGATTATTGGTTTATGGTTTAATTTTGGGTCTCATTTTTGGGATTACAAATAGGGCATTCAGCCCTGGATTACAAATTTATACTTTGCAGCTGCTGAACTTTGGAAATATTTGAAAGTCGTGGTGGTGAGCTGGACTGCATTTGAATCAGCATTGCTGGAAGATACTGGATAGTGAATTGCTGTGTTTGTAGTGAACTGGATTGTTTTGTCTATTGATTATCTAGTCTGGTTGTGTTTACTATTATTCTTAGCATTGTTTTTGGCTACCACAAATTGTTGATAGAAGCTAGAAGGTTGTTTTCTTTTTTAGAACTATCTCATAATAAGGGCAGTGTTTGGAGAAGATTAGCCTATCTGTTGCAAACAGGAACACAGAGTTTTAAAACAAATGTTGGAGACGCCTTATTGAACTTGTGGCTGTGAGTGTGCTTAATTTAATAAAAATGGAAACTAAAGCTGGGACTGTGACCAAAGAAACTGTAAAAAAAAAAAAAAGAAACCAAAGAAGGCAAGCCACCATTGCTTTCACCCAGTTCTCCACTTGGGCCAGGGAAATTTACAACCATGCAAGGAGATATGAAAGAACTGCAAACTACTTTAATGACTGGTGTAACACGGCTGACAAGTAAAGTAGACAATATTGGTGAACAGATGGCAGAGATTAAACAACAACTTTTGGAGAATAGCAGACAGACAGCTGAGACCAGAACTCAGAACTTTTTGGAAAGAATGAAGAAAAAAGAAGGCAAAGAAAAGAAGGATGATGAGGAAGAAGAGGAAGAAAATTCTGGTGAGGAAGATTCAAATGAACCACTGAAATACCATACAAGACAGCATTCCAAAAAAGATAAGAAAGATAATGATAATCAAAACCCATAATGGCTTCAATAATTTCAATTAATGTGAATGCACTCTCCTGCTAAAAGGAGAAAGACATTCAGATATTTGGCAAAAATGGAAATAGACATAATTTGTTTACAAGAAACACATATCCTAACTAAAGATCAACATTATTTGAAAAATAAAAAACTTGGTAATTTATTTACAGCAACAGATACGTATAAGAAGAAAAGGGGAGTGACAATATATATTAAGGATAAATTTAACCCACAACTGCAATTTGCTTCTGAAGATGGAAGAATTTTATTAGTGGAAATTACAGTGGATAATAAAAAAATTTTACTTGCAAATATTTGTGTAAAACAATTTTATTTTTTGCAATATATTGTTATAATACTCTTAAAAATTACTATAAAATTATTACCAATACATTACATTTTTTCCACTCCCTCCTCTCCTCCCACCCTTTCAAGACCCCCGCCGGTGTTTACTTAATTTGCTGAAAAAAACCAAGGTAATTATAGACTCTTCATATTGAAAACCTTATAACCAACATGAAAGAAATAAAAACTAAAGGAAAAATCAAGCTCTATAGAATAATTATAGTCCATCCTTACTCTTATCTTTTACCCCTTATCAAAGAAGATAAAACAAATAACACAGTAAAAAGAAAAAAAACAGAAAAAGTTATGGTTTTGTGGTTTTAGTCCATTAGTCCACAAGATTTCAACTGCTGTCAAAAATCACTAAGTGTCCCTTTGCCTTCCAGTATTTTTCCACATATTTTTGAAATTTCTTCCATTCCCTTTTAAATCCCTCCAAATTATAATCCTTTAAGATTCTTGTAAATTTGTCAATTTCACTCCAAGACAAAACTTTTAAAATCCAATCCCATTTTTCTGGTATTTTATCTT
The DNA here is from genome assembly GCF_032191835.1 of Heteronotia binoei. Classification (NCBI taxonomy): domain Eukaryota; kingdom Metazoa; phylum Chordata; class Lepidosauria; order Squamata; family Gekkonidae; genus Heteronotia; species Heteronotia binoei. The sequence continues at coordinate 52,888,251 of NC_083224.1, forward strand.
GCTTCCATAACTGCACATATAATGTCCTTGCAGCTGAAAGCAGGTACCACACAATTGTTCTATCCTGTTTTGGAAAATTTTCCATTTGTAATCCCAACAAAAAAATGTCTGGAGACCTCTTAACGTCATAAACTAAAATTGCTGACATTTCTTTCTGAATCATTTGCCAAAATTGTTTTGCCTTTTTACAAGTCCACCACATATGGTAGAAAGAACCTTCATGTTTTTTACATTTCCAACATCTGTCTGACACCTGGTGCCGAACCTGGAAGCTGCAGTTAGTGCAGAATGCCGCTGCCCGGCTGTTATTAGGGATATCAGAAAGCGCTCCAGCGGGGTGCTTTTGAATTCTATTGCATAACCACACGATACGATTTCTAATGTCCCACAGACCGTCTGGGAAGCCTCCCAGGTGTCTCAAAAATGATGTAGTCTTCCCCCTGCCGGAATTGAAGTCCAGTCACGCCTTGTTGAACTTCGGTCCCCGATCCTGCTTGTCTCTGCGGTCTGCGATCTGTTTGGAGAATCTAGGATTATTGAATCCTTTTCTGAAGGTCTGTCTTGGCTGATTCCAGGACAATCTTTTATTATCTGTGTAGGGTCTAGATCTGGCCAATGAGTGTGAAGAACAAAAGGGCTGGGTGTAAAAACCTCTTTTATCAGTTCTCCTAATGTTCTTTGGCATTGCCTTCTTTTTGTCTTTAGTTTCTACTAAAATTTTGTCTAAAGCATTGCCGAAGAGCTTTTCTCCTTGAAACGGGTAAGAGATCACAATTTGTTTGGAGTGATTGTCAGATGGCCATGCTCTCAGCCATATACCTCTTCTGGCTACTGCCCCTGAAGCTAAACCTCTGGAGCAAAAGGTGAGCGCGTCTAAAGATGCATCAGCCGTGAACTCTGCTGCTTTAAGAAGCCTAGTGGTTCCCTCAATTACCATATTTTCGCACCATAAAATGTACTCCCCCCCCCCGAAAAAAGTGGGGGGGAAAGTGTGTGCATCTTATGGAGCAAAGGTACCGTACGTACCTTCCTCCGGGGGGGGGGGATCCGCTGCCTCTGTCCTGGCGCTTCCCTGCGCCTGCCAGCCTGGCTCCAGCTCTGACGTTTACAGCAAGCGCCAGGATCTCTCCCTCCGCCCTCCGATCCCAGCGCTTGCTTTAAGCATCAGCACTGAAGCCATGCAAACAGGCAGGGAGAAAGCACGCTGCCCCCTCCACAGCCGGCGCTTGCGAAGTGCTGAGTTTGCGGAGGGGGCGGGTGCTTCCTCTGTGCCTGTCTGCCTGGCTTCAGCTGCTGCTTATAGCAAGCGCTGGGATCGGAGGGCGGAGGGAGCGATCCTGGCGCTTGCTGTAAGCAGCAACTGAAGCCAGGCAGACAGGCACGGGGAAAGCACCAGCCCCCTCCGCAAACCCAGCACTTCGCGAGCGCTGGCTGTGGAGGGGGCGGCGTGTTTTCTCCGTGCCTGCGTGCCTGGCTGGGAGACAAGCGGTGAGATCGCTCCCTCCACCCCTATCGCAAACCCAGCACTTCGCAGGGAGCGATCTCGCCGCTTGTCTCCCAGCCAGGCACCTGCGTCTAATGGTCCGGAGCATCCAATGGACCGAAAAAATACGGTAATTTCTTGTTGTTTTCCAGCAGTAGTTGTGCGAGTCTCCTAGCCCAGACTATAGCTGCTCTAGAAACAATAGAGGATGCTGTACTTGCCTTTATTGCCATTGTCACCGCTTCGTGTGACCTCTTTAATGGCAGATCTATTTTCTTGTCCCAGTTGTCCCTGATGGCACCATGACCGTCCTCTGAAACTAACCTCGAGTTTTGAAGTGCTGTCACTGCGGTGTCCACTACTGGAACCTGTAACATTTCATTTGCAAAAACAGGTAAATCATATAGAAGAAAAAGGTAAGTTGTTCCTATCTTTTTGGAGCAAAACTAGTTAGTTGCTCTCCCTTTAGAGGCAGGAAAGAAACTGAGGAGATCTGGGTGCTCCAGGGTCAAAGGAGAGGAAGAATTATTCTATTTCCTGCCTCCCTGACAAGATGGTGGAAAGCACCCAAGATGGCCTCCGACTCAGAGGGAGAATGTACTAAACAGATTGGCACTTTTTACCATATGTGGTGGACATGTGAGATGGTGAAAGACTATTGGAAAATGGTGCATGAAATGTTACAGAAAATTATGAAGACTCAAAAAAACCAGAATTCAAACCAGGATTATTTTTATTGAACATATTTCCTGAGGACTACTCTAAAGAGACGAGACATTTGTTGGCACACTTTATCACAGCAGCTAGGATTCTTCTGGTGCAGAGATGGAAATTGCAGGAAACTCCCACGGAAATGGACTTGGTAGGAAATATTCTAGAGACAGCAGAGCTGGACTTTCTATCCCAGCTGATGGCTGGGAAATCTAACAAAGAAGTAAGAAAATATTGAATGAAACTGTATGCTTGGTTGGATACTCAAGACTCTGGTGTGAGCTGACTTCTTTTTGCTTTTTTCCTATATTTTATATTATAAAATTTACCTTTACAGGAATTGTTAAAACTATTAGATAATAACAAAAGATTTATACTATAAAATTTTAAAATGGAATATATACAGCTTAGACAAAATAATATGGGACAATTTATGTAAAGAAAATATTGTAGAATCATACTTTTTTTTTTTTAAAGTATTTTATACAAATAAGGTCAGAATGTATTGTGCTTTTATCTTTCTTTTTCTCTTCCTACTCCCCACCTTTTTCTAAAACAAATAAAACTTTTGAAAACTAAAAAAAAAGGAATAAAGGGCTTATGCTTGTCAAAACTGGGTGCCTTGGCCAGCAGTTAGAACTCTGCAATTGCAACACAAATCTGAAGGAAGATCCGGGAGGGATGAAATTTGCAACAGAGAAAAAAGCAGTCATTGGAAAACATGGTGGGTTACTTGGCAGCAAAATATATTATGGTTGTAAACTGCAGACATCCTGTTTATGAAATGAAAGTGCTTAGATGTCAGAACCACAAGAAATGATATATTAACACCTTTGTGAACTCTCAGCTAATAGGTTTACACAGACCTTTCTCTCATCTTATTCTCTGTTTTACATAAAATAAAGTTACAGCAGCCAGTCCTCATCAGTCAGTGGTTTACTGGTTACTAATGAATGGACTGGAGATTTCAAAAACCATATGGTAAATCAAGTCCATTTGAATTTAATTAAGTCCATTCCTCTATAATGCAAACCACTATCATTAAGAAAGTTCAGCATTTGCCTTGAAGATAATCAAGTATTTTCTCTGATTTTGGGGCACTCTACATGGCCCTGTGATAATGGCTACTCATTATATTTAATGAAATAGTGAATGAGTTTGAGCTTAAGCATTTGTCCCACACCAACCTAAGAATATTTCCCAAGTATATTAATTTACTGAAATGAATCCAATTTTCCTCTAGATTTTTAACCCAGATTTACATAGTGTGGGCTTTAGTGAGGTAGTAGTATAAATAACAGGCTTTGCTTTCCATTTAGCCATGAAAAAATGCATATATTTAAACTAGTGGAATTTTATAACAAGCCAGTGAAGCTCAGACAAACAGGCACTGGAGAAAACTTAGAACAGGATTTACAGTTGCAGGAATTAAAAAACTATTTTGTCCATTCCCCCCCCCCCAACTTCTTCAGCACTGCTTTCCCAATTCACACTTCTCTCTTCCACGGCTGGTTTTTCTGCATGTTAGCTGTACATCTGAGGATCCAACCATGGAATCTCTGCATTGTATACACTTTAGCCTTTACTTGACAGCCAATCTTCACTGGGCTGTACATATTTGTTTTGTAGTAGCTTTTCCATATAAATACCCAGGTCATTATAAAAGAACATCATAACAGTTTAGAACAATGATTTTCAAGTTAAACACACAACAGAACATCATATGTTACAAATGAAAGGGATGCTAGTTCAATTCAAACTTTGTTCACCGGTCATAAACAAGGAAGCTGACTTTTCTTCAGGCTGTTCATGCACAGCTCAAACCTGTTCACCACGTATCCAGCAGTATAATATATTCAATCAGCATTGTTTTTGTTCAGACTTAGGGAAATTGCAATAGTTGCTTCAATAATTGGGGGCAGGGGAAATCAGTTCACCAGACAATGATTTATAAACACTGCAATTTTTTTCTTTAAAAGTATATTTTTTAACAGCAATAGGAGTGGACTGACTCCACCCCAATCCCCATAAGGTTGCCAGGTCCAACTCATGAAATATCTGGGGACTTTGGGGGTGGAGCCAGGAGCAAGAGTGTGTCAAGCACAACTGAAGTCCGAAGAAAGTTCTGGCCATCACATTTAAAGGGACTGCACACCTTTTAATAGTCCTCCCTTCTTTTAGGGACACCATCTTTGGGGGCTCATAGAATTGGACCTCTGGTCCAATCTTTTTGGAACTTCAGAGTTGTTTTGAGGAGAGGCACTAGATGCTATGCTGAAAATTTGGTGCCTCTACCTCAAAAAACACCCCCCAGAGCCCCAGATATCCAAGGATTGATATGGGAACCAGCCTCCATAGGGAGTAATGGAGTTCCCAGCAGATATTTAGCTCCCCCACCCCCCTTTCTGATAACCCTGAAGTGGGAAAGGGCCTCCAAACTGGGGGATCCCTGCCCGAGCTGGGGATTGGCTACCCTAACTCCCCATAACTATTTTTCCTAGGCTAATATTTATATATATATATATATATATATATATATATATATATATATATATATGAAGCAAATAGTCCATCTGTTAACCAAAAGTGGAATACACTGCTTATCCACTTCTGCTTGACAGATGGAACATTAAGGCTTCAATCTATCCCTTACAAGCACATGCTTATAGTGAGTATAAGGAAGTTTTTGCCATTAAATTGCAGGCAGATTTTGCTCAACTGCTTTGACATGTACCCCCAAGATGTCTCTAAAAAACCCTCACAGCTATAAAACAAAAGCAGACTGTGTGTCAACAAAAGAGCTTCGCATCCGCTTTGAACCTGATCCCTGAATACCTCCAAGATCATCCTTGCTTTCATAAGTGAAATGGAATTTGTGTAATCCAGCATCCACTTAGAAATTTAGTTTCAGTTTTGTGTGGCACTTTGAACATGTATGGCTTCATATCACATTGCTTCTTAAATTTAATTTCACTCCTGTTTCAGTTTTCATATTTTTGACACATTGCATTTTACATCATTTTACACTGATCCTCATTTTAACCTATGATTTAAAACAGCAAACAAACTGCTGGAATGCACCCTTTGTCTAGGTCCACTTAAGTGTGAGGAGAGTGATTTACCTGGATAGCCCAGGCTAGCCCAATCTCACCAGATCTTGGAAGCTAAGCAAGGCCAGCCCTCTGGCGAGTATTGGGTTGGGATACCTCCAATGAATACCAGGGTTGCTATGCAGAGGCAGGCAATGGCAAACTGCCTCTGAATGTCTTGCCTTGAAAACCCTATGAGGTCGTCATAAATTGGATGCAACTTGACAGCAAAAACAAACAAACAAAAAGTGCATTGCTCTTTATGCCACTGAAAGAACCTGTGCCAATTACAAGAGCCTTCCAAATACATCTAAGGAGAAAAAAAAATGGTCTTGTCATTAGAAAGGGTGTTTAGGGTGAAGAAGATCCTCTGCAGCTTCTGGAACACTTTCAAGCATGAAAGTCATCCACTTTTCCAGATAAAGTCCTTTGTGGCTTAGTTGTGTTATCTGAGTCAACGTAACAGCCTTCTTTTAACTTATCCCATTTCATTTGTACAGTTGTGGCTAGCTAGGGACTGGGGATTGGCCCTGAACACCACAGGCCAAGAGATGGGCAGGAGACCAGGGGAAACCCTGCGCTTACCCCAAGATCCCTGCACGGGTCAGTTACCAGCCAATAAAGAAAAAAACCTTGATGAATACCCAGGAGAAGCCATCAGCCAGAGACACATGGCTCATTTAATTCCCCCTCTTGCACCTGGGGTGGACTCACATTTTTAATAAATTGATAAAGCAATCCGTTCAAAATCACGTTTGTGTTTTTGTATGTTCAGCATATCAGAAAGTGAAACAAAGGACGTTTTAAAAAAATGTTATTTTTTGCGTGTAAAAGTTTATAGAAACTGCACCACTTTTACTGTTCAGGGTATCAGAAGGGAATCATGTACATTAAGACTGTAAGGTTCAGGAATGCACCTACTGATGTTCTAATTAGTTTATTTTACAGCACTTCCAAACTTCTTAAACAGATTCAACACAGACTGCAATAACCTGTGAGGAACTGTGGACGACAATACCGTACACAAACTGAACATCTGGAAAGAGAGCAATAAAACAGGAGAAAGTACATCTCAAGAATCAGGGAGAAAAGACCTGCCATTTTTGGTAGACATTTTAAAAATGGCCTAGCCATTAGTGCATGGAGTCAACCCAAATGTTGCATTCGAACCAATTAAAAATGCCTGATTGGTACATTGCTGTACAAAAGTTACACAAATGAAAACAAACCCAAACATTAATACAGACTGCTGTTTTGCTTAGTAAAAACTGTCCTTTTCATCAGGACATCAGTCTCTGAAATAGCTGATGAGGGCAGAAAGGGCAGGGTATGAATGTAAATAAATTAACACCAAACCACCTTGCTTAGACTCAAGGATTCATCCTCCTACGACACTCTTGAATGTTTCTCAACATCTTGGCACGGTCTGCAGACAAAATGCAGAGGGAGTTTCGAGATGAATTTCAGGGAGCCAGATGTGGTTCATTCAGTAACACTGTTCTTTCAGTAACACTGTTTCCTGCTGTGCTGAACACTCTCTTTGAGGGATGTAGAGTTCAGGGGGCAGACTGGCCCACTCACAGCTCCTGAGTACACAGTTGGCCGCACATTCTGCTTGCCTTACCAGCAGTACTTAAAGGAATGGCAGTCTGTCCACCAGCGCATACTTAACAATTCCCTATGGCAGGCATCCAGCTCCTGTTTTGCTGCTGCTCTGGCTCTACCCTGAAAAGCTCTGTGGTGTGACCCATACACAGCCACCATAATTCCATATTTTTAGTTTGGACTAATGATTGTTCCCTCAGTCTCTTCTGCCTCCTCTGTCCACACCCCTGGATCAGACTCCATCTCTGGATCACCACTGCTGCTAAAGTCCCATTTGTAGGCCTCCATCTCAAGTATTATCTTATCCCTGACCATTTCCATTTGCACATGATCAGCCTCCCCTTCTGCACTGATGCATCTGGTGGGGAGAGTATGGAAGTGCATGCCAGTTGGTATGGTTTAATAAATTATGACAGCTAGAAAGCATGACTAAGGCAGAAAATGGTAAAATTAGGCATGGTGTGGATAAGAACATTTTCCCCCTCTCCCATTATACTGAATGGAGAGAGACACGCCTCTATGCAAACTTCTAGAGGCAAGGGTTATGTACAGATTTCAGCTGGACATGCACAGGGCCAGAAGGAGAAGGGATGTGACTCCATTCCTTTGACCAATCTTCACTAGATTTGAGTTGAAGATGTGAACAAGGTTAGGAAACCTCCAGGGTTTGGGATGGGGCTATGCAGCTGGTGGAAAAGAGATCAGTTTGGCCCAAGTTGCCCACGGTGGTTTTATCATGACAAAACGGTCCATCTGTTGTGGCATCCTTTATCCCTCTATAACCATCTTGCTATCTCCATCAGGTTCAGAAAATGAAGGTAATAAGTAATTTCCTTCTTGCTGCCCCCAATAACCTCTCATAGAGGTTTCATTTAGCAACTGTGGTGAAGGCTGTTAATAAACCTATTGTCCATGAATTTTCTAGCTCCATTTAAAAGCCACCTTAGTGAGATGAATGTACCACGTTATGAGTTACTCCGGCCTTGAGTAAACAGGTACATTTTTATAATTTTCTAATATTTTCCCCTTCTCACTTTATCTGTATTTGGAATACAATAAAAAAAAATTCCTTATTATGTCTTAGATCTTTTGACCAAGAACATCTTCAATTTAAAAATTACTTTTGATGGTCATGGTGTATTCCAGAAATGAAGAGGGATCTATCCAATTAATAAATTGTCCTTAGCTCTTGTGAGCCTGAGTAATAGACAGCTTCAAGAGGGGACTGGATAAGCCTGTGGAGCAGATGTCCATCAATGGCTATTAGCCACAGCTTATTGTTGGAACTCTGGGGCAGTGATGCTCTGTATTCTTGGTGCTTGGGGGGGGGGCATAGTGTGAGGGCTTCTAGTGTCCTGGCCTCACTGGTGGACCTCCTGATGGCACTTGAGTTTTTTGGCCACTGTGTGACACAGAGTGTTGGATTGGATGGGCCGTTGGCCTGATCCAACATGGCTTCTCTTATGTTCTTAATATAGCTCAATAATTTTGTAAATTTACAATTTTAGAATTCTACCAATGACTCACACAATAATTGGTACAAATGATCTTTTTCTTCCTCACTATTTCCTCTTTTAGGAGTTTTAGACTGAGGTCAGAAATTATGTATTTTATATTGTGACTAACTGTACTTTATTGTGTGTATTTTAATTACCTGTATCACTGAGAAAGGCCGTTTTGTCAAAACACATCTGGTTTTAACATTTTTTTTTTGCTATTTGCCATGTATTAAAGTTTTGCTAATTTAACATATGTAAACCCATTATTATTTATTTTGCTATTAGGCCTGGTGTCAACCTTCTTGGTTACGCGATTTTGGTTGGGCTCAAGGTGTGCAGGGAGAGGGGGCTAAGGACCCCTACCCTCACACCATTTATCCAACCCAAAACTGTTTGCCCTGTTGATGGATCTAAGCATACATTATGTTTCTCTACCAGGGTGAACGGTAGTTCTCAAGACTACCCAGGGATGTTCCCAGATGCAAATCTGTAATATAGGATTAAAACAATACTGGTTTATTTTACAGGACTCCTTTAGGAACTGCTATTGTAATTTATCTCTCAAATCTTCAATAGCTGTCCATTCAAGATTAGACAAAGCCCTTAGGTCCTAAATATATTTGTACAGATGATCTCAGACTTGGTTTATGTTAGGAGAGTTTAACAGATTACTAATTTACCAATGCTTCTCAAACCATTTAAGAGAATAGTCCTGTTATTTCTTTCGGTTTCTGCACTGAATTACATTAACCACCTTAGTATTAGCGAACATCTGAAATCTTTTGTAAGAGTGCCCTCTAATGGCAAGCAAAGGAAATGCATTTTTAAAAGCAGGAAACCAACAAACCATGACCCTCCCCCCCTTCGAGACTGACTGTAATCCTTGAGTATTTTTAAGATTCTTGTCCTACTTTTCAATCAAATATTCTCCAAAACAGATTACAACAGGAACTTTTCAGCGGCAGCCCCACTTCTATGGCTCAACTTCTCCAGGGAGGTGTGTCTGGCCCCCTCACTCTCAATCTTTAGGAGGAAGCTGAAGAAAGCTTTACTCATGACAGCATTTGTGGTTTTGATGTATTTATTATTATTATTTACATTGTAAGCCATCTTGAGCGCCTATAAAGTGGAAAGATGGCTAATAAATGTTTTGAATAAGTAAAGAGAAAATAAATAAATCATGTCAGATAGAACTCAATTCCTGGCTCATTTTATAGTGACAAGAGTATATACTATTAAAATAACATTGTTGGTTTTAACAACAGGGCCATGATTTTCATGAGAAGTATTGTGTTATTTTCATTCCACACACTAGATTCTATCTACACAAGCCTTGACGGAGCATCTGATTTGTTTTCAGAAGTCCCAGTTTCAATCCCCAGCACAGCTAATTCAAAGGATCAGAAAGTGAGTGATATGATAGGCTTCTCTTTCTTTACACCACGGGGAGCTCAATTTGGAGGAGGAAGTTGAGGGGGGCAAATACTTCATTTGAAAGGCTGTCACTTAGAGGAGGGAAGGGAGCTGTTCCTGTTGACTGCAGAGGAGAGGACTCGCAATAATAGGTTTAAATTACAAGTGGGAAGGTACCGGCTGAAAAGTAGAATTCACCCCCCCCCCCGTAAGAGTAGGTTCAGCAGTGGAATTGGCTGCCTAGAGAGGTGGTTAGCTCCTCCTCACTGGCAAATTTATTTATGCTAATTTCTATTCCACCTTATCCTGTGGATGGGCTCAGGCAAGATTGCAACAAATTTGAACAAGTAACAAAAACAATAGGAAATTAACAACAAATATAAACAGTTAAGACAATAAAACAATTTAAATTACTCCATTTCAGGCAGTAGACAAATTAATCAGGCCATAACACAAATAGAGCTGGAACCGATGACACATTAATAGGCCTGATAGAAGAGGAGGGCAAGGAGCTGTTCTTGTGGCAGCAGAGGATAAGACTCACAATAATGGGTTTAAATCACAGGCAGAAAGATACCAGCTGGATATCTTCAAGATCCTCTTCAAGCAGCAGCAGGATCAGGGCTGCTTCAGGCTGATCCTGAACTGAGCCGGGGATTGGCTAGATGGCCTGTATGAGTTCCAACTCTTATGATTTTGTGTGTTCTAATAGCAGACTGTAATATAACATGATGAAGAATAGAAACTGCAATGTATTTCTCTGGTCTGGGGACAGGGGAGATAAATCTGCACAACCAATTCCCCACTTCAAAAATTAGATGCTGTAAAGTCACCTCTATGCTTAAGGAGTTGGATGGCAGGGTCTGCAGTAATTACTCTCAACATTGTACAATTAAGGATACATCAATCTACAATTCTGGTATATTTCTGTCATTCTTTTTGCCCCAGAATTGAACCCAAACAAATGGTTACTAATATAAAGAAGAGATTGGATTTATACCCTGCCCTTCTCCAGAAGGAGTCTCAGAGCAGTTTACAATCACCTTCTCCTTCTCTCTCCACAACAACCTGTGAGGTAGGTGAGGCTGAGAGCTCTATCACTGACCCAAGGTCACTCCAGCAGCTGCATGTGGAGAACTGGGAATCAAACCCCATTCTTTCGGATAAGAGTCCACACAATCACTACACCAAACTGTCTCTCTGCACCAACTACACTAAAAGCATTAATCCTGTTTGATCCTTCAATTTGTTAAATATCTTCATTATGCTGTATGATAATTTACTGCTCACCAGTCACCCTCTATATGTATGAACCGGTAATTTCCAATTTTGTTTGTCTCTGTCTTGACTCTAATTGGCTCTTCCTGACAGCTAACCTTGCCCCAGCCCTTCTCTTTCTGGATGTTGAAAGAATTCTGTTTCACTGTATCTGAAGAAGCGTGCTTATACCTTGAATACACAAGAAAACGTTGGTCTTAAAGGTACCACTAGACTCTGTCTTTGTTCTTTTCCTCCTTCAGCCCTATGCAAGAGACAATCCCTCCTTCTCTCTTACCAACACACGCCCTTCTAGCGCTGCCTGGGCATGACCTCACCACCAGTCTTCCGCTTTTCATTCCCTTAAAGCAACACGTGTTGTAGTCCGGATGTTCCCTGCACCGCGCTTGCGCACTGCTTGGACTACAGCTCCCGAGAGCCTTGAGGGGAGAGCACCGGCGCATGCGTTTATCCGGGGTAGCGGGGAGAGGTGCGGCGGCTTTTTTGCTCCTCCCCCCCCCACTGCTGCTGATGCAAGAGCTGAGCGCGGCGGCAAGGGAAGGAGCGAGGACGAGGGAGTAGCTGAGTGACCCCCCCCCCTTCGCCCAGGCGACCGAGTTCCTCCGCGAGCAGTGCTGGGCGGCCCTTGCCTGGAGTCCTCCCTTCTCAGTCGGGCCCCCTTCGCCTTCTTTCCTGACGGCCGGGTCGAGTCGGAGCCATGTCGGGAGACGAGGTGAGGGCGCGGCTTGGCCTCGCGTGGCGCCAGGCCGGGGCTGTGGCCGCCGCCGCCATGTGAGAAGCCGGGCCCCAGGCCTCTCTGTGCCCTGCAGGGGCTCTGCCTGGCACCGCCTTGGGCTCCAGGCCCGAGCAGAGGCGACTCTCGCTCCCCTTTTGACAGTAAAGGCGCTGGAGCGGCCCGGGGAGACCCCTTTCTTCCTCCTCTCCTGCTCCTTTATCCGCCTTGGTCGCGACTCGCGAGATAGGGCCGCTTCGCTCAGTGAGAGTTTTAAGTTTTGTGGTTCTCATACTAGTCATGTATATATGATTAGTTTGTATAATATATATGTATATATATTATTTTGTTTGTGGCTTGAATATGTGATGTTTTGGTGAATTGAGGTTCAGAACAAGTCTGGGGAGAAACTGCTCCCTTAAATGAATTATGTACCGCTTGTGATTTGAAGTCATTCTTGGTGTTCAGGGTATAATCAAGGCAAGCTTGATTCATTTTTGGTTAGTCAGGATTTTGTGTGTATTCATGTGGGTCATTAAAGCTCTGCCTGACTTGTGTCTGAGTCGGGTTGACGGAGTGGTGTAATGGCTTAGCAATTTTCTCAGTAATAGATGGTTTATAGTAATGACGCTACTGTTTAGGAATGAGAGATTTCCAGGTATCTTTGGCTTTAACCGAACCCGTGTCGTGGGAGCAAGCATTCAGATCCCCCATACTTCCATGAAGCTTGCTTTGTGGGCCGGTCTAATTTATCTTATATGGGTATTGTGATATAAGAGAGAAGGGGAGAACCAGCTATACTGTCCTGGATTCCTTCAATGAAAAGTGGGATAAAACTTCCTGTTTAATATTAAAATCTGTTTATTTGCATCAGTTAGGTGGAATACCTGTACCTGGAAATATGCAGTGCTTCCCAAGTAAGCCTTGCATCCTTATTCAAGTTTGAAATAAACACAAACATCAAGCACATAAGCAGTGTCACCTGATCACTAGACACAAAACTGTTTTAATCATGTTCTCAGTTGTATAAGTAGATTTCTTATGAACTTTTGGCTCATCCTACATGATAAAAGAGAAACTACATTGTGCAACACACCCAAAGAAAGCTAGTGTAAAGAATCTGGAAGTAGTATGGGCCATCTGATGTAGTATGGGAAGTTATGTTTATCATTTACAAATATGTATGGTGGAGAAGACCAAGGCCTGTAAAAACATTAACAAGGTCTTCTCAAGTTCTCTTCACATACCTTTTGAAACCAGTAATCTATCTTGCTTAGTTGTCCCTGCAATGCTGGAGATAATGTATATTTTCTTAGTTGAAAAATTATGGCATGGAGATAGTATTGAGAGTTTAGTTCACTTTCTTAGCCATAGGGTTGAGGCCTGTGTTGTTGCAAAGGGAGGTGCTAGGAGTTCCTAGAAGGTTGGGGGGGGGGGGTTGCCAGCTGTATATCATGCTGTTCCTGAGGGTTGGGGATACTCATGGAGATATTGTGAGATGGTGTGCATGAGCTGTAATCAGAAAGGAAACTGACAGACTCCCCTCCCAAGCCATGAAGTCAGACAGGAGGAATGTGTGTGACTTCTGCCATTTGGGGACCTTTGGGACTGAAATTAAAAAAAAAACTCCTTCTATAACCATGATTTATTTGTTGTAGTATGGGATCCAGTCCATTGAGAATATTTTAGTTATAGGTTGAATTAACTACATTTGCAGGCTGATTTTATTTACCAAACTAATTGTTGCCTTAAGTGTGAATTATGTGAGTTTATGCTTTTCATGGTGCATCAGGAGGTAATACCTGGTGTATTTTTATTTCCTCCAAGTCCTGTTTAACTACTTGGCATTAGTAGTAAGAGCTTTCATTTCAGATGTTCGTAGACATTGCCTTTCTTGCTGAAAGTTAGTATCTCTGCTGTGTGAAGTTGATTTTTATTTTCTTGGAATAAGATGAAATTGTTAATTTTTAAAAAGTTCTATGAAACCAACCATGGAAATGTGACTGCCTCTGTTTTCAGTTATGGGTCTCTCCACCAAAAAACTTCTGCTGGTGGAATTTTTTTCTATTGACTAGTTTCCTTCTTTCCATGTTAGACCTCCAACTCCTCTCTCATGCTATCCCCAGGAGATCCCTGTCCCTTTGTAGCAGCATTTGGGAGGGGGTGGCTTTTGGGCTGCAGCTGATGGGGGAGAAGGTTGCTGCATTGATAGGAATCCCTTCTGTCAGTGCAGGTGGTGTGGAGGTTTCCGGACCCAATTTTTGTACTATTTAGTATATACCTTTAAGTATACAACTGCAATCCTAATTTCTAGCAGTACTTTGTTTGTTGTCTAGACATGACACATGTAATGGTCTTTCTTTCTTCTTATAGCACCATAATCTTAAATTTAATGTAATTTTAATGATTTTAAGGATTTTATATTGAAATTGTATATGAATTTATACTTGATTGCACATGATTTTATTGTATATTGTATTCACATGTTGTGAGCCGCCCTGAGCCTGCTTGCGGGGAGGGCGGGATACAAATAAAAAGTTATTATTATTATTATTATTGAAAAATTCTGAAGTTGCCTAATGATCCACAATTTTTTGCAGATGATTTTTGACCCTACTATGAGCAAGAAAAAGAAGAAGAAAAAGAAGCCTTTTATGCTTGATGAAGAAGGAGGTGACACACAAACAGAAGAAACACAGTTATCAGAAACAAAAGAAGTCGAACCAGAGCCAGCAGAGGACAAGGATACAGAAGCTGATGAAGAAGACTTCAGGAAAAAAGGTAGACCACATGTTGTTTAGTGTGAAAATAGTACTTTCCACAGTAGAAGGTTATTTTTCTCACTTAATTTGCAAACAGTTATGTATAATAGTATAATTGTGCTTTTGAAAGCTTTTGCGAAAAACTGTTAAATGATGGAATTGATGAAGTAGTTGACTTTTGGGAGAGACCTTGGTTCAAAAACCAGCTCAGCCATGAAACTGGAAGGAGTAGCCTTGAGCTGATCGCTCAACTTGACTTCCATGGAGGATTGTCATGAAAATAACACTGTTTATGCTGTCATGTATTCTGAAGTATAACTAAAGCTATATAAGTTTACATTCTTAAATTGGTATATTTACAATACTTAAATTTGTATGAATTTTCTCTGCTCATTGCTTTCTGCCATGATAGTGCTGTTTTGGTTTTATAGACCGGTATCTTTTTGCACAGATCTTGGATAAATCCAATCTCTTCTTTGCTCTCCTGTAACCAGTTGCTAAGCATTTAAGAATAATGGGAAAATGTGGTTTATAAATCTGTGTTCTGTGTCATGTCGAGCTTGAGGTACACAGGCTGCTGCTGCTTCTGTTGCAACCGACAGCTGGTTCTTTCTTTTAAACACAATTTTTAATCTGCACGTCCTGTCTTTTAGTTGAGGTGCTGCATGCTGTGCCATTCACAAGATGCCATTTGCAGAAGAGTGTAGTTTGTTTTTTTCACTTCTGAAGATGTTAGAAAAACTGTTCCACACTAACTTCTGCTTATGTCAGCTTTCAAACAGCTAACTCAAATGTGTCACTACTTCTAAGGCAGAAAGCATTCATTGAAAGTGCATCTCCTTGGTCCTGAGTACATTTGGGTTGCTTACGTATGTTGTACATCTGTTCTTCCATATTCATATCCAGACTGCTTATAATATGTAGTTTTTACTTTTAGATGCGTCAAATGACCTAGATGACCTCACCTTCTTCAATCAAAAGAAAAAGAAGAAGAAAACAAAAAAGATATTTGATATAGATGAAGCAGAAGAGGCTGTAAAGGTTAGTGGAGAGCCAGTTTGGTGTAATGGTTAAGTGTGCGGACTCTAATCTGGGAGAACCAGGTTTGATTCCCCACTCCTCCACTTGCACCTGCTAGCATGGGCTTGGGTTAGCCATAGCTCTGGCAGAGGTTGTCCTTGAAAGGGCAGCTGCTGTGAGAGCCCTCTCCAGCCCCACCCACCTCACAGTGTGTCTGTTGTGGGGGAGGAAGGTAAAGGAGATTGTGAGCCGCTCTGAGACTCTTCGGAGTGGAGGGCGGGATATAAATCCTGTATCATCATCATCTTCTTCTACCGTAGTTAGCATACAGTTTAGGGCTGTATCTCTGAGTCTTGTCAACTTTGCAGGGACAGGTTTTCCTATGCCCACACAATATCTGTCAAGTGGTGCTTTGTGTACTCTTGAGATGAAAACTAGGGGAGCATCTCTGTCATTTGAACTGTCTTGCTTTACCAGCTATATAGAGAGGGCCAGTTTTGTGTGTTGTAGGACTGTGTCCAATTAAAGAATTCTTAGTTTGCAATTACCAAAATCATTTCAGTGGGTACTTGTGTTGGTTTGCAGTAGAACATCTGGTTTCAAATCTAGTGACCAAGATTTTGGGGGTGTGAACTTTTAAGAGATAAGGCTCCCTTCATCTAATATCTTTTCATTATGGTATCTGACAAAGGGAGCTTTGACTCTTGAAAGCTTGTGAAAATCTTGTTGGTGGCTAAGGTGTTGCTGGACTCAAATCTAGCTGTTCTAACAAAATATCCATATGTCATTTTGAGGATATTGTTGGAAATGTGAGAACTTGTTAAATTAAACCAAATGTACAATTCATTGTTAAGGTCACCGTAATCTGGAAGCAGCTTGGCAGCACTTAACACACCCACCATTTGTTGTTAGAAGCTGTGTAATATTTTTCATTTACCAACCCAAAATGGCATCTCTCAATACATGCTTATCCTTCACTCTCAGTCCCATTCATTAAAATACTTCGTGTATCTTTCTGTCACTTCACACAAGTAAAGACTATCATTTAAAACAAATTCCTTTTTCTGCTTCTGTCATTCCCAAGTACAGTTCAAGATGGGACCATCCTGTAATGTGTACTGCTTGACTAGCTGATTCCACATATCTTCAGATTTATCGACTAAGCATGTATTGCCAGCACAAAGTAGCAGCAACAGTGAGGGAAACCGTACAGTAAATGCATAACATTAAATTGCATAGCATCTTGTAGTGCAATTGATGGTGGTGGTGATGGTGAGATAAGAAAATGTACTATGAAAGGTGCAGAGTTGTTATAACAAACACTTAAGTATGTTTCTGTGCCAACTCATTAGGCTGCACAGTTAGACTAGTATCAAAAGTGATGCTTAAATTATTTAAGCAGCCACCCTGAGTCTGCTTGCAGAGAGGGTGGGATAAAAGTTGAAAGTAATAAATGAATAAATTTGTATTTGGTGGAAATGCTCTGTGGAGGTTGTGTAACTTCTCATCCAAATATATCCTACCAGCCTGATCTTTGAGTTTGACAGCCATCTTCCCTTGGTCTTGTAAGCTCTGCACAGCTGTATAATAGGAGACTTAAAGTACACTTGTACTCTGTTCCAGCCTAAGCTCATTGAAATCAATGATTTCAGGTAACTCTGAAAAGGATTGCACTGTTGTACTTGGCTTTGGTGTGTGCATGCCACAGGGCTTTTTAAAAAAAGGTCACTTATTTGTACGTGCAAGCATTTTATGTCTTTTACCACACTGTTTTTTTTAAGGAACTGAAACTTGAGGGTGATGTACAAGAGCAGGTAGAACCTGAAGATGACCTTGATATCATGCTTGGAAGGAAGAAGAAAAAGAGGACTGTGAAGTTTCCAGATGGGGATGAAGTATTGGATAAGGATGAAGGTATACCAGGGATTTTTTAAACTTTAAGTGAAAGTTAAAAACGTTAAGGATTTTTTCACAATGGGACCTTCCAGCGCATGTGTGGAGTGCAGAAGAAAAGGTGCTGTCTTTGTAAATGTGGGCTGCCGCAACAATCTCCAAGCTTAATTACTTTAACTGTTTCAGTGTTCATTGTCTGTTGGGGCAACTAGTTCCTTCTTTGGCCTTTTACTAGCAGTGGTCTGTGCTCTGTTGTATGCCCAGATCTGTTTCTGTGCTTGCTTGCTCAGAATTCCAGTGGGAAAGAGGCAAGCTGTAAGGAAAGATGATGGTCTACCTTGAAGCTGCCTGTAGGCAATATCAAAATGGGGGTGGGTTGAACATTTGGAAAGGGGAGTGTTCTTAAGAATGGCCATCATCCTATACTGTTAGTGCAAGAAGTTCCGTTAGTTTAAAGGCAAGGTGGGGGAATATTTTGCTTGGCTGCTCCCTCCTCAGTACAATCCCCTGGACTGCATGGCATTTTTATCCCTACAGTGAGAGGTCTTGGAAGTTTGCTGGGGGAGGGGTGGGAGCAGGAAAGATCCTGTGCCTGCAGTGAGTAGCTTCTATAGCATTACTGGTTGAAAATTTTCTTTGTATCTTATAATTGTTCTTACATCATGTGCAATTTGGAAAGCAGCTTCCTAGTAGTTCTTAAATATTGGTTATCCTTGCAGCATTGGAGGATGAAGACAGCAAAAAAGATGATGGAATCTCTTTTAGCTTACAGTCAGGACCTGCATGGGCAGGCTCAGAGAGAGATTACACATATGATGAGGTAAATGTTTCTATTTTATTTATGTGGTTTCTTGTTCCTTTAAAAGTGACTTCCATTTTTATGGCTACATAATCAAACAGTACAGTGGGCCTCAAAATTGTTGTAGATTCACACAAGAGTCAGCTGTTCACTGTTTAATTTGGGATATAGTTGCATAGGCAAGGGGAAATTTTTATTCAAAACATTTCTGTCAGACTACCTCCTTAAAACTTTTTTTGTTGGGATTTTTCAGAAAATCATAATATTCCAATACTTTTAACAAGTATCTAATACTGTTCTATATTGCAAGTAGTCTTCAGCAGCATTAAGGCTGCAGATTGAGAATGCTGGGGACAAGAAGCACAGGCCAGCCACTTGGAAGTGTACAATAGTGGAGAACAAGCTGAGGTTCAGAGCTGAGAGAGGGGCCATGGCTTACTTAGAGCATCCGCTTAGCATGCAGAAGGTCACAGGCTCAGCCTCTGGCATTTCTAGTTGTGTGTGTGTGTCAGCTATTGAATGGTATAAAAGACTTTTGTCTGAGACCCTTGTGAGCTGCTGCTAGCCTGTGTAGACAGTCGTGACCTAGATGGACCAGTGGTCTGCATCAGCTTAAGGCAGTTTCTTGTGTCCAGTCCTCTCTTGTTTCAGTGACCTGTGTATGGAGTCCTTCTGCTTCTCTTAAGTGTGTGCCAACAGAGGCAAGAGGCTTGGTATCCTTGCTGTCTACACATTTTCATTAGTAACAAATCTTACCAAAAGGCAGCAAGGGGTGGTGGATTGCAGCCAATAATGTGGGCTTCTGTGACCATCTGAACATTCTGGCCCATTGACTGCAGACCAGTTTACTCAGGAATGAAAGGAAAATAGAGGGAGATCTTCATCCTGTTACCAGAGAGTACAAGTGCATGTTTTATAAGTCAGGGTTTAGAATTCGGGGGGGGGGGGGGCAAGGAATAAGTAACTTTGTGGGCCAGAAGAACCCATGGCATGGTCTTCAAGTTGTGAAGTAAGAAGGTAACTGCCGTATCAGCAGGGTATCATGATGCAAAATTTCTTGTGAAATATCTTGTCCTAATGCTTGTGCATGTCAGGTTTTTTTCATTCTGTGCTCTTTATTACTACAGCCCCATCCTACATGCCTTTTGTTTATGGTGGTCTCATCATCTCCAGCATAACCTTTTTGGGTGGTCAAAAGGGGGCCCCTCCTTTAAAACAAACAAACAAAACTAGTGTAAAAACTGACTAAATCCAGCCCCGTCTTTTCCTCTTCAGTATGCTTACTTAATTCTGCATTGATGGAAAAGCTGGCCCTAGATATACAGTACAGAAGTGCAGCAATGATGATTTATGGTTTGTAGCTGATATTAAATTTTTCCTCATGTGTTTGCAGTTACTGAATCGTGTATTTAACATTATGCGGGAGAAAAATCCAGATATGGTAGCTGGTGAAAAAAGAAAATTTGTCATGAAGCCTCCCCAAGTTGTAAGAGTAGGAACCAAGAAAACGTCATTTGTCAACTTCACAGATATCTGTAAGCTGTAAGTCTAGTCATGTTGTGATTTTTTGGTGATGGTGAAGTCATGATGGCCAGAAGGTGAAAGGGCACAGTGAGAATTGTGCATAGACAGCATTTAACTTCATGTACAATATTTGCCAGTGCTCTCCAGGATAAATGGTTCAAGTGTGGGATGTTTGCAGGGGAATATCTTCAATTTCATATCCATCATGGTGGATGTGTGGTCTACAAGAGCTAGACACCATGTTTCAGGTTTTTTTTAAAATAAATGTCTTAGTACAGTGTATTCGAAGAGTCTTAAAAAGCATCTGTGTGATCTGAAGATACTGCTGATTATCTATGCAGAGACTACCTTGACATTGAGAAGGTGCAGTTAGTGTCTGGTGGTTCTGGAGGTGGCAAATGGAATCTGACTGGCTAGGCACCTGTCAGTCTGCCTCTACTGAGGGTGCTTGTTGTTGTTTTTTTTGGTCTGCCTTTTTCTTTTGACTTTAGCCTACCTTTCTTTATCACTGTTTCATAAAGTGCCTTAAACCTTTTTGCAGAAGAGGACTTGATGTGATATTTGCAATGTTCCTAGAATCATAGAGTTGCAAGGGGCCTTCAGGGTCATTTAGTCCAACCCTTCACAATGCAGGAAACTCACAAAATGCCTCCCCCCAAATTCACAGGATCTTCATTGCTGTCAGGTGGCCAATCTTGTGTTAATTACTGTCCCCTTTCTATTCTAGCTGAAGCTCCTTTTAAAATTAGTTTTCCTGAACTAGGATGTTCTGTTTTCTTCAGATAGCCTTAAAAATATTTTGCTTAAAACTTCACATAAATATGTCACTTGTCATATTCTCTCGGCTGTCAGATCTGAGGAATTGTTTGTCCTGGATCAGATGATGTACTTAAAAATAAGACTGAACATTTAATTGTTTTGTGATGTTATTTTGTTGAGCACAGGTCTTTAGGTAGTGTTTAGTCTGTTTTTTGTGATGGTGTGCATGTGAACCTCTCCTTATATTTTTAGATTACATCGTCAGCCAAAGCATCTCCTGGCTTTTTTGCTTGCAGAATTGGGTACAAGGTAAGTACATAATTTTTTGAAACACAATCCCTGCTCTCATGTATACAGACACTGGATGTGATAACTTTTGCTGGAAACCAGATTTCTGGATATAAGTGATAAGCAAATCCACTCTTATGGTTGAAAATACTACCTAAAAGTTGGATGAAGCATTTCATATTTTGGACATATACTGTTAGAAATCCTTTCACTGCCTTCTCACAGCATTCAAAAGAGTACTGCTAGGGATTGTAGAAATGCTGTGGAGAGATGTCACCAGACATGGGAGACTGCAGTGAAGGAGGGGGGAGTTGTACAGAATTGCCTGTAACAATCTTGGACAGTGACCTTTCCTAGGTTGCAGAGGGCTGTTTCGTACCTGGGCATCTTATGCAGCTATAGGATCCAAGCTTAGATGTTCTTTTAGCGTTAGGTTAACTTGCAAGCTCTGCTTTATGTGCTCTGTGTGTTGTTCAATTCTGAATTGCACAATTCTTCTTTCAAATTAGTGGCTCTATAGATGGTAATAACCAGCTTGTAATCAAAGGAAGATTCCAGCAAAAACAGATAGAAAACGTCTTGAGAAGATATATCAGTAAGTATATTCCACAGTTGCAAATTTCATTTTCCAGAAATCTTCTGGCTGTGTTTCCGTAAAATTAAAAGTGATGCTTCTGTCTTGTGAGCTCTTACACACTTGTAGCATGAGTTGCTATTTAGTTTAAATGGTAATAGCCTGTAATCCACATATTCTGGGTAAAATTCATGAAGCCGTTTGGAAGCAGTGAACAATAATCCATAGTGCCCTTATTAGTAAAGCATTTTATAAATTACCTGTGATGTCCAGCTCTTTTTGCTAGCCCGCAAAAAGATTATTGTGACTGAGGGAATGAGTTCTGATTTTTTAACTGAAATACAACTCAAAATGCCTTTCATCAACTAAAAATGTTTTTAACAGGGCCCAAGACTTGCAAAAACAATGCTGAAACACACACTATTGTGTCCTGGTAGAATGTACTTGTTGCATTGCAACCCATGATCAAGCATGAAGAGTCCTTATGCAGATTCATATCATTAATTTATCTTGCTCTGCATCATCTACCTTGGCAGCATTTCTCTGTAGTTTTGAGTGAAGGAAGGCATATCCCAACACCTAATAATGGAACTGTGACTTTAAAATCTGTCCAGATCCAAGTCCCTTTCTCCTCCTGTAACTTGCATGCTCAAGCTACCTGCTGATGACATGTTCACACTCATCAGCTCACTGAATGTGCTAATTTTTTTTGTAGAGTACTAGTTGCATTTGCTGCAGGAAAATCTTCAAGTAAGCTAGAGTTAGACACCATACTCTAAATTATAGATTGAAATACATTTAAGGGCATGTGGAGAGCTGCTATTAACATTTATTATAGAGATGTCACCTCAGCAAAACACCCTGTTTACTTTTTGTAGCAGTGTTCTCATTGTTGAAGGAAAGGCTCCATGCTTCGATCCTGAATCTAGTCCAGAAGAGTTTGCAGCTGGCTGTAAAAATTAAGGTTCCCCCACGAGTTACTGCTTTTTTCTAAAATGCTAATAATTCTACATGATTGAATACCATACATTTTTGGGCAGCTGTCAGTAGTAACATTGTAGCTAATGTCACATGTTTTGTTTCCCCAGAGGAATATGTCACCTGTCACACATGTCGGTCACCAGACACAATCTTACAGAAGGACACCAGATTATATTTTTTGCAGTGCGAATCTTGCCATTCGCGCTGCTCTGTTGCCAGCATCAAAACTGGTTTCCAGGCTGTCACGGGCAAGAGAGCGCAGCTCCGTGCCAAAGCTAACTAGTTGGTTGGTCGAGACTGGATTTTGCAAAGTGATCTGGGCGCAAATGGCTGGACAGGCTTACAACCTGAATGGATTTCCAATGTATTAAAAAAACAAGATTGTAAAAGCTGCTTGGCTTTGGGTTGGTCTGTGAAATTCTTGCAAGATACAGATCCTCAAACTGTTGGCATTTGCTGACTGAATATTTTACCAACTGTCAGAAGTGTGATGATAAAGGAGGTGCTTTTTAATCTGTTCATAGAATTCTGTAAAATGCAAGAAAAATTAAAGTTATTATAACAGTGACTGTATTTCATTTGAATCTTTCCTTCTGTTTCTCTATTAAAGGATTACTATGGTAACATGTAGACATTGTTATCTGATTCAAAGAATGGGGTGCGTGTTCTAAAGAACAGTTTCTCTTGAAGTATACTGTAGAGCTTATAAAATGGAATAGAATACTTTAAAATCTTATGGCTCTTTTCAGTTGAATGACTCCATGCATGTAAGAATTATGTGGGCTAATCCCACCAATATAAATTTTTAAGTATTTCACTAGGGTTAGGTTTGCTGTCCTAAGATGGCTTTCCTTGGTATGCTGTTGTTTATAACAACATTTTCATCTGTACTCTCGAACTCTCCAGTATAGTTCATTAAATAAAATATACCAATTAGCATTTGTTAGATGGGTTCAGAATACACAGTTAATATATTTCTGCATATTTGTTTGGGGAAAATGATGCAGTAAGCATATGCTTCACTTTTCAAAGCTCTGTGATTTTGTTTTTCAGTTGTGTGTTTGCACAACAAGCTTTTCAGATTAAATTCCAAGGATGTGCAAAGGTGTGTTCCACACATCCTGTTTATAAGAACATTAGCACATGTTAACATTTATCTGAGCTCTTGGCTTTCCCATCCCTCACCAAGTCACACCCTTTTACTTTTGCCAGATACATGGTGTAACACTTACATACTTCTGTTCTCTTACTGTACCATTTATTTCCTTCATTTATGCCCTGTCTTCCTTCCCAAGGGCGATCCAAAGCAGCTTACATTCTTCTACTTACATTTTATCCTCACAACAACCCTGTGAGTTAGGTTAGGCTGGGAATGTGTGACTGTTTCAAGGTCACCTAGTGAGCTGTGTGGGGATTTACACCTGGATCTTCCAGATTCTAGTCTGACACCACTGCACCACATTGGTTCTTGGTGGGCTAATCCCACCAATAATATAATACTGACATAAAAAACAGATTGCCAAATGGGTTGAAGATACTTTGTAATGTGTCTGTCTATATCCTGATTTGAACATGCTGCCTCCTAAGGTTTTTTAGTTGTCATACCTTACAAATCAGGTATAAAACAATTGAAACAGTCACTGAAATTAGGTAAGAGTGCCTTTCACTTGTATTATTTCAGAATCTCTCTTTGCAATTAAAATGTTATTAATGAGCAAGATTGATAGTTTAGTTGAGGATATGCTTGGTCCTTGGATATGGCTGCAAAATATTAAAGTTAATCATGGTACAGTTTTAAAATTAACCATAGTACTTGCGCAGCCTCAATAAATTGGCATTGTCTGTAGGTGCTGACTTTGGCATTTGACATGCAAATTTCTGTTCTGATTTTTAAATTCCATACGTGTACTAATAACTCAGCTATGCCAGCAGGGTTCTTCCCCCCCCCCCTTATTTTCTCTGAAAACTACTTGACTGAACAGCAAAGCCTCATGGGTTTCTGAATGGTTTTTAATAGCATTTTGAGTTGTAATGAATATTGGATGTATATTTTTAACCAAATAAAGACAAGATCAGTGCCTCTTGTGTAATATTACTATGGCATTGTGGTCGTCACCATACATTTTTATAGCCCCAAGAACATTGGTCATGCCATAAAATGTTTCTTTCTTCCTCTGCCATGTGCCACAGCTTTATAGGACACAAAGCTTACCGTGTGCTACTCAGAAGGGGGTACAGAGTTTTGGAAAGGTTTTTCAACTGATCCAGGAACTACAAGCAGGGGCAGCTGTGAAGCGCTTTGTATTCCTGGACCAAGGGTTGGTTCTGCATGATCAGAGTTCAGTTGGTCACTATAAAAATGTCCCTTCCTTTTTGAAATGCAAGTTTAGCATGTAATTGCCCCACAGAGTTCTCAATTAAGTAGGGGTAGAACATGCTCTCAGCTGACTTAATAGTCACCTGTAGGGTTTTCAAGGCAAGAGATGAATAAAGTTGTTTTGCTGTTGGCTGCCTCTGCATAGCAACCCTGGACTTTATATTCTCCCATCCACATACTAACCAGGGTTGACCCTGCTTAGCTTTTGAGATTTGATGACATCACGCTGTCCAAGTCAGAGCATCAGTAATTCGTTTTGACTATTTACATTGACCAGTTTCATTTGGGAGAGTTCAGTTATTGTTTGTGAGCATCTAAACTTCACAACTTTTTGGGCCTTGAATGTTTTTCATAAGTCTGAGTTAGGAGAAATAATTAAGGTTCTGTGTAAACTGTTCTGTTTTGATTTAGTTCAGCAGTCCCCAACCTTTTTGGTACCAGGGACCGGTTTTGTGGAAAACAATTTTTCCACAGACTGGAGCGGGGTGGGGATGGTTTTGGGACGATACCATTGTGCACTTTATTTCTATTAGTCTGGTGGGTAGTTCAGTGTACAGACTCTTATCTGGAAGAACTGGGTTTCATTCCCCACTCCTCTTGCAGCTGCTGGAATGGCCTTGGGTTACCATAGCTCTCGCAGAGTTGTCCTTGAAAGGGCAGCTTCTGGGGAGAGCTCTCAGCCCCACCCACCTCACAGGGTGTCTGTTGTGGGAGAGGAAGGTAAAGGAGATTGTGAGCCGGTCTGAGATTCTGAAATTCGGAGTGGAGGGCAGGATATAAATCCAGTGTTGTCTTACTGTTATTACATTGTGTAATAATGAAATAATTATACAACTCACAGTCCAGTTGCTAACAGGCCATGGACTGGTACCGGTCCACGGCCTGGGGGTTGGGGACCCCTGATTTAGTTGATTTACAAGGCTAGGAGTGCCACATTCTAGCACCTCCATGTTTTGGTAGGCTTTAAAAATCTGTTCAAGCAAGCACAATTTAGAGGTAAATGGTTTCAATGTGTGTTGATTTTGTTTATCCTTTGTAGGTAAATGAAGTGTTCCAAGTATTCCACTTTGGTGAACCCTAATTTCCATGTCTCCTTTTTCTACATGACAAAAAACTGGCTTTAGCGCTGGCAGTAGTGTTCTTCCTGCCTAATTGTTACAAATGAACAGACTCCCAGAGCTGCTTTTGTTTTCATAATGGAACCTTCAGTCTGCTTATTCTTTTTAGAACACTTAGTATGCACGCACAAAACGTATGCATGGCTTTAGCTTTTGGCTGTGCCAGAAGCCATTGATAATGCTCAACTGTTTTTGGTGGAATGTGTCATTCTTCCTTCTCTGTTGTTATCAACACAACCTCACAGCAGGCAGCAAAAGAAAATCAGGAATTCAGTGGCCTCCAGAGTGCGCTGGTACTGGTGCCAGAGCACTCAAAAGAATTGGTTGATAGGCTCTGTGCAGCTGTCTAAGGTATGCTTGCGGCTTCTGTGCTACCTACCTACATGTTGTCACTTCATTCCAGTTTTCATTGCCTTTGTCTGATTTCCAAAACCTGTCTTCGGCAAACAACTGTTTGGAGATCATATTCTGACCCCAGAAGAGTTTGCGTGTGGGGCCACAGGATGTGTGGATTAATAGCTAAGTGGATCAGGAAGCTGCAACTGCAAAGCAGATGAAATTTCGCCTTTTCTGTCATCAGAGTAGAGAAAGGACAATTTTGCTCTCTGCACAACTTGCATGGCTGCTAGTTTAGGTGGGTCCTGTGACCCTGGGGTTTAACCTGGATGTCAGAAAAAGCTGCGGGTGTAAGGATCATGATCTGCTGTCCTGTATGTGGATTATGGAATTCAACCCTATATTTACACTCACAACACTTAATTGTGTTGTTTCACTCCATTGCTTTTGAGTAATATATAATAAGTTGTATCTCAGTGAGTTTTTCCCTACTGTCTGGGGAGAAACTTTGGAGCAGGACTGTATATGTCTACTCAATTCCTGCAGGGTTACCTGTTGAGGTTCAGCCTCCCTTGTTCCACAAGTGGCACATGGAACAAAGAGCAGGATGGAAGGCTGGCAGGTTGAGGGAATATGATGATGATGATATTGGATTTATATCCCGTCCTCCACTCCGAAGAGTCTGAGAGCGGCTCACAATCTCCTTTACCTTCCTCCCCCACAACAGACACCCTGTGAGGTGGGTGGGGCTGGAGAGGGCTCTCACAGCAGCTGCCCTTTCAAGGACAACCTCTGCCAGAGCTATGGCTGACCCAAGGCCATTCCAGCAGGTGCAAGTGGAGGAGTGGGGAATCAAACCTGGTTCTCCCAGATAAGATAATAGAACACTTCTGTCCAGTTCTATACCAGTTTCAAGTTCTATACCTTGAAAGATATTGAAACTGGCAATATGAGAACTGTCTTGTTGCTTGCAACTCCTTTTTTGCAAAGTGAAACAAGAATAGTTCTAAATGGACAGCATTCTGATAAACATTGAGTGTGGAAGTAGTGGAACAAAAGAAAACATGCAAAGAGCAATTAAAAACCCAAGATATGTGACTGTAGACCAGGGGTGGCCAAACCAGCTCAGGAGCCACACGAGGCTCTTTCACACATATTGTGTGGCTCAAAGCCCCCACCACCCTGGCTTGGAGAAGGCATTTCTCTTTTTAATCCTCCAAGCCAGGCGGCAGCTTGGAGAATGTATTCAAAGTTGCTTTCTTTCCACCTCTCTCCCCCCATTTATCTGCCTTCCTGCCTTCCTTCCATCTCTCAAACATCTGACATTCATGTCTTGCAGCTCTTACGTTAAGCAAGTTTGGCCACCCTTGCCTTAGACCAAAATCAGATGGTAGCAGCTTTACAAAAAAAAAAAAAAAAAGTGACATGCTGAATTAAGTTTCTTTTATTATACAGGATTTTATGTACAAAGTTCCCGTGCCCCTATTTCCTTCCCTACCTCAGTCTTACAGTCAGGTCATAATAAAACATTGCAGCTTTGCTCTCTCAAAGCCCAGAAAGCAGCTGTAAAATAGCTCAGTACAATACAGCAGGCAAACTGTACAGGAGGAGCCAGAATAGAAAAGGTAAGGGGTGGGGGAGGAGAAAAAACACTTGACCCCTTTTCTCACTCCCCACTAAAACAACCACCTAATACAGGTAAAATGTTGTGCTTTGAGAGCCATGGTCCTTTCTTGATGATAATGCCGGCAGAAAGGGAACTTGTCAGGATTTGTTTTCCAAGAAAAATCCTTTAGGTCCAGTGTGAGTCCCCTTCAGAACAGACCAGTAGGATTCTGTGGTTCTCGCCTTAACTTGCTGAGCAGTTGGTTGCCATAGGGCTGTTGGCGTCTTCAGGGGTTGAATTGTACAGCTAAGCAAACTTCACTCCATTAACCTGTCTTGGTGTAAACTACTAGAGAGGGGGTTGTAGATGGAAGAGAAGACAGGGCTGTTGACAAAAGCTGGTATGCTCTGGTATACTCTGCAGTTTTGATGAGTTGCACAACATCCATTTAAAAAAAATTTTTTTTAAGTGGAGGATGAGTGGGTTAAAAGCAGCTGAAGAATCCGAGCAGAGTCAGCAGGGAAGAAAGGGATCTGATTGCTTCAAGCCTATGTACTTAAGCAAGGAGGGCTAGAACCTGATTTTTCACTTGTCCTAGGCTGCTGGTATGATAGGCCGGTGACCAACCCAGTGTGCTGTTGCTGGCGTTGACTTATCATGTGACTTGTACGCTTCCTTATCTGTTTTGGATGAGCTATAGATGACCTTATGTTTAAAAAAAACCCAAGTCAATGACTTGCAGAGTGTGGGCTGTGATGTAATGTGACAGTCTCATCCCTTATTCTGAAAAGTTCAATTTCACGTGTCCCTTATTATAGCCCAACTGCATTCAGTGCTTACCCTTCTTGCTATGCATAGACCTTCTACTTGCTTTACCTTTGCTGATGTGTAGGAAACTGAATGGATAAACAGGGTTTGTAAACATCCAGGCAGAACCCACCCAATAGCCATGTTCTCTATCCATGACATTATACAGCAACCACCATGCTCCAAATACCTGTATATCCCACACACCAATGATGGTGGAGGTCCAAAATTGGTTAGGAGGTGGCACCGCTGGTGGCATTTATTATCTCAAATGCAAAACCATAAATCATATGTAGTGACTTTCCCCCCTCTTGCTATGAAGTACCATGCCCCCATCTGTCTTGGGAACAAGGCTATTTAGATAAGCTGTATATCTTTCTTCACTTGATGCTAGGGGAAGAAATCTGAGATCTTCAATATAAAACCAGATCCAGTATCTGGCCAGTGAAGGTCATGGAACAAGTGGTGCTTATTGGCTGCAGGACTTTGAGTCTGTAGACCAAGGGTGGGGTGGGAGCAATGAAGGGGTTCCTCTGGGATGACTAGTTTGCTGTGTACTACAAAATGGCACGGAGACAGGGGTCCATATTTCTCCTTTTGGATGCCAGGCAGAGAGGATGACAGTCCGGCATGTTATGCTTGTCTGGATCAACATGCCAAGGCAGGGCTTAAATCTGTTGCTGTCGTCCCGGTTTTTCCATGGCTGCTGTGCTGAATGACATGCTAAGATAATGGAGAGGGGGGAGGGGGAAGAAGGAGAGAGTAAATGGACATCACCTGAATAGCTTGGACACACTCTTGTAGTCACACAGTGGATTTAGTCCCGCCTAAAGTCCAAGTGAGGGTCTGCAGAAGGATCTCTGATCTTCCTGGCTTTCCACCCACAGCAGCCATTTCTCTCTTCAGGAAAGTATATTGCTGAGGTGGTGGGACCCATGCGGTGTAATCACCATGCAGAAGTCTGTAAAAGAAAGGGGTCAGAGGCAGGTGGGAGTGATTTCACCTCTCCCCACTGTCACTCCTTGACCCATGTGGCTATTCCTTTGCTTGGGTCCTGCAATCTTAGGGTCAGAAATGTTTGCTAGTGGGAAGGGAAAGCCAGAAAGCTCTACGACCAGCAGTGCCTTCCAATAGGATTCAACATAATGATTAGAAAACCATGTGATTGAGGTATTCCAGCAATCATGAAGTACAAAAGAATTGGAAGTGTCAGACTACAGGTCTCTTATACCCCCTTGATGTGCATCCTGCTTGCCTATTGCTCATGTTTCACACACCTTTGGTTACAAAAAAAAAAAAAAAATCTTGTCACATTTTCCCAGAAAGAGCTGGAAAGTGGTGAGGCAGGGGGAGGTAGATTGTACCAACAAAACTAAGTGTTAAACATATGCAAGGTTCAATAACTCATTTGGATAGTAAAATGTGGCCTCATGACTGTACCTGGTTACTGTAGGCTGGAGTCCTCCACATCTGTATAATGGCTATTCTCCTAAGTGAGAGAGGAGAATGGAGAAAGAGAAGATTATCTGGCTTGTTTTGCAAGTCTTTGCTTGGAAGAGGGTAAAATATCAAATGTCTAGTGGAAGAAAAGAAGTCTGAGGGTGGGACTGTATGACTGTGCAAGGGGAAGGGGATGGATCTTTTCCCATGGACTCTGACAGCATTGTGAGATGTTGAGGGGCAGAAGATGACCAATCCTTTAATTTACTGGAAAAGAAGTTACCAGTGGGCCATAGCCCTGGAGGGTATCATAGAGTTGGAAGCGACCTCCAGGGTCATCAAGTCCAACCCCCTGCACAATACAGGAACTTCACAAATATCTCCCCCACACACACATACATCCCCAGTGAGACCTTGCTACATGCCCAGAAGATGGCAAAACCCTCCAGAATCACTTATCAATCTAGCCTGGAGAAAAATTGCTGACTAACCCCAAAGTGGCAATCAGCATTTCCCCGGACATGGAAGAAGGGGCCACGAGAGCTAAGCACTGATGCTACCCTTCCTGCCCTTCTCATGATCTGCCTAATTCACAGAATCAGCACTACTGTCAGATGGCCATCCAGACTCTATTTAAAAACCTCCAAGGAAGGAGAGCCCACCACCTCCCAAGGAAGCCTGTTCCAATGAGCAACTGCTCGGTCAGGAAGTTATTCCTAATGTTTAGCTGGAGACTCTGGTCTGACCTTCCGGGGCAACAGAAAGCAATTCTGCACCATTCTTTATACAACAGCCCTTCAAGTACCTAAAGATGGTGATCATATTATCTCTTAGTCATCTCTCCAGGCTATACATACCCAGCTCCCTTAGCCTTTCCTCACAGGACTTGGTCTCCGGACTCCTCACTATCTTTGTTGCCCTCCTCTGGACACATTCCAGCTTGTCTATATGCTTAAATTGTGGTCCCCAAAACTGAACACAGTACTCTAGGTGAGGTTTAACCAGAGCAGGATACCATCACTTATTGTGATCTGAACACTATACGATTGATACAGTCCAAAATTCCATTGGCCTTTTTAGCTACCACATCACACTGCTGACTCATGTTCAGTGTATGAGTTCAGTTCACTGAGACCCATAGATCCTTTAAAACACTTGGTACATAGACTACTGCCAGGACAAATCTCCCCCATCCTATAATTATGCATTTGATTTTTCCTACCTGAATGCATAATTTTATATTTATCCCTATTAAACTTAATTTTTTATTTGCTTTAGCCTAGTTTTCCAGCCTGTCAGGATCATCCTGTATCTTGTCTCTGTCTTCTATGTATTTGTGGCCCTCCCAATTTAGTATCATCTGCAAATTTAATAAGCTTTCACTCCATTCCAGGGGTGGCCAAACTTGCTTAATGTAAGTGCCACATAGAATAAATGTCAGATGTTTGAGACCCACATAGAATAAATGTCAGATGTTTGAAAGCTGTAAGAAATGAACGTCATGTTTGAGAGCCACAAGGCAGGCCGGCAGGAAGATGGGGAGGGAGGGCAAGGTGGAAAGAAAGCAACTTTAACTTAAATGCATTCTCCAAGCCATCAGCTGGTTTGGCTTGGAGAAGTGATTTAAAGAGACAAATGCCTTCTCCAAGCTGGCCGATGGGGTGGTGGGAGCTTTAAGAGCCACACAATATGTGTGAAAGAGCTACATGTGGCTCCTCAGCCGCAGTTTGACCACCCCTGCTCTATTCCTTCATCCAAATTATTTATAAAGATGTTGAACAAAAGAGGTCCTAGGCTAAGGGGCTCATGAGATGCTGTCTGCACTGCTGGGACCACCCTGCCTTGGACCCAGGCCACGATGACAATGATAATGGATGCAGTCTGCCCCTGTGGCTCAGCTAGCAGCTCATGGGCTGGCTGTTTGATTCATCTTGCTCTAGGGTTGTTTTGAGATCCCTGGCCACCTGTGAAAAGGGATTGCAGTAAGGAGGCGGAATTGGACTAATCTGACTTTTTTTTTTTTATGTTAACCAAATTTATTAAAATTTTGCAATATACTGAAATGTATTTCAAATAATAAAAAAAGAAAAAAGCAATATTTCAATCCTTATCAATACATTACACATTTTCTTTTTTTTTCTCACTTCCCCCACCTCTTTTCTTTGACCTCCATCAAGCTATTGAGAAAAAAACAATTAAGGTACCATCCATTTTAGAATCTTGCACTATAAAATTTACATAAAATCTAATAACATCTCTATATCTCTATTTATAATTCGGTCTTCTAGCTTTCCTTCAGGACATTGTTAGCACATCCTGAACTTATTTAACTCAATATACTAAATCATATCACCTTAACCTTTTAGTTCACCCTTAGTATTACACTTATCTTTCATCTATTATTACACCAATTATAGCTATTTAATTCTTTTTAAGTATTACACTTATCTTTCATCAATCTATTATCACATCAATTATAACTGTTTGTTGTAATTATCACTATATTTTCTAACTGTTAATAAAAGGAGCTATTGTATATTGATTCAAAAAATTCTTTCTAATCACCTGTCTCCCCCATTTCCCCCAATTTCAGGTTATACTTTCAGAAACCACCAAATGTCTCTTAACTCTCCATTGCTTTTCAATATAGTCCTGAAACTTCTTCCATTCATCTTTAAATTTTTCTGCACCACTGTATTTCAAGATTCTAGTAAGTCTATCCATTTCACTCCAATGCAAAGTTTTTAAAATCCAGTTCCATTTATCTGGTATTTCAGCTTGCTTCCACCTTTGTGCAAACAATGTTCTTGCAGCTGACAACATATAGCACACCAAAGTCCTGTCTTGCTTTGGAAAACTTTCCATTTGTAAAAAGTATCTGGTGCCCTTTTAACTGCATATCCCAAAATCTTCGACATCTCTTGTTGAATCATTTGCCAAAATTGTCTTGCTTTTTCACATGTCCACCACATATAGTAAAAAGAGCCTTCATGCTTTTTACATTTCCAACACCGAACAGATGCTTGCTTGTTCATTTCTGCTAACTTCTTAGGTGTCATATACCACCTGTATTGCATTTTCAAACAGTTTTTTTTATATTATTACATGTCGTTTTCCTAGAGTTCTTCCATAGGTGTTCCCATGTCTCCATTGAAATGTCTTTATTCATATTTATTGCCCATTTAATCATTTGAGATTTTACTACTTCATCTTCTGTAGACCATTTCAATAACAATTTATACATCTTTGCAATCAACTTTTCATCCTCCCCCAATAGCACTTTTTCCATTTCTGTCTGATCTTGCCTTATACCTGTAGTCCTGATATCTTTATCCACTAAACTTTTAATTTGTAGCATCTGGAACCAATTAAATTTGTCTTGCAGTTCTTCCTCCACTTTTAATTCTCTTTGTCACCCTTAATTTGTAGCAATTGTTTGTATGTAACCCATTTGTCTTCCTGTGAGTCAGAAATCCATTTTATAACTTCCATTGGTACAATCCACAGTGGTTTCCTCTCATCACCATATTTAAAATATTTTTTCCAAGTATTCAACAAACTACTTATAAAATGATGCCGGAAGAAACCATCCATCTTCTCCTTCCCATAATACAAATATGCATGCCAACCAAATAGATTTCCATGACCTTTTAACGCCAATAACTTCTGGTGGGATAAGGTTATCCAGTCCTTGAGCCATACTAAACATACTGCTTCATGATATAATTTGAGATCCAGCAGTTGAAAACCTCCTCGTTCTTTCGCATCAATTAGTATTTTCCTTTTGATTCTTGGTTTTTTTTCTGCCTGTACAAATTCAGAAATCTTTTTTGACATCTATTGAATTGTTTAATATCTTTCACAATTGGAATTATTTGGAAGAGGAACAACATTCTTGGTAAGACATTCATTTTCACGGCAGCTATCCTGCCCAAAAGAGACAAGTTCACTGCCACAGGAGGTGGTGGCGGCCACAAGCATAGCCACCTTCAAGAGGGGTTTAGATAAAAATATGGAGCAGAGGTCCATCAGTGGCTATTAGCCACAGTGTGTGTATATATATATAATTTTTTTTTGGCCACTGTGTGACACAGACTGTTGGACTGGATGGGCCATTGGCCTGATCTAACATGGCTTCTCTTATGTTCTTAAGTTCAGTTTATTCCATTTCAACATATCGGCTTCAATTTTACGCCAAAGTTTATCATAATTATTTTTAAACAGATCTATATTTTTCATCGTGATCTCTACACCCAAATATCTTACTTTCGAGGTGACTTCACATCCAGTTGCATTTTGAAGTTCTTTCTGTTTGCACAATAATAAATTTTTACTTAAAATTTGCGATTTTTCTTTATTTATGTAAAACCCAGCAAGGTCACCATATTCTCTGATTTTTTCCAATAACAATGTTAATACTTGTATTGGATTTTCAATAATAAACATCACATCATCTGCAAAGGCTCTATAGTTATGTCAATTTTTTTCAATTTTAGCCCCTCTATTTCCTTATCTTCTGTTATTTGCAACAACAAAATCTCTAGAGTCATTATAAATAGCAATGGGGATAGAGGGCAACCTTGTCGTACCTTTGCTGATAACCATTTGCTCAGTTAAATCTGAATTAACACATAGCTTAGCTCGCTGTTCAGTATATATCGCCTTCACCATTCTTATAAAGTCTTTTCCCAACTCTGCTTTTTCCATTACAGCAAAAAAAAGTCCCAATTAAGATTGTCAAAGGCTTTCTCCGCATCAGCAAAAAAAGAGTGCCACTTCTTTTTCCGGATGTTTTTCATAATACTCTACAATGTCCACCACTATTCTGATATTGTCTCTAATTTGCCTCTTTGGGAGAAAGCCTGCTTGCTCCTCACAGATAAACCTATGCAGGTATTGCTTTAGCCTTTCCGCCAAAATTTTTGCAAAGATTTTGCAGTCATTGTTAAGCAATGAAATCGGTCTATAATTTTTCACATTTGTAGCATCTCTGTCTTCTTTTGGTAACAATGAAATAACTGCTTCTTTCCAAGTATTTGGCACTTGCCCATCCAAACGGATATTATTCATCAATTTTTGGAGCATTGGAACTAATATATTTATAAGAACTTCGTAAAATTTTATTGAAAAGCTGTCCGGTCCCGGTGCTTTCCCTATTTTCATTGAACTGATTGCAGCTTCTATTTCACCTTTTTCAATTGGATCATTCAATGTTTCTTTCATCATTTCTGTTGTTGGATTTACCTTCACATTTTGTAAATAAGCTTCTATTCTTTCTTTATCAACTCGCTGGCCTTTAAATAAGTTAGCATAGTACTTGTAGAATTCCCTTTTGATGCCCTCCTGGTCTACAATTTCTTTGCCACCGGTTTTAATCTTATTTATGTATTTTATTTCCCTTCTTTTCTTTATTTGCCACGCCAAATACTTTCCAGGTTTGTTTGCCCCTTCAAAAGATTTTTGTTGGAGTCTTTTCAAATTCCACTCCACCTCTTTATTCAGTAAATGACTTAACTGACTCTGTAAAATTGTAATTTCTCGCAAAATTTTCTTTTTCCTCGGTCTTTTTTTAAATTCAATTTCCTTTTTACTTATTTCCTTTTGTAAGTCCAACAATTGCTTTTCATTTGCCCTTCTGTCCTTATTATTCAATGTAATTAATGTAATTAATTCAATGTAATTAATGTTCCTCTCATCACAGCCTTATAGGCATCCCAAACCATTTGAAATTGTACCGCTTTAGTTTCTTTTTCTAGAGATGCCACTACCTCCACTTTCAGTAATAAGTCATCATTTATCCTTTACCTCCTCTCTTTTTTCCTTTAGCCAACCACATCAACGGGTTATGGTCTGCACCTATTTTCGGAAGAATCTCTACTTTTTTTGTGATCATTCCCAGCTCTTTTGTAGCCCATAACATATCCTAGAAAAGGTATTATGTCTGGCTTAAAAAAAAGTATAGTCTCGTACCCTGGGGTTGAATTTTCTCCACACATCTTCTAAGCTCTCTTGTTTAATTAATTCAAAAAATGCTTTAGGTAGTTTCCCATCTACATTCCCCCCCCACCCAGATCTATCTAAAGAGTTCTGAATAGTTCCATTAAAGTCACCCATAAGCATTATCTGATCGTATGTTACTTATTTATTTATTACGTTCGACTTATATCCCGCCCTCTCTGCAAGCGGACTCAGGGCGGCTCGATCCAGTTGTTTCATAATATCATTGAAAAAGTCACTCTTAGCCCCATTAGGAGCATAAAGTCCCAACAACAGAGTCTTTTTGCCATACATCAAAACTTCTACTGCCAAATATCTACCTTCATTATCTTTAAAAATCAGTTTTGGCTCCAGCTCCTTCTTTATGTAAAAAATCACCACCCCCCTTTTTTTTCTTTAGCCAATGAACCAAATTCTTCCCCTAAAAATTTGTTACGTAAAAATTTGTAATCCGATTGTCTAATGTGTACTTCTTGTAAACAAATTATATTACATATTTGTTTTGTAATCCAATGAAATGTCGCTCTTCATTTCTGTGGCGAATTTAGGCCATTAACATTCCAAGAAATTAATTTGTAATCCATAATGAGTCTTCAATT
Source organism: Heteronotia binoei (assembly GCF_032191835.1). Classification (NCBI taxonomy): domain Eukaryota; kingdom Metazoa; phylum Chordata; class Lepidosauria; order Squamata; family Gekkonidae; genus Heteronotia; species Heteronotia binoei. Next base: position 52,924,921 of record NC_083224.1, read on the forward strand.
AAGCTGTGTCCCCAAAATCCTTATTGTCCACCAAAAACCCTTCCATGCCTCGAATGTCTATTATGGAATACTTCAGCCCTTTATACTCAAAAGTAAGTCCGGCTGGTAAAATCCATCTATATCTTGTACCTTTTGCCCTTAATTTATTCATCAAAGGTTTAAATTGTCTTCTGTCACTGATGACCTTCCTTGGTAATGAAGGAACTACCAAGGAAGGTCATCAGTGGCAGGACTCCTCGCCAGCCAAAGTTAAATTCCTCAAAATCTTGCAAGCATGTCTTGGACTCTTCCCATAACTGGGAGGGTAGACAGCAGGTGATAAAAACACCTTTTACGTCCAGAACAAAGGTGTTGGTCCACTCCACGAAAGGGAGATGCGTCAGTTCCCCATCTTTCCAACTCCGGAAGCCTCTGGGCTAATCTGACTCTTAGGCCAATTCCACTGTCATGGTATTAAGGTGAGGGTGATTTGGTTTATTTCCCCCTCCTCACCACCTTTTGTCCAAGGGTGATCTCTTGACCCCAGCAGTCCCTTTGGGGTGTCAGAAAGGCAACAGGTGGGGCCTGGAGTGTTCCCAGAATTACCACTGATCTCCAAAATACTTAGAGTCGTTCCTCTGAAGGAAATGGCAGCTACAGAAGATGGTTTCTAATTTCTATGCTATTACATCCTGGCTGAGCCCCTTCCTTCCCCCAAACTCTGTCCTCCCCAGGCTCTGCCTCCAAAGCTCCAGGAGTTTTGCAAGCCAAAGTTGCCAGCCCTGTGTGTGGGATGGGAAAGATGAGCATGTGCCTTCCAGTTGTGTAACCTTGAGCACCTTTGGCTTGTGAAACCAATCCAATGCATGCATCTGCAGAGAAGCTCCCCACTGACTTGATTCTAGCCCTAATCCTGACCTGGGAGGAAGAGGAAGCAGGTACCTTTTCTTGCAGGGCATTATCTGTGCTTGCAGTGTAAAGCCTGTTTGCCCTTGCTGATGCTCTCAGCTCCCTTACGTGGGTTGCAGCCCACTTTAAATAAGACACTGGGTGAGTGTAAAGGCCCACAGGAAAGAGCCTCAGCCAGCACTGGGTTTAAATAAGGTCTCAAACTGCTTTTTCTGGTTTATCAGGCCAGTGCTGTAAAAGCTCAGTGATAATAAGTGTGGCTGTGGTCCAATGTACCAAGTGTTTTAATAGCTGGGTTTCTAGTTTGCCTTGCTGCAGGAAAGCATGTGGCCACTTCTGCATGGAGCCAGGCCTATCAGGCCTTTCCTGCAAGGCCTTCTCCAACTGAATGTGTGAAAGGAAAGGTCCCCTGTGCAAGCACCAGTCGTTTCCGACTCTGGGGTGACGCTGCTTTCACAACATTTTCACGGCAGACTTTTTATGGGGTGGTTTGCCATTGCTTTCCCCGTCATCTACACTTTTCCGCCCAGCAAGCTGGGTACTCATTTTACCGACCTCGGAAGGATGGAAGGCTGAGTCAACCTCGAGCCGGCTACCTGAAAACCCAGCTTCTGCCAGGGAGTGAACTCGGGTCGTGAACAGAGCTTAGGACTGCAGTACTGCAGCTTTAACACTTTGTATATATCCCCAGGAGAGCGTTAAGATCTAGCTCCCAAAACCTCCTACAAATCCCGGGGCCAAGAGAGGCCAGACTGAAGATAACTCGGGAGCAAGCCTTTTCATTAATGGCCCCTCGCTGGTGGAACCAACTTCCAGAGGGGGTGCGAGCCCTGCGGGACCTGAACCAGTTCCGCAGGGCTTGCAAAACCTCTCTTTTCCAGCTCGCATTTGAATTAGGACCAGACTAAACTGATTAAATCATCGTAACTTTAGCCATCTTATGGGTAACTGAAACTGATGTTTGATAGTATGTAATTGGGATGACAGAATTTATAGCACCTATTTTTATCTATTTTAATCTATTTATGTGACTGTACTATATTTAAAATGTTGTTTATCTGTCTTAATTAAATCATGACGTGTCATGTCTGTGAGCCGCCCTGAGCCCGCCTTCTGGTGGGGGAGGGCGGGATATAAGAATAAAATTTGATTTGATTTGATTTGATTTGCATCATGGGGCTCTTTAAAAGGGGGATGACAAAACCGTGAACAATCACAGCACCAAAAATTACAGCACCAAGGAGTTGGAAAAGGCCTGTAGACCATCTGGTCCAACCTCCTGCTCCATGCAGGAAGTCCAAAATTATCAGCTTCCTTGACAGGCACTTTCCAGCAAGGGAGATTCTCCCCCCCCCCCCCCCCAATAATTGGTTCCATTTTCAAGCCATGGGGAAGTTTCCGGCAATACTCAGCTGACAATGTCACACTCTCTTACAACTTCAGTGCATCTGGAGGACTGAAGCATCTGAAAATAATGAGAGGACTGAAGATAATGAGAGATGGCTGTTTTGTCTGCACTGTGCTTGTCTGGGGCCTCTCACCAATTCGTCTTCGCAGTCGTCCTGCAGCAGGCCTTCCTCCTCGCCTTCCTCCCCGTTTAGTGGCTCCTCTGTGTTAATCTCTGCCTCTGATGCTGTGTCTTCTTGGGAGATCTCGCTTTTGTTTCCATCGGCTTTCTTTCTTACCTCTGCAGGAGAATATGTAAAGAGCAGAAAGAAGATATAGTCCCCTCTGCTACCCTCTCTCTTTCCTAGTCATTTCAGGGCAGCTCACTAAACGATGAGTGGACTCTCCCCTGTGTGACAGTCCTTTTCCCTTCTCTTAGATGAAGTAGGAACAGGGGTGGAATGGAGATGGGTTGACTCTTTTGCTTCTCCTTTGTACAAATCAAATGTGAGATGCTTTGTTTTAGCCCATTTTCTGTTTCCTTTAATTAGATTTTTTTCATTAGACAATGTAAACATTTCTCAGTGTTATCTGTGTCAATAAATCAACATTATGCACCTAAATTGCATACAAAAACCTGTACAACAAGCACAATGATATCCTTCCCCCCACAAATATAAAACCAAATTTACAGAGGAGAGTATGGGAGATGGTTTATTTAGATTTGGGGGTGGGAGGCTTAGATTCTCACTATTGTTTCTGGTGGAAGATAATGAGAGATGGATATGGGGGCCCCCGTTCCATGTTATTTTTATGAGGAGGGAAAAGATGGGGACAGCCACCACTGGTCTGCAAGGTCAAGCCTACACACCTTCCAGTATTGTTATAAGTCTTGGATATAAAGATTAAGTCAGGAAAAGTGGAAGGTTTCAGCACATTTTAGTTGGGTATTTTATTCCATTTTGCTGCTCAATTAGAGGCCAGCTACCATCCGGAATTGCTTATCTGCCACTCAGGTGTCTGAGCCAGAGATTCCAATGAGTGACATCTGGCAAATCTTGCCCCATGCAGGTGTACTCTCAAGGACAAACCAAAAGAAACAGTATGGCACCATCAGTATGTCTTTGCCTTTTGTTTTTTTAATGGAAAGCTTCAAGTATTTTGGAACTACAGGTTCCAAACCATCCATTTCCAACTGACCTGTAGATGCTTTCTGTTGTTCAGCAATCTGCTCCAATCTTCCCAGGAGAGCATCAATGTTAGATTTGATCTGTGTCAGCTCTGTTTTGATTGTCTGCAGTTCGTTGCATTTCACTTGGAAGAAAAAGAAGTTAGAAGTATGCCTTACTCTACTTTACTTGTTTGCAAATTTGTGATTGTTTTTGAGCAGAGATTTCCTTTGCCTTTCACAGATGTGAAGATGTTTTTTGACAGGTAGCGTTCCTCTCATCACCATGAATCAGCTAATTTGAGGCATGCACAACATATACTAGCTCTGAGCTGGGTAGCTCAAGCTAGCCCGATCTTATCAGATCTTGAGAGCTAAGCAGGATCAACCCTAGTTAGTATTTGGATGGGAGACCACCAAGGAAGTCTCTTACCTTGAAATCCCACAGGGTTGCCATAAGTCAGCTGTGACTTGATGGCAAAAAAATAAGAAGCTTTGTACTATGAGGATTCTGATACTATCAGCTAGGAAAATACGTTAGTCAATAAGCATTTGCAACTTGGAACAGAATATTTTTCTTTTTAAACCAGAGGATTTTCCAACCCTGTCTCTGCGCTGACCTTTGGGCAATTGTTTCTAGTATGATTAAAAGATCCTTCACACAATTATTGTAACCTGGGCCTTGCTTGCAAGGAGCATTTGGATCAGAGAACTGGATACAGCCTTCTGGTAGGAACCAAGTTTAACATCTAGTGTTTCAACCTCACCTCCCACCGTCTGGCACACAGATAGGCTGGCAACGCCCCCCCCCCCCCAGCACATGTGCTGGCAGTGACACACCAGAACATTTTGTCTGCCAGTCAGGGTTAGATCTCTATTCAAGCAGTGTTGGCACTGGCAGCACCACTGGGGCCAGGGATTCAAGGGAAGGCAACAGGCATGGCCTCTGACTGCCATCACCTCTCAGACCTGCACATAGTTTTCAGGTGAATTCAAGGGGAATCCCTGACAGACGTGGCTTCCTTCAAAGTATTGTGTGTCTGAACAAACACAGCCCTCTTTTCTTTTCCTTTTTCCTCTTTTCAGCACCCCAGGATCTCCACAGAACAAAATTTGAGTCCAGTGGCACCTTGAAGACCAATCAAGTTTAATTCTGGGTATAAGCTTTCATGTGCATGCATGCTTCTTGAGATACACTGAAACAAGTCTTCCTCAATCATTACATATAGGTAGAGTGGAGGTGGGGGTTAGTTGCCAGGAAGGGCCAATTAGAGTCAAGATGCATAAGTAACTGAGCAATAAGTATAAGATTGGATTAAAGCAGTTGGTAAGACCTGTGATTAGCAAAAAATTAGCAGTCAGATAGTAAAAGAGTTAATAAACAGATGTGAGAACTAAGTTTGAGTCCAATGGCACCTTTATGACCAACAAAGTTTAATTCTGAGTATAAATGAGAACTGAGTGTAGCATGTGAAGCTGCCCTTTCAAGAATCCGATATCTCTGTTAAGTCCTGGGGATTCCATTGTCCTGTTGTAATTCAGCAATCTCCCATTCCAGCCAGTTTCTGAAATCCCTTCACAACAAAACTGCGACTTTGAGATCTTCCACTGAATGCCATGATAGGTTGAAATGTTCTCCTACAGGTTTCTCAGTTTTGTGATTCTTGATAGATGGGTAGCTGTGTTTGTCTGTCTGTAGCAGTAGAGAAGAGCAAGAGTCCAGTAGCATCATAAAGTCTAACAAAATTTGTGGCAGATACCTGAAGAAGTGAGCAGTGACTCATGAAAGCTCATGCCCTCCCACAAATTAGTTTTTACAAGATTCTTGATGTCAATTTGTGTCCATTTATCCTTTGGTGTCAGGTTTGACCTGTTTGCCCTACGTAGAGAACCAAAAGGCATTGTTGGCATTTAATGGCATATACAGTGTTAAAAGATGAGCAAGTGAATGAACCTCAAATGTTGTAGTTGATGTTGTTATGTCCAGTGATAGTGTTGTCTGGGTGTAACATGGCAACACAGTTGACACCTGGAATTATTGCAAGCTCTGGTACCAGTTTAAATTAGATGTTGTATTATTGCGGGAGAGGAGTTATTTAAGATTGGAGGAGGGGCTCTCCACAGATAGACACTGCATTCCCCACCCCCATCCCCTGCTGAGACTTGGGCCAAAAAGGTTGTCTGCCCCAGTCTAATTCACATCTTGCAGAGCAGGAGATTAACTCTTAGACTGCCACAGACAGAGAACTAGCAAATCTTACTAAATGATGCTGGAAAAAGCATAACTAAGAAAATACCACAAAGGATTATTTCATACTGAAAAAGAGCAGCTCCATGTTGGAGAATTCTGATTGATCTTCGTCTCTGGATGTGCATACATGGGCATTTAAAGGTAAGCACATATATGTACATGTTGTTTGCACTTTATTTTTTGTAGCAGACACCTAGTGTACTACTGGTATGTGTCAAGAAACCTGTAGGGTAAATCCAGCAACCTGAAGGTCTGCTTGTATTCTGAAATCTGTGTATTATGGTGCCTGTATCATAATTATGGAATTTCTTCTCCAAGGAGATTTGTCTGTTCCCTTCTATCCTTGTCTCCTGCCAGCAGTTGAAGAGCTTTCTGTTTTGTGTGGCATTCTCTCACTAATTTGCATTTACTCCCCACCCCATGAGTCTGTTTTATTTTTAATTCTCTCTCTCTCTCTGTTTGTGTTTAAGTGTGTTTTAATGTGGACCGTAAGTTGGGTGAAAAGGTGGCATTAAAATATTTTAAATAAACAAACACAGGCACTTACATTTTAATTTGGCTGAACTGTTTGCAATGGCAGCAGATCGGGAAAAGAGCTTGACTGGGAGGGTTGCTTTTACACGCCTTACTAAAGGAATTGTCACCCGTGGACGCTTCACAGGAACCACTCTAGGAACAGGAGAGACCCGTCCTCGATATTCAAAGAGTCTGCATGTCAAAACAGATTAAAGTAGAAGGAAGACGTTCCTTAGTAGAATTGAAGAATTCACAAGTGATCTCTAGGGGGAGCTAGAGTTCCATGCATACCTAACAACACTTGCTGGGTCCGACAATAAAAGCCACCGGGGTTGATATTTGATCATGAAAGTTTTGGAAGATGCAATTACCAAAACATTACTCTGTGAGCTAATGCTGTTAAACTCACGCAGAGGACTTTTACTTAGCAAATCATTCTCTACAGCCTGTAAGGCTGTGACTTTTAATATATTTTTAAAACACTCACCTTAATGTTTCCGCTTTTAGAATTATCTGAAGAAGCTGTGAAGATGCCAAGGCCAATATGCAAGCAGAATCCTTTTTGTTTTCTGCCCTATTGCCCCTTCAAGCTCCTGTATACATTATCCCCATATGGAGTCTATTAATATTCCGAAATGCCTACCTTGTGCTGGATATCCAGCAAGATAAATCATGCCAATGTGGCTTTGAGATGCAGAGTAAGGTAGACACCATGGTATTTACACAGCTACATTCAGGCAAGGGAAAGCAGTTGCTCAGCCTCTATTCCCTTGTAGCTAAGGGGAACCTTTTCAGCATTAATGACCACCAACTTTAGCAAAGCTGAATGACAGGAGTCCACAGGGACCTGGGAGCATGGGAATACCCTTCTGAAAAAAGAAGTAAAGGGGGAGCCATAGAGAAACAAAGAAGGAAACAGCTGATGGGAAAAGAACTGCAATCTGAGAACAATTTAGATTTTTAATAATATTTACATGTCTACCTTTGTCCAAAGCATCTCAGGACCTAACATGGTTAGCAAATATATAGATGGATAAACAAATTAAAATGTTAAAGTGCAGGGGTGGAATTCTAGGAGGAGCTCCTTTGCATATTAGACCACATATCCCTAATGTAGCCAATCCTCCAAGAGCTTACAAAAAAGAGCCTTGTAAGCTCTTGGAGGATTGGCTACATCAGGGTGTGTGGCCTAATATGCAAAGGAGCTCCTGCTAGAATTCCAGCCCTGTTAAAATGACAGACATAAAAATATATTAAAACTATATTAAAAACTGGGTTCCAACACAGATTGGCACAGGAGGAGGCAATGGGTGTACCTACTTGGGGCCAACAAAATATCTTGAGCCACTCTGGGCTGGGTGCAGTCTCTTTTCTCTGCAAGGACCCACCCTTAGTCATCTGTGCTTTGGTGATGTGATTGTCCTTTATACGGAGATATCGCAGTGACTGCTGAATGCTGTGGCCTCCAGATCTGGATGGCCTGTAGGAACCCATTGCTCTGACAATGGCCCAAGTGTGCAGGTTGCTAAGAAGCTTTCAGGCCTAATTAAAAGTGTGGATGTTTTACCTTGATAGCCCTTCACAGTTTGAAGGGTTTCATAAGCTCATCTTTCTCTACCTTCTTCCCTGCTACCTTGCACCTGCAAGAAGGTGCTATTCCATGGTTATTGTTCTTTAAATCTTTAGAGAAGTGAAGACCTTTTCTGTGGTGGCACCCATACTTTAGAATACACTTCCATTGGAAATATGTTTAGTCATTTCTCTCTGTTGGCATTTTCCCAGAAGGCATCATTGATTGTATTGGGTATCCCCCCACCCTTTCTACAAGAGCCAGCGTGTCCATTAGCCAATATTCGGCAATTGCCTTGGGCGCTGGCTCTTGGGGGACACGTTGTTTCTGGGCACTGAGTGGTCAGAGGGACTCTTCCAGCCTCTCAGCACCGAGCAACAATGGCACTTTCAGTCCTGGGCAAACTTGGAGAGCGCCCAGGACTGAAAGCGTGGGTTGTTCCTTCAGCTTTGAGGGATCGGAGGATTTTCCTCCATTCCCTCAAAGCCGAAAGAGCTGCGTTTCTCTCCCCTCGCGTCCTCTAAGGGCATAGGGGAAGGGAAAAGCGGCGTGTTCCTTTGGCTTTGAGGGATCAGAGGATTTTCCCCTGATCCCTCAGATCTGAAAGAGTGGCACGGAGTGCCCAGCATGATGATGTCACAGTGATGCAAAACGCGCACAAAAGTTTCAAATTGAGGGGGGGTCGCATGCTGGGGTTCTGCCTTGGGTAGCAGAACTCCATGCGCCGGGCCTGCTTTCCATTAGATATTTTCAGGTAACTTTGTAAGCTGGTATTTTAAAGTATACCTTGAATTTATTTTATTATTGCTATTTATACTGTTGAACCAGTTGGGGATCATAGTCAGAAAAGTATAACAGTCTCGCAATGCTGTTTAATGAAAAGCAGTGTTGGGAGGCTGACAGTCTGAGCAGACGAATGGTACCAGGTGAGGATGCTTAATGCTTTCTTCAGCCAATTTTTCTGCTCAAAGTTGCTTCTGTTGTTTGGATGAAAAATGCTGAGCCCTTGGATCTTCTCACTCACAGAAGAAAAAACAGCTTGGGGAAGAGGTGGTTATGGCAATGGTCATAGAGAAAAGGGGATTTCTCCACTCAGTATGGCAGCTTCAATAAAATCATATAGATGAAACGTACACACACAACAACACAACTAGGAAGTTACTGGAGGTATGCCAACACCGGCCCCCACAAGTCTTCACCCACTGGCTGAAGACAATGAAAGAGGGGGACACAAGATCCCTGTACAAAGAATAACAATCCTTGTACAGCAGATCACTGGATCTGACCTTTCATTTAGATAAAAGTGCAAGAAAATTACACACTGATAGTTAATATTCAGCATTAACATTCTTGGATAAAACTTCAGTATTTTTTTCTTAGCACTCTGTTAAGTTTTGTTAATTTTAAATTTTGGTGTTAAGTACTAAAAATAAATTATCATATGGCAGTGCATGCAGTATAGCCAGGAGATCCTAAGATTGTCTGGCAGTTCTAGCTCTTTTAGCATTATGCACCACTAGGTGGCAAGCTAGACTTGTTTTTAAGGCAAGAAACATTTCAGAAGTGGTTTACCATTGCTTGCCTCTGTGTCACCTCCCTGGTATTCCTTGGAGGTTGCCCATCCAAATACCAGCCAGGGTGTCAAGTACTGAAACTTTTGAAATGCAAATTCTGTTTTGCCAAAGGTGGCCAAATTTCTGCAAACTTTTCTTTAGCATATTCAAAAAGAAGATCAATATATAAAATGGCCGTTAACATTTAGCTGTTACTGCTTCTTAATACAGTAAGCAAGAATTGCTTTTGGCGATCTATTTCATCTCTCCGAATGCTGCTCTTCAAAGACAATGACCGTTTTCGCACACAGCTTACCTCGCAGCCACAATCCTGTTCCCTCCGCAGCGTCTGGTCGGATTTCCCACCATCTGCACCGAAGTTACAGGAAGTGCCGCAGCTTTTGCATAGCAAACGTAAACCGCTAAAACCCAGTTTATGTTTGCTACGCAAAAGTCGCGACACTTCCTGTAACTCCGGCGCAGATGGTGGGAAATCTGACCGGACGCTGCAGAGGGAACAGGATTGTGACTGCGAGGTAAGCTGTGTGCGAAAACAGTCAATATGAAGTACTAGAACAAAGCAGTAGACAAGTGCACCTTTAAGACTAACTAAGTTTTATTCAGAATGTAAACTTTCGTATGCTCTTAAGCAGACTTCATCAGACAAATGAAGTACTGTTACTTCTGAAGATGCAGGCATGGACCCGGCATTTATTCATCTCATCCACTTACCTGTCATAGAAATCATCCCTGTAGTAGTCATAATCAAAGTCATAGCCACTGCAAACCAAACAGAGGAAGCTGATTAGGACTACAATAACTTTTCCAGCAATCTGTTTGTGGTGATCTTGTTTGATAACAGAACTCAGTCCTGTAGATTTGTGCATGTGTATGTTTTGGGGAGGATTTCATGAATCATATTTTTTATTTTGTGACACTTGTGACAAGGGGGACACTTGCTTCATTTTTGTGCTCACTATTACCCTATAATAGCCCCATAATGTATTTTGGGCTGACAAAGAGTGATTGGCTGAAAGTCATCCTATGAGCAGGGATTTGAACCTGAGTATTTCTGGGCAACATCCTTCCTTTTAACCCCACACCATACTGGATGAAGTGATTTTGAGAAGTGGTGCCATTTTGTCCCAGGTTTTGAATTCTGCTGTTCACAACCCCAGTGTGTCAGGAGACAACAGTGCCTGGAAAGGAAATGAAGTCAGCAGCCAGCAATGAAGTATATTAACTGTTTCCCTGCCATGGACCTGCAGGGTTTTTCCCACTGCTTCATGTCCACACAGTAGGGACAGAGAAAAAGCCTGTACTATCAATTGTGTGCTGAATCATCAAAAAATCAAGAGGCGAGCAGATGCTGTTCCTGAGGCATGCTGAGAATGTTTTTAGCTAAGACAGAGGGAAGGAAACTGAGGAGTTTTGGACACACCGGACTGGTTCAGGCTTGGTATTGCTGTAATGGTAGTGGCAGTTACTGAATTACTAGCTTCCTGTTCCCCTTTCTCTTCTGAGGTTGATGATACACTGTAAATGAAAGTATAATAGAGAAAATCTTCTTCTCAGAAGAGAATTTCAGGAAGATTCCAGCTGGCAAATAATAGAAAGGGAAGGCTTTGACATTTCCTACTGAAAAGGAGGCATAGCAACACACCCATTTGAAAGGTCAGCTTGGTGTGAAAATTTTAATTTTGACTTGCCATTTTTGACTTCACAATGACATTGAAGTGACATTTCAGAAAAATAACAAAACCACCTGAGATCGAAAGCTCAGCCCTCATGTGCCCCATGGACGCAAAATCCGGTAGGTGTGGGGTCTGAGAAAAGCAGCCTGTAGAAACTGGTGTTTGAGAGTTGTAACTCAGCTTCATGTGAATAGTTTGTCTTGTTCTTGATGACAATGGCCCTTCCCTTGTCAGCTGGCTTTATTATAATATCTGGATTATTTTTCAGACTGCTTCTAGTCTGGATTATTCAGGCTGCTCAGCAATTGTTTATCCTGCCCCATTTGAGTAGAAACAAAGACAACAATCTTGCAAAACATTAAATTCATCTAGAATTATAGATATCAGTAGATTATATATATGTGTGCGTGTGGATTGTAGCAGCCGAATCCTATCCATATTTCCTCAGAAGGAAATCCCACTTTTTGGGAGGAGGGAGTTCACCTCTGTCCACTCCTTTTCTTGTCTCTCTAATAGCAAATTTAGATTGTCAGCTTCTTGGGACAGGGACCTTACCTTTTGCACATTCTGTAAAACACATGATGGTGTTAAGTACCATCAAGTTACTTTTGATTTATGGCGACCCTATGACCTCCAAAACATTCTAATGACTTCCAAAACATTCTATTGTTAATGGCCTTGCTCAAGTCTTGCAAACTAAAGGCCGTGGCTTGCTTTACTGAGCGATCCTTCCCATGTTGGGTCTTCCTCTTTTCTTGCTACATAAAGAAATAAATGTAATAGGACTGCCACCTAAGTTTTTCCCACATTGATGCAAATGATATTACAACACAACAGAGCATTGGTTCACTTCACTTAGCATTATGGGCAGTGGCTTTCCAGTGGCTTTGGGCAGAAAAGAGTTTTTCCAGTGCCAGCCAACAAATAATGTTAACCTGGAACTGTCAGGGTTTGAATTTGGGATTTTCTGCACTAGGGTGGCCATCTGTGGATGACATATAAAGAGGATGCGCAGTTAAAGGGGGAAAGGGACAGAGATTGCACAAAATTTACATATACTAAATTATATTAATACATGCAAATTTATAGAGAATTGCTATAATTTAAATAAAAATCAAACTCACCATAGTTCTAGCTCTGTCTGCTTTTCATGTGCTAACTGTTGATGGGGAACTTTTCCAGGACCTTGATCTTCCTCACCATTTTTAATTCAGCCCTAGCAGTCCAGGTAACTTTAGCAGCCCTACTGGGTGACTAAAGGTCTCCTGTTAATGTTGAGGATCAGACACAATGGACACTTCAGCTGATTTTACTGGGCAGAAGCAGAACCTGAACATTTTGGAGGTCTGGCCTTTAAAAAAAGACAAATGTCCTCTGAAAAAAGAGGATGCCTGGCCAGTGCCACCCTATTCTGTGTATAAAACTGATGCTCTAGCATGCAGCCACACCTCCTAGTCCAGCAATGGGGTTCCCTTTTTGTCTTTGTTGGAGCAAGAATCTACATAAACCCAGTCTGACAGCTACAGTATGACAGCTGGTGATCTAGCTGCCAGGCTAGGTCACAGTGACCTGATCAGCAGACCGGCTTGAGCCGGCAGAAGCCAAGTGATGCAATCTGCTGAGTCAGCACGGCCAGGATTGGCTGCTTGGACTATATATGATCTGTGTGTGCATCACACAGGTCTCTCCCTGTGAGATGGTGGTTAGGCGAAGCACTTTGTCCGTGGAGGTGATATTGTATAGACTGCACAAGAGAGCACTTGTCGTGTATATATGTTAATACACCTTTTGGCACTAGTTGCACGTGTCGGCCTGATTTTCTTTCCTGAAGCCCTGTGTCGGGCAAGTCATCTCCCTCACTCTGCTACTCCCGCTCCGACAGGGTTATGGGCCCAGGGCGGTTCCGCTGCGCGGAGGAGAGAGTTGAGAGTTGAGCTGACTGTGAGTTTGGAAAGAGCCGGAGGCGAGGAACGCCGGTGAAGGACACAGAAGCACCACCGTTCTCTGTTTGAGAGCCAGAGGGACGTCGGCAGCCAGCCGTGAGGAGGAGTCGGCACGATGGCTCAGCAACAGCTTGGAGTAGCCGTTGAGAAGCTCACCTCAGCCAACTACGCGGTGTGGAGCCTGAGAATGCAACACTACCTCAAGCGTGAAGGGCAATGGCTGTTCGTGAGTAACCCCCCTGCTGACTTATCTCCTGCCGAGACTGTGTTATCGGATAAGGCACTGGCCAACATAGTGCTGTCTATAGGAGATGACCAGCTGGTTTATGTGCGAGGGAAGGACACTCCCAAGGCTGCCTGGGACGCGTTGAGTGCGGTGCATGTTAGCACCACTGCTGGTTCCCTCATGGCCTTGACAAGGAGGATGTTCCGCACCGTTATGCCGGCTGGAGGGTGTGTGAAAGATCACATCAAACGGCTAACGGACTGTTTCGTTGAGCTGGAGGCAAGAGGCAAGACTGTAGCTCCAGACGACAGAGTGTACATTTTGCTGTCGTCGTTGCCACCTGAGTACACTCCCCTGATAACTTCTCTGGAGACGGTGGACGTAGCGACCCTGACCATGGAATACGTCTGTGCCCACCTGCTTGACTTCCAAGAGAGAATTGCGGCCGTGAGCTGTCCGGGGGTGTCGGCCGGGCAGCGTGCTGTTATCGGTGTGTCCGGGAAGACAGCCAAGAATGAGCCAGCTTTTGCTGCTGGCAGGCGTCCGAAGGTGGAGGAAGTGGAGCCGACTGCGTTTGCAGTCCGTCGCTGCTATGGATGCGGGTCGTCGCAGCACCTGCTCCGAGCTTGCCCTGAGAGGGAGAAGAGGCGGGGGCGTGTGCGGCGAGAGCGGAGGACCGCCAGCCCGTGTGAGGAAGCAACCCGGCTGGTCACGTCTGCAGTAGAGAGCACAGGGTCTGCTTGGATTTTAGACTCCGGGGCAACGAGCCATCTCTGCTGCGAGAAGGAGTTGTTGAAAAACATTGACAGTCCTGAGCATAAGTATGTGAGATTGGCTGATGGGACCACTGCCAATTCTGTTTGCTCAGGCAATGTGGAATTTCCTGCACTGAAATGTATGTTGCAAAATGTGTTGTATGTACCCTCACTGCAGTCTAACCTGTTGAGTGTTAGCACACTGTTTGACCAGGGATACCAGGTGAGATTTGAGAAAACCTGCTGCAAAATCCTGGGAGGTGGGGGAAAGCTGCTTGTGACAGGAAAGAGGGAAGGTAAACTGTATGTGGTCCAGAGTGATTGTGCCCAGGTGGCTCAGGTGTCGAATGAGCCTGTGCACAATAATTGTATACATTTGCTCCATAGGAGACTTGGGCACTGCGGATTTAGGGCGTTAAAGAAAACCCTGGAGCTTGTGCCTAGTTTGAAAGTAAATCCTTGCAAATGTTACTTGGATTGCCAGGTCTGCAAGAAGACCAAAAGCAAGGCGTGTGCTGTTGCTAAAGAAAGCTCAAGGGAAAGCACACGAGCCCTGGAACTAGTCCATTTAGACGTTATTGGCCCATTGCCAAAGAGTCTGTCGGGGAGGAGATACTGCTTGGTGGCCACCGACGACCACACGAGGTACGCGTGGGTTTTCACCATGGTGCATAAGTCTGAGGTGTATAAGACATTCACCAAGTGGGTCAAAGCAGTGGAGAGACAATTAGGGGTTAATCTCCTAGCTGTACAAACCGACAGAGGGGGGGAATTCTTATCTAACCAGATGAAACGTTGGCTGGAGAACAAGGGCATCGCCCACCGTCTGACGAACCCGGCAACGCCCCGAGAAAATGGGCATGGGGCTGTATTGCAGAATGTGATGTATTGCATGTTAGAGGATGCACAACTGCCAATGACCTATTGGGCAGAAACCATACATGCAGCTGTTTTTTTGCAAAATAGGGTTTGGTGTAATACTGTGAAAAATGTGCCTTACAGGTTACTGTTGAACAAGACCCCAGATTTGAGTTCTTTAAAAGTCTTTGGGTCACGGGCTCGGGTTGGCATCCACTCCACGAGTAGCGGGGAGGGGGATGTCCGGGCAGAGAGCCTAATTTTTCTGGGCTACAAGCCAAGGGCCAGGTGTTATCGTTTCTGCAATAGCAAAAGCAAGATAACACTTAATAAGAGTGCCCAGTTCAATGAAGAAAGCAGCTGGCCAAGGTTGCACTCCTTGCAGAAACAATTTGTCCTGCTGCCAAGTAGCAATAACGATGTTGGAGCGCAGCCCAGAACTCCAGCCCAGGAGGTGGCACCCAGTGGGGCTGGAGAAGGTGAGCCGAATGCTGGCACAGAGCCTGACGAGCAGAGTCAGGAGGCAGAGCCTCAAATGCAGGAACTGGAGGTAAAGTGTGAGAGTCAGGAGGTTCAACACCCAATTACAGGGGCAGAGCAACCAGCCCAGGAGGTGGGAACAGAGCAACCCGAAGAAGACAAAGCTGGTCCAAGCACAGGGCCACGGGTGTCTGCCAGGTCCACCAAAGGCCAACGTCCCGCTAGGTACAAGTGTCCCTATGTCACTCTGACTGTCAATCCAGACCCACCCGGATTTGAGGAAATGTTAAAAGAAAAGGCTAAGAAATGGAAAGCCTGGGTGGCAGAGTGCGAGGCAAGGGAGAAGGAGGCTGAAGCCAAGCGTCTGAAAGAGCTGGCTGAACAGGAACACGATGATGTGTTTTACAATCATGATGAGTTCCTGAACGAATTCCGGAAAGGGTTCCGAGCTACGTAAATATGAACTGTAATGTTGCTGGTGGACATGTATGTAAACTGTGTAAAGTGTTTTGGTGCACTGGGTTTAAATAGATTAGGAGGTGTGTTGGAGCAAGAATCTACATAAACCCAGTCTGACAGCTACAGTATGACAGCTGGTGATCTAGCTGCCAGGCTAGGTCACAGTGACCTGATCAGCAGACCG
Organism: Heteronotia binoei; assembly: GCF_032191835.1. Classification (NCBI taxonomy): domain Eukaryota; kingdom Metazoa; phylum Chordata; class Lepidosauria; order Squamata; family Gekkonidae; genus Heteronotia; species Heteronotia binoei. The sequence goes on from NC_083224.1 coordinate 52,940,852, forward strand.
GCTTGAGCCGGCAGAAGCCAAGTGATGCAATCTGCTGAGTCAGCACGGCCAGGATTGGCTGCTTGGACTATATATGATCTGTGTGTGCATCACACAGGTCTCTCCCTGTGAGATGGTGGTTAGGCGAAGCACTTTGTCCGTGGAGGTGATATTGTATAGACTGCACAAGAGAGCACTTGTCGTGTATATATGTTAATACACCTTTTGGCACTAGTTGCACGTGTCGGCCTGATTTTCTTTCCTGAAGCCCTGTGTCGGGCAAGTCATCTCCCTCACTCTGCTACTCCCGCTCCGACAGTCTTTCCTTGCAGCCACTGGCTAGGCTTCCTTGCAGGAGTAAAAGCACTTCTCTCCAATGCACCTGCTCTCCATCTCATAGCAGGGAAGCAGGATTATATGGCTTTTGATCCTTCCAAATATGTTTTTGTTTTAGAAAGGAAGGATTCCGCTTGCACTTGATTTCTAAGTGCAGAGAGCCATGCTTCTGCCTCGGCCAGTGACTACTTGGTCCCTTCTTGATTTTCCTGGAGTGAAGGTATTAATAAATGAGAGTGGGCTGCATGTGTGCTTGGATGAGCACCAGCAACAGCTGCTATTTACCTAGATGCTCCACAGTTAATAGTCTAATTGACTGAAATACCAACCCTGGCCATGTGAGAAATAGCGCCTTGCTTTCTCTTTCCCCCACCTGGGATCTGAATGTGACAGCTGGTGAATTGCTAGACTCTTTGTGGGTGGGGAACCAGTTCCCCCCCTTGTGAGCTAGTACTTGACAGACCAGATGTGATTGCGCTCACCTTTTTCACTCACTCATGGAGTCTCTCTTACCGTTAGTCCTGATAATTAGTTCCGAATGCTCCTAAATTGGGACTGTATCAGAAATGAAGAGGATGCTTAGGAGAAATCCATTCCTGTCCAATGTCTCATGCAATTACATGTAGCAAATACAACAGTGCAAGCAGTGGGAGAGGGAAAAAAGCAAGCTCCAAAGAGACAGTGTTCCCTGACTGATATGACTGCTAGAGAACCACTATCAAATGGCAACCCCAGTTTCTGAGACAACAAAAGTGCTTCCACATAACATCCCTGGCTCAAACAGCTGCAATCCTAAGCAAATGTCCTTGGAAGTTAGTTTGACTGAAATAAACAGTGGTCCCTGCCAAAATAAATATACTTACAAATGAGGCATTTAATATGATTCACTGGGCACTGAGGAAACCATTATATATGCCTCTTCAGTCCATTGGCCTGATGCTGTGAGATTCAAAGGGTTGCCAGGTCTGTGTTAGAAAATAATTGGAGACTTTGGGGGTAAATCTGGGAGATGGCAGAATTTGGAGAGGTGAGGGGCCTCAGCGTGGTACTATGCCATAGAGTCCAACTTTCAAAGCAGCCACTTCTGCCAGCTGGAAATCAGTTGTAAAAGCAGGAGATTTCCAGGCCCCACCTGGAGGCTGGCAACCCTGTTAATCCAGACAGACAAGAGGGCAATATGGTCCCCAGTGCTGGCAATCATACTGTACTGCAACCCAATCAGTTCCTCCGGCCAGTAAAGATCAGCCCTGCTGGTCAGATTAATGGTTCCATAACACACCCAGCATCCCATTCTGGCCTACCAGAAGTTTAGAAGGCTCACAAGCCAGGCACAGAGGCAAGACTTACAATTGGCTCTAGCCATGGAGGTTTCCTTTAGTCATCATAGCTACTAGTCATTAATGGACCTATCCTCCATGACGACCCTGTTTTAGAGCCATCTATGTTAATGGCCATCTGGTTATATAGGAAATTGTCAGCTGCAAATATGCTAGGTCAGCTTTTATTGGTGCTTTCAGCAGCGACAGATCACCTGACTCAGCTGTGATGTCATACCAAAATGCTGAAGAAAGCTTTTATGAATTGCTCTCCAAAGTATGCTGCTATAGATTAAATTTGGCAGGCCCTGCTGACCAGCTATGACAGAAAGACTGATGCAGTAACGAGGCCTGCACTGTTTAGTCTATTAATTGGTGAGATTAATTGATTTAAAAACCTCTTGATCAACTAAAACGGTTGCCCAGATTAACTGGGAAGCAGGTTTTAAAGATAATTCTAATTATTTTTATTACCAGCTCCAGGTGGCAGGTTCATCTCCCACTGGAAAGAATGCCTCTTTGGAACGGATGCCAGTGACAACATATGTGCATCTTCTAAAAACAAAATACACTGTTTGCTTCATAATGGTTTTTGCAAATTTATGTAAACTCCATATGACAATTAGGCTAATATTTTTAATGGAGTAGAAATTAAAGCAAATCTGCTGCGCAATCTTATATCGAGTCCTCAATCAGGATACAATATGTGAAAATATGGAAAGGCCTTTAATCCATAAATCCCACCACCTGTTGCATGAAGGAATTCCAAGAGCTGTTTTTTTTGCAACCCAAAAACCTTTGGCTTTCTGTCCGAGGAGTACAACATACATCCAGCCTGAAATTAAAGCAGAGTATCTTGATCAAAGGTGCTCTTGTTTAAGGCCCCCTAGGTGCTCTCAAAAGGTGCAGCCTGATTGCCTGAATGACCCAGGAACTCTTTTGGCCCTCTACAGCTCCTCACACCCGTGACTGTAAGCAATGACCCATATTTGCAGGACAATAACCAAAGATCACAGATTCTCCCTCACAACTGTCCTTAGGGTTGCAAAGTTCAATTCAAGAAATATCTGGGAACTTTGGGGGTGAAGCCAGAAGCAAGGTTGTGAGTGACAAGCATAACTGAACTCCAAAGGGAGTTCTGGACATCACATTTAAAGGGACCACACACCTTTTCAGTGCCTTCCCTCCATTGAAAATGATGAAGGATAGGGGCACCATCTTTTGGGGCTCATAGAATAGGAATCCACAGTCCAATCTTTTTGAAACTTGGACAGACTTTTGAGGAGAGGTGTTGTATGCTATGCTGCAAATTCAGTGCCTCTATCTCAACACCCCCCCCCAGAGCCCCAGATACCCATGGATCAATTCTCCATTATTCCCTATGGGAATTGGTCTCCATAGGGAATAATGAGTGCCCAGCAGACATTTTCCTCCCCCCCCTGCTTTTTGATGACCCTGAAGCAGGGGGAGGGCCTCCAAACCAGGGGATCCCCTGCCCCCACCTGGGGATTGGCAGCCCTAACTGTCCTGAGTAATTCTTCAAGCCACTTCCTGGCCTTTAAGAAAGAGTCCATAATCAGTCTGCCACCAGGTAATTCAATCACCCCACCCAAGATTACCCTATTCTCCCTGTTGTTTAACCTGGTACATCCTCCTCCTCTTGCTTAGGACCCTTATTTGGACTTCTGCTTACATATAATTCTCTGCTTACCAAAACTCCAAAACCACATAGAAAGCAGAATCCTGCACTTTTGGTTTATTACTCTCACAGATCCTAACCCTGTGCTAAATTTGGCCAATAGCAAGGCCTTCCCCATTGTAACCCAGGTAGATTCAAGTGCATAAGAGAGACTTCCCATGCCCTTCACCTTTGTAGCTGATTCCCCTCCAGAACATCCCCTCCAGGGATGCCAGCCTCCAGGTGGGACCTGGGATTGCCTGGAATTATAGCTCATCTCCAAGCTACAGAAATTGGTTCCCCTGGAGAAAATGGATGCATTGGAATCTGAACTCTGGGTACCCCTCCTGAGGTCCCTGTCCCCTGCCCCCAGCCTCCAAACCCAAATCTCTAGGAGTTTCCCAACCTGGATCTGGCAACCCTATACTGCACTATGAGAACAAATCCATCATGCCCCTCCTCTTCAGCACAGGTATAGTATTTGCCTCCATTCTGCCCCTGAACTTAACCCTTCACATCCCTCTACCCATTCATCATTCCTTAGCTCTTCTGTTCCTGGCTGAACAGCCCGTCTGCCAGCCAACTGGATCCTTCCCTTTTAGTCCAAAATCCCTGCCCCAATCTTTCCAACAACAATGGCATTGCCTGAAGTATCAATAGATCAGGCATGTCCAACTTCGAACAGGTCATGATCTATTTTTTCTGGACAAAACTGCTGGTGATCTACCACAAGCTGCACCTTGCCAAAGGCTGAGCACATCTCACAGAGGTCTGAGAGGAGCAGAACAGAGCAGAGCAGCTCTGATAGCTGAGACAGCTGGAGAAGTTGCTGAGAATTTCTGAGTTTTGAAAGACTTCATTCTGAGGTTTGCGGGGCTGCCTAAAATTCTGAGTTGTGATACCTGGGGAGCTGCTCTTTGTTTAGTTGAGTGGGCTAAAGGTGAAAGAGATTGAGAGTGATTGAGAGTGATTGCTGCTGATTGCTTAGGAGTGCCTCTGCGCCACCCTCTTTGCATTTTAAGCTGTGCCTTGCCAGAGAGCTAAAGGGCTCTTGGCCTGTGGCTCTTTGCCTGGAGCTCCCTAAGGACCAGGAACCCAGATCCCTAATTTCCTTGTTCTCCCAATAAGGTAAGTTGACCCTCCAGAAGGGGAGCCACTTAAACAAACAGCATTTAAAGAGGACTGTATATATATATATATATATATATATATATATATATATATATATATATATATATATATATATATATATAAGATAGAATGCAGCAGGGGGTTGGGAGCTTTCCAGTGTTTTGCACTGAGTGTCACATGTCTTGGGTGTGTGCTCGATGCAAGGAGCTCCTGGTCCTCAGGGAACGAGTTTGTACCCTTGAGGCCGAGGTGACTGCCCTGGAGAAGCAGAGACGGTCAGTTAAGCACTTGGGGAAGACTCTTGGGGGCATATTAGGTGAGCCTCGCTCTGAACGTAGCAGCCCCGTTGCTGCCGGAGAGTGTGAGGGTCAAGAGTGAACAGGGCACCGTGCTGAGGATAAGGGGAATGTGCCCTCAGAAGGGACCTCTTCTTTGGTTGGTGAGTGGGAATCCTTTCACGCCAAGGAACCATCCCTGGGCAGGGGGAGAGGGGGGGGGTTGGTAGTTGGTGATTCGATCTTTAGGCAAGTAGAGAGCTGGGTGGCGAAATTGCATACTGACCGTATGGTGACTTGCCTGCCTGGTGCGAAGGTAGCGGACATTACGCGCGTAGTAGATAGGCTGATAGACAGTGCTGGGGAGGAGCCTGTGGTCGTGGTGCATGTTGGCACCAACGATGTGGGGAAATGCAGTCGTGAGGTCCTGGAGGAAAAATTTAGGCTGCTAGGCGGGAGACTTAAGGCCAGGACCTCCAAGGTAGCCTTCTCAGAAGTGCTACCTGTTCCACATGCAGGGCAGGAGAGACAGGCACAAATTAGAAGTCTCAATGTGTGGATGAGACGATGGTGTAAGGAGGAAGGGTTTAAGTTTGTTAGGCACTGGGATGCTTTCTGGAACAAGCGGGAGCTGTACAAAAGAGACGGTCTCCACTTGTCCCAGGATGGAACCAGGCTGCTGGCGCTTAAAATCAAAAAAGTGGCAGAGCAGTTTTTAAACTAAAACTTGGGGAAAAGCCGACAGGAGATGAAATGTCTCTGGTTTGGGAGGACTTGTCTCAAAGAGATGAAGGGTTGGCTGCTATTTTTCTACCGGTTAACGGATCAGAGTTGTCCACTGTGATGGTGACAAACATTATGGACTGTCTGCCAGAGTCTCGAGGCGGCAGGAGGAAGGTGGCGGGCCTAGCTTGCCTGGGAAATTATAGATGTTTGTATGCAAATGCTAGAAGTGTTCGAAGTAAAATTGGCGAATTGGAATGTTTAGTGTTGGGAGAAAACATAGACATTGTGGGAATTTCAGAAACTTGGTGGAATGAGGAGAATCAGTGGGACACGGTGATTCCTGGATATAAGTTATATCGGAAGGATAGGGAGGGAAGGGTTGGAGGTGGGGTGGCTCTGTATGTCAGAGAGGATATATGGTCCAGTAAGACTGAGGTCAGATAATTAGATTACCTTTTAGAAATGCTTTGGGTTGAAATAGAGGGCCCAAAAGGAAATTTAACTATGGGAGTTTGTTATCGCCCACCAAATCAAAAGAGAGAGGATGATTATAATATGATGGAAGGATTAAAGATAGCGGCTAAACGTAAAAACTGTGTCGTAATAGGTGATTTTAACTACCCGCAGATTGATTGGGTAAATATATATTCTGGTCGAGAGAAAGAGATTGAGTTTCTTGATGCTCTCAATGACTGTGCTAGGGAGCAGATGGTCTCAGAACCTACCAGGGGTGGGGTGATCCTGGATTTGGTCCTAAGTAGTGCCCAAGACTTGGTGAGAGATGTAAAAGTTATTGCGCCGCTTGGGAGCAGTGACCATAATGTTATTGATTTCACCATTTGTATAAATAGGGAGTTGCCCAAAAAGACCGCCACAACCACGTTTAACTTTAAAAGGGGTAAATTCACTGAGATGAGGAGTCATGTGAGGAAGAAACTGAAAGGAAAGGTAAATACGGTCAAAACTCTTGGGGAAACGTGGAGACTATTTAAAACTATAATCCTAGAAGCTCAGATAAAATACATACCACAAGTTAGGAAAGGCACAAACAGGCATAAGAAAAGGCCTGCATGGTTAACAAACAAAGTAATGGAAGCTGTAAAAGGTAAGCAGGACTCCTTTAAGCGTTGGAAAACCAGTCCAAGTGAGATTAGTAAAAGGGAACACAAACTGTGGCAAATCAAATGCAAGACTGTGATCAGGCAGGCAAAAAGGGACTATGAGGAGCATATTGCAAAAAACATAAAGACCAACAGTAAAAATTTCTTCAAATATATTAGAAGTAGGAAACCAGCCAGGGAGGCAGTGGGGCCCTTGGATGACCATGGGGTAAAAGGATTACTGAAGGAGGATAGGGAAATGGCTGAGAAGCTGAATGAATTTTTTGCCTCCGTCTCCACTGTGGAAGATGAGAACTTTTTGCCCGCCCCAGAACCACTAATTTTGGAAGGGGTGTTGAAAGACCTGAGTCAGATTGAGGTGACAAAAGAGGAGGTCCTACAACTGATGGACGAATTAAAAACTAATAAGTCACCGGGTCCGGATGTCATACATCCGAGAGTTTTTAAAGAACTCAAAGTTGAACTTGTGGATCTTCTAACAAAAATCTGTAATCTTTCATTGAAATCTGCCTCCGTTCCTGAGGACTGGAAGGTAGCAAATGTCACCCCCATCTTTAAAAAGGGTTCCAGAGGAGATCCGGGAAATTACAGGCCAGTCAGTCTGACTTCAATACCGGGAAAGTTGGTAGAAAGCATTATCAAGGACAGAATGAGTAGGCACATTGATGGACACGCGTTATTGAGGAAGACTCAGCATGGGTTCTGTAAGGGAAGATCTTGCCTGACTAACCTGTTACATTTCTTTGAGGGGGTGAACAAACATGTGGACAAAGGAGACCCGATAGATGTTGTTTACCTTGACTTCCAGAAAGCTTTTGATAAAGTTCCTCATCAAAGGCTCCTTAGAAAGCTTGAGAGTCATGGAGTAAAAGGACAGGTCCTCTTGTGGATCTTGGGGTCGTGGTAGATAACTCACTGAAAATGTGTGCGTTTGCAATAAAAAAGGCCAACGCCATGCTGGGAATTATTAGGAAGGGAATTGAAAACAAATCAGCCAGTATCATAATGCCCCTGTATAAATTGATGGTGCGGTCTCATTTGGAGTACTGTGTGCAGTTCTGGTCGCCGCACCTCAAAAAGGATATTATAGCATTGGAGAAAGTCCAGAAAAGGGCAACTAGATTGATTAAAGGGCTGGAACACTTTCCCTATGAAGAAAGGTTGAAACGCTTGGGACTCTTTAGCTTGGAGAAACGTCGACTGTGGGGTGACATGATAGACGTTTACAAGATGGGATGGAGAAAGTAGAGAAAGAAGTACTTTTCTCCCTTTCTCACAATACAAGAATTCGTGGGCATTCGATGAAATTGCTGAGCAGACAGGTTAAAACAGATAAAAGGAAGTACTTCTTCACCCAAAGGGTGGTTAACATGTGGAATTCACTGCCACAGGAGATGGTGGTGGCCACAAGCATAGCCACCTTCAAGAGGGGTTTAGATAAAAATATGGAGCAGAGGTCCATCAGTGGCTATTAGCCACAGAGTGTGTGTGTGTGTGTGTGTGTGTGTATATATATATAAATTTTTGCCACTGTGTGACACAGAGTGTTGGACTGGATGGGCCATTGGCCTGATCTAACATGGCTTCTCTTATGTTCTTAATGAAAATTAAGTTTCAAATTAGTTTCAAATTAGATTTTAACCCACCAAAGTTGGGTTCCATGCCCCGCCCCCCTATTTACAATGCTCCTTCTGTTATTTACTGGTAAGCAAAATAAGCAAAAACAAAATAGATAGATGAAGATCCAGAAAGAACTGAGAATAGTTTGTAGAGTCTTTCGGGATCAAGTGCGGTGTTCTACTGGAGAAAGTTTTCCTTCCAGACGTTTCGTTCTCAGCTGCGGAGAACATCCTCAGTGGCGTGATGATGTTCTCCGTAGCTGAGAATGAAACGTCTGGAAGGAAAACTTTCTCCAGTAGAACACGGCACTTGATCCCGAAAGACTCTACAAACCCTAATGATGTTACCAGCCGTGAAAACCTGAAATCTTTGAGAATAGTTTTTCTTAAATTTTTATTGTTATAACTTTCTTTAACCATCTTAATAAATTTCTTTAACTTTTATTGAGTAATTTGTGTTAAATGTAGGTCAAGTAATGATCCAGGCTAATCTTGTGCAATCTTTAAAACTTCTTGCTAATTAGTGAGACATCTGAGCCTGCATTTCATCCCCCAGCTTTTTGAAGTTGGGTGAATATTGCGTGAGGGCCAGTCTCAGGGAATCCTGGAGATGTTGATCTGTCATGTTGGAATGCTGTGTACTCTTTGTCATTTTCAGATGGGAAGACGCAGATTCACACAAATAAGTTGAACTGAAACAGGAGTGTACAGCTTCACTGCATCTTCTCAAGTTTGGGAATTTGTCTCTTGGCACTAGCTTCCAAAATAATTCTTGCTCAGCACAGGTCTTGAGAAAAATGTCATTTTTAAGGGTTACTATTTCATTTTCAAGAGATGCCTTGTTCAATGAGTAATTTTTACTGATAGCAGCTGCAGTTTCCTTAATGTCCATATCTGCTTTGAATGGGTATGACAAGTACTCCACAACTTTTTCGATTCTTTGGAAGACACAGAATCTTTTTTCGAATTCCTGGATAACAGAGCAGATTTCTGTCACATACTTCTCGTTCTGAAAAACAAAATTTGAATATTGTCCCAGATGGTCCTGTGTATTAGGAAAATGATCAAAGTGTTGTTTCCAAGTCATCATTAGCTCAAATTTGCTCTTGTAGGATGAAACTGTAATCATCTCGCCAATGCATTTGTTTTTACATTGTAGTTCAATGTTCATATCACTTAGTTCGCCTGTAAAGTCAGCGAGAAATGCCAGAACACATAACCACTCCTCATCTTCCAACTTTGCTTTGTCATCTCCCCTCTCCTTCAAAAACCTTCTTCTTTCATTCAGCAAATCATGAAATCTTTGTAGAAATTTGTGCCTACTTAGTCACCTTACATCTGTGTGCAAAATGATTTCCGCTGCCCCTTCATCAAGAGTAAGATTGAAAAGCCATCTTTGAAGTGATCTTCCACAAACTGAATTTACAATTTTGAAAGTGATGCCCATGACAGTCTTTGTATTGAATCTCTTGCTTATCAAAACTTGCTGGTGAAAGATGCAGTGGTAAGGAAGGAAATCTGGAAAGTCGTTATGCTGTCTTCAGAGGCCTATGAAACTGTTAACCTCACCTGTCATTGCTCTTGCTCCATCAGTAGTGATGGAAACAAGTTTATGCAATGGAAGATTACACTTTGTCACAAAAGAATGGAAAGAGCTGAATATTTCCTGACCGGTAGTTCTCCCTTTTAAAGAAATTCCAAGTAGTTCTTTAACACTGAAGTATTCAAAAACCATCCGGATAAAGACTAGTAACTGGGCTATATCTCTTATGTCTGTAGATTCATCCAGTTGGAGTGAGAAAGCAACACAAACTGAAACATCCTCCAACAATTGTTCAGTTGTGTCTCCACACATCTTTTCTTTTCACTGCACAACGGTGTTTCTTGACAATTGTACGTCTTGAACAGCAGCTATGATCTCTTTCTTATTCTTAAATCCTTCAAAAAGATTGTCTGCTGCTTCAAGAAAACAATCTTTTACAAATTCTCCTTCATTGAAAGGTTTGCATTTCTTTGTGATCAGGTTGCTGACCTTGAAGGATGCCATGGTTGCATTGACCGAATGTGACCTTGGCTTCACCATCAACTGTTGCTATGCAGCCAATTTAGATTTAAGTTCTTTGAGCTTCAGTTTACGAATTTCACTTTTGGGTGGAAAATCAGCATCAAACTTATTGCTATGCAGAGCCTTATAATGATGCTCCAGATTACCTTTTTTGGGCAAGGATACAGCAGCGTTACAAAGTAGACAACAACACTTGTCTTTCACCATGATGAAGAAGTAGTCCATTTCCCATTCTTCATGAAAGTGGTAGGTTTTGCTCTTCTTTGGAACACTCATCTTTGTTATACTGGGGTGCTACGTTTACACTGGCTGAATCTGGTCCAAAACTGTCACTGTTCCAAAGTATTAAAGATCAACAGGAACTGAAGACCTCTGGATGATGCCAAAACCACACATGCAGTTCTAAAAGTAAAATAAGAATTCATCATACTGGCACCAATAATTATTTATTATTATTTATTACTTTAAATTTCTATCCCACCCTCTCTGCAAGTAGTCTCAGGGCGGCTAACAACATTCGGTTTTACAACTTAACCAATAAAAACTACAGTTTAAAATCATTTAAAACATCCATTTCATGGTGCTGTATCACTACAATATAATATAGTATAAGTGGTCATCATAGTACTCTATAATGATGTAGAGTGGCAGCTCTCTCCTGGTTAGATCTCAAAGGCCTGTCGAAACAGTTCGGTCTTGCAGGCTCTGCGGAAAGTAGAGAGATCCCGCAGGGCCCTTATGGCCTTCGGGAGAGCATTCCACAATTCTGGCGCTGCCACCAAGAAGGTGCTAGCTCGCGTCAGCTACAACCTAGCCTCCTTTGGTCTATGGATGGGCAACAGATTTTTTGTCCCTAAACGCAGTGCTCTTCGGGGAATGTGTGGGGAAAGACGGTCCTGCAGATAGACAGGCCCCTGACCATAGAGGGCTTTAAAGGTCAATACCAATACCTTGAAACAGACTCGGAACACAATAGGTAGCCAGTGCAGCTCTCTCAGCACTGTCCGAATTTGCTCCCACCGGGGGAGCCCCATTAACAGCCGCACTGCAGCGTTCTGCACTAGCTGTAGTTTTCGGGTCAGCGCCAAGGGTAACTCCATGTAGAGAACATTACAGCGATCTATTCTTGAGGTGACCATAGCATGGATCACTATTGCTAAGTCATTGTGCTCCAGGAAAGGGGCCAACTGTCGCACCCGCCGAAGATGAAAAAAGGCGGATCATGTAGTGGCTGCTACTTGGGCCTCCATTGTAAGAGAGGACTCCAAGAGCACACCTAAGCTCTTGACCTTAGGGGCCGGTATTAGTGACACCCCGTCAAGAGCTGGAAGAGGGATCTCCCCCCCCCCGGACCACCCCGGCTCAGATAGACAACCTCCGTCTTTGTTGGATTCAGCTTCAACCGACTCAGCCTGAGCCAAGATGCTACGACTTGAAGAGCCAGGTCTAGATTTTCCGGGGTACAGTTGGACTGACCACCCATCAATAGATAGAGCTGGGTGTCGTCTGCATATTGGTGACATCCCAGCCCATACCTCCTGACAATCTGGGCAAGGGGGCGCATAGAGATGTTAAATAACATCGGGGAGAGAACCGCACCCTGTGGCACACCACATGTAAATGGGTGCCTTTGGGATGATTCCTCCCCTATCAATCAAATACCACCACACCAAACAATCATCAAACCCCCCCAAACATCTGTCCAGCAAACCATGAAACCAAGTGGGGCTGGTGATCTACCTCTGACCCCTCCGCAATCTACTGATAGATCGCAATCTACCTGTTGGGCATACCTACAATAGATGAAGGGAACTAAGATTTTTGAAACAATTTGATTTTTCTGGTGGACCTCTCGATGGCACTTGGTTTTTTTGGTAACTGTGTGACACAGAGTGTTGGATTAGATGGGCCATTGGCCTGATCCAACATGGCTTCTCTTATGTTCTCGCTAACCCAGTTGGAGGAAGTTCAGATAACAATTTTACACTGATGGCATATGTTGAAGGCTGAGTTGGGCTGATAAAAGAAATACTTTTGTATGTTGGAAATGTGATGTGAATTATGATGATTTGGAACACATGTAGTAGTCTTGCTCTTGAGATATGATTTTAAAGGTTATTAATGTAATGACTGGTTAGAAAAGGCCAGAAACAAGCTTTCTTATAAGCAAATTAGAATGGAAAGGTCATTTATGACAAACTTATTAACAGCAGCAAAAATGACAGATCTCAACAATGGAAATTGGGGACTGTAGCACTACAGAAGGAATATTTGCTTAAGAAACACTGTAGTGGAAATTCAGACGCTGACTCATATTAAGTGAGCTTGAGATCATTGGAGAGGTGGTATGATCTATCTCAGGCCTTTTTTTGTAGCAGGAACTTCTTTGCTTATTAGGCCACACACTCCTGATGTAGCCAATTCTCCTGGAACTTACAGTAGGCCCTGCACTAACAGCCCTGTAAGCTCTTGGAGGATTGGCTACATCAGGGGTGTGTGGCCCAATATGCAAAGGAGTTCCTGTTACAAAAAAGCCCTAACAGACTTTCTTCCTAAATAATGATCTAAAATAACATTGTAAAAACAAATATGGCCTACTGCCTCAAAATGTATTTAACAGGTCATCTGGCTGAGGGTCAGGAGATACTCAGGGACAATATGTACCATAGTAACATGGAACTGCAATGAAGAAGGGGAACTGGGGTGAAATTAAGCCCTGTACAGCACAAGCTGCTAGTCAGAGAAGAAGGTGATTTCTCTTAATTCTTCTCTGCAGCCGCTTGTGCTGTATTTTGTTTGGGAGCCCTCCAACCTCAGGAAGAATGTCATGATAAGCAGGAGGCCACTAGAGTGGAAGGAAGGGGAGATTTTTTTCCACCAGCTTCTTCTGTTGGACCCAATTTCCACTGTGTCCACCACAACTTTTTGTAAATTATATTTAATTATCTTAATTCCAATTTGATGAAGAAATATTAAGATAACAAGAATTTAACTAATTCTTATATTTCTTCATCAAATTGGATTATGACCATATATTAATGTGACTGTAATTTCATTCTTGTTTTCAAACATATGCAATGGTAGGAGGATGACACCAGAAATATCTAGTGATCTGTAGAACATGTGGCTGGAACACTCTTGAATTTGCTATTCCGGCTGAGAAAAGGATGTTGTCTCAGGATAACCCTGAGATAACAATCTTGGTTGTATATACAAGCAAGAAGAAGGGTGGGGGCAAGTACTCAAAGCTCTGTGGAAGACAAAACAAACACATAAATCAACACCAAAGTGACCCAAAGTCAGTGTCAAGCACACTGATTCTGCTGGGTGAAAAACAGTGCAATCCTATGAGGAGTTACTCAGTGTAGGATTGCACTATAAATCAAGCAAATTAAACAGAGCTGCAGACATCTCCTTCTTTTGCTATTAGATTGCACCAAATAAGTAATTTTCGAAATGAAATTAAGAGACATTCCATGAGAGAAGAGACAGAAGTGGGAATAATAACGTTTGATCCACCACATGTCAGAGGAGAGAAAAAGAGCAATTCCGCATTCACCTCAGAGAGCAGCAGTCAGCAAGCCATTCATCATGGGGAGGGTCCAGAAGGAGCAAAAGAAAGGCAAAGAATATTTCCTGCATGATTTTACTTGGTATTACACTATTAGCTCTGAAATCTGAAGACAAATAGCCACTCTGGCACACAGTATATGATTATTGGCATACACACACGCCCACATACACACACAAACACATATTCTAGGTTTTCAAAGAAAATGTGCAAAATTAAATATAATTTGTATTCTTCATGACCAAGCTATTTAGGACTTAAACTGAATGCATTTTTAATGGAAGTCAAGAAGTTGAAGAATCTATTATCAGCTACATAATATCAAATAAGTTCATAAAAAGCACACACAGTCCTCTCTGTGCAACAGTGGACCATCAAATTCTACTTCATTGGCTTGTTACAACTTATGTAATGCATTGTGTTGTATTAATGTCTCAGTGAATTCTACTAGAAAGTCCCTTTGTACCTCTCAAGGCCCCCAATTTTAACATCTTATTTTGTATTAGAGATGATTACCCTGTTTTTCATCTCTTAAAAACACAAGTGATACATCAGAGTGTTTGATGTATCTATGGTGATTGAAGGTAGCATCACCAAGAGCCACCAAAACACACAGGGAAACAGCTGCTTCTCTTTCATCTTCAGATGAGCTTTTCCAGAGTTGCACAAGTTGGGTGAACAGGGCTGCTAAGATTTACCTAAAGTAAAAGTACAATGAAAGAGGCAGAGTGGAAGAAATTGTTGACAAGAGTGTTACTGATTAGCAGAGATGGGCAGAGGATAAAAACTCTATAGAATTACTCAACAGATTTCTCAGAATTGAACCATTCCAAAACTCAACAAAATACAATTCCCCTCATTTCACCCAACACTGGTTCTGCAGCATCAAATATAAAGTTACCACTTCTAACCTTAGAAGACTTTGCACAACAATCCTAATAATGCCACTAATCAATCTCTCCTACTTTACTATCCATCCTAACTATCAATGAAAATCAGGGTAGAGATGCGTTGGTGTATCATTTTTCCTATCAGCATTTTTAAAATTCTGCTCACTTTCTTTGTTAATTTTCCTCCTTCAATAATTTTCTTTATTGTATTGTTACATTAATTATACATTCCGTACCATTTTTTTACACATTTAACATAAAGGCACCCATTTTAGCTGTCGTACTTGTATCAAATTTTGTTAGTCTAGCTGAGGAAAAAGATGACTACAGTCAAACCAGAGATATCACAAATCTGGTAAATTCCCCAGGTGTTTCAAGGATGAAAGTCTATGGTTGGGCTGTCTGCCAGGAAGAAACTGCTTGCAAAAGCAACACTAGCCCCTTTTAATTGTTACAATTTTGGCGCTCAAATCACACAGAAGGGAAAATCTTGCCACCAATGACTCTCCTGATATGTACAGTGTGAATAGAGCAATATGTGCATTTTCCACCTTCTTGTTCATACAGTCAGAAAACCAGACTTATAGAAAGTATGCATTAGTATGCACCAAAGCTAGAAAATATGCACATTGCCCTATTATAGATAGCACAATCTCCACTTATGTGCGGTTTGAGCACAAATTTGTAATGACAGAAGATAGCTACAGAGTGACTACAGTCACAATGGATCTAGTCATCGAAAGCATCTGACTTGAACACAGGCAAATTTTATTACCCTCCATATGACCCTTGACAACATTTCCCTCACAACATGGCCTGCTTCTCCCAGATTGCTAAATGGATGCCGTTTCTTCCAAGTCCATTTATAAGCAGCTAGCATATAGTAAACAGCCATCTGAATCCACTCTCAGATGCACCTGAGAACCTGGAATTGAGTCAGAAGAACGTATTCCACTCCATAAAAGCTTATGTGATAATAAATCTGAAGTCACATATGCATTGTGAAGTTCAAGAAGATTGAAATGTGGTTGTAAATCATGCTTCCTGCATGGCAACCAATCAATTCAGAAGGACATTTAACCCTGCCCTTCTGTTTTTCACACATTCACAACAACAGTAAGACAGGGTCTGAAAAGTATTTGATGTGGTATATATAGATTTGTCTTAGGTGTGCCAAAATACTCCTTTTTTTGCTTTGCCTAAAGAGCTGAACAGGGGTTGCATTACAGAGAGAAATGACATAAATGCTGCTTAGAAGTTTTTATCAAAAATGTCCTCTAGGAAAGCCAGAAGTCTTGTTTGAAGAACCTTTTTGTTTTTGACCTGGAGACTGCCTCTTCATTTCTAAATGTTATTTCTGCTGTCCTGAGGACTAGGACCTTAACAAAGCATAAGCTTGTATTCTTATGGTGAAGTTATACACACGTGTTCATCATTCCCCAAGTGCAACATCAAGCAATGATTGTGATCATTGTTATCATGTAAGCAAGTAACCTGCGACTGGGCTGTACAGCTTCAGACAAATGTGGTCTTATCTGATTGAAACTTCTGGATTTTTTTTTAAAAAATCTCTGAATATTCAAAAACTAGCATATCAGGATTGAATGTTTCTCTTTAATGTCTAGGGTGTTTTTTTTTAATACCAGAGGAATGATTTGCATGCAGAAATGTGCACTCACATGGACCACCACTAGCAATCTTGAGCAGGGGTAGACTGGGAGGAAAAAATGACCCTGAAAAAGCCCTCCCCCCAAAGTAGTGGGGAAGGGAGAACAAGGTTGCCTAGCCATCCTCATGCTGTGAGGCTTGACGAAGCTAAGCATGTTGGTTACTGTGAAATGGGAGCAAGGCTGGGTACATCAGGCAAGTGCAGCCTGGCTGGGTGGAGCCTGTCCTGCAACACAGAGGGTGAGTGAGCCCACATTGGGCACATCCCTTGCTGGGTGCAACCCTGGCCATGGTGGGTAAGCAAACTTGAGCCAGGCACTTTTGCCATTCTGGGTGAAGGAGCCTAAGCTGAGTGTATCCCTCACTGGGCGATACAAGGCTGAGATGAGCTTGTCCTTCACCAAGCCAGCCCTGAAAATTTTCAGAAACAAAAATCTGAGTCAGAATTCCAAAATGGTATTGGGGGAGGGGGGGGACTGAAATACTGATATACAACCCATTTCCAAAATACAAATCTGAATAATACTAACTACTAGTTACCATAGAGATGACTTCTGACAATTGTGCACTCCTGAAGAAATAGCAACCTAGTGCCCAGCCACATTCCTACCCTTAGCATCAGTTTTAGATGGCATGCTGGAATGGCGGAAGTCTATGGTCTATGTCAGCGGTCCCCAACCAGCGGTTCCCAGACTGGTACCGGTCCATGGCCCATCAGCAACTGGGTCGCCAGCCGAGCTGCCCACTCCGCCCCCCGTGGTGCCCCACAGCCTTCTCCCCCTCCAGCATCACCTCCTCCTCCCTCTGTGTTTATTAGGTTAAGCTGTGGAGAGTGCCTTCCCAGCTCTTTAAAAGCTCACTTCTCTCCCTGCGGCAGCAGCTGGTCCATGGGGGCAACCAGCAGCAGCAGCGAGCGACCACTGAACAAGCCACTTGTTTAACAGATTGCTTGCTGCTGCTGCCGCGGGGGGGGGGGAGGTGAGCTTTTAAAGAGATGGGAAGACGCTTCCCCTGGCTTAACATAATAAACACGGAGGGAGGAGGAGGTGACGCAGGAGGAGGAGGAGGGGGTGGAGTAGCGAGGCTGCGCGGTGCAGGGGGGAGGCAAAATTCAGTCCCCCCACCCTGCATTTCTCCCACCCTGCCAGTCCCTGGTGCCAAAAAGGTTGGGGACCACTAGTCTATGTGATATGGAAAGCAACTACTAGCATTTAATATATATAAAAAAATTATTGAAAAAGAAAAGGCTACACACTTACTCTGGACAGCAATAGAGTAAGCAAAGAATGAAGAGAAAAGGTGCAAAGATGCAGTCCTCTGTTCCTCAGCCCTGCCTGTGCTTTAGCTGGTCTTATTCTAAGGCAGGCTCTTTAAACTTAAAAGTGACACTACTCCGCAGGGCCTGTAAGATGGTACTCTTCCACCAGGCATTCACAATTTAGACTGCTGGCTACTACAGTCTCTGAAAATATCTGGATCACCTCTTGCAATCTGCTCTATATAGAACATCTGGACCACTAAGATTTGCTTTGTGGAGAACACCTAGCTGGACTAGCAAGGCAACATAATTTGAGATCATAGCACCTGAAATGTTAATTTCTATGTTTTATGTTTTAAATTGTTTTTATTGTTTTTATTATATGTTTTACTCATGTATACACATTAGCATATGTGAGCCACCCTGAGCCTGCCTCGGTGGGGAGGGCAGGATACCAATCAAAATAAATAAATAAAAGCTTCCTATTACTGTAAAGCCTTGGTCTGGGCTGCCTGTCCTTTGTTAGTTCCACATGGTAATGACAACGATTAAGATGGAGCCCAGAAGTAAGAGCTCCTTCCTACAGATAAAACCAGCAACAATGCCCTTGTTCCCTTTGTGTCAAGGGTATTTATTTCCTTCGTCTGCCCACCCTTTGTGGATCGCCCAAGAAGAGATACTACCTAGAATTAGGCATCCCCAATCTCTATCACCTCCTAGATGTCACATTTCTGTGAGTGCATGAGATGGCCCATTCGTTGTTCTGTGCTGCCTAAAACTATTTACATAACCACATCTCAAGTACTGGGTGCTTGAGAGAGCCTCAAGCAAAGAGCCTTGCCCTGAGATGGAGTGTGTCCTTGGAATCCCCGCCCCCTTCAGTATACAAACAGGGCTAATAATTCACCTCAAGAAGCAGAAGTCTCAGCCACTGAACCTACCTGTACAAGGCAGATGCTGTTCTTTTCAGCCCTTTGGGTCTGTTGGGTTTTGGTTCTCCAGCCATGTTTATATCTGCAATGAACAGCAATTAGGCATCAGTACTGTTCTGTTCACTTTCTGTCCCTGATACCGATTGTTATGGACAATTTTTAATTGTTCTGGGCACTAGAGTTTTTAAAAAATTAAATGTAGCCTTTTTGGTGTACATTTAACACTAGGCAATGACTACTTATAAACCTTTTAGATAAATCAACATATGCAAATGAATACTGGCCTTTTCCTGTTTGTGAAAAGTAGCAGATACAAAAGGTCTATTTAGTTTACTTGTTTTATGCTGGGGTCAGCTAGGTCTCTCAGAAGATTAATCATCTGTCCTTTAAATCAATTAATCAGCAATATAAAATACTTTTGTGCCATTAACCTAAGGAGATTCTGAAGCATCAAACAACTCCTGGTTAAGAAGCTAGAGACACCTCACTGGCTTATGTGGCCTTACCTCTGGTCATCAGGGTTAGTATGAATGCAGGCATAATACTAATCCTTTCATAAAGGAAAAGGAAGATGAATGGTAAGAGAGAGGGAAAAGAATACAAATGTTCAGAGGTCTGTCTTGATCTCTACGCTTGACAAATATTAGAGCTGTACAACCTTCACTCTTAGGAGAAAAAGGTACTTGCAACATTTTCTCCTGTGTTCAGTACAGTAGCATGCTGTAACCAAAGCAAACTTTTAAAAAATGGGAATGTCCCACATGGGTTAAAATGTGCACCCAACAATTTAAACAGATTACCACTGATTAATCAGATACAATTTCAGCTGATTAACCTCCTGATTAAAGCTTAATTTGGACACAGGAAGGTGTTACCCATGGAATTACACTCCTTACTGCCATGTTGAGATCCTCTGATTGATTTTTATACTGTTCAAATTACCTTCTGCTTTCAATACTCAATTAAGTCCTTGACCCTGTTTGCTAGAATGCCACTGCTATATGGCAGTAGTTCTATGAACACACCTAATACTGCCTTGTACTGAGTCAGTTCATGGCTCTGTCAAGGTCAGTAGGGTCTACTCTGACAGGAAATGGCTCCCCAGGACCTCAGGCAGAGGTGTTTTATATCACTTACTACATTCTCTTAATTGGAAGTGCTGGGGAATTCAACCAGCTCTACCACTTAGCCATGGCTCCTCCCCAGTCATCATTGCAAGTACAAAACCATTAGCATCTCATTTGGAAATTTTATCGTGCACATACACAAATATGAAATGCTTAAAACGCAGTCAGCACATCCTTTGATAAGACTGGTTCAAGAAGAATTCAGCATTTTACAAAACTATACCTCTAGTTTATAATTACAAGTTGCTTCCTTCCTAGCAGAATATAAATGCCCAATACTGGGCACATAGGTTTGTCATGTTCCTTGGTGCCATCTTCCATTCAGTCCATGCTAAGAGATGTGCTGGATGCAGAAGCATGTCTGAAGTCGCCTGATGTGATCTCATGGACAGTTTTCAATTCCAGGAATGGGGAAGAATGAGATTTTTCTGATCTGCTGAGAAAATCTCTGACCTAAACCTTCATATGGAAGGGAGTGTGTGAAACGTGAGGACAAAGCAGCGTGACCAATTTTCATTGTCTGCATGAAAACAGAACAAAGTAACTACAACTACAAAGACACTGCTAGATAGAAATGAGGCATAAGGAAAGGTGAAGAACCCTCCTGTCCTGCTTTTTCTAGCTGGAGGCAGGGAAAATGTTCATATGCTTGACAAAGCACTCCACATGGTCCTTGCTGCTCCCTTGAAAACTTTGGGACATTGCCAGCACAAAGATATAGCATCAAAAATGACAATGTCCTTTCTTTCAAAGCCAAAACAGACACATTGAATTGGAGATGCCAATGCCACAACAGGGAAGAACTGCAGGGTTAGAGAAGCTTGAAGAGATCCATTTTGGGTGAAGCACTGCAAAGATGGGATCACAGAGGAGAAAGATCCCAGGGTTCATATCTCATTTGTGAGTGGCTACCTTGTATCACAGATTCTGTAACTGGCACAGCCAAAAGGGACTTGTCAGGCTCCTGGACAGGGACAGGAAGTTCTGTGGACTTGGGTGTGTCATGGAGTTAGGCTATAGTGTAGAAATCTACCTGCTCCTCAGTCCACAAGGCAATACTGTCTCAAAGCATGCTATAATGCACACAAGAATTGAAACTTTGGCAATTCTTTGGAAGGAACTTTCTCTATTCAGGTCAAGACACATTTCAAGAACTCTCTCAGCAAGTACTCTCTCAGCTGCGCAATAAGAACATAGTTGAAAAGGCAGGCTATTTTACCTCAAAGGTACTTCCACTGTTTCATGTGAGGTTTGCAATAAGCTGAGTAAAAGGCAGTAGTGATACAGAAAAATCTTTCATTAAACAATCCTGCATCTCTCTCTCTGTGCATCTCCATGAGTCACCCTGTAGCTGTTTCTTTATTCTCTGTGTCCCTTAGTTATTCCCTATCTGCTTTCTTAGCTCAGTTATTGAATTCCATATATATTGATATATTCATGGGTGAGTATGGGAAATAAGGAGAAATGTACCCATGTGTATTTTTGGTTGTCTTAATTTGGGGGAATTGCTGTGAAGAACATTTTCAGCTTGCCTGTTTTCATTGCTTAGTTTCCCACTTTTTGTATCTTTTTGTATATGGCTTTTTAATGCCTTTTTATGTCCTATGAGGAACAGATACCATTTACATGCAATTGATGCAAAACCAACAACATTTCTACTGAATTTCATTAATATGCCCAAGGAAAAGCATGCCAGCTGTTTCATTCTGAGTGTGGGGAAGCCATAAAGGAAATCTCTTTTGAAATTAGTTGTCACAGAATTTGGGATCATCCCAAGAAATAAGTTGGGTGGATTATATACATTTACCAGGACTTCTTTGACTGCACAGACCAGAAAATAGATACCAAGGTGGGCTGACGTGCCTTGCACAGCTATGTGTCCCATCATTTGCTTAACGATAAAAGCTTACATTTGTTTGACACTAGCACCAAATTGCTTTAATCTGTTTTAATTGTTTACTGTTTATCTGTTCAATATCTTAACTGTTAAAGTTTAGAATTGTAAATGTTTTATTGTTGTGAGCCGCCCTGAGCCTGCTTCGGCAGGGAGGGCAGGATAGAAATCTAATTAATAAATGAATGAATGTTTTTATTTTTCTGAATGAGGGCTTGAAGGAAGGGAAGGCCAGTGAAGGGGATTCTTTTCAGTGACCTCTAATCACAGCATGCTCTTTCAACCACTCCCTTAGCAACCAATCAGCACAGAGGCCTGAGTGCTTCTCCATTTGATAACAGAAAGAGAAAAAGAATTGCATATTATTTGTCTTCTGAACATTAAAGAGCCAACCTTGGCTTTGGGACACCAACTAAATAGATGAGCTACCACTTTTCCCCCTAAGTTCTGGTTTTGTATGAGAAAATAACTACCACAAATCATCATTTATTCCTAGAGAATGACTGTAGACTGAATTTTTATGTCATAACTGGACTGTTGTAACTATTTCATAGTCCCTGGTATTATTGCAACAAGACACACAAATGTCCTAAAGGAAGCTGCAGATCCTGAAGAATGCTTTCAAATTACATCCCCATAACTCAGAAAGGCCTCTGGATGTACCAGTATTACTTCATAGGGTTTTCAGTCACTATTAACAAATAGGGATGTCCAACTGAAAATGTACATATGATCTAAACAACATCCATCCATAAATAGCAGAACTGTTCAGAATTAATCAATTAATTATCATACGGCATTATGTGTGCTATAGCCAGGAGATCCAAAGACTGTCTGGCAGTCTTAAGTTCTAACTCTTTTAGCATTGTGCATCACTAGGTGGTGAGCTAGACTTAATTTTTGGGGGGCTGACAGAGCTCTGAGAGCTGTGACTGATCCAAGGTCACCCAGCTGCCTTCATGTGCAGGGCTTCCAGTCCAAGAATTCTTCTGGTGCCCTGCTGTTTGGTTTCAGTTTCCCAAGCAGTGGGATGTGGGATGGGCTGAGGCAGAAAGAGTGACTCAACATTAGCAGACATGTGTGATACAGTGCTGGGAACAGGATAATCATGGTTGGAGTTTTTGTGCTCAGTGTTTCTAATTTCTGCCAATCATTTCACTATTTCAGTGGTATTCAGAAGGCTTTCTGATTTATTAAAAGACTATGTGGGTCCTGGTTGCTTGAGCTGTTCAGTGGTCTGAGTCTCTACACATACTTTACTTGCAGACATTGTGAAATAGTGCAGTATGGAGGAATAAAAAGGTGGAGACTATGGTCCCCTACTTTCACATGCAATAAGCAGTGCCAGCCAGCCTTTCAGGGAAGATGATAGGGCACAGTAACACAAAGGGTATCACTATCCGCTCCCATGATAAATAGGCAGCACCTAAAGGTAAGCATTCCAATGTGTTGATGCTCATGTTCCAAGCATGGGGTGAATATGAGTTTTGGAGGCATCTCTAATGATTGCATGGTTATAGGATGGGAGAGACTTGTCTTAGCAGTAGTATGTGCAAAAAGGATTTAGGGGTCTTAGTGGATCAT
The DNA here is from genome assembly GCF_032191835.1 of Heteronotia binoei. Lineage (NCBI taxonomy): Eukaryota > Metazoa > Chordata > Lepidosauria > Squamata > Gekkonidae > Heteronotia > Heteronotia binoei. The sequence continues at coordinate 52,964,022 of NC_083224.1, forward strand.
ACGCAGAACATGAGTCAACAGTGTGATGCAGTGGCTAAAAAGGCAAATGCAATTTTGGGCTGTATCAACAGAAGTATAGTGACCAGATCATGTGAAGTGATGGTATCACTTTCCTCTGCCCTAGTAAGACCTCACCTGGAGTATTGTGTTCACTTTTGGGCACCACATTTTAAGAAGGATATAGACAAGCTGGAATGTGTCCAGAGGAGGGCAACAAAGCTGGTGAGGGGTCTGGAGACCAAGTCCTATGAGGAAAGGTTGAAGGAGCTGGGGATGTTTAGCCTGGAGAGGAGGCGGCTGAGAGGTGATATGATCACCATCAAGTACTTGAAGGACTGTCATATAGAGGATGGCATGGAATTGTTTTCTGTGGCCCCAGAAGGTAGGATCAGAACCAATGGGTTGAAATTAAATCAAGAAATTAAATCCGGCTCAACATTAGGAAGAACTTCCTGATGGTTAGAGCGATTCCTTAGTGAAACAGGCTTCCTTGGGAGGTGGTGGGCTCTCCTTCCTTGGAGGTTTTTAAACAGAGGCTAGATAGCCATCTGACAGCAATGCAGATCCTGTGAATTTGGCAGAGGGGAGTACTTGTGAGTTTCCTGCATTGTGCAGGGGGTTGGACTAGATGACCCTGGAGGTACCTTCCAACTCTATGATTCTATGAATGGCCCATAGAGACATTGCCTAGAATTGTTGTATCATCTCAAACATGATGGCCTGAATCCTGCTGCAGCCTTCCTGCTGCAGCCCACTGATCCCTACAGAATTTTGTTCTGGGGATGGGGGTCAGGGATCCTCAGAGGGCAAAAGTAGGAGAAAGGATTGGCAAAAATTTCTCCTTTTCTTCTAATGGAAATACCCTTTTATTGTTGGAAACAACTGAAGAATCCTATCCAAGCCATTGCTTTTCAATGCCATCAGCTGCCAATAATCAGTGATCAACTAAAGAGGAAACAAATGACACACATGCCCATGCCACCTAGCCCAGAAGTGGCAGAGGGAGCTGTATTTCAGTTCTCCAGCTTTGCAGAAGGAGATGGTGACATGTAGAAAACAGTGTGGGTTGTTTTGAAGAACCTGAAAATAGATTGCCACTAACTAAATAACAACATCAACCCTTAAAAAAAAAGAGAGATGTCAAAATGTTCACATTCTCATTTCAGATTGTTACACCAGATTTGCACAGGGTGGAAATAGGTTTTGTGCCTCTGTACAGGTGTGTCTAGCACTCCTGTTGCCTTCCATTTTGCCACCACCTACAGGGAGATCAAAAATGCCAATTTCTGATTGAAAACACTATCTTCAACAACAATTCTCAGTTTATACCTGGCAACAAGAGCTTCTCAGCAGGTGGCATTTCAAAGCATTGCACAAAAAGGTTGCAGCTAAAAACAGTTCGTTTTAGGCAAACAGGTAATATGAGTATAAGCTCTGTCACTCTTCTACATGGGCTGCCTTAAACACTACAATATGTCAGCAGCTATGATTTGCAATACGTGTGTAAGGTCCGTGATCAAAATGTACTGGGCAAAATACAGAAATGCACTGAAGGTATGAAGCTGCCTTATGCTGAGTCAGACCATTGGTCTATCAGTTTCAGTATTCTCTATTCTGACTGGCAGCAGGTCTCCAGAGTCTCAGCTAGAGGTCTTCCACATCACCTACTACCTGATCCTTTCAGCTGGACATACCAGAACCTGGGATCATCTGCAAGCAAAATGGAGGCTCTACTAATGAGTGATAGCCACATTATTTTATACCCAAGGCCAACATGATGCCTTCCAGACTGCAGGCTACTCAGAGCTGTTCTCGTTGCATAAAGGGAAGGGAACTGTGCAGCAATATATGACATATTGCTTGGTGTAAATGCTGTTTATCTAGTTGTTCCCTTTGGGCACATTTAGGTTACATATACAGGACATTGGAAAGGAGCTTTAGTTCCCTGATAGTTATCATTGCAGGATCATCATAAGAACTGCAGTCAGATTGGCAGCACCAGATGTTCTTGGGGGGAGGAAGGTTCCCATCACAATTATAGAGTTGGAAGAGACCTCCAGGGTCATATAGTCCAGGGGTGGCCAATGGTAGCTCTCCAGATGTTTTTTGCCTACAACTCCCATCAACCCCAGCCATTGGCCATGCTGGCTGGGGCTGATGGGAATTGTAGGCAAAAAAAATCTGGAGAGCTACCGTTGGCCACCCCTGATCTAGTCCAACCCCCAGCACAATGCAGGAAACTCACAAATACCTCACAATACCTCCCAGAGTAGGAAGTGTGATCATGTTTACTATAATTTCTTCATTTTGAAGAAAAAGAAGAAGAAACTGAATTTATACCCTGCCTTTCACTAGCCGAAGGAGTCTCAGAGCAGCTTACAAATCTCCTTTACCTTCCCCTCCCCACAACAGACACCTTGTGGGGTAGATGGGGCTGAGAGAGCTCTCACAGAACTGCTCTTGAGCAGAGCAGCCTTGAGAGAACTTGTGGCTGACCCAAGGTCACATCAGCAAGTGCATGCAGAGAAGTGGGGAATCTCCCAGATAAGAATCCATGCACTTAACCACTACACCAGACTGACTAGGTGTGCTCCTTGCAATCCTGCTTCAGGATAGGAAGTGGCTGTGGTAACAAGCCCTTTGTCTTTCCTATGAAACACCAGTAAATGTTGTTACATCTGCTAAGACTGTGATCTTAACTTGTAGGTTTCTCTAGCTATTTTAGCTAAAGGAGAGCAAATTCACACAGTTGGAAGTGTGATCATGTTTACTATAACTCATACATATAGCCTTATCTGCACATTCCAAAATCCTGGCAAGTACAGGATCCCACAATCCTGGATACAAGCATACACAACAGGCACTTATATATTAGAGTGAATGCATGTGGGAGCTGGAACACCAGGTACAACCTTGCTTCCTTCCACTTGTGTTTTCTGTCCCTAGACTAACTTGCAAACAGCCCTATTAGTTCTCCTGAAGTTTTCTGGCACAGTTTTTTGTACATATCCTCTCACTTGGGGGCCCCAAGATTCAGCCCATGGTTTTATGCATGCAAAGTCTGTGTGCTGTATTTAAACTATGGGCTCTCCTCAGAATTCCTAATCAAAGGACTTTCTCTGCTGAACAACAGACATACATCTACATGCTGTTGCCCTTCCTGGCTCTTCTTCCGCCCAAGTGATGTTGGTAACCATATCAAAACCTCACAAGCCTGTAAAATCCTGCTGCTGCATGCCAGGTCAGTCATTCACAGGAAAAAAAACAGCAGCCATCTGGGCTTTACTCCTGGATGAGAGGGCTGACCTGGCATTTATCCCTGAGACTTGGCTGGAGGAGGGATAGGGTTGCCAGATCCAGGTTGGAAAACTCCAGGAGATTTGGGGATGGAGCTTGGGCAGGACAGAGACCTCGGTGGAGTACAAGGTCATAGAGTCCACTTTCCACAGGGGAAACAATGACCGATTTCCCACTCACCCTACACCACTCTGACATTCCTCTTTTCAGTGCAGCGTCCTTCCAATTTCCCACTATCTGTCCCGAGGCTTCATTTTGCATCAGCGTTTTTGCGCGGTAAACAGAAACCGCCAAAAACCAGTTTCTTGTTGCCACGCAAAAACGCCAACGCAAGATAAAGCCTGTCCCCATCTGTTGCCACCTTAGGCCAGTGGGGATCTTTTTTTGTGTGTTTTATTTCATTTGGCATTCCCTCAGGGATTGTTTTTCCTGTCCGATGTTTTGATCATTTTTAGGTTTTTGTATTTAAATTCTGGTTTTCTTGATATGTTTTTTGGTGATTTTAAATGCTTTTAGGATGCAATTTTATGATGTATGTTTTTAAATTCCTTTGCAACCTTGGCGGTCCTTATCAGGGCAGAAAGGCAGGGTATAAATTTTGTGAAAAGAAAGAAAGTTGAGATATTTAATCCAAGATTAATCCAGGATTAATCTGAGACTTTACACATGTAGCATTTGATTCACTACTGAACTATAATAAATTTCCAGGGATCTGGGTTAGAAGTTTCCATTCATTAATTTATTCAAACAATACCAAGGGCATTGTGTTACCACTTAATGTAATATCAACCAGTATATTAAAGATGAGCTCACAGTATAAAACTGCTGGGTCTGTAACTCTCTTTCATTTAAATGATAATAAAGCTAAAAGGAAAGAAGAAGATCCAGCAGGAAAGGTATTGCACAATGAGCTTGTTCACATGTTATGTTTGCACTGGAGGTAATTAGGATTATCCCTTAGGAAATCTTGTAGATTTTCTACCATGTCCTCACACTACAAACTGAGTAGTTTGTGATTTTAAAACCCTCACTACTCTGCGTGATCATTTGTGGCAATGCAATGGATGGGTTGCTTTTGGTAATAGGTGAACATGTTTAGATTTTGGTTACATATCGTGGAAGCAAAGCCCTGTGAATAAGTCTTTTGTGTTTTGCACAGCGCTCACCGCATTAGGTGCCTAATTTGATTTGGGACCTCAGTGCTGCTGTAACATACATTATAGCAAACATCATCATCACTTCCAGGGTTTTATTTTCAGCAGTGAGAGGCTTCACTGCAGAAAATAAAACACTAAGCAAAAACACCCACACACCTGGCTGTAGAATATCTGTTTTTCTTCCAGGAAAACTTCTAGTAGATCTACAGCAAACCCGCCATATTATTTGCAAAGAATTGCACAGGAAGTCTGTGGATAGGTAAGAAGACCTATCCCTGCTTCACCAAGCTCTTGCTAGCTAGCTTTAATTCAGGTCTGCAAACTAGAGTCACCGGCCTCAAGGTGGGGCCTGGAGTTCTCTCAGAATTACAACTGATCTCTGGACTACAGAGGTTAGTTGCCTTCAAGGAAATGGCAGCTTCAAAGGGTGGACTCCAGCCTCACATCTCTGCAGAGCATCCTTACCTCCCCAAACTCCACCCTCCCTAGGTACTACCTCCTAATCTCCAGGAATTTTCCAAGATGGAGTTAGCAACTGTACTGGAAATTAAATTAACATAGAACAAAGTAGGAGTCCAGTAGCACCTTTAAGACCAATGAAGTTTTATTCAGAATGTAAGGTTTCATGTGCATGCACACTTCAGATGCTGAATGAGATGCAGTGAGCAGAGCTACATACAGCTGGTAGACAATGGTTTAGAATGCAAAATGGTACAAAGTTAAAATACCATTTTGCATTCTAAACCACTGCCCACCAGCTATATGTAGCTCTGCTCACTGTACCTCATTCCTTGTCTGAAGAAGTGTGCATACACACATGAAAGCGTACATTCTGAATAAAACTTAGTTGGTCTTGAAGGTACTACTGGACTCCTACTTTGTTCTATTGTTTCAGACCAACATGGCTGCCCACCTGAAATCCACACAGTTAATGGATTAATTTACAAAAGCTTTAATCAGGGAGGGACAATTTTAACTGGTGGTTCTGATAGCTACTTACTAATTTTTTAAAAAGGGCTGTTAAGGATTTTGGAGTGTTTTTGCAGTAGGGAATAAAAAGATGGATTTACAACCATGAACAGTAACCAGTTTATTGTACTGTAAGTTATCTTGCACTGCCTTCAGTACACATCCCATTTGGAGATACTAAGGTTTTGATAATATGTAAATGTATTTAAATTTAATCAATCAATTAATTGACTAATAGGTTAAAAGGCAGATCACTCTAAATGTTGATAGTTCTACTTGAGGTCTCACTTGATGGCTGCACTTTGAACACTCATGGTGCTGCTTTATCATTTTTTTTTTGCTTATATCAGCATGAAAAGTTGTACGATGGGAATACTTTAATGTAGTACTTTCCCACATGTCAATGCTTTCCTTTGGAAGTGCTGGTGAAGGAAGTACTTCACCCAAAGAGTGACTAACATATGGAATTCACTGCCACAGGAGGTGGTGGCTGCTACAAGCATGGACGGCTTCAAGAGAGGATTGGATAAGCATATGGAACAGAGGTCTATCAGTGGCTATTAGCCACAAGGTATAGATGGAACTCTGTCTGGGGCAAGTGATGCTCTTTATTCTTGGTGCCTGGGGAGGGGGGGTGGCTTCTAGTGTCCTGGCCCTACTGGTGGACCTCCTGATGGCACCTGTTTTTTTTTGCCACTGTGTGACACAGAGTGTTGGACTGGATGTGCCATTGGCCTGATCCAACATGGCTTCTCTTATGTTCTTATGGTATCACTGTGGCTGATAATGCAGCACAGTAGTAATAGAGCTTCCAGGTGGCAAACCTTTCCTGCGTCTTCCCAGTTTGTATGGTAGCAGGATGGGCCTTTTTCCTCTGGGCTTTTTAAATCCAATGCTTGTCATACATATCAATGTCAGTAGAAAACAGCAGGAGTCCAGCAGCATCTAAAAGACTAACAAAATTTGTGGCAGGGTATGACTTTTTGTCATGAAAGCTCGCACCCTGCCACAAATTTTGTTAGCCTTTATGATTCTACTGGACTGTTGCTCTTTTCTAAAGCTACAGACAGACTAACATGGCGGCTACCGATCTTGATCTATATCAATATGCCAATTACCATTTAAATGACCATTTCACAAGCCAGGGTTGGATTTGGGGTTGCCACATTCCCACTGAGGGCAGGAGATCTCCACCCCCAGTAGGTCCTTTCTGCTACTCAACTGGATGATGGGGGAAAAAATGAGAAGTAAATGGAAGGGATATTGTCAGCATCCTGACATGCTAATGCCACCTTTGGAACAACCTGAATTATCATCAGTGCACCGCTGGTGACTTTATTAAGTTGCTGTCCAGCCTTCCCCCTCAACTGTGAGTCTTTTGCCAGTTGCCAGTGTTGTGCTGGCAGTCCTTGTGGGATTATCTGGCTGCTTTGGGCCCAACTAGGCTGCTTCTGGGCTTTTCTCAGATTGGCCAGAAGAATGTCTAAAAGAAAAGGCATGTCTTAAAAAAACACTGCCTATTAAAGGTACTTTAAATAGAGACTTTAAATAGGATGATGTTTTTATTGTACACATTACAGTGGGACAGTCTTTTGATATTTGTGTGAGTTGTTTTACTCTCATGGAGTGGAATGTCTGCTCTGTTAGTTAGCTGGAACTACAGACTGCATGAGCTCCCTTGTCCTGAAGCCAGTGGTTCTCCTCCCTGTATCTCCTTGCTAGTAAATGGGCATTGTTTTGAACACCCCCATCTTTTCTGAGTAAACCTAAGTGCAGAAATCTGAGTGAGTATTCTATTCCTGACATGCAGACAAACAGAAACATCACACTGTGGGGCACTGGTTAGGTCCTGGCTAGAGGTTAGCAAGATTAGTGCAGTTTGGATGATTGAGATGTATTATATCAGCAAGCATCCTGAGGTATCTTTGCAGGCAGAGTGGGAACCAAACCATATACTGAGGAATGACTGGTCCCAGGCCTAGGGATGGAACACTATCAGTGTTGGACATCTGTGCTGGAGATTACACACTGATCATCAGAGTTGGGAAAGTTGTCAGCAGGTCTTGGCATGTTTGGGTGTGAAGGCTAAGATAAGTGGGGAATGCCTAATTTATTGGTCCAACCTTGAATCTGGGGTGAGGTTACCCACATGCTGGCAACAATTTGCTAGCCTCTTAGGGAACCCATACTAAAGCTCATAGCACAAATGCTTGTATGCAGTAAAGGAAATATTGTGCAGCTGTATAAGATATAAGCAGTTTCTTTTCTATCAAACCGTCCCCATTCAAAACAACTCCACAGATGCCAGCTGCTATAAAACCATTTGTTCCAGTTTAGGTAGAATGTGCCTTGCTTCTGATCTTCATCCATTGATTTCCTTTGGGGTCATTGACTTTCCAGGCTGGCCTTGAAGTAACATTCTTGGGGAGTCTCCACAACCTTGACTAAATGGGCTGCACAGCCTTCAAGCGACTGTGAATTGGCTATCTCAGGGACTGCTGTGCTCCTAAAAGGCTGGGCAGCATCATCCATAATGTTCTTTTAAGGCTTTCTAGGGAATGCACAGCTTTTTAGCTGAGGCTGCAGAGCTTCCTCAGGCTTGTCCTTTTAGAACTCTCATTGGGGCTGTAGAGCTCTTTAGCTTAGATTGTTGGTTTTTCCAAGCATATTCATTTAGAGCTTTCCTGTGAGCTTCATGCCTTCAAGGCTGAGATGATCTCAAAACAGGCTTGAAACTATTGTTCATTTTGTTTCTTTTTTCTACTAGAAGTTCTACATTGTTAAGAGATCAGCTTTAAGTGAAAAACCACTACAGAGGAATATGCAGCTCTATCTGTCCTAGAAAGGTCATTCTCACAATTCCATAAAGACCTTCAGGTTTCTGAGATATTTTCTTAAGGATGCACAAGCAAAATTCTTACAAGTATATCTGAGAAAGGATACAAGAAGTCCTTACCTAGTGTCTGTCCAGCAAGCACTCTTCCATTTTCCCCCAAGACAGCAGCCCGTGCGTGCCTCTCATTTGAGTATTGTACAAATGCATAGCCTTTGTGAACGGAGCAGCCCACCACTCTGCCATACTTAGAGAAGATGGTCTCTACATCTGACTTTTTGACCACTGCTGTGTTGAGGTTTCCAATGAAGACTCTGGAGTTGATGGACTTGGGATCATTCTTGTTCGTGATGTTACTTGTCTGCACTTTCAGTGACATCTTGACACCTGAGAATCAAAGACAGGGAGGTCAGCAAGGCAGTGACACCCTACAGTGACAGTATGATGGGGGCTGTAAAAGAAGGAATATAGGAAGGATAACCCCAACTCAGCAGACAATTCAGTGGGTTTGGGATTGGTGAAAACAAAGGTGGTGTACTGAATTTGTTTATTTATAAGAGTCAGGCCTTGAATTCATCAGGAGCTCACAGGAGTACGGCTCAGGAATCTTTCTAATGGTTCCCCCTCCTCCTCCCCATCTTGTCCATTGAATAGTAGGTGCAGCGGCATAACAATCCCTGGATGAGCTCCACCAACTATTTTTCTGCAAAACGACCCATGATAAGATTTATACCCTACCTTTCATAAAAAAACATAAAAACCAATAAAATCATTTAAAAAATTAAAACCAAAGCTAAAATACACATAAACACAATTAACGAACTCTACTTGCCAGACAGATTCCATGTAGCAATAAATAACAGAACATCAAAAGCAACAGTTTCATGCCATCTTAAAGACTCACATGCTTATTATGGGAAACAACCTTGCCAGGGCTCTGAAAAGACCCAGATCTAACTTGAGGTTTACAGCATTGGAGCTCTGGAGAGTGTTTATTTAGAAAGAGGTCCAATAAGTGTCACAGAGATTTAACTACCTCTTTCGTTTGTTTCCTTTCTGCTGAGTAAGAGGAAACGGTGTTAAATAGGCTGAAAGCTAGAGATTTTACTCTTTACCTTTAAATCCGCTGATGAAGCAAGAGACTGGCTGTGCAATCCACTGATTGCAATTGGCTTAGACTGGAGTAACTCTGCATAGGATTGCACTGTAAGCACCTTTGGCCTCTCTTGTTCATTGCCATTTTGAGTTTTCTCACCTGCTGTGCAGAATACGAAGACTTTTCTGCATTACAGAAACTGGAAGAGTGGATGAAAATAGGCAGAGGGCACTTTCTTTGTTCATTACTTTATCTCCTGACTTCTTTATTTTGAAATTTGGTTACAGGTTCAGTATCAGTGCTGGTGATTGTATGTTTTTTTAATTGCTTTTTTACTTGTTGGATTTTGTTTTAGTGGCTCCTGTTTTTATGCAAAGTGTAATGTTTGTTTTAGATGCTACAGGATTGTTGCATTTATCAGTTAATTTTTGTTCTTTTTATTGTCAAAAGCCACTCTGAATGTTATTTGAATAACAAAAAGGAAGGTTTGAATTAAAATAACAAATAGAGAGGAAAGGTAAAGAGCAGACCTTCACATTGCAGCCCAGGGACCCAAGGAACAATCTAGTCTCCCATCCTCCCCAGTATGCATGGAACCAACATTTCAGAAGGACACAGAGGTCTTCACAATGAGCAAGCACATCACAGGAATGTTTCTAGATTACTACCACAGTATGGAGAATTCCAGAAATAGACTCCTAAACAAGGAAGGTGTTGGGATGAGATATAGACTGTACAGGTACTACATTTTTAACAACCCCAAACAAGAGACTATCACTGACCCCTCATCTGCCTTCAGATTCTCTCTCCAGATCCCTGCCTTGTTAGATACTCCTCTTGCAAGGCTGGAGGAAGGAGATGACAAATGGAAAGGATAGCATTAATTCTTACAACTCAAAGTCCTTGAGGCATATCATTGCAGCCTATCTGGGAGACAAGAAAATGGTGTCTAAAACCTTCCTGTCCCTAGAGTTAAGTACTCCCCTTTCCTCCTAGCCTTTTTCTAGGTTCTATTGGCCAGAGTCAACCCACAGATTATATCCATCTATCTAGTGAATTTTATCTCATTCTTCTTTCAAGATTCACCCTTCCCCATCTGGAGACATTGCCCATGTCCATGTTAACCTTGAATGTTTTCCATTTTATACTAGTTTGTACCTCTAAAGCATTAGAGTATTCACTGCAAGATTCTGCTGTCAAAGCAGCCTTGTCTCCCTGCCACTTCGATTGCATATGGCCACTGTGAGAAGGACCTGAACCCTTTTCGATATGCAGAGTGCCTTGGAATATCACTGGGCATCTAAAATTCACCTTTCCTGCAGCTCTCATACCATATGAATTATTAATGCTCCCAGATCAATCTGAATAGATTTGTATGTTGCATCCACAATCTAGACAGAGCACACAGCCAGACTTTCAGCTTCCATTTCCACTTGCACAATGTGAACACAATCAGCACCAGAGGGCTTAGGTCTTAAAATCAGCCTCATGAAGTAATATTTTGATGATTATCCTTCCCCAGGTTTCTGAGTATCCTGGGCTAAATTCTTTGACCAGGGATCCTGGAGATTTTTTGCCATCTTCTGGGCATGGAACAGGTCACTGGGTATGTGTGTGGTGGGGGCAGGGGGTAGAGGTATTTGTGAGTTTCCCGCATTGTGCAGGGGGTTGATGACCTTGGAGGTCTGTTCCAACTCTATGTTTCTGAGATTCTATTTTTCTTTCTTAAGCTCAGTGAGACAGACTGGTGTTACCAATTGTGTATATGAAAATGTAAAGTGGACACAAGATGGTGGTATAGTGTGATCAAAAACTACCATGAAGGAAGTGATATGGAGTCAGGCTAGAATGCTTACTGAAGCTTTAATATTTTGCTTGACAATTTCCAGCATGGACTAGCTTTTCCATGATAGCAAAGAGTGACAATGAGCATGGCAACAAGCAGGGCCAAAAAGAGGTTTTTGATACTTCGATTTCAGGACAGAGATGGGTGATGTGAGCACAGGAATGAGATGAGAATGATATGTCAAATTTCTCATGCCTGCAAGTTCAGCTTGAAAAAGCCGCTTATGCTTATAAAACCTGCAAGTATTTTTGTGCCATTTTCTGTTTCCTTTTGTGAAAAGCACTAGTTAGCATGAAAATATCTTCCAACAGAAAGCAAAATAAATCAGGAATACCAGCATTGAAAACAGGCAAAATAGCAACATCTTTTTTTTAAATAAATTGCATAGTTGTACATCTGCAGACAGTTGAAATTATTTTGTTGCCCTAACTATGATTCTCCTGTAATCTCCAAAATCCATGCTGCTGTAGCATTTGATTAGGTCTTGATCCCATATTATACTTACAAGAAATATTCACCTAATAATGTTCTAGAAACTCCCCAACAAAGGATGGAAAGCACTCCCCCAAGTATTTTGCTGTCTTGTTCCAATAGTTATTGTTCTCGGTCAACATTTTCACTTGCATTTTTACAGATCCTGTATATCTGTTTGGCCTTCAAAGTTTATTCCCAAGTTTCCTCTGCCTGAGTAAAGAACCACAGTTTCTGACAAAGAGACAAGTCCACACATATTCTAGCAAGCAATGGATGTTCTTCTCTTTCCTGCTTTGAGTGGATACTGCATTAATTCCTTTCACAGCAGGTCTGCATCGGGTGCCATATTCTAGTTACACAGTCTCCATCTGGACAATGAGTTATCACTGAATTTCAGACTCCGATATGTTTTCATTCTGTCTTGTCATCCCTGTTCTCATGACAAGCTGAAATAGAAGTGTGGAAGGGAGTGAGTTATTTCTCACTCCAGGAGTTCCAGTTTTCATCAAGCTTTGACCTGATTGATTGCAAAAACCTCCCGGTCACTTGTTAAAACCCCTAGTGAATGTGTTGGTTTCCATTCCAAACTCAATGAATTATAGTTTGCGCTAGCAAAAACATTAGCCTGCTTCTCTCCAAAATGGGAGCAGTGGTACTCTCAGCTATATACATAATGACAGGGAAAAACTCATATTGCATTGCTAGCTAATGGGGGACATGCTGAGGTTTATAAAAATAATGCATGGCAGATAGAAAGTGGATAGAGAGAACTTTTTCTCCCTATCTTATAATGCTAGAGCTCATGGGCACACAATGAATATTCAAGAAAGACATTATAATATACTTCACTCAAAGAATTATTGCCTTGTGGAATATATTGTCTTTGGGTGTTGTAACAGCCAGTATTGCAGCTGGTTTTTAAAAAGGAACTGATATGAAGTTTAGGAAGGGCAGTCCATCCGTGGCTATCACTAAATGGAATCTCCATGATCAAAGATGGTAACTCTTCAAGTACCAGTTCTGGAGAGCAATGACATATGGAGGCTTTAGCCTCTGTGATCTTCTTGCCAACACTGCTGAATTTCAAACAGCTATAACAAAGCCCCCTATCCTGAGGCAAGGAAAGGCATCCATGTTTAACATTAACATCTATGGGAAAGGTAATAGGCAAGATTCCAAACAATAAAACAGACCCTACCACAGTCGCTTAACTTGAAAAAGAGTAGCATAAGGAAGAGGCAGACTAACAAGGCAAAGGTATTTGGTGGCACAAGGTGTCTAGACAGACAGGTAGGTTTGCTTGCTTGGATGAGGGGTTGGGGTTGGACAGCAGTGGACAGCAAGGGGGTGCAGACTGCAAGTGCAAATTTGGAATGGCAGGACAGGCATTAAAAGGAGAGGAAAGCAAAGTAGTACCTCATATCCTTCAGCACTGGTGTACTTCAAACATTGATGTAACCCAAGTGGATACTGCCTGCACTCAGTCAAAAAAGTCTAGAGCCCATCTCCCCCTCATCCTAAGGAACACTCTGCCCTCTTTCTTATAAGGAAAATATCTGAGTTGTAAAAGTGAAACCAATAGAAACAGAGAATGCATTCACACTCTACTAAATAATGTGTTTTGCAACTGGCTTTTACTGTGTAAGAATAGCAAAAACCCATTTGCAAAACACATTATTTAGTTTAGTGTGAATACACTCAAAGACTGCAATAATGAAAGAAACCAGAACAAAACAAAAGAAAATCATGGGGTTTTTTTCCGTAGGCTGTTTAGATGGGGAATTGGTTTCATTTTCATATTAATTATAGTAATTACAAACCATCTCTTTTTTATAATTATTGTAATAAACACAGGGCCGTAACTGGGCGGGGGCCGTGGGGGTGGTGCCCCCTCCTAAATCTGCCAGACACACCTCTTCTGGTCCCCCAACCTCTCTCCTCTTGTTTATGCTTCATTAATTAAATTAGCGTTCCCCAACACGCCTTCAGAAAAAACTCCTAGATATGAGTCTGAATAAAAGAACACATGTCTCATGTTCTGCATATAGAAGACCCAAAGGTCAATCATAAGCATCTCCAGTTAAAAGATTTTAGGTAGCAAGAGTTGGGGTAATGATTTATCTCTCCAACTTTTTAAAAATAAATGCTATCTCACATTCTTTCTCTCTGGACTGCAAACTTGAGCAGGGAAGCAGCAGGGGCAGAGGAGGTGTTTAACTAGGGTTGCTAAGTGAGGTCAACAAGCAGGTGGGGGGACTCACCAGGCAATTCTGGGAGGAGGGAGGGAGGCTCCGGGAGAGGGAACTCCAAAGTGAGTTCCAGGTGAGCTACCACTGAACTTAAAGGGATGCTGTGCCTTTTAAATGCTTTCCTTCCATTAGAAATAATGGAGGATGGAGACACCTTCTTTTGGGCTCATAGAATTAGACCCCTGGTTCAATCTTTGTGAAACTTAAGAGTTTTTTTTTTTAAATGAGAGGTTCCAGCAGCGATGCTGATTATACCATATGCTCTATTGTACCCTTTGGGAATTGGTCTTCACAGGGTATAATAGAATGCCCAGCAGCTATTCCCCCTCCCCTTTCTGATAGCCCAAAGTGGGGAGAGAGACTCCAAACCAAGTGATAGTGTGTCCCCAGCTGGGGATTGGCAACCCTATGGTTAATCCTTCGTCCTACATCTTTTTTTCTCTCATCTACTATCTCAAGTTGCTCTATGTACCATTGGTGAAAAATACAGGATAGAATGGGCACTTGCATCTCCCTTCTCCCAATATCATATAACAGCTGAGGAAGTATTTATAATGGGGAATGTATTAATTCAGCTAAGGGACTGCCTATGCTTCAATACAGAGGGCTGGATCCCACAGAAAAGTTCTCTGGAGTTAACAGAATGGATTTTTCCCTGCTTCCTCATTCCTTCAGTAGCTTGCTATTTGTCTGAGATAACCCCTCTGAGGCTGGGAAAGTGGGGGGCATGTCATGAACAAAAGTGGCTGGAGCAAAAAAGGGAGATTTGGGTGAAATCATCTTCAAATGGCAGAGCTTTGCTTCACTTTGCACCCCCTCCTTCCTTTTGGCCCTCTCCCTTTACTAGAGGCTTAATGTGTGGAAATGGGCAGCTGAAGCTTTTCATGGCATGGCAGTAAATAACATTTCATTAAGTCTGTACTGAAGGGACGGAACATTTCCCCCCTCCAGGCAGTTGGCAACCTTATGACGATATATGCTTTTCAAATCTCTCTCTCTTTCTCTCTCTGTGTGGAGTAACTAGCCTTAAGATATCTGGAAAGAAAAAGCTGACCTGTAAACTGGCCTATCTGTGCTGTAAACAACTTTAAAATGCTACATCCCTTTACATGGTGCTCATGCCCTGCAGTGCTGGTTTCTCGTAGACTCCCTGTGAAGTTGTAATGTTTAAATGAGTCTCTTCTGTACATTTGGTGCAGTGTTCAGGGCCTGGCAAGGATTTCTTCTTGCACAGCAGGGGCCGCTGTTCTATTGGGAACACCCAGCCTGACTGTCACATGCAGCTGAGAATGTGGTTTCATTCTTTATATCTCCCTGGGCCCCTGAAAACTCCAGCTGTACCTGGGCGAAGGCAGCTGTGGCTCCTCCTTCCTGCCTGGTCTCTTCTTGGTCCTGTCATCTGCCTACTGCCTCACCTTCTGTAGCTTGCAGATGCTGAGGTAGTTTGGAAGTTATAGGGTTGCCAGCAGGCCTAGGAAGAAATGTTCTTTCCCTTTAACAGAAGTTTAACTAGGGTTGCCTACAAGCCTGGAGCAAAATGTCCTGTCCCTTTAATTAAGGCTTAATCTGTGGAAATGGCCAGTTGAAACTTTTCATTGCATGGAATTAAACAATATCACCTGGTAAAATAGCACCCTATTAAATCTCTTATTAAAGGGATAGGAAATTTTTCTCCAGCCTAGTTGGCAACCCTTACTAAGCCTTACTATTAAAAGGAGATGACATTTTCTCAAGGCCTTATGGCAACCCTCAGTTTAATGCATTCAAATTGAAAGCAGAAACTTTTCATAGCATGGAAGTAAATAATATAATCTGGTAAATAACATCCCTCTAAGCCTCTATTAAAGGAACAGGGCACTGTTCTATTGACCTGCTGGCAACCCGATGACTGTGTCTGAAGAAGCAAGCCTCAGCAAGTCTACTTGGAAACAAATCCCATCAAATTTGATAAGACTCACTTCCAGATAAGTGCATTAGGGTTGCCAGGTCCTTCCTAGTCCCCAGTGGGGGACTTTGGGGGGCATTTCTGGAGGGAGAGGAGACATTTCCCAATGCAATGACATCACACAGAAGTGTTCTCATTGTGCTGGGGGTATGCCACATGCCTGCACTCCAAGCCATGAATTCGCCACTTGGAGTGCAGGTGTGTCCCCCTCGCTTCTCGCCAAAAAGCATTTAAAGGGTCCCTTGAAATGCTTTTGACAAGAAGCGGGGGCTGCATGTGCCTGCACTCCAAGCAGCAAATTCACTGCTTGGAGTTCAGGTGTGCGGCTGGTGGCTGCCCCTCTCCCTCCCCCCCGCAAGATTTAAAGGGCCCTCTGGCTGACTGGCAGGTCACGTGCTCCTGCCAATATGCTGGAGGGCCCTTCAAATCTCGCAGGAGGGAAGGGAGAGGGGTGGCCACCGGTGGTTACTGTTGGGAATGGGAGTTGGGGCAGGGTTTTCCCATCAGCTAGCTGGCTGGTGGTGGGCAGGAGTCCACAAAATCAAAGGAACCCCACCCCCACTTGGGGACTGGCATCCCTGGTGTATAGTTGGTCTCATCAGTGCCTGGATGGGAGCTCTCCTGGGGATCACCCCCATCCATTATTCATTAGATGCATGATAGAAGAAAGACGGGTTATAAATGCCATGAATACTTGGGAAGACTGGGTGGGAGAAGCCATGACTGCCTTTCCCGCTGCTTTAACTAGGGGCTAAAAGGCCAATGTTCAGTGCCCAAGGCAAGCAATAGAAACCCCAACCTTGCCAAGAGGCTGCCAGCCTGTGTTCCTTCCAATGGGTGTCCACAACTACAACATCAGAGCTATTACAAACTAGCAGATGGCAAATATACTACAGCAATCTGGTTGGTTTAATTTATGAACAGAGATTGTTTGGGTTGGATCTTGATTGAATTTTTGGCTATACACCCCTAATCTTGCCAGTACATTTGAGTGCTCTGTGGGGAAAGATCTTTCTGCAATTACAGGAATAGCATGCTGGGGGACATCTTCTCCTTCTCCTTGACATACTGTTTTTCTATGTGAAGACAATGAAAAGACATGGGGGAATTTCAGATCTGCGATTAAGAGGGGGCACTTTGTGGAGTTTTCTGGAAATTGTGAACTTCTGAAATACTGCTTATGTACTGTTGGCTTTCTGATTTGATGGTCTTTAAGGTACTAGTGGACTTGAATCTTGTTCTTCTACTGCAGACTAGCACAGCTACCTAACTTGAACAATTAAACACAAAATTGCTTACCCCCACCACCCAAGGCAACATCAGGGCAAAGTAGTTTTGGTTTCTCTAATTAACACTAGCAGAGCCACTCTGAGAACTTGCTTGAAGATGACATGCTCTCAAAACAAATCACCACCAATCCAGCCTTGCTGAACAGACAATATGTGGCAGGAAAGTCCTGTGACCACAATTGACTCGAACCATCTCCCTGCCTATAGAATATATTATGAATATCTATTTATAAGAGAAAAAATCATCAATGAATTGGTACAATTAACTGGATAATGTCTTGCAAATTAAAAAAAAAAAAACAGGGCTGTGGTTAATTGAACTTGCTAGTGCTGGATTTGCCAACAATATGAATGTGAGTAGGCATGAGCCACCTGCTGTGTGTGGGAAGTCTGCAGTCTGCATGGAAATGGCATGGAGTTGCACTGTGCCCTCATTTCTTGGAAGAAGCGCCCAATCAGGTATGTGTTTAATGTCAGTCATTAACACCCATTTGGCTAGACATTTCCGGGTGAAGGGCGTTCAAAAATGCTATTTAAATCCTTGTTAGCATTTTATGCAGGCTTGTTTTAACTTCCCATCTGTTCAGATAATGCCTTCTTATCCTTTCTCCTCTAGGCTATTCTCACAGATTCAGGTATGTGGATTCCCATCTTTATCATTAAGCCTGAGAAGAGTGGATAGGAAAAAAACCCTCTCTAAATAAGTCCGGCTTCATTCTCTATGCTATGCGTCAAAAGAAGTTAAATGCCAGCATCTCAAGTGCCAGCTTTAAGAAAGCCTTACTCTCCTGTTTGTCTAAATACTTCCCAAATTCTAATGGTCTCTGAACAATGATATTTACAAAAGCTCTGACGCAGATGGTTCTTACTGTAAACAATAACATCACCACTGGTGGTATAATGAGCTCTAAGCATGTGGAACTACCATGTGTCGCAAGAAGCGATTGTGAGAGCTGTCACTGAAATGTTTTCAAAGCTGAATTTCCCCCAGACTGTGTAATCTGTGTGGGCCCTGGGCAAGAGGGCTGAGCTTTAATCTCAGTGGCTGAATTTCCCACAGAATTGCTGCCCTGAGACAACTGGGCAAGCCTCAATGTGGCATTCCTCTAGGACTTGGCATCTCTACTTACTACTTCGGATGCAGAAATATCCAAAGGATGTAAATCAGTTTGGAAAATGACAACTTTTGGGTGGCCAACCAACTTGTCTTTTAGTGGCCCGTCCTTTAAAACCAGGTCTTGAGAGGTAACCAGTACTGTGAGGGATAAAAATCCAAGCCATTTTATGCTCTTTCAGTCTTCATCCATAAACTATGATCTGCCAGATTCTATCCAGCTTCCCTGCTGGGTTTCATACTAGACTGGGGCTGAGCTGACAATCTCCTCCAGGCTTCAACCTTAAGTCATCTAGTTCTGCTCATTTATAAAACATTTACAAAACTGTTTTGTAAAACATTATGGCCTGGATTCCCTTCCACTGGCTTTGCCTAGAGGCTATTATTATTCACAATCAGAAGCTGTTAATCAGAAAAGGGGATAATTAAGAAGTTGGGGAGCAGAAAAACACATGGAGTAAGGGCTGCCAAGACTTACCAGAAGCCTCTAGGGAGGTAATCTGTCTGGATTTAACATACAGATCTCACCAAGCATCTGATCAAATAAATCATATGACTCCCCAATTTCACAGGCCCCAAGATCTAGACCTCCCAGAATTTTGCCCCCCTAGTCCCCCTCTGCTGGTAGCCCTGTATGAGAAAGAAGAAGAGGTTAAAAAGAGGATTAAAGATGGATCACAAGAAGAGGTGCCAAAAGAAAAAAAGAGGTAACCTGGAAGGCAAAGACCTTTGGGGGTGGAAACTTAGGAAAGTTAGATAATTGAAAGATGGGCATGACAAGCATGTAAAAGACCTGGGTAGTATGGGAGAGAAGAAAGGTTGCTGAGAGGTGCAGAGAACAATATATACACTCAAAGTGATTTGAGTAGTGCACCCCTGACTCTCATACCAATACAACATGGAATTGCTTTTCTGGTTTATTAGTTTACTCTTACTTTTCCCTCTCACATCTTCATACTTGCCTGGTCACCTTGCCGGGAAATATGATTATTGTACTTACTGTAGGATACTGTTGGCCTTAAAAGAATCCTAGAGTTAATGCAAGACAGCAGCAATACAAGCTTCTAAGCCAGTTCTCTCACACTCTTAGAAATCTTGGTGGAATTCTACTGTAAGATCCCACATTATAGACATTCCAGTTTTGTGATCAATAGCTGCTGTGGTTGTAAAAACTGAGGAAATGGGCCTTTTCTCTAAAAAAAAAATTGCTTCTTTAAATTAACATTAATGTCACCATGACTAACATGTGCAAGCTCCTGGAAATATTCCACTAGTTATGTGTAGGACTGAGAGAAAGTCTTTGGTATTAGAATATGGCAAGCAAAAAAAAGAAGTGCCTGAGTTTCTGCAGCTGGTGGGGCTCCAAAATCAGGCTGGTTTGTGGTATGTGTGTATGTGTAGACTGATTCACTTTTGCAGGTTAGATCTATCCGGAAGTTCACCTCCTTCACATGGTCAACCTGTACCCTTGTAAATAAACATGTTTCAAAAATTCCCAATAGCTTCATCAGCACTCTCTGATTGCAAGATATCAGCCCTGTAAAAATAACCTCTGGAATTTGCTACCACTTGGGAAGCAGGGGATGTGGAAGAAAAATTAGACTCAGATGCCTTCTTCATAGCCATGTTAAATTTAATGGAGTTTCCATGATCAGTGGATTTTGATGGCAGTTTGAGGAAAACATCAGATTTACCTCTGAGCATCTCATGTTAGAAATAGAATGCTATGCTCAATAAATCCACTGCCCCTTCTAACCATACCATCATTAATTCATGTACACTGGTGTCAGAATATAAGAACTTTTCCAGAATCTGAAGTTAGTGTTTTCTACATTGTGGTTTGAGGAGTTTGGGAACAATGTTGTGCTTTCATCAAGAAAATCCTTGATTGTTTTTAGCTCCAGGGCAATTAACATTCTGAAATCTTGCAGTGTCATTATTCAGAATGTCAAATTATGAAGTCTTAAAGCTACAAAAACTATGTTGCAGTGCAAAATGGGGAAAATAGGCATACAGAAGAACAATTCTATGTCTATAACTGAACTGAGAAATTAGCATACAGGACCTATGGCTAAAATCTAAGACGGCAAATGTGTGTGTGTGTGTAATGTCAAGTGCCGATATTTCCCAATAACAGAGTCCTTTTGTTTTGAATCGAAAGATAAGTTTATTGTAAGAAACTCAGGAGCTTTTCCAAGGACATAAGCCTTGGGAGAATGGAGTATCAACAGTTACACAGTTGCTATATAGGATAGCATCAAAGGTTATATTACAGATGCATACTTGAGTCACGGGTTCAAAGGTTACTAAGCAACTATCTATCCATACTAAGGCATCTTAGGCTATTGAAAACATCAGAAACATTCTCACACTTATTTGTGAACAGATAAGTCTGTGTGAAACCGGGGGAGGCCACTTTGAGGTACCAACTGCCAGCCTATAATCAGTTCAGAATCAGTTCCGCAGGGCTTGCAAAACCTTTCTCTTTCAGCTTGCCTTTAAGACAGAACCTGGCTAAATTGAAATTGACCTGTAGCCATCTAGCCATCTTAGGTATGATTGTGATCTATAGCACCTTATAGCACCTGTTTATCTATTTTAATTAATTTATATAATTGAATTGTATTTTAAACTCTTGTTTACATTGTATTTTATTCTAATCATGGTGTTCCATGTCTGTGAACCTCCCTGAGCCCGCCTTTGGCGGGGGAGGGCGGGATATAAAAATAAATTTACTTTACTTTACTTACTTACTATAACATAAACATCCCAGGGCCAGATGTTTTTGCTACGTGCCCTCTGGGTTGTAAATAATGGAGGAGAGCTGGAGAGCTGGCTCTCTACATAATAAAATGTGGTCCAGAAATGAGCGCGCTTGACAGTAAAGTGACATCAAGTTGCAGCCAATTTACGGTGACCCTAGGGTTTTCAAGGCAAGTGATTAAGCAGAGGTGGTTTGGCATTGCCTTCCTCTGCAAAGTCTTCCTTGGTGGTCTCCCATCCAAGTACCAACACTGCTTCATTTCTGAGATTTGATAAGACTGGGCTATACTATGCCATTCCACATCCCAAGAAGGCAAATAGACTGAAGAAAAAACGTAGGCAGAATTCTTCCTGTGGTTTTCCAAATACCTCAGGCATTACATGACTACTAAACAAATAAGTTATCATCCTTCCCTTTTCTGAACATTTCACAGAGTTTTTGTGAAAATAAGACAGTAATCATTTCACACCAGTTAGGACTCCCCTCACTGTGACAAGTAAAAAAAAATTACATTAACCAATTGTGTATTAATATTTCACGCTTCACATAATTACATTGTAGCGAAGAGAGTATTACATATTGTATACAGATTAACGGCAACATCCTATCAGCCATACTGGCTTATTGTTCCTTTCATCAGGGAAACACGTGCAAATAGCTTGGAATTGTGCTGCATGATCCCTTGTCTACCAAATAAAGCTGCACACAATAATCCAAAAGAAAATCGGCTGTGAAAAAGAGCAGTGGTTCTATGCCATGTTAATCTACTGCAGCCCAACCAAGAAAAAAGTCTGGTAGTCTCTCAAGACTTCTTTTCATTTTAATGCTGAATGGTGACTCGCATGCCACACCACCTCAGCCCAGAAGACAGTGGTACTGGTGTATGAGCTTTCTGTGCATTTGGGATGTCTTTAATATACTTTATATTATTTATATTGACCATACAATATTTTATTGGATATTTACTATACTATTCTTGTACTTATTCTAATCAATATAATAATACATTGTTGTAAACTGCTTTGAGCTCTTAACTGAAAAGTTATAAAAAATAAAATACATAAATAATGGCTGCCTATGGTAGATATTCCCTCTCACGGATTGCTGCCTTGACATGGTCACAGGGCTTGCGTGGTTCAGTGAGGCTGTGGGCTATGCCATGCAGGGCCCCCCAAGATGGACAGACCACAGCTGAGAACCCAGACAAAATGTGATCCACTGGAGAAGAAAATGGCAAACCACTTCAGTATCCTTGCCAAAAAAAACCCATGGACAGTAACAAAAGGCTAAAAAGATATGGCTCTGGAAGATGAGCCCCTCAGGTCAGAAGGTGCCCAATATGTTACTGGGGAAGAGCAGAGGGCAAGTCCAAGTAACCACAGAAAGAGTGAAGTGACTGGGCCAGAGCTGAAAGGACTCTCAGCAGTGGATGTGTCTGATGGTGAAAGGAAAGTCCGATGCTGCAAAGAACAATACTGCATTGGAATGTGGAATGTAAGATCTATGAATCAAGGTAAGCTGGATGAAGTCAAACAAGAGATGGCAAGACTGAACATCGACATCTTGGGAATCAGTGAACTAAAATGGACAGGAATGGGTGAATTTAACTCAGTGGATCACTACATCTATTATTGTGGGCAAGAGTCCCATAGAAGAAATTGTGTGGCCTTTATAGTTAACAAGAGAGTGAGGAAAGCAGTAATGGGATACAATCTCAAAAATGACAGAATGATCTTGGTTCGTATCCAAGGCAAACCATTCAATATCCCAGTAATCCAAGTCTATGCCCCAACCACTGACGCAGAAGAGGCTGAAGTGGACCAGTTCTATGAAGATCTACAACACTTTCTAGAATTAACACCAAAAAAAAGATGTTCTCCTCATCATAGGGGACTGGAATGCGAAAGGGGGAAGTCAAAAGGTAACTGGAACAACTGACAAGTTTGGCCTTGGAGAACAAAATGAAGCCAGATGAAGGCTAATAGAGTTTGGTCATAGCGAACACCCAAAAAGCGACTCTACACATGGACATCACCTGATGGGCAACACAGAAATTAGATTGATTATATACTCTGCAGTCAAAGATGGAGAAGCTCCTTACAGTCAGCAAAAACAAGACCTGGAGCTGACTGCAGCTCAGATCATGAGCTACTCATTGCAAAATTCAGTCTTAAACTGAAGAAAACTGGGGAAGCCATTAGGCCATTCAGGTTTGACCTTGATCACATCCCTTATGAATATACAGTGGAGGTGAAGAATAGGTTTAAGGAACTAGAGTTGATAGACGGAGTGCCTGAAGAACTATGGATGGAGGTTCATGACATTGTACAGAAGGCAGCAGTCAGCACCATCCCAAAGAAAAAGAAATGCAAGAAAGCAAAGTGGCTGTCTGATGAGGCCTTACAAGTAGCGGAGGAAAGAAGGAAAGCGAAAGGCAAAGGTGAAAAGGAAAAATTCACCCAACTGAATGCAGATTTTCAGAGAACAGCAAGGAGGCTTTCCTGAAGGAACAATGCAAAGCAATAGAGGAAAATAACAGAATGGGAAGGACAAGAGATCTCTTCAAGAAAATTGGAGAAATGAAGGGAATGTTTCATGCAAAGATGGCCATGATAAAGGACAAAAATGGTAGAGACCTAAAAGAAGCAGAAGAGATCAGGAAGAGGTGGCAAGAATACACAGAAGAATTATATAATCAGGATCTCAATGACCTTGACAACCATGACAGTGAAATCGCTGACCTCAAGCCAGACATCCTGGAGTGTGAAGTCAAATCGACTTTAGAAAGCATTACTAACAACAAAGCAAGCGGAGATGACGGTATCCCAGTTGAGCTATTCAAAGTCCTAAAAGATGATGCTGTTAAAGTGATGTACACATTATGTCATCAAATTTGGAAAATGCAACAGTGGCCACAGGATTGGAAAAGGTCAGTTTATATTCCAATCCCAAAGAAGGGTAATGCAAAAGAATGTTCAAACTATTGCACCATTGCACTCATTTCACGTGCCACCAAGGTCATGTTAAAGATCCTACAAGCTAGGCCTCAGCAGTATGTAGATCTGGAACTACCAGAAGTTCAAGCTGGGTTTTGGAGAGATAGAGGAACTAGAGATCAAATTGCCAACATTTGCTGGATTATGGAGAAAGCTCGGGAGTATCAGAAAAACGTCTATTTCTGTTTCGTTGACTACGCTAAAGCCTTTGATTGTGTGGATCACAACAAACTGTGGCAAGTTCTTAAAGAGATGGGAGTACCAGACCACCTCACATGTCTCCTGAGAAACCTGTATAAGGCTCAAGAAGCAACGGTTAGAACGGGATATGGAACAACTGATTGGTTTAGAATAGGAAAAGCAGTTTGACAAGGATGTATATTGACACCCTGCTTATTTAATTTATATGCAGAGTACATCATGTGGAATGCTGGCCTGGATGAAGCACAAGCCAGAATTAAGATTGCCGGGAAAAATATCAACAACCTCAAATATGCAGATGACACCACTCTAATGGCAGAAAGTGAGGAGGACCTAAAGAACCTCTTGTTGAGGTGAAAGAGGAGAGCACAAAAGCAGGCTTGAAACTCAACATCAAAAAAACTAAGATCATGGCATCCGGCCCTATCACACCTTGGCAAATAGAAGGGGAAGATATGGAAGTAGTGACAGACTTCACATTTCAAGATCACTGCAGATGGTGACTGTAGCCATGAAATTAAAAGACGTTTGTTCCTTGGGAGGGCAGCTATGGTGAACCTGGGCAGTATAATAAAAAGTAGAGACATCACCTTGCCAACTAAAGTCCATATAGTCAAAGCGATGGGATTTCCAGTAGTAATGTATGGCTGTGAGAGCTGGACCATAAGGAAGGCTGAGCACAGAAGAATAGATGCTTTTGAGCTGTGGCGCTGGAGAAGAATCTTGAGAGTCCCTTGGTCTACAAGAAGATCAAATCAGTCAGTCCTAAGGGAAATCAACCCAGACTGTTCCCTGGAAGGTCAGATACTGAAGCTGAAATACTTTGGCCACCAAATGAGAAGGGAGCACTCACTGGAGAAGATCCTGATGCTGGGAAAGACAGAAGGCAAAAGAAGAAGGGGACAGCAAAAGATGAGATAGGTGGACAGCGTTACTGATGTAGCAAATTTGAGCAGACTTTGGAGGATGGTGAAATATAGGAGGGCCTGGCGTGACTTGGTCCATGGGATCACAAAGAGTCAGTCTTGACTGTGCAACTGAACAACAATATTGCAGCTATTACTACTGTATGTTGTAGAACAGACCAAACAATGCTGTGGGCAGCATGGCTGCTATTTAGCTATTTAAAACATTTTAATGCCACCTTTACATCCAGATAGGGTCTCCAAGGTGGTATCTCCCTATGCCCCTCCCAAAGCAACCTGTGAATGGCATTATGCTACTTCCTTCGAAAACATATAGCCTTCCCTCCAAACTTTTTAGTGAGTGCAGCCAGAAACCAGTAAAAAGGAGTAAGAGCCCACTAGCAGTCTTTAAGGTGCTACTGGACTTTAAGGTGCTACTAGACTCTTACTCTTTTATGCAGCTACAGAGAGCCGAGCATCTGGCTGTCTCCTAAAGACATCCAGCTGTCCTCTACCAGGGCTAGGGCCTTCTTGGCCCTGGCCCCAACCTGGTGAAACTCTCTACCAAATACCATCCGGTCCCTGTGGGATCTGATGCAATTCTGGAAGGCAAAGATGCCCCACCAGGGTTTTGGTTGAAGACAGTGATTGTTTCCATCTGGCTGGCAGTGATTGTTTCCATCTCCTCTGCTAATTACATATATTTTGCCCTCATCCCCTTGCCCATGAATGTAGCTTGGCAGTCAGAACTGGGACTATTTATTACCAACAGATTGTTCAAAATGTTCTGTACATTGATTTTAATTGGTTCTATTCTGTTGTGGTTTTATATATATGTTGTACATTGCCCAGAGCCCTGCAGTAGCAAGGACTGGGCAATTTATAAATATAATTAATAATAATAATAATAAAAATAATAATATGGCTACTCGTTTTAATCTCTAGCCAGAAGCTAGTATCTCTCTATTTTCTCTATTCTTCCAGAGCTACAGAACAATATAACACATTAGGAATGGCTTTGGCTGGGGAAACCTTCCAGGTAGGGGAATATTAACATTTCCAACAGTAATTAAGGAAATTGTAAGTATAATTAATGCTGTTCAATGAGGAAGAAGTTTCTGTTGTGAACACCTGTGCCATATTTTTGTCATTTGAATAAATAGGAAGGGATTTAAAAAAAACCCTCCACCTGGAGAACTGAGGATCTTTAATGTGCTTTTAATTGCCTGCTTGTTAACAGGTAGGTTGGTGTATTCCTTAACACTGATACCAGTGCTGTGAAATATGGTAGGAACCACAAACGGCATGTCGTGTAAGTCACTCAGACAGTATGAGGTTAGATTAGACTCTCAGTGATGCTGGGATAAACCGAGTGTAAATCAGCAGCCTCCAGTAGGTTTATTCTGGATTTATACCAACATAATAAAAAACAGATGCTGCAGTCTCTATGGGAAGAAAGCATGAAGAAGGATGAGACACATTAATCGCCGTTGGTTAGAAAGTGAGCTAATGTCCCGTTCCTATTACTGGCTGGGCTGGTGAATAATTTTTTTGGGGGGGCACCGTACATTGTACCAGTGCCCAAAGGCCTTTGTAGAGGAACTTTTTTTTGAATTAATCAGTTGCTGAGCACCATCTGGACCACTTTTGCCTCATGTACATCTATTCCGAGATAACTGCATTTCCCCCTTTATTTGAATGTCACAGATCAGTCATGAATATAGAATGTTCAAACAAAGATGTTTACTTGTATATGCAGTGTTTGGATCAGAACTGCTCCTGCTCCATCTTGATGGCCATCACTGTCAAGATGTGTAGGCTCCAGTGAGGCTGGGCCCCACCCATGCAGTGTGTGAGAGGGCCAGAGTGGCATCATTGTTAAGAGTCTTGGGCTAGGGCAGGGGTGTAGACTTTCCAATTTCGTGGTTGGAGGGTGGAGCTGGGGCTCAGCCAGAGGCATTGCTATGATAGAGAACTGGGATCCAATCACATCATAGGGAGGAGCCAGTGTCATCACAGGGGTCATGGGGGAATTAGGGAGAAGCTCCCCAGAAATTTAGTGGGAATCCCCCTTAACAATGTCCCTGGGCTGGGCCAAACCCAAGAAAAGATGGGTGTTGGCCAGTGGTTATAGTGGTATCTCAGAAGTCTCCTGTTGTGTCCTGTTTTTGAAATTCATTTTTAGAATGAATAGTCACTTTAAGATTTGCAAACATGCATATAATGTGCATGGGATAAACTAATGGTCACAAATTTGACAGTAAAAGGCCACACAGAAAAGTCTTTAGGGGCACTTTTAAAAAAAGTTTACCTGGATGTTCATTTATCTATATTTGAAGAAATCTGTTTCAGTTAATCTTAGGGAGTGAACATACTGCTGACACTTTCACACATGGTAAAAAATGTAGTTTCAATCCACATCAGTGACCGTTTTCAAGTGGCTTTTGCAATTTCACACAATTAAACCCAGTTGCAATGTGGATTGAAAATGGATTGAAAGTGCATTCTTTAGCATGTGTGAAAGCACCCTGAGTCTATCAGTTCCTGCTTATACTCACAATGGAACTTTACTTGACTCATAGGTACCACTGGATTCAAACCTTGTTCCCACATCTGCTTGTTAACTCTTGTATTTGCTTGCTAATTTACTGCCATTCAAAATCTCTCACATATCCAATCTCAGCTATAATCACTTGGTACTTATGCATCTTGAATCTAAATTCTGTTTCACCTGTATCTGATGAAGTGTGCTTGCACACAAAAGCTTATACCCAGAATAAAACTTCATTGGTCTTAAAGGTGCCACTGGACTCAAACTTTATTGCTTCAGAACAACACAGCTACCCACCTGAATCTAAATAAAACAGTGTGCATGCACACAGAAGCTTACACCTAGAATTAAACTTGGTTGGTCTTAAAGGTGCCACTGGACTCCAACTTTCTTCTGCTGCTTCAGACCAACACAGTCAGCCCATCTGAATCCATTAGCTAGTTGGTTGCCCCTTTGAACCTATATCACACAATTTTAGGTAACAGCAAAAAGAAAAGCATGAACGTCTACAGAGTGCACATTCCTTGGCAATGTTGTCTCTGGACTGCACACAGGAAAAAGGAAATTTTAAAAGGACTCTGGTTTTCATGTCCCTTCCACCCAATCTCAGTTCCCCCAAATGTAAATTGGAGCCAAGCAAGTATGTTGAGCCCAACAAAGGCCTTGCAGTCTGATTGTTGCCACACTGAAAGTGGATGCTGACAGCCAGGGTTAAGGACAATTCTTTCTTTTCCAATAGACACCAAACACATTTAAGTTTTGATGTGTTCTGGATATCAAAACCTTAGTAATTAATCTAGAGAGTCCAAAGATACAGCCAAAAACTTTTTGCAGATCATAATTACCTTTTATAATATCAAACATCCTTCAGCCCTCTAGGCCAGCCAGATGGATGAACAAAATAGCCACCTTTCCTAGTTCTCAGGTGAGATATCTGTCCTCCCTGATGGATCTAGCAGCAAGAGAGCTTCTCTTCCTATTGCCAGAAACATTATTAAAGTTCTTTCCCTTGACCCAGGACTGCTCAGGTCAAAACAGCTTCCACATATATGTTACCTGCTTGGAGAAGAGGAGTGTTTATCTGTTCATCTGTCTATCCATTGTCTGCTCTGCTAACTCAATTAGCATTTGTAAGAAAGTGAGCTTGGAAGATCATAACACCACCGACTCCTTTCTTTCCAGCCCAGAGGAAAAAACACAAAGGAGGGAGGTAGTTTTCCTGCCTCACAATGTCCCAGGTGAAAAATGCATTGCTTCACATGATCCATTATCCCATTCATGACTTTGAAGGTCATTATTTCTCCTTCTTGAAAATCTAAAATGGATTGGAAAACATTTTCATACACTGAAAGGAGTTTGTCACTATGCCTAACACTGGTTGCCCGGGGGAGGCCTGAGCCCCCAAGTCCTGTATTGGTTGCCGGGGGGGGGGCTCAGCCTAAGACCACTCCCTGAGTCCCGCCCCCAGGGTTGCCAAGCCCCCAGTTTCCTGTAGCAGGGGACTTTTGTGCGCATGCTTTGCGTGTGTACGACACACTGCTGTCACCCGGAAGTGATGTCATCAAAATTGCAGCACTCATGCAGGGCTGCTCTAGGCATTTCCAGGAAATCTCTATGGTTTCCCCAGATGCTCTAGCCATTTGGGAGGTGAAAACTCTATGGTAGCTATTGTGTGGGCTGGTGGGTTGGGAACCTCCCTGGTGGGGGAACCCCTGCCCGGGGAGTTGGCAACCCTAGCCCCCCCTGTAGTTCACGCCTATGGGCTAGGGCTCGAATCCATTGGAGTGCTTCCACTGATGGAAGGATTTCACTTCCTTCCATTGCATCCCCAAATGGCTCTCCCAAATGCTGTGGGGGGGGGGGGGGATTTCTGCTTTGTGGGATAAGCATTTTTGGAGGGGCATTTGGGGCTCCAATGGAAGCAAAGAAATGAGAAAGTTTTGCTCCATTGGTGGAAATTGTTAAATCTGTAGAAATGCTCTGGTGAAACCAAGCCTAGGATCAGAGAGACTTGGATTCAAATCCCTACTGAGCTATGAAGTTCGCTTTGGGTCTATCACAGTGTGTTCCATTGCCGCCTATTTGCAGGCTTTCTTTGTAGCCATTGCAGCCCTGTAGAAGACAGGAAGTTTTGAAGTTTTGAAGTTTTCATGAGGGCTGTAAGACAACTTTCAAAGAGAACCTTAGGAGGTACCTTCTGTAGCTGGTCGGTGTAAGGGGCAGGGGTGTTTTACGGTGGCGATGGAAAGTGTCATGAAGTTCCAGCTGATTTATGGCGACTCCATAGAGTTTTCAAGGCAAGAGATCTTCAGAGATGGTTTGCCATTGCCTGCCTTTGCATTATGACCCTGGATTTTCTTGGTGGTCTCTCATCTAAACACTAACCAGGGCCAACTCTGCTTAGCTCTGATGAGATCTGATGTGATTAGGCTAGTCTGGGCTATCCAGGTTAGGGATAAGGTAAGGGTCTCTTAAAGACATCATTCATGAGGTTTCTGCCAGCTGCTTTAACAAACTGTTGTTTTAAATTTCTGTGATTTGTCTGTTTTTTTTAATCTGTTATGTACCTTGGGCCCAATTGCCTGGGAGAAAAACTGACATACTGTTATAAATCAATCAATCAATCAATCAATCAATCAATCAATCAATCTTTGTTATAAATAAATAACCTTGAGAATCCTCTTTTTGTCTGATTTTTTTTCTTTTTTCCAAGGCTAATAGCAGTGCTGAGGGAGCAGGTCAGTTTTGATTTGCAAAACTATGTAGGGGATGGAGGGGATAATCCCTTTCCCCACACTACTGCAGCTCCAATCCAAACTAGAGTGCTGTAGCATTGTTGCTTGCTTTTAAACCATCTGGAAGATCCAACCACCACCTCATTATGCACTTAAATCCCAATGAAGCAACACTGGCTTCCTGTCAATTCAAACATATAAAGAAGGAGCTAAGAGAGTCCAGACCTTTATACGTTTGTGTACAATTTCCTTTGCCTTTCACTATAATCTCAGCCCCTGGTTTGAAACTCCCCTTAGACATCATATCCTATTAAACCAGCCAAGAAATGAGATTAATTTAGCTTTGCATCCCCTACAGGTCCTAAAGCCCTGGTATGACTTTTGCTTTCTGAGCTAAGGGAACCTCCCACAGTGAGTAGGAGTCACTCTGAGCATTTCCCATTCTCTACCCTGCAGGAGAGGAAGAATGGTATGACCAGGCCAATGATGTGCAGATGTCAGAAGTCTGCTGAATATAGTGGGGGAAATGACTTCATCAACACAAACATTGTTCAGTGAGCCAAGAGCATTTCTCCCATTATTTGGAATGAAGTTCAAACTAGACAAGACAGAAATCATGGATCTCCCCACATCTTTTAAAGATAAATTTCAAGTGCATGAAGTACCAATTCAGATTAAAACCATATGGAGAGGGGAGGAAGAGTTTGTTTCACTCATCAAATCTATTACTCCCAGATGGCGGGTAGTAAGCAAAGGTGCTGTTTAGATGATGTAATGGAATTAATAATAGTAGAATGGCACTTCTGTTGGTAGAAGAGGGGGTATTTTTGTCATCAAACCCCCTGACTTCAGACCTTATGGTGCATTTACAATACACTAAATAATGTGTTTTACATTTGGATTTTTACTGTGTAAGAATACCAAAAATCTGGATATAAAACATATTATTCAGTGTAGTGTGAATGCACCATTAGTCTCCCCCCACCCCCACTATTTGCAATGGCTTTCTAACCTCTAGGAGCAGAATTTTGAGAGGTTCAGTGGGTTGCAGCAGGACAGTGGAGACTGGAAGAAGGGGTGGTCTTAACCTATGCAGCAACTGGACAGATACATCATGCCTAACACTATAGGGAATACTGGGTGTCCCAACTGCTAAACCGCCCCAATCCTGCTCTGCTGCCAGAAGGGCCTGCCCCATACTGCCTAGCTCATTGGTCCCCCTGCACTCCCTGGGGGTCCCCTCCCACTACCTTATAGCTCTACAGTTGATTTGATCTTCTATAGGGCAGTGGAAGTGGCAATGTGCTGAGCAGGAGGGGCAGGGGTCCATCTTGCCCAGCGATTCTGGGCCTTATCCTCCAATTTTGCCCAGGGCCCTATTATCGCTAAGGCCACCCCAGCAGGAAAGTCTTATTTTGAGAAACAGGTACCCATATTTTGATTGAATTTTTTTTTAATATTTAAATCGTTAATAACATCAATGTGTCTCCAAACATCCACAGACTTCATGGAGTGGATTTTCCTGCTTCCCCCTCCTGCTGCAGTCCAGTGAGTCCCAACACCCCCTCCAAATTTTGTTCCTGGGGACCAGTAGACCCTCATAGAGACCAATAGACACTCAGGTGCAAGGTGGTCATTTGCAGTGTAAGGAGCAGTGGGCAGAAATCACTGTACTTTCTGCAAACAGAAATACCATTCCATTGGAGACACTGCATGACTGTGCCAGTTTTCAGTAGTGCAAACGTGTGAGTTGAATAGCTAACCTGTTGTATATGTGATCAGAATTGTGACTAATATATGGAGTTCTTGCCTGGCTTATTGGAGCCTGTAGAACTGAGCTTGGGGATTCAGGAACAATAGGCAGCAGGATCCAAATCCCTGCTGCCCTGCTCCAATCACAAGCCCCCTGCTGGTTTGAATGGTCCAATAGCATGCTAGCATGGGAACCTTGAGTGTATATAGAGTTGGCCCTGTTGGCCCAGTCTTTAGTCTTGGAGTGCAGCGCTATACTATGCTGTATCTAACAAAAGAGCTATGATCACTACCACCTTCCGTGGAATCTACTATATTATATAACCTTTCTTCTCCCCACCCCACAAAGCTCTTACCCAACTGCTCTAGATACTTAAATAGTTCAATTTAAATTGTTGGACAGATCCAGTCAAGGATTTCTGACACTGAGTTGCATTTCACCTCTTCAGGCTCTAATGATGTGTGTGTTGGGGAGGGATTATATACTTCCGCATTTTCTCCCCTGAAAACAATATTCCCCTTTGTGAAGGAAACTGGAGTTTTAGGTACAGTATTAATGTGAAGTATTCAAAACTGCAGCACCCCCTCCTCTGATTGTATTGTGACAAAGGACAATTCACAAGTCTACTACCTCATTCTACACAGTGGTGGAACACTTCTCAGTGCAGTGGATACTGCTATTGTTCCCATGTTTAAATCCCTTAAAATTATTGATGTTCACTTCACTGATGGCCTAAAGCCAGGGCTGGTTTACTTGATAAGCTATTTTTCCCCCTGATTGTAAGTGTTTTGCTTCACAGATTAGCTATTTAATTGAGAGCCAGGTGTCACACTGTCCCCAGAGGCCACCGTCTTAGTGATGAACTGTCAGTGAAGAAGGCATGAGAGTTTACTTCTCCCTTTCTGCAGAAGGCTCTCATTATTCCAGTGTAAAGACAACACATGGCCCAGCTGTTATTTCCTTCTTATCATGGTTGTTTGCAAATGGGAAACATGATTTTTCTTCTCGTGCCTAAGTTGAACACAGTCACATATTTCCAACAACTCAGATAATTAATTGACCAAAAAGAATCCCAGCAGCATGTAAGTGCCACAACACAGAATCTCTCCATTCCCGTTTGGTAACTCTTACTACAAAACAGAAGCTACATTGCTGGAACAGAAACTAGAGTTTGGTATTGAAAGGGGGCTGCAGAGATCTAGATGTGAGGATTCACTTGTTGACCTTGAAAGAAGTCATTATAGAAAACCAGATAATAATACTTGATTTTAGCCAATAGCCCCTTGGAACTTGTTGTGAAGGTTAGAACACTGAAACATGTGATTGATTATAAAGAGGAAAGTGTCACCAAACATACGCAAAATGATTTTTCATTGTCACTGAATAATCACATCAGACTTCTGTGCATCTGAGATTAGAGAAAGTATATCCAAGTCAATATAGGATTATGCTCAGCCACATTTTTATTAAAAATTCAGAATGGTATGAGGCACAGCTCATTTGCAGGCAACTAGGCTTCTGAGGTCCTATGCCAGGAGCACAGCTCCCAAACCTTTCTGAGGGTTCCCACTCCTTCTCCCCACCTACCTTGTCTGTTGAATAGTAGGTGCAGCTTTATAACAATTCCAGGATTAGGAGAGTGGGCAGCCAGCCAGCCACCAGGGGCTTTGCCACACCCCCAGAAGCCCTCATTAACCCATGGAGAAACCCACACCACGCTTTCTCCACTTCTTATATGATTTTGGGTGGTGGGTGGCTTGCTGGCTTTTTGACTGCGGTGGGGGGGGGAGTCAAGGAGAGCCCCAGGTGAGTGAAGCCTGCTTGGGCTGGCTGGATTTCTAGCCAGCCCAAGCAGGCCTCACTCACCCTGGGCTCTCCTTTCTTGTGTCAGGTTGTTTTTGGCTGGTTGAGGTGGTGGTGGCATATGATAATGAGTTATGCTAATGAGCTCCACCACCTATTTTTCTACAAAACGACCTCTGCCTATGCATCTCCAAAAGTAGCTCTAGCTGCCAGATGATGCCCCATCTGACTTAATACTTATTTCCTATAATACAACTTGTTTCCTATAATACAAGAACAAACGGTTGCTACATGTTGTGTAAACTGTGTGTATTGCTACTTATGACATTCTCTGTTATTTCAAGGTCATCTTCCTTCTCTTTTGGGGGGGATTACATCCATCTGGCCACCCATCCATCTTGATAATTTATATTCTTCCCTTCCTTCAAGGTGTCTAGGATGGCACACATGGCTCACTTCCACCATTTTATCCTCATAGACTGAGCACGTAGCTGAGTAGGAAAACTATGTACTACTAATTTTATCTTATTCTCAACTATCTGGTGGTGGCCTTCGGCACCATAACCATTGCTTTCTCCAGCTGTATCCCCATTTCCTGCCTCCAATCTTCTTTCTTTCTCATCTTCCATTTTTAATTAAGACTTCTTCACACAGAAACTAGTTAC
This sequence comes from Heteronotia binoei, assembly GCF_032191835.1. Lineage (NCBI taxonomy): Eukaryota > Metazoa > Chordata > Lepidosauria > Squamata > Gekkonidae > Heteronotia > Heteronotia binoei. The sequence continues at coordinate 52,998,664 of NC_083224.1, forward strand.
CCTTACCTTTCCCACTGTTTTCTTTTTCTATTTCCCACCACACAGTAAATAACAGCTTTGCAGAGGCTATTTTTTTAAAGCAAGAAGAAAATATATATAATACTGGTATTCTTATAACTTTATATAGCCAATAAAATAATATTCTCCCCCCCCCACAACTGTTTTATAATCCCAAAAGCAGTATATAAAAAAATCTGGCGATGTAATAAGTATACCTAAAACATATTTATTCCTATGCCTTAAACTTAACATAATTAATTATACATAAATAGCATTGTCACCAGGAGTCTAATGACACTTATGTTAATTATCTAGGTTAATAAGATAATTAACAACAGAACAGTTGATGATTTCCTGTTTGCTGTCAAGTCATAGCTGACTTGTGGTGACCCCAGCAAGGGGGTTTCAAGGCAAGTGAGAAGCAGAGTAGTTTGCCATTGCCTTCTTCTGCAGAGTCTTCCTTGGCAGTCTCCCTTCCAAGCACTGACCCTGCTTAGCTTCCAGGATCTGACAAGATCATGCCATACTATGCCACCTTCCTTCCCTTCCTCCATTTATAACAAAACAAAAAGATAACGTGGTTGGATTTTACCATTGAACCTGTCATTCTAGTGTATTTAGGACTGCCAATCCCCAGGTGGGGACAGAGGATCCTCCAATTTGAAGGCCCTTCCCCTGCTTCAGGGTCATCAGAAAGTGGGGGGAGGGGAGGGAAATGTCTGCTGGGCACTCCATTATTCCCTGTGGAGACTTATTCCCATAGGAAATAATGGAGAATTGATCCATGGTATCTGGGATTCTGGGGGGGGGGTCTGTTTTTTGAGACAGAGGCACCAAATTTTCAGTATAGCATTTAGTGCATCTCCCCAAAATATCACTTTAGTTTCAAAAAGATTGGACTAGGGGGGGGGGTGTCCAATTCTATGAGCCCCAAACAAAAGATGCCCCTATCCTGCATTATTTCCAATGGAGGAAAGGTATTTAAAAGGCTGGGATCTCCAAGGTCACCTTTAAATGTGATGGCCAGAACTCCCTTTGGAGTTCAATTACGCTTGTCACACCCTTGCTGCTGGCTCCACCCCCAAAGTCTCCTGGGTCTACCCCCAAAGTCCCCAGATATTTCTTGAATTAGACTTGGCAACCCTAAGTATATTACAAATAGCACCTATTTTAAATACGTTTATTATTATTCAACTTCTAGATGAATGAGGTTTGAGATTATTATGACATACAAACAGAAATATCACTGAAAAGGACATGTGGGATTGGACTGAAAGGGAACATTTGGAGGAGAGAAAGAGAGAGAGAGAGAGAGAGACAGATAGAGGATCTTATTTTATTATCATATGTTAACTTTGACATTAATGCAAAGTCCCATGTATATTTATAGAAATCATTTGATGAAGGACGGTTTATTTTCTTTAATATGCAGCAACACAAATGCAAACACAGATTACCAACTCTAATAGGAGTTCCAAATCATGATCCAGAACCCAACAGAAGTAGAAGATTTATATAGGAAAAACTGTACAAGAAAAAAGGGTCAAACAGACTTATTTTCCCTAGTAACATCATCCACACCTTCCTGTTTTGCTTTGTGGCTGCTTTGAATGTTTTTAAAAATGGCACATCTGTGATGGATCTCCCACTTATTTTCTAGTGTGATGACTAAGAAGCTCAGCTGGTTCTTTCCGTACCTGACTAGTCGCTTCACTTGTTCAGCTTCTCTGCAAAGACAAATTCTTCCTTTCCTCATCTCCATTGGACTTGCTCAGGAATCTATTTTGGCTCCTTGCTACTATTTCTATATACTCTATGCCTCAGTGACTTCACTAAAGCCAGTGACTTTCAGCATATGCATACCTATTTGAAAATGACACCAAGCACGCTCTCTCCCCCCCCAACTTTCCCTTTCAATGCAATCCCACATGTCCTTTTCACTGATACTTCTGCTTGTATGTCTCATAATAATATCAAACCTTATATGTCTAGAAATTGAAATGCCCCCCCCCGAGATTTCAGATTATGCTTTTAGTTAATATAAATGTTCTGTTTAGTTGCATGCAGATTGTTACAGCAGTTAATTAATATGCATACTTGATCAGGAAACATATGAATTAAGACAATGGAAACTTAAATCAATAATTTAATGATTTGGTCTTCTCTTGGAGATTTGAATAATAATTTAATCATAATCTAATATGATTCCATCTACCCTGATGTTGTCAAATACCATTCATGTTAATAATCAAATAGTTGTTGTCGGCTATCAAATGTTGAAGTAGGACACAACTGAGTGTAAAATACAAATGTCAAATATGTTAATATCTACCTTGAGTTTATGATTCACAACTATTTCTGGTCTGGGAAGTTTGTATACCACATCTCTTTCAGGCTTTTTGAAGACATTCTATTAAGATTGTATATTCCTTACCCAGTGTCTTTTTTATCCTTTGTCTCAACCTTTGGTCTGTTGTTTCTGGTTGTGTTTTCTTCCCGTTCTTCCTTTCAGGCATAGGGCTGCCAGCTTCAGCTTGGGAAATTCTTGGAGATTTGGTGCCTGCAGAACGTGGAGTTTGGGGTGGGGATGATGCTCAGCAGGGAAGTGGTATCACATCCTGGGATGCACAGCCAGGTCAAAGATTAGCTTCTCCTATTCCTTCTCTTCCTATGAAGTCAATTCCTACCACCACAATTCAAGTTTAAATGTGAATATCCATCCTCATATTACTTCCCCCCACCTTTTAATCCTGTTTAAGATTGCTTGTAGGCAGGGCCAGCTCGCCCACTAGGCAAACTAGGTGACTGCCTAGGGTGCTGACAGGCAGGGGTTGGCAAATTGGGCTCCCCCCTCCGGTGCCCAAGGCAACCAGCTAGTTTGCCTCCCACTCCCTCCCCTGCTGCAGACAGCCTCCTCCGGCTCACCGCCATGCTCCACTCACCCCCTGCTGCCACGCTCCACTCGCTCATCCCCCCCCCCCGCTTGCCGCAACTACAGCCCTACTGGGTTCTAGCAGTTCGCACCTGTGCATTTGCTTAAACACGCAGGTGTGGGCTGCGAGAAGCCTGTAGGGCTGTTTTAGTTGCGGCAAATTGGGGGGGGAAAGAGTGAGTGGCACACGGTGGTGGTGGTGGGTGAGCGGAGCGCGGCGGCAGGCTGGAGGAGGCTGGCGGCGGCGGCAGTGGCGAATGGAGTGTGCTCGGTGGGGTGCCAGTGGGGGGTGCCTGCTGAGGGCGCTATTTGCCCATGAGCCAGCACTGCTTGTAGACTGCAATATGCATGCATTTGGTATTTCATATTAACTTTTTGATCCTACATATTTCTGCTGGTACCTGACTGCTATCTATTTATGTCTCATTCAACATAAAACCCCTCTCAAAATCCTCTTCAATTTTTCCTCAGTATTAAGGAGAAAGAAATCCACTGTGAAGACCTGTACAAGGATGCAAGCCAAGGGCAGCTCCATCCATCTCTCAGTCCTCAATTGGCATGCAGGTCTTTAGTTACTTCTAATCCCTATGGTATTCCATGGTGTTTCTATGGCATATTATAGAAAAAGTCCTTGAACATTTGCTCTCTGTAGCCACTTCAGGACATCTGTTTCCTCTAGACTCTGTGGTATGCTATCAGAGCTGGCGTCAGCATACCCTGAGGAGGGAAGCTGCTGGGTCCCAGAGAGTCTGGCAAGATCCACTGTAGTTGATCCTCCCATCCATGAATTTTGTTTGCTACCTACCTCTGAGTGCCCCATCAGCCATACTTCTGGCTGCATGGGCTGTTCATTGCTTCCTGGAAAGGTCATGTATAAGATGCACAGTGGTTGTGCTCTTGGTGATCACAGTAAACTCAGTCTCATGCACAATTTGAGCTGTCGGATAATGGATATGCAAGTGATGCAGGCTGCTTTGGATTGTGGGAAAGGTCATAAGAAGGTGGAGGAAGGACATACAGGCAAGTGGGGGTATGTGGGTGAGTGGGAATGGGGTCTAGGGGTGGGCATATATGGAGCACTGGGCATTCACTGTTGGGGTCCCTAAACCTGGCCCTGTATACATTAGAATTCATTCACTCAGGCTGCTGTTTTGTTTAGAGCAGCAGTGGCTGAACTGTGTGGCTCTCGATGTCCCCTCTGCCCCATCGGCCAACTTGGAGAAGAAATTTCTCTCCTTAAATCCCTTCTTTAAGCCAAGCCAGCCAGCAGCTGGAGAATGCATTTAAAGTTAAAGCTGCTTTCTTTCCACCTCTCCCTTCCTCCCCATCTATCTTCCTCCCTCCCTTCCTTGTGACTCTCCAACATCTGATGTTCAGGTCTTGCAGCTCTCAAACATCTGATGTTTATTCCATATGGTTCTTACGTTAAGCAAGTTTGGCCACCCCTGGTTTAGTTGAATGGATCTCGGTAGTTTGGAGATAACTCCAGGCCCCACCTGGAAGCTGATAATCCTGCTTAGAGGCATTGCTGGAAGCCACACTTCTTCAGTCCAGAAAAGAGTAAGAGTCCATTAGCAGCTTAAAGGCTAACAAAATTTGTGTCGGGTATGAGCTTTTGTGAGTCACTGCTCACTTCTTCACATCCCATGTTGATCTTTCTTCAGTCTACCCCTCTTTTTTTGCATGGAGGAAACACCAGTTCCTCAAGCATACACTCATGCTAGAAGAATGACATTCCTGCCACTGTTAGGCTTTGGATAAGTTTATTGAAGCCAGTGCTGGAACATGTAGCACATAATACCAGTGTGAAACAATTTGCTGGTGTGTGGGGATGGTAGCTGGCACCATGGCAGTTTTTTTTTTTCTTGCAATATTCAACTTCTAAGGTGTATTCCCCGTCCACAAGGGTCAGAAGGGGGCTAAACCCAGAAGACCAAGTGTCTTGTACAAACTGAAAATGTGTTCTGTAACTTGTCCCCAAATAATCTGTAAATTCACAAAAATTCTATGGCAGGTTTTATCTCCACTGTCATAAATAATACAGAGACTGGCACACTATTATAAAATCACACATACATATTAATATATTGTATTAAAATCTCTAGTAATAGCTATTTCCCTAAAGAAAGCTCAAGGAAATTTACAAAGAAATTCCCAAACTGCAAATGCAATTACAAAATATTTGTTTAACAGTAGAGTAAAGACAGCAGTCTTTTAAATAACTTTTCAGTCCCTACTGGTTTCTCTCAGGAATGCCAGAAGATCTCAGTATTTCTCCCAGAAGATGGACAGACAACTTTTGACTCTTGTGTAGCCCAATCATTTCCATAAACCAGAATTACAGAATTGTTCAAAATAGTCTTTTGCTCCTCTAGAAATACACTATTCATATGGTATTTATATATGTAATAGAGACTTCCTGTAATTTGAGATGCATATTCCACCAGTGGAAGGCTCTTTGCATTAGAAGGCTCCACATTAGCAGTACCGAACCTTTGTATAAAGCCCCCCTCCCCCTCTCTCCCCATCATCCATCCATCATCTATCTATCTATCTATCTATCTATCTATCTATCTATCTATCTATCTATCTATCTATCTATCTATCTATCATCTGATATAGAAGTACATAGAGCGCTTAATTTAATGTGAAGGAACAAAAATGATGCAGAAATGAAGAACATAAGAGAAGCCATGTTGGATAGCTGCCACCACCTCCTGTGGCAGTGAATTCCACAGAAGTACCTCCTTTTATCCGTTCTAACCTGGCTGCTCAGCAATTTCATTGAATGCCCACGAGTTCTTGTATTGTGAGAAAGGGAGAAAAGTACTTCTTTCTCTACCTTCTCCATCCCATGCATAATCTTGTAAACCTCTATCATGTCACCCCGCATTCGACGTTTCTCCAAGCTAAAGAGCACCTTTCTTCATAGGGAAAGTATTCCAAACCTTTAATCATTCTAGTTGCCCTTTTCTGCACTTTTTCCAATGCTATAATATCCTTTTTGAGGTGCAGTGACCAGAATTGCACACAGTATTCCAAATGAGACCGCACCATCGATTTATACAGGGGCATTATGATACTGGCTGATTTGTTTTCAATTCCCTTCCTATTAATACCCAGCATGGCATTGGCCTTTTTTATTGCAATCGCACACTGTCTTGACATTTTCAGTGAGTTATCTACCATGACCCCAAGATCTCTCTCTTGGTCAGTCTCTGCCAGTTCACACCCCATAAACTTGTATTTGTAGCTGGGATTCTTGGCCCCAATGTGCATTACTTTGCACTTTCCCTTTCCCTCTTATCTTATAAATAAAGTTTACATATTTTTCTATAAGTTTTGCCTTTTACTTAGTAGACCTGGGACCTGATAGCACACTGACTAAAAGAACCTATGTGGTATTCTTTTAAGCTTTCCTAGTTATTTTATTTTAGTTTTCCCCTTCCTTTAGCAGGCCTTGAGGCCGTGGCATATACTTCTGGGCCTGGATGTCGGTTATGACATGTCAGCAGCTGAGTGTTAGTAACAACAACAGCTGTGGTTCTTTTCTTGATAGAGAATATAGCAGGTCATGGGAAATAAGATAAATAATATTTAGCAGGAAAAAGAAGATCAAAAGAGCTCAGGCTTTTTTTAAAAAAGAGAAAAGAGTCAGTCATTAGTATGATGACAAAGGCAAATCTGCTACAGAGAAGAAAAAGAAAAAGATGTGTTATAGAGCAAGAATAAAGGCAGAAAAAAATGTACAGTTCAGAACAAAACTTAATGGAAATCAAGGGGATAAAGAATGACTAAATGACAGAAAGTTTTGTTAAGTTAACTCAAATGCAAAACAAAAATGGGAGCCACATGACATCTATGTACTGAGCAAGACCTGTTGAATCAATTCTTGGAGAAAAGGGAATAATGAGAGCAAAATAAATAAATAGCACAAGGATTGCAAGGTATGTATTTTATCCAGAGCTTTTTTGGTAGAAAAAGCCCAGCAGGAACTCATTTGCATATAAAACCACACCCCCTAATGCCAAGCCAGCCGGAACTGCATTCCTGTGTGTTCTTGCTCAACTCCCCCCGATTTTATCTATCCTGTAAAGCTTTCCCATTTATTTTGGGATAAGTAAGGTCATCCCAGAAGTATATAATGGCTGATTATGATCCTACAATTTCAAAACTCACAGAGTCATCCCTTTCTTTCTTGTTACTTCTCTGTGCCTCTGAAAATATACTGTCATAGAGGGCACCACATCCCGCACTGCTATACTGTATGAACTGAAGACAGTGAGTAGACTCTAGAAAAGGACTTCCGTGGTTCCAAGGGAGAGAGATTTCCACCTGGTCCCCCTTCCTATTTTGCACTCCCAGGCCCTCAGGAGCAGCATTTAAGAAAGTATTTGGGGCTGCAGCAGGAGTGAGGAAGCAAGAAGATCATGCACAGCAGATGGAAATTCATCCTGTCCATGGAAAATATCTGGTGAATCCAAGCCAATGAAGACTATTCACCCCCCCCCCTTTGTATGCCTTTGAGATGCAAATTAGCCACCCAAACTGATAATTTCCTTGGAGGTACTTTTGATAATTTATGAGATTTCTCCCACACACAACATTTCGCAACTCAGGTGGAAAATAAACCCTTCCTCAATCTTCTCTAACAAGCATTCAACTAAATTCCACAGTCCCTGTGATGACATCAGTCTGCCGATTGTACGTAAATGGGTTTTGCAATGCACACTATTGAGCAGATGCTACATTTTCAAATTCGTTTTGCTTATAGTGCCTGCAAGGTGTTTAGTTTCAAACAGCTGATTAAAGAAACAGCATCAGCAGAGGATGGGATTTGGAGATAAGAGCTGACATAATTCAAGAACTGCCAAAGGCCTTTTATGTGGGAAGCTGGGCACCTCAGGCGCTGTACTTAAAACAACATGAAGATTCATAGCTTAGCTATGGCCTTGGAGAGAGCAGACTGAGGGTTGGATTCACCATAAAATTTCTGTGTGTGGTAGACCTCTTGAGCAAGGGGACATGCAAGAAAAAGACTGAGGTATCAGATTACAGTAAATGAAATTTATTGTATCCTTGCTTGCATTTTCACTTGTGCAAGATTTTGTGCAACCAAAATACATAAGGAAGAAAATGTTAGCTTTTGAACAAGATCTTGTGGAAGGCTAACTGCATTAAGTCCATTTATGTTTCCACTTTTGCATCACTGGATCTAAGCCACAATCTCTGGTGTTGGAGCTCTGGTGGACAATCTGTCCATAGAGCTGACAATTATTGAAAAGGTATGGTGATAACATTGTGACTGCTGTGTACCATTTACCTTTTGAAAAATTATTCTGGATTTTTTTCTCTTTTCACACAGTTGCCCATTTCTTTGATTATGAGAAATAGCAATGGGTAGAAGCAGATGGGGTGGTCACTATGCTACTAACACTTGGCTTTGCAGGTACACTTGAAAGTTATTCCATTAACATCACATAGCAGTGCAGGATGTTCAGTACACAGTATGAATGCATTAGTCCATATGGTTCAGATTATAGTACTACAAGCAGAGAGCAGAAGGGAACAAAGCTCATCATCTCTGGTGTGAAGCTGCTCCATTATCAAAGAAAAGAGAGACATTGTTCTGATACAATGACCTAGAATACAGGCTTAGTACTGAAAATACCTGGGCTGCAATATTGGAACAACATGCTTTAGAGAAGCCCCATTGGCTTCAGTGAGACAACTTCAGTGTTAACAATTTCAGTCAGTTATTAACTCTGAAATCCTCAGTTATGTGGTGTTTGACAGCTAAGGCAGACAATAAAGCAGAAGAAATATAACATGCTTGTTCTCCAATAAGAGACATGAAATAATAATAATAATAATTTGCTTTTCTGTGTTTTGTTTTATTATTCCAAGTACTGCTTCTATTCTGCAGCAAGTTTGCATCTGTATTTTCATGATAACACCACCACCACCACCACCAGCAGCAGCAGTAGTAGTAGTAGTTGTCCACTTAATCAGATTAAACAGCAGATACTACTGCATTAGATAGGTACTAGATACATCTGTGAGCACCATTGGTTACTGTGCTTTCAAAACATTCATGGCTCTGCCCTCCAAAAAAAAAAGAAACAAAGGGATCACTACAAATCTTCTAAATTCCAATCTTTCAGGAGGCAATTTTGCCCCCCAATAGCCTCTGCTACATGGCAAGGGATCATGGACTGACCTTACTGAATTGTACAGTGCTTCATTTGAAATTCAAAACACATTGTGCTGTATCCTATCTTTTTTCACTGATGAAAGAAGGAGAAGGAGGGCCTTTTTAATTAATGAAAAGGATATGCCAGAAATCATAGAACTCGTGAAGGAAAGCCACATGGCATTATGGAGCCAGTTGGGAGGGGAACTGAAAGAGAGTGAGTGAAATAACTGATAGGATCTAAAACATTTGGTCTGCATGTGTAGTTTTGGATCACCCCTAGCTAATTTCTACTCATAATAGGAATTATACTAATCAGAGGTTATAATTAATACTAATAAAATATTAAAGTTTAATTCCTGGCATCTCAAGTCAAATGACTACAGGTT